>NC_090940.1:191518788-194018788 GCF_040938575.1 Ambystoma mexicanum
CCCTGTTCCATTTTCCAGTTCTGTGGCTATTGAATAAGACCCATCAAAAACAGACATGTTATCAGTTTCCTTTACAGGTAATGGGTTTATTCCAGCTGTCCATCTTGAATTTTTTGTAGAGCTCTTACGTATCGGGCTCCCAAAGACTGACTTGCTCTTTTCCATGTTTTGCATGAGTGATTTTATTTCAATAATGTCTGACGCTATTCGTTCAGTCTTCGTTTTTGATTTGTTCCGGTGAGTCCATGCCTGATGTCTCTTCCTCTACTGGAAGCATTATAGTACAGCAGAATGTTGTAGTATTTAAAATTATAGGCCGTAACTCCGCCTTTTCTTGACTCTTTGAATCTAGCATGTCTACATTGCAATGATCAGGTTTTGTGATATTACAGGATTCAAAATGCATGATATCATCTCTTGCTGTATGCAGTACTGAAATCTCTCCTTTTTTCATCATCTTATTAATCTTACAGACGCCACTCCCTTCATTAGTCGATTATAAATTGGATTTTTCAGCTCCAAGGTTGTATGAGCAGCATAGACTAATGGGGGATTCGGGATCTTGTCTCGAGTTGAGACTTGACCCCCATGAGCCTTCATTTCTACTAATAGCAAGCATTGGAGACTGATCATCTGTAACCAGTGCTCCCAGAGCTTCAAATGGAGATATTTCTGCACTCACCTGTTGGCTAGAGGTGATTGGAGTTTCTCTTCGATTTTCAGTTATTTCCTGACAAGATGATTGATCTATCGCCGATGAATCCACTGTTATCTGTTCCGACAACAGCCACTTCCGACGTTGCTTACGCGTCAATGAGCCAGATTACACATGATCCCAGCTCCTCTCACACGCCTCCTTACAACGCCTAGGTCAGGCACCAACAAATCGCGCCCAACTAATATTGTGGTCAGAAAGTGGGAGGGTTTCCCAAGGAGGTACCCGTGTCACAGTTATCAGCTCAATGTCCCACTCGACGCTTCTTATACGTGCAATAATTTACACGACACGTCCCTTGTTAAGCACCAAAACCAGATGGATGAATGAATGTAAGATTACGGCTGTGCACCAGGTCCGAACCCACATTCTCACAGCCGAACACTCTGCTCACTCCGCCTCGGCTCTGCCGAGGCAGTGAGTATTTCAGGGCTCCTTCTCTCGCTGATGTAAAAGCCACGGACAATAGAATCCAGTCTGTGTGGCATGCGAGGGAGAGCACAATGAGTCTTTTCCACTGTGTTCCGCAGTAAAAGTTCACAGAATAGAGAGCAGCAATGTCACGTTGCTCACTCCGAGTTTTTCAGAGCTCCTCCTCTCACTGATGTAAAGCCACGGACAACAGACTCCAGTCGGTGTGGCATGCGAAGGAGAGCACAACCAGCCTTTTCCACTATGTTCTGCAGTAAATGTTCACAGAATAGAGAGCAGCCTTTATTCGAATTCTATGCATTCATGTTAAAAAATGGCCAAAGAAAGTGCTTGCAGGTGACATAAGATCATGTTTGCACGTATTACTACATTAAGGTATTATAAGAACACCACCAACACAGAGAAGTGGCCACAATGTGACATTCTTGCACAATGCAAAATCCCTAAATAGATAAATATGATCAATTCGTCATCAGAAAGTACACTCACTATCAGGGCACTTCAAAGACATTCAGTGAGTATTTTTTGCTGCCGGACGACCGAACCACACACGGATTCAAATACTACTATGTGGACTGGTGTTCTAGAATATGTGACTTTCTATCAATTTTACTGTATACTGTGAGTTATGTCACAATACATGTTTTCCTTTCAATAAATATTGTTAACCAAAAGTTGCTTTTTTAGGAGTTCCCTTTTAGGCATGTTTTCATATTTGTGGTGTCTTCTAGCAACACCTCTAGAAATGGAAAGACATTTGTGTGTGAAACAAGTGTACAAAAATTCAATTTAAATCATTAATTCTTTCATATTTAACTTTGAGCGATTCATGCACTAAATTGTACTTATTGTACCTAGTTAATGTTAAGGGTGCCTCACAAATGACACAGGGACAACATTGTGTGGCACTAGAAAGTTTATTTTTTCATTCTTTACTCAAATACACATTGAGATACATAACTGCAGAACATAAATAAATAAAAAATACAATCATTTTCCTGTGTCATTCTTTGCTGGAGAAACTGTGCAGGGACAAAGAAAATGCACATAGATCCCAAAGGCCAATAGACAAATCCTCCATTTACACTTTCATATACTGGGTGCTTGCAACAGTGTACATTTGTTTGGGTTAATCAGTATTTCCCAATGCAAACAGAAAGAAAGCTTTGTACATTTAATAACATTTATTTCTGCATTCGGTACGAAGTACATTATAAGTGCAAATAGTTCATAATTAAGTTGTCAAGATCTACAGAGAATGTAATACTAATTGTAATACACTTAACAAGCTGAAATTCTAAATACCATATATTTGTTATCAGCCTGCCAATTCTTTACAACAAGACCACTGGATTCTTTATTGATACAAAACAGAGAACTACTGCAGAAGTACCGTACACTGCGTTCACGTTTTGTGTTGGAAAACACAGAGACATTTGTCTACATTTCTAGAAAGTTAATAAAGATACACCCAACCAGCAATCCAGTGACATCGAAGCAATTTGTAACTATTGCATCAGTGCACTAAGCATGAACGCCCTAGCCACATGTCACATAAAGCACTGCCAAGTTTAAGAGGAAAACACAAACAAAAGTTAAATATTAAATAGGCTCCCACATCATGCATTTAAAAAGCAACACAAAAGAACCCCACATCTAGACACCTTTTCTCCTCACTATACAGGAGTGCTAGAGACAAGTGACTGCAAGTATTCTAAGTGTCGAGAAACAGCAGGAAAAGAGCTGCTCCGGTGTTTAGATTGTTGTAAGACCATAGTGTTGACAAATGGTACAGGAAAACTGCAACAATGTGTAACGACAAAGCTGTCTCCACTTCCGGACACCCCAGGTTTTTAACAGTCCTCTTTCTTGATCTCCAGTTTACTCTGCCTTTCGTTTGGCACCAGGGATTTTTGCTTGGATTCTACAAAATAAAAATGTATGAAGTTAAGGTTAGTTAACAAGTGTTACAATGTGAAACCACTCCCTATTTTTGCCTTGCTCCAAATGTTATAGTAAAGGGCAGACAGACAGAATGGCTCTCGTGTGATATTGTATGGCAAAACAGAAGATGCCTATTAAAGAAATATCTTTTAATGACACCACATCATCAACATATGTACATCATAAACATTAATGAAATATTCATAACAGTTATAATAGCATTACATTTATGTTACTCTCCCTTTGTCTGCTGCATATGTGGATTTCTTCAGCTTTTGAAGTTTCTTGCTTTTGTGACTACATTTTTGCATTGAGTGTTTAGTTATATTATTTTATTATTCCATGGGACCCTTATTTATGTTAGTTCTACGCTGCTAACCTTTATTTTATGTTTGCCCTACTATTATCTGACCACTGGTGGTTGGAGGATTTTCCAGTTCACTGCTGATGAGTAGAATATATTACAGGGCCTGCGGTAGTGGCCCTGTAGTTATGGTCAACTCACAGAAAGAGCACTTTTTGGGCGCCTTTTAACTTTGGTGCCATTCGACAAATCCTCACCAAACTTTGCAAAAACATTATATGGCAACCTTGGAATGATTTTTGTGAAGTTTGGTGCGGTTTCGTCCAAGCAGGGCAAAGACATTTTTGACATCCTCGGACACAATGGAAAAAATGTTTTGCTTGCAACTACAGCCAAAACCACTGGACGGATATGCACCAAACTTGTGTGAGGAGCAGCGACTTTGTTCCGAAAGCATGCTTTTGCAGATTCGGTGTAAATCCATCCAGTAGTTATTTTTAAAATGGCCAAAAAGTAGGTAAAAAATAATTAGTTATAACTGGTCCGGTCCGCAGAATCATTTCCTGTTTCGGAGTCCACGCACACCTCTGGACCAATCAGAGACCAGCGTGACTTTTGCATATATCATACATGCCCGCTAATTGGCCAATAAAAAATGTGCAGTGCGTCAAAACATTTGAAATGGACGCCATGTTGGATTCACGAACTGCGCCCGTAGTCCATGGACACCGCAGTAAAAACATATTAAACACAAAATTACACTTGTCAAACTAATTAAACAATCTCTGGGGACACAAGGGTTATGAGAATGGGATGGGTTATGACCATAAAAAGCCAAAAATGAGGTTGTTTTTCTTCTACGAAGTCTGCGAACATCCAAGCTGTACGGTGACATTCCTGTGATGTTCGCGAACATCTCCGATGTTCGGGGCCATCCCTGCATATTTCTGCATTACAGTGTCGGTGAAAAGCAGTTTTTGGATGGCTTATAACTTTTTCGCCACTCAATGAAACTGCATAAGAAATTTCATATGTGATATCATCAATGACATTTGTGATGTCATCTTTGATGTCCTGGGTGTTAGTTTTAGCAGCACACGGTGGTGGTGCGAGTTATGGTTGCTTAGCTTACCATAACTGCCGAATTTATGGGGGTTTTCGGTTTTACTTGTAACCATAACATGCCTTTAACAATGTTTTTTCACTGAATTGCATAGGTTTTTATAAGTGCAACTTAACCATAACGTCCCTTTTAACTAAGGTTTTTCTCTGAATATATGTATATATACAATGCCTAGCCTTTAATAAGATCCCTAGCGTAAACAGTATACACATTTTTATAAATTAAATGCCTGTGCTCAGTGCACCTTTCCCCGACTCTATGGGCATAATCTGATGTAAACCGTGAAGTGATCATACTCCAAAACCACAGAAAAGAAATCTGAAAAGAATCCCATAGAATTGTGTGAAAGAGAACTACAGTTCTTGAAGTCAGCTTTGAACTCCTTCAAAAGCAATGAGCGAGCCTAAGCAATGAATGGCTTGCTTTGACTGCGGCTAACATTCATTTTATTGGTTCACTTTATGTAGTGAGTAGTCCATAACATTAAAAGGTTAGTATTTGTTCAAGCTTTGTGGGGATTCTCAGGGGGTTGCCCTTGTCCGGTAAAATAGCTCAGGGGGTTGAGCGCTCGCTGCTGCGATCTGAGCGTGATCTGTAGGTCGCAGGTTCGAAACCTGGCAAGGCCAACTCAGCCTTTCATCCTTCCGAGGCCGATAAATGAGTACCAATTTCGGTTGGGTGATATTGTATGCAAATATGTGCTCTGTAAAGCGCTTTGGATTAAGGCGCTATATAAATAACACATTATCATTGTCTGGAGGGTGGCACCGTTTTTGTGCTCGGAGGGTCTGGGCTACTGCAATCACTGGGCACCAAAGTTCTTAAGTGACCCCATCTTGGGTGTGTGAGTAGTTCTGACTACAGTGTTGATCATACCATAACATTCTTAATTGTCCCTTTCTCAAATGCTAGACGAGTTCTGCGTATCCAGCCAGCATGCATTGTAAACCCCTTTGTGTTTTTCTGCTTCAGGTTTGAGGAGGTGTGGCTCAAATATGCAAAATATAACCAACCCTTAAATGTCTTTCTTAAATGTAGGGTGAGTTTGGCTCCGGTGACCACTGTGCAATCGATCAGCATTAAGGCATTCATGGTACTCTCTTGAACGCCCTCTGCACCGCCGCAACCCCCCTTCACAGCTTCCCTACTTGGAACATTTCCAGTGACTATCGGACTCTCTGTGTGCATTAGGAATTCATACCCTAAAACCCCAACACGCATGCTTGCAGGTCGCTAGCATTTCCTCGGTTTGTTCCAGGATGTGGCATGCTGATTCCCAATATGCAATGTTTCTTTTTTCCCATGCCAAGTCTGAGAAGCAGTTCAAGGGAGTGTTTTGCTGGACACAAAGGTCCTCATCAGGAGTGGGCGGTATCCCAGCGGTAAATCCGCCAGGATACCGCCCAGCGCAAATAGCGTTACTGCTACTCAGCTATTAGCGCCAGATCCCGAGTTGAGGTGGGGCGCTAAATCCCCATTCATATTGGGTCCATTGGACCCAATGGGGCATTTTCGGCACTATTACCGTGGCAATAATAGCACCATAAATGGGCGGAAAGTTGCCAGATTTACCTCCAGTTTAAAGGTAAATCTCCAATTCTCTGCCCAACTCATAGGGCCTCATTACAAATCGCCCGGTATGGAAACAACGGTGGCGGTAAACCCGCCGCCACTGTTGTTTCCATGCCGGGCGATCACAACTCCTGCAGGCGGGAGGTGATGTTCCCGCCATGTCTGACCTGGCGGGTTTACCACCGCCCGCCTGCAGGCGGACAAGGAAACACCGGCAGCATTACGAGATGCTGTTGGTGTTTCCATGATCCCCATTGAGTCCGGGAATGGGGATTAGCACCATTCCGCCTCCGTGATTCCCGGGAAACCGGGGTTGTAATGCCCTGGTAATTCTGGGAATCACAGAGGTGGAATGGTAATACGAGTCCGGCGGCAACCAGGCGGTTTTACCGCCTCGGTTACCGCTGGACTCGTAATGAGGCCCATAGTTGGGCGGAGCAGTAATGCAGCAGTAATAGCGCTACTGCCGCATTTTTACCACTCTGCCCAACTTGTGATGACCCCCAAAGTCTAATTCTTAGCATGAAGCTAATACAAGGAAGAGCCTTGATCATCTAATACATGCTGGGGAATTGAGCACAATAGCCCAACCCAAGTCTGACGATCATGGCGAAAGAAATGTTTAAGGCATGTTGGGAAATGAAATTCAGTACTCTAGTCGAAGCCTAAGAATCACTGAGGGTTACTCTGATCATGGTATACAGAACATTCATGTGCCAATGGCCACCGGCCACCTAAACATGATGAAGAACTGGAAACGGTCACTAGTGGTTAAATAAGTGACTCATTACAATTACAATGAAAAGGTACCTGCAAGTGTTTACCTGGCCAGATCAATGAAGAACAAAATGTAAATATTCAAGTAGAGGGGACAGAGGGTGTCCCATGGAAACTCTCTGAGGGACCGGGAACTTAAGGAGAAGCAAAGTCCTCCAGCCTAAACTTGTGGTCCTGTTTCTCAAAAATGATGGATGCCAGCAACCCTTCACCCCCGTGCCCCGCAGCTATCTCTACTAACCGGCATTCCAGCATCTGATGATCAACCTTGAGGTATGCGGGCAGGGGGTGCAATACAATTTGTATGGAGAAAGAGAGAGATACACTTTCATAATGGCTAGCAGATCCTCCGATATCGAGACTAGGGCTGAAACATTAACTTCTTGGAAGTCTGTACAACTATACACTTTACTGTATTTTTAATAGACCCAGAAGCAGTTCCAGGCATGAACAGTTTATTAAAAAGAGGCTTCCTCAGAGGGTTTTGTCTCTCTTAAAATCAAATGTAGTGGATTCACTGATGTTGAAATTACTTGTGTAATGTTTGCCCATGTCAGCACAAAATCATATACCTAAGCGAATGGAATCCACACCATAATTGAAAATGAGGTGAAAATATGTAATGTATGAATTATTCGGCTCAATGCAGTGTTTAAGTTGATTCTGGAAAAATGTATTTATGTGTTATTTGCGGTCCGCTGAGCAGTCGGACCCTCTAACATTGACCAGGCTTTCACGGTTCTGACCCCCCTCTTTAGGCATTTGCCTTATACCTGTTTCAAAGGTCAGGAATCTGAGGTTCTGACTACAGATATCGCCATTTCTTGATGCTCAAATTTCACGTGTATGTTTTTATCACTTGCGCTCACTAAAAACATTTCTGAATGATTTTGCCTTCCCACATAGGTTCAACTGGTAAAAAGGCATTTATATCCAGTAGACTGGACTTTTGCAACACAATTTACCTGGGTCTACTGAAATCATCCATTTGCAGACTTAAGAGGATCCAAAATGCTGTTGCAAAGATTCTGATGAATTTGGGTCGTAGTGATCATATTTCCCCTGCATGCCTTATATTGGCTTGCTGTGGAGGAACGCATACAATTCAAGGCACTCTGTATCACTCACAGAGCCGTCCAAGCAGAACAACTCTGGAACTCCTTGCTGGTGGCCCTTTGCAGCACTACTAACCATAACGAATTTAGACATATATTGAAGACCTTCCTTTATCCAATCTGATGAGGGACACTTTTTTGGGGCGAGGGCCACAGCTGTAGCCTTAATGTCTTTTTTGGCAGGGTTTTCTCCTCTTGTTAATCGATGTGATGCCTGGTTGAGGTCGATGTTGTGCTCTATAAGTGTTTACCTTATCTTATTGGGAACAAAGACAATAGTGGAGGGAATCTGCACAGACTAAGGGTTAAATTAATCATCAGGGCCTGTAGACCCTACCTTTCCAAAACTAACTGTATCACACTAGCCAACGCTTTAATAATGTCTGAATTGGACTATTGCAGCGCCCTATATGCAGGTGCCAACAAAACTGTCATAAACAAAATGAAAATACTGCAGAATAATGCTCTTAGAGCAGCCTTGGACATACCGCATAGAGAGCATATATCCAATATCAGGAAAGACCACCACTGGTTAAAAGTTAGTGACAGAATTCTCCTCAAGACGCTATCTCTCACCCATAAAGCACTGAGCAAAACTGCGCCCCCATATATCTCGGCTAGACTGACCAGAAAATCCTCTAGTCACCACACCAGAGCTTCTAACTATCTCTTACTAGAAATTCCCAGATTCAGACTAACAAAAGCGGGTGGAGCAAGCTTCCCTGTTAGAGCTGCCCGTGCCTGGAATGCACTCCCTACTGCATTGTGAGTTGATCAACCCTACTCTAGATTCAGATTTAATGTGAAAAGTTGGCTCTGGACCAATGACGCCCATCAAACTGTTCCCTGCATTAGGTCGTGGATCATTGCATGTAACTACCATGATATTCCTGAAACCTGTACTATAGACTATCTCACCGCCTCCTTTGTGATGAGATGTACCCACATTTCGTATATTTGTACTGTAAATACTGTTATAACATGTAATGCATCCACTGTATGTATCCACTGTATGTAACCAAGCTTAAGTATTCTTGTTACCGCTGCGCCTGGCTACCCCAGGGTTTGGAGCACATTATCAAATAATAAAGTAAACTAAACTAAACTATAAGTAAAAACCAACAGGGATATGGCTAAAGTTTTTATGAACTAAATGTGCTACGTGTTCTAAAACATAAGTTTGAAATAATACTGTGAATGAAGAAAATGACCATACAGACTGAGTAACTACTGTGCATATAATTTCTCCTGAATAATTCTGATAAAAACTATAAAATAAAAAGAACAATTATTCCTTGTACAAATTAAATTAGAATAATCTTACCTAACTATAATTTATTAACAGATGATTTGGGAATGATTGTAGAGAAAGCGGATTCTGCGCCAGTGAGTGCGGCTATGGACAAACATATTATGGGTCCCATGCTGGTATATGGTGGTTTTGTATATATAGTTCAGTTTAGTTGTACCGTGTTAGCCATGCGTTCAAATAGAGAGACAGAGTGTGTGTGTGAAGAAGGGTTGGGAGAGGGGGTGGGGAGTTGGGCCAGGGCAGAGGGATGTTTTTTTTTTATTTGTGGGTGAACCCCCCATTAAAAGGAAAAAAAGATAAACTACCAAAATTAGGTTTACAAAAATTATCACTCACAAATATTTGTCTACACGATTGCATAGAACAGTCCATGCTGGACACATAAAAAGATGTGGGAGCACTATAAAGTACAGTCTCATCAATTTAACTAAATGAGTTCAAATTATGCAGCTTAAAACACTCACTGGGCCTGTCCCACCTGCATTTTTAATCATAAGCAATATTTTCCTGTGTCCTGACTGTGCTGAATAACAGATCAACAGATCCCTTTAATAAAATGCCCACGGTGCTGGCAATGGGGTTGTCCTCTGAATGATTGTGTGGGCCGCCCCACTCACCACCCAGTGCTCTCCAAAAGGCCCTCATAAATGCTGTTCAATAGACCAGCTGCTCATGCAGGCCTCCAGTCTGTGTATTATATTTGTATTTATTGAGATTTATAAAGCGTTTTCGCCAAAGTGTTGAACACAATAGTCAAAAGTGAAAAAGGTGAATCGAGCGGTGGCTGTACTTCAGGTTTCTAGAAAGACAGGAAAAAGGTGACTTTTAAGACAAGTGAGAAAAGTATGGAGAGAGGAAGAGGCACACATGTAAAGAGGCAGAGAATTCCTGTGTTTAGGGGTACCAAGGAGAAAGAACGAAAGCATGAAGGGGCGGGGTGGGGGGTTGGGAAATGAGAGTAGATGAAGATGTTGAGAACTGTCATGCGCCGCTTTCTCACCTGGCGTCTTTGGCCCCGCTGCCGCTTACGGACTTCCTGATTTCCGTCACGTTGATGCTACGTTCACTAAGCGGTCTAGTCTTTCTCCGCTAGGATGACCGTAGCGGTATTTAACCACTCCTCTCCCTGGGTCCAGCGCGTTGCAACCTTCCACGGTCAGCTGCTTTTCCTCACGGCCGCGGTCTTGCTACACGCTGTTTTCCTCTTGCTCCTCGAGCCTTTCCTCTTTTACCTCTCTTACTCTTCCCGTTCCTTCTCAGGTCCCCGCCTTCTGTTCTCTCCCTCCTTCCTACTTTCCCTCCTTCGTGCCCGGCTTTCTGCCTTTGGCTTTGTTTACTTTCGCTTCCGGTGTATGCTGGAGTGTACATTTCCTACTGGGTCCTGTTGCTGCCTTCTCCCGTTGATCATCTGCTTACACGCCCAGCTACCATCAGGATACCTATTCTGGCTTTTTTCCCCCTTTTCTGTCCCTCCCGGGAGGGGGACACGGTCAGGGCGCATTTACACGCTCTCACTGTGGCTTCCTCTTGTGGGAGACACGCTCAGCCTCGGAAAAAAGAAAAGGACTACACGGCACATCGAGCGCTCAGCCCAGTTGAGGAGGATTTCGACTCCACAGGTGAGGAGGTTGAAGAGATAAAAAAGGGTTCTACAACTGTATTAGAAGTCGGTGCTGACAGTTTGCAACGCCCACAAACAACAACCATGGCAACTCCTGAGCAAGTGCAGGAACTAATTGCTGCAGTACAAAGCCTCTCTCTAGAAATGCAAAATATAAAAACCGAAAACAACCTGCTAAAACAAATGGTAGCAGTGAGGGAGCCCCCCAACACAGATCTGCCTCCTATGCCTTTGTCTTCGGGGAAGTACGATGGTTCCCCCAAGACCCTGAAAGAATTTCTTGACGCTTGCAAGGTGTATTTTTCTTTTAGAACCCGCACCTACGCCTCTGATCATGCCAAGGTTGGATTCCTGGTGTCTAATATGACAGGGAACGCTCTTGCTTGGGCCACCCCTCTAGTAACCGGAAATGACCCTGTCCTACAGAATTTCGATGCCTTTATCGATTATGTCAAACAAACCTTTGAAAGACCCGAAATCTCAATGGCAGCTGGTGAAGACTTGATGGACATTCGTCAAGGACAAGTTGATGTGCTATCTTATATCTCCTCCTTTAAGAGATTGGCCATGGAGACGGGTTGGTCTGAGCAGTCCCAATTTATTCTGTTCCGCCGAGGTCTTAGGGAAGAATTAAAAGATGAAATGGCTCATTTTCCTCGGCCTACTTCCCTGCAGGATCTGATGACGGCCGCCCTTCAGATGGAGTTCAGGATGCAAGAAAGACGCCAAGAAAGAAGAAAGACGCGTACCTCCTTTTCAAGGACCTCCTCACCACCTTCAACAGCGCTCAAACCTCACGATGAGCCCATGCAAATCGGCACTACTCGCCGTTCTCTTACGCCTGAAGAAAGAAGGAGGAGAAGGGAACAGGGCCTATGTGCCTATTGTGCCTCTGATCGCCACACGGTGCATAACTGTACTGAACTTACCAAGAAACCGGCGGAAAACGCAAACCCTCGAGCCTAGTTGGGACGGGTTATCGAGGGCAGTCTTCCAGTCCCTACGTTACTATGTCTATTGATTCCTCGAACCCTTCAGAAGATTCCCGCCTGATGGTTATAACGGTTAAGGTTACTATCAATGGCAGCCCGGTAGAGACGCTGGCTCTCTTGGATTGCGGTGCCACAGGGAACTTCGCTGACACCCTTTGGGTTGACAAAGTAGGGGCTTCACGGATAGATCGCGGACACGGCCAGAAAGTAGAAGGAGTAGACGGCACACCTTTGAGCTCAGGACTCATTGTTCAGACTACCGAACCCCTTCCTCTAACTATATTTCAGCATTCAGAAGTCATTACTTTTGACATCATTCGAGCAGCCCATTTTCCCTTAATCTTGGGGATTACCTGGCTGCGACAACATAATCCCCATGTCGACTGGAAGTCCAATAGTTTGCATTTTAATTCCAGTTATTGCCAGACACACTGCTTTCAAGAGGCACATTACCAGGAGGTAAAAATATCTCCCACTGTTCTCTCCACGAGTATAGGGGTGCATTCCATTGACAAGATATTGGAAGAATACCCTATGGTGTTTGCTGAATCCGCCCCCATGGCATTACCACCTCACAGACCGGAGGACTGCTCCATTGAGCTGATACCCAATGCCCTAGTGCCATTTGGCCGAATGTTTGCCTTATCCAAGACTGAAAAGGACGCTTTACGAAAGTACTTGGATGACAACTTGTGCAACGGTCTCATCAGACCCTCTAAATCCCCGGCGGGTGCTCCCTTATTTTTTATTCCAAAGAGGGATTCCAAGGACCTCAGGCCATGCATCGATTACAGGGGACTCAATAAGGTAACTTGCAAGGACAGATATCCCATGCCCCTCATTCCTGACATATTGGAATCAGTACAGGGAGCGACAGTTTTCTCCAAATTGGATCTGCGCAATGCTTATCACTTACTCAGAGTAAGTCCAGGAGATGAATGGAAGACGGCCTTCAGGACACCATTTGGTCTGTACGAATACTACGTTATGCCCTTCGGACTGGTCCATGCTCCAGCAATATTTCAAAGGTTCATAGACCGAATATTCTCAGATTTATTGTTTATTTCAGTAGTAGTTTACCTTGACGACATACTTGTTTTTTCACAGTCTATGTCGGAGCATCTACTGCATCTCACAGAGGTCCTGGAGCGCCTTAAGAAACATCATTTATTGGCCAAACGTGAAAAATGTGTATTTGGGGCATCTTCGGTCCCTTACTTGGGGTTTATCCTCTCTCCACAAGGAGTGCAAATGGATCAAAAGAAGGTCGAGGCTATTCTCCATTGGCAGGCTCCTTCCTCAGTGAAAGAGGTTCAGAGATTCCTGGGCATGGCTAATTTTTACAGGCGTTTCGTGCCTGGTTTTTCCAACACTGTTCTACCAATTACAAACTTGTTGAAGAAGACATCTGTGCCTTTCCTCTGGAGCCCTCAGGCTGAAGAGAGCTTTCAACTCTTGAAGAAGAGCTTCTGCAGCGCTCCCATCCTATGCCAGCCGGACCAAAACAAGCCTTTTATCGTTGAGACAGATGCCTCTGCCGCAGCTATAGGAGCTGTTCTACTGCAAGAGCATGACAATGCGGAACACCCAATAGCGTATCTGTCTAAGACTCTCACTACTAGTCAACGGAATTATTCCGTAATTGAACGTGAACTTCTGGCCATGAAAAAAGCATGTGAAGTTTGGAGACACCTCCTACAGGGGTGCAGCCACCCTTTTGTAATCCGGACTGACCATAAGAATTTACAAGTTCTACAGTCTATGGAGTGCATCAATTCCAGACAAGCCCGATGGGCGCATTTTTTCTCACAATATGACTTTACCATCACTTATATTCCTGGAAGCCAAAATGCTTTGGCAGATGCCCTGTCCAGGAAGTCTTTCTCCTCCCAGGTTGCCCCATCCTGCCCGGAGAAGTTGTTTCCCAGAAACCGCATTGTTGCCACTATCTCCTCCTTGTTTCAACGGATAAAAGAAGCTGTCTCTTTACATCCAGAACCCCGCGGCATGATTCAAAAGGATGGTTTGTTCCTGAAGAATCAGAGGATCTGGGTACCATCTAAACCTCTTCAGAAAGACATATTGTCCTGGTGCCATGATCATCAGACGGCAGGCCATAGGGGACAGGCGAGTAACTTGGACTTGATCAGTAGAGCCTTTTACTGGCCAGGTTTGTCGGGAGATGTTAAGCGTTACGTCAGGTCTTGCAGAGTCTGCTGTCAAAGCAAAAACAACACAAAAAGACCCATAGGTTTGCTGCAGCAAGATTCCATCCCGGAGCGTCCGTGGAGTCATGTATCTACTGATTTCATTGTGGACTTACCTTTGTCTCAAGGATGTTCATGCATAATGGTGTCCATCGACTCCCTCACCAAGATGGCTCATTTCTCTCCACTCCCTGGTATACCAACTGCCGATGCTATGGCATTGGTTTTCATTAAAGATGTGTTTCGACTCCATGGTCTCCCAGACAAGATAGTGTCAGACCGAGGGAGCCAATACGTCTCAAAATTTTGGAAGTCCTTATGTGCCGCTCTTAATATTCACCGCGCATTATCATCAGGATATCATCCCCATACCAATGGGCAGACAGAGTGGTTAAACGCTACCTTGGAACAATATTTACGCAGCTACACCAATCTGGAACAAGACAACTGGGTGGATATGCTGCCGACGGCGGAGTTCGCATATAATAATGCCAGTCATTCCGCAAGCAAGATGTCTCCTTTCTATTGCTCATATGGATTTCACCCCCGAGCCATCATTCCCCATTTTTCCTGCAAACCTGCACTTCCGGCGGTAGAAGAGGTACTACTCCGTATAAGGGACATCCAAGACAAAGCTAAGGTGAACCTCAGAGATAGCCTCCAGGCATATAAGAGGCAAGCCGACCGGCACCGGCAGGTAGTACCTGGTTGGGACGTTGGCTCCAAGGTGTGGTTATCCACCAAATACCTTCCTAGATGGTCTCGCCCGTCTAAGCTGTCCCCCAGGTTTATTGGTCCCTATCCCATTACTGCCAAGATTAATCCAGTGGCCTTCCGCCTAAAGCTGCCACATTCTCTTAGGCGAATTCACCCAGTGTTTCACGCATCTCTTTTGAAGAGTGCCGAACAGTCACTAAGGGCTCGCCCTTTTCCCATTCTCTCTCACTCACCTGATACACCTGAGTATGAAGTATCCAGGTTGCTGGACTCCAGGTACCGCAAAGGGCGCCTGGAATACCTGGTGCATTGGAAGGGTTTTTCCCATGCTGAGGACTCTTGGGAACCAAATGCACACATCCATGCTCCTGTCCTTCTCCGGAAGTTTCACCGTTTACATCCCGGTAAACCGGGCGGCCTGGGCCTTGGCGGGGGGCATGCTGTCATGCGCCGCTTTCTCACCTGGCGTCTTTGGCCCCGCTGCCGCTTACGGACTTCCTGATTTCCGTCACGTTGATGCTACGTTCACTAAGCGGTCTAGTCTTTCTCCGCTAGGATGACCGTAGCAGTATTTAACCACTCCTCTCCCTGGGTCCAGCGCGTTGCAACCTTCCACGGTCAGCTGCTTTTCCTCACGGCCGCGGTCTTGCTACACGCTGTTTTCCTCTTGCTCCTCGAGCCTTTCCTCTTTTACCTCTCTTACTCTTCCCGTTCCTTCTCAGGTCCCCGCCTTCTGTTCTCTCCCTCCTTCCTACTTTCCCTCCTTCGTGCCCGGCTTTCTGCCTTTGGCTTTGTTTACTTTCGCTTCCGGTGTATGCTGGAGTGTACATTTCCTACTGGGTCCTGTTGCTGCCTTCTCCCGTTGATCATCTGCTTACACGCCCAGCTACCATCAGGATACCTGCCGGTTCCAGGGGTTTTTTGCCTATTCTGGCTTTTTTCCCCCTTTTCTGTCCCTCCCGGGAGGGGGACACGGTCAGGGCGCATTTACACGCTCTCACTGTGGCTTCCTCTTGTGGGAGACACGCTCAGCCTCGGAAAAAAGAAAAGGACTACACGGCACATCGAGCGCTCAGCCCAGTTGAGGAGGATTTCGACTCCACAGGTGAGGAGGTTGAAGAGATAAAAAAGGGTTCTACAACTGTATTAGAAGTCGGTGCTGACAAGAACGAATAGAATGAGGGGAGAGAAAAGGGAAATCAGATCAGAGGGATAAGATGGAGCGAGGCCGTGCATGCATTTAACAATGACCAGGAATTGGAAACAGAGGCAAGAGTCGAAGGGTAAAAAAAGAATTAGCAAGATGAGAAGGAGTAATGGAGGCATGTGAAGGTAAGGGGAAAGTTGACAAATGGCAAAGTTAAAGACAGAGTGAAGACTGGTAAGACTGGAGGCAGGAAGTCTGTAGAGAAGAGCCGAGCAGTAGTCAATTCGAGAGAGCAGATGGAAGTGCAAGATACAAGCTATATGACAGGAGAAAGAGAGAGACAAATTAAAAGTAACACCATGATTATGTGCAGAGGTGAGAATGGATGGAAAGTAAGAGGGAAGAAAAGACCAGATGGGGTGGAGCAGGAGAAGCATAACAGTTTGATTTGAGAGAGGATGAGATGTAAAAAGTGGGATGACATCCAAGTTTGAACCGCAGACAAACATGCAGATACAGTAGTTTGCAGAGAATCAGAGAGAGTGGAAAATGAAAGAAATATCTGTGTATTGGCCGCATAGACGTGATAAAGCGCACGTAACCCAGAGGCATCTAGGCGCTGGAACTTAAGAGATTGGTTACAGGAGAGTACTTCAACAGGTACAGTTGCACCACAACATATATGTTTGAATGTGATTCGTTTTTTGACTGCCAGCCAATCTAGCATCTTTAGCGCGGGAGTGATGTGGTCCCTTTGTGAGAGTTTTAGGAGAAGTCTGGCTGCTGAATTCTGTATGCGTTGCAGTTTCTTTAGTAGATAATCCGGCATTTCGAGGTTAATGCTGGTGGAGTAGTTTATCTTGGTCATGATGAGGGAGATGTTGGCTAGTGGTTTGTTCATGAAGGAGAGGAATGGTAGGATCTTTTTGATCATGTGTAGGTGGAAGAAGCCTTTCTTGATTATTGCGTTTACTTGCAGTTGTAGGGTTAGCACACTGTCCATTAGGATTCCAAGGTTTTTGACTATTTTTGATGGTGTTGGCGCTGTACCTAGTTCTGTGGGCCATGGGATGTATTGGTTGCTTGCCTAGTTTTTGGATATAATCATGATTTCTGTCTTGCCCAGGTTGAGTTTGAGGCTGTTTGTGCTCATCCATTCGTAGAGTTGTTTCAGACAGTCTACTAGCATTGTGTTCCCCTCCTGTACATCTTCGATTTTGTAGATGATTTGGGTGTCATCTGCGCAGCTGTAGCAGGTGAGGCTGTGCCTTTTAATGAGGTTGATTAGTGGAGCCAAGTAAATGTTGAAGAGAAGTGGGGGTAGGGAGGATCCTTCCAGTACTTCACAGGCGGTGTCCCGCAGCGTGGATTTGAATGGCTTTATCCATAATGGTTCTGTTCTTTCAGATAGGAACAATTTAATCCAGAGCAGCGCTGTGTCAGTGATCCCTATTTCTTCCAGTCTCTTGATGAGAATGTTGTGGCTGACTGTGTCGAATGCTGCAGAGAGGTCAAGTAGCATCAATGCCAACCTTGGAAATGGCTCTGTAGAGTTACCGAGGCCCCAGGAGCCTCACTGAACACAACACACGGCCTCTCCATCCAATCAGAAGGGGGATGGGCGGTAAGGTAGGAGGCGATTATCTCCAGATAGCTCTTGTTGTCTAGGATCCTCTTTAATCTTACTTGGATTATCACTGTGACCTTTTGATATCACTACTGTGACGAGGGAGATCACTCCCGAGATTCTCTTGACTCTTGGTTCTCTGGGTATCACTTCTGTGATGAGGGAGATTACTCCCGAGGCTTTCTTGACTCTTGGTTCTCTGGGTATCACTACTGTGATGAGGGAGATTACTCCTGAGGCTTTCTTGACTCTTGGTTCTCTGGGTATCTGTCACAATTTGAATAGGGAACACACTGACCTGCAGATGTCGTTGGGTTTGCGAAGAGGGCAGGGCAATCTCCGAATTTGTCAGACCTCCGATTGGAGACAGGGGGTCATGCAGAATCAGGGAAGTACCCGAAAAAGGGTATAGATGGAAATTCAAACCAGAGGGTTGGTAGAGGGTGTAATCTGATGGAGGCAAGATCGAGGAAGTGGAAAGAACAAGAGATGTTTTACTGCAAGAAATTCAAGAGGGGAAGCAAAGTGCCTGGTGTGAAAGAACATTCAGGTCGGGGAAGGCATATCGCGAGGAGCGCATGCAATTGAAGGCTGCAGTTGTAGTGAGAAGCAGGATGGCTGGAACTGCAGACAATGCGAGGAGCGGGTATGGAGGAGCTGCAGGTTTCGTGAGGAGCGTGTACAGCTGAAGTTGCTGTCCTTGCGAGGAGCGTATGCTGCAAAGTAAACAGACTAGCCAATGCGCCAAAGTCACAAGAAAGTCTTGCTGCCGGTATGCGGATTGTGAGGGGCTGAACAGCAAGGCTGATGCTGCAACCGGGAGTTGCCGCAAAGTACACCGGTGCAGAGCACTGAGGAAAGGAGCCTCAGAGTATGCACAGAAAAGGGGGAGAAAGAGGCAAGGTCGGGCAGGGAAGGAAAGAGGAAAGCACAAGGTGTGCAAGAGACAGGGATCCGAGGAGAGTCGGCAAGAACTAGGAGGGTCAGGTGGAAGGCAGAGTGTTACCGGGATCGGTTGTGCTGGCAGCAGGCTTCTTGAAGAAAGACGGACAGGAATGCACAGCTGCTGGCAACAAACGCCACAAGTGAGTAGCAATGCAGCATGCAACTGTGTTCTTTACCTTTAAATAGTGAAGTTTGCTTGGCCCTCTAGACTGCATTCCTCATTCCTGACTGTGTCCAATTTTGTCGCCCATCTTGGGTGTGTTTTTTGCATAGATGGATGTGTTTTAGCCTCCATCTGTTCCATAATTTCCAGGAATTGGGACGATTCCTGACAGTATCACTACTGTGACGAGGGAGATTACTCCTGAGGCTTTATTGACTCTTGGTTCTCTTGGTATCATTAATGTGACGAGGGAGATTACTCCTGATGCGACTTCCAGTCTTGGTACCTCTTTGGTAATTATTGTGATGGGAGGGATTACTTCCGATGCAACTTCCACTGTGTGTCTTTTTGGTAATTACTGTGACAAGGGAGATTACTCCTGATGCAACTTCCATTCTCTGGTCTCCCCGGACCCTGCCTGGGTTTCCCGCAGTTCCTGTTACCTTGTTTGTGTTGGGAACGCTTGTCCGGTTCGTCCCAGGGCCGCATGCGGTTTGCTGTTCGCTCGTCGTCTCCTTCTGGTTCGCCTGTGCAGCTCCAGGAAGGCCTGGGGCTGGTGTTCTCAGTGTCGTTGTTAGACAGAGCGGTCCACCTCCCAGAGGTCACGCCACCACCTCAATATCCCTGCACTGGAGTGAGTGGGCTCCTTGCCGACTCACAGGATTCTTCTGCAGCTTCATAACTTCTACGTCCTCTCTTCTCCAGTTTCTCTGCACAGCTGACAGGTTCACGGGGTTAAACTTCCCGGGCTTTGCAGGCTCCTTCCTGGCTTCTCACCTCTTCCTTCAGTCATTTCTCAGTTTTTCTCTCTCCTAGCTGGGCCCACCCCAGCGCAGTGTCTTAGTCTTTTGGTTGTTTCCATTATGTTCTCTTTATGACTCCTCGTAGCCACCTTTTCCCAGTACTCTTAGAAAAAGTTGTGCCATCATTCTTGTTCTTCCTCGTCTCAGGGGTGTCTAGTCTCACGGAAACAAGGGAGGGAATGTTACGTAACACACATGCCGATTTTATGGGTGCAAGGGCAAGATGGTTAGGGAGTTTCTTCACATACGGAAGTCATTATCCCCATGAGGGGAGTCTCTCCCAGTGAGGTCACACTTTCCACCACCCCTAGGGGAACTACTGGGTACCAGCCTCACCTCCCTAACCTCATAGGGGAGAAGTGATGAAGTGAAGAACTGATGAGATTCCGTGAATCGTCACATAACCTTCCCGCAATGGAGTTGGCCCCTCCATCCTTACCTACAGGAAATCTGGAAAGAAAATCTACATTCCCCTGTTGCTTTCCCTTCCTATGTTAAACGGTAAAGCAAAAGGTTTGGAGATCTAAAAACCAACGCATTATGCAGGGATTGGTATCTTTCCTCAAGCTAAACCAGGTTTAGAGGAGAATGGCCAGTAACTAGTCTAACTTTATGACCAGTTAAATTGTATTTTAAATATGCTGCAGCCCACTTGATGACAAGAGCTTCTTACTCGGTAGTGGCATTGTTTATTTTCCGCAAGGAAAGAGCTTTCTGCTAACAAATAATACAGGATGTTCCACTCTATCATATTCTTGGGAAAGGACCACTCCAAGACCCACCTTAGACGCATCTGTTTGTAGTATGAATTCCTTGTTGAAATTGTGAACCTTTAATACTGGCTCGCTACAGAGTATGCGCTTCAGTGTGTCAAAGCTGGTCTTATCTTATTTTTCCTACTGTAACCTTTGTGGTTCTGCATTCTTTAATTTATCTGTTATGCAATATCGAGGGATAAATCTATGATAATACCAGGTGAGACCCAGAAATGCACACGGATCTTTCTTCATTTTAGGGGGAGGGATATCTTGAACAGCTATTATGTGTTCTATATGTGGCTGCACCAACCCATTTCCAAACAAAAACAAGATATTTCACGGCTGACTGAGCCAGATGGCATTTCTTGGGAATGACATTCAGCCGTGCCTTTCTCATGGCCCTCACACGTTCATATAAATGGAAAATCTGTTTTCCCCAAGTTTGGCTGTGGATTAAATGTCATCTAGGTATGCGCTGCAAAAATGGGGAAAGGGTCGCACTACGTTATCAATCAACTGTTGAAAGGTGGCTGGGGCCGCATGTAGTCCAACAGGAAGAATCTTGAACTTAAACAACCCCCGGGGAGTGGAAAAAGCCGTCTTTTCCTTGTCAGAGGGATTTAATGGGACCTGCCAATATCCCTTTGTCAGATCTTATGAAAGTTATAACAGAGCGTCGCCAAGGGACTCGTGTGGTCCTCGATCCTGTCCTTTTCCTTCAGATGTCATGGAACCCCCTAACATTTTCAGCAAAGTTACTCCACTGGTTGATCATGGCCATTGCTGCCAGCACAGTTTTAGCACAATCTGTACATGCTCTTGCTGAGGCTCAGACTGGCTCACTTGGCAGTAGGGTAATGCCCATATCACTGGGCTGGCATGAAAGGGTGATGCAGCAATCTGGGGGAATGTGGGCCACTTAAATGATTTAGTGCACTGTCCAGCTGGTAGTTTTAACAAATATTCATGTCCTAATATGCTGTAGAAGGGAATAGTTTCTTACCTGTAACTCCATTTCTCCAGCATTGGTATCTTTCATGGATTCACATGCTTAGAATATTCCCCGTCGTCAGACAGGGACCCCTCGGTACACATATATAGCCTTTTCCTATAGGAAAACGTCCAACACTTTTGTGTCCTATCTACGTCCTTTTAGGACCCGCCTACGCATGCTCCGCAGGCCGTCCCGGTATAAGAGGCCCGCCCCCGCGGTTCCCCTTCAGATTTCGGCCCCTCCAAAGTAGGAAGGGTTAAACTTATCCATCACATACATTGCAGTCCCGGGGAGGCTTGGCGGGCGCATGTGAATCCATGAAAGATACCAATGCTGGAGAAATGGAGTTACAGGTAAGAAACTATTCCCTTCTCCAGCATTGGATCTTTCATGGATTCATATGCTTAGAATAGATTGTATAGCAGTAACACTTGAGACGGTGGTGAGAATGCAATGTAACATACCCTCACCCTACTACTCAACGCATATGCGCAGCAGTAATAAGTTTACTCATATAACCTTTCCCACTGAAAGTATACTGTCATCAAAGGTAGAAAACACACTCTCCACAACGTGGAGCTTACCTTACTGAAACAGATGGCGCAGGACAGCTCTTCCCATCTGCGCCTCATCCGCATGCTGCCTGGCAAGGCAGTAGTGGCGGGTAAACGTGTGGGGCACTGACCATGCCGCAGCTTGGCATATGTCCGTCAGCGGAATTCCGGCCCATAACGCTGTTGAGGATGACATCAACCTTGTAGAATGGACTCTAGGATGTCTTTGCAGTGGCCTTCCGGCCTTAGAGTGACAAAAAGCAATCGTCGACGAGACCCATCTGGCCAATCCCTGTTTCGAGATTGCTTTACCTCTCGTCGACGGACCATATGCGACGAACAGTTGCCGAGTAGCCCTGATGTCTTGTGTGCGATGTAGGTAGAATTTCAGAGCCCTCTTAACGTCCAGGGTATGAAGAGTTTTTTCTGCTGCCGACGATGGAGTGGAGAAGAAAGTAGGCAGAACCACGGATGAGTGTTTGTGATATACCGTCGGAACCTTAGGGACGAACGTAGGGTTAGTCGCCAGGACTACCTTGTCCTTAAAGAATCTTAGGTAGGGCGGGTCCACGACCAGCGCTTGTAGTTCCGAGATACGTCTGGCTGATGTGATAGCTATCAGGAATGCCAACTTCCACGAAATGAATTTCATGTCGGACGTGGCCATAGGCTCGAAAGGCGGTTTCATCAAACCTGCCAACACTGTGTTGAGGCTCCACGCCGGGGGAAAACGTTTCACCGGGGGAAAAGCTCGAAATAAACCCCGCATGAAGTGTTTCACCAGTCTGTCACTGAATAGCGGAGGCGACTGCCTCTTCCTTGTGAACCTCGAGATGGCTGCCAGGTGTACCTTTATCGATGAGGGGGACAATCCCTTTTTTGCTAAGAGGAGCAGGTAAGGTAGAACTTGTTCCGGCGTCACCAACAATGGTTGTAGGTCCCGCTGTCTTCTACACCATTCACAGAATATCCGCCACTTATAGGAGTAGGATTTGTTAGTGGAAGGGGCTCTAGCCGCCTGCATAATTTCTTGGCACTCCTCTGAAATGTCTAAAGCCCCGAATTCCGAGAAGTCAGGAGCCAGGAAGTAAGGTTGAGACTGTCCGGGTCGTGATGCCACACCGTGCCTCTGTCCCGGGATAGAAGGTACGGGACTCGGAAACGCTATGGGATGTTCCAGCGATAGATGGAGGAGGTCTGAGAACCACGGTTGCCTCGGCCAGTATGGTGTCACTAGAATCACCCGGCAATTGTATCTGCGTATCCACTGTATTGTTTTCCGTATGAGGGGAAACGGAGGAAAAGCATAGAGGAACATGTCCGTCCATAGGAAGGAGAACACCTCCCCCACCGAATCCTCTTGGGGCCACCTGCTTGCAAATTTCTCGCATTTCTTGTTTTCTTTGGTCGCGAAGGCGTCCAGAGGGGGGTGGCCCCATTTCTCGAACACTTTCTTCAAGTGACCCGTGTCCATTTCCCACTCGTGTATCTGGGCCATGTTTCTGCTGATGGAGTCGGCTTGGCAGTTCCTCACTCCTGGAAGGTGATGAGCCACGAGGGAGATTTCGTGCTTCGATGCCCAATGCCATGTTTTCTGGGCTTCTATGGAGAGAGTCCTTGATTGTGTCCCACCTTGTTTCCTCAGATAAAACATGGCTGTTGTATTGTCGGTCAGTATTCGCACTCGCGACCTCTTGATGTGTGGTAGGAACGCCTTCAAGGCCCATCGTACCGCTCTGAGTTCCAGTACGTTTATGTGTAGGAGTGACTCCGTTGGAGACCAGCGACCTTGCGTTTGGAGAGCACCCATGTGCGCTCCCCATCCGGTTAGGGACGCATCCGTAACTATGGTGCTCTGGAACTCCGGCTCCTGTAGGGGCACACCTTTGTTCAGATTGTGGGAACTCTGCCACCACTGAAGGGTCCGAAGTAACTTGTCGTCGTCGACGGTTATCCTGTCCGACCACGATCCCTGAGCCTGTGTCCATCGGTCTGCGAGGAATTCTTGGACTGGCCTCATGAAGAGTCGACAGTTTCTCACCAGATGGATGCAGGATGCCATGGCCCCTAGGACCGAAACATACTTTCTCACTGAGATCCTGGTGTTTCGCCGTAGCCGGGCCGCCTGTTGAATGAGTCTCGAGGTCCTGTCGAGAGAAGGTTTCACCAGCCCTAGCTGAGTCTCGAACTGTGCCCCAAAAAATACCAGCGTTCTCGATGGCCGCAGAGAGGATTTCTCGAAGTTTATGGCGAATCCTAGCCGTTGTAGAAGCAGCATGGTGGCTTGTAGACTTGTGTTGGTCGACGCTGGGGAGGATCCCCTTACCAGCCAGTCGTCGAGGTATGGGTATACATGGTGGCTTTGCTTCCTTAGCCAGGCAGCCACTGGAGCCAGGCATTTTGTGAACGTTCTGGGGGAGGTTTTGAGCCCGAAAGGAAGAACCGTGAATTGGTAGTGGGTTCGCCCTATTACAAAACGTAGGAATTTCCTGTGTTTCCGACACATTGGAATATGGAAATACGCGTCCTGTAAATCCAGAGACGCCAGGAAATCTCCCTTTTGAACTGCGCGGATCACTTCCTGCAGAGTGAGCATCTTGAATTTCAGGCTCTTTAAGGACTTGTTGAGATCGCGTAAGTCTAGAATAGGACGCCATTTGCCGTTCGGCTTTTTTACGACGAAGTATCTTGAGTAGACTCCTTGGCCTCTCTGTGATGTTGGAACTCATTCTATCACTCCCTTCGCTAACATGAGTGTAACCTCTTGTTGCAGTGCCTTCATATGGGACTGAGCGGTGAAGGCAGGTGGAATTTGCGGAGGGCTGTGTTTGAATTGAAGAGAGTGTCCGTGTCTTATAGTGTCTAACACCCATTGGTCCGCCGTTATCCTTTCCCATTCGTCGACATACGCTGAAACTCTTCCCCCCAGAACGGGTTGTGGAACGTCACTGCTGATCTTTAGTTTGCTTGTCTCTCGCCGACGATGGGTATGATGGTCGTTTTCTGGAAGACTGGAAGTTTCGTCGACGGTTAGCCGATTGTGAGGCACGTCGGTACCCCTGGGGGGGTAAGCCGATCTGGCAAAGGATCTGTCTCCAGAAGAGAATCTTGAATTTCCTGAAGCCCCCCTAAAGGGGCGAAAGGACTTGTAGCTCCTGCCACTCTGGAGGGCACCCAAAGAACGTGCCGTGTCCGAATCTTCTTTCATCCCTTTCAGGGCCTCGTCCACCTTCTCACCGAAGAGAAGGTCTCCCTCAAAGGGCATATCTAAGACCTTGTATTGTACCTCTGGCCTGAAGTAGGTACACTTCAGCCATGACTGTCGACGTAATACGACCCCATTATTGACTTGCTTGAAGCCAGACTCAGCAAGATCCACCGCGATGTTTATTGCGTGATTTGAGGCTTCCTCACCCTCTCGGACCAGCAGCATCGCTGCCTTCCTCTGTTCTTCTGGAAGATGATCAAGCAGCGGAGCCAGCCTGTGCCACATCTCCCTATCGTATCTGGCCACAATTGCCAGAGAGTTTGCGGCCTTTACTGTGGTCGCTCCCACGAGAGCACTTTCTTGCCAAAGGCATCTTGGCGTCTCGCTTCATTCTCGGGTGGAGTCGTGCACTTGTGCTGTGCCTTTGCCTTCCTCGCTGCTGCCGCCGACACCACCGAGTCTGGTGTTGGTTGAGAGGATAAACACTTGGGTGTAGACTCTGGAGCCTTAAACTTTTTTTCTAGGCGTCCTTTCACTGCTGGTTCTGAGAATGGGTGTCTCATTGTCTGCAACCCCTCTTTCCATACATGGTCAAGTATCGGTATCGAGAACACCGACCTCCTTCTCTTGCCCATGTGGTCGAACAAAAAACAGTCCTTTTTCTGTTCTTCCTGGGACAGACCAAATTCTTTGCATGCCTTCTCCATCATCGAATGGAATGACGCAATGTCGTCCGGAGGGGACGGGTGAGCTGGGCTTCTGGGGTTTTCTAACTCCACCTCTGACTCCCAGGTAGGATCCCTGGAGGGGGATAAAGAGACCTCTGACATGGCTCCCCTGTCCGACTCTGAATCTGGCAGCTCACCTTCCTCCTGCGCCAGTGTTGAGATTGGCGTGCGTGGATGCGGCGGTTGACGGGACGGGCCCGGCTCGTCGACGGGTGACTGTGGCAGGCTGACCTGGGGAAGTCGCTGATCCAACGACCGTAGCAAGGACAGAAGGACTGAAGCGAGGACAGAATATCCAACGACAAAACCGCTTGAGGATTGAGGAGAGGGGCAGATACCGGTGTAACGGATGCCCTCGTCGACGACTTGGCAGCCGCTCGTAGTCCTAGGTCTGCTGGGCCAGCCACTCTCTCGCTCTCGTCCTCCGAGGACAGCAACATAGCTTGCTCTTGTAGCAAAGCCTCTGGGGGGGTAGGGTCGAGGACTTCAGGCCTCCAGGCCTCCTGCAGGACCCCCGTTGACGAGGCTCTCGTCGACGCCATTGTCGACGGGATGGAGGATGCCCCTTGCGCTAGTGGCGGGAAGGCGGCCGGTGACTGGATCGCCGTCGACGACGCAGGCTTCGCAGGTGGTTTTGGCGGTCCCGCCTTCTCCACACTGTGCCCGCTTTTACTCGACTCGTGGTCGATCTGTGATGAACGCCAGAGGAGGATTTCCTTTCCTTCTCATGCTTTTTTGATGAGGATGACTTCTTTGACAAGGAGTCTGCAGTGGAGTGAGTTCCAGACGACTCTTTTTCCGACGATCTAGATTTCTTCGCCGGTGGTTCCGACGAGGCCGCGCGGCGTGATGTTTTCGCCGACTGTGTGGAGCCTACCTCCGAGGGGGGTATGCCCCCGCACCCTCATTCAGCCATGCCACCAGGCGTCGGTTCCGGTCTTTGAGGGTTTTTTGAGAAAACCCCTTGCATATGTCGCAGGCATCCGCCGAATGGTGAGGGTGGAGGCAATATATACAATCCATATGTCCGTCCCCCTCGTAAACCTTTTTCAAGCCGCACGTCGCGCATGGACGGAACAGCGCTTTTCCTGATACAGAGGACATATCGTACTCGAAAATCCAATAAGGCAACCAAGTACAAAATAGTAAGACAACACGAGGAGATCCCACTACTTTGGAGACGGTTGAAATCTGAAGGGGAACCGCGGGGGCGGGCCTCTTATACCGGGACGGCCTGCGGAGCATGCGTAGGCGGGTCCTAAAAGGACGTAGATAGGACACAAAAGTGTCAGAAGTTTTTCTATAGGAAAAGGCTATATATGTGTACCGAGGGGTCCCAGTCTGACGACAGGGAATATTCTAAGCATGTGAATCCATGAAAGATCCAATGCTGGAGAATTCACATTTTTCAGCACATTTCGCAAAACATTCAGATCCGGTACTACCACTACAATATCATGAAAGGTGAAGAATTGCGATTTGGGATGCTGGCGACTTTTATTGTTGATGCCTGGAATTATGTGTTCTCCCAGTCTGACCATGTCCCTGCGACACCTGCCCCTACCTACCCCTCCTTTTTAGTCCGATTGGCAATGCCCCATATGAACGTTGACTACTGCAATAAATGATTTGATAATGCTCTAACTTGACAGTGATCATCATTAGTCTTTATCCTACTGTTTCTCATCCCAGTACTTTCTCTTGAAGCATCTTGCATTCTCAAGAGTGATTCCACTCTAGTTCTACTAATCCAATGCCTTTTGGCTCTGCCCCTCAACATCTCCTCCATGTAAGAGAGGGGATTTAGCCACACTCCACCTGGTAACTACCCACTGGGACAAAGCAACTCAGATCTTGGGAGGGAAGGTGGGCGAAAGTACTAGGGCGAGACAAATATGACAATGAGTAATGAAGATTACCAGCAATTAATCTGGCCATTGCCTCCTTTTCCCAGTCCTTACTAATGAAGTATGCCAAAAATACAGACGATTCCACCCAAGCATCCAAAGTACACACTGAAGGCAAAGAGTTACGGCACACCCTGGGACTTTAATCAAGACGTTATAAACCAATGAGTGATTTCCTTAAGGACACCATGTTGAACCCCCTGATCCTCTTCTCCCAGAAGATTCAAGTCGTAGGCATAGGTGGCGGCCCTACAAACCTCCGGATTGATAACCCTTTCACCATGGCCTAATATGTTGCCACCTCCCTGGTGGAGCATCCTAGGATTCTAGGGGGGCAAGAAAGTTCGCTGATGGAATAGGCCATATAAACCACATCCTTTAGAGGCAATTCTTCCCTTGACAGAGTAATCAAAAGTTACAAACAGACTATTAGATTTTCTGCAGGCGGCAGTGCTCTTTAGATATGTGAGGAGCACGTCCCATACATGGCTCGTGAGTCTGTCTCTGAGAGACCCTACAGAAGGGATGTAGGGATTTAGACCACTTTGGGACTAAAGGTCTAGCCGCACCTCACAATGATGGAAGAAGGGGAGATTACAAGGAAGGGCAGAGAGCATAATAGTGCTCCTAGCTTCTCCATTCTTCTGGCTGTATTAATTTCCACATGAAAGGCTCTTTTCATCTACAAGAATTGTAGAATGGCTGAGCCCAGAGGTTCTTGTAAGGCCTTGCACTTCCTGCAGAACTGTCGAGAGGTCCCAAGATGAGAGGTGGTCCTAACCTTGGGGCAAGAGAGGGAACAACTCTTCAGGAGCTGCGATCTAAGAGGGTCGGCTGAAATAGTTCCACTGCAAAGAACCCCAAAAGGCCCTGATTGCAGCCCATTTATCCCAAAGGGATGAGGGGGGTAGACCTGTATTTAAGGCCTTCGAGGAAACGGGAGAATTTCTTTTGAAAACCTCCAATCCAAGGGAAGACAGCCCTGCTTATAACACCATGAAACAAATGAACCCCAGAGGTGGATGTAGGACAGAGAAATGACGGGTGGTGGGAGCTTTAAATGGAACAAGCAACTTCTCCCCCAATACCCTGACTTTGCAAGCCTGCTCTCTCCAAAGCCAGGCCACCCAAGTCATCTGTTGATCAGCTGAGAACCACCCGAGAGGATGACCGGCCGGTGGACCCACAGGAGGAACCTAAAGAGGGGCGAATGCTAGCCTCACCAGGTGCAGAAAGTAAGCCCTCCAGGGCCAGAGAGGGGTAATAAGAATCACCTGAGATTTGCTGGACATCATTTGCTGGCCCTACTCTTCTGGACGGTCCATGAAATCTGAGGAATTAGGGAAAGACACCAATTAAAGTCTCTGGCCATTTGAAGGAGAGGGCATTAATTCATCCTCCAGACAAAGGGATTATTTTCCTGTGAACAGTACAGGGAAAGCTAGGAGTTTTTCCTCAGAGGCAAAGATTTAAAAATGAGGTGAATGCCAGGTCTTCATGAGCAGGTGACGGGTCATCCCAGAGAGAAGGCAGCTGCCTGATGACATCAAAAAGGAGTGACTTAGTCCATCGCCCATAGAGTTGTCCACAACCCAAATGTGTACTGCCAAAGGGTGAAAAGGTTTTCTCCAGCCATTTACACAAGTACCATGAGATCTTCTCCAGGGATCTGACCTTGGGTCCCATCTGTCGGTCAACATAGGTTAGGACTGAGGCGTTGTCTTGCCTCACAATAACAAATTGTCCTCAGAGCTTGTAACCAAGAATCAAAGGGCCTGGATAATGGCTTCTAGTTCCCTGCAGTTTTAGCCCATTGCTGCCTCCAGGTGAGACCAAAGGACAATGGGAAACACTTTAACAAATTCCCTGCATTTAACGTCGACTGGAGATAGAGACAAAGAGCTACGGGGCATTATCAGCTTCTCGCAGGCTTGAGATCTCGGGTCCCAACATTTCTGAAGATGCGATAAAAGAGGTCAGAGTTGGAGATATGCCCAGGGTGTGACAAAGACATAAAACATCATCATTCCCTGAACCAGACCCATTCACAAGTTGGGGACCAAGGGGAGAGGCATCATTTGCTCATCTACCAGCAGATAGTGAAGGCTATGTTGCCTGGAAGCCAACCATCTGCAAGAAAAACAGTGCCTATAAACTGCAGTGTCTGAGTTGGAAGCTAGCAGGTATTTCAGAGGTTGATCCCAAAGCCATGGTTGAAAAGAATAGTACATGTTTTGTTCATGTTCTCCTCTAACTCCCATCTGGAGGACCACTGAACCAACGAGTCATTGGGGTAATGGAAAACGCTCACTGCCTTGTCATGCAATCAATCAATCTAGGCTGCAAGTACCTTCGTAAACACTTGGAAATCCTTCTCAGGCTGGCCGTCTCTCCTTGCTGACAGGTCCCTACCCCTGGAACAATGCAAAATCACTTGCGATCAGTGTGGGGTCTCAGACCACTGCTTCTGCTGGCGCTATTAAGGGACGACCAGTTAGGCTGGACAGGAGGGGGTAAACTTCAATTGAAGTGGGGATTTTCTCCTCTTCACAATGCTAGGGGGATACATCTTGTTACATAAACATGGAAAAGTGATCGTCTCTGGGTCCTTGTATCCTTTAGGCTGTTCCTTGTGGATGGCCAAGATGATGGGCAACCCCCTCCTTGGGAGAGTAATACTCTTTGCATTTCATACAGATGTGGGCCAATACCATTGACACCATCTTGCGGTTGAGGATTTAACCCTTAAACTTGACTGCTTATTCCCCTGTTGCAGATGAAGGTGAGAAGAAGGTATATGATGAAAGGAGGACCCTGCACCTCTTAGCTTTGAGACTGTCGGCTGCTGCATTTTTATCTTTTAGAGTCCCCTTGATCAGTCCTTTGAGACACAAGTCGGCCTTGGAAGTGCACTCTTTAGACCGTTTCGGGACTAGAGATACAGATAATTCAGGGGGGTTGGAGGGAGAAGGATCTGTGCTTTCTCTTGGTCGTATGCTTCCCCATGATGAGCTACAACGGCTGAGCTGAGCCCTGTAGTGAAGAACACTGTAGCGAGGAGGCATCAACATCCTGAAGTTTCATTGAATGGGTCTGTTGAGCAGAAATGCCTTGTGGATGTCAGGTAAATGTTCCAAGGCATGGGGTGCAGCGCAGGAATAAACCAGGTGTGTGCATGGGGGTGTTGGAGGGGGCGGAGGTGCCGCTTCCCTATGGTCCAGAGTGAGAAGCAACACTCCTGGGTTGCTCTAATACTCACGGATGCAAGGGAATTGATAAGAACACCTCGCACCAAGGAAGTTGGAGGGCTTCCCCTGCACAACTCTCCTGGTAATCTTTATTTGGATTCCTCTGTGCGTGCTGAGCAAGGGTGAACACATGGTCTAGCCCATCCATGCATGCTACGCTCCTCCTCCCTGTTAATCAGATCTCAAAGACCCTGAAGTTCCTTCAGCGCAGACCCAGGCAGTCGACAACACCGCCAAAAAGGGAACCCAGTATGATGCCAGAGCCATGCAACAGCCCTCATCGTGGGGGATGTGTATGGGGGCTGGGTGGGGGCAGTGTCAGGGCTTGGCCCAAGGCCTCCCTGTGCCCACCTCAAGTTTGTGGGGGTGGTCAACTTATCCATGGTCCAGCCCCGCCTGACTGTGACCATCCAGTTGCCTATGCAGGGTTGGTGAAAGACCTATTCTTATAATACATGAACAAGGAGACAAGTCTAGCAGGCCTCTAAGAACCACCACCCAGGGACAGGGAAAAAACAGGAGGAGTGTGGGCAATTACCTTTCCTTATAGGCAAGGGAAGGGAGAGTGCCAAAAAGGTCTGGATTAGTAGAACCAAATTGAAATTATTGTTAAGAAAGCAGGGTGCCTTCTTGAGTAAGGTCTGGGATGATGAAAATGGGTGTGAGGGTAATGAATTCAGGCAGACAAAATGTGACCCACAACATCAGACCCTATCGCAGGCTATGTACTTAATCATTATCAGCTCCTGAAAACCAAATACTGGAGTAACAGACAACACCTACTGTGCAGGATGAGCTTGGTAGGAAGGCTGAATCAAAACTACCAACACAAATGCTTTTTGAGGCTGATTAATTGAGATTAAAAATATATATCTCCTTGTACTCCACCTACTCATAGTGAAACAAATGGGTTTAACATACTATGGAATATTTCTAACACACTACTTTAGTGCCATCCTGCCTGTTAGATGATTATTCACTGCACAATTAATGTACCCAAATAGGAAATATACCAGTTAACCGGAAAGGGAGTCTCACTGTACCTACATTTAACAAAGGACCTGTAATTGACCCATTCAATACCTCTTTTTGGCAACATTTTAACCAATTTTATACTTGAACATCACAGGGCTCACCAAATCTCACCAATTCCACTGTGTTAATCAGGCACCACTGTGGACATTTTTGCACAAAAGGGGCTTCAAATAATCTTGTCTAGTCTTATTGCCTTCCATTTGGGGATTTCGAACCAGGCGTGCCTTGGAACGGGTGGCACCAGCAGTCCCCCTGTAAAGAATGCTATAAAACGGGCTGTGTTTTGGCAGGATTCCTTTTCAAAGCATACATGGCAGAATTCTTAACAGGATTTCTGGAAATCAGTTCCTTCCCACTGTGAATTGGCAGTGACCCTTACTCTGTGTTTGACAGTGTTGTATTTATCTTGCAAACCCTGATTGGGCGTTCAAGACTAATACTCTGCATTTAAATATTTTCTATTATTAATATCAATAAAAGAAAAATAATACAGTTTAGACAGTGTGCAAAGAGAAATAATTGTTCAATGAATAAAGGAGTGGTTGAAGTTGTGGATACATTTCAATATCTTGGCGGTCTGTTTAATAAATACGGATGAGAGGAACTTCAACTGGAGCTTCAGAAACCAAGATTAACAGCCTGTTTGGGGTACTTGTTAGATTTATTGAGACTTGTTAGAATAGATTTCTTATATTAGCAAACCCTTGATATAATACCATGATTAAGCAAGCTGAATCAACAGGTTCTCCCACCTTATCGTTCTAAACAGTACTCTTTAATTCCTTGTAACTGATGGTGAGATCTTGCATGTTCTCGCTAAACCCATGGCCTTTCCTCTCAAGAAGATAGGGGCTGAAATATGGTGTCTGCGTGGTAAGAAAGTGATTTTGGGGAAAGCACTGGTGATTTTCAAATCTTTACCAGTAAAATGTATGAGTCAATTTTGACTTTGAGGCGGTCCATGAATATCAGTTTATTTAAATTGGATTATATACTGGAAAGTTTAGGAGAACAAAGTATACTTCGAGACACAAATAACAGGTCTAAGAAAAAAATACAGACTGAAATATTTAACAAATAAATACTAAAGTACTACGGGCCTCATTACGAGTTCGGTGGTAAGTGGATAAAGTGGCGGTAACGGGATTATGGTTCTATGTCCTTTCATCGTCAGGCATTTCTACTCCTGCATTTTAAACGTGTATAAAATAACTAGAAAGTTCATAGAATTTTTTGTTTTATTTATGGGGGGCTCCCCCCCAAAACACCCCCCTCTACCACCTATTTTTAACTATACCCGACCCCCCCAACCCCTTATCTGCCCTACCCCCCAAAAATTCGAGGAACTTTCTCATTATTTTATACACATTTAAAATGCAGGAATAGAAATGCCTGACGATGAAAGGACGTCGTACCGGAATTACCATTACTTTTACCACTCCACCGAATTACCAAATTATGCTTTCCAGAAAATTGGCGCTAATTCCACTGGCAGAACTAGTGCCAAATGTACGGCGGTAACAGTAATTCCGTCAGTTATACCGTTACCACCGATGGGCACCCGCACCTGCCTACTCATGATTCAAGGAACATACCGCCAAATTCGTAATGAGGCTTAAGTGTTTTGAGTATGATGTATCACTGGATCGGAGGGAAAACGCAAACCGGGCCACACTAAAAATTCAAATGGATTTTAACACATTTGCAGAATGATGCCTGAATAAGTCCCAGCATGAAGGGTAGGTAGGAGTAGCAGAGTGACCACTGTAGAAGTGGACACAGGCCACACTGTCTAAGAAGTACATATAATCTTGGCAATAGGAAGACAGTGCAGAGGATCGGAGAAATAAAAGATGAGTGGGCACCAGAGGAGCATTGCCAAGGGAGTACATGAGGGGAGGCCTTGTAGTATTACATGGGAGAAAGGGTTGGTCAAGGATATGGACTCATGAGGCGTAAAAGATATAGAGCGTGGCAAAATCAAATTATTTTCTGATGCCTTATACAAGTTAAACATTGTGTTTGTTATGACCTCCATTACACACCCATCATGACTGCAACAAAGCCACCATACATAACAGGATAAGCAACTTACTTTGCCACAACAGCATTCATGTGGGTTCTCATGAGTCCCAAGTACTGGTCAATCTGAGGCTAAAAGGAGCAAGTACAGTATAGCAGAGAATTAGTGGTGTTGAGAAATTCCTGGATACTGACGACAAGAATAATAGTATATTTAACAATAAAAAGGCAGAACACTCACCTGGTACTTATCGTATACCGCCGGTAGCGAAAACATGGAAACCACAGCTGAAAGCAACATGAAGATCGCAGATTTAGATTTTGCAGATACAGAATGCAATTCATTCACTGAACATTTTCAATGTCTACACCCATATATGAAGGGCCACTTGCATTAAGCTTTCCATTCACCCAAAGGGACTGAAGGGACTGTATACAACCAACGAGTAGCCATTGCCCACCTTACCCACTCTTACAAAAAGGACCAGTAAGAGTAGAATGGCCAAGCATGCATTAGTTTAATACTGACTCATTCCATAATACTGTTGCTTTTTGCTAATTTCTGTTGTAAGGAGGTAACAAAACACTGGACCTGTTTAGTACAGTCTGTCAAAGAAACCTCTAGAAAGGTGGGGCGATTTGGGTGGTAGATGTGATGGGCGGCATTCAAGCGTAGTAGGGTATCTATGTGGAAAACGTGGACTGCAACCTGGCAGGCTGCGCTGGATGGTAATGAGGCTCAAGGGGCAGCACTGGCACATGCCACTTAAATGGGCAAGGACAGTGACTGGGGGAGGAGGTGTGACATGAGACCCTATGATGCCTGAAGGATTTGCACTAGTGAAACACTGTTAATTATAGTCTTATGCTTCAATATCTGGATTTTGAGGCTCTTGTGGATCACTCTATGCAAGTGCGGGCAACTAAAAAAGACAAGAAAATTGTGAGAATACCCTGCAGCATGGCAACCCTTGCCAGAAACAAACATCAGCAGTGCTTTGATGCCTGGGTAGTAGTTAGCTCTATATAATTAAGTATGATATGATAAGGGCATGGTGTGTGGATAGCACTGGATGAAAGGAAGCTTCCTGGTGCATTAGGCCAAAAACGCTTCTGGAGGCAGCAGCAGGGATTGGTGCGTGGGCCTTACAAGGAGGCTAGTGGCAGCACTGGCGAGGAGGTCGGAGTGTGTGCTAGTAATGAAGGAACAATGGCAACTGTGATGAATCCTGTGAGATTATCACTAGGAAACCGGTATGGGTTTCCTCTCCTGCAGCCAGGGAAAGGCAGCCGCTACCTATTCCTGACCCTGGGGGTGGTTTCATATGGGAGGATCACGGGGAAGGAGGCTCATGCCGAGGGACAGTAGTGATCTCCTCATATCACAATCCCCCTATAATTCCTAAATTGACAATGGCTTATTGTAAAATGGAACAACTTAATGTTACACCCTCTTCCAGGCACTTCAGTTCCCACAATGTTAAAAGTACGAGGACAAAGAAGAGGAGCTAAGAGGCAATAAGGGCTCAGAATGGTGAATATTCAAAGGTGCGGTTTAGTTGTTGCCAATTGAAACACCTCAGCAGGATATTTAAAAGCAAAAGTGCGATTCAAACTGTGTTATGAAGGTGAAGCAGAGGAACAAGGTCGAGGAGAATTTAATGGCAGTGCAGGAGGTGTAGCTGAGAAAGCTACCATCATCTGAGGTGCAAAGGCAGTCACAGAGAGAAGCCTGCTTGGAGGAGCCACCTGTGAAAAGCCTGATGGTGTCTCCCTAGCTAGTTCCTGGGGATCTGTCATCCAGGTGGCCAGGACACGGGCATCGCTATTGGATCCAGTTCCTAAGGGGTGGACCAGTGAGGGAGGATCACCTGGATGGGGGTCGTCGGGGAGTGGGAGTGGGACATCGACAGTTGAGACGCAGTATCCCCTTTCCTTTAGCACCTTTTTTTCATCTTCTCACGTAGGACATTCTAAGGTTTTGTCCAAAATGTTTGAGAAAAAAATACCGAATGCGTGATTTGGCAGAATTTCGGCTGTTCGAAAAATTCAAAGGGCAGAAAAGTTCGACCAGATCACACATTCAGTGCTGGGGGCCGCGGGGGTGTTCCCCCCACCCATGCTCACTATATTGTGAGCAGGAGTTGCAGGGGACACCCCTGCAGCTGTCCCAAATAAAAAAAAAAAGGAAAGGACCCTGCGGCGCTGGTTCTCGATCACGGAAGTGAAAGGGAACAGGTGTCGCAGGGACACAGCAAGTCGGAATGCAAGGTAAGTAGGGGGTGGGTTGTAGGGGTGTGGGCAGGGGTGTGGGTCTGGGTAGTGGTGTGGGCCTAGTCAGTAATGTTCAGGGGAGAAAACACCGAAGATTATTTTTTCAAAATAATCTTCTGTCTTTTCTCCCTCAAACATTTCTAATTAGGTCTTTCAACCCCAATCCCATTCTAAACCACTGCCCCTTCCCCCCTTTCTAACTCTAACACTTTTGCACAACACAAAGGACAACGGACTAACACCAGAGCCGTTTACCTGACATGTCCCAATACAAGGGTCAGGCAAAGTCAGGCAATTGATCAGAATCACACACACCTGACGGCCCTTTGCTTCCCCAGAGGGATAAAAGGTGGAGCCAGAGAGCACAGTACGAGCAAGGCGAACACGGCAGGCAGCACGATGAGACAGCTAAGCAGGCACAGCAGTTCAAATGAAGAAGAAAGGAAGGGAGCCTAAGACCGCGAACAATAGCAAAAGTGTCTTGTAGCAGATGTCAATGGTACACGGGGCAAGCCTAAGCTGATAAGCAGGAGCGAGGGAGGCTCCCGCGACCTTGGTACTGGCCTTGATTCCCATGAAGAAGAAAAGCCAAGCGGTTCATCACAGCCGGTGAGTCGAGGGGAGAATCGATAAGAACCGGGCTGTGTTGAATGAGAAGTGCAAAGTGGCAAGTTTGAACCAAGTTAAATGAACTGTGTAAAGAATTGTAACAAGTGTTAAGGGAAGGACAGCAGCAGAGGGAAATCAGCACCACGTGGGTGCTATCTCAAGAGAATCTGTATACCAGAAGGCCGTAGGAGGGCCAGCGAAATAGGTCAAAGTGGTCATACAGAGGGTCAAGCAAAATCCCAGTACTATCGAAAGACTTTGATCTGCAAACTAAATGAAAGAAAGGGAAGTGAATCCTGCAGTAAGAAGAAACAAGGGAAGCAAATCCTGAGATGCGCTAAATCCCACATCCCAGGAAACAGTGTGTTTGGAACTGTTTAAAAAAACATTAAGATTGGTGGAATACGATACAAGAAGGGTCAGCGCCCAGAAGAGGGGGGCCCAGGGGTGAATTATTATCATCCTAACAAACTTTTCATTTGTTAAAGGAACCTTTGTTTTTGTTATCTGAACACATCAGGCCCGAAGGCAAAAGACTTTCTAAGGAAACAAGACTTGGCCATCGACGGTCCTGAGAACTGCCATTGGAACTGTCGTCTGGTGCTGGAGAAGCCCAAGTCTGTACTGTGCTCCAAATTCCCATGTTACCCCGTGTCCAAAACATGGGGAAGGGAGACCCAGGCTACCGAATCCCGGCATATTATTTGAGAACATTTCTTTCTTTTCTTGGAAACTATCCCACAACCCTGTTTTTTGTTGTTGTTTTTTCCAAATTGTTTTTATTGCATTTATGGAACAAACAAAAGAACAAACTGTGGGACTTGAACATTGTCCCTCTCCCCTCCTTCCCACCCTTCGAGGCGCCCCAGCCCCCCCCCCCACCGGCTACTGAGTGTTTATCACCGTATTGGTATGTCCTTAGAGATTGTCCCCTCATGTAAACAAGTCTAATATTCTGATTTTGTGTGGACATCATTGTAACATATAGTCACTTTGTAGGTATTCTAGCACCGGCTCCCAGTCTGTTCAGAAGTTTTGTCGGGCCTCTTGGATGTTATATGTTATGCGCTCCATTGCTATGAATTGCCAGATTCTCTCTGCTGGATCGCCTGTGTCTGTTTTGGGATTATTTGCCAGACGTATTCCCATTGGTCCCTCGTGAATTCTCTCCCCAATGTTGTTTCCCATTTCTTCATATATTACCATTTTGTGTCATCCGCCTGGACATTTATGAATTTGTACAATGTGGATACAAATTTTTTGTCTCCTGGATGTGTCATGATATATGTCTCGAATGGGGTTAGATCTCTCGTTGTCGCCTGCATTATTCTTGGGGTGGAGAGCCAGTGATGAAGTTGTTCATATTTGAATCTGTCTTTTTCCGTGAGGCCTAGGAGTGTGCTGCATTCCCTGAATGTTCTGATCTGTTGTTCTTCATACATGTCCCCGACTTGTGCATTTGATCTATCCATTTTTTGATTTTTTCTTTCTCTGTGCCCGGTTTGAATTCCGGGTTCTCAAACAACGGCATGAAGGGGGCCGGATGTATTGTCAGTGTTTCTTTTTTTGTCGCTCTGTTCCAAATTTCCAGCACTGCGCTCATGATTTCGCTAATTCTGAGATTCGGGTGTCTGTGTTCGGGGCTGGTCCACAGTAGTTGTTGTAGTTGTTGTAGGCTTTTCCTTGCCACTGCCCTGTCTTGTGCTTCCCATATCTTTTCTGAGTTGGTTGGGATGCATTCTTTCAAGACCCACAGTTGTGCAGCCTCATAATATTTTCGTAAATGTGGGAGCGCCATTCCTCCTGCTGTCTTTGGGGCCGTTAGTGCTATGTTGGAGATTCTCAGGGTTTTGTTCTGCCATATGTATTTGTTGATCATTTTGACTAGTGCTTTGAAGAACGTGGGTGGGATTCTTATGGGGAGTGCCTGGAAGTTGTATAGCAGTCTGGGCAGTATTGTCATTTTTATCACTGTTATTCTGCCCCACCATGTGATTGATAGTGGGTTCCAACTGTCCAAATCTTTTCTCACCTGAGCTATCAGGTTGGGGTAGTTCCCTGCATATAGACCTTTGATTGTGTTGGTGAGCGTGACACCCAAGTATCTGATCCCTCCATCCGCCACTCAGAGTTGTAGCTCCCCTGCTCGCTTCTGTATTGCCTATTTGTCACCCGCCAGTACCATTAGCTCTGATTTTTGCATGTTTATCTTTAGGCCCGAGACCTGGCCGTAATTTTCTATCGTTTGTATGAGATGGAGTAGTGTGTCTTCCGGTTCCGCTAGGGCGATCAGCATGTCATCCGCACAGGCTGCTGTTTTGTGGATTATTCCTCCCATATTGATGCCTTTGATTTTGGGTGTGTTCCTTATTTTCGTCAGCAACGGCTCCAGGAGCATTGCGTAAAGAATTGGGGAGAGGGGGCAGCCCTGCTTTGTGCCTCTTTCAATTCTTATTGTTTCTGATAGTTCCCCATTCACTGCGATTTGGGCCGTTGGTGAGTTGTAGTTGGCCCGTATCATGTTGATGTAAGTTTCGCCAAGACCGAATTTCTCCAGCGTTCGGAAGAACATGGACCACTCCACTCGGTCAAACGCTTTTTCCGTGTCTATTGCCAGTAGGGCGGCTGGGGTATTAGTGATCCCCACCTTCTCGATCAGGTGGGTGATTCTTCTGATGTTGTCGTGTGTTGTACTGTTTGGGATAAATCCAGACTAGTCCTGGCGTATCAGTTTGGGATGCAGGGGAGTGAGTCTGTTGGCTAGTATTTTGATATATAGTTTGGCATCTAAGTTTATTAGAGCAATGGGTCGGTATGAGGCTGGTGCCTCCGGGTTTTTCCCTTTCTTATGGAAGACCAGAATTTTTGCCTCATTCATTGAGTTTGTGATGTTGGCTGAGTCCTTAAAGGTGTTGAAGAGCTCTTTGAGAACCGGATTTAGGGATTCCGCGTAGGTTTTATAGAAGATAGCTGTATAGCCGTCCGGGCCCAGGGCCTTGTTTTTTGGCAGGTCTCTTATCGCCTTCGTGACTTCCTCTATGGTTATTTGTGCGTTAAGTATTGATTTCTCTTCTGGTTTAATAGCTGGGAGATTCGTATCTTTTATATAGTTTATCTGATCTGTCGCTTTTGGTTTGTCTGATGAGTACAGGTTTTGGTAGTAGTCTCTAAAAATTTGTTTTATGGCCTTTGATTGTGTTCTCACTTGGTTGTCGTTGTCCTTCAGTGCCTTTACTGTTAGTCTTTGTTGTTTGCCTTTCAGTTGTCCCACCAGAAGTGTGTCTGCCTTGTTGGTTTTCATGGCATACCAGTGTTTCAGGTGTAGTAATTGGTTCTCCGCCCTTTTGGTTCGGATAGCCTCTAGTTGACCCTGTATATGTCTGTAGGCTCTCTTTATTTTCTGGGTGTGCTTGTTTGTCATTTCCTCCCTTATCTTCGCTAAGTTGTTTTCTAGCTCTTCTTCCCATTTTCGAGATTGTCTGTCCTTTTTTGCTTTTAGAGCAATCAAGTGGCCCCTCATTACCGCTATGAAGGCTTCCCATATTGTGGCCTACTCCATTTCTGGGGAGTTGTTTTGAACAAAATACTCTTCTATACAGCCTCTGATTGACTCCTGCATCACTGGGTCTTGCAAGACTTCTCTGGGAAGGGTCCATCGCCAGAGGCCGGATTGTTTGCGGATGGCCGGGAGCGACATCCAGATAGGGGCGGGATCTGAGATCGAAATGGGGCCCGTCTCTACCTCCTGTATCCCCTAGGAGACTCACCGATGCCCAGACATAGTGGATTCTGGAGCTTGTGCCGTGAACGTGGGAGTGATATGTGTACCCCGGTGTCGGGCCTTTGATTTTCCGCCAGACATCTTCTAGTGCAAGTTTTTGCATGGTGTTCTTTAGTGATTGAGACGGGGAGCCTTGCTGTGAGAGGTTTGGGTTTGATCGGTCTTCTCCTGGTGTCCAGGCCATGTTGAAGTCCCCGGCCAGAATCGTCTCTTCTTGTGAGAAGTGTTCTAATTTGTTCAAGGTGTCTCTCAGGAAACCGTCCTGGCCTGTATTAGGAGCGTATACCGTTGCAAGAGTCAATGGACGGATCTCAATTTGAATTTTTGCTGCTAAGAATCTCCCTTGCTTGTCATCCAGGGTTTCTCGAATTTGAATGTTGAGGGAGTCGGCGAACGCTATCAGCACCCCCTTTTTTTCTTTTCCCCATCGTTTGCATGAATTATCCAGTTATATCCTATCAATCTGATCTTCCCTTTGTCCTTTTTCTGTATATGTGTCTCTTGCAGCATTATTATATCATATTTCCCCTGCCGTAGCTGGTGTTCTACTTTTTTCCTTTTGACTGGGGAGTTTAATCCTCTGATGTTATGTGTAAGGAGTTTCAGCCCCATCCTGATGCAAGTTTCTTTATATTTTGTTGATTCATTTTGGTTTGTGTACCGTGGATTCTTTGCTGAGAGCCAGTGAGTTCCCTATCCCATCGCTGTGCTTGTACCTTACTTTCCCCCTTAACAATCCCTTCCCCCCGTTGTGTACCCCAACTCCCCCACCCCCACCCTTCCCCTTGTAACATCCCTGAGGAGGGCTCTGGGCACTATGATCGCTTAGGCGTGTTGCCCTTTGTGCCATGCCGTCTCAAACTCAGGGGTATCTATGATGTGAGGAGTCCTAAACCTCACTAAAAGTCTCTTAGAGTTCCTGTGTGATTACAGCTCGCCGCAGCTGTATGTCTACCGCTGGTCGCCTCTTAGTTTCAGAATTTCTGTAGGAGTTCTGGTGGTCGTCGTTCTTCGTCTGTGCGGAGGTATGCGCCCTTTATTTATGTCTTGATGGCTCTGTGGGGTGTTTCGGTTTTGCATTTACTGTGGACCAGACTCTTGGGGCTCTCTTCACCTGGAAGGGTTCCCTGTCGTTGGCATGGGGTTCCTCTTTATCCTGTATATTCATGATCCGCTCCCCTTCCTCGCACATGGTGATTCTTTGTTGCTTCTCCTGCCATGTAAATAATAGTCCAAAGGGGAATGTCCATTTATATCGTATTTGTTTTGCCGTCAGTTCTTTTGTTATTTGTGACATCTCACTGCGTTTTTGGAGGGTGGATTGTGCCAGGTCTTGGTAGAGTTGTATTTCTGACCCATTCATCCTGATATGATCCAACGTCCGGGCTTTCCGCAGTATCTGCTCATTTTGAGGATATGATGCCATTGCGATCAGGACATCTCTGGGGCGTGCTCCGGGAGCTCCGTGGGCCTACTCTGTGTATCCTAGCGATCTGTATTATTGTTTCTTCCTCCTCTTCTAGGATATCTCGGAAAACCTGTTGCACTGCTTGTTTAAGGTCCTTGTCTTTGACAGTCTCTACCATGTTTCTGATTCGTATATTTGATCTGCGGGAGCAATTTTCTAAGTCCTCGCATTGGGTTTCCAACTCGTGGGACAGTCTTACCAGTCTCTCCTGCACTTCCGCGAACTGTTGTGTTTCTTCATCTAGGTTCTGTACCGTCTTCTCCAAGATATCTGTACATTCCTCTAGATTCCCTATATCTATTTTCAGTTCCTGGACCACCTGCTTCATTTCTCCTTTCATAGTCTCAAATTGGGTGTGCATGGAGATCATGAATTGTTCTTGAAATTCTTTGAACCATTCTTTAATGTCTTCTTTAATGGTCATGTCTGTGTTGTATTCTTCCCCGCGGTCTCTTTCCCCTTTCTCATTTTGCGTGGCTGTTTTCTGGCTTGTCGATGTGTTAGTTCCCCAGAGACGCTCCAAGTTCTGGTCTTGTTTCTGCTTGTTGGACGTGGCTTGTGCTTGCCTGCGCCTGGATTTGGACAAGTGTGCTTCCCCGGTGTGATCTTGGTCTGTAGGCTTTGATGGTTTCTCGTGCAGCTGTGGGCCTCTTTCTGGTTTATGGTGGGTAAGCCGTTTTCCCCGCCTCCGGTATGCCCCCCTGGGTGTGGTTCTTGATGCGCCCTTCCTGGGGAGTTTGGTTCTTCTGCTGGCTTACTGCTTCTGGGGGTGATGGGTCTTCTGTCGCAAACCCCCCTTTCTTTGACCGGTGCGTGGGTTTTTATGCGTCTAGTGGTGGCTTGTTGACCCCTAAAATGGGCTGCTTAGTTAAATTATCTTTCCACCGTGAGTTCTTCTTGGGGTTTATGCTGTGTTGGGGGGGCGGGCCCACCTCCGCATGGCTGCGAAGTTCCGTGCCCCCTGGTGACAGGGGATATATTGCGCCTTTTGATATGGCCGGAATCTCTCCGCGCGCCCCTTTAGCAAGTGCCTTTGTCGTTGGGTGGCAAGGAATCCGGAGTATGTCCTTTCTCACGCCACCAGCGGGGGTTTTGGTGTTGTCCTCTTCATCTCCCTGGGGGCCTCTGTCGTTTTCCCCTCTATCGCGCTTCTCGGGACCCACTGATTTATTTTATTCTGTGGGGGCTGAGGGGCTGGTCCTCCTCACGGGCTCTCCGTAGCTAAACCCAGGGGAAGTTGGCTGAGTTTCTTACATCCCCTAATGGGCCCCTCCTGCGCCTTCACCTCACCTCTCCTGCCTTTGGTGTGGATCCTCATGGGGACTCGCGCAGACCTCGGCCGGCTCTTTCTCTCCCCGTCTTCCGGTGTGGGACGTCTCCCCTTCTGGTGCGTTGCCTGTGGGGCCGGCCTCTGACTCCCTCCGCTGACTGTGCCCAGTCTCTTCGTTGGCTGCTTCTGGGGAGTTGGGAGGAGGGCCCGTCTCTGTGTCTCCGCTCTGCTTTTCCCTGCTCCTGGTGCCCCTGATGCCGCTGCCTGTTTCGTCTCTCCCCCTGGGGCCTGCAGCTGCTGCGTGTGCAGCGATGTCTGATGGGCCCCCCCTCCTCTCCGGCGCCTGAGCGTCTCTCCAGGTAGGCACTGTCCTGTCCGGGGCTCCGACCCTTCTCTGCACTTGCCTGCTCGTTGGGGTCCCCGGCTGCTCTAATCAGCTTCTTTCCGTGGTGTCTGCTTTCCGACTTCTCGGGCACCGCGGATGAAATTCTGGCTACCCTGGAGCGTGGCACATGTCTCTCCTCATAGGGAGGGGGCCGTCCTCTTTCTGCTTTTCCGCGCTCTTCAGTCACTCCGCAGAGTGATTGTCGCTGCTTTCCGGTCACCACAACTTCTCTGGATGGAGTCCACCAGGATCCGCTCTCCCCTGGGACCACGCCGGTGCTTTGTTGTCTGCTTTATGTTGTGGTAGAAGGCAGCATACTAAGTAGAAGCCCAGCAGAGAAGACAGGCTCCCAGAACAGCGCGTGGTAGATGGGTATAGCAGCGGAAGAACAGAGCTGTCGTCGCTCCCACATACTGCCACGCAACTTACCTGAGGCTCGCAGTGGTGTGGAAGAAAGCTGACTGAAAGCAGAAGCACCGCCGTCAAGCCAGAGAGCCAGACCGAGCAGCCCCTGAGAACCGGTGAGTTGGCATGGAGGTAATGATAACCCTGGGGCGCTCGTTGCATTAAGGCGGTCACAAAAACAGGATTTTGAAAAACGAACTATTGATAAAACAAAGCATAATTTATTTGATGAATACCAAATAGTTAAAGAAAACAAAACTAAGTGGCAAAGAGGAAAGTTCCCTCACAAGAGGGGGAGGTTTGTAAACAACATTACACACAGCCAAGACGCTGTCAAAAGACTTTGGGCAAAATACCAGCGAAGAAAGCCTATAACCAATACCACCCATAGACAAGAGGCTACGAGAAGTTCATATCAAGACAACCACTGGGAAAAGTTCACAAACAGCATTGCCATCAGCCAAGAAGTTGTGAAAACCCCTTAAGAAAGCAACTAAAGTATAAATCCCCTTTTGATAAAGCATATATCTCACCCTGCCAACAGCCAAGAGATTGTGAAACCATACCGAAAGATTGGTGTGGAGAATGTTGGAATCAATACTACCATCAAGTTTGAAGTTAGTTGTAGGAGTTTTCTTCCTGGCAGACTAGTATATCAGGAAAGGGTTTATAGACTAGTGGTTACTCCTGGCAGGCGAGTGGACCAGGAAAGAAGATGCTGGTTTGATATAATTGTGACAGAAATATATGTGGAAGAACTTTTGTTGAAGAGCATGTATGTACTTTATCATTTATTGACAAGCAGTGGAATCAATGAGACAAGTTGCTTTTTGCTATCCTGACAAAAGTGCTCTATTTCAAGAAGAAGTATTGAGAAAGAGTAACATGCTATCTTGACAAGAAGAGGTTTTCTTTTGAAGTATTATATCGTAACAGAACAATTGCATTTGGTTTTGGAACCTGTGTTTTGGGGGAGAAAGTTAGTCATCCTTGTAAGAGGGATATTGTGGCAGACATTGAGTTGTTTGACTTGTCAACCAGCTGCGGTGAAAAGAACATGTGTTGATTCTCCAAGAAAGACTCTGTGGTTGAAAACTACTTTTCTATTTCTTTGAACAGAGCTTTGTTGAAACAGAACTATAATCTGAGCATTCCTGAATTGTTGAGCCAGGGGAAGGGAATACAATCCTAGTTGCAAGGAGTGCCTCCAAGAATATTTGAGTTTGAATTACAAAACTATTTTTTTGTTGAACCAAATGTCAGCCATATTTTCCTTGTATAATTAGATTGTATGTATTAGTGTGAAGGCCAGAGCTATTTTGGATAGTATGTCATTTTCTACTTTAGTTTTATTTTGCTAGGACCCTTTTTTACTTTAAACAAATGGCATACTTTGAGAAAACGCTACCTTTGTGTCCATCTCACATTTCTGACCCCCTCACACAACCCACAAAAACAGCACAAACAAAACAAGCATTGTGTGAGAAACCTGACGGTATTCTCCCACTTACTCCCCCTGGATCTTACATTCAGGTGGCTAGGGAAGGGCCATCGCTTTTGGATCCCGACCCTGGGGTGGACAAGCAAGGGAGGATCACCTGAGTGGAAGGGTCACGAGGGATTGGGAGAATAGCCAAGGGTGAGACATGGTATTCCCCCCTCTCCTTATTTTCCATCAGAAACCCCTTCCTCAGCCTCCATGGGATATTTGCAATCCCATTCCATCTCCCCCTCCCCATTTCCGATAAATACTGGGAAGAAGAAGAGGCAACCAAGAGTAGTGAGGATTACCTACACGAAACACCTTGAGAAACAAAAGGAAGACTGCCATCTACTGCCATTAGGTTGTCCCACTAATAGAGTCAGGCAGGGTCAGGCATTTAACACTGACTACTCACACCTGACTCCACTTGACTCCTGTTTTAAGTATAAAAGGTGTGGTTTTGCACAATCAAGGAGGCAACCTGGGAATCCTGAGAAGAGCTGAGAAGCAAAGGAGCAGGGAGCCGAAGAGAGAGAAGCCTGGAGGAAGATCTGTATGAGAGTGGCATGCCAAAACGCTGGTCAGGTGTCTGTAAGGGGCTGCTGCGTGGCTAGGGAGCCGCAGCGAGGCAGCCAGGGCCCTGCTGGTGGTGTGCAGAGGAGTGCTCATTCCCTTGCCAGTCCCAAGGGGGTCTGAGGGGCGGGCAGGTGGTGAGACCCATGTCTCGATCCCATATGCCCAGAGAGACCGCTCGCTAGCGCAACGCGACCAAGTGAGTTTCAGGCTTGAAGCGAGAGAAATTCAGGAGTGTGCGGCTAGTTGGAGCCGCAACGGAGAAAGACAGAGTTTGCAAGCGGCATGAAGCATAAAGCAAGAAAGATAACGGAAAGTGAATGGAAAGCGAAAGAAAGGCGGAGAGAGAGCAGAAAGGAAGAAAAGGACTTGAAAGTAGATAAGAAGGGTGCGAGTGACCCGAAAGTAAAGAAAAGTTGCCCGTGAGCACCGAAGTGCTAGGAAAGTGGAAAGGAAGAAAATAGGCTTTGATAATAAGTAAGAAGGGTGCGAGTGACCCAAAGGTAAAGCAAATGTGCATGTAAGCACTGAAGCGCTAAATAGAGCGGAAAAGGAAGAAAATGGCTTGACAGTAAATAAGAAGGGTGCGAGTCACCCAAAAGTGAGGACAGGTGCAAGTGAGCACCAGAGAGCGAGACAAGTGGGCAAGAGGCACGAAAAGGAAAAGGACAGGTGCAAGAGTGCACAAAAGCAAAGAAGTGAATGTTAAACAGGCACATTGAAAAGAGAGTGAACTCAAAGGAAGGTGCCAGGGGCACAACAAGGCGAGAGAAGAGGAAGACAAAGAAGGTGCAAGTGTGCACAACCAAGTGGAAGATAACAAAGGGGTGCAAGAAGCACCCCAAAGAGGAAGTAATAGAAAAAGAGTAAGAACAGGAAATACAGAGAGGGGCCAAAGATCAGAGTGGTCACGCTTAGGAGGAGCAAAGAACCTAGTTTTCGAAAATCTCTAATGTTACCCCATGAGAAGGTTGTGTGTGAAAGGAACTGTAAATAAGAGAAAGGCACATCTTGACAAGTTGAATTTTGTATTTGAAACTGAACGGAACTGAAGGGAACGCTAAGAGGCCTAAGAGAAACCGCGTTGTTGAACTGAACTTGTGCTTGGAACTGAAGGGGCCTGAACTTGGGTAAGGGAACCCTAAGAGGCCTAACATAGGTGGATACTTATTTGGCAAAACAAGGAGGCATAAGTTTGGGAAAGGGAACCCCGAGAAGCTTGAGAGAAACTGTGTTATATTTTTGTTTTGTCTGAAACTTGGAAGTAATTGAAAATCGGGGAAGGGCAGCCCCAGTAACTAAAGACATTGGGAGTTGTTTAAACAGAGTGCAAGAACTTTGTGGAGAAAAGCTAACAAACAATCTCTTTTTGATTGTGCTGAGCTTTGGTGATACTGACCAAGCCACACCTGGTGAGAAGACCACCTGAAACCAGCCTTTGTATATATTTTTTTTTGAATCACTATCTTTCTTTAAAGAGGCTTCTTATCACATGTTATCAGAGACTGAGGGCAAGCATAGGTTTAGACACAGACGGATTATGGCTTTGGACTTTGACATCGAAAGGCCCTTAGAAATATCAGTTGAGGGAACCACCCCTTCAGAGTTAGGGCCAGTTAGGTATTACAACCAACCCCAGCATTATATTAAATACAGTCTGTGTCTCTCTTGATACCAAGTCGGTCTCACAATTGGCAATGTCAACAGTTTGGGCTTTTGTTTAAGCACAGGAAAGGCACTTGCCAGGCACTGCCGTTGTGATATTACCTGGCTATTGATGTTCGCATGTGCAAAATGGTGCAAGTAGCTGGCCTGGCAAATGCCTAATACCTAAACACAAGCCCAAGCTGTTCGCTTTGCCAATGCTTGTTTTTAACAGGACATCACTGAAGGACACGCAGAGTGCTTATAAATCGAGTGGCTGAAGGCAGACCTGGTTAACAAATGTTCACAATAGTAGCGGGTTTACAACTCCAACTAAGCCATTAAATCTCAGAAGACTGCTTTGAAAAAACACTCACAGGCACTTCGAGCACATATTTGATGGTAAGGCTTGATTAAAGTGAGCTCAAAGAGTTCCCAGGAGGAGGTGTTTTGGGCAGGGAGGGGCACGAATTGGGTGGAATAGCCATAGTGATTAGCATGCCCATGGGCAGTATGAGTGGGCAAATAACCAAACAACGCCTATAAACTGTGTCTCCTCCTCATATGCCATTTCTGCCAATCTGTACACTAATGCAATAGTTTCAGTTTATAGGTGACGCAAGCGACAGCTAATAGCCCAAACTAAAAAGATGTTGGTGCTGGACATAAGTGCCAGCGTTTGGACCCATGGCACAAAAGGGCAGAATTTCACCTGCATTTCAACGCTGGCTATTCGTGCAGCTGTCAGGGTTTTGCCAGCAAAAAGATACAAAACAACAATCCAGCTACGTAATGATGACATGCAAATGTCCAGTTATTTACATATGTAATATAAATCCTTGCACGCGCAAGTTCAGAAGATAAGGAAACTTTGGTACTAGGAGATTTATTTATTAATGTACTTGATGTGTTTTGTAAAGCATATCGGTTTTATATTTTGGACACTTAAGATTACTTTGTTCCACAGAAAAGGTAGGTCAATATAAGTATGATTAGGCGACACAGGTGATAAAAGTGGAATAGCAGATATGATGTATATGTCAGAGGATCACATATACAAGTTCTGGAGTAAATGTGCCAGGAATCCAAGGATGACTCAGAGATATGGAGGACGTAGGCAGGAATGCCGCTTCCCCGCAGGATCGGAAGATGGGCTGTAAGTGGCCATCACCCTTTCTACCGAGAATCGCTCCTGCCTTGCAAACTGAGTGCAGGGGTGTTCACGGGTTTCCATGGAAGGGCGGACAGGATCCTACACTATCTGGAAGTCAGGCTGCTAGCCTGGACTCCTATGTAGAGGTGCCAGCATCTACTCTCTGGCTTAATTACATACTCCGAGCCAACAGTTCTTGCTCCACAACTGCATTTGTTGCACCAAATCTTGAAGTCTGCCCTCATGCAATCCCTGCCAGCTTTGTGGCCATTCTGTCTCTGCTTCTGCCCAGGGCCTTTCTGCCTGTTTGTCCCTCATCCCTCTTGCTTGAGTGCATCCAGCACGCTGTCTTGCGATGATCCAGTGTTCTTCCCCCTGCTCGACGTCTGGTGGAGAAACCATCTAACCAATCTGTTTAAGGAGATTTGGCACTCAGTGCACAGTTGGATAGGTTGAATCGCTTGCAGGAAGTCCCCATTGTACCCGGTCTCATGTGCCAGGTTTGTGAGGCCTCTTTTCCAAGTGACTCCATATCTCTGCTGACAGTCACTCCATAGACTGGCATGCTTCACTGACCATCATCCGTCAGGTAGATGCCAGTACTTCCAAACCTATGTATAGGTTTCTGACATGGACAGAAAGTGTGATTGGGCTCCCACTATGGCAAACCTTGGCCATTGAACACTTTGCCATTTTTGGGCCGTAACAACATGTATTAACAGATATGTGTTCAAGAATTATCCATAAGAGCAGATGGCTTGCCTGATAAGGTGCCCAGGATGACAACATCCCATGAGACTCAAAAATCCTACCATGCACTCTAGTCTGTGCTGAAAATACTGGGTGGCTCTTTTGGGAGGGGGGGATTCCTTGGCTTGGTGTAGATGACGTTCACGGATGTGTTGTGATGTTCCTGTTTCGGGGGCATCAACTGTCTCAGAGGACAAGCATGAGCAATGCGAGTAAAGCAGCAGAGAGCTGCATGAAAACAGACTCTGAATTTCAAAATGACTGCCAAGACATTTAAGAGCCCAATAACACACGCTAAGCGATTGGGTGGAACCTCTTAGAACTGTGGATCCAAAACCCATAAACCAATGAGAATCCTAGGAAGGTGGAAGAAAACATGATCTACCAATCCAGCGGCAATAGGGGAGCGATAAAACTAGATCAGCACCACTACAGCGGCGGAAACTATGTCGAATCTGCATGTCCGAACACTAGATGGGATAATGTGGATGGAGAATAAACAGCAGACGCTGAGAAAACTGGAAGAGTGCAAACTCCCGTGGCATTGAAGTGCATGTGAATCCAGACGAAGATAAGAGGCAGGAGAAGCCTCTGAAAAGTACTGTGAACCCTGACAAAGGAAAGATCCAGGAGAGAAACCGCTGCAAAGAATGCAACAATCCGGACAGGCATCTGTAAAGCACTTGTGACCCCGACAAAACCAACGACTTGAAGAGAAGTGTTGCATGCCCAAGAGTCGAAAGGTGGACAGGCTCTGCTTTTCCCCCCCATCAGCACATGGCATTGGAGCCTTACCCCCATGAGGATTGCCCCCCCCCCCAGATGTGAAAACGAGGTGAATACAAATGGAGAGGATCAGGGCAGGAAGGAGCACGGCCGTTCTGGGGCAAGCTCTGACTGAAATGCATGGCTATAACGGTATCCCATCATTTTTTCGAAAGCAAAACTTTCGAATGCAATTTTTGAGAATTCATTTTTTCTAATAGTCATTTTTTCGAATAGTCATTCTTCAGAAAAAAAATCGAATATGGTATCTAAATGCAGCTAAGTATTAGTGCAGGGTTGGGGCTTGGGTTAGTTGAAGGGTTACATTAGGGTTAGGGCTTAGGGTTAGAGTTGGGGTTAGGGCTAGGGTTAGTTTAGGTGTTAAAATAGGGTCAGGGTTAGGGTTGGGGCTTGGGTTAGTTTAAGGGTTACATTGGGGTTAGGGTTGGGGTCAGGGCTAGGCTTTAGGGTTAGGGCTTGGGTTAGGGTTGGGGGTGGGAGGGGTGGCGTGGGAGATTGGGGGGGAACCTCCCAATATATACACAAACTTTAAAACGTAACAAGGGGCTGGCCAGTGCTGAAATTTCAGCACTGGACAGCTCCATGTAACGTTTTAAAGTTACAAAAAAGCATTGAAATGCTACTTTTAACATGTAAAAGTGCATTTCTATTGAAACCAGTCCATGTCTATTGTCGACGGATTGTTTTTGATAAAAATGCACTTTTGCATGTTAAAAATTGCATGTCGAAGCTTTTGTTTTCGAAACTTTTGTTTCGAGACTTTAGTGATTCGAAACAACCTTTGTTTCGAAACAATCACTATAATCTGCTATAACTCTGGACCTTTATGAGACATAATACTCTAGAGATTAAAAGGGGGACTCTTATGTTTTTGCTTCTACATCTGCCTGCATATCCTGTGGATTGCAGCTCTACTCTATTGCCATTAGCATCTAACAAGGCACCTTACCTGGACAAACTTGGCTGGTGCGTTACACCAGTCCCAGGGGCAATGGCACACCATAATCACCAGCCTTCCATGGGTAGTTCTTTGGAGCTCAGGGAAACTGCTGCACACTAAAGGGGGCAACCATCCCCATGCACCATACCAGCTGTGACCTCTGGCCCATTAGATGCACAGAGCTGCATAATTGAAGCATCCCTCTCAAATGTGTCCTTCAAATGGAATCACCTGCAAGCTTGGGGAGCGATACAGAAGACCTGGATAGTTACCTTCTCCTCTGAGGATTGTTAAATATCAGGCCGTAGTCTACAAGAAGAGCAAACACTATCAAAGCTCTTTATAGTCCGCCATAAACAACAAGGGAGGAGCTATGGGGAAAAAGAGGGACAAGGGGCCCCTCCAATGCTGCAAAGGAGGAAGGCAGAAGGTGTCATACATCACCAGAGCCTGATTTGCATATGGTCTTTCCCCTTTCTGTAATGCATTGGCAGACAAAGAACAATGGTCTGGAGGGTTGCCCAAAGTAATGCTAGAGGTTGAGATTAATTCAAAACCTTCCAGGCATCACCTCCTTTGTTTTGCTTTAGTCACCCTGAATGGGACAGGTTTGCCCAGATGTGGGTCCCGTGCCTGCTCGGCCTAGAGACCCAAGCTACAATTCACTGATGATGCCCAATGAGGCCAAAACATATCCGGGGTTGATTGTGGTCTCGTCCAGTAGGGATGTGGCCAAGCAGTTTGGGCTGGACTGCCCCTTTCGTGGTGGGACCAAACCTGATTTGCACCATATCGCCTTTCCTCTTTCTGTAATGGCTTGGCAGGCAAAGAGCGATAATCTGGAGTTTTGCCCAGAGCAATGCCAGAGGTAAAGATTAATTCAAAACCTTCCAGCCATTACCTTTTTGTTTTGCTGTATCACCAGAGCACCCACTTACCAAGAAAGATCTATTGGATTGCCTGGCTAAGTTAAAATAGATCATAAACACTGTGAAAACAAAACTTTAGTAATTGATAACTGAATTTCACAAATCAATTGTGGGAATCAGACAGAACATTACTCATCTCAGAGCCACGTATATAGAAATGAGAAATTGATTTTGGTGCTTCAGCAGGAGCTCACTCAGACGTGGACAGACTTAGAGGATGCTAAACAGGGTATAGTATTGACAAGGCACCACATTGAGGGCCTGGAAAATCACCATTTGCTAGAGAAACCACAGGTCGGAGACCTGACTGAAGGCAATGAATGGTTGGACCTTGATGATTGAATTCAAGATCCTAAAAGCTGCAGTTCTGTGCATCCACATAAATGGCACCACATTTATAGGATTTCGAGGGTTAAAACAAGCACTCTTTAGAGATGTCATCAAATTTCATTTATACTCTATGAAGGGGAGCATCTTGAAGGCCACCCAAGGCCTCAGTACCATGTTGCACCAGGTCCAGTCTCTTGTCGTATACGTTATGACATTTTGTGCACCTAAGGTGGCAACTCTGCCTATTTATTAGCCTTCATTTAAACAAACAATTTCTTTACGGCTACCTCCCATTACTTATACAAATCATTGGTTACTACATCACATAAATCTATATTTCAATACAAACATGTTCCTTTAGACAAAACTTAGAAAGTCATTGACTCAGTATTTTTATTTACAGCATTAGGAACAGATATAATATTATCAGGTTTATCAGACTGGGTGGGTAAGTTTTCCAATACCTCGGTTATGTCTTTCTCTTCACTCCAGCACAGAGCGTCTCCAAATTCCCCCTCCTCCTCACCTGATGTAGAAGAGTAGTCCAGCCTCTTCCGACGAGTGCGATGTCCGTGAGTCTTGCTCTTCTTAAGTAGGTAAGGCCGGCCTCGTAAGGAAGCCACTGTGACCTCGGAAACGGGTCAACAGAGACTCCCCTCCGCGACAGACAAGACAGAGTAGGGGAAACCCTAGCAGCACAAAAACACCTGTGGATGATGATCCCAGCGATCCGGAAGCAGAGAAGGGAAGCAAGCGTCCAAAAGTAGCAGTCCGATGATCAGACGCAGACAGAGCTGGGAGATGCAGGTGAGAGCGGATTGAACCAGGAGGAAGAGAATGCTAAGCTGGAACAGGAGGAAAAATGGCAAGGGGAGAAGGAGAGTCTGGAGGGAGGCAAAGAGAGAGAAAAAGGAGGAAGCCAAGAAAACTAGGCAAGGAAAGGGCAGAACACCGCCAAGGGAAATAACAAGGAGCGTGACAACGAATGGTAGCAAGAAAGTTGCAACGCGCCGAGCCGCCGAAAGTGGAAAGAATAAATACACTAGGGGGGCGGCCATATTGGAAAGAACTAGACCGTCAATAGACAATTAGGGAGGAGACGTGACGGCACAACACGTTGGCGGCCATGTTTCCACCTGTTCCACAACTGCCAGGAACCCGCGGTTGTGACAGTATTCCCCCTTCCAAGGTGGCTCCCTCCCAGCTTGCTGGGATGGAGCCTATGAAACTGTCGCAACAAACGGGGAGCATGTACATGAGGCCGGGGTTCCCAGGTATCTTCAGATGAAGGATATCCTTTCCAATGGATTAGATATTCAAGGTGTCCTCTGTGGTACCGGGAGTCTCGGATGCGGGAGACTTCATACTCATCCGAGATGGGATCCGGTAGGATGTGTAGTTTGGGAGTTTTCTGCTTCCGATCGTCCGACACAAAAGGGCGCAATTGGGAGGCATGAAACGTCGAATGAATCCGACTAAGGGTTCCTGGTAATTTAAGACGATAGGCCACTGGGTTGATCTTATGCAGTAGCTCAAAAGGTCCGATGTATCGAGGAGCCAACGAGGCAGGAACTTTGTTGACAACATAACTTTGGACCCCTGCTCCCATGCCGGTACTTGGTTTCGGTGTCTGTCAGCCTGTTGTTTGTTCCGGATATTGGCCTTTAGGAGGCTTTGTTTTGCTGTGTTATGAGCTTTCTTTATTTCGTCCAGGGAGGTTTCAATGGAGGGTATAGGAGTCTCAGGCCAAAAGACAGGTACAATAGATTGAGGGTTGAAACCGTAAGTACAATAGAAAGGGCTAAACCCGAGGGCATCATGAACTGAGTTATTGTAAGTAAACTCTGCGGTGGGGAGTAGGGATACCCAGTTGTCTTGAAGCTGGTTGACAAAACATCTTAGGTATTGTTCCAGGGTACCATTTAGCCTTTCCGCCTGTCTGTTTGTTTGTGGGTGGAAACCTGAAGACAGAGCCCTCTCGATGCCTAGCAGTTGACATAATGCAGTCCAGAACTTAGAGGTGTATTGGCTACCACGGTCGGACACAATCTTTTTGGGAAGCCCGTGTAGCCTGAATATATCTTTGAGAAAGACCTCTGCCATGACAGAAGCCGAAGGTATTTTTGACAGGGATGAGAAATGAGCTAACTTGGAGAAAGAGTCCACTGTCACCATGATACACGTACACCCTTGAGAACTGGGTAGGTCCACGATGAAATCGGTCGAGATGTGCTTCCAAGGACCCGGAGGGATCTGGTCCTGTTGAAGCAAGCCGATGGGTCTTTGTGTGGAGTGTTTGTTTTGCATGCAGATCAAGCAGGTCCGGAGGTAAGTTTGAGTGTCCGCTCTCATGTTGGGCCAATAGAATGATCTTCTGAGAAGATCCAGGGTGCCCCGCAGGCCTCGATGACCTGCTACCTTAGAGTCGTGGCACCACCGAAGAGCTTGCCGACGGAGGGCTTGTGAGGGAAGGATTAGTTTACCTTGCGTGAAGTATAGACCGTCCCTCTCGTCAACCGGCAGCTTGCCCATGGACAAGGTCGATCCTTCCGGAGAAAGCGATGCTTCTCTGACCTCTTCCACGAATGAGGATACCGTGGAGATGATCTTGGTATGAGGAAACATTAATTCCTTTCGGTAAGTTGGAGATATCTCCTCTCTACGAGACAGAGCGTCAGCAATCTGATTTTGAGAGCCGGGAATATAGGTGATGGAAAAGTGAAACTGAGCAAAGAAATGTGCCCATCTGGCTTGACGAGTGTTATAGCATTCTTGTTGTCGCAGTATTTGAAGATTCTTATGATCGGTGCGAATCAAAAAAGGATGTAAACTTCCCTGGAGCAGATGTCTCCATTCCAAACAAGCCAATTTCATGGCCAGCAGTTCCTTCTCGATAACGGAATAGTTCTGTTGGCTAGGACTCAGTGTCTTAGAATAGTATGCTATGGGATGTTCCAGGCCCTGGTTGGTTTGGAGAACAGCTCCCACAGCTGCAGCCGAGGCGTCAGTTTCCAAAACAAAGGGTAAACGTTGGTCGGGCTGTCTTAGAATGGGTGCGGTACAGAACCTGTTCTTTAAACGGGTGAAACTGTCTTCAGCTTCGGTAGACCACTGGAAAGGCGCGGAGGACTTCTTTAACAATGCGGTGATTGGGAGAGTGAGTCTGGAAAACTCAGGGATGAACTTCCGATAGAAATTTGCCAAACCTAAGAACCTCTGAATATCCTTGACTGAAGAAGGAGAGGGCCAGTCAAGTATGGATTCAACCTTCCTGGGGTCCATGGTGATCCCTTCTTTAGACAGGATAAAACCCAGATAGGATACGGAGGATTGGGCGAAAGAGCATTTCTCCGGTTTGACCAAAAGGTGGTGTTGCTGCAGCCTGCGTAGTACTTCCCTTACCTGGAGGGTATGCTCTTCGGTCTGGCGGGAGAAAACCAGGATGTCATTAAGATAGACCACAGTGTTCAGACCCAACAGATCCGAGAATATGCGGTCCATAAACCTCTGGAAAATAGAGGGAGCATTCACTAGTCCAAAAGGCATGACCTGATATTCAAACAAGCCAAAGGGAGTGCGAAAGGCCGTCTTCCATTTATCTCCGGTCCTGATTCTGAGCAGATGGTAGGCATTACGTAAATCAAGTTTAGTGAATATCACTGAACCCTGGATCGTCTCCAAGATCTCTGAGATTATGGGCATGGGATATCTGTCCTTGATGGTCAACTGGTTTAGGCCTCGGTAGTCGATGCATGGCCTTAGTTCTTTGGAACCTCTCTTGGGTATAAAAAACAATGAGGCCCCTGCAGGTGACCGGGATGGTCGGACAAGACCATTGGCTAGAATTTCATCCAGATAACGACGAAGGACTTCTTTTTCAGAAACAGAGAGGGGATACATCCTGCCAAAGGGAACCAAGGCCTGAGGGACGAGATCAATTCTACAGTCCTCCGGACGGTGGGGCGGTAGCTCTTTGGGTTGCTGTTCTTCAAAGACCGAAACAAATTCCTTAAGACAGCCCGGAATACAATGGATGGAGCTCCTTCTATGGCACATACAGTCTTGACACTCTCAAACAAAGGTCCCGGTAGACACTTCTCTTGACAGTAGGTGGAATGGAAGCTCAAGAGGTTCCTTGTCCAGTCAATGGTGGGATTATGCCTTCGGAGCCACCCAATTCCCAATATAATCGGAAAATGGGCAGCGCGGATGATGTCGAACTTCAATGTTTCCGAATGTTGCTGGATAGAAACAAGCATATCCTCCGTGGTGTGAGTGATAAGACCGGAGCACAGAGGAGTACCATCTACTCCCTCTACCTTCTGGTCTTCTTCTTTGGCGATTCTATGTAGGTCCACCTTATCGGCCCATAGGGTGTCCAAGAAATTCCCCGCAGCACCACAATCTAGCAGAGCCTGGGTCTTGATCTCCTTTCCTCGGAACTGGAGCAGAACCGATATCACCATTAGGCGGTGATCTTCAGTGGACTTGGCGGTGGTTACAGAAAGTGTAGTGTAGGAACTGGAAAAAGCCCCTCGGTAGTCTGTCCTTTCGGCTACCGAGGGCGTTCGTTTCTCGACCGTCTGGGGGGTACGTCGGGACAGTCCCTCAGGAGGTGAGTGGCCGAGCCACAATACAAACAGAGGTTACCCTCCCTTCTCCTCTTCTTTTCTTCAGCAGTTAGGGGTGCTCTGGTAGTTCCGATTTGCATAGGTTCTTCTCTGGTGAGAGGACAGGTAGCAGGTGAGGAGGTAGAAGGATGCGTTTCCAGGGAATGACCGAGATTGCGGGTCTTCCTTCTTTCATTCTTCCGTTCGGTCAAACGGAAATCAATTCGCACCACAGCCTTTAGGAGGTCAGAGAACGAGTCAGGGCGAGGCATCCGGCTAGTTCATCCTTTAGCTTCTCTCTCAGACCCCTTCGAAATATGGTGTACTGTGCCTCCTCTTGCCATCCGGCCTCAGCTGCTAACCTCTTGAAAGAGGAGATATAGGAGAGCAGGTCTGAACTTCCTTGACGCACATCCAGAAGGTCTTCACTCGCTATGTGAGCGCTTTCGGTGCGGAGGAAGGTCTGCTTTAATAGATCCTTGAATGCCGCATAGTTCTGAAGAACTGGGTCAGATTGAGAGACTAAGGGAGTGGCCCATGCCAAAGCATTCCCTGTCATGTGAGTAATCATGAATCCCACTTTTGTATGGTCTGTGGCAAAGGCGTGCTGTCTGAAGGCGAAATGAATGTTGCAGGCTTCTAAAAATTCTTTAACCTTCCTTTCAGAACCGTCAAATTTGCCTGACACCAAGGGCAGAGGGGGAAGATCTGTGGCTTGCTGTTCTCGAGCGTCTACCCTTTGCTTAAGAGCGGCATTGTCCGCCTTAAGGGTTAGCATTTCTTGGTTAAGGGTCTGTACCGCTGCTACGAGTTCCTGTAGCTGTTGGGGAGTTGCCATGTCGGGGCTTTGGCATTGCAAGCTATCAGGTTGATCAGACTGGGTGGGTACGTTTTCCAATACCTCGGTTATGTCTTCCTCTTCACTCAAGCACAGAGCGTCTCCAAATTCCCCCTCCTCCTCACCTGATGTAGAAGAGTAGTCCAGCCTCTTCCGACGAGTGCGATGTCCGTGAGTCTTGCTCTTCTTAAGTAGGTAAGGCCGGCCTCGGAAGGAAGCCACTGTGACCTCGGAAACGGGTCAACAGAGACTCCCCTCCGCGACAGACAAGACGGAGTAGGGGAAAAGCCTAGCAGCACAAAAACCCCTGTGGATGATGAGCCCAGCGATCCGGAAGCAGAGAAGGGAAGCAAGCGTCCCAAAGTAGCAGTCCGATGATCAGACGCAGACAGAGCTGGGAGATGCAGGTGAGAGCGGAGGGAACCGGGAGGAAGAGAATGCTAAGCTGGAACAGGAGGAAAAATGGCAAGAGGAGAAGGAGAGTCCGGAGGGAGGCAAAGAGAGAGAAAAAGGAGGAAGCCAAGAAAACTAGGCAAGGAAAGGGCAGAACACCGCCAAGGGAAATAACAAGGAGTGTGACAACGAAGGGTAGCAAGAAAGTTGCAACGCGCCGAGCCGCCGAAAGTGGAAAGAATAAATACACTAGGGGGGTGGCCATATTGGAAAGAACTAGACCGTCAATAGACAATTAGGGAGGAGACGTGATGGCACAACACGTTGGCGGCCATGTTTCCACCTGTTCCACAACCGCCAGGAACCCGCGGTTGTGACAAATATTGAAAACACTGAAAACCAGGATACTATTTAAAAGGGCAGAATATATATAGGAATACTTATATATGAGGTTTTCCAATAATTTTCCAATTTTTGTTTCTGTAAATTAGCACTTGATTAACAACTATTCAGAAGCCAAACGTCACCTACATTGCTCTGGTAAAACATATTATTGAGCATATCACAGCTCGTAATTTTGGCAACAAGCTGTTTTTAAGGACAAACCATGTTATGAGGAATATGCATTGGTGAGTTATCTGTTTGCTACACCGTACAACAATTAAACATCAGTAATTATTAATCACTTCAATTATTTATGCATCAAATAAGATCACGATCTTAATCATTCAACTATTAATGCATCACATTAGATCACATTCTTCATACAATTCTTATAATCCATGCATTAACACAAATAAGTTTACTTTTGTTATACAAACTCTCATGCTTTTAGAATAAACAATGTTCATGCAACATTTGGCTACACCGCATGTAGCTAATAGAGATATATATATTGTTTTAAAAGAAGAGCTGATTCAAAATGTTGAGTTACATTTGTGTTCACACTTTTTATACTTTTTTGGCTATTGACAAAACAAATCTCTATTTCTCTTTCATTTCCTTTGATTCTTCTTTATCTTGATGCATGCATTTGGTTAATAACTGTTATGGAAAGGTTTCTTTTAAATTCTATCTTTGGTATTTGGAAACTTTTGTTGATATAAAACTGTTTTAAAAATTCTAATAATTGACATATTTGAGGGCTATCTGATTATATGGACTATGTAAGGCCTTGAGGAAGCTCAACCTTAGGTGAAACACATGTGGGCCCAAGCTGTAGAATTAATTCTGTTTTGCCCAAGGTGTAGAATCCTTTTTGATTTCTATAACATAATCAATTTATGTTTATTTTCAGAAATGTGTATTCCGTGAAAAAACACATCAACAATTCATGAACACATGGAATGAAAAAAAAACATTGCAGTAAAATGAAATTATGCAATTTATTTGATGTCATCCTAAGCATAAATAAGTTAATAAAATGTCTTAAAGTGCAAGCAGTGATTTCCTTCTCATAAGGGATTTTCTCACATACGTCAATAAGCACCAACTAATCCTTGTCGTATTAGCCCATAACAAATACAACAAAGCTGGCCAACACTGGGTAAATCCTGTCTCTTACTATAGGGATCAGGGTTCTTGTTATAATGGTAGAGAACACTGGGCAAAAAAATATAAAATGTGGTAAATCTTCGAGAGCTTGGCATAATAGACATTGTTTTTCATTGCTAGTGCCTGACCGCAATGGTGTTATCGCTCTAAGGGAGAGACAATTGAATCTTGCTTGTGTAATGGGATTTCTTTCTTTAGGATTGTTAACCTATCCCAAATATTTTTGTATTGAATCTGTTGTAATTTTTTCGGGTTGAACAGCTCTGCAGGTTCAATTGATTCCCGCCTTTCATTTATCTATACAACCATCTGGGTTTTTAGTCGCTGCACCAAGGCCTAGTTCAGAATGATAAGAAGAGTATACAGTTGTTTTGCAGCCATTTTTGTTCGCTGAGTTTCTTTTACAAAAACATTGAAAAATAAAGTGGAGTGTGTAAGGGGATGAAAGGGATTGGGGAGTTAGAGATAGGGATTAGATAATAGAAAAAGGAGTAACTGGGGGCGAACCTCCCAAATATATAAACAAAAAATGTCAATTATTTTTTCGATGACAGATTTTTGTTCAAAAACTCATTCAAAAAGAAGCTGGCAGCAAAAGAACATAGAACCATAAGAACAATAAAGTGGCGCTGTGCATTGATTTTATCAAGACGTGCTTTTACGTACTGTAACCATGGTATCGCAAGCACCTTTGGTTTAGCTAACAATTCTTTTTTGTGTTGTATCAACCCCTCCTTTTGCTTGCTCCAGATTCTGAGCCAGTTTAAGATGGTTGAACAAATAGGTCATCTGTTAAGAATGATGTTCTTAGCTCCATATGAACGTTGTCATTTGGTGCAGACTGTGGAAGGCCAAGTAGTGTTTTAAAAAAGTTGTTCTCTGCAACTTGCATGTCTTTTGCATTTGCACATGCCCACAGAGAGGTCCCATATTTGGCCACTGATCAAGCTTTGCTATGATGCCCCTTTGTAATCAGGTCTAGCGGTTGGGATTTAGACATGTGCAGTTCCCAAGACAATTTTGAGATGAAATGTATTCCCAGGTAATCAAACTCCTTTACTAATGGGATTATGCTTTTGTTGTTGAACATCGCTGGCATCTTAATTTGTCGTTTTCCGACAGGACATACAATTTTCTGCATTTACTTGAAGATACAAGTTATTCATGAATGTGGTATACGTTGTGATTAGTTGTTGTAGTGCACAGGGCGTGCAAGTTATCAGCACTGTGTCATCTGCATAGGCCACAACAGATAAACTGATGTTCCTCAGTTTGGGTATGTCAGTTCCTGTCTATATCAAAGACTCATAGAGTCCAGTGACATATAAGGAAGAATACAGAGGGGACAGGACACATCCATGGTGTACTCCTGTATTAACCGGGAAATATTCAGTACATTGTCCTTTAGCCGCACTCCTCACACAGTCTTTGGTGTCCAAATGTAGGCTAGTTAGTACATTTAGTAACTCAAATTTACAATTTAAGGACCTGAGTACAAGCCACAGCTTTTGCTGATTAACCTTGTCAAAGGCTGTGCTAAGGTCCATAAAAGCAAATAGATTGGTTCCTCTTTCAAGTAGACTGGTTTGGCAGCTATCAGATCAAAATTCTATGCCTGTTCGGTTGTTCCAACATCCGGTTGGAACCCCAACTGTGCCGGGTTTCATGCAATTGGGGTTCGTATCTGCCCAATGCTCTAATTAACACAAAAGTGATCGATCAAACATTTTAAAAAAGGATTCCAACAAGGCAATCAGCCTATATGATGCTGGACTATCCCTGCATCATTTTTTATATACTGGTTGGATAATAGCTGGGATAGCATCCCTTATCTCCCTGATAGAAAACTCAAGAATTTGTATTTCAAATCCATTACACTCGATAAAGTCTAGTCTATTGGTGCAGTTGTCTAAGGGTCCATTTCTATGTTGTATAAGTTAGTAAAATGCCTAATCCAGATGTTATCCGAGACGGTGATCTCCAATCTACAACCCTTATGTTTATATGAAGGCCCCAACATCACCAAATCCCAGAATGTCTTGTTATTTTCATCTGCTGCCTTAACTAGCACTTCCCAGGTGTTATTATCTAATTCTTGTTTCCGGGTCCGACCATTTGTATATCAGATGCTTTTGTTGATATAAATCTGCTTTAAAAATTCTAATATTTGAGGGCTAGTGATATTGTGGACTATGTAAGGCCCTGAAGAATCTCAACTTTAAGTGAAACACATGTAGGCCCAAGCTGTCAAATGAATTCTGTTTGGCCCAAGCTGTAAAAACATATTCCTAAAATTGCCTTTGTCAATGCTTAGTTATACTCCATATTTTTATTCAATTGATGTGTTGCATACAAGAACAGAAAATATTATAATATTACTAAATCACTATTTTGTATTCTCTGTCGCCAACCAGATCTAGATGTTCTTTTTTCATCCAAGTGCTGAGTGACAGCCTCTCAAATGCCACATTGTGTAGAATGTTTAAAGGATTGTTCAGGTGTCTACAGTTGCATGAAAGCCAACTGATTCATTCATCACAATAACTGCATTTATCACAAACAGAACAAATTAAGGATTTAAAAAGTAACATTACCCATTATCAGCAATGTCAGGCCGTTGAAGAGGGCGCCAACATAAGTCAGCAGCCACATTAGTACAGCAAACTGAAAAAAACAAAGAGCAATTTATGTAATAAGTAACATGCTTACTGAAAAGAAAACATATATGTTGATTAAAATTATATGCAGGTCACAATGCAGACAGGTAGCCAGACCAATCCATAAAAAGCAGTCTATGTTCTAAGTTACAGACTAAACATCTTTCTTAATTACGAATCGGCTGACCTCCAACCAGGTGACAAGTGAGTTTGAAAAATCTACATTCTCGCCTTTGCCATTGCACCCACAATTGATTACATTTCAAGTAAGGTAAGAAATTAGGTTGCTATCAACTATCTTGCTGTATTTTTATTTTGACTCGTTTTTTGGTATGCTTACCAACTTTACTGGTTTTGTATTGAAATAATTCATGCAAGGAGACATGGTCATTTAATATTTTCGGTGAGTAGGCTCATCCTGTTCTTCAATGTGCCAAGAGAAATGTGAACAAGAATGTGGCAGGGATAGAAAAAGATGTTATAAATGTAAATACAAAAACAACCAAAGGTGAGATCTCAACAACCGCAGACTGACGGCTATCACAATTCAACCCCGCACTCACAAAGAAATATATAAGGATCTGGAAAATTGTTCCTACAGTGGGATTAGAATTAAAAGCCCAGAGAGATAGGCACACAGGGTCAGATATATATGGCAATATGTGGTCATGAATTTTTCTTTTTCTCCATTTCACCAAATACTACTCTAACAATCGCAAGACAGAGCTTAAAGATTTCAGAGACTGAAGTTTGGTGATAATTCACTTCTGAGGGATATTTTAATGAAGCCACATTCATTCAAACTCAAAGATAAAAAAATAGGACTGAGCTCAGGGTATTGAAATATTTAAAACCCCACGATTAATACAATCTAAGTCTTTCAAGGCTTAACTTATGTTATCTGGGAAATTGATGAGAACCGTAAACAGGAGATCTTTGGATTTGTTCTACCATTTGTCTGGATGAGGCTGTGTAAGAAGGCATACGTGTATGGCTTGGATTCTTCAGTGACTCCTCATCTACCATGCCTCCTTCAAGCCCCCTATCAATCTCAGTCTGGACCTCTGAAATGCCCAGTCCTTCTGTAATACAACTTTTTTCCTCACTGATCACTTTGTCTCGTATAACCCCAAGCTCATGGTGATGGCTGTCATGAAAACCTGGATTCCCCTCCCAACACTGCCACTGTGGTTGCACTCCAGACTGATTTTACCACCTTTTCTTAGTCCCTCTTGACTAACAAAAACACAGTTGCATTAGTTTATCATCCCTCTTCCTTTCGGAATTTACTCCCTCTTCCTTTCAATATATTTCCATCCAACTTTTGCTTCAACCCCTCTCACTATCCTCCTCATCTACATGCTGTTAAAATAGCTTAGCGGGTTAAGCGCTTGCTGCTGAAATCTGTGTGTGATTTGCAGGCCGCAGTTTCTAATCTCGGCAAGGCCAATTCAGCCTTTCATCCTTCCGAGGTCAATAAATGAGTACCAACTTCGGTTGGGAGATAATTGTATGTAAATATGTTCTATGTGCGGCGCTTTGTTGAAAGTGCTATATAAATAACAAATCATTATCATCACTGCCCACCCGGCACCCTTGATCTCTTCTTCTCTGAGCTTGATCTGCTACTTGAATTCCTTCCAGCTGATGTCCCTGCCTAATACTGGCCAAACTCTCTAACATTACCAAGGTCCATCAGCTGCAGCTGGATTCTACTCTCTCTGGTCAATCTACATAACCTTCCCAATCACACCCAAGGCAACTCTCTTGATCCCATCTTCCTATCTTCTCTTAACATTATTGTCTTCTCTTTTGACCCCTTTGCACCGACCACTCACGTATCCACTTCACCATCTCCATTTCACCACCACTCTCATCCCTCTAATCTATCATCAAAATGGAAATTCAAAGCTGACCGCAGGGTCCTTTACCTGGACCAAGCAAAGTCTTCCCTTCAAGCCCAATAAAACGTGCGTGCCCTCTCCAACAATGTGGCCTTTGTCAAATTCAACAACATACTGGTTACATCCTTCGACTATTACTATCCCGCTCGCACCTTTACCCCCTCTCACTCGCACCCTCTAACATGGATCGCCAATTGGTGAGGAAGGACTTGATACTAAAGCAGTCCTTTCAGTTTTTCAACTGTGTGAGAAGCACTCTTTTTAGATATTATTTCTGCTTGTCGCCCCACCAACTCGCCTCATGAGCCTTGTCCAGCAAGGATCATAAAAGCATGAACATTTATGATGACAGATCGCTGTAGGATTATTAATAAGTCCTTTGAATCAGGACTAAGTGCCAAATCGTCTCAAATCAGGAGTTGTAAGACCTTACCTTTATTAGATCCCAGAGAACCTGCATATTTCTGCCCCATTTCCCAGAATCCTTATCCTGGTAAATTACTGGACATAATAGCCACAACGCAATCACAGGGCCTCATTTTGTACGCCGGTGCGGGAAAAAACAGTAGTAAATCAGTGTTAACTCTGCTGCCACTGCATTACCGATGCATTATTGCACCGTCATACTACAACTTTGGCGGTGAGGTGGAGGATTTTCCTCACCTTATTAGGAGCCTATGTAGATTGGGCATCCGGAATAAAGTTTTAGCATAGCTTACATCTTTCCTATCAAATAGGGCTCAATCGGTAGCTCTACCTCTTTTTGAATCAATGACAATGCCCGTTATTCGCAGAGCTCATCAATGAGTCCACTTTTGTTCAACATCTAAATAAAGCCTTTAGCAGAGCTCGTCCATTTGTGCAGGTCAATGTTCTACGTGTATGCTGATGACACCCAGGTGGTTCTCTGCCAAGGTGTCTTGAAGTAGGTGGTTGCAGTTAATTTTAAACACCTGTAGTGAGGAACACGATCTCAGTGCTGACAGGGGGATCAATGATAGGTCACTGATTGATGTCACAGATCCAACGAACAATGGAGGGGAATTCAACTATCTAATCGACAGAAGCATCTCCCTGTGGCAAACACACCTATTTCTAGTCTCATATTAAGCAGGTAGCTACAGGAAGTAAGCCAAGACCTATTCGTGGCAGTAATTAAGTGGCCAATTCACAGGTTCAGCAGCCAGAATCTAAACAATTTGAACCTTTATCCAACACCAATTGCAAAGTGAAATAGAGACCTTAGAAAGTACACTAGAGGTCTTAGAAAATTAATTCCTGCACAATCTATCAATAACCTTTGAATTTAGAGAACCTAGCCTCCCCTGACAAGAAGGTTAACTTCAAAGTGGTAATCACCCAAAGCTCACACAAGATCAAAGTTGGTGCTTGGAATAACCTATTAGCAAAGAAGAAATATTATATTAAAAAGAAATGGACAAACAGAAAAGCATATTACATATTCTATAAATATGGCAGAATCTCAGAGATTGTCCCTAAATATGCTGTTTTTAAATCCCAACTAGGGGAAGTCACAAATTGTGTGGGCCATATCTGCCTCACATATCTCCAGAATATAAATAAGATTATTTTCAACAATTTTGGCCACCAAATTAGATACCCAAATACCACACTGGTACATCTAGATCAATTGTGTTTTATTTTGGTTTTACAGACAAATAGGAGACAACACAACATAGTCTGTCCCAGGCAATATGTAGGAAGACAGACCTCACCTCTCTAGACACCAATCATTTTTTTCAAAAGAGTTTCCTGGGCTGTTCTGGCTAAGATTCCCAAATCTATGCGATTTGGATGCAGCTTTATTAAATTTGTTCCGAATCCTCCATCCCTCCTGTTCCGGGAGAAAACGTTCAAGCAAGCATGCAATCTTTCCAATTTGGTATTAAAAGAGTGAGAGTCGTTAGGATATAATCATCATTAACAAAGGAGGTTGGAAAGAGGGCAAGAATGGATATGCAATCCTCTTAAATCCTATCATGCCCCTGAACTCAGAAAGGTTTGCACTGGTTTAGATGGGTAAGAAACTGGGTTGCACAGAACATGCCATTGCTAATAAACCGTTAAGTAGGGTTGTTGCTGCTGCCCTCATATTTAGCATGCCACGCCTAAGAGAGGCCAGCCACCTGACAAATTTGATGAGACATTTGGGGTAGAGTACCCCATAATTAAATTACCTTTGACATTTTCCTTCTATATAGGAACCTGGAATTCTTAATGGCTCAGAGGTGAAACATATTTAAACATTGGAGGGAGCACTCCAACAGTGTCCTTTTATAATGGGCAGTGTAGAAAATGAAGGTGTAAAAGCAAGACGCATTGCTTTTATGCCTTCATTTTCTGCCCCACTCCCTTTTCAAATGCCTAAAAGGTGGAGAGGGGGCACAAAGCAGAGTGAACATCTCTGCTGTGCTTTCCTCCGCCGTCTTATAAGTGCACTTTTTTTTATGTCTGCATGTGATTTTCATGTAGACCCAAAACAAATAGATTCCTATGCAATCCACCTCTATTTAGCACTTGCTAAAAGCAGGGAGATTCCATCAGTAAACGCCATCTGCAAAACGTGATTCCCAAGCAGCATTTATGTTTTTTACAAGACAGAGAGTAAAAGTAAAGGGTAGATGCCATTTTGTCTGGTTTTACTCTTTAACTTTACACTCAATCTCGTAAATGTTTACAATTGCGTGCAGGGGGTCACCCAACAGCATGTAAGTGTTAACGTTGATGATCCCCTGTATGTAACTGGCAATTTGATAAGATTACACGCTAAGAGTGAGTGAGCGACATCCAAAGGAACCGTCAAACCATTTTTGGAGTTCATATCTTATATTCACTGGGTGAGAGAAAAAAAATCTCTTTTCTTCAGATCACAAACAGTAGACACTTGACCTCCAACCCAGTGACATAATAAAGAGCATGTAGTATAATAACTGCAATCAAGAATCTTAATTGCACCATTAAAGGTTCTGAAAAATGGCCATCAAGCATATACACAACTGGGTATCACCCTGAGAAAAAGATGGAGCAGCTCTACCAGAACGTCTAGAAAAAGGATTTCAATGCTCAAATGTGCAAAGTAAAGATGTCTGATACGCAAGAGGCAGCCAGTCTGTCTATCCGCGGAAATCCACATCCTTACTGCATGGGATCCCAAGAGGGCTATTACCCTAATCACTGTCACAGTACTTTGGGACAATAATATGAAAACTCAGACTTGTGAACCTTCCGCCAGGTGCCATCACTTTTACAGGTATTGTACGCTACTGTACTATAGACACGCATCGGCTTCCCTAGCTTGTACAATTCAAGAAGATGCAAAGGAGGTCCTGAGAGATACACCAGTGATTGAATGTCCGCCCCAACAGAAGAGGTACCATGTGATCATAATGACTATAATGTTACAGTGATGTGACAGAGAAAGACATTTTGTCCCCAGCGGTGTGTAGTTTAAGCAATGCAGAATGTCTTCTCAAAACAATGCCCATTAAAAGGTAACAATCACAAGTCGATAGATAACAATGACAGCAAAAGCTATGTAATCTGGCACTGACACTGTGTTATCCGGAAACATACATTAACTGCAACCTTCCATGGAGCCAGAGTCCAGGATGCTTTGTTACCAGACATTTCCACTCTGTTACCTATCACCTTATGATATGATATGGCATTTATAACGCGCCGATACACAAGTGTTTCAAGGCACAATCTTACCACCCAGAACAAGTCACATTCGGTTAACTAGCATGTCTTGCTATCCACCCCCTCCTAATTTCCCAAGGGTGTCAGATAAAAGAGCTTTTGCTGTACAAACACTATTTACTAACTACAACCGGTCAAGTAAGATCTGTAAAACAAAACTACCAAGCCACAAATCCTTGCTTAGCAATAATTTCTCAAGCATGTCCCTGTATTGTTGGTTAAAACGTAAATTTATTGCCACATGAAATGAAATGGAACCACATGCTTGTTTCTCTGTGCAGAACACAGTCAAGCTTACTGACTCTGTTATGCGAATAAGACGCCGGACAGGTAAGTCTTATTATTTGTCTGCTTTATTGCAGCTCTTCACAACAACAACCTCCCTCTCTGCCATCCACCCTCAATCGTCCTTCCCCGAGCCTTGCAACCCTCTCCACATTCCATACTTTCCCATCAGAGTTTTAAGCTCCATCCATCCTCTGTGCTTCGGAAAGCCACCCTTAACACCTCCCTTCCTTCCACTGCACACTCACAACTCTTCACTTTTTGACCCCACCCATTCTTTCCTTACTTCAAATTCCACCCCTTTGACCATTACAGTCACTCCAAATCTTTGACAAGTTCCAATTCCTTTGAAAATCTCAACTCGCTTTTCTTCACTTTTCCCAGCAACTTTAGTTTAATTATGTTGCTTGGATCCACTCTCACCTCCTTACAACACCTTTACACATCAAATCTTGCTTTCGTCTTCCACTCTCCCGAATTCTGTCTCATACTTACAGGCCAGCACTCACATATTTAGACCTTCCTATCCATTTGGGACACAAATGAGGATTGGGCTTCCCGTCTCTCCACAATTCGATTGGTGATACTCCAGTCACTGTGCGTGGAGCCAATCTATATTGGAAAAAATCCACTTCATCACCGCCCATACCCAGCCACCACCAATAGCTACTGCAATTCTTATGACATCCATAATGGTATGATTAAATCGTTTCACACACCCATTTCCTTGTGGATGAAACATGGCAGTGGTCACTCATTCTATCCCATATCTCAGAAGAACTCCTTAAACTCCCTGGAAACCAGCTGTGATCCACTGTCTAACAAGCATCTCAGAGGAAAACCTTTCCTCCAGAATAAAGGTTCAAGAAACCTGATCATTCTGACAGAACCCACATCCTTTAACACGCAGACCTCTGAACACTTTGACAACATATCCATCACGACCAGTGAACGGCCCCAAAAGATCCAAGGCTCTCTCTTCCCATGGTACTTTGGGGACTCCACAAATCCTCATTGGTGGAGTACAAACATGTAATATTTTGTCACCTTCACACACTCTGTGCACTCCTTGATCCTTCTTTCTACCTCCCGATCCAGTCTGTGCTATGAAAAATCAGCCCCGATCAATGCTTTTGTTCTACCAACACCCAAGTGACCCTTGTGCCCCAAACTCATCACAGTTACCCTCATCTCCTCCGGAACCACCTAATTACATACCCTTCTATAATCCCTTACCTCCTCATTCTCCACCATTCCATTCAAATCTGTCTGCACCATCTTCAATACTGCCTGATCATCACAGGCACATCTCATTATCCACGCTTCACACAGTTTCTGGAACCTGGAATATGCCTTTGCTTTCTTGTTTTCCACTTCTTCCTCTTCACCATCCACCAAGAACGTCACTGCTATCCTTGATAAAGCATCTGCATTACATTGTCCTTCCCTTGTACATGTTCAACTAGGAATTGCAAACCTTGCATACTAGTCGCCCACTTCATAATTCTCTGAGAAACTCCCTCAAATCCTCCTTGGTTGAAAATATTCACTAAAGGTTTGTGCTCTGTCCTCACCAGGAATTCTCTCCCTCACAAGTATGTCTTAAACTTGTTAGCAGCTCAAACACATGCAAGCGCATAACGCTCAACTACTGAGTACCTCTTCTCTGCCTTCTTAAGCATTCTTAAAGCATTTGTGATAGTATACATGGCCCTCCCTTCCTGTTGCATAAGAACCACCCCCAATACTGTATCACTCATATCCGTAAATACCACCGTCTTCCGACCCGCCACAAAGCCAGTCAACAGTGGGGCTTGCAATACACATCACTTCAGTCTGAAACTCTTCAGTGCATTTCTCATCTCACCGGAACACCACTCCTTTCCTCGTAAGCTTCCTCATAGTTTTTGTCTTGTCTGCCAGACCCCTGAAAATCTTACTGTAGAACTCCACCAGACCGAGGAAAGCTGCCACCTCACTCTTGTTCTTTGGTTCAGGTATACGCTTGATTGCTTTAACTGTGTCATGTTTTGGTTTGATCCCTTGCCCAGTGATCTCATGACCCAGATGCATAACCTTACCAGACCTGAATGTGCATTCCTCCAAATAGTCAAGCCTGCTTCCTTCAAAATGTTCAATACTCTCCTCAGTCTCACATCATGCTCAGCTACAGTTGCCCCACATATCAGTACATCGTCTCGATAAAACATCATGCCAGCTTCATCACCCAACAGCTTATGCATCACTTTTTGGCAGGTGCTAGCCACTAATACTAATCCAAATGGCAACCTTTTACATCTGAATAACCAAAATGTTTTGATGAAAGCCCTTTAATCCATATAGTCTGCATGAAATTCAACTTGATGATATCCTGCTCTCAGGTCTAGAAATGAAAACACATGTGCCCCTGACACCCTTGACGCCATTTCGAGACGCCGGTCCCACTGCTGCTCTTCTCGACTCTGTGCAGGGCGAACGAAACGGAAATTTCATCCGAGCCACTCAGCCCTGATGACTTCGCTCCTGGCTCACTTGTGACTCGGCCCTCCTCCTGTTTTGGGCTGACTTCACCAATTAGCTCCAGGTTCGACTTTCTCGGTCCTCCACCGGACCTCGCACCCAGCTCCAGGGGTCCCTTACCTGCCGCCCATGGGCTGCCCGCCCACATTCCGGCCGCCCTCTCTACTAACGCCCACACAGGCTATTCCTGTTTCTTCATCTGTCCTATGATGAAACCCTCTGAGTTCATCTGCTCTAACTGGACGCACGATCAGTGAGTCTCCTGACTTCTTTGGCCCCAGAAGAAGGCTACCACCCATTCTGCCGAAACGTCAGTAGCACATTTACCCAGATTCCCAATGGGCTTTTACTGTGTGCTGCATTTCCATTTCTAACATCATACCCAGACGTAGACCAAGTATGAGGTCAGACTTTAGCCGGGCATAGAAGACCTACTATCAACGTCTCCTCCATTTGCACTTCCATCTTGTGTTCTCTACACCCAATGGCATGGAACATTCCACTTACAAACAAGTTGTCTGTTAAATGTATAAGTGATTTTGATCCATACCCCATGTAATTTGTAATTATCTCATAGTGATTCTTTAACTATGTGTTTGTTTTCCACAATGGACATCATGTAATGTCATGTATATAAAAAACAACCTAAATATTTTGCATAAAGAAAAAAGCATCAGCTAACTAATAATAAAAAGCTGAAATTTTTATATGAGTTTGAGATATGTGTTTGGCAGCAGCAAACATGTTGATTCTAACAACGGTTGCCCAAAGTGCACGAGCACCCAAAAGGGTATAAAAACCAGTGTGTACTGTATTCATATTGCGCACCCCTTAGATTCATAGAGGGTAGGACAACACCCTTGTTATAGCCTGACACCCTTGTTAACAGATTGTTGAATCTTGGTAGGGGAAACCTCTCACCCACCACATTTCTGTTGAGACTTCTGAGGTCAATGCATAGTTTCATGGCTCCACTAGATTTCCGTACAACCACAATCGGGCTGACCCATTCAGAGGATTCAATACTCTTGATAATTTCTCCAGCCTCCATCTTTTCAAGTTCCAATTCGACTTCCTTTCTCAAGTCCAACATTACCACCTTCACCTTTGCAGATATCAGAACCGCTCCATGTTTCAGTTTTATCAGATGGACAAAGCCCTTTAAGCACCCTACTCTTTTCTCAAATACCTCAAGGAGCCATGTTGACACATCCACTTCCTTTTCAGGCCCTCCACCATCTTTGCTATCACCTTCTTGTACAGCTAATACCTGCTCCGGATGATGCAGATTCAATGTAATAGCTAGTTCAGCTTGGTCATCTCACGAAAGGAGTTCACCTCCCTTCCTTCCTTGTGACATAACTGTAACGCTCACCTGACTCCCACGGGGGCGCTGGCCTGGTTCGCGCTGCTGTGACCTCGTCTAAGGTGATGCGCAGGGTTCAGAAGACGGACTGGACCGGGCCCCAGATCTGGCTTGTCTGACTCGCAGAAGTATCCTTCTGTAGGTGAGAATAGGGGGTTAACTGTCTGCGGGGTAATGCAATCGGCCTCCCACTTACCCCTCTCACCCTCCTCAAAACCCTTCTGTGCTTCCCCGTAGCGTCTCACCTTAGGGTCTGGAAGGACGAGCTCTCCATCCTGCTTCTGATGCAGGGGCGCGTTGGTATCCAGTTACGTCACTGGATTTTCGGATGGGTGAGAACCAAACTTGCTTGGCTTCCAGGTAAGTTTTTCTATAAGTGGTTCCCCTTGTGTCCATGCATTAATGTTCTAATGCTAATGTCTTTTTCCCCATAGGGGCCGGGGTACGGAATGCCGGGGAACGGGCACCGACCCGAGGTGAGCGGTGAAATCCTTGTGGAAATCAGGTAAGTCTTTAATGAGTGTTTTGGTAATGTTTTTTCATTCACTCATTAACGCTGATGTCTTTTTCCCCTTAGGGGCCGGGGTCCGAAAATGCCTGGATGCAGCGCGGACCCGAAATGAAAAGGGAATGACCCAACAGGTAAGTCTTGACATGGAGTTTTAGCTTCCCTTTTCCCTTCTTTCTCTCACCTTTGTTCTTGTCTTTTTGTCCCTAGGTGCGGGGGCGCGACTGCGAATCGGGATGGTCGCTGCTGAACATGGAGGCGCCCTGTAAAGGTGAGTAGAATGCGGCTCTGCAGCGATCGATGCGATGTGCTTTTAAAAATAAATGTCTTCCTTTTCAGGATTGTCGGCGAAATGTCTCTGGGATGCACATTTAGCAGGTGAGGCCTTTTCCTTCTTCTGTTCTCTTGTTCCCTTCCTTTGCAGATGATTCAGGATGCTGGCAGGTGTGGCAGAAGTCAAGATGCAGGAGCAGACACGGTGAGCGTCCAGCTGCTAGATGCAGAACAACGCGAAGCACGTGTGGCTGATCGGGTGTGGTTTAAATAGCCTTGGAAGAAGTTCCTAGAATGTGTCCTTCCTCCAATCAGGTATGTATCCTTCCCCGACCACGCCCGGGTGGTAAATGAGTCCCACAGGTAAAGTAGTTCATTTCAGGCCTCAAGGAGGCCGGGGTTCTGCAGCATGGTCTGCATCAGGTAAGTGCACCCAAACACTTTCATAGTGAGCCTGGCGCCTATGGCGCCAGGACTGACGTTTTCTATGAGCCTGGCGCCATAGGCGCCAGGACGCTATCCAAAGGGCCCCTATAAGGGGTTGCTGGGACCTTCCCCGGGGACTTGATGTCCGCTTTCGGGGACGCAGGGCCTGAGCCGGCTCCCCGGGAGCGGGCATCGTGACAATAACCCATTCCGTTGGCTCTTCTCTCTTTGAATTGCAGCATAGCTTCAACTTGTCCCACAATGTCAATCAGAACATCTCTGTAAGCACCGGCTTTAAATCTTGGCTCCTCCAGGGTACAGCAGCCAAACTTGTCCTTCCAAACCTGCACGTGTATTAATGTATAGTCTGCTGTGCTGTCAATCAACATGGGCATTTGGACTTTATTCATAGGCACCACTGCATGAGATTTCCTTCTCTTCACCTTTCCTGACACCACATGAACAAATGATACAACTTCTCTTCCCATCTCCTCCGTATCATCCGACTCATCATTCTACAACTCACGTGTCTGTCGAGATATTTCTAAAATTCCTACAACGGCCAAAATACCCTTTCTTGCCACACTCACAACAAATTATGTTTATCGCCAGACATTCCTTGTCATTTGTAAAATGATTACCACTCCCACAATGATAACACCTTTTTCCATATGGATTTCTGGTCTCAGATATGGGTGACCCATTCCATCCTCTTGTCTCTCCTCCTACGCTGCAAGGTATTCCTTTGCCTTCCTTTGGACTGTCTTTCACCTTTTGATTGCTCTACTTGCCACCACCAGACCACTGCCTATGTGCAGGCTGTTTGCCCGTTTTGTTGAATGAACCCTCCTCAACCAAGGATTTGTGTCCATCCACACTCTTCTCCTTATGCAGCTCCCTAATGCATGACTCTGTGTGTTCAATGTCTTTTGCAATTTCAATTGCCCTGTCAAGAGTCGGTACCCTCTCGCGCCACAATTCTTCTCTTATCTTATTATTGATGCACCTGATCAACTGATCCCTAATGTGTTCCTGTGTTCCTCTTGACTGTGGTTGAAGTAGCATTTGATCGCCAGGCCTCTCAGCACCGTAACAAATTCTTCAATAGATTCCCCACTCCGTTGGCAAAATAGTAATAAGCTAATATTTTATTTTATTTGACCTGATAATGTTTGTCAAGTTTTGCTATGCTCACTTCGAATTGACCCGTATCGGCCAGGCCCTCTGGTTCCAACAACCTCTTTAACACCTCTCGGCCAGCCGCCCCCAGACAATGATATAATACCGCCTCTCATTTGAATGTTTGTGCCAAAGACTGCCAGAACATGCTTTTAAAAAATCTTCTTTCCAATCTGCCCAACTTACATTGGGGTCTCAAGGTGATGGCAGAAATAACACGGGACCCGGCACATTTTCCATGGTTCCTCTGCATGCAGGTGTGAAAGTGTACTCCCTTCAGCCAAAGTCAAATGTGCTGAACACAAAATAGCACAGTCAAGGTACTTCCTCTAGTGCTTCAAGATTATGTATGTATTATGCCACATAAACAAATTATGAGCAAGTTGAACTACTCAGTACAAGTACTGAGACAAGGAGGGAGAGAGAGAGGACCTCTCCTCATGTCACTGTAAGTACCTTTAAAATAAATATAGCCGCATGCACCTCCATGCCGTAAGGTGCTTTCCTCTAGTGCCAACACTTCCTGGTGGACGTCAGGCATGTTCATTGGTTCTCTCCTTCATGTTCTGACCCCAGCAGCACCAACTGCGCTTCAGTGGATCAAGCAAATTCGAATGTCGCACAGCTCCAACAGCCCAAATCTTTTTCTATGACCCCCTCTAACGATCCGCACTCATCAGCTGACACTTGATGACTGTGCCCGATTCCTGCTACAATCATGTAGCCATCTATGCATTCAGGCAGGGTACCAGGCAACCCACCAGGCAAGCACCGGAAAAACTGCTGCCTCACTCCGCCATCAGAGTCGTCATACCAGCCGGAGGCCATCGCCCCAACACGCGTGTCGCCACTTGTAATGCGAATAAGACGTGGGACAGGTAAGTCTTATTATATGTCTCCTTTCATGCAGCTCTTCATAACAAAAAACTTCCTGTCTGCCATCCACCCTCAACCGTCCTTAGCCTTGGAACCCTTTCCACATTACATTCTCTGCTCTCAGAATTCCAAATTCCCTCCAGCCTCTGTGCTTCGGAAAGTCACCCTTAACAGACTCCCACTCAGACCTATCTATTTTTCCAAGAAAATTTCTAGTACAGTATTTGAACAAGGGCAACCATTTGTTAGGTGTGGATATTTTTTAGTTTTGGCTAATTTTTGTGGCCCAATTTTGCCAAACCCATTCTTACAAAGAGAGAGAGGGAGAGGGAAATGGGGCTCTGAACTGAGAATATCTGATTGGCATAACAACCAGCAATGCCAGGGAATGAAATGGCCAATTCACTAACATGTATTTTCCAAACTCCTCCACCGTACTAACCATTGAGGAGCTCCCTAACAACATTTGCTCCAATCAGCAGTGTAAGAAACTCATGGTGGCAACAGTAAACACAGATACAAGTGATCATAGTTCAAGGGTGTTTATTGAACTTTATAATGGGTGAGATAAACGCTTAATCTAAATCAAAGATTTGAGCAAGCTACGACCATCAAATAATAATAAGGCAGCCCAAGTGGCGTCTTGTCAAATAAAAAGGGCCTATACAAAAAAACTATTGCCAATCCTTACTACTAAATTACTGTCATGAGGAAGTACTCCTGGAAGCTGTGGTCTAAGTGAAGTTTCTGCCATTAATGCTCTGCCACGTTTTCATTGCAAATGAGTCTTTCTGGCTCATTTCCCATACATGCCTTCTAGCCCCTCCCCTAGTGAGTTGCAAATCTAGTATTGCCTTTGCTCCGCTTCTGAACTTGTGTTTTCAGTCCCAGCCGCTTTGAAGTGCCTTTCCCTTTCTGGCCTCCTGGTTTCCGCCTTTTGCCCTGTTTCCTTTGTTTCTAAACCTCCTTTGGCTTCGCTACTCCAGTTTAAATTCTTACGTTGCCAGCTGTGATTCTCGCCTTGCGTCCTACCTGCCACCGGCACCCTTTCCCTTTCTTCCAGCCTGTGTTTTTGGATTTTCTCCTGTTTGGGTTTTGGCTAAGTGTTTTCTGCCGCGTTACGTGCTTCCAGGTTCTTCGCACAGATCTGGCGATCTCTCTCTCTCTCTCTTCCTTTCTCGCTCTTTGACCTTGTGTATTCTTGCATCCAAAGGTTTTTCTTGCTGTTTCCTCCAGCTCCGTTCACGTTGGGTTTGCCCTGCATTCTGTGATCCTTTGCAGGTGCTGTCTCCTACCGTGACGGACCACATCCTCCTAGGCATCGCCTCTGTTCCTTCTCTTTGCTCCTTGTTCCCCAATGTACCTGGCACTCTCTGGCTAATTCCCGAACTGCACAGTTGTTGTGTACTGCATTCTCTTAGAAGGTATCTGGATCACCTTTGTTTCTCAGTCAGAGCATTCGGAGTCTCCAAGTTTCCCATCAGCTTCATTGGACTTTGCCATTGTAATCATCCCATCATCCTTCTCGGAGCCTCTCATCATCTCCTGGTAATACCAATCACACTGGACTTCCGACCAGGGTTTCTTTGTGTCTGCAGGCTTTTCCCCCTTTACTGGACTGCGCATGGAGTACAGCTTTCTTGTTGGTACTGTTTTCTTCGGCCCAACCAAGCGGGCGAGCTCCCATAACAGACCCTACCTCTTCAAGACGAAGGGTGTACCTGAAGAAATCTCTGCAGAAAATTCTGTATCCGAAGCCTCCTCCAGCGGCAGCGAAGTCGAAGTCCAGGTGAGCCCTCGCATAGTTGACAATTACAAAAAGAGTGTGGGATAATGTTCACCAGAAAAAAAGAAGTGTTCACAAAATTATAAGTCAGAATGGTAAGGCTGGGTCTCCCTTCCCCATGTTTGAAGCATGGGAAAAGGCGGGACTCTCGAGCACAGCACACTCCTTGGCCTCGTCTGCACGAGGTTCACAGTTCCAGTTCAACAATATCAAAACATTCAGAGGCTAAGTCTCTTTCCTTAGAAGGCCTACTGATTCAAAGTAACAAACAAAAAACAAGTTTCTTTCGGTACTCTTTTACCCTGGGCGATTGTTCTTCACCCCTTGGATCTCCCTCTGCTGGGCTCGGATCCTCCTTGCAACTCGGGCCTCCCTCTGTCGGGTTCACTACAGCCTTCATTAACATAGTTCAAGTATTTTTAACATAGTTCATGTTTTTCAATTTCATCTGAAAGCATTGGTTCCCTTCTCTTAACTTTCTTTTGGCATTCCTCTGTCGGGTTCACACTTGCCTTATTCCCCAGTTCGCAAACTTATCGGAAAGCAGGGTTCCCTCCTCCCTAGCTTTCCTCTGGCAATGGGTCAGAGACTTTCGATTGTACAAGGGATTTGACGTGACCCTTGTAGGACCGCTCTGATGCCTCACACCACCCTTTCCTAGGTCCTACTGGTTCTTGTAGTTTCAAAAACAGGTGCCGGTCAGAATCTTTCAAATGGGCGCCCACGTGGCACCAGACCCCTCTGCACCTGGACCTTAACTTTCTTTAAAGTTCAAACACAAACACAAAGTCTGTCTTTTGCAAATTCCTTTCTTTTGCAAATTCCTTGCATTCAAAATGTTGCTACTTGCAACTTTGGGCTCAACAGTTCTGTTTGCTATCAGGCTCCTCCGACTCACTGACAGTGCTGAACCCTGTTGGCTTCTTTAATGTCTGGAGTCAAGGATACTACCACTGTACCTAGCTTGCCTCTCTGCCTGCGTTATCAACATGGGAGGCCCCCGTGTACCATTGTTGTCTGCTGCTTCGCACGCCAGCTTTCACACCCGGTCTTATGATTTCCTTTTTAGAGGCTTTGTGGGTCTGATTAGAAAAGGGCAAGGGCAACTCCCCCTTTGTCGTCATTATAGGTCTCACTGCCTTTCTTCTTCTTTTCAACTGCCGGTCTGGTATAGCGGTCTCCTTGCGCGTTCAGCCTTGCTTGAAGTGTGCTTTCGTGCTCTGCCTTTTATCCCTAGGGCGAAGTAAAAGGGCTGTCAGGTGTGCGTGATTACTGTCAACTGACTGACTCTGCCTGACCCGTGTGTTGGGACATGTCAGATAAACGGCTCTGGTGTTAGTCCTTTGTCTTTTATAGTGTAAATAAGTGTTTGTGTGGGAAAGGGGTAAAGCTTCTCAATATCCTACAGGGTAGGATGGGGAAAAGGTGTTACAAGGAAGGGAATACTGCATCTCAACCCTCACTGTCCCACCTCTACTCCCCGAAGACCCCTCGCCCAGGTGATCCTCCCCCACTGGTCCACTCCCAGGAACTGGATCCAATAGCGATGGCCATGTCCTGTCCACCTGGACGACAGATCTCTGGGGACTAGCAGGTGAGACACCTTCGGGTTTCTCACAGTAGCTTTGTAAAAATCATGTGAGCCGGGCTTTCCACTTTCCAGCAGCATAGTGATTTTCCCAGTTGGGCTAGTTTGGGCTGTTTTTGCATACAACCAGGCAATTTTTGGGCTACTTTCCACAACGATCGTTGTACCCTTTAAATATTATTTTATAATTCACATACATTGAACAACTTTGTCCCTTTGAGTTTGGGCGTTCCATGTCAGGTTTTATTTGCTCTGACTTGTGTGAACCACTTGAGCACTTCCTGTCTGTGAAAAGGGAAGACCACTTCACAGGTTTCACAGAAATATATCTCGCTGCCGTTACCCTTCCTATATGAGTCATCTAAACAACATGCTCCTCGGAGTGCTAGTTTAGCATGCGACAGGTAGCAGAATCGATGCCCGCAATCCCCAATAGTACCTTTTTTCTTGTTACATATTTGCACTGCCTGTGTGCTCGAGCAGCACGCGCTCCGTGTATAATGAATTACAGCTTACTTTCCAAAAATGCTCAGGGTTTTAAAGCACACGCTGAGCAGTTTCGGAAAACAACGTGTTTTGTACATGCACAATGCTATTTTACTGAATTTCAATAGCACGCGTGCCAACGTGTTCAATCAAGTTTGAATATTTTTATAGTTGTATACATTCACTCCACAGTGACCAGAATACATGTTACATTGTGGTAAATGTTGGCTATTCATAAAATGCGTTCGATCTATAAATAACAAACATGTATGGCAAATGTGACAGTCTTAGGAACGTGTCTGTTACTATAACTTGTATTTTCGCTTACCCCCACCCCCAACCTCTCAAACCCACCCCTCTACTCACCCAATCCCCCTCTCTCTACCACACCTGCATATCCACCCTACCCTAATCTTTCTACCCTCACGCACCCTACCCACTCTCTCCACCTAAACCCACCCTACCCACTCTTTCTACCTAAACCCACCCAACCAACCCCCACTCACTCTAACCCATCCACCCACACCCTAATCCCATTCTTTCTACCCCCACCCACCCTCCCTACCCCCACTCTCTACAATGCCCCCACTATCTACCCCTATCCACCCTCCCTACCACCACTCTCTAACCCCTACTCACCCAACCCACAACCTTTATCCCCACCTATCCTACCCCCAATCTCTCTACTCCAACCCACCAACCCTACTCCCACTCTCTACCCCAACCTACCCCCACTCTTTACCCCTATCCACCCTACCCCCACTCTTTCTACCCACACTCCTTCTACAGCCACCCACCCTACCCCACTCTCTCTACAGCCACTCACCCAACCCCCACTCGTTCTACACCTACTCACCCTACCCAACTCTGTCAACCCCCATCCACCCTACCCCCACTCACCCACCCCACTCTCTCTACCACCCACCCTACCAACTCTCATTATCTCCATCCACTCAGCCTACCAACTCTTTCTACCCACACTCACAATACCAACTATCTCCACCCCCACCCTCTCTACCCCCATCAAGACACCCTACCACCTCTCTCTTCTCCATCCACATACCCTACTCCCTCTCTCTCCATCTTCACCCACCCTATCCCCTCTCTCTACCACCCCCATCCTAAACCCTTTTCTCTAGTCAACACTACCACCTATCTCTATACTCCCACCAACCACCTTACACCCTTTATTACCCCACCCACCCAACATCATCCTAACTCCTCTATTCCCCACCAACCCATCGTATCCCCTCTCTCTATCCCCTCTCATCCTTCCTCTCACACGCTCGCTTTATTTCTTACCCTCCCTCTCACTCTCCCCCTTTCTCACTCATATTTCCTTTTGCTCATCATCGATGGCACCCTCTGTCACTGGCTTTCACCTTTGCTCCATTCCCCTTCTCATTCTATTGGACACATGCACCCCTTATTGCATCCCCCTTTCAAACTTTGCATTCTCCTCCTTGAACCCTGGTGCCTATAAATGCAAAATGTATAGAACAGCAGTAAACGCCAAAACGATTGGCATTGCCAATACTTGTTTTTCTATTATTGTTTGCCGTTGTATTTCAGAAGTAGAAGAAGAATGACTCGGTTTGTGCTTGTCACAGAACTATAAAATGTTCAGCAGCCCTAAGAACTTGTATCCTTTCCACAAAGAAGACTGTGATTACACATGAAGGATTATAAGGTTCCCCCACAATACAACGTTTACAAGTGATGTTTGCAGACAGATAATGGTCATAACCATACTTTCAATGAATCCACCAGGTCTTGGACCAGAAACAGTCTCCTCAGCTCTTTGACGGTGCTGTTCATGTACATCTGAAGGCAGTCTGTGTATTTCTGAATTTGGTCCTGGGAAAGTGAAACTTCCATCTCCAAATAAGGTCTGCGAATCAAAAATACAAAAGGACAAAGTCAGAAAAGCAAGTCCACGGGGATCAATTTTCATGCATCCTTATATATCAGTGACTTTCTGTATAGTTGGATGTATAGTGATACTGCGAGTTATCGGCATTGCTATTTACTTCACTGTGAATTCGAGGAGAAATATGGGTCTTCTTCTTTCTGAGGCATGGTACTCATTATGAGTTCCCCGGTATCCCACAGGTAATTCCGGTGGGATACCTGGGAACTACCGTACCGTCTCCGGCATCCGATATTCCACGGATAATATGGGCGGTGGAGACACCGGTAACTCCCCATTCCATGGTGTCCCGTAGGACTCCATGGGATGGGGTTGCCCGAATCACCGGCACCATTAGTACCAGTGCCAGTGATTCAGGCATTTATCTGACGGTAGGGGCCTCAACTCATGGCAGGTCAGGCCTGCCAGTAGATCAGAGCCCCTACCACCAGACTTGGAGTTGGACAGTCCGGAAAGATGCCTGTATGCGTTGTTAACGGCACCTTATTTCTGGACCGGCCAACACGTAATGAGGCTGATTATGTGATTTGAACTGTTACATTAAGCTTTGATGAACTATTATAATTAGACTGATACTAGCTGAGCTCGGACCCTGGCATTACACTGAGATTGGTCTATGACTGCACACCAGTGTTATCTGTGAATGAACTATGGTTCGACACAGGTGTTAGTTCACACTGGAAGAATATGCTACAGTTGTGTGAGGTAGGACACCATGACAAGTTAGCTTGTACTGTGTCAAGAATGTACAAAGCTGATAGCTTAGTTTAAACTATGACAATACACAGGTTTGAGCATGCAGTGCATGGATGAATGGTACTATCACGATAGTTTTAGCTCCGATTAAACAATAAGAAATTGCTAGTTTTAGCATAGATTAGTAAATGGCAATACACTGCTGTTCCTCAGATGAAACTATGATATACACAGATTTTAGTATAGATTGGCAATAAACTGTTGTTACATAGTACTATGACAAAACTCAGGATCAGTTAGATTAAACTACTGTATAACAACTGCGACAGGATCCGGGACTGAACCCTGCCCGGGTAGGGTGTGGCTGGGGGATAAAGATCGCTCCTCACCCCCCCACCTGGGGCTGGAGAGCTACCATGGAGGAAGACTGAGCCAGCCCTCTCACAGAGGCAGGGTGAGGCAAATCCCTGAAACCCCTTAATGCTCATTGAATGTAAACAATGGTCCCCCCCACCCTCCCTTCTGTCACACAATGCCTCCCCATACCTTTTCTGGCCAGAGTTCTCTCCATTGCCTTGCAACATCTGAAATAGACGAAGTGCCAGTGGGGGAGAAGGAACTAAGCAAACTGACAGAGGGAGGCTGCACAGGAAACGATCTGCATAGCGATACCGGAAACGGAAAGCAAATCCAAGCTGCATAAAAGGGCAAAACCCTCACTGGGACCAAGAGAACCCGAAACGCCAGACACAGAGCCCATCCCAGAGACAGCAGACTGACCTACATGGGGAAAGAGGGCGGGGTTAACAAGGGGCGTAGAAGTATTTCACCTACTTAACTTGGCTGCTGGGGAAGGAGTAGCCATAGATTGGCCAGCAGAATCGGGGAGCGCTGGAACCAATAGAAGAGGTTTGAGGCGCGATAGAGAGGGAGCAGGGAAGCCGACCAGAGTGAGAAAGAAAGGGAGAAGAAATACAACAGGGGGAGCAGTAAAATCAGCAAAAGGAAAGAAAGGGAGCAACTGAGAGGGAGAAGTGACCACATTATTGGATATTGGCACACATAGAAAGCCACATCATTCTTGTTGGAACACCTGGGGAGCAGAAGGTTAGACTCCCTTTGGAAGACCCCTGGAGGGAGCCAAAAAGATGAGGCATTGGCCTTTTGGCCCTCACCTATAGCTAGAATTAGACAGCAGGTGTTAGCCATCGCAAGTTTAGAAATCTTGTTCAAAGGGACACTTGGGTTAGGGATGAAGGAGCTCAGGGGAGGCTGAGAGAGGAAAGCCCATTAGTTAACCCTAAACACAACCTAACCAGATAAAACACAATACCTTTCTTTGGTTGTGAAATAAAGACCCTGGAGTACAGCCACCCATGACACAATATACTTGGTTTAGCACAGTTTGGTAAATGGCAAAGCACTGGTGTTAGCTCAGGTTGGAATATAAAAATACAAGAGTTAGCTGAGAGTTGAGTTTTGACTAAACACTAACGTCCGCTTAGATTAGACCTTGATAATATGCTGTGTCTATCTGAAATTAGGCCATAACAATGTACTAGAGAAAGCCTTACTACTTCTAGCCCAGTTTATTGTCACAAAACCTCAGTAGAAAGGTATCCTTGCCTATCCTACAAATATTTAAATCCTTGTGCACCTACCTAAACCGCAGCTGTAAGTATCAATAGCTATGCCTCACCCCCACAGTCTGTGCTGTCTACACAAGCCAATGCATAGGGCCTCATCGGATGTTTGGTGGTATTTCGGCTGTAAATCTGCCAAAATACCAACCAAAAGATTTATCATTACTGCCACGTGGTCCGGCGGAATTACCAGCGGATTGTAATCTATTGTAGTAGTCATTTATAGAGCACCCTTTACCATAACTATGGTCTCAACGAGTTTGTAGTGGGGACACACTTGGGGACTGCAGTCGAGAGTTTAGGAAATTCTCAGAAAAGGCTTAGAATATGTATGTGCATTTTACCAAGATAAGCAATTAGGTGGGCTGGCCGGGTTCAAGTAAGCAACTCAAGATATAAGGCATGTGGCCGGGTGCCGAGGGTGGTCAGGACAGTGTAAGAGTGCAATAGACTCTTTAAGTGTCCAGCTGGACCGAATTTTGTCATATGTCGTCGCTTTATTCTGATGTCAGAGGTGTTGAGGCTTAATCTGGTGTAAGGAGGCGAAAACGTTATGTGCTCAGCTAGACCGAATTTATCATAGGCAGTCGCTGCATTCTGATTCTGTGTGTGTGGGTAGCCATGCCTGCAGCACATGTCCACCGAAGTGGTGCATTTATACATACCTTGAGGCTCGAATTACAAGTGTTGGTAAGAAGTGTTAGTCCCTATTTATTGGAGTCCATGGGGATTTCGGCATAATTACCACCGGTGGTAATTTTTCTGAATTTTGCCAATTTTCAGCATTAAAGCAGCAGATTTACCTCCTTTTTTGCTGGCAGTAAATCCTTCACTTCACCACTGAAATTGTAGTATAACGGTGCAGTAATGCAGTGGTAACAGAGTTACCTATGTTTTACCGTAGTTTTTTACCACATCACAGTACTTGTAATGAGATAATCTGTTAAACATCAAAACAGAGAGGGTGTGTGAAGGAGGAAATGGTAGGACTGCGATGGTGGAGATCACTGCAAGTAATTGGGGCCGTTTTTTGAGGATATACTGAACCTGAACCATCTTCAAAGAATAATTACCTTTCTGCAAGATTCTGGACACCTGAAATACCCAGAGGAATGCTCATGTCAGTTAGGTTGTAAGTTATAGAGGTAAACACATGCAGCTGACTATGAAGGGCAACTTTCCCTTAAGGGAAGGGCAACAGATAAGAGAAAGGCTCACAGGAACAGAAATCATTTGAACGGTTAATAAACATCTGTAAGGCCCATCAAACAACAATGTGTGTACTGTATTGAAGTCCCATGTTTAGGGATTGGAGATTGGGAGAAAGGGACCAATGGGGCAATATCAGACTATCAGCTATGTGGGTTGAATCCCGGAGGTGGTACATGGCAATTTCCCCAGGTACACTCCCCACTCATAGCTTTTATGCGAGGCCCAAGAGCTCACCCACAACCGTAAACAAAAAAAGCTCTGTATGTGGCAACAGACTGGGTCCTCGTGAACCCAGATCACGATCGTGGTTCGTAGGGCTAAATAGAGGCCCAGCAGAATGCCCTGGGAATGCTCACAAAATGCAAAGCAGTTTGCAAACCACCGCTTACCAGGCGTTCAGTGACACAGTGGAAGCAGCGATGACTGGGCGATCATATTTGTTCAATCCCATGCAAGGGTGAAAGATGAGCATAGATGCAGGGATGAGCAGAGTCATGGTGGGATTAGGCAGCCACCATGATATGACGCTCCACTCTAAGATGGTCTTTTAATGCTGTCGCCGACAGGGACGCGGGCTGTATACCCACCATAAAAACACCATTAGCTACACTACGGTGGGGGTGGTAACTGCAGACCAATTCTGGAACATAAGTCATAAATCACTGTTGGTGCCCCAAATGAAATCCTTATGCCATTCATTATCCCGCAGCCCAGAGTCGAAAAGGAGGCCAGATCTATGGGAAGGGGGAGAATGTGATGGAGTGAGAGAAAGGACCACATCAAAGCCCACCAAGGGTAAGGAAGACCTCGTGCTTAGATAGTCAACAGCTGTTACTCCAGAGACTCCCTGGAAAACTGAGGTGAATATGTTGTTGCAGAGGTAGAGCCTGGGTCTAAGGACACCTAGTAGAAAGCCAAGTCTTTGCTGGCTTCCTATCCGATCGAAAGAGTGGTGAGAGTATCCTACCAGATATTGTAACGATGCACAAGAGATTATTCTTGGGATTGGGTTATTCTGATGAAAGCCTGAAAATCCATTGAACACAGACAGGGAATGGTATGGTATTGTTTATTTATTGATATTGATATTTTATTTCTATAGCGCTCATACACAAGTGTTTCAGAGCGCGACAAGGCAAGGGAAGGGAAACAGGGGAGAACAAAACAACGATCTTACTAGGCCCAGTGAAATTGAGAACGCGCAAGTGCATGGGAGAGGGGGAGGGGGAGAAGTGCATGGAAGGGGGAGAAAAGGAGAGTGCGGAGCAAGGAGAAAACAGAAAAATAATAATAAATTAATAAATAATAACGACAACAAACAATGGTAGTACAGCCAGCAAGTGGCATTTATATAGCGCCTATACACAGGCAAGTGTTTCAAAGTGCTCAAGGAGGGTGGGAGCAGGGGAAAAAACAACAGTCGCTCAGAGACCTTGAAATTCTGAGCGGTAATTGTTTGCACAGGCAGATTAAGTGCGTAACATACGTTTAACAGTTTAGGGGAAGAAATTGGCCTGACGACGATTCTGCAGTTTCACCAGTGCAATTAAGGGGTGAAGACTAGGGAGAACAGAGAGACAATCTTCAGGTATGGAGCATAAGGATCGTGCAAGTGCACACGTTCACAGGGGGGGTCCAAGTGCACCCGGTCAGTGAAGACTGGGGTAAGTGCAGAGAGAGCCACTCTCTTGGGTTAATTCTCAAGTACAGTGAGTGTAGGTGGGGTGTAGGGCCCGAGGCAAATGCGAAGGAGGACTGGCGGGGGTGCCAGGGACCTGTGAGACTCTGAGGTACACCAGGCGGCCAGTCGACAAGCTGTAAGGAAGAGGAGGGAGAGCAGGGAGCTAGGTTAGCAGGGTAGAGGGAGAGAAAAGAAAGAAGAGAAGAGGAAGGTCTTGAGGAGTTTCCGGAACTTGAGAATATCAGGCTCAGGACAGAGGGCGGCAGGGAGGCTATTACAGAGGCAGGCACCTGCTCAGGATAGGGATCTCCCTCCAAATCTCTGCTTGGAGAATCGGCTCACTTGCAGAAGGTTGGAGGTAGATGAGCAGAGGGTTCGTTAGGCACATTATTTAGGTAGGCAGCGTTGCAGGTAGGTACGCCCCAGGTCCCAGAAAGCCTTGTGGATAATGTAGATGGTCTTGCACTTGATCCTTGCAACCAAGAGGAGCCAGTGAAGGGATTTCAGCGCCGGAGAGATAGGGTCCCTGGGCTTGAGGCCAAGGATAAGTCTTGCGGTACTGTTCTGGATGAGTTGCAGGGGGCGCAGGGCTGAAGAAGGGAGGTTGAGAAAGAGGCTGTTGCAATAGTCCAGCCTAGAGAGAACCAGGGCTCTGGAGACAGTAAGCCACTGGGGGAAAGTGAGAAAGGATAGCATACCTCTGGTGTAGCTGATAGTTGGACTTTTTAGAGATGTCTGAAATGTGTGAGGCAAAGGAGAGAGTGCAATCAAAAATGACCCCCAGGTTTCTTGCCACACAGGTGGGTGAGGGCGCAGAGCCAAGGGAGGCCAGCCAGAGTGCAAGTGGGAAAGCGGGTGCAGGGGTTCCAATGCGAACAATCTCAGTCTTACTGACATTAAGGCAGAGGTTGTTTGTAGAACACCAGGACTGAAAAGCGGACAATCAGATATGAGCGAGTAGGAGGCTGAGGGTAGCTTGAAGGAAAGTTGCGTGTCATCTGCGTAACACTGGAAGTTAAAGGTGAAAGTGGAGATTACATGTGCCAGGGCAGCCAAATAGACGTTAAAAACCAGGGGGATAGGTTAGATCCCTGGGGAACGCCACAGGTTGAGAAAGCTATAGTTGAGAGTAAGGCTCAGAGTTCCACCTGGGATGGGCGGACGGAGTGAAAGGAGGTTAACCACACCAAAGCCTGATCTGTGATTGCCAGGGTGTCACAGCGACGTGCGATCAGGATGTTGTGGTGAACCGTGTCAAAGGAGAGGTAAAGGAGAATGAGTACATAGCGACTGTTAGTGTCAAGATTTGAGAGCAAGTCTTCACAGGTGTTCAGAAGAGCGGTTTCCATGCCTCTGGATGATCTGAAGTCAGACTGATGGTCATGAAAGCAACCAATAGTTTCAGCGTGGAGGGTCAGCTGAGAGATAGCCAACTTCTCTAGGAGTTTGCCCATGAAAGGAGTAATGGAGATAGGGCGGTAGTTTGCCAGCATTGAGGGATCATCAGAGGGTTTTTTGAGCGCAGGGTGCACAGGGGAGTGCTTAAAGGCAGTTGGGAAAACTCCAGTGGAAAAGGAGAGATTGCAGAGCTCAGCCAAGGCTGGGGCGAGGGAGTCAATATTGTCTGTGATGGTTTTGAAGGGGCAGGGGTCCACCTGTTTGGATGAAGCCTTCATAGATCGGACTTGTCTGGTGACCTCATCAGGTGTGACGGGTGAGAGAGAGAGGAGAGGAGAGGGTAAGTGGAGGGGGGGGCCAAGGGAGGCTCTGGTGTTAGTGTGTGCTCTGGTGTGGAAGAGAGGGTGGAAATGATGTCTTGGGGTTTTTGCAGTGAAGTGGGTACCCAGGGCTGAGCAAAGGTCCTGGGTGGATGTGACAGAAGAAGAGGCTGCTGCAGTATTGGGCAGTTCCTTGCAGACTTTGAAAATTTTTGGCTGTGTTGTTTGAAGCCATGGAGATACAGGCTTCAATAAAGACTTTTCTTGGAGCGGATGCAGAGTCGATATTGCCTTTGAAGGAGGAGGCAGGCCAGTTTGTCAGATGGTTCGCCCGACGCATTCCATTTCCGCTCAGCTGCCCTACACTTGTGTTTAAGAGCGGCCAGGTTGGAGTCGTACCAAGAGTTGCACTTTTTGGAAGGCTTCAGTCGGACCCTCATGACAGGGGAAAGAGTGTCAAGAGTGTTGGAGAGTGGTCAGTACAAGAGGGGGGTAGTGAGAGGGATGGAGAGGGCTAGAGAGAGGAATGTCAGCAGAGAGCATCCAAGGTGTGGCCCGCAGTGTGCGTGGAGCCAGAGGGTAGGATAGAGAGGGAGAGAAAGTCACAGAGGTTGCAGAAAGGACCTGAGGAGTCAGGTGAGTCCAAGTGGATGTTCAGATCACCCATCAGGAGGAGTTGAGAGGAGGAGGGGAGTAGGGAGGAGGCAAGGTCAGCCCATTCCGAGAGGAAGAGAGTGGCCTGACCTGGTGGCCGATAGAAGGTGGCAATAATGAGAGAGGATTTGGGGGAGAGAGAGTCTGCAAACTAGCCACTCGAAGGAGGAGTATGCCTGAGTAGCGATGATGGACACAGGTATACATTCTGGGAAGATCAGGGCCACTCCCCCTCCTGTCCCCTTGGGCCTGGGAACAGAGAGAATCTTGTATCCTTCAGGTAGGAGTGTGTTAAAGCTTGTGACAGAGCTCTCCTTGAACCATGTCTCTGTGATGGTGAGCACATCAAGATGCATGAGTTCGAGGAGGTTGCAGATGTCAGACGAGTGTTTGACAGCCGAGCGAGAGTTGAGAGTGGCAATGTGGAGCAGCTTGGCATTTTTGAGGGTCTTCCTCAGGGGGTCCAGTGGTCCCCTCCACCCCACGGGTGGCAAGAGGGCCAGGGGGATTGTGGAGGATGGCGAAGGAGCCAAGGCTTACAAGGGGCTTACAAGGGAGCCGGGACAGTACAGTAAGCCAGTAAGCCAGGGGAGCCTATGCAGAGGAGGAGGAAGGCACAGAAGGCAAGGGAGCCTTGCTGGAGGTAGAGGTGAGGTTAGAGAGGCGATGGAGGAAGCTGTTGAAGAGAAGAAGGTTGGGTTGAGGACCCTGGACCATGATGGTTACATTGATATAAACATTAATGATGACTCTGGAAATGGAGAAGAGGTCAAGGAGAACCTTATGTCCTTCTTAAGTTTCTTCTGGCAAGTTTTGGTGTAGCAGTTGGAGAGGATAGGAGAGATAGATAGTGACATGGTTTGCTGCAGTGGAGGGGAGAGGGGCGGGATACACTTACCAGTCTGCAGCACTGATGCACTTGGAGGAGGGGTGGGTGTGGGGTTAACATGGTAGAGGGGGGAGACAGAGTGAAGTGCATCAGTTAGTGACGATACCCAGTAGCCAAAGCTAGATTTGAATGTTTGTCGAGCAAGGTAAAATACATGCAGCACTTGGCGCAGCAAGATAAGCGGGAGTCCAGATGGGATTGAATGAGAGGTGGGGCAGTCCCAGGTGCAATGGAAGAGGATCGATGAAAGTTTGTTGAGCGATCTCACCTTCATAGAACTGTAAGATGTTCCAATGTTTACAGGGTGTCCAGAGTGTGATGAGATCTCATCAGCCTCCATGTGGATGGTGGGGTGTAGGAAGGGACACCCAGACCTGGCCAGGCACCGGACAGGGGAACAGACAGGGCCTTAGAAAGTGGGCCTTTGATGTGGGTGCTGGCTAAAGCCTACCGGTCCCCGATAGGATAGTTTATGTTGCCCAAACACCAATTGGCATGCACGAAGGCAGAATATGAGGCAATCAGACTGCTTTCACAGCCCAAAAAATGCGGCGGACATTTTGAAATTGTTGCGAGGGCGGCATGGAAGGCACCCCAGTAGTAATACCCCAGCCTTGCAACCTCACAGAGCTCTGGGAGAGCACAAAGAAGGTTCAGTCAGCACAACGAAAAACCGTGCTGTATTTTTGAACATTTCAGTCCAATTTTAAAATATTGTCTCAATTTTTCCTTTTAATTCAAAGAAAAATGTAGCGACATTTTCCAGTCACATACATCCTCCTACCTTTATGCAGGAGTGCTAGGCACGACCTCCAGGCGTGCAATCAGGTTACCGGCAGTGAGCAGCAGACATCCCAGCGCTCCGGTAGAAGGGAATGGAAGAGACAGTGTTATACAATAGAATTATACTGTCACCGGCAACAGGACAGTCATTACCCAACAGGGCCAGCCATTGCCCAATGATTGAGAGCATATTGATGGGACTATTGAACCAGACCCCAGAAGTGGAAAACATATTAATACTCAACTAGACCTTCAGGAACAAAGGTCCCCAAAGATCTCAAGACTGTTCTGAAATCCAGGGTCTTAAAATTCCAGACCTAACTTATCTTCTGGCTAAACCAGAGAATGTGTTATTGAACTGTTGAACTTTAACTCAGGGGAAGACCCTAACTATGACTCGTATAGAATGTTATGCACACTCTCTGCACTTTTTCTATTCTTCTCACCCTTTCCCTCTTTTAAGGAGAGGTCCTGTGTAATGTATGTCATTCTCCCAACCTGACACACTTTTTGTTTCACAATAAAGCTATGTTAGTTTTAAACACTACTTGGTATCTGGTCTCTGTTGATCCCTATTCACGCCGGGATACAAAGTGTTAGAAGTGGGATCACAGGGCCTGACGCAAAAGGCCTCACCCACCAAAGGAGACCTATGTCTCGGGAGGATAGCTTAGGGGCAACGTGCTCGCCTTGAAAGCAAGATGACACTGAGCAACACAGGTTCAATCCCCAGGTCCATGCTTAGAAACCTCTGGGTATTAAGCACGTTATAAATAACCTATCACATCATATCATGACTCGGGAGGATAGCTCAGGGGCAACTGCTCACCTTGTAAGCAAGATGACACGGGAGTAACACAGGATCGATCCCGGGGTTCGCGCTTATAAACCTCTGGGTATTAAGCACGTTATAAATAACTTATCATATCATATCATATACATCCTGGCCCAGTGCATGAAGCACCAAAATGTCAATTTGAGCTGACCAAAAGGTCATCACTGAGAGTCCTCGAGTGATCAGCCACGTTTCCCAACAGGAGGGTGTGTACTGGCACAGGGAGTCCTAATAGAAGATGTGGCAGGCCAATTCTATACATTGGATAAGTTACCATAGAAGGCAAGGGGCAGGAGCAGAAGTGTCTCTTGAAGCCGAGCTGACCCTTGAGAAACTATTACAGGTACTGGTTTCAGAACAGCCTAAAAGGATTGGGGAATGGAAGAATGCTGTAGCCCAACCAACTCGCCTGGCTAAACCATGCCTCCACATTACTCCAAAAATATATGCAAGGGGAAGTTTTGAGGATAGCCGAAACTGCTGGATGGTATCAGAGAAACAGAAGAAAATACATTGCTACTTTGTTGGTCTAAATGCAATCTGTCTTTGGGTCTGAAATCCAGACAGGACTAAACACCTACAATAATCTCAAGGCAGGACTTTTAGAGAGATTAATATAGGACCCTGAATACCACCAGCAGAATCTGCGGGAACTCAAACCGCAGCCCTCAGAGCCTTACAAGAAATTGTGTTACTGAATGCAAGACAGGTTCAACAAATGGTGTGACGGCCTGATTTTAGACCAAGTATAAAATGTACTTATAGAAGAGCAGTTTGCATATTCGCTGCCCGATACCTACAGAAAGCTGTGAGACAGCTTTACCAACCTTGTTTTGAAGAGACGATTCAAACCAATAGTGGGCACGCATAGGCAAGGGTAGGTAGATCTGGAATCGGAGGAACTCCATCAAGTCACGGAAGTAGTACCAATTCACTAGATGAGATGGTTCCATTACTAACATTGTAGGGCCACAAATGAGATCCATCCTGAGATGGGAAGGAAGGGGCCCCTAGAATCGAAACACGGGAACCCAGAGTTAGTCGAATAGTTGACACGGAACATGACCTCAGAGTTTTGTCTTAGGTGATAAAGAACTTTATGAACATGACAGTAGATAAACACCCTCAGAACATAATATAACTAAGAAAGAAATTTATGATCAATCTCTTTCTTGGGTGTACTGAAATGAGCACTTGATCAGAGCAAAGGATGGGAGAAGACATGTAATTATTGTCTCTGAGAGACAATTCAGCTGGAATCCAAGTACCAGGGAAACCCCCAGCTCAGTAAGCCATATGGCCGGTGTGCAGACCACTAGATGAAATAAAAATGGAAGACAGAAAAAAATCAGAATCATCCTCTATGGAGGGCATTTGAGAGCTTACAATACCAATGCCAATTTTCTGGAAGGTAAAGATGTACATTCCTGGGGGCAACTAAAACAAAAAATAAAGAAGATGGAGGAGATGCAGTTTGGTAATCAACTTTTTCACCAAATGCTCTTGAATGCCCTGATTGCTGTCCGTCCATTGTGTAAGCAAGTTCTCAATAACCAGTCTGAAAAGAAGCCCCTCAAATCCAGTCCACAAGGTTGAAAAGATTGCAAGAACAAATAAAATCCTCATAAAGCCATGTGCATCACCCACCAGGCCATCCACAACACTGGTCTGGAATTCCTTCAGGAGAAAGTCTTGGACTACCAACCCCCAAAGAGTTTCCGATCTTGCATAGCGCATCGCTTAGTGGTCCCACTTCACAACTCCTCCAGGCTGGGCGCCTCCTCTTTCTCCGTCCAAGCACCAATCCTCTGGAACTCCCTACCCCTACACATTCACAATACTGAAAAAATCACCTAAAATTCAGAAAAGCCCTCAAAACCTGGCTTTTCTCAACATCCCCTTGACACCCTCCCCACTCCCAAAACTATATTGCTGAACCCAATCATCCTCCTCATCCTCCACACCCTCCCCACTCCGGGACTTGCCCCGCTGCTCAGACTTTCGCTCCAGAGAGACCACGAATAACGAGACCATGCCGTTCACAATGGACAAAGAAAAAGAATGATGTAGCCAAACTACATCGAAGCATATGGTACGTATACCTTACACCATGTCTATGGACACAGGCTGCAGGCACGGCCATCCATCCATGCACCATGAAATGCAGCTATGGCTATGCCATTCTGGTCTAGCAGTGCACATAGCCGTCCACACTGAAACCCCTGACGTACCTCAACACCTCTGCCACTAGCATACAGCGACTACCAACGCAAATAAAATTCGGTATAGCTGGGCAGACATCGAATCTTCAGCAATAGCACTCTATCCTAAACCACCAACAGCGCACACCCACGTGCCTGACCTCTGGGCTGCTTACTGGACCCTAGCCTGCCACCTAATTCCTAAGCCGGCGAAAAGGCACACAAGCATCTATTAATCTAAACTCCTAGAACCTCCTATACATTGACTGCGGTCATCGAGGGCGTTCCAAACACAAAGCGCATTGAGGTCATACAAATGGGGAAAGAGCACTATATAAATAACAAATACAATACAATACAAGCATCGACTAGCAAAGTACAACCAGTCTTGAAATAAACTACGAGAGCTCCATTCTTGTTTTGATTGATAGATTTAAATGACTGTCTCTCTTAACATCCCAGATCCTTTATACTTTTAACTCTTATGGCAACAGTTGAAGATGTAGCATCATAATAGGGGAGTGAGACGAATCAGAAAAATACAACTCAAAGACACAGATAGGAAAAGCAGAAGTTCATATGACATTCTACAGGTTATTTTGGAAACAAAGGTATGATCAGTGCTCTGTTAGAATGAAAGGAATTTGAAGTAAGGCATAGAAAGTCTTTAATAGCAAAACCATAGACAACACAGTCACTCCCCAAGCCGATGGTGATGGAGTACAGATGTATTGTGTTGGGCAGTGAATAAGTCTAGGAGTGGCTGGCCCATTCTCAGGACAAAGCTATGGTAGAGCTCTAGAGCCAGGCAATAGCTTCCTAAACATGAAAACTCTGGCTTCGATGATCGGTTTGGGTTGATTACTGCAAATCTTTTTTGGAGATTTGGTTGCAATTTTATTTTGACAAATATGCGGGAGGAGACCCACCCCCCTGCAGCCTCCCCTTAACCTCTTTACATTTATTATATGCCTATACCAACCCCAGATATATATGCGGCAAAATGTGCAAAAGAATTGCAACCAATTCTCCAACGACCACATTGGACGTGCAGTAATTAACCAATCCCGATGATCTGCCTGGATGTTCTCTCTGCTTAACCTACATGATGCCATTAGAAAAGACAGATGATTTCCACCCAATAGCATAAGTTATGAACTGGTATGCAATAGAACATGAATGGGTACTGTCATGATGTTTCATTTAAGCTATCCCACTTGGTTGTCCGGCTCAAATATGACAATAAAATGTGAAAGACATGGAATAGAGTCTAGGGACCTTCCTAGAACATAGTTGCTTCCCACTAATTTGAAGAGTGGGATGCATTGAGAGGACATCAAAAACTCAGGGTCTAAGGATGCACCAGGATCTCCCCCCAGTCCATCAAGATTGCATAGATGTTTTAGATTGGGGGGAAATACAAAGCTCATGGAATCATGCAAACCAGATTTTTGAAGGAACAAACATCACACCACTGATGTCATAGATAATTGTTTTTTTTATTTATATTTAAAATCATCTTTCAAAAACTCATGAAAACAGCAATGTAATATACACACAGATAAGAAAGTGGGTGTGCACAGACCAAGGAGTTCATTGCATGTATAGGAAAAGTGAAACATACAGTCCCTGATGTTAGTGCTACAAAAAGACAATGGGGATCATTCCGGAGTTTGGTGGTGGCATAAGAAAGTTGCAGTAATTCCATTACCGCCACTTTTTGTGCAGTAAAGGAATTACCTCAATTTTTCCTGCACTGCCAAATTGCAAGTGTAGGCAGAACTACAACCAGCGGAATTACCGACTAGTCATTCTGCCGATATGTGGAGGAAACGTGGAGTATTTCCTCCAAAAATCAGCAGAATTACCACTCAGTAATTGCATAGTTGGTAATTCCGCCAGAAATCCCCAATGGAGTCCATAAATGGGGACTAACATCGCCCTACCACCACTTGTAATCCTGTGGTAAACGGTATCCAATTTTGGCAGAAGTTGGGCAGAATTACCAATGAAATGCTGCCATACTCGCAATGAGCCCCAATGTAAAAACATTTACAAAATACACTTTTTAGAGTAAGAATATAAAAAGAGTGAGAGAATTAATAAGTTGTCATATCATCGGCTATAAGCCAATATCAACAGTGTGACGACGAGGGCAGCTTTTTGTAGTTCTTCCTAGAGTTAGACAAGGGTTTCCCGTTCAATCATATGAATGGATTTATGTATTGAAGACGTATGAAGGGGGAAATCGTTTTTACATGCAGGATTATTGCTGTGCACGTCAGGGGACAGTCCTTACCTTGACGAGTGTACATTTGTTTTTCAATTTTGATCAACATGCGCAATCTATTTTGTAATTTTTGCAAGCCCTAATTGTTTGGGCTATTAGGTGGCGCTGAAAATATGGGCTTTGAATGAAGGTCTGTAAGGCTTTTCAATAGAGATGACATTTGAGGAGGGATACAAAGTGTATATAGTGTTGTTTGGTTGTGGATCCCCTCCCATTCCCTGCCACTAGCCATGCTAATTCCTATGGCTAATCCCACTCATTCCTGCCCATCTAAGAACTATTTGAGCTCTTCCATGGAGGCAGCCATCTTGGATGACTGTCTCTAAGGAAGCTCTCTGGTTTTGATTTGGAAGCTGTGCAGTCATTAGTGTGTAGAGGGGCTGTCTCGCAGGTCCTGTGCACTGTAGCCCTGCGCGCGCCAATGCCATCCACTGAACCGCAGCTTCCCCTCCTCCCCGCTCAGTGAGTGTGAGGTAGAGGTGGGACTAGGGCAACCCTGGGCGTGGCTATGTAAATTAGCCCGCTCACAAAGAGCCAGGAACCATCAAGGAGTTTTCATAGCGTCCTCCCGGTTCTTCTTCTTCTCAATTATCGGAGGCGTGGGCGGACCCACGCAGGCGCTTCCCCCATCCTAAAGGATGATGTGCACCAGACCCACCAATCAATACTTAGCACACATCCTGACCCTCAGTGATACTTCCCGAGACCAGTAATCTACTCCAGGGCCTGCGGCTACTGCCCTGCTTGTCTGCACCGCCTGTGCTGAATATAGGGGATCCGGATACAGCTCATGTAAGCGGTGCACCCTCTAAAGCATGCCGTATTGTGCACAGCGCGGACAGAAGCTGGCTCGCACGCACAACCTTCATAGAGTAGTGTCTGCTGCACTGGGACTTGTCTCCCGCAGTGTAATAAGTGGCTCTATGAATATACTGATCCTGACCCTTAAAGTGTAGTTGATTCTTGCTATCGGGTCACTGTACTGAGCACATGATTTGCAGCAATATACTGTCTATTGAGGCACTGTACTCCTGGCTGATGTGTAGCATGCGCTGCCTAGCGAGTCACTGTGCCGAGTGCCCGCTCATGATGTGCAGCATTGCACTGTTTATCGAATACTTTACTCCTGGCTCATGATGTGCAATGTTAAGCTGTCTAATGGGACAGACTGGGTGCAAAATTCTCCTAACCCATGCCTAGCATCACGTGTACTCTTTATAGGGTCACTGTACTGAACCCCTGCTCAGATCACTGTACTGAGTCGGTGTTCATGATATGCAGTGTTCTACTATCTATAAGGGGCATTGTACTCCTGGCTCATGTCACACAATGCAATCTCCTTGTTTATTATTTGCATTGTAGAGTCTATCAGGACACTGTACTCCTGCCCCATGTGGGGCATTGTACTCCTGGCTCATGTCACACAATGCAATCTCCTTGTTTATTATTTGCATTGTAGAGTCTATCAGGACACTGTACTCCTGACCCATGTGGGGCATTGTACTCCTGGCTCATGTCACACAATGCAATCTCCTTGTTTATTATTTGCATTGTAGAGTCTATCAGGACACTGTACTCCTGCCCCATGTGTAGCGTTCACTATCTATCAGATCACAGATCCGAGTCCCTTCTCATGATGTGCAGGGTTATCCTGTATGCAGGGACATACTCCTGGTGCGTGTGCATTGTGTACGGTTTATGGGGGACACTAATCATGACTCATGTTGCCTGGTTCATTATGCGCAGTATGTAGTCTATCATGACAATGTACTGCTGGCACATGAAGTGCTGTGCGTGCTGTCGATAGAGACTTTGACTCTGTGGACTGTTTATATTTATTTTGTATTTATTTCTTTTGTTACACGCCCAGACCCTGGGGTATAGGGTCAACATACTATTGACCTTGGTGTAAAGCGCGTACTGTCTGCAGGGGCAATGCCCCTCTGACCCCCTGATGATGCACTGCATCATTTAGACCGGATGCACAGTATGCACACTGTCTCTTTCAACGAGGGGGTGCAACATCCCTTCTACCCTACGGTGTGTGTTGCGCCATCGTGCCCCTGCTGTGCATGGCGTATGGTAACATTGTGCCACTTGTTGCTTGTGTACAGTGTGTGTGATGCTAGTGTGCACCTGTGTATAGTGTGATTGAGAGCATTATGCCCCTGTGCCCTACTCAACTGTGTGTGTATGTGTGTTGCTTGTGGTGACATTGAGACCCTGTTTGCTGTGTACAATGTGTGCTGTAAAACGGCGCTTCTGGTGCACAGCGTTTGACATTGTACCCCATGCCCCTGATTTACACTGTGCACAACACAATATGCTGTGGCACTGTGTCCTGATCTCCTGCTGGACAGTGTGTGCTATGACTTTGTGCTCCTGCTGTACAGTGTGAGTTATGACGATCTGCCCCTGGCCCTAGCATGCCGACCATGTGATGACACTGGGCAAAGCCAACAGTTTTGGCTTGTGTATAAGGCAGGCAGCCACACCATTTTACACCTGCTACCATTAATGCCAGTTAATACCACTACAACGGTACCTGGCAAGTGCCTTCCCCTGCCTACACAAAAGCCCAAACTATTGGCACTGCCAATGGTTGTTATTCTCATAGTCATACACTTCCATTATGTGAGTAATCATATTAGTAGCATCTTTCCAAGCCTGTTGCTCGATGGATCATGTGTTTCTTTGGCGGTTCATGTTGTTGACTGCAGGCTTTGAACATTTCGGCAGGAGAGGGGGAGACAAAATGATCAGTGTTTGGCAGACCTAGACATACAGGGGGGCAGGTTCATGATGTGTGTTGTGGAGTCTTGGCCAAGTGCTATCATATTCAGAGGACTGTTTTGTCATCATGGATTAGCTTTGGCACAAGGTATTAGCATGCGTATGAACTGGGTTGGTGATCTGCCCTTCTGGCATTTGATGGGGTTGTCTCGCTAGATGTATTTTTGGTGCTCCTGACACTATTGGTTTTTAATACTTTTTGTTGACTGTATATTCTTTTCCTATGTCTATTTTGTATCGATGTTCTGCTTCTTTAGGATTTTTGAGACACCCTTGTCTCGACAGTGCCCTTTCTGAGGCTCTGGATTTCTAAATTGACCGCCTTTTACGTCTGTTCAATGGCTCGACTTCTTTCCGCATCAATAGCTGGTGTGTTTGCAAGCTCTATCTGGTTTGCTCCTTGCTAATATTACTACCTGGAGGAGGTCCATTGCATCCTTTGAAATTCTTTTTTCTTGATCTGCAAGGAGGCACCAAATTGCCTGATTCTCGACAGCGATAGCTGGCTCTCGTATGAGGAGGGAACGATTGATCTTCTGCCTCTTTGCTATATTGTACTCTGAACGGTGAAATCGGGCATGCGGCAAGATATCCACTCTTGCGTGAGTTGACACATTACAGCTCGAGGGCTTTATCTGCTTCTACATTGTGCGCCTTTCACTTGTTTTCGCAAAATTTGCTCTGGCTTTTTCAAGGTTTCAGAAGACATCACTCGAGAGCGATGTCAGGTACAGTTGAATTTCTCTTGGTTGATTGAAGTTTGAGCTCCAGGGAATGCTCTTAATTTGTTCTATCCTGTTTACATAGTCTGCTGAGTCTCCCATTTAAATTGTTTACATTTTGCAAATAAATGCAAATTTATGGTGATAAAACTATGCTATACTAATAAGCCACTCTTATACGTGTCCGGATAGTGACACACCAATTGTATTTCACATCTGTAACAGTGGAGGTTCACCTATGCCATATCATTTGTCATAACATACATTTTCCGGTGGGCTTCCTAGTGCACCCAGTTTTCTACCCTGCTATTATCAATAAATGGTAAGAGGTATTGCCATGCCATAATGTGTGTATGTACATGACCAATACGCCAACTCTCGCACAGGCTTGGGGTGCTCTGGGACCTTTATATTGTGATATGGTGCAATATAAATATCATTGACATTCCATATATTGGATTTTATACAGCACACTCCTAGCTGGGGAGCAAGGGATCACTCTATAATAGGAGTAGAAAGTAATGGGATACAATAAAAAATATTATGGGTGCAGTTAGAAGGACAGTGTGGAAGGGGGCAGAGAGTGTTACAGTGTAATGCGCTTGATCAGAGTAATTATCACCATCATAAAGTTAAAGCTAAAGCCATCCCCCATTTCAGCAGAAACATCACAATAGTAACATATAGAGATGATTGAGCATGCATCTGAGCGTGTATCTGAGGAGAAATTAGAAAAACAAAGAAAACTTAAAATCCACTCTAACCACAAAAACAAGGCACTAATGCCAATAACAATTCTTGTAATATACTTTGGTAGACATTGAGGTATGTGTTTCAACATTCTTGAATTCGTTTTTTATAAACTGTGACAAGTCACAGAAATTTGTCCCCTCTCCCCAAGGAGGAGCCACCCACACCCTGAGGCTAGGGAGGTGAGTCTGCTTCGCAACACCCAATCTAGGGGTCAAGGCATGTGGGACCTCACTGGAATAGACTTCCCCTTTGGGAACAAGAACTCCCACCCCTTTGAGGAATTCACAACAGGATATCCCATTTTAAAAACCTTGGAAACATCATACCACAATCTGTTACTGTCAGCAAAAACCAGTGCATGCCCCTTTAAATGGAGAGTTCCATTCACCTGAAACGGAGAAGCTGACCCAGAGAGAGAGATACTGCAACCAGCGGAGAGAGGTATAGATGTGAACGTCAGCAACGGAAGTCGCATGGCGGCGTAGTATCAGAGAGCGGAGGAGACTCTGAGATGGAGGAAACCCATGAGTTTCAGCACTGCTTGAAGGCTGCATGCAGAATGCTGGATGTACTGTGTCCAAGAAACGAGGAGAGAGAGGCAGCGAGGGGTGGCGTGACCACGGAAATCCCATGGTGGACCTGTGGTCCCAGAAACGACGCTGAAACCACTACGCGTTTGGAGCCTCCTACCATTCCGACATCTTAGGAATCGGGGGTACGTCGGGGAGCGTATGGACGGCGACACATTGAAGGTGGCAAAGAAGCTGTGCATGTTGGGAGCACAGCAAACGGCATACACAGAGAGAACCCAGTGACGTTATGCCTGAGAAGAACAGCTAAAGGGGAAAACTGAAGACCTGGGAGGCAACTGAGAGATCATTATGGGACTATTCTAACTGGTCCCAGTCAAGAGAATGAAAATATAACAAACCAAATAAAGCTTAATTGAATTGAATTGAAAATATAACTTGGGAAGCAAGAGATAATACTTGTCCCAGTCAAGTTAAAGAAAATGTAACTTGGGAAGTCAGAAAGAATACTCGTCCCAGTCAAGTTAAGGAATATATAACTTGGCAAGCCAGAGAATTGAATGATGGGAGTGAGAGAAACCTGAGAACCTTAAAGATTAAAAGAGAGACAAGAAGCACAAAGTGAATTGCCCGGAGAGACGGCGCACTCGCTGCTTCCTGGTTCCTGTGGTGTGCTGTGGCGCACTCGCTGCTTCCTGGTTCCTGTGGTGTGCTGTGCGGGTGCTAGACAGCCTCCATTATAGCAGGAAGCAAGAGGCTGTATGACCTGTGATCCGGAGAGGGGCTGCAAGTAAGAACCTTTAAAAAAGATATATTTGTGCATACAAGGATTTGTGCTGTAAGTTGGTGCGTGAATGAGAGAGCACGTCTTGTTTGGATGTGCATGTTTATGTGAGAGTGTATCAATGGTGTCTGGGTGCGAGGGTGAATGTGAGTGAATGAAGAATTCATTGCGTATGCATGCTGATGCGTGTGATTGAATTTGAGTGTGAAGAAATAAAGACGTCTGTATAAAGGATGAATGCTGATGTGTGTGTGAATGTAAGAGTGAATGAAGATTCAATGCTGTATGAATGATCCTTGATGAATGTGGATGCGTGTGCCAGCTGGGCAGCAGCCTTCTTATTGGGGCAGGAGCAGAAGAGTGGGACGGCAGCCCTTGCCTTTACTGGTAAGGTGAATATGTTTCCAAACTGAGCACACCAAGTTTGGTGTGCCCATATTTATTTATTGTAATAATGATTATTCACAATTAAAGATGATGGTGAACAATAATAAATAAGTAATTCATAGAAACCGCAATTGTTGGTACAGCACCTTTTACTTAAACATGTCATGTTTTGAATGCAGGCATCTCTTTTTCCCCCCATGCCCATCCCTACCCAATCTATTTCACTCTATTCCGCTGCCCACTTAAGGCACTCTACAGTAGATTATGTTTGTGATGTGGTAAAGAACAATCAAATAACATTAAATAAATCACACCTTATGCACTGTATGTCTTCCATACAAGAGCCTGGACAGGTGCAAAATAGCACAATTGTTGTAATAGTTGGTTTACATTTGTGTGCGTTTACCGATTCATATGATATGTTATTTATAACACACTTAATACCCAGAGGTTTGTAAGCACGGGTCCGGGGATCGAACCTTTGGTGCTCCGTGTCGTCTTGCTTCCAAGTTGAGCACATTACCCCTGAGCTATCCTCCTGTATTGTTGGTGATATTATGTTACCTCAGATTAATAAACCTAAGAATGATGATCTATTTTCCACAGTCATTTCCTCTGCCATTTCATGTGACACTAATCCCCTTTCCATGGATGCTTTATGTGCTTCAACTCATCCCTTAAAATGTTCTTCACCTTGGACCCTCTGTGAGGCCCATACATTTTAACCACAATTCCGTGGCACTCTCCTTCTCTCACAAGTGCCGCGTTGTGCACGCCTTCATCTCCCTGTCCCAACCTACTGCATGCCCTTGTTATCCTCCACGCTGTGGCTACAATCTCAGGCACAGCTCTATTTTCTATATAGCTCCTCGGTGCGTCACCACATGTTCTTCCTTTTCCCCAAAATGGTCCTCCTAGAACATTGAATGGACACTTGTGATGGGTTCAAAACTGTCCAGAAGATGAGGCAAATCAATAGCATTGGTCTGTCTCTAGGAACCTCCTGGCTAATGTCTCCTTGACCGTCTAATATGCCACTTGGTCCGCATCTAATACCTTCCATGGCATTGGCATCTCCACTCATAGGCTTGTTCATGTGACCACACAGTTGGGTCCCCCTTTCCCTTCCTCATCCTCTTTCCCAATCCCCTATGTGAAGATCTCCTAGTAGCCACCTCAGAGCCCTGCAGGTGCCTCTGCTCTCAGATGATGATACCTCTTCATGCCAACTCTTCCTCACTCCTCCGCCACCTTCTCAGTCAGGTGTTTGCATGCCTCTCTCCACATATCCCTGCTAGGGTGACCAGATTTTGAAAACAAAAAACCCGGACGGCCAACAAGATAAAAGGACTCCCGCGGTCCCCCCTTTATCCCGACCCACCCCCACCCCCATTCCAAAGTATCTGCATATAAATTGCACGGTTTTATCTGCGGATGTCAACACATTAATAACGAAAGGCTGTTGCTCTGTCTGACATCACAAGCCTTGCTATAGTTACTGTTGTCTCAGTCAGTCTCTGGGGCATGCAGATGGTAGCTGGAAGGTTGGGGGGTCGAGCCCATCCTCAGATGGCAATAATGATGGTTTATAAATGTTGGCAATACAGTTGTGCCACCCAGCCTTTCCTCAAAACCGGGAAGTGGTTTTTGAATCAACAAAATTCTCGGGATAGGGGGACAGAGGGCCAAATGCTGGGACACTCCCGGCTAAACCCCTACTGCAGAGGCGTTGACAGGGTAGGGCCTTAGGGGCAAGGCCCACCCAAAATCTGTAAAGGCCTGAGTGGGCATTTACAACTGCCACTGTGCAGGAGCCGGGGGCCTATGGAGCAGCTGAGGAGGCGGCAGCATGGAGAGTCTGGAGGGAAACAGGTAATGGGAGAAAAGGGTGCTTTTGTTTGTGTGTATATGTGTGTGTGCGAGGATTGTATGTAGGTATGAATGCATGTGTGCATGCTTGCGAGGATGTGTGTAAGTGCACGTGTGTGTGTCTATGTACATATGCAGGTATACGAGAGAGTGTCTGTAAGTGCATTTGTATAAATTAATGCAGTGTGAATGGTGTACATTGGTGCGAGCATGGGTTTGAATGAGAATGCAGTATGAATGTTCTGGGTGCTTGTGCGAATGACAGAGAAACTGTATGGGTATGTGACCGGTGGATGAATGTGTATGACTTTGTGCGTCTGTATATGTCTATGTGTATCTTTGTATATGTGTGTCTGTCTGTGTGTGTATTCGTGTGTGTGTGTGTGTGTGTGTGTGTCTGTGTATGCGAGCTGGGGCCGGGGCAGGGTCATTGGACCATGAACAATTTTTAACACGGACATGGCATGTTTAACTGGCGTTTATGGGTGCAACAAAGCCAAATTGAGCTATTACTTTATTATTATTTTTTTTAATTATTATTTGTGTGAATCAAAATGTGAATTGATTTTTACAAAATGAATTTTCCCAAAGAATTTTCCATCTCAGTTTATCGAACAGCTTTCAGTAGTTCGCGCGTGAGTTCTCAAGTAAAATAAAGCGAGGTTAACTTGCTTTTTCAGCCCGAATAGGCCTTTTCAAACTGGTAGCTGAGAAGAGAGTGGATCATCTGGAGTTGCAGGTGATCTGAAGACTCGGGTGATTGTAGTTGTAGTGAGTTGACTTAACTTTCTACAATCCCTTCCTTGTTATTCAGGGTGTCTAGTTTGGACATGATTTGTTGCACTATTTTGGAAGTTGCCATTAACCAGGTTGGTTTGTCCCCACTGATCATTCTAGAAAACCAGCAAGATTCACTGTCGATCGAGGGATCCGACGAGAAATGTTGCATGTAGGCTGTCCTGATTTGTTTTGTTTCTGGGCAGCCTATAACCAGATGGCGAATTGTCTCAGTTTCCTTTTTGTTCTGGCATAGGCTGCTATGAGCTGCGTTTGAAAGTCCTCTGATGGCTTTAATTTCATTTGTTGGTAGCAAGTTAAGTCTCGCCCTTAGAAGACAGTTTCTGGCTTGTCTGTTTGGGAATTGTTTTATACATCCCTGAAGCTCGTTTTGTTTCTTTATGTTAGGGGGCAGATGTTGCGTTAACTTGTTTTCCATTGCTTTTGCCAGAGTCGTGATCCAGTCTAGTTCCTTGATCTTTTTCATTATTTTTGCCGGATTTTGGATTAAATCGTCTTCTGTGCTCTCAACTGAACTCAACAGTGTGGAGATGTGTGTCTTCCAGGATTGTAGGGATTTGTTTGAGTCAACCGCTAGTTCTGCTTTTATCACTTTGTATGGCAGAAGTCTCTTGGGGAGCAGAATTTTCCTGTATAACCTCAGAGTGTTGCAGTTTATGGTCCCTTGTAAAGAAAGGAGACTCAGTTCTCTTCGTATTGATGCGAAGGGTGTCGAGGCCGGAAGGGAAAGAACTGTTCTCCAATAGTAGGCTTCAAGTTTTGGCCAGATGTTTCTCGGCAGCAGAATCATTGCCTCTGTACCATAGGTTTTAGCAGGGACTACTTTCATTTTTTAATAGTCAATTACTGGTATCATTGAAAAGCGCCCGAGTTTTTGGTCTATTGCTTTTCCTTGTGCCGCCAGTTTCCTGATTTTTATTCTTAAATGTTCTTGCATAGCTGTTTCTTTTTTGGTGTTGTCTACTATGATTCCCAAGTATTTAAAACTTTTTACTTTTGCGATCTCGGCCGATTGGAAGAACCATTTTGATTTTTCAGTTTTCTTTGTTGATTTTTCTAGGGTAACAATTTTTGTTTTCCCTTTATTTACTTCCAAGTTGTTTGATGTTGCATAGCTAGAAAGATTTTCAAGTTGGCGCTGTAATCCGATTGGCGTCTGATCAATTAGTATAAGGTCGTCCGCATAGAGTAACCGGCTGATTTTATGTTTGCCCAGTTGCGGGGGAAAAGACCTAACAGAGGTTTCTGTTTCTTTAAAATCAACCGAGATAGGCCAGAAAAAGAGTGGGGGCCAACGAGCACCCCTTCTTGACTCCCCTTTGGATCATTATGCATTTTGAGAGAGATCCTTGGCAATTTAATCTGACTCGCACAGACGTGTTGGTGTGAAGAGATTTGATGGGATTTAAAATCTCTTTAGGACAAGACCAGCTTTCCGGTTTGCTCCATTGGAGGGAAATGTCAACCCTATCAAACGCTTGAGAGAAATCGACGAATGCCAAGTGGAGCTTTGGGCCTCCTTCTAGCACTTTACTTTTCAGGACACTTATTATGAGGATGTTTGCAGCGGTTCCCAAGTTCTTCTTAAATCCTGACTGGAAGGGATCATTGCATGCCGCGTCACAAGCCCATTTTTGGAACCTTTTCTGTAAGAGGGAGCCAAATAGTTTTCCTATAGGATCCAGCAACGCGATGGGCCAGTAGTTTGAAGGGTCATTGATGGCGCCTTTCTTGTAAATTGGAATAATCGTGGTAGTAGTCCACGAAGCCGGAATTGATTTGGAGTCTGAGCATCTTGAGAAAACTTTGCTGATGAAAATGGACCAGGCTTCCGGATGGGCCTTAAAGTCGATGTTTGTAATGCCTTTGGGTCCCGTGCTCTTGAGTTTTTCAGTTTGGTTATTGCGTCATAGATTTCTTCTTTGTCATTTAAGGTTATCCAAGGATTCTGGCGGCTTTCTGAAAGCGAGATTTTTTGGTCCAGAGGTATTTTGAAGGTTTCCTTTATGTGCTTTTCCCAGGTAACTTCACCAATCACGTTTTCGATGTTTTCACTCCTGATAGCTGTCTTAGAATTTAGCAATGACCAGAATTCTCTTGAATTTTTGGTGCAGATGGCTCTCAGTATGGCTTCAGAGTCTTGTTGATGTAATTTTCTTTGGTGCGATCTTAGCCAGGTACGATAGAGCAGTTTTGCTTTTAGCTTAATGATTTTTGCTTGGTCCGTGCACCACTTAGCTGCCTGTCTGATGACCTTCCGATATTCTCGTCGCTTTTACACTAGGAGACAGTCGTATGAGTGTTTTGCAGATTTGGTGAATGAGTTTGTTTTTAGACAGGGCTTCTTGTACGGTTTTAACAGGGGGCCATAGTCGGTCACGTACGTCCGGTCATTGGATTTAGACTTGTACTTATTTGACAGGTCTTCAATGTCTTTCGCTGAGAGGCGTAGCCGATTTCCTTGGACATTTACTTCGAGGTTGTAAGGCAGCACTTCTGCATGGTCGTTTGTACTTTTCCAAGATGTAAATAGTGGGTTGTGGTCGCTGGCTTTGGTTTTCTTTACCTCGAAGGACGAGATTAGGTCCAGAAACGGTTGTAAGGTGAATATATGATCAATTGAAGATTGTAGCACGCCATTAGACCAGGTCGCTGGCCGGTACTGATCAGGGAAGACCGCATCTAGACTTTGGAATTTTCTGGATTTCATTAATACTTGCCACTGGGTCCCTCTGAGATCTGCCGGAGTCGAAGGTTTTTTAGGTTTTTGTTGTGTACATACAGCGTTTAGGTCTCCACAGATTAGTATGTATGACACTAAATGGACTGTTAGGATTTCGTCAATTGTTGTTTCAATTTCTCTAAGAAAGGTTTCCGCTTCTATTTTTGCAGGGGTTTCAATAGATATTTAGGATTGCTAGGGGCGTACACTGTTCTTTCTTGTCAGATTCACTTATTTGAAGGAGAGGTTGGTGTAAGGGGAAGGTACTATACTATGAAAATGCATTGGAAACATCTTCCGTGCATTGTTGGTGGCTTGGCGCTTCTAATGAATCCCCCTTGAATGGTCTGGGCTCCCTATCTATGCTTTGTAGCTCCTGCGCAAAAAGAACAAATGCACATCCCATTGCTGGCTCCCCTTCATGTGGGCCCTACTAGACTAGCTCCAGGCCCCACTTGCTACACAATCCTGGCTACGCCTCTGCTCTACCGTGTGCTCAGTTTGCATTGGGTCCAGCAGTCTCCATTCCTCTTTGTATTTGGGTCACTTGCATTGCTTTGAATAATCCTCCTGCTTCTCCACCTTGCTTCTGTCTGCTGAATTCTCATCTAAGTTACGCACACTACTACTAATCCTAAACGCGCAGTGCTTGCCCTGAGCTTTCTTGGCTTGTTTAATTAGCAACATGCGGAGTACTGTATCCCAAGGAAGAGGCCCGAGTCAGCAATCTCCGGGAAGTGGAGATTCATGAGATTAAAAGCCTGTAAATGCTTTTTCAGGAGAAGCTTTCTGCGTGCATTACTTCACAATCAGCGCAACAGAAAAATCGTTTACACTTACAAGACCTTCTCCCACATAGAATCGGTGCCCAGAAATGTGCTCATGGAGAATATGTGCCATGCGACTGAACTCCCGCAACAATAAAATACTTTCTTCCACCCCACTCTAATCAGATAATATAAAAATGAGGACCATTTTACTCTAAACCTCTTTTTCTAATGTGCATGATATGATATGATATGATGGGTTATTTATAACACGCTTAATACCCAGAGGTTTCTAAGCCGGGGGATCGAACCTGTGTAGTTCAGTGCAGTCTTGCTTCCAAGGCGAGCATGTTGCCCCTGAGCCATCTTCCCGAGACTAAGCTAGGCACTGGCGTACTAACATGGAAGTAAGCCAGTCTCACACATGCGCAGTGAAGGGCCGGTAATGCAGTTAACAGGTGGGGCCCAACACTCTCTCTGCCTGTTAAGCACACTTTGGACCATTCTGCTTATATTTTATGCCCAGAGCGAGGCGTGGAGAATGAGGTTCGCTATGTGCAGAACATTGGCCAGCATCTCCGCTTGCATGTTACTTTGATGTGGGCGGAGAGGCTTGATTCCTGCAAATTCCGCCTGCATTTTACTCTGGCAAAAAAACACAGACACATATCCGCAGTGATGCATCAGAATGCCGTCTGTCATGAAACATAGATAGTGGGGGCACTCACCTTTGTGTTGGTGTAAGATATGTAACAATTGACAGGAACCAGGACCTCCTGGATTCCTGTGTTTTTTTAAGAGCCCTAACACAAAGCAATCAAAATTACACAGAGAAGGCTGCAGACACTGAGTCTTAGTGGCCCCAGTCTTTTCTGTGAAATTGAATCTTTATTTACAATGACCCCCAAACTCTATTCTTGTTGTGCATGTAGTGAATAGGGTAGTCATAGGGGCTGGCTGTTTCCCCCCGCCGTGTGATGCTGATACCGGGAAGGTAGATGGGGGGATCACCCGGACCACCCTGCTTTGCCCCAGTTCTAAAGCAGGTGACTATAACATGTATCATATCTACATGTATCAGATCTTTAAAGGCATGGTCTAGTAAAACATTTTATTTAAAAAATAGATAGGTAACATAAAAAAAAAAATACTAGCATTCTCTTTTTTAAAACTTCCTATGTAAAATTTTGAGCTACTCAAGCTAAAAATTTGCAAAAGCAAGCACATGGGCGCATCCATTTTGTGAAATGGATGCCCTCCTGTGCTGGCTTTTGCTTTTGCGGCACTAATGAAGGAAAAGCCAACCAGCTGTAGTAAACAAAAGCTACCGCTGGGTGGCTTTCCCTTCATTGGCGCTGTTATCGGAGGACTGGGACCGGAGAGAAAGCTGCAGCTGAATCTCGGTAAGTGCTATTTATTAAAAAAAAAAAATAAGCACTAGCTGCGTTTTTTTTCTAAGTTTTCCAGGCTGGAGGAGCCCGGAAAGCTTAGAAATAAAACAGCAGCTTTAAAAACGTGTTTATGTTTGCGGTCGCTTTTGAAGCGACCGCAAACATAAATACAACGTTATTGTGTTGGAAAACACTGCGGTTTTTCAAACCAAGTTTCTCACCTGAGAAACTCGGAAAGAAAAACCGCAGCGTTTTCCAAACACAACACGGTTGTGTTTACATGCCACGTAGTGTTTCTGCCTACAGCTGATTTCCCATTTGGGGCTCTCGGGCTCCCCGTGGGGAGCCCGAGAGCCCCAAATGGGAAATTCTAAATGCTGCGTTGTTTCTGCCTGAATCTGCTTTCCCATTTGGGGCTCTCGGGCTCCACATGGGGAGCCCGAGAGCCCCAAATGGGAAAGCAGATTCAGGCAGAAACAACGCGGTTGTTTTCCGCAATGCTGCGTTGTTTCTGCCTGAATCTGCTTTCCCATTTGGGGCTCTCGGGGTAAGGAGCCCGAGAGCCCCAAATGGGAAAGCAGATTCAGGCAGAAACACAACGCGGTTGTGTTGGAAAACGCTGCGGTTTTTCTTTCCGAGTTTCTCAGGCTCCTCCGAGCCGGAGGAGCCTGAGAAACTTGGAAAGAAAAACCGCAGCGTTTTCCAACACAATAACGTTGTATTTATGTTTGCGGTTGCTTCAAAAGCGACCGCAAACATAAATACAACATTCTTAAAGCTGCAGTTTTATTTCTAAGTTTTCCGGGCTCCTCCAGCCCGGAAAACTTAGAAAAAAAAACCCAGCTAGTGCTTATTTCTAAAAAAAAATAAATAGCACTTACCGAGATTCAGCTGCGGCTTTCCTGCTCTGGTCTCCGGTCCCCGTCCTCCGCGTACAGCGCTAATGAAGGGAAAGCCACCCAGCGGTAGCTTTTGTTTACTACAGCTGGCTGGCTTTTCCTTCATTAGTGCCGCAAAAGCAAAAGCCAGCACAGGAGGGCATCCATTTCACAAAATGGATGCGCCCATGTGCTTTCTTTTGCGAATTTTGAGCTTGAATAGCTCAAAATTTTACATAGGAAGTTTTAAAAAAGAGAATGCTAGTATTTTTTTTTATGTTGCCTATCTATTTTTTAAATAACATTTTTTACTAGACCATGCCTTTAATGATGCTGCCATTTTAGATCACTTTCAGGGGCTGAGAATAGGGCAACTAACAGCCCTTTATAATATGATCACCCCTTTGTGGCAGCCTAAGGTGAGGAGTGTTGGGGGCTGTAAGCTTGCACTAAGGCATAATGTCGACATTCATAGACAATAGTGTGATGGCAATTGTTGGAGGTGCCCATGTCCTTAATGAGTAGCATAGTGGTAGTTTGTCATTTATATAGCACCTTTATCCAATTGGTATGGCCTCTATGTGCTTGTGCGGGGGAATGCCCTCAGGGACCCGGAGTCCAATGTGTGGGAACATTGTCCGATAGGATTAGAATGCGTGTGTGCATTTGGCCAAGGGAGGGATTTAGCTGGCATGGCCAAGCCCCAGTAAGCTACCCATGATGCTCAGACATGTGGATGGGTGCTGAGAGGTGTTCAGAAGAGTGTGCAAGTACAAGCGACTCAATATGTGTCCAGCTAGAGTGAATTTGTTGCAGTAGGAAATAGCTGCATTCTGATGGCAGAGATGTTGTGCTTTGTGTTTTAGTCTGCTGTGTGGAGGCAGATGCATGCAGGTGTGCGGCCGTGCCTGGAGCTGGTGACCACCGAAGTTATGCGTTCATACGTACCGTGAGCCTCAGTTGGAGCTTTGCTTTTGATGTAGCCCTGTGATCTGATCATCCGTTCTGCTCCAAATCTATACTTAACCTTGCTCTGGAGAAGGTGTTGGGGAGGCAGTGACAGTGCCAAAGCCTAGGTGACTTGAAGATAAGCGTGAAATCAGGAAAGATCCTCAAGTTGCTGGAGGGAATAACCAGGTTTTGAGGGCCTTCCTGAAGGAGAGGTAGTCCTCATTGCCATGGATGCTAAGTGGCAGGTAGTTCTAGAGAATAGGTGCTTGGACGGTAAAGGAGGATCCTCCAACCCTGGTGGAATTGAAGGTAGGGATCACAAGGAGGAGTGCAGAGCCAGTTCTAAGGTTTCCGATGGGTTCGTATCGTGTAAGCTTGAGTTGGAGGAATTCGGGACCTGTCTTGTGGATGGCACAACGTGTAATACACATGGCCTTGAATGTTGTCCGTCGGCTGATAGGAAGCCAATGGAGCACTCAAAGGGCAGGAGTGATGCGTTCTCTGGATGAGAGGGCAAGCAGGAGTCTGGCTGCAGCGTTTTGGATTTTCTAGAACTTTCTGAGCTGATAGGCGGGGACGCACAGTTAGAGGGAATTGGCTTAGTCTAAATGGGAGAGGATGATGGCCAAGATAGCTGAGACTCTTTGAGGGTAGGAGAGATATGGGAAGATTCGTCTGAGGGTGTGGAGGTGGAAATGACATTTGCTAGATACGGCACTGATCTAGTGAGTGAATGACAGATCTGAGTCCAAGGTGCATCGCAGGTTTTTTACTGAGATGGATGCATGGGCAGGGTCCTAAGGAGGGTGGCCAGGGGATGGGTTGGGGAAAGAGTGAGGTTTTACCACAGATCAAGATTTTGTTTTTACTACAGATCAAGATTTTGGTTTTATCGGGATTGAGGAAGAGGTGGTTAGCCATCATCCACTGGTCAATTGCAGAGAGGCAGGAGGCAAAGTAAGGGAGAGAGGAGGCTGAGGTCTTGGGAATCTAGAAAATGATCTGGGTGTCGTCAGCTTAGTTGTAGCAGATTAGATCATAATAGCAGATGAGTGCAGGGAGGATACTTAGGTAAAGATTGAAGACGAGCAGGGACAGGGAGGCCACCTTAGGGACCCCTATGGAAACAAGTTGGGGGGGGGTAGGAGAAGGGAGGGAGGAGCATGACTTGTGAGCAATTGGAAACGAAGGAAGAGATCCATCATCAAAGAGAGGAATCCCTGATACCTAGAGAGTGGAGTCTGACCGTGAGGATGGAGTGGTCGCTAGTGTCAAAGGCACCTGAGAGGTCAAGGAGGATAAGTGCAGCACATCCTTCAGAGACTGCCATTCTTTTCATGTCATCCCAGATGGAAACAATGGAAGCTTCCGTTCCTCAAAGGGGTCTGAACCCAGACTGGGCCGTGTCGAGTAGGTAGTTGGATTCTGTGAAGGGGCAGAGCTGGGTGTATGCCGTGCAGTATAAGAGTTTGGCTATGAAACGGGTGTTTGAGATTGGGTGATTGTTGGATGGAGGGAGGGGGTCAAGCAAGGGCTTTTTTAGGTGGGGCTTGATGTGGGATGTTTTGAACATTGCTTGGAAGATGCCTGAAGTCAGTGAATGGTTAATTATGGATCTAGCAAAGCTGCCTGCACATGTTGAAGATAAAAATACTTTTTAGGAGCAGGGTGTGGGGGGCAGGGGTCTTCAGAGGATCCCAAAGGGTGGCTTTCGTATAGAGGTTTTAGGAATTTGGAGTGGGAAATGGCAGTGAAGGAGGAGAGGATTGGGTGTGCTTGTGGCGAAGTGGAGGAGTTGGAAGAAAGAGGTGACAGGGAGATTAATGCTGTAAATTCGGTGTTGATGAAGTGGTCTCTTTTGATGGCAATGTTGTAAAAGTAGTCTCAGAGGGTATCGTAGAGTGCTTGAGAGTGGGGGAAGTGGAACAGCTGGGACTGCGATAATCCTGTGTAGCTTTCTGCTAGGGTCACAGGAGTTGGCTATTCTATTTTAATAGAAGGGTTTTTTTGCTTAAATAATTTTCCTCCTACAGGCTCTGATCTGTCTGGCATAAGTGGCTCTTTTCTGGGACCAAGTGTTGGCACGCCATGCACGTTCCAGGCAGTGCTTGAGGGTTTTGAGGGATTTGAGTGAGGGAGTGAACCACTTAGAATTGGGGCCTGGTCTCTGGGAGGCAAATCTCATTGGGATGAGAGAGAGGAGGGCACTCGAGAGCCATCAGTCAAAAACATTGATAGAGGAAGTGTAGGGAAAGGAATTGAGTCAAGAAGGAGGTTGTAACATAGAGGTTTAGGTAGGCTGAACTGACACCAACTTCTATTTGTTCCTATAACTTAAAAAGCCTAAACCGCAACTTTTGTCAGAGGCAATGGTACCCAAAACCAGCATGAGTCCTCATTCCCAGGCTCAGTAAACAATGGAAGCTTGCAAAGCAGCAAGGGGCTGATCAGCACAGTGCTAGACAGCAGAGGTTCAGTTCAAAGCGGCTGCTACCATTTTCCTGAGTCAAGGACATATCCTGGCAGTCATCGTTCCTGGCTCCTCCTAAAACCCTACTCCGAGACTGCCCTTCCAGCCCTGAAAACAGGTTTAGCCTGAAGCTCCACTTAAGGATCTTCTCTTAAACAATGTTAGGTGATGGGGATCTCTCAAATGAGCTGTAGTCCAATACAGAAGGTGCTGCAAAACCATCCTCGAAGGACGTGGGGCCAGAAGCAACAGAGAGCAGTAAATCCCCCATCCATTGGGATGGGCCAGTGAAGCAATGCCGCCAGCGATTAACTTTCTGCTGTTTATTTTAACATTAAGTCCATACGCTGTGCAGACTGCGTTGCTGTTGGGCTGCCCCCCTTTACGCCCCTTCAGTGTGATTGTTAAAAATTCCGAAATTCATACTTGACTCCCTCTGGACTTTCCACTATCCTCATTCTACCTGATTTCTCTGCTGCTTTTGACATTGCTGACCACCCTACACTCACCCACATCCTTTCTTCCCTTGGTCTATCCAGAACTATCCTACAAAGTTTGAATCTTACCTGACTAACCCTACCTTCTCCATCTCCTGGGCTGGAAACCTTCCTCTACTCTCCCACTTCTTCATGGTGTTCCTCAGGAGATGTTCACGGGCCTTTGCTGGTTTCACCCTAAACATCCCCTCTATCTTCTTTTGTCTCACCCTTTGGCCTTCCGTCACACTTCTATGCCGATAAATCACAAATCCTTGTTTTGTTCTACTATTTCTCTGACACACCTCATTGTACCTTCTCCTCCTACATTCTGACAATATAACCATAAATGCATTCAAACTTCCTCACCCTCAACCTCTCCAAAACCTTTCTTTCCATCATCTACTCTCCCTCCCACGTTCCCCCTATGTCCATCTTCTTCTCACCCTCACATCTTCCCCATTCCACTTCCGCCCGTAACCTGGGGGTTTACTTTCACTCTTCCATCTTCTCTAAAACTGCCCACTCATGTCGATTTCATCTCCTAAACATTCACCAAGCTCATCTCTACTCTACTCTTATCCTTTCCCGCCTTGAGTATTGTTGAGTAATTGGTCTTCCTGCCTATCAATTCTCTTGCCTCCGTTCTAACTTCATTTCCTCTATCCGCACCCTTTGCTGTTTCATTCCTCATACCTCTATTACCTCACACCCTCCTTACAATCCCTAGCTTGGCTTTCCTTCAAATCCTGCCATTTCTTTCACTTCCTCTGTATCATATTCAAGGGCATACATGGCCTTGCCCCCTGTATCTTTCCTTACTAATTTCTGTCTACCGTTTGAACCTAAAAATCTTTATATTGCCGTCTGACCATCACTGATTGAATTTTCTCATCACTACTGCAGTGTTTACCTGTGCACCACTTTATTAATGAATAAAATACAAACTATAAGTATTGCTTTCCTCTCCTAGTAATGAGTCAGCAGTTCCCGGGATGCTTAGACCCACATCACAAAGCATTCCACTTTCTTGCTGGCAGTTCATACCTATCGGGCATGTCAGGCCAACCAACCTCTTGTGCTCAGCACCAATTTGAAGAAGCACCAGCCCAGTGGCTCCAGTCATGTGAGCACCAGAATGGAAGACATACTCCTCTAACTTTGCTCACATATCTTCTGATTAAGGTAGTTTCCCACGTAAGCAAGATGTTTTAATACAATCCTTTCTGTCAATGGTAGCCATTCCTGTGAACAGCAGTGATCTGAAACATGATCACATGATTTTAGCCCATTGATAAGTTAGAAGGCAAATGTCCCGCTTTGCCTCATGACACTGGTCCTCTGTCATTCTTATCTGTCATGGCATTCATCCCTTAGAAACCGTGAGCACAAGGTATTCAGCCTACTTTGCAGGCACACACATCAATAGCTTCTGCATTTTCCTCTTGAGTCCTGTGGTGAGCCTGGCAGTTACCTTTCCTCTGCCTGTGGATATCCTTCCTCACCAGAACGGCTGTGGGTGCATCATGAGCTCAAGGAAACCTTCTCCCGGCTGGTGCGGCAATCCCTAGGTATGTAGCATGGCAAACCTAATGTAGACACATTTGGTTTGGGAAAAGCCTTTCCGACAGTGGCGGCAGGAAAGTGGAACAATCTCCCAGTAGACCTGCGCCTAGAAGCAAACTACCTACGCTTTAGGAAAAGACTAAAAACACTCCTTTTCAAATAAAACTTTGCACCCTTGCTGATCCGAGTAAGTGATTGCTTGTTTATGGTCGTCCCGTAAGTTGTATCTGTCCACTTCATGTCTGTCCACGTGTTTCTGTCCACGCCCCGATGCTCGTGAGCTATCGGTGAGTTGCAAATAAATAAATAACAATAAAATGATTGTCTGGAAAAGACTACAGCCCCTCCATGCATTATCCACTTGCTTGTCATTTAGAACAATTCTCCAATTAAGAACACTATTTATACTTTGAGAAAGAGATACTCATTACTTCACAAATGTTTTGCTGGTTGGTGCTGAGCTTCCGCTCGTGATGTCTACCTCCTTGGCTTCTTCCTCTCCACCTGCTTTTGAATTTCCCTTGTTGGCCTGGCATTCTACTTTGTGATGGACCTCAGACCAGGGTCTGCCTTGCCTTTTCTTTTGCAGTGTGTTTGTGTAGGGCAGTTTTCTCCCTGAATAATGTATTTGCTGCAATTCATATGAATTTCAACTGCTGCATCCTCGGCATTGAGGCTGTTCTGAGGGTTTCTGTTTGGCTCTCTGTGTTCCGGGACATATAACCTAGACAGCACTTTGAGTCATGGACATTCCTAGTATAACATACAGGTATCTCCACTCCACAGACATGTGTAGGTGCTCTGAAAGGACTACAGTGGTGATTTGGTGCAGTATAAGATAATTAGTGTCTCATTTTGTGTTCTTTTTTTTGTTCAGACATGCCTTGCCTCCCTCTGGTCTGCTTTAAAACCAATTAAGTGTGGGAGTGGGCCGGGCTTACACTGATTTCCTATGTAATTCAGGAAGAAAGTATTTACCCAAACACCTTCTTTATTTCTTGAGTGCTCCGGGGGTGCAAATTACAACATAATTATTATTATGAGGCATGAATTGCCTGATCGGTTTGATTCAGGGTCCAACTTGCTGTGCCAAAATCACCCCAAAATGCCAATAATGACAGTGAAATTGTTGCTCAATACAAATGTCAGCCTAATTTGTAAAACATTTTTAAAGCCAAGAATGGAGCTTGAAAAAAGGAGAACAGGTAATCTCATCAGTATAGACTGATTTGCCTCCAAAACAGACACATTTGTTTTTTCTTTGAGTCTGGGCATTTAGACTGGCATCCAGAAGGTGATGTGCTGTAGAAAGGCGGTGCACAAGGTTTCAGTGTCGTGAGTGACTTTAATTTCACCTGCACGTTAGTGTTACCTGCACATCATCAAGGAGACCGCTCTTTTTTTATTAAGATGGAAGGTAGCCGGGTGAAAATATTAAACATGTTGGGTTCATAGGGAGAGTTTGTGATCCGTGATTCAACTGTTTCAATGTAAATTCCCCAGACAAGTGCCCACTTGTTTGGTCTAAATTATTTCTGGAAGGAACAAATATCAAATGTCAAGCTCGGTGCCACAATCCATTAATCTATTCAGGCCACCAACACCCATGAAGATGGCAATTCAAACCTGCTAGTTTCTAACATTTCTGCTAAGCACCAAACGCCATATATCATGTCTGGGTTTATTGCAGGATGTGGTCCTTCCCAGAACCCTAGGATTGCAAAGGCTTGAGTGTCAGAAGCAAATGCACCTGCTCCCCCACCCCAAGCATACTACCCTTAAGGTTGTTAGGCAGAATCCTGTGCAGTGCCCTTAGGGACCACTACACACAATTAAGACTACAGGTGGCAATACAAGTTTTACCTTTGGTACAAGCCTGTACTACTATGTCAGAGTGGTAGCAGTGGCGGAGCAGCCAGGCTTATCTCAAGAGTATATGAGCATTAGCAGAGATTACACAGAGGGACCACAATTACTGTGACTCAAGCAAACACTGACTCAAGGTTTCAGGTAGAAAAATATAAGTACATTTATTTTTAAACCATTTGTTATAAAGACACTTCTATTGAACTTAAACAAAAACCACACGTTAAATATACTACAACTAACCAATTCACTTTGTACAGTATGTCTCAAGGTAGGTACCCTGTGTTTGAATGAACCAGTGTTATACACAAAAGACATTACCGCGAACACGATTGCGATCACTTTTTGACAGTTCGGTCTAGTAACTAAACGCGTATCTGTGACATGAAATGCTACCGGGGCAAAAACACACTTAGCACCTGAGATACTCAGAGGGAGTTGGAGGCAAAAATCACAGGCAATATTTTGGTTAGGCAGACAGAATCGAGAAACACTCATTGACAAGAGTTCAAAAGTCAAAGGGCCGGAGCCAGGGTCAAGTGACACTGGGGCCTGTTGCCGAAGATCACAGTCAGATAGTTCACGATTCAACGTAGCCAAGAGTACTTCGATATTGTCAATGTTCGGAAGCAAAAGTTATAAGAAGGAGGGAAGACAAGGGCAAGCCTTGGAAATGAAGAGAAGGGGGTTCACCCAGTTTCCTCAAGCAGAACACAGTACCTTATTCCAATGATGCAGCTGGTGCCCTGGCAGTTATTCCTGTTGGTTTCCCGCAGACCCACGATTCCTGGAACTTCGTTGTGAAGGAGGACGTCTGAAGGGGGTCTGCACCACACTGGGATGAAGCCGGCAGCAGCGACAACGAATAAGAGGTGCGCTCCTTAAAAACACAGGAGAGGCTCTTCAAATGGCCTCATCGGACCACTACAGCTGTGTGCAGCGATTTCGACCAAGGAAGAGGATCCTCTGGCTGTGGAAGACGAGCTGGTTATCCCCACCAGGCTCAAGGGAAGAAGACTCCGGACTGGATCTCTCTTAGTCGTTGAAGGGCAGATAGCTCAGGACTGCAGCAGGGCTTCACCAGGACGGGGTAGTTGCAGCAGCCGTTGTTCTCTCCACTTCTCTTCGGTTCCTTGTAGTTCCAGTGGCGACTCTCTGACTTCTAGCCCAAGAGACCTGCCTTTTATGCGAAAAACACCCATTCACACAGCCTGGCTGTCAATCCCCCAGCAGGGGGGTTGTCCAGCCCGGACAACTACCCTGGCCAATCATGACAAAGTGCGACTTGGGTTTCCTAGGATACCCTGTGCAGGGGGTGACTACACCCCTCCCTCACATCCAGCCAACCTAGACACCCAGGTGCCTTGAGGAGGGCTTCTGAGCAGAAGCCCGCCAAAAGACGGTGAAGAAAGAAGGCGAACCTAGTTTGCCGCGCAAAGTAAAACACAAGAAGGATTTTAACAAAAAGAACTGGCGAATAAACCCAACCAGAGCCAAAAGAAAGACAATTTGGTCAAGCGGGTTTATGTTTGAGGCTAATATAATAGCTAAGAACAATACCATGTTTATCTAATATAATTGCGGTAGAAACATTAGGGTAGATACCACTGCCACCAGCCAAGTCTAAATGTTAAAAGAGCGAAACAATGCTCTAGGAGGTACAGATAAAAAGGGATACGAATTAACTCTTTCCAGTACTCCTTGGAAGATGGGGTGTACTGGATCTGTGGTAGATTGACTAAGTAAAGTTAATGGTAACTTTACCCTTTTCTGGGGGACAGTAGTCACCTCAGAAATTGAGTCGGTGGGAAGTCAAAACGACAACTCTGTGCCACTGCACAGAAGGTGCTGTGTGACACACACAAAGAAGGGGGCTACTGAAGTGGTTTACTCCAGAACCCACAATCCCAAAAACAGGTAAAAACACATAGCAAAATACAAGTAATAGTGGTGAAAAGCTCACACTCTTACCAAGTAGAAAAGAAACAACTCCAGAGATCCAGCAAAGCTGCTGAGGGACTCGCTAGGTAAGGAAAATTAGCCATGAAATGAGAATTCTCCCTAACACTCGCCCCCCCACGCCCCAGACTAAGGGACAGGAGGATGTAATCCACTCCTGGATGGTTCTCATACCTCTAGTCGGTTACAAACATCCTAGAGAGACCATCAGCATTTTGGTGGTGGCTTCCTGCTCTGTGCTCAATGGAAAAATCAAATCCTTGGAGGCAGATTGACCATCTGAGTAACTTTGGGTTTTCCCCTTTCATTTGCATCAGCCATCTCAAGGGTTGGTGGTCAGTCTGAATGATGAAGGTAGATCCATACAAGTATGGTCTAAACCTCTTCAGTGACCACACAATAGCAAAGCATTCTCTTTCTATTGTTGCCCACCTTGTTTCAGGATCCTTTAGCTTCCTGCTGATGAAACACATGGGGTGTTCCCTACCTTTCTCATCCAGTTGACTAAGGACTGCACCTATGCCTACATTTGAAGCATCAGTTTGTACAATGAAGGGTTGGTGATAGTCAGGAGCTCTTAGACAAAGGGCTTTCTTTAGACCTTCAAAGGCTTGATTGCACTCCTCATTCCACCTGACCTTTTTAGGAAATTTGGGAGAGGAGATGGCATTCAAGGGAGATGCTATGGTCCATAGTTCTCTATGACGTTCCTGTAGTACCCAGTGAGACCTAAGAAGGATCTCACTTGGGTTTGAGTAGTAGGGGTGGCCCAGTTTTGTACAGCTTGTACTTTGCTAGGCAATGGCCTTATTTCACCTCCTCCTACCTCATGTCCAAGGTAGACCACTGAACTCTGACCAATTTGATATTTGCTTGCCTTTATGGTCAGATGGGCTTGTTCCAGAGCCTGCAATACATAGCCTAGGTGTTCAATATGTTCTTTCCATTTAGGGCTAAACACTGCAATGTCATCCAAGTATGCCATGCAGAAGTCCTCCATCCCATTCAGAACTTGATTGACCATCCTCTGAAATGTAACAGGTGCCTTCTTTAATCCAAAAGGCATCACCTTGAATTGGTGAGGCCAGCTGGGGTAGAAAATGCAGTTTTCTCCTTGGCATGGTCTGTCAGGGCTATTTGCCAATAGCCTGACATTAGGTCAAATGTGCTGAGGTACTTAGCTGCACCAAGTTTGTCCACCAGCTCATCTGTCCTAGGCAAAGGATGGGCATCAGTCGTGGTGACTGCATTCAGAGCTCTATAGTCCACGCAGAATCTCAACTCCTTGGATCCTGCCTTTGGTACAAGCACAACTGGGCTAGACCATGGGCTAGTAGAGGGCTCTATAACCCCGAGATCAAGCATCTTGTTGACCTCATTCCTTATGTGGGATCTGATATTGTCTGACATTCTGTACCCCCTGCTTTTGACAGGCAAACAGTCACCAGTGTGTATGTCATGCTGGCCCCAAGGGGTCAAGCCTGGTGAAAGTGAGAACAGGGAGGCAAACTGATTTAACAGTAAATTGCACTCATCCTGTTTGTCAGATGTGAGACTGGAAGAGAGATTAACTCCTTCCACTTGCTCATCTAAAGGTAAGCCTCTGAGGAGGTCAGGCAGAGGTTCACTCTCCTCCTCCTCCTGAGCTGAAGCTAGAAGCAGAGCTCCTATGTCTGGTCTAGAGACATAACCCTTTAAACGGTTGGTGTGAAAGACTCTGGGAGCCTCCTTAGGATTGCCTAAGTCCACCAGATAGTTCACTTCTCCAAGTTTGCCCATAACCTTGAAGGGTCCTATCCATTTGTCCTGCAAGGCCCTCTGTCTTGTTGGGTCCATAAAAAGAACAAGCTGGTCTTGAGTAAACTCAACCATGGTAGCCTTCTGGTCATGCAAATGTTTGACCAGAGCTTGACCAGCCCTCAGGTTATCACTTGGCTCTGCCATCATGTGTGACATTCTCCTCCGGAGACCTATCACATAGTCAGTCACTCTGAGTGGCTTGGGGAAGGAGCACTCTCCAACCCCTCCTTAATCCGGGCCAATGGACCTCTGACTGGATGGCCATAGAGAAGTTCAAAGGGACTGAATCCTACTCCCTCCTGAGGGACTTCTCTATAAGCAAAGAGAAGGCATGGCAGTAGAAGGTCTCACTTTCTTCTAAGGGGTTCTTCTAAAGCACCCATCATGCTCTTTATAGTTCTGTTAAACCTCTCTACCATCCCATTGGTTTGGGGGTGGTAGGCAGTTGAGAACGTGTAGGTGACTCCACAGGTTGTCCACGTGGTTTGCATGTAGTGGGGCATAAAATGTGATCCCCTGTCAGATATCACCTCCTTAGGAAAACTTACTCTGGTAAAAATACCATGTAGGGCCTTAGCCACAGCCGGAGCCGTAACAGTCCTCATAGGTATGGCTTCAGGAAATCTAGTGGCATGGTCCACTACAACCAGAATGAACCTGTTGCCTGATGATGTGGGAGGGTCAAGAGGACTAACAATGTCAATCCCAACCCTCTCAAAAGGAATTCCCACCACTGGGAGAAGCACTAAAGGTGCCACATTCTTGGACCCACTCTTGCCTTAGGTTTGGCAAGAGTGGCAGCTCCTGCAGAATCTGTCTACTTCGGTACCCATCTTAGGCCAGTAGAAGTGCAGAGATAACCTCTCTTTGGTCTTCTTAAAACTTAAGTGACCAGCCAGAGGTACCTCATGAGCTAACTGCAGAAACTGGAGTCGGTTAACTAGAGGTACTACAAGTCTTTTGTAGTCCCCAGGGGTTGGCTCAGTTGGTTCACTGTAGAAGAGGCCATCCTCCCAGTGTAACCTATATTTCCCAGGCTCAGTCCAATTGAGCTGTGAAGTGGCCTGTTGGCAAAGACCTTCCAAGTTAGGACACTCTCTTTGTCCCTTGCGGAAATCTTCCCTGTTGGGTCCACCTTCTGCCAGTAAAGACTGCAGCTCAGGATGGTCAACAGGGTCAAGATCTCCTACCAAGATAAGATCCTCTTCTAGATATGATTCCTCAGTATCTAGTTTGACCATACAGGGTTGAACCTCACACTCAGCCTCAGCTGGTGTGGGAGTCACAGATGTGACTTTGGACAGTCTCGGAGATGTCCTTCTGGGCACAGGAGTGCTTGCTGGTTTCTTGCTGGCAGACTTAGGTTTCCCCTTTGTCTGGTCTTGTTTTGCAATGGCAGTAAGTAAGACCTGTGGACTTGGGGTGATAGTTTCCTCTATCATGTCCCCAAGAGAGCCTCTCAAGATTCTCTCCCTTGCAGACCTTGTGAGCTCCTGCTTCCTTCTGCTGGGGGGACTGGGGGTACTAGACACAACTCCAAGAGTTTTAAGGTCATTACCCAGCAGGATCCTCCCAGGTACATTATTTTACACACTTGCAGGTATCCTGACAGTCATGTCATTAAACTGGATGAGAGCTGGTAACTGAGGTACCATTTGCACAGGGCCTCCAGCTAACTTGGTTAAGTGTGTGGGTGCCTTAGCAACATCCTCCACTTAGAAAAAACATTAATCAATCACAGTTATGCTGTGTCTCTGATGGCAGGGGTCTCCTCACCATTCACAAGAACACTATCTTTGTAATCCTCTTTAGTATTATCTGGGATTGAGTTATAGACATCTAAGTTCTGTTGTTTCCAAAGACCCAAGGACACTAAAGAAACACTAACTGAGACTCTCATGGGCTCATCAGCTAGTAGCTGAAAGTTACCACTGGTCATAGGTACTTCATCCACCTGGGAGAAGGCTAAAGAGACAGTGTTGATCCCAGAAGGTTTACCCTTACACTTGGGTTCTCCTTTCACATGGCCAGGCAACCCACAAACAAAGCATTTTCCAAATGCTCTCTGGTGTTTGCTCTGACCTCCATCTGGTGTGGAACCAGATGGTACACTAGCCTGATTCGGTTTACCTTGTGGTTTACCCTGGTTATGCTTGGGGCCCTCTTTTGGATTGGAGTTATTGGAATTCTCTTTGTTGCCTTTCTTTGGCTGCTTTCCCTCATCCTTTTTCTGAGTTGCCCCAGAATCCTTGTGAGTGGCCCTGTTGGCAACCCACAAGTCAGCAGCCTTAGCTAGTTTCTTAGGATCTATCTCCTTTGAATCAGCTAAGTGCTGTCTAAGCTCAGGGGAACAGACATCAAAAATAGACTCAAACATTACAAGATTCCTCAAACCTTCATAAGTGTTCACTTGGTAACCCTTAAACCAACCATCTAAGTTTTTCAAACATTCACATACCCAGGTAGCCCAAGGGGTACCATCATGCTTTTTGAGGGTTCTAACCCTTTTAAGATACTGGGAAGGGGTCTTCCCAAATCTAGCTATTAATGCTAGTTTCACACGCTCATAATCCTGTTTATCCACCTCCCCCAACTCCATTACAGCATCACTTGCAATAGGGGGAGCCTAGAAAAAAGCCAAGGAATCAACTGATTCCCTGGGATACCTTGAATCCCATGATTGTACTAAAACATTGCTAACCAATCCAAAACATCAAGTTTAGTCTCATACATACCAATATTCTCCTTTGGCATACAGGGTCTCTTAGGGCTGGAAGACCTAGAGGACTCTGGGAGAGAAGCATTTTCTAGAAACAGTTTCTTCATTTCTAGTTCATGGTTCAGCTCCATTACTCTGAGCCTTAACTCTTGATGTTTCATGGCAGTTTGTGCATCAATACATTTCACTTCCAATTCAAGTCTCATTTTTTCAAGCGAAATAAATTCAGGAGTAAGCTTTCTGAGCAGGCAAAGGAGTTGTACCGTTTCCTAGCAAGGACTCATCTACTTATTCTAAATTAACACTCTCAGAATCAGAAACATCAAAATCCACATTTGCTGGAGTGGCAGGTCCTTCTGACCCACTCTCCAGACTTTTTCCCATTAACTTTGCAACCAGTTCAGATTTCTTTCCTTTATCAGAGAGATTCCTATCCCTACACATGGTTCTCAGAACCTCAGCAGTATAGAGTAAAATACTCTCTTCAGTGTAGCTTTCCATATTTGACATGATCTCAGATTCAGTCTGATCTTTGTTATCTCCACCAACCCCCTCCTCACCTGAAGTCTTTAAGGCTGAGGTACCGTCTGAATCAGAGTCCCAGAATCCAGCCGTTGGTATCTCCTTCCTTCTCTGTCTCCAAAAGTCACTGTGCTTCTTGTGCGTCCTTACCCCTGGTTTGGTGCGATGGGTATGGGCTCCACTAGAGGCCACTTTGCCTGAGATGCAATTTGCCTGGCAGTGGGGACCCCAGGGAGCCCACCCCAGACCAGGGAAAAAGCCTTGCCGAAAAAACCCTGGCAGGTTGTGATTTCTTGATGGAACTACTGATCCCAGAATGCACTGAGAAACTGAAGGAGTAGACAATGTTCACAATAGCTCCAAATGAATACTCCAGAGGGCAGCAGCTGGATGCAGGGAGTCCGGAGGGGCTTGGTTGCAGAAGAGTAGCAGGTACCTCGCAAGAACTGCGAGCAAGGAAAGAGGGAGTTTCCAAGAAGGTAAGCCAGTAGAGAGCATACAGAGGAACAGCCGTCCGAGAACGGCAGAAACGGAAAGGGGAAGCCGTTCGAAAAGCGGCCAAAAGAAAAAAAAGAAAAATACACGCGAGCGCTGGGAAACACTTTCCAAAGTACTGGAAGTTGCAACGCGAGTGCGTTAGCAACTTCCGGGAATATAAGGTCAAAAGACTAGAATGCGCACAGCGAGTCCGGGGAAGGAGTCCTTCTTCTACCTCCTTTTCAGTCTCCATTTTAGGTATAGTCTCCACGGCAGGCGAGCTGTGACAGTATGACCCCTTCTCAGGCCTCCACCCCCTGGTTTTCCGGGATGAAGGCGATGGAATCTCCGTAGTAGACAAGGAGCAGAAATGTTCTTAACAGGTTCCCATGTGCATTCTGACCTTGGGTATCCTTTCCAAAAAACCAGGTATTGCAGTACACCTCTTTTGTATCTGGAATCCATAATGTCGGAAACTTCATATTCCTCAGTGGTCTTTGCGGTCTTTTGAGGGGATTTTTTCGTCTTTCGGGAATGAGGGTCCTCAATATCTGGTTTAAGCAGTGAGGTATTAAAGACAGGATGAATTCTTTTGAGAATCGGGGGAAGGTTCAGTCTATAAGCCACAGGATTGATCTTGGCTGAGATACGAAAGGGCCCAAGATACCTGGCTGCAAACTTTCCTGGATGAATCCATCTGGGTAAATACTTGGTGGATAACCACACCTGCCTTCCTACTTCCCACTGAGGGTTTGGGCTTCTCTTTTGATCTGCCCATCTTTTACAGTCTTGTCAAGCTTTTGCGAGATTGGATTCTGATACTCGGTGCATCCTCTGTATGGTATCCAGTAGATGATCCACTGAAGGTGTATTTGTAGGAGGGATAGCAGAGAGAGGTATATGCTTTGGGTCATAACCATAGGTGCACTTAAAAGGACTCATACCTAGGGAGGTATGTTTTGTGTTGTTATAAGAGAACTCGGCCATGGGCAGAAGATGGAACCAGTCGTCTTGTTCTTGGTTACAAAAACACTGTATGTACTGTTCGAGAGTGGCGTTCAAACGTTCAGTTTGCCCATTGCTTTCCGGGTGGAACCCTGAGGAAAGAGATCTCCTGATTCCTAATGTTCTGCACAGAACGGTCCAGAATTTGGACATGAATTGAGCGCCTCTATCTGAGACTATATTGGTGGGAATCCCATGAAGCCTGACTATGTCCTTCAGAAAGACTTCTGCAGTCGTGCTGGCAGTAGGGAGTCCTTTAAGAGGAGAAAAGTGAGCCCGTTTACTAAAGGAATCGATTGTGACCATTATGGCGGTGTGTCTACAGGATTCCGGCAGCTCCACTATGAAATCCGTGGATATCTGCTGTCAAGGTCCTTCGGGCTGTTTTTCTTGTTGCAGGAGTCCTATGGGTTTGTGGTAATCGTACTTATTTTGAGCACACACAGTGCAGGCCTTTACATACTCCTTCACATCCTTAGCCAGGGAAGGCCACCAAAATTGACGGGATGTTAACTCTAGTGTGGCTCTTTGGCCCTTGTGTCCAGCAGAAGGAATATCATGACACCAGGACATTGCTTGTACTTGGAGGTCTCGAGTTGGTACATACAAAGCTTCCTTCCTAAAGAGAAAGTTGCCCTTCCCCTTCAAATCCATTTCTGAGCTCCTATTGTTCTGTTGTTCCGCTTTTACCCGTCGCAAAAATGTGTTTATGGTGGCGATGAATGTCTTTCCTGCTAACATGAGTTCCTGTTCTGGTAGATCCCCAGATTCTTCACCCATACTCCGAGAAAGGGCATCTGCCAGAGTGTTGTCCTTTCCTGGGAGATAGGTAATCACAAAGTCAAATTGTGAGAAGAAATACACCCACCTGGCGTGTCGTGAGTTGCGGCACTCCATCTTTTGAAGGACGTTAAGGTTTTTATGATCCGTACGGACCAAAAACGGGACTACAGAGCCTTGTAGAAGATGTCTCCATTCCTCGCACGCTTGTCGGATGGCCAGGAGTTCCTTTTCTAACACAGAATAGTTGCGTTCACTAGTGGTCAACGTGCGTGAAAAATAAGAGACAGGATGTTCTAAGCCGTCTTCCTCCTTCTGTAGTAATGCTGCCCCGATAGCACTGAGGGAAGCATCAGTTTCCACTATGAACAGGCGTGTTTGATCTGGTTGTCTGAGGATCGGAGCTGTTACAAAGGATCTTTTCAAAAGTCGGAAGGCTTGTTCAATGTCGGAATCCCAGAGGAATTTCACCCCCTTTTTTAGAAGATTGGTGATAGGAAGAATAATCTCAGAGAAATTGGGGATAAACTTTCTATAGAAGTTCGCTAGTCCTAAGAATCATTGGATTCCCTTGACATTAGAGGGTACAGGCCAATTTGTAATGGCATCCGTCTTGGCTGGATCCATCTGTATGTTATCTACAGATAATATAAAACCCAAATATGGTACTGTGGATGCCTCAAATATGCATTTTTGGGTTTAGCTAGTAGACTGTTTCTCCTTAAACGTTGTAAGACTTCTGTTACCAAGACACGATGTTCAGCCAGAGTGGCGGAAAAGACAAGAATGTCGTCTAGGTAAACGATCACTGAGGAGTAGAGCATATCTGAAAATACATTGTCCATGAATCGTTGGAATTGTGCCGGTGCATTGACCAGTCCAAAAGGCATTACTCTATATTCGTAATGTCCTAGATGTGTCCGGAAAGCCGTCTTCCACTCATCCCCTTCGCGGAGTTTTAAAAGGTGATAAGCTCCTCTCAAGTCCAGCTTGGTGAAGACCCGGGCACCCTGGACGGCTTCAATGATGTCCTTCATCAATGGCATAGGATATCTATCTCGCACCGTAAGACTATTCAGACCTCTGTAATCTATACAGGGACGTAGTTCTGTTGTTCCTTTTTTGGGAATAAAAAAGAGAGAAGCCCCTGCTGAGGAAGATGACTCTCTAATGAGGCCGTTCTCTAGGTTGGTGGCAAGGTACTCTTTCAGAGCTCCTTTTCAGGTAGTGACAACGGAAACATTCTCCCGAAAGGCACAACTGCTTCCGGTGTCAGATCGATCTTGCAATCTTCTCTGCGATGTGGTGGCAGAAGACGGGGCTGTGTGTCTGTGAACACATCTATGAATTCCTGATATGGGGCTGGGATCATGTTGACACTGAAGGAAGGATGCAGTGTTGCTTGAATGACCGGGGAGATTTCTGTTGTTAAGCAATGTTGATCGCAGTACTGTGATTTGAAGTCTACTGTGTTCAAGCTCCAATCAATGTGGGGATTGTGCTTTCTCAACCAGAGAATTCCCAGTATTACCGGAAAATGTGCCGCCCTGATCAGATCGAATGAGAGGTATTCCTGATGATTAGCCATCTTTATCTTCAACTCCTGTGTTTCATGGCTAATGGGGCCTGATGTTAGTGGGGTACCATCGACTCCTTCCACCGGTATAGATCTGATCTTCGGGCGTCTGGGTAGGATATGTTCCTTGGCCCACTTGTCGTCCACAAAGTTGCCAGCCGCTCCACAGTCTAACATGGCTATGCACTCCACAGAACCTGTCGGTTCCCATTCTATTAGTACCTTGATCACCATAAGACTGCAACAGTCCAAAGCCGAAGGCTGTGCTAAGTGACAGGGATTTATGGTGTTCACCCCTTCCCTTTCCCTGTTTAAGGTTGGGGTCCTTCGTTTCCCTGTCTTCTGGGGGGTACTTCAGGGCAATCTCTTAATAGATGGCTGTTTGACCCACAATACATACACAAGCCGAGGTCCTTTCTTCTCTTGCGTTCGCCGGTAGATAGAGGTCCTTGTGCGGTTCCAATTTGCATAGGTTCTTCCGGGGATCTCTTTTCAGGTATCGAAGAGGGGTTTGGTCCTGATACAAAAGTGCGTGGTCTTCTTCTTTCTGCCTTCCTTTCTGCCATACGGAACTCTACTTGTAAGACTAGGGAGACCAGGTCTTGGAAAGAATTAGGTCTGGCAACTCTCGCCAGTTCGTCTTTAATGTCTTCGTGGAGTCCTCTTCGCGAATATAGTCTGTTGGGCAGTTTCGGGCCATCCTGCTTCTGCAGCTATCTTTTGAAATCTCACAAGGTACGTTTGGACATCAGATGACCCTTGTCGTATGTCGAGTATATTTTCAAAGGCGGAATACAAGACCTCCGGTCTCTCGAACCTTTCTTTTAGTCGTTGTGTAAATAAGCCGTAATCGATGAGAACCAGATCTGAAGTAGTAACAAAAGGCGTAGTCCATGCCAGAGCATTGCCTGTCAGATTGGATATTAAGAACCCAACCTTGGTTCTGTCTAACTGGTAGGTTCTGGGACGAAAGGTGAATTGGATTGTGCAAGCATCCAAGAATTCTTTTAATTTCTTTGGGTCCCCATCATATTTCCCACACGACAAGGGAAGAGGAGGTAGTTCTCCTCTGTTATCATCCCGTTGAGGTACCTGTTGTCCCACCTGTTGAACCTGTTGCCGTAATGCTGTATTGTCAGCTCTTAGGGACTGTACTTCAGCTGTCAGGGCCTGGATGGCGTTTACCATTTCTTGGTATTGTTCTAGGGAGGCCATTATCTCTGGGCGTTGCAATCTCTCAGATTCAGTCTGATCTTTGTTATCTCCACCAACCCCCTCCTCACCTGAAGTCTTTAAGGCTGAGGTACCGGCTGAATCAGAGTCCCAGGATCCATCCGTTGGTATCTCCTTTCTTCTCTGTCTCCAAAAGTCACTGTGCTTCTTGTGCGTCCTTACCACTGGTTTGGTGCAATGGGTATGGGCTCCACTAGAGGCCACTTTGCCTGAGATGCAATTTGCCTGGCAGTGGGGACCCCAGGGAGCCCACCCCAGACCAGGGAAAAAGCCTTGCCGAAAAAACCCTGGCAGGTTGTGATTTCTTGATGGAACTACTGATCCCAGAATGCACTGAGAAACTGAAGGAGTAGACAATGTTCACAATAGCTCCAAATGAATACTCCAGAGGGCAGCAGCTGGATGCAGGGAGTCCGGAGGGGCTTGGTTGCAGAAGAGTAGCAGGTACCTCGCAAGCACTGCGAGCAAGGAAAGAGGAAGTTTCCAAGAAGGTAAGCCAGTAGAGAGCATACAGAGGAACAGACGTCCGAGAACGGCAGAAACGGAAAGGGGAAGCCGTTCGAAAAGCGTCCAAGAGGAAAAAAAGAAAAATACACGCGAGCGCTGGGAAACACTTTCCAAAGTACTGGAAGTTGCAACGTGAGTGCGTTAGCAACTTCCGGGAATATAAGGTCAAAAGACTAGAATGCGCACAGCGAGTCCGGGGAAGGAGTCCTTCTTCTACCTCCTTTTCAGTCTCCATCTTAGGTATAGTCTCCACGGCAGGCGAGCTGTGACACATGATTCCTTTTAGTTAAATAGACTTAGTGGTGTTAGCATTGTGGTTAGTTGAACCCAAGCAACAGCAGCACTCTAAGTGTAATCACTCTACTTCCAAATCCCACCTCTGCCACCAGTGTTAGGCAGAATCCTGTGCAATGCCCTTAGGGACCACTACACACAATTAAGACTACAGGTGGCAATACAAGTTTTACCTTTGGTACAAGCCTGTACTACTATGTCAGAGTGGTAGCAGTGGCGGAGCAGCCATGCTTATCTCAAGAGTATATGAGCAGTAGCAGAGATTACACAAAGGGACCACAATTACTGTGACTCAAGCAAAAACTGACTCAAGGTTTCAGGTAGAAAAATATAAGTACATTTATTTTTAAACCATTCGTTATAAACACAACATTTCTATTAAACTTAAACAAAAACCACACGTTAACTGTACTACAACTAACCAATTCACTTTGTACAGTATGTCTCAAGGTAAGTACCCTGTGTTCGAATGAACCGGTGTTATACACAAAAGACGTTACTGCGAACACGATTGGGATCACTTTTTGACAGTTCGGTCTACTAACTAAACGCGTATCAGTGACATGAAATGCTACCGGGGCAAAAACACACTTAGCACCTGAGATACTCAGAGGGAGTTAGAGGCAAAAATCACAGGCAATATTTTGGTTAGGCAGACAGAATCGAGAAACACTCATAGACAAGAGTTCAAAAGTCAAAGGGCCGTAGCCAGGGTCAAGTGATACCGGGGCCTGTTGCCAAAGATCACACAGTCAGATAGTTCACGATTCAACGTAGCCAAGAGTACTTCGATATTGTCAATTTTCGGAAGCAAAGGTTATAAGAAGGAGGGAAGACCAGGGCAAGCCTTGGAAATGAAGAAAAGGGGGTTCACCTAGTTTCCTCAAGCAGAACAAAGTACCTTATTTAAATGATGCAGCTGGTGCCCTGGCAGTTGTTCCTGTTGGTTTCCCGCAGCCCCACGATTCCTGGAGCTTCGTTGTGAAGGAGGACCTCTGAAGGGGGTCTGCACCACACAGGGATGAAGCCGGCAGCAGCAACAACGAATAAAAGGTGTGATCCTTAAAAACACAGGAGAGGCTCGTCAAATGGCTATCCGGACCACTACAGCTGTGTGCAGCGATTTCGACCAAGGAAGAGGATCCTCTGGCTGTGGAAGACGAGCTGGTTATCCTCCCCAGGCTCAAGAGAAGAAGACTCCGGACTGGATCTCCTCTTAGTCGTTGAAGGGGCAGATAGCTCAGGACTGCAGCAGGGCCTCACCGGGACGGGGTAGTTGCCGCAGCCGTCGTTCTCTCCGCTTCTCTTCGGTTCCTTGTAGTTCCAGTGGTGACTCTCTGACTTCTAGCCCAAGAGACCTGCCTTTTATGCGAAAAACCCCCATTCACACAGCCTGGCTGTCAACCACCCAGCAGGGGGGTTGTCCAGCCCGGACAACTACCCAGGCCAATCATGACAAAGTGCGCTTGGGTTTCCTAGGATACCCTGTGCGGGGGTGACTACACCCCTCCCTCACATCCAGCCCACCTAGACACCCAGGCGCCTTGAGGAGGGCTTCTGAGCAGAAGCCCGCCAAAAGACGGTGAACAAAGAAGGCAAACCTAGTTTGCCGCGCAAAGTAAAACACAAGAAGGACTAACAAAAAGAAATGGCGAATAAACCCAACCAGAGCCAAAAGAAAGACAATTTGGTCAAGCGGGTTTATGTTCGAGGCTAATATAATAGCCAAGGACAATACCACGTTTATCTAATATAATCACGGTAGAAAGGTTAGGGTAGATACCACTGCCACCAGCCAGGTCTAACTGTTAAAAGAGTGAAACAATGCTCTAGGAGGTACAGATAAAAAGGGGTACGAATTAACCCTTTCCACTACTCCATGGAAGATGGGGTGTACTGGATCTGTGGTAGATTGACTAAGTAAAGTTAATGGTAACTTTACCCCTTTCTGGGGGACAGTAGTCACTTCAGAAATGGAGTTGGTGGGAAGTCTAAACGACAACTCTGTGCCACTGCACAGAAGGTGCTGTGTGACACACACAAAGAAGGGGGCTACTGAAGTGGTGCACTCCAGAGCCCACAATCCCAAAAACAGGTAAAAACACATAGCAAAATACAAGTAATAGTGGTGAAAAGCTCACACTCTTACCAAGTAGAAAAGAAACAACTCCAGAGATCCAGCAAAGCTGCTGAGGGACTCACTAGGTAAGGGAAATTAGCCATGAAATGAGAATTCCCCCTAACAAAGGTCACCTGACATGCTGGTTTACACAGGAACATTTTGGACCCGTCTTCGACCTCTCTATCTCCTTACAGCTGTTAAGTAATTCCTTTCCAGTTACAAAGCAATGAATCTTCTGTAGATGCATTGAGGCCTGCCAAAGCCACAGTGTGCAGAAGAGGGACACAAAGGCCCCCAAACTACATTTTAAAACCTGAAGCCCTAGCCCTACTTGTACGCGTTAGTTTTAGTTAAAACACACATTAATACATTGGTCTCCATTAAGCAGTTGCTATTTCCTGCTTGCTCTAAGTGTCAGACAGGGGAGTGCAGAGCAGAAGTCCAGTTAAACAGGGAAGGCATGCCTATTACCTCATTTATTCCATTAAGTGATGCCTGAAAGAGAAAAGAGATTTCCATTCAGATACCAAAGACTAAAACAACATGTTGTCTTCAATAATGCCCCGGAAGGTTTAAAGGACCAGTAATGATCTCACCATAAAGGTAGATGATTGTTTTAATTGTCCTACAGAGAGGGGACACGGTCAGGGGAAACACTGACTATGTCCTCCAAACTCATTTTTGCAGCACCATAAGCTACCAAGAAGAGAGGTAAGGGAAAGAAGCATCTTTTCGGACAAATGGTTTTGCACCATACCTCATTAGGACCATCTCAGGTAGTCTTCTAATAGTCCTGATATGGCTAGTTAGAATTCTCCACTATCCTTAGATGGCCATGGCTGTATACAGGTACCATCACAGGTGCTCACAGTCTGATTTGTATTTAAGGATGATTAGACTGTACAAATAGGGGTTGTGTTATTACCTTAGCATAGTAGGACAAGAGTAGGGCACTTATTAAGAGGTTGCCGGTAGTACCGGCGGCCTACCGGCAACCTCTGCTTACCATTTTCGCCGCCCGATATCTCGATAATACTGGGCTCTTACGGGCAGCGGCAGAAACGGTAAATTCCCATTCCCATGGAGTCCCAAAGGACTCCATGGGAACAGGATCACTGAAGCACTGGCACGGTTGTTAACGGTGCCAGTGATTCACTGATTGATCTGCTGGTAGGGGCCTGAACTACCGGCAGCTCAGGCCTGCTGGTGGTTCATTGCCCCTACCGGTAGACTCTGAGTGAGCCGGTCCAGAAAAGGTGCCTGAGCAACTAATCCAATTTTGTTCACTAAATTCACTATGGGTTTAGTGGAAGTGATGTCGTTGCACTAGCGTCCCAGCTTAATAAGGTGGAGGGGGCCTTGGCAACTTGAATTGTGGGTCATTAGAGGTTGAACTTTTCAGCATTGCATAGAAGCCAGCAGCTTGAAACACTGGTCCCGCAGCGACGATGCACACTCCTTTGTGCCAACCCCTGTTGGCTAAAAGACAACTCTGGTTCAATATTTATCACTTTAGCAAAAGGGAGAGTGCAGTAGCATTAAGCCTACATTGAGAGACGACTTTGCAGAACAAGAAATTCTTGAAAACTAGAAAGTGTGGCCTGATCATAGAACTTGTCTACTCATGGAAGTCCTGGGAAAAATGTGCACCCAAATATCCTAAATTGAAATAAACCTGTCTGCAGTGCAGGGAAATTGAAGGTATACAACAAATCCATTTCTGTGAAAAATCTATTCATGCGAAAATTCCATTCCACTCTCCAGTATGACTTAGAGCAACCCATGTAGACAATGCTTGACATATAATAAAGTGTCAAAAGAAAATGATCTGTGTCAAGAAGCATGCTACAATAAATATACTGCGTTTGCACCGAGAGCTTATCATTGGGCGTCGAATGAAGCGTTTGGGCGTGATACCACGTGGCGCATTTATAAATGACGCGTGCATTTCAAGAAGTGGATCCTTCATGATTATACTTGCATGTAAGCAGTCCTCTCTATGCAAGTTTGTTTGTTTTTGTGAATAGGTGTACTTTAGGAGCGTAATGTGAGCGGTTCTAGGTTTATATGTTTTAAGAATATCCATTCACAAAAGCAGTCATCAATGACTGTGCAACGCAGATGGCATCTAGATGAATCCAACGTGGATCCTGCTTGGTTTTTACAGGTGCAAAAAACAGGCAGAATCCGATGCGGACTCCAGTCCCTCAACCCGTATTAAAATCAATGCAGGTGGAGGGAGATGCAAGTGCATTTTGCTGTATGGAAACAACGAGGGAGATAATCTGCCACTCAGCTCCATGCACATAAATGCAAGAACATGACACCGGTGGCAATTTATGGACAGAGACTATGGTCCTGGTATTGCTTTTAGCGGCATGGCTACCTCCATACTCGTAATGAGGCCCTATGTCTCTGCCAGTAAATTATGATCCATACAAACATTAAAATGAACCCATATTTCTCTTGCTTTTTTACTCCCCTGTTCCAATGGCTACGAGTTATCTCATGAAAGGGTGCCCCATAATAGCAGCCCAGAAAATAGTCTGACATTGCAAAATCTGCAGGACTGCTCTGGACACTAGGAGATTACATGAAACAGATCTTCTGCAATTTACAAAATAGCTCAGAACATAATCTTGACCCAGACGTGGGATGTGTTACTGTTAACCCTATACAGCTCGTCACATACCGAACTAGCACTAGCCCGGAGTTTGTGAACTATTTGGTGGATATCCATGAAGTGAACAAAATAGTATACCTCAAATCCTGCATTTTCATCTATGGCTGTGGGCAGTGCAAGGTTTTACTCTCAGTGTGACACATCAAGAAGAAGCTACCAATACTACAAAAGTGAACAGTAATGGAATTTGCTCCATAGATCTTTCCCCTCGTACAATGAAAATTAGGGGACAAAAATAATAGGGATACATCAATAATAGCCCTAGAGTATTTTGGCAATATTTATGTGTTGCTTCCCCTATAAGAGGAACAGAAAGAAGAGCTTGCCATTAGTAACCAATGATTGTTGTATTTCTTATTGGGTAAGGCAGGAATTATTAATATGTTTATTATTTAATATTAAAATCTGTTAGATTATTGGTGTTTGTAGAAGGGTTTGGGGACTGACCCATTCTTGGGTGGCTATGAGAATATACTTTAGTATCCACGCAATTGTGATTTTAAGTCTAATTGAAATTCTGTTATTGCACTATTATGTTTTTTTTTTATCTGTATTCTAGGATTTTATAAAAAATATTCTATCTTTCCAAACTAAATCATATTTTGACTTTTATTTTTGACCATGCATGTGAGAAATTAAACAGAAATAAGAGTTTCAGACACCACAAGTAGAGATAGTTCACATACACTAGAGTACAATATCTCATTGTATGACAACTTTTAAGACTACAACAAATCTATTGCTGAATGCTTAGAGTTAATATTGTGTCTTAATATAGCAACCAACACTATTCAGGAAACGGCACAGTCAAGAAAAAGCATAAAATGATACAAAATGTAAAACACCACCACATATAAAAAAACAAACAATGTATACAATCACACCATACTCATTTATATATTTGAATACCCAATTACCTAGAAACGAAACTTTTCAGCTAGTAGATTATTCACTTAATAGATTTGGTGCAGACAAAACAGTTTAGCATCTACCTCTTGGATTTACTCCCATTTACACACTCTGCTAAATGGAATTTGTGGATGATGTGTACATAGTTGGATCACAAACATTCAATATTTTCTGTAGCTAAGTTACCAATGAGCTTGCTCCTATATTTTTGCAATTTTTGAAAAAACACCTTGTTTGCATTTTTTAATGTTCAATTTAGTCCTTCCTAAAAAATGTAAAATTGTCATATTCACTAACAAGAGGTACTGCCACTAAGAAACCTTCACATATATTTTGCATTAAAACATGCTCCATGTCTCTTCATGCCACATCTAAGTTTTAGTCACTATATTTTGAGGAGTTATGAGAAACAGAATTTCATTAAAATACCAACTTACCTTGCTATATATAGTATGGCACTGTAAAAGAACACTTGGTATGGCACAATTAAAAAGTAAGAGCTCAGCAGTATGAAAACCAATCTATGGTGCTTTACTGAAATAAATACAATTGGGAAATTGCAGGGGACACCTTACAGTAAATTAATAAGCATATCTGCAACCAACCTTGTATATAAGATAATTTGGGTTTAAATCATTACAATATAATATAAAATTGATTTTTATTATGGCAGATTTTCCACTGGAATGTTGTGGATATTGGGCCTCATTACACGGATGGCGGAGAACCATGGCGCTATTAGCGCCATGGTTCATGCCGGTAAAATACCGGCACCGCCTTGGCGGAAAGGGGAATTACCGCCCCATTCCAAGGTTGGCGGGCGGTAATTCCCCCTTCCACCATTGCCCTTCCCCATTCCCATTTTTGCCCCATAGGGCTCAATGGGAATGGGGAAGGCGCTAATTACGGTACCGCAAATTGCGGTACCGTAATTAGCTCCCTGGGTCCCTTTGCGGGTTGGTTTTTAACGCCTGCAAAAAGCAGGCGTTAAATCCCCCAACCCGCAAAGGGACCTCGTAGTAAGGCGGTAAGGATTTACCGTACCGGTATTTTACCGGTACCGGTAAATCCTTACCGCCATCCGTGTAATGAGGCCCATAGAGTCCATAATATGGGAAAAAGGAGATAATCTACAAAACAATGAGATACCCAAGTTGTATGGGCAGGCAGGACCGTCTTTCCAGCTATGGTTGGACCTGAGGTTTTCTGAGCGCCAAGATGTCATAGCCGTATGGAGGTCTTGTTCTCCAAAGCACACAGTAGAAATGGGGGATTCCGCTACCATAACAATCTGATAGGATTGGTGATAGAGTACAGCAACATGCACAGGTACAAATGCCCATGGAAGGGGAGTACTCACTTAAACGGATGTCCTTCATCGGTTTTTTGCACCGCCTGCAGAACAGACTTGTAGATTCTGAAACTGATGGTGGCTGAGAGAGCGGCAAGGGCCAGGTACGCGATGACACTGACCACACTGAACTGGGTCAAGGAGAAGAGCATGAGGAGGACACTTCCAAACACGATGCCTGTCTGCTTTAAGTCGCGCCAGTACAGCAGGTCGATAGCTGTGAGGAGACAACCAAAAAATAGAATTCTCAACACAATGAAACGTGTGTCAGAAACACAGGCTTGATTCTTTAATCAGCTCATTTATAACTTTTTTAAACTAAAAGCTAAAAACAGGAAATACAAGTAGAAATATCTGCAGTGTGGTTAGAGTTGTCCAAGGTTGTTCACATCTTTACTAAATAAACAGAGCTAACATTTTCCTGGTTAATGAATGCAAGGTCATTTACACAAGTTACTTCTCAAGTACTACTGCCCACCTTCCCAGAATCTCACAAAATGTACAAAGGGCAGTATTTATCGTTCTGTAAATGAGCAGTCACAAATGTACTATTCAGTGTTCCCATATTTTTAGCAATTTCTGAAATACATTACCTTGTTAGCATTTTATATGTAAAATGTAGCCCTTCCTAGAAAATGTAAAATTGTGAGATACACTAAAAAGAGGTACTACTAGTGAGAAAACGTCACAGTTCTCTGCATTAAAACATGCTCCATACATCTAAGTTTTAGTCACTATATTTTGAAAGGGGGCACTTTGAGGAGTTAAGAGGAACATGCTTTCGTTACAATGCCAACATTTATTTGCTATACATAGTATGGTGCTGTAAAAGTACACTTGGTATAGCACAATTAAAATGTAGGAACTCAGCAGTACAAAAACCACTCTATGGTGCTGTATGTAAATACACACAGTTTACAACTGTTAGTGATATTTCTAATGTAGTCAATGGATGAACCCTAGGAATGTTTACTTGGGAGAATGATTAGAGCAGTGGGATAGCAAAACTCAAGAGACTAGTTGGGACTTCAATATAGTATGATATAGAGAGTGGATGGGCCACTATGGGAAATTAATGTAGGACATCCTAATACAGGCCAGTGAATGGGAAAAGCGTAAAGGAAATGCATGGGAAACCATACAATTAATTAAGTAAACATGTTTACAACCAACCTTCTATATAAGATGATTTGGCTTTACACCATTACGATAGAATGTAAATTTACGGTGCCGTAATTACCTCCTTCCCCATTCCCATTGAGCCCTGTGGGGCAGAAATGGGAATGGGGAAGGGCAAAAGGTGAATGGGGAATTACCGGTCCCTCCAACCCTGGAATGGACCGGTTATTACTCCATTCACCATGCCGAATTTGGGACGGTTTCGGAGGCAACCATGGAGCTAATTACTCCATGGTTAGCTCCAAACCCGGAATGAGGCCCATTGTATTGAGTGAAGGTAAACACAGTCTCCATTCATCAAGCCCTAGTTCTGGAACACTCTACCAGCAGATATCAGGTATCTAAATCATTATGTCTAGTTTAACAGACACGAGAAACCTTATCATTGTTGATGGTTGTCTCTTTTCCTAGGCTATTGCATTTTTCAGTCTCTTATATGTATGTAGGTCAATATTGGACCTTGTTGTTAATAATGCACTAACTAAATTTGTTCATGATTGATAAATGAAGACCTTTAGAAGTTCCTAATCTCAAGGTATTTAAAAAAAATCACGCAACCACTGAAAACCATTAGTTGCCTATTACAACACACACATCCACACGCACACCCAGAGATTAGGACAGGACATCGCAAATGCTCATGAATTATAAGTGAGTAAAATTAAAAGGATGCCTGTGCACTGTGAGGAACCTGAGGACATCCTCACATTTTCTTCCCTTGAATCCTTGGCTCAGGTGGCCAGGGCACGGCCATTGCATTTGGATTCAGACCCTCCGGGTGGACAAGTGCGGGAGAATCACCTGAGTAGGGGATCCTTTGGGAGTAAAAAGAGGATGCTCTACTCTCCCTAGGCCTTTGCAGAGCAACATCCTTCTCTTCCTGACAGTACAATGCCAGACTTACCAGTTATTCCTATCAGACACTACAACTCCCACAATCCCCATTTCTCACTTGATTGTCCAGGTACTGAGATGAAAGAGAACAAAGAAATAAGAATGAAGATTTCCCATAGGAATATCAAAATCATGGTTTCCTATGGGAATCCACCTTATTGTCACACTAATGAGGCCAGGCAGAGTCAGGCAGGACTGGGCAATTGATCACAACTGACTTCAATTAACACTCCCTGTCAGCACAAAAACTGGAACACACAGAGACACACTGAGCGAGGCGGTACACGTGAAAGAAGAACTCAGCAATGGCTATCGAGAACCAAGCTGCGAAATACAGAAAGCCAAAGGGCTGCTCCAATACGAGTAGGGCACAAGAAAGTAAGGCTGAAGAATTGTGGTTTTGATCAATTAAACAAATTGGTAACATCGAGAGTGCTTAAAGACGACCCGTTCCCCTCTCCTGGAATAGCAAGAGTGCTGGGGAGGAACCACAAAGCTAAAGCTGAAAGCCTCAACCGAGAAAACAAGAGCCGGAGAAAAATACCTGCACGCAACCAGTGAGTGATGTAAATGAAAGGGAAGCAGGGTTTGCGAAAGGTGAAAGAGATAAAAAGTAGCCAACAAGGTTATGCAGATAATGGCTACCGCGTGAAGAGAGTCAATTGTTCGAAAAGCTGACACAGAATAACAGGGTGGTCCTGCACGTTAAATGCATTGTCGAAGGTCTCTGTTCTGAATCTTTGAAGTTAAAACCTCCCAGTGGTGAGGAGCAAGAAAACTACAAATACCAAGAGACATTGGTGAGAGGTTGTGAAAGCTCTGACAAAAGGCTTGATAATATAGTTCAGGTGAAACCTATGTAAGAAAAGGTGATTGTTGAAGTGATCAGGCAGAGGTGTGAGTGAAACCCTTTGGCCCAGTCAAAAGTCTTTGATGTAAAAGTGAATGTACAAAAATTGAACTGTGAACTCCCAAATAACCAGATCTGAACCCGACTGAGGTAGATTTGGTACAACTTTAGCGAGATCCGAGCCCGACTGAGGGGGATCTAAGTGGAATTTATGAAATACAAAGATCAGAGCCCGACTAAAGTAGATCTATTGTGTGTTGTGAATTAAGGAAGGTTCGAACCCGGACTGAGGGAAGCCTGTGTTTTGAACTGTGTTTGAAGAAAAGACCCAGACTCAGGTGAAGGAAACCTGAGGGGTCGATTGGAGGGAGACCGGAAGGATGTGTACCCAAAAGCCACAGTGTGGCTCTTAAGAAACAGTGTGTCAATCACCTACCTTTTTTTCATCAAGCCCGATACCCCGTACTTCAAACGTGGGGAAGGGAGTGTTACATAATTTTCTGAAAGCCAATTCTGACATTTCCTTTTTTGAAACACTTTTGTCATTTTTGATTATCCCTGTGCACATTTATTGTAGTAGAGTGAGGGCCGGCATTAGGTTTTCTAGTTTGAATCTTATGATTTTGACTGACACGACTGGGACCATTTTATCTATTATTTGATGGTCCCATCTTAGATATAGGCCAAGATAAGTGTTTATCATAGCCTTTGCGAAAGTTCAATAAACACCCTTGAGCTGTGTTCACTTGTCTCTGTCTTACTGTTGATACCATGCCTTCCTTACAGCACACGAAGCCAGTGCATGTGCAATCCCTATGGTTTGCCTGAGAAAGATTCCTGCAGAGTCTCTATTACAGACTCTTTGTGTGCCAGCCACGTCGCGCAGCGCCTATGGAGGAATGGATGCCCATATATTCTCCGGCACAGTAATTATAATAGTGGCCATCATTTAGAGGTGCCCACATGCCTTTCATCTATTCCTATTAGATTTTAAAAGTGTGTTTATGTTCTGTTGTGTGCTTATATTTTAATCCAGCCAACCGGTTTCAGAGATACATTAATTAGTAAATTAACATGTAAATCTCATGTTTATAAAAATGTATTCATCGGATGGCAAAAATAAACAAATCCCATATAATTAGATACATTCTTGTCAGGGTACATGGGAGATGGGACATTAGTTGCATCAGGCACATATAGTAGGTATTTCTGAGGTGCCATGCTTCTAAAGCATTGCTTGGAATATTCGACAAATTAACTTTTAGTGGCTAGATGATCAACACTTTAACACTTATCCCATATTAATGCCTTCTATATCATTCTTTTCTCAGTGTTGAAAGGCCCATTGTTAGCTCAAAGCTCTGTTGTATTTTTGAGAAAAATATCTCACAAGTTTTAGCAAACATGTTCAAAGACTTGTTTTTGGTGATGCGCTGAGAAATTGCCCAAACAAATTCACAATGGGATCTTCTGTTGCTGTAAGCTGCATTTTAAGATAAACTATGCCTTGTGAGGTCTCAAAGGTGGTCCGCAATGAGCACAGGACTAAGTCCAGACTAATGGCTTGCACAGGTAAACCCAGGCTTGAGCTCAATATAGGTTTGCACAGCCTTTCGTCCAGGATATCTAACCACTCATCTTTCCCTCTCACATATATATATTGTGGCTTTGTAACAGTCCAGGTACTATACTTGCTTTGTAGATTTGTATTGATCCATCTATCAAAACCGCCCCCTTTGTGCCCATGAATTTCTTGATCATCAGAAATGTACTCATTACTTTAGTAGTACTCATTGACTGAAGTTTGGTGTTCGATGTGTCCCTACGAAGAAAGTCTCATAAATAAATTAAGCTCTTAGCTTGCTTTATATTTTAAAGTAATTGTTTGGATGGGTTATTCAATATGCTGCAGCGCTCATAAATTTGAAAAAGCACTTGGAGTCTTCAGGGTGTCTAGGTTTATTTTAATTCAGAGATTTATTTCCTTGTATTTGTTCTTATTTGTAATTAAAGCATTCCAAAAAAGAAGTATGTCTCATAGGTACATAAACATTGGTAACCTCAACTCAGAGATTTGTTTCCATTATTTCATTTCAATTTGTAGTTCAATCATTCCAAAAAGAAATGTGTCTCATGGATTCATAAACATTAGTAACCTCTGCACGGGTTTCTCCACCTTGATACCAATGGGTCATAAGGAGGTTTTTAGTTGCTCATAATTTTACTGTCTCTAAAAATTCAACAAACATGGGTAAATAACGATTGTTTTGAAATATAAACTTTAGTTGTGCTTGATGTATTACTGAGTAAACATTAATTTCATCAGAGAGAAATTCACCCTTTTAGGATATTTTGCATGATTATGATCTCTAGTGTAGAGTCGCAATCAAGGTGTCCTTTTTAATAGCTTTCTCCATATGCGTTCTATCTGTCAAGTTTCTTGTAGTTTTTCACATATATCTGTAAATGTTACAAATATATTGTTTTAACAAAAATTCTTATTTGAATTTTGAAGGTTAAAGATAGGAATGCATTTCTGAAAGTAAGGCATTTAGAATTATAGAGGCAATATTCTTTTCCTACCTTTTATAGATTGGCTCTGGATACAATTGTCCTCGGCGTTTCTGAAACGCTGATCTGTACTTGGGATCAGCGTTTCAAAATGGCCACCTATTTGTTGATCAACGTGACTACGTCATTGTGCTGGTATGCGCAATGACATCATCACATTGAACATAGCACGATCTGTGCGCTTTGGTCTAAAAGAGGGTTTACAAACACCATATTGGAATGTGTTTTTATGTGATGCGCTACGTAGCAATTTTCCAAGAAGAGTGCTCGGATGAGTTCCTTGTCCCTTGTGTAAATAAGGGCAACATGGTATAAAAAAGGGAGGAAAGCACAACATGGTATTTTTGCATTGAAAAACTCAAAAAGCATACAAAAAGATAGAAAAAGATAAAATAAATCTAAAATGCAAAGCGTACCATAAATGCAATTTTTTTCCTACACAGCATTCAAAATGATATCCTCCCTATCTACTAGGGGATATATGATAGGTTTACTCAATGTTCAAATGTAACTTGTTCGGTTGTACAGACGGTATTTCTGTCCAAACGTCTGTAGTCTTTGAAGCAGTTTATAGGTAATTGATCATCCCGTTATCTTGGTTAAGGCCGGTAATGCAAGTATTCATAGGGTTTCTCTGTCTTGATTCTTTTTTTCTTAATAACAGTTCTTTATTGCCACCTCTGGGTGGCAAGTCCACTTTTTCTATTCTGTAAAATTTGATATTTTGTAATGTTGCTCCTGGATATTCCATAATAAAATTAATGGCTAATGGATATCTTGAGTCTTGGTTTTTAATTTCTCTTTTAAGTGTTCCATCTATGCCATAAACAACACATCTTGAATTGCAGTTGATAAATTGCTTGATGTTTGTTAGGTTGCCACTAGGCAGCTGGGTATTATCTTTCCCATTCAACATTTGTGGGCAAATCTTGCAACTGACACATTTTTGATTTCCCAAAATGGGTTTGAGGATCCGCACTGTGGACAAAGTTTTAGATTTTTGTATAGGTGTGAAGTAGCTTGGGCTGATTTGGTTTTTAATTGTTGGTGCCTTTCGGTATGTTAGAGCTGGTTCTTCATCTAGATATTCACTTACATGTTTAAAGATGTTCCAATGTTTGCTCAAAATGTTCCATGTTTTTTGTACATCTGAGCTATAGGTGGTAATTAGTCCTATTTTCCTACCTTCGTCTTTTGAGTAGGTTTTGGTTCTATTGCCTTCTTGTTGACTTTAGTTAGGGTTTCTTTCCAATCTTTTCTCATCATAGCCCTTTTGCCCGAATTTCTCCAATGTTATTGCTGCACGTTTTAGAAATTCCTTGTTTTTGCTGCAGTTTCATTTTATTCTAACAAGTTCTCCATGTAGAATATTTCTTAGAATATGTTTGGGGTGATTGCTGGTTGCATGTAGTATGCTGTTGCTAGCGGTTGGTTTTGTATACAAGGTAGTCTGGATGGTGTTCTCTACGTAACGTTCTAGATCCAAAAAGCTGATTCTTTAAGTGCTTTAATTCATAGTTAGTTGAATGTTAAGTGCATTGTTGTTCAAGTATTTGACACGTTTGAGGAGAGATGCTGTGTCACCATCCCAGATGATAAGGATGTTATCCATATAACATCCCCAGAATACTATGTTTTTCTTCTCAGTAAATGCTGTGTGTTTCCATTCATACTCCATTTTAAAAAAAACATAAAGAGATTGCCATAAGATAAGGCGAATTTGCCACCCATAGATGCTCCTTGTTGTTGCTGGCAGATCTAGTCACTGAAATAGACGATGTAATGGTTTAATGTAAATTCCAACTTTGATATTATCATTTTGTTTTAGGTTTGGTATGTGATAGATCTTGATTTGAGAAAATATTCTGTCATCTGAATACCCATTGAATTCTGGATACTGGTGTAAAATGATGTAACATCCAATGCAACCATTCTATAATTGGTATTCCCATAAATACATTCTAGCTGTTGGATAACCTGTTTTGTATCTCTAATGAATGAAGCCAGGTTTGAGGCAAGGAGTTGTGAGTGCAAGTCAATATATTGTGAGATTCTTTTGGTGAGTGATCCTATTCCATTTGTTATTGGTCAGCAAGGTGGAAAATTGTTGAACTTTTAACATATCTTTGGAACAAAATATATTGTTGCCAATATAGGGTATTGAATGTTCACATAGAGGTATTTCAGGCGTTTCTTAAAGGTCTAGGACAACTGTACCCAGAGCCAATATATAAACGGTAAGAAAAGAAGATTTCCTCTATAATTCGAAATGCTCTACTTTCAGAAATGCATCCCTCACTTCAACCTTCCTAAATACCACCAACGATGTTTGTTAAAACAATATATTTGTAACATTTACAGATATATGTGAAAAACTCTAAGAAACTTGACAAATGGAAAGCAAACTGAGAAAGCTATTAAAAAGGACACCTTGATTGCAACTTTACGTTAAAGAGCATAATCAGGAAAAATATCGTAAAATTGTGAGTTTCTCTCTGATTAAATTAATGTTTACTCGGTAATACATCAAGCACAACTAAAGTTTATATTTCAAGACAATCCTTATTTATCGATGTTTGTTTAATTGTTAGAGACAGTAACATTGTGAGCTATTGAAAACCTCTTGATGACCCACTGGAATCACAGTGGAGAAATATCTGTAGAGGTTACCAATGTCGATGAATCCATGAAACACATTTCTTTTTGGAATTAATGTATTACACATTGGAATTAAATAATGGAACAAACCTCTGAATTGAGGTTACCAATGTTCATGTGCCTATGAGACCTACATCCCTTTTCAAATGCTTTAATTACAAATTGGAACATATACAAGGAAATACATCTCAGAATTAAAATATACCTATTCACCTTCAAGACCCCTTGTGTGTTTTTAAATTAACGAGAACTGGCGCATATTGAATAACCCATTCAAAGAATACTTAACATTATATTGGGCAGTCATAATATTGGGACTTTCAATGGCGACAGCCAGACAGCAACCGGAATTATTAAGAAAAGGATTTCGCTTATTTGTTTAACTTTGACTGCACCCCTTTCTATACAACTTTCTCTATATTTTGCCCATCAATAGTCCATGTGGGCTGTGAGGCACTATTGACTTTACCTAAAGTCATATTTATGTTTTTTCTATAATTGATCTTTAGAGACTTGGCCCTTGGATAAAATTGCAAAGCACATAAAGAAAGTTGCATCATACTGCTGTTTGGCCAAGTATTGTCAGGATAACCGGCCAACAACAGATGTGTGTCCCCCACTTTTGGTGGAAAGTTGTTAACAGATTTTATTGTCTCTTTCAGATTCAATGAGTATACATTAAAAAGCAAGAGTGCCAATACATAACCCTGTTTAAAGCCCTTGTTGGTATGGATGGGGCAAGAAAGAGAACCATTTTTTAACTAGGCCTATTTCAACAGTGGTCTCACTACAGAGCAGCTGAATCGTGGTCACCAGCCCTGGGATCATGCTCCAGTCTTGCAGTTGTCTCCATAAGCGGACCAGACTGACCATGTCAAAAGCCACAGTAAAATCCACAAACACCATTTGAAGGTTTTTTCTGGACAGCACCTTAACCTTTCTATTACATGTTGCAGCAACAAGTGTTATGCCTTGTGCCATATCCCGGCCTGAAACCCGCCTGGATTCATTAATCACATCAATGTCAGCCTGATTTTGTATCAAACAAAATTCCTAAAAGATGACTATAAAGAAATGTAAATCATACTACCCTTTGCATTTAACATCAACAGCAATAATGCAATATACTCCTATGTTATTATACCCCTAAAATACTTTCCAGCCCCACCCGCAGGGTTTGACGTTGACTCCAGTGAAGTACAACTCATTAATAAATATACAAATGATTCTTTCATAAATGTGCAAAGTTTATTCTGCTTTGCTACTCTTGATTGTGTGCCCTTTAGAGACCATAGTGGTAGCACTCCTAACCACCATTTTAGGACAAAGCATCATGTCAATAGTTTAGGAAGACCATAAATATATGCTGCATAGAATCAAAGTCCTAAACATGACAGAGTCCCTTTTTCTCATAATAAGGTTAAGAATAATCCTACCCAGTCTAGCACCAATCGCTTTCATTTTTGGTCTTGGTTTTAAGTTTGCTTTTTACCATTGATCTAGAACATGAATCTGCCCATTCCCCTGGCCTCTCCATTCAAATCGATTGTTGTTGCAGGAAGGCTGCAAGGCCATTAGTCTGAGCTTTCACCAGGTCTTTAAACAAAACAACACTTGGGTGGCAATGGTACAATTTATACCAGAGTTTCATCATAGCCCCCACTTCAATTTTTGGTCGCATTCTCAATTGGAGCTGGTGAGATTGGATTTGACTGAATTTACTAACACTCTAAAATAGTTTCAATGCCACACAGTCCATTTTATTAAACATCTATGTTTCCTCTTACTAAAATACCTCCACCCCGGTACGCCATGTGACATCCTCCTTTTTTACATGTTAAATATGTCAGAAGAAGCAGGGCTGCGTCCGTTTATGCAGTTCTTGCTTCTTCTGAGAGATTTTTGTCATGTGCACCATGTGGTATAAGGCATGTAATCAAGGGTACTGCAGTGATCAGTAATGCCTGCTGCCATGTAAAAAGATGGCGGCTGCCGTTACCATGGATCCCTATGGACTGTGCCTGCCCTTTACATGTGCAAAAGGGTGGGCAGAATCTGTGGGTGTGCAGGTCTTTCTGCCCACATCAAAATGTGCATGGAGCAGGGAAATTCACAAAGCTGATTCCATGAACCATGCCTCTCATGCAAAAACACTCTACACGCAATGAGATCATGCCCATCGTGAAAAAACACTCTACAAGCAATGAGACCATGCCCCATGCAAAAACACTCTGCATGCAATGAGGGAGCAAAGCTTGGCAAATGCCTAGAACAAACAAACAATGCACACAGAACAATGATCTCACAAAAAGCTGCATGCACAGGGCTGGGATTGTGTCTCATTTACCAATGCCAAAAGTCAAATCAATGCATTGCCTGACTGCAGGCTATGTGGCAGTCTTTAAAGTGAGAGGAATCCAAGTCCTCGCTTGCCTTCCCATTAAAAACACGAAATGAAAACTGAATGCAGACAATGGATTACTGCTATAGAATTACTTTGGCTCAACTGCTTATGTCGTACAATGCTGTGCAGGGTCCCCAAAGAAACCGTTATCTGATCATTGCGACATGGTGTCTACACAACAAGCTATTGACATACCTTTACAAATTAAATTCTGGCACATGAATAACCACCACATTGCACCTGTTATTTCTGTACACACTACAAAAGTTAACAGTAGTCAGTCACATCATCAACACACAGTGCCTAGTTTAGAAGAACAAGTTACTTTCTTAACTGGTAATGTTCTTTCGATGGGATGTTCCTCCGACGTACCCCACATCTTTTGAGTAATTACCACAGCTGTGCTGCTTCGGAAAACTTTCGGCGTAGGCATCCTGCCTCAATGACGTCGATACGCTCCCTCGAGGACCTCCTCCGACAGTTGACGTCACTGGATGTTATATGTATGACGCACGACGCCCGTAGCCTCAGTTGTAGTTTTTTCCCTCAGAACGTGTGGCACCAATCTTCTGCCAGTATTACTACAGAAAGCCTGCGGAAACGCAAGCTGCAATCGCATAAGAAATTCTGTAGAGGGGCAGGTAGGGAGGGTACGATGTGGAATATGTCGGAGGAACATCCCATCGAAATAACGTTACCAGGTAAGAAAGTAACTTGTTCTTCGAAGGGATTGTGTCCTCCGACGTATTCCACATATTTTGACAGACTCCCAAAGCAGTACCAACGTAAGGAGGTGGGAAAAGAATTTTGAATTTTTTAGAATGCCCAATCAAATTGCGGGATAGAGGACTGCCTTGCCAAAGGCCAAATCTTGCCCATGGATAGAGTCCAGGGAATAATGTTTCACAAAAGTATGGACAGAGGCCCATGTGGCTGCTTCGCAAATATTGTGAATCAGAACACCCCTCTGTAGTGCAGTGGAGGGAGCCATACCCCTAGTAGAATGAGCCCGTAAGCCTACTGGAGGGTCCTTTCCCGCCAAACGATAACACTCAGAGATCGTCAAAATGATCCATCTAGACAAGGTCTGCTTGGAAACAGCCTGACCTAAACGCCTTCCAGCGTAACCAATAAAGAGCTGATCGTCCACTCTGACCCGGGACATCCGTGAGAGATAGAAACTCAAAGCTCTCCTAGGGTCCAACCTATGGAGCCTCTCCTCCTCCTTACCAGGAGGTGGAGGAGGATAGAATGCCGGAAGAATTACCTTCTGGCTCAGATGGAATTCCGACAGAACCTTCGGAAGAAAGGAAGGCCGTACCCCAAGAACAACCCTGTCCTTATGGAACACAGTGAAGGGTGGTTTGGCGGAAAGTGCCTGCAACTCACTCACTCTGCGGGCGGAAGTAACCGTAACTAAAAATACAGTTTTAAAGGACAAGAGTCTCAATGGACAAGAATGTAAGGGCTCAGATGGAGCACCCACTAGGAACTTTAAAACCAAATTCAAATCCCATCCTAGCACCTGGAAAGGCGACGGTGGAAACACATGAGTTAGCCCTTTTAGAAACTGAGATATCAAAGGGATTTTAAAATAAGAACATTCCTCAGACGAGTGCTTAAATATGGACAGCGTCGCCAGGTAACCTTTAATGGTACCCACATGTAGGCCCTTGTGGGCTAAAGAAATAAAAAAAGACAAAACCAAAGGAATGGAACATTGGAAAGGATCCACATGCTGTACCCTGCACCAGTTGCAGATTTTCTTCCAACGGCAACGGTACAGGAATTTCATTGCGGGCCTTCTGGCCGAAAGCAACACCTCCATCACGTCTTCAGGGAGGTCCCAACCCTTATATCTCATTCTTTCAGATACCAAGCATGAAGGCTGAGAGACTTGACCTCTGGATGGAGAACTCAACCCCCCTCCCCTGAGAGCAGATCGTCTCGGTAGGGAAGATGATGTGGAGGGCAGATGGACATGTCTAGAAGGTCCGGGTACCACGCTCTCCTGGCCCATGCCAGAGCAATGAGGATCATCTGGGAACCGAACCTCTGCAACCTCCGCAACACCTGCGGAATGACGAGGACTGGAGGGAACGTGTACAGCAGTGGGAAGGACCACTCCACCATGAACGTGTCCCCTAAGGCTCCTCTTGGAGGAAATTCCCGCAAGCAGAATCTCTTGCACTTCCGGTTTACACTGGTGACGAAGAGATCCACTTGTGGGGTTCCCCAAAGGGCGAAGATCTCCAAAAGAACTTTCTGAGCCAGCTCCCGCTCATGAGAGACTGTGCTCTGCCTGCTCAGAGCGTCTGCCGCCGCGTTTTTGTCTCTGGCCAGATGAACTGCCGAGATCAAAATTTCCTGCTGGATTGCCCAGGACCAGAGCTGCATCGCCTCTCTGCACAGTGGGAGTGACCCTGTCCCCCCTTTTTGTTGAGATAGTGCATGGCCACTGTATTGTCCGTCATAATCAGGACATTCTTCCCCTGCACAGACGGCAGAAAAGCCCTCAGGGTTAGCCTGACAGCCTGCAGCTCTAACAGATTGATGTGGAGTCTGGACTCCGACGGAGACCAACGACCGCTGGCTGTCAACTCGTTTGCATGAGCTCCCCAACCCGTGAGGGATGCGTCCATCACGATCATCACCTACGGCCAAGGTTGCCAAAACAAAGCCCCTTTGAACAGATTTCCTTTGACGGCCCACCACAGATGGTCCTGGGCGACCGAGGGCGGAATCTGAACGGGGTCCGACATCCTGCCGGAGAACTGCAATCACTGCATCTTGAGTACCCACTGCAGAGATCACTTCCACAGCCTGGCCTCTGGCACCAGTAAAATGGAGGATGCCATGAGGCCGAGCAATCTCAAGAACTCGAACGCCGGGAGACACTGGGCACATTGAAACTTGTCCACCATCTGCAGAATGTGGTGAGCCCTCACCTGGGAGGCGAACACTGCCCCAGGGATGTGTCTAGCACTGCCCCGAGTGGCACGAGACGTACAGATGATCCAGGACTTGCTCGGGAGAGCACGCCCTGATCAACCAATCGTCCAGTTAGGGGTAGATGTGAATCCTCCCTTTCATGAGATACGCTGCCACCACCACCATCAGCTTGGTGACGATCCTCGGGCGGAGGTCAATCCGAACGATAGGACCCGAAATTGAAAATGCGAGTTGCAAGCCGCGAACCTCAGGTACTTCCTGTGCTTGGGATGAATCGGCACATGAAAGTAAGCATCCTTAAGTTCGAGAGTGTAACGCTCACCTGGCTCCCACGGAGGCGCTGGTCTAGTCTGGGTTGCTGTGGCCTCTTCAAGCGTGATGCGCAGAACTCGGACCACCGATTGAACAGGACCCCCAAATCTAGCTTGTCTGGCCCGTAGGAATATCCTTCTGCAGATGAGAAAGGGGATTAACTGTCTGCAGAATAGTGTGCTTGCTCCCCCCTTTCCCCCTTCGTTCTTCTCTGACTTCCTCCAAAACCCCCGGTTTAAGCTCACCTTATGGTTTGAGAGGATGAACTCTCCATCATGCTTCTGGTGCAGGGGCGCGCGTTCGTCCAGTTACTTCACTGGTTTTCAGAATGGCGCTGGCAAAATCCACTTGACTTTTCTGACCGATACGCCGTAAATATGAAGATTCAAAAGTTCAAGTGTGAGCCTCTTTTTATGTTGTCTTCCTAACCTGTGATCTGTCCTTTATTTCAGGTGCAGAACAAAGGCGATGCGTTGAGGGGTTAAATTGCCGATGGTAAAATCAAGTGAGTTAGTGATGAGGGCGACCCCTCTAAATGTCTTTATAATTCCCCAGTAATGTCTTTTGTCCTTTCCCCATAGGGGCCGGGGTGCGGTACCTGCCAACGAAGCGGCACCGACCTGAAATGTGGAATGGTTCACCAAGAAAAGCCGGTAAGTATTATTGCTGAAAATTCTGCTCACCTTTTGTCTCTTCTTCTCTCCCCTAGGTGCAGAGATGTGGCGACCGGTGCTGACAGCCGCGATGGAGCCGGGAGATGTCTCGAGGACAGGTGAGTGAAGCGCGGCGCTGCAGCGAGCAACTTAATGCTTTTAAATGGAAGTCTTTCTTAAAGAATGCTGGCGTGAAGATTCCGGATGCAGGTAAGAAGTTTGAATAAGTTCTTGGTTTTCACCTTTCTCTTCTCTTCTTTCCTTACAGGTGTTCCAGGTTCGAGGCGGGCGTGGCTGGAGTCCAGGTGCAGGAGCAGACACGGTGAGTGTTCAGCTGCTGGGATGCAGAACAACGCGAAGCACATGTGGCTGTCCGGGCGTGGCTTAAATAGCCTTGGAAGAAGTCCTAGGTAAGTATTCTTCCACAGCCCCACCCAAGTAACAAAATAGCCCCTTCAGTAAAATAGTCCCTCCTAAGCCTCATTTGGCTTGGGTCTTCATGCAGCATGGTCTGCATCAGGTGAGTATGCAGCAGGGTCTGCATCAGGTAAGTGCACCAAACACTTTCCTTTATGAGCCTGGCGCCTATGGCGCCAGGACTGATGTCCAACATGAGCCTTGTGCCAAAGGTGCCAGGACAGAGTCCAAAGAGCCCCTATAAGGGGCCGCTGGGCTTTTACCCGGGGGCATGATGCCTGCTCCCGGGGGTGCTGGGCCTGGCCTGGTGCTCTGGGGGTAGGCATCATGACAGCACTCCCCCCCAAGGCCCCTGCCAAGGTTGTTCCCTCTGGAGGTTTCGGTTTGTTTGGGAAATTCCGATGGAACCTTTTTACTAGCCGAGGTGCATGTCCCTGGTCGCTGGGTTCCCAAGACATTTCCTGAGGCCCGTACCCCTTCCAATCAATTAGATAGAAAAGTTTTGATTTTGAGATCTTAGAATCCAAAATGTTCTTCACCTCGAATTCAGGCTCCCCGTCTATCTGGATTGGTTCTGGTGGCTTTATTAATCTGGTTCCTGGTTGCACTGGTTTCAAAAGTGACACATGAAAAACGGGGTGAATCCGCATGTTAGCTGGTAGATCTAGCTTGACTGCCACTGGGTTAATTATAGCTTTGATCGAGTAAGGGCCTAAATACCTTGGATTAAACGTCTGAGGTCCCTTGAGCGATAAGTGTTTGGTAGCCAACCATACTTGATCCCCTATTTGGTATGGAGGCGCCTCTCTTCGATGCAGATCCGCATTCTTTTTGTATTTCCCTTTCGCATGTTGTAAGTGTGCAGTTGCATCCTTGAAGGCTTGAGTAATCGTAGAATGCAAATGGTCCACTGCGGGCATTTAAAGGCTCAAAGGTGAGTCCAAGTCTGAAGTACGAGGGTGATGTCCATATAGGGTATAAAAGGTGCTCTGACCAGTTCCAGAGTATATCGAGTTATTGTATGCATATTCAGCCACCCATAAAATATCCTTCCAATTACCTTCCGATTGGTGCAACATACATCGTAGATATTGTTCAAGGGTCTGGTTCGTTCTCTCCGTCTGACCATCGGTCTGTGGGTGGTGGCTGGTTGAGGGTCTTACGTCGATTTGTGCCAGTTGACAACACTTTTTCCAAAAATGAGAAATAAACTGGCTTCCCCGATCGGAGATTAGTATGGACGGGAATCCATGCAGACGGATGTTATTTTCGAGGAATTCCTTGGCAAGAACAAAAGCTGAAGGTAATCCTTTCAACGGAATAAAATGGGCCATCTTGGAAAATAAATCCACCACAACCAGAATAGTATTGTATCCATTACAAGAGGGCAGGTCTGTGATAAAATCTGGTGACAAGGTGTGCCAGGGTGCTGGTGAAATGTCTAAGGGTTGAAGAAGACTGGCGGGTTTTGTTTTTTGACCTTTGTTTTGGGCGCAAACTCCACAGGACATCACGAAAGATTTAATATCCTTTCGCCAGGAAGGCCACCAGAATTGTCGTTTAATTTTTTCCTCTGTTTTGGCAATGCCAGGATGTCCTTCCATCAGAGTATCATGATGACTGGAAATAACCAGTTCTTGCAATTCCTTTTCTGGCAAAAATAAGCGTCCTTGGAAGTAAGGTAAGCCATCGTTGACTGAAATGTAAGACCCCCTTTTGATCCAATCCTGCAAGGCTGAAGAGTCCAGGAATTGTTTTACCCGTGCTTGAATGTCTTCAAGGGTTTGTAAAGTGGTTATCCCCAAAATTCTTTGTTCGGGAATTATCGGCACAGGTTCTGAGTTTGTGTCCATTTCTCCCATTCCAATTCGAGATAGCGCGTCCGCTTTGCCATTCTTACAGCCGGGACGGTAAGTGATTACAAAATCGAACTCAGCAAAGAACAAAGCCCATCGGAGCTGTCGTGAAGACTGAGCCTTGGCAGTTTTTAAATATTGTAAATTTCGGTGATCAGTGATCACGGTGATGGTATGCCTGCGCCAAGAAGATAATGCCGCCAAGCCTTAAAGGCGGACTTAATGGCTAATAATTCCTTATCGGTGAATGCATAATTTATCTCCGGTGGCAAGAACTTTCTGGACCAAAATGCTACGGGGTGCAGTTGGTTGGTTTCCGGGTCTCTCTGAGACAGGACAGCTCCCATGGCTAAGTTGGACGCGTCGGTTTCGACTATATATGGGAGATCGGGACGCGGGTGTTTCAAAATAGGTGCGGACGTATATTTAGCTTTCAATTCCTGAAAGGCCTGTTCAGCTTCCTCGGTCCATTCAAAACGTTTATTTTTCCGCAAGAGTGCAGTGATGGGTTGCACCACACGTGAAAATTCAGGGATAAACCTGCGATAAAAATTGGCAAAACCAAGCATGCTTTGGACACCTTTCACCGAACTAGGTGATGGCCATTTGAGGATGGCATCCACTTTCCTTGAGTCCATTCGGACCCCTTTAGGTGTCAGGATGAATCCAAGAAACTCAACCTCGGTGGTATGGAAAACGCATTTTTCCAGCTTTGCAAACAGTTTGTGCTGGCGCAATTTCTCTAGGACGGCCCTGACATGTTTTGTGTGATCTGATTCCGAAGAGGAGTACACAAGAATGTCATCGATATACACGACAACACAGACATCGATGAGTTCCCGAAGGACATCGTTCATGAAGAATTGGAGGGCAGCAGGCGCGTTGCACAACCCGAAAGGCATCACCTGGTATTCAAATAGTCCATATTTTGTACGGAAGGCCGTTTTCCATTCGTCGCCTTCTTTTACTCGTACCAGATGATAAGCACCCCGGAGATCTAACTTGGTGTATACGCAAGCGTCCTTCACCTGGTCAAGGAGTTCAGGGATCAAAGGCAGAGGGTAACGATTTTTAACAGTTATCTTGTTCAATGCGCGGTAATCGATACAAGTTCTAAGGTCGCCTTCTTTTTTTGGCACGAAGAACAAAGCCGAGGATGCCGGAGACTTTGGCGGGCGAATGAAACCATTGGCTAGGTATTGATCTAAATATTGTCTCAAATGCAGATTCTCCGGTTCAGTAAGGGCATAAATCCTGCTACAAGGGGGTTGTGCACCGGGCACCAGATCGATTTGGCAATCGTACGATCTGTGAGGAGGTAACGTGTTGGCCTGTTCCTTTTGGAAGACGTCCTGAAAGTCTTGGTATTCCGGAGGTAGTTGCATGGAGACAGAGGTTACTGATGCTAGACTGATCTTCAGATTTTCTGGGTAGCAGATTTGTGCACAATCCGGGAAGGTTATTCTCTTTGCTCGCCAATCAATTCGAGGATTATGTGTCTCTAACCAAGGGATTCCGAGAATAACCTGAAACTGTGGAGCCTTCATTACATCAAACACAACTGCCTCCCGATGGCCGTCCGGACCTACAAGTGTCACCTCAGCTGTGGAATGTGTTACCGGTCCAGAGGCAATTTCGGTTCCATCAACTGTGGTGATGACATCTTGTCATGATGCCTACCTCTAAGGAGCCAGGCCGGGCCCAGCAACCCCAGAGGCAGACATCATTTTCCCCAGGGAAGTCTCAGCGGGCCCAAGTCGGGGCCCTTTGGACTCAGTCCTGGCGCTTTAGGCGCCAGGTTCATAGCGGACCCCAGTCCTGGCGCCTTAGGCGCCAGGCTCATAGAAGAGGATATGCGTTTAAGTGCTTGGGTGCACACTTACCTGATGCAGACCTTGCTGCTTCATCCAGGCCCTCTTGAGGCCTGAATGGGACTACTTAAACAGTAGGACTACTTCACCACCCGGGTGTGGTCGGGGAAGGATACATATCTGATTGGTGGAAGGATACATACCAGGAACTTCTTCCAAGGCTATTTAAACCCACCCGAACAGCCACACATGCTTCGCGTTGTTCTGCACCTAGCAGCTGGACGCTCACCGTGTCAGCTCCTGCATCCTGACTTCAGCCACGCCTGCCAGCACCCTGGAACACCTGCAAGGGGAGAAAGGAAGAGAATAGGAGAAGAAAAGCCCTTACCTGCTAAATCTGCCTCCCGGAGTCATTTCTCCAACGGCCCTGAAAAGGAAGACATCATTTTAAAGGCATTTCGTTTCGATCGCTGCAGCGCTGCATTTTACTCACCTTTGCAAGGCGCTTCCATCTTCAGCAGCGATCTTCCGGATTCAGCTACGCCCCGGCGCCTAGAGGAAAAAAGACAAGAACAAAGATGAGAGGGAGAAAAGGAATAAGGAAAGCTCAGTTTCCTTTTAAGTCTTACCTGTTGGATTATTCACACTGCATTTCGGGTCCTGCCGCTTCCTGGCATCTCCGGACCCCGGCCCCAATGGGGAAAAAAGACAAAGACATTGAATGAGAGAATGCAAACACATTACCTGAGCGCTCATCCAGAACTGTTTCACTTCGGGTCGGCGCCATATCTCCGGCACTCCGAACCCCGGCCCCTAAGGGGAAAAAGACATAAGCATTAGCGCTTGCTGCAATTAGACAACAAACATTATTATTAAGCTTGAACTTTTGAACAGAACTTTTACAGCACCTTACCTGAACAGTCAAGCTTACCTGAACTCCCATCAATCCTCAATCCAGTGAAGTAACTGGGTTTCAACGCGCCCCTGCATCAGAAGCAGGATGGAGAGCTCATCCTTCCAAACCCTAAGGTGAGGCTTCAAGGGGAATCGTGGAGGAGGTATCGTGGAGGGTTGGAAGGGAGTGGGAGGCTTGAGCATTGTTCCACAGTTGGTAATACTCCCTTTTCACGCACAGGAGGGTATCCAACGAGCCAGGGAAGCCAGAATAGAGGGGCCCTTCCTGTCCATCTTCAGAGTTCTGCGCCTTCGACGCCGCGCCTCCGTGGGAACCAGGTGAGCGTTACAGAACGCGAAGCCTTACCACAATTTCCCACCTGGGCGCTATGGAGACTTCCGAGACAGATCAGCTGGCCCATCTTTTAGGGGAATTACGGGCAGAAGTGCACTCAGCCCGCCAGGAGACTAATGCTCTCAGAAGGGAACTAATCCTATCCAAGGAAAGAACTGATGATCTGGCCAAAAGGTTATTGCAGGGCCAGGCAGAGCACACTCCTTTACCAGTTTCCGGAGATATTTCTACAACAATGGGTTCGAATAACCCGGTACAAATCAATCTACCTGGACACATGCCTTTGGCCCCGCCGGAACGTTTTGCGGGGGATCCCAAGAAATATGCCGTTTTTATGAACCAATGCCGTTTACACTTTTTATGCAGGCCCGGGGCCTTCCCCAACGACCAGACCAAAGTAGCCTTTGTACTATCTTACCTCAGTGGCTGTGCTGCCGATTGGTCTATTCCATTGGTAAATCAGGATGATCCCATTCTCCGGGATTTCCAGGGCTTCCAGGCCAGCATGGAAAGATTGTTCGCTCGACACTCGCAGGGACAGGCCCTTGACAACGAACTGCTATCCTTACGACAAGGTAATCAGGATATTTTGTCCTATATCGCCACCTTTAATAGACTAGTTGTGGAAACCGGATGGCCTGAAAATAAAAGGATCACATTGTTTCATCGAGGCCTGCGCGGAGAGCTTAAAGATGTTATAGCTCAGATAGTAGATCCACCCCAGGCCTGCGCAGACTACATAGACTTAGTGGTTCAACTTGATCACAGACTTCAAAATAGAAAAGCAGATCGGCTCAAGTATGAAACCAGAGTACCTATCAAGACCCACGTTAACTCCAAGAGTACTGACGTTTCCGAACCTATGCAAATTGGCAGTGTTAAAGGACCATTAACGCAGAAGGAACGAGAGAGAAGGCGACAAATGCAACTTTGTCAGTATTGCGGAACTTCTGGTCACTTTCTTCAAGGTTGTCCAGTTAAACCACCCAAGAAGGTGGTTGGAGCCACTGATAACGAGTTATTGACACCTGGTTCGGGAAACGACCTAGCCCGACAAGCGTAGGGGTCCGCTTGCCGAGCTTGAAAACAAACTCTTTGACCTCGCATTTTGTCATGCCAATGGTGCTTGTGAACCCAAAACAGCCTCAGCAGTTGCATGCTATAAAAGCATACATAGACAGTGGAGCTATTGGAAATTACATAGACCGTGAATTGGCTTCCAGGATTAAGCTTCCTCTCCGCCCGAAAGTAGCCCAAGATGTAATTACTACAGTTGATGGAACCGAAATAGCCTCAGGGCCTGTAACGCATTCCACAGTTGAAATCACTCTGGTGGGTGAGGACGGACATCGGGAAGCAATCGTGTTTGATGTGATCAAGGCCCCACAATTTCAAGTACGTCTTGGAATCCCTTGGTTAGAAACACATAATCCGAGAATAGACTGGCGAGCAAAGAAGATACCTTTTCCTGATTGTGAACCAACCTGTTACCCAAGGAATCCAGCTATGGGTCTAGCCTCTGTAACTTCCACCCCTGTACAGCTACCATCTGAATACCAAGAATTCCAAGACGTTTTTCAGAAAGAGCAGGCTAACACCTTACCTCCCCATCGATCTTACGATTGCCAAATCGACTTGGTACCCAATGCACAACTACCTTGTAGTAGGATTTATGCTCTTACTGAACCTGAGAACCTGCATTTGCGCCAGTATTTGGATCAATACCTGGCCAATGGTTTCATTCGCCCATCAAAGTCACCAGTCTCTTCCGCTTTGTTCTTCGTACCTAAAAAGGAAGGAGACCTTAGGGCCTGTATTGACTACCGCACCCTAAATCAGATAATGATTAAGAATCGTTACCCTTTGCCCCTGATACCTGAGCTTATCGACCAAGTAAAAGATGCTCGTGTGTACACCAAGCTAGATCTCCGAGGAGCTTACCACCTGGTACGTATAAAAGAGGGCGACGAGTGGAAGACTGCATTCCGCACCAAATTTGGGCTCTTCGAATATCAAGTAATGCCCTTCGGTTTGTGCAACGCACCTGCCGCCTTTCAGTACTTCATGAATGATGTTCTTCAGGAACTTATCGATGTTTGTGTCATTGTTTATATTGACGACATCCTGGTGTATTCCTCCTCAGAATCTGATCACAGAAACCATGTTAGGGCAGTTCTTGAGAAATTGCGCCAGCACAAATTATTTGCCAAGCTCGAAAAATGCGTTTTTCATACCACAGAAGTGGAGTTTCTCGGATTCATCCTGACACCTCAAGGAATCCGAATGGACTCGCGGAAAGTGGACGCCATTCTCAAATGGCCATCTCCTAGCTCTGTGAAGGGAGTGCAAAGCATGCTTGGCTTTGCCAATTTCTATCGAAGGTTAATCCCGGAATTTTCTCGAACTGTTCAACCCATCACAGCTCTCCTAAAGAAAAACAAACGCTTTGAATGGACTCTTGAGGCTGAACAAGCCTTTCAGGACCTGAAAACCAAATTCACCTCTGCACCTGTATTGAAGCACCCGCGCCCAGATCTCCCTTACATCGTGGAAACCGATGCATCCAGTTCGGCCATGGGAGCTGTCTTGTCGCAAAGAGACCCAGAAACTAACCAACTACATCCTGTAGCCTTTTGGTCCAGAAAATTCTCTCCACCTGAACTCAATTACGCAATTACCGACAAAGAACTACTGGCTATTAAATCAGCTTTAAAGGCTTGGCGTCACTATCTTCTCGGTGCAAGACACACCATCACCGTAATTACAGACCACAGAAATTTGCAGTATTTAAAGACGGCCAAAGCTCAATCTTCGTGACAACTCCGATGGGCTTTATTCTTTGCGGAATCTGATTTTGTAATTACCTATCGCCCTGGCTGCAAGAATGGTAAGGCAGATGCCTTATCCCGGATAGGCATGGAAGAACCCAATTCGAGTTTAGAACCTGTGCCAATCATACCGGAACAAAGAATTCTGGGCTTGACTTCATTGCAAACCATTGAGGACATCCAAGCTCAAGTAAAACAGCTTTTTGACTCTTCTGCCTTACTGGAATGGAGTCAAAAGGGTCCTCACTACACCGTTAAGGATGATTTACCCTACTTCCAAGAGCGGTTATTTCTGCCAAGTAAAGAATTGCAGGAACTTGTCATTACCCGTTATCATGAATCATTAATGGAAGGACACCCCGGTATCGCGAAAACAGAAGAAAAGATCAAACGCCACTTCTGGTGGCCTTCTTGGAGAAAAGACATAAAGTCATTTGTGTTGTCTTGCGGAATCTGTGCCCAAAATAAGAGTCAAAAGAAAAGGCCAGCCGGCCTACTTCAACCTTTGGACATTCCACCAGCACCTTGGCACACCTTGTCAATGGACTTTATAACTGACCTGCCTCCTTGTGGTGGTTACAACACGATTCTCGTAATAGTGGATCTATTCTCCAAAATGGCCCATTTTATCCCTTTAAAAGGATTGCCGTCAGCTTCCACCTTGGCCAAGGAATTTATGGAAAATATAGTGCGGTTACATGGTTTCCCTTCCATATTAGTCTCAGACCATGGAAGTCAATTTATCTCCCACTTTTGGAAGAAATGTTGCCAACTAGCACAAATAGACGTGTGGTTATCCACCAGCCACCACCCCCAGACCGACGGACAAACCGAGAGAACCAATCAGACTCTCGAGCAATATCTGCGGTGCATGTTACACCAATCCGAGTTGAATTGGAAGGACATCCTTTGGATTGCAGAATATGCATACAACAATTCAGTGCATTCTGGAACCGGACAGACTCCTTTTTATGCCCTGTATGGTCACCATCCTTGGACCTCTGACCTAGATCCACCTCGGACCCTGGAGATGCCTGCAGTAAATCACCTACATGCCACAATAACCCAAGCCTTCAAAGAAGCTACAACCCACTTACAGCAAGCCAAGAAAAAGTATAAAGAAAACTCTGATTTGCACCGAAGTAAAACTCCTCCTTACCAAGTAGGAGATCAGGTATGGCTAGCAACTAAACATCTACCCCTTAAGGGTCAGCGAACTTTTAATCCCAGATTCATTGGGCCTTACCCCATCAAAGCTATTATCAACCCAGTGGCCTTTAAACTCGATTTACCATCCAACATGCGGATTCATCCCGTTTTTCACGCATCTCTTCTAAAACCAGTACAACCTGGAACCAGACTGTCTGAGCCCCCAGGCCCTGTCCAAATTGATGGAGAATTAGAATTCGAAGTGAAAGACATTTTAGATTCCAAGATAGTTAAGTCGAAACTCTTCTATCTTGTTGATTGGAAAGGATATGGACCTCAGGAAAGATCTTGGGAACCCAGTAACTATGTTCACGCACCACGATTAATTCAAAGATTCCATCGAAGATTCCCGCACAAACCAAAACCCCTGGAGGAAAAGACCTTGGGAGGGGCCTTGAGAGGGGGTACTGTTATGATGCCTACCTTTAAGGAGCCAGGCCGGGCCCAGCAACCCCAGAGTCAGACATCATTTTCCCCAGGGAAGTCTCAGCGGGCCCAAGTCGGGGCCCTTTGGACTCAGTCCTGGCGCTTTAGGCGCCAGGTTCATAGCGGACCCCAGTCCTGGAGCCTTAGGCGCCAGGCTCATAGAAGAGGATATGTGTTTAAGTGCTTGGGTGCACACTTACCTGATGCAGACCTTGCTGCTTCATCCAGGCCCTCTTGAGGCCTGAATGGGACTACTTAAACTGTAGGACTACTTCACCACCCGGGTGTGGTCGGGGAAGGATACATATCTGATTGGTGGAAGGATACATACCAGGAACTTCTTCCAAGGCTATTTAAACCCCACCCGAACAGCCACACATGCTTCGCGTTGTTCTGCACCTAGCAGCTGGACGCTCACCGTGTCAGCTCCTGCATCCTGACTTCAGCCACGCCTGCCAGCACCCTGGAACACCTGCAAGGGGAGAAAGGAAGAGAATAGGAGAAGAAAAGCCCTTACCTGCTAAATCTGCATCCCGGAGTCATTTCTCCAACGGCCCTGAAAAGGAAGACATCATTTTAAAGGCATTTCGTTTCGATCGCTGCAGCGCTGCATTTTACTCACCTTTGCAAGGCGCTTCCATCTTCAGCAGCGATCTTCCGGATTCAGCTACGCCCCGGCGCCTAGAGGAAAAAAGACAAGAACAAAGATGAGAGGGAGAAAAGGAATAAGGAAAGCTCAGTTTCCTTTTAAGTCTTACCTGTTGGATTATTCACACTGCATTTCGGGTCCTGCCGCTTCCTGGCATCTCCGGATCCCGGCCCCAATGGGGAAAAAAGACAAAGACATTGAATGAGCTAATGCAAACACATTACCTGAGCGCTCATCCAGAACTGTTTCACTTCGGGTCGGCGCCATATCTCCGGCACTCCGAACCCCTGCCCCTAAGGGGAAAAAGACATAAGCATTAGCGCTTGCTGCAATTAGACAACGAACATTATTATTAAGCTTGAACGTTTGAACAGAACTTTTACAGTGCCTTACCTGAACAGTCAAGCTTACCTGAACTCCCATCAATCCTCAATCCAGTGAAGTAACTGGGTTTCAACGCGCCCCTGCATCAGAAGCAGGATGGAGAGCTCATCCTTCCAAACCCTAAGGTGAGGCTTCACGGGGAATCGTGGAGGAGGTATCGTGGAGCGTTGGAAGGGAGTGGGAGGCTTGAGCATTGTTCTACAGTTGGTAATACTCCCTTTTCACGCACAGGAGGGTATCCAACGAGCCAGGGAAGCCAGAATAGAGGGGCCCTTCCTGTCCATCTTCAGAGTTCTGCGCCTTCGACGCCGCTCCTCCGTGGGAACCAGGTGAGCGTTACACATCTTTGCTGGTTTTAGGACGCAGAGGGAAGTTAATCCTGGAGACCAATTCACGATCCACATAGTTTCCTATAGCCCCACTATCGATGTATGCCTTTATTGCATGCAACTGCTTAGGCTGTTCCGGATCTACGAGGACCATTGGCACAATGAAATGCGAGGTCTTAGAGTTAGTTTTCAAGCTCGGCAAGCGGACCCCTACGCTTGTCGGGCGTGGTCATTTCCCGATACAGAGTTTTCATGGATTTTATCAGCGGCTCCTACCACCTTCTTGGGCGGCTTTGCCGGGCAATCTCGTAGAAAGTGTCCAGAGGACCCACAATAAAGACATAATTGCATCTGCCGTCTTCTTTCATGTTCCTTTTGAGTTAGAGGTCCTTTAACCCCTCCGATTTGCATTGGCTCAGAGGCTTCAGCCCCCTTGAGGTTAGCGTGGGTCTTGACCAACACCCGGGTCTCAAACTTGGACCGATCTGCTTTTCTGTTTTGCAGTCTGTGATCCAATTGGACCACTAAGTCTATATATTCTGAGCATTCTTGGGGCGGATTTACAACTTGGGCCAGGACATCTTTAAGTTCTCCACGTAGACCTCGATAAAATAACGTGATTCTTTTATCCTCTGGACACCCAGTTTCCACAATTAGTCTATTAAAGGTTGCAATGTAGGATAGGAGGTCTTGATTGCCCTGTCGCAGAGATAGAAGTTCATCATCCAGAGCCTGCACCTGGGAGTGTTGAGCAAATAACCTTTCCATGCTTGCTTGAAGTCCTTGAAAATCACGAAGAATCGGGTCATCTTGAGTTACCATTGGAACTGACCAATCGGCAGCACTGCCGCTGAGATATGACAATACAAAGGCTACCTTGGCCTGGTCATTAGGGAAGGCCCCAGGTCTGCATAGGAAATGCAAACAACACTGATTCATGAATACGGCGAATCGTTTGGGGTCCCCAGCAAAGCGTTCGGGTGGGGCCAGCGGCATGTTTCCAGGTAGATTGATCTGCACCGGGTTACTGGAAAGCACAGGAGCGGGGTTCCCCCCGGAACCGGGTAAAGGAGTTTGTCCAGCTTGACCTTGCAAAAGCTGTCTAGCCAGGTCATCAGCTTTTTCCTTTGTTACAATCACTTCCCTCCTAAGAGCATTAGTCTCTTGACGAGCGGCGTGTACTTCGGCCCGTAATTCCCCCAGTAGTTGGGCCAACTGGTCAGTCTCAGAAGTTTCCATAGCGCCTGGGTGGGAATTTGTAGGAAGGCTTCGCGTTCTGTAACGCTCACTTGGCTCCCACGGAGGCGCTGGTCTAGTCTGGGTTGCTGTGGCCTCTTCAAGCGTGATGCGCAGAACTCGGACCACCGATTGAACAGGACCCCCAAATCTTGCTTGTCTGGCCCATAGGAATATCCTTCTGCAGATGAGAAAGGAGATTAACTGTCTGCAGAATAGTGGGCTTGCTCCCCCCTTCCTCCCTTCGTTCTTCTTTGACTTCCTCCAAAACCCCCGGTTTAAGCTCACCTTATGGTTTGGAAGGATGAACTCTCCATCCTGCTTCTGGTGCAGGGGGGCACGTTCGTCCAGTTACTTCACTGGTTTTCAGAATGGCGCTGGCAAAATCCACTTGACTTTTCTGACCGATACGCCGTAAGTATGAAGATTCAAAAGTTCAAGTGTGAGCCTCTTTTTATGTTGTCTTCCTAACCTGTGATCTGTCCTTTATTTCAGGTGCAGAATGAAGGCGATGCATTGAGGGGTTAAATTGCCGATGGTAAAATCAGGTGAGTTAGTGATGAGGGCGACCCCTCTAAATGTCTTTATAATTCCCCAGTAATGTCTTTTGTCCTTTCCCCATAGGGGCCGGGGTGCGGTACCTGCCAACGAAGCGGCGCCGACCCGAAATGTGGAATGGTTCACCAAGAAAAGCCGGTAAGTGTTATTGCTGAAAATTCGGCTTTCCTCCTGTGTTCCCTCTGCTCACCTTTTGTCTCTTCTTCTCTCCCCTAGGTGCAGAGATGTGGCGACCGGTGCTGACAGCCGCGATGGAGCCGGGAGATGTCTCGAGGACAGGTGAGTGAAGCGCGGCGCTGCAGCGAGCAACGCGATGCTTTTAAATGGAAGTCTTTCTGCATGAATGCTGGCGTGAAGATTCCAGATGCAGGTGAGAAGTTTGAATAAGTTCTTGGTTTTCACCTTTCTCTTCTCTTCTTTCCTTACAGGTGTTCCAGGTTCGAGGCGGGCGTGGCTGGAGTACAGGTGCAGGAGCAGACACGGTGAGCGTTCAGCTGCTGGGATGCAGGACAACGCGAAGCACGTGTGGCTGTCCGGGCATGGCTTAAATAGTCTTGGAAGAAGTCCTAGGTAAGTATTCTTCCACAGCCCCACCCAAGTAACAAAATAGTCCCTTCAGTAAAATAGTCCCTCCTAAGCCTCATTTGGCATAGTCCCTCCTAAGCCTCATAAGGGGCAGCTGGGCTTTTACCCGGGGGCATGATGCCTGCTCCCGGGGGTGCTGGGCCTGGCCTGGTACTCCGGGGTTAGGCATCATGACAGCGAGACACCAACCAATCCTGAAGTTGAAGGGCCTGGAGGACTTGAGAAAGAGTAACCACCTTGAACGTGTCCTTCCTGAGGAGCTTGTTCAAACCACGCAAGTCCATGATGGGTCTCAATCCTCTGTCTTTTTTCGGGATCAAAAAATATGGGGAATACCATCCCTTGTTCCTCTTCGCTAAAAGTACCAGTTCTATGGCACCTTTTTCCAGCAGGGATAGGATCTCTTGGCAAAGAGGGGATCTGTACGCTTCAAAGAGAGCTTCCCCGGTGGATTGTCGTGAGGCCTCTGCCAGAAAGGAAGACAGTAACCGTGGGCTATGATCTCCAGAACCCACACATCTGAAGTAATGGCACCCCATTCTACAAGATGCTGCGCCAGCCTTCCCCCAACCAGCAAACCATGGGACATGGCCTCATGACTGAGCGGAAGTGGCTGCGGCAGTGCCTGAGGGCAAGGAGGCAACTGCCTGAGCGGCTTTGGCACCTTGAGTACCTTGGTTTCCACCTCTGGTACTCCTACGGTGGCCCCTTTGACTGGCAGCTCCCCTCGATCTACCAAAGGAAGAGTAGTATCGAAAGGAACCTCCCCTTCATTGCTGTCCCCTAGGCCGAAAAGGCAGAGGTTGACGCACTGCAGCGCTCAAGGACTTCGCTGCAGCTTTGGAGGTCTGCAATCTCTCAAGGCTGTCGTCAGCCTTGCTGCCAAAAAGATGGACACCATCAAAGGGCATGTTGAGAAGCCGGGACTGTACATCAGGAGCAAACCCCGACTTCCGCAACCACGCAAACCTGCGCATCACGGTGCTCGCCACCATGGACCAGCTGACAGAGTCTGCCATGTCCAAACCCGACTGAATGGTTTCACACACAGCATCCTTGCCATCCTGAACGAGGGCAAGAAAATCATCCCGATCCTCCCCTTCGGGAATATGTTCAGCCGCCAACGACACACAATTGCACAGAGTGTGCATGAATCTTGCAAGGGCACAAACGGAGGTGGCTGCCTTTAAAGCCATACCCCAGAAGAAAATACCTTCTTCGCCCAACCATCAAAGCGTTTGTTGTCCCTATCAGGAGGGATTGTAGGGTACGCAGCCTGCTTTGCTGAGGCCGTAGCCGCCTGCACCACCAAACTCTCCGGAGTGGGGTGCATAGACAAGTAGCAGGGGTGGTATTTTTTTGGCAACGACTTATTCACTGCCGGGACACTCTCCGGAGCAGTCCAAGCTGCTGCCACCCTTCTCTGTAAGGCCACATGAAATGGCAACACCGGGTCAGTGGGTGGACCTTGGTCCAAGATATCTGTCAGGTCATCGTGCAGAAAATTCACAGGTGGAGCAGACCACCCCAGATACTCCATCACCCTCGACATGAGGCACCTGTACGAGGAGTCAGCATGTGTACCAGGCTCAGGCCTGCCAAACTCAACCTCCGGGGAGGTATCAAGACCACTTGCGCCATGTAAAGATTGACAAAGGTCTTCCAATTGGCTATGACCAGACAACAGGTCATCAGGAACCTCAGGAGGCACAACCTCCTCTTCATCAGACCCTACCTCTACCTCAGAAATGTACTCCAAGGGTTGGAACAAGTCCACCCTGGGAGGAGGAACAGAGAATGGGTCAAAGATAGGCCGCACAAACTTGCTGAGCGCCTTTCTCTGAGCTTCCACAGCTCTCCTGGGCACCTCCGGCAAATGTTCCTCAAAAGGCGTTGAGGGTGCCAATGGGAGTGGCATTAACGTCGACCGAGGCGCCGACGACTTGGACAACGGCTTCGAGGCCGGAGCCCCGAGTTTGTCCTTCGATGGTCTCGGCGCCAATGGCGTCGATGACTTTCTCGGAGCCGGAGCCTCGAGCAAGTCCCTCGACGGACATGGTGCCGATGGCGTCGATGCCTTCTTCGAAGGCCTCACAGGCTCCAATGGCCTGGACGGCGTCGAGAACCTGGAGCGAGCACGGTGGCGACCATCCTTGTCCGATCGGGACCTCGACGGTTCCTGATGACCGCGCCGACTGCCCGAGCCCAAAGGCGTGCGAGCGGTGGCTCTAGCGCATTCCCTGCAGCTTCACTCGAAGGCGCGGATGGAACGGTGACCTGCAATTCGAAAATCACCATCATCTGCCGGCGGAATTCATCCCATTCGGCCGGCGACAAGTGTTTCGTGGGACAAGCCACCCGCCGTCTGGCAGAGTCCTCTGACGAGGAAGGCGACCGGTGATGCGCTTCCGCGAATGCCTCGAAGAGGCCCAGGAATGGCGGGACCCACTCCTAGAACGAGACCCCCTGGATTTACGCCGAAGCGGAGAGTCGCCCCTCGAATAGCCGGACGAAAGTCCAGCGGATTCCGACTTATGGGGCTTGGAAACCCTACCTACCGACAGCTTCTTCTTCCGCTCCCGCAAGGCCTTCAACATCAAAGACTGGCATTCGTCGCAGTCATCGGTGGTGTGGCTCTCGCCGAGGCACCAGGGGCAGACGTTGTGCGGGTCCGTACGTGACATCTTGGAACCGCAGTCCCGACACTTCTTGAAACCTAACTTTAGTGTAGCAGAAGACGAAGACATACTCCAACAACAATGGAAGAACCGATTCAACAGGAGAACCAAGGCGCGCTGAGATTTTGAAGCGAACACGTTCGCGGAAAAAACAGAACTGAGGCTACGGGCGTCGTGCGTCCTACATATAACATCCAGTGACATCGACGGTCGGAGGAGGTCCTCGAGGGAGCGTATCGATGTCATCGACGCAGGATGCGTACGCCGAACGTTTTCCGAAGCAGCACAGCTGTTGTAATCACTGTCAAAAGATGTGGAATACATCGAAGGACACAATCCCCTCGAACTATTAGTTTTAGAAAGCCACTGGACATCACAGTATGTCCAAGAAATTCATCTGTACAAAGAAATGTGACATTAACAGCAATCTATTTGGGGAAGAAATTAGCAACTGTTAACTGGTACCTGGCTTATGACCGCTAGGAGATATTTCAAACGTAAGGTTTGGTTCTCATGTCAAACAGCCTACCTGCCTTGATCAGGAAAGGCCCTATGACAATCGGATAAATGTTTGCGACTGGAGCATGAACACAGGGAGGGGGGAGGGGAGAGGGAGAGAGGGAGAGGGAGAGAGAGAGAGTGAAAGGGAGAGGGAGAGAGAAAGAGAGCGGTGGAGAGAGAGAGAGACACCCCCCACACTGACCCAGGGTTCTCTTCCTACAGGCTATGAAATACATATTGTGGTTAATTTGCAATTGAACTCCTCTTGTACTCTTGCGTGTGGTACTGTGGGTTGTTGTGGGATGAGCATGTAGATGTTGAATATGTTGACATATTAATTATTCTGGTATTCTATATCACGCCACTATTACCAAGTATCCATTTTCAGAGCACTTGGTAGCAGCTATGAGTAATTACCATAATTTCTCTTATTGTCAAATGCAATTTTCGACATCAGAAGGATGGAAGAATTAGTCGGCCTAGAGGAGTGTGAAACCCCTATCCATTCAGTAGTTCCCCCCTCATCCGAGACGCATGCTATGTGCAGAGCTTTCCGCTCGGCTCCATCAGAGTGGTATTGGACGGATCAAAACTGCTCCTCCAATTGTGGCTGTGCCTGATGCCATTATGTTGTTTTTTACGCCCCTTGTAGGCAATTTAGGAGAGCTCGAGAATGGTGTGTAGCAGTAGCAACACGTATTGCTCTTGCTTTATTAGAGTTTGACTCTTAATTTGAGATGGACTTCACTTTTTCATTCAAGAATGTTCAATGTAACTCTCCTAACCATATCAAACATTGTTTTTCATAAAACAGATTTATTTGGTGACGCAGCGCTAAGTTATGAGTCTATTGTGGCTAATGCATTTTGGAGTTCGTCTGTCTTCAGGGCTCACCCTTACTACCGTCAATCACAAAAATCAATAAAACCAATTTAAAAATACTGCAAAGCGAGAACACGTGGTTATTCCAAGGGCAACTTTGGGATTCTTTTTCTGTACTTTACAATCTAGTGCCTAGCGGTGTACCACTTGTGTTTATATATCTTTTAACTTGATTTTAAAACATAAGCAGGTGCCCACCTATAAAACACCGCCAGCTGCCTGTAGACTATTAGAGGCCATAAAACCACTAATTCCAATTGAAATGAGAGACTATGGGCCTCATTACACGGTAGGCGATAAGCGTTTACCGGTACTGGTATTTTACTGGTACCGGTAAATCCTTACCGCCTTACGACGAGCTTTTTGCAGGCGTTAAAAACCAACCCGCAAAGGGACCAGTGGAGCTAATTACGGTACCGCAATTTGCGGTACCGTAATTAGCGCCTTCCCCATTCCCATAGAGCCCTATGGGGAAAAAATGGGAATGGGGAAGGGCAATGGTGGAAGGGGGAATTACCGCCCCGTCAACCTTGGAATAGGGCCGTAGTTCCCCTTTCCACCAAGGCGGTGCGGGAGAAGGTCTTTTTGAGTATCATTCACTACATAACTTTGGGTCACTGGCAGCAGTTGTAAAAATAATACAAGCGCCCCAGGCGTGTGTAACTTTATTCCACACATCCCTAGAAACCTGGATTTGATGGGTTTATATGATTGCGTCATTTAAAAAGGGAAGAACTCAATTCAGGTAGAGGCTTCCCTGATTGTTTATTAAATATGCATGGCTAGAGAGGACTGCGGTCTATTCCCTCATGAATATTTGATATGAAGTGCTTGTAGAACAGGCTCCTCTTTCTTAGATGTCTACTAGGATATATTTAAAAAGAATATGCATGGTAGATTTGAAGGGTAACAACATAGCATTTGGTATAAACACACATACAGTACAGGGATTTATACCATCTTCGCTTTCATGTTCCACAAGGAATTTACACTTGATGTTATTGTTAATATTCGTAGCAAACGTTCTTCTCTGGAAGATTCTAGGCAAATTTCACTGATCACAAAATATCCATATGCAATGGTTACATTAATGAGATTAGACCTATATGGTTTGTTAATTGGCCACTGCACGCCTTCCTGTTTATGATACCAAATCCTTCTCACCACTTTGTGTGTGTTGAATCCCTGCCCTGCTATGTTGATCACTATCCCTCTCTGCCCAGAGCAGGTGTTGCATGTCTGGGCTCTTTCCCATCCTTTCCTTCCTTCTGTCTAATGATGCCTTTGCCACTCCTGCTCTTTTCCACATACCTGGTATTGCCCCAGCCTGGTTTTGCTGTACACTATTTCCCCTTTATTTACATAACTTGTGTGCCCCTTTGGTTTGTTTCTTTTCTGTGTGACTAACATCTTTGCTGACCCTTTCGGCATATGCTTGATATTCTTCACACACCAGTTCCTTTGAGCCAGGGGTATGAATTGAAGTATATTGCCCGAAGAAAAGTAGCATTTCAGTGCCTCCCTTGTCTTACAATGTGCCCAAATGGTATGCTTTTAGGTCCGCAATGGTGCCACCTGGTGTGCTCTACTGTTGCCGCCCTAGGTAGCCACCTACAATTGCCTTAATATAACTTAACTAGCATTATGGGGGAAGCCAACTTAATGAGTGTTCTTACATGGGATACAGGTATTTACTATCAACTGTCATTTTAAAGGAGCGAAGAAGGAGATTCACTGGTTTAATCCAGAATGCACTAAGGCTAAAGCAAGGTTGATAGCCACCCTTAAGAACCCGGTGCGTTCTAGAAGGGATATAACCTCGGTAACGGCACTTTATAAAAAAAACTTTGCCACAAAGGAAAGCTGACATTGAGAATGTTTCATGGAAAGATCTGGTGCTTGCATCTGTAGATACCCAAAATGGTCCTTTTTATAGATATAAATCTCAAGACTTAGTCACAGTGGTTTCTGACCAGGCCTGGGTAAAGCACTATTCCTGTCTTTATGGTGCACAAAATCTGGGCTGTAATTTGGAATCCCCCTCTATTTCAGACCCTCATGTATCAGGGGATTGCGCGCTATTTCTTTGCATTGGACGAAGTTGTCCGTGTGATAAGGGGCCAAAAGGCGAATAAGGCGCCAGATCCGGATAATATCCCAGATTACCTTTTCTTGCACGAGATTCATTTATGGGCCCCAATTCTCACCCTTAGTTTTAATGCTATTACTGCAGAGAGTGTTGTACCCTCTTCTTGGTGGCAGGCCCTGATCCAACCTATTTTCAAAAAAGGGCGAAGAGATCTCCCTGGTTCATATAGGCCGATATCCCTTCTGGATTCGGTGTTTCAAATGTTTGGACGTGTAGTCCTTGCTAGGATGGAAGCTGGAGTGATAGAAAGCAACATTGTATCTCCAATTCAGCTAGGTTTTAGAGTGGGCCTGGGTACGTCTGAGCAATCTTTGAATGTACTTAATCATAGCACACTTGTTATATATTAAGGAGGAGCCTGTCTTTCTGGCCTTCATGGACCTGAGCACCGCTTTTGATAAGTTTAATTGTGCTAAGTTATGGCGAGTGCTCAAGTCCATGAACTGCCCAGGGGAGATGGTGGTCCTTCTGATCAGGCTTCATTATTCCAACCAGGAGTAAGTGCTTGAAATGGGCGCTGTACAGATTATTTTACGGTGGTGAAGGGTGGCCCCTGTTAATTAGCCTGCACATCAATGCTCTCTATCACCATCTGTTTAAATGTACCCCAGACGAGGTTGGGTGGGAGAGTATTACTGCTCTTGGTTTACACTGACAGCACTGTTCTTGTTGCGTGTACCCTAACAGCACTCCAGAAATGTATTTCGGACTATGCAACCTTTATGAATGACTTAGACCTAAAGGTCAATGAGCAGAAGTCGGCTGTTATGGTGTATTTTAAAGGGAAGCAGCCTCCAAAATGTCCGCTCATGATCAGCAAGGGCGCAAATATTCCCATTGTCAAAACTTTTGACTATTTTGGGATTACATTTTAATCCAATTTGTCCTCACCGATCACATTATGAAGCAGTCTGTAAAGTTTAGGCAAGCGCTTGGGGTGATGGGGGGCGGGTGAAAAGGTCTTTAGCCTTGTTCAAAACCAAACCAATGGCTCTGATTTTATAGATGCATATAGTAAGGCAATATCAGTGACTAGGTATGGAATGGAAGTTTGGGGGTTCAGTAATTTAGGTCCTTTACAGATAATTGAGAATAATGTCTTTAGCCATATTCTGGGTCTTCCCTGTTCTGCATCTAATATTGGTGTACACCTTGAACTTGCTTGTGATTTGATATGTGATAATCTATCTCTTCAGCTCTTATTTCTTTGTTTCAGAGTATGGCGCAACGACAAAGCCATCCCGAAGCAAGATCTTATCAAATATATCAGTTTGAAAAATCCTAATGCTAGGATCCTATGGCAGGCCAGCATAAAAGAGTTGAGAAACCAAAATGACAACCAGCAGTTCCACTTTCCAGAAACTCTATTGCCAAAACAGGTTAAGGTGTGGAAAGCATGTGCAAGAAGTCGCAGGATAGAGAAAAGAGAATCGATTGAATTGCTTACTCCCTTCAATAGAAGAACATGTAATTGTATCAGGTCTGTGTATTTCGAAATATCTTCTGTGGGCTGAGGTCCCAAGTCAGAGAATGCTTATTACCAGAACATGTTTTAACTGGCTTCCTCTTGGAGCCACTGTGGCGGTCCGGGAACAAAATCCCTAAACACAATTGTGTGTATTATGTAATGACCTATTTGAGGAACTAGCTCACTTTTAACTATTTTGCCCAGCATATTCTAACCTCAGAGCAAGGACCGTGAGATTGATTCTGCACGAACTTGGCTTCACACAATATAGGTCAGCTTTGTGCTTTTTGTTGCGTGCTGATTCTCCAAGAGTGGGTTGGGCGATACTAACCTTTGTTAGGTGTACCCTTGGCAAAAGAAAATCTATTATGAATGGAAGTTTTTATTTTTTCCTTTGTACTCATGTTTTATTGCGTTATTGTTATTATCTTTCTGATATTTTATGATTGTTGATGTGATGTAATTTGTATAGGTGTTTTGTTTTGTATGGTGTTTTTATGGAAATGCAATGGTTTCTAAAAATAAACAAGTAAGGATACAGGCCTGCGGTGCACTCACTATGAACAAGTGTTGTTACATTGGTATAGCATTTTCCTGGCATTATGGCTAAAGCCACCATTATCAGTGTTGTTGAGTGAAAAATACAAACGGGCCTACATGCAGCCAGTGTGAACATGTTTATTGGCATGAAAGGAAAAGCTAACTTGATGAGTGTTCTTGGGTGGGAAGTGCAGCCAGCATGGACAAGTCTAATTACCATTGCACAGCATTGTATTAGCATTTTGGGCAAAGCCAACATGAGTTTTCTTACATGGAGACATTGGCCTACACTGGTGCGGCCAGCATGGCCATGTTTTCTTATAGTATAACTACTTGCATTAAGGGCAAAGCAAACATGAGAATATTCCTACTTCAATACTGACATAAAGTGGCACAGCCAGTATGTAAATGTTTTTTACACTTACAGGATACATTTCTTTTTAATTCTTATAGAGCGATGCACATCCATAGGCCTCAGAGCGCACATAAAAGACAGACTATCAGCAGGGATCAAGAGGTTTGAGGCCGGCAGAGAGGTCAGACAAGAGAATACTACTCTTATACAGGCATATATTATGGGAAAATGCATCATGAAAATGCATTTAAAAATGCTCTGTGCGCTCTTGCTGACATGGCATCGATTCAAATGTTCACGTGTTGCCCTGCAAATCTGATTGTCAAATGTGTTGCTTTTTACCCAATTTTTCGCCAAAAGTTTGCTTTAAAATGCAACATTTTAAGTAATTTTTTAAAAAGAATATCTTGGTGGGAGAACCCCTGAACCACGCTCTGATGGGAAATATTAATGTCATCGAAGTACAGAATTCACCAGCCGCCATTTGGGGCCAGTATTCGGAATCTTCAAGGAACATGGAGTTCGTATTCTTAAATTCCTGGGGTGGTATCTAATGTTTGCTGACCAAAGGTAGGTGGGGCCCTTGTTACATACCACAGTGGGGTTAGGGGCATGTGGTTTTGAGTATGTGTCATGAAATCGGGAACCAATTCATCCTTTTCATGGACTGAGGGATATGATTGTGGGGTTTTAGGCTGAAGATTGCCCAGCCTCGTGTTATGACTGGATTCAAGCTTGAAAGTCGAGGATTTGGGAAGACCATAGTCTAATCTGAGGAGGCCAATGGACATGTTCATGCTCAATGAGTGGGGGTAAGGAAGAGAGTGGTGCAGTGGACCATATTGTTGAAGGAGCTGGAAGGCTTGATGAAATGGTTGATTGTATTGCTTAGCTGGAGCTTATGATCGATTTGGATTCATAAAGTGAAGACACATTTGATGATTAGTGGGAAGGAGTGTGTTAGGCAGAAACCTGTGCAGTTCCCTCGGGGAACACTGCAAAAGATTTAAGACTACAGGTATAGCAGTAAACCCACTTGGTAGCAGTCCGCACCACCCAGATTTACCTGGTAGCTGTGGCTGAGCAGTCAGACTTCCCTCAAGAAGAGTTAGGCAGTATGCAAAGTATACACAATATGTACTCAGACACAATAGCACAAGCAAACACTGACCAGAGCTTGGTTTCAAAAGTATATAGTTATTTATTTTCAAGAACACATAAGTTGAAGACACTCTAGCAAAGTATGGTAAAAACACTTCCAACACAGTTATAATGAAAGCAGTTTCAACCCTTACTCCTATCTAGACAACTCTAGGTTAACACCACATAATTAAAACAGAGGTGAGCGCTTAACGTTAGATGACACTCTAGTAGGTTCAAGGAAGGGATAAAAAGAAACAGAAATGGGTTAAACACACCACTCTAAGGTCCAGAACACTTGCAATAGACTCAAAGAAGCACAAAGTCACAGGTGAGCAAAAGTCACTAGGCAGGGCCCACTCTTAGAGTAGCCGGAGCGAAAATGTGCCCAAGATCACACTGTTATTAGGGATTCAAAGTCTTGCAAAGAGTTAGAAAGAGTTTAGAGTGGCTTAGAAGTTTAGCCAGGGTATTCCAGGCACTCCCAGGTTCGAAAGCCGGGGGCTAAATCTACCCCGTACAGTCGGTGGCAAGGGAAGCCAGGCGGAACACAGTACCTTAAGCGGAAAGGGTCCTCCAGCAGTGGCAGTTGTTCCAGGCAGTGGCAGCAAGGCTCGACGTCGGTCAGGGGAGAAGAAGTTCTCGCTGAAGAGCAGAAGAAGAAGGTCGTTGCACTGCCCGGGAAGAAACCAGCCGCGGAGTCCTCCGGTTAAAGGGTTGTACCGATTTTCGTGGTTGGGGTAAAAGTGGTGGGGTTCCGGTTGCCGGGGTGCTTGGCACTGGCAAGGCGGCCACGAGATACCTCGAGAAGCGAAAATGAGGCGAAAACTGGTTGTCCCCACCAGTCAAGGGAAGGAGCCACTCCGTTAAGGGTTCTCCTCGGTCGTCGGGAAAAGTGGTGAGACGGTTCAGCAGGGCTCCACCGGGTGGTGTCGTCGAAGCAGGTCGGCTCAGCTCTTCCCTCGTCGGATTCTTGGTCCTGTGGCGACTTCTGAAGTTCCAGTCCCCAAAGCCCTGCTTTTATGCAGCAAACCCCCATTCACCCAGCCTAGCTGTCACTCAAACATGCTAAGTGGTGAGCCGGCCGGCTCACCACTTGGGCCAATCAGGACGGAGTGCGACTTGAGTTACCAAGGTAACTCAGTCCAGGGTGCCTAAATCCCCCTCCACCCCTCCTAAGTACCCCAGACAGAGTGGCACCACTTTGGAGGGCTTCTGTGGAGAAGCCCGCCAAAAGTGGAACAAAGGGCTCCACTTTGGGTCAGAGTTACAGAGGCGAACACCAACGCCATTTTTAGAATCAAGTTTTGGCAAAAAATCCCAACCGGAGTTATAATAATAAATATATAAACCGGCGGTATGTTTAAGGCTACCGTAAATAAATAATTAAATGTGTTAGCCTAAAACAATGGGAAATCCCATAGGAAAATATTCGCGGTCGAATATAAAACGTAGTTTCCACTGCCACCAGCCAAAACTCGATCAGGGGGGACGGAGACGTGCCCCCTCGACTAACAGACCCTGGGGCAATCGAATTGCCCCAGCCAGTACGTCCACAATATGATGGTTTGTACTGGTTCTGTTCAGGATTCAAGACTAGCAAAGTCTTTGGTGACTTTACATGCCCTGGGAGACAGTAGTCAGTCCCAGGATATGGAGTCTATGTTGGGGAGTCCCTAGGACACCCCTGGGTTACGGCACAGAGGGTGCTGTGTAACCCACATCCAAAAAATACATGAGGCCCTATGGAGTAAAAGACCCCATAGCCCATTCAACACAAGGTTTAACCAAGAAAACACACTTTAACATGCCCAAGAGTGAGGGTAAAAGAGTCTCACTCTTGGCAGGAGAAAAAAAGAAACCCTAGAAATCCAGCAAAGCTGCTGGGGGACTCACTAGGTAGGGAAATTCGGCCTAAACAGAGAATTCTCCCTAACACTCGCCCCCCCCCAGACTAAGGGACAGGAGGATTTAATCCACTCCTGGATGAACCTCATACCTCTAGTCGATGATATACATCCTAGAGAGTCCATCAGCATTTTGATGGTGACACCTTGACCTATGTTCAATGGAGAACTCAAAGGTTTTCTTTTGCAAGCTAACGGACCTACAGACCCTTTGAGGAACATCAGTCTTTTTGTTATAGGGGATCTGGTTGACCAGTCCCTCAGAAGTTGGTACAACTTCTGAACCTATGTTAGGCTTTTTCAAGGGGTCCTTATAAAGGATTCCCTTAGATCTAGAGGGGCCTCCAAGGTTCCTCACCACCTCTCTTGTGGGAGCAGGTTGGGTCTTAGGCCTCTTGGTTGGAGGGGTTGGGGTTAGGCAATGTACCTGCTTCCCCTTCCTCTTAGATCTACCCTTACCTATTTTAGGAGTTTCCCCCCTAATATTAGGATTTGAGTTGGGGTCTTCAGTAGAAGGTCCAACAGTCTGAAGGTTTTTGGCCTTAGACTTTTCTTTTCTGGTTTTCCACCAGCACTGAGAATTACCAGTTCTCTCAGGTCCAGATAGGGGCCTAGTTGGTCTATCCACCTCTTCCTCAGAAGTAGGGGGAGTCAGAGACTCTGAGACTAGGGGAACAAGGATGGAGCTTGGTTGGGGCTCCCATGTTCCTAGCATACTATCCTGAAAGGTGCCTGGGTCAGAGGTCAACTTACTAAACCCAAGGCTTGTAGTGGGGTTCTCAGTAGAGGGTCCCACAGGCTTAGAAGGGTCCTTCAAGGTAGCCTTTCTAGCCAATTTGGTTAAGTTCTGCTTCTCCATACTGGGAGGCCTGGGGGTATGTGACACTACTCCTAGAGTTCTTAGGTCATTCCCCAACAGGACCTTCCCAGGTACCTCAGTCTGAACACTGACAGGGATCCTCACTGTCATGTTGTTACACTGAATGAGGGCTGGTAGAATAGGAACCATTTGGACAGGGCCTCCAGACATCTTAGTGGGACCTTTGGGTGCTTTGGCCACATCCTCAGGTTGAAAGAAGCTTTCATCCACTACTGTTCTGCTGGCCCCAGTGTCTCTCCTGGCAGGAGTATCCTGGCCATTGACAAGAACACTGTCCACATAATACACCTTAGAGTTAACAGGTAGGGAGTTATACACAACCCTATTCTGGGGACTAACCAGACCCATAGGCTCTAAGTTTACAGTTGCTTGAAGACCCAAGGGTTCTTCAGCAAAGAGTTCAAAGTGGGCACTAGCCATCTGTACTTCATCCTCAGGAGTGAAGGCTAAGGAGACTGTGCTGATCCCTGCAGGTTTACCCTTGCACTTGGGATCTCCTTTGATATGGTCAGTACCCTGACAGACATAGCATTGTCCAAATGCTCTCTGGAAGGGTGGCTTGTTCTGACCTCCTTCTGGCTTGTGGCCAGAAGGTACAGTAGCCTGAATAGGTTTCCCATGTGGCTTACCCTGGTTATTTTGTGGTTTGGGGCCCTCTTTGGGATAGGAATTATTAGAATTCTCCTTGGAGTCTGTTTTTGGCTGTTTCTCCCCATCCTTCTTCTGAGTGACCCCAGAATCCTTGTGAGTGGCCCTGTTGGCAACCCACAAGTCAGCAGCCTTAGCTAGTTTCCGGGAATCTAATTCCCTGGAATCAGCCAAGTGTTGTCTGAGCTCAGGAGAGCAGGCATCATGAATAGTCTCCAACATAAACAAATTCTTCATACCTTCATAAGTGTTCACCTTGTAACCCTTAATCCATCCCTCTAAGTTTTTCAAACATTCACTCACCCAGGTAGCCCAAGGGGTACCATCATGCTTTTTGAGGCTCCTAAACCTCTTAAGATACTGGGAAGGGGTCTTCCCAAACCTAGCTATCAAAGCTAGTTTTACACATTCGTAGTCCTTCCTATCCTCCTCCCCCATCTCCATTACCACATCAGTTGCAACAGGGGGAAGCCTAGAGAACAACCAGGTGAGTAAGTCATTTCCTGTGATGTTCTGGAGCCCATGATTATATTCAAACAGAGACAACCAATCCAACACATCCAACTTAGGCTCATACATACCAATCAATTCTTTAGGCATCCGGGGTCTTTTAGGACTGGAACTTCTAGAGGAGCCAGAGAGAGAAGCATTCTCAACAGATAATTTCTTCATTTCTAAGTCATACTTGAGCTCCATTTCCCTTAGCCTTAGTTCTTTGTCAGTTTGAGCATTAAGTTTCTTATACTCCAATTCTAGTTTCATTTTCTCCAGTTCAAAGTATTGAGGACTAAATGGGGGACCTGGTAAAGGTCCAGTAGGTACAGCAGGTAGAGCAGGCAGAGGCCTAGGGGGGACAGTCACAACAGCCTCACCCTCCTCTTCTGACTCTTCCTCAGAATCATCAACATTTTGCTCCATGTTAATTTCAATACTGTCATCTACAGTTACTGGAGTGGTAGGTTCCTCTGAACCATCACCCAGACTTTGGTTAGCTAACAATCTTTCAATCAGCTCCATTTTCTTGCCCTTAGTCAGGAGATCCTTATGTTTACAGAGCACTCTTAAACAATCAGCAGTTTTGGCTGCAAGGGACTCTTGACTATAGCTTTCTATAACTGACATGTTAGAGGATTACTTTTACAGTGCTAAGCTTTGTGGTTAGTTGCACTAAGGTATCTAAAGCACAATAAAATGTATACTCAATACAAATCCCACCGCTGTACACCAGTGTTAGGCAGAAACCTGTGCAGTTCCCTTGGGGAACACTGCAAAAGATTTAAGACTACAGGTATAGCAGTAAACCCACTTGGTAGCAGTCCGCACCACCCAGATTTACCTGGTAGCTGTGGCTGAGCAGTCAGACTTCCCTCAAGAAGAGTTAGGCAGTATGCAAAGTATACACAATATGTACTCAGACACAATAGCACAAGCAAACACTGACCAGAGCTTGGTTTCAAAAGTATATAGTTATTTATTTTCAAGAACACATAAGTTGAAGACACTCTAGCAAAGTATGGTAAAAACACTTCCAACACAGTTATAATGAAAGCAGTTTCAACCCTTACTCCTATCTAGACAACTCTAGGTTAACACCACATAATTAAAACAGAGGTGAGCGCTTAACGTTAGATGACACTCTAGTAGGTTCAAGGAAGGGATAAAAAGAAACAGAAATGGGTTAAACACACCACTCTAAGGTCCAGAACACTTGCAATAGACTCAAAGAAGCACAAAGTCACAGGTGAGCAAAAGTCACTAGGCAGGGCCCACTCTTAGAGTAGCCGGAGCGAAAATGTGCCCAAGATCACACTGTTATTAGGGATTCAAAGTCTTGCAAAGAGTTAGAAAGAGTTTAGAGTGGCTTAGAAGTTTAGCCAGGGTATTCCAGGCACTCCCAGGTTCGAAAGCCGGGGGCTAAATCTACCCCGTACAGTCGGTGGCATGGGAAGCCAGGCGGAACACAGTACCTTAAGCGGAAAGGGTCCTCCAGCAGTGGCAGTTGTTCCAGGCAGTGGCAGCAAGGCTCGACGTCGGTCAGGGGAGAAGAAGTTCTCGCTGAAGAGCAGAAGAAGAAGGTCGTTGCACTGCCCGGGAAGAAACCAGCCGCGGAGTCCTCCGGTTAAAGGGTTGTACCGATTTTCGTGGTTGGGGTAAAAGTGGTGGGGTTCCGGTTGCCGGGGTGCTTGGCACTGGCAAGGCGGCCACGAGATACCTCGAGAAGCGAAAATGAGGCGAAAACTGGTTGTCCCCACCAGTCAAGGGAAGGAGCCACTCCGTTAAGGGTTCTCCTCGGTCGTCGGGAAAAGTGGTGAGACGGTTCAGCAGGGCTCCACCGGGTGGTGTCGTCGAAGCAGGTCGGCTCAGCTCTTCCCTCGTCGGATTCTTGGTCCTGTGGCGACTTCTGAAGTTCCAGTCCCCAAAGCCCTGCTTTTATGCAGCAAACCCCCATTCACCCAGCCTAGCTGTCACTCAAACATGCTAAGTGGTGAGCCGGCCGGCTCACCACTTGGGCCAATCAGGACGGAGTCCGACTTGAGTTACCAAGGTAACTCAGTCCAGGGTGCCTAAATCCCCCTCCACCCCTCCTAAGTACCCCAGACAGAGTGGCACCACTTTGGAGGGCTTCTGTGGAGAAGCCTGCCAAAAGTGGAACAAAGGGCTCCACTTTGGGTCAGAGTTACAGAGGCGAACACCAACGCCATTTTTAGAATCAAGTTTTGGCAAAAAATCCCAACCGGAGTTATAATAATAAATATATAAACCGGCGGTATGTTTAAGGCTACCGTAAATAAATAATTAAATGTGTTAGCCTAAAACAATGGGAAATCCCATAGGAAAATATTTGCGGTCGAATATAAAACGTAGTTTCCACTGCCACCAGCCAAAACTCGATCAGGGGGGACGGAGACGTGCCCCCTCGACTAACAGACCCTGGGGCAATCGAATTGCCCCAGCCAGTACGTCCACAATATGATGGTTTGTACTGGTTCTGTTCAGGATTCAAGACTAGCAAAGTCTTTGGTGACTTTACATGCCCTGGGAGACAGTAGTCAGTCCCAGGATATGGAGTCTATGTTGGGGAGTCCCTAGGACACCCCTGGGTTACGGCACAGAGGGTGCTGTGTAACCCACATCCAAAAAATACATGAGGCCCTATGGAGTAAAAGACCCCATAGCCCATTCAACACAAGGTTTAACCAAGAAAACACACTTTAACATGCCCAAGAGTGAGGGTAAAAGAGTCTCACTCTTGGCAGGAGAAAAAAAGAAACCCTAGAAATCCAGCAAAGCTGCTGGGGGACTCACTAGGTAGGGAAATTCAGCCTAAACAGAGAATTCTCCCTAACAGAGTGCAAGAACATTGTTGCAGAGGAAAATTAGGGACATGTATTTTGAAGGTTGAGAAGTATATCCATTTCTAAATGTTCTCCACTGAAGCGAATTTGTTTTGGGTGATTCAGTAGTGCAGAAACCAAACAGTGCATTGAATCATAGTAGGGCTATGCTGAGGCACATTGCTGTTAGTTGTCCAAAATGAACGATTAGCTGAGTGTCTTCAACATACATTTGGGATCCTAGGTTGAATATTTTGATGCCCAAAGGTGAGGGTCATTGGTAGGCATTGAAAATTGGAGAGCAGAGCGAAGAGCTCTATGGCACTTAGTCATGGAAAAAAGACTGAAGCACGCTTCAGTATCATCCTTTGTAGTTCTCATTGTCAAATATTGCAGGATAATACTGAAGCATCAGTGGAGTGAGCCAAATAGTGCCTAGTTCTCTCAGAAAGCATTCCCTAATGTCTAGGGAATGCTGACTCTGTACTTGTATGGGCTAAAGCCTATCTTATGATTGTCAAATAGACGGTCAAATAGACGGAAGCCATCTTCCAGAGGTGGGATTCAGTAAGGACCTTTTCATGTGAGGTGTGACGTTTGCATGTTTGATTTTAGTGAGGACACTTATAGAGCCTTATGTGGACCTAGTAGGATCTTGGTGCTTGTGTTGCAGGAAGGATGCTTCTTGGGGCCAATTGCTGATTATGATGACTAGGCCAGGTGCGAGAATATCAACACATTAGATTATAGACAGGGGAGTGTGAAGTGACTGATGAGACACGTGCAATATTAAGGTTACATCTTCTTTTATCTTCAGTCAGTCTCTACATCCTCCTCACCGTCCTCCACAAACCAACACCTTCTCTAAACAAGCGCTCTGTTCTAGAACCATCAGAACGGGAACCTCACAAGGATGCTACACATAGTCCTCCTTAATATAACAATGTGTCTAGGAGGTTGGGGTGGGAAAGAAACAAAGGAAAGGGAATGGGATAGTGAACAACGTGATATAACCCTACATTCTCTAATCTACATATTTAACAAAGATTATATATGAGAGTACCAAGGTTCCTTTGCCCACTTGACATGACCTTTATCCAATACATAATCTAACAAATACCTGTGCTTGTTAACACATCTTTTTGATCTTCCACTTACTCCAACGTGCAACAAAATAATGAACCAGAAGAATTCCTAGTCTTAACTTTAACATTAAAGACTTTTTGATCCTTTTACAAAGGATATCTAGGTAAGGTTCCAACACAAAAACACCCTTCAACACTTTTCAACTCAAACGTTCAAGCACCAAACTTTTCGCCCCCTTGATTGTTTGCATATCTCTTTTAAAACCGATTTGTCACACGCCTCCCTCAAAACAAGTTTATAATTATGTCCCAGCCGAAGGCGGTCATTCCACAACTGAGGAAGGTACAGCAATAGGGCCATATTTTGTATACATTGAAACCATGAAAGACCTGTTGCACCTAGTGGTGTCCAAATCATGACTAGCTCTTCCTCTGGCCCCAGGTGCAAGGGGAAAAGACTGAAGATGGCAGTTGGCAACATGACCAATGAGCAAGGTTGACGTCCATTCCAAGTTGAACCACACAGTACAAAAATGCACAAGGAGACCATTAGCATCATTGATGCACAGTCATTCTCAGAAGCCTGCCCATCCCCAGACGCTGTTGGTGCTTGATGAGGGAGGTGGGGAACGACTAGGTGCAGGTGCACAATTCTGATGTTGAAAAGGCGTGAATTCCATGCTGTCCCGGTATATGCACATTCCCCACCAGTTTGTCAATGGCCACAACATCTGACTCCCATCTTCTTTGGCCAATCTCAGTTTTACGCACCGTTTCTTAATCACACCTTTTTTCTTGCTGGCAGAATGCAATGGCAGGGACTGCCATAAACTGTCCCTCACAGTACCCCTAATAAGGGTTCCTCCTGAGTACCAATCACAGAGTTGTTCTCCAGCTGCAGGCTCCATTCAGATCTCCTTGCAAAGGAGGCCCTACCCGTTTCACTGTCTCGACAACCACCCCCAGAGAAATGTAAAACCAAGAGCAGATCGGAAGTGGCGATTTTTTTCCAAATGTAAATTTGGTCTCCATGGTGTACCCATGTGTGGAGGGTGAGGGTTTAACTGCCAGTGCCCGCGGCCAAGCCAACCTCTAAAGGTTGAGAAACCACTAACTATGTCTTTAACAGCTACAGAGTCAAAGCAATACACCTTCCTGCATCCCCACGTACACAAAACCAGGATCTAACAGCAGGACCCTGACTCACCTCTGTGCATGGAATGGTAGAAGCAGGGTGTGATGCCAGGAGAGCACCCCTTTCATCGTTGGGGCTGCTCTACCACAGCAGCCACTGCAGAACGGCACCCCCACTCAAAGTTCCCTGTCTGTCCTCTGCTAGGTCCAGCTTGTGCCTCCTCCTAATCTGTAACGGAACCTGAGCTTGATAGGCTCACAGGCTCAGAAGCATTTGAACTGGGACTCTACTACCCTCTCCAGGGCGCTGCCATCTTGTCTCATGACTTGTTGCTGGCACAGCTTTTCCTTAAAGTTTCTCAGTCAACCGAGAGCCTTCGCTCATAGGCTAGGTATCATCCGGAACCCCTGTGGTTGCTATTACTGTTTATAATATCAAGGCGGATGGCACAACATATATAACTACTTCCTTAGCCCAGAGATGGTCCCTGAGCCAGCGACCTTGGGAAATGCCACCTGCCCGATGCCTGGCTGTCTCTGCCATCCCCCACCCTTTTTCGTAAACCAATTTTATTTCCAAGAAGAGCAACAATTTGACCATTTAAAAGGTCCTTCATTTAAAAAAAAAAAAATAATTCATTGGTTTATTAACATACCTTTGAACAAAGGTTTACATATTATACATCTTATGTCATGTATCCATACATCTTTGGGCTAAAAAAGAAAAAGATCGAGAGCAGTGGAAACACAATATCGTCTCATTTCAAAATAAGGGCCGGACTATTTAAAGCAATTATTAAAGTAGGATTATTACGCGCCCTCGAGCGGTACTTTTAGCCATTAGCCAGGAGTGTCTTTTTCCTGAATCCGCAGAGCTTCTTCCAAAAATGTCATTGATGCCAGGATCATTGGTATTTTGGTTCTGATCACCAGCATTCAACATCAACATCATACGCTCAGAGTGAGGCAATATGCGGAAAAAAAGATTATACTGCAGTCAGTCCAACTGAACTACGAGGTCATCCAGGTCGTGTTAATGGCTGTGGTGCCATTTATAAGTTCCATGTAACACTGCATAACATTCCTTGAATATAAACAAAGTCGGTTAGCCTACAAATTAAACCTCAGCTCCCACTACACCACTACTTTACATATCATATTTTTCAAAAATAAACTTTAAGGTTTTTTCCTGGGATCTTAGTTTCTTACAGCTCTTCCCAGAGAGACACCACCAACCTTGTGTAGCATCAGAGTTAAGGTGTCTCCATGACTCTTATCATCAACTTCTTGTGCCATTAGAAGGGTGCAATGTTTCTGAGGGTTACCGTCAATCTCTTGCAGCATGAGAACGATGTACATGCACTCAGAGGCTTACCCACAACCTTTAGTGGCCTTAGATTGCAGCACAGTCTCTTGCAGGCTTGCCAACTGCTATTGTGATCTTTCAATAAACCACAGTGTTTCAGAGGCCTACTAACAGCCTTCTGGGGCCTTTAAAGAAAGCACAGTCTCCCAGAGGCTTATGATCAGAATACTGCAGCCATAGAATGATGCACCACCTCTCAAAGGCATGCCAACTGGCCTCTTGGCTTTATATGTGATATGGGTTGTTTTTTGAGAGGCACTGCCAACCTCTTGGCTTCATCAGCGGCTTGAACATTGATCATGGGCACTTCTAGTCTTTTTGCTTCCTCAGCGGCTTCAAATATCTTAGAGGTCCTTGTAGCCTCTTGGCATGGCTTGAACAGTTTCCAGGGGCATTCCTAGCCTATTATTTATCTGCAGGTAGACCAGTTCTCTGGTGCACTAAACTGATAGCCTCCTGGCTTTATTAATGGCTTGAAAGTTCTCAGGTACTCCTAGCCTCCTGGCTTCCCCACCAGCTTGAATAGATCCCAGAGGCATGGCTATCCTGGTCGTTTTATCCTCAGATTGAATAGTTCTCAGATGCGCTCCTTGCCTCTTGGCTTTATCGGCTGAATGAATAGTTTGCATAGGTACTCTTAGCCATTAGAATTAGCAGCAGTTTGGACAGTTCCCAGAGGCAGGCCCCTTTTGTTTTTTCAGCAAATGGAACATTTCCTTGGGGCATACATCTAGCCCCTTGTCTGATAAATGCACCTGCCCTCTTGCCTTTGTCACTGGGTTGAGCAGTTCTCAGAGGCACACCTATCCCCTTGTCTTTATCAGCAGCTGGAACGGGATCAGCAGAGGTGTTCAGTCAGCCTCTGCTCCTGATGATGTCTGTTGCTCACCAGCCATTCAGTTTCTCTGAGTCTGCTTTTTGTGTTTGCCACTTCACATGTCTCCAGAACATTCTTCTTCCAACTCTGGATGACTAATGCCGATTGACCGGTAATGGACACTCTTTATAGTCCTCAACTTGCATAATAATGGGTATGGACATCCCTTCTCTTGATTCTGTGTTTTGATTGGTCGGAGGGCCTTCAGACCATCCCTCTTTCACATTCTTTCTTTTTTTTTATCCTATCACTACTTCGACTACCAAGGTTAAAAAGGCTTGGAAGGCCATTTCCAATTCCCAATTCTTCTGAATGCACCAGTTGGTCTCCAATCTCTTGCCTAATTAATGTCCTGCTCTCAGCGGCCCCAGCAGGCATTAACTTCCAGCCGCCCCCCCACCCCGCCCAGGACAGGGGTTATCATTAGTAGCACCACAGGCATTTATTTGTCTGGGGGACTAATACATTTCTCTAACATGGGAAAGTGAATCTTGCGCCGAATTCCCATTAAATGGAGAAAAAAAGGAAAGGGCCACCAAGTAAATGGCAAAGGGACGCTTTCGGGGTCTTCGTTGTGTGTCCAGTGCTATTTGGCGTGTGTATTCGAGGAGGTGTTCCCCTGCCCCTCCCCCTCGCCCCTAGGAGGATGATGACGCACATGCTGCTACACAGGGAGGGACGTCTTCATGGGCAGGAGGTTGTTGAGAGCTTCTTTTCAGGACATTTGATTTTGCTTGCCTTACACAATTACATATAGGCACACCCACTCAAAGACACATGTGCCCACATCTGTTCAAGTGTATGTCTGATTTTATTTACATTGCAATAAACACCCTTGCCCTCCCATCCCCAAAAGCCTTGCCCTCCCACCTTGCTCATGCCCAACACCCTTGCCCTGCCACCTTCCTCATCACCAACACAGTTGCCCTGCCACCTTCCCCATCCTCAACACCCGTTCTCTCCCACCTCTCTTATTCCCCACACGCATGCCCTCCCACCTCTCTCGCCCCTCAGACCTGCCCCCTTCCACCTCCCTTGTGCCTGGTAGCATTTCTGGTATGTGTATTCTAGTATCATTTTCGGGACCTTTTTGACATGGGAGCTTACTATGGCTGCGCGGGTGCCACATTTCAGGGCTACCAGTCAGTGAGGCTTCTGTGGGGGTGACTGAATGGCTCAGACTCCTGGCCCTGCATGTGTTACAACGCAATGAGCAGGTTGCTCTGCATGCTCCCGGCATCTAGAGATTGCCTGCGTCTGCTCACTGACCATCTGGCCTACTACAGTGTTTAATGCTGTTGTCGCTAATAGATAGGTGGTGGCAGTGCCGTTCGACTACCCCGGCTATTTTATGGCATGATTCTTGTACAGCATCCATGATTGCCTGCAGGTGTTGCAACTGCAGCTAGGCAATGATCTCCTTGCGATGGTATTGAGCCTCCTCCATATCCCTTCTAGCATATGCTCTGGCACACTCTTGTGGGGGGGAGGGGGCTGGTGCAGGACTGGGACTCTCACCCAGGTAGCCGTCTCCCTGGACCATCTGGTTCCAATGGTCTAATGCCATCATCATCTGTCCTTGTCTCAGAGTTGGATGCTGATGGCATTGGATCAATGGAACCCGTGAGGAGGAGGAGGAGTCAGGGCTAGGAGAGTGGTTATCTGTGTCACCTCATGGGTGGCCGGGCTGGAATTTGAGTCACCCCTGGTCTACACAGGGTCCTGCTATTTAGTGGTGTTGGCAACACAGCGTTGTAGCATCAGCAGCTGTGTTGACTGTGGTGGTGGCACAGCGGCGTCAGTGTTGGTGATGTCAGTGACCAAACTTGGTGGCATGGTGACAATGTGACTGGTGTATGCAGCTGGGATGCTCTGATGCTGGTGCCCAGTGCTTTTTTGGCAGGTGTCTTCTTGTATGTGCCATAGCAGCAGGGTGCAGGAGTGAAGGCAGAGATGCTTGCAGTTGTGCCCTCAGATGAACTGGACACAGCTTTATCTCCCTGAGTGGACTGTGCACCAGTTGGGTGATAAATGATATGCAGTCAGTCATCATGCAGACTGCTATATGGCATAGCAAGACACTTGCGCACTTTGGAGGATCATGACCAAGGCTAAGAGGGTTATGGTAGGGTGACATTCATGAGGATATCTACGCAACTATTGCAACATATGGCCTCTGAGGCGCACACACCTTGCAGGTTGTGTGGGCTGGGTTTCGTGTGACCTAGTATTTAGTGTGAAGTCCCCCTTGTGAATTGCTCTGTGGAGTCTGCATGCGATATGGGCAGGACAGTTTGTCAGGTACCACACTCGGCATCTGTGAGGTTGGACTAGGGTGAGGAGACATGGGGACTTGCCCGCCATGTATGCAGGACTTGAATGGCAGATGGCTTGATCACATGCCATTTAGAGGTGTCAGGCCAGTCATTTGTGCTGGCGTTTCCTGTGTGGTTTGATGGGGTGTTTCAGGAATGGATGTGACTGGTGCATCTCCATATTGCATGGGGTCACATGTCCGTATATGTAATGGTACAGTCCTATTTTCAGTCATATGGATATGGTGTACCACCATGAATTATAGATACATATTGTTGCCCTGGTGTTGGTCCCATTTCTGGCAAGCTGTTGGCCTGGACATTGTGGCCACCTGACTACGCAGCTAGCCACATGGATTGGCTAGGGAGTCAGGTCATGCACTCATATTAGAGACGTGACATTGATTCTTACCAGCCTCCGGTTCACTGGATACTCCAACTACTGCTCCTCTAAAACCTTCCATGTGGAGGCTACTGCTAGCTTTTTACTCCCAGGACGTGAGGTTGAATGTCTGAACTCTGCCCCCACCTATGGCAGCTGTCCCCTGCTGGAGGATAGACAGTAGGCTGCGGACCCTAGTCATGAGGTAATTCCACTACTTCCTGCAGTCTTCATTGTCCCGGGTAATGTTGCCAACCTTCTCCAGAGTTTCAGTCCAGATAGCATTTTTCCTCTGGACAGAGGGTTTTCTCTGGTTTGCGCCAAACAACTTCTCCACATGGCTGACAACTTCATCCGCAAGGACCAGCAGCACTGCTTCACTAAATATGGGCTTTGTCCGCTGCATTTCAGGCACCTTCCCCTTGCCTTTCTCTGCAGACATGAGTGCCAATCCTTCTGTGCACGGATGGCCACACGAAATGGGTGATTCAGGATGGATTGTGTTTTTAAAGATGGCCACCGCTGAACTTGCCATTTGCGGCATTACGCCTTTCCGCTCTGCACAAATACCACTGAGGGAATTACTGTTCGGTAATTCCTTCAATTGTCCAGTGTTAACGGTAATTCTGCCGAGAATGCCTGCCAAGGAGTTACTGCAATACAAGGATTTCCAGTGATGGAATTACTGTTACTGCCGATGGTTGGTGCATGCTCCCATCCACTTGTAATGTGGTATCAATTCCGCCGGACACGACAGTGGTAATGTAATTTTGTCTGGAATTACCACAAGATTTACTGCCCAACACATACCTGTGTTGGAAAATAGTTTGCAAAACATATTTTAATACTCATCAGAGAAATGCTTTTCACTATATCAAAGGCAGACCAGCTACCTTTGAAAATGCTTGTTATTGGTGAACTGGCAGCGCCGTTTTCATTATAACCAGAGAGGTCAATGCAATAGCAAATTGTTTCTACCTCCTGCGATTAATCTCCCTTAACTCGATTTCACACACAGAACTCTCACGCGTATTTCCTTGCTATTATCTAGGATAAACTATGCAAATAGTCTGTACCTAGTGTGACAAATTGCAGGTATTTGCCCCCCCCACCCTGTGAAATGAACCCGCTCAGCAGAACCCCTCCTAGGGGTCGAGGCAATTGGGACCTCACCAGGAGAAACTCCACCTTTGGGGACACACTCCCATTCCTGTGAGGAACTCTCTACACCAACAAATGTATCCATGTCTTGAGCTGTAGGCAGTGCAAGAATAAACCGCGTGGCCAGAGAAAAGGAATATGTCTCTTTAATGCAAGACGCATATTTAACTGTGCCGTGGAGGAAGAAGGAAGAGGACCCTTATATGCAAAAGAAGCCCCCTGACATCATTACACCGGCGGGGGGTAAAGCACAAGTTAGTTGCAGAGCTTGTGACTTGTGGAGAGAGTGCGAGGAGGAGACGCCAGAGAACCTGCGTGTGAAGATGCATTAAGAGTCTCAGGTCAGCCAAGAGAGAAGCTAGCAACCAGTGGTGATGTGACCATGAGCTCATGAGCTGGGCGTGATGGGCAGGACACCCAAAGAACAATGCTGATACCGCTTGTGAAGAAAGCAAGGCTTGCTTCCAACCAGCAGCACCAATGTGTAGCAGGAGTCCGACGCAGACCCGAGTATGTGAAGGCGGGATGCCGAGAGTGATAGAGAACATTTGCGAGTGAAAGCCAAGCCGAACCACAGTCCCCTATCAAGTAAGAGGTATCTGGGGAGAAGTGGGAGGCCCGTGGGATATTGCTATCACACTGCGAAAACGCGTCCCAGTCACACGAAAGAGAACGAAGGGTTAAAGTTATATGATGGGAGTTGGAGTCAAATAACAAATGACTAAGAGAGGGAAGAGGCGTATTATATGAAGCTGTCACCTCGTCCCAGTACAAAGGATGTGTTGTAAAGTTCACAACAAAGTCAAGTAAGAGGTGAACAGCCTAGAAGCAAGGTGCTTAATCAACACAGCTATATAACCAGTCAGATCAGACACATGATAAGAATGAGGACTGATGATAATAGAAGCTTACAAAGGGAGCAGAGGAAAACCCTGATCAAGTACTCCCAGCGGGAAGACCTGGGAAGAAACTACAAATAATAACCTCAGTATTAAGAAAGGTTATCTTGAAGGACATTATAAAATGGAGACCACTGAAAGCACAAGAAAGAAAAGTGTTCTTGAGGAGCTACAAGAGTTGATCATAGAAACTTTCTGCTCTACAAGAGGGCATATTTTTCAAGCCAATATTGAATGAACTGAAGGAGAGACCAAGCGAGGACAAATCATTCCCTTGGTCTGTTTAAGATAGTTACGATTAGTGGCAGGGCCAGATAGGATAGTTTGGACGCAGGAGATATTGGGCCTCATTATGAGTTGGGCAGTATTCTGGTGGTAAATCTGCTGGAATACTGCTCAACAGAATTACCGTTACTGCCACTTGGTCTGGCAGATTTACAGCTGAATTACAAATGGTGGTGGTGGTGGTGGTGTTAATCCCCATTAATTTGGAGTCTATAGGATTCCATAGGGGATTTCAGTGGAAAATGGGGTGATGCTGAAGGTAAATCCCCCCACTCCTCGGCCAAAACACATAGTATGGCAGAGCGGGAAAGGTGGCAGTAATTTCATTACAGCCACTTTTTTCCCTCACCGCCATACTCGTAATGTGCCCTATTTTCTTCATGCCGATGGATGAGCACCTTTAGTTTCTTTAGATAAGTAGGGTACTCCCTTCAGTGATAGGGAATGTTAGGCCTTCTACTTATAATTATCATAAAAAGAAATTTAATCAGGTCTTCCAAGTGTCCAACTCCTTCATTCAACCCGCAACACTATGAATTCCAAAACGCCTCACCAAAAAACGACAATGCATCCAAAATGCTGCAGCAAGACTACTCCTGATGCTAAATAGAAGAGACCACATCATACCGGCCCTAAGAAGTCTACACTGGCTAATAGTAGAGTAACACATCAACTTCAAAGCCCTATGCATTGCCCATAATTCATTACATGGACAAGGAGCCAAATTCATCGAAGCGAGAATCATCTGAAACCGACGGAAAAGAGACTTCTCACACCGACATCCAAATAGAAACAAGACACTATGAGAAAAGAAAATACAGAGGAACCACTTTTTCCTATCTGATAGCCAAACTATGGATCTCGATCCAGAAGGTAATAAGAATGACGGAAGACACCCTAACTTTCAGGAAACTACTAAAAAAATGGCTATTCAACTCACTGTTTTAAACATAGACCAACTATACAACAACCACCACCACGATCGGACCGCCCAACCCCATACAATGCCTGCTGCTATAAACCATAACCAGAAGCAAGGAAAACAAGGGAAATACAGAATGAAAAATAATAACATAGCTACATATACCCAGAGATCGCCCAAAACCCATTAACCACATCTCTCTTTCTCACAACCCACACTTTCTCACTTACAACACACGCCCAAAGTGCTCGTGAATCGACCCTCCAAAACACACAAACTGCACATCACTCTCTAACCAATCTACAAACCCAATAACCTCTGACAACAAACAACACTGGACACCGCCCCTCCGGACAGGGGTGTTGCTAGATGTGTATAGGATCCGGGGCTATGCTAATGTAGGGACTGTCAGGGCTCGGGGCTATCTAGCCTTTTGGTTGTAGCCCCTGAGAATCTATCCGGGGCTGCAACCAAATGACCAGGGGCTATAGCCCCCTCACGCCCCCACCCCCCAGCAACGCCTCTGCCTCCAGACACAAGCCCAGTGCACAAAACAAAGCACATCCAGAAACTTCACACACAGATGCCAATTCCTCCTGGTTCTGCACACATCAACAGATGAGCATAACATATGTCCTATTCTTCGCTCCCTCAATAAACAACCTACTTTTTCTTACAGAGCCACGCCAGTGCCTGGAGACCATGACAATGGCAGCGGTGTGTGGTATAAATCAACTTAACATAACTTTTCCCCACTACCATTTCCATGACATGGATGTGGGTGCCTGGGACAAAACCAAAAATGGTGGCCCGTAGGGGAGACTCAGGGGCTGAAAGAAAACCTGGGCAGTTGTCAGAGAAGATTCTGCCTTCTTCACTGCATATCATGAATGGCTAGCGCCTTTTCCACCGGTGTTAATGTGTATTAGTTCCTACAAGGTGCTCTAAGCTTCTCATTTTGTTATTTGAATATATCTTTTATCTCCAGCTGCTTTGAAATTCTCTTACGGTTTGAGGTTTGCAGGGAAGTTTGTGAATATTCAATGGCAGTCAGAATGATTCTCGAAACCTAGGAAGATCCCAGGGACATTGACCCTCTTATTACGAGATTCATCCATGAGTAGTGCACAGAGGGGGCTACTACATATGCTGCCCTGTTCCCAGACTTTCGCCCCTTTTAATTCATGGGCAAATTAATTTACGACGCGTTAGGCAAAAATGTTATAATTTTGTTATTTTAAAGTTTTATAAAATGCTGGCATGTCAACATGTCGCATCTCTGCAGAGCTAGTGGGTTTGTTTATTGCGTAGCAGGAGGAAGCTTTACAAGGCAGATGAAGCTGAGTAAGTCAAATATGTGCTGGCTTGCTACATCGGGTTACGGTTGATATGCATGTGGGAGGATCCTTGTGTGTGGTGCAGATGGACACACTCCCATTGTAGAGGGTGGCGATGGTTGCGGTACCGATGTGTCCAGAGGGGATCGGGGGGGGGGGCTAGCAGAATCTTCATGCAATAGTTCAGTCTCCCAGGCTCTTTTGGAGGCTTGCAGGCTCGAGAGATTTCTCAGCTATGATTTGAATGCGTTCCAGAGCTGGTGGCCTACTCTGACGGTCCTCCACAGTATTTATCACTTACCCATGTGCTTCTTTTTGTTTAAATAGTTCTGGAAACCGTATTGTGGTTGCATAGGTATGGGTTTGTGTGTAATGGTAGATAGTGGATCAAAGGGAAAGCTGATCATGAAAGCGGAAGAATATGAAATCTCAAGCTGACAGGTCCTTTTTCAGTGAACGCAGCTTATGATACCTTGGTAGGAGGTACTAGAATCAGGGGATGCATCGTTGTGTGATGGACCCCACAATGTGCTCGGTAAGCCCTGGAAGTGTGGAGGCCAACATTGTTAGGTCGAGTTTTTTAGGCACCTCTTGCAAACCCCAAGCATATAATTTGGAAACGCCAGGACAAAGGTCAGAAGTGACAAAGCTGAGGATTTGCTATGTAAAAAAGGAGAATTCTGAGAAACCACAGTGTTGGGAAGGCTGTGGGGACGAGGAAGTGAAAACAGCCTGATGTACATCAAACCTGCCCACCTCATTGCGGCTGTTTCAACATATTTGGTGAAATGGTAATTTCGCTGAGTTTTTAGTTTTTTATGGGTGGTCAAGTTGGGGTATATACATTTGTAGGAGTGTGTGGTGGGGGTATGGGTGGTAAGCCTCCATAAAAAAAAGACACCAAAAACGCAGGTAAAAAGTCACTGCAGCAAGATGACCCTGATCCATGTGCATAGCATCACCATAAGGGTGGATTCCCTTATGCGAATAGAGCGATCCGCCGTGGGCAGTGTGGTGGCAACGCACTGGGTTTGTGTTGCTTCTGTGTGCTGTTCCTCAGCTGTCCACAGTTTAGGTGATGTAGTAATACATGCTCCAAGGCCACTCCCTGAAGGATCCTGAAAAAATGACTGGGAGAGAGATTTAGAAGCTAGGGTGTAAAATTATGCATGGCATGCTGGCTGAGTCAAAGGATATGTCACTTAAGGAGAACGGCCGAGGGGATTCACATGCTGATGCAAAAGCTGCAACGGTCACCAGACCTCGGAGAACTGAGACTGACTGGGTGGGGTCCACTCAGCTTGGGTGGGGGTGTCACGGGTGGGGTTAAGATGGGATCAATCACCATATGTATATGATGATTGATTACACTGTGTAACATGAGAACTGGTCCGATAGTTAACATAAATAATCTGCTTATTCCGTTACGGAAGCCGCCATTATACCCTTTCGCAACAGAAGCGCTTTTCATTGAATCCTAAGCCGTGAGAACGGTATGTGCACCTCCACCCAGGCCTGTGACGTCACAGGAGGAGGTGGAAAGGCAGAGCCCACTTTTTGTCAATGTGAGACATACTAAAAAGTCAACAACTCTACAATGTGTTCTTAGTTTTAATGTATACGGTACATCCATTTTATTGTTTAAAGCGCAGACATAGCTGGAGAGCAGCAGAACGCTGTACAGAGCGTGGGTAGCCAGCATTTGGGCTGCCATCTCTTAACAGTAACGCAATACTGTGAGATCCCTGTGTCGGTATGTGCGTCCATTGGAATTAGTCCTTGGTCAGGTTTTGTTGAAAGAGTCATGGTTTGAGAGATTTGCAGAATTGGAGAATTGTGGGGGCATTCCGAGCCGACACCAGGATCGAGTTCCAATTACACATGTATTTAAACTAAATAGATTGCACACATGTATTATTTCCATAGGGATGATAATGCACGTATAGAGTATATTTTGCTTCTAAAGGTTACGCCAATGTATTATGAAACACAGCAGTGCATAGGCTTCTGGAAGTTTCATTTGTCCCTTACTGAAAAAGATTGAACAGCTGTAATGAGCATTTAAAGTGATATTAAGGTTAGAAGGGAAACCTAAAGAGTAGGGGGATATGACCGCACACGTTCCTACACAGCATTAAATTCTCCCGCCAGTACATAATGTGTGTCATTGCACATTATAAGACGTATGGCACCTTAAATGACTTCAATGCTGACGCTGTACGTGGGATCGCCAATAGCATCCTGGGCAGCATTATGAGACAACAACGTGGATATGCACCTCTTGTGGGCCAGCATCCGTACCGTATTCCTCCAATAGTGCAAGAACTTGGGGTATATGCTGTAGGGAAATAAGGCAGTGTGCTTTCCGTGTATTAACTGAGAATTAAGCCAGGATATGGACGTATCAGAAAATAGAAAAGACGACAACAACTGGTATTATGTGATAATTGTGTGACATTCTTAGAAGGAATAATTACATATGAAGAATTGTTAGGAAAGGGTATCAATGAATTGTTGAGGATTATTCATTATGGAGCTCATTTTTTGAGGGGCGTAACGTAAGAAACATGCGTTAAAGCCTTGCGTAAGGCTTGTATGCATGTTTCTTACGTCACACCCCATTTTTCTGCATTTGTATGGCAGAGAGAAGGGGCGGAACCAAACTTGCATTTGCGCCCCATCCTTCCTCTCTGCCTTATAAATACTCCTAGTATTTGCACTATCATGAAGGTGCATGCCAGGGCAAATGCTCTTGATCCCTATGGGGTCTCCTGACTTTAAACTAGGGGGACCCCATAGCAAATCATTGTAAATGCTGCTTGCCATGCGTACACGGTAGGCACTGCTTCCTAAATTTGCATGGTGGAGTGCAAAAGTACAGGGCAAAAGGCGGTGTACATGTTTCTATGCTGCCTTTTCCCTGTACTTTTGCACTCCACTGTGCAAATGGGACCCACCTACGTGTAGGTCTACTACAGGTAACAGGTCCCCGAGGCCGAATTATGGACTCATATAAAATGAACTCCTATGTTTCTTGACTAAAAATAAGTAAATAATGTATACAAATTACTGATAAAACATTCAAATTGAGGATTCTGAATACTTTGTTTGAAATACAGTACTACTCACAAAATATTGTTTGGAATACAGTTTGTTGTTTCTAAAATGTATTATTTATTATTAGTACTAAGTAACAAAGTATGATGGCAGTCAGTGCTGTGCGTGATAGCCCCCCAATTGTTCTGAGGGGAAGAATTTCATTAGTAAGATGTTGGACCTTTTTTCAGTCACCGTTCCAGAACCAATATTTAATTTGAAATTATATTAAACATTCAAACGCAGGGTTGTGCAACCACATAATTTGATTTGCAATAAGGCAGTGTCCCTGGCGGGCCAGCAAAGTGAGTCTATATATATATATATATATATATATATATATATATATATTTTTTTTTTTTTTATTGTGTCATTAGTTTGCAAAACGTTAACACATATATACAAATTTGAACAAAGAATAAAACAAATAGTCACCCATACCATTTAATCTCCATAAATATCCTTACATAAAATCATGTTGCAGACATTTTAAAAATAAACAATTTCCCCTAGCATAGATTAAATACATTTTATGAATTTTACTAATTTATGTATTTGTATTAATTTTATTGGTCACTTATTAGGCGCTTATACAATTAGCAAAACTGTTTCAAAGCGCCAACAGGGCAGACACCCTGGGGAAAGGGGAAGGTAGACAGTGAATTACAGCAAGGATAAATAATTGCATTAATAGTACAACACTTAATGAGAATAAAGGGAAGAGGAGATAAACCAACTATGCCTTGTGAGTGTTCAGAACGGGCAAGTGCAGAGGGGGAAGGGTGAGGGATATGGTGCTATAATGCTCATGGCGAAGTGCTAATGGTAAGTGCTAAGAGGAGAAGAACGTAAGTGCAACCACCAATAAGTGCGTGATCCAAGTAAGTGGAGTAGAAAGACAGCCGCTGGGATGAGAGAGGTGGAGGGGTCAAGGCCCTGAGGACACATAAGGGTACTGCACATCAGTCATGCAGCTGTAAGATTAGCTGTGAAGAGAGGAGGAGAAGAAAGAGGTAAAGAGAAATGTCTTGAGGCTTTTTCTTTGCTTAAGGAGGTCTTGCTCAAGATGCACAGGGAGAGGGAGGCTGTTCCACAAGAGGGATCCAACCGAGGAAAGTGATCTCCCAACAGCGCTCTGTTTAGCAAAGCGTTTAACACGCAGAGAGTTGGTGCCAGAGGAACGGAGGAGTCTAGAAGGAGAGTATTTGGCCAGGAAGTGTTGAAGATAGAGTGGTCCCTGGCCCCAGATAACCTTGTGTATGATGCAGAGGGATTTGAATTGAATCCGTGCTGAGACCGGGAGCCAGTGAAGGCTTTGTAGGGCAGGAGAGATGCGGTCCCTGGGCTTGAGGCCAAGGATAAGTCTTGCTGCCCTTTTCTCGGTTAGCTGGAGGGTACGTAGGGTGGAAGAAGGAAGATTAGGCGGAAGGCTATTGCAGTAGTCTAGCCTGGAGAGAACCAGAGCACGGGTGACATTGAGTCTCTGGGGGAAGGCGAGGAAGGGTAGAGCCCCTTTGAGAAGAGAGAGCTGAAAGTGGGACTTCTTAACAATGTCCTGAATATGAGGGATGAAGGAAAGGGAGGGGTCAAAGATGACTCTGAGATTCCTAGGTACAATGGAGGGGGTAGGCCCCATGGAGGAAGGCCAGAGTGCAGTGAAGAAGTATGGTGCAGGGGACCCAATATGGAGAATCTCTCTTTTGCTGGCACTGAGGCAGGGGTCAGTGGCAGTGCACCAGGTCTGGATGGCAGAGAGGCAGTCAGGGATGAAGGAGGGTGCAAAGGCGTCAGGGGGATGTTTGAAGAAAAGTTGTGTATCGTCAGCGTGGCACTGGAAGTTGGGGGAGAAGGAGGAAATGAGTTGTGCCAGCAGAGAAAGGTATATGTTAAAGAGCCAGGGGGAAAGAATCGAGCCCTGGGGGACGCCACAGGTAGTGGAGAAAGAAGGGGAGGAAAAAGGGCCCAGGATAGTTTTGGAGGAACAGTCAGTCAAGAAGGAGGTAAGCCATGATAATGCAAGTATCATGGAGGCATTTCTCCCCTCCAATAGTTAATTCCAAATCCAACATGGTTCCAAGCTTTGCTCCTGGATCACAAATCTCCACCCCTCAAAGCTTCAATTGCAGGACAATGGGACACCCAATGTTTTAGGGTTTCCAAGGACTCTTTTTTGCACAATCTGCTGCATAACCATTCAGTTTCAGGTGGGCCTCTGATTGCGGTGGCCATATCCCACTGCCCGATATGGAAATGTGCTCCAGACTCGGAATGTTTCTGACTTGGGGCAGAAATGCACGGAAACCAAAGATTCCTTAGGGTATCAGTGGGGAAGCTTTCCAAATGCTCACATACGCCGCTTGGGACCACGACCAGTAAAAGGGTCGCTCCTGTGCCAGGAAATGAGGTCTGGGCCATATCCACAGGCACAACTAAGTGCCGCAAGTCACTGACTGCCTGTCTTTCATCTTCTTGCTGATGGATTTTATCCATGAGTGATTATTAGATACCGAGGCTGGAGCCTCATTACTCCATTATCTCGAGTTGAGTAGGGTTTCTTCGTGGTCTGTGTGGACTTGTCACAGCAGGGCTGGTTTCACAGGGTCTTTGCCGTGATGGGCCGCGGGTAGCGGTCATCACTGACTGCCTCTACGCCACTCGCCATTTATAGCTGAGCTTGGTTTGTGACGGTATGACCCTTCCCGCTATTCGGGAGACAGCTCGAGAGGATGTATCCCTGTCCCCTTTCTGTGTCTGTGGGTCGGGTTACTGATTAATTAGCAGCACAGGCAGGCGATATTTATCTTCTACCGACACCCGCGTTCCCGACATTTAGCTCTCTGACAAGTCATTATTGTTTCCCCAACACCAAAATGGCTGTTTTGGGCCCGCAATCAGTAAATGACCTCGTTTGCCACTGAGTCACAGTGCGCATGGGCACAGCTCGAGCGTGTGTTGCGCGCGGGTTTGCGCGGAACGTCTCTCTCGTCCCTCTTAGCTCACGTGGCGTGCAACGAAAATAGACCTTTTGGGCGGAATGGCAGGCACGTGGGCCCATTTATTTCCCGAACAATGTTCTATCACCATTCTTTGTTTCCCAGAAGTCCACCGCTAGGCTAGATTATGATGCGACAACCGCAGGAATTCCTGTCACCTTAGATGAAGTCATGTTTTGCCGCCTCCTTCTAGAGATTTCGGCTGTCTCTCTTTGTCACGCCGGGCCCTTTGCCCTGCCACTCTCCGTAGCCAGCTCAGCGGCCTCCTCCCCTGGCAGGGCCCTAGGTAACACATGAGGAGAGAAGCTTCGAAATGAGTTTACTTCTAAAAGAAAGAAAAGTGAAGCGTGTCAACGGTGGCCTGCTGGACCCGCATCGGGGCGTTGCAACCTTGTCATTTAAAATGGTTACCCGCGCCGTAGGGGTGGCTCTGACAAAGAAAGCTTAGCGGTTTACGTGGTGGTTATGGGTTTCATATGCCGACTGCCTACCTTTCTTTGTTCTGCTGTGCATAGACCGATAAACGTTCCCCTGAAAATCTGCACCCCCACGCACTTCCTGTATTACTTTATTTAGGATGTTCCCACAGAAAGCCAAGGCACAATCCGGGGGCCCGAGAAGAGGAATATACAATTGCACAATAATGCTTCCATTCCTTATTACATATGTATTGTGCGATCAGCTTTGTGCAGCGAGAATACAAAATTGAGCCGATCAATACAGATTGTGCTAAAAATATATATCCATACCATTTTTCCACTGCCCCTTTTCTGAGGCGGGGATCTGCAACCTGCAGCTCTCCAGATGTTTTGAACTACAACTCCTATGATTCTTCACCATTGGCTTCTGTGGTTAAGGCTGATGGGAGTTGTAGTTAAAAACATCTGGAGAGCCATGGGTTGGAGACCCCTGGCCTAAGGCATGCTCCTTGCTCACTCAACCTCTCAGTCGACCATGATTTGTGGTACTACACAATATCTTTGTGAATATTACACTGGAATTTAAGGTGCAGGGACCGACAACAGCAGTGGGAACTGAAGGCAGAGAGCTTTAATAGTCCCTGGGAAAACAAGGTTTATTAATTAAAAACTGTGTCAAATCTTAAAACACACTTGTACTAGGCTGGGCCAAATCCAACTAAGGGGACATGCTAGCTGTTATGCGGTTTCATATAATAAAGCCTTATAGAGTGAGGGGTGGGTGTCACTGGGATAACATGATCGCCCACCTCTGGGTTATTTCCTGAGGCAATGCCAGGGCTATACATTTGGGAAGGGTTAGCATCCTCATGACTCCTCCCGAGGAGGCTGCTATCATGTGCAGCTGTGCAACTAAAAAAAAGAAAAGCGACGTGTTTTAGGCTGCTGCTCAAGTCAGAATGTTTAGAATCAGGTTAACACCTGAGGTTATAAAATGGATGCATAGCTTTGTGATTGGCTGAGAGGAGGTCTCTAATGGAATCCATAAACTACCTGGGATTAGTTGCCAAGTGTACCATTCACAGTTCTTCCTTTTACAACCACTGTAACCAAGAACTTAAGGCCTTACGCCAGAGGTCTTCAGGTTGACCCCCCTCTATCACCCTCCTCCACTGAGAATTGCCAATCACACCATCAACGTTTTTTTCCCCCTGTGAATATCCTGAAAATATGGACGGGTTTGGCCCTTAATCACTGGATTGGAGACCCCTACCCAAGACTCAAGTGAAGTAAAACATGTCAACAACTCCTGCACAGCATTAGGTTGTTTATTGTCAGTTAAGGCCCAGAAGCCGGGTGCCCTTGATGACACGGGCCCCGGTGGTAATCATCACGCAGGCATCACAGCTGCGCCACACATGACACACATGCGGAATACAGTGAAGACCGCAGCAAAGCAGTGACACCTGGAAGCCCAAATGGCTATTTGAGTAGCCAACGTCCCTGTGATAAGGACATTCGGCAGAGGCAAAATGACCCGACTACTGCGATGTAATCTGCTCTCGCAGCCGCCCAACAAACCAACAGCGGCCCATGGTCCAACCAGCGGCCGCCTGGGAATCTCACTGCCCCCGTGAATCAGACCCCCTGCTGTGCCCCTCCTGGATGGACCTTTCTTTCGGCACATTCCCACTGCCACCAGCCCCAGAAGCAGGCGCTCTCACGTGCATTTGGGGGATAGCTGCTCCTGCGGTTGCCCATTTCCCCTCCTCGGATGCACGGTGGACGTCACGCTGTTTCCCTGCCTTGACTGGCGCCGACGTGTGATCATGGCAAGCGCGCCCCCTGACGCCCCGGCAGCGCCTCCGCCACAGCGCCATGTCTAGACCAGTTCACAAAGAAGTAGAGACGAGCGCGCACCCGGGAAGCTGTTCACCATCGCCTGCTTCTCTCCATTCCCAACACATCGGCCTTCAGCAGAATTAGTTCCGGGTTATTTCTAAGGTGCACTTACTGTATCCAGTGAAGGTCTACGGTCAAAAACAGTGTACAAGCAACCGTCTGGCCATCTATCGATCTATCTATGTATTTATCTGTTAGGTTATCTAGCTATCCAACCTGTCTGTCTATGTATCTATCTATCCAATCTCTCCAGCTATCCAATCTGTCTATCTAGCCATCGAGCTATCTAATCTGTCCAGCTATACACCTATCTAGCTATCCAATCTGTCTATCTAGCCATCGAGTTATCTATCGATCTATCTATGTATCTGTCAGGCTATCTAACTCTCCAACCTGTCTGTCTATGTATCTATCTAGGCTATACATCTATCCAGGCTATCTAGCTATCCAATCTGTTCAACTATACACCTATCTAGCTATCCAATCTGTCTATCTAGCCATCGAGCTATATAATCTATCCAGCTATACACCTGTCTAGCTATCCAATCTATCTAGCCATCCAGTTATCTTTCGATCTATTAATGTGTCTGTCAGGCTATCTAACTATCCAACCTGTCTATGTATCTATCTAGGTTATCTAGCTATCCAATCTGTCCAGCTATACACCTATCTAACTATCTAGGCTATACATCTATCTAGGCTATCTAGCTCTATCTAGCTATCCAATCTGTTCAGCTATACACCTATCTAGCTATCATATCTGTCTATCTAGCCATCGAGCTATATAATCTGTCCAGCTATACACCTGTCTAGCTATCCAATCTATCCAGACATTGAGTTATCTATCAATCTATCTATGTATCTGTCAGGCTATCTAACTATCCAACCTGTCTGTCTATGTATCTATCTAGGTTATCTAGCTATCCAATCTGTCCAGCTATACACCTATCTAGCTATCTAGGCTATACATCTATCTAGGCTATCTAGCTCTATCTAGCTATCCAATCTGTCCAGCTATACACCTATCTAGCTATCCAATCTGTCTATCTAGCCATCGATCTATCTATGTATCTGTCAGGCTATCTAGCTATCCAACCTGTCTGTCTATGTATCTATCTAGGCTATAAATCTATCTAGGCTATCTAGCTATCCAATGTGTCCAGCTATACACCTGTCTAGCTATCTAAGCTATACATCTATCTAGGCTAACTAGCTATCCAATCTGTCCAGCTATACACCAATCTAGTTATCCAATATTTCTATCTAGCCATCGAGCTATCTATCGATCTAAGTATCTGTCAGGCTATCTAGCTATACAACCTGTCTGCCTATGTATCTAGCTAGGCTATACATTTATCTAGGCTATCTTGCTATCCAATCGGTCTATCCATCTACCTAGGCTATACATATATCTAGCTATCCAATCTGTCTTTCTATCCATCTAGGCTATATATCTGTCTGGGCTATCTAGCTATCCAATCTGTCTATCTACCAATCTATCTATCTGGGCTATACATCTATCTAGGCTATTTAGCTAGCCAATCTATCTAGCTATCTAGGCTATACATCTATCTAGACTATCTAGCTATCCAATTCGTCTATCCATCTAGGCTATACATCTATCTAGCTATCCAATTTGTCTATCCATATATCTACCTAGGCTATCTAGCTATCCAATCTGTCTTCTATCTATCCATCTATCTAGCGATCTAGGCTATACACCTATCCAGGCTATCTAGCTATCCAATTTGTCTATCCATCTAGGCTATACATCTATCTAGCTATCCAATTTGTCTATCCATATATCTACCTAGGCTAACTATCCAATCTGTCTTCTATCTATCCATCTATCTAGCTAGCTAGCGATCTGGGCTATACACCTATCTAGGCTATCTAGCTATCCACTTTGTCTATCTATCCAGGCTAAACATGTCTAGGCTATCTAGCTATCCAATCTGTCTGTCAATCTATCTAGGCTATACATCTAGCTATCCATTTTGTCTATCCATCTAGGCTATACATCTATCTAGCTATCCAATTTGTCTATCCATATAACTACCTAGGCTAGCTAGCTATCCAATCTGTCTTCTATCTATCCATCTATCTAGCTAGTGATCTAGGCTATACACCTATCTAGGCTATCTAGCTATCCAATTTGTCTATCCATCTAGGCTATACATCTATCTAGCTATCCAATTTGTCTATCCATATATCTACATAGGCTAACTATCCAATCTGTCTTCTATCTATCCATCTATCTAGCTAGCTAGCGATCTAGGCTATACACCTATCTAGGCTATCTAGTTATCCACTTTGTCTATCTATCCAGGCTAAACATATGTCTAGGCTATCTAGCTATCCAATCTGTCTAGCTATACATCTATCTGGGCCATCTAGCTATCCATCTATCTAGGCTATCTAGCTATCAAATCTGTCAATCTATCTAGGCTATACATCTAGCTATCCAATCCGTCTATCTGTCTATACAACTATCTACTCTATATAGCTATCCTATTTATTTATCTATGTGTCCAAGATTTAATAACGGGGCTTTCACATATATATCCATGCAAATGGCGCACATGTATTGTGTGCACATTTGCCTGCTGAGGGACGCATTTTTTATTCTGGTTCAGCCGACGTGTCTGCGCTGCATCGTGCCGTTTATAGGTTTCACAGACAGCATGCACATATCCACACCCCAGCCGAATGGCTTCACAGACAGCATACACATATGCATACCCCAGCAGAATGGCTTCACAGACAGCATGCACATATCCACACCCCAGCAGAATGGCTTCACAGACAGCATGTACATATGCACACCCCAGCAGAATGGCTTCACAGACAGCATGCACATATCCACACCCCAGTACAATGGCTTCACAGATAGCGTACACATATGCACACCCCAGTAGAATGGCTTCACAGACAGCATGCACATATCCACACCCCAGCAGAATGGCTTCACAGACAGCATGCAAATATGCACACTCCAGTACAATGCCTTCACAGACAGTATGCACATGTGTGAATATGTGCATACTGCCTGTATGCACATATTCAGCAGAATGGCTTCACAGACAGCATGCATATATCCACACCCCAGCAGAATGGCTTCACAGATAGCATGTACATATGCACACCCCAGCAGAATGGCTTCACGGACAGCATGCACATATCCACACCCCAGTACAATGGCTTCACAGACAGCATGCACATATGCACACTCCAGTAGAATGGCTTCACAGACAGCATGCACATATCCACACCCCAGCAGAATGGCTTCACAGACTGCATGCACATATCCACACCCCAGCAGAATGGCTTCACAGACAGCATGCACATTTCCACGTGGCTTCACAGACAGCATACACACAGACAGCTTCACAGACAGCATATCCACACCCCAGCAGAATGGGTCGTCGGTAAAGACTGTTTCGATTACAGGATGCCTTGCAACGAACGCGCGTGTACCCCCCCCTATTTAATTATAACGAATTGCTTTGATAATATACCCATTCTGCATGGAGCACAAAACGGTGCCAGCCTCTCCACAAGAGCGGATGGCAGCAGCTCGGTGAGATGCCGAGCAAAAATGGCTGCACTGCTCTCGGAGGCGAGCTGGAGAGGGGCCACACCCAGTGTTGTTGTGGAGTGTGGCGGAGCACACACGGGCCTCGGCAGCGAGCGGGTCTCCGCGGGCTTAGCCAAGATGAAAGGGAGGAGGCTGGTGTCATCCTACATGCCCCATGCCGTGCTGAAACATGCCAAGCCCCTCTGCATGCAGTGACTGCCAGCGCCTTTCCAGCCCAAGAGCAGCACCTGCCTAACCTGGGCTCCCTTTGTGTTGCCAGGAGACGCCGATTTTACAATGGGTGTGTCACCCACGCAAGGATGCGGTGCAGCGCGCCCCCGGGACATGCAGCACGCATTAGGCATCGAAAAATCACCGCATTATGTATCTATTGGAGAACGGAACGTCTATCATGCAATACTACATGGCCGAGAAAACGTAACCGACGGTTGTGTGGACTGTGCGCTGCTGATCCGATGTGAAGGGGTGTATCTTAAAAACGCGATTAATAAAGACAATTGGATGATAAATGACCGCTCAAATGAATACGACGCCCATAGGATCAGCAACGGGAGCACGCCACCTCCAAAAAACAAAGAAAGGCCACACAGTGGACGGTGCACAATGGAGGGACGCCTCGGTGAGGCGCCGGCGTCTGCGCGTGCCCAGGCGAGGCACGCGAAAGCAAGGAGCATACCGTACCCTGGCCCTTCCAGTTGCTCCACATGCACTCCATTCTGGTGGAGTCGGCGCTGGCCTGCATCTTTGGGGGGAGTGTGGGAGTCGCCTGTCCGTTCTTCTGAGAGGCTGGGCTGTCACTCATGCATTCCACGGCATGGACGGCTCTGGGTACCACTGGCGCTCGCTCGCTCGCACTGGCTGCGTGAGCACAGATGCTGTAAGCAGCAGAGGGAGGGTGGGAGGGAAGGCGGCAGACGCTGCAGTCTACACTGCAGCAAATCAGAGCAGCGGTGTGGCCGCCTGGGGGAGGGGGGAGCGCTGCGCAGCCGCCGCGCATCGCACAAGGTGCACATGAAATGACACCCAGAAGCAGTGCGATTGCATCACCACTGCGCCCCGGGTACCGATAAACAAGATCCGCTGTAACCACGCGCACGGGAAGTGCTCTCCATAACAGCCAGGTCACCGCCCTGATACATAAGGGCCAATGCCATAGGCACCCCAAGAGCCAGCTGGAGCCCTGCCACGCCCTATTTACAACAGCGACGCCAAACGTTTCCTTTTTAGTTTTTAGCATTAGGTGGTGCTTAAGCCGCATCAAATGAGCCAGCATTACGTATTGCATTGGAGTACAGAGGGGGGAAAAGAGATGTGAGGAGGGAGGGTGTGGATCAGTTATTTGGCCACCTCTTGACTGCCTGTGACCATGCTAATCCGTATGGCCATTCCCTCCCTCCCCTCTCTGCCCAAAGCACACCATGCTGGGATCTCTTTGAGCTAGCTCCATCAAGCAATAACATCTAACCGTGGCCTGCCTGTGTTATTTCTAAGCCGCCCGCTGTGAGTTACTGGCTTGAGCGCAGCTGTGAACGTGCTATGATTGTAATAAACATGTTTAAACCAATTGTGCCTTCAACCACTTCTTTAATATCTGTTCTTTGCACTGGAGTCCTCTTAAGAATCAGCACTGACAAAGCCATCCATTTTGGCTCGTGCTCATGAATTTGCCAGGCACTTGCATCACGTGTCCAGGAGGAAATCACACTAGTTTCCAGCAGTTGCCATCATATGGCTGATACGACGTTGTCACATCGCCAGTCTTTTTTTTCGCAGAGTTTTTTGCAGAACATTTTCAGTCGAAACAACTAATTGAAAAATATGGGGGTCAGGGGGTGGGTAAGGGAATATAAGAGGTGGGTGTGGTTGGGAAATAGGGACTAGATAATAGGGAAGGGTGGGGTTTGGACGCACCCCCTCAAATAACAAAAAATGATTTCAATGAGTTTTCTCAGCTGAAAATATTCAGCAAAAAACTCCATGAAACCCCCCCTGCGATCTAAGAACATCGATTTGTTCATGTCCAGGGAGCACTATTACGGCAGTGCCTGGCAAATACTTATCCCATGCCTACACAAAAGCCAAAACTGTTGGTTTTGTCAATGCTTGTATTTGCTTGCTGTTTGACCCAGTGAGAATTCCTGTAAAAAGGGCTGAACCTGGGTTAACAAGTGGTGCATACGAACCTACAGCGAGTGGTGGTTATATAAACTGAGCTCGTGGAGGCAGAACGAGAGTGAGGAAAGTTCGTTGATGGAATAGAATCCCACAGATATATGTAGTTGTCCAGACCATGTATGAGACTTGATATCTGACTAGGGGTCTTCAGACTGAGGGCCTTGCAAGCAAACGGCTCGCGAGGGCGAGGCAAAGGCATCTGTTTTTAATAGAAAGTACTAACAATTCTGTGCTTTTCGGGGCCCACCAACATTATTTTTACTTAAGGGGGGGCTCAGCATAAAAAGGTTTGGCAACCACTGCCTTACTGGGTTGATGACTCTTCCAGATTGTGGCACCTGCATGCTTCTTGAAGAGGTTGCCATGGCTTGGTCTTTAAATAAATTAGCGGTGTGGTGTGCCATGGTAAGCAAATTATCTTTTAGGCCAACATTGAGACTGGTGCCCCATTTGACTTTATGCACAACCTGGTTATTGCAGAGCAGGCTGAGGGCTGAGAATTGAGGGGGCGCAAGGAAAGATCCATTGGGTCAGGAAAGAGCAAGTGCGACAGAGGGAAAACGTGCTATCCGCATGAATTCCCAAAGACTGCCTGTGCTGATTGTGCACAAGGGGACAATTCAAGATGGCGGAGGAGACCAGGAGTTTTCAATTCTCACAGTCACTGTGTCGCACCACAAACTAAAATAAAGACATAGCCCCCACTCGCCCAGAGATCCTCACAACATCCACCCTCTAGAGCCACACAAAACCCCCAGTCCACAGTCACTCACAACATCACGCTCATGCAGCCACTCTTGTAAAAGAATGCCGACTAGTGAGGGTAGAATAGCCTGAGATGTTTTGATTTTTAATGATAAAATAATGCAGGTAACTGTGCTTCTGAAAGGGAGATCTACTAATCAAAACCTACTTTCATAATGCTCCATGCTAAAAAGCATAATGCATACACACATGCACCTGTCAGTGACCGTCTCCTGACAACCCCAGCAGCTACCAGAAGGTTCAAAGATCACATCTGCATTTTTTTATACAGTGATGGAACAAAATGTTGAAACAGGCATAGGTGGCCTTTTAACAGTCTGCACCTCTGGTTCAAAAAGTCATAACTGTGACCTCAGCCAACTGGTGGTAGATTAATATCTAAATATAAGCCATTTCTCGTTATGACATGGCGGCCATTGAGGTTACACAATTATACAGCCACGAGCATTGGCTGGGATATTATGGTCAGATTGGTGAGCAGTGACTCATTCATGTCAGGGCCTGGCATATATGAGCCACCTGGCAAGGGCCCACTCGAGGAACTCTCTCTTTGATCCCCCAGAGAAGGGTTGACACCTTGTTCCAGGGAACAGGAACCTTTTCCGGAAAGACCTGTGCAAAAAAGAGAGTGTTGTCACTGCAATGGCCACCTCACACCAGGGTGCTGGTTACCAGAGATCTTTTGATGTAGGCAGTCAGAGGGAGGGGTCAAAAGTAGAATAGCCCAGAAGAGAGGTTCAGTCCACAAAGGGGACTTACCATCTTGGATTTTGCTAGGGTCGGCAAACTTTCTGTCTCACTTAGCCACTTCCTGCAGGCAAGGCACTCTGGGTATGAGATTAGCAGTGAAAGGACACTTGTTACAGCAGCCTGTATTGGACTCTTAACAATAGGCATGCTCTGGACCAATCGGCTGTGTGAAGTATCTGATCACGGTTTATCCAGGTCAGTAGTGGAGGTGTTTTGTTTCTGGGTCTTCTTTTGTCCTTGAGTATTCCAACCTGTGGTCAATATGACGTGAAGCCTGACCACTGAGCTCCCCCTTGGACTCGGAATGACAGAACAGGCACCTGGAGGCAAACTCCCCATTCCACGAGGCAGCTGTTCCCGGATCTACATGGCGTGAGGACAGCGTATGGCGCTGGCTGTGAAAGCTGGTAACGCTGGTGCAGCAGATGTTGGGTAACACCAAAAAGGCAGTACAGAAGTGGAAAATGACCGCCATAAGAGCTGGGTAACAAGGTAGGGAGGCAATGGCAGGAGGCAGTAGAAGTGAGAGGCAGGAGGCAGTAGAAGGGAGACCAAGGCAGGTAATCCCCAAGGAGAAAGAGAGAGAACAGGGAAGAAACAGCCCATGCTGGAAAAAGGCAAGGCAATCAGAAAAGGTAAGGCAATCAGCAAGAGGCAGGCAGGGAACGAAGGAAACAGGAACTACGCAATTCCCCATAGAAGCGAACATACGGAGCGTATTGAGATGCACCTGTGTCACGGAGAGCTGGGTTTAAATAGCTCGTTGCTCCAGCAAAGCGGTCATTGCAGCAGGCGCTGTTACCTTGCAACGCAGGATGCCGTGAGTATGGCGCAAGCGCAAGGAGGTCATGTCTGGGCCTCCGCGCATGCCCAATGTGTCCTGCAATGGCGGCACCCATGCACAGCATCTCCCCAGGATCTCTGCACCTGGAGACAGTGCCAGGAACCATCACCAGCCCGCTGGTCAAACCCTGAATGCTGCAGGCACCAGCAAGGGTACAGTTTCCAGGTGAGTAGGCCCAGGCCACTGCAGTGAAGAGGCCGGGGCGTAACCGGCTCAAACATTTTGCCTGTTTAAGTGAGGACATCCTCTCCTTAGTTGAATTATCTTTGGAAAAGTGTTGAAGCAGAATTTACCTAGAAATGTGTTGGGATTACTATTTGCTCCAAAGTCCTCTGACATAGAGGTGAAGACAGAGCTCTTCTCCCTAGCATCCCAAAGATCTATTTGGGATGACCAGTGAGCTGGACAAGGTCTACTTCAACCGAGACGCTGGTACACAGGACCTGCTTACTGGATGTGACTGAAGCCTGTAAGTGTCCTCAACTAGCTTTTCTGGTTGGGAAGGGAAGAAAAAAGCCCCCACTTTGCCTCTGATCCTGGATTGGGTCTCTTGATTACTGCAAAGCCCAGGAAGCATATCAAAGCATGTATTTCACCACAAGGCACTTTTGGAGCTGACTTGAATGTGCACAAATCACTTCGAGCCACTACAGGACCTATGGTGCTACCTTGGGTACTCCAAGCGTTTCAAACCACTCACCTGCTCTTCAAACTGTCCAGACGTGGACTTGACCAACTGAAGCAGATCGCCTTGACTCAACACGATCACTGGCTCACCTCTGTGGAAGGAACTGATTTACATTGTCTAGACTGTCGACTCAATCCATTGGAAGCATCATTTCAACTGACTGGAATCCTGACTCGACCTGCTGAAAACCTTTGTCTCAAACACTGACTCAACCCAGTAAAAGCATCGTCTTGCCGGTGACTCGACACCCTGGAAGATATTAACTCACTCAACCCATCTTGAACACCCACTTGATCCCTTACCTAGTACCGTCTTGAAGCAAACTCGTCTTTCGGAAAGCCCAACTCAACCGTCTCAACACTGGCTCGACTGCAGTAAACCACCCTTTGCTGCATTCCGGCTTGATGTGGTTGAGCCCCAAAGACAAGCAACTAAAGGTATGAGAAGGGCCCCGTCTTCCTGGTCCACCTAAAGGACTCCAGTGATTATTAATCTCCCTTCTCTATCTTTTAAAAGATATAGTCATTAACCTTGATATTTTCCAGCTGAAATCCTTTTCTGAGTACCCCTTTACACAAACCCAGAATGCCCTTTTATTTTCAGGTTGGCTTTCACAGTGTTTTTTCTTACAGGGGTGGCCCAGTAGTGTTTTTATTAGTTTTGTGCATTTATGTCAGTTTACTTAACAATCCTACTTTTATAGAACCTTGGTTGGACATTATTTTATTTTGGGGCCCCGTGCTAATCTTGTTTGGGTTGGTTTTCTACGCAGGCACAGCTTCAGCTCACACTTCTCAGCCCGCATTAACAAAAGTGGTGAAGGAGGTATACCTGTCGGGCTGTGCCTGCTTCAGCTTTATGATTGGATCACCTGCTGGTTTAATAGCAGTATGGGGCATGAGTACTTATTCTGGCACTGCAGCAGAGCAGCAGTCCTTGCATGACAAGTGACATGAAAACAAATTGCAGCCGTTTCCAATATCACTGAACCATCACCATATGTACCACTCACCCAACTATCCACAACAGTACCTTTCAACAGTAACTCACATCACTCACCCACAATACTACTTAGCTTGAATCATTAACAATACTATTCACCCACATTCACCACAACAACATTCACACACAAACACTGTCTACATCACGTAACCAGAACCCAACACACCACTATAACACTCTCTAATCGCTAATACACACCATGTAGCCAGTCTGCACACCACCCAGTCACTTTAATTGCCAGCCAGCAATACACCAATATAACCAATACAACACTAGCCAACAACACTATCCATCCACAGCTACTCAGAACACTATTCACCATCACCACTATGTAACTCTCTGCACAGCTTACCCAAAGCCACTTCCAACGTCACTGACCCATAACTATTCACAACACGATTCACCTACAGGCACTCCCAATACACCTCACCTGCAACACCAATCGCTGTTTGCCAACAACAGCTGATACCATATCACAGCAATATTGCAGTCAGAACTAGCAATGCCTCTGATTATCTCTTCCATTTGGCTAACACCGAGCGAGTAGGATAGAACGCCCAGCGTAACTTGGTTATCAGCCATGTTAGCACCCTGTTAAATGAGCTGGAGATATATGGTTACATTATAGGGCTGATCGTAAACGCCATATGAGCCTGGATCGAGGGAAGTAATCTCCCCTTTACTGTAATATCTCCAGCTACAACGTTTTTCGGTTCTATGTGATTTTGTTTAGTGTTTTTAGTCAGTCCCCCCCCAAAAAAAAAACCTTATCCTCCCTATATTTATAATTAACCTAACCCCCCCCCCACATATATTTTCACCGAAATCCGATGGAAAAACCAGATGAAATCTACTTTGACGAAAGAATGCTGCAGCAAAATCTCCCATTCCCTATTTTTCAGTGTTCTACATGTAGACCTCTGCTCTACTGCGCCCTCTTCACATTGTGCCTCTGGTCATAAAGAGGACACCATGCTTTGGCCCTAAAGGTAGTTTCATATATATGAGCCATTGGGACTAGTCTACAGGAGAATTCATGAATATATCATCTATAATTGCTTGTGTTAGCAAAGCGGCAGCGTTCGACCGTATCCTGCCCCATACCTGCTACTCCTTGACATTGACTTACCAACATCACCAACGATTGCTTTATTCGCAGTCTCAGCGTCTCTCGCTGACAACGAGCAACTGGCTGCTGCTCCCTTCATCGCACAATGTCAAAAATGAATATCCTCAGACTCTCAACAGTATCCCTATTTAGCATTAAAGACCAACATTTTCTTCAAACCAGCCACCAAAGAGATCCTATAAAAAAGGAATGTATTCATAAACAATGCTTATTTCCTCCTCTCCCAGCACAACACTTTTCATGTTTCCTTCTCAAAGCCAGATCCTCAGCGTGGCAGGCACAATGTTTAGTCTTCGATTCCGTCTCACGCCACATCACTGACTGCCCTTTTATCACAAAACCTTGATAATCCCAGAGCCGAAAATGATAGCTAAAACAGTGCCTGGAAGCTACTGCATTGTGATAGAGAAGAGACCCGCCCAAGTGGTTGTGACCTGACAACTATATTTGGTCTCACCTGAACCTCAAACTCATTGCAAACCATTCATCCTCACCACCTTGCTTCAGGTACCTCGTATCATTGGGTCCCCACTCAGGCTTCTCAACATACCTGGGCCGGCTCTCAATTCCACTTAAGTTTAAAGAGAACAATAAATTAACCCACATGAGGTTTCTCTGCACCAGGTTCTGCAATAGTATAAAGCATGCAAAGAAACAAAAAAATTGAAAAGAGAATAAGAGCATAGGTTAATTTGCCCGAGAGGAGAAGAAAAAGAGGGAATTCAACAGTGACAACTGATGGTACGATAAAGCCACAGAGTTTTCTTCCAACTACCAGTAAAACATTCTTCTGGTTCCAAGCTTCAAGATCTCACACCAAGTCATTCTGGCAATCGCATTGAGAGGACCGGGGCTAGTCTAGATAGGGCCACGTCAGTGGTGAACAATCTCAGGATGGCATGCTGGCAAGCGTATCTAGCTTCCAGCGCGGACGAGATGGAGCACTAGGTGAGTGCTCTTGCATCTGATGCGGCGTCTGTCAGTTCTGGATGACCTTTGGTTGTTGGCAATGTCATCAGGAAACCCTCTGACATTCAAATCCGTAACTCTAAATGAGTGATGCGTAGGGAAGGGCAGGACACGAGAAAGAATGTTTTTCGATGTTCGGGAACTTCAATACGAAATAAATAAGATCAAAAACCCACACCGAAGGTGGCTAAAAAACTGGAAGTACTCAGTACAAAACGTACAGTGTCAGCGGATGATAGGTATCCTATGTAGAAGAAACACTAGGTCAATATGGCAGCTATTGTCTGCTGCCAAAGCTGCTAAGGAACAACACAATTTGAATCCCACTGGGGAGCGGGTAGGGCTAGACAACATTGATGGAAAGATGAAGTCCCCACTGGGAATGGTGACTGCTGGCTGCTTGATACTTCCATTGAGACCTCGGTGGCAGCTATTAAAAATCTGAAGTCCTCAAGGGCACCAGGCTCAAATGGGCTTGCCAATGTGGTTCTTAAAAGGGATTCTTCAGGCTGGGTCCCTTATTTGGAGGCCCCATTTGATGGGGTCTGTAGTAAGCACACCAATCCCGGCCGTATGGCGGCAGTCTGTACTTGTCCCCATCTATAAGAAGGGAGACAGGAATATGCCGGAAAACTACAGACTGCTGTCTATGTTGATCGTGACTGGTAAACTGTTTTCAGGCATGATCTTGAAGGAGATGCATGCTTGGATAACGTCAGAGAACATCGTCTATGATTTTCAGATGGGTTTTTCGGCCTAGATCTTCTACTACGCACAATATATATATATGCTCGATCATTTCATTCTCGAGTCATCACAAAAGGAAGCCCCAGTGTTGTATATAAAGTTCATCGACTTTAGGTTGGCTTTTGATCTTGTAAATAGAACCAGGCTTTGTGAAAAAATGAAGTCTATGGGATGCCCGGGGTGGATTTTGTCTATAATTCAGAGCCTCCATGAAGAAATGGGTGCCAGAGTCCAACTAGACAACGATGAAGTGGTCACCTCATTAGTGCAGCTCATTAGGGGAGTCAAGCAAGGCTGTGTACTGCCTCCCCTGCTGTTTAACATGTACATCTCTAATCTTCCTGAGAGGATGTTGACCAACTCAAACTGCCCCCCTAAGGATCGGACGGACGAGAGTTGCCAGCATGTCACATACTGACAACCTTTTCATCCTTGACCACACTCTCACTGTTTGTAGATCTATGTTGGACGACTTGGCCAAATACACAAAGGAAAATGACTTTGTAGTTAACATTGAAACAACCAAGACATTGCTGATCAATAGGAAGAAGGTAAATAAGAGTGACACTTGATTCTAACATGGGGAACGTGGCATATTTAGACCATTACCCTTCCCTTGGGTTGGAAATGAGGAAAGAGAATAACTATCCTTATATTATTGCCAATAAGAAGAGGAAAGCTGCCCTGCTGATTCACCTTTTTAGCAGATTTGCTCATCAGACGGCAGGATATTCCTTTGAGGGCATATTAATCCTTTATAAGCAGTATTTCTTTCCGGCTATTTTATATGGTCTCGAGGCACTGACGATGAAGGATTTGAGGTGGTTAAATTGTGCTGCGGGAGCCTTTTCGAGGAGGCTACTGAAACTCAGAACATCTGTCCCCATGGATTTGCTGCGTTTGGGCCTGATCCGATTGGTGGGCAGGTGGAAAGTAAGAGTGGAGAACTATATTTAAAGACCAAGATGTCTCCAGGATACCCAATTATGAAAATGTTGGGTGCCAACTGTGGGTGCAACTGACATATTAAAAGCAACACGTTGGACGATCGTGTGATGATTACATTTCAAACGATAAATTGGTTCCCAAATTGGAAAAGGGCGGTTATCAAATTCTTAAAACATCATTCAAAGCTAAATTTGCCTTCCTTGATTGGAATAAAAACTATGGCCACATTTCCACCTTAAAAAGCCTTAGACATGTGTCTAGTGTGGTCCACAGGTTCACAAAACCCCAATTATATATCACTTTGAGCCCCACTCCCGAAGTACGCGGGCTCATGCTGTGTCTCTGTATTGTCAGTCTAGAAAAATGGATACCTCTAATTTGGGACCGCAAACATATTTTGATGGCCGTGGGCCAACCGTCTCATGCAGGATATGACAGAATGTAGGTTTCCGAGTTTGCCAAAGAACGGCCATTTTGATGTAACAAGAATCGCCATTTTGTTTTCTAACCATTGCTTTCTGTTCTTATTGCTTCGCAGTACATTTTCTGCTTACACTGCTCGACTGTAAAACATTGTTGTCTGCACGTGAAAGGACAAGGCCGCAGGGGCGCGAAGATAACAAGAGTTTGTTGAAACACAACGTAGGCAGCGCCAGGAAGAATGCCCAGCTCCCTCCCGAATGTAGCCTTGAAGCAGAGCTGCAGGGCATTGAATCATTTCGCAGCTGCCAGCCAGTCTCGTTATATGGTAGAATATGTTAGAATAAAGCAGCTAAAGGCTTGAATTATGCTCTTCTTACGGCCCCCCTTTGCTGAGCCCTGTTAGAGCGTGTCGGCTCCCAGGACACGAATAGCACCTCATAGATAGCAAGGTCTGGAATGCAACTCTCCCCCCGTATGTAGCTCGCTTCCAAGAACAGAAGCGCTGTGTTCTGTTCAACAACTGAAAGATGCCTCCGCACTCACAAATTGCAAATTATTACTAGAATAGATATTTGAAGGTGTCATAGTTGTCGAAAGTGTCCATCATCACACCAAATTCAAAGAAACAGAATAAAGGGGGGTGTTAAACATGTCTTAGCTGATTGTTTGATATGCATTTTGTATATATGTAACTGATGTACGTAATTCACTCTCTTGCGTCCCTCGAGGTCTAGAGATACACGTCGCGGGGCGTGAGACCGAGTTGGCCAACTGAGACTTTTGCTTTTGCAATAAACCCTAGCTTTGGGAATAGAACCTTGTGTCTGGCGTATTTATCGTGTGTGGTGACTCGCCTTGTTTCCATAGACGTAAGGGACCCCTAGGGGCCCCTTTCAGTATTACCCCAGCAGAACTGTAAGAAACGACTGGCAAGTGTGAATATATGAACTAAATCTACACCAGCCACCTACCTTCAATTCCCTTTAAGAATAATAACTGAATATTTTTTCTTGGCATCCCTGGAACATATATCTGTGGATCTCCATAATTGAAGCTGGGTATAAACTGAGTAATCTTATACATCCCTTTAGATAGGAGAGGAATTTAACCTCGGTGATACTCAGTAGATTTGTCTTAATGGAAGGCTTGTTCATTTCTTTTTTCTGTTTTTTCTAATTGTACAGTTGTTTCCTTTTTTCTTTTTATTTCGTTTGTTTTCAACCACTGGTATTGTGTTTTAAGGTCCATGATTCATTCAGATGGTGTTTACATTTTTGTAATATGTTATATATTTTGAAATTGAGCCCACTTTAAAAAGAACATTGTCAAATACTTTTGCAAAATGTTGTTGAGGCTTGAGGACAAAAGATTGTTTTATGTTTTATATTAAACAATGAAAAATATTTGTTGAAGCCACTGGCTAGAGTTTATGTTTAGTTAAGTGATTAAACTGAAGGAAATTATTTTTGACAAAAACACTAATTGTATCATTGTATACATGTAAGATGTTAGCTTGAAGAGATAGATAAAATCAGGACACCATCTGGTACTACGGATTGGTCCATTCAGATAGTAGTGATCCTTTATTTTGAAATATATTTTTTTGCAAAAATTCTTTGCCTTTCTTGTTCAGAGAAAATGAGGTGTGTATAGGTAATAGGCATACTGTATCACCGATAACTTACAACGTGTGGGGGCATATTCTGTTGGTTTTTGGTGTCTCTGTATTAATCAACTTCCTCTGTTGTCAGTTACTGGCTCTCTGAGTGCCCTTTATATTTGCACTTATGAGAATCTTGTTTACGACTACGACTATCAAATCTGACGACTTCTGGACCTATTTTCTTAACTCCCCTTCGGTTTCAGTACACCTTGCACTCTACAGGGTCTGGAAACAAATAGCAAAGTTACTGGCTATTGGCACATTTTGTCGTTCAGTTGTCTGTTTGTTTGCACATGCATTTTGAATGCTGCTACTGCTGTGTTTGTAATCTCGCCCTTCTAGTGAAGTTTATTTGCTACGCTCATTCGCATGCAGCGTCTCTTATATACACCTCAGCCTTGATTGCTCTTGTCCAGCTATTGGTATATTTGCATGGGGAAACTGACTGTTACTGCTGAAGTGTGGCGAGCCTGCAGTCTAGTACAGCTTTACGCAATGCAGTAAAATCCTAATTTGCTTAATATATAATTTGCACATTGCTGTTTTGCACACTTGGTCACCCTGATAATTAAGTCTCCCAGTGAATCTACTTATCCACTGTGCATGTGGTATGGCAGTGCGCAGTATTTGCACTCAAACATGGATAGAACATTCCCAATTTGGGATTTTTTAAGTAGGTAACTTTTGATTAGTCGATTGGATTCTTGTATTTTAGGAATGGAATGGAACTGAAATTGCTGTATGCATGCATGTATTTTAATCAATGTTTATTTTAGCATTGTTGTAAGTCAATTACGTGAAAATGTTTTGTAAAACGTAATTTGACTAATTACAATAAATAATAAAAATAATATGCTGTACAGTAGTGAACCAGCAAAGTGAGAGAGAAAGAACGGAAACAGCAGAAGAGAGCTTGTGCGTCTGCTCGACATGCAGCGCACCACTCGCCAGCACTAAAGTGAACAGCAGCAGGAATGCTGAAACCCCTCTAGACTACCCGGGACTAAAACCCTTTTTACAAAGTCTGTTACTTTGGAGAGGCCAGGCTAGTTCCCCTAACAATGATATGATATGAAATGTATACTGAGCCAGTACACAAGTGTTTCTAGGCCCACAAGACAAGGGAGGAGAGACAGAGAGGGGACAAGACAAATTATCTTACTAGGCCTTGTGACATTGGGATCGTGCAAGTGTGACAACGAGAAGTGCAGGGGGAAGGGAGAGGGGAAGTGCAGGGTAAGTGCACTAAGAGCAGCAATGCTCTAAGTGCAGCCAGGGCAGTGCGGCTCTGGGTAAGTGCAAGGCAACAATAACTTAGACACTATGCAACACAACCCACCATTGTTTTTACCAGGGAAGACCCGAATGGAGAAAAAGGATGGAGCGTAACACAGTACATGAAGTATTTTGTGCATGTAACACCACCTGGGCGGGGAAGATAGGGCCAGAATGGCCAGGGTCAGATGTCCAACCGAAGGACCAGGAGGGGGTTAAAAGAGACCGTTGGAAATAGGAAGTTGAGGGTTGCTCGGGTGAGGTCAGAGGAGGAGAAGGAGGTGGAAGACTAAGGGACCATCAGGAGGAAGGATTGTGGACACCGGTGTGGAGGCGAATTGCAGAGTAGGTGAGGTATTGGTGGGTAAGTGCAAGTGGTACTGCGTTCCGAGTGTATGTGTGAGACTAACGAGTGATATTACTGAAGGGATTGAATCTCACGGGGCTGTGGGAATGGAAGGGTGTTACTGGAGAAGAATCTGGATAGGATTAATAGTGTGGAGGAGGGAGTAGTAGTGAGGAGGATGGATGGGAGTTGTCTAGGAGGAAGTAGTAATATCAATTGTTGAAGGAAAGGCATCGAAGGAGTGATAGACCCCATGGGGACACAGAAGGAAGATACAGGGAGTAGCAGGAGGCAAGCTGGGTGGAGTAGTAGGGGAGTAGTAAGAGGGGAACATCAGGCAGGGGAATATGTGCACATGATAGGAAAGAGACCAAATCAGGCAGCATGTGTGAAAGGCACATCCTATAACCCATTTTAATCAACTAACAACACTGATAGTATATGGTCAGTCTAGTGAGTACCTGAGGGAGTTTAGCTAGATAAGACATTGCCTTTAGATGGTGACTTATAGCGAAGACAAAACCGTTTCTGAGACGCAAAGTACTCTGTGAGCCATTCTTGACACTTTATGCAAATAAATTGCCTTGTTTTGTTCATGTAACTCCATTTAGTGAATCTGACCCCTGTACGCTGCTTCCTGTGACAGGCCGAGAGGGGTCTTTATCCTGAACACCCCCGTAGATGGCGGAGTGTGTGTGTGGCCTGGCCCCCTCCTAACCCCATATTACCTGTAGGAATGGCAGCGCCGGCACAGAGAGGAGTCAGTGGGGCTGAAGCAGGTCCAGCTGCAGTCTGGAAAAACCACCACACCAGGATGCAAAGACGTCGGGCCACGCAAACTGGCCCAGCGGAGGAACTCGCAGGATGCAGCGGAATGTGGCGGTTGGCACTGCATCAGCCACTGAGCAGGAAGGGACAGAGACAGCACTTGCTCAACTGTAGGGGCATGGCAGTGAACACAGTGCAATGGCCAGGAGCAATGCAGAGCTCCAGCAGACAGTCTGCTGGACCCCCCATTCCAAGCGCAGCCACTAGCCCACCAGGGAGTTTGGTTTTATTAAATAAAGGCCTCAATGAAGACAATTACGACCCCACTGGCCCACAAGGGATAATTGGGAAAAGCCTGGTCTATAAAAAGGCCCTGAAGAGCAGCCTACATTGGGCACCAGCAAGGCCTATGCTGGAAAATCAGCAGGACAAGGAAAGGGGGGTGCTTACAAGCCCTTTTGGAAACTTTGTAAGCCCTCCCTCTGTCACACCCCTTCAAGGAAGGTAAGTGATTGGTAAGGTAAATTGGCCAATCCTGGGGAAGGGAGGGGTATTTAAGAAAGGGTGTCTAAATGCTTGAGTGTGGGTTAGTTGGGTGAGGACAGGTGGTGGTGGAGGATGTCCGAGTGACCAGAGAAAGTCAGCGCGACCGGAGTACCTTAGCTATTGGAGAGAGGGGGCTGTGGAGTATTTAGGTGTGAGAGTAAAGGGTGTGTGGAGTAGCGATAGAGTTGGAGGTAGTGGATGTGGAAGGTAGTGTTAGTTGTAGTTGGGAGTGGAGGTAGTGGTAGTTGGAGGTGGAGGTAGTAGTGGTGGTAGGTGTAGTGGAGTAGCACGGGAGAGGTAGTACGGTAGTGTTTGGTAGTAGTGAGTGGTAGTGAGTGTTTGTGAGTGGTAGTTGCAGTGGAGTGAAAGCAGTGGTAGTGAGAACTAGTTACTGAGGGGGAGTAGTGGAGGAAAGAGGACTGGTGAGAACGGAGAGGCAATAGTCATAGCCGAGGACTAGTGGAGGCAATGGGGTAGAGCAGGAGGGAAGGAAGGAAGGAGGAAAGGATAGAAACGGAAGTAGAGACCATAGTATGTGAAGGAGCTGAGAAGCAAGAGGAGAAGCAGAGTGAGATTGGAGGGATAGCAACATGATGGGGGGAGAATATCTGGGATCCAGTGTAGTGAAGGGTCAGGTAGGAACGTGCATGAGAGAAGAGAGATTGACACCGGGTGGAAGAAGGTACCCTCCCTACACCACTAAGCAGGTTAGGTCAGGGAAAGACTAGAAGATCCCTAGAGAGTTAGTCAGACATCGTCTTTGGGAAAACACCAACAGAGAATCCAGCAAAGAGACAGACATGTGTTACCATTGGCACGCACCAACCTCCCTTCTAAGGATGCCTGGACTAGGGAGAGGACAACAGTGCGGGAAACAGATAGAGAGGGATGGCCCTAGTGCCAACTTCCGTAAATAACCTAGTAGGCCCGAAAGACCGATTTTGGCATTGGCAGTCACTTGGTCTGTTGTAAAGTCAATAAACACCCTTGGATTGCCTGAAGGCAGGCACATGGTTATTTGTAACAGATTCATCCCCCTGATGTCTCAAACGATTGCCTGAGCACCTCAGCTCACTTCCTCCAGTAATCGCTGCCTCGCTGACTCTGGTCCAGCCACACGCTCTGTCTGGTGGTTGCCACCCGCCTCAGTTTCCTGCCTGACTTGCCTGTCCTTCTCTATCTTGTATTCACCCCCTCACTGTCTTTGATCCCCAACCACTCATTGCTTATTTACCGCCCCACTACCATGGTTCCATGTCCAACTCTACTGCCCCTTTGCTTTCTCGAGTCTGCATCCATTATCCCGTGTTCCTTACTAACTCCCCATCCTCACTCTTTCCTGTACGCCTCACTCTTTCCTGTACGAACAGACACACTACTTCAGGTCCAAGCCCAGCTACACTATCCTTGCCCATCCCTGTACTGAAACACACACTGCCTCAGTGCTTTCCTGCCTTCCCAACACCACTTTCCCATGTAAAAACAACCCATTGCCTCAGCTTCCTTCCCAAACTACTATCCCCGCTCTCCTGTACCAAATGACACATTGCCTCAGTTTCCTACCCAACACCCCACCGCACTAGATCTTGGAACAATAGATGCATTATCTCAGTTTTAAGCCTGACTCCCATCCCCACTCCTTCCCAACTCCCTATCCCCGCTCTCCGGGACCACCCGACCCGTTGCCTCAGTTTCCTTACTTGACTCTGCATCTTGCTCTCTTCTCTACTAGAGAACCCACTATTTGCATTCAATGCCCGAATCCCATCCCCCACTCATTCCTGTTCCAATAAGCCACTTTTTACATACCGATTTCTCCTGCACTTAGAGACCCACTGTCTCAGTTTCTTTGGCAGCACAACATCCGCACACCTACAGTACTAGCAGGCCCATTGCCTGAGTTCCTACCCAACCTGCAGCCTCAGTCTCTCCCGTAGTCACAGGCCCAGTGCGTCAATTTCCTTAGATATTCTGAATCCCTCTCTCTCCTGTGCCAACAGACCCCCTCTTCCTGCCTGACGCCCATCCCGCTCTCTTCAGTACTAACAGATAAGGTGCTTCAGTTTCCTGCCAGACTCTGATCTCTCTCTCTCCTGTATTAACAGTCCCAGCGCCTCAGTTTACTTTGTAACCCACCATCCCCACACTCATGCACTAAAAGACCTACTGCTTCAGTTTCCTGCCTCACTCCCCATCCTTCTCTCTCCTGTACTCACAAACCCCCTGCATTAGCTTCCTTACCAACCCGCAATCCTGCTTGCCTGTACCAACAGATACCCCACCACAGTTTCCTGCCTGACTCCCGTCGCCCTCCCCCTGTACTAATTTACGTGGTGCGACAGTGTCCTGCCCAGGTCACATCCCTCTCCTCCCGGTACTAACGATCCTGGTGCCCCAGTTTCCTTCCCAACCCGATTTACAGAACCACTGCTTGTGCTTCCCGCCTGACTCCCCATCCCTCCTTCTCCTGTACCCACTGACGCAGCCCTCAATTTCCTACCCAACACACCATCCAAGCACTCCTGTGCCAACACACACACTGCCTCAGTTTCCTGCGGGACTCCCATCCTGCTCTCTCCTGTACTAACAGACTCCTTGCTTCAGTTCACCACTTCTTGGAGGAGACCACTTTGAAAGCCCAACACCCTTTAGCAAACATCCCTGTTTGTAAGGCGGTCTACTGGTTTACCGTTCATTGTGATACCATGCAGTGAATGAGATGAGAAGACACCCCTAGCCCACAGCCTATTTAGCAAATGCCACTGAGATGACAACAGACACCTAGAAAAGCTTGTAATAAGCAAATTTATAAAAATGCTGAAAGTACAAACATTGTTTCAACTTGGTGTGGTGAGGCCTGCTGGGACAGGAAAGCCAGACCCGGTCCAGGATGCTAAGAAACCAGGTGACTGCTGGACTGCTTCCCAGAAGAAACATGTCAGCCTACACTGACATGCCTGCTCCCTCACCAGCATATTCAGTTATTTGCCAATAAAACAGTTCTTCAAACAGACCTTCAACATTGCAGCAATATTGCGCATGTCACAAAAAACACAAAACCTGCAATGCTCAGCAACATTTTTGAGAAGCACACTAAAGGGCTCAACATTCTGCACTTGGGCTCTTCTCGGCCTGCTTTGGGTTAATTAGACTGGCAGATAAATCAATGATAATTGTGGGTATCTGATGAGCACAGCACAAGTGTCTTCACAGGAAAAGCATCATGTAAGAACGCGTTATCCGCCAGCCGGGACACAGGCACTGGAATTTTACGGTTTATAGTCATTCCATCGACAACCAAAGCATCTAATGCCATACCATCTAAAAAAGCATCTTGAAAAAAGCATCTAATGCATTTTTAAAACATTTTTTTTTTAAAGAGGGGGGTCCCCCCAACCCCTGTTTTTTTACTCTTTAAACCCCATTTTTATTAAACTAAACCCTTTACCATCTAAAACAAAATGCATTAGATGCTTTTTTTTAGATGCTTTTTTTTAGATGGTATGGCTGTCGATGCTTTTGGTTGTCGATGCAATGACCGGATACCAATTTTACAGCATATTTTAATAGCCAATCATGTTTATTAATCATAATTTCCACAGAAACCAGTTGTTTTGCATTCAATTTCCTAATCCTATATTTTTTTTATCAAAATCACACCAACTGAATCCTGATGAAGGATTCCAAGCACTGGAGGGCTGCCCAATTATATCAAATGCGTCAAAAAGTGAAAACACGAAGAGTACAGTTGACAACGGGAAGAGAATGGCATTGGGGCATCGAGAGAGTATGGAGTATGGTCCATACAGGAGGTGGGACTGCATTTTAGCCGTACGCTCCAGTCACTGTTTCAAATGCCAGGGACAGGCAAAGAGTCAACCAAAAGAGAGGTTCCTTACAGGGGAGCTTTGTGAATGGAAGAATCTTCCCCCATACCCGCATCCATAAATCTTGCTGATGCCCACCTTCTTGGTTCTTCACAGACAACCACTTCTCTGAGGACCAGCAGGGCCTAACTCACTACCATGGCTTTAGCACTAGGATCCATGGCCCGGGCAACACCAGTGCCTACCATTAGGGGATAACCAGGTAGTGCACTAGAAAGTTGCCAGAGGGCTGCAGGACATGTCCACAAACAGTGGCCTGCTGGACTATGTGCAGCAGCCATCATGGACAGTAAGATTTCTACTACCAGTGCTTCAGTGTCATTGTTAGTAGGTTAGAGTAGTCAGGGTGCTTGCATTGCAGCATGTGCTTCTTGACAATGTTCCACATTGCATCCATGCTGCATGGTGCTTTGCTAGTGTATAGTAAGCAATTGTGTTGACTTAGAGCTTTCATCACCTCCCTGATGTCATATTATTTACTTTATGCTTTTTTAGCTGTACATGCTAAAGAACAGGGACTGGCCTTATTATCTAGGCTAAAGTGTACAATGCAGATGGTAAAGAGGCTACTTGCAGGCAATCCTTTAGTTCCTTTGAAGGAGATCTCATGCTTCCAGGGGAGCGGGCATGCATGAAGAGCACAAACATGCCGGCCCTGGGAGCGAGCACGGAGCTGTCTGCACACCCATACATAGCGATAGTGATGCTGGCGAAATGAAGTGGAAAACAGGACCAATGTGCCGTACCAGCATGCTCATGATGCTGCGGCTGAGAGGTGACCACCACCGTAGAAATTCATGACCAGCGGTTTGATTTCCTCAGTTTCACTGATGGCGATAGCCGCCCCTCATGTGCTTCTCGTTTGGCCCTGAGCAACACTGACCACACCACTAATGAAGGAACCAAATGCCACCCACACGAGGGGAGCACAATAGTGAAATAAGAAAGGGACAAACGTGACAAAATAAAAAGGAAAAAAATAGGGACAACACAGAAGACCTATTATTAGTCATTGCAAAGGCTCCTGGCACTTGGCACACATAGCTGAACACTGGGGACTCGAGGTTGCTCCGCAGTGCTCCGTCCCTCCGTCGAAACTATCGAACTATCAATCTGATTGTTTATTTATGACTATCAACGGTCACGTTATGAGATTCACTGACCATATCAAACAGGACATCACCAGGAATATATCTTGCCTTGACAAAGACACTTGCATATCGAAACACGTGTAGGCTGGAAATAAGAGAGAAAGAAAGAGAGAAAATCAGCTCAAGTCTGTGTTATTTATCTGAAGGCCCAACAAGGGAAATCATTGTTAATCATATGAAGGCGCAACAATAAACAAACTTTCTGTTACATATATCAATCGAATTACTACATACCTAGCGGCTTTAGACATTTGATTTGATTTTATGTATAACATAAGTGAAGTGTGTCAATGTATAATATAGGCTAGCGCAACCAACCAGACCTATATTCTTTTTTGTATCTGTTATTGCTTGAGGTTGTGAGTGGAGCCTCATAGGCCTGGTGAGGCAGCTTGTCTTACCCTACTTCAGGACACCTAGCGCACTTTAGGTTGGATCTACTCATTTTGTTTACTTATTCCCGTATAGAAATGGGGTCTCCGTTGCCTTAGGTTGTGGGGTCAGTAGAGTCTCCCGATCTTGTTCTGTGGCCTTCGTTTTGCTGCTGCCACAATCCCTGCAGGGTATCTTTTGTTGTGGCATCTCTCTGACAGTTTATGGGATTCTTCCACAAACGTGGCGTCACCTGAAATAATCTGCCTCAGCCTCAAGAATTGGCTATATGGTAGGTTATCTTTGAGGTCTATCGGACAGTAGCTGAGGTAGTGAAGTGTGTTGTTGATGTCTGTCTTGTTCCTGAAGACGTTGGTTATTATCTCGCTATTGACAATTTTGACTTCCACGTCAAGAAAATGTAGCTGTGGGTCAACCATCTCCATGGTGAATTTAATTCTGGAATTTATGGAGTTAATTAATTCCAGAGACTTGCTCACTTCTTTTTCGCCAGCCCATATAACAAAGATGTCATCTATATATCTTCTCCACATTAGTAGTTTAGGAGACCAATGGCTGTGTTGTAAAATATGAATGTGCTCAAGGTGGTGCATGAAAATATTCGCACAAGCAGGGGCCATTGATGACCCCATGGATGTTCATGATGCTTGCATATAAAACGGTGTGTTGAAGCAAAAGTAGATGATCTGCAGGATTATGTTTGTCAATTTAAGAGTAAAGATTTTGGAAGCTTGGAAGTGTTCCTCCCATAGGAGTGCCCATTCAAGTGCATCCATCCCTTCTTTGTGGGGGATTGATGTGTACATACTCTGCACATCAAATGAGATCAAAATACAGTTCAGGGGAAGTGTCCCCAAATCCTTTAGGCACTTCAGAAAATGCGACGTGTCCCGCAGGTACATTGATGTGGTCTGTACAATAGGTCGGTGGACTTTATGAAGATAGATAGATAGATTCTCTTTCCTCTCATATACTATTCAGCCTGGTGTCAGGGCTGCTTTCTTTCCCGCGCACCCTAAATTGTACTAACATATTTCTCACTCTTCTCACTCTGAACTTACCCTTGCTTACTACAAATCCCCTGAAAAGGTGTGCACACACAGAGATACCCCTAGAGGACCTAGATGGATAGCATAATTTTATATCATCCCGATGGGCGATCCTCTACATCAGTGGATAGGACGGTGCCTTTGACCCGTCTTGTGCCCTACACCAGAGCGCTTCTATTGATCATTGTAGTTAATGCTCTTGTTGCCCAAATATGGGGTTGAAATGGTTATGTTATTTTAAAGGATATTTATACCGCTTACTATCACCACCAGAGTGGTCCCATGGCTCTCTGGCGGGTCTGAAAAGCAAGAGGGTAGGGTAAGTTAGTAGGACTGAGCGGGAAAAGCACAAGAGAGCTGTGATGTGCTGTTGGCAGCTTCAGTTCGGTTTACACCTTTCACTGAGCATAGGTGTGATTTTTCGGTCGGTAGTTGTCATGTGGTGTTGTGCGAGGCTATGTGTGGTTTGTTTAATTGTTGTGGTATAGTGAAGTGTGTGCAGTTTGTTGTGCAATATAGGTATGGTTGTGTTATGTTTAGAATATGAGAAGTGTAAGCAGGGCGATGAGATTTTTAGTGGGTTGCTCAATCGTACCTCCTCTGCTTTGGTCGCCTGTGGTACATGTCCCTGCTAGTGTTGCATATTGTGGAGCACTAGGGTGCCTCTCTCCTATATTCTGTGCAGGGCTGTTAGTAATCTACAGGGTGATTTAGTGGTGAAGCCTCCTCCACCCCCGTCTCCTCTGATCCCTGAATAATGGATTTCTACACTGCTTTGGCCTCTGGCATAAGCCGGTGTGCAGCCACCATTGCCTTCCTGGGTCCCTTGAAGCAGGGTCCTCTTTCCTGTACCCTTTGTTTATCTGTTGGGCCGCCACTCTTCCCACTTCACTCTTATGTCCTCTGTCTGTGGTTCAACCTAGGATGCCCCCATCTCTCTCGCTAGCCTCCGGTAAGACCCTTCATGGCAACCAGGAACCCCCTCCCAGTTAGAAGTCTCTCCACCTCCCTGCGCTTGTCGTGGTACGCTTTATTCCTCCGTCTTGCGATATGTGTGTTCATTCCTATCGGTGTGGGTATTGCTCATTCGTTTTCATCCGGGTCCGATTTGAAGAGCCAGGTTTTTAGGAGTTTTCTGAAGTTTAAATGGTCCTTCATGTTCGTATTTCTCTCGGGGGGAGTTCCAAATTTTAGCGGCTTGGTGAGAGAATGCTGATTGACCAAGATTTTTCCTTGTGAAAGCTTCAGATTACAGGCGGATGTCTTTGCTGGATCTTAGTGTTATGGTCAGCTGGTAAATGGGGATTTTGTTTTGTAGGAATTCTGCTCCTTGGCCGTAGATTGCTCTGTGAATTATGCACATTGTTTTGAATGTGATTAATTTTTTGACTGGCAGTCAATGAAGCAGCTTTAGCGCAGGAGTGATGTGGTCTCTTTGTGAGATTTTGAGTAGGGGTCTGGCTGCTGCGTTCTGTATACGTTGTAGTTGCTTCAATAGATAATCCAGCATTCCGAGGTATAGACTGTTAGCATAGACTATCCTGGACATGATGAGGGAAATGGTGGCTAGTGTTTTGTGCGTAAAGGAGAGGAATAGTAGGATCTTTTTGATCGTGTGTAGGTGGAAGAAGCATTTCTTAATTATTGCGTTTACTTGCGGTTCTAGTGTTAGCTCGTTGTCCATTGTGATTCCAAGGTGTTTGACTATTTCTGATGGCATGAGCGCTGCTCCTAGTTCTGTTGGCCATGTGATGTATTGGTTGCTTTCCTTGTTTTTGGATATGATCATGATTTTTGTCTCGCCTGGGTTCAGTTTGAGGATGTTTTTGTTCATCGAATCGTAGAGCTCTTTCAGACTGTCTACTAGTGGTGTGTTCTCCTCTTGTGCATCTTCGATTTTGTAGATGATTTGGGTATCATCTGCGTAGTTGTAGCAGGTGAGGCCATGCCTTTTGATGAGATTGATTGGTGGGGTCAAGTAGATGTTGAAGAGGAGCAAGGATAGGGAGGATCCTTGCAGTACTCCACAGGTGGTGTCCCATGGTGCTGATTTCAATGGTTTCATCCATACTGTTTCCGTTCTTTCAGATAGGAACGATTTAATCCAGAGCTATGCTGTGTCGGTGATCCCTATTTCTTCCAGTCTCCTGATTAGGATGTTGTGGCTGACTGTGTTGCACGCTGCAGAGACATCAAGAAGTATCAGTGCAAATTTTGTGTTGGAGTGTGCGTTGGTCTTTAGGTCATCTCAGATAGAGAGAAGTGCCATCTCGGTCCCTCTCATAGGTCTGATGCCGACTTGTGCCTATTCCAATAGTTGGTGTATTTCTACGTGTTACAGTGTTTGTTCGTAGACATAGGTTTGTAGCAGTTTTATCGGATAGGGAATATTTGATATCTATCTGTAGTTCGAGAGGTCTTCCACATCACCCGTAGTATCCTTGAGGAGTGGTTTGCTATACGCAGAGTTGACAGACTGCTGTACTTTCCCAGTTGAGAGTGATTGGTTGAAGAGGTTTCTGTGGCATTCCAATGTCGTGCTTTGTGCAAGGATTGATTTATAGATGTCTGGTGGGCAGGGGTCCATTGGTGGCCCTGCTTTATTGCATAATTTCACCTGCTTGATGAATCTCTCTACTGATATTTGTTTGGGGCATCTTGCACGTTCTGGTCAGCTGGTCTGCTTTGTATGATCCAATGTATGTCAGTGATTGTATTTTGAAGTGGTCTGCAAGGTCATTGTATAGTTTTTGTGAAGGTATCGGTGTGTTGTTGCAACCAGGTGGGTTTCTCATCTCATTTATGATGTTGAATAGTTCTTTTTGAGTGTTGGTGGCTATTGTGATTCGGTTGTCGCAGTATTTCTTTTTGGCTTTGAAAATGTCCTTTTTGTATGCCCAGGTTTGTTTTTGATAGCTTATTCTTTTTGCCTGGTCGTAGTTTTTCTAGCATTCCAGTTCAAGTTTCTTTTTTTTTTTTACATTGTACTGAGGTGGGTTGTGATCCACCTTGCCACTGTTTACTTTTGTGAAGGGATGAAGGGTTTTTACAGAGAGATGCTGTCTATTGTTCCGGCTATGGGTTCACGACAGTCTGGTTTTTGATCCCTCTGATACTCCCTGCACTGGCTTCATTCAAGCTATATTGGCACCATGTTTACAGACATCCATGTTGATTGTTGTTCATGTTTCCTTTTCTGGTTATTGTGGAATGTTTTTTGTATTAGTGCATAGGCCACAAGCTCACATAGATCATACGATAACCTCTGGCTTTGGTTTGACTACACATCATAAAACACTTAGCCAATGGATGACACTTGGTTTCCATACCCCACGTGATGACCACATCAACACTGAGTCTCACTAATGTTGCTGTGAAAATTAAATTTCCCTACAAATGCACCCTCCGAACAATCAAACACTTTCCCCAAATATTTTAGGATTTGAGATAATAATATATATTTATACCCCTCCTACGAAATTTGGCAAAAGAATTTTAGGGGTCAGGAAAACAAAACCCCTACTAGGTGACTTTTTCACAGCGACAGTATCACATGTAACCAATGGATTCCTATGGAACGTGATATTGCCTAATGCGGGGTGGCTATATAGTACTGTCTCCCCACACTGCAGTGGTGGTAATAGGCTGTTTATGGAAACTTGATGGCGATGCTTAAGTGTACCACTCTCAACATACAGGTGTTGGGTCACCATATCAAAAGACAAAGACTTCTTAATTATGTCAGGGACCTTAAGTGGGGTGTCCTTTTCCTACAAGAAATGCATATCAAAAGAAATATAACATTGGCAGAGATTTGGTCTGATGACCTCAACACCCCACTTTGCATTGAAGGTATCTATGATGCCTTTGCTGTGATTAAGGAGGTGTCCTACAGCACAAAGTTGTTGCCATTGTTAGTATTCACCCTGTTCCCTTCCCATTTAGCCTTGTGGTGCTTTAAAACAAAATTCTGTTGTATAAAGCGCCTTACAAATGCTCCATAAAATAAATTAAAATTAATAAAACATAGGGATATGCAATATAAAATTGTACTAAGGGCTGTGAGGAACCTGAGGGCGTCCTCACTTCTTCCCCCACTAGGGCCTCTTCTCAGGTGGCCAGGGTAAGGCCATTGCTTTTGGATCCCAACCCTGGGGGTGGATATGCGAGGGAAGATCACCTGGGTGGAGGGCACTTGGGGAGTGGGGAGAGGACATCTTTGGGTAAGACATGGTATCCCCCTTTCCCTTCTAAAAGTGAACCCTCTATTTCGCATGCCTTTATGGGCTACTGTCAGTCTTTTTCCCATTCAAAATGTCCCACAGACAGTTCACCTGAATACTCTGACAAGGAGGAAGCAACTGGGAGTTATGCACACTTCCATTCATTCAAAATCCCCTAAACACCACTTTGGTACTGAGACGAAGAGGAGGGCCTTGGAGGAGTTCAGTTGTAACCAGGCATATCGAGTTAATAGATGTTTATCATGGCCAGGCATTTAACATTAAGGACTCACACCTGCAGTAATTTGCCAAGCCCCAGGTGTTGGCTAACCTACCAACACAAGAGGAGAGATGGCCTGGAGAGAAGGATGCAGTCTGAAGAAGTGAAGCAGGCGGGAGAGGAATAGGCTTTAGAGGAGCTCTGCAGAGCAGGAGTGTGGAAAAGATGCCAGGGCCAAGGCTGGCCATGAGAGGGTATGGGACCCTGCTGTCCCCCTTGCCCGGTACTCACCACGGGAGCTGGGGAGCACCAAAGCCTCCCGATCATTGCAAGCCTCCAAGTGAGCAAGGGGTAATCTCGGTAGCGCCCGCTTGGGAAGAGTGGAGCTGCGTGCTACAACATTCCAGGACGGCGAATGCTGTTCGCTGTAGCTTCCGTGACAAGGAAGCAGAGCAAATTGAAGCAGAGAAGTGAAGCCAGAAACCCTTATAATGGGGCGCTCTTGGGATTGGAAGCAAATGTTTATGAAGGATGAACAAGCTAAGAACTGCTATAAGTATTGGGGAAAGCCAAAGCCAGTATATCTGAATACCAAACAAGCTGCAAACAACTACAAGTGTTTTTGAAAGTAGAAACACGTACTATTGAGTAGCAAAGTGACTGAAAGATAGTAGGAATATATTTGGATGCTGTATATATAAAACAAAGACACATAATTAACACTTATGAAGTAAATCGAAGCACGGTGGTGCTGATGGGAATTACCACGGAATGAGAGGTGTGAATCACAAGTGTTGGCAAAGCCAGAAAGCTGAAAATGAAAGTGGAAGCCACAAGTGGTGACCTAGTTAAAAGATTGCTACAAAGGATATGAGATGTGAAATTGAGTACTGGCTAAAAGGAAGCTAGAAACACTTGTGTACAGGCGCGTTATAAATTACTTATATCAAGAAAATCCAAGGAACCACAGGTCGAGAGAAAGAAAACAACCTGTATTGGCAAAAGTCAGAGGACTACAGAAAGCATATTGAAGTGCACAGGTGTATCGGTTGCGTGACCTGTAATGGGTGGATCGTGTGGTCCGACAATTGTGCCCAGACTGAGAGACCCCTCCTTGGGAAAAGCCAAGGAAAGCAAATGTCACAAAGTTTGTGTTTGGCCATAGTTGTTGAAGTGAATTGAAAGCGAAGAAGCAGAGACACCAAAGGGAGTTATTGGAAAATCCGGAAGACTCCAGATTTGAACTGATATTGTTTTTTTGAAAGCTGCAAGTGTTGTACTCTGGGGGAGGGGAATGTCATGCACTCACAGTCCCAGGATCCCTCAGGTCCGTACTCCAAGCCTCTGGCCTCTCCCACGCACAAGCCCCATGCTACCTTGTTGCAGCAGCAACGCTTTACCTCAAAGACACTTTGGCAAATGGGCACATACTCACAGAAGGATATGCAACAGACACGCTGTGCAGGGCGATTTTGCCCGCTTCATCATTGGCAGCTACCATGGCGTTTATCCAGGCGCCCATCAACAAGACGCCTCACCTTGGCGACAGGACGCGGAACTCGCCATGTGTTACAAAGGCAATGATCATGTGACCCAACATCCTTGGCGCCCACACGCCCATCTGCTAACCGTGTCACTATGATGAAACGGTACGGAACCCGTCATGTGTCACATACACAACGATCACGTGACTTGATATCCGTGGCAACCCCATAAAACAGCGGCTGTTCGCGCCATACCTCGCTTCTCAGCTGTAGTTCCTACTCAGCGTTTGGCATTTCGTTTCTGGATTCTTGCTGTTTTGGACCTGTTCTGATCTCGGACTACGTTCCATAGACTGGCTTTCGCCTTGCCCTTTTTGTCGTGCTGCCTGGTTTTTCTACTGGCTTCTTCAGTTCTGACCTCAGACTCGGAATAACGGATTGCTTCTGGATCACCCTTCTTTGTGTTGTTTTGCCTGGATTTTGCAGTCTCGCTTCTTGCCTTCGGGATCATCACAGACTTTTGCTGGAGCTATACCCCATTCCACCTGAAGCTCCCATCCTGACAGGATTCATTGACTCTTCCCTGTTCCTCAGGGGCTTCCAGTGAGCTTTCATCTTGCCTGACCTTGTCACCAGTGTCACTCTCTGCTGCCGCAATGTAGCTCACTAAGGGGGCAATGACACCAGTCTGGGGTACCCTTTTACTGTTGTTTTGCCCTCCCATCTTTACGGCCTACATACACCTTCCTGGTAGGTGCCCTCAATGTCCGTTTCATTGTAGTTGCGCATGCCCTTGGGTTTGTTGTGTATATTGCCTAACCTGCCCATTTCCTTTGCAGCCACTCGGAGGACCCGGTGTTCTTGTTCCTGCCACCTGTGGCCCTAATAACCGAACAGTGAGTTTCTTGTATCTCGCTGTTGGGTACTTAGGTGCGGAGGTATACATAATCTACGCGATCCACGAGTCTTGACAGGGAACCCCAAGACATTGTGAATTGTGTTGAACTCTTGTGAAGGGAATCCAAAGGTATTTTGGAACTGTGCTGAACTTTGGGAAGTGGAAACTGAGTCTAAGCCAAGAGCTGAAAGAAGCTCAGAACTTTATTTTTGAGCACTATTTCTTTTGCTGCTAATATCCCTACACATTGTATACAGTTAGTTGTGAGGGCAAGTATAGGTTTTGGACACAGACAGACTTTTTATTTGAACCTACAGATGCAGACTACCCTTAGCTTTCTTTAGGTAGGGCAATCCCACCTAAGTATAGGGAAAGTAAGGCCTTACTCCATCCTGACATATAAGAAAAATAAAGCTTTCAATTAGAAAGTTGAATCTGTTGTCTGTGTCTTACTTCATGATGCCTTCACAGGGCACATTACACATCTTCCAAACTACACATGATGGGACTCTCCCAATCCCCCAAATGTTGGCGACAATGAAGTGACATTGGATCCACTGGTCACATTTGTTGGTCCTGCCATGCATACTACCTTTTTGGAAAATGGTCTCTCGACACCTGTCAAAAATCACTGACTCTGCAGTTCCTTTCTCACCCGCGAAAATGATCTTTGGTCTCAATAGTGAAGAGTGGCATAATGATTTCCTAACATGCAAGTTTATACACGCTTCACTATTTTCTGCATGGAAAGCCAAAGTGTTAGACGGGATCACAGGGACCCCATCAGATAAGAAGAAGTGGTTGGCCTTACTGTCTAAAGTCTGCAATGCGGAACTGGCCATTTTAAGAAAACAGGTGGCCCAAGCTTGCGTGGCTAAGTATGGGGAAATGATGGATACCTTTACTTAAACATACCAGCTTTGAGGTAGCCCACACACTCCACTATAGTTACATAACGGAGGGTGTGCTCAGATATCACACGTGCGTGAGGAGGTTTAAGGTCTACCACCTGGGGAATCTCTAATGTCATACAGGTGTGAGTCAGGATATGAGGTTATTCATAATAGCTATGTGGCTAGTTATTGCGCAGGGGGGGGATTGTTGTGGAGGAGACGTCATATTATTCAGCTTGCACCAAATGTATATGACTGTTTGATATGTGCTACCATACATTTTTTCTGTTTGGATTCTTAGTTTTAATATAAAGATTGCATTTAAAAAGAAAACATACATGTACATTATGTCGACAGGAAGGTGGGGATATTAGTCTGTAAAAAAACAAATAAGATCTCACACAATACAACAATGGTATTGTATACAAAGAATGTGGTACTAGCAGTCAAAGTTGTATAGTTTCGCTTCACTGTATAGGCTGGCTGTCGGGCCCCTACGCAAAGCACAGTCGATCCGCACCAGTTGGACACCTTGGCAGCCTTCCGTGGCATCTGGGTGACCGGGGGTACTACCATTCCTGTTGGACCCATGTGTGCACAGAACACTCTACACATCCCGTCAAGCATGTGACTCTGAAGACGCTGCAACACTGGTATTGTCCAGTGGCTTCCGTATTTGTGGATCTGGCAAATGAGGATTGGTGCTCCTCAATATCTTCAAGTGAGCAATTGTTACTCAGCGAGTGTGGGTGTTTTGTGTGTTTGGCCCCTGCATCACTCCTGCACCTCTGTTCAGCATCTACATTGCCCCAGCTCTACCCAAGGCAATTCTCCTTCCCCCCTCCTTGTGTGTCCCTCCCTTTGTTGTTTTTGAACCTTTTGCTATTTGTTGATCCTTGGCAATATCTCCCAGCTAGCTCTAGAGCCCACTGTGTATTGACCTAGAACTTACTTCTGTCTGTGCCTTACAGAACTCTCAAGTTTCCCAATTCCGATACACTTTGAAGATTGTCCTTCCTCTGTTACAGTAGGTAAAGCAGGAGGTTTTCAGGGAATGAAAAGTGTTACAAGATTCATGGCAAAATTGTACCATCAGAAGGTAGAGGAAAAGACTCTTCCCCAGGCTATGACGGTAGATAACATATTGCCAAGCCTTGTGGTGAGATCATCTATGGCCGCAAGGAGGTAGTGCAAGTGTTACACTTCAGACTTCCCCGCCGGCATCCTTGCAGAGTACAACTTCTTTACAGGCTCCTCTATGGTCCAGGTACAAGCTACCATGGCGTCTGTACAAACGTCGACGCACTCCAAGTCACCTGACACGCCTTGTACGTGGAAGACGTACAGCAAGCCACGCCCCTCTTACGACTATAAAACCACCGTCTTCCAAGGGGCTAATTAACGTTACCAGCTACACGCGGTTTCATCCGTTTCCTCTTCGTGTCTCCCTACACAAATCCTTATCTGAACTCCTGGTTTTGACCTTTTGCCTGAATTTTGGATTGCTTCGTCTCCTCCTTTGTTCTTGTTGTGATCATCTGGTTGTTGGACTCGGAACGCTACTGGATACGGCTCTCTTCTGTGTCTTGCGGTTCTTCCCTGGTTGCCGCTCTGCACATCAATTTTGCTGTTTACATCCGGATCATCTCAACAGCTACTCAACTATACTCGTGTACTCAGGTACATATCTCTTGTCTTCCATGGACATTGTTTTCTGTTGGATTCTGGGACATTGAGTGACTTTCCTGTGAGATTGCTCTTCAGTGCATATGAACGCTTTCCTGAACTGCACCAACCCGACCCTAGTGCGTCCCTCGTGCCGTTCGGGGTTACTACCCTATACTAAGTTCCCTGTTTGTTATTTTCTCCTGTCGTTGTCTTCAGAATCCTGAACTCCTCTTACAATCCTGGACTCCTCTTACTCCATTTATCTTTACTCAGGTCAGTTGTTATCAATTCTATAGCTAAAGTGGGAAACGATACTGATTTAGATTTATTCCACTCATTCGTGTTATTCTTTGTAGATTATCCCGGGGAAACGCAATTCCACTACAATATCCATATAGGTAGTTGTCCAATCATTTTTAACTGTTCTAATCACTTGTTTAACATCAACACATCAACACTGTCTAATATTTTGGTATTCTTTTGCAGCATTGGTATTGGCGGTGTGTGTTCTCCCCGCTCTTTTATTCAATTGACATCTCTGTCTGTTCTAACTGAAACAGCAGAGAGGTACATTGTGGAAAAGAGCCCCTCTTTGAGGAAGCCTGAGTCTTGTACTCAGGGGAGCTGGGATGGAAGGCTGAACTCGGAATTCTATACTACCAACATCTCCAAGGTCGTGTTCTCCGCATCTTCGACCTATTCGGAGTGGTGAGTAACAGAATTAGCAGCCTTAAAAATGTCCACAGAGGCCATTGATGCTTTGAATCAAATTGTGCAAATGGTCACGGATCTACGTACCGACTTGACCAATGCACAAGAAGCACTGCGCCAACGCATGGATGCCATTCAGTCTTTGGTTACCACACCAGCGTCACAGATGGCTGGTGCCGGAGCTACAGCATCCGGTTCAGAGTTTATACCTCCATTACAGGAATCAAATCCGATCATGCTTACAACCCAGTTCCCGCTAGCTCCTCCTGAACGCTTCCTAGGCGACCCTAAACAATACAGAACTTTCATCAATCAATGCAAATTACATTTTCTGTGTCGCCCCACCTCATTTCCCACATCTACAACCAAAGCGGCTTTTATTTTGGGAGGCACTGCAGCCACATGGGCTAACCCATTGTTGGAATCTAATAGTCATGTTCTGTACAATTGTGATGCCCTTCTTGCTATGATGAGTAAAGTATTTGATACACGTTATACTACTCAAGCTACTGATCTGGAACTCTTAAAATATCGACAAGGAAACAATTCTCTATTGGTTTATTTGGCTCAATTCAATCAGTTGGCAGCAGAGACTGACTGGCCTGAAGAAAAAAAGACAGCTGTCTTCTATCAAGGCCTCTCAGATGATCTAAAGGACATCCTCTCCACTGTTCCTGTGGTTCCCGCAGCATTCGGTGAATTACTAGATTTAGTCCTTCAGATTGATGCTCGTAAGTCTGAAAGACGCGGCGAAAAGAAAACAGCATTGTTCAGCTCGGTTGCAGCAGAGGCCTCATCTTCGTCATCTCCTGCGCCTGAGCCTATGCAGATTGGGGTGATTAGGGGACCGCTTACCCCTGCTCAACGAGAATATCATTGATCACACAATCTCTGCATGTATTGTGGGGCCTCTGATCACTTGTTACCTGAGTGTACCAAAAAACCTAAAAGAAAGGCGGGAAACGCCAAATACCGACAGTAGACAGAGTCCCTATGTCGGGAAACTCACTCTTGGACTCTACAGTACAGAATCCGAGTCATTTAGTTTGCCTACCTGTTACATTTTCTTTAGATCATGGTGTTTCATTCCAGACTACAGCTGTGATCGGTACAGGTGCAACAGGTAATTATGTTTATCAATGTTTTGCCACCATGTCAAAAATACCTTTAGTTCGCAAAACTATCCCTGAAACAGTGAATGCAGTGGATGGGTCACTTCTTGTCTCAGGAAAGGTAACTCACCAAACAGTTCCACTCCATATGAGTACTGACGAAGGCCATACTGAAGACATATCATTTGATATCATTAAAGCAGCAGCTTACAAAGTCATTCTGGGCATTCCATGGTTGAAACTTCATAATCCTGCCATCGACTGGTCGACATCTCAGATTCAGTTCCCTTCCAATATGTGCAATGCTCGATGTACTACATTACTCGGTATTACCCATGATAGTCCAGTCAGGGTGCTAGTTTCACCTACTATGCATATATGAGCTGTCTCTAAAACGTATCCTCTGTGATACCTTCGCAATATACAGATTATACAGATGTTTTTGACAAAGGGATGGCGGAGACTCTACCCCCACATAGAGCTTATGATTGTCCAATAGATCTAATTCCGGGAGTAAAAATACCATCCGGCAGAGTGTACTCTCTCACTCTCAAAGAAGACGAAGTTCTTAAAGATTACATAGACAAGGCTTTGTCCATGGGATTTATTCGTTCTTCCAAATTACCTATTTCATCACCACTTTTCTTTGTCCCTAAGAAGGAAGGGGATCTACATCCTTGTATAGATTATCGTGCTTTGAATGCAGCAACCATTAAAAATCAGTATCCTCTTCCTCTGATTTCTGTCCTTCTTAACCAGTTGGGTTCTTCCAAAATATTCACTAAGCTCGATCTTAGAGGAGCTTACAATCTCATCCGCATGAGAGAGGGGGACGAATGGAAGACCGCATTTAAAACATGTTATGGCCTATTTGAATATCTTGTCATGCCTTTTGGCTTATGTAATGCCCAGGCCACCTTTCAAGCTTTCATGAACGATCTGTTTTATGACATTTTTGATCAATTTGTTGTTGTCTACCTGGATGACATTTTGATTTATTCTCAAAACCAGGAAGACCACGAAAAACACGTCAAGATAGTACTCCAATGTCTGAGAGAACATAGATTGTTCGTCAAAGCTGAAAAGTGCATATTTCATGCCTCAGAGGTGGAATTTCTGGGATATGATCTTACTAACAATGGTGTGCGCATGAGTCAATCCAAAATTAGTGCGATCTTGGAATGGCCTGTGCCTAATTCAGTCAGATCATTACAATCATTCCTGGGATTTGCAAACTTCTATAGACGCTTCATTAATGGGTTTTCTGAAATATCTGCACGACTTACCTCTCTGACAAGTGTCAAAGTACCATTTGTATGGTCTTCAGATGCTCAGGGAGCCTTTGATCAATTAAAATCAGCCTTCACTTCCGCCCCTGTCCTCAAACATCCTGATCCCGAGCTTCCTTTTTTTGTTGAAGCTGATGCTTCAGGTTATGCCATTGGGGCGGTATTGTCTCAAACCTGTCCACATTCGGGAGAGATTCATCCTGTTGCCTATTTTTCTCGTAAGTTGACAGCTTACGAAAAGAATTATTCCATCACAGAACGGGAACTTTTAGCCATCAGAGAAGCATTCTTGGAATGGAGGCATCATCTTTTGGGGGCTAAACACCTTGTAACTGTATACTCTGATCACCGCAGTCTGTTAGCCTTCAAGTCTATGAAATGTCTTACAGCTAGACAGGCGCGGTGGCATTTATTCTTTTCACAGTACCAATTTGTTATTACATACCGTCCTGCTAAAGCTAAAGTTCCGGCTGATACTCTCTCGCGTTTACATGCGGATGGCCAGTCTCAACAGATCGAAGCTCTTCCTCTTCTACCAAACAAGGTTGTTTGTGGTTGTTCAGTTCAGCCCTCTTTGCATTCAATTATCCTTGATTGGGTTTCAAAACATCCAAAAGAGATCAGTGACCTCAATCTGGAAATCATTCAGGGTATGCCATTCATTCAAGGGCGCGTCTATATACCATCAGGTCAAGCTAGAGATTTAGCTCTTCAGTGGTCTCACGATTCCTTGATTGCTGCACATCCAGGAAGTCAAAAAACTCTTGAAGCCTTACGGCGTTGGGCCTGGTGGCCTTCTATGGTTCGTGACGTAAAGGATTACATTTTGACTTGTTCCATATGCACTCAGTGTAAAACGTCTAGAGCCAAACCAGTTGGATTGTTACAACCTCTTCCTGTGCCGTACACACCTTGGCAGATGCTGTCTATGGATTTCATTGTGGAACTTCCTGACGTTCAGGGCTATGACACTATTTGGGTAATCGTTGATTACTTCACTAAATACGCATTGTTCATACCTTGTTCTGGTTTACCTGCAGCTCCTGAATTGGCAAAACTGTTCTTGACGAATGTGTTTTTTTCTTTGGTTTACCCTCGGTTATTGTTTCCGATCGTGGCACCCAATTTACGTCACGATTCTGGAAGGCTCTTACAGTTTCTTTGGGTATTGAGGACAGGTATTCCTCAGCTTACCATCCTCAAACGGATGGGCAAACTGCTACCATCGAACAGAATCTACGCTGTTTATGCCTTCAGTACCAACAGTCTTGGTTTACTTCTTTGCCTTATGCAGAATTCGCATATAACAACTCTATGCATACATCAACTGGAGTTTCTCCATTTTTCGCCCTTTATGGTGGTCATCCTAGGACACTTCCACTTGATCCGGTATTACCGGCCATTAATCCTGCAGCAAAGGATTGCATCAGAGATATCGATAAGATTCATCGGGATGTACGCTGCCATTTACTCCGAGCTCAAGATCGTGCCAAGAAGTATGCCGATGTGCATCGATCACCTGCTCCAGTCTATCGCAGTGGCATGAAGGTGTGGTTATCATCCCGCAATTTGCGAATTGCAGGTAAACGCTTTTATTCAATTGACATCTCTGTCTGTTCTAGCTGAAACAGCAGAGAGGTACATTGTGGAAAAGAGCCCCTCTTTGAGGAAGCCTGAGTCTTGTACTCAGGGGAGCTGGGATGGAAGGCTGAACTCGGAATTCTATACTACCAACATCTCCGAGGTCGTGTTCTCCGCATCTTCGACCTATTCAGAGTGGTAAGTAACAGCAAGACAGTATTGACACAAACATAGTCTCCAGTGTGAAGAAAGTCTATTCAGGCTCCCATCTGGCATTACGTTCGTCTACCTATGCTTCATAGATGGCTAGTACGGCTTTGGGGTTGGTGAAGACACTGGAACACACATTGGAGGAGGGTCCAGATTATGCACCATTATTACAGGATTTGCAAAGACAGATTGAACTCCTTTCGGATATAGCCTATGAAAAGGTGAAGGCAGCGGCTATATCTATGGGGGCAGCCATTGCATGTTGGAGGCATGGGCACGTCAGAGATTGGCACACAGTGTGCTATCAAAAGGCTACAGCAATGAAGATGCCATTTTATGGAAAATGCCTTTTGGTTATTATTTGGAGGACAAGGTCCACAAAGCATTCAGGGCTGATAAACATGCTGTCAAAATGCGCAGAAGACAAAATGCGCAGAAGACAGAAGCATAAATCAAAGAATCTGGTGGATGTTACAAAGAAGTATGGCAGGGCCCAGCAACCCAATAAGGGATTCTGGAAGAACTGGGGGAAAAGGGAAACAACAGACGCCAAGGAAGATGGGGAAAGGCTCATCTCCATTACGAACACAGAAGCCCTGATGCCCGGCAGATTGGGGCAAGACTCCAATTCTTCTCTGAAGCCTAGGAAGCCCTTTCCTGGGTGAACCGGGAAGTAAAGAGGGGTTACAGAATAGACTTTTCATTGCCTCCTACCAGGCCAGGAGCTATCTTCATCTTGCTACCTAAAGGCAGGTCCAAACGGGAGATGACAAAGGACAACATCCAGAAACTGCTGAACAACAGGGTGATCCAGAGAATTCCAAGGTGGCTGGAGGGGACAGGGGTTTACTCCATCGTGTTTCTCATGTTGAAACCATAGGGGAACTACATACTAATCCTGGACCTAAAAATGCAGAATCTGTAGGTGTCCAATCAAACATACAAAATAGAGGGTTTGCAATCTTTGGATTTGCAGGACACCTACTATCAAGTGCCTTTTTGGAAGGCTCATCAAACGCTTCTGAGGTTTGCAGTGGACTGTCGACACTATCAATTATGGGCACTCCCATGGGGGCTCAAGATAACCCCAAGAGTATTTGCAAAGGTCCTGGATCCAGTGGTGGCGGCACTTTATTCACAAGAGATACAGACTTTCCCCTATCTAGACGACTGGCTCAACAGGGCTTCCTCTCAGAGGGAACTCTTGAAGCATGTGAACATTGCTAGCAGGACTTTGGAGAGCGTGGGAATAATCCTAAACCAGGCAGAATCCCACCCACATTCTTCTCAGGATTTAAAATGTATAGGTGCCTGGTTCCAGACGGATACGAGCGTGGATATGTTGCCAGAAGAGAGTGCAGTCAGATTGCAGAGTCTTATCAGCCATTGATGAGCCTGCAGCAGGTTACAGTGATGTTCTTTTTACAGATCCAGGGTCACATGGCTTCCTGATAATTCTTGGTTCCTTGAGCCAGGTTGCATGTGAGACCCCCTTCTCTCACATCAGCACAGGCATTGGGTTGTGGAGTCACAGGACTTTGAGAAATGTATCCCAGTCCCAGAGCAACCAAAGAGTCAGCTCCTGTGGACACTTTGGTTGCTCTGTGGTGGTTACAACCCGGAAATCTCCTAACGGGTTTTCCTTTAAGTCAGCCTTGTCCGATCATAGTTCCCACTGACGTCAGCAAGCTAGGGTTGGTACTAGGATAGGTGACCTCATGCATCAGAAGAAGTGGGTTGTTTAGTAGGCAACCCACTTCTCCAACTGGAGGGAATTGGTAGAGGCAGGCAGGGCTCTGCAGGTATTCAGGTCTATTCTCCAGCAGAAGGCTGTAGTACTCTGGAAAGACAGTACATCGGCCATGGCCTATACAACAGAAAGGGGGACCAGGTCGAGAGAATTTGAATGGTTGCCAAATGCCAAAGAGAATATGCAGAGATGCCCCTGTTGACAATAAAGGCGGTCCATATCAAGGGGGAGGAGAATTTAATAGTGGACCGGTTGAGCAGGGTTTTCCGCCTGGCATCATGCAAACTAAGTCAGGAGATGTTTCAGTTAATTTGCCTTTAGTTTCTAACTCCGGTTCTGGACTTGAATGCATTCCCATCTTGGAGTGCAGGTGCGTGGAGACCCCTTCCCTTTGTCCCCCTGACTACCTCCTTCACTCCTTATGTCCTGATGTGTTTTGTCTCCCATTATTGTGGTGTCTTTCTCGTGTTTTGTCCCCCCTCCTCTGTCCGCCTTGTTGTTCTGTTTCCCCTCCCCATAGCCCTCCCCTGCACCCCATTGGTCGCCGACCACGCCACTGCATGAGTTTTTACCTTGCCGGCCATCCCTACACTCCATTCCCTTCTTGGAGTGCAGGTGAGTGGAGAACCCATACCTTTGTCCCACTGACCTCCTCCTTCACCCCTTATGTCCTGATGTGTTTTGTCTCCCTGTTCTGTACAAAGTGTTTTGTGTTTTGTCCCCCTTCCTCTGTCCACCTCGTTGTTTTCTGTTTCCCCTCCCCATAGCCCTTTCCTTGCCCCCCACCCATTGGCTGCCGACCTCACCACTGCAATATTGTTTACCTTGCCAGTCACCTCTGCACTCCATTCCCTTCTTGGAGAGCAGGTGAGTGGAGACCCCTTTCCTTTGTCCCTCTGACCACCTCCTTCACCCCTTATGTCCTGATGTGTTTTGTCTCCCTGTTCTGTACCAAGTGTTTTGTGTTTTGTCCCCCTTCCTCTGTCCGCCTCGTTGTTTTCTGTTTCCCATCCCCATAGCCCTTTCCTTGCCCCCCACCCATTGGCTGCCGACCTCACCACTGCAATAGTGTTTACCTTGCCAGTCACCCCTGCACTCCATTCCCTTCTTGGAGTGCAGGTGAGTGGAGACCCCTTTCCTTTGTCCCTCTGACCACCTCCTTCACCCCTTATGTCCTGATGTGTTTTGTCTCTGTTTTGCGCTGCATTTCTTGTGTTGTGTCCCCCTTCCTCTGCCCTCCGTGTTCTCTGTTTCCCCTCTCCATAGCCCCCCCATTGGCTGTCGACTTCAGAACTGCAAGAGTGTTTACCTTGCTGCCCATCCCTGCACTCCATTCCCATCTTGGAGTGCAGATGAGTAGAGACCCCTTCTCTTTGTTCCCCTGACCCCCTCCGTCACCCCTTATGTTCTGATGCGTTTGCCTCACTATTTTGTGCAGCATTTCTCATGTTGTGTCCCTTCTCCTCTGACCGCCTAATTGTTCTGTTTCCCCTCCACATAGCCCTCCCCCTGCCCCCATTGGCCACCAACCTCCTCATTAGTAGAGCCCGCAGAGCCGCCCCACTGTCCGTAGAGCCCCCACGGCGAAGGACCCCGAGGCTAAGGGCAGTTCTTCCAGTAGCAGCTCCTGACTATGTTTACCTATGTTCGCCAGTGGAGCATCCAGTGCAGCCGTCAACCAGCAGTGACTCCCAAGATAATAAAGGTGCAGGCAGGGGGAACAGCCTTTACTGCTCCCTATTAAACTGTCTTATTACTCTTTTTATCAATGCTTTAGTCTGCTGAATGTCACCCACCATTGCTTTTTGTCCACCTCGGGCGCCTTAGGCCCTTACTCACTCTTGGTGTTTTTGCTTTTTCTGTTGTATGTTGAAATCTGGGCTTTTTCCGCCTTTGCAGGTAATTGGCATCTAGGTGTTTTGCTTTTTCTGCTGTATGTTGAAACCCAGGCTTTTTCCCCCTTCCCAGGTTATTTGCATCTAGGTGTTTTGCTTTTTCTGCTGTATGTTGAAACCTAGGCTTTTTCCCTCTTCCAGAAAATTTGCATCTAGGTGTTTTGCTTTTTCTGCTGTATGTTGAAATCGATGCTTTTCCCCCTTTCCAGGAAATTCACATCTAGGTGTTTTGCTTTTTCTGCTGTATGTTGAAACCTAGACTTTTTCCCCCTTTCCAGGAAATACGCATCTAGGTGTTTTTGCTTTTTCTGCTGTATGTTGAAACCTATGCTTCCCTTTATCCTGGACTCATGTTTCTAGATAGTTGCATTGCTATTGTATTGAAGTTGCTTCATGCTTCTCCCTCTCCCAGACCTCCCTTGGCCCTCTCCCCTGTTCCCTCCTACCCTCCTCTTTCTCTCCCACATCACCTGATGGGCTCTCTGGATGGCCCGCTCTGTGAGAATTCTCATCCAACAGGTGTTCCCCTGCTCCTCCTGAACTTTCAAGGACAACATTGCCTCCGGTGCTCCAGCCTTGGCGGACTCTGCAAACATTTCTTCCACTGTGCTCTTTTCCGCCTCTCTTTGAGCACTCCCTTGTGCACCCTCTCCTCTAAGTGCAAGTGAATCTGTTCACTTGCACTTAATTTTCCATTCTCCTCCCTCCCGCCTGAGCATTGCCCTTACTCCCTGCCCTGCACTTCTCCTCCCCCCTCCCACCTTTATGTTACTGCACTTGCACGCTCCGAATCGTCTCACGACCTACAGGAAGGTTATTGTTTGTCTTCTTCCCTGTTAATCCCCAATCTACACGTCCCCTCCCCTCTTTTATGTTACTGCTCTATTACGCTCACCTGGTATCCACAGGGACGCCAACCAGCCCTGGTTGGATGATTTGCACTCTCGAACCCTCTCCCGGTCCCTTGGTAAGGCCTCTGGTTAAAGATGGGTCTGCAATATAGGAGAGCTGGATTCAATACCAGATTGTCTTTATGTTTTCCCACCTCCCTTGGCCTCAACTCCTTCCTCCCCCTTGGGCCTTCTCCTCACCTTAATATCGTAAAAGGTGGATTCTCCGTCCTGCTCCTCTTGGCAGAGGTGCATAGATGTGGGGGCGAGCAGCGACCAAGTTACTTCACTGGTGCAAGCCCCCCTGTGGGAATCCAGGCCTGCTGCGACTCCGTAGGTTTGCTGCTTTACAGTCTTTATATGCAGTTCTTATGTTCCTCTTAGTTCGAATAATAATGTCTTGCTTCTTTCCTTTTAGGTATGGAAAGGTATTTTGGTGTTGTCATGCAGTTTGAAGATGAGCATGGGCCGGTAGGCGAAAGCGCGGTGTGCACGATGCTGTCCGGTGAGTAATGCGCAATGCGCGGCGCTGTTTCGCCTTTTATATTGCTAACCTGTGTCTTTTCTCTCCTTGCAGGTTGTGATGTTCCTCGCCGAGCGCGTAATGTTCCAGCAATGATACTAACCAAGAGATGACTACCCAGGTAAGAATTGTGTGGCTTTCTTCATTCGGGAGACAAAGTGAGTAAACACTTACTAATGCTGTCTTTCTTTCTCCTCTTTCCAGGTTATGGTATTCCAGGATGCATGCGGTGCTGGATGATGGAGTTCGTACCTTCAGGTGAGTGGAACTGAAGTCAGCGATGGATTGAAGACAGGATACTGTTCCAGGTAAGTTTCGTAGTGTTCTTTCTCTCTCTGCAGGTCCTTGGTTTCAGGTAAACTGGCATAAAAGAACTGGACATGGTGAGCGTTACGCTACCCACAGCAGAATAACGCAAAGCATGTTCTGCTGTTTGGGTGCGGTTTAAATAGTCTCAGGTACAGTAGTCCAGGTAAAATAGTCCCAGGCCTGCCACACCCAAAAGACTAGACCGCATAGCTCAGTTCCTTGTAACTGAGCTATGTGTGTGCCTCAATGTTGGCTGAACCCCCCCAAGTTAAATAGTCTCAAGTAAATAGTCCCATTCTAATGTTGGTCTTCATGATGGTTATGAGCCTGGCGCCAAAGAGTCTTGGAGGAGGTTTTAAGGCCTTTGACCTGGCCCTAACTGAAAGGCTGAGTTGCCAGTGAGGGCCAGGGGCAAGGGTCATGACAGCACTTGCACGCTCTGAAATGTCTCACATCTTAGTAGGAACGTTATTGTTTGTCTCCTTCCCTGTGCATCCCCAACCTACTCTTGCCCTCCTCTCCTCCCCTTCATTCTTGCTATGGCACTTGCATGTTCCAAATGCCTCAAGACCTAGTAGGAACGTTATTGTTTGTTTTTCCCTGTATCTCTCCCTCCCTTGTCTTGATGCTCCTTGAAACACCTTTTGGCTGTATAGGCGTATTATAAATATCCAATAAAATGAATACAGAAATAAATAAATCTCCTCTCAATGGGAAGGTGAAGAATTTCTGTTCCAGAGTCCCATGTCATGGGGCCTGGGGGAGTGATGCCAAGAGTATCCCAAGGCCAGAGGTTCTATTATACACATTCTCACCTCTACCATTAATTCCAATGATTGTGGTAAAGATCAGGAATTCAGCGGTGGAGGTGATTTTCGTGGTGCCCTTTTGACCGAGGAGGAGCTTGCAGTTGCTCCAGTGTTTCTGATCCCATCGTGCTCTTGTCTGTTGATCCTGAGCTCAGGGGAGATGGTGTCCAAAGTTCTGCACTGGGGGGTATGGAAATTGAAAGGAAAGGCTATCAGAGATTAGGCCTGACCCTGATCTTGGCGCACAGGGTCCAGTATGCAAGAAGACCAGCGACTTTAAAGGTGTATGACAGGGGGATCTATGTGAAAATATCCAATCCATTACTGCGCAGCTGAAAATGCCAACTTGTTTTTCTTTTACCCTATTTCTCTGCATACATTTGCAGGGGGGAGACCCCCGAAGTCCTCCCCTCCCCCTCATACTCCTCCACATTTGTTATTGACTTAACCCATCCCCCACATATTTATGCACTGAAATGGGGTCAAATCAGTATTTTTGGGCTCCGCCCTGATGGTCTGCGATATTCTGTTGTAATAACCGACAGATACTGGAGGAATTTTGCCAGATGGTACACAAATATAGGGTTACTAGCTCCGCTGTGTCCAACTCTGGCTGTTATGCTGTTTTTCATATGGACTTGGTTGTTTCAACCTTAAGAGCACAATGGGTGGCCATCTGGGTGTTGCAAGACCCTTGGGAGCTGCTAGCCAAGAATGAGAATCGAATCAATAGATTGTTGAAGGGCTTCACTAATTCCAGACCAAGTCAACTATCAGGGCTTCCGAAATGGGATTTGCCGCTGGTGATAAAAGCTTTGCAGGAGGCCCCCTTTGAGCCCCTACAGGACACTGATCTAATGTTTTTTACACTTAAGGCTGTGTTCCTATTGACCATCACTTCGACTAGAAGGCTTGGGGAGACTGGGGCTCTTTTGTGCAAGCCTCCACACTTAAAGATACAGGCGGATGCTCTGTACTTAGGATGAGACCCTGTCTTCCAGCCTAAGGTGATCTCCAAATTTCATTTTGCACAATACATAGTGCTTCCTTCCTTCTTCTAGGACCCCATGTCCCCAAGGGAAATAAGGTGGCCTGCATTGAGCGTGAGGCAAGCCGTTCTCATATTTATGGATAAGACTGCATCTATTTCCAATTTGGATAGTTTGTTCATCACCTTTGGGGGTGCAAATCTGGGCAGCAGGGAGGTAGTTGTACCCATCATCAGTCTGGAAAAGGGTTTTGATCAAGCTATCTTACGATGGCTTGAGACTGACCCTTCCAAAAGGCGTTCAGGGACGGTTTACGAGGCGAATGTCGGCATCCTGGGCAGAAGCTCAAGGGCTGGATTTGAAGGACATTTGTAAGGCTGCTACCTGGGCAGATCCTAACACCTTCACAAGGAATTATCATATACATTTGTACATAGAGAGGCAGGCTCATTTTTGTCCATGACAATGATCTCTGAGGAAGAAGCTGGGGAACAGGCAGCTCAGATTGTGTAATTGTATTATGACATAACGAGGGTGGCATGAGGGCAAGTAAAATCAAAGAGGGATGAACTGAGAACTTGGTTAACCAAACAGATTCAGTAGGGTTTTGCCTACAGAAGAGGGGCCAAATCATAAGAAAATGGTCTGTAACAGAATAGCCTCCTTAGTATTCCATATATGAGCCTCTGATGCAAATAGCTCTTTCTCCCCTGGTTCTTCCCAGAGAGAGATATGTTCTCAACCACTCAGTCTTGGGGGTTGGAGAGTCCCCACAGTTCTTTCTGGTTTTCGTTTTCTATTGGGACATTTCATCCACGCCATCTTCTGGGTTTTTTTGTTTTCTGGCGAGACCTCTCCTCCAAGTCTAAATGGTAATAGTTTCTAATCCTGGGTAGTGGTAAAATTCGGGGCTGAGGAGACCTGAGCCAACCCGAATGCTCATACCAAGGCCTAGATATCAAGGAGCTTCTATGGACTAGACTGTCACTTTCATGCCCTAGGGGCCTATCTCTGGTACCATGCAACCAATCCTTGTCTGTCTCATATACGATTTGCAACATTCTCATGCCTACAGGGAACTCTACTTTCTCCTCCTGTATCTTTTTCACAGACACAAATCTTCGCCACGTTCTCATACCTGCACCCCTTCACTTACATACTTTCGGTTGTAGGGCAGGTCAGGTCCTTCCACTTTGTCTCTATCTTCCTCCTAACTGTGCACCCTCTCCCCCTCTCTGTTCTCCTTGATGTCCTCCTTCTTCACCTCTGCCTTAATATTAACCTCTTTTCCTTCAATGTTCCAGCTACTTCCTTTCCAATCCTGTATCTTCACTTCAACAGCCTTCCTTCTCTTAATATTTTACCTTCCTTTTTTCAACTCTGGTATCATCTCTAACACCCTCTTATTTCTAGTGGTGTCCCACCTTCCTCCTTTCGACCCTGTTACCACCTCTCCCGCCTTCTCACAATACTCCATCCCCTTTTTCACTTCACAAATTATCCTTGTAGTCTGCCTCAATATACAACTTTCCCTCCTCCACTCTACAAACAACCTCTCTCCAACCTCCTGTACTTTTAGCTTCTCTATCGACTTCCAGCTCACTAAGGCCTCACTCCTGCATCATCTCCAAACTCCCTCACGTCTACTCTGTTTGTATTTGATCCCTACCTCTATGCAGTATTGGGACGGATGGATAGCTCAGGGGCTGTGCGTTTGTCATGAAAGCAAGACAACGCATAGAAACACAGGTTCGAATCCCAGTCTCGCGCTTGTATTAAGCACGTTATAGAAGAATCATTATAATTATAATTGTGAGTGTATGCACCTGTGTTTCACACGTATTCCCTGACCATGATTGGTAGACTGCAAGCCTTCTATTTGTTACAGCCGTTTAGTCCGCGGGACCATCACAACACGCATAACGCGCCTACAAGAACGTCACCCACTATCTTGAGATTTGACACACATATCACTCATGAGCAGAGGCCTAGAACCCTTCTACTCCGCATCTACAACAGCAGCTAGCGGTGCTGGTCTCCCACTGCCGCCTACCTGCTGCAAGCTATATGTAACTTGAAAACAGTTCACCAGTGATGTTACAGTTACAAGATATCAGGCATGCTTTCTCACACTGCAGAGCTCTTAAAGGGACAGCATGTCTATCACATACTTCAGAACTATTCTTACTTTCTTACTGCAACCATCAGCTGGTCCGATAGCACAGAGAGCTAAGCGCTCACCCCTGTAATCTGTGCGTAGCCTGCTGTGGCAGGTTCTCATCCTGGCAGGTCAACTCATCCTTTCATCCTTCCGAGGTAGATAGATTGAGTACCACTCTGTGGGATAATAATGTCTTCTGTTATTTCAGCGCTCTGAGACCTATGGGTGTGTATCACTACATAAGAAATACATTACTAATATCAATAGCCCCTTAAATATATTTTACTCTGCAAAGTTGCTAGGTGCAAGTCCCTGCCTCATGTAAGTGGCACAGTCGGGGGCAGTCAGGGGACTGTCCCCCGGCCGCCCGCCCGTGGCCCAGTTCACACAGCTGGTGGCAGGACCCAGCCCACTTGGCTACCTCACAATCCTCCTGTATGGTCAGGTACAAGGCTTCGTCACAAAGGCCAGGCAACAGAGAAGAGGTGACAGAAGGAGGGGGTATGAGAAGGAGAGCAAGCAGGACATAAATGAAGGAGCTTGCTCTATAATGAAAAAACAAAGACGAGCTTGTCTCTGGATAATTAATACAAAATAGAGAGAGTACTATAACATTTAATACTCAATCTGTTGAGCCTAAAAATGAACTAAAACATAGCAAGAGCTAAAGACCTCAAAGTAATTTGATATCAATAACGATAAAATGAAGTGGAGGTAAAGCGAGGAAAATAAACTGCAATGGGGAAATAAAACTGGGGACCTATCCAAATGTTTTCACTGTCACAACAGCAACATGGCTATACTTCACAAATGAAACTCACTAACCTTAGGCGTGATCTGTTTACGTTTAGACTTTTCTAAATTGTCTGAGAAATCGAAAAAGCGTACAGAAAAGTAGATTCTTCCACACAGAATTTATTTATTTATTTGTTTGTATAGTGCTAAAAGCCCGCAGGCATCAGAGCGCTGATAAAGAGACAAGACAACAGATACTGGAAAAACAGGACAGAGTGTGAACGACCGATTTCCTCATGATCGAACGGGCCTGTTACCCGGTTTTAGTTGAAAAGTACTGTAGAATATCCACATTACGTGGGGTGTGTCTGACTCCCTGGCCTCAGCAGCAAGACAGACAGAGCATCCTATTCATGGTGTCCCTTTGTCCATGAAGAGTAGGAGGGTCATATGACTGCATGCAAAGGGTGAGCCCATTTTGGGCACAGATACATTTGTTATGTTATGTTGACTTTTACCATGCACCGGGATCATTGCATGGTCTCTATGCGCTCACGTGGCTCTGTAAGAAAGAGCGCAGGGGTAGGTTATTGAGGTAAGAGGGATAGGATAGAGGTTGTACTCTTCTGTTGATGCTTGCAGAACCAGGAGAAACTGGCGTCTGTGCGTGTCGGCTTTCTGAGTGTGCTTTGATGGTGTGCACTGGGCTTGTTGTGTCCGGAGGGGTAAGGCCCGTGTCGGGGTTGTTTCTTGTTGCGTGCGTGTGTTTTGTGTGTGGTGTGGCGAGCCCAATGGGGTTTACATTTACGAGGCCCAGCAAGGAGATCCTCCAAGCATTTCACAGAAGCTGTTTCAATGTCAGTGTTCCATCCTTGGTATTGGGGATAAAGCAGACAAGTCTAGGACAGAGAAACTTAGCAGTTCCTTGAGAACATAGAGGGGCGATAAGTGCTTAGTTAACATTCTCCGGACTGGGGCAGGGCCCCACTGGTGAAGTCCGGTTGGCTACAGATTTATGCTTGACTTGAGTGAGTCATGCCTTCAGGAGAGTCCCTATTAAGTCCCAAAAGAAAGCAAGAAATAGGCTCAGTGAAGCCCAGGGTCATGGACTACTGCAAAGAATATAGAAAGATAGGCGCCTTGTTGAAATGACCACGTGATTCCATGCCAACAGGATCAAGAAAGGTCCTGTGCTATTTTGCCGTAATTCTGTGAGCTACTACGGTGCCAATCCGGCACCGGGGGTTTATTCTATTCTATTAGGGGTGCTGACTGGCAGAGTTAATGAGTGAGGATAGATTCGGGTTAATGTCTGGGAGATGGGGAGATGAGTCTGAGTTGGAGGAAATCACATTCATGGGCTGCTCTGAAGCAAACAGGGACATCTTCAGGGCAATCCTGAGTTTAAGACGATCTGGTGGGGTGCGCAGCAGTAGAGGGGGAGATTTCCACAGGAATATGTCCTGCTAATGCTAGGATTTCTAGGTTGATGTGTGGCCAGCAGTTATGGGGCAGCTGATTTCAGGCATGCAGATGGTTATTGTAGGAAGACCTCCTCCATGAGTGTGTGCCTGATGAGTTTGGGAAACATTGGCAGAGGCTGGCGTTAATGGGGGCGGATAGCAAGATTGGTCCCACTCTGTATTATCATTATTAACATCAAGGATAATAATAATAATTTGTCAGATTTTCAATGAACCTTAAGGGGAAGTGGAATAGCATTGATGAAATATCATATACCATTGACTCCTGGACTAATGTACACAAATTAATTGAGAACAAACTAGCTCAACTTTGTGTACTGGTTGAACAGGTTTGGGGCTCCTTAAGACTTGCATTATAAATAGTCTAGACAGAAGAGGATAAACTATGTATACAGAAAAAAGTGGCAAACGATGGACACTAAATGAATAATTTTTAAAATAAATCATTAGATGACATGATATACTTAAGTACACGTAAATCACATCGGCTTGCAATTCTACCTTGATGAAGCTCCAGACGGAGACGAAACACCCGAGCAATTTCTGTCCCTGCCATTTCTCTGCAACCTGCTCGCATCAGATTAACCGAAATATAATAACATCCGTTCATAAAACTTCAGGACGATGCTTTTTGATTTTGCTGGTGACGAGTCAACTAAGAAGCCATATCACCCATCCCGTGGGGATCCCTTTCATCACCACAGCTCAGAGCATGGCTGTATGGGGAAATCGGAACGATTGATATTACGGTATGTGCAGTTATTCCCGACCCAAACATGTTCATGTGTTGTCAGAGGAGTTCTTCCTTGTTTCATCTTGTAGACCAGCCTCCAAGATAAGATTTGTACAGGAGGGGCGCACTCACTGACACACTGCCATGATAACTGAAAACATGTCCATGCTGGTAAACTCAGGTTCTCTAAACCCTGATGGGACGCCCACCCCTCTGCATGGGCACCCTGATCACGTTCTTATGTTTGAGACCAACTCGTACCAAAATAAAACACTTATTTGGTGATAGTGACATTTCATAAATAAATATTAAGGCTACTCTTATTCAAAAAATCGTGGTGTAGTATCCTATTATATGGCACAGCTGGGACCCACACAACTTCTGCCAATGGATATTCCAGTAATTGTTCTTCTCACACTGGGGAAAGACTTATAGATCTGCTTTACAAATGCACATGCCCTGGTGTGCGGTGAAGATCAGCAGTGTGTGCTGCCCGCTCACCTTCTTCATCTGCTGCAATTCATCTTGCCGAGATTTCCCATCACCACACCTGCCGCGGGGCTCCTGTGTTTGGCCCCCACCCCCTGGACGTGCACAAGCAGTCCGGTGACTGCTATTTGAGGAAGTGCCTCTTGGGCGTCCTGCGCATTGGGAGTCCCATTCAAAAGGAGTTCTTCTAAAGGCTTTGCCTATTCCTGTTTGCCCCTGGTCTACCTCAACATCTTTATATTCCTGTGTACCAATGGGACTGGTTATGTGTATTACCATTGTGCCGTCAATATCATTATTGTCACTTTGCTAGTTTTCTGTTCTATTTTCCTTTTTCATGTCTTAACCTATTCCGGTTCACATATCCCACCGACCCCATCATTATCCTCGCTGTTGCTCTACCTCATCTTTCCTCCTCTGTTAATTCAAGCCTTTCTTCCCACTTTCGTTTGGTCTTTGGAATGCTTGATCCCTATGCAATAAATCACATGCCACTCTTGTTCTGTTCCAGAGATCGAGACTTAATTTTCTTTCTCTTAATGAAACCAGGATACCCCTTTCTAATACAGCCACTCTTGCCTCTCTTTTCTCCTTTACGTCTAACTTTTTTCACACACCCCGTCTGTCCGGCCTTGGCAGTGGGTAGGTATTCTTACCCATCCCTCTTGGTAACACCAGTCCTCTTCTGGTCCTTCTGTTTCTTTCTCTTCTTTTGAGTATCATTTTCGCATAATTTTCTAAGCCTTTGTCAATTTCTTTTCTGATGATCTATCATCCTCCTGGACAAATTCTTTCATTTATTTGTGTTCTTGACACTCTACTCGCCACTGTTCTTCCTTCCTCTTCTCCTCTTTTTCTGCTTGGCGATTTAATCTACATCTCGACTCTATTCATTCCTATTCTGCTTTTCTTCCACTCCTTGAGTCTTAAAACTTTGCGGCTCTTGACTCCTCTGTCACCCTTTCCTCTGGTTCTTCTCTTGATCTTATATTCTCTACTATTCCCTGTGATTCTCTAGTCTACTGTTATGTCTATTTAAAAAAAGCATCACTGGTTCCTTCTCTTCCTGCCAATTTTAGACCTATTTCCCTACTTCCTTTTCTTTGTAAACTCTTAGAGAGAGTTGTCTTCTCTCAAATCTCGTTTTACCTCCATCTTCACTCCCTTCTTCCCCCACTTCAATCTGGTTTTAGACCATGTCACTCTACTGATACTGCCCTTTTGTACGTCTCAGAATTTCTTCTCACCGATCGGCACAACAAACTTTCTTCTATTCTGATACTACTTAATCTTTCTGCAGCCTTTGATAATGTCGATCACCCTACTTTGATTTCTACTCTTCCCTCCTTGGGCATTTCTGGATCTACTCTTGACTGATTTAAATCTTATCTCTCTGGCTGCACTTATTCTGTGTCTTGGGCGGGCCAGCTCTCTTCTTCTCACACTCTTCTCTAAGGGGTTCCCAAAGGTTCCGTTATTGGTCCTCCCTTATTTTCTCTCTATAATACTCCCCTTTCTTCTCTTATTGTCACAAGTCTCTCCCCTTCTCACCTGTCTTTCCTGTTTGCTTCGACCTTCTTTAATGACTTCCTCCGCACGGTCCGGGATTTATATAAGCCTGTGCGTGGGTCTTTGGATTCCAGCGTGCTTCGTTCAGACTGTCCAGGACGGAACCAGGAAGGAACAATGTCCGCGTGAGGAGGCATGGAAACCGTGGCTCCAGCGCGGGCGAAAATCCAGGAAATTCAGTAAGTTTGAGGGATGAAAGGAAAGGAGGAAGAATCAGGAAACCGGGAATAGAGAGATCAGGAAAATAGCCCCGAGCGAACTCTGGCAGCACACGTCCAGCTATGGCGAGCAGTAGCGTTGAGCAGTGCAGAGCCGTGGGGTCGTGTCTGTTTTGTAGAACGTAGAGCGTGTAACGCAGAGACTGGCAATCGGCGTTTCGTATCAAGCGGCCATGTTGGAAGGATTACTGAGTTCAATCCCCTATGTGTCAGGGACCACGAAGTCCAGAAGGGACGCAGACGGCGGTTCATGACAGTATGCCTCCTCTGAAGTCCAGCTCCTCCGGGTTTGTCCGGATGTATAAAATGGTATCTTCGAATCAGCTTGGGAGCATTCATGTTTGACACAGGTTCCCAGGTGCGCTCACTGGGAGGGTATCTTTTCCATTCGACCAAATATTATAGTTGACCACGTCGGTATCTAGAATCGCAGATTCTGGAAACCTCATATTCGAGTTGGTCATTGATAATGACTGGGGTAGATCTTGGAGCAATTCGAGAGGGCTGAACATATGGCTTCAGCAGAGAGGTGTGGAAGACAGGATGGATCCTCTTCCAAGATTCAGGTAGCCGGAGTCGAAAGGCCACTGGATTGACGATTTCTTTTATAGAAAAGGGCCCGTAATACCTGGGAGCCAGTTTATTTGGTCGCAGATGTCGAGGAGGGAGTTTCGTGGATAACCAGACTTTATCGCCTACTGAGTAAGAAGGCCCAGGTCTTCTTTTGGAGTCGGCATGATGTGTAACGTCTTTTCGGGCCTTTTCTAAGTGTTCCTTTGCTTCTTTGTGTACATTAATAAGGGTTTCAATCCAGGAATCAACCGTAGGAACCGGGGTAGGGTGTGGGAGAATGGAAGGTAGAACTGACGGATGAAATCCTTGACTACAGAAGAAAGGACTGGTGTTGATAGCTGAATGATCCAAATTGTTGTAAGCGAATTCGGCCACAGGGATTAAGAGTGACCAATCATCCTGGACCTTGGTGGCGAAGCAACGAAGATACTGTTCCAGAGTTTGGTTTACACGTTCAGTGGCTCCATTGGTCTGTGGGTGATAACCTGAGGACAAGGCGCGTTGGATTCCCAATATACAACATACTTGCTTCCAGAACTGGGATATGTATTGGGGTCCTCGGTCAGAAATGATCTTGGAGGGTAGCCCATCTAGTCAGAATATGTGTTCCAGGAAGATTCCGGCGAGTTCAGATGAGGATGGTAGTTTGTATAAAGGTGTAAAATGAGTCATATGAGTGAACAAATCAATGGTACCATGATAGTTGTGCATTCCCTGGATGATGGTAGTTCCACGATAAAATCTTTGGCGATGAATTCCCAGGGTCTTGTTGGTATTGCTGGTTGAAGCAGTAGACCTGCCGGTTTCTTGTTATCATGTTTGTTCTGATTGCAAACTGCACATGCCTGGGTATGGATCTGGACATCCTCTTTCATCCTCAGCCACCAGAATTGCCTTTGTATTAAACAGAGAGTGTTGTTGATGCCACGGTGTCCTGAATGAAGAGTATCATGACATAAGCTTGTGATCTTTTGCTGCAGTCCAGGAGTGGGGATGACCAAGCGATTGTCCTTGAACAGATATCCGTCCTTTGTCTTGAGTTTCTATCGATTGCTTCTCTTAAACTCCTTCCAGGTTTCAGAGGACTGAGTTTGAATTCGAATATCCTCCATAAGGGTGATTGCTTGGGCAACAAATATTGTGTGAGGAAACATCTTAGGAAAAGTCCGATCTTCGATGGTTTCGTAATCAGGACGTCTGGACAAGGCATCGGCTATTATGTTGTGTGTTGCTGTGACATGATGGATTTGAAACTGATATTGAGCAAAAAAGAAGGCCCAACGGGCTTGACGACTGTTTCTACATTCTAGGGATTGCAGGACTTGAAGATTCTGATGGTCTGTGCGGACCTTTACCGGGTGTTTGGCTCCCAGGAGAAGATGACGCCAATCAGAGAAGGCTTGGCGGATGGCTAGCAGTTCCTTTTCCAGGACGGAATAATGAGTTTCACTGGGAGTCAAGGTGCGAGAAAGATAGGCGATAGGGTGTTCTAACTTATCATCAAGTTCCTGTTTTAGGACTGCCCCGATGGCGTAGTTGGAGGCATCAGTTTCCACAAGAAAAGGGCGATCAATGTTGTGTTGAGCTAGGATGGGAGCTTGTGTAAACTCCGACTTCAACCGTTGGAAGGCCGTATCTTGGGCTGAGGTCCACTGAAAGGGGTTATCCTTCTTTAGTAATGTAACAATAGGATGTACAATCTCCGAAAAGGCTGGTATACATTTCTGATAGAAGTTAGCAAGTCCCAGGAAGGATTGAATTTGTTTTACAGTAGTTGGAACGGGCCAGGATAGAATGCAATCTACCTTTGAGGAGTCCATTCCAATCCCCTTTGGGCTAAGAACGAATCCAAGATAGTGAACAGTTGATACATGGAAAAGACACTTCTCGGGTTTGGCCAGGAGCTTATGTTCACGTAGATGTTGTAAAACTGCCTTTACATGTTTTTCATGTTTCAGATGGTCCTTGGAGTATATCAGTATGTTGTCCAGATATACAATGACGAAAAGGAACAGCATGTCAGAAAATACCAGTCCATAAAACATTGGAAGACCGCTGGGGCATTAGCAAGTCCGAAGGGCATAACCAGGTATTCAAAATGGCCAAAGTGTGTTCTAAAGGCTGTTTTCCATTCGTCACCTTCCTTTATAGGAATTAAATGGTAGGCACCCCTGAGATCTAATTTTGTGAATACTACTGCACCTCTTACTGCTTCCAGGATATCCGAAATGAGAGGCAATGGGTAGCGCTCCTTGAGAGTACACTGGTCAAGGCCACAGTAATCTAGACATGGTCTAAGCTCCTTGGTATCTTTCTTGGGAACAGAAAATAATGAAGCGCCCGCCGGGGACTTAGATGGTCGTATAGTGCCATTTTCCAAGTTAGTATCCAGGTATTCCCAGAGGGCCCTCTTTTCAGGTTCTGATAAAATAAACATTCTCCCGAAAGGGATCACTGCTGAAGGTTCAGTATCGATGGCACAATCCTCAGGTCTGTGAGGAGGAAGAGCTTGAACTATGGCAGTCGAAAATACATCTGTGTAAGCCTGATAGGCCCTGGGAATTCGGATGATGTTAGAGACAGTGACTGGACTTTGCTCGATTTCTTGCAAGTTTTCAGAGGACTTTGGTAAGGAGTCTAGGAATAAGCAGTGGGACATACAGTGTTCAGAACCAAGAAACAAGGAGCCTGCTGCCCAATTGATGTAGGGGTTATGCTTCCGTAGCCAGGGCATGCCTGGAACTATTGGATAGTGGGCAGATCTTATGATGTCAAATTTGATCCTCTCTTGATGTTGATTTATAGAGAGTAGGATCTCTTTGGTTTGAAGGGTTATGGGTCCTGAAGATAGGAGTCTTCCATCAATTGCCTCTACTGGTTGCATCGTCTCTCGTGTTTCATGTGAAATGTTGTGAGTAGTGACCCAATCATGAACTATGAATATACCCATGGCTCCGCAATCCACTAATGCCAGAATGGGGTAAGATTCTTTCTTGGAAGGCAATAGAAAGGCCTGAAGAATCACAAGCTTATTTGGTCCAGGAGAGTTCAAGGAAGGAATTGATGTGGAGCAGACATCATTCTCCCGAAACTGTGCCCCATCTAGGATCGGGAGCTGGTGTTTCCCGAACGCTGTGGAGGAGCAATAGGGCACTCTCTAACAAGATGTTTATCGGAGGCGCAGCACACGCAGAGACCAGTGTGAATACGGCACATCCTTTCTTTTGGGGTAATGGGTCCACGGAATGCTCCCAGTTGCATGGGTTCTGGATCTGAGGTCGGAGAAACTGCGGGTTCTGGGCTAGAAAGGTGGTCTAAGACAGCCTTTTGGAATGATGATTTCGACTTCTTTTTCTCTGCCTTTCTTTCTTGGATTCGAAAATCAATTTGCAATGAAAGGTCCAAGAGTGCCTGGAAGGAATTAAGGTGAGCTACCCTAGCTTGTTCGTCCTTTATTTCTTCATTCAAGCTTCTGCGAAAGAGAGTGAAACTAGCCTCTTGGGACCAATCAGCTTCCTTCATTAGTTATTTGAACCGGGTGACATAGGTAAGCATATCCTGGGATCCTTGTCGAAAATCACGTAGACATTCCTGAGTGCTGTAAACCTGCTTAGGACGATCAAACATGGCCTTTGGGCTTCCCCGAATCCATCGTAATCATCCAGGAGGGCATCGCCCGAATTGACTAGGGGAGTTGCCCAGGTTAGTGCGTTACCAGTGAGGTGTGATATCATAAACCCCACCTTTGCTCTAGGGGTGGAAAAGTAGTAGGGCTTGAAGGTGAAATGCACCAAGCACGAATCCAGGAAGGCATGAAGGGTCTTTGGAGAGCCATCATATTTGTCACTTTCCTTGGTAGCAGAATCACGAGACAATGCCAGCTGCTTTAAGGCAGCGTTCTCAGCCTTAAGGTTTTGAACTTCTGTGGCGAGTTCCTGCATGCCTCGCATGAGATCTTGAACTGTGGCTTCCATCCCTGTATCCGTATCGATTTTTAGGCGTCTCAATCTGTCACAAGTCTCTCCCCTTCTCACCTGTCTTTCCTGTTTGCTTGCAAACTTCTTTTGTGACTTCCTCTGCACGGTCCGAGATTTATATAAGCCTGTGCGTGGATCTTCGGATTCCAGCGTGCTTCGTTCAGACTGTCCAGGACAGAACCAGGAAGGAACAATGTCTGCGTGAGGAGGCACAGAAACTGTGGCTCGAGCGCGGGCGAAAATCCAGGAAATTCGGTAAGTTTGAGGGATGAAAGGAAAGGAGGAAGAATCAGGGAACCGGGAATAGAGAGATCAGGAAAATAGACCCGAGAGAACTCCGGCAGCACACGTCCAACTACGGTGAGCAGTAGCGTTGAGACGCGCACAGCCTAGGGGCGTGTCTGTTTTGTAGAAGGTAAAGCGTGTAATGCAGAGACTGGCAAGAAGCGTTTCGCATCAAACGGCCATGTTGGAAGGATTACTGAGTTCGATCCCCTATGTGTCAGGGACCACGAAGTCCAGAAGGGACGCAGATGGCGGTTCATGACACTTATTTCTTCATTTGATCTTGCCGGTCATTTCTATACTGACGGGTCTCAAATCTTGTTCTCTCATTCTGAATTCACTGAAGTTCTTCTTCTAAGGTTCCCAACTTGGATGGCTTCCCATTTTCTTCACCTAAATCCTTCAAAGACTGAAATTCTTTAATTTACCGCCTCATCTCTTTCTCCTCTGGCCCCCTCCCTCCTCTTTCCCTCTTCTCATCTTTCTTTCTCTTTCTCCACCCATAATTTAGGGGTTCTCTTGGATCCTTCTCTCTCATTCTCTTCTCAGATTTCTCTCGCCGGCTGAAACTGTCGCTTTCTTCTTTTTGATCTCTGTCGTGTTCGCCCTTTGATGTCTGTTCACACCCCCATCTTATCTTTGCTCTAATTTTCTCTTGTACTTACTATTGTTTGTCCCTTCTCACTGGACTACCCGCTACACGTCATGCCCCGCTTCGTTCTATTTATAACTCAGCTATCCATTTACCTTTTGGACTATCTCCTCGATCTTCTATTTCAACTGCCCTTTCTACCGCTTCCAGTATATCTTTTGAGTCTTGTCTTTTGTTTCATTTTCTTTCTATTGTTTTTAAATGTCTCCATGGCCTTGCTGTCCTTATCGTGCACTCTTGTTTCCGCCTAGAGCACTTTTCTCAGAATCTACGTATCCTGTGGCTGTTCCCAAACCCTTTTGTGCCTCATCTCGCTTTCGCTCCATCTCCCTACATGACCCTTTCCACTGGAACTCTTTTCCTCTTTCGATTTGTTCATCGACTTCCTACTGTCTCTTCTGTACCCGTCTTAAGTATTTTCTCCTTTGGCCTCCTGCTTCATTAATTATTTACCTGATTGTCATTTTTTGATAGTACTCTTTTTATTTTAAACTTGTAATGGCGCTTGGCTGAAAGCGCAGTATAAGCTCAATAAAATCAAAACAAACAAATAGATCAGCCATGGTCAGCATCAGCCACACATCCCTTTACTAAGTTCAGTTGTGGCACCACAATCCTGACCTGATGCACAGCATGGTGTCCCAGGTTGAGACCAACACACAGATCTGCCAATGCAGCCCGATCCTGATGCTCAGCCCTATCACAGAAGAACGCATGTCATGATGACGGTGTACAGGTTGAGTCATGAACATATGCTGTTTGTTTTACCAATCCCTCTCGTGAGCTCATCCTTGGCTTGCAACCTCTCAATCCTACCCTTCCCCCGCCACTCAACCCGGCCCTTACCATTACTTAGTATCAACCTCTGGGCTCTTTCCCTTAAATCTGACCCTAGGGCCTGCATCTTCTGAACATTAAATGACAAATAATTCGCGAAACAGCAGGGCAAAAACCAGAAAGTGGCCTTTTAATGTCATTAGAGTTATAAGAAGGAGCTATGGGCGATACAACGTGCATAGCTCTATATATCCATCAATTAATATACTAATTATGGGTTTCTTTCTGCGTTGTTTAGACTGCCAAGAAGATATTATCATTTGAAACCGACGTTTAATAGAAAACCAATGTATTGCCCTTCCTTTGGATTTTTAACAGCCAAGGCATTTATGCGGTCTTATATTCATTCAGACGTCAAGGAAATGGAAGTTTACGTTTTATTAGGACATTTCCACAATGCTAAAAACCACAAAAAGTAGCTAAGTGCTGGCCCTCTACCGGAGCAGAGCGCATCAGCGCAGCAGTTTATTTCCACATCTAAAAGCCTGCGTCTAGAGAAGAAGGACACCTCTTCCAGCAGGGTGCTCGAGGGTTTGGCCCTAGGACTTGGACAAAGGACCCCCCAGGGGTCTTCCCCTCTTCAACTGCAAGATGACAACAAGAGATGTGACTGAGGGAGGAGGGCTGAACCTGGGAGAGATGAAGTTCACTTTGTTTTGATGGTGCCAGGGAGCCAGGCAATGCAAGGTCTAGGCCACAGGTCTGAATTCTGTGGCTGCGAGATGCTTTGGACTATAACTCTCATGATACCCCACCCAGGGACGGCGTCAGGGACATTCAACCTTTTCAAATAAAAGGGGCCTCGAGGCTCAAGGGCAGGGCCCAATCATCATGTTGAAATGGGCCCCCACTCATCTTCAGCCGGGCCTGCCCTCAGTATTGACTATGCTGGCCATGACTGATAGAAGTTGTAGTCCAAAAGATTAAACTTCTGGAGGGCCAAAGGTTGCGGATCCCTGACGTGGGAGCTCTAAATGTTATTCTAGCTTTGATGGGAACGAGTGCAGTCTCTCGAGTGCTGCTGTGAAGGTATTGCATCAGGGAATGTGGGTAACAATTCTTCCCAACAAAAAAATACAGACCCTTTTGATGATACATTGTGGCAGTATTTATCAATAACTCTAATAACTGAGCTTATTGACACATGTTCTTGTAATAGATCTATTGTTTATGTTTTACCAATTGCTGAATAATCACTGCATATGAACACTGCGATAACTCATACAAAAAAGTTACATTAAAATCACATAATTAAACCAACTACTGAAAGTGACATGTGCACCCCAATAAAGTGACTTGTGCAATAACGACCAAATACGTTATTGAACAATAGTGTTAAAAACATACACTGCTAACAAATTTCAAGAAAACAGGGTTTGAAGTACACAAGTAAGGGTTAACACTGTAGTTCTAATCTCTGATTCGGGTAGCTACCATGGTGCACCTCAACCAAAACCCTAATCTCTATTTGCACAGCTACTGTAGTGTAGCTCAAAAACACTTCCCAACATGTTTCGTTCCTTCTAGTATCACTGTTCAATTCTAGGAACTTCCTCAGGGGATCGTTTCCATAGAAACTGTGTTAGCATTTAAAAAAAACAGCAATCCAGTATTCACACTATCTTGAGTATATCGCGTCCTATTAGATTGGCACTTCATAGGTTATATACACAGGCACAAATTGCCTATATAGTGACCTACAACACAATGTAAACACATCCTAATTTAGCGCTTCTTAATGCACTGTTCTGGGAATTAAATAACACAAAGAGTGCTTTCCATCATTTCAATTTTAATACAGTTCAGGTGTGTCAAGGGTCTATTTATTCAGCCATCTCTTGGGAACAAAACAAACCTAACATCCTTATTCTAATGGCCGTTGTATGTCTACTGGCTCTTACATTTACAAAACACCTGCTCTTAATACAGTGTGGTTTATATATCTGCAAGCACTTAATTGCCGGCTTCTAGTGTGCTCTTGGACCCTTGCAGCACGGCCCAAGCTGCCTCATCCATTAGTTACATGAGGTGTAAATCTATATAGGCTATCACAAAGACAAAAGACAAACAAAGGGGAGAAATGGACAAGCTCATTATTTCCAGAAGTCTGTTTCTCGTCTTGCTGTACTCACAAATATATTGATGTGGGAATTACCAAATCTCACCTTTTTATCACGGAATTATCCCTACACCAGATTAATGGCACTGCGCCCCTCCGCCGTCCAAGTCAGACAAACGACTGTTGGCTGCCAATGTCTCACAAACGTCGGACTGGCGCTTAAAGTTGTCTAGAGCACCAATGAAAAAGTGTCCCACAGTTGCAAATGGCGATTCATTCCTTTTGTGACAGACTGTTTGAGTAGTACCCAAGGGGGAGTTTTTTTAAATAAAATGTAATGCACATTGTGCAATTTAAAGAATATTTATTCAGCAACAATGGTCAAAACTACTAGCCACATAGTGAACTAACTCTTCAAAGTGGCAAACTTTGGTCAAAAAAGTGGCCCACTTTGACCCAAAAAACTGGCCCGTGTGACCATTTTGCGTTTTTGACTCGGGCATTGCCCTGTTGCCCTATAGGCCAGTCTGAGCCTGTGAGCATCTGCAACCACAAAGTGTCTGTAAGTCACCTCTTGCCTTTGAGTCAGTAAGGCTCAAGTATCACGGCCGCAATGCTCAGGATTACAATGATTCTGAAGCGATTTTACCTAGTGTGCACGATAGTGTGTTCAAAAATACAAGCGCCAGCAGTTGCACAGTAGGGGCTCCAGCTGTTTCCGGGCCTGTTTACTTAAGTCTATTAAATACTGGTAGTAACAATTCTTCCAACAGAAGCAAGCAGAACCTAAAAGCGTGGCAGAACAACACATTGAAGTGGTCTAATTTGGTCCAAATGATTAATGGGCATCTGGCAGATGCCTAGTAAAAAATACCATGACTGGGCCTCCCAGCACCTCGCACACACACAATTAATGTGTGCCTGTGAGGTGCTGGGGGCCTCAGGGAGGGGGCATGCCAGTTATTCATCGGCATCTATGCCCAGTAAAACATGCCATGGCTATACCAAAGGACCCCAGCTACTGCCACACATCTGCCCCCTGGACTCCACATGCCTCACAATCACACATAATCACATATATAATTAATCTGATTATGTCTGAGTGCAAGGCGCTAGCTGTTAAGACGGATTTCCGAACTCTGTCCTGGTGGCGCAGAGGTTCAGAAGGCCAACCTAATTACTTGGAACAGGGTAACCTCTGGACGTGCCAGACCAATCAAGGTAGCGATCGCGGCGGTCAAGACTAGGTCTCAAGAGGGGTGAGCGTGACTGAAAGCCCGCAATGAGCACACAAAGCAAGGACACTTACAAACTACTCCAAACAGGTGTTACATTAAAAATATATACACATTTATTCCAAGGCCTTTAAAACAATGACCGTAGCGAGAAAATCACAATATAACAATAGTAAACCAACACATACCATATCAACACAATATATATACAAATACAACAAGTCTCAAGCATTAGATGCCCGAAATGTGTAGTCCACCTAAAAGGGAAGGAAGACAGGCAGTGCGAAATAATGCTTAGACCCAGTTCGCCTTCAGAGGCACCTAACTAGATGGAAGTCCGAGCCCTGCGAAGAGTGGAGCCTTGTGCTCAAAAGTACCTGCACGCGCTGGTGCCAACGGGCAAAAGGAGAAGCTCTTCGAGGGAAATCAGGCAGTTCAGTTTAGTGCACAAAAGAAGAAGAACAAGTCCCGCGACTCAAGCGCAGCCTCCACAGTGGGCAGAAGCAAAGCGCGAGTACGGAAAAGGGCGCTGTTTTGACACAGCGGGGAAAAGCAATGGGCTCCTGCAGGAGGGCGACCAGATCCTAGCTATGCTACTCACCGGTCCCCGATGCAAGCAGACCCAGGCTTCTCCGCGTCAGTTTCAGTCGCTGGCAGGTTCAGAAGAGCAGGGAACGCCTCGTCGTCGTGTTGAGTAAAAGACGTCCCAATCGAAGAAACCCGCAGTTTGTTACCACAGCAGGGCAACAGAGCGGCCGTGTGTATCTGAGCCAAATGTACACTACTCACTTCAGAACTGGGAACGCCAAGTGTACGGAGCGTGTGAGAGTGACAAGGACTCGAAATACTACACAACCTGGCGGCGGTTACAGAGCAAGACTCCCGTGTAAGCTGGTCAGTCAGCTGGATGGCCCAGAGACGCTTCCGAAGGCTTACTGGCAGGAGATGGTGAAGATGCCGAGAATAGCTGTTCCCGCTATTCCAAGGGTCGAAGTACCAGTACAGGCCTTCTGGTTCGATCAAAGGTGAAAAGGGTTTCACAAGGCGACAGCAGTGCAGAGGAGAAGTCCTTCAGCGGGTCACCAGCGATTCCTCGGTCCAGCCTCTTGTTTGCAGGATACTTGGCTCCTGTATTCCTTTGTTCGTGAGAACTCAGGAGATCGACATGGTAGTGGTGTTTCCAGCCCCCTCTTATCCACGGTTCCCTTCGTGCCAAAACGGAGGGGACCCAATGGGAGATCCGCTCATCAACACTCACACCATTCGTGGACCAATCACGGACCACGGTGGTCCCAGGCATTCACACCACCCTAGACTCTCTGGCACCCAGAATGTGTATTGGGACCAGACATCCCAGCCCACATCCTGGAGGCACACACAAGACATGTAGAAGCCCGCGAAAGCATCCGTGTTTCGCGGGAAAGTACATGCCCAAATAAGGAAGGCCCTGGGTCGGCTCGACCTGGGGAAGGTGAAGGGAGCAAGACGGTCAGCGGACAGGACAAAGGAGCCTCGTGGTCTGGCCATTTTGGGAGCCAGGCCACCATTTTGGGTTAAGCGCGGAAAACGCGCTTAGAACGCCAAAAGGAGCTCAAAACACAAGAAACGATCGCTGCCACCATTCCCGTCCCTGAATCACTTGCACCGATCAGATACAATCCTAACGAGTATTTAGGGCCTGTAGAAGGCTAGAGACCCAAGAGAGCTGTAACTTAGCTTACAGTGCCCTCTTGTGTCATGTTGCACGAAAGCCGTAACATGATAAAAGAAACTACGGGAAACAGCGTTCCCCGGTACTGACTGTTTTAAAGGCATGTCAGTTTCCCCGTAAGAAAGGAGCGAAAGCCCAGAGGAGTGCGGCAGAAGGCTGCACTTCTCTGGCAAAGTCGAGAACAAGGTGAAAAACAACAGCAAAAAGTTTAGGGGTTGCCACATGGAAGGAAAATTACCTACAATTACGAAATCTTTCCTAACACTAGCGCACCATGGAGCAGGCATGGCATTTTTTTTTACTGGGAATGGTTGATAAAACAAGCATGATAAGTGTTATTATGTAGCTAGACTTCCATTTTAATGAGCCAGTCTAGCCCTTGCTTACGTTGATATGACATTTTATTGGGTATAACATTTTATTGGGCAGCTTTGATAATGCAAGCATGATCAGTGGTATTATTCTTTCTGCGGCATAACATTTTGTATTGGGCATCTTTCCCTATGTGTCAGGGACCACGAAGTCCAGAAGGGACGCAGACGGCGGTTCATGACAGTATGCCTCCTCTGAAGTCCAGCTCTTCCGGGTTTCCCCGGATGTATAAAATGGTATCTTCGAATCAGCTTGGGAACATTCATGTTTGACACAGGTTCCCAGGTGCGCTCACTGGGAGGGTATCCTTTCCATTCGACCAAATATTGTAGTTGACCACGTCGGTATCTAGAATCGCAGATTCTGGAAACCTCATATTCGAGTTGGTCATTGATAATCACTGGGGTAGATCATGGAGCAATTCGAGAGGGCTGAACATATGGCTTCAACAGAGAGGTGTGGAAGACAGGATGGATCCTCTTCCAAGATTCAGGTAGCCGGAGTCGAAAGGCCACTGGATTGACGATTTATTTTATAGAAAAGGGCCCGTAATACCTGGGAGCCAGTTTATTTGGTTGCAGATGTCGAGGAGGGAGTTTCGTGGATAACCAGACTTTATCGCCTACTGAGTAAGAAGGCCCAGGTCTTCTTTTGGAGTCGGCATGATGTGTAACGTCTTTTCGGGCCTTTTCTAAGTGTTCCTTTGCTTCTTTGTGTACATTAATAAGGGTTTCAATCCAGGAATCAACCATAGGAACCGGGGTAGGGTGTGGGAGAATGGAAGGTAGAACTGACGGATGAAATCCTTGACTACAGAAGAAAGGACTGGTGTTGATAGCTGAATGATCCAAATTGTTGTAAGCGAATTCGGCCACAGGGATTAAGAGTGACCAATCATCCTGGACCTTGGTGGCGAAGCAACGAAGATACTGTTCCAGAGTTTGGTTTACACGTTCAGTGGCTCCATTGGTCTGTGGGTGATAACCTGAGGACAAGGCGCGTTGGATTCCCAATATACGACATACTTGCTTCCAGAACTGGGATATGTTTTGGGGTCCTCGGTCAAAAATGATCTTGGAGGGTAGCCCATCTAGTCGGAATATGTGTTCCAGAAAGATTCCGGCGAGTTCAGAGGAGGATGGTAGTTTGTATAAAGGTGTAAAATGAGCCATATGAGTGAACAAATCAATGGTACCATGATAGTTGTGTATTCCCTGGATGGTGGTAGTTCCACAATAAAATCTTTGGCGATGAATTCCCAAGGTCTTGTTGGTATTGCTGGTTGAAGCAATAGACCTGCCGGTTTCTTGTTATCATGTTTGTTCTGATTGCAAACTGCACATGCCTGGATATGGATCCGGACATCCTCTTTCATCCTCGGCCACCAGAATTGCCTTTGTATTAAACAGAGAGTGTTGTTGATGCCACGGTGTCCTGAATGAAGAGTATCATGACATTAGCTTGTGATCTTTTGCCGCAGTCCAGGAGTGGGGATGACCAAGCGATTGTCCTTGAACAGATATCCGTCCTTTGTCTTGAGTTTCTATCGATTGCTTCTCTTAAACTCCTTCCAGGTTTCAGAGGACTGAGTTTGAATTCGAATATCCTCCATGAGGGTGATTGCTTGGGCAACAAATATTGTGTGAGGAAACATCTTAGGAAAAGTCCGATCTTCAATGGTTTCGTAATCAGGACGTCTGGACAAGGCATCGGCTATTATGTTGTGTGTTGCTGGGACATGATGGATTTGAAACTGATATTGAGCAAAAAAGAAGGCCCAACGGGCTTGACGACTGTTTCTACATTCTAGGGATTGCAGGACTTGAAGATTCCGATGGTCTGTGCGGACCTTTACTGGGTGTTTGGCTCCCAGGAGAAGATGACGCCAATCAGAGAAGGCTTGGCGGATGGCTAGCAGTTCCTTTTCCAGGACGCAATAATGAGTTTCACTGGGAGCCAAGGTGCGAGAAAGATAGGCGATAGGGTGTTCTAACTTATCATCAAGTTCCTGTTTTAGGACTGCCCCGATGGCATAGTTGGAGGCATCAGTTTCCACAAGAAAAGGGCGATCAATGTTGTGTTGAGCTAGGATGGGAGCTTGTGTAAACTCCGACTTCAACCGTTGGAAGGCGTATCTTGGGCTGAGGTCTACTGAAAGGCGTTATCCTTCTTTAGTAATGTAACAATAGGATGTACAATCTCCGAAAAGGCTGGTATACATTTCTGATAGAAGTTAGCAAGCCCCAGGAAGGATTGAATTTGTTTTACAGTAGTTGGAACGGGCCAGGACAGAATGCAATCTACCTTTGAGGAGTCCATTCCAATCCCCTTTAGGCTAAGAACGAATCCAAGATAGTGAACAGTTGATACATGGAAAAGACACTTCTCGGGTTTGGCCAGGAGCTTATGTTCACGTAGATGTTGTAAAACTGCCTTTACATGTTTTTCATGTTTCAGATGGTCCTTGGAGTATATCAGTATGTTGTCCAGATATACAATGACGAAGAGGAACAGCATGTCAGAAAATACCCGGTCCATAAAACATTGGAAGACCGCTGGGGCATTAGCAAGTCCGAAGGGCATAACCAGGTATTCAAAATGGCCAAAGGGTGTTCTAAAGGCTGTTTTCCATTCGTCACCTTCCTTTATAGGAATTAAATGGTAGGCACCCCTGAGATCAAATTTTGTGAATACTACTGCACCTCTTACTGCTTCCAGGTTATCCGAAATGAGAGGCAATGGGTAGCGGTCCTTGAGAGTACACTGGTCAAGGCCACAGTAATCTAGACATGGTCTAAACTCCTTGGTATCTTTCTTGGGAACAAAAAATAATGAAGCGCCCGCCGGGGACTTGGATGGTCGTATAGTGCCATTTTCCAAGTTAGTATCCAGGTATTCCCAGAGGGCCTTCTTTTCAGGTTCTGATAAAATAAACATTCTCCCGAAAGGGATCACTGCTGAAGGTTCAGTATCAATGGCACAATCCTCAGGTCTGTGAGGAGGAAGAGCTTGAATTATGGCAGTCGAAAATACATCTGTGTAAGCCTGATAGGCCCTGGGAATTCGGATGATGTTAGAGACAGTGACTGGACTTTGCTCGATTTCTTGCAAGTTTTCAGAGGACTTTGGTAAGGAGTCTAGGAATAAGCAGTGGAACATACAGTGTTCAGAACCAAGAAACAAGGAGCCTGCTGTCCAATTGATGTAGGGGTTATGCTTCTGTAGCCAGGGCATGCCTGGAACTATTGGATAGTGGGCAGATCTTATGATGTCAAATTTGATCCTCTATTGATGGTGATTTATAGAGAGTAGGATCTCTTTGGTTTGAAGGGTTATGGGTCCTGAAGATAGGAGTCTTCCATCAATTGCCTCTACTGGTTGCATCGTCTCTCGTGTTTCATATGGAATGTTGTGTGTAGTCACCCAATCATGATCTATGAATATACCCATGGCTCCGCAATCCACTAATGCCAGAATGGGGTAAGATTCTTTCTTGGAAGGCAATAGAAAGGCCTGAAGAATCACAAGCTTATTTGGTCCAGGAGAGTTCAAGGAAGGAATTGATGTGGAGCAGACATCATTCTCCCGAAACTGTGCCCCATCTAGGATCGGGAGCTGGTGTTTCCCGAACGCCGTGGAGGAGCAATAGGGCACTAACAAGATGTTTATCGGAGGCGCAGCACATGCAGAGACCAGTGTGAATACGGCGCATCCTTTCTTTTGGGGTAATGGGTCCACGGAATGCTCCCAGTTGCATGGGTTCTGGATCTGAGGTCGGAGAAACTGCGGGTTCTGGGCTAGAAGGGTGGTCTAAGACAGCCTTTTGGAATGATGATTTCGACTTCTTTTTCTCTGCCTTTCTTTCTTGGATTCGAAAATCAATTTGCAATGAAAGGTCCAAAAGTGCCTGGAAGGAATTAAGGTGAGCTACCCTAGCTTGCTCGTCCTTTATTTCTTCATTCAAGCCTCTGCGAAAGAGAGTGAAACTAGCCTCTTGGGACCAATCAGCTTCCTTCATTAGTTATTTGAACCGGGTGACATAGGTAAGCATATCCTGGGATCCTTGTCGAAAATCAAGTAGACGTTCCTGAGTGCTGTAAACCTGCTCAGGACGATCAAACATGGCCTTTGGGCTTCCCCGAACCCATCGTAATCATCCAGGAGGGCGTCGCCCGAATTGACTAGGGGAGTTGCCCAGGTTAGTGCGTTACCAGTGAGGTGTGATATCATAAACCCCACCTTTGCTCTAGGGGTGGAAAAGTAGTAGGGCTTGAAGGTGAAATGCACCAAGCATGAATCAAGGAAGGCACAAAGGGTCTTTGGAGAGCCATCATATTTGTCCACCACTCCTCCCAATAACGCACTTTCCTTGGTAGCAGAATCACGAGACAATGCCAGCTGCTTTAAGGCAGCGTTCTCAGCCTTAAGGTTTTGAACTTCTGTGGCGAGTTCCTGCATGCCTTGCATGAGATCTTGAACCGTGGCTTCCATCCCTGTATCCGTATCGATTTTTAGGCGTCTCAATCTGTCACAAGTCTCTCCCCTTCTCACCTGTCTTTCCTGTTTGCTTGCGACCTTCTTTTGTGACTCCCTCCGCACGGTCCAGGATTCATATAAGCCTGTGCGTGGGTCTTCGGATTCCAGCGTGCTTTGTTCAGACTGTCCAGGACAGAACCAGGAAGGAACAATGTCCGCGTGAGGAGGCACGGAAACTGTGGCTCGAGTGCAGGCGAAAATCCAGGAAATTCAGTAAGTTTGAGGGATGAAAGGAAAGGAGGAGGAATCAGGGAACCGGGAATAGAGAGATCAGGAAAATAGACCCGAGCGAACTCTTGCAGCACACGTCCAGCTACGTTGAGCAGCCTAGGGGCGTGTCTGTTTTGTAGAAGGTAAAGCGTGTAATGCAGAGACTGGCAAGCAGCGTTCCGCATCAAACGGCCATGTTGGAAGGATTACTGAGTTCGATCCCCTATGTGTCAGGGACCACGAAGTCCAGAAGGGACGCAGATGCCGGTTCATGACACTTATTTCTTCATTTGATCTTGCCGGTCATTTCTATACTGACGGGTCTCAAATCTTGTTCTCTCATTCTGAATTCACTGAAGTTCTTCTTCTAAGGTTCCCACCTGTCTTTCCTCTGTCCAAACTTGGGTGGCTTCCCATTTTCTTCACCTAAATCCTTCAAAGACTGAAATTCTTTAATTTACCGCCTCATCTCTTTCTCCTCTGGCCCCCTCCCTCCTCTTTCCCTCTTCTTATCTTTCTTTCTCTTTCTCCGCCCATAATGTAGGGGTTCTCTTGAATCCTTCTCTCTCATTCTCTTCTCAGATTTCTCTCGCCGCCTGAAACTATCGCTTTCTTCTTTTTGATCTCTGTCGTGTTCGCCCTTTGATGTCTCTTCACACCACCATCTTATCTTTGCTCTAATTTTCTCTTGTATTGACTATTGTTTGTCCCTTCTCACTGGACTACCCGCTACGCGTCATACCCCGCTTCATTCTATTTATAACTCAGCTATCCATTTACCTTTTGGACTATCTCCTCGATCTTCTATTTCAACTGCCCTTTCTACCGCTTCCAGTATATCTTTTGAGTCTTGTCTTTTGTTTCATTTTCTTTCTATTGTTTTTAAATGTCTCCATGGCCTTGCTCTCCTTATCGTGCTCTCTTGTTTCCTTTTAAGTCCCGCCTAGAGCACTTTTCTCAGAATCTACGTATCGTGTGGCTGTTCCCAAACCCTTTTGTGCCTCATCTCGCTTTCGCTCCATCTCCCTACATGACCCTTTCCACTGGAACTCTCTCCTCTTTCGATTTGTTCATCGACTTCCTACTGTCTCTTCTGTACCCGTCTTAAGTCTTTTCTCCTTTGGCCTCCTGCTTCATTAATTATTTACCTGATTGTCATTTTTGGATAGTACTGTTTTTATTTTAAACTTGTAATGGCGCTTGGCTGAAAGCGCAGTATAAGCTCAATAAAATCAAAACAAACAAATAGATCAGCCATGGTCAGCAGCAGCCACACATCCCTTTACTAAGTTCAGCTGTGGCACCACAATCCTGACCTGATGCACAGCATGGTGTCCCAGGTTGAGACCAACACACAGATCTGCCAATGCAGCCCGATCCTGATGCTCAGCCCTATCACAGAAGAACGCATGTCATGATGACGGTGTACAGGTTGAGTCATGAACATATGCTGTTTGTTTTACCAATCCCTCTCGTGAGCTCATCCTTGGCTTGCAACCTCTCAATCCTACCCTTCCCCCGCCACTCAACCCGGCCCTTACCATTACTTAGTATCAACCTCTGGGCTCTTTCCCTTAAATCTGACCCTAGGGCCTGCATCTTCTGAACATTAAATGACAAATAATTCGCGAAACAGCAGGGCAAAAACCAGAAAGTGGCCTTTTAATGTCAGAGTTATAAGAAGGAGCAATGGGCGATACAACGTGCATAGCTCTATATATCCTTGAATTAATATACTAATTATGGGTTTCTTTCTGCGTTGTTTAGACTGCCAAGAAGATATTATCATTTGAAACCGACGTTTAATAGAAAACCAATGTTTTGCCCTTCCTTTGGATTTTTAACACCCAAGGCATTTATGCGGTCTTATATTCATTCAGACGTCAAGGAAATGGAAGTCTACGTTTTATTAGGACATTTCCACAATGCTAAAAACCACAAAAAGTAGCTAAGTGCTGGCCCTCTACTGGAGCAGAGCGCATCAGCGCAGCAGTTTATTTCCACATCTAAAAGCCTGCGTTTAGAGAAGAAGGACACCTCTTCCAGCAGGGTGCTCGAGGGTTTGGCCCTAGGACTTGGACAAAGGACCCCCCAGGGGTCTTCCCCTCTTCAACTGCAAGATGACAACAAGAGATGTGACTGAGGGAGGAGGACTCAACCTGGGAGAGTTGTAGTTCACTTTGTTTTGATGGTGCCAGGGAGCCAGGCAATGCAAGGTCTAGGCCACGGGTCTGAATTCTGTGGCTGCGAGATGCTTTGGACTATAACTCTCATGATCCCCCACCCAGGGATGGCGTCAGGGACGTTCAACCTTTTCAAATAAAAGGGGCCTCGAGGCTCAAGGGCAGGGCCCAATCATCATGTTGAAATGGTCCCCCACTCATCTTCAGCCGGGCCTGCCCTCAGTATTGACTATGCTGGCCATGACTGATAGAAGTTGTAGTCCAAAACATTAAACTTCTGGAGGGCCAAAGATTGCGGATCCCTGACGTGGGAGCTCTAAATGTTATTCTAGCTTTGATGGGAACGAGTGCAGTCTCTCGAGTGCTGCTGTGAAGGTATTGCATCAGGGAATGTGGGTAACAATTCTTCCCAACAAAAACAATACAGACCCTTTTGATGATACATTGTGGCAGTATTTATCAATAACTCTAATAACTGAGCTTATTGGCACAGGTCTTGTAATAGCTCTATTTTTTATGTTTTACCAATTGCTGAATAATCACTGCATATGAACACTGCGATAACTCATACAAAAAAGTTACATTAAAATCACATAATTAAACCAACTACTGAAATTGACATGTGCACCCCAATAAAGTGACTTGTGCAATAACGACCAAATACGTTATTGAACAATAGTGTTAAAAACATACACTGCTAACAAATTTCAAGAAAACAGGGTTTGAAGTACACAAGTAAGGGTTAACACTGTAGTTCTAATCTCTGATACGGGTAGCTACCATGGTGCACCTCAACCAAAACCCTAATCTCTATTTGCACAGCTACTGTAGTGTAGCTCAAAAAACACTTCCCAACATGTTTCGTTCCTTCTAGTATCACTGTTCAATTCTAGGAACTTCTTCAGGGGATCGTTTCCATAGAAACTGTGTTAGCATTTAAAAAAACAGCAATCCAGTATTCACACTATCTTGAGTATATCGCGCCCTATTAGATTGGCACTTCATAGGTTATATACACAGGCACGAATTGCCTATATAGTGACCTACAACACAATGTAAACACAGCCTAATTTAGCGCTGTTACCGTAATTCTTAATGCACTGTTCTGGGAATTAAATAACACAAAGAGTGCTTTCCACCATTTCAATTTTAATACAGTTCAGGTGTGTCAAGGGTCTATTTATTCAGCCATCTCTTGGGAACAAAACAAACCTAACATCCTTGTTCTAATGGCCGTTGTATATCTGCTGGCTCTTACATTTACAAAACACCTGCTCTTAATACAGTGTGGTTTATATATCTGCAAGCACTTAATTGCCGGCTTCTAGTGTGCTCTTGGACCCTTGCAGCACGACCCAAGCTGCCCCATCCATTAGTTACATGACGTGTAAATCTATATAGGCTATCACAAAGACAAAAGGCAAACAAAGGGGAGAAATGGACGAGCTCATTATTTCCAGAAGTCTGTTTCTCGTCTTGCTGTACTCACAAATATATTGATGTGGGAATTACCAAATCTCACCTTTTTATCACAGAATTATCCCTACACCAGATTAATGGCACTGCGCCCCTCTGCCGTCCAAGTCAGACAAACGACTATTGGCTGCCGATGTCTCACAAACGTCGGACTGGGGCTTAAAGTTGTCTAGAGCACCAATGAAAAAGTGGCCCACAGTTGGAAATGGCGATTCATTCCTTTTGTGACAGACTGTTTGAGTAGTACCCAAGTGGGAGTTTTTTTAATAAAATGTAATGCACATTGTGCAATTTAAAGAATATTTATTCAGCAACAATGGTCAAAACTACTAGCCACATAGTGAACTAACTCTTCAAACTGGCAAACTTTGGCCAAAAAAGTGGCCCACTTTGACCCAAAAAACTGGCCCGCGTGACCATTTTGCGTTTTTGACTCGGGCATTGCCCTGTTGCCCTATAGGCCAGTCTGAGCCTGTGAGCATGTGCAACCACAAAGTGTCTGTAATTCACCTCTTGCCTTTGAGTCAGTAAGGCTCAAGTATCACGGCCGCAATTCTCAGGATTACAATGACTCTGAAGCGATTTTACCTGGTGTGCACGATAGTTTGTTCAAAAATACGAGCGCCAGCAGTTGCACAGTAGGGGCTCCAGCTGTTTCCGGGCCTGTTTACTTAAGTCTATTCAATACTGGTAGTAACAATTCTTCCAACAGAAGCAAGCAGAACCTAAAAGCGTGGCAGAACAACACATTGAAGTGGTCTAATTTGGTCCAAATGATTAATGGGCATCTGGCAGATGTCTAGTAAAAAATACCATGACTGGGCCTCCCAGCACCTCGCACACACACAATTAATGTGTGCCTGTGAGGTGCTGGGGGCCTCAGGGAGGGGGCATGCCAGTTATTCATCGGAATCTATGCCCAGTAAAACATGCCATGGCTATACCTAAGGACCCCAGCTCCTGACACACATCTGCCCCCTGGACTCCACATGCCTCACAATCACACATAATCACATATATAATTAATCTGATTATGTCTGAGTGCAAGGCGCTAGCGCACCATGGAGCAGGCATGGCATTTTTATTACTGGGAATGGTTGATAAAACAAGCATGATAAGTGTTATTATGTAGCTAGACTTGCATTTTAATGAGCCAGTCTAGCCATTGCTTATTTTGATATGACATTTTATTGGGTATGACATTTTATTGGGCAGCTTTGATAATGCAAGCATGATCAGTGGTATTATTCTTTCTGCGGCATAACATTTTGTATTGGGTATCTTTGATAACGCAAGCATGATGAGTGTTAATATGTAGTTAGACTGGCATTTCAATGAAGCCAGTCAAGCCATTTCTTATTGCGGTATGACATTTTGTATTGGGCATCTTTGGTAAAGCAGGCATGATAATTGTTATTATGAAGCAAGACGACACTTTTATGCATCCAGTCAATGCATTTCTTACTGCAGTATGACATTTTGTATTGGGCATCTTTGATTAAGCAAGCATGATGGATTAATGTAGCACAACTGGCATTTTAGTACAGCCAGTTTGGATATGTTTTCATATTTTGACATTCATATTTAATGGTAAAGCCAACTGAAGTATGTTCTTATGTGGGGATACTGCCATATATTGGCAGAACAAACATGAACATGTTTTCTTATAGTATCATTACTGGCATTATGTGCAAAGCAAACGTGAGTATGTTCTTATATGGGAATAGTAGGGTATAATGGTGCAGTCAACATGGAAATGTATGGGCACAGCCAGTGTGAAAATGTTTTATACTGGCACATATCGTGCAAAAAGGCATCGCTAAAATGTGTTGGAGAAATGCTCCTGTGCACTGTTGGTGACTTGCATCTATTGGATTTTTTCATCAGTTTCCCTCCAAAACCAATTGCTAACTGTTTGGCTTTTACCCAATTTTTCTAAAATGTGTGCTTTAAAATGCACCATTTTAACCCATTATTTAAAATAAATTCTTAGGGCACCCTTTATGGGTGTGACCTCTGTTGCTACGCTTGGTTGCTGTCGCATATCTGGGAAATATATATACACCCCTCTAGCTAAGAAAATTCACCAGCCGCCACTGGTCATTAGACCGCCCAAGTATTGTCTACGATCTTCTTTCAAAGAAGCACATTGCTGATGGAACTCCACCTAGAGCAGTGTCAGAGTCTTGCTATCATTTTTTGAACAGGCAGGGGTCAGTGCCTGCTTGAAGGTATATTGCGGTCACAGAAGGAGCTGCCAATAATGTCTGTGATCAATGGGGTTAAATCCTCCACAAATTCCTTGATTAGAAAGGAATAGCAGACTCATTAACACATGCGATTGGATGTGATGTAACCAGAAATTAGCATATCAAGGTGAATACAAATTACACTGGAAACACGAGCATTTGCCATTAATAAAATCGACATGGAAGTGCAAGAAGTGTCGGTGTGGCTGGAGACTCCTTTCATGTGCAGGAAAAGTCATTTCGGCTGCAGTTTTTTTAAAGTGTTTTGCAACTTGTTGTATAACGTGGTGCTTCGGGATCCCGCACTGTTAGGCCTGGATGAGCCTTCACAATAAGGACAGTCAAACCGAGGATCCTTAAACACGTCTTCTTTATTCATCTACAACATTCGAACTCCCCATCGGAACCCCCTCCCCCTAGCGTCACGCGTCACGTGTTGAGCTCACGTGACACAGTCACTGTCTCTTAAAGAGACAAGCCCGGCGTAACATCACCCCCGGACAAATGTCCTTGCAACAACAACATTAACATTCTTCAACTAGGCGTGACGGTTTCTTCACGACACGATGGGGTCGAGTATTGGTGGCTTCTCCCGAATCATCTTCTGGCCCTTTGCTCTCTTCATTCCTGGGCGAGGTAAAAATCTCGGTGGCGACCACAGTGAGTCTCTCGGGTCCAAAGGCATCGGTTCCGGATCCGGGGGCTCTCGCTCCTGCTGGCCCTGAATGGCAGTAAGCTTGAATTGCGAACAATTTCGAGTTATTTCCCGCTCTTCATTTTCAGCTGTCACCATGGTTCCTTTTGTGGCCGTCACGAGGAGCGGCTGTGGGGAGAACCTTGGGTCAGTCTTTTTGACCATCGTCTGTTGGACTAGTACTTCGTCTCCAACCTGGATCTCTTTTGGGCGAGCACCTCTTTTCTCATCTGTTTGGATGCGGGCCCGTTCCTTCCGTTCCGCATCTCTCGCTAGTACTTCCGGGTCTGCTTCCGGTTTGTTGGTGGGATGTCTTATGATGCGTGTGCGAACTTGGTATTTCATCATCATCTCAGCCGGTGTCTTGTTCGTTGCCTCATGTGGCGTGTTTTGATAGTCCCGCAGCATCCTGCACAGGGCCTGGTGGGGGTCAACATTTTCTAGTCTGGCTCTTTGTAGAGTCTTCTTGATAGACGACATGAACCTCTCGGCCATGCCGTTGGCCTGTGGCCACCTTGGTGTTATTTTCTGGTGTTTGAATCCCAGCTGCTTGGCGAAGGTTGCAAAGTCGTGGCCACAAAACGGTGGGCCGTTGTCCGACTTGATGACTTCTGGTATGCCCCACTCACTCACAACTTCGTCAAATACAGCTGCTATGTGGGCGAAGGCTGTTGATGGCGACTTCTTCACGATTGGGAAGTGAGAGTGCTCATCAATGAATAAGAGCAGGTACTCCCCGGATTCGGGGGGCCCATAAAAGTCTATTGCCACTCTTTCCCACGGGTGTTCAGGGATCTGAGTTGACTGTAGCGGTGCTGGAGCTTCGGCCCTGGCTGTGCATTGACATGCCATGCAATTTCGTACCCAACGGTCTACTAGCGCAACAAGGAATGGGAACCATACGTGGCACCGAAGTTGCCGTTTGTTGTTGTCCGCCCCGTGGTGGCCTTCATGGGCCGTCTTTATGATGTCTGACCACAGGGCCGCTGGGATTATTATTCTGCACCCTCGGAGGAGTATGGACTTGTCCTTGACGGCCAGCTCCGTGTGAACTTTTGCCAGCCTTTCCAGTTCATCTCGATTTGCGTCTGGATGTTCCGTCAGAAGTTTCCTGTACGTCTTCCATCTGTTGTGCTCCGTGAGGTTGATGGCCAGTGCTATGGACGGATTAGCAGCTGACGCCTCCGCGACAGTCTCTAGTGATATTGCAGGAGGCAGTGCGTTCGTGGTAACCTAACTAATGTATTCCACATCTCCCTTCCTCGACATTGCTTCTCCTGTGGGGTGTCTCGACAGGTAATCTGCTGGGTTGTGTTCCCCCCCGGGCGATGTATTATCTGATAGTCATATTCTTGCAGGCCGATGCCACAGCGTTCAATTCTTGGCGGCATCTTGGTTCTTGGGTTGCCGAACAGTGAGAGCAGGGCTTGGTGGTCCGTTATTAGGGTACATTTTTTTCCTATGACGAAATTGTGAAAGTGTTCACATGCCCAGACTGCTGCTAGACTCTCTTTTTCCGCCTGCGAGTATGCGGACTCAGGTTTTGAGAGAGCTCTGCTGGCATAGGCCACCACATGTCTCTGGTGGGTGTCTGCTCCATTTGTTTGGGCAAGGATGGCACCCAGCCCGACTGGACTTGCATCGACCACGATTTCAGTGTGCCAGTTGGGGTCAAAGTAGGCAAGTTTTCTGGCTTCCGCTAGATACTGCTTGATAGAGTCGAATGCATCTTGGCATTCTGCCGTCCAGGCGAAGAGCATGTCTTTCTGAAGGAGTTTCCTGAGCGGTTCCGTGATTATGGCATAATGTGGTATATACCTCGCGCAGTATCCCGCCATCCCCAGGAACGATTGCACGTCTGCTATTTGTCTTGGTTCTTGTAGGCTGAAGATTGTCGCCACTTTGTCGGGATCTGGTGTCATACCTTCCGCAGAGAATATGTGGCCAAAGAACTTCAGCTTGGTCTTGCTGAATCGACACTTGTCGACGTTGAGGGTGAGACCAGCGTCTTGAATGGCTTTGCAGGTGGCCCGGAGAGCTACATCGTGTTCCTCCCTCGACTTCCCGAATATTAGGATGTCGTCGCTGTAGTTAAGTGCCCTTTTGATTGGGCAAATGATTTGTCTGATGGTTTCATGAAAGATCTCTGCGGCCGATGAAATGCCAAAGTTGAGGTGCTTATAACGGAATAGTCCATCATGCGTGGCGAACGTGGTTATGCCTCTGGATTCTGGATGGAGAACCAACTGGTGGTAACCCTGATTAAGGTCCAGTTTTGAGAAGAGTGTGGACTTGTTTATCTGAACGATCATGTCCTCGATTCGGGGGCCGGGGTGTCGCTCTCGCTGGATCGCGGTGTTGGCGACACGCATGTCAACGCAGAGTCTGAGCTGTCCCCCCTCTTTTGGCACGATGACCAGTGGGGAGACCCACGGGGTCGGACCCGTCGCTGGTTCGATTATATCGTTTTCTAGGAGTTGTCCGAGTTCGGCTGACACTGCCGCTTGGAGATGGAACCCAACTCTCCTCGGGTGCAGGGGGACGGGCCGAACTGTGGGGTCAATATGTATTCTCACTGAGGGTCCTTTCAGCTTTCCTAGGCCTTTGCAGATGAGGGGGAATTCTTCCACGATGGTGTCTTTTGATATCATGTCCATCTCCCTGGGTTCCTCTTGGACGTTTGACACGCTCTCTTTCGCTACTTGAGTTGGCTCTGACGAATAGATCTTGTCACCGTCTCGGACGTGTATGTCTATGAGTCCGAGGGAGGAGGCCGTCCTGTAGCTGAGGAGGCACCTTCCTTTCGTTGGACTGCGAATTACATGTATGCTTGTCGTTATGGCACGGTTGCCGTGGATGAGGTGACGGGCGAAGAAACCAATTGATTGTAGTGGAGTGTCGGCGCCCCATAGGTATATTTTGGATTCAGACGGCACTAAGGCTGGTTTCTTGGGAATTTGGTGGAACTCCTTTTCACCCATTATGTTGACCGTAGCTCCCGAGTCAACCAGGAAACAGAACTGATGGCCTCCTATTTCCATTGGTATCTTGGGTGCTTCACGTGCTTGTCCTTCGTCCATGATGAGGTTGACGTACTCATCTTGCCGATAGTGATCGTATTGATAACCTTCATCTTCGAGGCGCTGTTGGTCTGCCTCGTATTGAGAGATGGAGGCTGGGGGTCCGTCGTACTCCTCTCTTATGCGGGATATTTGTTCATATTCTTCATTGCCTTGGGGTTCTTCCGATGGGTAGACGTCTTCAACTACTCTGACGTATCTTCTCGGGTTTTGTTGAAAAGGGCGCGATTGGTAGCCTTGGCCTTGTGGATTCCTGTAGGGTATTTTGAACTGCGGGGCGACTGGTGGTCTTTGGGTCGGGAATGGTTTGCCCTCTCTGCAGACCGATTGGAAATGTCCCCCTCTCCCGCAGTTGCCGCATTTCTGGGACAATGCGGGGCATGTCCCTGATGGGGATACGGCATTCCACAGCGGTAACACTGGCGTTGTGTTCTTTGGGTCATTGAGTAGTTGAGATTGGGTCCTCTATCTGTTGTTCTGGCATTATTGGCCTGCATTGCTGCGATTGTCTCGTTTTTGTCATGTTTGAAGGAGGCGGTGCCAGTTATCTGCGTCACTTGCTTTTCGACTCTCTCCAGAATCCTTGCCATCTGGCTAACTTCATCGATCGTGACGGGTTTTTTTAAAAGTTGCTTCTTTAGTGTTTGGGATACACACCCTTCAATCACTCTCAACCTTATGGCCTCATCTAGGGAGAAAGCGTGGAACTGGCAGTTTGCGCCTTTTATTCGTAGGCGGGTGATGAACTTGTCGACCGTTTCGTCTACCCTCTGCGTGCACTGATTGAAAATGTATCTTTCATAGTCCCTGTTGGGTTCAATCACCAACCGTCTGTTCAGTGCTGCGATAAGGGCTGGGAAGTCAGCTTGTTCCGTTGGTGGAATGGTTTTCAACAGTATTTTAATGTCTTTCCCCGCAAGGTTCAGAAACATGCTGCGTAGTCTCGGGGATTTCTCTTCTCCCGCGGCGTCAATGAAGGTGTTGAAGTCTTCCAACCACTCGACCCACCTTGGGCCTTTGTCTGCCTGCGGCATCATGGAGAAGGGGGGGGCATGCGCCATGCCGTGGTTGCTGTGCTCTCCGCTGGGGCGGGGGGGGGCCGGGGCCTGCTGATCTTGGGGCGCGCTCATTGTGGCGGTGGGCGGTGTGGTTCACCTGTGGGCGACTGTATCTGGGGGTCCGTTGCCTTGGTGGCAGGCAATGTGGGCTAGCAGGTGGCGCAGGGTGTCACCCACCTTTCATCGGGGTCCCGCTGTCAGTCTCTGGAGCCTGGATGGTGTGGCTGGCGGATGGTCATACACCCCGAAGTCGATGACTTGCTGGCGGTGGCTGGGCCCGGGTCAGGCGTGCTGGCAGGTGCTTGGGATCAAGCCTGCTGCTGGAATCTGGGCCTGGGGTCAGGGCCTGGGATCAAGCTTGCTGATGAGTGCCTGGGTCTAGGCCTGCTGCTGCGCTGCTTGGGCCAGGCCTGCTACTGGAATCAGGGCCTGGGATCAGGCCTGTCGATGGAGCACACACGGTGGTTTCGTTCGTGATTTATTTTTTTATTTTTTTATTTTTTCGTTTTGCAGCGGAGGAGGAGGATTCTTCAGGAATGATGCACGCGTCCTTCTTGCGTGTCGCAGGTGCCGCAGGGGCGCGTGCTGAGAGCAGGGCCGGGATCGGCGTGAAGCAGCAGATGCGGAGGAGGAAGCGGGCGCTTGCGGGCTGGCGGTGCCCGATGTGCGCTGCGGAGCAGGATGGGCGCCGGAGGCGAGGAGGAGGAGGAGGAGGACTTGGCGGCCTGAGGAAACGCCTCGTCGCCAGTTGTTAGGCCCGGATGAGCCTTCACAATAAGGACAGGCACTCCGAGGATCCTTAAACACGTCTTCTTTATTTATCTACAACATTCGAACTCCCCATCGGAACTCCCTCCCCCTAGCGTCACACGTCACGTGTTGAGCTCACGTGACACAGTCACTGTCTCTTAAAGAGACAAGCCCGGCGTAATACGCACCTTTAAGGAAGTGAAGGCAGCTGAGGATCAGCGAAGGAGAAGCCATCAAGAAGGAAGTTCTTCTTAAATCCCCTGCCGGCGCGAAGCGCAGCAAAGCGCAGGAAGTGTCTGTGTGGCTGGAGACTCCTTTCGTGTGCAGGAAAAGTCATTTCGGCTGCAGTTTTTTTTTAAGTGTTTTTCAAAGCGTTATATAATGTGGTGCTTCGGGATGCTGTACCTTTAAGGCAGTGAAAGCAGCTGAGGATCAGCAATGGAGGATGTTCTTCTTAAATCCCCTGCCAGCGCGAAGTGCCGCAGAGTGCAGGAAGTGTCGGTGTGGCTGGTGACTCCTTTCTTGTGCAGGAAAAGTCCTTTTGGCTGCTGTTATTTTGTGGTGTTTTGCAACTTGTTGTATAATGTGGTGCTTCGGGATCTCGCACCTTTAAGGAAGTGAAGGCAGCTGAGGATCAGCGAAGGAGGAGCCATCAAGAAGGAAGTTCTTCTTAAATCCCCTGCCGGCGCAAAGCGCAGCAAAGTGCAGGAAGTGTCTGTGTGGCTGGAAACTCCTTTCATGTGTAGAAAAGTCATTTCGGCTCATTGCTGTTTTTTTTTTTAAGTGTTTTGCAACGCGTTGTATAATGTGTGGTGCTTTTGGATCCTGCACCTTTAAGGCAGTGAAGGCAGTTGAGGCATCAAAGAGGATGTCCTTCTTAAACCCCCTTGCCGGTGCAGGAAGTGTCTGTGTCCATGCTCCGGGCTGGGGGTACTGCATGCTGTCGCACTAAGGTGGCTACAACGAGTGGGGTAAGTAGTCTTCCCATTGGGACCGTGGACTAGAGTGGATTATTTGATTATCTCTATACTGTTCCTCATATGGTGAATAGGTGCTCGAGGGGAATCTAAACCCAGACTGTATTATCTGCTTAGATTAAAATGACCACTAGCTGTGAGATGACGACCAACTAGTAATAAATGCGCCCTGCACTGTGCCCTTGTTGCCGCAACGCATCTTACGATCCCCCGCGGACTGTGCGGTATTGGGTGAGTCAAAAAATTTTGGAGTGGGAACTTTGGTAATGTTGTCGACCCTGCCGCAGCGAAGATAAAAGAGGGGGGAAATGGTGAAATGATGAATAAGGTCAATATAAAGAGGAAAAGCTTGAATAAAGTGCTGCACTTACTGGCTGCTATTAAAAATGATAATGCCAGTGCTCTGGGCCAAAGTCTGGATTCAGACAACGGTGGTAGAAAAACTCTAGAGGAGCAAAAGACTCTTAGGCCGGGAAGCGGAGAAGGACATAGAGTCCTGGCTATTAGTCAATGCTCTGGGTCGGAAGTAAGAACTATGAAACCATTAGAATGCGTAATGACCCAAATACACGCGGCTGGGCACAGAGCAGAATCCCCGTAACTGGACTTAAGCCGAGACAATCTGATGTCTATACGGAGTCCCAAAGGGCAAATGAAAGGGTGGTGGGGAGGTTCTTCTCTGTCCCTGGTCAGAGGGCAGAAAGAGGGGGCCCGAAATCCCAAGAGGTGGGTAGGTCTTTACTACAACATATTTTGAATAATAGTCTGGCAGAGGTTTCTGAGCAGCTCGATTTGAATTTAAGGGAGGCACACAGTGAAACCCAAAAATCGGTGGTGGAAGAATTTTGTTTTCAGTCGCTTTGTGTTGGGGGTGAACAGCGGGAGCCTGACTTAGCCGCCAATCGGAGTATTCCTGGTGCTGAAGCCGAAAACGAATTAGGCCTGAGGGAACTTGTGGCCAGTCCAATTAGACACCTGCTGAGAAAAGCACAGCCTGGCAGAAAGGGGAAAGGTAATTCTATGTGTGTAGAAAACCCTACCCGGGCCAAAGAAGACTGCAGGATTTCACTACCACCACTGCCGGCGGAGCAGATTCACAAACACGGACGGAAAAGAAGATCTAAAGAAAACACGGAAGATATTCTGACTAACATCATCAGTGACAAGAGTCTGCTGGAATTAGAATTCAGAGATGAAAATAGTGGACTGAATTTGGTATCCCAGGCAACTCTGGCCATAAGGCTCCCATCAATTTGAATGATCAGCATCTGAATTCTGGCCACCTGTCTCTCCTCATGGGGCACCCGAATAGTCTATCAGGCCCTCAGTCGGCTGATTCACAAATGGAATCAGGAGAAAATAACAATAAGGGTCTGCAACATACTCTTGAAGAGTTAGACAGCCATGTTAGGCTAAATGCTCCTGAGATCTCGGTCCTTAACATGGTGCTTAGTTCTTTCCCTACTGGAGCTGCAGACCCACACGCTGCAGCTGAGCGATGTGAATATCCATCTAGCCTTTGGAAGAGGGCATTAGTGGCCTCACATCAACGGTAACACGTCTAAAAAATTAAGGGGCTAAGCCAAAGGAGTCCGTTTTGGCTGTGCAGGGGCAAGACGGAGCCTGCCAAGGAGCATCATCAAAGGAGGGAAGTAGCTGGAAGAAAAACTGCAATGAAGTAAAATGGTCGAAAAAAAACAGACCACTGGATTCCGAAAGTTCTTAAGGAACATTCATCTAACAGAGGATGAGGCTCAGGACTGCCAATCCCAGGAATTAGGGTTGGGAAAGGACACAGACCAGCTTGTGGCAATGGTGTATGCCGCGACCCAAAGTGGTGTGGCCGAAATCATTGTGCTGGACAAAGAGCCCGCGATGGGTTGAGGTGTTTTTGACCTGTGGTTTAAATGTGGATTGTGCATCCCAAACTGTGCCCATTTGTACCTCTGTTGGAAGGCGGGTTGGTGACAAGGAGGGCGGTAAGGATGGGCTCAGGGCAGATTGACTGGGAGGCGACCAACTTATTGTATTCTACGTCTGACGAGGTGGTGCTAGGTGTGTCTGGTGTAACATTTTCCCTTCCTCTGCCAACCATTACTGCACAGCCGTTGGGGGCGGTGGCTTTGGAAGGTGTTCAGACAGGGGTTTTAAGGGTGGGGAACCCCCATGTAGGGGCATTTGGTCTGCTGGGTACTTCTAGCCTTTTCCCTTTGTTTTCTAAAAAGGACAGGGGCTTTCAGCTACAGTGAGCCATTACAGGAAGGAATTTTCTGAGGGCGAGCCTATTCCTCTGAATTGGTAAAGCCTGGAGGGAGCGGCCCATCAGAAAGCAGGCCCGTAGCCAAAGAATGTGGGTCAGAAGAGGGGGGGCGCCTGAGCAGAAGACGGGTGGGGGAGTCAAACATCGACATGTAGTAGGGGGGAAACTGAATCGGGTTGTGGCTTGCCAAGTGATTTAAGTGGCCCTTTGGTCTCTGGAGAGGCCATGCGGAGTGGTGGCTGGATTTCCCAGGAAGGAATAAGGGCTGATGCAGGTAGTAAAGATGGTACTCAGAACCCAATGAAGGATATTACGTTTAGTAGAGTACTGGGTTCTACTGGCAATCTGACCAACTGCCTGAGAAAAGGCTGTACGATAAATGAACATGGTGCTTATAAACGTGAGCCTGTGGCTAGTAAAAACAAGAGTGTATTGCTATGCAGTGAGTTAGTGTCCGAATCTGGGGACGCCATGGAGCAAGTGCCCCTGAGAGAAAAACAGGTGGCGTGGAGAAGTACAGAATCCAATGATTGGAATCAAAGGGACAAGTTGGGTGAAGCATGAGTGGTGGATCCCCAAAGAGGTTTTTATTAGAAAGTTTGGAAGTGACCGACTGGTACGTGGTGTTAAATAGAAGAAATGTGCTAAGCCTATTGCATGAGATCCCCCAACTAAGAATCATAACATCAGGGGATATTGCACGTCCCCCCCCCCCCCCCCATTCCCCCCAGGTTCTGACTGTCTTGACCAGCTACAGCTGGATTTTAGATCAGACGGTGTGAGAATTAACCTTGTAAATGAGAAACTTCGAGTTGGTGGGAGTAGGCCTACATGACTGGGCTTGGTTGTCATCAAACCTGGGTGGGGATTTTCGAAAGTTAGGGACAGAATAATGGGTCTGTAACCAACTTAAGGTACACATATTCTATGTCCGTGGTCACCTGGAATACTAGGGGCTCAAATCGTTTCTTGGGTACTCCGGAGCGTTTGGAAGATTTATTCACGCATGACTTGGTTTGCCCTCAGGAGACCCGGCTAACCAATCAACATGTATTTGATGGGTGCACGCTGCTTCGGCAGCAAGCTACCCCGAGCAAGGGGGGCCGACCATCAAGGGGCATCACCATAGCAGTAAGAAGCTCAATGCTTAATAATATTGGGGTAGCTCAGAAGAAACTTATGGGTTGTTGGCGGCAAAGGTCTGGCCATATATTCCAGGAATGGTAAGTCCAATTCTAATTGTTTGCACCTACTGGAATCAGTGGGTAGTCAGTTTGGAGGGTTTTTTGAACAGTTGAAATGAACTTTGCGATGGCTATCCTGGTCTCGAAGGGGGAGTGCATATGATTTTGGCAGGAGATCTAAACGTAGATTCTTTAGCAGATGTGCACGGAAATAGAGTAGGTAAGGGTCCCCGGACCATGACCAAGAGAAAAGATACGGAAAAAATTTGAAAAAGATGGTTCACCTTTTTTAATAGGTGGAATATGAGATATATCAATGTTGTGGTGACAGGCGATATTCCACCTAGAGCTACATGGAGTGCGCGAGCGTCCGCATTACACGCTGATTATATAGTCCTGTTAGAGTCCCTTTCTGCTTCCTGCTATGAAATGAAAGTTGGGGAGTCTGAGGTCAGGGACCATAATCCTGTGTCTGCAAAATTGTATTATGGAATAAGTGAGGTGATTAATAGGGGGTGCAGTAATTCGTTGTTAAATAACGGTGGAAATCGTTTGGCAAAAAGAAATGCCTACCCTGAGAAGTTTAACAAAACATTTTTTAACCATTTTTGTAGCCTGTCCTGGGAGGAAAAGTGTTAAATTGTGACAATAGAAAATGTTCAGGGATTCATTCAAGGCTTTGGCTGTTCTCATTAGGGAATACGGGTATTTGTGAGTTGCCCTTCGCACCCGTTTCACACAGCCCTAAGGAACATGAAGGAGTTGAGAAGGAATACTAGGGCTGATCGTGTAAAGGGGGGATGAATCCACTGTGTATTGAAGAAATAAGGAAGTTAAAACATTTAAAAATTGGTGTACGAGCCACAAACATTAAACTTCAAAGCTACGAGCCACAAACATTAAACTTCAAAGCGAAGGAGAAATAATGCTAACAACTTTGGTGGAAAAGAACGCCTGTCATTTTTGGGCACTGATCAATAAGAGTATTCAATCACATGATCAGCTACAAACTAACCAGATTTCAGAAGGCTCTTGGGTGAAGCATTTTGGAGAGATTTTAGGGCTGGAGATGCAGTCCCTGGGCTTGAGGTCAAGGATAAGTCTTGCAGTTCTATTCTGGATTAGTTGAAGGGGGCGAAGGGAGATGTTAGGCAGAATGAGGAAGAGGCTGTTGCAGTAGTCCAGCCTGGAGAGGACCAGAGCTCTGGAGACCTTTGAGTTTCTGGGGGAAGATGAGGAAAGGAAGAATTCCTCTGAGGAGGTGCAGCTAAAAGTGGGCCTTCTTGGCCAGGTCTGTGATGAGACAAAGATGACACCAAGGTTTTTAGCGCTTCGTTAATAATATCTCTGCAGGGGAGCGTGCCTGCTGTAAGAGTCAAGGTGTTCTCCAAACAAGATTGCACGTAATCGTGGAATGTGAAACTCTGCTACCATTACAGAACGCGTTGTGGGCTAAGTACTTGCAGGAAGATGTCTTTGAATTTTATAATAGAGCTATGAGTGGGGAAGGGACTGGTTTGACATGTAGTGTGATTAAACTGCTCAAGGCATCGGGGCTAATCGGAATAGGTAGTTAAATAATAGGGACTGTAGGGTTGGAATCATAATTGCACCCATTGGTCGAAGTGGGTGGGAGCAGTTGGGAGCAGTGCTCCTCTACTTTTTTTTTGTATTAAGCTTCACTGTTCCTATACTTTAATTTTTAAAAGAAACTGTTCCGGAATGGTTTCTCTTTAAAATAAGTGTAAGAGAAGTTAAAACATGTACTTCAGTGCACTGCATCAGGGGTAGGTGGGGGGGGGGGTGGCTCTAATCTTTAGCAAGCCCCATCAGAGGTGCGAATGGTGGGTGATTAGAAAGGGGAGGGTGCGTAAAGCTATATGCTGTGGGGGCAACAACTAAAGTTAATGGGGTCATGTAAAATTTATTTTGCATTTTTTTTTCGCTCTGTTTCTTTCCACCTTTACACAGTGTTGGGGGTAGAATTGAGGAAAGGCGGGACCCAGGTGTGGGGTTTGTATTGGGTGTGGGAGGGGGTGTCGGGATGGGGTTTGTGGGGGCGGGCCAGCAGGGAACATAGTTACTTCTTTTTGTACTTTTTGACCACTGATTGCACCCTATTCTAAGCATAGGCACTTTAAATTTGAGAAGGATTTGGCTTCTAAGTAGTGTACAAAATGTGCTTTAGTCATGCAAGTACATGGTCTAATGAAAACGGCAGGGGGGTGGGCTAAGGTGAATGATTGCACTTTCATTCAAGATGTCGTTCTTAAATTCATGAAGGATTTGGGTGTCACATTTTGTGTAAAACAAATTTTAAAGGATGACTGGATTTTATTCTAAGCATTGGCATTTAAAATCCTTGAAAGATTGAATGATTGTTACTGTAGAAAGTGTCAAATGATTAAGATCTTAAATTTAAGTTTAATTTTAATATTTTCTTTTTTAAGGAGTTGGAGGGGAGGGCCAGGGAGATAACAGGATTGTTTATGTTTTTTAATAAGACTTGGGAATGTGCTGTCTAACAATTTGGAGTGTTTAAATATGTGTTTTTGTCACCCTGACTCATTTTCCTGTTATTAATGAGATCAATGTAATTGTGGTGCTTTGTATAAGGTTGTTTTACACAACCAGCATTACAATAAAACATTTTGTTTTAAAATCAACATTTATGAGAGGATATTTTCTTCAAATAAGGTTTGAAATTTTTTAAAAGTGTGCACGTTTTAAACCCCAAGAATCAATGTCAATGTTTTCCCTGGAGAGTGCAGTCCAGAAATGTGACATTTCACCTTTAGTCGTTCGCTAGGTTCTACGGTGTAGTGGTGAAGTGCCCGACCTGTGAACCACACTTTGACTGTAGTTCGAACCCCAGGTTGCATGTAATTTCAAAAAAGATAATGAAAGTGTTTTGTAGTGGCGTTTAAGCACTTGACGATAATCACAGTTGTATCACTTGTTACTGGCTTGAAGGCAAAGGTCCATTTTGGAGATGCGTGCAAACGTAGGAAAGTGTTTTTCCATGGAGGAACACTTTACATGCAAACACCATATTCAGATAATGAAAGCCTCAGCTTTTGGATGTGTCTGATTTAGGCTTGACAACAGTCCTAGCAACCATCAGGAATGCAGGGCAGCCACATGGAGGGGATTCTCCTCCAAACAGCACACGATTAGCACTTTAAAAAAAGAGTTAAAATACAGCACCTGTGAGGTGCCGTTAAACTCTAGTACACAATTTTTGCCTTTATAAATATAGCATTTCTTAGACTGCAGCACCAATTTTCTAGTTTAATGAAAGTTTAAGAAAACGTTCTGAAATTTGAAAAGTGGCAGTCTTTTAAGAAATGCTCGTAATGCCACTGGAGCACATGTGTTCCCCACACGAGAGATTTAAGCATCTTTTGCTGCTGGAAAGCATGACATCGCCCCTGCAATACTTCCAGCCACTTCAGAATGTCGGTGCTGGAAACTGGAGGGGATAATGTCATATTTCCACTCTTCTTATAACAAGCTCAGAATTGCCCTCAAAGTGGTTTTGGATACTGGTGCTGTGGTGATTCCTGTGGCTGAGTACACACCACAGGGGAGAAGATGCTTTCTGAACGGTACTCGACTTCACTAGTTGTGTCAACCCTTTGAGGAACTGTCACATTGGCAAATACTTTTTTTGCTTCAATAATGGCAACTTTGTAACTATTAAGAGCAGACTTTTAAAGGCTTACAATGAAGGAGAACCCCCTTTAAATAACAAAAAAGAAAGAGGAATAAGTTATACTATGAGCACACCGATCTATAAAATAATCTACACGGCTCTATGAAGCTTTGAACTAGGGTGGAATGAGTATCGTGGGCGATTTACATTATGCTTACAGAACCCATTGAAAATCAAAGGCAAACATGCAGATTAATTATGCTTTTTTTTACAGTGTGAGCAAGTTGAATGATGGGCTCCAGCAGGGAAGAATGCCTAGGGCTCCATTTTGATAAGATCATGAAATGGAGCTGTACCGACCCGCCTGGCCCTCATGAATGAGACAGGAGATACCTTGCTGCTATGGGACCCTTCAAAAACAGAATGTTGTAACTAAAATGGCTGTCCTGTGGAGACTGTGCTGAAGGAGAGCAACGAAACTAGCAGAGCGGTGGCGCCTCCACGGAGCAGAGCGGCGAGGCTGTATCTGCCCACGTGTTTCAGTTCCAGATGAATTCCTTTATAGAGACCGGTACGGAGCCTTAGGGACATGAATAGGCTGAAGTGTACGTATCTCAGTGTACAGTGTATAGATTTAAATAAACAATGTATGGATCTTGTTAGGCAGAATCCTGTGCAGTTCCCTTGGGGAACACTGCAAGAAGATTAAGACGACAGGAGTAAGCAGTAAACCCAATTGGTAGCAGTCTGCACCACCCAGATTTACCTGGTAGCTGTGGCTGAGCAGTCAGGCTTCTCTCAAGATGAGTAGGGCAGTATAAAGAGGATACACAATAGGGCTAGAAACACAGTAGAGCAAGCAAACACTGACCAGAGCTCGGTAACAAAAGTATATAATTATTTATTTAACACACACTTTAGGAAATACACTAAGCACTCTAAATCAAAGCAAGTTCAAACACAGTCAGATAAAGTATACACACCTCCCTTAATAAGTATTAGACAAGTCTAGGTCAAAACACCACTATTTGTAAAAACAGATGTGAGCGCGTAACTTAGATGGCACTCCAATAATTAAGTTAAAGGGAGGGAAAAAGGCAGGCCATGAAAATAAAACAGTTCCCAACACTTTTCTAAGACCACAGCAAGTTAGTGAAAGCAGAGTCTACTTTAGAGCCAAAGTTCATAGGCCAGGCCCACTTTAAATGGAGCAAGGCGAAATGTGCCCAAGATCACACAGTTTAAAAAGCACTCAAGTCTTTGCAGAAATGTTCAAAGGAGGTTGGTTTGATGTGAAAGATAAAGTTAGAAGGTCTGGGTGCCAACCCAGTTGGAAAGCCAACGATTTAAGGGTCACCTTTAGCAATCCGCGGAAAGGGAGGCCAGGCGGAACACAGTACCTTAAAGAGTGAGGAAGCTCCAGCCGTGGCAGTTGTTCCTGGCAGCGGGTGCAATTCCTGGTTTCGACCAGGGGAAGAGAAGATCTGGTCGAGGAGGAAACTTGGAGTCGTTGCACTGCCCAGGGAAGAGACCAGCCGCAGAGTTCGTTCGGTAAAAAAAAGGTGCGTTCCTTTTATTTGCGGTCACAGTGGTGAAGCTTGGCTATCCGGCCACCGGGGTGCTTGGCACTGGCGATTTGACCAAGGGACGTCCTGGAAGGCGAATGGCAAACTGGTTGTCCCCACCAGCTCAAAGGGAGAAGACTCTTACAGCAGAAGATCTTCTCTTGTCGTCGGGAAAGTGGTGAGGTCGTTGCAGCAGGCCTCCACGGGTGGTGTTGTCATTGCAGATGGCTCAGCTTCTCCCCTCTTCGGATTTCTTAGGTCCTGTGGCAACTTCTCAAGTTCCAGTCCCAAAAGCCCTGCTTTTATGCAGAAAAACCCTGATTCAACAGCCTAGCTGTCACTCATACATGCTAAGTGGTGAGCCGGGCGGCTCACTACTGGGCCAATCAGAACAGAGTGTGACTTGGGTTACTAAGGCAACGCAGTCCAGGGTGCCAATTCCCCCACCCACACATCCTGTGGAACCTAGAGTGGCACCAGTTGGAGGGCTTCTGTGGAGAAGCCCGCCAAAAGTGGAACAAAGGGCCCGACCTTGGTTAGAGTTACAGAGACGGACACAAACGCCATTTTGGAAAAGAGTTCTGGCGAAAAGACCCAACCGGTGATTTTATATTAAATAAATAAACCGGCGGTATCTTCAACATTGCACCAAAAAGTGGTGCATTTAAAACCAATGGTAAAATCTCATAGGAAATATTCCGGTGGAATATTTTGCGTGATGACCACTGCCACCAGCCAGAAACTCAACAAGGGGGGACTGGACAGTGTCCCCTTAGAAACAGACCCAGGGGCAATCGAATTAACCCCTTCCAGTACTTCCACAATATGATGGTTTGTACTGGTTCTATTCACAATTATGGACTAGTAAAGCCAATGATGACTTTACATGCCCTGGGAGACAGTAGTCAGTCCCAAGGTATGGAGTCTATGTTTGGGGGTCACTATGACACCCCTGTGCTACTGCACTGAGGGTGCTGTGTAACACATACCCTAAAACAGATGATACCCTATGGAGTAAAAAGACCCCATAACCCATAAGCATACAATAAGTCAAAGACATACTTCAAATCATGCCTAAGAGTGGGAGAAAAAGAGTCTCACTCTTAGCAGGAGAAAAAAACAAACCCCAAAAATCCAGAAAAGCTGCTGGGGGACTCACTAGTTTTGGGAAATTAGCCTTATAAGAGAATTCTCCCTAACAGATCTCAATGTAAGGTGTGTACATTTTGGTATACAGTGTATGTTTCTCAGTGTACACTGCAAGTACTTATATATTTCCATATATGATGTATGCATTTAAAAAAACTGTGTATACATCTCAGTATGCAATGTATCTACCTGAGTGCATGATGTATACATTTCAATGTATACTGTATCACAATATGTATAGATCTCAGTATGAAATAATATATGTATGTCTGTGAGCAGCATATCGATTTCAGTATACAATGTATGATATATAGCTTCTTAGTATATAATGTATGCACTTTACTATGCAGTATGTATATTTATAATTAGGTAGTCACAAAAAACATAACATGCGTGCACTCTCACACATGTTCCACACACACACACACACACACACACACACACACACAAACACTCTCTCTCACACACTCTCTCTCGTGTGGGAAGCCATTCAGGTCAAAATTACACCATTATCAATGTATGTCCTAATCTTTTCAATGCATGTTACATTCACTTCAATGTGTGTCATATTAATTTCAATGGGTGTCATATTTATTCCAATGCATGTCCTATTCATTTCAATGCATGTCTTATTCATTCCAATGCATGTTATATTAATTTCAATGCATGTTACATTCACTTCAATCTTTGCCATATTCATTTGAATGGTTGTCATATTCACTCCATTGCATGTCGTATTCACTTCAACGTGTGCCATATTCATTTCAGTGGGTTTCATATTCATTCCAATGCATTTTATATTAATTCCAATGCATGCTACATTCACTTCAATGTGTGTCATATTCATTTCAATGGGTGTCATATTCATTGCAATGCATGTCCTATTCATTTCAATGCATGTCTTATTCATTCCAATGCATGTTATATTAATTTCAATGCATGTTACATTCACTTCAATCTTTGCCATATTCATTTGAATGGGTGTCATATTCACTCCATTGCATGTCGTATTCACTTCAACGTGTGCCATATTCATTTTAGTGGGTCTCATATTCATTCCAATGCATTTTATATTAATTCTAACGCATGCTACATTCACTTCAATGTGTGTCATATTAATTTCAATGGGTGTCATATTCATTTCAATTCATGTCCTATTCATTCCAATGCATGTCCTATTCATTCCAATGCATGGTATAATTACTTCAATCTGTGTCATATTCATTTATTTCAATGAGTGTCATATTCATTCCATTGCATGCCATATTCACTTCAACGTGTGCTTCATTCATTTCAGTGGGTCTATATTTATTCCATTGCATGTCCTATTCATTCCAATGCATGTTACATTCAATTCAATGTGTGTCATATTCATTTCAATGGGTGTTATATTCATCCCAATCCATGTCGTATTCATTCCATTGCATGCCGTATTCACTTTGTGTGTCATATTCATTTCAATGTGTGTCATATTAATTTCAAGGGATGTCATATTCATTCCAATGCATGCCTTATCTTTCAATGCATGTCTTACTCATTCCATTGCATATTATATTCACATCAACGTGTGTCAAACTCATTTCAATGTGTGTCATATTCATTTCAATTGGTGTCCTATTCATTTCAATGCATGTCTTATTCGTTGAATTTCAATACCTGTCATACTCCTTTCAATACATGTCATACGCATTTCAATACATGTTTTAGTCATCTCAATGCATGCCTTACTCATTTCAATTCATGTTGTATTCATTGCAATATGTCACATTCATAAAGGTGTCATTTTGACCTGAACGGCTTCCCATACTCTCGTCCCTATGGAAAACCGCAGCGAGTCGATGCATGTAAACAGTGCAGCTCTAGTCTGTGACTGGATGACCAACTGCAGGCTGTTCCAAACGCTGTGAGACCATGCAGAAAAGGCTCATCCACCCAGCCATGTACACATCAAACTCGGAAATACAGCTTTTCAGATGAAGGGAACCAGGTGAAATAAGGATTGATTTTAGTATTCAGAAAAATCAGGCCCAGTAAGTAGGAAAGTGGTACTATGTGCCAATAGCTGAGATTTAAATATAACCATAGCCAGCATGGAGAGCCACTGCAGAGCGTGGATGACAGGGGCAAACTCTAACCGCACCGTCACAGTATGTGCATGCAAAGAATGCAGACATTTATCCTAATCCAATAATGAGGACATTACTGAAACCACGATTAATATATAGTGAACAGCGGAAAAGAGTAGTACTTTTTTCCGGGATGTATATTTATTCTGTGCTAAGTATACATATTTCATTAAAAGAGATAAAGCTAACATGAGGTTGGAAACCATGCTATTCAGAGCACTTTCATTTGTCTCCGAATTCTGCTGATAATTTGTATTTTCTAATTTGTTTTGGTGTTCTACTGGAAGAAGCAGTAGTCAGTGTAAAGTTACACCTTCAATGTAGTAGGCAGCTAAAGCTGTGGGGGCTGTTACAACAGCCGAAAGGTTGCTGTTTGTTAAGTTTTGTAGAAATGTACTGCACTATTAGGCACTTTCTCAAGGCTTAATTAAGGTCACGTGCATAACATTGGTAACGTGAATAAAGCACATTTGTGTGGCAGTGTAAGTAGAAAGCTTGAAAGTAAGAGAAGGAAAAAGAGAGCTTAAAAGAAGAGGGGAAAAGGAGAACATTGGAGAAGTCTGACAGGTTGAATCTAAAAGGGAAAATAGGGAGTTAGTCACCTGGGTGGTCAGTGGCACTACTGAAATCAAGCTCTCTAATTAGAAACACAGATCTCCTACTTCCTGGGCAGGAACAGGGTAGGGTGTCAGCCAGTGAGATGATGGTGGCTAGGGGGGTCGATGTTTGTGTTAACAAAGATGAGCAAAAGAGAGTACCATTGCAGCACATCGCAATCCAGAAGTCAGGCCTATATCCTGAATGGGACAAGAAACACAGAATGAAATTTGCGGAAATAATCATTGACATACTTAACCAAAACCTAAGCAAGGCAATGTAGATCTCAGCGTCGTGCAAGGCAAGGCCCACATGGGTGGTGTATGCATTGACAAGGATCCCTTGCTCGCTGTCCCCAGGGAATCAAGCTGTAATTGTTACACCCCGCCGTGCACATCACTCCAGAAGACGGGCTTGTTCTTTAAAAGTTACGCACAAACATGTTTTCCTTCCTTATGGTATGCAGCGCTTCATTCCCCCATTCCTTTCACATTGGAGATTGTGGCAGGGATTGAACAAACTACGAGTGCCATGATGCTCCACTGCACTATCATGTGCCCTGCGCCTCCAATCACCATGCTCTGACGTTTTGCTTTCTCTTTCGGATAAATGCAGTCTTTTCATTCAGCTTGCTGCTTCTGATTGAAGTTGCTGACGCCTTTGAAGTTTCGTCTTCGTCCTTTCTTGATAATCTGGAATTCTTGACCTTTGCCTGCCTAACGGACCGTCTTGTCTGCTGCTTTGTACTTTACTGCCAGGTTAGTGTACCAGGACCTATTTCTTGTTTTCACGGACTGCCTTGCCAAATCGATTTTGTACTTCTGCTGCCCGCACGTTAACAGGACCCTTTCAAGTCTTGCTCCTAGCCCCGAACAGCACATCTAACAGGATTACCGTCTGGGATTCATTGACATTTCTATCAAGTCTGATATTGGACATTGGGAATTGTGTTTATCTTTCTTCAACAAGTGCACAGGGGGACGCTGCGCAGAGTGTGCACCAACCCGGAAGTAGTGCGCTCCTCGTGCCGTTCGGGTTAGAACCCTCACTAACATTCCCATTTATTATTTTATACTGCCGTTTGTTTCACCTTGGATTGATCCCAACACTACTAGTGGTAAGGAGTGTTTCTTTCCCATTCCAACCTATTGTCATAGTTCCTTGAATAGTCTTGACAGGGATATTGTCTTGAGGTAGAAATAATCCATCCCCGGTCTGCAATGATAGAACTCATCTCTTCTTCTTTATTTTTACAGCTGGTAAACCGTGGCGGTGTGTTCTCCCCGCTCTTTTGGGTGATCGGGCTCTTGTACTGTTTTAATCAGTAGGGGGTCATATCATTTTAAAGATCTATTCCCTCGCAGAGAGGAGGCTCGGTTGGAGGCCCCATCCGAGCTCTTCAATCAAACCCTGCGAATACCGGTCCTGGTCACCTCCTTATCCACATCCTGGTTGGTGAGTAACAGAATCAGAAGCCTTATTAATATGGAAGGAGAGGACCCCTTAGCCGCCATGGTACGTCTGGTGGCAGAACTCCGGGCTGAGATTTCAGTAGCTCATGATGCTCTGAGTCACAGGATTGATAATCTACAAAGATTTCCGCAGCCGCAGTTTTGGGGATAGACGTCTCAAACGCTTCTGCATGGACTTCAGGGGTCTCTAATCCCTCAACATCGGGGTTTGCTGCGGCCCCAGTACTGGTGGCTTCCCAATTCCCGTTAGCTCCTCCTGAGAGATTTCTTGGAGACCCGAAAAATTATAGGACCTTTATTAATCAGTGCAAGCTGCACTTTCTTTGTCGCCCTACGGCCTTCCCTAATCCAAGGACAAAAGCTGCCTTTATCCTTTCCAATTTTGGTGGAACCGCTGCAGCCTGGGCTAACCCTCTACTCGAGTCAAACAGCTACCTGCTATATGACTGCGATGCCCTCATCGCAGCTATGAACCGGGTTTTTGACACTCGTTACAAATCCCAGGCTACGGACCTTGAGTTCCTGAACTTACGCCAAGGGACATCCTGTCTGTTTACCTATCTTACTAGGTTTAATCAACTGGCAGCCGAAACGGACTGGCCAGAAGAGAAAAAATCAGCAGTCTTTTACAAAGGGCTATCAGAGGAATTAAAAGATGTATTAGCAACCGTACCTACAGTTCCCATGGCTTTTGGTGAACTCCTGGATCTGGTTTTGGAGATCGACGCCCGAAGAGCAGAAAGAAAAGGGGAACGCAAACCAGCAGGTTTGACCCCTCCATTGCTGGAAACCGCCAGTTCTTCCTTGTCCGCCCCTGAACCCATGCAAGTGGGGGCTATACGGGGAGCTCTTACTCCAGCCCAAAGGGAACACCGCAGATCTAACAATCTTTGTATGTATTGCGGTTCGGCGGACCATCTACTTAAGGACTGTCCAAAGAAACCTGTTGGGAAGGCGGGAAACGCCAAAACCCGGCGCTAGTAAGAGTCCCTACGCCGGGGGTACATTCTTTGGACTCACACGGGGTCACCTCTGCCCCTGTTAGCTTACCTGTGGTCTTTACAGCGACTCCTGACATCTCTTTTTCTTCTTTAGCATTATTGACTCCGGCGCCACAGGGAACTACATGGACTATGACTATGCTAGTTCTCATAATGTGCCTATGGTGTCTAAGGTACGTCCAGAAACCGTTCATGCAGTGGACGGTACCTCCTTGGTATCTGGGTTGGTCACCCAAAACACTTCTCTGGTTCAAATGCAAACCAAAGAAGGGCATACCGAGAACATAACATTCGACTTGATCAAGGCCCCCCAGTTCCGGGTCATTTTAGGGGTTCCCTGGCTTCAACAACATAACCCTGCCATTGACTGGGCTAAGGGGGTCGTTCAGTTTCCATCCCCGCTCTGCAATGAACAATGATTTCTAAGCACTAATGTGTCACCCGATTCTTCCTGTCAGGCATTAGTCGCCTCCACAGCCCTTATCGGGGCTGTTACCACTGCTCCCGATATAACTATTCCATTGGAATATCAGGCCTACCGTGATGTCTTTGACAAGTGTGGAGCCGACCACTTACCACCACATCGTCCATACGATTGTCCTATTGATTTAACACCTGGGGCCAAAATTCCAACTGGCAGAGTGTACTCCCTTACGTTACCAGAGGATAAGATATTAAAAGACTATATTGAGAAAGCCTTGAGCAACGGGTTCATCAGGCCGTCCAGGTCCCCTGCAGCCTCTCCGCTCTTCTTCGTTCCTAAGAAGGAGGGTGATCTTCGCCCTTGCATTGACTATAGGGCCTTAAATTCGGTCACAGTAAAAAACCAGTACCCTCTTCCGTTAATCTCTTTTCTTCTGGATCAATTAGGTACTTCTGTTATATTTACCAAACTGGATCTGAGGGGAGCGTACAATCTTGTACGTATACGCAAGGGGGACGAATGGAAGACGGCGTTCAAAACCCGGTACGGATTGTTTGAGTATCTTGTCATGCCCTTTGGGCTATGCAATGCTCCGGCCACGTTTCAGGCCTTTATGAACAATATCTTCCGTGACTGTTTGGACCAGTTCGTAGTAGTCTACCTGGATGATATCCTTATATACTCTTCATCTAGGCAGGCACATAAGGATCATGTGCTTTTTGTTCTGCAGAGACTGCGAGAGAACCATTTATTCATTAAAGCCGAGAAATGTGTCTTCAATACCACTGAGGTCGAATTCCTTGGTTATGATCTCACTAATCAGGGTATCAGAATGAGCCGTTCGAAAGTTAAGGCAGTCTTAGAATGGCCTATTCCCACCTCAGTCAAAACACTTCAGTCGTTCTTGGGCTTCTCAAATTTCTATAGACGTTTCATACACTCCATCTCCTCCATCTCAGCTCCTTTGACAGCATTGACTAGTTCCAAGCAACCCTTCCGTTGGACTCTTGAGGCACAAGAGGCCTTTGATGCTCTAAAAGAGGCCTTCTTCTCTGCCCCGGTACTACAGCACCCTAATCCACTGTTACCATACTTGGTGGAAGCGGATGCTTCGGGATCCGCTGTTGGGGCCGTTTTATCTCAGCGTTGTCCTGATTCTGGTGAAATACACCCTATAGCTTATTTCTCTAGGAAACTCACTCCCTATGAGAAGAATTACCCCATTACGGAAAGGGAATTGCTGGCCATCAAGGAGGCTTTTTCAGAATGGAGACATCATTTGCTGGGTGCACAGCATCCTGTTACGGTTTTCTCAGATCATCGCAGTCTGTTGGCTTTCAAATCTATGAAATGTCTCACTGCTCGTCAGGCCCGCTGGCACCTCTTCTTTTCACAGTTCAACTTCACTATCACCTATCGTCCGGCACGTCTCAATACATGTGCTGACGCCTTGTCTCGCCTGCCTCAAGATCCTCAGAGTACCATTCTTGACCGACCTTTGGTTTTACCCTGCAGGGTGGTCTGCGGATGCACCCCACATTCGTCTTTGCGTTCCATAGTTACGGAATGGGTTGTCACTCATGCAAAGGAATGCCTCGACCTCAATCTTGACATTGTTCAGGGGTTGTCTTACATCCAGGGTCGGCTATACTTTCCTCCCGGAGAAGCACGTCTTCGTGCTTTTACCTGGTCACACGACTCGATTTCGGCAGCTCATCACGGTCAACAGAAGACTTTGGAGGCTATTCGCTGTTGGGCTTGGTGGCCCTCGATGTCTAAAGATGTCATTGACTACCTTGCCTCCTGTTCAGTCTGCTCCCAATGCAAAACTACTCGGTCCAAGCCCATGGGCCTTCTACAGCCGCTCCCTGTGCCACATAAGCCGTGGTATATGGTATCCATGGACTTTGTAGTGGACTTACCTCCTGTGAACGGCTTTAACACCATCTGGGTTGTGGTCGATTATTTCACGAAACTGGCCTTATTTGTTCCCTATATCGGTCTCCCGTCTGCCCCAGCATTGGCGTCCCTCTTTCTTAAGAACGTTTTTAGGTTCTTTGGCCTTCCCTCTATCATCGTTTCAGACCGTGGGTCCCAATTTACGTCACGCTTCTGGAGAGCCTTAACGGCGTCGCTTCAGATCGAGGACCATTTCAGTTCGGCCTTTCATCCACAAACGGATGGCCAGACAGAGAGGGTTAACGCCACCATGGAACAGTATCTCAGGTGTCTCTGTCTTCAGTTCCAGTCGGATTGGTTGGTGATGCTCCCACCGGCTGAATTCGCATACAACAATTCCTTACACTCCTCTTCTGGTGTTTCTCCCTTCTTTGCTTTATACGGGCAACACCCTCGTTCCTTGCCTCTGGATCCGGCTCTTCCAATTGATAACCCGGCAGCTCTGGATTGCGTCCGGAACATGCAGACGGTGCATGACTCAGTTCTTGGACACCTATTGAAGGCTCAGAGACGGGCCAAATTCTATGCCGGTAAGAATCAGATCCCTGCACCCGATTATACGGTAGGCATGAAGGTATGGCTCTCCACGCGCAATCTGAACATACCTGGCAAACGTGCGCTCCTTCCAAATTTGTGGGTCCCTATTCGGTGACGGCCGTGATCAACCCGGCAGTGGTGCGTCTTTCTTTGCCTTCTTCGTGGAAAGTGCATCCCGTGTTTCATGTGAGTCTGCTGAAACCATGTATTGCCTCCACCAGGCTTCCGGCTCGTCCTTCTCCAGTGCACGTGGATGGTGACCTGGAATATGAAGTGGCTGGCATACTGGATTATCGTCTGCGCAGGGGTCGTCCCTTCTACCTGGTTGATTGGAAGGGCTATGGTCCCGAGGACCGGTCTTGGGAGCCTTTGTGCAATATACATGCGCCTGCCCTTTTGCGCCGTTTCCATGCCCGTAGGGGGTTGGCACCGTTTTTGGGGGTGGATACTGTTACACCCCGCCGTGCACATCACTCCAGAAGACGGGCTTGTTCTTTAAAAGGTACGCACAAACATGTTTTCCTTCCTTATGGTATGCGGCGCTTCATTCCCCCATTCCTTTCACAATGGAGATTGCGGCAGGGATTGAACAAACTACGAGTGCCATGATGCTCCACTGCACTATCATGTGCCCTGCGCCTCCAATCACCATGCTCTGACGTTTTGCTTTCTCTTTCGGATAAATGCAGTCTTTTCATTCAGCTCGCTGCTTCTGATTGAAGTTGCTGACGCCTTTGAAGTTTCGTCTTCGTCCTTTCTTGATAATCTGGAATTCTTGAACTTTGCCTGCCTAACGGACCGTCTTGTCTGCTGTTTTGTACTTTACTGCCAGGTTAGTGTACCAGGACCTATTTCTTGTTTTCACGGACTGCCTTGCCAAATCGATTTTGTACTTCTGCTGCCCGCACGTTAACAGGACCCTTTCAAGTCTTGCTCCTAGCCCCGAACAGCACATCTAACAGGATTACCGTCTGGGATTCATTGACATTTCTATCAAGTCTGATATTGGACATTGGGAATTGTGTTTATCTTTCTTCAACAAGTGCACAGGGGGACGCTGCGCAGAGTGTGCACCAACCCGGAACTAGTGCGCTCCTCGTGCCGTTCGGGTTAGAACCCTCACTAACATTCCCATTTATTATTTTATACTGCCGTTTGTTTCACCTTGGATTGATCCCAACACTACTAGTGGTAAGGAGTGTTTCTTTCCCATTTCAACCTATTGTCATAGTTCCTTGAATAGTCTTGACAGGGATATTGTCTTGAGGTAGAAATAATCCATCCCCGGTCTGCAATGATAGAACTCATCGCTTCTTCTTCATTTTTACAGCTAGTAAACCGTGGCGGTGTGTTCTCCCCGCTCTTTTGGGTGATCAGGCTCTTGTACTGTTTTAATCAGTAGGGGGTCATATCATTTTAAAGATCTATTCCCTCACAGAGAGGAGGCTCGGTTGGAGGTCCCATCCGAGCTCTTCAATCAAACCCTGCGAATACCGGTCCTGGTCACCTCCTTATCCTCATCCTGGTTGGTGAGTAACAGTAATTCACTGATCACCTGCAACAAGGCCGAAACATGTTTTGCCTTCTCATGCAGAAGTGATATGGCTCAGAAAATATGTCTGGAGTGCTCCCATTGGTGGCAGAACTAAAAACTGATTTGCATCTGGCTAGTACCCTTCTCTAATGGTATAGACATGCTAAACAACCATGGAATTTAAGCTGCTTAGATCAAAGCTGGTGGTTATGATTCATTCAAAACTTTCCACTCATCAACATTTGGTTTCTCTTGCTGAAAAAGACCTCTGCCTCTAATAGTCAAAGATGCAGGAAAACATATACAGTCAGTGTAATGTTTAAGATCCTTATGATGCACATACCCAATAAGAATCGTGATAGAAGATAGTCATGGCACAACAAGATACGGACAAGAAATTGACCTGTCGTGAGCAATGGTTCATTTATTCATTCATCTTCTGTGTTAGCATCTTCTCTGTTCCTTTACTACACATCAACAATCTCAAAGGTCAACATATACCACGCCTTATTGTTCTTTACCCATCCACTTGGTGGTTCATATAACTTCTACAAAACAGTGATGTATATTTCTGATATAATTAATATGATAACCATTGATTTAAGTAAGCAGTCCCTGCCATAAGGCAATCACAACAGAATACTACTGATGCCTCTTTGAAGCAATATATACCCAACATCTTATTGGTTGAGGCCTATACCTTTTCTTAAAAAATCTCTAATGTCTGGGCGGTCGCATAAGGCATGCTTACATGCACTAATGTCCTTACAATTTATCCAGCTCAGATTAAAGTTGACACTGGAGATCTTCTGCCTAAAATCGGCATCAAATGCCACCCACAGGGCTGTTTAAAGCCCATTTCTTTCCTTTGAATCCTTGCAGAGGATGAGGATGCTCTATACTTGTCACATCCTCAGCACATGGACTGTGGAGCTCACTCCCACCAAACATCTGGCACACCCAAGACTACATGGCCTTCTGCACAGCTCTAAAAACATGTCTCTTTCCGTATACATGATTAAGACCATACTTGGCCACTGAGCTTCCGCAAAGCACATGAATGTAATCCAGAACAGTGGGCTCTTAAGAATAAAACATCCATTCCAGCCACTCACCTCTCCTATCACTATGCTCACTCTCTACTGTACACCAACACACAACAGAGCGCAGCTACACCCCGATCAATTTCGGCCTAGTTGCTCACATAGGAAAAATACTCCATGAACACCTCAACATCCTACTAGAACGCAGCTACAACCCACGAAATAAATCGTCCTAGCTGCACACATAAACGTCCTACACAGGCCTAATGCCGCCAGAATGCAGTCTCGGAGACCAACCACCAGACTGCACACATTCAACTGATCTCTCAGTACCAACACACCTAAAGTTAGGTTGCAGCTAACATAAACCAATTGCATCAGCTGCTCACATATTGAGTGCACCCAAGCACCCTATAAAACCCTACTCTCTCGACTGATTTGGACTGACATTGGACTCAATGATAAATAGAGCGCTATATGAATGCAAAATAACATAACATGATCAACATTGCTTGTCCCGACCCTCAAAGGTTTCTGCCCTCACTCCCTGCTCTAAGAAATATAGTGAGCGGCACCTTTGAACTGTTCAGCACGCGCCACTGCAGGTCAAAGTGCGGGCAGCTACAGGTGGGAAACATCGTAGTTGTGTGGGTCCTCATAGGTGAAACCAATCGGAGCTGCCAACATTGAAAATCTAAGTTATAATCTAAGTTATAATATAGGATTGTTGAAAGTTCTCTTTGCTTCCTGGTTTACTTATCGAATCCCATTGGCTTCAAATTCAATCACAACAGTGGCAACAAGAAGTGAGTTTGACCAGATGCTGGCTGACTTAAGACAGCCCATTTGTCCATCGCTGGCCCTCTGCTGAGAAGTTGCTGCACCACTCCATGTGCCTTCTCAACTCCCAATCTTCTGGCTTTGCAGGGCGTAGTGACTCCGCTGTTCTTGGAAGAGCCAAATTATCACCAGTCCCGTAAGACCAATGCTGCATTACGTTTCATAATCGCACAGTCCTTGAAGTTCTCGGCCAACAATAAGAACCCCCTATTTTACAACTTATTGTGGTTATCCAGTGATAATATTGCTATGAAAATGGCAGCCAGGTGGCGACATTTCCCTAAAAATGCACCCTCCAGGCAATCACTTTCTCCAAATATTCTAGGATTGGAGGTAATATTATATAATGATTCCTCTTGTACAATACTTGGAGAAAGCATTTTAGGGCTCAGGAAAACAAATGTCACCTACCTGCCAACTTTTTCACAGCAACGTTGTCACATGGAAGCTTATTGTGTACAGAGGGGAAGAGATTCTTCCATTTAGCCTTGGTTACCAAGCAGGTGTTAGCACAGCACAGCATACACTACTGTCTACGCAGAACCTCACTGAAGCTCATGCTGGAGCTCTACACATTCTACACAAAAAAACTCCCTTTACCTGGATGCTTCCCCAAAGAAACACTCCTGCAAAATCTTCATGCATGTCATTGCTTGACACATGTATTCCCATGATCATTGACATCAATTAATATGCATCAATGTGCTTGCCTTATCGTGCATCTAATTCAACAATGACACATCAGACAGTGCTGTATATATACCAGTGTAAAAACAGGACCACATATAGTGTTGTGTGCTTATAGTTCATGCAATAACTACCATATAGAACTAGGACTACTTATTAAAGTACCATCAACATTGGTATGAGGGTCACCAGTGGCTAACTTCTCTTTTCCCCTATCACAGGTTCCATCATTTACTGAGCTGCAGGGAGGACTCACACCCCTTTTCCACACTGAAACCTTGGAGAGGACAGACTTCTAGGTAAGGTTATGCAACCTCTTTTTTGTTATTACCCGAACTATTTTGTTATTTTAGGATCCATCATTACATCTTAGGGGCAATACTTTTAAAATTATTTAATTCCTATTGGCATCTTCACTGTTGAATATTAATAGCTACAGACAAATAATTGTTTTTTAGCCCATGCCGGGTTTAACTGTTTACTATGGGAGGAACCTGACGAGCATATTACAGAATTTGCGTCCAGCTTTAAGGATTTCCCATGGGTAAGGCTACAATATGCTAGCGTACTCTTATTACAGTACAGGAGGAGAGATGACGGTTTTTAATACACTGGTGCCTCTCTTTGTTCAGAGAATGTTCACTTATTTTGCGCTAGAAGCATAGAAAACATATTTCCCTTTGCCACATTGGGATTGGAATTGTTATCACACGAGGTGTCTTACATTTATCATCATGACTTCATATGTAACTACAATGAGAATTGTGATGACCATTTAATGAGTTCTCTTACCTCCTTTTTCTTGATTACTTACAGAATCAGACAAAGATTATAACCCGGATGAAGAGAATTTGTTCTCGAAATGCGTTCGGTACTGTTGCTGTTATTTGAAATGATTAAAGATTGTATTTTACATGAACAAATGGGATGCCAAGAAGAATTTCTTTTGAATGGAAGGATTGATCACTAACCGTGCATTATATATAAACATTATTTTTGTACACGCTTGATTGAATTGTTTGGCGTGTTTAGGCCTAAAATAGAGTGCAGGGGACGGGAGTTCCCAGATTTTGGGAACTTCTATATTACTGTAAGCTTCATGTGCTAGGACTGTCTTTTCTCCTCTGCAGCTTGACTTCTTATATACCATTTATCTTAGTTTGAAAACAACTTTCAGGATTCCTTTACACCTTTAATAGAGAGTTGTGCTTTGTGTGATTCTTGCCTTATAATGTATCCTGCCCAATGTAACGCCTGCCATCTTCTTTAGGTGGTGTTTCCTCAACATGTTTCAGCTGTAGTTAATGACTAGGCCATCTTGAGCAGGATCCTGTGATTAGTAGGAGGCGGCAGATAAGCAACCTATATGCATAAGACAGATGACAGATCACAGTATCACTAGTGATAACTAGACTGGAATGTCCTTCAGTAAAACAACTATACTGAAAGACAACAATAGATGTTACCTTGACCACAAAGTGTTACACTTCTGGGTTACAACTTACAATGAATCCTCTTTCTTGGTGCCCCCCCCCCCCCAATATTGTGGGTTGACGTGCGTGAAGTATGAAATCCGCTTGTATTATATTTTACAGCATGTGGGGAAATCACCTCCAGTGAACTGAAGACAGTTGTGTTGGACACTAGTAAATATGTCATATAACATCTAAAATGAACTGAAAAAAGTCATTTGCATTGCACACCGATAGTGGCGATTCAGAGTGAGAAACATATCTGGGAGATGCTTGTGGTCTTGTGCAGAAGGGATGTGACCTAGCAGTTCAGGCCTTGATTTGCATATGGCCTTTCCCCTTCTGTAATGGCTTGGCAGGCTGAAAAACGGGGTTGCCCAGAGCTGTGCCAGTGGCTATGATTGATTCAAAACTTTCCAGCCATCTCCTTTTGGTTTTGCTCAGAGTGACCGACATTTAAGCCAAAGTGCAATGAATGAGATTAAAACCATGTAAAATTCATGTGGACTGTTGTGTGTCGATGAGTGCGCTCAGAACTGAGAAAGAACCGCCATTACTCGAAGGGCAATTTGGAAGAAAATAGATTCAAACAATGATTCTTTATCACTGAAACTTTGAGCGATGATGTTTGTAGAAGAGGAGAAATTGCCACAGTCCAATAGTTCCCAAAAATCCAAAATATTTTTTTGATTTATCTCACACCAGTTTGTTTACCTTCTTTGAATTGTTAGGCAAACTCTCTCTCAGATGTACTGTAAATATAAGCATGAATCCGCAAGGAGCAAAACGCCTTCAGACCCCTTAAGCTGTAGGACAGCCTCTTGTGATGAAGTACCTTACCAGGCCCTGAGAGCAAGTGTGGGGGTGACTGGGGAGACTGGGCCCCACCACTCTGCTACTTGATATAGAGCACAGGGGCAGGAGGATCCCAGCCCCCTCCCACAACCATCGGGGCATGAGGCGGGGGCGGCCACATTGAATCTGCTTTTGGCACTGGCCCTTTAAATTATTTACCACAGTAGGCAGAGGAACCTGCCACAGCTCCTGCATCTGAGAATCCATGAACATCATGTATTTGGAGGAAGTGGTTAACGGCTGGCGATTCCAGCAGAACTTGCATTCAGTGGATGCGGCAGCCCTCTAGCAGGACATAGAACATTTGCAGGCTACGCCCCTCCTCGTCTTGAAGTCCCCATGTGCTCTTCACCATGCTTATGCAGGATTATGCACCTTCCTATTAAAGGCTCGGTCTGCTGGCAATTATTAGACACGCCTGAAGGTTTATAGTGTAACCAATCCCAAAATTGAAACAATTTCCACTGCCACATGCAGGTTGTAGGCAGCAGCCCTCCCAGCGGGAGGGAATAAGGTCCTATAGAAGCCCAGGCAGATATACTGAGGGTGTGGATGTTTGGTGGAGTGCAGTTGCAAGTCGTGGAGAAGTGGAGGTGTAGAGAGATCTGAAGGTGCAGGGAGAGCTGGAGGTGCAGAGAGACCTGAAGGTGCAGAGAGACCTGAAGGTGCAGGGAGAGCTGGAGGTGCAGAGAGACCTGAAGGTGCAGGGAGACCTGAAGGTGCAGAGAGACCTGAAGGTGCAGGGAAAGGTGGAGGTGCAGAGAGACCTGAAGGTGCAGAGAGACCTGGAGGTGCAGAGAGACCTGGAGGTGCAGAGAAACCTGAAGGTGCAGAGAGACCTGAAGGTGCAGGGAAAGGTGGAGGTGCAGAGAGACCTGAAGGTGCAGAGAGACCTGAAGGTGCAGGGAGAGCTGGAGGTGCAGAGAGACCTGAAGGTGCAGAGAGACCTGAAGGTGCATGGAAAGGTGGAGGTGCAGGGAGACCTGAAGGTGCAGAGAGACCTGAAGATGCAGGGAAGGTGGAGGTGCAGAGAGACCTGAAGGTGCAGAGAGACCTGAAGGTGCAGCGAGACCTGAAGGTGTAGGGAAAGGTGGAGGTGCAGGGAGAGCTGAAGGTGCAGGGAGAGCTTGAGGTGCTGGGAGAGCTTGAGGTGCAGGGAGACCTGGAGGTGCAGGGAGAGCTGGAGGTACAGGGAGAGCTGGAGGTGCAGGGAGAGCTTGAGGTGCAGGGAGGCCTGAAGGTGCAGGGAGAGCTGGAGGTACAGGGAGAGCTGGGGGTACAGGGAGAGCTAGAGGTACAGGGAGAGCTGGAGGTACAGAGAGACCTGAAGGTGCAGGGAGAGCTTGAGGTGCAGGGAGGCCTGAAGGTGCAGGGAGAGCTGGAGGTACAGGGAGAGCTGGGGGTGCAGGGAGAGCTGGAAGTACAGAGAGAGCTGAAGGTTCAGGGAAAGCTGGAGGTACAGGGAGAGCTGGAGGTGCAAAGATACCTGAAGGTGCAGGGAGAGCTTGAGGTGCAGGGAGGCCTGAAGGTGCAGTGAGAGCTGGAGGTGCAGGGAGACCTGAAGGTGCAGGGAGAGCTGGAGGTACAGGGAGAGCTGGAGGTGCAGAGAGACCTGAAGGTGCAGGGAGAGCTTGAGGTGCAGGAAGAGCTGGAGGTACAGGGAGAGCTAGGGGTACAGGGAGAGCTGGAGGTGCAGGGAGAGCTGGAGGTGCATAGAGAGTTCTTGGCGCAGGGTAGTGGACAGTGCAGAAGGGGCTGAAAGAGGAGGACAACGAGGAGGAAGTGATGGTACAGAAGAAAGAAATCAAGGAGAAGGGGAGAGTACAGGCGCCGTTGGAAGAGGAGAATATGATGGAGGAGAGGAAAGATCAGAATAAGCCAGAGGAGGTGAAGAACAGGAAGGAGAAGAGCGAGCCAAGGGGAGGCGAGGAGAGTGGGTCAAGGAGTCCTTGGATCTGAAGAGAGGAGCGGAAAACACTGGCAAGACGGAAAGACTAATAGCAGGTAGATGGGAGGGGTAAGTGGCAGTAAGTCTGGAGGACAATGGGAAGTTCCTTGGAAGTGCAGGGCCAGTCAATAAAACAACAACTGGCTAACACTGGTCTGGGAGAAGAGGGAGGTGGAATACCATTATTGTGGTAGCATGAGTTTCTGAGGGGGTAAGCAAGATAGGCTTGGGTAATAGAATCAGGCCCTTGATACAGGGAAGTGTAGTAATCCTTGACGAAGCACCTAGACAATCTCCAGGCCTACCTCACCTTTAGGTGGAGCTGTGTAGCTTGCTGCAGTAAAGCTTGGAACACCAACAGGAGTCAGGAGTCTTCATTAGCCGAGAGGCACTACCCGACAGAGGCCCTCCTGGAACCAGCAGGACGTTATATGAAAGAGAGTTGTGCCTAAAGACCATCAGTGAGAGGGGGAAGAGACACAGAGAGAGTTTTGTGTAAGCCTTTCTGAAACAAGAAGACTTTTTGTTTGCTATTTTGATCCCCTTAATTGAGGCATCCATTTCTGTACATATCCTGCATAAAACCTTTTGAACTAGATTCACAAGTTGTGTCCACTTGGCTTTATGACTCTCTGTTGAGACATATTGGATTGTGGACATCAACCCAAGGTGTCTTCAATTTCTTTGACATGTTAGGCAACCTCTTCTTCAGAGGTAGCCAGAATGAGGACATCAGTGACCACAATGCAACCCTCCTGCACTTGAATAGTTGGGGCTTTGGATGATCTGCTTGGTCAGACTCAAGGCTGTGCCTTGCATATGTTTTTGCTGTCGGGCGGGCTCCCTTCACTTGGGTCAAGACTTCTGAGTCTAGATTACTTAGAACAGCCATCATAAAGAAGTACATTCTGTAGGGACCTTGACAGCTTTTGGTTTGAGGGATATTGTTAGTCCTGCCACCATTTGAAGAAAAAAAAAACTCCCAGACCCCAGTAAGGAGTTATATACCCTCTGTAAGTATTGTACCAACAAACCAGTGCAGGGTATTCATTCATTGGCCGAAAACCCATCTTCCTTGTTGGCCTCACACAAACTAAGTTACGAATTCACATTGAAAACTAGCTTGCAGAAAGATGCTGATGAGGTCGGCCACATTGGCTATCTCAATAGATTTACATCTTCCAGACACTAAATGCTGTATGGTCACTGATAGAACCATCTGAACTCCCCCAGTTTCCCCTGTTCACTGAGTACCACCCCCAGCCCAGGATTTCATTATGGTAACATAGCTGTTTGACTCGTTCATTATTAGTTCAGATAATAGCTACGATATCTCAGCTGGTTGAGCGCTCGCTGCTGCGATCTGAGCGTGATCTGCAGGTCGCAGGTTCGAATCCCGACAAGGCCAACTCAGCCTTTCATCCATCCCAATGAGTACCAATTTCAGTTGGGTGATATTGGATGCAAATATGTGCTCTGTAAAGCGCTTTGGATTAAGGCGCTATATAAATAACACATCATTAGCATTAGTTGAGATGCCAAAAAACACATCCTTTCTCCCTCTCTCTTTCATTGTAAGTGGTTTGAGAATATCTTTCCCTGTTAGTCGCATCCCCACTTCACATTGTATCGCAGTGACCTCTCAAAGCGTCTTCTAAAAAACAACCTTCTTTTATTCGTCCTTAAGCATTGACAATTCTGTCCCTGTTTTACACTCGGATCAAATATGTAGCTGCTGTTACACATCCCGAAATTGGCTTTAAGGGTGCAAAGTGATCTGCTGAATAAACGAAAAGCAATAGCATTTGTTAAACATCGGCTATGTCGACAGATAAATAAGCCGCACTATACAACAGGTGCAACACTTTTCATATGGTAACAGGCTCTTAGTGTTTCCTCTAGGGTTCTATGTGATGTCATCGAGGAGAAATCATCCAATTCCAATCCATCACATTTTTTGTTTTCTTTTTTTCCATTTGGCCGCAAATATATTTGGGGCGGGGTGTCCTACGCAACTATCCTCCTTTCCCCCACCTTAATTATTATCCTTACCCACTCCCCCACATATACTTGCGGGCAAATTAGTTTACAAAAATTCGACGAATTCTCCTGCGACAAAACCTGCCTCCTCTAGGGTTCACAGGCTATATAATAATAATAACAATTTAGCATATATATAGTGCTACGAACCCTCAGGTATCTGAGCGCTGCTTATTATTACCCACGGTGTGTGGTGCTCATTTATGAACCTCAGAAGGCTCTGTACAGCTGCACAGATGTCAAAGCGAGTCTCTACTTGCTGTGCTATCAGACGGGAACATAAGACAGACAGATGAAAAGATAATTGACATAAGTCCTCGGAAGGATGAAAGGCTGAGTTTGGCCCTGCCGGGATTCGAACCTGCATCAGCAGGCTCTGCACATCTGTCAAAGCGAGCGCTGTACTTACTGTGGTATCAGACGAGAACATAAGACAGGCGGATGAAAAGATAATTGACATAAGTCCTCGGAAGGATGAAAGGCTGAGTTTGGCCCTGCCGGGATTCGAACCTGCATCAGCAGGCTCTGCACAGCTGTCAAAGCGAGCGCTGTACTTACTGTGGTATCAGACGAGAACATAAGACAGACGGATGAAAAGATACATGGCATAAGTACACACAAATCAAAGTTGCCATTGAACTGGGATTTGGGGGATAGTTGCCTACCCTTCGGACCCTACCAAAAAGGGCTAATATTCCTGGGCTCAGAAACCTGAATCATGTTTCCTTAGATGGGAGCAGGTCCCTCTTCTAAACACATATATCATCAATGCCATGAATGGCTTCAGAACTGCTAATGGACCACGCTAGAGAGCAATGATGAGAGAACCTGGAATTAGGAAGGACTTGACCAGAATGGTATATGATCGACTTGACAGTTGTGACGAATTGAATATGGCTAACCCCAACTGGAACAAGACCCAACAAGATTCCCGATGAAAACAGACTGCCCTGCCTTCCTCCCTGATTAGTATATCTTCAGTGTTGGTAGTCATGTGACAGAAACTACAGCATTGTGGGTAAGAGAGAGGAAAGACATAGGGTGACCAGACGTCCCGGTTTTCCCGGGACAGGTCCGGGGAAATCACCCTCTGTCCCGGGGTCTTTTTTTTTTCCAAACCCCGTCCGGGGTTTTGCTGCGCGGGTGTCTGGTGTCCCGATTTTCGGACGACACCGCTCCGACGCTGCAGTATGAGCCTGCGCTGCAGTGCGCAGGCTCATACTTTCACTTTCTCTGCGCCCAAGCCCCCGCCCAAGCCGGAAACACAGCCACACAGCCTATAGACGCCCTCCAGGACCTGGAGACTTCCTGCAACCTCAGCTTGTGACGTTGCAGGAAGCGCGACTTGCGACGTGTTTGGGGGAAGTTATGGGACCCCTGGCTGGCAACACATAAAAGCCTCGACCACGGGCACGAACGGTTCATTCTTTTTCTTCCGTGGCTGTCGCAGCATCATTCTTCCATCTTCTTCCGTGAGTGGGGCTTGGAGTTTCTAGCAGCATTCGTTTTCTTTTCCTTCGTGACTGCTGCTGCTGTCTGGATTCCATCGCCTGAGCGTTCAAAGAGCATTATTCTCGTGGACCTGCTTCCTGCTCCAGCCTGCAGCGCATCCCTTCACGCCACCAGCTTGACATCAGTCGATCCTCTTGCATCCAGCTCGTTTGTGACCCTCATCCCTGCTGCAGCACACCCACATCGTCCTGCAATATCCAACAGGTAAGGAAATGAAATGTGACTTGCAGGTTACTCATTTTGCATCCATCTGGTAGCGGAGCAGTTCCTCTGTACATGTTCTTTAAGAATACTTGCCAACCCTACTTATTTATTTGTATGATTTATTTTTACATTTGTACAGCGCGCAGACAGGCCTTGGCCATTGCAGCGCTGTTACTTGCACACCTGTGATGTAATTGTTATGCAAGCCAATGTGCTGAGTGTTATTACATGGAGGGCACTACAATGGGGCTGGCTGGGTTGTACTATGGCATGGAATGCTGTGCTCGCATTAAGAGTAAAGCCAACATGTGTGTTCTCAGAGGGGGGCATATGACATTTGTTTACAGGTGTCAAAGGCAACATGATTAATGTTCTTACATGGGTTGCATTTGTGCAACCCACAAGGCAAGCTTTCCTTGACATGTAACATTTTACTGGTGTTAGGAGGCAACTACAACCTGAGTGTTCTTATATGGGGGGCAGAGGGCATTGTGCAGCCAGCAAGGACATGTTTTCAATGGTGGCGTGGCTTTTATTTCTAAACTCAGCCGCTCCTGCCTCTGGGACAGAACAAACCCCCTGCCTTCTGTCCTCAACATTTTTTGTTTATGAAGAGAGCCTGTGTAGGCTTTATGCTTGCCTGTAAATGCTTGCCCAGTTCCCTCCTGCAATTCAGGCACCACTCTACTCTCATTTTGTTTTTTTGGCAAATGCCAATGCTGTGCCCTTTGTTGCACCTGTATAAGTCACAAACACATTTGAGGATTTATTGACTTTCCAGGTATACTACTACAACCGTAGTTCAGTCATCAAGATATTTTTGTTGTTGTTGCGTGAGACGTAGTTCACCATATCACGATGACTGACATTACTTTTTTCTTCAAGCTTTATCTAGAAACACTAGCTAGGTAGCTACCAAAGATGCCCAAGAGGAGATGTACCGCCACTGAGGAGATGCAAACGTCATTCCCTTTCCTGAGTAAGGTTGCAAGGAGTGACAGTGAAGTGTATTGCAAGCACTGCAGATGCTCTTTTTCTATTGCCCATGGTGGAAAAGGAGATATTAAGGAGCACGTGCAAACCAAAAAGCACAAATTTTGGTTATCTGCAGCCAGCAGCAGCAATATCACACAGTTTTTTGGGAAGGCTGTTCCTGGGGACACAGACCTCAGTAGGGCTGCTGCTGAGGGCACTTTTGCCTATCACCTTGCAAAGCACAACCACAGCTTTAGATCAATGGACTGCACATCCTCATTGATAAGGAAATTGTATGATGAGAAATTTACCTGTGCCCGTACAAAAGCAGAAGCATTAGTATCCAAAGTGCTGGCGCCTTTAGCTATGGAGGATCTCCAGCGTGATTTGAGTAATGTTACCTGTCTATCAGTTTCGGTTGATGCTTCGAACAGGAAAGAGGTGAAGCTCATCCCAATTGTAATCAGATATTTCCAGGACCTTGAGGGGGTGAAAGTTAAGATTTTGGAGTTCACCTCGGTCCCTGGGGAATCCTCATTAATATTATTTGGGGAACTGCTTCAAGCCCTGGAGAAAAACAATCTAAGGGAAAAGGTAATAGCCTTTTGTGCGGATAACACAAACACAAACTTTGGTGGGAAAGCAAGAGCAGGGAAAAACAATGTTTTTGGTAAGTTGAAGGAGGCAATCCCTGAAAATAAACTAATTGGTGTGGGGTGTGCAGCACACATTGTGCATAATGCAGTGCAAACTGCTGCTGATGGGCTCCCCTTGGATATAGAATCCTTCATATTGAAAGTGTATAAATACTTCCACATCTATACTGTTAGAACAGAACAGTTAAAGGAATTTTGTGAATTTGTGGAGATAGACTACCAGAGCCTTCTTGGCACCAGTAACACACGCTGGCTGTCCCTATTGCCAGCTCTTGACAGGGTGCTCCAACTGTACCCAGCCCTGAAGTCATACTTTTTCTCACAGGAAAAAAACCCTACAGCCATTACCAAGTATTTGCAGAACCCTATTGGTGAGGCGTGGCTCTGTTTCCTGCAGAACCAACTAGTCCTGTTTAATGATACGATTAAGGTTCTTGAAAAGCAAAACTCAAATGCTATTGATGTTGGCCAAAGGTTGATGAGGCTGAAGGAGAAAATGATAGGGCGGCGTGATGCATGTTTTCTGAGTAACAAAGTAAAAGGCCTCCTAAATGACCTCCGTGAACAAGGGCAACTAAATGAAACCCAATTCAACGAATATGTGTACTCTTTTTATGACTGCTGTGTAAAGTACCTAGAAGAATGGGGCGCTCACTTCACAGAACTGAACGTTTTTTCCTGGGTCCTCCTAAACAGTGTCCCTGTTTGGGGAGATGTAGAGGGCTCCCTACAATTTGTGCAGTCTACATCAGGAAGGCTCAAACTCGATGACACAAAGCTTTTTGATGAGCTGAGCTGTGTGCGTAATTACACAGCTTGCAGGCTGGCCCAGTGGAACGAGCAAAAAAAGTCTGCAGATGAACGGTGGGTGGAGGTTTTCACCTATTTTTCACAGCAGAACATAACAATGAAAAACATGAGCATGATGGTCCAGTTTGTCTTGTGCTTGCCCGGCACAAATGCGCCAGTGGAAAGAATCTTTTCAATTATGAACAATACATGGACCGATGAACGAAACCGAATGGACATTGAGACTTTGAAATCCATATTGGTTACTAGGGTTAATTTCAGCCTGAGCTGCTCTGAGTTCCATAGCAGGCTACAGAAAGACAAATCGGTGCTACAAAGAATACATTCATCAGCAAAGTACTCATAATAGTAATAAAACGTGTACAGCAATTCTCTTGCTTTTTATCTTCACTGTTTTCAATCTTCACTGTTTTCATTCTTTGCAATAAAGGCATAGTTCTTTTCATCACCAAAAACCTTTTCGGGTGAAATAATTCCACAATAAAGTTTGCCATACGCATGTGGGGTGCATTACTTTTGTGCCATTCTATGATGCAAGGGGGCCAGCAGTCTTCATAAAGTGTGTACAATTGTGAAAATGCTTGCTTTAATCTCACAGCGAAATATTGTTGGGTTGACAATAACCCCAGTCCACTGCAGTGCTCTACCTGTACAGGTGGATCCCCAAGAATTCACTCTAAAAACAGAAAACCGTGCCACATAGTGGCTTCACAGGTATGTGTACATTAATCCAGCATTTGATCTGCTGTGGCTGCCCCCAAACTTCACTGTCATAAGTGCTATGTTTGTAGTCCCTTTTTTGTCTTTATCAGTGCTACGATATGTAGTCCTACTTTTGTGTCAGTGACCCGCGAAATTGTAGTCCTACTTCTATGTCGGTGGCCTGTCCTGTCCTGGGTTTTTATTTTGAAAATCTGGTCACCCTATAAAGACAGCAACAGAGGAAGAGGGGGGGGTCCATTGAAGCCAAAGAGTTAAGTCAAGAGATGTGTTCCAAATAGGAAAAGACAGTGAGAGGCTGCCAGAGAGCAGAATGGACATTCCTCACTTGAATACGTCCTCCTCAGTGACCTGGCATTTCAGCCTGTCCTCAGGCTTACGTCTGATTCAGAGTTCCTGTCCAAAAGGGAGGACAAAGGAAAACCAGGACTGCCGAATGCTGGGGTAAGACGGCACCAGTCACAGGAGCCGTGAGGTAGACGCTGAGGGATTGGAATCAGATGCGGGGAAGACACTGAGTCGGTGAGGAGGCTGACAGTGAAACATGCTCACCAGGAAGTGCCTCCGGAATTACAAGCAAACTCGCAATGAGGCCCAGTAAATGTAGTGATTACCTCTATCCTATGGAACTTCAGAATGGGGACTAAGCACAACTCATAATCAGGTGGAAATCCTGCAGTTACCACTGGTGGTAACTAGCTCTGGTTGGAGGAATTAGCACTACTAGTACCTCCACACTTGTAATATGGCCCATAGTAAGTAGGAACATCTCCACAAACTCAACCAGATAAGAACACATGATTATATCACTTATTCTGCCGGATTCTTTCCACTTCTAGGTGCTGCAATGTTAAGTCTTCTTATTACCCAATGTAAAAGTTACTCCACAGTTACTCAATGTTAGGTGTTCTGATTACCCAATGTAAAAGTTACTCCAAAGTTACTCAATACACCAATCTCAGAAAGATGAAGGGCTTTGTTGGCCTGCCAGGTGACTGCAGGTTGTGCATGGATGCCCGAGGAGAGCCCTTAACTTGCTAAGATACCTACGTATGTCACTTATGTTTTCTGAGTCATGGCAGGCCATAGGTTTTGCAAAAAATATTTTTCAGGGCTGTTAGTCGCATTTGTATCAAATATTGTTTTGTCAAGTTGATCATTATGTTTTGTTATAGGCAGACTGATGACAGCAATACCATTCCTGATCAAAGGGATTACATGCTAAATTCAGATTTTCCACACATTCGTTACAGAAAGTAATAATTCTATTAAAGACACGGAGGCGAAGGATTATGCTTTCTCTTCAACTTTACTGTTCAGCAGCAAAGAAAACATTACCAAAGAACATGAATACAAATCTTATAAAAACTACAATAACCATGTTTTTTGAACATTTGTAGTTCATTTCTATTGGTCTCCAACTGACCACGTGACAATTCCTCAACCAATAAACCAGTCCTCAATGAACAAAAACTCCTGTCCTCTTTCCCTTCTTCCTCTTTCTTTGACCCTGCGAGGATGAGTTCTGTACGTCTTTGATATTCTCTTCCTTTCTCAATTTCCTACTTGTTTGCCATCTGACATCGTCCCTAGAGAAAAACATAAATTAGAACAGTGACTATAAGTCGATACAGGGTGGGTCAATCGTAAAATTCCACATCTAGTAACAACTTGTATAAACATTGATCATTAGCAACATCATCATATTCATTATACCTCTTATACGATTTTTTGCATAATAATACCAGAAACATGTTATGTAAACATCTCATTCTTACGATTGATCGGGTGGGATAATCCTTCGCCTCCGTGTCTTTAATAGAATTATGACTTTCTGTAACGAATGTGTGGAAAATCTGAATTCTATGTCAAGACCGGAGGCTCTGATTATGCTTGTTCAAAGCTTACTTACCACTAACGATGTTGCACTTTCTAAAGGTTTAAAATAGAAAGTCTTAAAAATCGATTCATTCGACCAATCCGCCGACTTCATAATGTCTTCTACTCTAGCACCTATGTTATATGCCTTAGTAGCTATCGCTCCTCTGACTGAGTGAGCGCCATATTTCTCAATATTTATGCCTGCTTCTGCCATCACCCACCTAAGCCATCTGGCTATGGTCGCCGGTCTAACCGCTTTAAAAGGTTTACAAATCGCTATTAATAGTTGAGTTATCCCCTGGGGTCTTACTTCCCTCGTCATATCTTCGTATGCCTTTATGCATCTAACTGGGCATAATTTTGGTTGATTTGGAAAAGCTTCATATGAAATAGATTTCAAACCTGTCTTAGTCCTCTTCGAAATGAGGAAGGTCACTCCATTAGGGGACATATTCTTCCTATTAATCTCCAGTGCTCTGATATCAGAAGATCTTTTACATGCTAACAGACATAAAATCATAGCTAATTTACCTGAAATTGCTTTACGTGTCAAATCTTGATTATCTGGCCATGTCAAAAATAGTCTCAGGACCTTATCTACATCCCATAATTCACTATATCTCTCGCTAGGCGGTTTAATCATTTTTACTCCTCTTAATAGTCTACAAATTAATGGGTGTTCCCCAATCGCTAGTCCATCAACTCTAGGTTGTCCAGCCGATATCGCAGATCTGGCCGTGTTAATGATTCTATAAGCCTTACCTTGCGCTGCCATCTGAGCTAAACAATTTGCTACATGTACTACATCCGTTCCATCGGGATGTATGTTCCTCTCCAAACACCAGCTACTCCATCTAGCCCATGCTGATCTATAAGCCTTGTGTGTTCCGGGGGCCCAGGATTCGTTGATGATGTTCTCAGCTTCATTCGATAGTCCTGGCCTAATCCAAGATCCCCTGAAATCGCCCACGCTAACAGGTTGATCCCTCCTGACCTCACCAAAGGGTGACTGAGACCTCTGGGATCTCGTATTATTAATTCTCCCTTGGGTAAGGCCAGTGGGTTTTGGTAAGTCATCGCCAGTAGACTGGGAAACCATACCTGACTTCTCCAATCTGGCGTTACTAGGATTAGTGATGCCCTCTGACGTCTCACCTGAGCAAGAGTCCTCGTTATCATGGAGAACGGGGGAAATGCATAGTTCCTCTGATGGCCCCAGTATTGCAGAAAAGCGTCTATCGCCTCTGCCTCCGGGTCCGGTCTCCAGCTGAAAAATCGGGATAATTGTCTGTTCAATCTCGATGCAAATAGATCGATCTGGCATGGACCCCACCGAGACATTAGTTCCTGGAACACCATCTCGTCCAGTTTCCAATCGCTGGTGTCTCTGAGGTATCTGGAGTTCCAGTCGGCCACTACATTCTGTTGGCCCGGCAGATATTCTGCTCTCACTGAAACTCTTCTTTCCAGACAAAGTTCCCAAAATTCCTTCGCTAGTTCCGCAAGAATTCTGGATCTTGTCCCTCCCAGTCTGTTGATATATCTGACTGCCGAGATATTGTCCATCTTTAGAAGGACACAACATTGAACTCTCTCTTGTGTCCAGCATTTGACTGCAAAAGATCCGGCCAGTAATTCTAGACAGTTTATATGGAGATTCGTCTCCTGATCCGACCATCTGCCCCCTGTCGATAGATTCCCGCAACGGGCTCCCCAGCCCCATCTGCTGGCGTCGGATTCTATGATCAGGTCCGGGGATGAACCAAATATGGCTCTCCCGTTCCATGCATCCATATGAATGAGCCACCAATTCAACTCTTCCCTCACTTCTGGTGAGATGTTCACCTTTGATTCGTATGAAGCGCCCTTTCTGAGGTGATATATCTTCAATCTCTGGAGTGCCCTGTAATGTAGTGGCCCCGGGAAGATTGCTTGAATTGAAGCCGCAAGGCGTCCTACTAATCTCGCTATGTCCCTCAGTGATATTTCTCCCTTTGCTAGTGTGTGTCTCAATTGTTTCTTGATCTCGTTCACTTTGTGAATAGGTAAACTGAGGGTTCCCTGTTTCGTGTCCACTATGAACCCTAGGAATTCCATCTTCTGTGTTGGGATTAAGCTGGATTTCCCCCAATTTATAATGAAGCCCAGGTTTTCTAATAATTCTATTGTTAATTGCACTTGTCCTACCAGTGTCTCCTTCTCCTGGCACATCAGACATATATCGTCTAGATAAATTATGAGTCGTATCCCTTGAGCTCTGAGGTGCGATACTACTGGTTTCATCATCTTGGTGAAACACCATGGGGCTGATGCCAGTCCGAATGGTAGGCATCGAAACTCCCATGTCGTTCCTCCCCAGATGAATCTCAGAAATCTGCAGTGTTCCTCTGCTATGGGAATAGTCAGGTATGCATCCTTCAAGTCTATTCTGGCTAGCCAGTCTCCCTGAATTAGAATATCCCTTAGTAGGTGTATCCCCTCCATTTTGAAGTGTCTGTATACCACGTAATTGTTTAGACCTCTCAGGTTGATTATTGGTCTTGTCTTGTGTTTCCCTTTTACTAGGAACATATTGCTTATGTAACCCTTTGACTGATCTGATACTGGACGTATGGCTTTTTTGTTTACCAAACCTCTCAACTCTCTTTCTAACAATATTTTGTCTCCTCTGTTCAAAACTATTCCCTTTGGTGGTTTCTCCTGCTGGGGTGTATCTAGAAAATCTATATAAAAACCTTGCGCAGTCTGAATCACCCAGGTATCCCCTGATATGTTCAACCAATTGTGTAAAAATTGAGCGGTTCTCCCACCCACTTCTATGGTATTTATACCTGGGATTGGTAGTCTCACCCGGATTGTTCTGCTGACGTTCACCTCGCCAGTTTCTGCCTCTTCCTCTACCTCTCGAAGGGAAGAACGGTGTTTGTTTGCGTTCCTCATAATCTCTCCATTGTGATCTGTCATGATAGGATCGATTGTATTGGAACCGGCCAGCCGAACGACCCCTCCCTCTGCTGGCCCGTCCAAAAATCTGTCTTCCGAACACTCTTTTAAGAGAGGCTTGAGCTTTATCTAAAGCTGCATATGAATTTACAAATTTGGTGAGCTCCTTGATGAAGGAGTCCCCAAACAACTTCCCTTTTGCCGAAGTGGCAGATTCTGAGGAGGCTAATTCACTCAATTTTGGGTCAATCTTCACTAGTAACGATCTCCTCCTTTCTGTAGTAATAGCATGATTAGCGTTTCCTAACATGCATATCGCCCTCTGTGTCCATCCGATAAGGATTGCCGGGTCAATTGGCTCTCCTTTCGTCTTCGCTTCTTCTCCCATCTGGAGAATCTTTGTGAGGGGCCCCGTCATATCCAACATCTTGTCCTGACACGAACGCCAGGATCTGTCCAGGCCCTTCCTCACATCTTTGGTAAACTTACTCATAAAAGTTATCATTTTTTCATCTATTACCGGTGTGTCTGCCGCTCCCTCAGGGAGAAGAGGTCTGGGGCATTCCGCCCTCATCTTGCTTCTAGCCTCTTTGGCTAATGGCGCTCTCAGGCGCTTCTTTAGATATGCCGAAATCCTCTTGGGAGGTTCCCATTCTGAGGATCTGGGATGGATCAGAGTTTCTGGATCGAAATCCCCTTCATCTGCTATCTCCTCCTCCTCTTTCTTCCTTTTCTTTAACGCTTCCTGGTCATCGCCTGAGGAGGATATAGATAACACTTCCTCTTCCTCGGGGTATTCTTCCTCCCAATCATTCTCGCCCTCCTCTGAGGAATCTGAGGATGATACTCGTCCCCTGCAAGGCACCGTCTTACCCTTTCTCTTTCTTTTGCCACCTTTCTTTTTAGGTGGAGTGCTCGGGGGGGGGGGGGGGCTTCATCCGCCCTGCGAGCTAACTTACTGCCCCCTTTTGTCTTCATCCGAGCCTTAAGGCTCTTATCCGCCTCCAGGTCCTGGGATAGTCTGAGCCAATCCTCCATCAGCGCTATCTGCTGCGGATTATGTCCCAGAGAAGCCCCCAGGGCTTTCTGGAAGACAACATTCATTTCTGAATGGCTCCTCTTTTGGCTGACCCCAGCCTTCCCCTCATCACTAGAGGAACTCATGATTCCCAGGCCCTGGGGAATAGTGTTATGTTATGATATATAAATATAAATATATATATATATATATTCAAATATATATAAGTATGTATACCAGGATTTTCTTGGTTTAATTTATATCCAAATATAGTAGTAGATTTCAAATTCACAGGTTTTACCTGGGACTGCGCCCGATTTTGGTGCGGTGACAGAATATTGCCTGCAGGGGCGCTGTAGAGCTGGTAACAGGACGCTACGCTCGAGCGATGCGTGTTGTTGAGCCCTTAATCTTATATATGTCAGAGAATCTCACTCTGCGATCACACAACGTTCGTCACAGAAAGTCTGCTTTGAAATGAACCCAACACACGAAAAAGAACGAAGGAGAGAGCGCCGGAACTACGCGGTCCCGTCGCGCTCTCCCTTCCGTTATATAGTGCCCTCTATGACGGATCGTCGGCGTTGCGGCCGCCGGAGCACCAGCCCCGTCGCGGTCGCCGCTCCTCAGAGCCGCCTTTCCGTCGCGGAAATGTTCCACCTAATATCGTAAACACAACGCGTCACACTAGGTGAAATTAACATGCATGCACACAGTTCGAAATATGAAATATAGAAGAAAAGTACTTAACTCGCTGCCGAGCAGCAAAGAAAGAGGAAGAAGGGAAAGAGGACAGGAGTTTTTGTTCATTGAGGACTGGTTTATTGGTTGAGGAATTGTCACGTGGTCAGTTGGAGACCAATAGAAATGAACTACAAATGTTCAAAAAACATGGTTATTGTAGTTTTTATAAGATTTGTATTCATGTTCTTTGGTAATGTTTTCTTTGCTGCTGAACAGTAAAGTTGAAGAGAAAGCATAATCAGAGCCTCCGGTCTTGACATAGAATTAATCTCTTGGAGCACTAATGTCTAAAGGGTGAAGACACTAGAATATGTCCAGTGTTGAGCCTTATTGCATTATCACAACCCGTACATGTTTATTTCCGATGCAAAAATCCATAGAACATATCAAAACAAACCGTTTCTAATCAGAATTATTGACATCACACGTTAAACGTCGGACAACGGGTCGGCAGTGATGTTTGAAACGGTCTCTATCACAAATACAGTGCACATAGTTCTTTTCCTTTTTTAATCTACATATTATGCAATTCTTGGAAAGCCATTCTAGTTCCCTTGCCGACCTATTTACATTGCATTCGTTAACTTTCAAATGCACCACATGGTTCACCAAATGTGTAGCCAGTCTACTTCAGTCTAACACAAGCCAAAGGGCAAATGTATTTGTACATCTGTACATACTGCAGAACTCTAAGAGGCCCGTATTGTTTCCATAGCAACAGTTCCTGGCGCCCATGTGACACGTACAGCCTTGAGCGAGCACCTAGCTAAGGCGCCACGTCCAGCATTACGTCCCTTCAGCATGGAGAGATACAATTCCCTCCTATCACAACACTTAAAATCCAACCCCCGCGTACTCGAGGGCGCACAAATATGCACTTGGCAGGACTTTACCTATATTTACTGCCGAGCTCTCGTGCTTAAGGACTGCTTGCTATCCGTAGCAGGAACCCAAAACGAACGGAACAGCTGGTAAACCAGCGGCTCATTTGCGCCACAAGAAACCTCAAAGGTGGTTTATGGTTCTCGAAACTTCTAACTTTCTAGCTAAGAAGCGAACACGACTTTATGGGTTTGGCTTCATGCGGACCGAATAATATACACTGGCCTAATATATTGCTAGATGGTGAATTTAAATGTGTATTTTTTGATGCGGTCGTTTTTGCTGATTTCAAATTTTGAATGATCCCCCCACTTCAATCCCCATCTAACCCACCACCTCACGCTGCCACCTCCTCCACCCAATCCCCTACCACAAAAACACAAGAAATATATATATATGTTTTTTTTGTAATTAAGGAACACGACTCGGGTAGAAGAAACGACACAGGGCATACAATGATAAGCCTGGCGGTCCGGACATAAGGGTGCTGGTAGCAGTGTACTAGCACCCTTTCCGGACCGCCAGACTACACGTATACCTGCAGGGGCCTTTGCTCCCAGCAGGTCTGACCTGCCGAGGGCACCCGCCGCTGCAGGCATATGCAACGGTGCCGGTGCTTCTGTGTCCCCATTTACGTGGCGTCCTGTGGGCCACACCTAATAATGAATGGGAAATAAATGCAGAAGTGCAATGGAAAACATGGAATGGATCCCAATAGAAAGTAAGGATCAGGAGCAGGGAAAATGATATCACAAAAGGAAACCTTTCCCACCCATCCAAGGAGAAAAGGCAGGAAGCTAAATCTATAAAGGGAAAGACTAATGCATCAAGTTTTTCAGTAGCTAAGGACAGCTTCAAAGAAACAGAGAACACAGGCAAATTGGGCAGCATCAAAGGGTAAAGCACAGAGAAAGGCTGCCTGCAGACAGAGGACGACAGAAAGGGAAATCCAGAAAGCAGAAATCAATTAAGCACATAAATTCGAAATCCAGGGCAGAGGAACAAGAAACAGGAACTAGGAACCAGGCACAAAAACTAGGCACCAGGAACAAGGGACCAGTCACAACAGGAACACTGCAACAATGACCAGCGCTGGACTGAAGTAAACTGAGGCTTTTAAAGCTCCTTAACGAGCACACCCCTCAGGTGTGCTGCCTGCTGCACCTGCAGCCACAGGTGTTGCCTATCCTCCACCCAACCTTGTCCTGCAAGGGAGGAGGTGAGGCAGTGAGCCAGGCATTCTGGGAAGCATAGTCATTAGATTAACGTAGCATGCTGGCTGCCAAAAACCTGGAATGGATCCGGAAGGGAAGTAACTTGGAAAATAAGGTTTTAGCGCTCCCAATTCTTCACAGTACTGTAGCATAAGGTTCGGGGGAAATGTCCAGTAGGGAAAAAACCCCAAAACATGCCCCCAAGTGACGGGAACAGGAGCGAAGGGAGCGAGCCGTGACACTACTGCAGTGGTGAGCCTCCTAGTGGACATTCAGGTCATTGCAGGGTTCACAGGGAGCGTGCCTCCCACAGGACAGTAAAGTCACTGCAGAGGTGGAAGGTGCTTCACACAAAGCTGTGGTTCAGGAACATACTCAGGTACAGTGAACCTGCACCATCTACACTTAAGAGTTGCTTAAGAGCATTTAAGCACATAGGACTGACAAATACTAAGGAGATAAGGGGAAGAACAGTGAATAGGATTGGAGATATAAGCCGGTGCAGTAGCGCACGTGGTGATAATTGGTGTGAATAGGACATCATACACAAAAAGATGGCTGCGGCTAGTATGTCACCCCGCCACCGTTTTTGTCAGAACCTGGTGCTCCACCTATAAGGTGGGACAGGTGGAAGAAGTTGTTTGACACGTACCTGATTGCAATTGGAGGGGACAAGTTTGCAGCAGCGAGAAAAGAGGCGATCCTGCTGCACAATCTGGGAACCGAAGGCAGAAGTGTCTATGATGGATTACCTGATCTTCCACAGCAAGGCCAGGGGGAGGTGGACCAATATTCCATGGCGGAAAGGAAGTTGGAAGTTCATTTTGAAGCCAAGAAAAATATAACATTTGAGAGACACAAGTTCTTCCAAAGGGTACAAGATCCACAGGAGCCGGTGGAAAACTTCATTGCGGCGTTGAGGTCTCTTAGTCATACGTGTGAATTTGGGCTACTTACTGACTCGCTCATAAGGGACCAATTAGTTTGTTGCACGAATAACATAAAGATACAAGAGAGGCTATTATCTAAAGATGCATCACTGGAGTCGGCCATAGACATGGCAAGAAGTATGGAACAGACCCATAAGTATATGACCACTATGAAGGGAGACAAGTCGGAAGGAGAAGTGGCTGCGGTGAAGGGATTTCGTAAGGGAGTCTCCAACAAGGAAATCAAGTGCTACAAGTGCGGTAGTAACCGTCATATTTCCACAAGCATGTTTTGTCCAGCCAGAAATATCTTGTGTCTAAAATGCAAGAAGAAAGGGCATTTCGCGAGAGTTTGCTGTGAATCAGGGACAGTGCAGAGCATTGATGCTGGTGGAAGAGTGTCTGAACAAGGAGAAGATCTGGAAATGGGAAGGAGCAACCAAACGAAGCATGTGCTGGAAGTAACAGAGGTCTCAAGCAAGTGAGGTGCGCCTACAGATGTATTCATGGTAAATGGAAGGGTGGTGACAATGAAGGTGGACAGTTGCTCACCATGGACATTGATGTCAAAAGCGACATTTCTGAGTTGCATGCAAGGAGACGTGACACAATTGAAGAAGCACAACATAGAACCGTATGCGTATGGAAACGTGAAAATTGAAATTGTAGGGATGTTCCAGGCTTCCATCAAGTACAAAGGGAGGAGCTGCGAAGCAGAGGTGTATGTTACCCAAGAAGGTTCTTCACTCCTAGGATGGGGTGAACAGTGGAAGTTGGGAATTAGAATACAGGCGAACGCGGAGAGACCAGTTGATGTAGCTGAACTGAAGGACAAATGGGAAAAGGAGTATCCCATGGTGTTTCGTGAGGAGCTAGGGATGTTGAAGGGATTCGAACACGAGATTCAACTAAAGGCAGGGGCCAGTCCGAAAGTGCACAGGGTGAGGCCGGTACCTCATGGGTTAAATGAGAAACTCAAAGCAGAAGTGGAGTCGTTACTCCAAAGGGGAGTAATAGAGAAGAGTGAAAGCTCGGAATGGCTATCGCCGGTAGTAGAAGCGGCTAAGGCCAATGGAGATATTAGACTATGTGTGGATCTGAGAGATCTGAACAGGAACATCTTAGTGGATAGACATCCTCTACCGATAATAGGTGACAAGCTGTCAGTGCTGAACAATGCCAAAGTGTTTTCGGTTATTGACCTTTCACAAGCTTACCATCAGATTCCGCTGAAGGAGGATTGTCAACACTTGATGGCATTTATCACGGTGTTTGGTTCATTCAAATACTGTACGATGCCATTTGGGCTTGCCTCGGCGGCAGCCGTATTCCGAAGGGTCATGGAGATGGTGTTGAGTGGAATAAAGAACATTATTGTGTTCCAGGACGATTTGCTGCTATATGCTAGTTCTACTGAAGAACATGATGAGGTGTTGAAACAAGTGTTGAACAGATTGAGTGACGCAGGGTTGACGGTGAAGAGGAGCAAGTGTAAGATTGCGGTACACAGGGTGGAGTATCTGGGACATGAGATAGATGAGCAAGGGGTGAGACCTAAGAAGAATTTGGTGGAAGCAGTGAGATGTGCGCCTGTACCAAAAGATAAAGAGCAGGTGAAATCATTTTTAGGTTTGGCCGAATATTATCATAGGTTTGTAAAGGATTTTGCCAAAGTGTCGATTCCCCTCAGAATGTTACTCAAAAAGGGAGTGAAGTTTGAATGGTCCGCTGAGTGTGATGTGGCTTTTGAGTGTATTAAGCAAGCAATGGGTGAGGCACCATCCATAGGTAGATTTGACCCTAAGGACAAGACTGTTTTGGTAGTAGATGCGAGCATGTTGGGACTGGGTGCGACATTGGTGCAGTACGACAGAGACAATACTGAGAGAGTGATAGCATTTGCGTCTAGTACGCTGAGAGGGGCAGAGAGCAAATATTCAGTTATTGAAAGAGAAACGTTGGCCATGGTTTGGGCAGTAAATCACTTTAAGTACTTCTTGTGTGGAAGGAGATTTGTTGTCAGGTCGGACCACAAACCCATGGTTCAGATGTTTGAGAGTGGGAGATGGGCCATGGGTTCTCCAAGAATAAGCAGGTGGGGTTTGGGACTCCAAAACTTTAACTTTGATGTGAGCTACTTGCCAGGGAAGCGTAATGTTGTGGCAGACTGCCTATCCAGACTGCCACTCAGGGGTGAACCTATGGAAGATAGAGAGACGGAGGAGGAGTTAGTAGTAGCAGAATTACAAGGTGCAGTTGGTAAGGAAGAATGGGCAAAAGAAGAAAATTCTGATGATGATCTCAAGCTAGTCAAAAGTTGGACAGTGAGGGGGTGGCCAGAAAAAAAGGACTTGGATTGTAAATTCAATACTTGGTGGGAAGTGAAAAATGAGTTAAACCTATGTGATGATAGGCTAAGGAGAGGGAGGTGTATTGTTCCTCCTTATTCCCTTAGGTCGGTACTAGTTGAGCTGGCTCATCAGGGGCATCCTGGAGAAGCGGCTATGAAAAGGAAATTGAGGCAGAATTATTGGTGGCCGGGAATTGATAGGTGTGCGGAAAGGTATGTCAAGGATTGCATAATTTGCCAAACGAGTGACAAATGCAGAGTGGTGAGGGAGGCTCCGTTGATTCCAAATATGATACCGGACCAGCCGTGGAGCAAGTTAGCGGTGGACATAATGGGTCCTGTAGCAGGTCTGGGAGAAGGCTTGAAGTTTGTGTTTGTTGTGGTGGATTTTCATTCCAAATGGTTTGAGTGGGAAGCTGTAAAGGAGGTCACGGCAAAAGAGTTGATTGGTTTCTTGGAAAAAGTGTTTCTCAAGGAAGGAGTACCTGTTGAAATCGTGTCGGATAATGGGGTGCAATTTGTGTCTGGAGCAATGAAAAGGTTTCTTGAGGGATACAGCATAAAACACACAAGGACTGCCCTGTATAATCCTAAAGCCAATGGACTTGTTGAAAGAATAAACAGGTACATAAAAGGGGGCCTGCAGATGGCCATGAAATCGAGACAACCTTGGAGGGAAGTATTAAGGATGCTGACATGGAATTATGTCACTACGCCACTTTCTGTGACGGGTGTATCTCCATTTGTTTCGATGAAAGGAAGGGAGCCTGGGACAAGGCTTTGTCCAGGATGGCTGGGAATGGCCAAAGTGGTTAATGTTGATCGGAATCATATTATGAAACTCATTACATTGAGTCAGGAAAGAAATAAGGAACTGTTTGATGACAGGATGAGAGTGAAGGAACAAGAATGGAAGGTTGGGGAAAAAGTATATGTCAAAAACCCTAGACTAGTGAACAAGTGTGTGGAAAGTAGATTTCTGCGTCCGAAGAAGATATGTGCAGTAAAAAGTAATGTGGTCATTTTGGAAGGTGGTGAAGTTTGGTCGAAAGGAAGGTTGGCGAGAGCGGGTGATGGGGAAAAGAGTAAATTTGAGGAACAGTTGAGAACTGTGGAGGAGGATAATCTTAAATTGAATGAGGAGATGAAAGGGGGGGTGCCAGATGAGAACAAGAAGAATACAGGTGGGAAGGTCAAAGAAGATTCTTCACATAGGGCTAGATCTAAGCCGGTGTGGATGAGGGATTATGAAACTTGACACTGATGTTGCTCATGTCATGTGTTGGATGTGCATTATGAAACGGGACTCTGAGGTTTCTCATGTCATGTGCAAGCTGTGCATTACTGTTTACTTTCTATTCTGTCCAGTTCAGACAAATTTTCTGATTACTGATTTGTCGTTTTGTTAAGTTTTTTTCGTTACTGTTATGAGCATTATGAAGAAAAAATGTATTTGCTCTGTTTGAGGGGGAAGATGTGTAGAGAATGTTATGCTGTCTCGCGGCGGTCACGCGTGCTCTCTTGTGATCCTTGGAATGAGAGTCGCGTGACCGCAGTGGACAGTGGCAGTTGGAAAGAAACGAGAGTTGAGCTCGGCAGTGATTAGGGCACCGGCGAGCTCCGTGTATTAAATAACTTACCGGCTTCTAACAGTGTGGCCTCCTTTCCTCACTATTCCTACTCATTATCCATTAGCAAGCTAGTACACAGTACATACTTTTAGAAAAACTGCTATTTATCTTAAAATGGCATCAGCTAATGCCATCCCTCCTCCCCAAGAGCCACCACCACTGCTGTAATCAAGGAGCATGAGAAACAGTGCCCCCTAACTTAGAAATAACACACGCGCAACATTTTCCCTTGTCCACCTTCCCCTCCATATTAGTGTTTGGTTGCTCTTCCCTCATTTCCCTCACCACCTTTCGTTCTCAGCTCTCCTGCCCAAAAAAAAATACATCCAAAAAGAACAAACGACATATTCCTTTAGGAACCATCTTTCACAGTTAAAAAATAGAACTAAAAAAAAAATGTATAGACGCCATCTACTTTATATTTCTCAGTAAAGTACATAGACTAAATAAGATTTTGCAACATTTCCATTTGCATTTTGTGCCATGCTAATGGGAATATTGTGGCGTTAATCCTCTGTTCCAGGGACTGGAACGGTGGATAGCGACCCAGCAGCCCAAGTTATCAGCCCAAGCGAAGCAAGGGTGGATAACAAGGTCTCTGGACCATTATCCCCCATTCCAGCCCCTGAAATGGAGGATGAAGGCCATTAGCACCCTAAGTTCCCAAAGCGGGAAACCGGGGTGCTAAATAATAGGATTTTTCTTCCAACGCCGGGATGCCTGCAGCGTCCAGGTGTAGGAAGGAAAATACTTTTCCAGGATGGCCATCATGCAAAGGGAAGGTGAGGGTTCCATACAGGGCCCCTCTTCGCTTTCCATAGCAGCCTGCAGAAGGCAAAAGAGAACCCTATGTCCATATTACCACAAGCACATTTTTCTTCCCTTTCAAATCTATCCTGATTTCTTCTTGTCTGGATCATGACCTTATTCCATGACCCGGACCATCTGGCCACTGCCCATGGCCACAGGCTACCCCTCAGTCACTAAAGGTATACCGCTATTTTTTGTAGCTACATTATGACACTTGACAAATAATAAAACACTGGCACATTTGCAAAACCATGCTTGTAGGTCCTTGCCAATGCTCCTTACGCAAGTTTGCTGGAAATCCACCCATGTTTTATTTTTTCAAAAGTGTGAAATGTATGCACATACAATCGTCATATAACCTAGCCCCCACTTGACAAAATCCATTCAGACTTTATGAAAACATCTAAATCTAGATTTATAATCTTTTTGCAAACCTTTGTGTAGATTTATCAAATGGCACCACATTTATAAGCTTTTACAATATTTTGGGACCCCCACTCTAATTTTGCTCCCTCTCGACAGAATCCCACCAAACTTTGCAAAAACATGTATATGTTGATCTATTATCAGTTTGCCAAATGAAGTGTAGATTCGTCAAATGGCACCTCATTTATAATCCTTTACATTATTTTGGGACCCCCCTCTAATTTTGCCCCCTCTTCACAAAATCCTACCAAACTTTGGAAAAACATTTCGATCTAAATGTATTATAAAATTCCCAAATTAAGTGAGGATCCGTCAAATGGCACCTCATTTATAAGCCTTTACATTATTTTGGGACCCCCCCTCTAATTGTGCCCCCACCAAACATTGCATACTGACTCAGAATCAGCCCAGGAATATACATGCAAGATTTCATGCAGTTCCATTAAGTGGCGCCAAAGTTATAAGCCGTCCAAGAACTGCATTTCACCAACCCTGTAATGCTGAGGTGTTCGCAAACTTTTCAGGACTGTTCGCGAACATCCAAACTGTTCATGGACTTTCGCGGTAAAAAACACCAATTTTTTTGCTTCTTTCAGCCATATTCCATCCCATCCTCATCACCTCTTACCTCCCCAGAGATTTTTTGATAAGTTTGACAAGTGCAATGTTGTGTTTTTTAATATGTTTTTACAGCGATGTCCGCGGACACCGAAAGTCAATTAGCCAATCGTTATCCTGTCCGCGGAGCGGACATCGATATCACACATTTTTTTGCTTTATGTTTTGGTCATTTTATAAAAAACTACTGGATGGATTTACACCAAATTAACAAAAGCACGCTTTCGGGACCAAGCCGATGCTCCTGCCGCACATTTGGTGAAAATCCGTCCAGCGGTTTGGGCTGTAGGCGTGAGCAAAGTTTTTTCCCATTATGTCTATGGGATAAACAGAAGTTTTGGGACCCCCCCTATAACTTTGCCCCCCCTGGACCAAACCTCACCAAACTTTGCAAAATAAATTCAGAGTGGGTGTGATGAATCCAAGGTAAGATTTCCAGTGAAGGTACCTTCTGGCTTAGGCTCTGACAATACTAGGCAATCCAGCCATATGAAGGGTTAACTCTGGCTGACTGGGGGAAAGAGTAATTGACAAAGCAACTAACCAATCAAAGCCTCGCTTATGTTTCTGGCTGCATGCTACTGTCATCAAATCATTGTTGTGTTTTTATTATGGTTGCTAGGAGAAGGAGGAGTCGGGTTAGATGAGAAGCGACGGTTGTGAGTGGGCATATTGAGCTTCTGAAGCGTCAAAGAAATCAATGTTAATCTTCAAAGAATACCTGTTGCGCCGTTGCGCTGTTATCCAGTTAAGTTCTCCCCTATGAAGCGAACCCCTAAATCGCTATATGTTTCAATGTTTATTGAGTCCAGAGTGCAGACGGACTCGTGACGCAGGTTGCCGGAGAGAAACGAATGTCAATATTCGTCCGTGAATAGAAGAGGATGCCGTTCGTTAAGTTTTCTGAAACGCCCGAGCCGCGTTTCGAGAAGACTGAAGGTGAGACAGAGAACAGCGCTGGGGCCGTGACTCATCACCCGAGAAGATAGACAGCTAGTGGGCGGAGTTCAGGCACGACCGCTACATACTGAACTTCACCTGGAGGGGGGGCGGAGTTCGCACGCGGCCGCTACCGAGTGAACTTCGTTTAGAGGGGGGCGGAGTCTAAACGCTGTGTGTGAATAGCTGATCAGGCAAGTCGGCGGAACAAATTTTTTTTTACGATCCAGTAAAAGAGCTAGAAGTAACATTGGAAGAGGGTGTGTGGAAGTGAGAGGGACTGAGGACTGAAATGAATGATGAAAGCAGAGGAGAAACAAAATGCATTGTAAAAAAATCCAAGTGATCTAGAACCAGGAGCGCTGTTTGAAGAGGAGTTTCTATAAAGAAGGCATAATAATGAAAGAAAGAATGTGAACTTTGAGTAAGGCATAAGGAACAAGTCATTTATACGGAAGAGTGAAAACTAAGAACAGACAATTGCAAAGACAAAGAAGAGGCAAGAGAGAAAGAGAAGATAGAGAGCCAATTGTAAGAAGCAGATGTCTAAACAGAAACAGATCAAAACCAAGGTCTCAATCCTATAAATACTAATTCAGAAAAGGGGAAAAGATTCAGTTCAGAGACTTACCTGAGTATAAACTATCTGCATGGGCTGAAGTCTTTCAACATCTCAAGACGTATCCTTTTTTCTAAGAGAAAGCCAACGACTAAAAAGTTAAACTTTAATAAAAGTTCTTTTGAAAACAAAAATAACACCTACTTCCCGTCTCAGTGTGTTTATTTAAGATATTACATAGAGCCATCTTTACACTTTGGTGTCAGAGTGGGATCATAGTAGAACACCATGGAAGAACTAATTAAAACACTGAGCGAAGGTCAACAACTCCTGCATCAAGCGTTACAATTACAGAATCAGCAAGCCCAAGCAGACAGGCAAGCCTTTCAACAGGTGATACAACTTCAAAAAGCGCAGTTAATAGAGGCTACCAACGTGCGCAGACACTCTCAAGTTCCGACATCAGTCCTACAACAATACTCCCTGGGAGAAGATCCCGCTCACTTCTTTGTGAACTTTGAAAGGGTAGCCAGGAATGCCCAATGGCCCAACGATAGCTGGTGTCATTACATAGCACCCCTTATGACTGGCGAAATGCAAAGTGCGTACCAGGCAGCAAATCCAACTGGGGAAACGCCTTATGCAGAGATGAAACGAGTGGTGATGGAACGCTTGGGTCATGATGAAGAGGCCTATAGGATAAAGTTTCGAGAGATTAGATTACAACCAGAAGAAACCCCTCGACAACTATTCTATAGGGTCAAAGAACTAGGAGATAAGTGGTTGTTATGGAACAATTTGTTGAAGCCCTGCCTTTACCGATACAACGTTGGGTCAGACAACATCACCGACCCAGCCTTGTTGAAGTTGTTAATATCACTTCCGCCTATCAAAAGGCTGGTCAGGGTCGGACCATGTCTTATGTGGTAAATGCCAAGGCCCCTACAAACTTAAACAGTTCTTCTATAAGACCCACCAGTACTACAAGATGGCCAAACTCAATGCTCCGGAAAGCCGATTGGGAACCTCCTAGAATGCGGCCAACTAGTGAAAGTCCTGTTGGTATTCGAACCCCTAGTGCGATGCCTAAAGGAATACAGTGTTTCGAATGTGGTGAATGGGGACATTTAGCAAGGATGTGTCCTAAAAGAGTCAAAACAGAGCCCATGGATCTGGGAAACCTGGAAGTTTATAAAGAAGAAGAGGCTCAAGAACCACCGACAGTTCCAAAATCCTATAGGTATACCTGTGAGGCTGAGGTGGACGGGAAGCCCACAAGAGTTATGGTGGATACCGGCAGTTTACAGACAGTAGTAAGTACAGAACTTGAGGGAAATATAGGGGACTCGAATAAACAAATTCCTATTCGATGCGTTCATGGTGATGTAAAGCCTTACCCTACCAAAGAGATAAATTTAAAGGTGGCTGGGGAAGAAGTGGAGGTACGAGCCGCTGTGATGCCGGTATTGCCAGAGCCTCTCCTAATTGGTTCCGATGTCCCGAATTTTTCACGAATTATCCGGAAAATAGAGGAAAGTTGGTTGAAAAGTGCCCCTTTTTATCACTGTGAGGTTCCTCTAGCTCCAACCAAAGAAAAGAATGGAAGATCTACGTTAAAGAAGTTGAAGAAAGAATGGGCAGAGAAAAATGTCTGTCCTATTGCAGTCGACTGGAAAATTGATGAGGGGGGCGATAGTTTCAGGATGGCGCAAGAAATAGACCCGCTATTAGCGAACGCTAGGGCAGCTGTTCAAACTGAGGTGACCGGAAGTGGACCTTGTTTTATTCAAGAAAAGGCTCTCTACTGTCGGATCAGCAAGGATGCCACAGGAGCTACTGTAAAACTGTTGCTAATGCCCAGCAAATACTATCAAACTGTGTTGGAAGTGGCTCACCTACAGATAGGTGAAGGGCATTTAGGAACTGACAAGACCACACAGAACATTTTGGCAAGGTTTTATTGGCCGGGTCTATATGCCCAAGTAGCCCGATTCTGTCAGTCCTGTCCGGAATGTCAGAAGAAAAACAAGGCGAATATCAGAAAAGCCCCTCTACAACCGATGCCAGTGGTGTGGGAACCTTTTAATATGATTGGTTTGGATATTGTTGGCCCGTTAGAACCTTCCTCCAGAGGGCATAAGTATATATTGGTGATTGTCGATTATGCCATTAGATATCAAGAAGCGTTTCAGCTTAGATCTACTAATGCCCAACACATCTGTGATGCACTAATACCTTTTATCAGCAGAGTAGGAATACCGAAAGAGATTGTCACAAATCGTGGATCTAACTTTATGTCTGCCGTTATGGAGCAGGTTTGTGGGATTCTACAAATAAAACATTTGAAAACGGCTATTTATCACCCCCAAACCAATGGCCTTGTTGAGAGGTATAATCAAACGATTAAGCAAATGTTACGGAAAACAGAAGACCCCGGTGGCAGGAATTGGGACAGGTTGTTACCGTGGATACTTCTCACACTACGGAATACCCCAAAATCCTCAACTGGCTTTTCACCTTTCGAGCTTCTCTTTGGAAGACCAGTGAGAACTCTGCTGGACATCTTGAGAGAGAATTGGGAAGAAGAACCCAGTCAAGAGATTTCCTTAACAGAATATGCCTATCAACTTCGAGAAAGGGTAGAGAAGTTACAGAATATCACCAGAGAAAACTTGTTACAAGCCCAAACCAAGCAATTACACTATTATAATCGAAATGCTCAGTTGAGAGTCTTCAAGAAGGGGGATCAGGTGTTAGTGTTACTACCGACATCCGAAAATAAAATGTTGGCAACTTGGAGGGTACCATATGTGACTGAGGAAGTCCTTGGTCCATTGACTTATATGGTGAGACAAAATGACAGAAGGTTTCCAACACAAACCTATCATGTAAACTTACTTAAAAAATGGGTAGTGCCTATATCCACTGTGGCAATGATTAATACTAAGGAAGTTCATATAGAACAATTTCAACACTTAAAAGGAGAACTTGGAGTAGAAGCCTTAAACATAAACCAAGAGTTGTCTGAAAGGCAGAAGGAGGAACTCATATGACTGGTCAAGAAGTATTCAAATACATTTTCTACTTTGCCAGGAAGAACGGAAATGATGTATCATCGCATTGTAACCCAACCTGGAGATCTAGTCAGGTTAAGACCTTATAGAATTCCAGAAGCAAAATTACAATCAATCAATAAAGAGATTAAGGAGGTGTTGGACATTGGAGTGTTAGAACCTTCACATAGAGAGTGGTCATCCCCCATAGTCTTGGTCCCAAAACCTGATGGCACAGCTCGTTCCTGCATGGATTTTAGAAAGCTGAATGAGATCTCGAAGTGTGACGCATATCCCATGCCGAGAAGAGAGGATTTGCTTGACAAGTTAGGCAATGCAACATTTTTGACAACCATAGATCTGACTAAAGGGTACTGGCAGATACCACTCCATCCAGACGATAAAGAGAAAACAGCTTTTGCTACACCATCTGGTTTATTTCAATTTACCTACTACCTTTTGGGTTACATGGTGCCCCAGCAACATTCAAGAGACTTATGAATTCAATTATTAAAGGGCATGAAAGTTAAGTGGGAGCATATCTTGATGATATTATCGTCTTCAGTCAGTCTTGAAGTGAACACTTGGGGCATTTGGAGGTTGTACTTCAGCTATTACAGAAATCTGGACTTCATATAAATCCTAAAAAGACTTTTGTAGCCAATTTCTATACAAGATAATTAGGGTACTATGTAGGTTACGGGGTCATTAAACCCCAAGAAGAAAAATTGAATGCTATTAAAAATTTACAGTTTCCTACGAATGTCCGCCAAGTCAGGGCTTTTCTGGGTTTTGTCGGACATTACAGGAGATTCACTTCTCTTCCCGAGCGTAAGGGCCTAGAAAAGGGGGGTGTGTGATGAATCCAAGGTAAGATTTCCAGTGAAGGTACCTTCTGGCTTAGGCTCTGACAATACCAGGCAATCCAGCCATATGAAGGGTTAACTCTGGCTGACTGAGGGAAAGAGTAATTGACAAAGCAACTAACCAATCAAAGCCTCGCTGGAAAGTTAAACATTAATAAAAGTTGTTTCGGAAACAAAAATAACGCCTACTTCCCGTCTCAGTGTGTTTATTTAAGATATTATATAGAGCTATCTTTACAGTGGGCCATATACTTTTTTTGCAAAGCTTGGTGAGGATTCGTCCAGGGGGAGCGAAGTTATAAGCCGCCCAAAAAGTGCTCTTCCTATGGAAACAGCAACTTAACCATAACTACACGGCCACTAAAGTGGCCGTGTGATATATAATAATGGTTCCTTAAGGTGTGGGTGTAGAGTGTGGGTAAAAAAGACATTATTCTAGTTAATGTAAGATTGAAACTCAATCCTTTTATCGCTTACGACTCTGAGGGGCTCATGTTCAATTGAGCAGTAACGTGAATGCAAGGCGCAAAAGCCTTGAGTAAGGCTTTAATGCCTTACATTCACATCACGGCTCATGTTCCAGGATTTGTATGGCAGAGAGGAGGGCTGAAACCGAAATTGTGTTCTGCCGCTCCCTTCCTCTCTGCCATAAAAAGGGTCCAGCATCTGCGCCAGCATGGATTTTCATGCCTGACGAAATGCTGAAGAGATCTGTGAGGTCTGCCTGCTTTATGCACCAGAAAAAAAAAGGCGGACCCCGTAGGGTTCCATTGTACACGCCTCCTGCGCACGTGGCAGGGAGCATGTACAACTGAAATTAAACCCTCTTTAATTTCAATTGGGAATACTGCTTACCATGCTCACAATGTAGAGTAAACGCTGCCTGCTTTACCTACCTCGCACTGTTAACAGTGTAAACGTAATGGGTACCCACCGCCAAATTACGCACAGGACAACATGAGCTCCTGAGTGAGTTGTGGATTTACTGACAATTCTCTACTATCTTTTCAGTTTTGTGCAAGCTCACAGCTGCAAGCATGATTTTTTGATCTCAAAAGTAAAATCCAACATGGAGAAAATCCTACTAATTTGACACAGCACTTGGTTACTTCTGGGCATCAGGGCCATATACAGAAACTGTGAATCTGTGCTATTGCAATTGTTCATAGTATTAGCAATTGTTCATAGTATTACAAATATAGGAAGTATATTTGTATTTATTTTAATTATATGTAATAGAAATCACACTAAACTGCACATGCCACCTTCTTTGTGGCTCCCAATTAACTTCTTGTTACACAAGTGAATCACACCAATGGGTTAGAAAAAAACAAAATTACAATACTTTTCCTTCTACAAATTTGAAATTAAATGATCATCAACACTGGTCCATGCAAAACATCACTTTACATTTGCAATGCAGTACAATTTCGATTTTCCTGTGTGCTTAAAAGGCGAACAGTTGGGTTACAGATTTGTACCAATGCACAGGACAATTATAATTTCACCCACACCTTTGCTCAAAATAAGTACAGACAGGGTGATTTAGCAGTGAGTTAGTCAGACCTCCCCTATTGTCACAACGCGACCCTGGATACTGTGGAAAAGATGGAGGCTTTCATAGACACCTCGCGGGTTCTTTTACCGCTCTAGTCTTTTTTGTTTTTGTTCCGTTTAAAGGAGGCCATGCCCACAACGCCTTGCGTTGCAACTCGCATTGTCAGCCTTTCGCTTACTCCGCTTGCAGTGCCGCTCCTCGAGTTCTGTCCCTTCGGACTTTCCTCTGTTGTTTTTTTTTTGCCTGCCGCTTCAGTTTATGAGCTTCTTGTCCCCGGTTATCTGGGCCTTCTGTCCGCTCTCTCTCTCTTCCGGTTTTCTCAGAACCGGCTTCTCTTTCGTTCCGTTTGCTTCCTTACCCTTTCTTTTTCTATTTGTTTGTTCATTTGCATTCGCGGACTACTGGTTCGTTCATTTGTTTATCTTCTTTAGTTTCTCACAGTCTCGTTCTTCCGCTCCCTTTCTACCTCTCATTCTCGCTCTCTCTCTGTCACCTTCTCTCTCTCACCCTACTTCGCTTGTTCGCATACCCTGTTTCCTCTCGCTCTCTCTCTTTCTCTCTTTCATGCTCGCTCTGCTTCGCTCTTGCTCATCCTGTACCTCTCGCTCTCCTTTCTCTCGATCTCCCATTCTCACTCCTGCTTACCAGAACCTTGTTCTTTCTCTCTCGCTGGTCCGCACTCACACAGTTCATCTATCCATCGCTTGCTCTCTTATTCTCACTCTCCCTTTCACTCTCTCATTCTATACCTCCTTCTCTTACCGTTCTCATTTCTCCCAGGTCATTCCTACCTGTATTGTGCTGTTGGCAGGTCCTCAATACACTCCTCCTTTTCCCCTTACTGTAGGCCATTATCAACCTTACACCTGGGATCTACGAGGATTTCTTCATACATCTCAGTTCTCCAGGACACATTGGACTTCTTTCCCTTGGACTTGTGTACCGACCTCCAGAATCACCTATTCATCAGCCTCCTCCACATTTGGCGTTTCTCAGCCGGCTAACCTACGATCTACCAAGGTTTTTTCTGCCTTATACGGCTTTTTCCCTGTGAACAAGGGACAAGCTCCCCTGGGTTCCCCTGACTGCCTGTACACACCACAGTCAAGGTGGCCTCAAGTGGAGACCGTCCTTATCTCTACGAGTGTAAAAAGGGAACAAAGGGTTCTAAAACAGACGAAGAACCAGAAGAGACCAAGAAGGACAGGAGGAGAAAACGTAAGACATCCCCCCAGGAAGATTCTTCTAAGGATTCAGGTGAGGAGACGCAGGGGTGGTAATTCCTGATTCTGACACCTACTTTTGGTCTGTGTTGGGGAAGTCAGACAGAAAAGTTGAGATGATTGAAGACTTTCTGGATTTCAGGCCAGCTTCCACTTAAAGGCATGTGTTGGGGAAGCTGGCAGTTTAGGGATTTTGTTTAGGGACAAAGACACCCCTCTTCCTAAAGAATCGGGCTCAACATTAAAAATAGGATCACCGAATTAAATTAGTCTATAGTTTTCAGCGCACACCGGGAATGAGCTTTGTTAATTTTGAATTTTAACAAAAATCTCCCTGTGGTGTTCCGCCAAGGGGAATTAATTAAATTAATATTTTTAGTTAATCAGGCTAAGGATCTACACAGTTTTGCCCTGGGCCCACTATAAAGGGAAATTATTTAAGGCAAGCAGACACCCCCACCTGTTGGTTTCCCATGGCTCAGTTCTATTTACATAGAAAGCCTAGCTTTAAAGTCAGGAAAGACAGCTGCATTTCAGGTCCCTCTTGGAGGAAAGGGCACGGGTCTGGTCACTCCACTCTCAAGGGTGGCCCCCAGCACTCCACCATAGGACCAGTCAGCTTTTAGGCCTCCCTAGCAATAGACAGCTCCATCCAGGTGCAATCAACTTGCGTGATTCCTTGCAGCTGTCAGATGGTAAGTTTCAGCAGCTCTCCCCCTTTTTCATGGTACATCCACTTTATATGTGGGACTCCATCAAGTTTACAATCTTGGGGAGTACCCTGCAAGAGTACTCGAAAATAGGATTGGACAGTTCTCTCTCGTCCCTACTCCAGCCCATCTCTAAGGATTGCTTTAGGAGTCTGGAGCAGACATATGGCAATTCCCATTTGAAATCACCATTTGTTCTCATGTCAAATTTTTGGCAAAAACTATTTATGCATCAAAAACTTTGTGATTTACTAGTAACTGCTATGTTATATATATATATATATATATTCCAATTCAGCTAATCAGGGGGAATTTAATAAAACAACAGCCAGGTCTGCACCATGTTGCACGGCTGTTTGGTAATTTTCCACCATTTTTACAAAAAGAATAATAGTTAGGAACATGTAATGTTTTACCCACATTCCTAATGTTACGTCCACCAGCACGCCAACTCAAATTTGGAAAGTTTTCAGATCAGTCAGAAACCCATTTTAGATGGCCATTACAGTTCCCCGATTTGCAGGTGGATGAATTTTATATCACCAAAATCGTCTGGAAATGATGTAAAATATGAAACATAAATTTAATCAGTACAGCTTATGGTTGCTGAGAAAAAGTCTTATGTTATAAGAGTCATTTTAAATTAATAGTAAATCTTCATGTTGTATCTCTCCTGTCTCCAGGCCATTTGTCTCTCTGGGCCATCCTTTAATCAGAGTTTTTATTAGTCTCTTTGTGTTTGAAGTGTTGCTGTTTGAAATTGGTGGCTGGATGCATTTGCTACACAGAGATCACCCACTGTAGATAATGAACCGGGCCGGCCCTGTAATGTCACACGGCGTGTTCCTTATCTGAAGGGGTCCATCATTCCGACTTGACAGGCATCTATTTCTTTTATTTCTTTCAAAATGTAGCACCTCTTAATTGTAGCCCCTGTTTTCAAACCTAATCTCTACATTTTGGGCATGCACCAGCCAGGGCCATTTGTCTCTGCCTGGAGCCCAGCCTTCAGGGAAAGCACCTTTCCGGTAGGCCACATTTTATTGCAGTTGTAAATAGCTGGGATGCAAGCCAGGGATTCATTGGGCAAAGTCATTTGTGAAGTGTGCCCATTGTCCCACTATTTGTCCTTGGCTGAAGGGAAGTCAAAGATTGCAATTTCTAACATATGCCTTTAGTCTTTGACCTACAGTGTGTTTTACTGATCAGGCTTCACTTTGCTTGTGCGCAGAAAGTGCAGGGCTGTTTCTTTTAGTCATTCTTAAAATACACTTTTAATTATCTGCTGTTCGTGTTTCTGCTAAAAAGTGGGTCTGAATTGTCACAGTGTATCCCCTTTTGATGGGTGACAGTCTCATTGAACAATTGTGCATTTATTTCTCAGCCTACAATGTGATGTGCTTTTCCAATCTGCACTCAGATTACATTTTTGTTTTCGCTTTCTCTGGATTAACCTTGCAGAAAGACACCCACATAGTCTGCTATGGGCCCAATTTTGTGTGCAGGTTTCTGAATGCAGGCAGGTCATTTACCGTGGGCCCTTCGGTTCTGTGGGTTGGGTCTTTTGATTATACCCCATATACCCCCACCCCTCTGTTATTCCATAATTCTTTGGTGGGGACAGAGTGAGGTTTCATGCGCATTCTCTTTTTCTTTTTCTTATATTTTTGTTTTTGTTGGAACCCGTCTGGCTCTATTTCCTTCATTATGGAGTGGGCACTCCAGTCTCTCCTTCCGTCTCTGGGTTGGGGGTGTGGCACAGCACCCCCTTTCTTCCTTCTTTAGGGAGAGGGCCCTCCAGCTTCCCCATCCATCTTTCAGTTGGTGATTTGTAGGAGAGGCATGGTATCACGAGTATGGCACTGACACAATGGATACAATTCGTAAAGTCTTTATTGAAAAAGTTGGGGCTACAGAAACTCCTACTTTGCCCTGTAACTAAGATGGGAGTAGTCTCGACCATCAAAAAATAAAACAGTCCTAGTGGAGTCTGTCGAATCAAAATGGCCTATGCTAACAAAACCTAATGCCTGCCCTATCTCTTGTACATAAAATGTAACAAGGAGAAATGTATGCAAAAGAAAAATCAGTGTTCAAAAGAATAAAGTTTAGTTAGAGTGGGTGTTGCAGCTATCAACTTCTTATGCCCGGTGATGGGTTTCCATGCCAGCCCTGATGGGCAGTGTTGCAAGTAGTGAGGAAAATGGAGGTCAATGTACCCCACCTCCAATTAGTACAACCGAGTTGAATCCTCAGCAATAAGTTGCACTGCAATATGAGCGAGGTTTCAAAGTTATTTATTATAAACACACATAATTACTCCCTAAGGAGTGGCCCTCTAATATGACAAAGGCACTAGCTGCCGAAACATGTGTCATATTAGAGGGCCTCTCCGAAGGGAGTAATTCTATGTGTGTCTATAATAAATAACTTTGAAATCTCACTCATATTGGCGCAATTTATTGATTAGGATTCAACTCTATTGTTCAAAAGAATGAATGTGGTTGAACCAGCTCTCCTCCCCACGTTAGACCTCACAGAGTAAGGCTGTCTATCTAAGCAGGATGACACACTCTGGCTCGGTTTCCCACACTATAGACAGTTCCAAAACGTAGATTGAGGCCCACCTGGCCTTCCATGTTAAAGTCTTTTTTCTTGACTTCCAAAAATAATACTTCAACACAAAGTTCACAAAGGTTCCCCTCTGTTGGGCTCAGACCTTTCACCACACAATTCACGCAAGTCCCCCTTTGTTGGGCTCAAACCTCTCACGTCAAGGTTCAACACAAACTTGCAAGGGGCTTCCCTTCCCCAAACTTATTATACTTCGGGTTTCCCTCAGTCGGGCTCGGACCCCTTTCAGATGTCAAAGATTTTTGAATGTGCGTGGCTTTCTTTACAGACCTCTACAAGACCACTTCGACTAAACGTTCACGTTTACTCTTGCTAGCTTCACTTAGGCTGTTCATTTGCTTTGTTGCTTCAACAAATTTACCTTTCACTGAGACTTTCGAGAGGGATACTTCCTTTCACCGGACCACTCTGTTACTTGGTATGGCTGATTGGTATGGCTGATCTCACAGCTGTCCTTACTTCTAAGTTCATTCACAGGTCTGCCTTTCTTCGTGTCTCATCCACACTCGTGCAGCCTTCACTTGCGATATAAACCAGCTACTTCATCCCTTTTAACACACACAGGACTCTCAGGTTGTTTGCCAACTCACCATTTGTGTGCGTCTCTTTCTTGGTTTTGCTATTTCAAATTCACGAGTCAAGGATAGTACCACAGACTTGGCCTCGCCTCCCCAACTCTGCTGTTCACACGGGAGGGTTCCTGGTACCCTTGAACCACAATGCAATCTTCACTTGTGGATCTAGCCTTCTCCACGTGTCTTTCGTAGCCTGTTGGAGGCATCAACCTCCAGTAGGGAACTCTTGGGGTTTTCGGGCCGCTGCTCTTGTCCCTTGGTCTGTTGCTCTGCTCCAGTAGCTGTACCTTGGTCCCAGAGGTTCTGCTCGTAATCATGGTGCGCCTTGCTCAGAGTGTGTATTCAGGTGTTGCCTTTTATTTGTGTGAGGAGAGTTAATTGGTATTAGGTGTATGCACAAAGTGCCTGACCTTGCCTGACCCAATTAATGGGACATGTCCAGTACAATGTGAGAGAGTTAGTTTGGTTACTCTCAGTCACCCTCTTCCTCGGGCCAGTGTTTGTGCAAAAAGGGTGGGTGGTTGGGACTTCGGAAAATCCTAAAAAAGAGGATGCATCAGATAAACAAAAGAGGGGGGAATACCGCGTCTCACCATTGGCTGCCTCCCCCTGAGCCCCTGAAGAGCCCTCACCGAGGTGATCCTACAGCACTAGTCCACCCCCAGGAACTGGATCCAAAAGCAATGGATCGAGGCCCGTCTGGCCTTATTCCAGTGTTCCAAAAGTTCTTTCACAGTTCAACCAAAAAAGTTCACATAGGTCTCCCTCAGCCAGGCTCTGACCTTCAATCACAGTACTTGCAGGGGTTCCCTTCCTCAGGCTTAATTCACATTCATTAGGAGTTCCCTTCGCCTAACTTATCACACTTCCGGTCTCCCTCAGTCGGGGTCAGGTCTTTTACCAATGTCGAAGACTTTAGAATGTGCGAGGCTTTTACCATAGACATCTGCAGAACCACTTCGACTTTCTCTTCAGCTCACACTCTTATGTTAATTGCCGCAGTGTCTCTTGGTCTTGGTAGTTCAGTATCATAAGCACAAAAGTTCAAAGAAATATTTCTCTTCAAGCATTCACCTTTCACTTTCCCTTTTGCCGGGGTTAATCTTGACCATTACGCATTTCAGAGTTCGTTCACTTTGCCGCTGTATAACAAAACAGATCACATTTCGCAGAGACTTTGGAGTAGTCTACTTCCTTTCACCGGACCACTCCGCTACTCTGTATCACTGGCATCACAGTTATCAGCCACTTAAAAGTTCATCACTGTTGAGCTTTCTTTTCCATCTCATCAGCATGTGCACAACCTTCACTTGTGAGACACTGTTGCGGCTTCAATCTTTCCTTAACACAAACCGGCCTGTCATGTCTTTCACTAACTCACCGGTTGTGTACGCTCCTTTCTGGTCTCTGTGGCTTTGATTCACGAGTCAAGGTTAATACGATAGGCTTGGCCTCGCCTCCCCAACTCTGTCGTTCAACCGGGAGAGTTGCGGGCATTCTTGAAACACAATGCAGGTTTCTTCTTGTCTGTGATTTGGCTTTCTCCACGTCTCCTTCACTGCCTCCCGGAGGCAACAGCCTTCTGCAGGGAACTTCAGGGTATCTCTACCCTTTTCTCTCGTCCTTCGATTGGTCATTCTGCTCCAATAGGTTCGCCCCGGAAGATCTGCTCCTTCTCGTGTTCCACCTTACTCAGAGTGTGTCTCTCTGTTCTGCCTTTTATCCATGTGGGGAGAGCTAATGGGTATCAGATGTATGTGATTAAAGTCAAGTCCCTGACTTTGTATGACCTGATTAGTGGGACACGTCCAATAAGACATGTAAGGGTTAGCCTTGTTACTCTCAGTCGCCCTCTTCCTCAAACCAGTGTTTGTGCAGAAAGGTGGGGGTGTTGGGACATTGGAGATTCCTATAAAATAGGATCAGGCATGGGTACGGGAAAGGGGGGAATACTGCGTCTCACCATCGATTGTCTCACCCCCACTCCCTGAAGAACCCTCCCCCAAGTGATCCTCCCTTACTGGTCCACCCCCATGGTCTGGACCCAAAGGCGATGGTCGTGCCCTGGCCACCTGAGAGGGAGATCCCTGGGGACTAGTAGGTGAGGCACCCTTTGGTGTCTCACATACTGCATAGAGATTTTGATTGTTCCATCGAACTGTTGCCAGACAAAGCAATACCCCACAGAAAGGTTTATTCATTGTCTACATCTGAGAAAGAGGCCCTTCAGCAATACATTGAGGAATGCCTTAGGAAGGGATGCATTGCTCCTTCCACATCACCTTCAGGCTTTCTGTTGTTTTTCGTACAGACGAAAGAAGGGACGCTCTGTCCTTCTATTGACTACCCGCAGTTGAATGACATCACCCGCAAAGACAGATACCCATTACCCTTGATTTGCGATATTGTGGAATGTCTGGATGCAGCTCGAATCTACACAAAATGGAATCTCAGAGGGGCCTACCACCTGGTATGAATCAAAGAAGGCGATGAATTAAAGGCGGCCTTTAAGACACGATCTGGGCATTATGAATATCGGTTAGGGCTGTTCGGCCTGTGCAATGCCCTGGCCAGCTTCCAGAGCTTTATGGATAGCATCTTATCTGATTTGATCAGTATAACAGTTTGGGTTTACTTAGATGATATCCTCCTTTTTTTGGCTACGCTGGAGGATCACATTTGTCATGTTAAGGATGTACTGCACAGATTATCTGACAACTATCTGTTTGCCAAGGCTGAAAAGTGCCCTTTTCACCAGGAAAAGATGGAATTGCTGGGTTACATGGTCAGCAGTATGGGAATATACATGGGTCTGACTAAGGTACTTGTTATTCAGCTCTGGAAACAGCCACATGACTTGAAGTCCCTCCAGCCGTTTATGGGTTTTGGCAATTTTTATTGGTGCTTTTTACCCCGTTTTTCTCGTATGTCAGTGGCCTTGTCACCTTTGATCAGCAACAAGGTTCCTTTCCTCTGGCACACGCAGGCAGAAACAGCTTTTAGGGAATTAAAGGATGCCTTTATGTCTGTGCCCATACTCCATCATCCCAAATTAGAAGTACCATTTATTGTTGAGGCCGATGCATCCGACTTTGCATTGGGGCAGTCGTGCTGCAACACGACCCAGAAACCAGGACTGAACACTCCATTTTCTACCACTCACGCACACTGTCTCCAAGTGAACGGAACTATACGGTAATTGAAAAAGAACTGTTGCCATAAAAGCTGCTTTTGAGGGATGACAGCATCATCATTTGGGAGGTCGCTTTTCTGTGGAAGTACACACTGATCACAAGAATCTCCAATATCTATGTTCACTACAATGCCGGACTGCCCGACAGGCCCATTGGGCCTTCTTTTTATCCCATTTTGATTTTGTGGTGACGTATATACCCTGTGCCCTGAACCTGAAGGCTGATGCTTTGTCTCGCTCCTTGGAACAGGATTCGATAAGAAAGAACGCAAGCATCCCTCTGATCGCTGCAAAACACTTCCTGTTTGCTCTCCAGTGACTTCTGTGTACCTTCCTTCAGGACACATTATCGGATCCCGCAAGACCTGGACTGTTGCGCCAATCAAATGTATGTGAACGTGAAGGACTCTTGTTCTGTCAATAGTCCGAATAAAGTGCCTGACCTTGCCTGACTCTATTTGTGGGACAGTTCAAATGTGTTAAATGGTAGGCCCCACTTTGTAGTCCTATGTTGTTTCTATGGGTAATCCTCATTGCTCCCAATCACCTCTTCTTTGTCCCAGTATTTATTGGAAATTGGGCGGGGGAGATGGGGTATGGGTTGGTGTATAATTGGGAAAGGGGGAATACCATGTCTCGCCTAAGGGAGAATACCATGTCTCACCCTTGGGCATTCTCCTCCCAATCCCCTGTGACCCTCCACTCAGGTGATCCTCCCTCGCTTATCCACCCACAGGGTAGGGATCCAAAAGCGATGGCCCTTCCCTGGCCACCTGAATGGAAGATCCCAGGGGAGTAGGTGGGAGAGTACTGTCAGGTCTCTCACAATATATATATCTTGATTTCCATCAGATTTTTGTATCCTTCCGTTTCATTCCTCAAATGGTTCCTCTGCTTGCATTTCATTTGGTTCCTCAATCAGTCGTAAAGCTTGCTGGGATGACAGCTTTTCAATTGATTGATGTAGACCCATTTTTCCTCTGTCTGTTCTCATTTTGGGATGCAGATCTTGTAGGCAACAGGTGATATTTAATCTACAATTATAAAGGCACCACACCGAGACGGGAGAAAATTACGCTCCTTGGTCTGATTCCTTTGATAATCTTATAGGTAAACCTTGTCCCCAACTTCATGCTCTTTCTTTGTGGTCTTTAGATCAAAATAGGTCTTCATTCCTTAAGCCAACCTTTCTAAATTGCGCTGAGCATAAGCAAAAGTATGCTGCAGGTGCTTCCTTAAATTTTCAGTGTACTCACGAGTATTGGACACATTTATCAGTGTCTGCTCCTGCGTTCTATAGGGCAGATGCTGCGGTAACACCATTTTCTGTCCAGTCAAGAGCTCAAATTGAAATCTTTGTTGCAGAAGATGTCGTAGACCCAATAACCATCAGGCCAAGCGGTAATCGGATGATCCAACTGGGTCCAGAGTCTGCCACAAACTTCTTTAAGATATTCAGAATTGTTTTGTTTTATCTCTCTACCTCCACGCTTGAGGCAAGGTGTTAGGCAATGTGGAGTTTTCTTTTTACCCCTAGAATCCCCCACATCTTCGCCATCACCTAACTAGTAACATGGTTAACTCTGCCTGATTCAATCCTTTGTGGGAGGCCGAAATGATAGAAGACATGATTGATTATTAGTGCAGCAGCTGTCTCTTGCCTTACAGTTCAGAGCTGGAAGACATTGTACCAACTTTGTGAACAAGCATATCACAGTCAATATGTAGTTGTTTCCTCTAGAGGAGAGAATCACTGGCCCAATGAAATCGACTTGCAAATCTGACCAAAGCAGTGTCATTCCCCTTTTTTGTAGGGGTGCTCTGTGTATGAGTGAGCTGGGTTGAAATTGAGCACACACAAGACACTGCTTTAGGTATGTGTGGAGGTCCTGGGCCATGTGTGGCCAGTAGGCAACCTCGCTCAAGATTATCTAATGCTGTGTGAAACCCCCTATGACCGGCAGTGGCTGCATCATGGGCGTGGTTCAACATCCAGCTTCGGAATGAGGTAGGTACCACCCACTTGTCACAGCCAGATAATGCTCTCCTTACCAACAAACCTTCTTGGATCTGGAACATCAACATCCGGAGAGCCTCTTTACTGGTATAATCTGACTCTGTTAGAGTAAAACTCGGGGGGGGGGGGGTCTTCAATGTGTTGATAGAATTTTCCAATGATCGGGTCCTCTTTCTGTCCAATTATCAAATCTGCATCTGCAGTATCTTTACTATACTGGGCAGTCGAGAGTTCACTGTTGGCACAAGTCTGCGACCTGGCGACAGCAGCAATTTGGATTTCACCGAGCAGGTATTTCCTTTGTATGAAATCCCCCTGCAGAGTTCTGGTTTTAGCCAGCTGGTCAGCCAAGTCATTCTCAGTCTTATCTGCCCCTTCTATTTTGAAATGACCTTTTATCTCCTTCCGACAGATGGTCCTCTCATTGGAGGTCACAAGATCAATTGACTGGATCAATTTGGCATGCTTTAGGGGTTTAATGTTGGCCCAAAGCATGCCTCGATTCTTCCAGTTAATCAGCTGCTCCACAAGTCCATTCCTGACGTAATCAGTCTCTGTGATTATGACCAGTTGATTGAATTGCACTGCGGATGGTAACGGCCATCAACTCTGAAACCGGACTACTTCATGGTCCTATTTTATAACCAGCAGAGGGTTCCGGGGTATCATTCACCCAGTCGTTCCCAATGCCAGCCACCAGTTCCTTTTTCCCATTGTTGACAACATGGTAGGAACACCCATCCCCATAAACTGTGGGTATCCCGGACACAACCTTGTGTGGGGAAGTTAAGTACGCCTCCATGTTGTTGTTGGTCATTAGACTTTCATCCTTGAGACAGTTTTCTTGAACACAATTATGCAAGTCCACCAACCCTTCCGCTAGGGGAGTCTTCTTGTGTTGGCCAAATCTGACCTCCACAGGAAAGCCTTGCATGGGCAGAATCCAGGAGGTAATTCTGGAATTACTAACGTTCCCCACCCGTATTCTGTCACTTTGGAGATATTGCAATGGTTGGTGATGTAAGGAACTCATGGTGGCAACAGTAACGACAGACACAAGTGATCACAGTTCAAGGGTGTTTATTAAACTGTGTAATAGATGAGATAAACACACCCACACACATACAAGCATCAAATAATAATAAGGCAGTCCTAGTGGCGTCTTGTCAAATAAAAAGGCCCTATACTAAAAAACCTATTGCCAACCCTTACAGCTAAGTTACAAAATAGTGTGGGATAATGTTCATCAGAAAAGTAAGAAGTGTTCTCAAAATGAAAAGTCAGGATGGTATGGCTGGGGTCTCCTTTGTCCACGTTTTTAGCACAGGACAAAGCGGGACTCCTAAGCACAGCACACTCCTGGGCCTCACTAGCACAAAGTTACAGTTCGTTCCCAAAATATCAGGGCCTTCTGTGGCCAAGTCTCTTTTACACAAAGTCTCTTGCTTCAGAGGACCTGATGTGTTACAATCCACGAAAACACAAAGTTCCTTCAATAAATCTTCATGGGGCAATTACCCTTCGCCTTAGTATCCCCTCTGCCGGGCTCGGATTCCTCATACAACGTGTGCCTCCCTCCATCAGGTTCACTACGGCCTTTTATTCACAATGTAACATTCAAGAGTCTCAATGTCTTTTTAAACAACCATTCACTGTAGACAACCCTCACCCGGGTTCACTCTTGTCGACACAATGTTCACGGGTGTATTACTGTTCACCCTAATTCGCAAGCCTCCCCAGCCGAGAGCACAATTGCCAAATACACAGTTCACTTGGCTTTATCAATATGCGGGATTCACTCTCGTTAGCTTTCCCCTTGACATTCTGCCGTTGGGTTCACATAGCCATTCTAACACAGTTCATGATTTGCTCATTCTCATCAGAAAGCGGGGTTCCCTTTCCCTAGCTTTCTTTCGGCAGCCTTCCGTCGGGTTCACACATTCCTTCACTCACAATATTCAAAATCTCATCAGAAAGCGGGGGATCCTTTACCTTAGCTTTCTCCTGGCATCCCTCTGTCAGATTCACACTTGCCACAGCTCACATGAAAGTCACTGTAGGCTCCTTAGGTTCTTCCCTTTACCTAAGTCCGGGTCTTAGCCCCAGTCAGGCTTTCCTTTAAAGCCCCCAGCCAGGCTTCCCGTTACTTTCCTTCTTGTCAATGCATCAGAGACTTTTGATTGTAAAAGGGGGTTGACTCGACCCTTGTATGACCCCTCTGACTCTTCACGTGGCCTCTCCTAGGACCTCCTGGTACTTGTAGTTTTAATAAAGGGGACCAGCCAGAGTCCTTCGAATGAGCACCCACGTGGCGCCTGACCACAATGCAGCTGGTCCTTCACTGGCCTTTCTTTCAAGCTTTCACACACAAGTTCTTTGTTCAAAAGTTCATACAATGTTGCCGTTTGCAACTTTGGGCACACCACAGTCCGGTTTTCTATCAGCTCTCTCTCTGACTCCCCGGCTATGTTGAACCCACTGGCATTTCTTGTCTCAGGAGTCAAGGACAGCATCACGGCGGCAAGCACTTTTCCCCACTTTGGCTATCAGCACGGGAGGGCCCCGTGTACCGTTGACACCAGTCACACCACACACCAACTGGACTTCCTGGTCTTATGATTTCTCTTTTGGAGGCTTTACGGGTCTGAGTTGAAGGGCAAGGGCAATTTGCTCCTCGTCGTCCTTTCAGGACTCGCTGCCTTTTTCCTCCGTTTGAACTGCTGGTCTAGAATAGCTGCTTCCTCGTGCGTTCCGCCTTGCTCTAAGTGTATTTTCGTGCTCCGCCTTTTATCCGTGTGATGAATAGAAAGGGCTGCGAGGTGTGTGGAATTATTGGCACTTGCCTGACTCTGCCTGACCCTTGTGTTGGGACATGTCATGTAAACATCTTTGTTGTTAGTCCGTTGTCTGTCACGTTGTGAGAAAGTAATTGTGTAGGAAAAAGGGGAGTAGGTAGTGTTTCTAAATATCATGCTGGGCAGGATGGGGAAAAGTGTCATAGGAAATTATATTCCTCGTCCTGAGGGTTGTGGTGAGCTCGGAAGGGTGGGTTTTGTAGGGTTTGTGAAATGAGTAGAAGCGATTGTGGGAACTGTAGTGTTTTTTCACAGTCGACTAGGTTTTTGGAAAATGATAATCAGAGGGACGGGGAGAAAAATTACTCAGAGTACTCGAGTATGTAACTGGAAAATAGGGACTCTGGGAGATGTAGTTACCCACGGTAACATTGTTCAGGTTCCTAATTAGTTTCACAGAAAAGGAGGGGTGGTTGGATTTTGATAGGGAGAATGACTGTTGGGAAAGTGGCTTAATTTGGAATAGCCTACAAAGGCCTGAAGGACGTTGTCCTACTTGTCCTCTTCCCCGATGGAATACTGCATCTCACATGAGGCATTCCCCAAGCATAACCCCGGGCTCCCCAACCCAGGTGATCATCTCTCGCTTGTCCACCCCCAGGGTTGGGATTTGAGAGCGCCAGCCCTTCCCTGGCCAACTGAATAAGGGATTCTCGAGGTCTACTTGGGAGAATACCCTCAGGTTTCTCACAGTGAGGAGTCTCGACAATGATGTATGAATTGTATGCCCTTGTATGAATGGACGGTAATTTCTCAACGCCCACACCATTGCCAGGAGTGCTTTCTCGCAGTTATTAAATGTTTCCTCCAAAGAGGACGAAGTCTTGCTTGCGTACGAGATGACTTTGTTGACTTTATCGTGCTTTTGATACAAAACCACTGTTAGGCAAATATATGAGCAGCCCGTCTCCAAGAAGAACTCCTTCTTCTTCATGGGGTAAGCCAAACAGGAACCTGGAGAAGGCTTCTTTTCAGTTATTTGGTTGCCTCTGCTTGTTCCGGACCTTTCTCCCACTTGACTCCAGCCTTTAGTAAATGGACCAAGGGTCGAGTGACCTCTGCAAAGTCTTCAATGAACTTCGGACTATAACTACTGAGTCCAAGAAGGCTTCATAATTCTTGCAGAGTAATAGGATCTTTTAATTTCAATAAGGCTTCCACCTTCTTCGCCTGGGGATTAAGACGCTCAGGCGTGATCTCGTGCCCTAAGAAGTGCACTTGGGTCTTACACCACTGTGCCTTTTGAAAGGACAGTTGTGCTCTGGCTTTCTTCAAATGGGTCAGAACATAGCCAATTTCTGCTATATGTTCCTCCACAGTTGAGCTCTTGATCAGAACATCATCCTCAGAGGCCAGGTTTCCCCTTTCGCCCAAGTTGGGCATGGCTTTATGTAGAATGATGTTAAACTCATTGCTGGAGTTCATGCATCCAAAGGGAGTTGAGGTCCACGTGGTGTACTGCTGGCCCCCGAAGGCAAACTTATACTGGTCTTCCCTACTCATGGGTACTGTCCAGTAATCGTTAGTCAGGTCAATGGCAGTGTACAGCTTTGACCCTTGGATCTGTGCCAGCCCTTGATCGATCTAGGGAAGTGGTCATCTTGACATGTGGACCCATTTGTTCAACTCCATCGGGTCTGCACATAGTCTCCATTGACTGTTTGGTTTGAGTATCCCCAGTACCGGGTTGTTGAAGGTACTGTGGATATGACAGATTATCCCACGGGATTCTAAGTTCTTAAAAATCTCTGTGAGCGACTACATGGACGCTAGAGGTAACCGGTATTTTTCACAAATACTGGAGCCATCTCGGGGTCCATGGGTATGGTGGTTGAATGAATGGATGTGCGTCCACAGTCGTATGAATCCAATGGAAAGATATCTTGGAACTCCAGGAAGACCTGTTTTAGCTTTTGTCTTTGCTCCTTGGTCTCACAGGCATCAGCAAGATTGATCCTTTCCTCGACCATCTGCTTGAAATCTGGAAAGACCTCAGGCTTGGCAATTTCAGCGGTATCCTCCAGTTGGGTGGAGAGATCTCTTCTGATTGTGTTGACCTGGACAGAAGGTTCCAGGGGGTTCAAGGCAGTGGTCCTTGACTTGGAACACTACCCTTTCCCTTCTGATGTCACAGGTCACCTATTCTCCCCGTAGGGGCAGGAAGAGGACACCAAGAAATTCACCCCATGCCTAGTAAAAACCTTTTCTGGAGGAATACCGTCACTGATGCTCAAACAGTTGATTGGGATTGGCCCCATGATTTCATTACCTAAATCAATAGAATAATGTTGGGCATCAACAGCCATTCGAACAAAGGTGTCTGCGACCAAAGTAATACTCTGCGGGTCGCTGTCATCCACCAATATTCAAATGGTTTTGTGTTCTAGGTCTACTAGAGGTGTTGGAGTTAAATACAAACCTTGTTGTTGGAGATGGGAATTTAGATTTATATAGGTGTCCTGATGTTTGAGGTTCTGTCCTCGCTTATGTTTGAGGGAAAGAGTGACTTGTCGCACCTGTCCTGTGATGGTAACCTCTTCTCTAACTTGAACTCCAATGGCAAAAAGCAGCAATGGAGCTAACCGAAATGCTTTTTCATTGTTCTCAAAGCCCATGGGGTTACCCCCCAGTCGGGGCCATGCTTTATTATTTATTAGGTCCAAATTGATTGCAAACCAATTGAAAATGTCACTGCCCAAATAAAAAGCAGAAGGGACATCTCTCACGACCCAACAATTATGCTCCATGAATTTGGAGTTTCCAGACCTACTTCCCATTTGTCAATTAATTTAAATGTGGGACTGGCCTGATATTTTGGGAGTTTCCTGAATAATTCTTCATTGATGAAGCTCCTTTCATTATTCAGGCATACTCTGGTGAGCACCAGCTCCTTCCCCTCATTTAACTGAATGGGGAAAAAACTGTTTGCCCTTTTTCTGAATGTCCGTCACACTTTGAGCGGGTTCTTCCCTGTCTGGTGTCACGGAACTCAATGTTTCTTCTGATTTTTGATTGGTGTAACATTTTCGAGTGTTGCCTTCCAGTGTGGATTGCCACTTAAAACTGTGAGGAAGGTTGATTTTCAAGAATGGAGAAGGGTACCCATCACCAGTTTGTTCTTCTACAGAGATGACACTAATATCTGGGAACTGGTTATTCTAGAAATGGAATTCTACATTCTCAGAACGTTGATCAATTAAATGACAGGTACCATTCCTGCTTATATAATTGGTACTCATTTTTAATTTTATAAGCTGCTTAGTCTGGGTCAAGAGGACCTTGTTTACACAGTTGATCAGAGGTGATACCATCCTCAGGAGATTGTTCCCTAGTAAACAAGGTGTGCCCTCTGGAGTCACAACTATCACCGGATGTTTAACTGAATGTCGCCCAATTTTTATTTCTAGATCTGCAGTCCCTTCGACAGAAATATCATTCCCGTTGACATTTTTGAGTTGTCCAGAAAGTGGTGTGAGGGGAATCTGGTGGCCCTCCCCCCGTCCTGAGTTTAGTCGGTCAAAGGCTTTTTGGACAGGACGGTGTCTTTGGATCCAGTATCCACCAGAGCTGATAATTCACACTGACCCTGCACCTTGACTGGTGCATAAAAATGGCCTTCTTTCTCCTCCAAGGTACAAAGAAAGTGTCCGGTGGTCATTTTCTTAATATTTGACTGCAACACTGTGTGATCTTGGGCAATTTTCTGTGTCGGAGTTCGGGAATCTGTAAAGAGAACTTTGCAACTCGCAATGGGAGTCGTTGGGGACGCTTCCTTTTCCCTGGCTCCTTTCCTATGAAAGATACCAATGCTGGAGAACCGGAGTTACAGGTAAGTAACTTATAGCTTCTCCAGCATTGGATCATTCATAGATTCACACGCTGTGAATAGATTACAAAGCAGTATCACTACAATAACTATGGGCACAGGCAAACTCCTAGCAGAACTTACAACTGGAGACTTCCTAACCTCATGCAAAATGTTTCTGTAGAACCAACTTGCCGACTCTAGACTCTTCTGCGGTATCTCTATCGAAACAGTAGAACCTGGTGATTGTATGCACTGATCTCCAGGTGGCTGCACGGCAGATGTCAGGCAGCGGGATTCGGAGAGAAAAGCAGTAGTTGTAGCCACTGCTCTGGTGGAGTGTGCCTGGGGCCTGCCAGGCAGCGGTCTGCTGGCCTGCTGATGGCAGAATGAAATGCAGACTGCAATCCATCTCAAAATGGAAGACTTGGAGAGAGCCTTTCTGGCCCCAGAAGGTCCAAATGTAACAAACAGTTGTTCTGTTGCATGGAATGATGCAGTGCATCCTATATAATACTTGAGGGCGCACAATACATCCAGCGTGTGTAGGGTTCACTCCGCTGGAGACGTTTGTGTGCCAAAAAATACAGGCAAAACCACCTGCTGATTGAGGTGAAAAGAGGATGGCACCTTTGGCATAAACAAGTTAGCAAATTGTACAATCACACTGCGCCAGTCACTGTATGGTTTACTGCATGAATGCAGAAATAATTTTAATCAGATGTCAGCCTGACACGTGTTTTGCCCAAACAGAGCTCTTCTTCTGAGGCTTAAAGTATTCTTGTCGATGACGAAACCTTAATATAATTGCGCTGTTGCGTCTCACCAGATTAAGTACCAGCCTTTTTGCGTGTGAATGGCGTTACGAGGGAGGATTGTACAATTTGCTAACTTGTTTATCCTGTTGTGGAATATTGGGCAGAATATCCACGTCCTACAATCGCCCGCTTGCCATCCTTGAATATATTTTGCACACAAGCGGTTGGGCACCTTTGTCTTTCTGCCACTGGATTTGTTCTTCACCTTTGGCATAAAAGTTGGGTTAGTACGTAGAATAGCCTTGTCCTTCTGAAACGTCAAATAGGGTGGTTTAGAAGAAAACACCTGGATTTCACCCACCCTTCTGACCGATGTTGGCTGTCTTCCAGGAAAGATGTTTGATGGATGCCTGGTGCATGGGCTCGAAAAGCGGTCTCATGAGCCTTGTGAGAAGAATATTTAGCTCCCACGGAGGTGCAGGGAGACAGACCGGTGGAAAAGACCAGAACAGCCCCCTTAGGAACACCTACACTAGCCGCTGTGACCATAGAGACAGCACCCCTGTAGAGCGGTTGTATCTGGAGATCGCCACGAGGTGTACTTTAATGGAGGAATGCGTCAAGCCAGATTCAGCCAGGCACAACAGATAAGGCAACAACTCCTCCAGCCGGATAGTCTGAGGTTGCAATTGATGGTTCCTGCACCATACCTGAAAACGTTTCCATTTGCTCCTGTAGCACTTTAAGGCGGACAGAGCTTTTGCCCTGGCCAGGATCTCGTGGCAATTCTGAGGAAGGGACAGAGCCCTGAACTCTAATAACACAGGAGCCAGGCCGTCAGATTGAGAGAGGCCAGTTTGTGGTGTATAACTGCCCCCTGGTGACTGGTGCGGCCGCAGCTTGATCGGCGGCACTTAAGGGAGGGTCAGGAAATCGGAGTACCGCACAGGGGCCACTAATATCAGTTTGCACTGATACAGTCTGAAGGTGTGTATGACTCGAGGCACCAGTTGAATTGGGGGAAACGCATCCAGGAACCTCTCTTCCCATTGAAAAGCAAAGGCGTCCACCATTCCTCCGGATGGGGAAGAGGCTGGCAAAGGTGTTGTAGCGACTGTTTTCATATGTGGAACAAAGGTTGCTTTCTGGAGTGCTCCATGTCTGAAACAACAGGTGAAGCTGGTCGTCGTGCAACTCCCACTCGTGACAAGAGGGCAACTGCCTGCTGAGGGAGTCCATCAGAGTGTTCTGAATACCTGGCAGGTGGAGCGCAATGAGAAATAGGCCCTGTTGCAGAGCCCAATGCCACAGGGCTTGGGCTTCCCTGGAAAGATGAGGGGACCTCATTCCGCCTTGCTTGTGAACTAAAATATTGAAGTTGTGTTGTCAGTGTAACTCTGAACAACCTTTCCTGTTAGGAGGGGCAGGAAGGACTTCAGGGCCCAAAATATTGCCTGCAACTCCAGCAGATTGACGTGCTGGATCTTCTCCCTCTCCGACCAAAAGCCTTTGGCATGTTGGTCTTGACTGTGGGCTCACCAGCCCTCCAGTGAAGCGTTCGTCATGACAGTGGCCTGATGGTCCGGCAATCTGAACGGGGCGCCCGGCAGTAGATGCTCCCTCACTGACCACCAGTGAAGACTCCACCTGAAAACCAGAGTCAGAGCAATGCGGTCGTCCCAGGACACTGAGGCTTGGATCCACCGGGCATCCAGGAATTCCTGCACCGGTCTCATGTGTTACCGGCTGTCGGTGACCAATGGGATGCATGATGACAATATCCTCAGCAGGAATTTGTAGCTGCAAACAGTCATTGTCTGGGTGCCGTTGAGACAGCGCACCTTGTGCAGAAGAGCTGCTATCCTTTCTTTTGATGGTCTGGCGGTGCAGGTGTTGGTGTCTAGCCTTGCTCCCAGATAGTGTGCCTGTTGAGATGGAACCAGGCACGACTTTGGGAAGTTGATGGAGAACTCCAGCTGCTGTAGACACTGGATGGTGACAGAGGTGTTGGCTTCTGCAAGCAGATAAGAGGATGCCCTCACCAACCAGTCGTCCAAATGCAGGTAGACGTGAACGCCGTTCTGCTGAAGGTGAGCCACTACTGGCGCAAGGCATATGGTTAAATGGAAGGGCCTTGAACTGATAATGCACTCTTGCCAACATGAAGGGTAGGTAGCGCCGGTGTGAGAGGTGAATAGGAATGTGAAAGTAGGCGTCCTCGAGGTTGAGGGACGCCAGGAAGTCTTCTTGTTGTAGCTGCGACAACACCTGCTGTAGTGTGACCATGTGGAACGTCTGAGCCTTTAGGAACTTGTTGAGCGCCCTGAGATCTAATATGGGTCTCCAACTCCCTGACTTGGTGTGCAGTGATTCTTTCCTTACCATGAAGTAGTGGGAGTATACTCCTGTGCCCAGTTCATCTCTGGGAACCTTTTCCACCCTGCCCTCCTGCAGCAGCGGTCAAATCTCCTGAATCAAGAGGTGTCGCAACTTCTCTGGTTTGTGTGCGGGAGCAATGTCCGCTGGGTAATCTGAACTCCAGTGAGTGACCCTGCTGGTGGAGGGATAGCACACATTCGTCAGTGGTGATGTGTGTCCATTCGTTGACAAATCTTGACAGATGTCCTCCCACTGGAGTGTTGAAGTAGGAGGGCCTGGCCCCGGCTGGTCATGCCTGTTTGCCGGACTGGCCCCTAGATTGGGAGGAGCCACAGTGTCGCTGCCAACCCCTGTAGGAATGGGACCTTTTACTGTACTGGTCCCCTGATGAATACAGGGTCTTGTCAGAGGTGGAAGACTGGTATGTAGCGTGGTTATCTCGCAAAGTCCTGCCATACCGCCCTTTTCCTAAATGAAAGGACTGGCACCTTTGTTGTAGCGTGCCCAAGGAGTGAGCAGTTTCTGTGTCTGTTTTTATGTACTGTAAGGCTTCATCCACCATCTTCCCAAACAGGACAGAGCTATCAAAGGGCATGTCCACGACCCTGGACTGGACATTGGCCGCAAATCTGTTGCTTTGAGCTAACCCTGTCTACGAAAGACTGCTCCATTGCTAAGCTGATGAAAATCAGTCTCGGCGATGTCTAAAGAGACCATAATGGAATAATCTGATGCCAACTCACCACATGAAAGATGCTTAAGGCCTCCTGCTGCTTGTCATCTGGCAGGAACTCCAGCAAAGGGCCTAACCTGTACCACAACTCGCGATTGTAATGTGCGAGTATGGCCATTGCATTAGCCGCCTTGATAGTTGTGGTAGCGGTAGTGATGATCTTCTTACCGAAGGCATCGAGGCGGTTCCCTTCCTTGTCTCGGGGAACAGAGCAGGACGAAGATCGGTTTACCAACCTTTTCCTGGCAGCCGGTAAAACAACAGAATCTGGTGTGGGTTGAGTGCAGAGGCAGGCGGCAATGCTTTCTGGGGCTTTGGACTTTTTGTCAAACCGCTCATTTTTAGTCAGTGCAGTTGCTGGATGCGCCAAGGTGATCGCGCCATCCTCCCAAATGTCTCCTAGCAGCAGGATAGACATGACAGATTTGCTGCGCTGTTCTCTGCATTGGTATAAGACACTGGCCCTCATTACGAGCATGGGGGTCTGAGAAATATGGTACCTGTAAGCATGCCGGTACCGTAATTCCCAGACCGCCATACTACAGGCTCTGCTCGCGGGAACCGTTTCACCCGCCAGGTTTTTCCTGGTGGGTGTAACGGCATCCGCAAGCAGAGCACGTCGGATGCACCGGCACATGCAGAGTTGTGCCAGTGCATCTGACGTCCCCATCCCCATTCAGCCCTATGGGGCAGAATGGGGTTGAGGAGGCCCTTGATTCCGGCACCCAAAAATGGGCAAGTACCGGGTCCTCCTAACTCGGCATGACCCGGTTCTTGCCCATTCATGGGTGCTGGAAAAAATGCAACTCCGGCGGCAGCCGTGCCGTTTTTAACAGCACGGCTACCGCCAGAGTTGTAATGAGGGCCACTCTCTTTTCGTTGCTCCTCTGGTGCAAGGCTGAACATGGTGGCAAAGCCCCTACCTCATAAGGGGGAGAGTCCCTGAGTGGAACTTCATCTGGCTCCCCATCAGCTATGATAACATTGTCAAACTCATCAGTGTGAGTTGTGTGTGTGTGTGGAGGTCCCGTCGTCAGGATATGTGTCTGTTCCAGTCCCCACTAACCTCTCTGGTACTGAATGGTGTTTCTGCCTCCTCTGGGGGAAAGGGATGTCATCATTTCCCTGGAAGGCCCGGGGACTCTGTGAAAGGTCACCTGATTGGTTCAATAACTGGGGCTGGTGTAGGCAGCTGTTGCTGTAAGGTCGCAACAAGCTTGGTTAGAGTAGATAATATGTCTAGCGACATGTCTCTTCGTGGAGGCAGTGATGGCACTGTTGGATGGCTTGTGCTTAGTGCATAGGGGTTAAGCTTCTGTGAAGCAATGTTCTGCGTTCTGGTGACATGATGGCCTCCTCCTCCTATTCATCCACGTCTGATTGGGATAGACTTGGCTCTGGTATGATAATCCTACCTGGTAGCAAGGCCTCCCCAAGGTTAGGGAATGATGTCCCTCGCTGTGTTGTCAATGCAGACACTGCAGTGATGGGGTTGTTCAAGAGGCCAGTGACAATGGCACTGGTAACAATCGTATGGCCGGAATCGCTTTTCTCCATCAACGAGGTCTTCAACTGTGTCGTCGATGAGAGTATGACAATTGGGACAGAGATACCATAAACGAGATCTTCATGGACGTGGTCATCGACATTTTTGTTGAAGCCGTGGTAGTCATGGCCAATGACAGTTTTGTCATTGATGAGGTAGTCATGGCCGTGGACAGCTTCGTCGATGATGAGGTAGTCGTGGCCATGGACAGCGATAAGGTAGTCGTGGCCGTGGATGGCTTCGTTGATGGTGTGCCGTTGGACAGCGTCAATGCTCTCAGTGTAGACAACCTGGAGTGAGACTTGGTCGTTGACAATGAATGCTCTGTCGCCGACATCAGCGACGAGCTAGTCTTCGAAATTGAAGTTGAAGAGTGGCTATCAGACTTTGAGGTGGACTAAGAAGACGTTGCCTCCCTAGGGTGATGGAACAGGACTTGGTCTTCCTCCTCTGCCACCAACCATTGGGCACTAAATTTTGGTGAATACCGGTCTTTGTGCGAAGATCTGGGCTCGTCGTCTGAGGTGTCCTTGTGCTTCTTACTGCTGGTGGCCTGGACTTCATGTGACCTAAACCTCTTACTAGAGGTTGTTCGCTGGGTCATCCTGCCCTTCGGTAATGAGGCATGACTTCGTAATGAAGCAGAGTCAGAGGCCCCGCTGGCATCCTCGAGCCACGTGACGAGTCGGCAGTGACGATCCATCAGCGTTTTGTTGGAAACTGGCAATATTTTGCAGTCCTGGATGACATGGTGAGGATGAAGACAGAGGTAGTTGTCGTGGTGATCCTCCACATAGACATTCTTCAGTCCACAGTGGGCACAGGCCTTGAACAGGCTCTTACTTGTGGATTTGGACGCCATGAGGTAGGCCCATCTGCGCAGATGAAGCTTCATCGAAGATTACAGGTGGCGGGAATGGTCCATATAAATTTGTAGAAAATTCGAAGAGATGATTTTTGAGGACTCCCTACACTAACGTGCAGTAAGGAATCTAAAGATGGCCGACACAGGAGGTACTAAGTGAGGTGTTCCTATTGGCTGTGGGCAGTATGAGCCAAAACGACAATATTAGAGCACAAAAGTTACTGAAACTGCTCTATGTTACCAAGGATTTCCAACCTGATGACGGGGAATATTCACAGCATGTGAATCTATGAAAGATCCCAGGCTGCAGAAGTGGGGAGAGAAGGAGAGGGTGGAGTCAAAGATGACACCAAGGTTTTTTGCCTCGCAGGAAGGTGAAGGAAGAGGGCACAAGGAGGGCGGCCAGAGTGAAAGCGGGAGCAGGGGTCCCAATGAGAAGGATCTCTGTCTTGCTGCATTAAGGCAGAGGTCGTTGGTGGCGCACCAATGCTGGATCGCGGATAGACAGTCTGGAATGAGCGAGAGAGGAGAGGAGGCTGAGGGGAGCCTGGAGGAGAGCTGAGTGCCATTCGCATAACACCGAAAATTATAAGAGAAGGTGGGCCAAGGGGGCCAAGTAGACATTGAAGAGCCAGGGTGAGAAGTTAGAGCTCTGGGGACACCACAAGTGGTGAGAGAGAGAGGTGGTTGAGAGAAAGGCCCCAAGTTGGAACTGGAAGGGTCAGTCCAGGAGGAAGTTCAGCCATTCCACAACCTGATCTTTGATGCCCACCTTCTCGCGGAGTGGCTTGATCAGGATGGAGCGGTTGACCTTGTCAAAAGCAGAGGTAAGGTCAAGGAGGATGAGGCCAGAAGGAAGGCTGGAGTCAAGATTAGCGAGCACGTCTTCACGGGTGCTCAGGAGAGCAGTTTCTGTGCCTCTGGCTGCTCTGAAGCCAGACTGATGGTCATGCAGACAACCAACAGATTCAGTGTGGCGAGTAAGCAGGGAGATGGCCAGCTTTTCCAGGACATTGCCCAGGAAAGGAGTGAGAGAGATTGGGTTGTAGTTTGCCAGACAGGTAGGATCAGCAGAATGTTTTTTGAGGAGGGGGTGCACAAGGGAGTGCTTGAGGAGAGAGGGGAAAGATCCAGTGGCGAACAAGTGATTGCAGAAATCGGCCAAGCTGGATTGAGGGTGTCAATGTGGTCCTTGATGGTTCTGGAGGAGCAGGGGAGCACCTGTTTGGATGACACTTTCATTGATCAGACTTGTCTAGAAACCTCATCAGGTGTTGTCAGAGGGAAAGAGGAGAAAGGAGGAGGAAAGGGAGAGGCGACCGGAGGGAGGCCACGAGAGGTAGAGGGAAACGAAGAGGAGAGCGAGGACGGGATAGTTTTAGTGGTGAAGTAAGAAGACAGAGCTGTACAGAGGGCTTTATAGGGAACATGAGAGGTGGAGACTGCAGAAGGATTGGCCAGCCAGAAACCCATCTTAGATGGCCATTACAGTTCCCTGAATTGCAGGTGGATGAATTTTATATCACCACAAACGCATGGAAATTATCTAAAAAATGAAACATACATGTAATCAGTACGACTTATGGTTTCTGAGAAAAAGGCCAAAGTTATAATAGTCCTTTAAAATGAATAGTAAATCTTCATGTTGGGCAAATGGTAGCTCTCCTGCCTCCAGGTCATTTGTCTCTTTGGGCCAGCCTGTAATCAGAGTTTTTAATAGTCTCTTTGTGTTTGAAATGTTGCTGTTTGAAGTTGGTGGCTACAGATTGTAAATGGGGGTTGCATTTGCTACACAGAGATAATGAGCTGGGCCAGTCCTGTTATGTCACAAGGCATGTTTCTTATCTGAAAGTGGCCATCATGCCGATCTGTGAGGCATCTATTTCTTGTATTTCTTTGAAAGTTCAGCTCCTCTTAATTGTAGCCCCTGTTTTCATACATCCCCTCTACATTTCAGGCATGCACCAGCCTAGAGCCCAGCCTTCAGGGACAACACCTTTCAGCCAGGCCACATTTTATTGCAGTTGTAAACAGCTGAGATGCAAGCCAGGATTTCATTGGGGTAAGTCCTTTGTGAAGTTTGCCCATTGTCCCACCATTTGTCCTTGGCTGAAGGGAAGTCACATATTGCAATTTCTAACATCAGCCTTTATTCTTTGACATACAGTGTGTTTTACTGATCTGGTTTCACTTTGCTTTTGTGCTGAAAGTGCAGGGCTGTTTCTTTCAGTCATTAATAAAATACACCTTTTATTATCTGCTGTTTGTTTTTCTGCTGAAAAGTGGGTCTGGATTGGCACAGTGTGCCCCCTTTTGATAGGTGACAGTTTAATTGAACAATTATGCATTTATTTCTCAGCCCGCAATATGATGTGCTTTTCCAATCTGTACTCGGATTACATTTTTGTTGTTGCTTTCTCTGGATTTCCCTTGCATAAAGACACCCACATAACATAGTCTGCCTAAACAGGCCCAATTGTGCATGCAGGTTTCTGAATGCTGGCAGGTCATTTCCTGTGGGCCCTTTGGTTCCATAGGTTGGGGCCTTTGATTACACCCCACAAGTTAAGTCACCTGCTGAAGCTATAACATCTGGAAACATGAAAAAGACAGATCTACTTTTTTTTTTTGCTAAAATGACAAATTGCACATCACTATAAGGGATAGTAATTAAGCAATAACATACAAGCGGTGGGCTGGATCTGGTGGTAAGGGCTTGGAACCCAAGTTTTAAGAGGGCCTTTATGATGTACCCCGGCACCGTAACCAGCCGATCCAGCCCACAGGCTCAGTTGTTATTGCTATTAGCACCTCGGGTTTTCAATTCAGAAACCCAGGTTGCTAAGAGCAATGTATTTTGTTTGAATGAACGGGACGCCTCGCGGCTTTACGTTCATGCAAACAAAATACTTAAGACAGCCACTGTGGAGATGGAAGGCGTGGCAGTTGGCCAACACTGAAGCAATCAGGTAAGGGACGTTGGGGGATGGGGAGGGAAGAGATCGGGACTAGAGGGACAGGGAGAGTGGGGGCAAGATGGCAGGGAGGGTGAGAGCAGCCTTCAGATTACGCAGAACGTTGGCTTGGATCATGGGATTCAGCCCACGATCGGAGCAAGTTGATTGGCTGGGAACCTGATTGGCTGGCACCCCTGCCAAACAATAGTCAACTGGAGAAAACCATATTTTTCAACAAATGGAACACCGCCTTGGCACTGTGGGTGAATTCCAGGAAAGATCTGGCGGAACATGTCTTGGAGCTGTGGTTGAAGATCGACTGGTGGTTACCAAGAAGTCGCCTACACCTAGTGGCGTGACGGAAAATTGACTAGCAGATGGGCACTGATAACCACAGATACCTGATTTCACCTCTGGCTACAGTCACATTGTCACTAACTGGGTCTGTATCTACACGTTTCCATATTGATTTTGTATTTTGGAGCTGAGTAGCCCACTACACTTCGATGATGCTCCACCACTGCAGGGTTCTACAACCTGAGGCTCCTTAGGTGTTTAAGAATATAATTCCCATGATCCTTCATCACTGACAATACTGGCTGCGGCTGATGGACTTTGCAGCCCAGAACATCTGGTGAGCCTAATGTTGCGGGCCCCTGTTCAATTGGCACTAACGCTCATACACCATTCAAGCTGTTCTACTTTAGATGAACACAGTTCACTTTGTAATCATCGCTTCTAGCTCCACTGCTGCATACCTGCGCTTGTCATGATGGTGTCTGTGTGTGTGTTTACGGATACATGCTTGCTGCATTAGCCTTGGCCTTGTACAAAGGTGGGCAGGTGGACCTCAGGTCCATTTCTCTGGTTGCATATTATTGGTGGCCTTTTGACATCAGCATGCTAGTGTGCGCACCTGCCTTGTAGTGTGTGCAGTTTATGATGGGCTTGATACTGTATGTAATACTTTAGAAGCCACACCATGTGGTAATACAACAGCACGGTAGGCAAGGCTGGAAGTGAGAGCGAGTGAGAGCGAGAGAGAGATTTTATATAGTTGTTTTATATAGTTGTACTATGGGATGTACAATTGCATGATACACATTTCACTGCTGTAATAATAACTACTAAGAAAGAATTATGTAAGAAGTTCATCTTTTTGATATTTAGAATTATTGGTACATGAGAGTCCAGCTCTGTGATCATGACGGTAATGTTTGTTATTGCATGCTTTTCTGAACAACTGTGCCACTTTATCAGAACCTCCGGACTGGGGTGGGACGACGAAAGGTCCCTGTGAAAGCGGTATAAAGGGAAATATTTTGCTTTCTCTCTGCCCACCAGAACTGAATTCTGAAACATCCACTTGTTTTGCCACCAGCTAGTGTTGGGTGCAATAGGGGACAGCCTTGCCTGGGATATGCTGCCTTTCAGTCAACCAGAGTTGTCCAAATTGTCTGGCCCGAAGCATCTGGCCATGCGGATAAGGTGTTGCAGGAACACCTACTACCTATCGCCGACTGAGGCGTGGCCCTTCCCCTATACTAGCTTGTTTTGTGTGTGTCACAGCTTGTCTTGCAATCTGCTACTGTAGTTCACTTGGTTCAATTGTATTAAACCTAGACTTTTGGTCCCAGAATGGGCGAGCATGCGCAATGTAGCTGGTGGTATTGAGTTATCTGCTAACAATCCGTAAGACAATAAGTCGTAGCTAGGGATGTAACGGTATAACAGTATACCGTTAAAGATACCGTGAACAACTTAATTGAACAATAATAACCGTCACGTTGTTTATACCGGTATACCGTTTATACCGTTAAGTGTGCTTTTCAATCTGATATGGAAAGGCTGCAGTAAGCAAGTGCTGCAGTCTTGGTCTTGCACTGTTGGATATACTGTCTGCCTAGGGGGCCTTGTTTGTCAGACAAGAGCATAGGGAAAGTGAGGTCACATTAGTAAATGCAGCTTTGCTGTGGTCTTTCTCTGTGATAAGAGTCGGGTCAAAGATAAGCTGACTTTGCGCAAATTGTGTTGAAAGCTGCCCAGTGCCCGAACCTTTGTGTTCCCCATGCAATGCTGGTAACCATGATGAGTTGACTGACTGGCTCTATAAGTATACCGGAGACTCCAGTTCATAGACTCCGCCAGACCTGGATTTCATGGGCAAACTAGAACTAAGTTATTTTGTTTCTGGCATTCTTTATTTGAAAGGCAGCATACAGATTTTAAACGTTTTCACACAGTCCTGCTGCTCCGCGCTACAGGTCAGATCTTCTATGGTGATTGTCCCGATTTTCAATTTGCAATTAGCAAGACCACAGGGACATCATGAGGGTGAGTTGAGGGCCTGAACTGAAAGTGAGCATTTTATTTTTCCTTTTGTTCGTATGTAAACAAATGTAATAAAATGTTCAGTGACTTGCAAAACAGTGGAGCCAGGAGCACTTTGCTTAGCAACTACTCAGCCAGCAGGAGCAGAAATATATCGATTCAGCCTGGCCCAGCATCATGTGCCATTAGTTCAGTAAGTTAAGGTCCTACTGCACTGAGCAAATTGTAAAAAAAAACAACGGCCAGTGAAGTCCTGCATATCGAATTACTCTCCCCAGGGTTTAGATTCAAGGAACTTAAGTTCCTCATGGTTATGGATCGGATAGCCATCCAGTTCTGTTTTAGCTTAGAATTCTGGGATTTGTAGTTTTCTCACCAATTTGAAAGATGGGGAACTACACATCCCAGAATTCAAAGGGGGAATGAACTGGATGCCCTTCTGATTCATGTCCACAAACAACTTTAGCTCTGTAGACCAGGTATGGACTGGCCTTTAGGCAATAGGCGCATGGCCGAACCTGTCATGATGCCTACCTCCAAGGAGCCAGACAAGGCCCGGCACCCTCAGAGGCAGGCAACATGTATACTAGGGAAGTCCCAGCCACCCCAGATAGGGGCTCTTTGGACTCAGTCCTGGCGCTGTTGGCGTCAGGCTCATAAAGGATAACAGTCCTGGCACCATCGGCGCCAGGCTCATACAAGATATGGAAGTAATAGTGTTTGGTGCAAACTTACCTGGCAGACCATGCTGCAATTTCCTTACTTGGCAGATCATTCTACAACTTCCAGATGAAAAAGGAACTACTTAACCACACGGGTGTGGCTGGTGGCAGGATACATACCTTCAGTGGAAGGATACATACCTGGGACTACTTGAAAGGCTATTTAAGCCACGCCCAGACAGCAAACCACGCTTCGCGTTGTTCTGCTCATAGCAGCTGGACGCTCACCGTGCCTGCTCCAGTCCTCGACCACGCCTGCCAGCATCCTGGAAACACCTAAGGATAGAAAAGGGAAGAAGAAACAGGTGAAAACAAACCTTACCTGTTAAAGCTGCATTCCGGATTCAGCACGCCAACGTTCCTGCAAAAAGACATCATTTTAAATACTCACTGCGTCGCATACATCTCAGCGCACTTCTCTTACCTGCACGTGGCGCCTTCGGCTCTGCGACGCCCATCCGGATCTCCTGCAGCATTCCAGCACCTACGGGGAGACCAAGAGAAGAAAGCAAGGTGAGAAGGGGAAAATAACCAAGAAGCACTTACCTGCCAAGCTAATTCTTCTTACTTTCGGGTCGATGCCATTCCTTGGGCATTTCAGCACCCCGGCCCCTATGGGGAAAAAGCAAACATCACATTAGTGAATGCAAGAATCGTAGCAAACGAACTATTTAAAACTTACCTGCTTACACGTCGGACTCTGCTTCTGCTTCATGCCGGCTCCATTTCTTCGGCATTCTCGAACTCCGGCCCCTAAGGAAAAAGAGACAGGAAAAGACAGTAGTGGGCCTACACCAAAACTCACCTGAAATCAGGTTTTCGACGGAAACCGCCCTCAGCCCGGACTCTTCCATTACCTGCAAAAGAGAAGAGGAACAGTTTAGACTCAAGCTTGCCATAAACATTTACGGTACTTACCGGAACAGACAAGCAAACTCGAACTTACTATCCAGTGATGTAACTGGATCCCAACGCGCCCCTGCATCAGAAGCAGGATGGAGAGCTTGCCTTTTCAATCCCTAAGGTAAGTCTCCACAGGGAATTACAGAAGGGTTGCAAGGAGGGTGAGAAGGGAAACGGGAGATCAACACAAAACCCGCAGAGTATTAACCCTTCCTTTTCGCTCACAGAAGGGTATTCAACCGAGCCAGACAAGCCGGATTTGGGAACCCAGCCACTCCATCTTCAGGGTGCTGAACATCTCCTTCGAAGAGGCCACTGCCGTCCAGACCACGCCCGCGCCTCCATGGGAACCAGGTGAGCGTTACAGAGGTGAGAAGGGGAACGGGAGATCAACACAAAACCCGCAGAGTATTAACCCTTCCTTTTCGCTCACAGAAGGGTATTCATCCGAGCCAGACAAGCCGGATTTGGGAACCCAGCCACTCCATCTTCAGGGTGCTGAACATCTCCTTCGAAGAGGCCACTGCCGTCCAGACCACGCCCGCGCCTCCGTGGGAACCAGGTGAGCGTTACAGAACGCGAAGCCTACCCACAATTACCCACCCAGGCACCATGGAGACTTCCGAAACAGACCAACTGGCCCAACTATTGGGGGAATTACGGGCGGAAGTTCACGCCGCCCGCCAAGAAACCAACGTTCTTCGAAGAGAACTGATCTTGTCCAAAGAACGAACCGATGACCTGGCTAAACAGCTTTTGCAGAATCAGGCTGGACAAACGCCATTACCTGCTTCCGGGAGAGAGTCCACTCCTATGGCTTCCACTAACCCGTTGCAAATTAACCTGCCGGGAAACATGCCTTTGGCCCCACCTGAACGTTTTGCGGGGGACCCCAAGAAATACGCTGTTTTCATGAACCAATGTCGTTTACACTTTTTATGTAGACCTGGGGCCTTCCCTAATGACCAAACTAGGGTGGCTTTTGTTTTATCGTATCTCAGCGGCTGTGCAGCTGATTGGTCTATTCCGTTGGTAAATCAAGACGATCCTATCCTTCGTGACTTTCAACGCTTCCAGGCTCGTATGGAGAGATTATTTGCCCGGCACGCCCAGGGTGAGGCCTTGGATAACTAACTTCTGTCTTTGCGTCAAGGGAACCAAGACCTCCTATCTTATATCGCCACATTTAACAGACTGATCGTGGAAACTGGGTGGCCTGAGAATAAAAGAATCACCTTGTTTCATCGAGGACTTCGTGGAGAGCTAAAAGACGTTCTGGCTCAAATTGTGAATCCACCCCAACTCTGTGAGGAAAACATTGATTTAGTGATCCAACTTGATCATAGACTCCAGAATAGAAAGACTGATCGGACTAGATTTGAAACTCGGGCTTTGGTAAAAACCCACGCAAACCCCAAGAGTACCGACACTTCGGAGCCAATGCAAATAGGGGGAGTAAAAGGACCCCTAACGCAGAAAGAACGAGAAAGAAGACGGCAAAACCAGTTATGTCTCTATTGCGGAGAGTCTGGACTTTCAGGACGTTTTTCAAAAAGAACAGGCCAACACCTTACCACCTCACCGGCCATACGATTGTCAAATTGATCTGGTACCCAATGCTCAACCGCCTTGTAGTAGGATTTATGCCCTTACCGAACCAGAGAATCTTCATTTACGCCAGTATTTGGATCAGTATCTTGCCAATGGGTTTATTCGCCCGTCAAAGTCACCGGCTTCTTCAGCTTTGTTCTTCGTGCCGAAAAAGGAAGGCGACCTTAGAACATGTATTGACTATCGCGCCTTAAATCAGATAACGGTTAAGAATCGTTACCCCCTGCCTCTGATCCCTGAACTCCTCGACCAGGTGAAAGATGCCTGCATCTTTACCAAGCTGGATTTAAGAGGGGCTTACCATCTGGTGCGCGTCAGCGAAGGCGATGAATGGAAAACGGCCTTCCGCACCAAATACGGACTCATTGAATACCAAGTGATGCCCTTCGGGTTGTGCAACGCACCTGCTGCCTTCCAGTATTTTATGAATGACATCTTTCGAGAACTCATAGATGTTTGTGTCATCATATATATTGACGACATCCTAGTGTACTCTTCCTCGGAATCTGATCACCGAAAACATGTTAAGGCCGTCCTGGAGAAACTACGCCAACACAAACTATTTGCAAAGCTCGAAAAGTGCATTTTTCACGTCACCGAGGTTGAGTTTCTTGGTTTCGTCCTAACGCCAAAGGGAGTTCGAATGGACTCACGGAAAGTGGACGCAATCCTCAAATGGCCATCCCCTAGTTCTGTGAAAGGGGTTCAGAGCATGCTTGGTTTTGCCAATTTCTATCGAAGGTTTATCCCGGAGTTTTCTCGAGTGGTTCAACCCATCACAGCCCTCTTACGGAAAAACAAATGCTTCGAATGGACTACGGAAGCAGAACAAGCATTTCAGGAACTAAAAACTAAATTCACCTCCGCACCGTGTTAAAAAATCCCCGTCCAGATCTCCCTTATGTTGTGGAAACTGACGCATCTAGTTTAGCCATGGGAGCGGTTCTAACACAGAGGGACCCAGTCTCGAACCAACTGCATCCTGTGGCCTTTTGGTCCAGAAAATTCTCAGCTCCAGAAGTTAACTACGCAATCACAGATAAAGAACTATTAGCTATCAAGTCAGCTTTCAAGGCTTGGCGTCATTACCTTCTCGGCGCAAGACATACTGTTACCGTAATTACAGACCACAGGAATTTGCAATACTTAAAAACGGCCAAAGCTCAATCCTCACGCCAACTCCGTTGGGCCCTGTTCTTTGCAGAATTTGACTTTGTGATCACCTATCGCCCCGGCTGCAAGAATGGCAAGGCGGACGCACTGTCTCGAATAGGAATGGGCGATTCAACCCCAACTCTAGATCCAGTTCCGATTATTCCCGAACAGAGAATTTTGGGGGTGATCTCCTCACAAACTCTAGAGGATATTCAAACTAGAGTTAAATTGCTTTTCGACGCTGCAGCCTTTCAAGAATGGAGCCTGAAAGATCCCAGATTTTCAATTAATAACGATTTACCTTATTTCCAGGGGCGACTTTTCTTGCCTCAAAAGGATTTTCAAGATCTCGTTATTGCCCATCATCATGAGACACTAATGGAAGGACACCCGGGCATCGCTAAGACTGAAGAAAAAATTAAAAGGCATTTCTGGTGGCCCTCCTGGCGAAAGGATATAAAATCTTTCGTGATGACATGCACAGTGTGCGCCCAAAATAAAAGTCAAAAGCAAAAACCAGCCGGTCTGTTACGACCTCTGGACATCCCTCCGGCACCTTGGCACACTTTATCGCTGGATTTTATAACTGACCTACCTCCTTGTCATGGATTTAATACTATACTGGTAATTGTAGACCTCTTCTCCAAGATGGCTCATTTTATTCCCTTGGAAGGGCTGCCTTCAGCCTCCACCCTAGCCAAGAAATTTCTTGAGAACGTCGTTCGTCTACATGGTTTTCCATCCATATTAATCTCCGATCGGGGAAGCCAGTTTATTTCTCGGTTCTGGAAGAGATGTTGCCAAATGGCACAAGTTGATGTGCGCGTATCTACCAGCCACCATCCTCAGACCGACGGCCAAACCGAGAGAACAAACCAGACATTGGAACAGTACTTACGGTGCATGTTGCATCAATCAGAATATAATTGGAAAGACATTTTATGGATTGCTGAATACGCGTACAACAATTCTGTGCATTCAGGAATTGGCCAGACTCCTTTTTATACCTTATTTGGCCACCATCCCAGAACTTCGGATCTTGAACCACCTCAAGGCCTTGAAATGCCCGCCGTGGATAACTTACATGCCACCATAACCCGAGCCTTCAAAGAAGCCAAGACTCATTTACAGCAGACCAAGGACAAATATAAGGAAAATGCTGACTTACATCGGAGCGAAGCACCTCCTTACCAAGTTGGAGATCAAGTGTGGCTGGCGACTAGACATCTACCACTTAAAGGCCAGCGAACTTTTAACCCAAGATATATAGGGCCTTATCCAATCAAGGCTGTAATCAACCCGGTAGCCTTCAAACTCGATCTGCCCCCCAACATGCGGATGGATTCATGCGAATCCATCCGGTTTTCCACGTATCACTGTTGAAACCTGTACAACCCGGAACTAGGCTACTCAAGCCACCAGAACCAATCCCAGTAGATGGGGAACTGAAATTCGAAGTTAAAGACATATTAGATTCTAAGATGTCCAAGTCAAAGGTTTTTTACCTAATTCATTGGAAAGGATATGGACCTCAGGAGAGATCTTGGGAACCAAGCGATCATATACATGCACCTCGTCTAATACAAAAATTTAATTGTAAGTTTCCACACAAACCAAAGCCTCCGGACAGTACATCCTTAGGAGGGGCCTTGGGGGGAGGTACTGTCATGATGCCTACCTCCAAGGAGCCAGACAAGGCCCGGCACCCTCAGAGGCAGGCAACATGTATACTAGGGAAGTCCCAGCCACCCCAGATAGGGGCTCTTTGGACTCAGTCCTGGCACCATCGGCGCCAGGCTCATACAAGATATGGAAGGAATAGTGTTTGGTGCAAACTTACCTGGCAGACCATGCTGCAATTTCCTTACCTGGCAGATCATTCTACAACTTCCAGATGAAAAAGGAACTACTTAACCACACGGGTGTGGTTGGTGGCAGGATACATACCTTCAGTGGAAGGATACATACCTGGGACTACTTGAAAGGCTATTTAAGCCACGCCCAGACAGCAAACCACGCGTCGCGTTGTTCTGCTCATAGCAGCTGGACGCTCACCGTGCCTGCTCCTGCTCCAGTCCTCGACCACGCCTGCCAGCATCCTGGAAACACCTAAGGATAGAAAAGGGAAGAAGAAACAGGTGAAAACAAACCTTACCTGTTAAAGCTGCATTCCGGATTCAGCGCGCCAACGTTCCTGCAAAAAGACATCATTTTAAATACTCACCGCGTCGCATACATCTCGGCGCACTTCTCTTAGCTGCACGTGGCGCCTTCGGCTCTGCGACGCCCATCCGGATCTCCTGCAGCATTCCAGCACCTACGGGGAGACGAAGAGAAGAAAGCAAGGTGAGAAGGGGAAAATAACCAAGAAGCACTTACCTGCCAAGCTAATTCTTCTTACCTTCGGGTTGATGCCATTCCTTGGGCATTTCAGCACCCCGGCCCCTATGGGGAAAAAGCAAACATCACATTAGTGAATGCAAGAACTGTAGCAAACAAACTATTTAAAACTTACCTGCTTACAGGTCGGACTCTGCTTCTGCTTCGTGCCGGCTCCATTTCTTCGGCATTCTCGAACTCCGGCCCCTAAGGAAAACGAGAAAGGAAAAGACAGTAGTGGGCCTACACCAAAACACCTGAAATCAGGTTTTCAACGGAAACCGCCCTCAGCCCAGAGTCTTCCATTACCTGCAAAAGAGAAGAGGAACAGTTTAGACTCAAGCTTGCCATAAACATTTACGGTACTTACCGGAACAGACAAGCGAACTCGAACTTACTATCCAGTGACGTAACTGGATCCCAACGCGCCCCTGCATCAGAAGCAGGATGGAGAGCTCGCCTTTTCAATCCCTAAGGTGAGTCTCCACAGGGAATTACAGAAGGGTTGCAAGGAGGATGAGAAGGGGAACGGGAGATCAACACAAAACCCGCAGAGTATTAACCCTTCCTTTTCGCTCACAGAAGGGTATTCATCCGAGCCAGACAAGTCGGATTTGGGAACCCAGACACTCCATCTTCAGGGTGCTGAACATCTCCTTCAAAGAGGCCACTGCCGTCCAGACCATGCCCGCGCCTCCGTGGGAACCAGGTGAGCGTTACAGAACCAAAAATGTGAAATGCTTGTGTGGGCCAGTTTTTTGGGTCAAAGTGGGGCACTTTTTTGGCCAAAGTGGGCCAGTTTGATGAGTGACTTCACTAATCGGCTAATAGGTTTGACCACTGTTGCTGAATAAATATTCTTTTAAATGTACAATTTGCATCACATTTTATCAAAAATCTCCCTTTTGGGTACTATTCAAACAGTGTTCCAAAAGGAATGAATTCCCATTTGCAACTGTGGGCCACTTTCATGTTGGTGCCCGAGACAATTTAATGCCCCAGTCCGACCCTGCTGTAGACTGTGTGAACACTGGGCCTATCGGTGATTTCTGCTAGTAAATAAACTGCCCCCCCACTGTTCTCTGTGTAGATTTGCACATTGGCACTAGAGTTGTTGCTTGTCTTGATCCTTCACCTACCTGCCTTCTGCATATGGCACTGGACTCAAGCAGGTAGGACAGATTCTACATTCAATTTGAAGTATCCAGAGCAACGGGGTGAAATATTTCTCAGGTCTATTCTCAATTTGTGACACCACCCATGAAAGCATTCCTCCCTCTGAACTCGCATCACAAGGCTCCTAATGCACTCAGGTCTGGGGAAAACTGTAATGATGGGGCTGTGGTGAGGTGGAGTCTAGGCCATATTTGTGCCGATATGTATTTTAACTTTATCATTTTAAACGTTTTTTTTTGCCCCTATCTTTAAGAAGGTAAATGAACATGTATTGCAAGAATCAAGAAAGAAATCAACAGCGCGCACCAACGCTGTCCCTTTAGGATTACATGGTCAGTGGTGACTCCGACATCAGACCTTCATAATACACCAGGCAGATGATAAACACGCTATAGTGATTAGATCACTATACAACCTTTCGGTGTGTCTGTGTTGGCTATGACATTTTGACAAAAGAAAGACAATGACATGGGCTTGCAGACCGCAAATGAGTGAACTTTCTCCCTTTTAATGAGATAAAGAGTTGTCAAAACAAACTTTTTGTCGCAGCAAAGGGGTCATGATGCCCATAGCATGTGGTTCCAAAATAAATGCAAGTTGAGGCCAATTTTCAAAGCAATGACCTGTGACTGAGCAGCAAGCTCAATGCTCATAATTTGCATTATAATACTTCCATTAGTCACTCTTTCATTCAAAACGATCAACGAGTGAGCGCCATGAAAGACCAATTCTGCAACCGCCTTAGATTCCTGGAGGATCAGCTAAATATGTGCAGAGACAAGTTTCAAATTGCTACCTTGCTACAGCTGGAAAATCCTGCTTGCGTATTCGTAAGTTAACTAAAAAGCATTGACTTAATGGTAAGTTAAAGAACTTCACAATGTAAAAGTTTTATTTTGGTACAAGTAGCTTCAGTTGGAGCAGTTTTTAATGCCATTCCGTAAACCACACGTGCCTAACACAAAATCAATATGTTAGCAATAGGAAAAATAAATACAGTGCCAAGAAGGAAAAGGATTTATTTTGGGTTGGCGGCTTTGAGGTTAATATATTTATAATGGATAATGTTTTCTAAACATATGAAAATGGGGATTTCCCTGGTTCTATCATTGAATTTACATATAATAAGTCACACCGCGAAATTCACTCATCTCTGCCATACCAAAGGGTAACATGTCCGTGATTACGGAACACCTTTTGGCCCGCAAGTAAACTAAAGGCTGTAACGTAAAGCGAGAGAGTGCAGGTGTGTGCACAAGTGCATACTACCATCAGCCTCCATTGATCTGTGACATGCAGATTATCAAGATGGCAACATGTTCATCTTCACCAGTAGCCAGTGGGGGAGCTAAAAGCCTAAATTACCACTTAAGAAAAGCTATTAAGTTTGCTTTGCCAGTCGCAGCAGGGCTCCCTCCACCCCCTCTTCCTCTCCACACGTGCGTTTGTGTTTGGTGGAAGCAAGGGGTGGCATTTCAGTGGAAAGTATGTTGAAAAGCCCATTTCTGGCCCTGGGTGTCTGGATTTGTTTGTGATGATAAATCTGACAATTTATGACCTTTTAAGAAAATACTTGTTAAGATTATTTAACTCCACCTGGTATACAGCAATAATCATGATATACCATAATTTGGCATGAAGGTTATCGTACCGCCATACAACTAATACCGTGACACCCCTAGTCGTGGCGCACATTGTTTGGAGTATCTGACTCAGTGGACAGGTGCCGACTTGATATCATGTGGACACGTGTGTTTGCCTTGTATGGTCCTCGGAGAGCAGAGATCACAGGTTGCCCGGTCGTGAAAGGTTCAGACAGTTATGGCCTTTTAGCACACATCACTTTGAATTATTCCACTATACAAGTCGGACAGGTACAAGTGGCAAATGTGTTGTGAGCTGAAAAACACAGAATTTGCCGAACATCCCACTAACGACCTGGGACTGGAAATGCCGTCTACGATAGAACAATTTATATTTTCGTGATTTTCAGTCCACTTTACGAGGACTATACAAATGCTAAATGAGTACACGTAAACACCAGTAAACAAAGCAGTAATTCCCCTGTCCTACAACAACCTCACATTCTTCAAATAATTCCCTGAGCATGCGTGCTGAAAATAAGGCACTCAAGGCATGAGTGCTTCCAGAAAATGCTTCACAAGAAGTTGGCTTCATATTTTTTTGTTGTTGAATGTTTTAGTTTGAAAACAAACTTGTTCACTCAGACACAATTCACTTTCTAGTTAACAAAAATAAGTCAAGGTTAAACAATTATGAAATTCATTAATTCATTGTTTGGCGGTCAAGTCTATTAGGTTCTTTTCAGTTGGTATCCCAAGATAGAAGATATCTTAGATATCCTGTATTATCGATTCCCAGAATTGTATGATCGTGAAAATCCGTTTCTTATCGTTTCCAGACATTATAGAGGCCCATGGAATGGGATAGTTGATTGCAACCACCTGCCTCTGAAGATTTGTCTTTCATTCTGCAATGCAGTGCAATCCAAAATAATGTGGTAAAAGGTCTCAATTTGAGTCGGGTCTTGGCAGAAGCAGCAGGAGAGTTGCCATAGCGAATCATTGTCATAGCTAATCGTTGTCGTGCCAGCAGTAAAATAAGCCCTAGTCTAAGGAATTGATCCCTGATCCTGCGATCCGGAAACTGGTGGAGATATTGAGGAAGCAGGTGCAAAGGTCTTGCGTCTATATTATGTGTTAATGACAGTTTGTAGGGGGAATTTATCTGAATTGTTTGCATCCAATCATTTCTTTGGAGCTTTATTTTCGCTTTTTGTGGGCATTTCCAGTTGGATTTCTTAGAGCTGTAAGAGTTTCTTGCAGGATTCTTTCCATTGATCAAGGCTGTTGGCTTCATATAAAGAACTATTAGGTTGAGGAACATCACTCATTATATTAGCCAAATAAGGGGGAAGTCGCCTCTGAGCAATTTAAGTTGGGATTTATATAGCAACTGCTTTCCAAAGATTGTTTATTAAACTGCACGAGGGACCCTAACCCTCGGCATAGCCTGTTACATTTAAAGTGGCTGGTAATATTGGTGATATTAACAGCATCTGAAAGGGGTGGGAACTGATACAGTAAATGCTAGGTTTGAATAATAGGCATTTTTGTTTTTATTTTATCAATATTAATTTAATGAGCCATGGAGATCTGGGAATACCCCTCCACGAGGCAAGGGGAGGGCCGGGACTGTTTTCACCCAGGTAGTGTATTTCTCGAGAGAAAAACAGCCCAGGGATAGACTGTTTTTTTTTTCTTCCTTCAAATAGTGCAGGCTGAGGTCCCAAGACATCTCCTCATTTAAGTGGCTCGAAAAGGCCACATAAGTAGAGAGGCGCTCTTTGAGCATTACTCAATGATTAAAAAACAGCCTCTGCCAGAGGAGCATGCATATTAAAGCCCTGGAGCTGCACGCGCGAGCAATCGTCTTCCCAGAAGCCGACAGTCAGCACTAAATCCTGGGAGGAACTAATCAATGGTGTCGCTGGCAGGCTCTGCCTCCAGCCGCCATTTTATAGCCCCCGGGGGTTACTTGAGTTCATAAATAATTCATCGAATCCCAGCCTCATATGGGTTTGCAGATCCTCAATGCTCTCAGAGATGTTACTGAGAATGCGGAAATGGCGTCTACTACAGTAGCTTAATTACAGCTCTGCATGCAGACAATGCTGAAATATGCATCCACCTATACTAAGGAAAGGCGAAGACACTGCACACCAGAGTGCATTTTAGTGCACAGTGCAATCTACTGGAACCGGTGTACGGTTGCCTGGGAATAACTGTATACGGTTACTGCATTTTAAATGATATGGCCGGAAGCGAAAACTAAATCGAGTTACCTCCGTGGGTTCTTCGTGAAAGCTCGAAAAAACCACTGAGAACCTCATAACATTTCATCGAAAATAAATGGGGGTCCACCCGAAGCCCCATCCCCACTCCCACCTTAATTAATACCCCAACTCAACACCCTCTATAGTTTCCATTAAATGTGTTAAAATTCGTTCAGAAAATGTTATTGGTTCGCAGTGGTTGCATTCGATGTGTTGTAGCAATACCATTTATACAAATTGCATCCTGTAAAATAAAAAAAGAACGAGTGACTTTTTGGGTAAATTATTTAATTACAAATGTTCACATGCGTAATTTGTATTTATTTAACCAACACGGTTCAGGTTGAACATGAATTCAGACAGGGTGCATGCAGACCAGCAGCCACCTGCCAGTGCCACATTTACCCACTGCCTGTCCCTAGTGACGTGTCTAACCCAGGTGTGGGAGAAGGACATCTAGGGGCACCCCTCCAGACCTAATGAATACAAGTCATTTTTGTTTTTTTATCAGTGTTACGGTTTCAAGCAAAACTTTCACAATAAATAAAAATCCAACAATCAAATACAATTCTATGTCAAGATGGAGGCGAGCATTATGCTTCATCTTATTTATTACACTTCAGCAGTTTCAACAAAATATTAAAATGTTCAATCTTTTCATTGAAATAACTTTTTTTCCCCAAAAACTTGATTTCCCATCAGTCTTGGGTCCCTGTAACCCAGTGTCCTGGTCATGTGACCTAGTCCTTCCTCTTCCTGTAACCTTCCTCTTCTTTTCCTGCTCTCCAGAGAGAAGTACTTTTTTGACTTAGTAGCATTAAGGTTGTGTTTTTGTTATAATGTAGAATTTCTGTAAGTCAGGACATCAATCCACGTGGGGGATTGAGTTTAAGCTATAGTGCAGGGACCATGCAGTAAAATACATTTAATTTAACATAATAATCATCTGGCGGCCCCGTGCTGCATTTCCAGCACCCCAGGGGCTTGCAGGCGGCTTTTTCCTTCACTCGCGTCGCCGTGAGCGAGCGAGGAGCCCCCACCCTTGTGGGGGCGGAGCAGACTCGCTGAGTGCGAGAAAGCGGCTCGCAGAGAGCCGCGCGCGTAGCCCCCACCCTCGCAGGGGCAGAGTTTAATGCCGAAGAGCCAGCGAATCAACTAGGAGAGCGCAGAGCCCCCTTCCTTTGAGAGGAGGGGCTAGGCGCTTTCTGGGCATTGCGCTCCGGGTCTCCCGTAGTGTGACAGATCAGAGAGACACAGGAGAAAGCCCCAGACACTCTGGAGCAGAGAAAAAAATATATATTTACACACCGGAGCGATTGATAGCTCTAAACAAGAGCAGACAGTGAACACAGTGCCCTGCACTGAATAAAAGGAAGCTTCTTTAGCAGTTTAGGTGCAGCCTTAAGTAGACAGAGTGAGCCAGTGGACGTGCCACTACACCCGAAAGGGTATCATTAGGCACCTACCAGCACACAGTATGGCTGAGTTTGAATGGAGTGAGGAGGAGCAAGAAGCCATGTACCCAGAGGACCTGGCCCACAGCTTCAAAGAAGTGCTGGGGGACTCACTCATAGAGGCAGTGGCTCAAGGGGTCAGACCCCTTCAAGACAGACTAGAAACAATTGAGTTATTCCTGAGCCAAAAAGACAAAAGCACCACGCCACAAGCAAGCACGTCCACGAGGGCCGCACCAGAGGGCCCACAGGGGTGTAATAAGGCCCGGAAGAGCAAAAACTCTTCTGACCCCCGGGGCCAACAAGAAGGGGCAGATCCAAGGGCCCAAGAAGCTACCAACCCTTTTAATAGGCTGAGAGAAGCCTTCATGAGTAAGTCGGGGTGCCGAGCCTCGTGACCCCCTACCCAGGGGAATAGAATATGGGCAACACAGAAGATGAGGTTTCTCCCGAGGAGGAACCCACAGAACCCCCGACCTCCTCGCAAGCGGAAGTCAATAAAGAAGGGGATGAAGGAAGTCTGCCTCCACCAAACAAAAAGCTGAGAAAGCTAAACAATCTAGAGGACAAGGAGACTTCAGATATGTTTCATCCAGAATTCGAAACCCAAAATCCTCAGAATGGGTGCCCTCCCCAAGAGTCGCAAGATACATGACTCAAAGACTGAGCAAGGCGCTGGAGAAAGAGGTGTGGCAAAGGATGAGGGCAGAGTGCCCAAAGCTGGAACTACCGGGCAAAGTAGCAGAAGAGCCGGAGCTAGACCCTAAGATGTTGGCCTTCATCGTCAAATGCAACAGGGACCCCAGGAAAGAGATCGATCGCTCATGGCAGAGTTGTCAGGAGAAAGTCCTGGATCTTTCCGGTCCTCTTGCTAAGATCATGGACCTGGCGGAGCGTGCGAGAGACACGGGGGAGGAAGTGGACCCTGAAGCGCCAGCAAACTGGGCACAGAGAGCGGTGTGCTTATTAGGGAACGCCAATTGCACAATATCATCTGAGCGCAGATGAGGTCTGCTGTTCAAAATAGACCCCAAGCTAGGGGATCTGTCCTCATACGAAGCAGGCGAAGCAGCGCAAGGGCTGCTGTTTGGCGCGACCTTTGGGAAAGAAATGGGGAGATTCGTAGGGACCTACACTTCCCTGGAAAAGGCGCAAGCCTCCATAAAAAAGATCTTCCCCGGAAGAGTTTTTGTCGGGACCGGTCGGTATAGAGGCCGGGAGACCGGTCGCTACCAGACGTCCAGGAGGCCTCAACTGAACAGAGCCCAATACTGGGAGAACAAGCAGCCAGACGCCTTCTTCCCACCGAGAGGTTGCTTCCCCAGAGGAAGACGTGGCAGAGGCCAGGGAAATGGACAAAACTTCCCCGCAGGTGAGAGCATCCACATATCCACCGGTAGGGGGGACGACAGCAAAATGCTGGGAGTATTGGCGCGCGCTTTCCAACAACGCTTGGGTATTGCAGACAGCCAAAGGCCTGCGCATAGACTTTATTCAGACCCCAACCCAGTACCAAGCCCCCCAACCGATAGTGTCAGCGCTAGCAGAAGACTTGCTATACGCAGAGCTGCAGAGTCTAGCGGAAAAACGAGCAATCAAGCCGTGCAAAGCACCAAGGTTCGTAAGCAATATGTTTCTGGTTCACAGAAAAGACAAAGTGAGACCAGTTATAAATTTAAAAGACATGAACAGTTGAGTAGTCTACAACCATTTCAAGATGGAAGGTACACGCCAATTAAGGGACACGCTCAGGCAAGACGACTGGCTTGCGAGGATAGATCTGAAAGATGCTTAACTTACAATACCAGTACAAAGAGAATACCGTCCCTTTCTAGCTTTCGACTGGGATGGGCAATTATGACAATTTGGGACAATGCCATTTGCTCTGGCATCAGCACCCTGGGCGTTTACAAAACTGATGAAGCCTGTAACAGTGGTGATCAGGGAGAAAGGGATACAGATCATTGTCTAATTAGACTACATCTTGCTAATGGCAAGTAGCGAAGACACACAATGCTACCAGACCAGCTGGGTAGCAAATCTCCTGACCTCCCTAGGTTTCCTAGTGAACCGAGAGAAGTCGGAGATGATACCAGCAAAGAGGATAGAGTTCCTAGGTTTCGTCATAGACACCAGGACATCAACTTTAGAGCTAACGAACAGAAAAATTCAGGACATAAAAAGAGAAATAAGGAACTGCCTCAGCTGAACAGTCATATCGCTGCGAACGATAGCACGAGTAGATGACTTGTTAGCAGCGTCAATACAAGCGATATTTCCAGGGCACCTGCATTAACGAGCGCTGCAGCAAATGAAGATAAGACATCTTCAGCAGGGCCTCAGCTACCCCCAGCTAGTGCCTCTAGATCAAGAGTCCAGAACAGAGCTGGAGTGGTGGTTACAGAACATGGAGTCATGGAACGGCAGAGACATTTTTGGTGACCGACCCAACATTGTAATAGAATCAGCTCCAAACAGGAGGCATGTGGAGTTCGGAGGAACTCAGATTGCACATAAACCGTCTAGAACTATTAGCCTGTTCATTCGCGATCAAGGCCTTCACGAAAGACAAGGTGAATTAATGTATTCTGCTGAAGATGTACAACATTTCAGCAGTCAGGTACATCAATCATTTAGGAGGGACGAAGTCCAGATTATTAGTGGAAATAGCCAAGGACTTTTGGCACTCCTGCCTGGAGTTAGGAACTTTAGTGAAAGCAGAATATTTACTGGGCTCGCTGAATGTAGTAGCGGACTGGAACTCCAGAAATCTAGCAGACTCTAGCGACTGGATGCTTGGAAGAGGGATTTTTCGACAGATAGAAGAGTTCTGGGGTCCAATTCACACAGATCTGTTTGCATCCAGACTGAACGCACAGAAGAACAGATTTTTCAGCTGGAGGCTGGACCCAGCGGCAGCCGGGGTAGATGCCTTCCTGCAATACCGGAGAGGAGAGACGCTATACATACGTTTCTGCCATTCGTAATGATAAGCAGAGTTTTAACGAAAGTACGCAGAGAAGCAGCAAGTCTGATAATAGTAGTTCCGATATGGAAGTCGCAAGTATGGTTTCCTGTGCTCATGGAGCTAATATCCGATAATTCGAGAATGTTGCCTCAAAGAGAAAACCTTCTCACGGACCCAGTTGGGTCATGTCACCCTCAGAGTGAAGGGGACACTGCCACTGATGGCGTGCAAGATAGCAGGAAACGCTGGAATCTCCCAGGAATTTTGGCACAGGCTGCAAGCCTCATTGCTGAGTCATGGGCCCCTTCGACTAGAAGGAGCTACGACGCAGTGTGGAACAGATGGTCAATGTGGTGCAAAAGGAGAGATTTTCATCCCGTTTCTGCCCCTTTAGTAGAGATACTGAATTTCCTAGCAGAACTCCTACAAGACGGGAAAGCCTATAGAACAATAGGAGTGTATAGATCTGCGATATCAGCAGGCCACACGCACATCAAAGGAGTCCCAGTAGGGGAGAATGTAGCAGTAATTAGGCTTCTAAAAGCGATACGATTTAGGAAACCGCTGCAACCAAAATACGAGTCCTTATGGGACGTGGCAGTCGTACTATAGTTGTTAGCAGCCTGGCCCAGCAATAGATACCTGTCCTTGGAAAGACTGCCTGGGAAATTGCTGATGCTACTGTGTACGGTGTCATGTAGAAGAGTAGCAGACGTCAGAGCGCTAGAAGTAGACAGCCCACAGGAAACCACATAGAGGCGTAGCGACAGCCACCATAGCGAGGTGGGATAGAGAATATGAGCACACTCAGTTTGAGGTGCAATGGCATCAAAGCAGTGAGGCAAGGCGCGACTTTGCAAGACATTCTGAAAGCAGCTGATTGGGCAAGTGATACTACGTTTAGAACGTTTTATTTTAGACCAATTAACATGTTAGCAGAAGCTATGGAAAGAAGCTTTGAATAAGCATAATGCTCGCTTCCGTCTTGACATAGAATGAAGATTCCCCCTGCTAATAGCGCAGGGAGCTCTTGATTCTATTAAAGACATGGAGGCGAGCATTACTTTCCCGCCCTAGATACACGGGAGAGCGAACGTACTAATGAGAAGTGTATTGCATGATGTATCAAATTAATCCACATGATTTTCTCCAAGAATAGGTTGTGCATCTGCCGCCCTAACATGCACTGTTGTTTCTGTCAGTAGGAGACGAGCAGAAGAATGGCTGATACTATACGAGAGAACGAGACAAGTTGACCAAAATCATAAGTGGGAATGCAAGGGATCGACTCAGAAAAGCTCTACAGTTCAGAGACTAGGTTGATCAAGTTGACAGTTCATTTTTTGTTGGAGATTGCAGTTGGAAGCAGTCAAGAAGAGGGAGGTTACAGGAAGAGTAAGGACTAGGTCACATGACCAGGACACCTGGGGTTACAGGGACCTAAGACTGATGGGAAATGAATTAAAAAAAAAAAGTTATTTCAATGAAAAGATTGTAATTTTATTATTTTGTTGAAACTGCTGAAGGGAAATAAATAAGAAGATGAAGCATAATGCTCGACTCCATGTCTTTAATAGAATCAAGAGCTCCCTGCGCTATTAGCAGGGGGAATTTTCATTTCTCTTGATATATATAAATACATAGTTATATAACCTTTAAAAATAATTTGCAAAACATGATAATTTTCCCTATCTTCAAAGTGTTTTTTTAAAAATAACCTTCAGTCAAACTGCTGCTGCAGTCACAGAAAGTTGAAGTCCTTCTAACACGCGCACCCAAAATGCCTCTGTTTCTAATGGAAACAAATCAAACTCATTTCTAAGGGGTCATGGTACTCAAAATATAAAATGTCAATGTTTCTACTTGACCATTGATTTTACAAAATGTACACCTTCCCTGGGTACACCAAGGCGAGCTAGAATGATTGTGTCGGTTTCCAAAAGATTAAAATGAAATTTTAATATCTGTTATTTAACTCTTTATAACAGTAAAGGTTACAATAAAAAAACAAGACTTCACGAAAAATAATTGCAGGTATTTTCTTGGATGTAAAGGTTCTCTGATGATTCTCAAAGTGCACAGAGTCATAACAACAATGTACTTCCTCTGAAATTATAGCATACCAAAGCAGTGGAAGAGTTCAAAAGCTCTTCAAAATTATATTCACTTCTGGGGTCATTTGTGGGGACAGTATTGCTCCCAGGGCTTGTTCAAGCCATGCCCAAATACCCTTGTTGCCACAGGCAGCACATGCCTCAGGAAAAACACTGGCAAGTGTGTTTTTGCCGACTGTCGCATAGAGGCTGTTTAGCTGAGAGAGTGTACGAAGTAATCATAAAGCTGCTTGTACTGTTAATTTACTTGCCAGTTGTGGTAGTCTGACTTCTATGTCTATTAACCGATCACATCTCCACTCATGAGTTTCTAGAATTACCCCCGCTAGTACCTAGTTGTTTCACAGAATCTGCCCAGGGGTGTGTGTCTTGGCTGACTAATCATTGACAAGGATAATGCCCCACATCATTAGTGTAACCGACCTCCAAGTCCGTACATGCTCGAACAATCCACCCCACTGAATCCATCACATACGTTTCAGTTGTCCTTGGATAGTGTTCACCTGGCGAGTAGGCTGAGCACACGGGTGTAGGCAGCCACACAACTATGGTATTGTGATCGCTGACCCCCAATTTTAGTACAACTACAAAAAAATCAACCACTCTTAGCAGTGTTCCCTCAACAACTAAATCTAGTGTACTAAAGCGTTTGGCATAATTTATAAGCACCTCTCCTCCACAATAAATCTACGAATGGTCATTTCTGCCCCTACTCTGCTTCAAATACTCTTAAAGAGGACTGTGAAATTAGGTATATGTCTTCTATTTTTTTTAATATATCTTTTTTAATAACATTTCTGATTTGTGTATGTATGTGGGTGTGTGTTTACGCGCTCTGGGGCAAACTTTGCCCTAGTACCAATACAGCTTCATATTAGGAATAGAGCAAACATAGGCATGCTGAAAAAATAAATTAAAGAATATGTATTTGCACTGAAGCCATTTTGTCCTAGCGCTTACAGCGTGCTAAATGTTACTTGCACTGGTGCAAAATCTATGTAACTAGATGTACCTGGTATATCATACCCCAATCAAGTATTTTCTCTCTCACAATTTCACTCTGTGGGCCTCATTCCGAATTTGGCAGAATGGCAAAAAGTGGTGGTAACAGAATTATTTGTATTTGTATTTTATTTATTTGTAAAGCGTGCCAGGCCCACAGGCATCAGGGCGCATAAATTTGCAGAACACAGTTACAGTTACATACAATAGCAAATGACTTGGCTCAACCTGTTTACATAAACATACATCTGAACCAGTTAACAGTTGCAACATCATAAATTAAATACAGGGCAAAATATACAATAAAACGATAAGGCCAATGATCTCTAGCTCAAAGCTAGGGACAGCAGGCCATATCAGAGGTAGCAGGTGAGTAAATCAGGTGTTTTGTGCGAAGAGCCATGATTTGATTTTGTTCTTGAAGGATTGGAAAGAAGGCTCAGATCTAATGGCATTGGGGAGAGAGTTCCAGAGCTTAGAGGCCAGGACAGAGAAGCTCAGACCCCCAGCTTTTTGTAGTTTGAATCTGGGCAGGGATAAACTGTGTGTTTGGGCTGCTCTCATGGGCCGGGTAGAAGTGTGGAGGGTAAGGCAGTTGGATAGGTATAGGGGGGCCTTCTTGGCCAGGCACTTGTGCATCAGTGCAAGAGTTTTCAGTGAAATTCTGTGCTTGACAGGAAGCCAGTGTAGATTGGTTCTGAAGTCGGAGATATGTTGGTTTCTAGGAATATTTAATGCCGCTCTGATGGCATTGTTCTGAGTAATTTGCAATTTTTTAAGGTTGGACTGGCTGGTCATAAGGTAGAGCGCACTGCGATAGTCTATCTTGGACATGATGAGAGTTCTAGCCAATGTAATACAACTAGGAGTGGTCAGAAATGGTCTACAGGCCGTAATAAGTTTGCAATTGTAGGCCGAAGCTGACCTAACTGCATTGGTTTGCCTCGTCAGGGATAGTGTGAAGTCGAGATAGATACCTAATGTTTTTGTTGCCTTGGAGACCTTGATGACGTTGCCGTCAATGATGAAAGACTTAAAGGAGTGGTCTAGTTTATTGAGGCGTTGAGTGGAGACTAGGATGAGGAGCTCTGTCTTGTCATCATTGAGGCAAAGTTCGTGTTGGGCCATCCAGGCCTGAATGACCAGATAGACGTCATTCAAGGATTTGGTGTCAACTGCGTAGTCACCCGTGATGGGGATGAGTATCTGGGTGTCATCAGCATAATTAGTGTATGAGACACCCAGATAGTCAAGAACATCAAAGAGTGGTTTAGTGAACACATTGTAAAGTGTGGAAGACACACAAGAGCCTTGAGGGATGCCACAGTAAATAGGAGCAGGGTCCGCGGAGGCTGAGGGGGAGAAGACCCTAATGGATCTGTTGCTTAGAAAGGAACTGATCCAAGCAGTGGCAGAGTCAGAAAAGTGGGCAGCAGATATGAGGTGCTGGCACAGGATTTGGTGATTGACCAAGTCAAAAGCAGTGGAAAGGTCTAGAAGTAATAACAGGGCTAATTTCCCATTGTCTTTCAAGACCTCGATTTGTGTTTTGAGATCAATCAAGGCCGTGTCAGTCCCATGCCTGGGGCGGAAGCCAGATTGTTTCAGACCAAGGAGGTTGTTAACTTCAAGATAGTCCTGGAGCTGAAGGTAATCTGTGCGATCTAATATTTTGAGCATGAATGGGACGGTGGTGATAGGTCCGTAATTAGTTGGTATACTCGGGTCTAGGGGAGGGTTTTTTGAGCAGAGGGATGACCCAAGCATCCTTAAGATTATCCGGGACAATACCTGTTTTAAAGGATGAATTTATGAAGGCTGTGATAAATGGGGCTAGGACATGAGAAGCTTCCTTGATAATAGGAGCAGGGCATGAATCACCTTGACAGTTAGATGGTTTAATTTTGTTGATGATACCTTCCACTTCAGCAATGGTGAGTGGAGAGAAGGCAAAAGGTTTGCTATTGGGTTGTCCAGGGAGGAGGCACTCAGGGGAGTGGTCTGAGGATTATCCATCTGTAGACAATTTTGTTTGTCTTTCATTTTAGATTGGAGAGATACAATTTTATCCAGTAATTGTCATGACCCATAGAACTTGCCCCTTCTGGACTTCCTGGTCCTTATCGCGCCGGGCTTGTATTCTTTGTTACCACCAACATGGCCGCAACAAGCGACTTGCCTCGCACCAGCTTCCATGTCGCACACGGCACGTTCTATAAATTGGCCACGCCACCGCGGCCCCGCGCGTCTCAATGCTATCATTAGGTAGTGACTTGACGTGTGTGGGCTGTTAGGCGATTCCACTATTCCTAGATCCTGGTTCCTTCTTCCTTCCTTCACCCCTTCCCTCTAATCTGCTCCTGGAAACCCCATTCTTAGCGACCGCTACCTATTTTCCTGGACATCCTGGAACAGCGGCCTTCCTGGAACTCTGAACGCGCTCAGCAGCCTGACGAGACACGAGCGAGCATATCCGTCCACAAGAGGAATCCTCCCGCAGAACAGAGCAAGAAGCAATCCCAGGTGAGACGGGGGAGATTTATGACAGTAATGCTGTCTGTAAGTTTGCACACCATTTGCTATCTTTGATGCAAGTATCAGGGGGCCTGGCAGGTGATTCGAGTTCCTTTAGAATCTTGAATAATTCTTTGGTGTTTGAGTCTGATTGCGTAATGCGATTATTATAAGTCTCTTTTTAGCCTGGAGGATAGCTTCTTTGTAGTTGAGGGAGGCTAAGATGAGACCGTTCTTGTGGGCATCAGAAGGATGGATTTTCCACCGAGTTTCAGCGCAGGGTTTCGCTTTGCGGAGCACTCTTAGCTGTGGTGTGAACCACGAGTTGAGATGCGCGTGTGGTTTTGGTTTCTTAAGTTTAATAGGGGCGATTGAATTTAAACCTGAGAGCATGGCGTGATTGTAGGTGTCTGCTAAGATCGTTGGATCAGAGCGAGAGTCTGTTGCTTTGTTAAGGGTGGGGAGGACAAGAGGGAGTAGTTTCTCTCTTGTTAAATCCCTTTTGTTTCTGGTGGGGAGGGCCGGCGCAATTGTTGGTGGGAGGCAGTGGGCTGCTTCTAAGTTGAAAGTAATAATATGGTGGTCCAACCATACGCAAGGTGAGTTAGATTGTAGCCTAATATTGCAGTTAGTGTCAGCTAGCCAATCAAGTGTCCTCCCTTTGATATGGGTAGGTTCTTGGATGTGATGGGTAAATCCTAAATCAGTTAAGGTATTAGCAAAGTCTATTGCAGTAGGGTCATTATGGTCTTGATGGCCCAAGTTGAGGTTCCCTAGGAGGATGATTTGCGATTTAGTTTTAGATGTGTTATAATAAGGATGTAATCTCATCCACAAAAGATGTCGCAGGGTCGGGTGGTCTGTAGATAAGGTGTAAGGTGGCCGTTTGGTTAATAGATAGTGGTAGCTTGACCGAGAGTAATTCGGCAGACTCAATGTTTACATTAGGTATGGCTCTCAAACCAACAGAGTTTTTGTGAATGAAGGCAACTCCACCGGCTCTAGATGTGTTGAGGTCACATCTAGTGAAGGAATAATCTGGAGGTATAGCTAGGGAAAGTGAAGGTCCAAAGGCTGCATGTAGCCAAGTCTCTGATTTCGCAATGAAGTCAAGCTCTTGAGTCGTGATGAGGTCAGCTATGTCTAATGCACAAGCAGAAAGAGATCTGGCGTTGATGAGGGCGCCCTTGATCTGTGTATCTTTACATGGTGGTGCTGAGGTGTTAAGCTTAGTTTTAGGAATGTATGTGAAGGCTACTTGGTGGCTAAGGCTAGGAGAAGGAAGTTTGGACATGGTGCCATGATTCTTGGTACAATCACCAGTGCGAGAAAATCTCGATCCTAGTTTCTTGTTTTTATTGTGAAGTGAACAAGGTTGGTTAGGTGTGGGTTTCTTCGTGAAGTGTTCCAACCATAAGGCAGGGGCGTTAAGGTACCGGTTGGTAGATGCAGTGATATCATTAGACAGGTTATCACATAGCAAGGGGTGTCCCGTGGTGTGGCTATGTGGTTGCATTATTTGATGAGATGGTTGATTCGCAGAGGGACTGTAGATAGAATCTGTCATCATGACAGAGGGAGTAGTATGTGAGAATGAACTAGCAAATTGTGATTGGGTCGCATAGATAAGCACCCAGGCTGTGACGTTATATATATATAATTACATCCACTTTTACCATTACGCTAAATTCAGACTTTGGCCATGAAGTGTAATACATAAAGCTGGAGGTAAATCCTCCACCTTAGCACCCAAAAATAAAAACAATCAGCAAAATTAACACCCTGAGGAATTACTGCAGGTGGTAATTCTGCTGAAATCCCCATGAAGTCCTATGGACTGACAAAAATGGGCACACTGCGCATCAGCACTTGTAATCCGTGCTAAATCCATGGGAGCAAGTGGCAGTAATGGTAATTCCGATTGGCAGGAGTTCGATGGAATTACCGCTGAACTATCTCTAGACTGGTAAGTCTCTATCTCTTTCTATATGCTTGAGAATAGCATTGTCTGGTGTGTCTTTGGTAGAGCCACCCCCAGCCACTGCGGAGCTGTATGACAAGAGGAAATGAAAAGAGATATCTTGGGGTAGAGTATTTGTTTGTTTGTTCTGCTAAATCAGCTATTTAAAACATAAATAATCATTACACTAGCATTGTGAACTGGTTCTTTTTTTAAAAATGGTTACAATGTTAATTTCTAAATACTATTTTCAGTATATGCTTTAGTCATAATAGTGATAATATGAATGTAATACTTGTCTTACTAAGCAAAGCACATTATCAAAACCCAGAATACCCATAGATGGTATTTTCTAATAGAAGGTTATCATTCCAAGACGGACAATTTGTAAACTCCTATTGCACTCTTTAGAAATACCCCTATCAGAAAAAGAAGGGGGACAGATATCCCCAGTGAGATTTCCAGCCCGATATGCAAAAAATCAGAGAAAATTTGCAAACACAAGCATGACTACAGATATTTATATTTTTAACAAATATGTCTGTTATAAAAGGGTTTTAGGCTTGAATCAGCAAGCACACACTGGTAGTGCTTTCCATTTCATTTTTCACAACACTTGCCCTAACATTAATATTTTGGTAACATATATATTGTTTATTTATTTATTTATATGCAGAGAGGAAGCATGCTCTTTTGATCAACAATAAATGGACAATAGATAAGAAATCAGAATTGACAGGCAGCAGTGAGATTCTTACAATGGGGTGAGTTCGAGTGACATCCTGACCAGGTTTTGGAGGGAAGTGAATGGAAGAGTCACAGGGGATAATACATGAGTGGACATGTATAGAGTAAGGATAACCAACATTGCACATTTTTAAGTGCAGGTAGGCAGTATGGCCAGCTGTGTTAGGCATGCAACCATGATGGATGAAGTGCTAAAGTGGAGGCAGAGAAAGAGGGGGACAGAGGCCGGTTAGATGAGAAGGAAAAATGTTAGCTAAAAGGAAAATTGGAGATAGGTTAAGAGGGTAACTCGGAGGCGAAGAGCTAGGCTTTTAGTTTGGTTGCAACAAATCTGTGTGGACTGTTTCTCAGATTTTCCGGGCGTGATGAGAAGTCCATGCAAGTGGAGCAGGAAGAGAGAAAGAGCGTAAGTGAGAGGAAGTACAGGGAGAGCGAGGGGTCACAAGTGTAGTCGAGGAGGCAGAGCAGAGATTACAAGAAGGCTTGTAGAATTGGATAGAGGAGGATGGATACAGTGGCGTCTTACCGTGGATAGATTTGTGAACCAGGAGAAGACATTTCCATCTGGCCCTGTTTTGCATCGTCAGCCTTCCAGCCTGGTGACAATACGAGGAAGTAGGTGTAAAGTAAGGCAGTTCAAAGAGAGACTTGGTCGCAAAGTTAATGATCTTGTTGAGAGGACAGAAAGCATACTTGGGGAGACCCAAAGAAGATGCTGGCATAGTAGTCCAGTTTAGAGAAGACAATGCTTGGCGGTGTTGAAAGGAAGGAGTTGCCTGATTTTCCTAATATTTAGAAGGTTGATGCGAGCCACCATTGCCTTTTTGGAGGTAACAGTAGAGAAGGTGTGAGAAGGGTCATAGATGACACTGAGGTTTCGAGCTGAAGAAGAGTAAGGGAGAGAGTCAGGTGGGAAGTGGATAGGCAGGGGAAGAAATGAGAGAGAGTTTTTTTGCAGGGAAGAAGAGCACCTCTGTTTTGGTAGAGTGTAACATCAGAGCGTGGGAAGCCATCCAATATTTAATGGCAGAGAGACAGTATGAAATTTTGATAGAGAGAATAGAGGAGAGTTCAGGAAAAGAGAAGAAGATGTGGGTATCATCTGCAAAGAGTTGGTACAAGAACCCAGATAAGGAGATTAGTTGCCCAAGAGCAGAAGTGTAAAGTGCAGAGAGCAGAGGACCCAGGACAGAGCATTGTGGAACCCCAACAGTTAGAGGAGTGAGTTGAGGGATGTTGTTGTTTGTTCCAGGAGATAGAGAATTGATGAGGTGCCAGGTAGGATTCAATCCAGACAAGGGTTTGATCGTGAATCCCAGGAAGAATGAGTATTACGGAGATCAGAGTGATGGGCAGTGTCCAAGGCAGCAGGCAGGTCAAGGAGAATTAGGATAGAGGATAGTTTGGAGTGCTTAGCAGCGGCAATGAAGTTTGAAACATTCATGAGAGCAGTTTCCTTGGAGTGACAGGAGCTGGAACCTGCATGTAGGGGTCTCTAAGCGTGTGGATGTCTAAGAAACGTGTCAGACGGTTGAACACAACCCTTTCAAGCACTTTAGAGATGGGACTTGTTCAGTATTAATGTGACTAATGTGATAGAGAGTCAGAGGATGATGGTAGAGTAGGTGGAGTGTAGGATGTAGGATGTGGGAGTGTGAGGAAGGTAACAAGATCGTCTCTAATTCTTTTTATTTTTGCAGCAAAGTATTCAACTAGGTCATTAGCTGTGAGAGTGGAGTTCATAGTTATAGGTTTAGGAGGAGTAAGGTTAGGTTGCCTTGTAGCCAGCGAGGATGTGTGGAGTGAGAGTCAATGAGTGTGAGGTAGAAATCAATTTTCACTCTATCAAGAGAAGACTTGAGAGTGTTCAGGGCAGTGAGGTAGAGTTTCAGGTCCTCATGCGAGTGGGTACGCCTCCATTTGCGCAGCAGCCTACACATGTCTATGCAAAGAGAGTGTATGAATGGGGGGACCCATATATGGGAACACTGAGATTTAGGGGTGAATGTTAGCAGTGGGAAGTGAGAGGAGAATTAGTCATATTGTACGGATTGGAAGCTGCAGAAGACAGAATTAGTGGAAGAGGCATCAGGTGTGAAGTAGAAGAGTGAGAACTGTAGGTCCGAGAGAAAGGGAAGAAAGGCTGAAGGTTAACATTTCCTTTTCGTATAGGTGAGGTAAGTGGTGAGGAGAGATCAGAGGGAGGAAAGGAGATGGTGGTAGGGATGGTGTGACACTAGTATTAGTGGCTGAGAGAGGTGAAGATGAATAAGAGATCAAAAGATTTTCCCCCCGTGTGGGTAGAAAGGCTATGGATAGAGAGAGCGTGCTCACTAAGAAAAGAATGAAGTTTAGGTTTCTGTCTAGTGGTTGAAGAGGGAAGGTAGAGAATGAGGTGATGTTTAGTGGAAAGAGAATGAAGGAGATGCCCAAGTTCATCAAAGAATGGTCTAGTGGGACTAGGAGTGTGATAGATGGAGATGATGTGAACTGAGTGAGACAGAGCAATAGTAGAAATGGTGAATTCAAAGGAGGTACAAGAGGACGTGGCATTGCAGATTTGTGATGCTTTGAGGTGGAAAGAGAGTAAGTGTCCAACGCCTCTACCTCTGCCAGACAAATGAGGATTGTGAATTAAAGATAGTTTGGAGTTGTGTAGAGCTGCCAGAGTGGCAGTTTCAGATGGACAAATCCAGGTTCCAGTGATAGCAAGGAGGTCTAGGGGAGGAGAGCTGATGTGAAAGTTCTGGAAGTTTTGCTGTATACAGATTTAGCAATCCAGAGTGCAATGTTCAGTTGATGTAGTAAGGAAGAGTAGAGACGTTGAGACTCAGAGGAAGAGAAGCAAGGTGGATAGATGTTAGGGGAGGTATGGTTAGCTTGTTGGCTTGGTTTGGTGGAAGTAGGAGGTGCAAGAGAGCTGGAGTAGTGGGGGGTTTGAGATGGGAGTTTTTAGGATAGGGATAGGAAAGGAGGAAGTTGTAGCGTGATTGGAGAAAGCATAGAGAGAGGTGAGCGGGAAGAGCAGTAAGAGCAGCAGTAGCAAATGCTTTGTAGCAGAGTATTGCAGTGTGGAGACACAACACAGTAATGAGCAGAATAGGAGCACTCACAGGTGCAGCAGGAAGGAAGGCAAAAGGAAAGGCTCATAAGCAAAAAGGCAAAGAGGCTGGTCAACAACTGGTCTTCACACTTCACTGTTCTACCCTTTACTGGGACACCTCTAGCTGGACACCCCTAGGGAGTTGAGAAGTGATGTCACATGCTCTTATAACCTGATCGCTGAGTCTATCAGTGGTTGGTCTCTCTGATTTTGGCCCTGGTGTTGCTGGGATGAGGCGATTACTTCCTGATTGGTGTAACCCATTGATTCACACAACCTCAAAGTTCGGACACAAGTACAAAACAGTTGCCACAACATTCATGCAACTGCTGTGTGCAGACATTTAGCAGGGCCTCGGGGTAAGCATGGCTGTGCAAATTCTTTGTTTCCAATGTACAGACATACTAAGAGAGTTAAATATTTAAGATAGATTCCCTGGTAACTTTCTCTGCCTCCTTATAGAAGTTGCGCATTTCCAAGGGAATGCTTTTTTGGAATAAGTACCTGACTTCCTGACAGGGGAGTGGCAGCAATGGAGGGAGACAATAATAGGATTCAGTCTATCCCTCTTTGTTGCAAAGGAGTGCTTGTTAGGTCTTCAATAGTTTCTAGAAAGTGTGTTAGAGGAGTCCCTTCTATGCTTAATACCCTTACATATGGCATATATCAGGGTAAGATACCAGCCAACAAGATTCTAGCCTTGTCCATCCCGATCAGTACACTCATCAAGTCACACTGTGCTTCACCAGTCTGATTCAGGGAAATGCTGAAGCATTTCTTTTTTTTAATAAAGCATTTTATTGTTTTAAAACAACAGAAACAAAAACAAGATCAACATAGGGACTATCATGTACATTCACTTATCAAAAGAAAGAATCATTACACGTAACATCCATCGCCAGAGTGCCACTCCTTGGGTACTTATATATACTGTACGTGTTTGTATCCCACGTGGCAGGGAGTTTCAAGTCACACCCTGTTCCAACCTTTCCCATATTTTCAAAGCTTTGTTGGGGCAGGCCATTGCAGTGTAGATCCTGCGCTCTATCATGGCATATGTGTCCATATCCGTCATCCATTGGTCCAGGGATGGGGGGTCTGGGGCTCCCCATTTCTGCGCTATATTACGTTTGATCAACCCCATTGCTGTGTATAGAAGGAGTTTTGCCCATTTATTAATGTCTATTTCGATGGGTATGCCCAGGAGTAAAGCCCCTGGGTCCAGTGGTATGGTGCGTCTCAGGACTTTGGTGAGTTCATTACAGCATGCGGTCCAGAAGGGTTGTATCCGGGGGCATGTCCATAGGTTGTGTATGAAAGTGCCCACTTCCTCATTAAACCTAAGACAGTTTGGATTTGGGGTCTGTTTCCAGCCGTAGAGGCGTGTCCTGGGGTAGTATACTCAGTGGAGTATTTTCAGCTGTACCAGGTGAAGCCTGGAGGAGATGGCGATCTCCCGGGGATGCATGTGCGCCTGTATCCAGTCCACTGGGTCTATTTCTCCCACATCTATCTCCCATTTCGCTTTTAGATTGTTCAATTTGGGAGTTGCAAAAGACGATATAGCGTTGTATAGGATGGAGGTGCATTTGGTGGGGATATATGCGGGCAGCATGTTACGCTCTATAGGAGTATATTCCGGTACAGTGGTGTCTGCAGGTATGTGGGTCCGTAGAGCATGAGTTAGTCGTGTATGTTGATATCGCTCTGTGCTTGGTATTTAGAATTGCAGGCGTAGAGTGTCAAATGTGGCCAGTTTCCCACATGCAAGAATATCCCCCACCTTAAGGATTCCCACCCTTACCCATTTGGGCCATGGCTCAAACTTCTTTATTTCGGTCAGGTTGCTATTCTGCCATAGGGGTTGCACCGCCGTAACCTTATTCTTCCATCCTACAAAGTTGTGTGCCTGTTTCCATACGGCTATGATGTGTGTTGTGGTCGTGTGTGGAGGGGTCCTCGGGGGGGACTGGTATAGGAGGCTAAGTGGGTCCACATTTTGAATGGTGGCCATCTCGGCCCGTATATGGGGCAGTTCACGGTCCCCGTGGATTAGGTCGTTGACCACTGCTAATTGTGAAGCCCAGTGATAGGTTTGGAGGTGGGGCACCCCAATCCCCCCTCCCATATTGACCTCTGAAGCGTGGTTAGTGATATGCGTGGTTGGTTTCCACCCCATACAAGTTCCCTAAGGAGGGTCTCTACCTGACCGAATTCTGTGTTTGGGATTTTGAGCGGGGCATTTTGCAGGACGTAGATAAATCTTGCGAGGGCCATCATCTTGAAAAGTGCTGCTCTGCCCATAAGTGTCAGGGGAAGGAGTTTCCAGTGTTGAACATCATTAAGAAACCAGTCCTTGATCGGGCAGAGGTTTTGTTTTATGTACTCCGTCCACAGATATCCGGATTCCCAGGTATCTGAAACCTTGTTGTTCCACTCGATACAGCAGTCCCGCGGGATGGCTCGTGTTCCACCTTTAACCGGGTAGAAGACGGATTTTCCCCAGTTGATTCGCAGTCCACTAAACTCGCCAAAGCGGACGAGCATCTGCGTCACTCTGGGGCAGGATCGCAATGGGTCCCCCAGGTATTTCAGGAGATCGTCTGCGCATAGGGATGTCCGGTCTTCGTATCCTTCCGGCCATTTGAACCCCGTCCAGTCTGCATTCTTGCAAAGCCACAGGGCAAGCGGTTCTATGGCAAGGGCGAAGAGAAGGGGAGACAATGGGCAACCCTGTCGGGTGCCCCTACCAAGGGGGAAGGATTGGGACCCTCACCCTCACCCTCACTTCTGCCTGGATGTTGGTGTATAGCAATCGCATCCATCCCAGAAAGGTCTCTCCAAAGCCCATGCGTCGCATGACTTCCCAAAGGCTGTCCCATCGGATCGAATCGAACGCCTTCTCGAAGTCTATTGCCAGCAAGGCCAGCGGTCCGTCTATGATAGGGATGCGCTCTAGTGCCAGATGGAGACGTCGCAAGTTCATTCGAGTCCACTTGTGTGGCATGAAACCACATTGGTCCGGGTAGACCAGTTGTAATCTATTAGCTAGGAGTTAGCAAGAACTTTAGCTTCGCTATTTATTAGGGATATGGGTCTGTAGGAGGCACATTGTTCAGGGGGTTTATCTGATTTAGGGATGACCACTATGGTTGCTCTGCAGAGGTCTGGTGGAAGGGCCTCCTGCTCATAGGCACGGAGGAACATTCTATGAAGGGGGGGTGCTATTTTGTCTCCACCTAACTTTTGCCAGGTCTCTATCGGGAATCCGTTAGGACCCGGTGTTTTCCCTGATTGTAGTTGTGCAATGGCTTCTACAATTTCCGCTTCTGATAGCGCGGTGTTCAACTGTTCCCTCTGTTGCACCGAGAGAGTTGGCAGTGTAATGTTATCTAAGAGGGATGCGTCAAGCGGGAGAGTTGGACCCTGGTATAGGTTTGCATAGAACTCGAAAAAAGCCTCCGCTATTTCAGCGTCCGATTGGCACCTTCTGGCTTGCGGGGTGATTATTTCTCGGACATGTCGTTGTCCCTCGTCCCTTTTCTCAAGCCAGGCCAGCATTTTGCCTGCTTTGTCTCTGAGTTCATATATTCTTGCTCTAGAATGCCAGTGGGCCTGTTTAGCGTTATCCATCAACCTATTTCGGAGGCGTACTTGGGCGCACCTAAGGGACCTGTGGGTTTCAGGGGTGAGATCGAGTATGTGTGTGTTCTCCCAGACACTCACTTCCCCTTCGGCTTCTACTATCTTTTCGAGTCGTTCTTTCCTTTTGTTTGTCGTCCAAGAAATCACCTCGCCCCTCAGCACCGTTTTGTAGACCTCCCACACTGTCACGGGGCTATCTACCGTGCCCTCATTGGTTTCAAAGTATTCATTGGACACCTGGCTTAGGCGATCAATCAATTCGGGGAACCCCAGGTAATAATTATTCAATCTCCATGTTCTAGGGGGAGGCACCTTGCATACATAGTTCCATTGTGAGCGGTGATTGATCCGAAATGCCTCGATGCCTGCGGATACCACCCTGTACAGATCGGTGTTCGGGATGAGGAAGTAATCTAACCTGGACATGGAGCCGTGGGCTCCCGAGTGAAACGAGTATTGTCTGGTTCCAGGGTGTAGTGCCTGCCACACATCCCGAAGGCCTAAAGCTGATGTGAAGTTAGCCAACTTCGTGGGGGCATCTGGATTCCTGTTCCTAAAATGGGTGCGGTTTGTGTTGTTGTACATTGCGTCATTGAAGTCACCCCCTAGGATGTACATGTCAGGTCGGTGTTTCCCAATAAGAGTGGTAAGGTAGTGTAGGAGTTCCTGTCCCAGCCCGGGTGGGGAGTAGATTGAGGCTATAGCCAGCTTTTCACCCCAGAGCGTTCCCAGGATGAGCATGTACCGACCCCTGGGGTCCTGTTCTACCTTCTGCAGAATGAACGGGGTGCGTTTATGTATCAAGATAAGGGTGCCCCTGGATCCCATTGTGTACCCTGCATGGACTGCGGTTCAATAATTAGTTCTCTGGAAGACGGCACATTTGAACCTGTTAGGTGTGTCTCGGTTATCAGAGCCATGTCGGGGGAGAGTCTATTCAAGAATTGCATAATGAGGCGCCTTTTGATCCCAGATCCCATGCCATTTACATTCCACGTGAGCAGCTTAAGAGACCTGGAGTGTTGTGTGACAGGTGCTTGGATTCGTATAGATGTCATTTACAGCACATTTTAGGAAATTCCAGGGTGTCATGGCCCCAGAGAGGGGGTGATGTTCTTTTATTATGTGCCATGGGAGTGAGGTGTCTGTGTGAAATGATACTGAGTGGACCCTGTGAAGGGTGGTGGATAAGCCGTTTTGTGAATTCGCGATAGCCCTGAAACAACAAAGAACCCTGCAAACTTTCCCTTCCCTGCCCCTCCCTATACTCCACCCCAACTTGAAGTACCTGTCGCCCCAACATTGCTGATACCCAAAACTTAGGGTGTCAGCTCAAAATTCAAACCTTTGATTGAAGCTCAGGAGTGGGGGCTCCTACCGGGGGGTGGGGCGGAGCACTTCCCGAGGTCCCTTGTCCTGCGCCAGCTGTTTGAGTCATTCCTGGTGGACTACTTCACGTGGTAGGGTGGGTAGTACAAGACCGGTGCATCACCATATTACGGTAGGACGCTTTCCCTTTCTGGCGAAGACTAGTGGTCTGTTCAACGCTCATTTTGCTCCGCTGCTTGTTCCAAGCGTCTTGTCCCACGGGTTCCAGATCTCTCCTCGGGGAGGGTCGTCTTGATCCGTTTCGGGGTCTTCTCATCTGTCCCCTTGGTCTCACGGTCCAATCTCCCTCGATATGGTTCTCTGCCCATTTCCAGGAGTGGGGTTCATAAATGTTCATCAACCATTGTTCCAGGAATAATTCCATACATTGTCCCTCTTCTCCCTCTGGTAGTCCGAGGATACGCACATTATTGCGGCGAGACCTCCCTTCTCCTTCGTCCACCCTTAATTCTAGTGTTTTGAGGTGGTTTAAGGCCTGTGATAGCTGCCTGTTGATCCCAGTGACGTTGTCCTCTACCTCAGAGATACGATGTTCCGCTTACCCGGTTCTAGAAGTCAGCTTCTGTAGGTTGTGGCGCAAAAAGGAGACATCCGCCGCTATGCTATCCATTTTGATCTCCATTGAGGAGCGGGAGCTGGCAAGGGCCGCCATTACTTCTCATAGTGAAAGAGGATCTTCTCCCATAGGGGAGTTTGGTCGTGTTGGTTGCTCAGTTGGGGCTGGAGTGGTGGCAACCCTAAACTGGTCCATGCTACTTTGAGTGGAGTTCTTCTTTTGTCTGTCTTTGCCCATCTTTACTGAGGTTGTGAGGTTTATGTTTGATGATTGGACCGGTATGGGGTGCTCGCGGGTCAAGTCGGGCGTGCCTGTAGTATCAATTCCACCGGGCCTAGGCTGGTAGGGATCAGTAGTTCTCCCTCCTCTCACTTTTACTTTCCCTCACTGGGGGTGTGTGCCACTACTACTGTGGAATGGTGTTTTGATAGTGGCACCCCGCGGATTTGTCCAAGTAGGCGCAGTATGATGGCCTCCTACTTATATCAGGCCAATGGGGCGATTGGGTGACTTAAGGTGTTCCCAGCTGGGGGGGAGGACCCCTTTCCTCTATGTACGCAGCGGTAATGTTCATTAGGGCCTTTCGAATGGAGCCCATGCCGCCTCTTTCTCCCTGCTTTCCAGTCAATGTGTGTTTGGGGTCCTGCAGTGTTCCTCCTTCAGAAATAAAGGGGGGGGGGGTTTCTTGAGACCCTCCCTCCAGTTCCAGTGTCCCTACTTCCACATCTCCCCCCGGAACCCGGGCCCCAGGCACCACGGATACCGCCACAAGGTCCAACCAGAAGGGTGGCTCGGGGGGAGGAAGACTTACTTGGTATGCGCCGCAGTTCCCCATAATTCGCCGGTGCCGGATCTTCTCCACGTGTAATCCCTGCAAGCCGAGTTGCTGCTGGGGAGATGGTGCTTGGCTGCGGTTGCCACCAGAGGGACAATACCCTGTTGTGACCGCAATGGGTCCCGGTCCGTCTGCTTCTTGCAGTCGAGGGTGGCGCGTAGTATTTCCTTGCTCGCCAAGTCGGCGCTGGAGAGGCAGCGTGCAGTTGCAGTCACTGCTGGAAGGATGGCTCGCAACCACGGCCGCCGCGGGGTCCCAGCCCTGTCGCTGTTCGTGATCAAAGGAGGTTCGTAGGCTTCACTCGCATGTCTGGCTGTCGCTGGGGAAGCAGTGCTTAGCTGCGGCCACCACTGGAGAGATGGCGGGCAGATCTGGTCACTGTGGGATCTCACCCCGTTTGCTGCGTTTGCTGCGTGTGATCAGAGAAGGCACCCGTATCCGCAGTGTCTAAATATGCTCCCGGCGGGGGATCGGGTCATTTCCTTTCCGCTTCCAAGTCCCACACGACTCACGGTGTTGCGGTTGGAAGTTCGCTCCAGGGACGTCTTCAGAGTCCCGGCGGGTCTCAGGTGGGTAGGCGTTTATTGGTCCGGCAGTAGCCGCCTCTCGTCCCTCCTGTCGTGCTTCAGGGGAGGCCGTTTGGGGCCGTCGCCAGTGCTTCTTCTGGTCTCCGCCGCCCAAACCGCCGCGGCGATTCAGAGGGGATGGAAGAACACTGCCTTCAGGTTGTGGCGGCCATTTTGGGAGTCCAGCTACCGGGGCTCCAGCCCTTGGCGTTTCGTCCGATTTCTCGGTCGTCCGGCCAAATGGAAGGCTTATATTTGGTCAGGCAGGACCCTCTGCCTTGTTACTTCGCTCAAGTTGTTTAGGTGGGTCGCAGTCCAGTGCAATCAGGATATTAATTCAGGATTTCTTTGGCGCCTGCAGGAGCTCGGCAGGCTCATGTCCACATCGTTTGCGTGCCGGCTACGCCCCCTCTCTGAAGCATTTCTGATCTGCCCCATGCTGGACTTAATCTAGCATAAAACAATGTATGGAGCTGCTTCCAACAGGGGAGGCACTGTGTCAGTACCTCCAGTGTCAATGCTGAAGGAAGGGAGGACATGTACGGATCACTGCAGGGTCTGTATGTGTGCTGGTAGGAGGACAGGCTACACCCATAGGTGAGGTAACCAGATTTGCTGCTTGTAGGGCTGATTTGGCATCTCCGTGTTGCCATTGTCTTGGGAGGATCGCTCAGGGGCAACATGCTTGCCTTGGAAGCAACACGACATGGAGCACCACAGGTCCGATTCCCGGGTGCACGCTTAGAAACCTCTGGGTATTAAGCACGTTATAAAAAAACGATCATATCATATCATTACTTGTGGTGCCCTGTGTGGTGTGCGGGTATTACCTTTCTGTGAAACGGACCCTGGCCACTGCACTATACATTCCCAACACCCCACTCTGCATTCAGTTCCTGCGCCAGGTCTCTCATTCCACCTCTCGCTCCTCCTTTGGCCTCACCCGTACAACGCACACGGTCTCTCCTTCTGCCTGTTTATATACCGGAGGGCTGGTGGTTCAGTGCCTTTCTCACCACCCCTCCCGCATTGGCTGCAGCTCTTACCTGACCCTCGTCACCAATCAGTGACTGTCTTTTACTCAGAAGGAGAGCTAATCAGCTGAGAGGCTTACAAAAAAAAACTCTTAAGCACCCAGGTACTCCCTACTTTCCACAACACAGTTTTACAAATAGTTTGATGTTTTTGGTCGGGCTGTGGGCTGAAAATTCATATTTCTACTTGAAGGTTGAGTTCTCTGCTATTCCGGGGTTTTGGTTGTTGATGGGTTGTGGTGCTGGTTTATATTTTATCTGAATTGCTGTGTTTCTCTTGTTTATTTCTGTAGATTACGGTTCTGGATTTCATGTCTGCTTCCAGTGAGATTCTGGCAGTTTGAGTTCTGAAATAAAAGAAAGAGAACTCTGGCCAGTAACTTTATGGGGAGGCATTGAGATACAAAGAGTGGTATCAGGATTGAAATTTGTGTGGCACAAAAGCAGCGGATTTTTCAGGGATTTGGGAACCCTTCCATCTCTTACTTCCCAAATGTGAGACAGGACTGGCTTGGATTTTCTTTCAGTTGAGTCTTCTGCCATTGGTTAAGCAGCGTTTTGACCATAGTGCATGGTTTTGCAAGCCCTTGTGACACAGTTGAAAGGATGACATAATTTCTTCCATCAAGAATGCACTTCTGGCTGGTCTGACCAGGCGTTCCTTAGCGGGTCCCGCTGCGACCTCGTAATGGGGCGGCCCGGAATGAACGGGGCCGGTCCCTTACTGGCCCCGTTAATTCCGTGGCCGCCTGGGTCGTAATGCGGCCCAGTGTGCCTCAATTACAAGTAATCGATCTGAGAGACATAAAAATTGTGGCTTTTCCAAAAGAAGAAGAGAGATGAACAAGTTACTTTCTTACCTGGTAACGTTCTTTCGATGGGATGGTCCGACGACGTATTCCAGATCTATGACATGTAATCACCACAGCTGTGCTGCTTCGGAAACTTTTTTCGGCGTCTGCGTCCTGCGTCGATGACGTCGATGCACCGTCGTCGAGGACCTCCTCCAACGTCCGACGTCATCCGATGTGATAAGTAGGACGCACGACGCCCGTAGCCTCAGTTGTAGTTTTTTCCCCCAGAACGTGTGACATTAGTCAACTGCCAGTCAGACACAAAGCCTTGCGGAACGTAAGCTGCAATCGCAAAAGAAATTCTGCAGCGGGGAAGGCAGGGCGGGAGCGATATGGAATACGTCTTCGGACCATCCCATCAAAAGAACGTTACCAGGTAAGAAAGTAACTTGTTCTTCGAGGGGATTGGGTCCTCCGACGTATTCCATATCTATGACAGACTCCCAAAGCAGTACCAGAGCAAGGAAGAGGGAAAGAATTTAGAATCAAAATTTAGAATAGCCAATCAAATAGCGGAGCAAAGGACCGCCTTGCCAAAGGCCAGATCCTGTCCTCGGATGGAATCGAGGGAATAGTGACGTACAAATGTATGTACTGAAGCCCAGGTGGCTGCATCACAGATGTTGCGAATAGGAACACCCCTCTGCAGGGCAGTAGATGCAGCCACACCCCTGGTAGAATGGGCCCGCAAGCCAGCCGGTGGGTCCTTACCCGCCAATCGGTAACACTCCGAGATGGCTAAAATAATCCAGCGAGACAAAGTCTGTTTCGTCACAGCTTGCCCAAATGCTTTCCAGCATAACCAATAAAGATTTGATCGTCCGCTCTGACCCGGGACATGCGTGAAACATAAAAGCTTAAAGCTCTCCTAGGATCAAGCCTATGGAGCCTCTCCTCTTCCTTACCAGGATGAGGAGGAGGATAAAATGCCGGAAGAACAACCTTCTGGGCCAAATGAAATTCCGTCACTACATTCGGAAGAAAAGAAGGACGAACTCTAAGGACAACCCTGTCCTTGTGAAATACAGTGAAGGGTGGCTTAACTGAAAGTGCCTGTAACTCACTCACTCAGCGAGCGGAAGTAACCGCAACTAAAAACACAGTTTTCAGAGTTAACAGCCTCAAAGGGCAAGAATGTAAAGGCTCAAACGGAGCACCCATAAGAAACTTAAGAACAAGGTTTAAATCCCAACCGGGCACCAGGAAAGGTGACGGAGGGAACACATTAGTGAGCCCTTTCAGAAACTGTGAAATTAAAGGGATTTTAAAGTAAGAACACTCTTCAGACGAGCGCTTAAAGATGGACAGCGCCGCCAGGTAACCTTTAATGGTACCCACTTGCAAGCCCCTGTGGGCCAAAGAAAGTAAAAAGGACAGAACCATGGGGATGTCAGATGCAAAAGGATCCACATTCTGAACTCTGCACCAGTCGCAGAACTTACGCCAACGGCAACGGTACAGAGACTTTGTTGCTGGCCTTCGGGCCGAAAGCAACACCTCCATCACGTCTTCAGGGAGGTCCCAATCCTTATACCTCAACCTTTCAGAAGCCAAGCGTGAAGGTTGAGGGATCTGACCTCTGGATGGAGAACCTAACCCCCCTACCGTGAGAGCAGATCGTCTCGGTAGGGAAGACGACGTGGAGGGCAGATGGACAAGTCGAGAAGGTCCGGGTACCACGTCCTCCGAGCCCACGCCGGAGCAATGAGGATCATCCGGGAACCGACCTTCCGTAACCTCCGCAGCACTTGCGGGATGACGGGGACTGGAGGAAACGCGTACAGCAGCGGGAAAGACCACTCCACCACAAACGCGTCTCCTAAGGCTCCTTTTGGAGGAAATTCCTGCGAGCAAAACCTTTCGCACTTCCGGTTGACACTGGAGGCGAAGAGATCCACTTGAGGGGTCCCCCAAAGGGCGAAGATCTCCAGGAGAATCTCCTGAGCCAACTCCCACTCGTGAGAGATCGCGCTCTGCCTGCAAGAGCGTCCTCCGTCACGTTTTCGTCTCCGGCCAGATGAACTGCCGAGATCGAAACTTCCTGCTGGATGGCCCAGAACTCGAGCTGCATCGCCTCCCTGCACAGAGGAAGTGACCCTGCCCCCCCTTTTTGTTGAGGTAGTGCATGGCCACTGTGTTGTCCGTCAGGATCAGTACACTCTTTCCTCGCACAGTCGGCAGAAAAGCCTTCAGGGCTAGCCTGACGGCCCTCGGCTCCAACAGATTGATATGGAGTCTGGACTCCGACGGAGACCAACGACCGCTGACTGTCAGCCCGTTGGCATGAGCTCCCCATCCCGTGAGGGATGCATCCGTCACGATCGTCACCTCCGGCCAGGGAAGCCAAAATGGAGCAATCAAGTTGCCTTCGACGGCCCACCACAGAAGGTCCCGGGCGACCGAGGGTGGCACCTGAACCGGGTCCGACATCCTGCCGGAGGACTGCAACCATTGCGTCTTGAGGGCCCACTGCAAAGATCTCATCCGCAGGCGAGCCTCTGGCACCAGAAGAATGCAGGATGCCATGAGGCCGAGCAACCTCAAGAACTCGAACGACGGGAGCGTCTGGGCATGCTGAAACTTGTGCACCATCTGCTGAATGTGAAGAGCCCTCACCTGGGGAGGAAAACACTGCCCCAGGGAAGTGTCGAGCACTGCTCCGATGTACTGGAGCCGCTGTGTTGGCGTCAAATGGGACTTCTTTAAATTGAGGGAGAAGCCCAGCCTGTGAAGGGAGTGGCAGGTGACGGACAGATGATCCAGGACTTGCTCGGGAGAGCTCCCCCTGATCAACCAATCATCCAGGTAGGGGTAGACGTGAATCCCCCCTTGCCTGAGATGCGCTGCCACCACCAGCATGAGCTTGGTGAAAACCCTCGGGGCGGAGGTCAATCCGAACGGCAGGACCCGAAACTGAAAGTGCGAGTCGCCAACCGCGAACCTCAGGTACTTCTTGTGCTTGGGATGGATCGGCACATGGAAGTAAGCATCCTTGAGGTCGAGTGACACCAACCAGTCCTGAAGCTGAAGGGCCTGGAGGACTTGAGAGAGAGTAACCATCTTGAACTTGTCCTTCCTGAGGAGTTTGTTCAAACCGCGCAAGTCCATGATGGGTCTCAATCCCCCGACTTTCTTCGAAATCAAAAAATAAGGGGAAAACCATCCCTTGTCCCTCTCCGCTACAGGCACCAGTTCTATGGCGCCTTTCTCCAGCAGGGCTTGAATTTCCTGCGCAAGGAGCGGATCCGGACTCTGCAAAGAGAGGTTCCCCGGTGGATTGTCGCGAGGCCTGTGCCGAAAGGGAAGACAGTAGCCGTGTGTTATGATCCCCAGAACCCACACATCTGAAGTAATGGCTTGCCACTCTACAAGATGCTGCGCCAGCCTTCCCCCAACCGGCGAACCATGGGACATGGCCTCATGACTGAGTGGGAGCGGCTGCGGCGTTACCTGAGGGCAAAGAGGCAACTGCCCGAGCGGCCTTGGCACCACGGGTACCCTGTCGTCCACCTCTGGTACCCCTGCGTTGGCCTCTTTGACTGCCAGCTCCTCTCGCTTTACTGAAGGACGAGTAATAGCGAAAGGAACCACCCCTCCACTGCTGTCCCCTAGGATGAAAAGGCGGAGGTTGGCGAACTGCAGCGCCCAACGATTTTGCTGCAGCTTTTGAGGTCTGCAACCTCTCAAGGCTCTCGTCAGCCTTGCTGCCAAAAAGGTGTTCACCGTCAAAGGGCATGTCGAGGAGCCGGGACTGCACATCAGGAGCAAACCCCGACTTCCACAACCACGCAAACCTGCGTATCACGGTGCTCGCCGCCATGGACCTACTGATGCATTCAGCTAAGTCCAAGCCCGACTGAACGGACTCACACATGGCATCCTTACCATCCTGGACCATAGCAAGGAAACCATCCTGTTCGTCCCCTTCGAGAATATGTTCAGCCGCTAACGCAACACAGTTCCACAGAGTGTGTGTGAAACGAGACAAGGCACAAATGGAGTTGGCCGCCTGAAGCGCCACACCACCAGAAGAAAACACTTTCTTCGCCCAGCCATCAAAACGTTTGTCGTCCCTATCAGGAGGGATGGTAGGGTACGACGCCTGCTTTGCCGGGGGCCGTGGCCGCCTGCACCACCAAACTCTCCGGAGTGGGGTGCCTGGTCAAGTAGCAGGGGTCGCTACTGGCTGGACGGTATTTTCGCGACAAGGATCTGCCCACCGCCGGGAGACTCTCCGGAGCAGTCCAAGCTGCCGCCACCCTTCTCTGTAAAGCCATATGGAACGGCAGTACCGGGTCAGTTGGGGGACCAACATCAAGGATGTCTGTCAGATCATCCTGCACAAACTCCCCTGGGGGAGCAGACCATCCCAAGTACTCAGAAACCCTAGCCATTAGGCGCCGGTACGAGGAGTCGGCATGAGAGACAGGCTCAGGCCTACAAAACTCCACCTCCGGAGAGGTGTCCAGTCCACTGGCATCATGCAGTGACTGCCTCAAATCGTCAAACTGACTATGGCCCGAGACAATTTAATCTGGAACCTGACTAGGAACCAGGCCATCAGAATCCTCATCCGCCTCTGAAATATATTCCAGGTGGCGAAAAGAAGGCACCCGAGAGTGCTTGCTCTTAACCAGAGCCTTCCTAGGGGGTTCCCCCGTGCCACGGGGTACCTCCGACACGAAAGGCATTGATGGCGTCGAGCGAATCGGCGTCGACGTCAGATGCAGCGCCGCCAGCATCGGCGGCGTCGACACAGCCCTCCAAGCCGGAGCCCCGAGCGTGTCCCTCGACGACCTGAGCGTCGACGGCTTCGACGACTTCTTCGGAGCCGGAGCCTCGAGAAAGCCTGTTGACGCCCTCGACGCCTCAGACGTCGATGTCTTCCTCGAAGAACTCACAGGTGCACACGGTCTCGAACGTGTCAAAGACCGGGACCTGGAACGGGTACGTCGAGAACGAGTCTCCTTGTCCGAACGGGACCTCTCCCGTGACTCGTGCCGACCACTCTTGCGAGCGGTGTCTCTCGACCTCTCACGACCGACCCCACTCGGGGGCACGGACGGCTTAGTACCCTGCGACTCAAGAATCGCCAGCATTTTCTTCCCGAAGGAAGCCCATTCCTCCGGCGTCGCACGGCTGGTGGGGTAAGCGACGTGCCGGGCAGAGTCCTCCGAAGAGGACCTGGAAGACGACCGGCGTCGGCGCTTCCGAGAATGCCTCGAAGACGCTGAGGAGTGGCGAGACCGACTCCTAGAAGGAGACCCACGAGACTTCCGACAATGACGCGGAGAGTCACCCCTCGAATCATCCGTTGAAAGCCTCGCAGACTTCGACTTCCGGGGCTTGGACACCCGACCTACCGACAACTTCTTCTTAAGTTCGCGTAAGGCTTTGGACGTGAGCGACTGGCAGTCGATACAGTCATCCGTGTCGTGGGCCTCCCCGAGGCACCAGAGGCAGGCGTCGTGCGAGTCTGTCACCGACATCTTGGACCCACACTCCCCGCACTTCTTGAAACCCGGACGCGGGGTCGAAGACGAAGTAGAAGACATCTTCACACGAAGGATTTTCACAAAACGAACAGGTTCGAAGAACCGAGAAGAACAGAACTCCAAAGAGTCGAGGCGTTAACCGAGATTCACAAAGCAACACGTTTGTGGAAAAAACGGAACTGAGGCTACGGGTGTCGTGTGTCCTACTTATCACATCGGATGACGTCGGACGTCGGAGGAGGTCCTCGACGACGGCGCATCGACGCAGGACGCAGACGCCGAAAAAAGTTTCCGAAGCAGCACAGCTGTGGTGATTACATGTCATAGATATGGAATACGTCGGAGGACCCAATCCCCTCGAAAATATCTGTATCCATTTTGCCACAAAATCAGTAATGCTCCTTATTCAAGCTGCAACCAACGAATTACGATGTTTAGGATTTGATTTAACATCTTTTTGAAGCAAGACACCCGAACTAGCCCGAAGTGCCTATGGTACAAAAAAGCATGAGCAAAAGGGAGACCTAGTAAGAGATCCGGTGGAAACAGACGACATAAATTGCAAGCCCATTAGATTCTCTCCTACTGTTTTAAAGGGCCCAAAGGCCCTACGAATGAAGATACAGGGTCACATATCTTAAACTGCCAGTGGAAATGGAGGAAACCAAGACCGACTGGTGACCCAGATTGATCCTGAAAAATCATGGAATTGGCTAGCTGAGACATTAGGAGCAACTGATCAAATCTAGACCAAATGCCAGGAAGCTAAGTGTGGCTTCCAAATTTTCTCATGGAACACCCGAGTATTTAACCATTTGTTCCAAAAGGTAAATGTTGAGCTGATTGACTCAGATATAATATGTCTACAAGAATGCTGGTTACAAGAGCTACCGATGATAGATTAAATAAGGACTTTAAAGGACAAAAAGGGAGACCATCAGCGGGACTACTGACTTTAATAAAAAACAACTTGAGAGGCAAAGTTGTGCGTGGGATAACACCATCACTACTTTTACAGATAATAATACTCCAAGAAGAACAGGGAGCCAAAGTTAATAAAACCCGAATATTCTTTAACCTGTACTGGAATGTCAAAGCAAAAGATGGAGAACATTTCTTGGCGCAAGTAACATCGAACATCGACAAACTGAGAGTGGAATTCAATATGCCACAGTTAATACTATGTGGCATTTTGAATATAGATTGTTGTGCGAAGACATGAGGTGAAGATCTACCATCACATAAGAAACATCAAAATAATAGAGCAAAAAGATGGTTAACAGAGATGAAATCCAGAGATCTGCATATAGTAAAAGGTACAGTTCCAGGTGTTCTGGAAGGAGCTAAAACATGGTCCTCATATATTGCCACTGCAACTTTGGACTACTTCTTTGTAGACGTGGGAACACATAGTTTAATAAGGTCATTAACGATAGTTCCTTCACCAAAGAGTGACCACAGTATACTACTTCTCAATTTAATTTTAAAATGTTTTTATTAGCATTTTTAGAGTAACAGTTATCAATATCAAAAGAACATGTATTAACTAGTTAATGAACTGGTAACTAAACAGACAGAAAAAGGAAAAGAAAAAAGAAGAAGAGAGGAAGAAGAGGTCATTGCGGTTCCGTGTTTTCTTCTGAGTCTCATTCAGCAGCTGGGTAAAGTTATTGTGGGGGACAATGTCCGCAAGACGTTGCAGTTTCAGGGTAAGGTAGAACAGTCTATTGTGGGGTGTGGGTCCAGGAATGTGTCCCGAGCTGTGTGGATAGGCAGATATTGATCATGGGGGTTTGTCATCTGGGGAGTGGAACATGTCCCATATCAGAGATTTCCATGCTTCATAGGTCATGCTTGGGCTGTCCCCTGTTTTGGCTATGCCTTCTCCCCATAACTTGGTCTTCGCTTCTGCCCAGTGTTCCAGTTCCTTAAGCCACCTGGGGTAGCATGGGCCAGTCAGTGTTTTCCACGTCATAGCGATGGCCTTCTTAGCCAGAATGCAGGCCATATCCATAAGTTTGATGCTGTGTCTAACTTTGCTTATCCGTGGGTGGGAGCCCAATAGGTATTCCTTCGGTGCCCATTCATAACGGGTCAGTCCTGCTCTTTTGTAAGCTTTCTCAATTTTGGCCCAGAAGTGCTGTATCCTTGGGCAACTCCAAAACATATGAGCCATTCCCACTTCTTCCGAGTGGCATCGGGGGCATAGTGGGGCCGGGGGTTTGCTGAATTTGGCGATTCTGCCTGGAGTCATGTATGTTCTATGAAGAACGTTCGGTTGGATTAGCCTGAACCGCGAGTTTCTTGATACTTCTCTGGGGTACTGTAGGATTCTCTCCCATTCCTGATCGGTTATGCTTATTCCGAGGTCCAGTTCCCATGAGTTCTTGAGGGTGTCACTCCTGGGGTTAGGCCTGTCTATGAGCTGGGCGTATATCCTGGAAGTCGGCCTCCAACCGTCTCCCAGGGAATGCATTAGGGTTAGGGTCGGATTTGCTACGGCTTCAGTTGCCGTTTGGCTAGGTAAGCAGAGGTTCCAATGTTGGGGAGATATGTGTTGACCAAACATACTTCCCGTTGTTCGATGCTCCCACGAAGTATGAGGTATCTGCCCTCGGGTTCGGCTTCCTAGGATAACAGTCTAAAAGGAACCATGTCGCTTATCCACGTATACACTCCGTGAGCGTATTTGGAGTTTGATGCCCCAAAGCCCTGACCCCCCCACCAGATGTTGGTGCCCATCCCCCTAACATCAGTATCTTAATGTCTACCACCATGTATTACAGAGTTAGCCCTCAGCCTTTTTTGTTGCGCCCCCCAGTTCCATGAGATGGTTACTCCGAAGATTGTGAGACCTTTCAACCAAAACCAAAAAAATAAAACAAACCAAACTGGTCCAAGTGGACCAACTACACCCTGCATTTGCGCTGGCACAACTTTGCTCAGGTGCCACCGCTTTGTCAGGGCCTTTCCAGATCATCTTGAGCGGGTATACTGCGTCAGCGGTGTGCTGGCACCAATCCATTCGCTCGGGGGTGGTTTGGGTCGATTTGGTGGACTGGCTCTTTCCTGCCATTAGTGCTGTCTGTGATTTGATCCGTTGCGTGCGTTTGCCTTTGGGTGGTCTTATCTTAGGGTTTCGATGCGTATGTCATGGTGCCTTCTCTTCGCTGTGCGCCATGTTATTATTCTCTAGCCACATTGTGGCCGCCGCCGGTGATTGTAGGAAAATTGCTCTGCCTTTGTGTATAATCTTGAGCCTCAAGGGGTACATAAACATGTATTTAATGTTCAGTTGGCATAGTCTAGCCTTGATTGGAATGAAAGAGTTCCTCGCCCTTTGCACCAGTGGTGTATAGTCCGGGTAAATGGCTACCCTAGCATTGTCTCTCTCGATTACCCCTCCTTCACGGGAGAAAAGTAGAATGACTTCCCTGTCTTACAGTATACTACTTCGCAAATGCAGAGAATTAGATAGCCAACACCAAGGAAGCAAAATCCAAATATGGCCACATAAGATTGTCACTAATAGTGGTTTGAATCGCCTAAAACTGACTGCGGAAATGGCACCACTACTAGAGAATGCTACAGCAAAGTGGCATTTGGCATTAGACCTTAGTGTGGAATATGAGAGTTGCTTAGTAGCCTTCAGAGTGTCAAGTCTGCAAAAAGGACCACCTAAAGTGACAAGGCTACATTATTATAATGAGGAGTTAGCTAAAAAGAAACAAAAATTAGCAAAAGATCTGAGGAAAATAGGGTGAATGAAGACCCCTGAATCAATAATGCAGAGAAAAGAACTAAAAAGAAATCACCAACACTGGGTAAAATTACACCGAGCAAACCTATACCAGAAGGACTCAGAACAAATGCTCATGGCATTGAACAATAAAAACTCAAACTACTTTTGGACTTTAATAAACAAGAATGTAAGTTCACAAGGATTTGAACAAGTAACTCAAATTCACGAAGCTCAGTGGCTAAAGCATTTCCGTAACATATACGGGCAGAAAAATAACGAGGAAAAGAATGATGATGCAGAAAACCAAGAAAACTCATGGAAAATCCCATTCGATAAGCAAGAAATATTGGGCCTAATAAGCAAGGCCAGTACATCGAGAGCCCCGGGCCCAGATGGCCTAAAAAACCTAATACTAAAACAAGCGCCAGAGCTGTGGGCAGACATGTGCTTCTCCTTGTTTCCAAAATAAATAAAAACATGCACGTCACCGAGTCATGGAAAAAGGCAATAACAATACCAGTTTATCAGCGGGGAGATAGAAAAAAAAACAGAAAACTACCGCCTCATATCGTTATTAGGCGTGTTTGGAAACTCTATGCGGGGATCATATTGAAAAGATTCAAAGAATGGTGGAAACATAGACATCAGGCAAGCAGGCTTTGTCGAGAGAGTAGACTGCGGACTGAATCTGTTATTAATAAATCTACTCAAAGGGAAGATCATGATGGAAAATCAAAAGCTCTACTTAGCGAGTATAGATATGGCAGCAGCTTTCGATCGAGTGGACCGCCAAATTCTATGGTAAAAAATGTCCGTCCAAGGATGTCCAGCTGGCCTAATAGCCACCATCAAAGCACTTCACTCTGGTACAAGCATGCAGGTTCACCTAGATCAAAAGGGCACTCTTAGTGAGCCGCTAATCACATTTAAAGGACTGAAACAAGGATGCCCTTTGGCCGCCATACTGTATAATTTCTATATATTAGATATGGACGATAATCTGGAACCATCAAGATCCTGTTCACCAAGACTAGCCGGTAATGCCATCAGTCACCTGCTGTATGCGGATGACCTCATCCTGCTGGATCTGACGGCTATTAGGATTTCAAAGAAAACTCAATGAACTTGAAAAATATGTCAGCAGCAATAAACAAAAAATAAATGCTGAAAAATGGTGCTTGGGACAAATCCCCCTACCAGTAATACAAAGTACCAAATATTTGGGAGCCATAATCAGTGCCGATTGGGGGGATAAGCCGTGGATAGAGCACCTACAAGCAAAGATGGACCAGTTGATCGCCCAAGCCTTGTTAATGAAAAAGAAATATTGCAAATTCACAGTGAAACCACTAGTGGAATTCTACAAGGCAAAAGTAACGCCATCAATAACAAACACAGGCGACACTGGGCTCAGAATAACATGGCAAACTTGGGATAGACTTGAGGCAAGATTCTGGCGGAGAACCCTGAGTTTACCAAATGTGATACCAATAAGTGTAATTAGACATGAGCTGTGCCTCCACTCTCTACATGTACACGTTGTATGGAAAGCTCGATCAACTTTCAGAAAAATATAACAACCTGACTGTCTGCCGCAATACAAAATTCTGAAGGCAGAAACGGTAAGAACTTTATTTTGGCCATTAGATGAATGGAGAAAGATATGCCATGAGATACTGACTAACATAGGGACAACTATGAGTAGCCTGTGTGAAAACCCAAAGGCAAAAGAAAGTTGTCGTTTTCAGTTGATTGATCGCAGTCAGAGTCTGCACGAGCATTGTCTAAAAGTCATAACCCGTCAACAAGAAAAACAAATTGTGCTGGAATCCTGCCAACATACCTGAACAAGAGTGCAAATCCTCGACAAAGAGACTTAATATTGCACTTTACTCTTAACATCCTGCGCACAAAGTATATACTGCTAAAATATGCAATGGTTAAAGACACCATTTGTCGTCTATGCCATAAAGATGAGGAAACTAAGCACCAGTTAACCTTATTCTGTAAAGAATTAACATCAGAAAGAATAAAGTTATTCCATGAAGTGTTAGTACCAGCGTGTGGAATGGACTCAAAATTATGGTGGGAAGCGTTACATGACAACCCGAACCAAAAGACATCCAGAATGCTGGGCAGTTTTTTGGAAATAATGCTAAAAAAATTGGAAACCGGATAGGAATGTGCTAAAAAGAAAATTTGGCAAACATTTTTAATTGAAGAATAGATTCACAGCCAAGCCAAAGAGTTAAGGCATATGGACAAAGAAAAAACTCTTAGGAGGACGGCTTGTCTGTGATTGGAATGGTGAAAAACAAAAAAAAATGTTTTGTATAGCAAAGGTTTGTATGTATTTACACTTTATGCTAATAAAAAAAACAAAACAAAAAAAAAAATATATATATATATATATATATTGTTTTTTCCAGTAGTGGCAGGGACAGATAATAGGTTGGAATAGGTTCATAGGGATTTTTTTGCGAGACTGCCTGACGAGCACTAGTTTATAATTTTCTCTGGAGAGTAGGGAATCCATCATTTTACAGCTAGGGAGAGACAAAGCATTCGTTCACGTCATAAAACCACTTTATTGGGAAACATGTACTCTTGTCTGTCTCCTATGTCTGACTTTCCACAGTGTAGTGAAATCATCTGCGTGTTATGTTTTATGGCCTAAGCACCTGGAATATGTTATCCACATAAGAACCCAGACTGGGTCCCAAAACACTCATTCTCGCAACTCTGCAGCTTAAAGAGAACTGGATTTCTTAACATGCCCTTTTCATTCTGATACCATGGGCCTCATTACGGGGATGGCGGTAACCTGCTGGTGTTACTAGTGGGTTGCCACCAACCCTGTAACACTGTTACCGATCCCTGATATCCAGGTTCCACCGGATAAAACCCTTGCAGTCCCTTATCTTTGAGTGCACGGCAGCCTCATATGTCATGTGGAAGGGCAGGGGGTTTAAACATTGTATGTGTTACTGGGGAATAGAATATCACCACCAAAAAACAAATGCGGGCTGAAAACTATACACAAGCCCATTAAAAGCTGTGTATGCATATATAGATTCACAGTTGTACATGTAAATAGACCAAAAGCAGTACACACACACACGTGTAGTTGAAGCTGCATTCATAGCTGTTTTCAAAGTCGCACACACATAGTCAGAGAGAGCTGCACTCATGTATTTAGAGAACACAGTATGCATGTGAATTCAGAACAGAACAAACAAATCCCTGAGAGCATTACCTGGAATACAAATCTGTGGGAGGAAAATGCAAGATGGCCATTGTCTACATTTAAATGAATGCACATAGCCTAAAAATGTGCTAACTTCAACCCGCATAGGGGTATCGCATTGATTGTAAATGTATTCTAAATGTTAATGGTTCAATTAATTTTCTCTGTCACCATACTGTCTTTATATGGGTGGAAATCGAATTTTTGAAACACACTTCATGTTGGAATGTTATCATTGAAGAAACTGTTATTTCGATTGTAGCAGATTTTGAATAGAAAGGTTTCAAATTGCTAGTATATTTTAGAGCACAATATATAAATGTGTTGAATATTAGAATGAATGCTTGTATGGACTGATAACAGTGAGATTCATATAGGCAGGTACAATTGTCTCTGTGACTATTTTGTTTTGGCATCTATATCCTTGCAGTGATTTCCAGGGTAAAGCTGGAGACCACCTTACTTGAAGTTACTTTATTCTTTTAAATACATTTTGAATCCTGAAAATTACACTGTGTATTTCATTGCCCAGAATTGTGGGGTGGGATCGTATAAATGCGGTTGTGAGATTGCCATGTCATTACAACAAGAGCCAAGAATTTAAACACATAAAAACACAGATATTCCTACATAAACCTAAACTCCTACAGAGTCTGGGTGCAGTTGGTGAGAGATTGATAAAGTGAAGGCAGCACCAAGTCACTAAGTTGCTATTAGTATTTCTGAAGTTTATATGTGTAAGTACAAAGAGGGCAGCAACAGAAGGTAATGAAGCCAAGACCAACGTATTAATCTACCCTCGCCTCAGTCTGCCATCATGGTTGAACTCCAGGAGAAGGCATGAAAAGAAGGGTCCCAAACTTCAGTTCTCTAGGCAGCTCCTAGGAAGGAGCTGATATCTAACAAAAGAGTGACTAGGCAACCTGCATTGGCGGAGAAAAAGCGTACCCCTCTGGATTTGTTTAAAACAGCAGTGAAGTACACTGCTTTCTCTTACAATAAATAATCCCGAATCTGTCCTGATCATCTTAAACTCCAACCCAGTGGGTGAGATATTTTCCACTTTAGTATATCAGTCAGGAACATTATCAGTCTGGTGACTTCCTTCTGTGCCCTTTCTGAATAGAACTGTACCTTAGAGGAGGATAAGAACAATCAGTGGCCTGTGAATCAGGGCTCAGAATTGGAGGATACTTGGATGACAAGATAGCTGCCACTCTCATCATTTCTCAGAGGACAGTGACCCCCAAACGATTCAGGTCTGAATTCCACCCAGCAACACAAACCTCACCTACATACTCCAACTAGGTTAGATAGTGTGATGCTGAAACTGTAGATACAGGAATTGGACTTGGATGTGTGGTGCTTGGACTGAAAGTAAGCATCTCTTTTATTCATACTATTCACAGAAATGTTGGCAGTGGGGGTCACATACGATCTGCTGCAATAGCTGATCTAATTTCTTGTTCAAACAATTTATCAGCGAGTACTTAGTCGGGAGTCGGGGACAACAAAGCACAGAGTCATATAGAAGCGACTGTTACAACATCTGTGCACTCTCAGGTTTCCCAGCAAGACTTGCCAGATTGGGAGCATCAAATGATAGTTCTTGCTAAGAAGATATGCGGCAGAATGCAGAGGAAATAATTGATGAAGACATTATGTATGAATTCCATAGCTATACTCCAAGGAAGACCTTGTAGGTAGCACAGTTGGCCATGCCACAACAGCAGTCTTCACCACAATCTCTAGGACAAGTTGCAACCTCAATCCGGAAGGACATAGAAGAAATAAGCACAGGGTGAACTACTAGAGCCCACGTTTCCCCAGCTCAGAGTTAGATGAAAGGATTAATGCAACATTGATCTACCCCCCCATCTGTCACATACACATTGGTGCTTTTTTGTGTGCTCCCAGAAAAACAGGCTGGCTGCTTTTAAATATTCATCTGAACAGACGGATGGAGGAAGACCTTGGGTCTGACATCTATATCAATATCAAATCCCACCTTGGCTTTGAATTTCATTTTCAGGTTGAAGATGAATATGCTGTTGACTGTGTGACACAAGATCAACAGAACCCACTGTGACACAGTTCCCTGCCTGATTCCGAGGACTATGTGCATGACACAGAGGATTTCCTGGGCTAATGAGAATACCTTTAAACACACACCTGCCAGCAAGTATTTGCTTAGAGTTTTTTCAGGCCGTGATATTGTCCCCCACTAGCAACAGGTGTCTCTCCTGTTCCAATGTCTCCAAGTGAAATTATCCAGGTCTCTTTATAAATCAGGTATCATCCAGCCTTTGAGACATAGCCCTCAGAAGGCTATGGACCAGATTCTCCAGCTGGTCTTCCCCAGTGTCTGCAATAAGCATTCAACAGGGTCTGGGATCTCTTTTCTCAAACGGTCCCCCTCTCTCAGTCTCTCCTCTATCTCCCTCTCTTTATCTAACATGCAGACCACACCAGTCTCTTTGTTTTCTCTAGCAGGGCCACTGATTCTCAACAACCCCCTTGTACAAATAATCTGGGCTCTATTAAGGTTTGAGGAACTGCTCCCAGAAAGCTCTTTAGGTACTCAACGGGATTAGTGGGAGTAGAAACGTCTTAGCAACCTCTTGGGCCTCTGTGTCAGGCCTCTCTCAGGGCCTGGGGTATAGCTCCCAGTTAGCACTTGATTTTTTTTTAATGTGGCTAATGCTTCTCAACAGCACGCTGGTTCGCGTATCCCCGGGTCATGGTATAGCTTTCAAGAGGCTCTGGATCTGCCGCTCAATCTGGTCGCTTTCAGGTGTGGGCTCTCCCCAAGGTCACCTTCTCTCCTCTCTCTGCTTGCAGGGTTGAAACCCAGCCTGCGATCTGAACTATGGAACAATGAGCTCTTTTATAATGATACTCATTGGGATGGATATTAAATAAAGTGATTTTCTTCTGCTCCAGTGTTCTCCTCCAGGTCGGGATTGGAAATGTCTCCTTCTTACACTGTATCTCACTGATGCCCCTCTACCTCCTTATTTATGGTTACCAGCTAGGTCAGCTTGTCGGCCCCCGCCCATTACCTCTTACTGCTACGTTGATGTCAGCAGCCCAGGGTTTAATAGCCCATCCACCATTTTCAAGTGAGACTGTAGCCACAAAGCTGCTTACTGCCAGGGTATATGCATGGGTTGACTCTCTGCCAACCACTGTAGCAAGGAGAGGATCTTTTGATTCCAACCACAGCTTTTAGATTGACAAATATGCAATGCAGTTTTCGTGGGCACAAATGTCAGAGAACACAAGGGACTGCAAAAGTGTTCTCTGGATGTGGTCCTGTCTGCCGATGGGCACTTGGTTTGTGTGTGATCTTGGCAAGCTTTGAGGTTCTGTCTCTTGGCCATTATCACATACGTGGGTGGGTTTGTCTGGTAAGATGTGGGAAATTAAGTGTGATTGTCATACCTTGATGAAGTCCTAGGATGGATGAATGAGTTTATGGGAATGTTGGTGGGAACGTTGGTGGTGTGTTATGAGTTAATGAACTGTGATATGTGTTTTTGGTTAAATAAAAAAATGGGGCACATTACCAGTTTGGTGGTAATAGAAAGGGTGGTGGTAACAGAGTCACTGCTACTGTTACCTTTCTTCCAAATTACAGGTTACAGAAACTGGCGGTAATTCCGCCAGTGGAATTAGCGACGGAGGAATTAGTGCCAATAAACCAACAGTAATTCCTCCAGTACCAGTTCCACTGGTGGAAATAGCCCCCCAAGAAATGTGTTAAATCCACTGAATTACAAACTGAAATAGCACGGAAATACGACCAAAAAAGGCAGTAATTCCTCCACAAACGCAGTGCAGTTACACTCACCTCGCAGGTGGAGGTAAAAGAATCCAGGTGCTGAAAAGTAATTTACGGGTGCCAATAACAGCTACCAAAAGTGTATTTAAATACCACATTTTTCTCAAACACATTTTCAAGCATCATGCAGCTACAAGCATACATGCACTATGGCATCCACAACCTGCTACTGTTCATTGAGCTCCAGCAGCATGCAAGGTAACAGGAGGAAAGGATACAGGTACCACAAAGGCTGAGGAGACATGTGTTACAGAGGCCACCCATACCTCGTGTCCATCCTCCCCCCTGGTCGCTGACTGATAAACACTTAGTCACACTGTTTCTCCTGAACAGCCACACCATCGCTGACCTGCTGACCCTGATTGAGGCAGAACTTCAGAGCGTGTCACCATCAGGACTGCCATTGCACCCCTGCTGAAGCTGTTGTCTGCCCTTCACTTCTGTGCCACAGATGCATTCCAAGACACTGTTGGGATGCTGCATGGCATGTCCCAGCCAACCTTCTATGAAGGACCGGAGCAAGCAGTTGATGCAATCATGGGACATGCCCATCAGCATAACTCCCTGCCCACCACCCAGGTAATGCAGAAAAGGTTCCACGCCATACCTCACTTCCCCAATGTCATAGCAGTACTGGACTGTACCCATGTGGCATTAGTGCCCCCCCCCGACCACAGGCAGTGGAGCTGGTTTATCGGAACCAGAAACATAATCATCCGTTGAACATTCAGATGACATGTAATGCCGATCTCACCATCATCCACTGCTGTACCTGATTTCCGGGTTCCACCCAGGATGCCATATTCCTGAGTAACAGAGCCCTGCCAGGATATGTGAACACTTGTAGAAGACAGGGTAACTGGATTTTGGTTAAGTAGTCAAAATGCCAATGAATCGGCACATAGGCATGGATAGTGACAGGGACGAGAACATAAGTGACCGAATTGCAAGTCGCATAATGCCTAGTCGAAGATGCATGAAATAGGCCATGGCCCATTACCAAGCTCCATCCGGTCACACTGCAACCTCAGCAAACAACATAGTAGGGCATTGTAAAAGCAACATGAAGTAGACAATGGAATCGAGTTTGGGCTATAAACTTTTTATTAACTAATAATGGAGGATTGGAAAAAAGGCCTTGCCCTATGTTAAGGTGGGATTTCCCTACCTGAAAAAAAACTAATGATAGTCTGTGTCAGGAAGTCCAAAGCAAATGTCTGTCTGTGTCCAAAGCTCCTCACATCTAATTGTATACAATGTTTAGGGATGTCAGCAGAAAGTGAGAAGTGTTCAAATAAAAGTTCAGCGCTTCTTTCAGCTCGGGTTAAAGAGGGGTTTGCCTTCCCCAAGGTTCAAACAGTTCACTTTACAAATGAGGGGTTCTCTTCCCCAAGCTTTCAAGTCTATCAATGTTCCAAAATAACACAATGCCTTGAGATACTTCCCAGCTCTTCAAGTTTGGTTACCTTTCACCAATTTATAAAGTGTGCGCAAGTGTTTGGAGTGTTGCCTATTCACTTGACGGATCGTGCAGTAGCTGGTGGACGTCTCTGCTCTGCTGCTAAATTACATCATTCCAGCTTTAAGGAAGCAGCCTTTAAAATCCCTTCCGCAAGCGGAGCCAAAGTGAAGTGTTCACAAGTGTTTGGAGTATTGCCTATTCATTTGATGGATCGTGTAGTAGCTGGTGGACGTCTCTGCTCTGCTGCTAAATTATGTCTGTACAGCTTTAAGTAAGCAGCCTTTAAAATCCCTCTTCCAAGCGAAGCGGAAGCGAAGTGTGCGCAAGTGTTTGTAGTGTTCAGAGGTGGGAGTAGGTGAAGCCACCAACCAACTTCGCTCGTGGCGGTGGGGTCAGGGGTTGGGGCGGTCTTGCTACCGTTTGGATTCTACATTTTGGTGTATTACGACGGGAGAGACTGCAGGCCATTGGCTTTTGATCTACTTCTACGTATAACCAACTACGTCCGTGGAAGGTAAGGAAATTATTGTTTAGACTGTATGACTTGGTTTTCTGCTAGTAAGGACGGGAGATATGGCGGGCCATTGATCTCCCCTTCTCAAACAAAGGGTTGAATTATGCCAGGGAACTTGCTGCTTTTTTTAATATTAACTGGTCTCTTTAAAACATGCCGCCGAACACTGCAGCAAGGTGCAGGTTTTGAATCCAACTACAGTAAGCCATGCACTGATCGAATCAATGAGATGCAATGAGATGAATTTACAGCCGGTTCTGGTTCCCGAAAATAATGGGGTTTCGGTCTTGGAATCTTTGACCATTGACCCTAGTGTGGGAGCTACTCAGTCTACAAATGGCAATTATGATCAGGAAGCGATTTTTGGGGGGGGGTTCGGCCATGCCAGTGCGAGTGGTCACATATGTGCAGGTCCTGAATGCTAACAATCACAAAAAAATGTGTTTTGTCCTCCCCTCAAAAGGATCAGTTTTCTGTCACAACTGAGTCAGCTGATTTACAGGAGACCGCCGCAGCACATTTGGGGCCTGTGGCTGGCTCCTTTCCACTGGATGGCTCTGTAATTCTAGAGGAGTCGTTTATCAGATTTGTAATGCAATGGAAGTCACAAATAATACCAATTAAGCAGTGACAGGGCTGGGAGCTAAGCACTGTGTCCATTTGGTGTTGAGGGAGGGGGTCAAGGAAGTCCTTACTGGACCTAACTTTATTAACAAAAACTTCTTTGTGCTGTAAGGAAGGCATGGTATCAACAGTAAGACAGACACAAGTGACCACAGTTCAAGGTTGTTTATTGAACTTTAACAAGGGTGTGATAAACGTCTCTCTAAACCTAAATCTACAGATGGGAACAAGCTACGACCATCAAATAATAATAATGCAGTCCTAGTGGAGTCTCATCAAAACAAAAGGGCCTATACATAAAAAAAACTATTGCCAATCCTTACCGCTAAACATAAATAGTGACGGGTAGTGTTCATGAAAAAAAGAAGTGTTCACAAAATGATATGTCAGGATGTTCAGGCCTTTGGCTTCCCTTCCCCATGTTTTTAGCACGGGACAAGACGGTACACTTGATCAAAGCACATACTATGGCTTCTTCGGCACAAGGATACAGTTCCATTACCAGCAACAGGGCCTACTGTGCTGCAAGTCTCTTTGCTTTTCCAAAGTCTCTTGACTCAGAGGGCCTGATGTACAAAAACAAAATAAACACAAAGTTCTTCTCCTCTTTTCAGTGCTCAATTTAGGTTTCTCACCCGGGATCCACCTCAGCCAGTCTCAGATCCCTTTTTATATCACAGTCTGTATCGTGGATCCCCCTCAGCCGGGCTCGGGTCCCTTTTTATATCACAGTCACAATTAGTCTCCCTCAGCCGGGCTCGGACCAATTGTAGCACGCATTCAACTATCGAAGACTTTCGAATGTGCACAGGATTTAGATTGACCCATTGCAGAATGGGGGAGGGAATGTTTAATTGATTACTGTACTGTATCACTTTCAACAGGAACCTTTGGATGCCTTAACATGATTCTAGAACAAAAAATAATAATTTAAATGTATGTTTTGTATTGTATTATGTAAGGTTTAACTTTTTTTTAACCACTACACAATAAAAAAACAAACAAAAAAGTTCAGTTCCTCAATTCCAATTCACACAGGTTTTCCTTTATTCAATCACAAAGTGGCTTTTCCTTAGATTGGTGTATTTGGTCTTGGCACAGTTGTCGGACCACACAGTCCATCCATTGCAGGTCACGCAACCAACACACCTTACTCTACTTCATAGGTATCTTGCAACAGTTTCAGCTTTAAAGCGAGGATTGACTTATTATCATGTCAAGTGCCCTTAAAGCTTTATTGTTGCTTGTTTTGTCACCATTCACTTGTTTAGTAGCTTTCACTTGCAAAGACCAACATAGGCTTCCCAGTACACTCTCCTGCTAGGGAGCCTATTCACTGTTTCAGGAAACTTGATCAAAGCATCTGGTGCCCTTTTGCCAGGTTTCTCATGCATACAATTGTTCTTTTTATCAACCATTAATTTCTTTCAGTGATGCACCATAATATCTGCTTGACTCTTGGCAAGGCTTGCTTGACTTTTGGCAATGCTCGTTTGCCTCTTGCCAATGTCCCTCACAATCATTCACTTATGCTTGCTTGTTTGGTTTTGTTTGTTAACGTTACTTTTCATGTCATTTCATGACCAATTCACTTCACTGGTATTAACATTTCCTCCGGTTTTATCACAGTTCATTAATTTGCTGTTGTATTTATTCTGAATTTTCCCCAAATGTACTTAAGTAAGGGAGTTCACATAAATACAGTCACTTTCTTTTATCAGCTTGTCATATATAGTGAATTTCCCATTGAAACTTGTGTTGGTACGGCCCAGGGCTCCCAGCGCTCCTGGGCAGACTCACTGGTGTCGCTTGGCGTGTCTGACGTATAGTGTGGGCTGCAGCACTGCTCGTGTCTGCAGAAACCATTTCCTATCCTGCCGGTCTTCTAGCGGCTTCGTGGACAGCTTCTCTCTCACCTGCCGGTATAGCTAATGCACCTCACTGCCTCTGACCCCACAAGCCCGTTCTCTGCTGCGGTTCGTTCAGCGGTGCTTCTTTGGTTCTCACCCGGCCTCTCCAGATGCCTCTCTGGTTCAGAAAGAAGCCCCGGTTTCCTCTGCAGAGCTTTCACACGGTGGCCCGCTTTTCACTTTGCTTCCTACTGCGCTTGCTCTGCATCCCTCTCTCTCTGGTTTCTCTGGGTTTTGCTTCCACACGGCTGGTCTCTCGTTCACGTCTCCCTGTTACTTCCAGTACTGGCATTTAAATATCCTGCCAGCTTGATTAGGTACTTGGCAACTAGACTGTGCAGGGTTAGTTCTGCAGTCTGTTGTCAGTCTTTGTTGCATCTTCCTCATCCCAGTACCAAAGTGATGTTTGTGTGTGTAAGAATCAATAAAGAGAGGATCTATGGCTCTGGCGTTTCTCTTACTCGTCCCCCTACCTGAGTGGTGTTTATTGGGGGAGGATTTATGGAAAAGACAGGGAAGGGACTGGTAATAACCTACAAAGGCCTGGGGGATATCTGACTAATTACGGTGCCTCATCCCCACTCCCCAAGTCTGCTCAACCCAGGTGATCCTCCCTCGCATATCACCGCTTCACAGCTGCCCGAAAAAGGGCACCCTGGCTCCCGATTAAAGTAAGGATTATCTTCAAGACTCTCTCTATCACCCACAACTGGCTGAGCAAGACTGCCCCCCAGTACCTGTCCCAGAAAATTGAAAGAACAAAATCCAACAGACCAACAAGATCCCTTCAAACTAGCCATAGCAAGAGAGAAAAGAGCCGGGGGGTAGAGGGTGTAAGCTTCCCAGCAGTCGCGGTTAACCACTGGAACTCCCTCCCAGCAGATTTAAGAGCACAGACCTCATACTGGGCTTTCCGAAAAACCCTGAAAAACTGGCTCTTTACCTAATCCTCTACCTACCAGGATATTTCCCTGCATGCAATCTATGTCTTGAATATACTGGACCTCTTCTGCCTAAATCAATGTCTTCTCCCAACGGATTACCGATGTACTCCTTGTTATGAGTCAAGCTTATGTTTAAATGTAACTGATCTGCAACAGCGCCCTGATGCCTGAGGGTTTAGGTGCTCTACAAATGAAATAAATAAATAAATATGCAACTCCAGGGTCAGGATCTGATTGTGATGGCCTTTCCATGGCCACCTAATCAAAGCCACAGACACCCCAAGTATTGTAAGGGCAGGTATCCACAAACAGAAAGCAGCACACAAAGGCCACCTGCACAATAGTAATAATAACAAGCACTTTGACAAACCAACAGTTAGGTTCAACAGTGTCCTTTCTACCTGTTGCAGGTGACTCAGGCTGTCCGCAGTTACCGTGGTAAGCTGCACAAGGTTACCTAAAAGGAGGCACACAAGAGGACCAGAACAGGCATTGAGCGCCCATTTGGACTGCTGAAGCGCAGATTCAGGTGCCTACAGCAGAGAGGTGGGGCACTCATGTACAGTCCAGTAAAACCTGTACGCTAATTCTGCCAAACAGTGATGGATTTAGGAACCAGCAATGATTTTTGGCGCTCATTCCACTGGGCGGAATCACTGTTACTGCTGATGGTTGGGGTGCACACACGTAGCCTCAGAACTTGGCGCCAATTCCGATGGCCCCGAAGCCAGTAACAGTAATTCCGGCTGGCGGAATCAGCGCCATCTTTTCCACCTAACCCATCACGAGGCCCTGCAATTTTCTCTTCTGGTAGGTTAGCTGTAAACACTTCCTTAATGTCAAACAATCTGGGTAATTCAGCGCAAGTATGCACTAATGCGAATTAACTGAGCCGAAGCACACACACAAAAGCAGGCCTTTTTACCGTGCCCCATAAACCTGGGGCGTGGTTTATGTAACAGTGCCTCAGTATTAAATGATGTTCCTTGAAGTCATCAAAAAACCGGACAGGTGGCATATGGTACAGATTTAGGAAAGGGAGCTCTGGCTGGCCGTATAAATAGGGTGCAGGATGCGTTTAAAGTCAGTAGGTGCATTTATTAGCCAAGAGAGACGCGATGAGATCAGACTGGCTAATAAGAGTTGATGCAATGTAAGCATCATTACTGACATACATGGTGCAGGAAAGCCTATTGCAACACTAATAACTGCAAGGCTGTAATGCATTGTGAATGACATCCGTGCAGAGATAAGCTGGAAAAGGAAGAACAGTTAAATACTAATAATGCCAAATTTAGGAATACATTGAGGTGAAAGTCGACACGTGGACAATGTTTATATTTATGTGTGTTTTCATTTATATAGTGCACCCCAAAAACCGAAGTGCCCCTCGTAAAAGGGGAAACTTAAGAAAACAGATGTTCATTGGGTATGGGGACATTATTATTGCAATCAAAATATTTTAGGGCGGTGTACAAAATGATCAACAAATAAAGCATTTGTCTTGATTCCAATATATCATATATTTCCCCTACCCTGTCTTTCTGCATATCCCTCTATTTTTTGTTTGTGCCTCTGCATTTATATCCCTTCTGAATATTCCCCAGCCCCCATCTCTTCTATCCCCGTGAGGTCGCCTTCCACTTAGTTCCTTACTACCCTTTCTTACTTGTTCCCTCTTCCAACACTCCGACATGTTCTACCCTTACCCTGTAAAAAAATAAAATAATTAAATAAAAAAACAGACCTATGCCTAGAGAAGGGCAACATTTCCACGGCAGATGCAGAAAAGGCAGATTTCGCCTCTGGAAATTCCACCCTGTAGTTCGTCTAAAGACGGGTGCATCATGCACGCCATAATCCACCCTAGGTACGATCGCCAGGTGCATGAACGTCCTGAGCAATCAGCAGGTCAGAGGGGGTCATTCCGAGGTTGGAGGTAAGGGATTACCGGCGCCTGTAAGGGCACCGATGGCGGTAATCCCTTACCTCCGTATTCCGAGTTCCCTTTGCGGGTCCCTCTTTACCTCCTGCTTTTAGCAGGAGTAAATTACGGGACCCGCAAAGTGACCTTGGAGTAAATTACGGCACCGTAATTTACGGTGCCGTAATTACCTCCTTCCCCATTCCCATTGAGCCCTATGGGGGCAGAAATGGGGATGGGGAAGGGCTATGGTGAATGTGGAATTACCGGTCCATCCAACCTTGGAATGGACCGGAAATTACTCCATTCACCATGCCGGTATTCCATGGAGTAAATAGCTCCATGGTTGCCAACCATGTAGCTATTTACTCCATGGTGTAGTCCTAACTCGGAATGAGGGCCAGAATATGTTACGGGCTAAAGTTTGAAGACCAGGCCTTCCAGCTGATCCGAGCTTCTGAACATTCTGGTCTCCTACCTGACCGCAGGAATTTAACGCCGGGCCTGCTCATGCTTCTCTGACTGGGGAGATTAAGCCCCAAACAAAACACGTCCAGGGCTACTGGGAGCCTCAATATCCATCTAACGCTGCAATCATGTTCACACAAAAGAAGGTGGAGATTTTTAAAGATTCTATTAGTTACTTTTTTAGAGCAGCCTGTAGCTCAGTCGGTCTCCCTCACGAAAAAACGAACTATCCCTTCCAGTGATTTTTCTCTGCCTGTGTAGCGTTGGTGTGCCGCCTGTCCAGGTAAAGGGGGTTGAGAAGAGACTAGCCCTAATCTTACTCTCCAAATTGAAAGATGGTATTGTATTCCATCAATGAACTGGACCCTATCTGCTGTTCACTTAAGTATCACAGATATGCACTAAAAAAAGCATTTACCACAAGTTGTCTAGGCCAAAAAAACAAACACTGGGGAAGTGGTCCCCAGGCGCTCTGGCGGATCTGAAAGGAAAGAGGGTGAGATGGGTTAGTAGGATTGACCGGGAAAAGTGCAAGAGAGCTATGATGTGCTGTTGGCAGCTTCAGTTCGGTTAACACCCTTCACTGAGCTTAGGTGTGATTTTCGGTTGATAGCCGTCATATGCTGTTGTGCGAGGCTATGTGTTTGTTTTGTTGTTGCAATGCACTGAAGTGGGTGCGGTTTGTTGTGCTTTACAGGTATGGTTGTGTTTAGTTAGAGTTTGAGAGGTGACTGCAGAGGGGTCAGATTTTTTAAGTAGGGTTGGTTAGTGGAATCACTATCTAGATGTGATGCATGCTGATCCTTACAATTCTGTCTAGATGTGACGCAAGCTAATCTTTACAGTTCTGTCTAAATGTGATGCAAGCTAACATTCACAATTCTGTCTAGATGTGACACAAGCTAATCTTTACAGTTCTGTCTAAATGTGATGCAAGCTAACATTCACAATTCTGTCTAGATGTGACGCAAGCTAATCTTTACAGTTCTGGCTAAATGTAATGCAAGCTAACATTCACAATTCTGTCTAGATGTGACGCAAGCTAATCTTTACAGTTCTGTCTAGATGTGACGCAAGCTAATCTTTAGTTTTGTCTATATGTGACGCAAGCTAATCTTTACAGTTCTGTCTAGATGTGATGCAAGCTAACATTCACAATTCTGTCTAGATGTGACGCAAGCTAATCTTTTCAATTCTGCCTAGATGTGACACAAGGTAATCTTTATAATTCTGTCTAGATGGGACGCAAGCTAATAATCACAATTCTGTCTAGGTATAACCGTGTGATCTGGGCAGTTTTGTGGCTTGATATGTGGGTTGGTTATCGGATAGAGGGGGGAAGGCTCCCGGAGGAAGAGTGACTGGGGAGTCCTTAACCTACAGGTAGCTTGTTTTTGGGCACGGAGTAAGGGGACAGTCCCAGGCTTGATAGAATTCTAGGGTTATTGTTGGGGCGTCCAGCTATCTCGATATAGGGGTGTCTGAGGTGTTACGCACGTGGCGAGACAGTATCCTAGTGGTCCACTGACCTGTGTAAGGTGGACTGAAAGTGGGGAGGGGTCTGAGTTTCTACGCGCAGCAGGGAGAGCAACTCACTCGGAAGTTGGCTGGTTTGGAGGTGAGAGAAACGATCTTTCACTAAAGCACAGAGGAAGAACAAGTGTGCATTGTAGTAAACTGCTAGGGTCTTATATGTAAGTGAACGGTTGAAAAGAAGGAAAACGTAAGTGAACGGTTGAAAAGAAGGAAAATGAAAGAAGATGTAAAGAGTGAGAGTTAATTAATTGTCTGCTGTGCTTACAGGTCACAAGCCGCACATAACGGACTGTAGGCATGGAGGTTAGCTGCCAGTTTAGCTGGGAAGTGGAACGTGAATGACTCTAGAGGCGAGAAGATGGACCTGAGGCATGGTGAGGAGAGAGAGAGAGGGCATGGCCATTGTGTATCCTAATTTAGAACTTTTGAAAAGAAGAGCGAAAGAGAGAGGGGGGAAGGTGTGGGGACAGCATGAACTGAAAGGTAGTGGTGAACTTCAAAGGAGGTGAGTGGAGACTTGACACCAGCTTTGTGTATAGTCAGTATCCAGGCATATTATCGGTGGAACAAAAACTGTATTTAAAAAACAGAGTGCAAAAAATTTCGATTTTTTGAAGTTTCGTATGAAAAACATTGTAATGTAGTGATTAGCAAAGATAATATGACAGGATACTATTCTAAAGTATAGGCGTTGGGCTTGGGGGTTTGAGGGAAGGGAAGGGGCAGTAAGGGCGCTTGGGTTTGTGTAAAGGTGTAGGATGGGGGTCGGATTGGGGGGAGGGAAGGAGGACTAAAGCAGGTTCTGGGTGCCCCTCGTAAATAATTGTTTTATTTATAGTCTAAAAGGTCAAACTTGACCAACAAACACTTAATAAAACAACATTTTAAAAAAATACTACTTTTTACATTTTGTTTCTCTGTCATGGTATACCATAAAAATCCACTAGAGGGCAAAAGATGACAGAGAAACACTATTTGATACGAAATTATTTACAATGAAAATGCTAAACGTTGTTTATCTAAACTGCTGTTTTTGCAGTGATTTAATGACCTATAACGGGGACCCAGGACAGATTGTTGACGTCCAAGAGAACAGGGCTTGCGTTTTTCTGTGCTAACGACCATGGCTATCCAAATCTGTCCTCTCAGTGCATTTTCTGTTTTTACCTTCCAGTCCCTTCTCAAGCATGTACATTGATCAAACTGTGAATCTGACCCAGCCTCCTGTGTTCCGATGCTGAGGGGTGGATGCGCATGCGCATAGCTTGCTCTGTCACTGCTTGGCCGTAGTTGTGTACACTTGTCGCTCCCTTCGCTTTTTCCCTTATTGCCACACGATTCTTACCCGCGATCTAGCCCTTCCGGCCTGCGTTCAGCCACGTGCCCATGCCGCTCTCTTAGTTGGCTGCACGCCAACCACCTACATTTCAGAGGCTGAAAATACTCCAGAACCTTCTTCCTCTAGTGGACATAACGCAATAGAAATGCTACATGGGACCTCCTGTTAGGGCTCAGCCCATGCCTCGGGCCGCCTCATTCGCACTCACACACGCACTCGCACACAGAGATACAGAGCCACGTCTGCTGCTTGTGAGGTCCCGGCGGCAACTGCCGTATGGGACGCGTTTATTACAGAAGCGCATGTGCGGCCCGGAACGAGGCTCGCACATGCGCACTTTACTTTACAACGTAACATCCCTTCTTTTCTTTAAACAGAAACAACCTTTAACAACATAACTTTAACCGGACCCAACGTGAGTCAATCATCAGGGCGTGATGCCGGCTCAGTCTCCCGAGTCCATGATATAGTCCTTGAACCGCACCGGTGGTTGACGTCCGTGTCTCACCGGATACCTGCTGCTACTCCCGTGGGTTGGCAGCGGTACGACGTCGAGGGGGGGTATGTCCGCTGGTCTGTCGGCTTCAGGGATATCTGCACTCGCCTCTGGTCTGCATGTGTCCTCCGGCACTCCTTTCTTGGGACGTACCTCAACTTTCTTGAAAAGGGACTTGTAGCGAGTCACTGTCCCTCTTTCGCTGGCCGCTGTTACCATCGCCCCTTTCACGTGGGTGACTGTCCAGGGTTGCGGCTCATACGTGAGCGACAGTTTCTCCTCTGGTCGTCGGTTCTTGACTAGCACAGAGTCCCCTACAGCTACCTCCTTGTCCAACAGGCCTCTCCTCTCACTCTCCTTCGTGCTCCTGGCTGCTCTCTCTTGTCGAACCCTGTCGTCCTCGATCACGCCCGGTTCGCGTCCCTCTATTTCCGGGATTAGCCCCCTCGGGCAGCGTCCAAACAGGGCTTCAGCTGGAGCAACTCCTGTCGATTGGTGGGGAGTCGTCCTGTATTCTCGTAGGAACTCAAACATGTTCTTTTTCAGCTCACCTCCTCCGTTTGCCGAGATGCGGAATTTTTATTCAATGTCCTCATGAATCTTTCCACTTCCCCATTCGCCTGGGGTCATTGTGGCGATACCTTCCTGTGCTGTATCCCTCTATCCTTCATGTATTGTGCAAACAGGTTCCCCGTAAATGGTGGTCCATTGTCGGAGCAGAGAATAGTCGGGAATCCATGAGTAGCGGACATCGTTTCAAGTGCTAAGATGGTGTGGTCACTTGCAGTGGAGTCTACCAGCTCTACTTCGGGGTATCTTGACCACTGGCCGACAACGGCCAAGAAATACATTCCCCTCCCGGTCGAGCCAAAGTCTGCGTGAACTGTGCCCCACGGAAGTTCACTCCTGTCCATGGAATTTATGGGCGGTGCCATCTCTGCTGGGCTTGCTGCATGACACGGTAGACACCTCCGTACATGTCCTTCCACTTGGCTTTCTAGGTCAGGAAACCACACCTTTGGTCTCAGCCGTGCTTTCGTCTTTGCGACCCCCTGGTGACCGGTGTGCGCCAGATCCAGGACTCGGGATACCAGTGTGTGCAGGACAACAATCTGTCGCCCTCGCAGTAGTAGTCCATCATCTGAGATAGAGTTCATCTCGTACCTTCCACAGGGCTTGTAGATCTTTTTGTGCTTTTTCCTCTCCTTGTGTTCTTATTAAGCACCTCCTTCCATTCACCACTCCGTATTGCTGACTGTATGATCTTGAAGACTTCGTCATTGTCGGACTCCTTGGCTACGACCTTCCTCGACAGTGCCACCGGCATGACCCTTTTGACAATACTGTGGATGTACTCCAGACACTCCACCAACTCTCCCGGACCTTGTTCCCTCTTACTGTTAGGGTGGCGGGACAAGTAGTCAGCAGGGTTGTTGGTTCCGGGCCTATACACCAACTTCACTCCATACTCCATGAGATCGAGCATCCACCACTCGATGTGTGGCGGGGGCTTTGACGACGCACCAGCCAGGATTGGAATCAGCGGCTTGTGGTCAGTCACCACCACCACAGGTTTCCCCAAGATATAGAGGCGAAAATGCCAGCAGCCCCACAAGATCGCTAGCGCTCCCTTTCAATTTGTGAATATCGTGTTTCAGTATCTGTTAGGGCCTTACTTGCATAGGCGACTGGGCGCATGTTTCCCCGGGCGTCCGCTTGCATGAGTACAGCACCCAACCCCACCGGGCTGGCATCCACCACTATCTCTGATTTGGCTGTGGGGTCGAAATAGGCCATAGTGTCCTGATCCGAGAGTGCCTTCTTTACGTCCTGGAACGCCTACTGCTCCTTACTGTCCCATGTTCAAGGTACGTTGTTCTTTGTCAGAGGCCGAAGCAGCTCCGAAAGTGAAGCAAGGCCTTTTATGAAGCGTCCACAGTAGTAGACAATTCCGAGGAAGCGGCGCACCTCTGCAGGTGATTGGGGCGCAGCGGCCTCCCGGATGTCGCAGACTTTTTCTGGGTCGGGTGATATTCCATTTGCGTGAAAGATGAATCCAAAGAATCCAATGCGATCCCGGAAGAACTCACACTTTCCACGCTGTAGCGTCAGGCCCAGCTCCTTCAACCGCTGCAGTGTCAGCTCTAGCCGCTTCATGTGTTCCATTTGCGATGCTGCAAACACCAGAATGTCATCGCTCATGTTGAGCACTCCCTTAAGGCCAGCTAGCGCTCCTCTTATCGTGTTCTGAAACACTTCAGCGGCAGAGGACACACCAAAGCTGAGGCGCTTGAATTGATAGAGTCCTTCATGAGTAGTAAATGTTGTTATGTATCGCGAGTCCGGGTGGAGCTCTAGCTGATGATACCCGGACCGCAGGTCTAGCTTTGAAAAGACCTTGGCCCCTTGCAGCTCGCTCACAATGTCGTCCAGCGTCGGCGTGATTTGGCGTTCTCGTTTTATAGCGGCATTCGGGAGTCGCATGTCCACACAGATGCGGACAGCACCTGGTTGCTTCGGTTTTGGCGCTACGACAATGGGCGAGACTCAGGGTGTTGGCCCCTCAACTCTTTCAATAATGTCCATCTCGATGAGCGACTGCAGCTCCTTCTCCACTTGCGATCTGAGGTGGAAGGGTATCCTCCAGTGTTTGAGCGCTGTGGGTCATATTGTCTCATCAATATGTAGGCGTACTGGGGCCGCTTTTAGTTTGCACACCCCTTGAAAGATGTTTGTAAACTTGCCCAGGAGTTGATCAATATCCACCTGATACACTGCCAGTGCAAAGTGCACGATGTTGAGGGCCTCCGATGCGGCGCAGCTCAGAAGCGAGTGCGGACTGACATCAGTGACGTAGAAGCGCACCTTAATTGCATTTGTGCCATGTGTCACTGGTGCAACAAATACGCCCTGTATCGGCAGAGGCGTGTCGCCCCCAAATGTGTAGATTCTGGCCTTTGATTTGTCCAATGCCGGTCGGCCCGGGATGGCCTTGTAGTGTTCTGTGGCCAACATGCACACGGAGGCCCCTGAGCCGATCAGTACTGGTGTGGGGGCACCCTGAATGTCCACGACACAAGTGGGTTGCCTCCTTCTCTTGGCTCCCGTGGCAAGGTTTGAGATGAAGATGATCTCTTTGTCGTCTTCCTCCTCCTTCGCAATGTTTAGTCTTTGAGCTTCCTGTTCCAGTGTAGCGACGCTCTGCGGTTTCCTGAAACTGCTCCCACTCGCCCTTGCGGGTCCTCTCTGCGTCATCACCGGAGCTGCCGCTCGGCACATCCTTGCGTAGTGACCAGGTGTGCTGCACCTCCCACAAACCCTTGTCTTCACCGGACAGTCTTCTGTGTGCGGCAAATCGTACCCACAGTACTGGCATGTTGCTGGGGCGCCCTGTGTAGAGGATGTTTCTTGGTGCGTTTGGCTCCAGCGTGCTTTCGAGTCGACTTCCCTATGGCAAACGCCTCTCCTCCTTTGCCCGGGCGTACTGCAGCATCCATTTTCACGCCTCTGCTCTCTGCGAGCTCATACACCCTGCCATTGTCCAAGATTCGCGTTAACGTCATGCCCAGCTCTTGCAAGATCTGCCTCCTTAGCTTGCTGGAGCTATACCCCTGTATCACCTGGTTCCTAATCATAACCTCCTCATTGTCCCACCTGCACGTGCTCAACAGTTGATGCAGGCGTGCGCAAAACTGGTCCAAGGATTCATCGTCGTGTTGTTTCTCCCCGCACATTACAAACCTGTTGAGATCCACATTTGACCGAGGGATAAAGTGATTTTGGAGCGCAGTTTTGACAGCGGCATAAGTCATTACTTGAAGGTTCAAAGACTCATAAATGCGTAGAACTTCAGTATCTGCCGAATACTATAGTGTTGCGACTTTCGCGTCATCATCGTCCTCCCCTGTCGCTCTGAAAAACATGTCCAATTTTTTTATCCATATGAGCTACTTGGGGCCCAACTTGGAAGGTGGGCCGGAGGTATCAAACTCCTGCATGGGCGCCAATGATCCATGCCGTCGCCGGGCCACTCTTGCCGGTGCAGGCGCATCGCCATCACCCATACTCGCAGGTCACACAGGCACCTCACTTCAGAATCGAGGCCGCAAACCTGTCCTTCCCAAGTGTTCAGCATCGTGGACCCCAGACCTGGTCGTGTAGGCGGTGAACTGTGATAGGCCCCAACTTCAGTGAACTCCAGTGGCTGTGTTCCTGGGCTTGGCCAGCATGCTCCCCAACATGTAGAGAATGAAGGGTCCTCATGGACCAGAATTGCGGCCCTCCAGAATGGAGGACCACGAGGGTTCCAAAAATTGTTTTTCTTTATCCCCAGCCCGTGGGTAGCGCACGAGCACCTTCGCGGGCCGTAACTACGCCACAAGCCGAAAATCCAAGATGGCCGCCCGCTATCGTGCCGGTCCGGATTGCGTCGGAGAAAAGACATGTGCTCAAATGCGCTTCGTGCGCACCAATTTGCTTTCTCGTGGCAGCTGTCCTCGTCGCCAATGTTAGGGCTCAGCCCATGCCTCGGGCCGCCTCACTTGCACTCACACACGCACTCGCACACAGAGATATGGAGCCACGTCTGCTGCTTGTGAGGTCCCCACGGCAACTGCCCTACGGGACACGTTTATTACAGAAGCGCATGCGCGGTATGGAACGAGGCTCGCGCATGCGCACTTTACCTTACAACGTAACACTCCTCACTCTTTATTCATTGCCATGCCCACCTCAGGCCTCGCAGGGTACAGATGCCCTTCAGCCCTACATGCCCCCCACCTTAGACACAAAGGACAACAAAACACTGCACTCTTGATTACTCTGGCAACCTCTCACACTCCAATCGCTTATTCCCACATTAAAGTAATCCCCCTTAGTCAAAGGTGCGTTCAAGGTTTATGATCTGATTACCCACAGCTACCCCCATAACATAGGCAGTTGGGAACTGCTCGCCCCCACCTGGCAAGTTATATACAGTCCCTTTAAAGCCCACCTTGGCTAAATAACCCAGGCCAGACCAGCTCTTCTTATTGTGGCACAACAAGGCTGCAGTTTTATTCGCACACATTTCACACTGTGACTTCAAACCAAACATTAATATATTTAATTGTTTTTACAACCCCCAGATGATCGGCAGCCCCTTTCAAGTTTATTCTTTCTCCTCTGCACAGTCCTTTTCCTTTATCTCTTTCTTTATGTACAGTCAGATCTCCTTTTCTCCTCATACATTCTTTTTCCAGCATATTTAGGTCTCACTCTCTGAACCTCCCAGAGTCTCCCGCTCTGGGGGCGAAACAGATTGGCAACCGCCACTGATGGGCTGCAGGGAGCGCCTTTATGCTTTCCTTTTTCCACCAGCCCATGCTGGAAGCTGACAACCACGGGGTTGACCTTTCTTTTTGACCTTGCAGCCCCCTGCCAGGGGGCCATTTACTCTTGGTCCTCTTTTCCCCCATCAGGAGTTTAGTTTTGGCACTGCTCGATCGCCTGAGTTACCGCATGTGACAGTAAAAATAATCATTAGAAAACCTGTGAATAAAATGCATGCTAGGGTGGTTTCGGTAGGCAAAAGTTGATTGTGCTGCAGGGGGTACAAACGTGCAAGAGACCGCTCCCCCTGCACAGGTGCTACATTTAGGAGCCATGCTTTATGGCCCCATTTCTCCTTCCTGTGCCTTCTCACCAAGGCAGAAGATGGGTTGGGGGCACGGGCCCTATGCCACGTTATGCCTTGGCCCTTGCAGCCCCTTCGGGGGCGACGCTATGTGCTTTCCTTGTGCTCACTGAAACCTGGCTTCATGACGCCCCTTACCATTACATCTCTGACATCTTGCTTCTATTTTAGGATTATATAAAAATAGTCAAGCAGGCACAGTCAAGGGTGTTGCTCTCGCATGGTCCCCAGAAATCGTGTGCAAGGAAATCTCTGGTCCATCGTAGTGCTTATTTCAATGCCCCCTGAGTGAATACATCCACATCAATTTGGTTCCATATGATAATGTCACCTGGAAAATGCCAAATAGGTGACTTTTTTTCCTGACCCCTAAAATGCTTTTGCCAAGTATTCTAGGAGGGGTATTATTTTATATTATAAACTCCCATTGAAGTATATTTGGGGAAAGTATTTGAATTTAATGAGGGTGCCTTTTTTGGTAAATGTCACTCCCTGGCGGCTATTTCCCAAGTGACATCACTGGACTCCCATCAATTTGTGGTCTGTGCCTTAATGTATCCCCATGATCACCAAGGCATTGGAAAGGGTTGTTGTGACTCAACTCTCTGCCCACCATCAGGCCAAACCCATTGTCAAGTAACTTCCAATCATACGTGTGACTTAAACCACTACTCAACATATGTTAAGAACTATTTATTGCAAGGATTCATGGCAATAGTTGCACCCTAATTGTACATAACCTCTCAGCAGCATATGATACTATCAATCACACTGTGCTCCCCTCCCAACTCAATGCAATCGGTGGCATCAAAGGAAAAGGCAAACTGGTTAACAGTGACCCTCTATAACCCTGCCCATAAAATCAGATTTAGCCACTAACTATCTAGAACCGCCCCTATCCCCCACGGGGTGCCGCAAGAGTCTCTTGCACGGAACAACTACCGGGCACACTTAACCAGGAACTTAAACTATGGCATCTTTTATTTTTAAATATTTACCAAGCTTCCATCCAAATCCTCTTTACTAGGATGAGTATTTGGGGGGAAATGACCTCATTCATATCCAGCTCTAGGTGGAGAGGCCAGAAATATGGGGTCTTGCCATTCGGATTCACCCCTCCCCCTTCCTTTCAAGAGGCCAGCCTCCCTCAGCCACAGCCAGAACCCCCTTAGGATGAGGGAAACTTTGGAAAACCATTTCACAAGAACCTCACATTTATGGCCACTCCCTATGCTTATAAACAACCTCATTCTGGAAGGAGTGGAAGGTGCCAAATACATGCTCAAAGGCTTTCTGTGCTCATCCCTCCATCTGTTTAATTTGATGAGGGTGCTTTAGGATTTTATGGCGCATGAACCCCAAATGGAAACCCCACACTGGAGTCTGTGTGAGGGGTCCCGCACTCTGTGGGAAAACCAAATGACGGTACGTATTGTCCAGCATTGCAATACAAAATGCCTGATTTTATAGTGCTTAGAAAAATCAGGTGGAATCCGTTGAATTTAGAGAGCAATACCAGGCACCTACTTCTTTTTTTATTTGTTGTTTTTTTATAATGCACCTAATACCATACCCGAGTTTGGTTTCTAAGCACGGATCAGGGATTTGAACCTCTGCTGCCCTGCATGGTTTTGCTTCCAAGACCAGTGTGTTGTCCCTGTGCCATCTTCTGTTGCCAATGCAGCCTCCAGTGCAGATTGGTGCCATGCGCATGAGTGCACACTGTAGATCAAATCGGATTCCATGCATGCAATGAAAGGCAAGTAAACCCATTTTGTTCCTGGATTTGCATGTCAGTACCTGCAAGATTGCAACAATTTCATGGCTGGTCTCCACCATGAGTAGAGATGGATCAAATTGGGGTTATGTTAATGTTTATGTTAAAGGATATTTGTACCGTGCACTACCACCACCAGAGTGGTCCCCTGGCTCTCTGGCGGCTCTGAAAAATGGGAAGGGGGGGTGAGTTAGTGGGAATAAGCTGGAAAAGTGCAAGAGAGCAGTGATGTGCTGTTGGCAGCCTCAGCCCAGTGGGTTCGTTGGCTGGGCTTGGGATGTTTTACGATCGGTAGTCATCGTGTGCTGTTGGGCGAGTCTATGTGTGGTTTGTTTTGTTGTTGCAATGTAGTGAACTTCGTGCAGATTGTTGTGTTTTAGGCTTGTGGTTGTGTTTGGTTAGAGTTTGACAGGTGTAGGCAGAGGGGTAAAATTGTTAGTGGATTGGTTAATTGGCATTGCTGTCCTTGCAATTATGTCTAGGTGTGATGCTTGCTATCATTCACTATTCCATCTGAGTGTGGCACTTGCTAATCCTCAATATCCTATCTAGATGTGAGGCAGGCCAAAGTTAAGAATTCCATCTAAGTGTGGCACAAGCTAACATTATTACACCTGTCTAGATGTGATGCAGGCTAAAGTTAAGAATTCCATCTAAGTGTGGCACAAGCTAACATTGTTACACCTGTCTAGATGCGACGCAGGCTAAAGTTAAGAATTCCATCTAAGTGTGGCACAAGCTAACATTGTTACACCTGTCTAGATGCGACGCAGGCTAAAGTTAAGAATTCCATCTCAGTGTGGCACAAGCTAACATTGTTACACCTGTCTAGATGCGACGCAGGCTAAAGTTAGGAATTCCATCTAAGTGTGGCACAAGCTAACATTGTTACACCAGTCTAGATGCGACGCAGGCTAAAGTTAGGAATTCCATCTAAGTGTGGCACAAGCTAACATTGTTACACCAGTCTAAATGTGACGCAGGCTAAAGTTAAGAACTCCATCTAAGTGTGGCACTTATGGTCATTCCCACCCACGTTCTGCTCCTCACTGCCCTCTGCACCCTACCCCTCCCACCTAGGGATCTCTTGGAGCGATCTCTGTGCTTTTAAGGAGATGTTATTTTATATTATTTGGCATTTATATAGCACTCTATATATCATTGATATGACCTCAAAGCGCTGGCAGGTTGAACACCCTTGGGGACCACAGTCCAGGTCAGTAGAGAGACCGTGTCGTAGGGTGCGTGGTTGCACTAGTTATGTGTGCAGCAGATGTAGTTGTCAGATGGTAGCTGCATCCTAGCATTAGGTGGAGAAGATATCAGTTGAATGTGTGCAGTCTGCTGGGTGGACACCCAGACTGGGTTCTGGCTGCGTTAGGCCTGAAGGACGCTTATGTGAGCAACTAGGCCGGAATGTCATGGGATAGCTGCGTTTTATTAGAGTGATGAGGAGTTCATGGGGTAATGTTCGTATGTGAACAGCTAGGCCGAATTGATCAGGGGTATAGCTACTTTCGAATGTCTGATGGTGTAGACAGTAAGCGTAATGATATGGGATGGGATTGTTTGTGTGGGTTTATGAGTTAATGCAGCAGAACATGCTAATATTTATGTTTCCATCTAGATCTGACGCAGGCTAGTGTTCATGATTCCATCAAAGTGTGGCACATGCTAGCATTCACAATTCCATCAAAGTGTGGCACATGCTAGCATTCACAATTCCATCAAAGTGTGGCACATGCTAGCATTCACAATTCCATCAAAGTGTGGCACATGCTAGCATTCACAATTCCATCAAAGTGTGGCACATGCTAGCATTCACAATTCCATCAAAGTGTGGCACATGCTAGCATTCACATTTATATCCTGATGCAACGCAGGCTAATGTTCAGATTCTAAGTGAGGCACATGCTACCATTCACAAATTCTGTCTAAATGTGAGACATGCTACTGTTAACAAATTCTAAGTGTGGCACATGTTACCATTCATAATTCCATCTAAGTGTGGGACATGCTACCATTCACATATTTCATCTAAGTGTGGGAGATGCTAACATTCACATATTTCATCTAAGTGTGGGAGATGCTAACATTCACATATTTCATCTAAGTGTGGGAGATGCTAACATTCACATATTTCATCTAAGTGTGGGAGATGCGAACATTCACAACTCTATCTAATGTGGTACTTACCAACCCTCTAATTCTATGTAAGTGTGGAACTTGCTAGCTTGCACGAATATGTCTAAATGTGACTCAGGGAAAATGTACAATCCTGTCTCGGATAGACGTAGGCTGATGGTCACAATTATATCTAAGAATAGATAGGCGTAGCAGTCTATGTTTTGGTAAGGTAATGTTAGAGTGGCAAGGCTTTCTGGAGTAGAGTGGTTGTTTTACTCCCCGCCCATGCCACACTCACTTTTTTGTTGCTGTCGTTCGGCGGCCGGCTTCACTGGCTTCCTCTGCCGACATCGGCAGTCAATGGGGGGGAGGGTTATGGGCAGGGGAGAAAGACTTGCGGGAGGGGGCTGAGCAGGGCAGAGAGTGCGCTAGAAAGCACAGAAAAGTCCATTTAAACAGTACAGGAAGAAAGGTACAGCAAAAGGGGGACAGTGAAAGTTAAGAAAAAAGCAGAAGGGAAGAAAAGGGCACCAAAAAGGGGTCGGGGTATAGGGGAGGAAAGGGTTGAAATGCTCACCTGAAAACTCGAGCTGAAAATGGAGTTCAGGTGAAGCCAGCACAGTGATTGGAGTTCAGCTAAAGCCAGCACAGTGAAAGGAGTTCAGGTGAAGCCAGCACAGTGATGTGTCTCGCAGTAAACCCGAACCCGCCTGCATGGATCATCCCTGTATTTGCAATGTTCATTGGACAAAGGTGAGGTGCTTCCCCTTTTAGAACTCGCCCTATAAAACTGCTTTAGTCCAATTGGTGGTATGCTCACATTTAGTTTAATGCAATAGTTTATTCAGGCCTCCTTACAACTATAAAAAGTACAAAATCATGCTGTCTGACTCAGCTCGGGCTTTAAATGCAATAACCGTATCACACCAGCTTTGATGTCACTGCACTTGCTCCCAAACAATGAAAGACCACCCTTCAAAACGCTACACCTTGAGCATAAGGCAAGAACTGCAGTTTACCTACCTAACAACCCTCAACCTACCTTCCACCTGGAAACCTGAAGTCTGCTAATCAGAGTGTACTGCCCATACACCTGCACAAATAGAAAAGGAATGAAAAAAAGATGGGCGGGAGGATAGCTCATTGGTAATGCGTGGGCCTTGAAAGCAAAACCACGAGGCGCAAACACAGGTTCGAAGCCCGGATCCGCGCTTGAAGAAAACCGAGTGTGTATAAATAACCTGCACTTGCACAATTCAATGAAACTAGCGCCTAGATACCTACGGGTAATGTGCGCTACAAATAAATATACAATAAAGAGCTCACACAAGGACTGACTTCCTTGAATGGCCCCTCCTCACACCTAAAACTGGAAAGTGACTTCCTCAATGTATCGATGTCCAAAGCAGCCTCGAGGCCTGCGTGTTTCCATCGGCATAAGGGAATCATCAAGGAACCTTTCCTCAGCGTCGCCTCCATTTTTTCGGTAGCCAGACACCTAACTCGAGCTCCTCCCTTGCAATCAGACTAGGGGTGACTTTGAACATATTCCCACACAGGCTGCTTTCCCATCACTACAGCATGACAGAGGACTTTGCCAGGTCCACTTTTCCTTTCCTGCCCATCGGTCCCCCGCACTATTTCTCCTTCTTTTTCACAGGACCAAAACGTTCATAGTGTTTAGCATTCCTATGCTGCCGCAAAGCGTTGTGCATGGCTCCAACAAACACAATCTGGGCCTACTGGAGTCGAATACAACGGCCTGAGCGTGCAAGGGCCTGACCCTCGCCTCAGGACCTGCAACATAATATTAAGTGACACTCAAAAAGTTTGTTAAGAAATCGACCAGACCACCATTAAAAAGGATGTTTTTTTCTATTGCTTTTGCAAAAGCTAATTCTTAAAACATGAGTATTAACACATTTAAAAATATTTTACAGATCTGTGTGGGAAGGCCAGTCCATCATTGGGCTGGAGGCATTTTTTTTTATTTTTAAAGGACTCTCCTAGTTAAATGAAAAAAGTCTATTTCTAAGGCCAGGCAGGGTCTTAAAGAAAATAACGCCTAGAGCCTTACAGGAGCCTTCCCTCCCCAGCAGGATTCTAACTTATATTTTAAAAGTGTTCCTTAACTTTTTTGAAGAAATCGTAGGTTTCTAGAATTAGTGTTTTCTCTATTTCTATTAATTCATTTTAAATATTTAAAACCCGTTATTGTCCTATGGGGGGTGGGCATTGGAATAATGTGCCAGGATGTGATTGGCAAAAGACATTTCTTTGGCTGAACACGGTAGAGCCTGCACCATTGCAGCTGGGCACTGACTTACTCTGACATCCAGGTAATAGATGTTAAAGTTGGCATGGTACGGTTGAAGATGATGTGCGCCAAATGTGTACCAGGGCTAGTGCGAGGATCGTGAATTCGGCAAATCAATTGCATTATGGGTGGAGGGTGGGCAAATCCAGATATGGCGCCACTCCTAGCCCCCCCCCCCCCCCCCCGCTTCCGAGCAGACCACTGTATGTGTTATTCGAGGTGTCATGGAAAGGTACAGAGACATGCCTCATTTGAAATCATAGGACTATTCTCCAGGCTTAGCTGGCAGGACTGTTTCAAAGAACTCTGCCGCGCCCGCAACACCATGCACATGGAAACACTGATTTAGAAGTGCCAATATTTTACGACTTCTTTTTGGAAGTTGGGAGTAAAATAATTAGTACCAATGTACATGCCGTTTCCTTTGGGGGTATATTTTAGGCGAATAAAAATATGTGTGTTCTCTAAAACAGTTATCGTTTTCTGTGCCATACCTTCTTGTACCTAGAAATGAATGCACAATAAAAAACACATGTTGACCTTTAATATCCCTACAGATAAGGCGGTACTAAAATGAGAGCTTCCTCGTGGGGCACTGCTCTGCTGATATCACTGATCCGAACATACTGTGAAGCTCTCTGGGGGGAGGCTCCTGTGTGTTCATCGTTTCCTTATTTTGGTTGGGAGTATTTTTACTCCCTATTTTTTTGCTCATAGTATTTGCATGTTCTAGGGGGTAAACATGGCTGGTACCCGTCTTATCTGTTGGGTTGTCTATAGGGGATGCTCCCTGAGCTCATCTAGCCGAATCTCAGCAGGCGTCCTCCTGTCCAATTAAGTGTGACACCCCCTACCTACTGCCTCCCCTAAACTAATCACCCTGGATGAGGCTAATCCTGTAACATTACTGCGCAAGTGAAACTCCAAACCACATATCAACCTTCGGTTATGATGGCAATTTTACATTCCTCGACACTTATATCATAGAAAAAGGGGAAGACTGGTAAGCAGCAGCGAGAAAAGACAAAGGGCCTCATCATGAGTTGGGCGGAACAGTAAAAATGCAGTAATAGCATTCCTGCCGCATTACCGCACCGGCCAACTACGAGTTAGGCAGAAAGTTGGAGTATTTACATGCAGCTATGAGCTGGGGTTAAATCCGCTGACTTTGCACCCATTTTCAGCGCAATTACCACTGGAAATGCCCCATTGAGTCCTCTGGACCACAAAAAATTGGGATTTACACCGCCACTGCCACTTGTAATCTGGCGGTAATACGGCCAAACCAAGTGGTGGCAACAGTTATTGAATTGGGCGGTATTCTAACAGATTTACCGCCCAACTCATGATGATGCCCATAGTACGGAATTTGCTATGGAAAACCTTGAGTCAACAGTTCCTTGCCACTAACGAGCAGCGGCCGCTGCACAGCCAGCTTCCAGAAATGCTGCCGTGTGCGTACGTTCCTCGGGCGGCTCCAGGGATGGATAGGAAGTCAAAGTGGGAAACACTCTCACTTCCTAAAATACTGTGTCATCGCCGCACATGACTATAGCAATTAGTTATGTGACGCCGGCTGAATGGCCTAGATCTTAAAGGGGCATTGCATGCATGCCGTGTTGCGTGCAAGAGGAAACATACATGTCAATCCTGTCCACGAGTTGGGGAAAGAGGCCAGCAAAGAGAGGAGGGGGCCACCCCCTCACCATGCTCGGAACTGAAGCCAAAGGCAATCCGAGTCGGCGGCAGCTTGCCACAAAGTCACATGCAAACATATGCACTGAACAAACGGCAATTGGGGTCACCTGCCCCGACAATGCAGGAAGGGCAATCACAAAGTAGGAAATTCGTGATATATATGAATATCAGGGTCCTATCCTTGGGAAAATCAGCTATCGCCAATGAAGGCACAGAAGAGAGGGAGAAAGAGAGGGGGGGGAGAGAGAGAGAGAGAGAGAGAGAACTAGTCCAGTTTGGCATCAGTGTATGATGCAGGAAAAATAATAGAGTTAATGCATGGTCGAAATTGGACCATTAACTAAGAGTGGATGTTTAATTGATTTTTGATTGGGGACAACCTATTTACCTCGCAGGAAACATTGATTGGCTTGACCTGCGCGGGATGGCGCCCTCTATATACATATATATAATTTTTTGTTTATTTCCTTTTTATCTTTTTTCTATTTTTCTATCTTTCTCTTTTTTCTGCCTTATTTTGGCTATCTAATTTTGATTTTGAATATAGATTGGGCATTAATTTGAGATTGAAGCTGTCCTCTGATGCAATATGTTTCCGAATGATTTTATGCACAGTGTGTCCACTTTACACTTTAGAGCTCATTAGACCAATATGCACCTTAATTGGAGATGTTCATTATTGATTGTGTGTTTTTATGCTGTTTTATTGTGATTTCAGCATCATGTGTAATGTAATTGAATATGTGTCTATTAAAGAGTGAATGATTTTTTAATTTCCTTGACCTGGCCTATCTCCTCATTTAGCTCTCACACAGTGAGCAATTTATCCTGTTGATTCGCTCAATGGATTGATTCACGTGACCCCCCCTTTCTCTTTTGCTTACAGAGCTGCTCTTAGGGCATTATTTTGCAGTATTTGCATGTTGTTTATGATATTTTTGTTACTGCCTGCATATAGGGCATTACAACAATCAAGCGTGGAAATTATTAGTGTATTGGCAAGCGTAATGCAGTTTGTTTGGGATAAATAGGGTCTGCAGGCCCTAATCAATTTACAGGTATAAGCTGTAGAAGAAGCCATGGAGCTAACTTGTTTTTTAAGAGATAATGTGGGGTCAAGGTAAAAACCTAGTGTTTTTACCTCGGTTACTACTATGATAACATTGCCATCAATGTTGAAGGCAGCGTAGCTCGGGCTATGTTTTTTGAGGTTGGAGTCAGAACCCAGAATCAGGATCTCAGTTTTGTCGTCATTTAGGCAGAGGCCGTGTGAGGCCATCCATGCCTGAATGAGGAGGTATATCTTATTTACCAGAGCAGTGTCTTTGACAAAGTTGCCCGAAAGGGGTATGAGGATATGGGCGTTGTCAGCATAATTCGTATATGTGACACCCAGCCTGTCAAGTTTGTCAAAGAGTGGCTTGGTAAAAATGTCATACATTGTCGGTGAGACACATGAACCTTGTGGGACACCACAGGTAATTTGGATTGGGTCTGCTGAAGCTGAGGGGGAGAACACTCTCATTGTATGGTTAGCTAGGAAGGATTGTACCCAGGCTATAGCTTCACTCGAGTGTTAGGGTATAGGTTATAATATGATATGATGTGGCATTTATAACGCGCCTGTACACAAGTGTTTCTAGGCGCGCCAAGACAAGGAGGGGGAACAGGAGCCTGGGCCTGAGTTCAGAGAGTGACCAGTGCGCGGAGCAGTCAGGTGCATCAGCAGGGGAGAGGAAGAGAGAAAGTGGAAACGAAAAGGAAGTTCTTGAGTTGCTTCTGGAACCAGAGGTGGTTCTGCTCAAGTTTGAGGGAGGCAGGGTGGCTGTTCCAGAGGGAGGCCACAGCTGAGGAGATAGTCGCCCCCAACTCTCTGCTTGGAGAAGCGTCTGACCCTCAGAGAGTTGGAGGTTGGCTAGCCCGGTTGGTGTGTATAGTGTTTGGGTGGTGTGTTTGAGGAAGTAGAAGTGGGTTGGTTAGTGCTTTGGCTACTTGCTAAATCCTTGTATGTGGCTAATCTACACAGTCCTATGTGTTCTGACAAATAACTAATTTCTATAATTCCTTCTAAGCATGACGCATGGTTAATCTTCTCAATTCTATCAAGTGTGAGGCATGGTTATCTTCTCAATTCTATCTAAATGGGTTGCTTACACATTCTCATAGGGGTCCAGCACAAACTAAACACATTGGGGCTCATGTTCTTTGAGCACGTAATAGGAATGCAAAGCGCAAAAGCCTTCCATAAGGTTTTTACGACTTGCATTTACGTTACAGCATATCTTCAATCATTTGTATGGCGGAGAGGAGGGCTGGAAGGCACCATAACACCTAATTCACCTTTTTAAGGTGAAATAACACAAGTGTGCACATGAGCAGTTGACAGCAAGACCTTGATGGATAGCAACTGCCTGAATCCAAGTTTAGGTGAGTGTGTTTAAACTCGTACTAACAACATGTTACAGATGTGTATAGCGGTCCTGGCGTGGGGCCCAGCGCTATCTACAAGCGACTGGTCCCATGCCCTGATCGCCTAATTACTACCATGCCCATTAGACCACGGAATTTACATACATGCAATTCTCTCATCAGATACGGTGAAGCTTCCCCTGCCAGCAGAGTTTTCTGATAGTCTATTCACAAACTCTCCGGTCAGTTAATTTTGAGTACTGGTCACACAACATATACTTTACCTTTACAAGAACATTAAGACTTACACTTCATTATTTAAATTCTTAGGAAATCCACATATCGACAGATATCACTTAGCTGATGAAGGGCACTCTTAAAGCCTGAAACGCGTCATAAACCGCAGAAAACACACCAACACTTCCCTTTGGTCTCAAGCATTGTATTCTCCCCCACAAAGATATCTGTCACCACAATTATGTGTTGTTATGAATTTTTGTATCATGAAAGTTATTTGGTCACTGAGGGGTACAGCAATATGTACTCGGTAATGCTGTTAAATTTCAGAACGTGTGTGGGCTATGTGCTAAAGAACATATTGCCATGTCAATACTGTATAACAGTGAAAATAATATTTGTTTTTTTCTTGCCACAAGCAACTGAAGCTGTTTAACTTTGTATTGTCTTCTTATAGAGTTGTAGAAAACTTTTCACAAGTCAAAAAAGTTTACACTTTTGAAGACTGAAGTAACGGATTTAAATTGTTCAGGAGATGTTGTCGCCAAAGTCTGCCCCAGTCTTGACCCTCGAATTTTCAAGGGACCCTCCTCTTGCACGTTACACTTGACCCTGTAGCCAAGGTCTGACTGGGAGCATCTAAATAGTCTTAAAATTAGACATACTTTCTTCACTATTTACACTCTCCAAGTAAGTGTGCACCTCTACACACATTTGTTTCCATACTAATCATATGGCCATTCCTGCTCACTACCAGCCCATCCCCACAAGAAACACATTCTCCTGGGATCTCTTTGAGCTAGCTCTATCAAGCAGTAACATCAAACTTTGGCCTGACAGTGTTACTTCTAATCAGCCTGCTGAGAATTAACAGCTTAATTGCAGCTGTAAATGCACAAGTGATGTAATAAAAATGGCTTAACTAAGTGTGCTTTCAGCCACTCGTTCCTTGTTCTGAAATCCAGTCAAAAACAAGCAATGGCAAAGCCAATGGTTTTGGCTTGTGAATAGTTATTACATAGATACATGACTGGCACTCTCACCATCTACTAGCAGTTGCCATTTTATGACCATTTAGCATCATTATGGCAGTGCCTGCCAAATGGCTATCACATGCCTACAGACAAGTCAAAACTATTGGCTTTGACAATGCTTGTTTATATGGACATTTTGATACTCCTGTGCAGTGAATTTTCTACACACACTGAGAGATTTTGGTAGCATTACATGGCATTTATAAGGGCATATCAATATAGTGTCCCTATAAAATGTTTATAAAATGCAGTGGGTCCTGTTTCAGGCTCTGCTTAAATTTCCATTTACCAGTCAATAAATCATTAAAGGCAGATAGCATGACACAGGCCTGAACAAATTGAAAGTTTGTTGGGAGTTGACAGATTTCAGGTAAACTATTGTATGTGTTTGCAAACGCTGTTTCTGAAGTTTCTTCAGTAGTGGTTTGCAAGGGAGGAAGGGCGAATGGAAGCATGCGTTAAAGACTAAAAAGAATGGTGTGTACGAGACCAATACTCCAACAGTGACTACAGTTCCCCATTCGAAAGACACGGAGTGCCCAAGGTATGCTTGAAACTACATGTATGTGCCTCTGTGAGCCTGCACCTCATGAAAGGCTCTGATGTATTCCTTTTTGGCACTTTCTCTGTGAAAAGCTGATTTACAGTGCTGTTCTGCCATGTATATTGATATATGATATAATAAGTCATTTATAACGTGCCTGTACACAAGTGTCTCTAGGACCGACAAGACAAGGAAGGGGAGACAAAGGGAGGACAAAACAAACAATCTTACTAGGCCTTGTGTCATTCAGCTCGTGCAAGTGCAAGCAGAAGGGAGAGGAGAAGTACCAGGGGAAGGGAAAGGGAGAGTGCAATAAGCAAAGCTCAAGTAAGTGCTGCCGCGATTGCCGGTTCTAAATAAGTGCAAGGAGGCAGGGGACTGTAGGGTTGCAAATAGTCCTTAGTGCGCAGTAGGCCTGGAGACACTGCATAGGTCATGAAGGAGCCTGGTCCCCATAAGGTTCAGAAGGAGGCTGGGTAACCAGTTAGTGCAGCGGACAAGACCATCAGCAGGGGAGAAAGCAGAAGTGAAAAAAAGGTCTTGAGTTGCTTTCAGAACATGAGGTGGTCTTGCTCAAGTTCGAGAGAGGCAGGGAGGCTGTCCAGAGGGAGGAACCAGCTGGGGAGAGAGATCTACCTCCCACACTCAGCCTGGAGAAGTGCCTGGCCCTCAGAAAGTTGGAGGTGGATGAGCGGAGGGCTCAAGAAGGAAAGTGCTTAGGAAGAGAAAGTCGAATTTAGTGTGGTCCCCGGCCCCAGAAAGCCTTGTGGATAACGCAGAGTGTCTTGATCTTGATCCTTGCAGCCACTGGGAGCCAGTGGAGAGATTTCAGGGGTGGAGAGATGCAGTCCCTGGGCTTGAGGCCAAGGGCAAGTCTCGTAGTAGAGCCAGGCATATTTAGAAAGAGGCTGTTGCAGCAGACCAGAGAGAACCAGGGCTCTGGAGACACTGAGCTTCTGGGGGAAAGTTAGAAAAGGAAGAATACCTGTGAGGAAGTGCAGCTGATAGCAGACTATTTAGAGACATCGTGATGTGAGGAGAGAAGGTGAGGGTGGAGTCGAAGATGACACCAATGTTTTTGCCTCGCAGGAACGCGCAGGTAGAGGGCCCAAGGAAGGCAGCCAGAGTGAAAGAGGGAAAGAGGGAGCAGGGGTCCCAATGAGAAGGATCTCAGTCCTACTGGCGTTCAGGCAGAGATTTGTAGAGGCACATCATTCCTGAATCGTGGATAGACAATCAGGAATGGGCAAGATAGGAGAGGAAGCTGAGGGGAGCTTGAAGGAGAGCGGAGTGTCATCCGCATAACACTGACAGTTAGGAGAGAAGGTAGAGATGAGATGGGCCAGATGTGCCAAGTAAATGTTGAAGGGCCAGGGTGAGAGGTTAGAGCCCTGGGGAACACAACATGTTGAGAGAGAGGTGGTGGAGAGAAAGGACCCAGTTGGACCTGGGAGGGTCGATCAGAAAGGAAGGAGGTTGAGCAGTCTAGGCCTTATCTGTGATGCCAAGGTTGTCACAGAGACAATTGATCAGAATGGTGTGGTTGACTGTGTCCAAAGCAGAGGACAGAGCAAGGAGGATGAGGACAGAAGGAAGGCTAGAGTCGAGATTTAAGAGCAGGTCTTCACTGGTGTTCAGGAGAGCAGTTTCCATGCTTCTGACTGCTCTAAAGCCAGACTTATGGTCATGGAGACAACCAATTCAGTATGGAGAGTAAGCTGGGAGATGGCCCGCTTTTCCAGGAGTTTGCCCAAGAAAGGAGTGCTGGATATTGGTCGGTAGTTTGCCAGAGTGGAAGGATTGGCAGACGGCTTATTCACAAGGGAGTGCTTTAGGGGGGAGAGGAACTTTTCTGTGGCAAAAGAGTGATTGCAGAAATCGGCCAAGACTGGAGCAAAAGTGTCAATGTGGTCCTTGATGGTTCTGGAGGAGCAGGGAAGTACCTGCTTGGACAATACTTTCATAGATCGGACTTTTCTAGGAACATCATCAGGAGTGAACACAGGGAAAGAGGAGAACAGAGGAGGAGAGGAAGAGGTGACCGGAGAGGGGCTGAAAGAGGTAGATGGAGAAGAAGAGGAGAGAGAGGACAGGATGTCCTGAGTTTTAGTGGTGATGTGAGAAGCCAGTGCTGTGCAGAGGGCCTGGGAGGGACCAGGAGAGGTGGAGACTGCAGCAGGATTGGCCAGCTCATTGCAGATTTTGAAGAGTTCTGCCATGTTGTTACAGGCTGCAGAGATGTGGGCTTGGATGTAGGCTCTCTTCTCGGACAGGACAGAGTCTGCATTGCCTTTGGAGCAGGCGACAGGCAGTTTGTCAGAGGATGCGGCTGATGCCCTCCACTTCCTCTCGGCCACACTGCACTTGTGTTTAAGGGTGGCGAGGTCAGAGTCATACCAAGAGTTGCACTTGGAGATGGTCTTCAAACAGATCTTCATGACAGGGGCAAGGACATCAAAAGCATTAGAGATAGAGAGATGCAGGTTAGTGAGGGCTTTGTCAGAGTAAGTCAGCCACAGACTTAGGAGGAGGGGCAAAAGTAGTAGTGAAAGTTGATACACACTTTGTAATTTTATTTTTTGCTACATTCCAACACGATGGTGAATTTTGCAAGTCGACGCTGGTCGGTGTGCTTGTTTTTCATATGTTCTTCCGCAATAGCGTTTGTAGATTGGGAAACCTCTTAAGCACTTCATCTGAGGTTTGTGCCATGTTTGCACGGTTTATAGTGATTACATCGAATTTAAAGCAGCAACCTACTAAACCATCGGAAAAAAAGCATCTACATCCTATATTTTACATGCAAAAGTGCATTTCCATCGAAAACATACATGGGGGGTCATTACGACCCTGGCGTTAAGGGTTTAACGGCGCCGTAAAAGGTGTCGGCGCCGTTAAACCCTTAACGCCTGATTACGAGGTCCCTTTGCAGGACCCGACCTTAACGGCTGGTTTTACCAGCCGTTAAAGTAGGGTGCCGCAAAGGGACCTCGGTGCTAATTACGGTACTGCAATTTGCGGTACCGTACTTAGCTCCTTCCCCAGTCCCATTGAGCCCTATGGGGCGAAAATGGGAATGGGAAAGGGCCATGGTGAAATGGGGAAATACCACCCCGCCATCCTTGGAATGGGGCGGTATTTCCCCATTCCACCATGGCGGACTCGTTACAACACCGGCACCAACCATGGTGCTAATAGCGCCATGGTTTAGCGCCGGGGTTGTAAAGAGGGCCATGGACTGGTTTCAAAAGAAATGCACTTTTACATGTAAAAAGTAGTATGGTGCTGTCCAGTGCTGAAACTAGTACTGGCCAGCTCCTTGTAACGTTTTTAAGTTTTTGTGTATATTGGGGGAGGTTCCCCCAGCCCCTCGCAACGCCCACGCCACCCCCAACCCTAACTCAAGCCCCAACCCTAACCCTGGCCCTGGCTCCAACCCTAACCCTAATTTAACCCTTAAACTAACCCAAGCCCCAACCATAACCCTAATTTAATCTTTAAACTTACCCTAGCCCACACCCTAAACGTAACCCTAAGCAGAACCCTAAGCATAACCCCAGCCCTAACCCTAACCCTAATTTAACCCTTAAACTAACCCAAGCCCCAACCCCAACCCTAACACTTACCATTACATATCGATGGATCCATAGAATTTTATGCGACGAAACGGCCATTCGATGCAATGGTATTTCGATGCAAAAAATTGATGGTTTGACATTCGATGCTTTGCAATTAGATGGAATGACCGGATACAGTTTGCACAATCACACCTGGAGTGCTCAGACCAATTCGGTTAGGGCATTTATGCCCCTCCATTTTGAGGATTTTCCAGCTCGCACTAGGCTGATCAGTTGGTTGTGGGGCCCTGTTGTACACAGGTCTGTGTGGTTTGCATAATGACAGACTTTCCTTAGGTCTGGTAGTGATGGTGAGCAAGCTTTGGGTTGTGATTTTGTTTACTAACAAGGAACCCATTTAATTTCGTCTGTCTTTTTAAAATGTGTGCGGTGGCGCCCCTCCACCTCTTCCCACGTGGTACATTGCAGGGAGTCATGAATTGCTGGATTCCCGAATGTGGGCTCCTTTTCTGATTGTTTGTGGGCCACTTTTGTTTTGTTTCCCTCGGCTTGTTTGTTGTTCCCGTCCGACCCTGGCATTAAGCTATTCCCAACAGAATTAACCCTCCCGCTGTCCATATGAGCTCCTTTTGTCTGCTCCAGACAACTGACAGCTCACAGCATGACAACGAAAGGCATTTTCCGATCCCTTATGTCGAGCGATCGTTTCCTTTATCCCCTAGGATGGGTTTGTCGTTTATACTCATGTCCAGGGGTGTCGCCTGACTAACCAGTTCTGGGCTAAAATAAGACAGCAATGACGTAATTATGGTGGCGTCCTAATCAGGCAAGGGGTGTACGCCGCCACACCATTACAGCTTCTGTGGTAAATGAACAATGCAAACAAGTTCACACCTGTAGGATCCATTGGCACTGAGTTGGAGGTCTTGTCCGAGTAACGTGGGACTTTCCAAATGTCCAGTACTTTTGTGCATCTGCGCAATTTAATATGGCGGACACCAGCATTGCCTTGTGCCGATCCGAATGGGGTACCCTAGCCAAAGGTCTGCTTTGATTCACGGGAAAAGAATAAACTCTGAGGGCGTGCAAGATGTTCAACATTTTTTTGCTTGCCTCCCTGTTTTCTTTTGCCAAGGAAGTTCCTCCTAGACCCGCCTCCACCCATGTTGTGATCCCATTCATCTCCATTCTCAATATACCATTATTATTTATCATACTTACTTATTGGATTATTTTTGATTGGCTGGGGCCTGTGACCTTACACACATTAAGGATGTGCGCACACTGGTTCAATAGGCAAGGAGATATGGCGCAGCTGTGAAACAGAAAGACCCAGGTGGAGCGGTCCTTTTTTCTCCCTGCACAAGCTCTATCTGGTTCTATTGTAGAAGCTAGAATTCATTTCTTCTCCTTTGTTTGTCTCACTGTTTCCAGGTCTCAAGCCAATTAGCAAACTTAGGATGGAGGCTCTATCATCCTGTACAGGCTGCATACCAAGTTTCCAAGCTTGTGATTTGCACATACTGGCCACTGGGAAAGAGACATGGACAGGCTCAGTCACAGAAAGGCCCAGGTGAGAGTTCTAGCTTTTCCTCCTGAACAAGTTCTTAGATTGTTAGAATTCTTACTATAGGTCTCTGTTGTGTGATAGGTGACCTTCATCCTCATTAGAAGCCCTTGCTTTTAGCGCAGGACAACTAACTGAACCCACTATCACCTACCACATAAGAACAACATCTATTGTGGGCTTCAAAACTGCAGTAATACATTTGGAGCATCACCTGGTGGGAGCAATGGTATGACCACAACAGTCTGCAAATGACATGTCTCCTACCTTGCAGTTAGAGGGTCTGTTGGCATGATCCTCCGGTACCTACAGGGTCTAGCGGTTCCCTGCTGGGGCTAGAAGGGCTGAAACTCAACAATTCCTATATACATACGTGAAAGAGGTTCTGCCAGATAAGAATGTCCATGTAGGTTTTTTGTTCACTTGGTATTATAAAATACATGGATGAATAAGCACCTTAAATTTGAAACTGTTATTAAAGAGATATGTCAACCATCTGCCAAGATAGGTTTGGGCCGTTGATTGTCTGTACTGGCATCTGGCTGTGTCTGATCCGAAATATCAATGGGGTCCATGATGCTTTTGAAAGAATTTATGTCAATAGATACTAAGTAGTGGCAGATTTTTTGACCGTTTTGCTCTTTCGGTCTCACTCGCCAAATACCAAACTCCTGAGGAATCATTGTTTATGTGGCCACAGTGCCTTTCGTGTCTTCTGTGCCATTCGTCAGGCACAGTTCCTATGCACAGCATTTCTGGCAGAAATGGTTTCAGAATCCAATAAATGTAAATGTAGCTAAATAGCGCCGCAACACAAATCAAGACCGCAGATGACGATAACAAACTTGAGAACTATATCAAAACAAATGCAAAACTGTATTTTAAATAATTTTTAGAAATTAGATATAATCACCCTGGTCAGAAAGACTAGAGTTAAGGGCCTGTTGCTGAGATCTGAGGGTAAGCTACAGCAGTGAAGTGTCCTCGAGAATGCCAATTAAAGTTGTAGTGTTTCTATCATGTCCATGGCCATGTGATGCACCGGCTGCAGCCCCGCGGCCTAGTTTGAGAGGACGGTAGGTGTCACAGGAGAAGAGCACAACTCTACGAGAAGTACTGAGAACGCTCTTTCTGCAGACCTGGGGAAGAAAGCCGCCAGGAGTCAGGCCATTTGTAAGAAGGAGGCATTCTGGTCGTGGGAAGGGGAAACACTGTACAGTGGAGAGGATCAGATGCAGCGGCAGCGACGCCATGGGGAAAGGGAGATCGGGGAGGCCACAAAGAGGGGCCATGCATGAGAAGCAGAACAGGGGCACCAGGCATTGTAGCTGTACAGTGATGCTATAAATGTTCCTGCCCTAAAGTTCAACCAGGGGTTGAGAAACCGAGAGAGAGAGAAGCAGATCTCGATAGGGAAAGAGGCACATAGATGCAGAAAAAGCAGACACGCCAAGAAGGCCTCGCCATAGGGAATAGATGCCCAAGGCAGACAGCAGTAATGAAACTGGGGAAAGTGGAGTTAGAGAGGTAGTGAAAAGAGGGAAGCAAGCAAAAAAATGTTGAACATCTTGCCATAACGCCATCCTATACGCCCTCAGAGTTTATTCTTTCCCCTTGAATCAAAGTATATATTCATTAAAAAAACTTTGTTAAAGGGATGTTATGGTTAAGTTGCGCTACTAAAAACCTATGAAATTCAGTGAAAAAGACTTTGTTAAAGGGACGTTATGGTTCCAGGTAAAACCGAAAACCCCCTGAAATTCACCACTCATGGTAAGCTAAGCAACCATAACTCGTGCCACCACCGTGCACTGTTAAGACTAACACCCAGGACATCAAAGATGACATCACAAATGTCATTGATGTCATCACTGATGACATCACACGTGCATTTAGTTTTCATGCACAGCCTCCACAAGGGATTGTCATTATAATGTTGGCAGAAAAATATCAGAGATCATTGAAGAACTATCATTTGCCAAATTGTTCATTAAGCAATGCATTGCTATTAATACCATTGCATTACTGACTTCTTTCAGTACATGAACAAACTCATGAAGAAACGTAGGCATTGTCTGCAGCATGCGCCATAGAGGTGCAATATTCAAATTCTTCCCATGTTGGATAGTAAAATGATGAATGCTTTATTTCAAAATTGTGTATACTGTGAAACATAAGTACCTACCAATGCTTCACTTACTGCATAATTGTACTACTACACACAAAACATAAAGAGACCACAGTGCATAGAAATAGAAGCATATACAGGGAAAGTAAAGTAAGCAACAAAACTGCACTATTACCAGAAAGTGTTCATAACCTAACTAATTAACTTCATGCACAGAGAAGAGTCTTGTATTTCAGGATTCCTTCTTCTCCTATGTATATGTATCATATGATGTGACTCTACCCTAAGGAAAGTAGTGTAACAACATATGAGAAGGGTAATGTCTTCAAATATAGTACTTTTTACTTTTTTAATTCCTGACTGACAATGAAGAAAGCCACCTGGCCTAGATATGTCAGTGAACAAAAAAGAGGGAGCCAGACAAGTGATGTCATGAATGACATTGGGTGATGTCATCTTTGATGTCCTGGGTGTTAGTCTGAGCCGTGCACGGTGGTGGCGTGAGTTATGGTTGCTTAGCTTACCATAACTTGCGAATTTCAGTTTTTTTTTGGTTTTACTTGAAACCATAACGTCCCTTTAACAACGTTTTTTTCACTCAATTTCATAGGTTTTTAGTAGCGCAACTTAACCATAACGTCCCTTAACAACGTTTTTTTACTGAATTTCATAGGTTTTAAGTAGCGCAACTTAACCCTAACGTTCCTGTCGCAAAGTTTTTTCACTGAATATAGATATATAAATAATGTAGATTTGATAAATGTTTACTAGGATACCCTTAGTTTATATACATATAACATAGAACATACTGAACCGTCTACCTGTGCTAGTGGATCTGATATCCGCGGACCATGCGCCTGTTCGTGGACGGACTCGGACATCATCAACAGTATCCAAAAACTCAGGGGGTATCTTACATTGTTATATCATCCAAAAAAAACACTAAACACTTTCAAAAAGCAGCACATAAATAAATTACATTGAATAATAAATAAGAAGTGAAACTGTGTATGTAAAACACTAACAGTCCAATTACATTCCATATGCAACATAGTGGAATATACCAAAACACAATAAATATGCCTCCAACAGAATTACCTCACAGAAATTGCACAGCAAAAATCAACAGGTCACCTACGCAGCAGTAACAGCAAAACTAAGCAAGAAACTAGTGAGTACACTACATTTATTGTATATATTTATAAACGTTCTGTATTGGGTTTTTACACAGAAATGTCCAGTAGTTTAGAATGGCTGGAAGAAACTTTTCCTCGGGATGAAATGAGTGAAGACAGTGATACTAATGGTAGACACTACACTTCTCTATATAAGCCAATTAATAACCATTACTTTATGTGTACATAATACATTTTCTTTTTTTAACAGACCATACAGACATTAAAAATAATATACCAACAGAGACGTTAGAAAATCCTCTGCAGCAAATGAAGCTAAAAATGGATCTGTTAATGAAAAATTTTAATCTTTTAAGAAACGTTGTGGAGGACCATATAAAACAGAACATTAAATATCACTGACCCAAATGTACGTGTTCCCCCTTTCCATGTCCCAGCCAACTATCACCAAAACCTCCCCAGCAAGAAAAACGTTACGATGAGACTTTACTCCCTTCCTCCCCTACCATCCATCATGTCCAAACCCCTAATTCCCCTGTATTTGTTTCAGTTTCTAGTTCCCCCTCTCTTCATTAATTTGTATACTTTTATACAATAATAACATATTATGTGTGTTGTTAGTATATTCCTCTGTGTCTTATTTTTTTTTAAAAGGCCGTTAGAGTGCGGCTGTCCTGGATGTCCTCAATAAACAAAAATGGGGCTGTCCTTTTGCATTGTTGGCACTCAAAATGGAGGTGTCCTTAGGACACACAAGATGTCCGCCTGCCCGTAATTAACCAAAATGGGGGTGTCCTAAGGACACTAAACCTGTTCAAATTGGACGTAGTCAAAATGGGGGTGTCCGCAGAACACTAAAGACGTCCGCATGTTCGTAGTTATGCAAAATAAAGTGTCCTAAGAACATTCCCCCCGTTCGCATTGTCCGTAACCATAATGAATATGTCCGTAGAACACATAGCCCGTCCGCCTGTCCGCAAAGTTGTGATGCACATTTATTTTGTTCAGGGATCTGAACACTGTCCGTAGAACACTTGTGCGCATGCGTAGCCCACCCTTGCCCCTACGAACATTGTGCCTGAACACTGTCCGGGCCCCCGGACACCTAAAAAGTGTTTTTTTCAGTAATCCAAGGTATTTTCCTGGGAAAGTTCACCCTTGCACGTATCCCACACTATCTCCCTGGCGATATGCATACTTTTTCGATTTTTTTTAGCCCTTTCTTAGTGTTTGAAGTGTCCTGGGACAGCGCGGGTGACCGCGAAGCGCGCCCCAGCACCCCTATAAAAGGCCACACCCCAGAGCAGCTCCTTATTCTGTTTTTGGGCTTCCAGGACAGGGACTGCTCCTTGTTGCATTGGATTGCTCTTGCTCTTTGAATCAGCTGTCCTCATGACATCCATGGCTGCTGCTGGCGCTACTGCTGTCTCAGCAACACCTCCAATCCCTCCACCACCAACACCTCCCCAAGGGCCTGCAGAGGGGAACAGGCATCAGGATACAGAGGAGAGTGATGAAGAGGAAGAAGAGGATGAGGTAGTGGAAGTCCCTACTACTAGTTCTCACTGTGAATCTTGGGTGTGGAGGTTATTTACCACTGTTGATGGAGTACCAAAACCATGTGCACACAAGGCATGGCAAAAATTAGTTTTAAAAAATTGATTAGCAAAGTTTGCTAATTACATTTTTCTTGATTAGCAAACAAGCCCATTTGATTAGCAATTTTGTACTAATGTTTTTAATGTCACCAGAAGATACTTGTACCCAAGATACAAAATGAGCAACAATACAGCAGTTTTGTATACCGCCTAAGCAAGACATTAGTGAGATAAGTCAGGCCCTGCAAATTCTTTCTGTAAAATGGTGCATGTCACCACAAATCCACTTTAGTTTGGCACACTGCTGCCACCCAGAGGCCAGCCATGCACAGTGAAACTTCTATTTGACATTTATGGCAAACAAAGTAAAGTTTAAATAAAGATTTCCAACATCCCCTGCAAATGGTACTAGCCCTTCTTAAAATCTACTCGACTATGCGAGTGGGTGAAAATACTTTGCGAGCCCTGGGTGAGTGTCTGTAAAAAGGTTAGCTGCATGAATGGACACAAATAAATAGATATGATAAAAAGGCTCTCAAAATAGTTTGCCCAGCTCTCTCTACTGCAGGTGCAAATATATAATACCATCACAATCATAGAGCAGAGTGAGATCTGCAGGCCAACTACAGTGTACAGTTTTGCAGTAGGTCTGTAAATGTATAGACTAAAAGAAACTATTGATCGCTACTTTAAGTAAATATCAAGTTAGCTTTACGTATTCATTATGTAAAAGACTACGCAGAGTGGATGGCATAGCAGGCAGAGAACTGGGCAAACTAGACAGAATATTGTAGTTTGCGGCCATCTCACTTTCAGTGTAGCGGGTATAAACAAACATGGTAAGATAGAATGTCAAGGACTATGGATCAGCTCATGGGTTGAGCACCAGTTGTAAGCTTTATGTAACCAGCAAGCCGCAGGACTAGGTTTGCCATTAAAGCATTTGGCTGTGTGGTCATGTACATTTCTGAAAGGTGTTCACTCGTCAATATGATGCATCTTCCCCAATAAAATGAAATCTAGTTGATACTGAGATTTAGTTTAGTTTCATTATAAAGCATGGAGACAAAGCAGTGTTTTACAGTAGCAGTAATGTAATTATGCATTATGTAACCTATTACATTTTTAGAAACAGAATTGAAAGCCTTTTTTTAAAGAAATAACTAACACATACTGGTCTTTGGCAGACAGGATACTGTTAGCTTAATAGCAGTATTAGCCCAATTATTTCTGGTTTGCAATTATTTGAAAAATAAATATAAAATGTGCATAGCACTCCCACACAGGCCTTTTGACACATGAGTGAAGGGGATGATTACTGCTGCACTCTCTCTCCATTAGCCCCTTTGAACTTGCAGTGAAGAAAAGAGGGTGGAGAGAGCTCTTAAAGCAAGGCTGTGCTTTCATTGAACAGGGTAACTTAGAGAGCTAAATTTGCTACACAAGTTCCAATTTAATTAGCAAACATACAGAATTGCATATCAAATTGCTCTGCGACACTGCTTATTTTATGCCTTGCAAGGTGACCTGCAATCAGTGCAAGATGGTGTTGAGTCATGGGAAACCGGGTTTGTATAGCTATGGTACTACTTCAATGCAACACCTAAAATCGTTCCACGGTGGGGCTATTCGTAAGGTTGTACCTTGCGATAAACTTAGTAGGTTGAGTTCCTCTGCAGCATTCTCCGTTTCCGCTCCTGCCACCACAAGACACACTCCTGTGGGGCAGTGCATCCCTCCAGCTGCCTCGCAGGCCATGCATGATGATGTTGATCCTTATCTTTCGAGAGTCACAGTATTGTGCATGTTCTGCGATGCAGTACTCTGCGGGGGGGAGAACCTTCGAAGTGCTTTCGTAACTGTGGTCAAGGAGTAACAGAAGAACTGCTACCTACCTGAATAAGGCCCACCCTACATATCACTCTCTCCACCTGCCCTTTCTTATCCCTGTGGTTTGTGTGCCTTCCTGACCCTACTTTCCCTTCCTTTCCTTGTGTGTCGTGTTTAAAAAAACCAAAAAAATAAAACAACAAAAACCAAAAAGGCTCTTTTCTGATCTGCCTTTCACAGTTCAAAAAGAGAAGTGTCAATAAAATGCGCAGGGCCCTGTGCATTTTTAGGAGTGCACAGACTGTCCGCAGACATCTAAAATCTGTGCAGTGCTGCCCTGTCACAACCATTGCACTTTTCTCTGGGAGGAAGTGGTGGCTCTGAAAAGAGTCTTTTTGTGGTTTTTTTTGTGTTTCGAAAACTTCAAATGGTCAACACCTACTGCAAAATGGATTGCTATAATTCCAAAAAAGGGTCGCAATGCATTTTGTATATTTCGCAGAAAAATCTGATTGTCAGTATAAGTAAGATGTACTCCATCTCTGCGAAAAATGTGTGTACTACGAAACATAATATTTTCATTGTGAAAGGAGGACATGCCAACGCCTCTCAAAAAGGCACATACAGCCTTGTTTACATTGCGCCTTGAATTCTCCATTTGTGGACCAAATGAAGAAGAACGCAGCCACATATGTCTCTGCCCAATACGGGGGAAAATTACTTGGGACTTTGGAAACATGTCCATGACTTTCCCAAGTCCTTCTTTCATTGCATAATAATGTCTGGTTGACACTGTGTCACCAAAGTAGCACAAACAAAGTGGTATCAAATCCAGCCAATCCATTCCACACACTCCATGCCAGTGCACTCCCACATGAGGGAATCCAAGATGTGCAGCCACTCAACAGCGATCTGTATGCACCTCCAACCAATGTATCCACAAGTCTCACAAAATCCAGACAATCTGCTTTCTGAAACACACAGCCATAGCTATCTCCTTTCCACTCAGGAAAAAGACTTTCTGACAAACTCTCTACTCAAACATCACACCCAGTAAACCCTATTGACCAATCCCTTTCTTTCCACAGTCTCATTTGCATGCCTCTCAGCTGCAAATTCCCTGTATGTAATATGCGATTTGTCCGCGCACACCGGGGTTGTCCGCGGACAAATCGAAAAATCTGAGAATGGGGAATTAACATTTTAATAGTGTGCCCCATTTCCCCTTTGAGGTTGGCTCTGAAAAGAGCCTTTTTTTTGGTTATTTTGCAGATGCTTCAGAAACACCTTTTATTTTGTATTTTATGTTTTTTATTTCCTTATTTTCCTCCAGAAATCTTCACATTAGCTTCTCTAAAGCAACCCTTATGTTCTAAAACAGCATGGCATTTCCCATAAAAGATAAAGACATGTAATCTTCTTTAATGTTATCAACATTACCAGAGTCAATGTTCTCATTGTTGCAAAAGAACATGCCAGCTCTAGTCATAAAAGCAAACATGCCTTGGTTGATTAAGCACCTAGCAACATTTTGCTGAGGACAAAAAACAGAACGATTGTCCCCTACTGCCCTAGGTACCAAAGCAGAAAAGATAACCTTCGCATTTGGAAGCACTTTCATGACTGCATGAACTAGGTTTTGCAGATCTTGCAACAAAGTAGGGGCACTGACATAGACCAAATGCAAAGCACCACAGTGCAGAACAACCACATGTGGACTATAATTCCTAGCCACCACATGTGGACTATAATTCATAGCCATATCCTGACCAACTTCTAGAATTGCCTGCAAATTAAAACCAGACACAGTGCACCACACCACTTCCACTCCTTTTGTGTCAAAATGTTTAGCCACATTCCTAGATTTAGCATACTGCTCCAAACGATTCACAAACATATCTCCAAGCACCACCACCCTGACTTTCTCCACCTCTGCCATCTTCACTACAGACAGCCTCTCTCAATACGAAGCAGAACCTCAACACCTGATTGGCTAATCCTAAAAACATACTCCCATTTCATGCATGGAAGCCCCGGATGTGGCATGCCCTGTCTGCGAACAGCCGCACTGTCCGCGGAGCGCGTAAGTAACACTAGGTCAGCCCTGCTACACTTTCCACTTCACTCTCTGCACCATTCCCTCATTGGCTACTGTTAAGCAGTCACACAACCATCCACTAATCACATGCAAGACCTCTACATCTAACTCATCACAATTCAGCACTTTAGATGTACTGTTGATCACTCCGAGTACAATTGCGCTGTGACTACAAAGCAACTACAGCAACTACTAGTAAACTCTCCAACATTTCTACTTGCAGATTCATGCACAACTACATACAAGAACACAAAGTACAGGTATGAATATTTTTTGCACAGTACATCATACATGGCAACATTCCGACCCATCTGGGAGGGACATATCCTCTGAAAAATCGGGAGGCAACATTTGTGTCATAAGAATGCATTGGGCAAAGATATATTTTTGGCGAAATCGGGAGGATTGGCATGTATGGTACATGTACATCTTTTGCATAAATGCATATAAACAGAGTAACTGCCACTTACACTGTGTAACCTATAAAACAAGCTTACTGTCATTTCTCCCATCTACTATCATCAAGTGTCACTTGCAAAGTTGTCTGCTCTCCATATTTTTATTTACCCATATTATTAAATGCAATGTGCAAACTGATATTTTCTTCATTCATTCATTCTATCATTTCTGTAACCACTGCCACGTATTTACCCACATTTCAAGCATGATAGCATTTAATGCATTATAGTGCATAAGATGTACATACAATTTCCTTTCTATACATTCTCCATATTTCACATACATTCTATCATTTCAACTTCCTTTACAAATGACTATACTAGTAATCAGACACAACACACACAGCTATCCAACAAAGTGTCATTTCATGTTAAAAGATGGGAGAAATAACAGAATAATTAAGGAAAAGGGCTCACAGCTAAAACAACACCACTGCCTCTACAACTGTTCTTCCAATCTACACAGCTCTCTCATTCCAGCTGGTTGTCCATTCCGTTCTAGATTTCACAACAGCATTCAACTATACACAGGTGCAGTCATATCTATCACATCATCTACAACTATGTACAGTGTTGTAAAGCAAGACCTACAACATCTCCCCCCTTCCCTTCCGTCTGCAAAACAAGTACCAGGTCCTCCCTTGCAACCCTTACTTTATTTCAGACTCTCCCATCTCCAAGCACCACAGAATCACCCAGTACTTTGGTAATCACCTACTGAGTAATAAGCTGCTGACCCCATCAAATCCTTCTGATTTATTTCCCACACATTCACAAATACATACTTTGCATACTTTTCCATACGGTTCCTGCCATTCGGACACCGCAAACATAATGTGTAGCCCCTTCTTTTTTGGTCACTGCCATATCTAGGCCAGGTGGGTTTATTTACTGACAGTCAGAAACTTAACTTTCAAAAGGTATTACATTTATAGATATTGCTATTCTCACATGTTCTTACAATACTTTCCTTAGAATTTAATCGCATCTTATGATGTACATATATAGGGGAAGAAGCAGGCCTGAAACACAGCAATCATTTTTGTGCGTGATTACAATCATGTACATTATACACAGTTGCTAATGATACTGCCTCTTGTTTGCTTACTTTACTCTCCATATATAATGTAGTAAGTGATGCATTATTAGCAACTTAGTACATGTTTCACAGACCAGAAAAGTCTGATACAGAAGCATTCACTGTTTCATTATACAACTTTGGAAAGTACAAATATAGCACCTCTGTGGTGTATGCTCCAGCCAATACCTACATTTCTGTATGAGTAGGTTCCTGTACTAGAAAGAACAATGCAATGGAATTTTCTTTAAAACACTACATTGCATGATGAAGTATGTAGTTTATTACACATGTCCCAATAACCCCTGATACTTTTTTGCCAAAATTACATTCACAACCCCTTGTCTGAAAAGTAAATACACATGTGATGTCATCAATGATGTCATCAATGACATTTGTGATGTCATCTTTGATGTTCTGGGTGTTAGTGTTAGCAGTGCAGAGTGGTTTTACTGCGAACAATAATGTCACGTTTATAACGTTTTTTGTGTGAATTTCACAGGTTTTTAGTAGTGCAACTTAAGCATAACGTCCCCTTAACAAAGTTTTTTTGTGTGAATTGTACAGGTTTTTAGTAGGGCAACTTAACCATAACGTCCCTTTAACAAAGTTTTTTTTTACTGAATTTCACAGGTTTTTTTGAAGGGGAACCTAATCATAACATCGCGTGAATGAAGTTTTTTTGCTGAATATACACTATCATCATGTGATCTTGGGAGATATGTAGTATAATTTGCTTACTTTATATACATGTAACATAGGACATACAGAACCCCCTCACTATTGATAATGAAAAGGCACAGACTGAGTGCATGTCTGCGGACAAGGTCAACAGTACCCAAAAAGTCAGGGGGTATCTGAAATTGTACTATTGTCTTACACAAAAAATGCTCAACTTTGAAAAAGGACACAAAAAGACATTATAAGTACTAGTAAATAAATAGGGAAACCTAAACGTCTGAAACAGAAACCATGCATTTAATGACCAGGTAGAATGAAATGGATTATACCATAAAAAAAAGTAAGTATGACTCCAATGTAATTACGGCACAGAAACTCTGCAGCCAGGACCGACAGTAGACGCACCCACAGCAACGAAGACAAATTACAACAAAATAGTAAGTGAACTTCATTTTTCATATGTGTGTGTGTACTTTTGTTGGTATGAGGGGCAGAAAAAATAATTTCTTTCTGTTCTTTTGACACAGAAATGTGCAGTACTTTGGAGTGGCTGTAGGAGAATTTTCTGCATGGGGAAATGTCCGAAGATAGCGATAGTAATGGTACACAGTGCTGTGCATAGGGAAAATAATGATCAGTATTTTGTGGGCATTTAACATATATATATTTATTTTTAACAGACCAGGAAAAAAAGAAGAAAGGCCAACAAACGACACAGAGGATGACAGGCTGAAAAGGATAGAACTGAAAATGGACACACTCAATGACAATTTTAACAGATTAAGACAATTTGCGGAGGAATTTGTGAAAGGAAAAATAGGTTATCACTATCCCACCTGTACCTGCCCCCTTCTCCATTTCCTATTCAACCGTCCCCAAACCTTCAAGAAGAAAATAGACGTTTTGATGAAACATCCATCCCTTCTTCCGCACACAAATCATCTCCTCACAATCAGCCTGTGTTGAACCCTAATTCCCCTATATTCGTGTCAGTATCTGCATCCCCCTGTATTTCTCTTGATTGAAGTGTGTGTGTGTGTGCTTTTAGAAAGATTTTGTATATTTGTTATAGAAGAAGGGGTTGAGGAAAACATTTTTTTTTAAAAAGACTTAAAATGTTCACGAACAGCGCACCTGTTTGAGCTAGCCATAAGCAATAGAATATGGATGTTCTAACGGCAATACACCTACCCGTACCAACGGCAACCAAGATGGAACTGATGTTAGAATGCACCATCTGTGCAAGTTGTGCGTAAATGAACAGAATGGGCCTGCTAAGGACATTATACCTTTCCGTACTGCTCACAAACGAGATAAAACATGTTCGTAGAACACACCAGGTGTCCGGGTTGTCTGTAAATGAGCAATATGGGAGTGTCCTAAGGACACTATACCTGTCCGTATCGTCCACAGCCAAGATAGAACCGTCCGTAGAACAGGCGCGGTGGTCGGCATGTTTGTAGTCAAACAAAATAGAGGTGTCCTAAGGACACTGGACCTATCAGTACAGTCATCAGATCAGGTACGCACATGCGCAGTACACCCATAAGTACTGCAACCATCGCGCCTCTCCCTAACTGTCCGCCTCACTTGTGTCACACTTTTAATTGGTTGCAGGACCCGAACACTGTCCATAGAACACTTGCGCGCGATTGTTAGTCTGCATTTGCTGTCCAGCGGGCACGCATTTCCCTCGCGGATGTTTTCAGGATGTCATCATGTGACTGCACCCACGCTGAGCATGTGGACTAATTTTCGCACTTTGTCTGCTTCCGCAACATTGTAAAATAACTTATACATACATGGGAAATTAATTTTCAGTATAAAATGACCATTTGACATGTCCCATACAATAGCTCTACCTGTGAACGTGTCGTTTATAATTTTATCAGAGCTTCTGAGTGATCAATTTGGTCACGAGCCGCACCCCTCGACCCCTATAAATGGCCACGCCCCTGAGCTCATTTTCATTGTGCTACTGGCTATAGCAGTTAGAGTTGTGCTGCCTTTACTGCTGTAGCGACCATTAGGCAACTAATCCTTATGGCATTCATGGCTACTGTTGCTTCATTAGCCCCAGCACCACCCCCAAGCCCTCCACCACCACCACCTCCCCAAGGGCCTGCAGAGGGATATACGAGTGAGGATGTAGAGATCGAGGAAGAAGAAGAAGAAGAGAATGAGGTGGAGGAACTCCGCAGTACAAACACTCGGCGGAAGTCGTGGGTTTGGCGGTTGTTTTCCGTTTTTGGGAACGTTCTGAAAGCATGTGCGAACCTGGTCAAGTGTAACGAGTGCCAGTTTGTGCTGAGTCGTGGGAGACCTGGAGCGTACAGCTTTGGTACGACAACCATGAAGCGACACCTAACTTCGTTCCACAGTGTGGACATTCGCAAGGTGGTGCCATGCGAAGAACGTAGTAGATTGAGTTCCTCCTCAGCATCCTCTGTGTCTGATCCTCTCACTACAAGAGACACTCCTGTGGGGGAGCACATCCCTCTAGCTGCCTCACAAGCCATTCGCGATGCTGTTGACCCTTACCTTAGCCGCATTACTGGGAACAATGTTCTCGTGGCTGCAGAAAAACATACCAGCGCGTAACATAAAAGCACGCATGCCGCGATTGATGTTACACTTCCCAATATTTTGATCAGGACAGAAAACAGAGCTGTTGTCCCATTTTCCTCTAGGGAGTAACCCAGAAAAAATTATTTTCGCAGTTGGAATGATGTTCATCACTGCTTGAACCAACTGTTCCAAATCTTTGAACAACGTACATGAACTCACGTAGCCCAAATGGCAAGCACCGTAGTGCAAAAGTAGCACATGAGGAGGGGACATCGTGCGCATCTCGGTGCAAACTTGCAGAATTGCCGCAACATTGCGATCAGTCTCAGCGCTCCACACAACCTCCACTCCTCTCACATCAAAATGATGTGCCACATGGCTACTTTCGGTATAGTGCTGTAAACCGTGCACAAAAATATCTCCAAGGACCAAAAACCTGACCCTCTGCACCTCTGCCATCTTCAGTATACGTACTGTCTTTCGACACAAAAGAACAATGTCAACATCTGATTGGCTGATGCCCACAGTCCCCTTTCCATGCTGGATTTGCTGTAGAAACCCGTATGTGACACGCCCGACCCGCGGACAAGCGTTGTCTACGTGTGGCATGTAACTCTTAGCCAATCCTTCTACCCTTTCCACATCACTCGCAAATCCCTTTCCTCATTGGACACAGCTAAGCAGTCACACAACCATCCACCAATCACATTAAACATCCCTACATCTATCTCCGTCATCAAAATTTTTCACTTCAAATGTACTATTGATCACTCGGAATACAAGTCGCATATCACTGCAAAGCACCTACTTCAAAAACTACTGTGCAAGTGTCGCAGATTTCTACGTACAGCTCCATGCATACCCACATGCATGCGTACAAAGTACAGGTATGCATATTTTATTCAGAGAACATGTGCAACCCTTATGATTTCATTTAAACAAATTAATGCCACTAAATCTGCATAGCCAATACATACCAAGTTCAAGCTGTCCGATTTCTCATTGACAAACCGCACTACTTCTTCCGCATAACCTATACATACGTTACAGCCTTCCGTATTTAGTGTGAAACTAGATTTTCCATTAGAAAATGGCACAATTTTTTACTGTGTACCGCCTACAGAAATGCTACTTCCAATGCGATCGTATGAGAAAAAGTAAACACTCCCGATTGCTGTGGTGACATTTCCCTCTGAGGGTCTCTCGATTTTTCAAAATCGTACTTATAATATGAAAGTACAGAAATGTTTCCCATTTACTATAATGACCTATCGCTTACAAACCTCTCTGCTATAGATAACACAGCTTAAAAGAAACAAGGCATTTTCATGACCTAGAAATTGTACTCATTTCTAAAGCACGTGCAACTGACATACTGCAAATAACATACAAAGTCAGCACATAGTGAAGTGAAATGCACACATGCACTGTGTTGAAATATCAAAGGAGAATACTCCGACGAAAGATGCAAAATTAACATATACATTAACATCACTGCTTTAAACACACAAAGTTACTAACAACTTCTTTTTACAATCACAGTGAAGTCTACTCTCCTGAAAATCAACAGCATCTACACTGCAAACAACATATCTGAAGAGACCTGGTCATTCTGCAAAAAAAGTAAGTACAGTACGACCTTTATATTCTAACTATTCCTCAAACAGACTGTGTGGGTTATGTATTTAATTTGCGCACCAAAGCAAACAGTGATTTCTGAACCATTCTACCCACAAATTCCCATTTATTAAACAAAGAATAACAGGCAGAATGGGGCACAAATCCCCGTGTGTTTGGAACTCAAATAACATACAGAACCCTTAGAATGTTAGTACTAGAAAACAAATAGCTGTTTCTATTTTATGCCATTACGTTCACTATTAATGCTTCTCCTCACCACTAGCCCACTTAGTACTCTCATCTAAAGCACATTGTAGTAGTATGCAAACAGAAAGATAGCCTTCCCAAATCATTGTAAAAGGCCAATGCACATTCACACACCACCACAAAGAGCTTCCCCATCAAACTCATGCATGCATGCACACAGCACACATACATTGTACAACAGACCAAACCATGCCTTCTTTTTTTCAACAGACCTCAAAGAATGCCTACCAAAAAGCAAGTCCGTAGAAAGGAACGCAGAAGTAGAGCATAAGTGTCCAACCTAAGCATCCATCTGTAACAGTTTGTAGAGAACGTTGGAACAAAACAGCTAATACAGTCGTTTAGCAAAACAAAGGAAGCTTCAACTACCGAAACTTTTCCTCCTCCAACAAAATGTGGCACGAAACACAAAACTCTTCACAAAAAAATCGGCTACCAATACTGCTAACAATGCTCCTATTAATCCTGATATAGTAACAAGAACCTATAGTAAAAAAAGTATTTTAGCAAAAATGTTTCACCACAGAGTCCTTGAGAATCTAATAAGAAGAAGACCGAAATCATCCTCAACCCTTAAAACCTACTGTAAAAAATTAATCCTACAAGCTCTCGTGGACAGTGCAATCATACTCAAAAGGGAGTTGTTCATATTAGTGTTAAATAGAATGAAACCACTAACAAAAGTAAGTACCAAACTACAAAAAAAACTTATCAATAAACGGAATGTGAACAAAAATAACTTCTTACATATTTGTGGAGGTGCATGGAGTCACACAACAACCACAGAATCATATTTTAATGAAGAAGCATACAAATAAAATCAAACAAACACAATTGCCATCCATAGCAGTGGACGAGGGTATGAAAAAATCAATAATAGCATAATGGAAACAAGAAATACTGCTTAGAAAATTATCCCCATAAAACTCAAATTACCTCTCGATTCGATTGTCCTATATACAAATGGCCGTGCACGTCAATGTGCGCCATTCCTAACAAATATTTCAAATCTTTACGTCAGTTCCTCAATCAGTATGTGAAAGGTAAAGACAAAATTAAAATGAAAGTGCTGCAAAATATGGATATCTGTCCAGTGCGCAAATACACAGGACTACAAGGACATTCATTAGCCTGCATTTCTGGACCTATTTGCAAAAGCACCTTCCATGATATCAAAAGGATATCAATACATCATTCAAATGTAAGAAATCTAGTGTATAAAATATACTATGCTAAAAGTCCAGCTTCAGATTTAGTAATTTAAACAACACTCTTCTGCATGGAACACCCAAATATCTACAAGAAGAAATTGACCGTATCCAGAGAAAATATTTTGGAAGTGAAAGCCACTTACAAAATACAATAGTTTTAGAACAGACTAGCAACATTTCTGCACATAGCAACCTTCTATTACACACATACAAAAAAGAAATGCTAAAATTTAAAAGTGCCTTGGCTGAAATACCAAACCATGTGTGTGTGTGTTGCCGCAGAACGTTTTACAAAAGGAACACAAAAAATATAGACATACAATATAAAATAGAAGACAATGAAGATTCCAAATGGTTTGAAATAGCTCTCTACCTTTTAGCCGAAAACAAATATCAAATAAGTGAACCCCTAATATGTTGTAGTTACTGCACTACAAAACTAGACAACAACCTTCACGTGCTATCACAAATAATTTGGAATTGTTCCCACTCCCAAAAACCCTGCAACAACTCAATTTGTATCAGAGCATCAGAATTCAAACAGCTCACCCATTTCAAGCAATTATACGCCTTCATCCAAAAACAGCAAAATTACCTCCCTCTGAATTGGTGAAAGGCATTTGTGGCAAAGTAGTTTATTTGCCATTAGATCTAACAGAAAATGTACACACTCTAGGAGTACAACATTCAATAGAACATTCTTTAATTGTCTTGGTAAATGGTGTACCAACAAAAGACAAAATAATTTGGCAACAACTGGTGGACTTACATAAAGTTAGACAAACCTTGCAATATCTAAAAGACAACAACGAATACTACAAGGAAATAAATATTGAAGAAAGCTTAAAGGAAACAACTGAAATAATTGAAGCGTCATCAGAAACTGGACAATTCAAACTTGTGGATCCTGCTGCAGTATCCACTCTTTTGGACCAGTACACAATTCATCCATTGCATTCCAATGAAAGCATAGATGATGCACTAGAAATTTACCAAATGCGACAAACCAAAGGTTCACCAATGAGCATATGGGAAAGAAATAAAGAAGCACGTGCTTTTCCACTGCTATTTCCTACTGGCAAAGGTGGAAGATACGATGATAGACCCACTCAGATTACGGCATCAGAATACCGCTCATTATGAATGTATTCACAAGATCCCAGGTTTAGACAAAATGTGGAATACATATTCCACCTACTCTTTGAAAGTGAACTAGCAACCCGATGTTACGGAGTTGCACACATTTTGAAATATGGAAATCACTTTCCAAATATGTCAGCTACGCAATTAATACAAAAAGTACAAGAAAAAGATGAGGTTTTACAATCAAGTATAACACATTTGTTTGCAAACATGCGTGGTACAAAAGAATACTGGTTCCGACAGCACAGAGACGTAAGTTGTATGATCAGAAACCTTGGACCACCAACTTGGTTTGTTACACTAAATTGTGCGGAATATGCATGGGAAGATTTACATGAGTTCCTACGAATATCAAACAACAACAAAACCAACATACATTTATTAACACCTGGAGAACTTTGCTCTCTAGATCAAGTTAATGTGTCAAGATATTGCCATCGTTTCATTGCTATGCTACACTTTATTTGCAATAAAACTGTTCCTCCCCTCAGAGAAGTGCAACACTTCTTTTGGAGAAAAGAATACCAAGCGAGAGGAGCACCACATATTCACATGCTTTTATGGATCAAAGGTGCACCTAAATTTGGTCACGACACTGATGCCACTGTTTTGGAGTTCATCCAAAAATATGTCACTTGTGAAATCCCTTCACAACGGACACATAGTGACCTGCACGGGCAGATTTTACAATTTCAAAGACACAAATGTGGCAAATATTGTCGATGCAAATAAAAAAACAAAGCGAAATACTACACCAAATGCTGGTTTGGTTTCCCTAGACCAGTCACAGAAACAGGTGAAGTGAACAACGTCATGTCTTCAGTTCGACATAGTGTGAAAGGTAAATCACCCAAGAACACGTATTACATAAAAAGAACCAAAGAATCTAAATATATCAATGATTACAATGCAATCATTGCCCTCTTATGGAATGCAAACATAGATGTGCAGTACATTGCAGACAATTCCACTGCTGTTGCACGATATGTTACAGCCTACTTAACAAAAGCAGAAAAAACAGAGCTTCTAGACCTCTGGGATGACTTATCAGACAAAACACTATCTCAGAAATTGTACAGCCTAGGCATAAAAATGCTCTGTCATAGAGAATGTGGCGCCTATGAAGCGGCAGATCGTTTAACCGGTACTGCTTTGTACGGAAAATCAGACAACATAGTATGGCTAAGTCTTGGTCCTGCTAAATCTAGAAAAAGAGTTCTGAAATCCTATGAGGACATAGAAACAATTGCCAGAAATGATCGTTTAACCGGTACTGCTTTGTACGGAAAATCAGACAACATAGTATGGCTAAGTCTTTGTCCTGCTAAATCTAGAAAAAGAGTTCTGAAATCATATGAGGACATAGAAACAATTGCCAGAAACGATCCCAACAGCCAAGACATTTTAAAAAACAATTTACTGGACACATACTATCCAAACAGGAGTAGCACTTTGGAAAGCATGTGTCTATACCACATAGCTCAAAACTTTGCATACAAAAATAATATAAAACCAGATGAAAGCAAAGCCAGATATAGAGTCACAGATTGTGAAGGCAGCTTAGTGAAACTTACCAAAGGAAGCTTAATTAATCATGTTAAATTGTCATTAAAAACTCCTCAACAGAAAGAACTATATTACATGTCTCTGCTACAACTTTTTAAACCATGGAGAAAAGAGGAAGAGATACTAGATAACTATGACTGCTATGAAGATGCTTTCAAAGCAAATAAAAGTGCTATCACCGATGTGAACTTTACGCAGTACAAAACAATGTTGCACAATGAATAGCAACACGAAGAAGAACTTCAGGCCAAACTAGATAAGGACTCTTGTGACAGTAGTCAACCTTCTGTAACAGGAAGTCAAGAACCACTATGACAGCCACTAATAGCAAATGAGGCAGAATTAGCTATGACAGAAGTGGAAAACACCATTTGTCGCTATCAAGAAAATATAGAAGACTTAACTGTACAACAAGCAAAACTTAACAAAGATCAGCGCACCATTTTTGAAGACGTAACAAAACAAATAGCACATGATGTACAACACGAAAATAAAGAATGTACCTGCCAAAATTACAAACCAATACTGCTGTACGTCAGTGGTGAAGCCGGGTCAGGAAAAACATTCTTAATCAAAATCCTCAGCAAATTCCTTCAGCAATTGACAAACAACAAACTGTCAGCTGTTGTAACCGCCCCCACAGGTTTAGCTGCCTACAACATTGGCGGTGTCACTTTACACCAATTACTACTTCTTCCAGTAGAAATCCAAAACAAATTAAACTATTACAAACTTTCTGCAGAAGCTGCAATGGAACTACGCAGAGAATTAAAACAAATGAAAATGCTACTAATAGATGAAGTGAGCATGGTCTCCAACCTAATGTTGGCTTTGATTCACCTAAGATTGCAAGAAGTACTTAAAACAAACTATGAAGAACTCTTTGCAGGGAAACACATTATCGTTTTCGGAGATCTTCTACAATTGACACCAGTGAAAGGTGAACCTATTTTTAAAACCGTAGGACACAACCTCTGCCATAAAACTGTTGGCAGCATAGGAAATGTCAACCTTCGGCAACATTTCCAATACAGAGAATTAACAGAAAACATGCAGCAATCTGCAGATCTCACTAATGCCAACACCCTAAAAAGTATTAGAGTTGGTGTACTATCTCAAGAAGCACAAGCAATATTGAAAAACCCGCACATTCATGCACTTTATGGCGATAATGCATGTGCTACTAATGTTATGGCACAATTAGCAAACACAAATTTCAATTGTATGGCCTTAATGCCAACTCTTGCAAGCTGTGTTAAATTGAATGAAACAATGTTAAATAAAGAAATGCAACCAATAATTGAAATTTACGCCACAGACAAACTGGACGTACTTGGTATGACACTACCCATGTGTGAGCAAGCCACAACAAGACTAACTAGCTTAGAAAATTCAATCTCTAACACAGCTGGGTCGGACAAAATATTAAAATTATCCTTAAATTATAGAGTAATGCTTAAACGTAACCTTGACGTGGATCAAAGGCTAGTTAATGGGGCACTGGGTAAAGTTGTTGGCTTTCAATCATACCCACGTGACAACAACATTCAGTTTGTCAATATTCGCTTTGACAAACTTTCAGAAGTGAAAAGGATAGGGCGCTCAACTGCTCGACTCTTTCTGTTCAAAGACATGTTTGTATGTAGAGAACAATTTTCTCTAACTCTTGCATATGCAGTCACCATTCATAAATCCCAAGGTCTTAACCTAGACAAAGCAAGGATAGATATAGGAAACAGAGTCTTTAAAGAAGGCAAGAGCTACGTAGCACTATCACGCTTACGTACACTTGACCGTCTATTTCTAATCAACTTTGATGCAAGTAAAGTGAACGCTGATATTCCTTGCATTTAAGAATACAATAGACTGTGTTCACTGTACACCCCCCATCTGAAACAATATCCTGTTCCAGAAAAAGTAAAACGTGGTAAAAGAAAACTAATTCAAACAAAAATGCAACAGAATTCAACAGCAAATCCTTCAAAGAAAACAAAAGAAGGTAAAGGTTCATCAATTACCACAAGCAAAGAAGAACCTATTAGGGAAAGTAAACCAGGTACTTCTTCAAAGAAGGAAGAGAAACTAAAAAAAAACACTCAGATACAGAACTAGCTGGTCCATTCAAATTTTCAAATTAAACTGGTGTAAGTTGCTATGCAAATGCAGCAATAAATATTCTATTTCAATTGCCACCAATTGTTAACAATATTTACTTACACAGTACAGACCAAGTGTGTTTGCAAATGTTAGTCCTTCATAGAAATGCAACAAACAATCCTGACAACACGTACAGTGTTTACGGAATTAGACAAGAATTGGACTACTGTGCTGGAATAGTGAGATTCACTATAAACTCACAAGAAGATCCACAAGAATTTCTAATGTACTTACTACAAGTACTAGAAAACAAAAGCATACCTATAAATGAAATCTTCCAGATTTCATACATGTGGAAACATATGTGCACTCTTTGTAGCAATGTGATACAGGAACAAATCTCAAATGAGCGATTTGTGTATGTATCCATTCCATTTCAGCAACTTGTACAGAATTCGAACCATGGCAGATTATGTACTATGTGCAATTCATACAATCGCTCCACTTTACTGATACAAACTCATAGTAATTACATAATACGTATGCTGCTACGTTATAATGCAGATGGAACGAAAAACAACTGCAAGATGACTGGATTCACACACGGTCAAGTGTCACTTGGAAAGAAAACCTTTACAACAGTAGGTATAATCTACCATGAAGGAGCTACAACCAATGCAGGTCACTACACTGCATATATTAAAAAGAAATGTGGATGGGTGGAATGTAATGATAGCACCATTACTCTAAAGCAGAGATTGCCAGTTAATCTTACAAATGCGTATTTAATCTTCTTAAAGCCAAAACTTAATGACTAATGTGTACTTCAACATTACCAAAAAATGAAGTGAAAGCCTACAAACAGAATACGCCAACAGGTATCTAACTGCCCAAGAGTGTATAACAACGACACAGGTAAATACCACAGAACCATAACAACCAATGCACAGTTAGAATACGCCAACAGGTATCTAACTGCTGTTAAAAATCGACAACAAGGCAACAAACATAACATGAATCAGAAAGAGCAAGTAAACACTAAAAGGAAGCAAAGAAGCACTTTGTAGCATAGCAAATAAAGTTGTTTTTTTAATCCGACAAGGATTTTTTTCCCCCAGACCCAAGGATTTGAAAAACAAACACAGAAACTGAGCAAAATGCACAGTACACTGGTTTGTAAACTAAATATGAGGGTAAAAAAAAAAACTAAACTGTCTATTATACAATGTAATAAGTCTTCATAAAATGCAAACACTAACATGCTTTTTTCTTTTGTCACAGAAATTGAAAAAGGCTAGTTCCAACAAGTACTACAGTCATGTAAAACATATATGGATTCTGAACAAATTAAACAGTAAGTATAATTACAGTCATTTCATACATATGCAAATCTACACAGCTAATCTATGGCAGTAATATGGTGCAGTGGCTGTAGGCTGGGCCTCGCATCTTTGATGTACAACCTACCACTTACACCCTACTGCCAAGCAACCCAGACTATAGGTCCTACCCACAACCATCGTTGCATATGAAAACCATGGTGCTTCTAATTTGACTACTTCTAAGTTTAGTTTTGAGTGTATGGTCTGCAGCCATGCAGGCAAGACACTAGAACGTGCACACAACCACCGCACCACACCACGCCCATGTTCACTTATTACCTCACTGCTTATGATATCAGTCTTGGGTGTATGGCCTTTGGCCATGCACGCAGTCTCTAGGTCCTGGCCAGAACCAGCAAAGCATAGCGCAACCATTGTGGCTTCTAATTTCACCACCCATGACTGCACGGCCTCCCCACAACCACCTGAGTGATGTGCAATAGTACAGGTGTATCTATAGCTGTGATATGTTGCAGTGCTTGTGGCCAAGGCCTAAACTCTTTGATGTATGTCCATATATATTTCAATGTATGGGTGTAAAGTGGCTTATAGCTGCAGTGCTTATAACTTTGTTCTTGGGTGCATGGCCTTCGGCCATGCAGCCAAGTCTCTACACACTCTCCACAACCATTTCACCCATAAGCAGTACTACAGGTGTATCCATTTCTGTAATATGCTGCAGTGGTTGTGGCCAGGGCCTAGAGTCTTGGAAGTATGGCCTACGGCCATGCATCCAAGACTCTAGGCCCTGGGCACAACCACCGCAGCATATTACACCCATGGTCGCTTATACATGAGTGACACACCCATACAATGAAACATTATAACTGTAGCATGCACTCAATTTGTACCCAGGACTCTAGGCCCTGGCCACACCTACCAGATACATAATCAAATGTATGGGTGTGATGTATGAATGTGATATCCTGCACTGCTTGTGGGCAGGCTCTACACTCTTCGGTGTATGGCCTACAACCTGCAGCCATGCACCCAAAACTGTACGTCCTGGCCACAACCATCTGAGTGATGTGCGGTAGTAGGGGTGTATCAATAGTTGTGGTATGCTTCAGTGGTTCTGGCCAGAGGGTAGACTCCTACCTGTATGTCCATAGATATTACAATGTATGGGTGTGCAGTGGCTTATACCTCCAGTGCTTATAACTTTGTTCTTGGGTGCATGGTCTTAGGCCATGCACCCAAGACTGTACACACTCCCCACAAACATCTAATCGATAATCAATACTACAGGTGTATCCATAGGTGTGACATGCTGCGGTGGTTGTGGCCAGGACCTACAGTCCTCGAAGTTCAAGACTCTAGGCCCTGGCCACAACCAATGCAGCATGTCACACCCATGGCGGCGTACTAATCAATAGCACAACCATAAGAAAAAATAATGTAATAACGCCATGTACTCAATTTCAATGTTCGCTAACACCACGCGTGTCCTTAGAACAGTTTCAAGGTGCCTGTGCGCAGCACGGACTGAAATACTACCCCTATTAAAACCCTAATTTTGTGTACGCACAAACATTCCGAACAAGGCGTGCATAGAGAATACATCATTAACATCTACCGCCTGAACAAATACAGTTTTTCACCCATCTCTTACTGTGTGAACCTCCCCAAGCACTATACGTTAGCTTTCGAAATAGCATGTTGCCGCTGGTCACCGCTGCGCTGTCGGCGGATCCAAGATGTCGGGCGCATCCAAACAATCTGACGCAAAACACGTCTCACTGCAGCCAATCGACAGAGACGTCGCGTGTCCGCGGTCATGACGCCAGCCCGTTAGCCAATCGGTATCTTGTCCGCGGAGCGAACAGGGAAGTGTGACCGCGGAGCAGACATAGATATCACTAATTTTTTTAGACCTACTTTTTGGTCGTTTTAAAGAAAACTACTGGACAGATTGGGCTGTAGGCGTGCGCAAAGTTTTTCCCCCATTCAGTCTATGGGAAAAAAATAAGTTTTGGGACCCCCTCTACAATCCCCCCCCTGTACGAATCCTCACCAAACTTTGCAAAAAAATTCAGAGTGGGCCATATACTTTTTTTTGCAAAGTTTGGTGGAGAATCGTCCAGGGGGAGCGGAGTTATAGGCCGCCCAAAAAGTGCTCTTCCTATGGAAACAGCAATTTAACCATAACTACACAGCCACTACCGTGTTTGTGATATATATATATATATATATATATATATATATATATATATATATATATATATATATATATATATATATATATATATATATATATATATATATATATACTGGAACTTGAGCCTTTGATAGGAACAGTCTAACCAAAAGTGTTGATTGCATTAACTTGAGGTGCAAGTTCCTAGAGCCATTAAGAAATGCAACATTACCAGACGCGCTGCATGCTGGAACTGGGGGTGGAAGTACCTGAAACCATGAAGCAATGGAGCGCAACATGAAGTGTTCCCTCTTGAAACTTGAGGCAGGAGCTCTTAGAACCACTGAGAAACAGAGTGTAGTCTGAAGCTCTGTATGCTGTGACTCGAGGTCCACGTTCCTGAACGGTCTGAGAAACAGGGTATCGCAAGAAAGGTTGCATCCTGGAACATGAAGTGCCTCGTCCTTACAGCTAGAACTACAGATAAACAGAGTACCAGTCTCTTTTAACTAATAAAAGCAGGCAAATAACTACGGCAAAAAATAGGGAGTAAAAATACTTGCAACAAAACAGGAAAGAGTGGCCGATGAAGAAACTGGGAGGAGGGGGAGGTCCTGCTGGAGAGAAACCGAGCCTTTAAATAACTGACAGTGTTAATGTCAGGGCCATTCCTGTGAGACAGATTAGAGAACCAAAGGAGACATTCACCACAGCAAGCAGATCGAAAATCAGTCAGAGCCCTCGCTAAGCAGGGTCCGGGGAGCCTGATTGTCAGCGTGGATCTGCCTGCTTCCAGGTGGGTGCTTGGGCAGCTTCTAGGAAGTTCATGAGTGATGACTGCAAGTCTGCAACCCAATGGCACGTGGACACAGTGATAGGTCCCAATTGCACAAGTCCAAAGAGTCCATGGTCCGACTGAGGCCTTGGGTTTCAAGGAGATCTTGTCCAGAGTTCCCAATGGCACGCAGATGAGGTATTGTGTCCGATCGAGGGGTTTCCCAAGGGCGAAGGGTCAAATGAAACAAATACAAGGGGTAGTCAGAAAGAGGTGCACAAAACAGTCTGATCAACAACCAAGATAGCTAAGCCTAGGGGTACTTCCGAAATGCAGTTCCAATGGTCTATTTCCAACAAGTTCAAGAAAAAGGCACAAGTACAGCATCGACTCTGTTGTGGAGTAAACCGCAGAATATAACGATGACTATAAATAGGATTTCTTTTAAAGATGGCCAACAAGCACGTTATGTAAGCCCTTGGTTAAAATACCCCACTCAAGATGGCTACATGAATGGCCAGGTGCAGTGGCCATAGGTAAATGTAGTCCCCAAAGCAAGCCACTCCTCCAGCCCCCTAGAACTTGCAGTGCCACCCTCTATGCGTGCCACCACAGCCCCCGAGGCAGGGAGAGAGGGTGCTGGCCCTAGAGGTCGGGAATGGTGTGCGAGTGGGTGTCCCTGTTCCAACGGGCAGCAGAAGATCCTCGGCGCTCCCAGGGTACCCGTGTCCACTGGGTTGCAGAGGGAGCACCAGTCAAGCGACATTGGGAAACCTCAAGCATTCCCAGTGGCTCCATGCCACCAGGGACTCAAAAGAAGGACAGGCGCGGTGGGCGTTCTCCGAAGCCTGGCTGCGCCTGACAGGTAAGAAGTGCTGACTGCTGTAACTAGAGATTCAAGGTCCTAGAGCCATTCAGAAACGGAGTATGAAAAGAAAGGCTGGCCTCTGGAAGTGAAAAGATGTGTTTGTAAAGCCATTGACAAGGATCTATGTGTATTTGGATGGCCAAAAATGCTGACTTTTTTTTTTAACCCCTTTACACCACATATATATGAGGGGGGAGACCCCCTGCATCCACCCCATATTAATATTAAATCAAATTATCGGCTGTCGTAATTGCGAGGGTGACATTTTGGTACGATTCCCATTGACAATGCTGCAACCTGGGTGAAATTTCCAAGAGCCCTTTAGAAACAGAGCGTAACAGGAAATATTGCATGCTGGAACTTGAATATTAAGTTCAAATGGAGCTGCCTTGTACTTTGGAACGTATGAGTCCAGGATTCCAAGAAACACTGAAAAAAAATGGAATCTATGGAAATGCATTACGGGCACTTGAAGTCCAGGGCTTCTAGAGACACTGAGAAGCAAAGTAAAAAGATGACGAGAAAACTAGGATACAGGGACACGCTACATGTTGGGATTTGAACATTGTAATTTGGAACTTGAGGTCCAGCGTGCTAAAGTACAATGAGAAACTGAGTATAATGTGGCACGTTACATCTTGGCACTTGAAGTCTAGAATCCGTATAAACATTGAGAAATTAAGTACACAGAGCAGAGGATTGAGTTGGGACTTGAAAACCAAAATTCCAAAAGACACAGAGAATCTTGAATTGTAAGAACTAAAGTATGTTGGGCGTGGAAGTCTCAATCTCCCAAGGACACAAGAACCTGGGTCATCGCTAAGCAAAACGTATCAATATTCTGAACCCCCTAGCGACCTTTTAAAAAACAACTGCTTAATAAAATCTACAAACTCTAGCTCAGTGTATAAACTCTTCAATTCCACAAATCTTCACCCTGCAGATGACAGGTTTGAAACTCAGTAGGATCAACGTAAATATTCATCCTTTCGAAGTCCATGTTTCCATTACCTGTAAATTGTCAAATAGTAACATCCATTATTTGCAATTGAAGGAATAGCAAACTCTGCACCACACAGAGCTATATACAAGCAAGATATTATAATTATTACAATATAAGTAGGATGAGCACACACTGAACCAGGAAACCCATTACAGGCAAAGGTTTTAATGCACCAATGTCTTTATGCCTCATTATTAAATACAAGATCCACTTTTCAGATTATTTAAAACATGACCTTGACTTAATGGACAGGAATGTTTCATTTGTATTGAGCTGCTCATTTTCAAACTAATACATGATGACACTTGGACCTACAGTTTATTACAGCCTCTGTGCAGGGGTGGATTTCCCACCCTGCAGTATAGACCCCTGCCTAGGGCAGGCAGAAGACAAGGAACTCCAATATGTCTAGCACACCGCCAAAAGAGAGCAGCGTGACAGTGATGTCCCAGATTACAAAGAACAAACACAGTGACAGCATGTGAGATCACAGCTGAACTGGGGAAGATTGGCAGGTGGGGTGGCAGTGTGGCTCCGGAAGGCACTGGGGAGGACTGTGTCTCCGGCAGTTTCCCTAAGGATGAGACGCAGCCCTGCCTGTGCACGTGTGATGGGCTAGCTGATGGCAGCTTGACTGAATACATGGATCGATTCGAATGAATGCCTACAACACCGTGACTAGAAACAGTCACTTCTCTGCCACCCATGACCTAACAATGGTTTACATTGGGATGCTAATGACAACATTGACCCTTCTTGTTTCTTCTTTCAGACCAACAACAATGTTTGACTGGATTGATGTGTGTTGTGCTGATAAGTCCTCCCTGCACCAGTGGGCCCCACGTCATTGTTAAGCCAAATAACTTATCTGGTCCAATCAAGGGAAGCTAGCTGCCAAACACCACCACAATGTCCGTTCTCTGGCCCACCTCAGGAGGAACCAGGAGGTCACTGTGACCAGGCAACTAGATACTCAAACCTACCAGGAGAATACATTTTGTTGCACTAGCACCCAAAACATTTCTATTAAGAATTTCTACAAGGACTTGAGCTGAACATGTAGCAGGAAGCAGAGCCCAGACCAATCCTCAAAGTGTTGTCATAGAATCAGCAGCCAGCAGGGCACACAAGAACCAGCTGCAAGCAGCACCAGCAGTTTCTAGATTTCAGGGTTGCAGGGTGACTGTTTTGTAGCCTTGTTACTGAGGTTAGGAGATCAGTGCACCTGAAGACTGATACAGATACCACCTGATGGGAGATCCTTCCTAGGAACACAGTACACAGTAGGCTTGAGAAGGCAAAGTCTTCATGTCTGAATCCAAAAGAGAAATAATTCTTAAAAAGCCAGCTGTTTCTCTTCATATCAGCTGTTTGTTCAAAAAATGTAACCCCACCACTTGTTCCACCATCAGAGAGTAAAATAGTTGCTTTGACAATCAGAGTCTAGCTTTTTGATCAGTCCTACCTGTCAGGGTCATGGTCCTTTGATACGTGGGTGATACATCTTTCGGGGTCCAAAGAATTACCTCCTGCATCTTGACTACTTCTGTATTGGTGATGTGTTGGTACTTCAGGTTTCAGCGTAGCTATATTTGATTGTTTATCTTCATCACAAAGCACCACTGCTACATTACAAGAGACTATACTGAAGCTTCCCAAAGAGACCTTGACAGTGACTTCTGAAAACACTGCATATTTAAATTTCCCAAAACCTTTGAAAATTCTCTCGAATCCGCATTACCCCTTGTTTCAGCATCAAGGCTCCCAGTTAAGACTTTGTGTTTTCCCCTGTTGGCTGCTGCTTCAGAGCATTCACCCTTGCATATTACACTCAATGAAGACAGGAGCCATGCGTGTGATCAACTTCTCTTTATTCTTCCTTAACTCCAATCACCTCAACTTCCCCTTGTCCCTCCCCTTCCGCCCTCTTCCCACCCTGGCGTGCTCTTCCTTCTTAAAGGAGACGTGCCTCTTTATTCACTTACAACATCTCCCCCGTGCTTAACATGAAAGATGGGAGTCTATATTTGCTCGATGAGCCTCGCAGGTCTCCGCACTATTCTGTGTGGTCTGCCCGGGGACTCTCTGGTTTCGCCAACTGTTTCGGCCTGAGGGCTTGCACTTTCTTCAGGTTCAGGGTCCTCTGTCGTGATCTCTGACATTTCTGGGTTCTTCCAGGTACAGGCTTTTGAAGAATTATGCATTGTGTGTTATCTCGCCTGGTTCTCCCGTTGCTGTTATCACATACATGCCAACATTCTGTGACCAAAAATCTGTAGGAATCTTAAAGTTTCAAAAATAGTCAGGCGAGGAGGTAATGATAGGAATAGGGCGCGTCAGCAGCCCATTGTCATTGAATGAGCCCGCCGCCGCGCGTGCATTCAATGACAATGAGGCGCCTGCCACGCCTTCTGCCATCACGCCAGCTCGGGGGAGTCCTTGAAAGATTCACCGGAGTTGACGTGGTGGGGGGCTAATGGCGCCTTTTGTGAAAGGCACTCGCGGCGGAGGGGCGCTCTTAGCCCACCGACGTGGGTGCCTTTTACATCAAAGGCATGCATGCTGCGCCTTGTCCCACTACGCCAGCTCGGGGAAGTCCTTGAAAGACTCCCCTGAGCTGGCATGGTGGGGGGCTAATGGCGCGTTTTGGCCAAAAGGCACCCGCGGTGGAGGGGCGCTTTTAGCCCACCGCCGTGGGTGCCTTTGACATTAAAATCCTGCATACTGCGCCTTCTCCCGCTACGCCAGCTCGGGGAAATCCTTGAAAGACTCCCCCGAGTTGGCGTGGTGGGGGGCTAATGGCGCCTTTTGCCAAAGGCACCTGCGGCGGAGGGGCGCTTTTAGCCCACTGCCGTGGGTGCCTTTGACATTAACAGCCTGCATGCCACGCCTTCTCCTGCTACGCCAGCTCGGGGAAGTCCTTGAAAGACTCCCCCAAGCTGGCGTGGTGGGGGACTAATGGCGCCTTTTGCCAAAGGCACCCGCGGCGGAGGGGCACTTTAGCCCACCGTCGTGGGTGCCTTTGACATTAAAAGCCTGCATGCCGGGCATTCTCCCGGTACGCCAGCTCGGGGGAGCCCTTGAAAGACTCCCCCGAGCTGGCGTGGGCAAAAAAAAAAAAATGTTAAAAATATATATTTTTTTTTTTACCAAAAAAATCGGTATTTGGTGTCAAAAAATCGGTAGGCGGTAGGACTGCTTAAAAAGCGGTATCCTACCGCCTAAATCGGTAGGGTTGGCAAGTATGTTATCATGGGCCCTTTTACAGCAATGATTATCCGGGGCTCTGGACTGTAGCGCGTGTCTGTTTTCCTTAGTTGTCTTTGTCGAACTAGGACTGTCTGTCCTACTTCAAGCTGTGGTTCTTTTGCTTTCCTTTTCTTGTCAGCCCATTCTTTGGCTCGAGCTTTCCTTTCGGTGTCTCGTTCCCTTATGGCTGCATCTTTCTCTGGGGTATAGTCTTCCCATTGGGGGATGTGGGTCCAAGGCTTGTATTTTATCATTAGTTCAGCGGGTGTTTACCCTGTCGCATCGTGCGGGGTATTCCAATAGCTCATAAGCATTCGGCATATCGCTTGTGGATGTGGCATTTGATCTGCGAGGGCCTTCTGCCTTGTTAGTTTTATGGTTGCCATAAAGCGTTCTACCATTCTGTTGGCCTGGGGCCAGAACGGCGTGATCTTTTGGTGGTGAAAGCCGAGGTGGTCTGCCAGTTTTGTGAATTCACGTCCCTGAAATGGAGGTCCATTGTCTGTTTTTACGATGGTTGGAATGCCCCATTCGCTGAATACTTCGTCTATGATGGGTGCTACTTCGTAGAACGATGTCGAGGGTGCCTGCTTGACGAATGGGAATCGGGAGTACTCGTCAATCGCTACGAGCAGATATCCCGCTTCCTCTAGGGGTCCATTAAAGTCTATTGCAACTCTTTGCCAGGGTCTTTCTGGTAGCGGTATTGGCTGCATCGGGTTTGGGTCTGACTTTTTGCTGCCTGTTGGCATAGTTCACAGTGAGCCAGGATGTCTTCCACTATGATGTCCATGTACGGGAACCACGTGTGGTTTCTTAGAATTTTCTTAGTGTTCTCGATTCCTCTTTGCCCTTCATGGGCTAATGTTACTTTTGTTTTCCGGAGGTCTTTTGGAGCCACTAGTCGGTTGCCTCGTAAGAGTATACCCTGGTCGGTGGCTACTAGTTCTGCGTGTATCTTGGCTATGTGGCTTAGGTCTTTCTTGTCTGCTCCCTCCCCTCCATCACCTCTCCCGTGCATGTTTTTCCATGTGTCCATGCAGCTTTGTTGGTGGGGTCAATTCTGCTTCTGGCTGTGAATACCTCTTTTGAGATGGTAGGAGGCATGGCGTTGGTGGAGAGGTATGCGATGTATTCTTCAGCTTCACAGACTAGTGAGACGTCATTGTCTGCTGTTATGGTTGTCTTGACAAGTAATCGGCTGGACTGGCATTTCCCCCTTGTTTGTGTATTATGGTGTCATTGTATTCCTTGGAATCTTATGCCCCATCGCTCTATTCGGGGGGACATTTTAGTTTTAGGGTTCCGGAATAGGGACAGTAAGGCCTGGTGGTCTGTGACCAGTGTGAACCTTCGACCGATTATGAAGTGGTGGAACTTTTCACAGGCCCATACGGCTGCAAGGCTCTCCCGTTCTGCCTGTGAGTAGGCTTTTTCAGTGGGTGACAGGGCTCTGCTGGCATATGCTACTACTGTGTGTAGAGTTCTGTCTTCGGGGCTGGTTTGGGCCAGGATGGCCCCAAGGCCTACTGGGCTGGCGTCGACTCTAATGATGGTGTCCCATTTGGGGTGGAAGTAGGCTAGTCGACGGTGGTTCGCGAGGCTTTCTTTTATGGTCTGGAAGGCTGTCTGGCACCGCAAGTCCCAGTCGAAAGGGATGTCCTTCTTGAGGAGATTCCGAAGCGGGTCAGTAGTGGTAGCGTAATTTTGGAGGTATTGCGCACAATATCTTGCCATTCCTAGGAATGACCGTAATTCCGCTGTTGTTGTGGGGGCATGGAGGTCAATGATGGCTTTTATTTTGTCAGGGTCGTCTGTGTTGCCTCTATCAGAGAATATGTGCCCGAAAAATCAGACTGGTTTTGTTGATGTCACATTTGGGGCCATTGAGTGTTAGGCCGTCGTCTTGTAGAATCTTGCATACCGCTAGGAGTGCCCTGTTGTGTTGTTCTTGGGTTTTCCCAAAGATGAGGATGTCGTCGCTGTAGTTTAAGGCGTTGACTTCGGATGCTATAAGTCATCTGATAGTTTCTTGAAATATCTCAGCGGCTGAGGATATGCCGAAGTTAAGGCGTTTATATCTGAATAGACCCTTGTGTGTGGCAAAGGTGGTAATTGGTCGAGAGGCTGGACCTATAACGAGCTGGTGGTAGCCTTGGTTAAGGTCTAGTTTGGAAAAGTTTGGCGCTTGTTTTAGTCTGACGAGCATGTCTTCTAGGCTTGGTCCGGGATGCCTTTCCCTTTGAATGGCGGCATTGGGAATGCGCATGTCGAAACATATTCGCAGTCATCCGTTGTCTTTGGGGACAATTACATTGGGGGATACCCATGGTGTGGGTCCTTCGGCTTTTTCGATGATCTAATTCTGTAGTAGAAGCTGTGGCTCCTTGGATACTTATGCTTGGAGGTGGAATCCCACTTTGCGGGGCTGCTGTGGCACTGGTGTTTCTGTGGGGTCAATGCGTAATTTAATGACGGAGTCCTTGAGCCTCCCTACCCCTTCGAATAGTTTGGGGAAATGGGTCTTGAGGGTGTCTTTGTCGAGGGGCCGGCAGGTTATTGCCATGACTTCATGCTTGTCCGACGGGTAGCCTTTTATTATTTCCGTTGATTTGTATTGTAGGTCTATGAGTAATAGGGCTCTGGCCATCCTGTAGCTGATGAGGCATCGCCCTACTGAGGGACTCTGAATGACATGTATTGTTGTTGGTACCGTGAGCCCTCTATGTGTTAGGTCGCAGAGGAATTGGCCCTCGGATGTCAGGGGTAATGCTGCTCCCCACTGGAAGATGTGTGTTTTCGATTGGCGTAGGGGTAGAGATCAGCTATCGTGTGGTGTAGTTCCTCGTTCATCACATTGACGGTGGCTCTGGTGTCGACGACGAATTGGTTTCAGGTGTTCCCCATTTGTACCGTCACTTTGGGAGCAGGTGGGTCATCTGTGTTTATGTTGAGGAGCCTGACATACTCTCTGTCATAGCCATCTTGCAGGTATAGGGGTTGGTGATAATCTGCAATCAAAGTCCCGGGCAGCAAATTGTTGTATGGGTCATAGTCTGGTGCCGCAGGGGTCATGCTGCTTCCTTGTTCCTGGGTTGTTGTGTGCTCTCTCGTGTAGGCCCCGTCCAGGGAGGTCATTTGGGGTTGGTCATAGTGGTGGTAGTCATACAGTTCATGGGGTTTCCTGTCAGGTTCTATTTGCAGACCTTCTAGGGCTCTCACAGTGTTTGGGCGTTGATGGGCTATTGTGTGGAAAGTCATTCCTCTCTCGGCTGGTCGCCAGTCATGTTGTTCTCTTGTGGTTCTGGGAAGCACCTGGGATTTTGTGGATTTGGTTGGTGGCCAGATCCTGTTTCTGGAAGTTGTTCTTTGCACATGGCTTGGAAGTGATTTTCTTGGCCGCAGCGCATGGTCCTCTGTGGGGGTATTCAAATCCACATTGATAGCATTGCCTGTCACTCTGAGGTCTCAGCAGGGAGTTTCTGAAGGTTTGCCAGTTCTGTGGTCGTTGGTACCTGGTGAACGGTGTTATGGCTGAGATGATGCCTCCCTTTTTTGGATTTTCGATGGCTGCGGCTTGGACGTCTATCCGTTCATGTACTCTTGCTAGGTCAAGGATTTCTTTGAGTGATAGAGGTTTTTTCAGGAGGTGCTTTCTAAACATTGATGATATGCACCCTTCTATTATTCGCAGTCTAATTGCTTCGTCATCGTTGAAGTTGGTAAAGTTACATTTCAGAATTTTCCTCTGAAGGCGGATGACGAATTCACCTATGCATTCATGGGCTAGCTGAGCACATTGGTTAAAGGTATAGCGTTCATAGTCTCGGTTGGGTGTCACTACCAGCTTCTCATTGATGGCTTCTAGAAGGCGCTGATATGTGGCTCTATCTTGCGGTGGAATTGTTCATATTATGTTTTTGATTTCTCTTCCTGCCACATTCGTGAAGATGCTAATTTTGTTGGGAGGATCCTGTGTTCCAATGGCGCCCACAAAGTCTTCACATTTTTTAACCCATTCTTCCCACCGTTGTCCTTGATCGTGGTGCGGGTTGAGGGTAAACGGGTTGGGTCGTCTCATAAGGCTGGCGTTGGATGTGGGGCCAGTGGCGGCGGTTGGGAGCGCCCCCGCGTCAGCGGCTATCTGTGCCGGGTCGGTCATGGTGGTTTGGTTCGTGGCGCTGTGGGCTATTGCTGAGTGTGACGAGGTGGGTCACTAGTCCCTCGGTCTGTCGGGGCTGTTGGTAGTATTCCCGGTTAGGGTTCTTTTCCATGTGCTCTTGCCTGCGTTCTGTTGTGGGCTTGGGGTACAAGCGTACACTTTCCCTTTGCCTTCCTAGTGTGTGCTGGTGGCACTTTGACAACGTTTTGAGGTGGTAGGTTGACGTGTCGGTTGGGCCTTCTGCTGCGTGGGCTAGTAGTCTGTGCCACGTGGGTTGGTAGTGTACTGTCCCTGTTTGGCTGGGCCTGGATGGCAACCTGTAGGGGTAATTGCACCTTCTGTGGTGCTCTGTCCCCCGTTTAGCTGGTGCTCTGCCTCCGTTTAGCTGGGCCTGATTGGCAGGCTGTAGGGTTAATTGTGCCTTTTGTTGGCCAGCTGGGCCTGGATAGCAGGCTGTAGGGTTAATTGTGCCTTTTGTTGGCCATGGGGTGGGCGGTTGCATTGCCTGAGGGGTAGGCGTTATGTCTTTAACGTGGGCGGGTGCGCGGTTGGGGCGGGTTTCTTACCGACACTTAGTTACGTTCACGGCTGTGTCCGGGCCTTCGCTTCTTCCCGCAGTTGCTGTTGTGTGTTCCGGCACGTGTGTTTTGGGCTTTCTCACAGGTATTGATGCTCTTGCTCTTCACGGATTTGCCCCATGGTCCGTGCTGGGCATGTAGGTGCTGTGATGGCCCTCCAATCCGGATACTCGCTCCGTTGCTGCTGGGCGTCCTGCCTGGATGCAGCGGCTCCCTCTTCATGCTGCTGGGCTCTTCTGCCCTTCCTGTTCGTTCCGTTGCTGCTGGGCTTCCAGCCTGTCGGTGTGGCGTGGGCGCGGCAGCTCCTCCTTATGCTGCTGGGCTCTCTTGCCCTCTCTGTGGCACGCCGTGGATGCGGCGGCCCCACCGAAGTCCTGCTGGGCTTCCGCCCAACCTGCGGCACGCCGTGAGTGCGGTGGCCTCGTCGCCAGTTGTTGGCTGCTGCTTGAGAGCATTCACCCTTGCATATTACCGTCAATGAAGACAGGAGCCATGCGTGTGATCAACTTCTCTTTATTCTTCCTTAACTCCAACCGCCTCAACTTCCCCTTGTCCCTCCCCTTCCGCCCTCTACCCGCCCTGGCGTGCTCTTCCTTCTTAAAGGAGATGTGCCTTTTTATTCACTCACAACATCCCCCTCCCCATCTCACATACACACAAAAATATATACACCCAGCCGCATGGGCTCTCAATATCCAGACTCACTCTTACATACAGGCACCTGTTACATGCTCATCTGCTCTTGCATTTACCCGCTCCCACACATTGCCATTAGATCTCTGAATCACACACAGGCTCTTAAGCATGTACACAATTTATATCCCTTTGTCGCACGCACACACATGCACATTTATGAATCAATTAACTGCATGCACCAGTGGCGGTTTCCTCCTGGCTCCAGCACTCCCGTCTCTGACTCCAGCATGGCAGGCATGATTGCGGCAACAGTCAGGAAGCAGGAACAAGCAGAGATACACTGTAATACGACTCTCTGCTGCTGCTGGGCTACAATACCAGCTTTGGTCAGAAGGTGATTTATGAAGCACAGGATATGTCCCTTCATCCCCCTCAACCTGCTTCTAGACATGTTGGGGGTCGGATCAGCATTCAGACCCCACTGCCAGCCTGTGTGAAGGGATGAATGAGGGATCAAGAGCTTAATTCAGCAATGTGGGAGCTTCAAGTGTTGCATTAAACGTTTTAATTTACCCCCGACTTCGGGAGCATTACTCTGTGAATGATTCAGCCAGCTATCCCCAACACTGCACTACAGTACAAAGAGGCAAGCCAATGCATACCGCAGACCAGGTTAGGCATCCCGTCACTCATGGGCCTTTACTCTTTATCATTGGCAGATGAAAAGAGGTGGGGGACCATCTTAATTCACAACTGCCAATGGTTCAGCCTCATTAGCCTGCATGCATACACATATGCCTGGTTGAGACACATATGGACTGCTTTGTAGGCCAATGTGCCCCTCACATGGCTCAGTGCAGCTTTATGCAGCTTTATGCAACTTTATGCAACTGCATTGAACCTCATACCTAGGTTCAGCCACACATACATAGGGTGACCTTAAAGTGCCTAGGCCTAAGGTTATGCCCATGGACTGTCTCCATGTTCAGATGCAGCTTACTAGACCGAAAGGCAGCCTCATTGGTCCACATTGAGCGTTGCATGTCCAGTTACTGTCCGATAGATGTTGTAGACATCAGGTGCCTCAAACCGCTGCTGGTGTGTCCCCAAACTGGGAGAGTTCAGACCCAGGATAAGGCCTAATCACAAAGGCCATACCTACGTAATGCGTCTTATGGCATTATCCCCATTTCCAGTGGCTTGTATGCCGCACTTCTAGTTGAGGCACAGCATACTGCACCTGTCGGCATGATTATGTGGAACAGGGCTAAATTCCATCCCTCGCATCCAACTTGGCCTTACAGACAAATAGGCGCCCAGACATGCCTGGTTGGCACATGACTATGCAGGAGAGAGCTCATTGCCTACATGCCCTGGGGCCCATGAAATACAACCATTATCATCTACAATTGGCATTTCCCCATCTGACTGCTCCCACTGTATAAAAAGATCCTAAGAGGAACAACAGCAATTCATAGCGTGGGCTGTAACCCAGAAGCCCTAAGGTTGCCAGTGTGTACAATGTCAGTTATAAGGGCCAGGTTCAAGGTTCATTCCTGAGGAGTCCCTGAAGTCTGGGCTTCTGTTTCCACAAGCCGCTGTGTTTTGAGAGCCTCAAGCTATCACTGGCATGAGTGCCTTCTGTGGCTTCCAGCCTTACTACTAACGTAGAAATAGTGTTGTAGTTCTACTTGGCAGACCTAAGGGCATGCTGGTTCCAGAGACGCCTGGCCAAGCTCAAACAGCAGGTACATCGCACTATGCCAGCATGCATGCACCTACCTTAAAGGGGCCCATGGATACGTCACTTCTCCGGAATGCTGCCTCCATGTCACTTACAGTACTTACTTCTCAGATGACCCACTTAGATGTTAGGAATCCATTTAATTTATTTTTTAAGGTGCCCACCCCCCTCACCCGACACCCATAACACTCCAGTTTATTTTTTTCCAAGAGGGTCATGTGCCAATCCATTGCTTGCAGGAAGGGAGAGGCGTGTCCTTGGTACTGGAAATGGTTCCAGCACCCTACAGAAGGTCCTCCAGGAAGAACGCATACGACCACTCCCCTCTATCACAGCCTTCCTGTTTTCAACAAGACACTGTTAGTCATTTCTTTGCCTTTAGCCACTCCGAGTCGTACGGGTATGCACAGACGTTGGTCACATTATTGATGGTCCTAGAGACCCAAACTATACCTCACTGATGATGTCCAATGAGGCTGAAACATGCCTGGGGTTGCTTGTGGTCTCGCGCAGAAGGATGTGGCCAAGTAGTTCGGCGTGGGCTCCCAATTTTAGGGTCGGACCAGTCCTGATTTGCATATGGTCTTTTTCCCTTCAGTAATGGCTTGGCAGGCGGATCATAATGGTCTGAAGGTTTGCCCAGAGTAATGTCAGAGGTTCAGATTAAATCAAAACCTTCCAGCCATCAACTCTTTTGTTTTGCTTTAGTCACCCCAAGTGGGACGGGTATGCTACTAGCTGACCACAACCTGATTTACTTACGCTGTGAGCCCCCACGAGCACCACGAAAGGTTGCACGTGTACACTACACTGTCCTATTTATGAAACAGTTTATGATTTTAATTTGGATTTTCGTGATTTTGACAACTCTCCTGATGAATGTTCTCTGAGTAACTCCCTAAGAACAGAAACATGTTGAGACAACTTCCTGGATGTATACAGGAATACAACAACTTATGTTATCGAATAGTGATCGGAAACTGATACATTGCCAACTTTTTGTTGAATGTATTTTATACCTTATGTTACCTTACCATTCGATTGTAATTGACGAAATCCTTGTTTTTTATATGATGATCTTAATAGATTCTTTTGATATTGTGTATAGGAATTTATGATGATTGTTATTATTTGTGTGAATCATAGATTCTTTATGTGTATTTAATTAAAGTTTATATACAGTATTTTAGGAACCTAATTGTTTGTGCAACCCGTTTTTTGAGCTTTGTCTCTTATATATATTGATGTTCTTCCCCTTCCCGGGTATAGACAGAGTAGACATTTGGTTCCACCAAGTGGTGGACCAGTGACTAATGGGATTCCTCTCTTATTAATGGCATTTTGGAAGAACCTTAACAAGGAAAGAGGGACCACATCTCAAAACCAAAGCTTTGGGTGAATCGCCAGGATCAGAGCTTTAAAAAGCACATCCCCCAGATCACTTAACCAAAAGGATGACATAATGGACACGAGAAACACAGTTTTAAACAATGTTACATTAATAGAACCCAAAGGTTTAAATGGATGCCCATTCAGGGCTCTAACAACCAGGGGGAGAGACCATGGGGGCACTCCCAAGTGATCTTTGGGCATAAAAAACTGATAACCTCTCAGCAACCTGGCCACTAAAAAGGACAACTGATCTACTAGGCTTGAGCCCTTTGAAAGACTTCAATTTCACCCACTAGATTCTAGGAGTGGAACCCAAAAGAAAACATGTCCTTCAGGAACTGTGGAATTGGTAGAACACCACACAATATAGCAGAGAATGAATGTCTATTAACCATCTCTGAAAGATAATCCAGTACCTATCATATATCTTCATGTTAGTCGGCCTACTCAATTGTGGGATCGCAATATAAAGCAGGCCCTACGGCCAGGGGGTGCGCCCCAGATGCCTTCAGGTTAAGAAACCTGGAACAGAACCTGTGAAGCAGAGCATTCTTTTGGGTAATCTCCGGGGAGTTATGCAGGTTCAACATCGGGTCCACAGAAATCTGTTGGGATAACCATGGGTGTACTGGAATTTCTTTTGAGTAGGGTGAAATCGTACTCAGCCAGCCAGTCCACCCTAACCTAACATTGCCCACACTGTTGATGTGGCTGCCATTAATGAAGGCAGGTGATATTCTACCTAGCGAACCTGTTCACGTGATGATAGTTCCTCAATAGGTCTTGACCTGGTACACGGCGGTCGTGGATTTGTCCACCTTGACTCAGAGTGCTTTACCTCGACTTGATCGGGGAAGATCGGAAATGCTCGAGACACGGCTCCAGTTTCCCCCGGTTTGATGCCTTCTTACTTCCATTTTTTGACCTCCTTCCTGTTGTGGTCCTTCTTCCAGTGTCGCTCCTAGCCTATGCTACTGGAATCAATTGTTAGGAACACTGGGGAGGGTTGTGTTGGAACCCTTTATGTTATCACCACTTCAACAGAAACTGCAAGTTGTCTCTCAGTGCCCGGTCTATTGGAATCCAATCCTTGAAATCCAGGGATTTGGCCTTCCAATGCCTGCGAAGGTAATCGGGGGGCACAGGTGGAGTCTCCCAACCATTGCACCATACAAATGCATGATGACATGTGCCCCTGTACCTGAGGACCTACTACATGGTGTTCCACTGATTTTGCAGGTCCTGGAGGACATGTTTTCTTTGAGGACAAGGAAAAGTACTTTGCGGTTCTGGTATTATTACATGTTTTGACAACATGAGAGTCAGGCTTTCCTTGAGGTTGGTTGTCTCCACTTCTAAAGTCGTGCAGGCTGCATTTGTTTTTCTTTTTTTATATTTATTGATGCTTTTTGTAGAGCAACAATACAAGGCGTCATTTCACAGTGCTTTAATGGGGCAACTGGGAGAAATGGGAACATGGGAAAAAGTTTGGAGGTTAATAATGGATGCAACATAGAAAGTACAACCCCTTCCTGTAGACCAGGGCAGAACAAATAGCACAGGTAATGAACACAGCAAACAGCTAGGCCAAGTGCTTGCAACTCAGGTTGGGAAAGTACTAGGTCAGTCCTGTTTTCTGTCTAGCTCTTATTTGTTAGTGACGTGCACTAGGTTAAGACCTATCTGAGGCTGGTTATGACATTGTCATGGGATGATTTTGTTCTAGGAAAGTCGAGCAGTTTGGAACTAAAGCATAATCAGTAAAGTAAGTTTGTTGTACCTTTCAAGTTTGGGATATAGCATGGGTGGGTGCCTGGAAAACTATTCTTGCTCTTCTGTCAGACCCTGTCTTGATTATAGTGGGATCTGAAGACTGACTTATGGTCTGGTCTATACACTGGGCCCTTGGGCTTCTTTCCGGGTGTGGATGTTTGTTTGTCCTCCCTGAACACTCCGTGGATCCTTTTGGTGCAAATTGATCCCCACGTATTGTCTCCATCAAACAGCAGCATTAGAGCGCTGTTCTTGTGAGAACGTTCTCTGTGCCAATCCCTTCATTGTAAATGACTGCGCCCTGCCACCGTCTTCCACCATGCCCACTGCTGATGCTCGTCTTACTCCATGAAATGCAAAATCTGATAGAAACTCAACCTGCACTGCATTGTTTCCAGGATGTGAGCACAGTCAGTATCATCCTTGAATGCAGTGTGCGACGATTAAACTCCTGCCCATGCAATGCACCAAGCATAGGTGCTGGTCCCGGGCCATAGATGTTCTCCTCCATGTGTCTATAGTAGGGCCGTTTTCCACTTCTTATATACAGGGTATGTACCGCTGCATCCTCAGAGGTCTGAGATGGATGACCATGAGACTTGACAGCTTTGTGTCTGCCTGCAACGTCTTTGACATGGCTGTCTCTTCCTTCCGCAAGGGATATCATTTAGATAAACGTGGAAGTGATATTTTAACAGGCTCCCACCATTCTATTGTAATCTTTTTTTTTTCTTATACAGACAATTCAGAGGGAACCCTAACAGGGCTGACGGGTTGAATTGTCCAATTTAGGGTTCACCAAGGGTACTAGACCCCATGCTGTCAGAAACATATGATAATATCCGAGCCGCAGCCCCCCTGCCAACATACCTCCCCCTTGGACTCCTTATCTTTCTCTTAGGATTAGTCAGTGTCCTTTTTAGAGAAGCCGCTAACAAGCTCCTCCCTCAACACTGAACGCGGGCAAGCACTGTGCCATGCTGGATTCCCCGAGTAAGGCTCATCCTGTTCAGCGTTCTTCCATCAATCCGCTTCGCGTTGCAGGGGATCCTCTCTGGACCTCCACCTGAGGGCCTCATCGAGGCGTCTATGTCAACCTTCCCTCTTGTGTTTACCTGCCTGGCCAGAGGAACAATATGGGGCATCTTGACTTTGTTGCTCCTCAAAGGCTAGCAGCAATAAGATCCTGAATAAAATGGACCTGCACAGCAGCCTACTCGGGCACCTGCACAGAGGGCAGGAAACAAAGACATTGTAGGGATGTGGGAAAAGGAGGGCATTATATTTTCTCAAGGTAAGAGTTGCTTAAAAAAATTGCGGAATTAGTGCCTGTCGTGGAGGTGGGTCACCTCAAAAGTAAGTACTGGAGCAAGAAAGACACATATGGAGTTAATTCAAGTATACTCTGCAGAAGCAAAAGATCACACAACACCCTTTGCAACAGCAACATTTCCCAAAGGATGGGAACTGATATGTGCTGGGACAAAAATCGCTATTTGTAGTGCTTGATGTTTTTTTTTAACCTTTATTTATGAAGTGCTTGACAGTACAACAGAGATAAAAGTAGCAGCATTGAATAGCGCGACAATCTTATACTAGCAGTTGCATACAGTGGCACAGTAGTAACTATAACATAGCAAATTGCCGGATACAGCATAAACCCAAGTTGTGGCAATGTGAATACAGCAAACAAAAGGAAGTACAAACAGTCTGGTAAGCCCTATGCATCTAACACGTTTGCTTGCAGTGATAGTAAATAAATACGAAAAGGAGGCCATATGTGCACTGGTCTACATCTCGCAGGTTGCAGTGAGGACCATCACTCTTCACAATCAGATGCCCATGTCGCAGCTCGCAGCTAGTGTGCCACAGTCGGGCTAGTGGGTCTTAACCACAGCAAGAATATACATCGGACCGAAAGCAGCATACAGAGGGTCGCCAATCTGCGGAAGCCTCGTCTCAACGACACAAATGTATGTAACAAGCAGTTTATCAGGTTCAGCTCGATGGCACAATCGAATATCGTAGACATAGCATCACATATCCCATCACAGAAGGCTCGCAATTTTGGGCAATCCCATATCATACGGAGGTATCCCGCCTCATCCGAGTGACATCTCGGACAAAGGGCGGAGTGGGCATGTGAAAAGACATAGCCTGGACAGAGTGTAGTGAAACCTGTGCAATAATTTAAATTGTATTGGAGGAAATATCGTATTGAAACATACAGTGCGAGTTTGCAGACACATAGCCTCCCAGAGTTCGTCAGTGATGTCAATATTTAAATCTCTGGCCCAGCTCTCGTGGGTTTATTGCCAGGATCTTGCAGCAGATTATATAGTCAGGCCACTCTGCCACGGGTTGGGGTACCCTCCATGAAGAAAGCTAACAACGGCTCATCTGGTGGCAGCTCAGGAAACCCGATCCAGGCATCCCTGATAGCGCAACGGAGCCCAGAATATTGTAGCCATCGCATTGATTGTCCCTGTGGGAGCCCTGGTAAGTCCTGAGGTGTAATAAAGGAACCTATGTCATAAACGTCCTTTAACCTTTAAGGTGGTATACCCATCTACCACCCATTGACGCCAAGTGATCTTGCTTATTCTCTGAAAAAATGGGAGGAAGTTCTATAATGCAAGATCCCCAATGCAAAGATATTTACATATCTTGTCTCATTCCATTGCTGTCACACTAATGGGATCATTAACTCCGGGATCTCTCCAGAGCGGCGGCAGTACCAACAAATGAACATCACGAGCACCGCTCGTGTGCCGTTCAATCTTAACATGCGGATGGAGAGTACCCCCGTCAAACCAGTATGCTGCTGTCTTGATTGGATGGTTCAGGTGTACCCTCCCGTGACCCCTTCTCACCTCTTTCTTCAGATGAGTCGTTCAGAGTCTCGGATGAAGACTTGTGTCGTAACCTACGTGGCTCCTCTTCTTTTCCTTCTGGGGGTGAAGGTAAAGTCTGGCTCCCCCGGAGGCCACCTTGGCAGGATCTGAAGTCCTAGCCCAAAGGGAACCCCGGGGAGCCAAACCCAAAATGCAGGGAAAAAACTTGATAGCACCAAAAAACCATGCTGATAACACAATCCTTGAGTCCTGGGTAGAAATGTTTGTTGGAATTCCTCTCAGTGTCAAATATAGCCCAAAACTGATAAACAATAAGTTTGCGGGAGGGATTGGAATAGCACTGTTGATGGAGTTAAGCAAACAGGAAGAAGGAAACAGAAGGTAGGCAGAATAGAGCAGAAAGAGCACTGACGGAGCAAGGTAAGAAACAGAAAGAATACCAGAATGGTAATAGGTTGTACAGGCGTACAGATAAAGTAACGACTTACGAGTAGCGTAGAAGTTGAAGGGACCGAAGATGAAACGGCAAGCCGGAAACAAAGGAGAAAGATCTGCCAACGCAGCTGCGGCACGCCGTAAGCAAGATATGTAAATGAGGAGCCGAAAAGAAATAGACAAGTTGGAGATATAGGCTGACGGACACAGGGTACGGAGAGGGCGAAGGGATCGAAAAAAGATTTTAAAGCAGGAAGGCTGGAAACTGCCAAATGCAGCAGGGGATACTCGGAAGAAAGACGGATACAATGCACTACGTGGACCTCATAGTGTGTTGTTATAGTGACGTCGGGTGGCCATCTTGAATGAGGGCTAGTCCGTCACTATAGCTTCTAGGGCAATTTCAACACATCGTACAGTTCTGTACCGATTCTTTCAGCATTGCCAAATATGCCACTGAGGGACAGTATGCCCTCTTCCTCCAGGCACCCCCCCCCCTCGGTTTTGCTGGTACCGGCGATGGTATCTTTGTAATAGCCGGGGGGCATGAACAGGAGTCTTAGACTCCCAGTTTTGCTCTGAGGTTGAATATCGTTTCCAGTGGATTAGGAACTGTAAGACTTCTTTTCGATATCTTGAGTCAACAATCCTGGAAACTTCATATTCCTTAGGTTCTTCGGGGGCTCTGGTCATAAATGTCTTCTTCGCTCTTTGGTAAGGGTCAGATATATATTCCTTAAAAAGGGACGTATGGAAGACAGGGTGGACCTTCAGAAGACACTTAGGCAGTTTAAGCTTATAGGCCACCGGGTTGATTCGAGCAGTGATGGGGTAAGGGCCAAGGTATCTGGGAGAACATTTTCTGGCATGTGCCCATCTGGGCAGGTATTTGGTTGACAACCATACCCGTGTGCCTGGAACCCAATCCGGATTGACCCTTCTCCTTTGATCTGCCAAATTCTAATATCCTTTTCTGCTCTCCTTCAAAGATCTTCTGGCATCCTTATGGGCCTCTTGGATGCTATGAAGCAATTGGTCCACAGAGGGTGTATTTGTAGCGGTAACTCCTTTCCAAGGAAGGTGTTGTGGGTGATAGCCAAAGGTGCAAAAAAAAAGGACTCATACGGATGGCTGTGTGGTAGGCATTGTTGTACGAGGATTCTGCTAATGGTAGCAATGATGACCAATTGTCCTGTTCGCGATTGCAAAAACAGCGTAAATGCTGCTCGACTGTAGTATTGAGACGTTCAGTCTGGCCGTTGCTTTGAGGATGAAATCCTGAGGATAGGGAACGTTGGATTCCCAATTGGGTACATAAAGCGGACCAAAACTTTGAGGTGAATTGGGATCCTCTGTCAGAGACCAGAGTTTTGGGAAGACCATGTAGACGGACTCTGCATTTGAGGAATGCCATTTCTGGAGCTGATGGGAAGCCGGGTAGGGCAGAGAAGAACAAGTTACTTCTTACCTTGTAACGTTCTTTCGATGGGATGTTCCTCCGACGTATTCCTCATCTTAGATATCTCCTTCCAGCTCTGCTGGCCTCGGAAAATTTTTTCTCTAGAGGGCGCTGCGCGTCGACGTCCTCCGAGTCGATGTCCTTCGACAGCCGCCGTATCGACATCGACGTCATCCTGCCTATAAAGGCCGCGCGCAGCGTCCGTTGCTCAGTTCCGTTTTGTAGTCCAGAATAATACTTTCTGGACTAACTAATCACCCTGAAGGAGCGTAAGCTGCAACAACAAGGGAAGTAGAACTGCGGGGATGGATGGGAGGGTCGATGAGGAATACGTTGGAGGAACATCCCGTCGAAAGAACATTACAAGGTAAGAAGTAACTTGTTCTTCGAAGGGATTGTGTCCTCCGACGTATTCCTCATCTTAGATAGGCTCCCATAGCAGTATTCTATATTCGGAGGAGGGAGTACTGACTTCACGCTGTCTTCTATTGATGAATAGAATGCAGTACAGCCCTTCCAAACCTAGTCTCTTGACTGGAGGAGGAATCCAGATTGTAAAAACGTGTAAAGGTATGGACAGACGACCATGTAGCGGCCGCACATATGTCTTTAACCGGCACGCCTCTTTTGAGGGCCGATGAAGCTGCAATACCTCTGGTCAAATGAGCCCTAAGGTTTTGAGGGGGCTCTATCCCTGCCAGTTTATAACATTCCAGAATGGCTAGAATGATCCATCTGGAAATGGTCTGCTTAGTTATTGGTAACCCCAGCTTGTGACCTGTGTAACCTACAAACAGCTGGTCTGCCTGTCTTATCCTGGCTAGTCTACTAATGTAGAAACTTAAAGCCCTCCTAGGGTCTAGCCTGTGTAACCTCTCTTCCTCTTTCCCCGGGTGAGGAGGAGGATAGAAAGATGGTAGGGTAATCTTCTGAGTGATATGGAATTCAGAAACCACCTTTGGGAGGAAATTAGGCTTCACTTGCAGGACAACTTTGTCTTTGTGAAAGATTGTATGAGGGGGTTTACAAGAAAGAGCTTGTAATTCGCTCACCCTTCTAGCAGATGTAAGTGCTATTAATAAAACAGTTTTAAGGGTAAGGAATCTTAACGAACAAGAATGGAGAGGTTCGAAAGGTGTACCCATCAGGAAAGTTAGTACTAAGTTTAAATCCCATAGGGGAACTTGGAATGGTCTTGGGGGATAAACATTGGTTAACCCCTTTAGAAACTGTATTACCAAGGGTAATTTGAAATAGGATGGTTCTTCCGCAGTACGCTTAAAGATGGATAGCGCTGCGAGATAGCCCTTAATGGTGCCAATTTGAAGGCCTGAATTTGCCAAATATAGTAGGAAGGACAAAACCATTGGTGTACCACATGAAAAAGGGTCGATATTCTCTTCTCTACACCAGCTGCAAAATCTGTTCAAACGGCAGCGGTATAAAGACTTTGTTGCTGGCCTCCTTGCCGAAAGCAACACCTCCATAACATCATCAGGGAGGTCCCAATCCTTGTACCTCAGCCTTTCAGAAGCCAAGCGTGAAGGTTGAGGGTTTTGATGTCTGGATGGAGAACCTGACCTCCCTTCTGTGAGAGTAGGTTCTCTCTGAGTGGAAGTCGAATTGGAGGGCAGATGGACAAGTCTAGAAGGTCCGGGTACCACGTTCTCCTGGCCCAATCCGGGGCAATTAGGATCATGGTTCGCCGGAATCTTCTCAACCTCCTGATCATTTGAGGAATGACAGGGACCGGTGGGAACGCGTACAGAAGCGGAAACTCCCAGTCCACTATGAACGCGTCTCCCAGAGCTCCTCTCGGGGGAAATTCCCTTGAGCAGAACAGGTCGCATTTCCTGTTTAGGCTGGTGGCGAACAGATCTACCTGAGGGGTTCCCCAAAGGGCGAAGATCTCTTGAAGGACTTCCTGAGCTAGCTCCCACTCGTGGGAGACTGTGTTCTGCCTGCTCAGAGCGTCCGCTGTCAAGTTCTTCTCTCCGGCTAGGTGAACTGCCGATAGAGAGATTCCTTCTTGGATTGCCCAAAACCAGAGCTGCATCGCCTCTCTGCACAGGGGTAGTGATCCTACGCCTCCTCTTTTGTTGAGGTAATGCATGGCCACCGTGTTGTCCATCATTATCAGGACGTTCTTCCCTTGTACAGCTGGCAGGAACGCCTTCAGCGCAAGTCTGATGGCTCTCAGCTCTAACAGGTTGATGTGTAGTCTGGACTCCGATGGAGACCAACGACCGCTGATGGTCAAGTCTTTGGCGTGGGCTCCCCACCCCATGAGTGAGGCATCCGTGACTACTGTTATCTCCGGCCAGGGTTGCCAAAACTGTTCTCCTTTCAGAATGTTCTCCTGACAGGCCCACCACTGAACGTCTCGAGCCACCCTGCCGGGAACCTGAAGAAGATCTGTCATTCTCCCTGAGAATTGTGACCACTGAGTCCTCAGTGCCCACTGGAGGGATCTCATTCTCAGGCGAGCCTCTGGCACTATGAAAATGCAGGATGCCATGAGGCCTAGCAACCTCAAAAAGTCGAAGGCTGGGAGACGTTGGGCATGCTGGAACTTGGTAACCATCTGTAGAATATCTTAAGCCCTCACCTCTGGTGGCGAGGCTTTTCCCAGGGAAGTATCCAGGATCGCTCCTATGAACTGGAGTCTCTGCGATGGTATCATTTGTGACTTCTTTAAATTGAGGGAGAAGCCCAGTCTGTGAAGGAAGTGGCACACGTGATTTAGCTGGATCTGAGCTTGTTCTGGAGAAACAGCCCTGATCAGCCAATCGTCCAAGTAGGGGTAGACATGAATCCCTTCCCTCCTTAGACTTGCAGCCACTACCGACATTAACTTGGTGAAGACCCTCGGGGCGGAGGTCAGCCCAAATGGCAGCACTCGAAATTGATAGTGAGAGTTGCCAATTGCGAACCTCAGGTATTTCCTGTGTTTGAGATGGAAAGGCACATGGAAATAAGCGTCCTGAAGGTCCAGAGATACCAACCAGTCCTGGAACTGAAGGGCCTGGAGGATCTGAGAAAGAGTGACCATCTTGAATTTGTCTTTTCTGAGGAATTTGTTCAATTCTCGCAAGTCCAAGATGGGTCTCAGTCCTCCGTCTTTCTTCGGAATGAGAAAGTAAGGGGAGTACCAGCCCTTGTTCCTCTCCGCTACAGGTACCGGTTCTATGGCACCTTTCTCTAGCAGGTCCAAATTTTCCTGCAAGAGGAGCGGATCTGGAGCTTTCTGAGAGCTGATCCCCGGTGGATGACTCTGAGGTATACGTAGTAAAGGCAGGCAGTAACCTTGGGCAACTGTTTCCAATGCCCAAGCATCTGATGTGATAGCCTGCCATACCGCCAGATGTTGAGTCAACCTGCCTCCTACAGGTGTCCTGTGAGGGGAGTCCTCAGAGTGGTTTTGGGGCGGCTGATGCAGATGCCGATGGTAAAGAGGCACCTGCTGTTGCTGCGGCTTTTGAATATCTACCCCGTCCACCTCGGGTAGTTCTTCTTTGACCCCTTTGAGCCGGTCGTCCTCTACCTCTTCCGAATGCGGAGTAGAAGCGAAAGGACTTGCCCCTCGCAGAGGTTCCTGTGGGACGAAAAGGAGTCTGACGGATTGCAGCTCCTAGGGATTTTGCTGCTGCTTTTGAAGTTTGCAGTTTCTCTAAACTGTCATCCGCCTTTTTCCCGAACAAAGAAGAGCCATCGAATGGCATGTTCAAGAGCCTGGCTTGCACATCTGGGGCAAAACCCGACTTTCTCAACCAAGCGAATCTCCTGGTTGATGTACTTGCCGCCATTGCTCTGCTGATACTGTCAGCCGAATCAATGCCCGTCTGGAGGGATTCGCACATAGCGTCTTTACCGTCCTGTATAATATTCAGGAACGCATCCCTTTCTTCTCCCTCTGGGATGCAGTCAGCCGCTGTAGAAGCACACTCCCAAAGTGTATGGCTGAACCTAGCAAGGGTGCAAGTAGCATTAACAGACTTTAACGCCATGCTACATGCTGAAAAGACTTTCTTTACATAGCATCATATTTTTTATCGTCCCTGTCCTGTGGGACTGTAGGATAAGCCGTCTTGACATCGGTAGAGGATGCTGACTTTCTTTACATAGCATCATATTTTTTATCGTCCCTGTCCTGTGGGACTGTAGGATAAGCCGTCTTGACATCGGTAGAGGATGCTGCTTGTACCACCAGACTTTCTGGGGATGGGTGTTTAGACAAAAACTCTGGGTCTGTGGAAGATACCCTGTACTTTGTAGACAGTTTTTTATTTACTGCTGGTATTACATCTGGGGTTTCCCAGTTTGTCATGATCTTTCTCTGAAGAGCTTTATGAAAGGGCACCACAGGATCCTCTTGTGGGCCTTTGTCAAGAATATCCGTGAGGTCATCTTGTTGGAAAGATTGTGAAGGTGCAGACCACCCCATGAACTCTGTAATCCTGCTCATTAAGGCTCTGTAGGGGGTTTCAGCATGCTCCCCCAGGTCTGGCTTAGCAAACTCCACCTCAGGGGAAGTGTCAAACCCACTTGCCTCATGTAAAGAATCATGAAGATCCTTTAATCTGCGCTCTTCAGAGGAAAATTCCTCTCTAACTGGGGTTACAGGTCCCTGTAACTCAAATGTGTCTTCCTGTTCAGACAAATCACCCTCTTCTCAAATTGAGGATATAGTTCTCAATTGTTCTGAACTCATAAAGGGAGTAAATCCCATTTCCAAGGCAGAGGGTGCCGAACTTGTCATTATTGGCCTCGAAAACGTCGATGTCGTCGACGCCGACGTCGAAGGCTTCGAGCGTGGCGTCGAAAACAGAGGTGGAGGCCTCGAGGACCTCGACAGAATTGGAATTCTACTCGACAATATCGAAGCCATCGACGTCGAGGGCCTGGGGATAGTCACTGGATGTGTGGTAACCGTGACTTTTCTCGGCGTCGACGCCGGTGTCGAGGCTTGCGTCGAGTCGACAGACCCGTGTGTCGAAGGTCCCCTCGACAACAGCGTCGAAGACATCGACCTCGACGTGACCTTCGTCGACGGCGTCGACGGAACCTTCGAGGAAGGTTTGGAGGTCATAGTCCTGCTCGAGGGTTCGAGACGCGCTCGAGAGGTTTCTTTCGCCGGGTACTGCGACTCGCGGCGTTTTTGACCTTCGGGTCTTTCGACCAGAGCATCGCTCTCGGCAGTCTTCGAGGGGGGTCGAGGCCGCTTTCTCGAAGACGCTCATCATATTCTTATGGAATTCCTCCCATTCAGCCTGGGAACTATGTTTCGTGGGGCAAGGGATTCTTTTTGGCGAAACAGAGGAAGAGGAAGACGGAGAAGGGGATCTTCGACGTCTCCTCTTCGAGTGCTTCGATCTCGAGGAGTGATGAGACCCACTCCGAGACCTGGAGCGCGAATGATGACGAGGAGACGAATGTCTCGACTTCGTCGACGAAGAAGAAGCTTTAAAAGTCTTACCTTTCTCCAGCTTCCCCCTACGCTCCTTCAGGGCCTTAGCTGTCATGGACTCGCATTCCGAACAATGGTGTTCAGCTCCCAAACACCACAGACAAATTCTGTGAGGATCGGTCAACGACATCTTTTTCCCACAATCTCGACATTTTTTGAAGCCGGATCGAGGAGTTGTCGGTTCCGACGAGGAAGCCATCGAGTACGGATCGAAACACTCGAGGTAAATAGGATTAATCTGACTAAGAACTGAGCAACGGTATTCCGAGGCACTGAGTAAGCGCGGAAAAACGGAACTGAGCAACGGACGCTGCGCGCGGCCTTTATAGGCAGGATGACGTCGACGTCGATACGGCGGCTGCCGAAGGACATCGACTCGGAGGACGTCGACGCGCAGCTCCCTCTAGAGAAAAAATTTTCCGAGGCCAGCAGAGCTGGAAGGAGATATCTAAGATGAGGAATACGTCGGAGGACACAATCCCTTCGAAATGAGACAGTTTGCTGTAAGAATCTACAGTTACCATTATAGCCTGATGTCCATCGGAGAATGGAAGGTCCACAATAAAGTCAGTTGAAACATGTTCCCAGGGGTATGATGGTAATAGAGGCTGTTGTAGCTGACCAATAGGACGGCCTGTGGCCACCTTACTAGAGGCACAGATAGGACATGAGGAAACATATTGTGTAACATCCCTAGTTGCAGTGGGCCACCAAACATTCTGTCTTACCAGTTCCAACGTACCCTTCTGCCCCTTGTGCCCTGCTAAGGGAGACTCATGACACTAGGAGAGAACAGTCTCTTGCAACGGTTTGTTTGGAAGGTATAAGGCAGAATCATGAAACAGTAACCCATCCTTCTGCATCAGCCGGAGTGAGGAAGTGTCTGCGTTACGGATACCTTCTCTGACAGCATGAAGAAAAGACGATACATGGGCTATGAATATCTTCTCCCGTAAGAGTAGCTCTCCACTCCGTGTCTTCTCAAGAAGCGGTCTCGGGCTTCTGGAAAGGGCACCAGCCACCTTGTTTTGAGACCCTGGAATGTAGATGAGCTGAAAGTCATATTGAGAGAAATAATAGGCCCATCTAGCATGTCTCGCATTGGTACATTGCATCTGTTGAAGCACCTTCAAATTGCGATGATCGGTTCTGATCAAAAAAGGCTGGGTAGTACCCTGTAATAAATGTCTCCACCCTTCACAAACTTGCTTGATAGCAAGCAGCTCCTTCTCGAGTACGGCGTCATTCTTTTCACTGGCTGTGAGGGTTCTCGAGTAGTAAGCGATGGGATATTCTTGCTCATTTGCAGCCTTCTGGAGTAATACTGCACCCAGGGCACCATCAGAAGCATCTTTTTCCAGGATAAACTGACAGGATTGATCCGGTTGGACTATCACTGGTGCAGTAGAAAACAAGGTCTTCAGTCTTAGAAAATCTTCTAGTGCATTAGGATCCATGTGAAACACCACTTCCTTCTTAAGTAAGGCTGTAATAGGCAAGACGATCTCTGAAAAGTGAGAATGAACCATATATAGAAGTTAGCAAGGCCTAGAAACCTTTGTACTTCCTTCACATTCTGGGGTATCGGCTATCGAAGTATGGCATCGACCTTACATGGATCCATATGTACACCTTCCGTGGACAGAATATATCCCAGGTAAGATACTGAAGGAACATGGAACTGGCATTTCTCAGGCTTGGCATAGAGGTTGTTGTGGAGAAGATGTTGGAATACCTCTGTGACATGACTGTAGTGTTCCTTCTCGGAGGATGAAAAGATCAGTACGTTGTCCAGATATACCACTACAGATCTAAACAAGAGGTCTGAAAAGATCTTGTCTATAAATCTCTGAAAAACCGCAGGGGCGTTTACGAGTCCAAAAGACATTACCCTATATTCAAAGAGACCTAATGGAGTGCGAAAGGCGGTCTTCCATTCGTCCCCTTCCTTGATCCTCAGGAGATGGTAGGCTCCCCTGAGGTCCAGCTTGGTAAAGATGACGGAACCTTATACTTCTTATAATATGTCCAGTATGAGTGGCATGGATACCGATCTCGCTTAGTTATGCTGTTGAGACCTCCGTAGTCTATACAGGGTCCTAGTTCTGTAATACCACTTTTAGAAATGAAAAAGAGGGACGCTCCTCCTGAAGACCTAGATTCAGTGATTAGACCATTCTGTAAGTTGTCATCTAGTTAATCACGGAGTGCCTTCTTCTCTGGAAGGGAAAGCGGCTACATGCGCCCAAAAGGTACAGTTGAGTCAAAGACTGCTGAAAACTAGAGGTAGTATGGAGGAATTGTTGATACGACAGGATGTGTCAAAGGAACGGCTTGTTCTTGATGTGTATCCTCATTCTCGGAGTGAGATAGGCAGTTATGAAAGCAATAGGTGGAGTCAAAGTTTAGGATGTTCTGTTTCCAGTCAATCCTGGGATTGTGCTTACGAAGCCATGGGATTCCCAAAATCAAAGAAAAGTGCGCAACACGGATAATGTTGAACCTTAATACCTCCTGATGTCTTCCCATCCACAGCTGGAGGACTTTGGTCTCCATGCCTATGGGACCGGAGGAAAGTGGAGTCCCATTGACACCCTCTACCGGAATCGGCCTTTGCTTAGCTGTCAGGGGAATACCTTGTTCCTTTACCCAGGTCACATCTATAAAGTTTCCGCCCGCTCCACAGTCTAGCATGGCTAAAACACTGATCGCTCTCCTGGAGTTGATCTGTAGGCTTACTGAAAAAACCATCAATCTTTGGTCTTCCTCGGGTCTTATTGATTGGGTGTGGTTGCAGGGATTGCAGTGGTCTTCCCCGATATCTCCCCTGCATAGGATCGGGGGCTGTAGTTTACCTTCCTTCTAGGTGGTACTTCTGGGCAGTTTCTTAGTAAGTGTTTGGCAGATCCGCAATACATGCAGAGCCCCGAATCTCTTCTCCGCCAACGTTCTTCAGGAGCCAAGGGCCCCCGGGTGATTCCAATCTGCATGGGTTCTTCGGTAGGTCGACCTGGAAGACCAACTTCCTTGGTTGGAGGGGGAAGTCTGGTCATAGGAGGGTAAGTATGACCTCTTATTCTTTCTTGTGGACGCTCAGATAGGCGGCATTCAATTTGTAAAGTTAGAGTCACTAGGTCATGAAACGTTGTCGGTCTAGCCACCCTGGCTAATTCATCCTTTAAATCCTCATGGAGACCTCTCTGGAATAATGTCTGTTGGGCCGAGTCCGGCCAATCAGCCTCTAGTGCTAGCTTCTGGAATCGTGAAACATAAGTGAGGACATCAGTCGCCTTGGCGGAGGTCAAGCATTGCTTCATATGAAGACAATTGGACTTTCGGTCTCTCAAATCTGGTACGGAATTGTTGTAGAAACTGATTGTAATCTTGTAGAGCTGGGTCATTGCTAGTAACCAGAGGGATTGCACAAGCCAGGGTATTACCTGTGAGGTTTGAAACTATAAACCCTACTCGGGACCTGGCAGTTTCATAGGTCTTGTCAAGGAGTTCCCCCCTTCTCAACTGGGTCCGATGTTTGCCGGTGATTTTGATCGCTGCCTTCTTGCAAATGCTCCTGGTCTTGTACAGAACTGCTCGAGATTCGTCTGGTTCCAGGTTGCTTTTAGTTCCGGGATCACGGAGTCCAGGAATCCGGGAGACTGGAAAAGGCTAGAAAGGCTCGGAATCAGGAAAGGGAAAAGGAAAAAGAATGGGTAATAGCACTGGGACAAGGGAAACAATACCGCGAGCTACGAACACACGTCTGGGCTACTCTGCAATAGCATTGAGACTCGCGGAGCCGCGGAAGGCGTGGTCTATAAATAGACCACGCCGCGTTCAGCGCATGGAGTGAGCAAGGGCTTCAGCTCTGCACGGTCATGTTGGAAGTAGTATGGAATGCAAGCCCCGTTGAGACACCAGGAGGTCCAAAAGGGGCGTGATCTGAAGTTCATGAGAGCATGCCTCCTCCGAAGGCCTTTCCCTCCAGGTTTGCCTGGGTGTATTAGGTGAAATCTTCTGAGCAACCGAGGAGCCTTGATATTTGAAATAGGTTCCCAGGTCCTTTCGCTAGGAGGATATCCTTTCCACTCCACTAGATATTGAAGATGGCCCGCTTATACCTGGAGTCACAAATCCGGGACACCTCATATTCCAGTTGGTTGTCAACCAGTAGAGGAGGTGGTCTACTGGGATTTCGAGTGGACTGGATGTAGGGTTTCAATAGGGATATGTGAAAGACTGGATGAATTCTTTTCCAGGAGTCAGGTAGCTTGATTCGATATGAGACAGGATTGATAATCTCCTTGATGGGAAATGGACCATAGTAGCGGGGAGCCAGCTTGTTTGGTCGTAAGTATCGGGGGAGTAGTTTTGATGACAACCACACTCGGTCACCGACCGTATAGGATGGACCTGGTCTTCTCTTGGAATCTGCATACCTCTTGGTCTGTAATATGGCTTTCTCTAAGTGTTCTTTAGCCTCCCGGTGAATGTTGGTAAGAGTTTCGATCCAGGAGTCAACAGTAGGTATTGGTGTAGGGTCAGGAAGAACCGAAGGTAAGACCGATGGATAGAAACCCTGACTACAATAAAAGGGGCTGGTCTGTAGCGCTGAGTGTTCGGAGTTGTTGTAAGCGAATTCCGCAACGGGTATCATGAGAGACCAGTCATCCTGGACCTTGGTAGCGAAACATCGGAGATATTGTTCGAGGGTCTGATTTGCACGTTCTGTGGCTCCGTTGGTTTGGGGGTGATATCCTGAAGAGAGGGCATGTTGGATTCCTAATACCCGACAGAGGTGTTTCCAGAATTGTGAAATGTATTGGGGACCCCGGTCAGATATGATCTTGGAAGGAAGCCCATGTAGTCGGAATATGTGTTCCAGAAATATTCCAGCTAGCTCTGAAGAGGAGGGTAGTTTTATCAGTGGCGTAAAATGGGCCATATGGGTAAACAAATCCATGGTGACCATGATGGTAGTATATACTCGGGAAGGTGATAACTCCACTATGAAGTCTGTAGCGATGATTTCCCATGGTTTAGAGGGTAGAGTTGGCTGCAGAAGAAGACCCGCCGGTCTCTTGTTATCATGTTTATTTTGGGCACAGGTTATACAAGTCTGGATGTATTGCTGCACGTCAGACTTCATTTTAGGCCACCAGAACTGTCTCTGTAAAAGAGGGAGGGTGTTGTTGATACCTCGGTGCCAAGGATGGAGTGTGTCATGACAAAGGTTTATTATCTTTTGCTGTAGCTTCCGTGTAGAAATGAATAGTGCGTTGTCCTTAAATAAGTAGCCTTCTTTGGCTCTTAATTTCCAGAGATTTCGTGTTGAAATGTCCTTCCATAATTTGAGGATTGGGTTTGCGATCGGACTTCTTCCAGGAGATTAACTGCTTGGGCTACGAATATTGTGGGAGAGAACATTTTAGGAAATGCTTTATCTTCAGTGGTCACGTAGTCAGGACGGCGAGACAAGGCGTCGGCGATCAGGTTCTGTGATCCAGGGACATGGGTAATGTGGAACTGATACTGGGCAAAAAAGTAGGCCCAACGTGCCTGACCACTGTTCCTGCACTCCAGTGACTGTAGAATCTGTAGGTTTCGATGATCAGTACGGACTTGGACAGGATGTCTGGCTCCTAGAAGTAGGTGTCGCCATTCAGTGAAAGCTTGGCGAATGGCTAAGAGTTCCTTTGCCAGGACGGAGTAGTGCGTTTCACTAGGAGTTAAGGTTCTTGACAGATAAGCAAAGGGGTGTTCCAAATCGTCCTCCATCTTCTGCTTCAACACTGCTCCTATGGCGTAATTAGAGGCATCCATTTCCACTAAAAAGGGTCGACTTATATCGGGTTGAGCCAATATGGGAGCTTGTGTGAACTCAGTCTTTAAACGCTGGAATGCAGTTTCTTGTAAAGTTGACCAGATAAATGGGGTGTCCTTGTTTAGCAGAGCCACTATGGGTTGTACAATCTTGGAAAAGGTGGCTATGAACTTCCGGTAGAAATTGGCTAGTCCTAGGAAGGATTGGATTTGTTTCACGGACGTGGGAGTAGGCCAGGCGAGAATGGCCTTTACTTTTGAAGGGTCCATGCCAATCCCCTCTGGACTAAGGATAAATCCCAGATAGTGCACAGAGGTAACGTGAAACAAACATTTTTCAGGCTTGGCTAAAAGGTGACGTTCCCGGAGTCTTTGTAGAACTGCCGTGACATGTCCTTCATGCTTCTGAGGGTCCTTGGAAAAATTCAATGTGTCGTCCACATAGACAATGACGAAGAGAAACAACATATCAGAGAACACCCTATCCATAAAACGTTGGAAAACTGCTGGGGCATTGGCTAGTCCAAAGGGCATGACCAGGTACTCATAGTGGCCAAAGGGTGTTCTAAAGGCGGTCTTCCACTCGTCTCCTTCCCGGATACGGATCAAATGGTAGGCACCCCTGAGATCCAATTTGGTGAATATTACGGCTCCTCTCACAGCATCCAGGATATCCGAGATCAGGGGCAGTGGGTACCGATCCTTGAGAGTGCATTGATTTAAGCCTCTATAGTCAAGGCAAGGTCTGAGTTCCTTGGTATACTTCTTGGGAACGAAGAACAATGAAGCACCCGCTGGAGATTTCGAGGGTCTTATGGTGCCATTTTCAAGATTCGTGTCTAGGTATTCCCGAAGGGCCTTTTTCTCGGGTTCGGAAAGAATGAACATTCTGCCGAAAGGAATTACAGCTGAGGGATCAGTATCTATGGCACAGTCTTCGGGCCTGTGAGGGGGTAAGGCCTGGACTATGGCAGTAGAGAATACATCAGCATATCCCTGATAGGCCTCTGGAACTTGTATGATATTGGAAACCATGAGTGGTGTTTCTTGGTCTCTTGGTAGTTCTTTAGGAGTTACCGAGGAGGAATCCAGGGACAGACAGTGGGACATACAGAACTCTGAAACCAGGAATAATGATCCTGCTGTCCAATTGATATGCGGATTGTGCTTTTGTAACCAGGGCATTCCCAAAACCATGGGGTAATGGGCTGACTTAATGATGTTGAATGTAATCCGCTCTTGATGATGGTTTATGGAAAGTTGGATCTCTTTAGTCTGCAGGCCTACGGGCCCTGAAGAGAGTGGTCTTCCGTCTATTGCTTCCACCGGCTGCATGGTGTTTCGGGTCTCGTACGAAATATGATGACTAACCACCAAGTCTTGATCAATGAAAATTCCCATAGCTCCGCAGTCCACCAAGGCCAGAATGGGATAGGTCTTGTCTTTGGAGGGCGACAGGAAAGCCTGTAGTATCACCAAACTGTTTTGTCCAGGAGAGTTCAAGGATGGAATTGATGTGGAGCAAACATCTCTCTCCCGAATCTCTGCTCCATTTAAGATTGGGAGCTGGCGTTTCCCGAACGCCGAGGAGGTGCCAGAGGACATTCCCTGACCAAATGTTTGTCTGAAGCACAATACATACACAAACCCGTATGGATCCTTCTCAATCTTTCTTGAGGCGATATGGGTCCACGAAAGGCTCCAATTTGCATGGGTTCAGGTTCTGGGGCTGGACTTGGGTTTGCGTCCGATCTGGCTGTGCTCTCAAAGGACGTCTTGGATGGGTTTCCCTTGGATTTCTTTCTTTCAGCCTTCCTTTCCTGGATGCAAAAGTCTATTTGCAAGGCCAGGTCCATTAGTGCTTGGAATGAATTTGGTCTGGCCACCCTGGCCAGTTCATCCTTGATCTCTTTGTTTAGGCCTCTCCTGAACAGGGTAAAACTAGCCTCAGGGGACCAGTCTGCTTCCTTGTCGAATTGTTTAAATCTGGTCACATAAGTGAGCATATCTTGGGAGCCTTGTTGAAAGTCCAGCAAGCGTTCTTGGGCAGTATAGACCTGCTCTGGACGGTCAAAGATGCCTTTAAGGGCCTGTATGAACCCATCGTAGTCGTCTAGGAGGGCATCGCCGGAGTTGACAAGTGGTGTTGCCCAAGTTAAGGCGTTGCCGGAAAGGTGGGATATGATGAAACCCACCTTAGCCCTAGGAGTCGAAAAATAATAGGGCTTGAAGGTAAAGTGGACCAGGCATGAATCCAGGAATCCGCAGAGTGTTTTTGCCGAACCATCATACTTGTCAACAATACCGCCCAACAGGGCTCCCTCCTTTGTAGCAGAATCCCGGGATAAGACCAATTGTTTGAGCGCGGCGTTTTCCGCCTTAAGATTTTGAACCTCGGTTGATAGTTCTTGCATGCGTCGCATTAAGTCCTGCACGGCGGCTTCATCTCGTTTTTAGGTTCGGTCGGGTGGCATCTGAAACTGTCAAGGAGTTCCCCCCTTCTCACCTGGGTCCGATGTTTGCTGGTGACTTCGATCGCTGCCTTCTTGCAAACGCTCCCGGTCTTGAACAGCGCTGCTCGAGATTCGTCTGGTTCCAAGTTGCGTTTAGTTCCGGGATCACGGAGTCCAGGAATCCGGGAGACTGGAAAAGGCTAGAAAGGTTCAGAACCAGGAAAGGGGAAAGGAAAAGGAATGGGTAATAGCACTGGGACAAGGGAAACAATACCGCGAGCTACGAACACACGTCTGGGCTACTCTGCAATAGCATTGAGACGCGCAGAGCCGCGGAAGGCGTGGCCTATAAATAGACCACGCCGCGTTCAGCAAATGGAGCGAGCAAGGGCTTCAGCTCTGGGCGGCCATGTTGGAAGTAGTACGGAAATGCAAGCCCCGTTGAGACAAGGACCACGAGGTCCAAAAGGGGCGTGATCTGAAGTTCATGACAGGTCTTGGGTCGGAAAGTAAAATACACTTGACAGGCGTCTATGAACTCCTTAAGAGCCTGAGGGTTACCATCATACTTTCCGAATGGTAAGGGGATATGAGGCAATTCTCCTCTGGCCTCATCCCGATCAGCCATCTGCTGTTTCAAAACAGCGTTTTCGGCACGTACATTCTGGACTTCTGAAGTCAGTCCTTGGAAAGCGGCTACCATTTCCTGATACTGTTCCAGGGAAATATTAACACTCAATCACGGTCTATTGAGAAGTAATTCTATTGTACCTATTACATATGTATACTCAGTACACCATATACTTTTAACAACACTTACTAGGGGGCCGTCACTCAAAGGAGGGATATGGGACCCCTAGTGTAGAGGAAAGAATAACGGTGACTAATTCCGATTCTTACAAAAACAAAACACAATTGTTAAAAATCAGGCTTAGTGTTTTAATAACAACAATTAATGAGAGCAATTTAGAAAAAATTGGGCATTTTACATTAGATAATGCCCAGTTCTAGATTTTTTTAGGGCTTTCTATGCATAACGTTGTGTATTGTTTTATTTAATTAGACAGCGTGATGCTAGCGCCTATAAAAATCTCACACCTATTACCGATATAACACACTTAAAGATCCTTAACAGTAAGGTCCTTACGTACATGTAAACACGATAAAACAGACCTACACCTCAGGTCACTTTAAATTCTTATTGACTATGTCAAATTGCTTTATAACATAGATCATAAAAAAGCATGAGACCAGCTCATACTATGATTCGGTCGACCGGTTTCATAACCACACTTGTTTAGGTCATCTTCTTCAGGACGTATGTTTCAAAAGGGGGTGACTCCCTGATGGAAAAACTTTTTCCAAGTATGTGTGTTCTTACTCCTACAAGGAAGTGAGAACAAAAGGGGGTATATCACTCCTATAGTCCCTTAATTACATTTATGTGCTAATTTCCTCTCAATACAGTGCTTGAAAAAAGTATTTCTCAAAATATTAGCTAAAAGATCAATTTATATAGTAAAGCTGCTGTTTAGAATTCAAAACAGCACCTTAAAAGGCACTTGACAAGGGAAGGGGTAGGGGAGGGGCGTGCCCAGGGGTGCTCCTTGTGGTCCGATTCATGCATGCATAATGGGCTCTTGTTGGTACACCTTATAGCCCTATTGTGCAGCGGGTGTATGGAAAAGTAATTAAAGATATTTTTGTCTTACCGCCATGTTCAAGCTTATGCCGCTGAGGTGTAGGTCTGTTTTATCGTGTTTATATGTACGTAAGGACCTTACTGTTAAGGATCCTTAAGTGTGTTATATCAGTAATAGGTGTGAGATTTTTATAGGCGCTAGCATCACGCTGTCTAATTAAATAAAACAATACACAACGTTATGCATAGAAAGCCCTAAGAAAATCTAGAACCGGGCATTATCTAATGTAAAATGCCCCATTTTTTCTAAATTGCTCTCATTAATTGTTGTTATTAAAACACTAAGCCTGATTTTTAACAATTGTGTTTTGTTTTTGTAAGAATCGGAATTAGTCACTGTTATTCTTTCCTCTACACTAGGGGTCCCATATCCCTCCTTTGAGTGACGGCCCCCTAGTAAGTGTTGTTAAAAGTATATGAGTATACATATGTAATAGGTACAATAGAATTACTTCTCCATAGACCGTGATTGAGTGCTAATATGTATTTTGAATACACGGTAGGAATGTAAGCTTGACCTTCTAGAGGTCAAAAAAAGAGAAAACACCCATTGTGTTACAGTACTGTTCCAGGGAAGCCATCTTTGTTGTTTGGCGTTGTATTCTGACTTGATTGGATGGTTCAGGTGTACCCTGCCGTGACCCCTTCTCACCTCTTTCTTCAGATGAGTCGTTCAGAGTCTCGGATGAAGACTTGTGTCGTAACCTCCGTGGCTCCTTAACCTTCTTGGTCTTCTTTTCCTTCTTGGCGTGAAGGTAAGGTCTGGCTCCCCCAGAGGCCACCTAGGCAGGATCTGAAGTCCTAGCCCAAAGGGAACCCCAGGGAGCCAAACTCAAAATGCAGGGAAAAAGCTTGATAGCACCACATAACCCTGCTGATAAAACAATCCTTGAGTCTTGGGTAGAACTGTTTGTTGAAATTCCTCTCTGTGTCAAATATAGCCCAAAACTGATGAACAGTAAGTTTGCAAGAGGAATTGGAATAGCACTGCTGATGGCGTTGAGCAAACAGGAAGAAGGAAACAGGAGGTAGGCAGAATCGAGCACAAAGAGCAAGGTAAGAAACAGAAAGAATACCAGATTGGTAATAGGTTGCACAGACATACAGATAAAGTAACTACTTACGAGTAGCGTAGAAGTTGAAGGGAACGAAGATGAAACGGCAAGTCGGAAACGAAGAAGAAAGAACTGCCAATGCAGCATGCCATAAGCAAGATATGTATAAGAGGAGCCGAAAAGAAATAGACAAGGCAGAGTTGCAGGCTGACGGACACAGGGTACGGAGAGGGCGAAGGGATGGAAAAAAGATTATAAAGCAGGAAGGCTGGAAACTGCCAAACGCAGCAGCGGATACCCGGAAGAAAGACGGATACAACGCAGTACATGGACCGCGTAGTGTGTTGTTATAGCGACATCGGGCGGCCATCTTGAATGAGGGCTAGTCCATCACTATAGCTTCTAGCGCTAATTTCAACACATCGTACATTTCTGCACTGATACTTCCAGCGTTGCCAAATGCGCCACTGAGGGCGCATGACAGCTGCATGTGCCTGGGCCGTGATCCAGTACCTTTCAAAGTGTGGTGCAGCAAGGCTTCCTTGGTTATATGGTCTGGTCAGTGTGTCTCATTTCAGCCGAACCGCCCCTGCATGCCACATGAAGTTATTGATCTCCACTTTCAATGCATAAAAAAACACAGCCCCTGGCCATAGTGATATATTCAAATAGTAATATAGCAACTTTGGGAGAGTCACCATTTTGAGCAGCACTACCTGGCCCGCTATAGTGAGTGGGAGCTTCGCCCAACCTCAGACCTTGCAGATGAATTGGGGTAGATATACACCATATTTGCGAGCGTATAGCAGGGTCGGATGTCGCATCACGACACCCACCCTCCCCCCCAAGTACTTAATTTCTAAGGGGGACTAGGCGAATCCCTATGAGCTCCTGTGGCCCCACTGTAGCATCAGTGAGTGGAAATAGTTCTGATTTAGCTTAGTTGACACAGATTCCAGACAGGGCCCCAAAGGAGAGGACGTCATGCATGATCGGGGCAAGGTGCAGAGCCGGAATTGCGCACCAATAAGAGTGCATCATCGGCACGTAGTGAGATGATCTCCGGCTCAGCCAGGTATCTTATCCCCTATGCGGATGTCTATAATGGATCGAGTCAGCCAAGGGCTCCATCACAATGGCAAACAATAGGGTTCAAAGCAGGCCGCCCTGTCAGGTTCCCCTGTGGATGTTGATGAGTGCTGAGAGCAGCCCATTTGTACTGACTCTGGCAAAGCGTGACGTGTATATATGCTGCACCCATGATATGAACCTAGGCCCGAAGTTACATTTTTCCAGTACCGCCCACATAAATTGACAAGACACAGAGTCATAGGCCTTCTGAATATCTAATGCTGCAGTGACTGCTTGCGTATCTGGGTCAATCTGAGCAAGGACATTTACTAGGCACCTCAGATTGAGTGCCGTGGAGCTCTGGGAACAAAGCACGCTTGATCGGGATGGATGATGTACTCCATATAGGGTGCCAGTCTAAGAGCCAGTACCTTCGCAAATATTTTAATATCGGAATTAATAAGAGATAAGGGATGGTAGGACCTGCACTGGTCCGCATGCTTATCCGGCTTCAACAATACAGTAATCACAGCTTCCCACAGTATGGTGGGGATCACTCCTAGGACACAAGATTCTTCCCACAGAGCAACTAGTTCTGGAATCAGACGGGATTTTAAGTGTTTAAAAAACTCAATTGTCGGGGCCAGGAGCCTTGCCCGAGGGGAGGGCCTCAATGGCGCGAGATATCTCCTCCAATGGCATGGGGCAGTCCAGGGTCTCCTTGACCTATTTGGATGATACAGACAATGGCAGGCCATCCAAGAATGCTATGTCGGGGAGGGATGCCACATCCACATTGGCATACAGTGAGGTATAAAGGGAGTGACACACGTGGTTCACCTCGGGCCCAGTGTGCACCAGTGTCCCCGAAGCATTTTGTATAAGTGGGATTTTATGGTTACCTCCCACCTGGAGCACCACCCTGGCTAACAGCTTGCCAAGACACTCCCCCTCGCCATGCACAGGCTTTCAATGAATTTCAGCTCCCTGTTAGCGTGTGACCGGAGCTCGTCAAGCCCACCCTTAATGTCCCCCAGTGTTGTGGCAGTGGGTGTAGAAGCATATTGCAGTTCGAGTCGTTGTAACTTGCCCTCACTAGTGCAGATTTCTTGTCAGATCGCATTAAGTAGCCCGCATTCTGTAGCTATGGCCATGCCACAAATATACACTTTGAAAGCTTCCCACAGACTTGCATGTGTCAACAGAGTCCGTGTTTGTCTCAAAGTACTCCTCTTCGTATCTCCCCATTGCTGCCTCAAAGACAGGGTCCAGTAATGTCTGTGGTTTAAATCTCCACAACCGTCTCCCTCCCAGTGTATCCCCCAGCGTCAACGTCAGTGTAATCGGGGAGTGATCAGAAAAGGTCCTTGGTAGTATATCAACAGCGCTGAGGTGATATGATATGATATGGCATTTATAACGCGCTTATACACAAGTGTTTCAAGGCGCGACGAGGCAAGGGAGGGGAAAACAGTGGAAGACAGACAACGATCCTACAAGGCCAGGTGTCATTCATATTGCGCAAGTGCGAGGGTAGGGAGAAAGGGAAGAGTGCCAGGGGAAGGGAAAGGGGAAAGTGCAGTACATGGGAAAGAAGAATAAATTCGATAAATAAAACGAGAGTCTCAGACACTAACCACATATCTATCCGTGAATGGGAATCGTGCACCATGAAGTAGAAGGAATACATATGTGATGTCGGATTTAGCATTCTCCAGGCATCTACAACCCCTAAGTCTGTCAGAGCTTCTCGTATCACGCGGGCAGCTTTAATCAATTGTCGGGCCTTACATCAAGTTCTGTCAAGGTCTGTATCCAATATTGTGTTAAAGCCCCCCCCCCCACAGAATGGGAACTAGGGGGTACCACGTCAATGTTTGTCCCATATACATTCATTAGCACATCTTCCTAATCCATCATCACACCGTGTAACAAAACATAACATCCCAGCGGGTCCAAGTGTGCCTTCTTATGAGTATATTGTGTTGACTTATGGATGAGTGTCATGACGACGCCTGCACTGAGCAGAGTATGTCATATAATATCGTTTTGTGCCCCAGCTCCTAGAAAATCTCTCACAGCCCACCACCAATGCATGCGTTTCCTGCAGAAACAGAACGTGTATCTTATGTCGCTCTATATAAAGCTGGAGTCACTGCATTTTAACTGGATTACCCAGTTCCCGTATGTTCCACCTCATGCATCACAGTGCCTCAACCACCATCTGGCCAGTACATTACATAAACTTTGTGACCGTGTCGGGCGAGAACAAGCGTTTCACTGAAACTTCCTCTCGACAGCGCTGCATTTCATTAACAAAAACACACATGTCAAGCACATTTTGTGTAACTCATCCAATATTGCCAACCCCCGCCCCCAACCCTCTCCCAATCAGATGAATGAACAACCCACACCCAACAACGCTTGCAACCTTGCATGGGGGGTTGTCCGCCGACTACAGCCCGGGTGTCTACCCAGCTATAACATCACATATTTGACACAGATTATGGGGTGCACATTTCCAGAGTATACAAGTTTCAAGACAAGGAAACCGCAACAACTTTGTCTGGGAGGACCACAATGATAGCGCACGTACATAATACGACCATTAACTATGCCGCCACAGGGATCAGATGAAGAGAGTGTCTAGGCAGCGGGTCCATGCAGTTTAGGCTCACCCAGGCTCACACAGGGAAGCAGCCATCTAGAAACTTCATAGTCTCCTCGGGTATAGTAAAAAAGTACACCTTGCTGTCATGTTCAATTCTCAGTTTAGCTGGGTATAACATAGCGTGTTTCACACCTAGATCGCGAAGCCTCTTATTTGTGTCCATAAAGGATTTCCGCTCCTGTTGCACTGTGATCGAAAAGTCAGGATACAAGTGCACTCTGTTGGAACTCAGTAGCAGTCCCCCTTAGTCCTCGCAACCCGTAGTAGTGTGTATCTGTCCCGGGAGTTCAGCACGCAGGCTATTATCAGTCGGTAGCGGTCCCCAGGCTTGGGTTTGGAGGCGAGGGTGCAGTGATCCCGCTCTATTGCGAAGTGCGGTGACAGTTTATGGGCGTAAAATAAAGACAACAAAGTGCGCTCCACAAAGTCTTCCATTGGACCATCAGTATTATCCTCCGGTATAGCTATTATTCATAGGTTATTGCGTCGTTTTCTCCATTCTGGACTTTATGGAGCCGATTGTACCACTCATGTCGTCTAGTTTAGTGTGTAAGGTAGTGAACCCCTCACGCATATATTCCATCATGCAATAGAGTTTGTTAGGTTCCCCCAGCACAGACACACCATTTGTGGCACCATCAGTCACATCCAGAGTCTTGGGCGCAGCTTTGGCACATGTATTCATGGAGCTTTGCTTTTTCCCTGCACCGTTAGACATGTCAGATGTGCAGTACCGTGCCGGGATCGGATCCAAAAGATTGTACAGGTATGCAGATTGGAAGTAGGGAGAGCGGAGCTGTAGAGCGCTGTCGGCGTCAAGGAGGCAAGGGCATGGGCACTGGTGGGGTGGCACTCCGCCCCTGAGTGAACTTGAAGGGTGGCAGAGTATCGCTCACCCCACTGTCAATGAACCAAGTAGACCAAGTATTGGTGCAGGGAAAGCAGAATTTAGCGTCCAGTTGTGCCACAGGATCGTAGGTGCTTAGGTACAGCCAGGGCAGCATAGCAGTAACCCACACCCCTGTCACGAGTGGCAGTCCAGGCATCACTGAGTCGGCATCCTCAAGTTGCAGGCCCAACGAGAAACAGGCAAGTAGGGACACTGGGTGTTGAGGGAAGGGGCACTCCACCTCACAGTGGCCCTAAAAAGGGGGGGCGGAGAGTGGCACCCTGCCTCACCATGCACTTACCGTGGCCCACCACAGCCTCAGGCCCCAGATGGAAGCAGGCATCTCGGCGCAGTCAGCGGTCCAGCTAAGCAAGGTGGGCCCGCGCCACACAGCTGGAAGATATTGCCGGCCCCTCCGGTCGACTCGATGGCAGCGTTGCAAACGCTCCGCCAGGCCAATGTGGCAGCCACGCAGTCCCTCATGTCGGTGGCACCAGGAGGAAACGACCCAGCAGGAAGGCCAGTCCGTGGCCGGCCACCTAATGAGCCAACGGGTTCCGCACTCCACCCGCAGCAAGGGTTACATGGAGCAGCTGAGCCGGAGCTGGCAGCAGCAGTTCAGCGTCCACCAGCCGGGGGGGGCAATATAGCAGAGGAAGGAAGGTGGCGTGTCCACGTCAGCAGCAGCTCGACGATTTCCGAGGCAGCAGCATCGCAGGTCGGCCGGGAACCAAACTCTGCAGATCGATCACAAAGCAGTTCTGCAGCAATATAAATCAATTATATGAAATTGCGCACCCTGTAAGCAAGTGTTTATCCATGTAGAACACTTTGGGCTGCAGAGTTCCCACCTCAAGCAACCATCTTCAGTCGTGCGCAACAGCGCCCCCCTAAGTTTGATGTTTTTTGACAACCATCTTCCTCACGTTCTGAAGCAGAATGTGTAAAACGTCCAGGTGCAAAGAAGCAAAAGTCAATGGGTCTGATTCATAATATGCTGTACTTAAGTGAAGCAGAAGATGCCGCAGCATGGCAGATCTGCCCCTACTACAATATACTGTATTCACAAAGCCCACACCTGGAGCAGATCTGGAGCTGCCTGAGGCATCTTTGAGATGTTTATGTGCATATGTGATTCACAGAGATGTGCTTGAGGGCATCTCAGAGGTGCTCTGGATTTAGGCTTTGCCAATCAGGCAGGAGGCAGCAGAAGCAGATTTGAGATGCTCATGCCATCTCTTGATTTGCACCGGTGCAACTCTTTTTGAATAGTGCTCACTGTTTTTACAGCAAAACCAGTAAGATAAGATTCACTTGTAGAACTACCAAGGGTAGCCTTGCAAAAGGTCAGAATGTGTCAAGGTGGAGTTCTTTCAATTCAAATGGATTCACAAAGCACACGGAAATTACATGACACCACTGAACTGAATGCATCAGGGTTAATTTTACAAGTTGCAGTGCCCTGAAATAAGTGTAAAAACAAGATGTAAATACCCACGGCCAGGGGTATACATCTATTGTGGCTCTAGGGCATTTTACAAAACATTTGCAGGCAGAGTGAGTGATGCAAGAGGAAGTATGGTTCCTCCTCCTCAGTCCCGCTCCATCTGCAAAAGCACACAGTTTTACACCTGCATGACAATATCATCCATGAGTTTTATAAGGATTAAAATCTCATGCTGGTTTTCTTAAAAGTGTTAATTGCATGCAGGGGGCCACCAGTGTTAGCCCTTGCATGCCGTTCAGTCATTTGCAACAATCTTACACATTCACAAGACTGAGGGGCAAAGGAATGGCGGGCGAACGCGCCAACGAAGATGGCATGGCGGGTGCCGCCCCTTAGTGGGGGCTGCCCAGCCGGCCCCCCCCCCCACTACTCAAGAAGCAGGTCAGGGGTGCGGGGATGGGGGAGGAACGCGCAGCCCGCCCCCGGAAGGGACGGGAGCGCACCAAACGCAAGGGGCGGGGCAGGGAGCCGAGGGAGAAGCAGGCCTCATAAAGGCACAGGTTTGTTCCAGATTCTCCACACATTCTCCCTCGGTTCCCTGCCCCCACCGGATCGTGGATTTTGTTTACTTGCAGCTCTTCCAGTGATGGATCATGCCGTGCAGTTCCGGATACAGAGGAGGAAGGTTTCCAGTCTTGTTGCTGCTCAGGATGCCGTACAGTGTTCCTGACCTGGAGGAAGAGGGCTTCCAGTCTTGGATGCGGTTTCCAGCCAGGAGGAACTTCGCGTCAGCCAAGTATGGGCGTCGGGTAAGGAGCAGGGCGAGGAGAGAAGGGAAAGCGGGGCTCGGCTCTGGCAGGCCGGAAGAGAAGGTACTGCAAGGGTGAGAGCAGGGGCTAGTCATGGTTTGGCTGCCATTTAAAAGTGTAGAGGGCATTTGTCAGCGGTCGCGGCGTTGAGAGCAAGATGGAGCCTTTTCATGTGTTAGTATATAAATGCGGAGAGGCTGTGTCCGAGGGCTGGTTGTCGGCAACAAGATACGGCCATGTCGTGCGTCCTGTGAAACTGTGAAACCGGGGGGGGGGGGGGCACAAAACTAGTGGGCCCGGTTGCGGCCATGCTGCTGGTTAGTTTTGGCGAGGCAGGCAATGGCGTTTTGTGGAAAAATAACGCAGGGGCGGCAGCCTGTTTCTGCATTTTCCTGCCCGCAATTTTGGCCCTACGTGCAATTTTCAATATGGGTAATGGTGATGATTATGTTATAGCACAGCGAGGAAGGCGCTCCTGTGAAACGGGGGGGCCACAAAACTAGTGGGCCCGGTTGCGGCCGTGCTGCTGGTTAGTTTTGGCGAGGCTCGCAATGGCGTTTGAGGAAAGATAACGCAGGGGCGGCAGCCTGTTTCTGCATTTTCCTGCCCGCAATTTGGGCACTACGTGCAATTTTCAATAGGGATAATAGTGATGATTATGTTAAAGCACAGCGAGGAAGGGGCTCCTGTGAAACGGGGGGGGGGCCGCAAAGCTAGTGGGCCCGGCTGCGGCCGTGCTGCTTGTAGTTTTGGCGAGGCAGGCAACGGCGTTTGTGGAAAGATAATGCAGGGCCGGCAGCCTGTTTCTGTATCTTTCTGCCCGCAAATTTGGCCCTCCGTGCAATTTTCAGATGGATAATAGTGATGATTATGTTATAGCACAGCAAGGAAGGGGCTCGGTGTGCCGGGGTTTAGAACAGTGGGTCATTCGCGGAGCACACAGGTTGGGGTACATCTGGCAAGTTGTGGCTTGGGCAGCCGCTGGAGTTTTAGCTAGCAGTTCTATAATAGCTCACAGCGCGGTAAAGCAGGCGCTGACCCAGCTGGTCCCAGGTGCGAATCCCCACTGAGGCCTATGCAAAAAACAAACGCGGTACGTCGGGCAACATGAAGGGCTAGTTTCAACCAAACCCCTACCATTATTTTAATGGCGGAGCGGGATGTGCTGCCACCGCACGATGGACAGCAACGGCACATTGCATTTTCAATACCGCCGGTTATGAATGGGAGGGAGTTTAAGAGTTGGATCGCTTGGCATAAATACAAGCGTTAGAAGGTCGGTCGGGGGATCAAGGGACCTGAGACGCGACATGCCCGCCGTAGGAACGGAAGCCCGTATATGTCTGAGGGGTTTAAGGATTATAATAATAATTTAATAATTTTGCATTTTGTGTAGCGCTGCGAACCCTCAGGTGTCTGGGCGCTGCTTGTTGTTGCCCACGGTGTGTGGTTAATTTGAGAAGCAAAGGTGGGGCAGGGTTCGAGGGCATGCGAGGTAGAATGCGGGTGGCCAAGGCATGAAGGGGAGAGGAGAGGGTAGGCTGCGTCCACGAGCATAATTGCGGGGTATAAACAAAAAAAATAAACAGAAAAAAAAAAATGGCGCGGAGGCCAAGCCGACACACCGGGTTGGCCTAGACGATGTTCGTGCTCGGGGGAGGGTGTTTCAATTCAATTGGGGACTTGAACCGGAGCTCCGGAGAAGAAGGGCTTATTCTTGGCACCCTGCCGCGATTCGAACCTGCGCTGGCAGGCTCGGCCTGTGGATGCGAGCGCTCTATTCGCTGTGCCACCACACCGGCTTGGCGGGAGCCAGAATTCGACGGCCTTGGCTCTCGGGCCACAACAACATTGCCGAGGGATGCAGGCCCTGCATGGGCGCGGGACGCTTTACATGGGCCTTCCTCTTTGAACGAGCTCAGGGTTTTGAATGGGGGACACACCTGGTAAGTGCGGGTTTGGAAGTGCCATGGGATGGGGCCTTTGGGGGTTTGGTCCACGCTGGGGCGAGACGGTTGCAGGGTGGTAAGTACGGGAAGCTGCATTTACAGTGGTCAACATGAGTTAAATGCGGAAGGTTTGGCACGTTGTTGGAACAAGGATGAAGATTTGGGGGATAGTTCTTTATTTACCAGGAATGGCCTACTTTGTTCAAACACACTTGGTTGCCTTGCGTGCCGCATGTCGGATTTGGTAAACGGGGCCTTCTTTGTGGGGGGCCCGAGTTAGGTTTATTACGCCATGTATGCCATGTTTTCGCAATGTGGTGGCCGCAGCGCCACGACCAATGTTCCGTGGGCGGAAAATGCTATAACAAAAATATTCAAACTCAGCGCGGCGCAGGGCTTGTGGTGAATTACCTGGCATGGAGCTCATTCAGGGGGCGCGTGGCGTTGTAGGGTAAGAAAATGTTATGTCGGGGGGGGGGAGACGAGAGTAAGAGGTGGGGGGACAAAGAGCTTGCAATGCCTTGTGGGTAAGTGTTAAGACTGAACTAAGTTGACCTCCAACCAAAGGAAAGGTACAAAATAATATTTTAAAACAGCGCAATTTCTTTATATATGAATTCAACCTTAAACCACTTCCATGGCACTGCTGACGAGTTACTTCACTATGCGGCCAATAGTTTTGACCAGTGTTCGGAGCAAGACCACACGGAGCACCACACATTCGCTTCGAGCCCCCTCACCCTGTGCAGAGAATGGCTTGGGATTGGGGTGCTCGGTCCGGAGAAACAGGGAGTAAGGGGGCACAGTATTAAGGGGTACAGAACCAGACACCGGGAATTGGGGCGGGGGGGCAAGGGTGAGAGCACAAATACCACATTCAAGCATGATCTGTAGGGCAAGACAGTTCTATTAAACCAACCAGTTAAGCATCACAAGGTAACGTGCCGCAAGAGCTAAGTGCGGATTAACGGAGAGGTATCTCCTGAAGGGGGCAGGAGAGAATCCTCTCGAATTCACTGGAACTAATTTCAAACCCACTCAAACAAACTACACGTAAGGGCATCGCGTATTTAAGTTAGGGTTGCCCCAAGACGTACTTTCAAAATGGAGCATAAAAAAAAAAATAATTAAAAAAAAAAAAAAAAAAAATACAGGGCTCTTTAAACCTTTCTCTACATGAACGAAATTGGGTATTTGCCTACTCCCTCACAGTTACGAACCAACCTGACCTAGGTCTAGGTCCTCAACTTACTTCACTGCTGCCTGGGAGTAGGGTGCGCAGGCTGGCAGGGGAGGCAAGGCCTTGGAAGGACAGGGGTAGGGGGTGACAAGGAGGCCATACACCAACCAAGGAGAAACGGAGCGAGGGGAGTAAGCGGAAGGGTCGGCTATGGAGCGACCTGTGCAGGCTGGGGGAACTCTCTAAGGCCGGCAACCAGCAGAGAGTCTTGGAGGAGTCACAGGTCGATCCCTGTAGCAAAGTACTGGCAGGCCCATAGGGGAATGCTCAGCCAACAGCTTAGATCTTACGGCGCCCCAAGAGTACTAGGCTCAGGGGAGGCCCTGGGAAAAAGGGGAGGGACGTAGGGGGCTTGGGAGCCAATTCCAAGCCCAAAATTGCGGGGGGGGGAATCAACATAAACTCACAATCAACGCCATCAAGGGAAGTCGGTCGGGGGGGAGCAAGAGGAGACTACGGGGGGCTCAGGTAACGGTGACAAAATAACAGCAAAGGGAAGTCTTCACGGAAGGAGGGGGGGCATGAGGGCGAGGGAGGTGGAGGATCCAAAATAGGGCGGCTAGGCGAATAGATGGAACAGGGGGGAGGAAGCCAGCCCCAAGGAATAAGGGGGGGGGCAAGGACCAAAAGCTGGGGGACAGGAGACGGGGTACGGAAGAACAGGGCTGGAAGGTCTGCCTCTGGGGGAAATGGAGCTAGGATATGGAAGGGCAGAAACGGCAGGGGGGGGGGGTTTGGCGGGACCCTAAAAACTGGGGACCTGGTGAGTGGAGGAGCGAGGGAAAGGAAGGAAGGAGAAGGGATAGGGTACACCGAAGAGATATTACGCTGGCAGGGGGGGCACTGGGCCGGACTCCACAGGGAGGCCGGGGGAGAGGGAACTGGGTGGAATTAGGGGATCAGCAAGACGGAAGGGAGACATGGGGGGCAGCATAGATAGGATAGGGCTTCTGGTACAAGCGGCACTTGGGGGACAGAGGGGGGGACAGAGTAGAGTAGAAAGGACTCAAAATAGACGGGCATCGTAAAGCGATGACCATATAGGCAGGCAGAAAGGTGTGGGCCGGCACCGGAGGTCGGGGTCGGCCTTAACGTACGGATGTGGGATATGTGTAGCGTTGGGGCACTTGTGGTGGTGCCGGTATAGGATCCTGATTACTAGCGAGGCACCGCGTGGCTGCCGGTTTTATCTAGACCCAAACACCGGACACGGTGAAGTGTCGGGGGAGGGAGGGGCAGGGGATTCCCAACAAAGACCTAGAGAAAAGGGGGGGCATATGCCAAAAGTCGCTCATGGGAAATCTACAAACGGCCAGGGGTAGAGAGAGGTTAATAGCAAGGGCCGGGCTCAACCTGAGGCGTCCACCGGACGAGGAGGGTAAGGGAGAGGGGGGGGCAAGGGATACCTAGGTAGCCGCACACAGAGTAGCATACCTGTGGTGGTGAATGACGGATCGCCTGTAAGATAACTCCAAGACTTTATGCAAAATAAAGCTGCTGAGGCATTTTACTCTTCCAACTTTACAAGGTGTCTGAGTTGTTTCTTCAACGTGTGATGTATGACATATGCCGGGGGGGGGTATGAGGGGAGGGGGGGAGTGAGGGGCCAGGTCATGGAAGAGGGGGGGAGGACAAGGCACTGGGGTGCCCACGCTAAGAGTAAAAGCGAGGCCAACTCATTTTAACTCTTTCTTTTTCCTCTCCCTGTCATGAAGAAGTAAATGCCGCCCGCAAACACGCGTTGCAGGCGGCTTTTACTGATGGATGCCATTAGAATCTGTCTGGTTTTGATCAGGTGAAAAACCAAGGCGGGTTCCATAGGCAATGCCTGCATGAAAATCAGATGCATTCGTGTAACACGACGCGCTGCCGAGACTGAGGAGGTCAGCATGGCCCAGATCTTAACTCCGCTCTGTGCTCCTCCTCCACCAGGAAACTATTCCAAAATGAGGCAGTGCTTTAAATTGAAGCAGAAACACATTCTGCCTGGCTTCAACATGTCAACCCCATTTAAAATGAGGCCGAGAGAGGTTTTGCAGGCTAGCTGGGGAGTACAAAGTGAACATGTATTTCCACTCCTATCTTCCACTCCGTCTGCAAAGTTTATGTAATATCCGCCAACCCCACCCCACCAGTGGTATAGCAAGGTGTAAATGGCTTTACCCCTTGTAATACCACTTCGCTCGCGTAAAATGAACCCCCTGTCAATGCTGCCTTCAAAGCGTAATTTGCAGGCATCGTTTAAATCTTTCCAACACGATTTTGCCTGCCTTTACGGTTTCATCTTCGACTCCTTTTTGTGAATGTAGAAAATTGCATGCATACGTGCTAACCTTGGCGGTCTCGGGCATGCAATTGCCACTTTTCATTGTATTCAACGAGCAATCCAAGCTTCCAGCGATATTTTAGGTAAATATTTTAATGTTGTCTTTTATCTATTCATGGTTAACTCACAAACCATATAAAAAAGAAATGGCGCGAGAGGGCAGAATGTCAGTCGATGCCCGACAGATGGCGCACTCGCACTGAAATAACAATTCCTTCCAAGTTCTGCCGCTGAACCTTGTCATCACACACAGGAACGAGCTCTACGTGACTTTTGCCGCCCTTAAAGCAAGCGACCTACTTAGCGTTCAGAAAAGATTTATTTGTATTGCTCACACACGCACACTTAAAACAATCCTGCTTTCAGCTTCAAGGAATCTTTACAGAAAGAAGGTAATTGTCGCGAGCTGCACAACTCTTTTGCCATGGCAACCGTCACATCACATAGATTACTGGTTGGTGGGGGGGTGAAACTGCACAATATCCATTAATGTAATCCCAAACAGTATGTGCATATTCTTACTGAAGATAGAGTGAAGCTGCACTGATTGTATTTTTAAGTATGCACTGTAGAGTAAAGTAGACAGTAAAAGGCGCCCTATACGTACATGGTGCCGGCCTGCGGCCCTTTCACTGCATTTTGTGAAGGGACATTTTACCACATCTTTAAATATTTGTATTTAGGTGCGGGGTACATGGATAGTTTTAATGGGATTTTAGGTTTAGGGGCGTAGAACGGAGGTACGGTGGCTGGCCCCTCAAATGAAGTGATATGGTCTATGCTGTGAGTTGTCACTGATCAAAGTGTACAGCGCTGCACTAGCTATATATGGTCCTGATTAAGGCAGTGTTTATGGGAAAGCCGAAACTCGAGTTGGCCAGGAAATGATGATTCGTTTTGCTAATGATGTTTTCTGATAGGTTTTGCCCGATGGGTTAAGAGTTTTCTCCACCGCGAGCCTACTTAGTTTTGGTTTTCAATAGGCGTTCAAGCTTATACAAGACAGGATTAGACACTGTCATCTTTGTTCATTATATTTTGTTATGCAAATGAACTTTGTGTTTCTTTTGCTTGGTGTGTGTTGTTGTTTAGGTGTGATTGACGCATGGGTTACGTCTGGCTATGGTTGTGTACAACGCAAGGATTTTATTGGATGATGTTTTTCTATCGGATGTATGTATTTTCCTTGTTTGTATAATTTGATATTTATTATATGTACTTTGCTCTTGCAATACATTTCATAGATTGCTTTTTGCTTCCGACTGTTTCAACTGTACTCATAGGACCTTCTTTTTTGTGTTCTAGCTATAGAGGGGACATACTATTTTTCCTAGGTTTTCTATGGGTCCATACTTGAGGGTTTTTAAAACAGTGAAGATGGATATAGATCAGCTTGCACCTCTAAAACAGAAGTGAGTGCTCCCTTTTACGGCAAAACTGGGTTACAAAAGGCTGCATAACAAATCAAGAAGCTAAGACCTCTTTTTGGGCAGGTTCCACAGGTCAGCTCAGATCGTTTTTTGCACACAAATGGGATTGCATTTAACAACCTAAATCGTTATCCTTCAGCCTAGCAGCTGCAGTTAGATGGTCTCTCGGATGATATTAGTGTTGAAAAGTCCTAGTCACTGCTGGGGGCACCAGCAAAGCTGGGGATCTCAATTTACCTCTTTCGGTGCACGTGTGAGTGGTGCGCCACCGCCAGATCTTCATGGAGCATGGAATGAAGAGTCTGGGAAGCGTTCTGCTGCGTCACTATGTTTGCTGCAAAGAAATGGCAGTCCACGAAATATACTGTGCTGCAGACATGTTTTCTTTGCTTGCCTTGTTGTCTTGGAAGCTCGTGTGCAGCACCAAGGCCAGTGTTTATTTGCTTTTCATCATGGCCGCCCTCTTCCTCAGCACCGGGGTGCCTCTGAGGGTTGCTGTGGCGACAGAGTTGCAATGTTCCTGATTGGCTGGACGCTTGTGTAAATTGGCCTACCGGGAGCCAGCAAGCGATAGAGCCGGGCCCACAGCACCAAGTCCCTGTCTGAGCCTCACTAGAGCTGTAGGGAGCACCTCTCCCTGCAGCTACTCGGCATCACTCCCAACAGTTTCTTACGGACTTGGTCCTCTGCGCGCTCTGACCACGATCAAAATCTTGTCTTCAATCGCCCTGTAAGCAATTATGGATCGATTGGTCCACCCACCTTCCTTGGACACTAAAACTGCCCAAATTGCTGCCTGTTCCTTTTCCTACTTGCCTAAACTGTAACCTCTAATCCCTGCACCATCTCTCCAATGCATCGTGATGTTCCTCATACTGACTGCTTCTCTACTGCTCTCTTAATGCCCTGCTTCAAAAGAAAAAGGAAACAAATAATGTATAACTCTTTTATATTCTCTGGTGTGCATCTATCTTGTATTGCTTTTGAGAGCTTTCTGGTTAACATTAAACTTAGGTGTGCTTCCAATTGTGCATCCACCATTTTGTACAGCTTTGATCGAATTTAGGAATGCTTCTTAGAGTGTATCCACCTTTTTCTACTGCTTTTGAGTGCTTTCTGGCTGAAATCGAAAATAGGTGTGCTTCCAACTGTGCATCCACCATTCTGTACTGCTTTTGAGTGCTTTCTCGCTAAAATCGAAAATAGGTGTGCTTCTAATTGTGCATCCACCATTTTGTACTGCGTTTGAGTGCTTTCTGGCTAAAATCGAACTTAGGTGTGCTTCTAACTGTGCATCCACCTGTGTGTTCTGCTTTTGAGTGCTTTTTGGCTGATATCAAACTTAGGTGTGCTTCCAACTGTGCATCCACCTGTGTGTACTGCTTTTGAGTGCTTTCTGGCTAAAATCGAATTTAGGTGTGCTTACTACCAATTTGTTAATGATCTGTAAACCTGGGACTTTTGAGCGTGCTCACTGATTTCTGTCTGCTTGGCCGCCTGGTGTGATTCTTTTGTTTCCCCTCTTGTCTCTGCCCCCATGGTGCTCTCTGTCTCCCCAGTCTTTTCTAACTGCTTCTCCATCTCCTATCCTCTCTCTCTCATAATGTCTGGAAGGAAGAAACTAAAAAAGGCACTCCATTCAACTCTATTTATCATAATCCCCACTGTTCGGATTACATTATAGATCCTGCACGGCCTGTGTATATCCCAATATCCATGCTTGAGGCTCTTTTGACGCTGCTCAGATATCCGCTGAAGGGACCACCACTGTACCCCTGGGACTCGCTAGCATGTGGTCCTTTTGATCCCTGGGCTCTTTGAATTGTTTTCATCGATCTGTTCACCATAGGAAATGCTCTACTGTAGAATGAGACATGATGATACTCCGTTTCGATAGACTGTCATCCATAGACCAGGTTCAGTAACCATGACAGTACCACAGAGTCCACGTTTGTAGCATAACAGCAAGCACCATCTGTACTTCCACCTCGATCCCATATAAGAGGTAACCTCACACACATTGTCATTTCTCATTAATATTCTAGACCCTGCATCTTTAAAACTGCGGGGCCATATACTATTAGATATAGTTAATTGAGATTCAGTCATCTTCTAGCAGATAATGACCTTATCAGTGGATTTTAGACACCACCCTATTTTGATTTCATTATTGCTTATTCCTCCATTAACAGATATACGCCCGATTCAATAAATGGGCTCCTGGTTTGGAGCCTATTCTACCCAGGAGAGTTACTTGTGAAACAAAATTACAATTAAATAGGTCCAGAGAGAAATTTTGCTCAAAAAGCACTCAGGCTCCTTATCACCCTCTGCATCAAAGAAAAAAAACTCACCTTGTCTATTTATGAAAAAATATCATTTTTTTATCTACAAGATTGTATGAATCGACATCAAATGAACATTTTTTCAAGGATATAACATCACAAGGTGGCTAAACCAGACGTACAGACTAAAAGATATATATTTACATCACACAGGGCCAAACATTTTTTGGCGCAACAGTCAATTTGTGTATGTAAGACAAACTCAATCACAGTCGTTGTTTGTCATGACAATTCACATAATACAATATATAACAAAATGATTTGACATAGTGACAACAAAAAAAGGTTGTGGAAGACAATAGTTCTATTAGTGGTTGACAGTGACAATACACTGTGGTTAGGGGTGCGTCTACACCGGGGTGTTTCAGCCGTTTAGGTGGGCCTGTTATGCCTCATCTTGTGCACGTCCTTCATCAGGACAGAATGCTGTACGGTGTGAAGTTAGTGCTGTGGGTAATTATTTCCACAGGCACTATTTTTTAGGAATCTGCTAGGCGTAGTGAGGATCTCAGTGTGGTCCTCCTAGTAGAGGCTTTTATCTCTGTAATATCAGTCTGCTCAGTGATTGTCACTTTCTTTCCTCGCGTGGAAAAACATGTTTTGCGTAGTCCGAAGGGCAGTTGTTTAGTTTTTGCCCGTGATACCTGTCTCTTGCGCTGTCCGATGCAGCAGCTTCACCCTAGCGCCACGGCTCGCACTGTACGTTCAACTATATTTTTCTTTGATACAGAGGGTGATAAGGAACATGAGTGCAGATACACGCCCTACATAAAGAACTAGAGGTTGGAGCCTGGGCGGGACATCGCCTTCCTATTTGTGGGTGAACCTGATACACCTTTCCACAGCATATGATGATTTGAGGTATTTCCATATATTCTCACGTAGTTTGTCTTTTTCTGAATCTCTTTGGAGTGGCTCTTGATTTATTCGTTCTTACAATGTTCTTTATTACAAGCATGTTCTAAGAACTGACACTCAGAGACAGCTAGATCCAGATAGTGCGTTCATTTGACGCACGTGAAGATTTAAGTTCCTATTCATTAATGGAAAGTTGTCCAGCTATATTTGTTGGAACGTGGATGTTCGTGGATGTTCTCCTAGGGACCATCTGATTGGGTTTAATAATATCAATATATCCAATGTCATGGACTAGATTGTTTCTAATACCTATTGTACTGTTAATTGAATTCTAATACTTTTGGACCTAGACTCAAGTGCTTCCTGTCTTAACTTTAAACCTGCAACTGATGAAATAATGGGCTAACTGCATCAATTTACCCGACTCTTTGTTTCCTTTTTTTCTTTTAACTAAGTCCAATCAGGCCCTTTCTGAAGAAGAGGGAATCCTCAAAACGCGTCGGCCGACTTATATTGGACACTATTGCTTGTACATTGTGTGTCTCCTCGCATTTATTATGCTTGTAACATTAAATCATTGTTCTCAAAGAAATAATGTGTTTCAGAACCCATTGTTGTATTAAATTGTGAATTTTACTTGTTTGACTTTTGAATATCTATATTGCCCTTGTGGCGTATGTAGAAAGTGTGCAGGGGACGGGAGGATCCCAAATTTGGGTTCTCTTCTCTTTCTTTATTAAGTAGGGCTTTGTGCCATGGCCCTTTTCACCCCCGCACCTCAAAACATTTATAGCCAGTCACAGCTGGGTTTGTAAAAATATTTGCTACTAGTTGTTCTCCGAGACATTAGGTGTGCACTGCTTATCGCATTCTTTTGTATAGTTGTTACTCCTGAGTTCAAACCCTGGTCTGCCCATCGCAGATACCTACATCAGTGCTTCCTCCAGACAGACTATCACTGACATTCTCTTTGCTGTTCCTTCTTCTAACCTATAGACCCCCCTATATGGTCTCTGTCCTCTCCCCTCTCTACTCCACACCCATTACTGGTGGCACTAGATGGGAAGTGCTCTTGGCTCACTTCGCATCTTCCAAATACACCATTAATGTCAATCACAATGGCTCTATTGTGTCCCAGCGCTCTCAGCCCAACCTCCTCCTTCTTAACAGGTGTCTTCCTTATCTCTGCAACTTCCCCCCTCTCCTATCACCTCTCATTCCCCCTTTCCCTGCCCCTCCAGTGGTGGTACCCCACCCTGCTGCCCCCTCTCTCAAATCTTTTATAGGGTGTAACCAGTTTAATTTAGCTAACCTCCAATGTCTCTCTGCTATCAAACACTCCTATGAAATCTGTCACCTCCTTGAAGACCTTGCCGTCCTTGCGCTCCCTGAGACATGGTTCAAGGCTAGCTCCATCCCTGCTTTTGACACTCTTCTCCCTAAGGGCTACACAATACTGTCCAATCCCAGGCCCTCCGAGCCTGCTGGTGGAGTGGCTCTGATCTTCCCTAAGTGGGTTCCTGCCTCCATCATCCCCACTCAAACCTACTCATCCTTTGAAAGCCTAGTCTGCAGGCTATTTGTCTCGCCTACTTTCTCTCTTACTCTGCTACCATCTACAGGTCCCCTGCCCCTCCCCCCCCTGCACTGACCTCCCTCTTCCTCTCAGAAAGGGCTGACCTGTCCTCCTCTCTTCTTGCCTCCTCCACCAAACATATCTTCTTTGGGGACTTCAATATCCATCTCGATTCTCCTGATGTGGCCACTGTTCTCTTCCGTGACCTCTGCAACACCCTTTCCCTCACTATCCTTCCCTCTGGCCCAACCCACTCTTCAGGACACACCCTCTCAACAGACATTCCTCTCTGCAACCCTCTCACTACCCTTCTCTCCTGGTCCGACTACTCTCTCTTCTCTTCCCTCCTTGACCGCCCCTGTCCTCTGATGCCTCTGCCCGCATAGCCAGGCTCCTTATCAGTCATTCGGCCGATGAAGTGGGTGTCAGTCACTGCATTTGCCTCTTCCTTCCTCCCTCCTACACCCCCTTCACTTGACTCTCTTTCTGACTTTGTTCTAGCTAACCTCCAGCTCTCTATCTCTAACACCCTGGACATCCTTGCCCCTGTCATGTGGATCTGCATGAAGCCTGCCTCCAAATGCAACTCTTGGTATGACTCCGACTTGGCCACTTTGAAATGCAAGTGCAAAGCTGCAGAGCAGAAGTGGCAGGCATCTAGCTCATCCTCTGACAAACTGGCCTACCGTCTACTCCAAAGGCAATACCGTCTCTCCATGTGCTCCTCTGCAACCACTCATTTGCCACTGGCTCCTCCCCTCAACCCCTTAAACACTCTCTTGTGCACCTTCTCCCGAAAAAGCCATCTGCTGACCCTTCTTGCCCATCTAACTATCGCCCTATCTCTATGACTCCTTTTTTGGTCAAACTCATGGAGAGGCTGGTCATCCCCCAACTGACCGCCACCCTGAAATGGCTGGCTGCCTCCATGACCACCAGGCTGGTTTCAGGGCAGCCAGAGGCATGGAAACTGCTCTCCTGAACACTTGTGAAGACCAAATCTTAAACCTGGACTTTAACACTCCGTCTGTTCTGATCCTCCTCAATCTTTCCTCTGCTTTTGACACAGTCAACCACTCCATCCTCATAAACCGTCTCCATGATACCCCTTTCCCTCTCAAACAGACCTTCCCAAGTGAAAATGGGCCCTTTTCTCTCCTCCACCTCACTGTCACGCTGTCTCCTCATTCTGTCCCTTTTTCACAAGCATCTAGGTCAGACAATACTCACACTCTATCTAGGACAGGCAACACTCACAATACAGCAGTTACCCCAGTCAGGTTTCCACTCCATGTCCCTCACAGTGGACGGGTGTCACGTGAGCGGGTTTACCCCAAGGCCCACATATGCAGACTCAAGGGTTCCCCGTTCCTTCACTGGCGTCTGCCATGGCGTCTGCAAGAGGGAGCTCGCAGGCGCCGGCTACAGGACGCTGCCCACAGAAAATCAATTCCGCGATCTGGAGACTATTGAGATAAAAACAACGCTCACGTGTCGCGTCTGCGGGTCACGTGACGCGTTCATCCGTCTCACTCGCAGATCAGGTGACGCGGAAGCCTCCGCTACTTAAGCGCTGAACTTCCGCACGTCCGTGCTTCACAGCTGTTCTTTGGAGGACTCTGTACGGCATTTGGATACCTTGTGTTTCACGGCCCTTGACTCTTGGACTGTTTTCGGATTTGCTTTGCTCACGTCTTTAGCTCTGTTTGCTGGATCATCTCGAACTCGGAATGTCTTTTGGACTGTCTTGGATTACCCTGAATTGGACTTGGCATGTTTTCCTCTTCACTGCATTACTTTATCAAGTACTTTGGATTTTGGTCCTTTCGTTTCATCAAGTTACAGGAGGGCAAGTTGGGTTATAACCCAGCCTACAGTTCTTCTCCCCACTGTCATCGGGGAAACCAGCTCACGTGCCCCTCCACGGAATTATCAACCATCGTAGGTTTTGGGCTTCCTCACCCATCAGTTTAGGTAAGCCATGCTCTTTATTCTGCTTGTTTGCTTGTACTGTGCTCAGTTGATTGCTAATAAAGGTTTTCCTTTACAGCTGCCATGGGTTTCAACATTTTCCGTGGATCCGAGCTTCAAGAACTACCCACCTGTGGCCTCAATGATCGCATAGGGAGTTATCTTGTATTCTCTCTCTCTGGTACTTGGGGACGGAGGTTTCAATACTCTTTGCGACAATCAAGCAACCTGACACTCACTCTCTACCTGCAGCATCCTTCAGGGCTCTATCCTGTTGCCATGGCTCTTCAACATCTACCTGGCACCTCTGGCCCACCTGATCTACACTTTCTCCCCTCATTTCCAGTTTTACGTAGATGAAACACAGCTCTCTTTCAAGCTGCCTTCCTCTACCTCCTCCTCCCTCATGCCTGACTGCCTTAGTGCTATTGACATGGTGCTCTGCCAGTGATCTCTGCCTTAATGCCAGTAAGACAGAGATCCCTCTCATTGGGATGCCTGCTCCTTGTGTGCCCCCACTCTCTTGCCAGACTCCCTGGTTCCTCTCCCCTTACCCACTTGTGAGGCAAAAAACCATGGGATCATCTTTGACTCCTCTCTCTCTTTCTCTCCTCACATCGCAGACCTTGCCAAGAAGTCCAATATTCAGTTGCATCTCCTTAGGGGCATTCTACCTTTCCTCACCTTCTCCCAGAAGCTCAGCGTCTCTAGAGGCCTGGTTCTCTCTAGGCTAGACTTGTGCAACAGCCTCTTCTTCAACCTGCCGCTTTCCTCCCTTCACCCCTTCAACTAATCCAGAATAGGACTGCAGGGTTTATCCTTAGCCTCAAGCCCAGGGACTGCATCTCTCCAGCCCTAGAATCTCTCCACTGGCTCCTGGTAACTGCAAGGATCAAATTCAAGACACTGTGCACCATCAACAAGGCTGTCTGGGGCCTGGGACTTCTTCACATCTGGCTTTCCCTCCCTAAATACCTCCCGGCCAGAGTCCTTCGGTCTTCTGGCCCCAACTCTCTGCAGGTCCAACTTTTCACCAAGCAGAGAGTGGGGGTTAGATCCCTTTCCAAGTGATGTGCCATCGTGTGAAAGTTGTTCATTGAATCCACAGGTGCTTCACAATAACTAGCCAAGCGCTGATTCCATAGGTAGCTCACAGGAACTAGCCAAGTGATGTTCTCTCATGTGAAAGTTGTTCATTGATTCAATAGGTAGCTCACAGGAATTAGCCAAGTGATGTACTCTCGTGTGAAAGTTGTTCATTGATTCGATAGTTAGCTCACAGGAACTAGCCAAGTGATGTACTCTCATGTGAAAGTTGTTCATTGATTCAATAGGTAGCTCACAGGAATTAGCCAAGTGATGTACTCTCGTGTGAAAGTTGTTCATTGATTCGATAGTTAGCTCACAGGAATTAGCCAAGTGATGTACTCTCGTGTGAAAGTTGTTCATTGATTCGATAGTTAGCTCACAGGAACTAGCCAAGTGATGTACTCTCATGTGAAAGTTGTTCATTGATTCAATAGGTAGCTCACAGGAACTAGCCAAGTGATGTACTCTCATGTGAAAGTTGTTCATTGATTCGATAGGTAGCTCACAGGAACTAGCCAAGTGATGTACTCTCGTGTGAAAGTTGTTCATTGATTCGATAGTTAGCTCACAGGAACTAGCCAAGTGATGTACTCTCATGTGAAAGTTGTTCATTGATTCGATAGGTAGCTGACAGGAACTAGCCAAGTGATGTACTCTCGTGTGAAAGTTGTTCATTGATTCGATAGGTAGCTGACAGGAACTAGCCAAGTGATGTACTCTCGTGTGAAAGTTGTTCATTGATTCGATAGGTAGCTGACAGGAACTAGCCAAGTGATGTACTCTCGTGTGAAAGTTGTTCATTGATTCGATAGGTAGCTGACAGGAACTAGCCAAGTGATGTACTCTCGTGTGAAAGTTGTTCATTGATTCGATAGTTAGCTCACAGGAACTAGCCAAGTGATGTACTCTCATGTGAAAGTTGTTCATTGATTCAATAGGTAGCTGACAGGAACTAGCCAAGTGATGTACTCTCGTGTGAAAGTTGTTCATTGATTCGATAGTTAGCTGACAGGAACTAGCCAAGTGATGTACTCTCATGTGAAAAGTGTTCATTGATTCGATAGGTAGCTCACAGGAATTAGCCAAGTGATGTACTCTCGTGTGAAAGTTGTTCATTGATTCGATAGGTAGCTCACAGGAATTAGCCAAGTGATGTACTCTCGTGTGAAAGTTGTTCATTGATTCGATAGTTAGCTCACAGGAACTAGCCAAGTGATGTACTCTCGTGTGAAAGTTGTTCATTGATTCGATAGGTAGCTCACAGAAACTAGCCAAGTGATTTACTCTCGTGTGAAAGTTGTTCATTGATTCGATAGTTAGCTCACAGGAACTAGCCAAGTGATGTACTCTCATGTGAAAGTTGTTCATTGATTCAATAGGTAGCTCACAGGAATTAGCCAAGTGATGTACTCTCGTGTGAAAGTTGTTCATTGATTCGATAGGTAGCTCACAGAAACTAGCCAAGTGATGTACTCTCATGTGAAAGTTGTTCATTGATTCAATAGGTAGCTCACAGAAACTAGCCAAGTGATGTACTCACATGTGAAAAATGTTAATTGATTTAATAGACAGCTCACAGGAACTAGCCAAGTGATGTACTCTCGTGTGAAAGTTGTTCATTGATTCGATAGTTAGCTCACAGGAACTAGCCAAGTGATGTACTCTCATGTGAAAGTTGTTCATTGATTCGATAGTTAGCTCACAGGAACTAGCCAAGTGATGTACTCTCATGTGAAAGTTGTTCATTGATTCGATAGGTAGCTCACAGGAATTAGCCAAGTGATGTACTCTCGTGTGAAAGTTGTTCATTGATTCGATAGTTAGCTCACAGGAACTAGCCAAGTGATGTACTCTCATGTGAAAGTTGTTCATTGATTCAATAGGTAGCTCACAGGAATTAGCCAAGTGATGTACTCTTGTGTGAAAGTTGTTCATTGATTCGATAGGTAGCTCACAGAAACTAGCCAAGTGATGTACTCACATGTGAAAAATGTTAATTGATTTAATAGACAGCTCACAGGAACTAGCCAAGTGATGAACTCTTGTGTGAAAATTGTTCATGATTCTATAGATACCTGCATAGCTCTGCTCTGTGGAAACAGTAATAGCCTGAATTTGCTGTGTGTGAAATGTACATCGAGATTCATGATGGAAGTCATAATATCCCATTCTCCTCTATGTGAGGAAGCCATAGAAACGGCTTCTGGTGTTCTTGTCCCATGAGGATTAGATGCATTAGACATTTTACCACTGGGTGCTTTCCTCTTGTGGCACACAAACAACTCTCCATGCAACAAAGCCACATCGCCCATCCAATGAGCTCTCACCCACGAGGCACCATTCTGGGTGTCAGATTGCTGGAGTTCTGACAGTTGAAACAGACCATATAAGCATGCGATGAGCCAGGCCTGAGCACAAGCAGCAGGGGCTTGACCACTCACCTTATCCCAATTCAAATATGACTAATGCGAGGCAGGAGGTCAACAGCCAAGGCATCTTTATTTGTCACCAATTGATATGTCTCTGAGTGGGTACAAATGGCTGCATAGCAGGGAAACTTGCAGAAATCTTTCTTTGTGCTGGTACTTGACCCAGTGTCCCATTTAAGTCAGAGGGCGTGCCTTTTATTGACAGACCACAATGTCACTGGTCATGTTCTATTAATGAATTGATGTGGATGTGTGAATGTCTGTGGCCTCTCCTCAACAGGAGGAAGCAGTGACCAAACTAGGCACTGCGCTCTGCAGAATCTATGATTCTTAAACATTTGGATGACTGATTCTGGAATGTCAACTGACCTTGCAGCAGCTTAGTACAGCATCTCCTGCTCCCTCCCCTGTCTGTGGATACTGAAGTCACTAGGCCTGAAATGAGTACTCTGAATAGAAAGAAGATTGAGGTACCTGAAAACCCTGGCAGTGAGCTGGAGAATACCCCTGGTGTCAGTGACATCTATGCACTTTTATTGAAGGTTTCCCAGCATGTGGGTGAAAAGAAGTTTTCCATGAATGAACTGACTTCAAAAGTTAACCTTCTGGACACCCGAGTTACAGAAGTGGAATCTGGTAACTCAGCTTTGGCTTCAGAGGTGGCAGCGAGTTTTAGAGCCTACAATGACCTGCGGGGAGAATTATCCAATTACAAGAAACAGAACATGAACTTGGAAGTGGCAAGTAGAAACCTCAACCTTCGGTTATTGGGCTTGCAAGAAGATGCTGAATTGGATAAGAGCTTGGATACATGAGTCCCTGGGGGGCTGGCTGAAGTGCTCGGGAAGAAGATTGTCTTTTCTGAAGATTTGGATTATTCATACAGAGCCGGTAAATTTGTTACTGGTAAATCAAGACAGATCATTTTGGTGCTCATAAAAGTAAGCACAAAGGAAAAAATCCTGAAGGCAACAAGGGATAAAGGCAAACTATCTTTGGATGGAAGAGCCCTGGCTATTTACCCGGATTACCCCACAGAAAAAGTGGAGAAGAGGAAGGCATTCAAAGAAGCAAAGGATTTATCTGTGGGCAAAAACATTAAGGTCATCTTGGTGAGGCTTTCACTTTTGAAGTTATTCTTTGAAGGGGGAATGAAGAGCACAGAAGACCCTGCAGAGGATGAACTATGGCTCAGTGGAATGCAACCAGCAAGGATGTTTCAAACAAGGCAATTTCTTTATTTTTAAATGTGATTTAGACATTGGGTTGTGAGGCCAAAACGTTTATTTTGCAAAATATTATTTTCAATTTACTAGTGTTATATTTGGATTATTTATGAATAGATATTTGAGATTACCGTTGCTTATAACGGCTCCTGCATGGAATTGAATGCGTACGTATGTGCGATTGTGTGGATTATAAGGTGCCTTCCTCTAATAGGAAGTGAGAGTCTAACATGGAAATGACGGAGATTGTTCTGGTGTGACCACTGAGAGGCTTTTAGAATTCCTGTAATGTGCCAGGCAGCAAAATGGGCAGGTGAGGAGGAACGTGGGGGATGTGCAGACAATTCTTTGTTAATATAACCCATGTGTCCCTCTACGAAAAGTTTTGTTAATGGAGTAGGCAGTTCGCAATGTGGTGAAATGAACCCCTGAATAATTACCTAATTAGTGGACCAACGCGGAATGGTGCGTCTTCGTCTCGGACCGATTCTGGGAGTATGAAGAGGGCACATAGTATGGGCGGGTGCGCAGCATGTATGGGGCCACACTTATCTACTTACACTGGAGCTGTAGGGCCATTCCAATTAAGCTTCTCTCTCTGGTGATCCATTCCGTGGTGACAGCAAGGATGAGGGAGCAGGTTTGGTCCATTAAAGGGGTAAGATATGAGGTCAGGTGTTCCTCGTTGGTGCATTACGAATTTCCTTCTCGCATGTACAGCTATAATGTACTGCTGAGTCCCAAGCTGCAATATATGCTTTTTCACCACTGAGGGGTTAATCAGAGCATGAATAGAGTCAGTCTGGAGAGACTTAAGGTGGAATTTGCGGATGAGGATGCAGAATTATTAGAGATATGATAACGTGTGTATGTACAATGGACAATTAACGACTAACATGCAGTTGAACATTGCTGTAGCGCTCCTTCAAGTCATCAGTATAGTTCCGGGGGACGTTGGGGACATTGTGATGGTAGACCTTTGCTTATTATCAATCTGTTTTAAGCTGGCTGAAGGTTGGAGGGAGGTGAATGTACCTTATTTAATGTAACAATAATGATGGAAGCACCTTTGGTTGATTTTATTTCTTTGGACTTTTGGGAGAGGGGTCCTTGATCTTTGCCTTCCTTTACATCGAATGGGTACATGCATCTCCAGTGCCAAATCATAGTCGTACCATATTCACTAGACACTCCATGTTCCATTGTTACCCTGCAAACCTTCTGGCACCTATTAGTGCCGCTAAAACTATGTTTCCATCGATGAGCTATCAATATTACTTCAAATGAGCCCCGTAAATATACTCATGTTAGAAGTTAGAAGTGATTAGTTATGGTTTTATATGGCACTTGTATTTCTCATTCGGATTCCATAATTTGCCAGGAACTAGAAAGCATTTTAATGTAGGGAACGTAGTGGGATTGGGAAGTGATACATTCCATATAGTCTGGGATAAAGTAGTCAGGCAGCGATTGGAGTTCATTTGAATGTTTTGTACAACACAGAAGTAATAGAAACATTATACAATGTCCACTAATTTATAGCTCATGCTGGAGAGGTAAGGCGGCAGAGGGTAACAATTAGGTAGGAATAGGTTAGTTGCAATATCACTATGATTAATGTTGTACTATTAATATGGGGGAAAACACATTTTTACGTTTTGAATGCATGCATATGGTTTGATTTTAACAATTTCAAAGGAATAATGAGGAGTAGACAGGGAGGTTTCAAATGACGCTAGCTTATTGATTGATAGAAGAGTTGAATTGTCCTAGAAGGAGTAGTATAGGTCTAACTGTAAGGTGCTAAGAGTTGAGAGGTTAAAATATGTGACGTGAAGAACTTGACAATTGTAGATAGAACAAATATTGGGGATGGGGGCAAGGGGTTCTCATCGCATATTGAACAGCAGTGAGGTACTTTGGGGTTCAGTTTGACAAAACCAAGTTGTTTTGTGTGTTTTTGTGTTTGTTTGTTAGTTGTTTGTTTGTCTCTATTTATGGGCTGTGTGCGTGCATTCTCACAGGTTTGCATACAGACAAATTGCCAATGATGAACTGATCCAAGGATTGTCTAAAGGTGGTCTCTGTAATGTTAATGCAGCAAATTGTACAAAGAAAAGCAACATTATCTTGAATCGTTTAAATGAGATGGAGGCTGATATAGCATTAATACAAGAGACTTACTCATTGGAAAACAATGCAGAAAAATTGAGACGAGGATGGTTAGGTAATGTTTATTGCTCACCTTATACTTCCAGTTCTAGAGGGGTCTGTACATTAGTGTGGAAGAATTTGCCTATAACTGGAATTTCTTGTAAAAAAAAGACGATGAAGGGAGGATAGTGTGTATTACCATGAATGTACAGAATTCGATATACAGTATTTCCAATGTTTATGCTCCTAATGGGGGGGGTGGATCATTCTTTGTCTCTTTGGCTCAGTTTATACAGAATCTGGGCCAATATAACCTCATCTTGGGGGCAGATTTTAATGTGACATTGGATCCACTGTTGGACAGAAGTGTTAGCTCACCATGTTCTGAGGCGGGGGTTAAACGTAGAGCTATGGATAATCTTATGGTAGAGTTCCATTTACTAGATATATGGAGATTGTATCATCCACAAGACAGGTGTTACACATTCCATTCTGGGCATCATAATACAGACTCACGTATTGATCTGCTTTTAGCATCTCATATGTACACACAAAATGTAAAAGGGTGGGAAATCAGCAATATCATGATATCTGACCATGCACCAGTTTCAATTGAGTTGCCATTAACCTTCAATGCCGAAATCTAGCTTCTGGAAAATGAACACTACACAGCTTGATGATGTAGAGACCGTGGACAAAATTGTGGAGGAAAGTTTTTTGTTGAAAAGAACTGAACAGATTGGCCTTTCAAGCAAAAAGGGAAAGATGAGAGAGGAGGAGGTAAGGTTATTAAATGAAGAAATTGATCAAAATTGAAGAGCTACATATGATAAATTCAACTGCAGAATTACGTTCAGAATTAAAACTCAAGAAATGTAAACTAGAGAAAATGCTTTTGGAAAAAGCAGAGAGGCCACTATTTAGAACAAGAAGCAATTACTATGAAGGTGGTGAGAAGTGTAATTGGCTAAGGTAAGGGTGATATGGGTCATGGAAAGTGAGAGATTGATCAGTGCAATTATAGGACTATCAGGAGTAACCACATTTAAGCCAACGGAAATCAACAAGGAGTTTAGATATTATTACTCAAAACTGTATACTTCTGAGGCAGGAACGAATGAAGAAGATTTAAAGGATTACATTGAAGACTGTATTTAAAGAAAATAAACAATGCAAAGAGAATACGTTTGGACGCTGATCTTAATGTGGAGGAACTAAAGAGAGCTACCTACCACCTGAAAGTAGGGAAATGTCCAAGTCCAGATGGCCTACCAGTGGAATTGTACAAAATTATGCCAGATGTGGTATATGAACTAATACTTGCAATGCTGCATTCTTCAAAGAATAAACACCTCAATTTCTCTATCTCTGGAGAAAGGCAGACCCACATTAGAATGGAGTAGTTATAGACAAATAAGCCTAATTAACACAGACAATAAAATATTTGCAAAGGCATTGGCTATGCGATTGGTGAACATGTTATCTGAGATTGACCCTGGATAGGCGGGCTTTATCAAGGGGAGGCATGCATCAGAGAACATGCGCAGGCTGATTCTGACCTTGTATTCGAGTCAGAAATTGACAACAGATGTGGTGGTCCTGTCTCTAGATGCAGAGAAGGCATTTGATTGCATAGAACGGAACCTCTTGCAAACGACTTTGAAAGGTTTTGGCCTAGGTGAAACTCTGCTTTGGTGGATACATCTTTTATACTTGAAACCCACAGCCAGTGTGAATACGAATGGTCTGTCATCCAAGAGTTTCGAGCTGGGAAGAGGTACGAGACAGGGATGTCCACTGTCACCAATGCTGTTCGTCCTCGCGATGGAACCTTTAGCAGAGAGGATCAGAAGTGATCCATTAATCAAAAGAATCCAATTCGGTGTAGCATTGCAAAAGCTGTGGTTATATGCAGACCACATGTTGTTGGTGACATGTGATGGCAATGTGACAAATGGACAAATGGACACATTTCATGACTTCTCAGGATAAAAGATAAACTGGTTGAAATCAGAAGCCATCGCAGCATCGGTCGGATGTACAAGTCAGCAAATAAGTAGCTACGGTTTCAGTTGGAGCCCAGAGAGAATGAAAAATGTGGGCATCTGGTTAACTAGAGACGTGGATCGCAGAATGGAAGTGAATCTGAATAGTATTCTGGACAATCTGAAGAAAGACATAGATAGATTGTCTGAATTCAAACTAAGCCTATGGGGGAGAGTTAACGCAATCAAGATGGCTACCGCTCGGTGCATGAATTACGTCCCGAGTATGATTCCGTTATCTACACAGAAAAAAGAAATGAACACATTTAAGAGTATGGTACAGTCTTTCTTATGGGAAGGAAGACAACCACGCTTGAAGTTATGGAAGCTACTGCTGCCACCAGAAAGAGGAGGTTTGGGAGTTCAGACTTTAAAAACTATCTTCTGGCTTTCACAGCGAAGACACTTGCTTCCCTTCATTGAAAATTCAACAGATGTTTGGAAGCAGGCGGAGACAAGTAGATGTACGCCACTTTCACTGAGGGCGCTTATGACACCGGTAGAGGGAAATGGATGTAAATCATACCCACCAGCCAAATTCTTGAGGGAATGTTAGCAAAGCCTCATGAAGTTGGCCAAAGGAAATGCATTCTGCTCCAAAGATTTGTCATTATGGCTTAACCCGGGGATTGAGTTGGACGGAAAACCGATGTTCTGGGTAAACTGGTTCCTGTGTGGTATCCAGTGGCTTGGCAACCTGTTTAAGGATAAAAAGTAGATCACTTTAATAGTTTGATCGTTGAAAAAGGGACGAAAGGCTGCTCGTATGCAGAATATCGGAGACTAAAGAGGACAATTGGTGGGAGAATCCCAGATGAAAGATGTCTGGTCATATTGCTTCAAAGGTATACAAAGACCTTGCTAAATGCAATGAGGTTAACAAAGATCTACTCAGAAAATGGTCAGAAGCAATAGGTTCAGAAATTAGTGTGGGTAGATGGGACAATTTATGCAGGAATGTGAGCATGACATTGATTAATATTTTGATCTGCCTTACCCTTTCTCCAAGGTTTAACAGAGTACACTGGACTCCGCTTAAACTCCATGCAAGGGGTTTGTTGGAGTCTGAGGCATGTTGGAGGTGCAAACATATGGAGGGCACATTTGAACACCTGATGTGGGAGTGCAGTGTTTTGAGGGTATTTTTGAAAGAAATCGCAATAAATGTGAACAAAGTTTTTATGTTAGATATCAATTACGATTATACAACCATTGTAATGGGGGAAGAGAATTGAATAGCTGACTTGTCATACCCGCAGAGGTTCTGGTTCTTCAGGGCATGACTGACGGCAAACCTATATTGCGAGAATGGAAAAATGAGCAAGCACCATCGCCCAATGCACAACTTATCGAATGTCCTTAATGGAGAGGCTGATTATGTACAGGAATAAGAAGAGAAACCTATACGAAGGCATTTGGGGGAGGTTTTTGGAGTTGTTTTAATGCAACTACTTTCTATACATGTAATCCGTGATCTGGACTGTGAATTCTTTGAGTAAATAGTTCACTGGTGCACTGTACCTGCGGGGCAAGAGGGTGGGGCGGGTGTGTTTGCATATGTTTCTGTGAAATATCTTTCTGCTTGTAATGTGTGCTTATTTACCAATAAATATGTGAATACAAAAATAACATTTGGATGACTACCACTGCATAAGGTCTCTGCTTTCTATATGCAGGATTTTCTCTTTGGCAGCCAAAAAAAATCAAGCCACCGACCACTGGAGTTAAATATTATAACTCTTATACTGGTCAAGTATGGTTGGTGCCTGTGCAATCTGCGCAATCTGGTTAGGTCAAGCTTGTGCAGTGGATCTCAGAGGGAGCTGTAGCAACGCCTGGGATGGAGTCCTTAGCCACTACATATTGCATTTCAGGCAAGTGTCAACATGCAGAAGATACCTGCACTTGCACGTTATTTGTTCCAGCCATAGCAGAAGTGCATGCAGGAGCCGTAGCTCCAGTGCACATGGCAAGTGCAAATATCACTAAGAGTGTGTGAAACGTACATGTCAAGCACAAGCAGTGTATGGCCGTCAACCTTAATCTAACTGCTGGGCCCAGTTACAAATCATGTCCAACTGCACCTTGAAGTTTTCAGGGTGCTCTGCTGGTGGGTTCAAGTACCACCTACTTGGCAGTCCATGTGTGCACTGCATCTCCTTGATTCTATACCCAAGCGGCATTGGCACTTATTTCCTGATGCAAAACATTTATGCTTTAAACTCTGATCAATGGATACTTAGGTCGACTCTGACCACTCACGTAGCTTTAGCCCTCGAACCCTGCTCTATTTATTTCTAAAGGGTTTTCTTTCAACAAACTCATAAGAGCACAGTGAAAAAATACATTACATTAACAGCACAGATAAACATGATCTTTGTAATTGGAGGAAACCAAATACTGTATCTTAATGAAACGACTACGAAAGATTAGACAACTGACGGAATAGTAAACGTTAACAACGATCAGGAAATACTGAAATTATATATAATCTAGAATGCTGAATGAGAAAATGTGAAGAAGTTAAGTCAAATGGGAAATAGTGCAGGTGGAAAATAATATAAAAAGATGTTAAAATACTGTCAATGATCTAAACTCATGTTAATCATAGATTTAAGGGTAGGTCACCATCGTCCAGTTGACAATTGGGAAACACAAGCTTATCAGCGTAGTTCTATGTAATGTGCACATAGGATGCTAAACATATCTTGTGCAACATGGCAGAAGGTGCGATACACACGAACACTTATTACCCTGTGATAGATGGAGCAGCACCCCTTTAAAAGTAACTGTTTCCTTCCCACTTTAGTAAAGATTCTTACAGTGGATTCCTGCCCTAACCCCGTCATACCCCAGCGCCTCTATCTATCATGTTCATTTATTTCAAATCTGCTGAAGACACTCAATATTTTGTCATTTCATAGTGTGTGGGCATTTGGATGTCAGAATTCCAGACTTACTTGAGCCCCAGCATCCAAGATCGGAAGCAGGCTTCAGCGGATTGGATGTTGGGGCTTAGGAAGGTCTGAAATTCTGACAGCCAAATGTCCAACCTATACTTTTCTTTTAATTCTGCGAACGGAAGCAGGCATCAGCCGATTGGCTGGTGTGGCTTACGTAAGTCTAGGAATCATTCTGACAGCCAAATGTCCGGCCACACAAACTATAAAATGATGAGAAATGTAGTGCCTCCGGCAGATTGCAAGTAAATGAACATTATAGATAGGAGTTCCTTGCCGCACAGCCACTATTCCTCTTGTATAATCTATATGATCGAGTTTGTGTGAGAATCTTCATTTTCACAAGCGGTTGAAATGGGTTTAGCCTGTAAAGGTTTACGATAGGGCTGAAATTCCCAGCATTATTTGCACAGGTCAAGTGCCTTCAGGAAAAGCTCAAGCCTAATTAGTCCATCGGGCATGCTTGAAGACATGCAGGCCAGAGGTTTGTGCTCCTCCAATTGAAGTTGATGTGTATGTAGCCATTGTCGAACAGAACATTTTTTTATTATACTCACAGTAGAGCTTCCAGGAACGGCAAGCCAGGTGACAGGCGAGGATATACATAACAACACCTGTAAAACCCATTAAATAGAGGTTTAAAAAATATAGCCAAAAGTCCATAGCTTCTAAGGGCATTTTACTGAAAACAACCTAAAAGCATTCTAAAGCCATGGATAAAAAATACAGGGAAAGGATTTCAAATCCCTCTGCAAGGATTACACTATTCCACCCTCCGTGCTCTGACGCATCTACTTATCCTGGCCAAACAAATATGATGGGCAGCACAGACTGGTATTAGGCGCTCTGCTGAAACTCAATGTTGTGATAGACTCGGTGTATCACCAACACAGGAATAGTTGAAAGGTTACATGAGAAAATTATATGAATGTATATGGTGGGTGAGGAGCTGAGATTGGTGACCTGGAATGTTAATGGTTTGAACAATGTCAAGAAAAGAATGAAAATCTTACGCTTCTTGAATGATCTCAAGGGTGATGTGTGTCTCCTACAGGAGACTCATCTGACAAAGGATGAAATTGAAAAATGGAAGAAAAGTTGGGTGGGGCAGGTCTATGGTGCCTCATTTAATACCTAATCAAGGGGAGAAGTAGTTTTAATCTGAAAAAATGTACCGGTCAGAGTTCGGAGGGAGGTGTCTGATAAAGAGGGGAGAATAATTGCTCTGCTGCTTGATGTGCAGGGGCTTGATGTGTCCTTGTTTAATATCTATGCACCCTCAGTAGATGATGGCTCCTTCTTCAGAAAAGTGGTGCAAATATTGCAGGATTTGGGATCCAATAATGTTGTATTGGGTGGAGATTTTAATATTGTTTTGGATGAGTCAGTAGATAGGAGTGGAAGTCATTCTAGGGGTGGTACGGGCCGGCAACATTTGGCCTTGGCGGACTTGATGTTGGAACATAATTTGCAAGCCTGTTGGAGACTGGAACATCCCTTGAATAGGGAGTACAGTTTTTACTCGGGTGCACATTCAGTGTACTCAAGAATAGATATGTTTTTTTTTCTGCTGGTCGGATGACGGAGTGGTGTGACACATGTGAAATTGGTAACATACTCTTAACGGATCATGCGCATGTGGTTTTAAAGTTGCAGCTGTGATATATGCTGAATGTACATACATTTTGGAGGATGAATGTTTCATTGCTGCAGAGGGATGATGTGTTGGAGACAATTGAGGAAGGAAGTGGAATATTTTGTGGAGTGTAACCATGATGGCGTGATGCGTCCAAGTGTTGTCTGGGAGGCTTTGAAATGTACGATACGGGGCCATCTGATTGGTGTGTCAAGTGGGCTTCGGAAAGAGAGCGTTGAAAGGGAGGCATTGTTGGAGACTAAACTTACCAAATTGTCGAGGAGGGTGATGGTAGATCCTGTTTGTGGGGAGGCAATTGGTGAACTTAAAAGGGTGAGGAGAGAATTCAATTTGCTCATTGATGAACGTAATGATTAGAGTAGGTTCTATTTAAAATGCGCCTACTATGAGAAGGGTGAAAAATGCGACAGGTGGTTGGCATATAGGTTGAGGAAACGGGAGGCTGAGCGTTCTATTCCTTCGATTAGGACTCATGACGGCAGCATTAGCTATCATCCGTGTGTGATAAACAACATTTTCAAAGACTTTTATGAGGAACTTTATAAGAATGACTCTGGGGTATCAGGTGGGGGTGCAGAATTTCTGGAAAAGGTGACCCTGTCTAGGATTAATGTGGATGATTCAACGTTACTGGAGGAGGATTTTTCATTGGATGAGGTTAGGATGGCGATAGGTAAGCTGAATGCTGGGAAGGCCCCAGGTCCAGATGGGTTCCCGGCAGAGTTTTATAAGATCCTGCCGGATTCGGCTTTGCGATTGTTGCTGGATGTGTATGTGGAGTCGCTTACCATAGGATTACTTCCCGAGACTACTCGTCATGCTTTGATATCGGTATTCTTGAAAGGAGGGAGGGATGAAACTCTGCCTTCCAGTTATAGGCCCATTAGTCTTGTTAATGTTGATAATAAGATTCTGGTGAAAATGTTAGCTTGCAGGTTGGAGCGTCTGCTTCCGTCCGTGATACATGGAGATCAATCTGGTTTTGTGAAGGGTAGGAAGACCTCCAGTAACATCAGGAAGATTTTACGTATTATATCGAAAGCGAGTGGTCAGGAAGGGGATAGTGCGATTTTATCTTTGGATGCTGAGAACGCGTTTGATAGGGTGAACTGGGACTTTCTCTATGCGGTGTTGGAAAAGATGGGTTTTGGTATGAGGTTTATTTCCTGGATCAGGCTGTTATATAGTGAGCCGACTGCAGAGGTGGTCACCAATGGTATGAGGTCGGGGAGAATTAGAATGGAGAGGGGTACAAGGCAGGGGTGCCCTCTGTCGCCTCTTCTATTTGTGTTGGCTTTGAAACCACTGGTCGAGTTTATCAGGAGGGCTGAAGGCGTGGTGGGTCATTCGTGCTGGGGGTAACGCAGAAGATTTGGTTGTTTGCGGATGACATGCTTTTAGTCCTTAGTGATCTCAAGAGGTCTATACCGGTATTGATGGAGGTTATGGCGGAGTTTGGTCTTTGTTCTGGATACAAAATTAATTGGATGAAATCAGAGATTATGCCGTTGACACATTCTGTTGATAGGAGGTTTGTGGTGGATTTGGGCTTCAGGTGGTGGCCGGGTAGATTGCTGTACTTGGAGGTTTGGCATACTCCGGAGATTGGTGACAAGGTTAAGGAAAATGCGCGGGTCGTGTGTAATGGTTTGCGGACGGATCTTGAGAGATGGAGTCTCTTCTGAATCTTTCTTTGTGGGGGAAGGTGAATGCGTTAAAAATGGTTTCTACCCCGAGAATTAATTATGTTTTGAGCATGGTCCCTTTGATGTTCCCTATGACGTTTTGGAGAGATTTGGACAGGTTGTTGCAGGAGTTCTTGTAGGATAGGAAGCCCCAGAGGTTGACATTGTGGAAGTTACAATTGCCATTACACAGGGGTGGTCTTGGGGTGTCAAATTTCAGAGCATATTACCTAGCTTTCTTTTCTGAATTTTTGGTTCCCTTTGTGGAGGATTTGCAGGATGTTTGGGTAGAGGCAGAAACCAGTTTCAATGGACCTCTTACTCCAAGATCTGTGTTGACGTCGGTCTCCAGGAAGAGTTGTGGACGTGATTTGCTAATGGATGCCATGAGGAGCACCTGGAAGGGTTTGTGTCGCTATTTGGATCTGGATGCTTTGAGGGAACCTGGTGCCTCGGTGTGGCTAAACTCGGCTATCAAGATAGATGGCAAGGTGATTTTTTGGGCAGATTGGTTTCTAGGAGGGGTGAGGTGGATTGGTGATCTGTTTACAAACGGTCGCTGGATGAACAGGGAATTGCAGCAGCAGTATGGTATTGAACATTTTTGAGATTCTGACTTTGTAAAGCTTAAACGTGCGATAGGCGTTGTGGATTTGGAGAAGAAAATTGAGCTAGATCTGTTTGCAAGGAATTTGGTGGGATCGGGTGGAGGTTTGGCCGGTCAACTGTATAAAGTATTTGTGTCATGTTTTCAAGGGAATGACTCTTTAAGAGAGGAGTGGGGCAGGAGAATCGGATTGGATATCACAGAGGGCTTGTGGCAAAACATGTGTATGAATGTGAAGTTGTGCTCGCTGGGACTCACTGAAAGATCGAGACAGATTAAACTTCTAATCAAATCTATTGGACACATGAGAGTATGTATAAAAGAGGGATGTTGGAGAGTGCAGAATGTTGGAGGTGTTCATGTGAAATTGGTACGCTGGAACATCTATTGTGGGATTGTAGGCTGGTGAGGCTGTTCTGGGGTGAGATTGGACGTATATGTGATGAGGTGATTGTGAATCTCCTGGTCTTGGATTTTAGTGTGATCATATTGGGGAGTGATGAATCTTTGGATGATCTCACTCAGAGTGAGAAGAAGTGGTTATTCAGAGGGGCGATGACTGGTAAACAAATTATCTTGAGAAATTGGAAGAATGCTTTGACATTGAATATTGAGACGTGGTTATCTGAGATGCATGAATTGGCAAATATGGAGAGAGTGTTGTATAGGAGACTTGGTAAATTGGCTTTATTTGAAAAAAATATGGGGTGGATTTCTTCAGCGATTTTAACTTGAAATTGTGTTTGTTGGGTGGGGGGGTGATTGAGAGATTTGTTTGATTTGCTGGGGGTTTGAGGTGATGAATATCTCACCCTGTACATAGAACTGTGTAAAATGCTGTACTTTTCTTGTATTGTTTACCATGTTTTATTTGTTGTACATTGGTTGTATTAGGTTTTGTTGTCGATGTTATGTAAATAAAGTTATTAAAAAAAAGAGAAAATTACATCATGATGTTACTATGGAAAAGACAAATATGTGGCGAAAATATGTAAAATAGTTTTTTCCGCCCACTAAGTATTAAACCAGTCATAAAATTTGAATTTGGAAAAATTGGCAAAGTGATAGGTTTTAGGTCCATGAGAAGATTTACAGTCTCAAGGCAAAGACATTTGAAAGCTGTTTGTTTCTTAGTTGTGCATGCAAATTATTGAAGCAAGTATCCAAATTAGAATTTAAGAACATAGGGCTTATAAACTATACATTTGACATTATTAGCGCAAAGTGCCAATTTTAGGCCCCTAGAAAAAAGCTACTGTCATGGTCCATGCATTAGATTAGCTGCTTGCTTCCTCTTACTCAGGCAATGAAGTCTTGTGCATCAGCTGGCCTCAAGCTCTGCCCCTTCTGGCTTCTTCCAGGAACGTAGCCTCCGGCTGCCTCTGTAGTTTATGTGTGTCTACGGTCCTGTGCAGCTAGTTATATAGATTATAGGGCCACCCGGCTGGTCCATCTAAACTACCCTTATTTCCTTGCCAGCCAATCCTGACTTGTGGGAGGTTTTCTCCTATGCCTGTCAGCCTATGCTGACTAGTGGGCATTATTCATTTAATCGCCAATTTTGATCAGCTGCCATTAGCGTGAAAGTCTGTGCCTCCTAGGCTAACATGCTTTTTGCAATATATTTTACATTTAAAATGTCATTCATCTTAGTAACACCACCAAGGAACAGGGCCTTACTATTGAAGGCTGTTATCAATTCATCCCGAAAAGGTGTTCTTCGCACAAAGGCCTGCTTCTCATTAAAGTACATTGGTTTTGTAAAAATGTTAACGTTACAGCTTCAGATAAGGCTTACTATGCCCTGCTCATTACAGGTATAGCCAATCAGTATCTTCCCAGAAAGAATTATGGCTGCCCCTTTTGGCTAATAGTTTTAATTATATGCTGGAAAGAGGTACGTTTCCCATGTCTTGGAAATGTATACTTTTCCTGATTTTTAAAATGGGCTCCAGGTCGAATCCAGTTGCTTATCATCCCATTTCCTTGTTAGATTCCCAATTTAGAAATGTTGGGGAGGCAATTTTAGCCGGCATACAAACCTGGGTGGACTTGGAGAACATCCATGGGCTACCACTAAATGTGTATTTAATCATCTCGAATGCCATACATATATAAAAGGGAGACTATATGCCTGTCCTTTATGGAGTTGATCACAGCGTTCGATAAAGGGAAAAGGTCTAAATTGTGGAAATGCCTTACAGACCTAAATTTCCTAGAATATCTGGTAAAGACACTGTATTTGTTACATCTTGACAACGAAGCATGTGTGTGATTGAGTAGTGAGGGGTCTTGCATCTAATTGTTCCCTGATAGAAATCTGGTGCACGACAAGGGTGCGGTTTGTCCCTTTTTATTGTTTTCTCTGTACATTAATGTGTTTTAGGATTATTTATCACCAGCTGAAGTCGATGTGTCCGATGTGGAATGCAGAGAATAGCAGTACTCGCGGATGCAGATGATCCGGTCCTATGAGGACTTCTAATTCTTTACAGCGCCTAATAAACTCTTATGACAAGTTTATGCAAGATCATGACCTTAAAGTCAATGTAACTAAATCAGCAGTCATGGTATGATCTACTAGCAAAAGATGACATAAACTGCCTACAATCCCTGTTAATGATCAGCCACTTAATGTCAATGATTGTTTAGCCTATTTGGGTGTTTCTTTTTCATCTAGGTTTAACGGCATTAGCCATATGGAAAAGCAGGCAGCTAGAATAGCTCTGGCTCTAGGGAGCATCTTTCAATTTGTTAAAAAGGAACAAAACATATCCACTCGATATGATACTCAAGGTTCATTCTTTAAAAGCTAAGGCCATGGCCAGGTATGGGGCAGGTGTGTGGACTGTATCTAATGCTTCTGCCTTGCAAATTCAGGAAAACATCTTCTTGAAAAAAAATTACTTGGCTTACCGGACGCTGCTCCAAACTCTGCTGTTCACAGTGAACTTTAGCTCCGCATCCTCGAAGATGAACAACGTTTTTAACCCATTAGACTATGGCCAAGAGTTTATACTAATCCTAGAGCTACGTTAACCCAGGCAATTTTAAAGTACATTCTGATGTGTGAGCGTAACCCCTTGTATATCCCATGACTGAAATATAGTCATAAGCAGTCAGGCAACATTTTTTTTTAAATATTGCTTTCAGGATCCCAGTAAGCTAATCAGAACGCTTTCTGTAGCTGTTAGGAAGGCCTTCTTTGATCTTTGGTTATCAGCAGCGCTGGCCAATGGGCGGGCTATCGCTGAATCTGAAATCCGGCATCAGCTATCTAGCCGGATCTTGGGATCCGGCTTTCCTCTTCCTCTGCGCCAGCAAACAACCCACACAACACACCAAAGCACTTGCTGCGCTACGGTATGGAGTGGGGGTGTGGAGCCGCACACAGCACATTGACACCCAGAGCGCTCTTCAGCATAAGATGGTTCTAGCTCTTCTCATCGTGAATGCTTCATTTCTCATCTCATCCCCTGGAGATCAATGGCGTGTCCAAGGAACTGAATAGTTCAAAGGCACCTCTCTCCATGACGCCTGTGTCCGAGAAACTGGCTGGAATGTGCGTGAGCTGGTTCAGGGCAGATGGGGTGGAGCGTGTCTATGGATCCCTTAATGTACTAAAAATCACTGCATTACCAATAATATTTTGGGTGCACCACTGCCATGGAAGTGATTCAAAGTGGAATTGATGTACAGTGTGGAGTTTGGAAAGAAACAGCATGAAATAAATTGTACCATTTTAAAACTATTATTTTGAAAATGTTCTTTCAGCGGAGTTCAACTGCCAGTTGCGCCCCATCAGATCTCTACCCCCTCCTCCAAACTCCGCCCATACCCGGGCCAGTGCAGGATCTTCTTTACATTTTTTGCCTTTACACCACTGGCTATCAGACAGAATCCAATGAACTCATGAAGCCCTCTAATCGTACCTACTTGATCATATTGTGCAATCTTTTATCCAATTATATGGTGTGGTCTTCTTATAATTATGAATGTGTCTTCATCACAAAAGCCAGATTCAACTTACTTCATTTGCGATGGGTTACTGCGGTACATCAGAACATGATGGTAACTGTTTGTTTTGTACTGTTGCACTAAGGACCAGATGCACTTGCTATTTCTTTGCCCAATTTATATGAATATTTGGCGGCACACTTTAATTCCTTTACTGTGAATCTTGTCAGTGAACACTAGCTTCACTGTTTGAGAGAAAGTCTTTTGAAAATGTCTTCATATGTAATTTTTTTATATGTTGCATTGCTGCTGTAAAGTTATTGATGATGGTATTTGCATCGTGCAACTTGCACCAGTGATTAAACACTTTTTTTCTTGCATTCTGTCAGATTCACGAAACGGCACATTTTCAGGATCTGGGTAGCATTGATCTTATAAAATGGGAATTATTCAACTAACTGTCCATTCTCAAGGGCGTGTTCTGTCTGAGGAAATAAACAGTCTTCAATTAATATTTTCAAAATAACATGTTCCGTTTAACAATGTTAGCCAAAGTTTGGCTATGTTTTTATATCAATGCATCAGTTCACAATAGAATGAGAAAATCAGATAATGGGAAATCAGTGCACACTCATTTCAGCATTAAACACAAAGCAATATTTTCATAGTTTGAAGTTTCAATGAGCATCACAAACATATCATTGAAGCCTCTTGTAGGTCTTCATGTACTGTGTACAGTCTGCATAGGAACAACATTTTTAAAAAGTAATAGCTTTACTGGCTATGCCGTTACTTCCAATTGAAATTTGCAGTGTGTACTTAAATTAACGTCAAATGAAATTCAAGTGTTTTCATAATGATTTGTGTGTTATTTTATGAAAGTGAGGCATGCCAAACCCAATAGGTCTACACTCATATGTGAACATGAATCGCTCTTGTGTTTTCTAACATGTGTCACATTTAATAGGGATGAATGAATATAGGTTGCATATAACAGAGGTATATATATATATATATATATATATATATATATATATATATATATATATATATATATATATATATATATATATACACACATATATATGCGACAGTACTACTCGCACAAGTCACAACTATTTTCTTAATCCCTAGCACATTAGTCCACTTTACTGGCTAGACATTTCTGGCTAAAGTTGTCCCTTCATTACATACGAACCAGGACATACGTCTATCCCACTTTTTTCCTAGTCCTTTATTGGATATGCAGTAGAAACTGTACTCTCTAGAAATGCATTTCTCTGGAACATTCTGAACCCTCCTGAGTCTCTGAATAGCTCAATGATATTTAAGCCCAGGCAGAATTAGTAAAACTTGCTCATAAGCCGCAGAGAGTTGCTTATTTGTAAAATCCTCTTCCATTTCCCCATGATTGCCTTTCTTGGAATGCCACTTATGCACGGTCACCAATGGGCAAAGTACAGTGATGTCCCTTCTTAAGATGTCTGTGCTTCTGCTGCATGGGCCCTTTGTTAGCAGGAAAGATTACCTACCAGTGGTTGAGCATTTCTTTTGGTACCATGTATTCTTATGTTGACATGGTGTGAAGCTTACTTTGATGCATCTTCAAGCTGTAAGGACTCTACAGGCTGTGGTCACAAAAGGCAGACCAAGGGATAGTAGTATATGATTAAGCACCAGTAATCCCTATTAGTCTAGTCCACTTTCTTCAAACACTCCTGACATGGTGGGGCCATGCAAATGATTCTCGGAACTACTTCACTATGAATCAGGGTTTGACGGCAAATGTAGAATCAAGTGGTGTTCATGCAGCACACCCTAGAAGAGGGTTAGAAAAAGGTTATGTTATATTAAGGAGAGTAGGTATTTGCTTTCGTATATGCGGTCAGCCCCTTTAAAGATTTATGCTCTATTTATTTATTGAAATTGTTAAATAAGTGCTACGTTCCCCTGAAGCTGGTTTTGGTGCTGTATGCTCTTCCTTGTATATGTCCCTTAGGCTTAGGATGAAGATTCTACAGCCATGGTTTATTGGTAGAGTGTGAAGTTAGGCAGGTAGTCGCGGAGTAAATGTCCTGCGCCAAGGTGATGCACTACCAGCTCGTGCTCTACGGTCAGTGGCGTGCCCCAGGGGGGATGTACTACCACCTCATGGTGAACAGGCAGCAGTGATGACAATCCAAACTCGATTGATGCAGATTACTGGAAACAAGGCCAGCCAGTAACCCATGACAGCTTTGCAGTGCTCGCATTTCTCAGATCTGAGCAATAATGCAGGTAGAGGCGTTGTCTGCGGCAACCAGTGACTGCTTGTAACAGCTCCTGAAGCTCCGACAGTCATAGCGGCAGGAAGTAAAGAAGACTGAACGACATTGGGGAAGTGACCCAACAGTTCCTGCCCTCACAGACCGAGTGTATACTGTTTGGCCCTGGATACAGGTGACAGTCTGGAGAGTTAGTGACAAAGGAGAATGTTGGATGTGCAGTACGATGTGTTTTTTTCTTTTTTAAATGAACCGTCTGCTTGCACATGTTCTTTATTTTCTTCGGCCACCTGTCGAAGAATTGCGCGCCTTTGCTATGAACAAAGGCTCCATTCCCTTTGTAAATATGCTTATGGCAAGATGGGGCGTTGGCTTTAAAGCTGTGGCACAATCCTAAACCCATTTCCTGGTCCATGCGCTCATCTTAAATAGCCCAATTTTCCATCAGGGACTATGTTCTGCTGGCCCCATTACATGAATTGATGATAGCAGATTCACTGTCTTTTGAATGAAGATTAAGTTTACCTTGATTGACTCTGGCCCAGCGTATGGGTGCTACAATCAAGTTAACCTTGTGTAAGTCGTATTATGCAGACTCCCAACTCCATCAGACCGGTAGTCCTGAGGTTTTTAATAAAACAGGAGATGAAGAATGCTCCAGGCGCTGTGCTAGATCTTAAAAGTATTACTGAATTATTTCACGGGTTAATTTGCAGTATAGTTAATGCAGTCTTATGAAAATGTAGTTTAAAAAGATTTGTTTGGCTTATATGGATTTGTATTTTTAAACATTTATTCACGGGAGCATCTGACCTCTAGAAGAGACCACCCAAATGCACCAGAAAGCTGCAGTTTGCAAGCACACACATCTGGGAACCAGAAATAATCCTGCTCTCAGCGGTTCCGAGAGGAGCGAAGCGAACTCAGTGCCTACCCAAGTGTCAGGTGGGAATGCTGTGCATGCAGGTGTTTTGTTGGTGGGCATGGGAACGGCTGTGAATGCGATGGGGTGTCACCAATGTCATCACTTTAACCCCCAGCCCATACTGGCTCGCAAAGCTAGCAAGACAGGTGCTTGAGGTCAACCTAGACTGCCACTTGACAGACTAATCTAGATGGAAATAAAATATGGAAAAAGCGACCCGGAATTTCGAAGAGTCCACTGTGGGCAAGGCTACCTTGATCATCTGTGCCATAGCTGGTACCCTTCACATGATCCAGTTCACAGACACAATATATGAGAACCAGCTGCCAAACACTCTTATCCGGACATGAGGCCCTGCTTAAAGGTGTAGAATGTGTAATGGGGAGATTAGTATGTCTAAACATCGACGACACAGTATAACCAATCCCCATCAAGTACCAGAGCATCCAATGTCCCCCATGCAAATTAAAGCTTGAAGAAGCTGGCATTGGTGTGATAGTTCATTGGTCCATGCTTTGATCTTTGCCTATCGTTGTGACCCACAAACTGCATAGGACAGTTGCTTCTCTTGCCTCTACCCTGCACCTATGTCTGCTGTTTGACTTCTGTCTAATTGCTCATCTAGTCCATTAGGCGCCCCATTTCTCCGATATATCCCACCACACACCCACTGGCCTCATACAAGGAAACGCCTCAGAACCTACATTGCTGAACCCTAACCGGGCATCTCCTGCTAGTGCTAGTGTTCACCTCATCCACCCAACTGAACTCTGCTCCATCAATATTGCCAACTTCCAACATGATCCACCCCCCACAGTTCACTATCCCAGCTGACCCCGCCTCCACAAGGAGCTCCTTTGCCACCCCCCTGCCCACCGGCCCACTTATTATCGAGGCTCATCAGGCAAAGGTCACGCACTGAACAGGCCACTACACCCTAGCCTCCACAATCCCACGCCTAGGAGGAATCTCAGGTTGGGCTACCTCACCCAAAACGCTTATGCAACCACGTGCAGCACCACGGTCATAGTCCCCAACATCTTGCCTGTAACATCACTCACGACACCTCCTCAAAAGGTCTCCCGCCTTCCCTATTAATGCCATCCGCACGCTCAAAACCAAGAATCTAGTCCACTTGCCCTCCCCTTCGGTGACCACCTGCCCTCACTACACCGCTTCGCCTCCCGCCACCCCCGCACCAAAAAGATGACACCTCCACCCGCTCTTAAATGTGCCCTCATAAATGCACGCTCTCTCTCTCCGCCCATGCCTAAGAGATTAACGACATAATCACTACTCACAACCTAGATCTACTTGCGATCACTGAGACATGGCTTCATGAGGCGTCCGGCCCAGCCATTTCCCTAGCTCTGTCACCAGGAAACTCCATTCTCTGACAAGACAGACAGCTGTTGAAAGGAGGAGTTGTAGCTCTCATCACTAAAGATGCGCTCTCTACCAGGCTATGTAACCACCCTTGGGAAGGCAATGCTGACCTTCTCTCAACCAAACTGTCCTTGTCCCCTAATTGCACCATAAATATACATCTCACGTACAGGCCCCCGGGCACAACCCCAGATTTTCAAGGCCATCTCCTTCACGTACTAAGCAACAACTTAAAAAGCTCTACTAAAACCATTTTACTTGGCGTACTGAATTTAGGTCTAAATGACCCTAAAGACAAAGCAGCCGCAGCCGTAGCCAAGGAACTCATAGAATTGGGATTCACACAAAAAGTTACTAGCCCGACGCACTGCAAAGGCCGCACCCTTGACTGGGTGGCACTCCATAACGGCTCAACCACCTTCATCTCCAACTCCGCCTACCCATGGACTGACCATAACTGCATCCAATTCACCATTCCTACCACATCTACCACTAAAGCACTCACCTATGCTCCTCCAGCCCAGGTTAGAAGCTCAAAAAAACGAACTAAGGACAACCTTCGTCTTTTCCTGGATGTCACTGAGCTCAAGCACCCGTTCGCGAGTGACTCTAACATACTTGCGAACATCTACACTGACACCCTTACCAGAGCTATCAACGCCTTAGCCCTGGTCGAATGCAAAAAAAGAGAAAAAAATCCATGCACACCAACTCCTGGTTCACAGATGAACCACAGGCACTACGTACTAGTAAACATAACGGATTAGCTAACTGGCATTCCAATCCCAGCGATTCCACCAAGAAAGAATTCAAGAGGCTATCCCTTCAGTACAAAGAAGCCATTTTTAAAGCCAAATATAAGTCTTTCAACCTACGGATCTCCAAGGCCAACTCAAAATCTAAGGAAATGTTTGCCATTTTCAGAGACCTCATCACCAGAGGCATAGACAGGGTAGGGCATGAGTGGGCAAGGCCCACCCAAAATGTATAAATGCCCACTAAGGAGTGCTGTGTGGACATTTACAGAAGTTAATGTCACTGTGTTGGTCCCAACTACATTAGCTTCAGGCCCCACTTGTTAAACAATCCTGGCTACACCTCTGCTCATCACCCCTTTAACAAGCTCCGACGAGATCATTAAAGATGAAGCATGGTGCTGTAGCATACAGGCAGCCCTGCTCAACAAAATACAACTACTCCAAGATAAAATACAAGCACAATTCAAAACTCTACCAAAGCATGACCATCCTCCCTTGCCCAGCCTCCCCTCAGAAAATCCCACCCACCTGCACTTCTCATTCCGAGACGTCATAGAAGCAGAAGTGCTCAAACTCCTCACACACTTTAAGCCATCTTTGTGCAAAGGAGACATCTATCCACCCAACATTATTAAAAAATGTGCTGATTCTTTGGCTCCTCTCATCACGGCATTCATGAATGCATCATACACAACAGGCATTGTCCCCTCCAGCCTTAAAGAAGCCTGGGTACTCCCTTTACTAAACGAAAAAACCCTAGATCCCACCTCCCCTAACAACTACTGACCCATCCCCATCGTCCCATTTCTACTCAAAATCTTAGATAAAGCAGCCCATAACCAGATCCAACACTTCATCGAATCCAATGCCATCCTCGGTAAAAGACAATCAGGTTTCTGCAAAGGACATGGCACAGAAACCACACTTCTGGACCTTAAAAACCAAATAACCGTAATTATGGACAAAGGTAAACCAGCTCTCCTCCTACTTTTGGACCTCTCGGCTGTTTTCAATCTTGTGGATCACAAGATTCTTACCTCTCATCTCACGCATTCAGCTCACTTTACCAAAAAGGCCGCCTCATGGATCACATCCTTCCTAGAAGGAAGAGCCATAAAGGTTTTCTCAGACCAGGCGAATGCAGCTCCATCCACCATACACTACGGAGTTCCTCAGCTCCTACCCTCTACAACCTGTTCACAAAACCGCTCTTTGGCAAACTGGACTCCTTCGGCATAGCAGGTACTCCTGCCACTCTGAGGCTCGTATGACCAAGACGCGGCAGCCCTCCTACAGATATACACCACCATCCAAGCATGGATGGCACCCAATGGGCTGTGTCTCAACGGAGACAAACCGAGATCATGCTTATGGGCCCCAAAGTAACATTAGCTAAACTTAGCCAACAATACTGTAACTTCTCCATAGATAACTCCATCACACCAGACCCCCCTTCAGTAAAGACACTATGAGTCTTCCCAGACTCTACCTTGTCCATGACACGCCAGGTCAGTGCCATTGCCTCTGCATCTGTCCACACCACCAAGCTAATAAACGCAGTAAAATCCTTCCTATTCACCCAGAACTGCCTTTCCATAGCTAGAGCTACCATTGGGGCAGAATTAGATTATTGCAATGTTCTCCTAGCAGGCGCCTCCACTAAAAATCTAAATAGACTTTAAGTAGTCCAAAATAATCCCCTCAGAGCAGCACTTAATATACCAAAAAGAGACCACATCAAGCAGGCCAGGCAAGCTGCTCACTGGCTCCCCGTAAAGGAAAGGGTCAGCTTCAAGACCTCACCTTAACGCACAAATGCTTAAGCCTCTCTGCCCCTCCATACCTTTCAGAGACCATAGCCAGAGATACCTCTTCCCCTCCTAAAAGAACCTGCCACACCAACCAACTGCGCGTCCCACCCATCAAAAGGGCCAAAGCAGGGGGGATTAGCTTCCCACACATAGCACCTAAACTCTGGAATGCCCTTCCCAACACACTCAGAGCCGAGACCTCCCTCCCAGCCCTCCACAAAGTGCTAAAAACCACACTCTTCAACTAACACAGCCATTCTCTCCTCTCCACCTTCCCCCTCATACCCGCCCCTCTTGCATTATTCATGCATTATTCATGTAACTAAGTATGTATTATGCATTCCTCATGTAACTAAGTATGTATACTGCAATTAAGAATGTTGTCTGTAACACCGCCACAATGCCTTCTGGTTGCTGTGCGCTTTAAAATATTAATAAAGTAATAAATAAACCCAAGAATTCCAACAAAGCTCACATTTATGTGGACAATATGTGTACTTCAGGCTGCCCAATAACGCAGTGAAAAGAGAAGGCCAGCCAATGGCAACCAAATTTCCCAGCAGACCTCTAAATGCCAAAATTCTTTAAGAACACCAATTCTTTTCTGCACTCCACCCAGAGATACATCACAATGTCCTTGACACACAGTGGTCTGCTTTGCTTCAAAGATGTAAATGTAGTGCCCCATAATCAGCTAAGGTTTCTGAAGACACTGGAGATGGAGAGCCGGCCGGCATGCATACCGTAGTGAATGTCAACGGCCACATCTTGATCACTGCTAAAACTGTGCTGGAACACCACTGTCGCGTCCAGTAAGTTACCTACAGGATGACATGATGAGTTAATGTGACAGATGCGATCCAAGGAAGGAGAGGGCCCACAGCTGAAAGTGAAATAGTGCTAACTGCCACTGTGCTGCAGCACTCAGTGGCTGCAGCATTGAAGCAGAGAAGATAGAGCTGGGGGCTGTACTAGGGCCAAAGGTCTGAAGTTGCAGAGTGAGGCTGGAGGCATGCTCCAGGCACGCACAGGTCTTGTGGATGCTACTGCCACGCATGTCGGAGAGGCCAGAGGAGCTTGTAGTTTTGATGTGGTGCTTGGGTTGGTTAGTCGCTCCCTCTCAGTGGACCTCTGTTTGCTTGCCACATCCTGGTCCCACCTCAGGGAGGATTCACCTAACCTAACACACCTTAGAGGGATGTGTGTGGATACCTTGGAAGGTGATTGGTTAACTTCTCCAGCTTCCTGCCTTAGTTCGGGTCCCAAGTCATTACTGTGTGGATCAGGGCAAGCATCTAAAAGCTTGTTCTGCCTTTTGTGATGTGATTTTTTAACCAAGCAAGGTGTGCTGGGCATGCGGAAGCTACCTGCTCCATGGGACCGACCCTCATTAGTGAGTCCCTTAAAAGGAAAAGGGCTTCTAAGGCAGCAATGTGCAAGCCTCTGTCTCCCACTGTGCCATGGCCATGCACATGTGCCTCCTCTACCCGGGAGTTTGGCTCACCCCTAATGCCTGCCTTGTGCCAAGCGTGGCTGCTCTTTCCTTCCTTATCTCTCTAGCAACCCCCTTGTTAGCCTCCCGACTGTCCCTCCCGACTCTTCACTCCAACCTCCTCCTGATGACCAACACCAATCACCTCCTGGTATTCTGCTCCACCCTCCCACTCAGGTCTAAAACAATCATCTCCTGATGTTTAACTCCAACCTTCTCGTGTTCTCCATCATTCTCCACCTACTTTATTTTCTCCTCCTCTCATCTCCAACCTCCTCTCTCTCCCTTGTCTCTTGAAAATCCTTCCACAACTTCCTTTCAAACTGCACTCACACTGCACACGTGGCTATGGGTGAGGGCTGTGGTTGTTTACTTTGAGTAATTCACATGTGCTTGAATTGGGGCTTTCAGGACAGAGCAAGCCTTCAAATGTACCAGGAACTGTGGGGATGCTGCAGCGCCAGCTTGCCCACAGATTTCCTCTTGTTTACAAACACCAAAGAGCCAGGGCTTGTGCACCTTGCAAGAGTTAAATGATCTTCAGCAAAGTAAAAATCTTTGAATTTGGCACCATTTCTCTGCATGAGCTCTTTGGCTCCAGGCTGCACTCCTACCAGAGAGTAGGAATGCTTAGTGGACTCGCTGTACGAGAGTGCCTTAGGAAAATGTAGTCGGTCTCAGTTGTCTGTGCATTTTTACAGGAAAAGAGCCGTAGTAATTTGCAGGGCATCTTTGATGTCTAAGCAGATGTCTCATCCTGGTGTCAATGGAATCTAATTCCTTAACAATATGTTTTCTTTCGGTCTCAGAGGTAAACTCCCTTAAAGGCATTGGGCCTCATTCCGAGTCTGGCGGTAACCCTGCCGGTGCTACCGGACTCAGAATAATTTACCGGCTCCTGACCTCCCGGTGCCACCGGCTCATTCCGAGTCCAGTGGCCACTAAATTGTTAATCCCCATTCCCATAGTGTCCTAACGGACTCTATGGGATTGGGGACACGGAAGCACTGGCACCATTAGCAACAGTGCCGGTGCTTCCGTGATGGGTGTGTCTACTGTGTCCCCTGCGCCCAGCAGGGTTAGACCTGTTAGGCACAGCGGATCCAGGATGCAGACTCGTAGTTTGCTGGTCCGGAAACAAGGGTGCCAGTGAGCTTACCGGCACTCTTGTTTCCGGACCGGCAAACTTGTAATGAGGCGCAGTTTCAATTATTGCTCGCTCTATGAATACATAAAGTAAGTTAGTTTGGGGTCAGTGGTAATATTGCATTCCTAATTCCATTCCGTTTCAGCTCCCCACGTGTAGACCTGCCTCTCTTAAAGAGACAGTGTCCCGAAATTACCTAATGTGACTGCCCTCTGCTTTGGGACAGGGACTCAGTTGGGGGTGACTTGGGCATAATCCCCATACTATCTCAGGTCATCCACTAACTTGAGGAGGCACCCATTCCCCCGATGTTATGCCAGTAGATGTCACCAGAGTTAGGCAGGATACTTCATCACAACCCCCCATGACAAAGCTTCAATGTTGCGGGTACCAGACAGATGGAGTTGCGTCCAGCCGCAGCATGGACTTCCATTTGTCCAGAATGTTCTTCCTTTTGACAAAAGACGCAGAACTCGAATTAGGGAACAATAGTCATTTCTGGCCCTAAATGGAAAATGATTATACTTCACAACGTTCATCAGAAGCACCTCCTTATCATCTGTATCTCTCAGGGCTGTGGTCACAGTACCTCCCTCATTCACATCATCACTGCTTCAGGCCCAAGCCAGCAGACAAAATGGACAGGGACACCTTGCCACCCCAGGCGGGAAGCCAAGATTGTTTGCAGCTTATTGTGTGTGCCAAATCCCCACCCCACCCACTGAGGGGTGTACCCCCAAAACTCAAACATGAGTTGCTCCAGTCTGGAGTCCAGTAGCGTCATGGCTCCAACTGCCCTTTTCCAAAACTCTACCAGGTTCTAGAAATACTACCCCTTTTCCCCTACTTTAGCCTCTACCCACACACACGCACACACACACACACATACTTTTCAATAAAGGGACCACAGGTTGCTCCTGGAAAACAGGCGATCAACACTTTCCTAGCACAACTTCCAGGCTACTGGCAAATGGGGATGCAAAAAGAAGTGCATACATGGAGAAAGATACCTCACCTCACAAATGAGCATCAGAAGCGCTGTGGAGATAACCGGTCATGGGTGATGGAGCTGTGTGGAGAAACAAGCCTGCGCCAATGTTTTAAACCAACAAGCTCATCGTGCCATTTGACCCACAGCCGGTGAGTGCTGTGGCCAAACAAGGGCCTTTGAACAGCGCCCAAAGAAGACCCCTTCGTCACCTCTTAGAGTGTCAAGGAATGCAGCACGCTTCTAGTAAAGGAAGAGAAAAGCCCCAAAGCGGTACAGAATCAGAGAGAGAGACTGACACGGAGGAGAACGCCCAGAGGGCAATCTCTTGATGGCAATGGTAGTGGGGGAGTCCACACTTCCACTGTTAAACACAGAGAACGTAAAACCATTACCAGGGGCCCATCTAGGAATCTGTACCAGAGCCACAATACCACATGCTGACCAGGCGTCGAATGCTTACTGATAACATGAGTCCATGCATGTCAGCCCGACGGCGGTGAGGAATAAATCAGAGAAACAAAAGACCCCCAGATAGTTTATTTGCTTTTTGCATGGGTGTGGGGTACACTGAGGACAGCAGGCCCCCACTCTCTTGATGCCCAGTCTACCATCCCTACACACATCCTCAGAGACAAACAAGCAGTCATGCAGTCCCAGAGCAATGAGTCTGCCTTCTATTCAACCGAGGAGACAGCAGCGACCAACACAGAGTATGACACACTACCTTAACTGCTCACCGGAAAGGCCCAAACGGCAAGGCTAACAACTGTCCGGAGACCAGACACACAGAGAAGACGAGCGGAGGAGCATGAGCTCCTTCCACACCACTGCTGGAGCAGTGCCCTGCAACCCCCTGCATTCGATGCCTAAGCCTGATTTTATAAGGTAGACCAGCATCTCCCATAGAGAGCTCCCTATCCAGGTCCACCGAAGTAGCAGAGCGCTACTAATTTCATTGCAACCTCGCGCCATCACCAGCCCCTGTGCATAATTGAAAGTATTGTGCCCGCAGCGCCGTGATCGCAGGAAGCCACACCAAAATCGAGTGGCAGACCACTTTCAAAGATGGCCGACCACGGCTGCAACATTGCACTGATAGTGCTACTTCCTTGGCCAGCACCAGCAGCAATCTGATTGGCCCCTCCAGCCTATACCTAAGCCAATCCGGCATCGGGAGGTGTAAGCCGGCCCTCACCGGTAAGGGCCAAATGGCAAGGCTAACGACTGTCCGGAGACTGTCCATAGCGGACCAGAGCCCAGGGACTGACGCCCTGCCGGTTCGTCTTAAAAGGTAACACGAACTGTACCTCATAAACTAACGCCAAACTATCTCCTCTCCTACGTTGTCAATGTGCTTCAGTATATATGTACACTGACTTCAGTGCGCAAATATTTACTGTGCACATGCTTGTGTATTAGATACAGCCTGCCTTTTAATGATAATGCTCAAGTGCGAACCGCTATTCTATTCTGCCCACAGCCCTTACCAATGTATATGCATCCTGCACCTATGTCAGTATTAATCACTAATATGTACTTGTGCCTAAAGCCCAAGTGAAATTTCTGCCCTATCCACTAACAGAGAGTATAGGCTTCATTATATCTATGCCTGACCTCATACCTAATACAATAGTATGAGTAGAATGAACCTCATGTCATTTACTGAATCTAAGGTCCGCTATACTGTCTAAGCCCACCGACTTTACACTCTCGCTCAAAGATTGTGCATAGGTAGACGCTGAATCTAGGTGCCGCTATTTAACTGCATTCAGTGCACATTGTTATTGCCAGCAGATTTCGCCTACATATGGACTCTTGAATCTAGGCACTGCTACAAATCTGTATGGACTTTTGAATCTAGGCGCTGCCACAAACTTGTTACCTAATTGTAATCAATGCACTTGTTATTGCCAGCAGTTTTTGCTTACGTATATACTCTTGAATCTAAGTTCTGCCACAAATCTGTTACCTATTTGTAATCAGTGCTAAGTGTTATTGCTAATAGATTTTGCTTACATGTGGACTTTGGAATCTAGGGGCTGCCATACATTTGTCACGTAATCACTGCAAAGTGCTACTGCAAGTAGATCTTGCTTACTTGGACCTCTGAATCTAGGTGCTGCCACAATTCCATAACCGCCTGTGCGTGCTGTATTCATGCCTCTATTTGTATACATAAGTGCCCAAATTACTGACTAACCCTCTGCATTATATCCTATGTGTGCACCCATATATGGCCCTATTTGAAGATTGTGTTTATGAGGACTCCGAATTTAGGCACTGCAATCACTGCAAATTGCCGACTTTCGCCCCTATATGGACTTTGAATCTAGGTTTGCTACTATACTATAACAGCATGGGCATGCTGCATTCAAACTTGTATTTGTATACATAAGTAATAAGTGCTGCCTAACCTACTGCTCATACCTACGACTTCTCTCGGTGTATCTTAATATTATAGTTCGCTACACTCTCCTCTCCCAGAGCCTGCAGACACTTACCTTGCATTGTCCCTATCTCAATTACAACACTACCCACCCTAGCTGCTAAAATGCTAAGCTCTATCACTATTTACTGCATAATGGCTGCCAACACATTCCTTGCGAGTGATACTAATAGTCAGGAATTCTACATCACGCTGCCCCCTCCAGAAATAGAACCTATCTCACCTTGCCTGCCAAACATAATCACCAATGATTTTGGCACCATCCGTTCGAAACACTCCTGTGCTATAGGGCTGGGCGCTAATGCCTCTCTTCCCTGTACCACAACCAACAGAAACTCCAAACTCAGGGCCAGGCTCTCTAAATTGCATGAGCCACTTACAAGATCACTTCCACCGACCAACTTGAAAACAAACTGCCAACAGAGTACAAAACCTAACCACACTAAGAGGCCATCCTTCCTACCAGTTCCTTCCAATCCTTAAGACATAAACCCAAGCCCAAGGTCACAAATACATCCATCCTTGGTCAGGTTAAAGCTGCTACAGCGGCTCATTCCTTTAAAGGTGCACTCCTCAACGTGAGATCGCTTGTTGCCCATGCTCAAGACATTGCCGACTTAATTACAGAAGGTAATTTGGAATTCCTCGCGATAACAGAGACTTGGTTCCATAATGCTGCAGGACCGTCGCTCACGCTAGCTATCCCTGATGGTTACACAATATCCAGGCAAGACTGAGTTGGCACCCGAGGCGTTGGAATCGCCATTATATCTAGAATAAGCCCCTCTCTAAGACTAATCCCTTCTCAAACCTTGCAATCATGTGAAATCCTCACTGCTAAACTCTCGATAAACAACTCCCAAACACTCACTATTCATCTAATATATAGACCACCTGGTCCTCTCAGGACTTTTGAGGAGGACTTGCACAATACTTTATCCAATAATGTGAAAAAAAACCTCCTAATTACTGATTCTAGGTGATTTCAATCTAGGTTATAATGATCCAGCAGACAAGTATTCCTCGGATATAGCCAACACCATCAATGCACTATGATTGATTCAAAAAGTCAACAATCCTACCAATATGAAGGGAAGAATATTAGACTGGGTAGCCGATCACAACTGCACAGTAGCCATTTCCTCCATCCTGCCTCAATCGTGGACAGACTATTCACTTGTGTCTTTTAATGTAGCAACTACCAGAACCACTCCTATGGCCCCACCAATGGTGCCACCATGTTTACCTAGAAATAAAAAGAACATTATAGCGGACAAAGTGATCCCTGCTATCCTCCCTACCCTAAATGAACTGCCAGACAACCTGGACCCTAGCACATTGGTCCATGAATACAATAAAATCATGCTTGCTACAATGGACAAAATAGCCCCACTTAAACTCAGAACAAGTAAACCTAAAGCCCACCTAAACAAATGGTTTACGCCAGAATGAAAGAACCTACGCCTTATGAAAAGAAAATGTGCTACCAAAAATGTGCTACCGCCTGGAGACAATGGGGGTCATTCCAAGGTTGGAGGTAAGGGATTACCGGCACCGGTAAGGGTGCCGATGCCGGTAATCCCTTACCTCCGTATTCCGAGGTCCCTTTGCGGGTACTTCCTTACCTCCTGCTTTTAGCAGGAGTTAAGTACGGGACCCGCAAAGGTACTTCGGAGGTAATTATGGGACCGTAATTTACGGTGCCGTAATTACCTCCTTCCCCATTCCCATTGAGCCCTATGGGGCAGAAATGGGAATGTGGAAGGGAAAAAGGTGAATGGGGAATTACCGGTCCCTCCAACCCTGGAATGGACCGGTAATTACTCCATTCACCATGCTGGATTTGGGACGGTTTCGGAGGCAACCATGGAGCTAATTACTCCATGGTTAGCTCCAAACCCGGAATGAGGCCCAATGTCCTTCCAATGAGACAAAGCTAACTTAACTTCCATCTCCCTGCACTATAAAAATGAAGTTTGCATAGCCAAACGGAATTCCTTCAACGAACGGATTGCCAATTCCAATTCGAGCATGAAAGAACTCTTCTCCATACTGAAGGAATTAGAGACACCAATTGTCACACCCGATATATGCACCAAGGACAAGACCTGGTGTGCGGACATCCAACATGCGTTAGCAAATAAAATAGACACACTCCAAAATAAAATACAACAAAAAAAGATACTCTGAACTCACAGCACCTTCCCAAAATTTCACCATCTAGTGATACACCCACCTGCCAAACTAATAAATTCTACTTCTCTAAAACTTCTACCTTAGAGGTAGAGAAAATCATCCTATCTCTCAAACCCTCCAACTGCAAAGGTGATATCTGCCCACCACAAATAATCAAAGATGCAGCCAGAGACCTTTCACCATTCATCTCCAAATTGATCAACGCCTCTTTCTCTTCCGGTATTATCCCTGCCAGTCAAAAAGCAGACATGAGATCCTCGTATCCCTACTAATTACTGCCCTATTACTACGGTACAATTTTTACTTAAAATATTGGACAAAGTAGCTTATACCCAGATTCAAAGGCACCTTGAACTACATGAGCTCCTAGGAGCTAGACAATCGGGCTGCCGTCCACTACATGGGACGGAAACTGCCTTCATTGATTTAAAAACCCAAATTGACGAACTGAAAGATAAGGGGAAGACAGCACTTTTTTTACTAGATCTCTCAGCTGCATTTGATCTCGTGGACCATAACGTCCTCTGTAAACACCTGGACTCAGCAGCCCACTTCTCTTCTGAGGCCATCAGATGGATTGAATCCTTCCTGAGTGAGAGAACATTAAGAGTGTTCTCCCCTTCGGCAGCAGCAGATCCCACACCCATCCTGTGCGGTGTCCCTCAGGGCTCCTGTGTCTCCCTGACTCTATATAACATTTTCACCAAACCCTTGTTTGATGATCGGGACCTTGTGGGTATCACCTACACTAACTATGCAGATGATACAAAGATTCTCCTCCCGCTTTCTGGGGAATCATAGTAGGGATCTAGAGTTGGTGAACAGTGTATATCTCATCATTCAGGCATGGATGGCCACACATGGCTAATGCCTGAATGATGATAAGACAGAGTTGATAATGCTGGGCACGCATTCTAACATTAACAAATTAGGCCAGGAATATGCCTCATTCAATATCGACGGAAACATTATCAAGGAATCCAAGAAGTAAAAACCCTTGGCTTTTACCTGGACTCTACCATGTCCTTTGACAAACAAGTGAAATCTCTGGCCTCGACCACTGCCTACACTTGCAAGTTAATAAGAGCTGGTAAGCCCTTCCTTTCTAACGACAGTTGCTTGATTTTGGCTAGAGCTCTAATTCTATCCAGACTTGATTACTGTAATGCCCTTTACAGTGGTGCTAGCAAAGCTACCATCCAGAGGTTACAAACCCTACAACATAATGCCCTAAGAGCTGCGCTTGGCATAAATAAAAGAGTACATATCTCTTCCACCAGATGCCAACATAAATGGCTCTCCACTGACAATAACATACAGTTAAAAATGATCTCCTTGACTCACAAAGCCCTTAATAACACTGCCCCTAGTTACCTCATGGATAAATTAACCTCTAAGATCCTCTACCAGACCGACAACAACATCTAACACCAACTGCCTTGTAGTTCCAAGAGTCAGACTAACTAAGATTGGAGGTAACAGCTTTCCTGTTTAGGCTGCTAAACTGTGGAACGCCTTGCCCCATAAGCTGAGAGTAGACCAACGCTACCTTCTCCTTAGAAAGAACTACATTAACTACATCAATGCCAATGTTCGCTAGACATCTCCACACCTAGCACCAACGCTGTTTTAGACCACTAGTCAAAGCCACCTCAATAGTATGTTTCTTGTATTGTCTGTATATTTCCTGTATAGGTAATACTATTGCAATGTCAATGTTGACTGTAAATTTTACTTTATTTCTGTGTACTACTCTGTAACTTGTACAAATGTGTAACCTGTAAGCCTTGCATTTTCTTACTGCTGTGCCCTCCTACCTCCGGGTTTGGTGCGCATTAAAAATAAATAAACAAACACACTGCAGTGCCAAATCCTACCTGTGCTGTCCTAATTAAGGCTGATGCAGCTTTAAGGATTTTCACCCCGCGGGCGGTTTTGTCGACCTCTGGTTTACTCCCAGTAAAGCAGAATTGCTACAACTGTGAAATATGTAAAGAAAACAGCGGGGACGTACAGATAAAAGTAGGCGGCTGAAGAAGGCAACACACCTTCTAGTGCGTTATTTGTTTGTCTTATGTTCCAGTCTTTTAATCCAGCAAGAGCACGTCTCCCAAAGGCTAATTCTACTTGCTGGTACAGGTGGCACTTATCTGGCACCATCAGATAAAGAGAACAACACGCATGCTTCAATTAGGAATAAACCTTTTGGAAGCATATAGTTCTCAGCTTCTTACCGATGCAGCAATAGTCTTAAAACATTCATCCCTCGATTTCTATACCCTGTAAGCAAATTATATGTTTGTTAGTGAGAACAAAGGATGATCTGTCAAGATAGTGTATTTAGTCACTTCAGTGACAATTCATAAGCAAACATAACTAAACAATTTAGGGAAATATGTGGCACTTAGCCACATTGACAACCTGTATGTGCCAGTTACAGACATCAACATTAAGCATAAGATCTCTGTATAGTATTTTCTTGGAGGGCCCTTGAACAACAACATCACTTTGTAAAGAAATAAATAACAATCGTAGTATTTTCGCATTATTAACATTTTACTATGAATTACGAATATCCTCTTTAATCTGGCGGACTAGTAGGTTCCTGAAATCAGAGGCAGTGGAAGGAAATGTACTGTGATGGATGAATTCACACTTTATCATTACTCTCCCATGACTACTGATCCAGGTGTAAGCTTTGCGTCTTTGGTACTTGTAGGTCCTGTGTGGTTCCCTTGTCTAGTAGCTGCTCTTTCGGCATTTGCCTAGTCCTATCTTACCTGAGTGCCAGCCCAGGGTGCAATTCTGCACTGGTAAATTGAGCTTTTTATTCAGTACATTCAGTGCATGTTGTGAAGACATCACAAGTACACCCGCGTGTCAAAGAATAATACTATTTAAGATAAAAACGGGATCTAAAATTCACAAGCACATACATCATTGCCATCAAACTGGTATACAAGGTAGAAAACCACAAAATATACTTACAAACATTGTAAAATGTGCTAAAACAATTCAATAATACCTACAAACTCAATGGCTTTCTAATTTCAATTATAGAAAAATCCGTCTTTGACCAGCATATGTGTAACAGCTCCCCTTTTCTAGGTTATAACCGTCTAGTGTAGGAGATCATATATTCATTGCCAAATGTACACACCATTCCTTCCCCTTCTTAGATCCGTGAAATACTCAACATAAGGCAAGTAAATTCACTTACCTTTTTTCTTATTCAGGAATGTGAGCGATGATGATGATGATAATGGTATGGCACTCTTTCTGCCAGAGTCCTTTGAAGTTGTTTTGCTTTGCTTGAAGACTGTTGCCTCCACTGGTTTCTTCTGGGTCAACTTGTCTTTGGACTGTTCAGAACTCATTTTAGAGTGTGGGGGCTCAATCTTTGCTTCTGATGCAGCAAAAGCACATTTCATGTACGAAGCGGATTCGGCTAGATTTTCTCTGTTCATCTTGCTCTCGGTTGCGTTATTGACTTCGTAATCGGAGCCATCCGTGCCATCGTTCCGTGAGCCGTTCTCCTCTTCGATTATGTCCATGTGGAAGGGTTTCATCAGAGGGGAATCTTGATCCCTCTTTGGGCTTTCCTCTGAGGCTGAAGAACCATCACAGGACTCAATGATGAGTTCACTGTCCAGTTCAGCTTCACGCTCCTCCCTCAGGATACTATACTGGATGGAGGGAGACGCTGGTGACGGCGGAGGCCCACCAATGTGGCTGAAGGTCATGTAGGTAGAATGCATCGCCTCCTCTGAAGTTGCTTGTTCTTCTGATACAAGCTCGATTTCTGAATCGCCGGAGTCGGCACTGCTAGCCTCGTTATCCAGTGGGGATGATGGCGCCGCTGGCGTCCCGGGCAGGTTCTTCGCATCGGGAGTTTCTGAGCAAACACTGGGCGCCTGCTGGTCTTCACATGATTTGAAAGAGAAGCCTGATGCACCATCCTTTGCCTTGATAGCATTGATAAGTTCATCTTCAGATATACTGTATTTGCTTAGATTCTCTGACCCAGATGGCTCTGTAGTTAATAGAAAAGGCAAAGAGGAAAAGGCAAACACTTTATACTGTGAACATCATTTGGCATTATTCAGAAATAAACTTAATAGTGTACATCTGGTGCAAAGCAAAAGTCATAGAATAGCAAGAAATCTGAAATAAAACTACTGAATAAAATACTTTTCAATGTAATCCTATTTTGGAGTATATTTTTCAAGTGCAGAAGACACATAGGAGCGCATTTTCAAATTAACCGTAATGTCAATGGTAGACGTAAAAGCCGTGCGTAAGGCTGTTACGCCTTCCATTGATGCCACGGCTCATTTTCATTCATTTGTATGGCAGAGAGGAGGGGCCGAATGCAACTTGTGTTTCTGCCTCCTCTCTTCCAATCTGCTTTACAAATACTTTTTTTTGCCCGCACACATCCTGGGGATCCCTGGAGAACCTGCCAGCTTTATGCAACGGCATAAAGCCGACAGACTCCATAGGGATGCATTGTACACGCTCGCATGGCAGGCAGCATGTAAAATTAAATACTGCCTACCGTGCTTGCATTGCAGGCAATTTTTACAATTATAATTTAACAATGCCTACCATACATGGTTGCCAGCATTGAATTGTAATTGTAAACGCTGCCTGCCACATTAGCATGGTAGGCAGCATGTACTCATTTGCACATGCGTGCACGCTGCATTTTATCCTGCACATTTACACTCCGCCATGCCAATGACCAAAATTGTGCAGATATTTAGTGTAAGACACACAGAAGAGGATGTTCGAGTGGTGAAAATCCTGTCTGATCGGAGTGAGCACTGAAGCCATTTATCTATATGCAATAGTAAGAAACAATGAACCGACATAATGATAATTACCTTTGTTTAATGGTTATAAAATGGGATAAGGGACAAAAGCAATTGTAAATAAGGTGATTCCAAAAAGAAGCAAAGATGTGTGTGTGTGTGTGCATAATGGCAATGTACTGTAGGAACCAGGATATTAAGTCAGTTTTGAACAAAGTGGCCTTATAAATGTACATATTCAATCATTCAGTCATCATAGTAGGTAGGGTTTAATTGTAACTGTAAACACTGCCTGCAATGCTTGCATGGTAGCCAACATTTAACTGTGCACACTGCCTGTACATTGTGCCTGTAGCATGTACATTACACCCCTATGGAGTCCACCTGCTTCATCCTGGCACATAAATCCATCCATAGGGATTTCCAACATTTGCGCCAGTATCAGTATGAAAATACCTGCCAGTGCAAATGCTGGGGCATTTATATAGCAGAGGGAAAAGGAGGCAGCGCAAATGCAAGTTGTGTTCCGCCCCCTCGTCTCCACCATACAAATGAATAAAAACGAGCCGTGGCATCAGTGGAAGGCATAAAAGCCTTATGCAAGGGTTTCGGCGTCTCCCTTTTATGTTACGGCTCATTTGAAAAATGTGCTCCAAGGTCTTTTCTACTCAGCCAAGATAGCCCACATTTGCCCACTGTGGAGGTTGGAGTTGAACCATAGTGCCAACCCTCCCGATTTAGGAGGGAGACTCCCGACTTTTCAGTGAGAAAAACTATGTCTCCCGATTTTCTATCTCAAAACTCCCTCTTAGGTGCGTCTGAATGTTGGCATGTATGCATGTGATAATGCCTAATTTGTTAATAGCTTTTTTAGTTTTTGTACATTTTGTTTAGCTCGAGCTGAGTTTATCTGAAACAAAATCTTTAGAGAACCATACATACCACATTGCTCAGATCCTCTGAGGACGTTTTATACCATCCAGCCATCTACACGATTTCCTGCCTGAGAAAGAATCGTCTGGCACAGATTAGATGCAACCCTTCGCCAGGAAATTTAGACAAGTATTTAAAACTCTTCCTTTGAGTTGGTCTTGCACTCTTTCATTCACTGCCTTCTTCCTTCTTCAATGAAGTGATATTACCCAAGACACCGGGCTGGCCCTGTCAGTAACAGCCTGCCGCCCAAGTTAAGGCCCAGCGCAAAGTAAGGGTCCCTTAATGAGGGCGACAGTGCCGTTACCGACATGACCGCCCACCGCCAAAGGTAATATCGCCATTAGCACCCATGTAGTTACCAATGGGGGTGCTAATGGTGTGTATTGAAAGAAAAAAAAGAAACATACCTTTTCTGCGCTACCCGGCATGGCATCCTGGTTCACAGTCTGTTTTCAGTGATGATGACTGCGACATCCTCAACATTGAAAAAGGACTCAGGGAACCACGGCGCAGCACTGGGCTGTGCAGAAAGGTACGTATCTTTTTCATTAAACAAAAACACTCTTCGCACCCACGTAGGTAACTACACAGGTGCTAAGAGGTGAGGGAGGGGAAAGGAAGGAGGAGCAGGGAAGGGAAGAGGGAGCTGGCCAGCAGCACCCAGCCTGCTCGGAACGTCGGCTTGTATCATACAATATTTGATACTGGCGCTTTCAATATTCATCAGACTGTGTACTCTGTAAGTCTCTTCCTCTGAATTATCAGAGTCCTACCTTGATGGTAGGTGACAGGAGAGGGAAAAGAAGAAAACTGGCCTAGCAGATTGTGATGGGGGAAAAGGAAAGGAGAAGGGCTATTGAGGCTAGAAGAGAGGGAATAGCATATCGATGACATTGGTAAAAGGTTAAAAGGCAACAGTGGAGAATGAGTCTGGAGAACATGGAGTACAGGAAACTCAAAGAGGATTGGGAAACATGCAATTTTTTTATGTCCTTATTTTTTTTAATTTAGTCTATTTGGGTCAAAGAATGCATAAAAACTAAATCACGGAAACATCCCTATAAAATAAACGTACATAACACACAGAACAAATTATGAAGTACTCTTGTATGTCAGTCTGTGGTCCTCATTTGTCTGTCATGTGTTTCTTGAAGAGCAGGGTCTTCAGTTCTTTCCTGAATCGCAGGAGGGAGGGGGCCTGATGTTAGCAGTACAAGCACCCTGAGTGTGAGAGTACAGCATGAGAATGCTTGGTTTCTGGTCTTGTCCTTCTTGCACTTCTTGGATTGCAGTCTAGTAATATCCAGGCTCCTTGTTTTACATTGACCTTGTTAGTTGGTGATCTTTTCAGGTAAGTATGATAGTGACTTGGGCATTAGAGATTTGTAGGTGATGCAGGCTGGCTTAAAGGTGATAAAATCATGGAGAGGTAATCTGTGTAAATCACGGAAACATCACTATAAAATAAACATACATCACACACAGAACAAATAATGAAGTACTCTTGTATGTCAGTCTATGGTCCTCATTTGTCTGTGACGTGTTTCTTGAGGAGCAGGATCCTACTTACCTGAAAAGATCACCATCTCCCAAGATCAATGCAAAACAAGGAGCCTGGAGCCTTGTAATCAGTGTAGTTCCTTGAGCATGGGGAAAATATGGCCAAACATCTTTAATCCTGCAATGAGGCCAGAGTGGAGATTGGGACACCTGCTAGGAGGGCATTGCCCTCCAGGTAGGAGACTCTGAGTAGGGGATGAAGGATTTCATTCAGCACAGGAGTGAGTACAGATACCATGATGTTTGCGTCCTCTTGGGGATGTGTGCTTCTTAATTGTATCACATTGCTTCATCATCATCAACCATTATCGTCTCTGCCCTCCTCCACAGCTAATCTTCGTATATATATATTTTTTTTCATTTAAAATGTTATGTTTGGATTCCAAACTTTTCAGTTATCTTAAGAATTTTAAACGAGCCTCATTTACTTCATGGTTCTGTTGTTTAGGACATAATAGCTATCCAGAATTGAATGATAGTAAAAATTAATGATTTATCGTGGCCACTCAGAATTTGGGACCATCTTTCATGTGTGTCCATCTGTTTCTCTGATATTTCGAAATAGTCCCTGAACACATTTCGTTTCTCAGTTAGAGTTGTGCATATCATCACTATGTGAAAAAGTGTTTCAATGGTGTTTTCTAGGTTACAAAACCGACAGTTTGAGTCCAATTGTTTGGTTTGAGTTAACTAGTCTTGTGTCGGTAGAATGTTAAAATGAAAGTGCAAGTAAAGATCTCAGATTTTTTGATCAGGAAAGCGAGCTAAGCATTCTGGTAGTTCATTTAGAGTTCTTGTTCCCATTTCGCATCTCAGGTGTTGTTTGTATTGAGTTTATTGGGCTTTTATTTTAATCCAGTTGTTTCACTGTATTTTGCGTTTTGCACATTGGGGTCTCTGTATCAACATCTCTTCTGAGATCTCTTCAATTTGCATCAATTTCTCGACCTTCGTTGACCAGTGTTGTAGTGCTGTTGTGTGTATAGCATTCTTTTTTTTGCGGAATATCGCTACTGCAGGAATTTGTTCATTGCAGATTATTTTTCTGTACAGGTCAATTTGTTTCCACACAATTATTGATTGGAGGGATTCTAAGGCTAATTCATACAGAATTCTCATCATTGGAAAATTGGTCGACAGCGCCAATATTTTCCTCCAAAATATTGCTTCATACAAATGCCACTTGATTTGCTGTTAGTTGATTACAGTTTCTCCAGCATAAGTAAGTATAGGAACCACTTTTTGTTTAAATAGTGCCACTGCTGGTTTCAGTGAGAGTTTGCCAAACTTGCAGTGAAAAAAACGACCTTGATGCGCAAGTGATAGGGCTTTTGTTTCCAAATGGTCTTTCCATTCCTGTTTGTTTCCTGATGAGTTTATCATTGCGCCCATATATTTAATGTTGTTCACCACTTCAATAGGATTTCCTCCTAGTATTGCTGTAGGGTTTCTTTGTTTCTTCCTTTTTTGGTTTATCAACGTCATCAGTTTTGATTTTGCAGTGTTAATTTGTAGTTTGTTATCTTTCATGTAGTTTTCTAGCTTGTCTAGACTAACTTGGAGGCCGGTCAATGTTTTATCGAAGACAATGATGTCGTCTGCGTAGATCAATGTTTGTATAGGTTCTTCGTTTATCTTTGGGGGGTTTGTTGCTGAAGCTTGAATTTGTTCAACGAAGTCTGAGGTGTAGAGGTTGTATAGGCTCGCTGCCAGTGGACACCATTGTTTCAAGCCATTCCAGGTGTTTATTGGGCTTGACACTGTTCCATCTTTTGTTAATCTAACTCGGATAGTAGTGTTCGAGTAGAGTTGTTTGATTGGATTAAGAATGGATGCTGGGCATTTCCACGCTATCACTTTTTCCCATAATTTTTGACGATTTACAGTGTCGAACGCTAGTTTTAGATCTATGAAGGCTGCATAGACCTGTTGTTTCTTTGTTCTAGCTTCATGCTTGATAATGTTTAGGAGCAATAGATTGATGTTTGTTCCTACTTTTTGGACAAATCCAGTTTGTCATTTTACAAATCTGCCATTTGCTGCTGCCCATTTAGTGAGGTTTTTCAGAAGGAAAGAAGCAAACAGCTTCCACCAATGGTCCAGGAGAGTGATGGATCTATAATTCACTGAGTCTTTCCAGTCGCCCTGCTTGAATATTGGGATGAGTGTTGCAAATTTCCAACTGATGGGTATTTGTTTCGTTCGTTCTATCAAAATGAGCAGCTGAACAAATAATGCAGCCCACTCTTCTGGAGCTGATTTTAAGTTTGCGTTTGAGAGGCCGTGAGGCCCGGGGGCTTGCGATGTTTTCAATCTCATGATCGTTTTTGAAATATCTTCCACTTCTCAGTTAAGGTTCCACGGGGGCTCTACTTTGGGTCTTTGTGGGTTGATGTTATGGGACCTCGTCTTGTAGAGGTTTGTAAAGTGCTGTATCAAGGCCTGTTTATCTACTTCTTGAATCATCATGTATGACGACATGGTATTCTGCTTCAAGAGGGACCATAATTGTCTCGTGTTTCTCTGATTCGGGGCTGCCAATATCGCTTCTGCATCAGTTTGATGTAGCAGGGCCTGTGCTGATTTTATTCAATTCATCTAATTCTGTTTTTCTTTTTTGATTTCTTGTCTGGATGTTAATGTATTCTGTTTTTTTAATAAACAATATTTTATGAAAGTTTTTTTTCATTCGATTAATCTCGTTATTAAAATAATGCTTATGGATTTTATGTGGTTTCCCATTTTTTGAAGCGCGTTGTTGATATTCCCGTAGAATCCATTCGTAGTTTAGTCTGTCGTTATCAGGTCTTGTCGTGGATTCAAATTTCTTTAGAAGGGTGGTCATGTGATGTTTTATTCGAAGTTTATTCATGCCGTTGTTCAATTCTAACTCAGGGAGGTTCAGAGGATCCGCATGGACTCGAGGTGTATCCCAGGTTATTGCTATTAGGTGATGGTTGCCATTGTCCTGCGTAAGATTGGTAGCTCTTCTCAATGTTTGTAATATTCCTTCTGAAACAAATATATAGTCGATAATTGCTCTTGAGTTGGCACGTGTCCATGTTGGTTGCATTTGGCCTTGGTCGTCTATCGGTTTCCCTGTCAAGGTAAGATGTCGAATGGCTATTTCCTTGACCCATTTTCTCGCTCTAGGGGTTAAATTGAGCGGATCCCTGGTTGTTCCATTCGGGTTGAATATGTGGATGTTAAGGTCCCCGGCAATTATAAAGTTCAAGCTGGCTGTATTTATTTGAAAGGACATCTATTACAGCTCATATTGAATCAATGAATGTGTTATCGTTCATTGCTGTCGGGTTCCAATAAACGTTAAAAATACCTAAATATTTCTGGTGACTTTTTTCAGGAAGTTCATTAGTCTCAGGAGAAGGCATGTGTAGGATAAGATATTGTGCACATGGGTGCAGTTTCTTATTTGCTATTATTGACCAATTGGGATCTATTTTTGTTAAGATCATCATCCCTGATGATGGCCTGCCATGTTGTGGTTCTATTGCCGGATTCATATGAGTTATAAAGCCTTCACAAACTACTTCAGATGCAATCCATGTCTCTTGCAAGCATATTATGTCAATGTTTTTAACGTCAGAGGAGCCTTCTGCGAAAAGATGTCTGTGCCCTCTAGTGTTCCACAAGCATAATGTGTAACTTATTTTCGATTTGTCATGCTCACCACAAGTTACCTTGATGTATAGTTTGAATGCTGAGGAACCAGACATCCAGCTCAGGGCACACAGTGCAAGTATAATATCAGTGACAGTCAGAGAAGGAAAGTAAAATCCCAAAGCACCCAGGCCTCATATACCTTTAGTCCAGCCCCCATAGCCTTTGCTGAGCCTAAGAGAGGATGATCACATTTGCCAATCAGACGCAGCTCAGTCCAGAATCACACAGGTGCAGATCCTTGTCCAGGATTCGACCAGGGTAGGGAGAAGAGACCATAGTATATAAACCCAGATGGGGACCTGTTGGAGAGAGAGAGAGAGAGAGAGAGAGTGAGCGAGAGATCAGAGAGAAGGAGACTAATGGAGAAGGAGCTGGGCGAATAACCACAGGGATGGCGAAAGTCTCCAGAGGTCAGTGCAAGGTAAGACTGGAAGAGTGCGGGCAGGAGATTTGGAGATAATGGTGCAGGAACCATCACGAGTTTCGGAGACAGGGGTGTAAGATCATGTAGAGATTTAGAAGTTGAACTGCAGGGCCTTAAGGTATAACAGATTGAGGTGCAGGGGCCACCCAGAGCTCTGACGATTGGAGAGCACGGCTCACCCAGAGGTTTGGAGGTTGTAGGACTGCAGATTCTTGGGAGGGGTCCAGAAGTTACCCAGAGAGTCAGAGAACAGTGATTAATGTGTACAAAAGGGTGAAGAATGTAATGGAAAGACTTGAAGAGAGGAGGTAGTTGTGACCAAACGGCTGAAGATGGCAACAGGGAGAGTGGAGACAGGGGTGCCCAAAGGGGCGAAGAAGGAGCTAGCAACAGAAAGCTGAAGAGAGGAGTGCCCAAAGGGGCGAAGAAGGTAAAATAGAGTGATCAAGAGAGCCAAAACAGTTGTGCGTAAAAGGGTGAATAAAATGGCAGAATGCGAAATTGGCAATTGGAAGCAGAGTCTCACAAGATGGAGGAAGAGATAATGAAGGAGTTGGAAAGAATACCCTATGCAGGGAAGGAGGATATACAATTAGAACAATAGGACAGGGAAGGCATAAGTCCAACTCGCCAGTCTAGGAAAGTTCCAGCAGACCAGGTAGGTCCAAGGAAAGCAGAGAAGGCGGAAGGAGGTACGAGACAATGTTGCTACTTCAAAGGTGATGGAGCACATAATAAGAGTAGAGAGGATGGAAGGAGGTCCAGCCCTGAGACTCCTGAGAGAGACAGAAGGGGTTCAGGTGGAAAGGAAGGGCCACACTCCCCATTGGGCCCAATGGGGAATTTTCAGTGCTATTACCGCCAGCGGTATTAGCGTAGCAGTAATAGTGCTGAAAATCGGTAACATCGCAGCGGATTTGCCGCATTTAAGGGTTACCACTAAACTTGTGATGAGGCAGATACTCTTAAAACATATATTTAAATAAAAGTCCTAAAAGAGCCTGTTGGGTGCTGGTCTTATTTCTGGTCAAAGCCACCTTCATAATGCCCTAATTTCCATAATATATCACTTTAAAATGTATCAAAGTGATACTTCTCTGAGGGGGACTGTTATATGTGCAAAGGGTCACACAAGGGGCACCAGGCAGCACTAGGGTGTCTCATTTGTACCACCTCCAGCAGTTGCATGATCCAGTTAGTAGGTCCCCATCGCCCAGAGTTCCCCAGTCTACATGCATAGCTTCTTCAAACGCACAATTGGAGAGCCATTTCTAGGGGAGGATCTTACATGCGAAAAGGGAAGTGTGCTGATTCGATGATGTTAGACCAGGCATATGATTTTAATGTTTATGTTACATTTCTGCTTTTTTGGTGGTCTGGTAATTTTAAGATGGTCAGGTCTCTGGTCATAATGTGTAGTCTTTGAATTCCGTTTTTAGGGGCTTAGTGTTCAAATCTCAGAGACAGGTTGTGAAATTCACTATTTAATTCTTCAGGTGTTCCGTGATCACATTGCAATAAACACCTTCTTGGATTTGAGATACACAAACTCTTTTTCAGTTATATTGGGAACTTAACTTCTGTAAGGAACTCATGGTGGCAACAGTAAAGACAGACACAAGTGATCATAGTTCAAGGGTGTTTATTAAACTGTATATGCGGGTTGAAAAAATGCCTAATCTAAACCTAAATCTAAGATGGGAGCAAGCTACGACCATGAATAATACTAAGGCTGTCCTAGTGGCGTCTTGTCAAATAAAAAGGCCTATACTAAGAAAAACCTATTGCCAATCTTTACAACTAAATACAAAAGGGTGTGAGATAGGATTCACAGAAAAGAAAGAAGTGTTCACAAATAAGTCAGGATGTGGTTGTCAGGGTCTCCCCTCCCCACGTTTTGAGCACAGGATAAGGCAGGACTCCAGAGCACAATACATGCTCAAGCTTTCCCAGCGTGAGACTACAGTTCAGTTCTCAGGTATCAGGACCTTCGATGGTTGTCTCTTTTCTACAAAACGTCTCCGCCTCCAAGGACATTGGGTGATAACTTTTCGCCTCTGGATCCCCCTCTTCCGGGCCTCAGATTCCCAAAAACTCCTATCAATATCAGGACCTTCAGTGGTTAAATCTTTTACTATCCGAGGACCTGGTATGTTCAAAATCATAAACAAAAAGTTCCTTTCTGATTGTACTGGGGTGTTGATTCTTCATCCCTGGGTCCCCCTCTTCAGGGCTCAGGCCCCTCTTGAATATCAGCCTCCATCCGTCAGGTTTACTCTGGCTTGCATTCAAAAAGATTCCTCTATCGACTTCACATGTCGGTGGGCTGATGGTTTTTCACCCCTGGACCCCGCTCTTCCTGGCTCACACCCTTCTTGAATGTCAGCCTCCCTCCCGTCAGGTTCACTACAGCTTTTATCAACTCAATTTCACTTCTGGCATTCATAAATCTCAACGTCTTTTTAAATAGTTCACTGTGTACATCCCTCTGTCGGGTTCACCTTTGTCAACACAATGTTCTTTGGGACTTTAGGCTTCACCCCTTTCCATCGGCATCCCTCTGTAAGGTTCATTCTTGCTAACTTTACATTTCCTTCTACTTTCTTATGATGCAGAATTCCCTTCCCTTGGGTTTTCACTGGTTTGTCGGTCAAAGACTTTCATCTGTACAGGGGGGTTTTGCTAGACACCTGTATGCCCACTTTAACCTTTTCCTTGCGGCTCTTCTAGGCCTTCTGTTATTGGTAGATTTTAACAAATGTGGCATCAACCAGAGTCTCTTGAATGAGCACCCAAGTGGTGCCAGACACCTCTGCAGCTGGTTTTCCCTTAATGTTAACAGTTCTTTGAACTTCACTTTTGTGCCATTTTGAAACTTTCATTCATTACAGTTCGGTTTCTTATTGGTTCTCAATTCGACTCGCAGGCTGTGATGAACTGCTTGGCTTTTCTTGTCTCTGGTGTGAAGGACCCCCTGGCTTGGTTATCAGTGGAGGAGGGCTCTGTGTACCGCTTGCATCTGCTGTAACATACACCGGCTATTGTTTGTGGTCTTACGATTCCCTCCACCGAGGTTCACAGGCCTGGGTCGGAAAGGGCAAGGTCGCGTCTCTCCTTGTCACCCTTTTCGGTTGTTGCCGCCTTTCACCTCCTTGTGAATTGCTGTGTAGCTCTCTCGTCGTGCGGTCTGCCTTGCTCATAGTGTGCTCTCACGCTCCACCTTTTATCCCTGTGGTGAATGGAAAGGGGCGTCAGGTGTGTGATTCTGGTCAATTGCCTGACTTTGCCTGACCCTTGTATTGGGACATGTCAGGTAAACGGCTCTGGTGATTTTTTGGTCTGTCGTTTTTCATGTTGTGCGAAAGTGTTCGTGCCCGAAAAGGAGTGTGGGGGGTACAGTGTTTGGGTATCCTACGTGGTAGGATGGGGAAAGGTGTTATTAGAAGGGGGATACCGCGTCTCACCCATCAGTGTCCCACTTCTACTCCCCGAGGACGCCCCATCCAAGTGATCCTCCCCCACTGGTCCACCCCTTGGAACTGGATCCAATAGCGATGGCCGTGTCCTGGCCGCCTGGTTGACAGATCCCTGGGGACTAGTAAGTGAGACACCTCTAGGTTTCTCACACTTCCCACAGTGCTGAAATGTTCACTTTTCTTCTTTCAGGCTTCGCCATATCTCCTATATGTATTGGTTATGTTTGCTTTTTTTTCCTATAATGCAACATATTTTGACAACTTCTTGTGCTTCAGAATTCACACTTCATCAAATGTCTCTTCAGTGGCGTGTGAATGTGGACTGCAATTTCCACAATGCACCACACATTCACTTTGCTTGTTTTATGGTTCACTATCCCTTCCTCAGAGATATTGGGAAAATAGACTTAAATTCCCACAATACCCCTTTTTTTACCACCTCTCCTTCAGCACTAGTGGGACTGTGGACTGCAATTCTCATAATAGACCAAGTATTTGCCTTTTGCTTTAGGATTCACAACCTTTCCTTCAGAGCTATTGAGAACTTGGACGACAATTCCCACACTGCACCAGGTATATTCATTCATCTTGCTTAAGTGTTCACTATCTCGCCATCAGTGGCATTGGAAATGTAAATTCCAATTCACACAACAGAACAGCTTTTTATTTTCTCCTTCAGAGGTATTAAGGCATTAGATTTCAGTTCTGTCAATGCACATGGATTTCAGTTCCATTCAAACAGTAGTCCTTCCCTTTCTTTAATTCAGGATACCCATCAATTTCTTAAGGAGTTCTGGAAATGTGAACTTCGATTCCCTCCTTGCAACAATAATTCACTCTTCCTGTTTGGGGCTTCTGATCGCCCCAGGGTTGTACTCTATTGGGTTGTCTCCCTATTTTGTCTACTTCACTCTATTATTATTCATGCCCTTTTGGCCACACACACTGCTACTCCTTCTCCGGAGCATTCAGACACCAGTCTAAGCGTCTTACCACCCATTACACGTTTTCTGCTTCACCTCTCATACTGGGGCTGCGTCTGCCACCATCGATGTTACTGATTCCTCTCAGCAGTGCCTGGGATCAGCGCTAAGGACGTCATTTAGGGGTCGCCATGGGTCGCTCTTGTGACCCCTGAGGTCTCCCTTGCTACCCCTTAAAAAAAGTTTAAAAAAAAAAGAAATTACAAATTGAAGCTCCTGTTCTGTGGCCAATGCCATTTGCCTCTTTCTTTCTAGAGTGGCTGACTTTCTTGTTCAGGCTTCTTAAAAAAACAGAGGGTTCCACAAGTGTACCACTTTGAGTAGTGACTGATATAGTTTGTTCTTAAACACCTCAAATTCACAATGCAGACAAAATTCTCCAAAAAGCATTTAGAGTAGAATAAGCATCCATTTCGGACTATGTATTTTGCTTTTCGCAAGTTGCAATTATCGCATGTTTTTTTCTGCTGATACATATGGTGCTCCATTCTTGTACAAAATGTGTATCACGTTACAGTGATATTGTAACCATATTTTTCATAGTGTACTTAGAAACTACGTGATGCCACTTCCCGTTTTGTCAAGGGGTAAACGGTCGTGTTCCATCGCTTCCTGTGATATCACTTTCCGGTGAAGTCAAATGACATCCCTTCCTGTGATGTCATCAGAGGTCAAGGGTCATGTGATGTCACTTCCGCTACACCGGCATTTTGGTGAAATGACGTCTCTGATCAGTGTTTGCTAGTTTATATAGGATCCACAGTTGGTTTCTCCCGACTGGGGTTATTTCTCCCTTTGCTTGCTTCTGCTGATTCTCTCAGTGTTGGTGGGCTATGCAAGCCCTATCTCAGCATCAACCTCATCCTTACATGGGTTACCAGCTCCAAGATACTTCTAGTCACTATTAGATATATTGTTCAGGCGTTGTGATTCAGCGCTACCCTATATTGAGGCGATATTAACCGAAGCGTGCCAACCTGCCATTAACGGCCTGCCGTGCAAGTAAATGCCCTGAGCGAAGCAAGCGTCTTAACAAGGGTGGTGGTGCTGTTACAGAGGGTCGGCCCGCCGCAGAGGTAAATATCACCATTAGCACCTGTGTAGCTTCCTAAACGTGTGCTAATGGTGTGTTTTTATTTTTTAAAAACCCTTACCATTGGTGTACGGCTCAGCGCAGCACAGTGCTGCTGTCAAGGAAGTCATTTTTCCATGTTGATGACTGACATCATCAGCATGGAAAACAGGCTTGGCTGACAGCAGCACTGCACAGCACCGAGCCACACAACAAAGGTAAGTTTCATTTTTTTTTCTCTGAAGTAAAAGACACCCTTAGTACCTGTGTAGGAAACTACACGTGTGTTAAGTAGTGAAGGGGAAGGAGAGTAGGGAAGGGGAGGGGTCGCTAGCTGCCCAGGCAGCTCGGAACACAGGCTTGTACCATACAGGCCAGCCCGCATTCAGAGCTTCCAGATTAGCCATTGATATTGTTATGTAAATGTTGAGAATTGCTGCTAACAGTACTACCAAATAATTCCACCTCTATTCATCCTATGTTTAACACAAATTATCACCAAATTGGTGAATATGACATACTCTCTCCTTAATACTAAGTTCAACAAGTTTTCAACAATCATTACACCCTTCTAATATTAATGTTGTCATATGCTAAAGATTCAAGAAACAAATTCCATTCAAGGTGTCTTCCACCTGATCCATGTGCTCTGCATCTCTGCTTAGTTCAATGAGTATAATTAAATATACTAAACATTCCAAATATTATCAAAAATTAGTCATGGGCGCTCCTCTATGAGAACAAACACGGCAAAAATAGCCTGTTCTTTGGGAAGGTACCCACTCTAGAGTCTGCAGCCATACTTTAGCTCACTGTGCCTTTCACAGATGGGAAATATCCATTTGCACATCAGTCAGTTGCTGCAGATGGTAGGTCTCCGGATAAGTAACCATAGTAAAACCCCTTCAAAACCTCTTGCACAATTTGACCCCCAAGCCCATGTTATGACCTCAGGAAGCAGAAGATGCCTTTGTCACCATTAAGCAAGCACTCGCAACGGCTCCGGCTTTAGGTTTTCCGGATTATAGTAACCCCTTTGTGCTTACTGCAACTAACACAACGGTTTTGCTCAAGGTGTGCTGACCGAGTTACACAGTGACAAGAATCGGCCCATATCCTACCACAGTGTAGCCTTAGATCCAGTAGCCGGGGGACTCCGAGCTTCTCTATAAGCCATCGCAGTGGCTGCTCTGTTGATAGAAAAGATGACTCACCAGTGCAAGGTCACCCTGTCACGATTGCAGTTCCCCATGCTGTGCTGCCATTACTGCTTATGGGGAAGATGAAACATGTGTCCACCTCTTGCCTCACTCTATATGAGAAGTTACACATTTCTGCTGCTAATATAACCTTGAACTGATGTTCAGTCCTGAATCCTGTTTCTTTCTGCCAACCCTGCAGGATGGGGAACTGATTGACTGCCAGATGGTTGTGGAGAAGCTTATGTCCCCTTGTGCTGATTTGTCAGATGTGCCCCTTATGAGCCCCTGATCTGATTCTTTTCATGAATGGCTCACACCTATGTGTCCCAGAAACTGGGGAATTGGTTTCTGGTTATTCTGTATGTACACCCCATGCCGTCCTAGAAGCATATCGATTACGCATGGCAAAATCAGCACAGGTCACCCAACTCGTAGCTCTCACCCGTGCCTTGGCCTGGGATAGATTGGCCTTGATTGATACCGACTCCAGGTATGCACCCGGGGTGGTGCACGACTTTGGAGTCCTGTGGAAGCAGTGGGGGTATTTAACCTCCACGGGCACCCCAATATTCAATGGAAAATATGTGTCAGCCTTATTGAATGCATTGTTACTCCCTGCAGCTTTAGCTATTGTTAAATGTAAAGGACATGATCCCTCTCCGTCATTCACAGCTCAAGGAAATACACTAACAGGTGCTGCAGCTCATTCAGTGGCCTTGTATGGGCCCCTAGTTCTTAATGAATGTCTTGTTTGTTTTTCACTCCCACTGTTGCTGATTGCCTCCCTTTCCAGTCTGGCGATCCTTGAAGACCAAGCCTGTGAAGCCAAAAGGTGACCTGGACCCAACAGTACTGTAAATCGGGAGTTGATTTGCTGTGGTGTCCCCCAGATGGCTGCCTGGCGGTAACCAAGGTGCTCCTGCCCTTCCAAGTCTGTGAAGCTCACGGCTGAGCCCATTCAGATAAAAATGCTATGATTACACTACTGAATCGAGATTGGATGAACCCTGGTTTAGCCTCTATGGCTCAAGGTTATTATGAGAATTGTGTGACGTGTTTGACACACAATGTTGGGAGAGCAGTACGCATGAGGCTGTCTGCACATCCAGTACTGGAGGGTCCCTTCCTGCACATGCTGACAGACTTCATGCAGCTCCCCACCTGCATGAATTTCACTTATTGTTTGGTGATGGCAGACATATTCTCTGGATAGGTAGAGGCATACCCATGTAGAAAGGCAGATGCTGTTACAGTGGCATAAAAGTTGTTGGCAGAGTTCATACCCTGATTTGGATTGCCCCTCAGTATAGACAGCGGCCAAAGCACCCATTTTACTGGTTAGGTCATTAAAGAAGTGTGCAAAGCTCTAGTAATATATCAACAGTTCCATTGAAGTTATCACTCGCAGTCCAGCATACATGTAGAATGCTGCAATGGGGGACTTAAATTAAGACTGTCGAAAGTGTGTAAAGCGACATGGTTGAAATGGCCCCAAGCCTTGCCCCTGGCTCTGTTTGCCATGTGCAATAATCCCCAAGCGTAAACACAAACTGCACACAAAATCCTCACAGGGCACCCCATGAGAATGTGAACTGCATTCCCAGCAGTCCCCCACATCCAATGTTTTCCTCCAGTACTGTTGCATGTTGATAAAAATGGTTTGATCTCTCCACGCTCAGGTCCACAAAGTCCTGCCTGAACCAGCTACTCAGCACTGTCACTGTGTCCTGGTGAAGGACCATCAGAGGAGATCTGTGCCCCAGTCCACGTGGCGCGGCCTGTCCGAGGTCCTCCTAACTATGACCACCACAATTAAATGTGCTGAGATCCTGGCCTGGATTCATGAAACACATTGGGCCTCATTCCGAGATTGGAGGTAGTCATGGCGCTATTTGCTAATATTTATGTGTTCATGAATATATGTAGTTTCACTTTCACAGTACTTGGTTTCCAAAACCTTACTATTACACAAACAAATCCTAGATCATTGTCACAATTTAAACCATTTGTACTTACCCTCATCATAAAAATGAACTAGGGCTCTTCTAAACACACAATGAGTCCTCTATTACCTACTCGTACAATTACTTTATTAATTTTATGCCCAAATATTTGAGGCTGTCCCATTTTTCATTCTCATGTTCTGTTTTCCAGTGCCTAGCTAGCCGGTATCTCCTCGCTTCACTTATAATAGATCTGATGTGCCCATAAATCCTTGTTTGTAATTTTCTTTTCATACATCCTACATATTTATTGCCACAGATACATCTTATCACATACATACGACATATATACTTTTGCAACTCTTTGATTTTGATAATATGTCCTGTATTGTATTTAAAAGTATGTATCATGTCCGTTGCAAAATCATACTTATTACAGTTTTCACATTTGTAGAAGCCATGTTCCACCTCACCAAACCACGTACCATTACTTTTGATACACTTTTGATGGCTAGGTGAAAAGTAACTTGTAAGAGTTTCAATTTTTCTACACACCACACTCGTTTAGCTTCCAAGTATTAATTAAGATATTTGTCTTGACTTCAAATATGCCAACATGGGTTTAAAATATTAAGGAGCACATTATTTCTCAATGCATCTCTAGTAACAACCGAAATATTTTGATATTGATCTTGTTTATCACTGGCCTTACTTTTTGGAACTAATAATTTGTTTCTTGAAGAGCGTTTTTCTTTCTCGTTAGCTTTGCTAATGTTTGCTGGTTCGTAGCCTCTTTTCAGAAACATATTTGTAATATGTACTGTTTCTGCCTCAAAGGAATTCTTGTAACAATTTCTTTTGGCCCGGATACGCTCTGAGCAAATATATTTTCTATAATACTCCCTTTATTAGGTGGAATGCTGACATCTCACATGAGCCACCCACGCCCATCGCCGCAGCTTTGCTGTGCTGGTAAGACGTTTGAAACGGTCTTTTGAATTTCTAATGAACACACAGTTCTTGAAAGAGCGCTTGTATTTTACCTCAGGGCTTACAATTTAAGTGACAGTGCATTGCATGCTTTCAAACTCATTAAATGTGTGGATGTTCTTGGTGCTTGTTGAATTTGTAACAACTTTGATGGAATATAGAGGCAGCACTACTGATAATGCTGGCACAATTTAATATCATTCCTTGACTGGACTTGTTTCTGGTTTCAAATATTTGGGATTACAAGAGCCATGTGATTAAGACAATGGCTGGTAGTAGTGCAACCAGTTTTCTTCACCACTGCCTTGATCATCTTCGTAGGGTTTCTTTACCCATTTGGGGATTTTTCACCTGTTCTTGTCATCCTGGTTGGAGGTCCATTGTGGTCCAACTGTTATTAGAGATTCTATAATTATTTTAGATCCACCATGGCTTGCGGGAGGACTAGAGCCTGCATCCTATCCTTCCTGGAAGGTACTAGGAGACCCACAAGGGTTGAGAAAGAAGAAAGTAATAGTCCTGAAAATGTCAGTTGCGTTGACTCATTTTACAACCAGATGGAACAGAGCCAAAAATTGACAAGTTGCATCTACACGCTGACGTCTGAGGTGTGGTCTTTACAGGCCGAGAATGCCACCCTGCGGAGAGAAATACAATGGGAATCCTAAGAGGTTACACAAAGTTTCCTGATGCCTGTGCTGTATACCTCAGCTTTCCGACCCCTTACCTATATAATGGACAGATCTAAGGTCAGAGATACGATTCTAACATGTTTAAGGGTGCCCTTATCTGGCCTAACCCTCTTGAAAACAAAAATAGTCCCTCAATGGACAACTATCAAAGTTCCTCAAAGCTCTAAGGAGATAGTCGATCAACTAGGCAGACTTGACTTAAATCTAACAATGGATCTAGTCACTGTGGTGGCCTAATTTAAGCAAGTAGCCACAGAAACCGGCTCGCCAGAATCAGCCCATTTCACTTGATTTAGAAGGGGTCTAATTGGAGAGCTGAAGGATGAACTTGCTCAAGTACCTTGACCTTCTTAATTTTCAACAATGGTCCTGCAATTGGACTACCGTCCACAATAAAGTAGATCCGGAAAGGAGAAGAGTCGTACTATTCAGTCCAGAATTCCTCCAAGATCATTTACACCCAAAAGAGCCAAGTACACTGAGGACAAATAAATGCAGATAGGGGACACCCAATGCCCATTATCAGAGGGAAAGCGTTGAAGAAGATTCACCCAAGGACTCTATGTACTGTGCTTCAAAAGACCATCTTGTAAGAGATATCCAATAGTTTCCACAAGGCATATGGGACACGCGGCTTCCCGATCCTAGCTGGGACGGGATGCTTTACAAAGGCCCTTAAGTCACACTGTGGAGAATTCAGAATTAGCAGAACTGCATCTCCTAATCCTGCAGGCCAAAGTTCAAACAGAATCCTTACTGATTATCACTGCTGCCCTTGTGGACTGTGGGACAGCCAGGATTTTCATGGATAAGGAGTGGGCTGAAACTATTAGGATACTATCAATAACGAAGAGAGTCTCTCAAGCAGTAGAAGCTCTCAAGCAGTAGAATGCATAGATGGTCAGCCAATGAGTTCAGGGCCTATAGCTGCTAAACCAGGTTTTACCACACTCAGAATCAACCAACACAAGCGATCAATGGTATTCAACCACATAAAAGCCACCCATATCCCGTATTGTTCTTGGTATACCCTGGCAATGGTCTTGATAATGTAACAGTTAAGGACAAATATCTCCTTCCACTCATCCAGGATATATTGGAGGTGGTCAAAGGTACTCCCATAATCACGAAATTCAAACTCAGAAGGTCATACCACTTCTTCAGAATCCACACAGGTGAAAAGCTGAAAACGACGTTGAGGGCTCGATATGGGCACATTGTGTTTCGGGTGATGGCTTTTGGCTTGGCCAACACACCCGCTATCGTTTTTTGGACCATGCATTCTCAGATAGGCTTTCCCCGTACTGTCATCATTTATTTAGACACCATCATTGTTTATTTCTAAACAGATGAACAGCACACACTACACATCCTCCAGATACTGCATTGCTGAAAGGTAAACCATCTCCTGATCAAATCTGAAAAAATTTACTTTTGACACTATTTCCATCCCTTTCCGGCAGTGGAGGAAGAGGACTGGTTATCACAGTGAAAGCACAGCAGAAGGTGGGGGAACGATCCACAGCAGGAAAGCGAAAGGGGGATAAAGGGAATGGAAGGGAAACAAGAAAGGAAAAGCAAACAAAAGGAAAAAGGAAATAAGAGGGAATAAAGGGCAAAAGAAAAGAGGAATGGGGAAGAAGGAAGAAAAATAAAGAAAAAGAGGAAAATGCAGAAGGGAAAAAGAATTATGAGAAAAGAGAAAGTAAAAACAGGGAAGAGGAAAAAAGAAGAATGAAGGGGGAAGAAGTTTACAGAGGAGCGATAGGGGGAAGTAAAGGGCAAGAGGTAGAAGAAAAGATAAAATTAGGTGGAGGAGGGAAGAAATAGAGCTTTATGGGAGGAAGTGCAGGGGTGGCGGAGAAGAGAGGTTAGTTGGTGAAGCCCCTTCGAGGTGAGGGAAATAAATAGTTGATTGATGTATTAAGTTTGGGGTGTGGAAGTGGGATTGCAATGGTGTCCTCGGAGTGCTCCAACCCTGAACTGGCGATACTAGAGTCAGGGATGAATGATGTTATTGTGTTCATGTTTATAGTATTAACTAAGGTTCCTATTTCAATTGTGGCCCAACTGGTGCGTGCAGTGCTCACCTGACATAGCCCGGACAGTAATTATAGACATGGAAGATAGGAAAAAAGTGAAAAATAATTGATGGGTTGGGGGAGAAGTGCTGCTAAGTTAGGGATGTTGAACGTCAAGGGGCTCAACTCCCCAACAACGTTGCTAGTAAGAAGGGACATTTTGTGTCTCCAGGAACTGAACCTCCTGAGGGGGAAGGAGTCAGCGCGGAAAGGGAAAGAATGGGTCGTATTTCACGCCAGACACTAGTGTAGAGGACAAAGGTCTAGCATGAGTATTAATGGAAAATAAGAAATAAAGAGACACATGCTGAACCAGGCTGAGTGGCAAAAAAAGAGTATTATTAGACACAAATGACAGCTGAGATTTGGAAAGAGTGTCATAGCAAGTCTCTGGGAATTGCCATGACCATCTCTGAGGATTTACACAGAAAGAGCAACTTATATAGACAGATCAATAATATAAAGTAACATTGGCCCAAATCCAGGTGGGTGCTAGCAGACAGTTTGCATAACTGCAATAGGTCCTTACAACATATTGCTTCTGAACAGCAGTTAAGCCTTGCGGTTTCTACCCTTTCATAAGTGGGTTCAGCAAGCATTGCTTTTGCAAGTGTTATATGGAAAACAAGATCACAATAACTGAATTACAAATAAGGTAATGATAGAAGACAAACTGTGAGGTGTGACGTCAGGTTGCTGAGGCTCAGCAAGATTATGCCATCCCTGGAGTGTGTGCATTGTGTAAGAACGGGTTACACAGAATGGGCCTAGGGGAAGCTTGTTGATAGTCTACGACAAGACTAGTAAGAAGGTGGGGGTAGCTATTTTGCTGGGTGATAGTTGTCCATTTGAGGCTAAAGAGACCAAAAAGTATTCTCAGGGAACATATCTCTTTATTAAGGGGACGTACCAGGGCAACCCTCTACCAGTGGAATTGATTTATGTCCAAAATGTAGGGCAGATTGAGTATTGGAAAGAAAATTAGCATTAAGTTGGGATTGCTTGCTGAAGGAGCAATTGCAGTAGGGGGGATTTCAACCTTGTCCTAGGACAGGCTAGGGAAATATGGAACACAGTATCAGAACATAGAAAGCAAAGAAGCCAAAAACGTCAATAGTATAAAGAAAGAACTGGGTCTGAGGAACACATCGAGAGAGAGTAGGCGAGAGGAAAGAGGCTACACTTATCACTCACAGGTCCGTGACTCCTAGGTGCATATTGATCTAATCTTCTGTGTGTAGTGAGCACAGAAATGTACTCTATTACATGGTCTGTCCATGTCTGCCACCCTGAGGAATTGTCCTAAAAGGTGGGACAAAGGGGAGATGAAGATGCTATGATTTCCTTATGAAGGAAAAGACGATGCCTGGGGTAATTGGAGATAATATACAGGAGTATTTGGATACTAATGAGAACTAGTAAGTACATGCTCCCACTCTGTGGGAAGATTGAAAGCGACTATAAGGGGAGAGTTTATTAAACTGGATGTGGGCAGGAAAACGTTTAAAAAAGGAAAAGAAGCAGAGCTCATACGAGAGATAGAGAGCTTACAATCCGCACTAGTGGTGGTGCGAGAGGGCAGGTGTCATCCGCAATCGCTACCGCGGGTGGCGGCTCCTTCCACGTTGGAGGCTGCAACCCGGCAGGTAGGGCATTGCAGTCCCTTCTTTGTGTTTGGTCTCGGGCCATTGGCCAATCGTAGCACTGCTGGAAGTTATCTGCCCCTCATTCCCGGCAGTCGCTGCGTTTCAACCCTTAGCTGGCGCTCTCTCCAGCGGCTCTGGTTCTTGCGCTCTGTTTTCTTTTGGCTCTCCCAGCTGTGCCCTCTGCTCGCCTCGGCGTGCGGCGGTTTCTCTGCCGGCTCGTTCCTCTTTCTTTGGAACAAGCTTCCACTCTCCTCCCTGTCTGCCGGTTCGTCTGGCGGCGGCGCTCCCTGCTCCAGTTTTCTACCTCGCCGGTCTCTCGGCACTTTCTAGCTTCCTCCTCCTTGTCTCAGTCGCTGCTTCGGCGGCGGGCGTTTTTCTCCTCTTTGCCGCACTTTTTCACGCGCGGTTCTCCAGTTTTTCCCTTTCTTCTTTCTGTATTGTTTCTTCTTTGGAAGCGCTCTCTTTCTATCCCGCCTGTGTTTCCTAGGGCCGGTTGCTCCGTGGCTTCCTTCTCGCCTCGGCTGGCGGATCCCTTTCTCCTAGGGATCCTCCTCTCTCCTGCACCTTACTCCCGTTCATCGGAGTTTTGTCGTTTTGGACTTACTTCCTGTGGTGAACCCTGTGGATCTCGTCTCTTCTTCCAGTCCACCAGCCACATTGGATCTTCGCCTCCTTCTTGCCAGAAGTCTCCTAAGGGTTTTTTTCCCACGTGTGGGTTTTTTCCCTTTTTTCCGGCCTGTTCCCGGAAGAGGGGCCCCAGGACGGCTGTCCAGTCAGCAGTCACTGTGGCTTCTCACCGAGACAGGCAAGTGCTACCTAAAAAAGAAAGGGACTAGGACTACCTAAGCCGGCGGAATCTACATCACTCTGAATACTCAGGTGAGGAGAGTGTGGAGGGACGGGAAGACGAATGGGTTCGACAGCTTAAGCATTCACAGCAGGGTATCTCTGGGGGCACAATTGAGAGCAAAAAGGTTGAACTGGACACAATGTTTACAGAGGAAACAGAATGGAAATTGAGAATTCTCAAGCAGAAATATGATGAGAAGGGGAGAAGCAGTTACTGGCATATAGACTGTGATGTCAACAAAGTTCAAGAGTGGTGAGCCTGCTAACGGACGCAAGAGGCCAAGAGGTATAGGATAAAAAGGGGATAGCGGGAGAATTTAAAAAATACTATGACAGGCTACAGTAGGATGATCCCAAAGAATATAAAGAGGGTATAGATACTTATATGGACAAACTAAATCTCCCCAGACTAGAGTATGATAAAAGCCTATCTACTAGATGAGGCTATAACACCAGAGGAAATAATAAAAGCTATCAAGGGGATGCCAAGTGGGAAAGACTTGTGTACAGGCATGTTTTAAATTATCATATCATATCAAAGCTCCAGGTGAGGATGGCTACAGTTAGATTCTACAAGATTTTTTAGGGATTTTCTGGCTCCTACCCTTTCAAAAGTATTTTAACGGGGTCTTGGAGGGAAATGCCTTACCCAGAACGCATCTGCAACCAATGATCTCGGTAATACCAAAAGAGGGAAAGGACATAAATGTGAAGACTACCTCCGTATTTTCCTTTTGAACATAGATATGAAAGCATTAGCAAATACTTTACCAAAAAGACTGGAAACCCTACTCCTGACCTTAGTGCACAGGGACCAAATCAGGTTTATCCAGGGCCGGCAAGGGCCAGATACATTAGAAAGACCCTTCACCTTATTAATTTGGCGCAAGAATTGGGGGAAGAAGCCTGGCTGATCGCACTAGATATGGAAAAAGTATTTTACTGGGTGATATGGCAGTTTCTTTACAAGATTCTAGAAAAGGTGAGTATACGTCGCAACTTTACAGAGTGGGTAAGGGACATGTATGAGAGACAGATGGCTATGGTAAGGGTAAATGGAATAGAATCATCTGAATTCCAACTGGGCATGGGGACATGGCAGGCCTGCCTCCTTTCCCCACTTCTGTTTGCCCTAGTGATCGAGCTCTTGGCGGTGGCAAATTGAAGGTTTCCCAAGTGACAATCTTCAGTTCAAACTATCACTATTTGCGGACAATATTCTCCTTTACCTAACCAAGCCAGAGACTTCAATGAGATACGTCTTGAAGGAGCTGGAAGAATATGGCACAGGGGCTGAACTGAAGGTGAATCACACCAAATCATATATATTCCCGGTTGTGGGAGATGGATTTGGCTCAGTAACAATATGAATGCCTTTGGTATGAGGATAGAGAAAAACCATATACCAAAGAACCCGGTAGAACTATATGTGTTAAATTTTACACCCCTGCTGAGAAATATTGGATTTGCAGAAATTGAATAATCTAACTGTCTCTTGGTATGGCAGAATCACTCCCATTAAGATGAACGTGGTACTCAGGATGCTATTCTTATTTAGGATATTACCGGAGAAGGTTCAAACAACTTTTCTTAGAGAACTGCAACATGATATATCCATCTTTATATGAGGGCACAAGAGAGCCAGTATTAACAGAGGAGCTTTTACCATGTCAAACGAGGAGGGTGGATTTGGCCTCCCGGTCCCGTGCACATATTATAAAACAGCACAACTAAAAGTCTTCTTAGAACATGTAAGGGACCATTTTAGGATATAGTGCACATATGTAGACGATTGTGTGATGTATCCGAAAAATGCCAGGGATTTCCTCCAACCCTGAGGAAGGCGTCCCAAAAAGAGTATGAAACCATCCAGTTTTAGGGATTTTAAGGGACGTATGGAAGGAGGATTCCTTTAATAAAATCTTTGCCCTCACCAATGACTTTGGTTGATAGACCTCAGTGAAATAGGGGGTCATTGGCACACCTTTCATTGGATTCAGGGCTAGAAAGGGCATGCCAATTGTTCACAAAGGGCAAATGCCAGGGATATGAAGAGGGACAAGAAATTCTGGGCGACAATAAACTGGAGGTATCCCAGTACCTACAAATCCAGGGGACAATCATAGAGATTGAATGAGAGGGTAAGGTTAGCAGGGGCCTAACAAACATGGACAATATATGGGGCGAAGCCACAATTAGAAAAGGGATGGTGTGGGATATATTGACCCACTCAATGGCATTGCCCCACATCACTAAGCTGCATTTGCGCAGAAACAAGCACAAAATAGATGCGCTGGCTCATGTGAGCGCCATGGCTCAAAACTGCATTTTGCAACAACCACAAAAATGGCTGCACCATCCTGCCAAGCACACATCGGGCAGGATGGAACAAAGGGGGCCTATTGAAGGAGATTGCCAGTGTGTTCTGACATAAATAAAAGGAAGAAAGTGGAAAAAACAGCGTTGCTTGCTGCAAAAGACAAATCCCCAATGAAAAGAAAACCTTTTTTACCTTTCAAAAAATGCAGCTTTGACGCTAAATTCCCGGTTTCTTAAAGCCACTGTGATTAAAAGCCCTACCAAGCCCTGTGTGTTTCACTGTGCCTCAGAAAAACCAGGCATGATTCTGAATTGACAAGCCCAGTCAAACCAACTCTTAAAAAAAAGAAATCAACCTGGAACTTTACTTTTACTTACACAGGAAACACATTCATTTTCTTTACAAAAGTATCCAACACTCAGCTGTTCAGATAGAGACTCTAACTAGCTGAGCCATATCTGTGTCAATGTATCTGGCCTGCCGACCAGCTTCAGCCTTCAAGAGAATAACTATAGCTGGAAGACAGTGTGTCAAGCTGCTGGAGATGAAAAGTTGTATTCAAGAAGATAACGCCAGCTGCACGACGTGTAAAAAAATGGGCTTTTGCAAATGAAAGAAAAACAAATGCCATTGTTTTGGAACAGTACACTGGTGAATGAAAGCCTGTCAGTCTTTAGCAATATGAAAGGGTTTGCTGATGGTGAGACTATATAACATGGGTTATTTTATGCAAACGGCTTGCTTTAATTCTGGATCTAAGATCAGAAATTAAAGATTAAAACTATGGTGGCTGGAGCTGCAGGTTGAAAAACAGGTTTTCTGCTTGAAGGGGTGGCACCAAAAGGAGGGCTCTCTCAGCAGATACTGACAACCCCCTGATAATTACGGGGTTGAACAGACTTTTGTCTCTGCTGGGACCCAAAAAATGAAGCTCCCAGGGAAGGAAGTCTGAAGTGTGAAGGGGCAATATAACCTCACTCAAGGGAGAAACCCCCACCATGCTCTAAAGGAAATGACAGTTGGCAACAGTTGAAGGACAGAAAAAAAAAATGGACCCTGGAACAAAGAGACTCCCATTTGTTCCCAAAGACTATTTCAGGAATAAACTTTAAAGACTTCTATCTTTGCAGCAAGACTTTGAAAAATTGTGAAAAATTTTAAAAAATTTCAGTTTAAAAGTGATTTTTGTTGTGCTTTCTTTAGATACATGGTAGAACTCACTGACACCTAGGGGGCAGAAAGGGCAAAGTACTGAGGATAAATCGAAAAGTATCAATGTTGCAAAGATAACATTTTGTACATACATCCCTGGAGATAATTTGCATCTAGGTAGAAAGTTATGGAATTTTAGGCCAATCTTTAATGCTAAAAATTACCAAAAGGTATCAGAAGGGCGGAACAAGGTCCCACAGACCTGAGGATTGGACTGATATGTGCTGCACATAATATGTAACCTGTGTTATAATGTACTAAGAGATTGCAATTGTATAAAAGTCTGTTTTGGCAAAATCGGATTTCGAGTAAAGAAAATGTGGGAGTTTTTGAACATTGTAAAACTCACCTCATAAACCTGACAAAATTCCCTTGGAAATCCAACCAGTTGAGAGCAAGGCAGAGACTAGCACCCCGGCCCAATCCAAGTAGTTTAGGGCGTACTTAGTTAACCCTGCCCAGCCTATACTTTGATGATGTCATTATGCACTATAAATAAGGGTCAATGACAAGGCTCTACACACACACTCTTCCTGCTTTCCTGCGCTGAGCTCCTGTACCCGTCATCTTCCAGATCCAGACTCCAGTTACAAGGCCAAGCATTGCTGATCCTATGCCAGGGCCCACTGCAAAACCCAAGCAGTGCTGATCCCAATCCCAGCAAGGCATCCAATATAAAAAAAACACTAAATCTCGCATTAACAAGGGGAAAACTGTGGTACCTTTTGCATCCTGATCCAGCCTGGCTTGCTGCCACTCACTGCATTCTGCTGCAATCCTGCTACCCCGATGACCTCTGTTATCCAGTGACCAGAATTGCCAGTGCAGAAGTGCTACCCGATAACCAGAACTGCTCAGCTGTTTGCCAGGTGCCCTGCCGTGTAGTGACCAGAACCATTGACTGTCCAAAATCCAAAAACTAAAAAGTGGACTGTGAGTATCAATTGCCACCCCACCTAAACCCATAGCCTATCTTGTCTGTGTTCTCATCCCACTCACTAAGTCACTCTATCCTTATCCTGATAACTTGTAAACCTGTCAGAATCATTCTTGCATCCCTGCCATTGATGTCTAGTGCTAGCGCCATCTCTTTAGTAATTTTGTCTTGTGAAATCCTAAGCTATTAATCCTATTTCGAGTGATCGGACTGTTTCCACCAGGGTGGGCGCTGGGCCGAGGGGGTTGAACTTGCGAATCAACCCTGGAGTTTACTGTGTCCCTCTTTGGTGGCCTAGCCTGAATACTCTATTGTAGAGTAAAACTGTTCTTGTCAAAACTGATTTCCTTTCCTTTTTCGTGCCTTCATTTACTCAAAGTGCACCTTCTTAGATCTTGCATAACTCAGTCAATTTACCAGCTAGAGACTTACTTTCACTTCCATAGTATACCTGTGATATATAATCAATATAACAATATTTCACCCGTTTTCCAAAGAAGCCTTTTAGTAAATTTACACGGAAAACGGAAATATTTGCAAAGTTTCCAACGTGTCATTTTGATTGTGAACTGCTTTAAATCTTCCATTAATTTTTCGAACTGTATATCCCTGCTAATACATTGCTTGTGATTGTTAGTACCTTTACATTGTTGCTTTAGTGAAGAACTGTATTTGTTTTAAGGTTTTTGCACACATTCCTCATTCTATTTATCCACCTCCGAGTGTCATTTCACCACATTGAAAGGGCTTTAAAATCAGTTTTCTCTCTTATTTGGGGAGGGAAGATCAGATTTAGATTCCGGTTTTAGTTTCTCATTCCCGAGTGCCTGCTGTCTCTTTGTATCCACTCAGAATTGATCATTGGTGGTTTGCGGGAATATTGCAGGGGGAAATCCTAACCTGAGTGCTATCTGTCCTAAATCAAAAGTGCTTCTATTCTGCTGTGCAGTGTATATGCTCCACTAAAAGTCAAACTCCGTGCATTGCTCACATTCTCATTGTAACTATCACCCCATTGGTGATTGCTGCCCTATATTAAAAGTGTGTGATTTCTTTTGAATTTTAAATAAATATTGCATTTGACCAACCAGCCGGGTTCATGGTCCATTGTGACCCGGGGTATTTGAAAAGGGGGTGTGATATGAGTGGTGTACCATCCCAACATTGAATCCACATAAATAAGGATAAAAGCACCTCAGTTAGGCGCTACATACTAGGCCGAGACCACGGTGTGCGTGTCGCCTGATTGAAATCCTTAACAATGGTATCAAGACAATATAAAGCAATCGTAGTTTGGGGTACGGAAGGGAACATTTCAAGCACACTGGGAAAGAGATCTGGGACGGAATCTCCCAGAGAAGCTCTGGGCAAAAATATTCAATATCACATTCCGCTGAAATGTATCGACACATGCTTTGACACTAAACCTTAAACTGCTGCTCAGATAGCATAATGACCCTGTTAAGATATCCAAGAAAGCTGTTTTAGGAAGATCACTGATGTGCCCAAGAAGATGTGGACACCCAGGAGTGTACTATTTTTTTTTTATTTTATTTTTTTTAAAACATTTTATTGGCATTTGTAAAAGTGCAAAACAAACAACAAACAGTGACTTAACAACCAACTGAAAACAAATTGACTAATTAACTACTTAACTTCCACAGCCTTCATAGAGCAGTGTATCGTCCGTGGTGGGGGGCGGAGGGGGGGGGTTCGGAGTGCAGCAAGTCCGTGGTCGTGGGGGGCTGGGTATGGTGTTGGCCATTCTTGGAGACCAGTCACAGGCGGTATTCTGTTAGGAGCGAAAATTCAGGGGGGTTTGTGGTCGGAGGCGAATTGAATGTCACGCACCAGGGCCTTCCATGAGTCCAGAGCTTCATTGGAGTCGTCATCGTTCGAGCGAATGCCATCCTGCCAGGCCCTAGTCTCCGCCTCCGTCCACTTTTCCAGGTCTTTGAGCCAACGTCCGTGTCTAGGGCCCCTTGGGGATTTCCATGCCATCGCTACGGACCTCTTCGCAAGGATGCAAGCAAGGTCCATTAGTTTGACCTGATGCTTGTGTTTGCTGGGTCTGGGATGGGCTCCCAGCAGGCATTCCTTTGGGTTCCACTCGTATCTTGTGAGCCCCGCCTCAGTGCATGTACGTTCCACCATGGACCAGAAGTGCGCAGTCTTGGTGCAGGTCCAAAACATATGGATCAAGTCCGCCTTGTCGTTACCGCACCAGGGGCAGTGCGGAAGTGCACGATTGTTGAAGGTGGCAACTCTTAGCGGAGTCATGTATGTCCGGTATAGGACATTTAACTGGACTTGTTTAAATCTGGTATTCCTCGACACCTCTTTGGGGTATAGAAGTATTCGCTCCCATTCGCCGTCGGTGAGCGGGACCCCCAGGTCGGATTCCCATTTTTGTCTCAGGGGCGTGCTTTTTGGGTTGGGTCTATCGTTCAGCTTGGCATATAAGCGGGAGACCGGTCTCCAGCCATCTGCTAGGTCGTACATCTCCTGAAGAAGGGGGTCCGATGGGGGTTCCTCCGGCCAAACGGGCCATTGTGCCTTTGCCGTTCGCTTGAGGCGATGGTACCACAAGAACTGGGAGTTTGAAATGCCTTCATTGGCTTGTAGGGATTCGAGTTCTCTGAACATGTCGTCTTCGAACAGATCCCCCCATGTGTAGATTCCAGCTCTCTCCCATTGTCTCGCTGTCGCTAAGTCTGCGTGGGTCTTGCACACGTCAGCCAGGATGGGGGCACTGGGATTGTAGGGGTGCTCTAGGTGTCGGAGAGAGCCGGTTCTGGCCCACACCTGCCGGCCCAAGGTGACAATCATGGGGACTCCTGAAGCTTGTTTCAACGGGTTCCAAAGCATCTCCCTGGGGAACAGCCTGGAAGTCGGGTTACGGAGGAGCTTCGTTTCCGACGAAAGTTCATCAGAAAGCCATTTCGTTGTGTGACTGAGCTGTGCGGCCAGATAGTACCTTTGTAGATCCGGTAGTTGTATCCCACCTTCTTTGTGCGGGAGCGTGAGTGTGGGGAGGGAGATCTTGTGTCTGGAGGACCCCCATATGAAGTCCTTGATGAGAGAGTCCAATTTTTTGAAGAAAGGCGGCCTGATGTAAAAGCATACATTCGTGAAGTGGTATAAGAGGCGGGGGAGAATTATCATTTTGACTATTGCGGCTCTGCCCATTACCGCCAGTGGTAGCTTCGACCAAAAGTTCATGGATTTGCGAAGGGTCCTAACAGCTTTTTCCGTGTTATGGTCATGTGTGAGAGCTGGGGTATGGCACACGTCAATTCCCAGGTATTTAAAGTGCTCTAGTTGCCATCGTATCCCGACGTCTGGGAGGTCTGACTCAGCCAGGCCCCTAAGTCTCGCCAGCGGAAACGCACAAGACTTCAATTTGCTGAATGTTATTCCGGAGTATCGGGAGTAGTTGTCGAGGATATCGAGCGCGACGTGTGCGTTGAGCCGGGGGTTATTCAAGTACAGGAGGACATCGTCCGCATACATGGATATTATGGCATAGTCCCTGCCCAGCCCGATGCCCGCGTCAAAATGTTGTGCCCTGAAGTAGGCAGCCACTGGCTCCAGGCCCAGTATATATAACATTGGGGATAGTGGGCATCCTTGTCGGGTGCCGCGCTGTATCGGCCAGGCCTGGGACATCGTCGTTCCAGTCTTCACCCTCGCTGTCGGGGTGTTGTACAGTACCTCGATCCACCTCACGAAGCTCGCTCCAAAGCCGAATTCCTTTAGTACTTCAATTAACCACTCCCAAAAGATGGAATCAAAAGCTTTTATGGCGTCCAGAGAGAGTATAGCGAGGTCTTCATCTCGGTCGTGGGTCTCCGCCATGATATGTTGAAGCCTCCTCAGGTTCGCAGTGGTGTTGCGACCTGGCACAAAGCCATTTTGGTCTTCATGGATCAAGGTTCCAATCACCCTTGCCAGCCTCTTAGCTAAAATTGTGGTCAAAATTTTGCAGTCGTAGTTCAGCATGGCAATCGGGCGATATGACTCGCAGTTGTTGGCGGGTTTGTTAGGTTTAAGTATAGGGATAATAATTGTCTCTTTCATGGAGTCAGGTAAGGTCCCAGTTTCAAATGCCTCCATATAGACCCTGTGGAGTGTCGGGGCAAGGGTGGCAGCGTAGGCTTTGTAGAATTCGGGCGGGAGTCCATCGCTCCCGGGGGTTTTACAAGTGGTCAGCGACTGAATCGCATATGTCACGTCCTCAGCGGTGATCTCTGCATCCAATGACTCTCTCTGGGCCTCCGTCAGACTTGGGAGCTCAATCTCGGCCAGTGTGGTCCTGATGTCGTCCACTGGTATTTTGGTGTCATGGGCGTACAACCTGGAGTAGAAGGCCGCAAAAGCTTGGTTGATATCTCGTTGCGTCCGATGAGTCGTCCCCCTTTCATCCGTTATTTCGGTTGGGAGGTGTCTTGGAAACTCGCGCCGACACAGCCAGGCAAGCATTCTACCAGGCTTATCCGCTTCTTTGTGAGTTCTGGCTATGTAGGTCGCGTAGTCGAATTTGGACAGTCTGTTCCATGCCAATAGGCACTCCTCCCGGATGTCCTTCAGCTCTGTCTCGGCGTCGGGTGCATTGTTGAGTTCGGATTCAAGGTGGGTGATCCTGTCTTCCAATTTCTCCAGTTTCAGTTTCAGTTGCTTGCGAATACCTCCGGCACCTGATATAACCTCGCCTCTTGTGACAACCTTCATGGCCTCCCAGAGTGTGCTCCAGCGCGACACTGAACCCGTATTAATGTCGAGATAATCTTCGAGTTTGGTACCCAGTTCTTCCCTGAATGCGTGGTCCGTGAGTGCTGCGGGTGGCATTCTCCATAGCGGGATTGGTGGCCTGGGTCCTCTAGGGATCCATTGCATGATCAATGGCGAGTGATCAGATATGGTTCTACCTAGGTAAAGTGTGTCGTCCACCTGCTGAGCCAGCGCACGATCGATGAACAGATAGTCTATCCTCGTGTGGACCTTGTGGGGGGCCGAGTAATAGGAGTAGCTCCTCTCGATGCGATGTTGTTCCCTCCAAATGTCCACCAGATCGAGTTGTTCTATTGCCGTGTTCAGCGCGTTTGACGCGAGGTTGTTCGGGGAACGGGGGGGGTCCGACCTGTCCAGAGCGCCGTTCCTGACCGAATTGAAGTCGCCACCCCATATGAAAGCGCTCTCTCTCCTGGGAATGATTTTGGCAGTGAGCATCGCGAGGTGTGAGGGTATTCCTTGTTGCGGGAAATATGAGTTCACCAGGCACACCGGTATGGAATCGATGGTGCCCCATATTATTAGATATCTGCCCTCCTTATCGGCTTCGTGGCCCAACAGGTGGAAGGGGACAGTTGGGCTCACCCACGTGAACACTCCTCTGGCGAATTTGGAATAAGGCGCCCCTTTCCCAGTACCTCCCCACTTATCGGAGAGTTTGGCCGTTGCTTCGTCCGTGAGGTGGGTTTCTTGGAGCATTGCTATTGATATCTTTTTCCTACGCAGATAGGAGTGGATCCGATTCCTCCTCATGTACGTGCCCATGCCCCTCACATTCCACGTCATCACCTTGATTTGGGACGCCATGGAGTTAGTGTTTCAGCCTCGTCTTCCACGCCTCCCCCGCCTCCGGGCGGTACATTATCCCCCTCAGGGTCTGGCGACGTCCCGTCCGCCGCCCCCAAGAGCCTCCGGTCCCATTTTTCTGCTTCATTAGTAGTCTGAGGGCTGTGGTATGAACAAAAACAAATAACAAAACTAAAACTGGTGCGCCCAGCAACGACAAAGTCTTGCGGGTGCTCAGGCGCTCTCGTACCGTCTGGACCCATCCGGGTATCGGGCACGAGGAAGGTCGGGCAGGCAACTGGCCTGACCTGTTCTGTTCGTGGGGGGTGGGGCCCTGTGCCTGGCGGGGGCCGAGCGAGGGCCGTTTCATCTTTGCAAACTGTTGAGTGATGTTACCTTCTTCATAGGTCAAGTGCCCAACGTCCGAGTTGAGTGTATGACATCTTCGCATCGGGCGTGGGGGTTCATCAATTCGCGGAGAGTTGAGAGTCATTGTCCGCTGCCAGATTGTTGTCCTCTAGCCACATGGTCGCCGCTGCCGGGGATTCCAAGAAGATCGCCCTGCCCTTGTGGATCACTTTTAGTCTGGAGGGGTAGAGCAACATGTATTTTAGGTCTAGTTGTCTGAGCCGAGCCTTGATCGGCACGAATGAATTCCTCTCCCGTTGAACTTTCGGGGTGTAATCAGGGTAGATCGTGATCTTAGAGTCGTTGCGTTCGATAGGGCCCTCCTCTCTGGAGTGTCGGAGGATAATCTCCCTATCTCGGAAGTTCAGAACTTTAGCAATTATAGGGCGAGGGCGCGAGCCCGGCGGGGGTTTCTTCTGCAGCGATCTGTGCGCCCTTTCGATCGAGAATCCCTGCGTCAGCTTTCCTGCGCCCACCTCCTGTTGTATCAGGGATTCCACATAGGCCGTCGGATCCGGGCCCTCACTTCCCTCCGGGACCCCCAGTATTCGGATGTTAGCGCGTCTGGCTCGGCCCTCGGCCTCTTCGGCCCTGGCTTCAAGTGTGAGTACCTTCCGTTCCAGGTCCGTCACCTTGGCCTTCAGCTCCTTTGTGTCTCCCGACGTCTCTTTAATGGTGGATTCGGCGGAGGTCACCCTTTCCGTCAAGTTGCGGGCGTCCTGACGCACAAGCTGCAGCTCAGATTTGAACTCCCCAATTCTCATGTCTATGAACGCACGCAATGACTCAATCGCCTCCAGTACTTGTGCTTGGTTTTCTGGGGAACCAGTTGGTTGCGCTCGGGGGGATTCAGGAGTGGAAGCGCTTGGCTGCAGGGGAGTCTTCGCTTTAGCGGACACGTAGGAGTCCATGGTGCTTGCCTTTGTCTTGTTCCTGGACGCCATTTTGGCGTCACTCGATCGTGTGGAGACAGGCGGTTATTTGTCGGAAGCAGGGTGGTCGAGGCTCAAGTTTTCAAGAGGGTGTGCAGTGGGATATTCATCAGGTCGTTCGCGCTCATGCCCGGCGCTCTCCCCACCGCCACCGTCGTCTGTTGTCGATGGCCGGGGCCGTGCTCGGTGGTGTGGGTCTGAGCCCCGGTTTGGTTTCCCCGGCCAGGGGATCTGGTTAGTTCAGCTCAGCAGGGCCGGATAGAGGTAGAGGCTCCTCACCCCCGATGCCGTCGCAGCAGAGGTTAATAGGTCGGTTTGGCTGCAAGTTCTCCTGCGACATTAGTTTCGTAAGATGGCCGCCATCTTGGGTCCCGCCAAGGGGGGGGGGCCGTTATCGGGACGAATCCTTGGGCTCGGGGGCCCGGATCCAGGGGAAGACCCCTGCAGCGTGTCCTGGCTCGGTTCCCCTCTCCTCGGAACCGATTCTTTCTATCCCAGGTGCGATTTTGAGTAGGCAAAAGGATCTGGAAACGGCGCCTCGGCCGGAGCACGGCGACTCAGCTTCCACTCGCCATCAGCTCCAGGCCACGCCCCGACACCCAGGAGTGTACTATAACATGTAGTGGGAAGCCCCATCATACAGATATACTGGTCGGAGGTGCTCCTCAGCTGGATGAAATAAATAACTGGGCAACTACTAGAAAAGGAACCCCTTACAGTGCTTTTTAGTGCCCCCATCCCCAAAAGAATATGAACACTAAAGGCTTCCAAGGATGTGGGAGGCATTGTTGAGTGTTGGCGGACTGGCCATGGCACAAAAGTGAAAGGCCCCCAACAGCCTAACCAAAACAGAGTGGTTACTTAAGGTATGGGAGGTATTCATGCATGAGAAACTGACTTATGTGCCTCATGATGATGTCAGGATGTTTATGGAGGAATGCTGGACCTTCCTGGAGACACACCATAAACCGGCCTCACTTCTTGTACCAGAAAAAAAGGCACCCTTCCTGATTAATTCATTAATATTATAGGAGAGACAAATGCCTCCCCGGGGATAATATTTTGTTTGTTTGTACTTTAAAAAAAAAAAAATGTATTTCTATAGCTCTTTGTACTTTTTTAAAAATGCATTTCTATAGCGCCAAAGCCCAGAGGCATCAGGGCGCTGGTCCAACAAAAACATGATACACAAATAAAACAATCATAAGACAAAAGTGGAACCACAGAGGACAGATTACTGAAAAGAATGAATCAAACAACCATGTTTTCAAATGTTTCTTGAACAACATGCACGATTTCTCAGTCCGTAAACTCAGCGGGAGTGCGTTTCAAGATTTCGGTAGAAGACAGTCTATGGAGCAACCCTTTCCCCTTGTTTTTTTCGCCCTCGGGAGTGTCACTTGTTCCTGCTTGTCTGATCGAAGGTTCCTGGATGGTACATGGGGTTTTAACCTTTCCATGACATATCTCGGTTGAGGGTAAGGAGCTAGGAGAGCCAAAAAGAATTCATAGATGTGCTGAAGAGATGGAGAGGATCAGAGGAGTGAACGATTGTTGGGGACAATATATTTTATGTGTGGTTGTTTGCCTTGTACATCATCACCTGTGTGTCTTTTTTCTTGAAAGGCAGGAGATGACTATTCAAGATAGTGACTGGCGTCTCTATAGTAAAATTATGCAACGGTGGAGTAAGGGGAGAGGGGCTGTTTTAAATAAAATACCAGAAACCGTTATTGAGTAATAAGCCCATGAGGATGTGAACGACCTCAGAAAAATTCTGTAAAATGGGAGAACTTCATGTGGAATTGCGTATTACAGTTGAGCGTTAGGAGATAGTCCACTCTATGGAAGGACTCCATTGCTGGTTGGTTGTTTTTATATTTATTATGTATATGGATGTAAAAACTGCAATAAAAGGTATATTCAAGACAGGCGATGACAGAACCCAGCGTTTCGTATATGAGATTGGGTTTGGTTATCTGCCCGCTACTGTCGAAACATTTAGCAATATCTAAGCTTTTAGATATTATTTAAGCTTTTGCCACATTACATGGGACCCTTCATTTTGATTGTGTAGCTTGTGCAATATGCTGGTCTATGATCACTGTTTGCCATTGCTGTCCTTATGCCTCCTCACCACACCTGGTTAATCTACCTTTTACTGCATCCCATTTATTTTGTAAAGGCACCCAATCTTGGGATTGTCAAATCATCCACATATATTTATGTACAGAGTTTACTTTCAAAGCGCTTTACCGATCTTACACATATATGCAGTCCGAAATGCCTAACTCCACTTTCTGGCCGAATTAATGTTTAAATACATTAACAAACAATGTGGCATGAAAGGTGTACCAACAGCCCTGAAAGGTCTCAACACAAATATCAATCTTAGTGAAAGATGAGCAATGGACTCATCAGGTCACATCTCATCATGTCGACAACATTCTCTGATGACTAATCCTGCACTTTAAGAAACCATGCCTACACAGCAATAATGCCAGTGAAGATCTGAATAGAATTGTAACTACCTACTTCGGGGATGGCGTTTCTACCTAATGTCCTTTAGATCAAATATTTTGGTTAGAGCATCCAACACTTATTCAACATTGGGTACTCTAATATCTGTGGTACGATCCAATTTAGGGTTAGGGACCAGTTTAAAGTCACGACATACACAGTACAGTAAAATTGACCTGACTAGTTCTACCCCACGACTCGTTCTTCACTTTTCAATGGAAATACGAAAACACAGGAAAACGCATTATCATCGTACTTCATTTAGGATATCGTCCAAAGACCCAGAAGATTAGATTTATGCTTCACTTATTTGTCCCATGAGTATAATACATTCATGTTCTGTGAGGAATTGGAGGGCGTCCTCACTTCTTTCCCCAATATATCCTCCTCCCAGGTGGCCAGGGAAAGGACGTTGCTATCGGATCCGTACCCTGGGGCTGGATATGCAAGGGAGGATCCTCTGGGTGGAGGAGACTTGGGGAGTGGGGATGAGGCACTCTTGGTTGAGACGCGGTATCCCCATTTCCCTTTTCTAATTAGTTCAATATCCCCAGGCATTTGTAAGTTATTACTAGCTCCTTCCCTATGTGTCCAGTAAATCATCTCCCAGTAAACACCATTCAGGTACTGGGATGAGGAAGAGACAAACCAGAGCCATACATCCTCTCTTTATTTACTCGTACACACACAAACATCACTTTGGTACTGGGACGAGGAAGAGGCATCAAACTCTGAAGAAAGACTGTTTGTTTGACAAGGAGCAGTCTAGTCTTTCTAAAACCTTAATTGATGCCGGGAACTTCAAAATGGAGATGCAATGGCAAGAAAATAACTTCTTCCTCTACGGAACACAACGGAACATGGGACGAGACACGAAGACTGGAGTAGCCGCAGCAGCAGAGGAGCAAAAACCAGAGAGAAGCAGTTTGAGACTCGCGAGTAAGCTCGAAGAAGGAGAACCAGTGTTGTGACATGCTGCAGAGACGCTGGGAGCAGAGGGAAACTCGACGGGTGTTTGCAGTTGCAAACCAGCGAGAACAGTGCTTAACGGTACTCCAAGGAAGGCAGCCTAGCAAGCCAAAGTCCTTCAGAACGGAACCCGAGGTCGTGGAAAGGTCCTGCGAAGCAGCGAGAACCGAATGCGGTATTCCAGAACCGTACCAGACATGTGACTGTAAACTGGTGAGTCTACCCAGAAGGCAGGGGGACCCTGGGCGTGTTGATTGCACAAAGGAAGCTCAGAAGCTTGATTACATTAAAGGTCAGAGAAAAGGGGACCGAGAATTGTTAAGGAGGCAAATGTAAAGAACCAATTAAAATTGAATGAAGAAAGAGTTGAATAATCCTTGTCTACAGCTAAATGAACATTGTCAAGAGTCAAGCCAGCATTGCCAAAAGTCATGCAGACATTATTAGGAATTACTGAAAGAAATGTTTGGTTATGAAAAGAAAACCCTTTATGCAAGAGTAAAGTACAATGAAACCTGGCAAAGGGCACCAGCTGCTTTGGTCAAGAAAATTTAAACAGTGAATATGTTTACTATCAGATGAGTGTACTGAGAAGCTTATAATGGCTTGTGCAAAAGAACTGTAACAGTAAATGAATTTCCTAGCAAGAGATTGTACTGGGAAGCTTATGTTTTTTCGTGAAAGAAGAACTGAAATAATTATCAAGTTTCCTAGCAGGAGAGTGTACTGGGAAGCTTATGTTGGTCTTTGCAAGCTACTAAACAAGTGAATGGTGGTGCAATAAGCCATGATAAAGCATCAGAAGCTGAAAACGTGACAAGGTGCCTATGAAGCAGACTGTCGTGGCTTCACCGACTCCCCAGTGACAGGGTCGTGCTCCTCCCTCGTGCCGGGGGTTCCTCTCCCTCCCGCTTGGCCTGCCTGCAGCGACAGACTTTCCTTCCGCCTCCCTGCAGTGCGTTTCCTACGCGCTTGGGGGTTGCCATGGCACCTTCTCGATGCCAGAGCTCGAGGACGTTGCACTACTCCCTCACGTGACCCAAACCAGAAAGCACTACAAAAGCCTCGGGAAAGTGCATGATGGTGCTTTCCAAAGTTCCTGTGAGTGGCTTGTGGCTTATTTCATCTTGTTTCTCTGCCTCTTGTGTTATTTTACTCTTGGCTTTAGACGACTTGGTGCTTTGACCTACAGATTTTTGTCGTTTGACCTTTGCTTCTTCTTTCTTGGATTTTTGCCTTGGATTACCCTTCTGTTTTGGCATATCGGAACTCTCTCCTGGACCTTTTGGACACTTTGAACTTGTTTTTTGTGTGTCTTTCTATTGGATTTTTACTGGATATTGTCCTTCGAACTGTTCTGCACTGGGAACATTGACTCTGAACATTTACCTTTTGCTACTGACCACTGGAATTGAGTTCACCCAGAAACTGTGGCCCTCAATGCTCCCCTCCTTCCGCAAGAGGGCTGCTTGCCTCTTTGTCTACAGCTGGTGCTCCCACTAGGTATGTTTATTCGCCTAGCTCACAGGCACTTAATACTCTGTGCTAATAGTGAAGTTAACCTTATCCCTTTTGTTCTTCTTTAGCTGCTGAGATCCGCTGCTGCAGTTCCACTCCTCACACGTGGCCCAATAACTGGTTAGGGAGTCTTGTATTTTCTCTCTAACTGGTGCTTGGGGAGGGAGGTATAGCCCACCCAGAAATTCTCCTGTGGACTCTTGACACAGACACAATTAAGGTGTGTCGGTTGCATCACCTGTATTATGTGGACCGTGTGGTCTGACAACTGCGCCTAGACCGAGTATACCCACCTAATGAAAAGCCTGTGAAGTCACCCAAAAGCTTGTGATGGAATAAAGGAAAACTTGTGTGGATTGAAATTAAGGGACTGAACTTTATGAAATTGGTGAAAGGTAACCAAGCCAGAAGAGCTGGGAAGTATCCCAAGGAATTGTGTTTTTTTTGGAAAGCTGAGAGACTTGAAAGCTTGGGGAAGGAAGCCCTTCCTTTTATAACGTGTACTTTTTTGTACCTTGGGGAAGGGAAACGCCGTTTTCCAACCAAGAGTTGGAGGAAGCTCTGAACTTTTATTTGAACACTTCTCATTTTGAGACTGACATTCCTACACATTGTATACAATTAGATGTGAGGGCAAATATAGGTTTTGGGCACAGACAGACATTTGCTTTGGACTTCCTGACACAGACTATCATTTGTTTTATTTAGGTTGGGAAATCCCACCTCAGCGTAGGGCAGGTTGGGCCTTTTTCCAACCCCGAGTTAGTAAAGGTTTATAGCCAACAAGTTATTCATTTGTCTGTGTCTACTTCATAGTGCCTTCTCAGTTCCAACTAGTGATACTAAATCTACCAATTTCTGTCTTCATCATTCCCATTTCTAGTTTTGGCTTAAAGTTAGTGAAGCCAACGGAGCAAAATATTCTTGTGTAGTGTGGGCTTTGAGATTGCCTAAAGGATAACCTGTAATATAGATATCATGTGTGCATGCATCCCGTTTTAGAACATGTATCATATAATGCTATAAACTTTCTGGAGAACATGCACACAATCACCTCTGTCTGTTTGACATTTTTCTTCTTCTGCCTTCCTTGAAAGCATGTTATCCTATGTTGATTTTGAAGAGCTGTCAGGAGTTATGATTTAGGGGCCAATGCTCTGTTCCTCTGAAACTCAATACACTACAGCTGCAGAATCTGGAATAGCAGAAAACTGCAGAGGACGCTGACCAAGTAGCTTTCAATCAACACAGGACTGAATAACAGACACTCAGAGGCTTTTGTGCAAGCTTTAAAGAAAATTATCTAACAGACCGTGAAAAGTTGTAAATCATTTATCGTAGCTGCACTAATGGATCTAACATGGATCTTTCTGCCAGGTTTTTTTTTGATGGATAACTTTTTTTTAATAGACATTTCTGCAATACAGCCACTGTACACACACACACCTGTCAATCTAGGCACATTTGTTTCAAGGGGGATTTCAAAAAGATTCTTGTCTCTGTGCCAGTTTTAAGATCATCAGGTCTGTTCTTTCTCACCCGCGTAGTCACAATATTTCCCACTGCTTTACTCTGTCTTATCCTGTGCACTCTTTCACTCTAGCCCAGGCTCGCTCTTGACCTCTCTCTCTTCCCCCTCTATCTCTTTCTATGAGCACGCTTGCTCCTGGGCTATGCCTCTCTACATTCTCTTACTTCCTGCACACTCTATCGCCAAGCACTCCCCTACACGTGACCATATGACCATGCATACACACGTACAGTTTTCCTCCCTCTATCTTCTTCTTTCCCACTACCTCTCGCTTCCACCCTGCACTGTTTCCTCCCTTATCTACCCTCTCTTTCCCAATGTTCTACCCTCTCTTTCCCAATGTGCTCTCTCCTTCTCTCTGCGAATTCTCTCCCTTAAATGTGCTCTCTTTCTCTTACTTGGGCACCTCTCTGCCCCTGTGTTCTTTCTCTCAGTGAGTATTCTCTCTCCACTCAATGAGTGCTTTCTCTCCTATGAGCCATCTGCATGCTTGCTACTCTTACTGGTTTTGGCACATTTTTGTGCCGCAAGCTACACATTTACCATTTTTACAAGAGAGATAATTAGGTTCTGAACTGAGAATATCTGGTTGGCTTAGCAACCAGAAGAAAGAAACTGTGTGTTGCCACACAGTAGCCCCATATGCACTCATGTTGGTACAGAGTCCCAGGTAAAGCTTAGGTCTATGGTCCTAACACCCCAAAGTAAGGGGAATGTACAAGAGTATAGACTGTGTCAGAAGTATATGCAAATTCAATACACTGAAATTAAAACAGTAGGGACCCACCAAAGGCGAGTGAACAATTTTCGATAATGTGTGGTAGGACAGCTTGTACCTACCGACTTAGCTGTATAAATTCCCAAAAACTAGTGTTCGGGTAAAATATTTTTAATATAAGGGAAGGAACAAGTTACTTACCTGTAACTGTTGTTCTCCAGCATGGGTCTGGCATGGATTCACATGCTCATGAATATTCCCCGTCGTCAGGCTGGGAATCCTCGGTAAAGAAAAAATCAGTATCAGTTTCGTTTCTGATCTGTCTTTCGTAGTAGTAGCCAATCAGTGATCTCTGCGTCATACTGACCACAGCCAATGACTGCCATCTCCCTAAGCCCCGCCTCTGGCAGCCATCTTCAGATTTGGTAGCACATGAAGTGGCAGTATGACCAAGTGAAGAGTCGCAGAGGGGTAGGCGGGAGGGTTCGCATGTGAATCCATGCCAGACCCATGCTGGAGAACAACAGTTACAGGTAAGTAACTTGTTCCTTTTCCAGCATGGGGACTGGCATGGATTCACATGCTCATGAATATAAGAATACATAGCAGTACACACATGCACAACCACGGGAGGTGGCAACAGGCTCAACATTAAGCAATACAACAACTCAACATTAAGCGTCTCTTACCTTCTCACCAGGCTCACCTTAAGCAAACAGGTTGCGCAGCACTGCTTGGCCGACCCTGGACTCCTCCCTGGAATCCCGATCGACACAGTAGAATCTCGTGAAGGTGTGCGTCTACCTCCACGTAGCAGCCCTGCAGATGTCCAGCAGGGGCACACCAGATAGGAACGCCGTAGTAGCAGCGATCGCTCTGGTCGAATGGGCTCTCGGACGGCCTGGCAACCGGTGGCAGTGCATGATGCAGCCGGAGAGCCATCTGGAAATAGAAGACTTCGAGAGAGCCTTCCCTTGATTCACAGGTCCAAAGTTCACAAACAGCTGTGATGTACTCCGAAAACTCTTTGTGCGGTCCACGTAGAACTTCAGCGCCCTAGCCACATCCAGCGAGTGCAAAGTCCTCTCGGCCGGCGACGAAGGAGACGGGAAGAAAACAGGTAACATCAGGGGCTCGTTAAGATGGAAGTCCGACGGCACCTTGGGCATAAAGGAGGGGTGCGTCCTAAGCACCACCCTCGAGGCATGGAAAGTCAAGTACGGTGCTTTGCAGGATAGGGCCTGGATCTCTCCCACTCGTCGTGCGGAGGTAATGGCCACCAGGAATGCAGTCTTCCACGACACAAACTTCATCGGTGCGGAGTGCATCGGCTCGAATGGGGGCCCCATGAGCCTAGTCAGCACCACGTTAAGTTTCCACGCCGGGGCCGGGGCCTTCACCGGCGGGAACGACCGGAACAGTCCTTTCATAAACTCTTTCACCAGTCGATGGGACCACAGGGACGTCCGTCCTGTGGTTCTGGTATATCTGGAGATCGCCGCCAGATGAATCTTAATGGAGGCATGGGCTAGCCCAGCCTTTGCCAGCGATAGCAGGTACGGCAGCACCTGAGGGGCCGTAATCCGTAGGGGGTTGATCTTCTGTGCTCGGCACCAGACAGAGAACCTCTTCCACTTGTGACCGTAGCATTTGAGAGTCGAGGACGCCCTGGCCTTTGCAAGAACCTCTCTGCAGTCGGCCGGTATATCGTACCCTCCAAACTCTAGCGCTGCAGGAGCCAAGCCTGCAGGTTCAGCGACGCCGGGTCGTGGTGGAAGATGGCGCCTCCTTCTCTGGAGAGGAGATCCGCGTCCGCCAACAGCTTGATGGATGGGGACGTTGACAAGTCCAGAAGGTCCGGGAACCAGATCTGCCTCGGCCACGCCGGTGCGACGAGGATCATCCTGCACCGGGACCTCTTGAGCTGGTTGATGAGTCGAAGCAGCAACGGCAACGGAGGGAACGCATACAGGTATAGGCCGTCCCAGGGGAACGAGAACGCATCGGCCATGCTTCTCGGCTGGGAAAACCTGCTGGCGAACCTCTGGCACTTCGAGTTCGTCGCTGTTGCGAACAGGTCGATTTGGGGTTTGCCCCATCGTCGGAAGAGTTGATCCACCTGATCCTGGCGCAGCTCCCACTCGTGACACGTGCGCAGCTCCCTGCTGAGCCAGTCGGCGATGGTGTTTCTTTCTCCTGCCAGGTGGAAGGGAACCACGAACATCCCCTGGGCGACCGCCCAGTGCCACAGATCCTGTGCCTCCTTGGATAGGGCTGGGGATCTGGTACCTCCCTGCTTCCGTATGTAAAACATTGTCGTGGTGTTGTCCGTGAAGATCCGCACCACCTTGCCCTTGAGCGACGGGAGGAACGATTTGAGAGCCCAGAACACGGCTCGGAGTTCCAGGATGTTGATGTGCAGGAGCTTCTCCTCCGGGAGCCAGAGGCCTCTTGCGTGGAGATCTCCGGTGTGGGCACCCCAACCTTCCAAGGAAGTGTCCGTCATCACCGTCTCCTGGTACGCCGGCGTCTGAAAGTCCTTGCCCGCCGTGAGGTGCGCTCGAACGCCCCACCACTGAATCGCCCGCCGGAACACCTCGTTGAGGGAGACCCTGTCTTCGAAGGTGCCCGTCGCCTGCATCCAACGGGCGTCGAGAAATTCTTGAAGAGGGTGCATCCGTAGTCTGCAAAGGCGCACCAGGTAAATGCAAGAGGACATCATCCCCAGGAGGGACTTGATGGACCTCACCTTGGCCACGTCCGTGGCTAGCAGGCGCTGCACTTTGCCCAGAATGGTCTTCGTCCGTTCTTCCGACGGTGCCGCCAGGCGCCTCACTGTATCGAGCTTCGCTCCCAGAAACAGGGCCACCTGCGACGGCACCAGGTGGGACTTTGGGTAATTTATGGCGAATCCCAGGTCTGTGAGTAGCTGGACGGTCTTCGCAGTGCGTTCGACGGCGAGTTCCCTCGTCCTTGAGCGGATGAGCCAGTCGTCCATGTAGGGGTAGACGTGAATCCCCTGCAGCCGCGCCGCCACAGGTGCCAGGCACTTGGTAAAGACCCTGGGGGGCGACTTCAATCCGAAAGGCAGTGCTCTGAATTGGTAGTGGCGTCCCTGGACGACGAACCTGAGGAACTTTCGGTGACTTCTGACGATGGGAACGTGAAAGTATGCATCCTCCAGGTCCAGCGACAATAGGAAGTCGCCTTCCTCCAGCTGTCCCAGCACGTGCTGGAGGGTGACCATCCTGAACTTTTGTGACCTGATGTATTTGTTCAAACGACGTAGGTCCAGGATGGGGCGCCAGCCGCCAGTCTTCTTCCTGACGAGGAAGTACCTCGAGTACACCCCGGAGCCCCGGAGCCTCTTCGGGACGGGCTCGATGGCGCCTTTCCTGAGCATCGCCTGTACTTCCAACAGCAGTTGCGGGACGTGATTTTCCTTCCTGGCCACAGGTGGAATGTGAGGGCACTTCTTCAGGAATTCGATAGAGTGTCCTCTTGCCAGGGTATCCAGCACCCAACGATCGGTGGAGATGGAATTCCACACGCCGACGAACTTCGTCAGCCGGCCTCCCACCGGGGTGCTTCGGTGGGGGCCCGAGGCCACGGCCGGTTCAGTCCTGCTTGGAGGTGGTGGCCTTGCCACCCTGGCCACCTTGCCGACGGCGGCGAGGCGCTCCCTGCTTGCCGCGACCCCTGTAGGCCTCCTGAGACGAAGAGCGTGCTGCCTGGCGGTAGGACGACGAGCCACCGCTGGATCCCTTGGAGGCCCCCTGTCTGCCTCCGGAGCTCCAAAAGGACCGTCGTTGCTGAAGGGCTCCTAGAGCGCGGGCCGTCTCCGTGTCCGTTTTTATGGCTTGGAGGGATTCGTCCACCGCCTTCCCAAACAAGTTGCTGCCGTCGAACGGCATGTCCAACACCCTGGTCTGGACGTCCTGATGGAAGTTGGTCGCCCAGAGCCAACCCCGTCGTCATAGGCAAACTCCGTTGTCCAGCTGGCGGAACCCGGTATCGGCAATATCGGTTGCCACCGTTATGGCGTGGTCTTCCAGGGCCTCTGACCTCTTTTCGTCTGGTAGGAAGTCCAATATGGGGCCCAGCTTAAACCAGAGCTCCCTGTCATAACGGGCCACGATCGCCAGGGCGTTGGCCGCTTTGATCGCCGTCGCCGCCGACTAAATAACCCGTCGCCCCATGGCGTCCAACTTCTTTCCCTCGCCGTCCGGAGGGGAATTCGACGTTGAGGCTCCTGACGAGACGACCGAGTCTGGCGTTGGCTGGGACCTGAGGCACAGGGGAGCGGTCTCGGGGACCCGATACTTCTTCTCGTACCGGTCCCGTTTGGCTGGTGCCGTGGAGGGGTTCTTGAGTACCGACAGGCCCTCCTCCCAGATGTCATCGATTAGAGGCACCGCGATGACAGTCTTCCTCTTGGCCTCCCGGTGCTGATAGAGGAAACCTTCCTTTTTCTGCTCCTCCGGGCAGAGCTGGAACAATTCGGACGCCCTGGCGATCATGGCGTGGAATGAGCCAATCTCGTCGGGCGGGGATGCCCGTGCGACTGGAGACGGGAGACCCGTTCCGTTGTCGTCGCCGTCGCCCTCAGAACCCGTCGTCGAGCCCACCGCACCGTCATCTCCCGACTCGTGGGAGGATGAGGATGGAACTGCAGGCCTCACGGGGGCGAGCGGAGGAGAGGGTTGGGTCCTCCGTCGTTTGTTCTGAGGACTTCCCGACGGGCCAGGTTGCGGGTCCTCCGGGCTGGGCCGTGGTAATCTCGTCCTTATCTCAGAGCATAAGGACTGGATCGCAGACAAAATGGCCGCCGAGCTATCCTGAGGACTAGGTTCCGGCTGCGCCGGAAGGGAAGGCTGCTCTTCCTCGCCATCGTCGTATTCCTCGGTTATCTCCCGAGGGTCTTCCTTGCGGGACCGAACCTTCTCGAATTGTACTTCGAGATTCCTCGTGACCTCGGTCAGTTCCTCCTCCGAGGCTGACTCCGAGCTCGAGGAGGCTACCGTGCCCCCCCCCCTTGTTCCATCATGGTGGCCATGACGATGGGCTGAAAAGAGGATTCCCTCCTTGGCGGCAGGGAAACTCTAGTCCGGGAGGCAGTCTCCGCTGGTGGGGTCTCTGCCGGCTTGGCCAGAGTCGCCGCGATCGCCTCGATAGAGGCCTTTGCCTGCTGGGTATGGGCCTTCACCACCTTAGGTGCGTCCTGGGCCTTCTCCTTAGGGGGAGGGGCGACGCCTCGCTCCCCCTCTCCCGAGATCGGACGGGGCTTCTCCCGAAGCTTACCCGGGGTCTCGGACTTCCTCTTCCCCGAACCGGAGCGCTGGCTCGTGGTCGACGGTGCCGGGGAAGGTGCGCCCTGCCTGGCGACCGAAGAGCCCGACCTTTCGGCGCTCCCGGAGCCAGCGGACTCGCGGCGCTTGCCTGGTGTTGTGCCCCCGTCTCCGGGGCGCCCGCACAGGACTTAGAAACCCGCTCGGACCCTTTCTTCTTCTTCTCACCCGTTGAGCCTTTCTCCAACCAGCTGGCGAGACGAGATCGACGGTCCCTCATGGTCCGCTCCGACAAGTTCTTGCAGAACTGGCAGTCCTTCTCTATATGAGTCTTGTCCCCATGAAGACAGTAGAGGCATCGCGAATGTTCGTCCTCCTTAAACACATTCTGCAGCCCGCATCCAGGGCAGCTGCGAAACAGCTTGGGTCCGGGTGACGAACTCGCGTCCTGGGCCATCTCGAAGTAGGCCGCAAATCTTCTGGAATCCTCCAAGAGGTTGATTCGACGAAATCTTCACCCTTGAGGGGCGTAGGAAAATCCCGAAGCGGGTACCCGTTAACGGGAGTTGAAACGGTGGAGCTTGAGGCTCGATTAACCGAAAAAATGTGAAAGTTCACCTGAAAAAGCGCGAAACACGCAGTAAAAGCTCGAGAGCTAAGCACGAGGACTCCCAACACTTGAACGTGCGGTAAAAATCTGAAGATGGCTGCCAGAGGCGGGGCTTAGGAAGATGGCAGTCATTGGCTGTGGTCAGTATGACGCAGAGATCAGTGATTGGCTACTACTACGAAAGAAAGATCAGAAACGAAACTGATACTGATTTTTTCGTTACCGAGGATTCCTAGCCTGACGACGGGGAATATTCATGAGCATGTGAATCTATGCCAGACCCCATGCTGGAGAAAACGTAAAATAAACTGAACCAACTTTTTTGACAAATTGTATTTGATTCTAACAAACAATACTTGTCAGATGCTTAAAGGGCACATCAATACATAAATCCAATTCAAATAAAAATCTTCTTGTTGAACAGAAGAGAAGAAATCAGCTTAACATGATTTTCAAAATGGGTGTATTGGTACATCATCCAATGTGTAATACTTACACAGAAACCAAGCGGCCTCTGTTGACGGCGAATTTAGGTGCGGCTTGACACGGACACGGTTGTACGCCGCGTGTAGAGGTCCTTTCCTCTGATTTCTGAGGGACGAGACGAGAGACGTGAGACGCGAGGAGAGCGAGGGGAGCAGGGTCGCGAACGGCGTACGGCGGCTTCTGGCACCCTGCTCACCCCAGCCTGCTCGGTCCGCCTTGCCTATCACCCTGCAGGGCCTGCCTGGAGAAGCTTGGCCCCTGTGTGCTCACCTGGGAGGAACCTACGAAGAGCAGCCTGTAGCTTCTCTGGCAAGAGGCATTGGGGTAAGCCTGATACGTTACACCTGGCTACCGGTACCTCTGGGGGCGCAGACCCTTGGAGTAAGGAGTGAAAGGGGAGCGTGAGAGGTCGCCAGCACTATAGATGTGATATACTGGGTATATCACATCTATATATACATTGCATATCTTACATAGCCTGCACTGAGTAAAGTAGGCTTCTCAAGCAGCTGGTTGTGTGAGCTGGGGGTGGCCTCATACAACGTAGTGCCTCTATACTGGAAGGGGGTGCAACTATTACCCGCCTTACCCACTATACATAGTGCTCTCAGCTCTCGGTCTCATAACTGTGAGCTAGAAGGCGAGACAAGTTGAGATCTTTTGAATGAGCTAAGGGGAACAGGTACGCTGAAGGTGATTGGGAGGCTCAGATCATACGCACCTCTCTAGGGTACCATAAAGATATATAACCATTAAGGTGACTGCCTAACCCTAGCCTTACTTCTGCACAGCTCGGAGCCTTCATATATATCATTGTTCCTGGGCTAATTTTTGTGGAGAACCGGATTCAGTGGGTATGCCCTGGAGACTGCGGGCTTTCTACCTTTGATCCAGGACATTCAAACTTAGGTACCGTGTGTTTAAGGCCAGAGCTGTTGAGCGAGAGGATTCATTTAGGTGGCCCCGGAGGAAGGTTGGGACACCACCCCCTCTCCCTCTGCGTGACCTACTGGTACAATTATTCTTCCTTGTGGATCACAGCAACCATTATTACATCCTTTACTGTAGCCCTATTTTATCCGGACAAGTGAACATTTGGCGGACAGTGAGTGGCACTGGAGATATGCAGCAGGGAAAAAGGTCTGCCCATTCGATCTATAATCTGCGGAAAATCAAGTCTCAACCTACAAAGGATTGCAAGGAGACCAATATGAAGGGCAATAAACCTAACAAGAACGCAAACTATTCTAAACCGGTGGAGCAAGGTGCCATCACTGAGTTTTTTTTCTGTGAATCCTCCTCCTGAAATAAATTCCACCATTTTAGAGGAAATTGCAGTCCCTGATTTAAGTGGCTGCATTTCGTTAAACACTACCAACCTTGATGATATTGACAATAATTCCCTCTTAGATCTTTGCTTAAATATACAGAGAGGAATGTTTTCACAAACTCCTCAGATGTCAACCAGTGGTAGAATGCCTCTGAATGTAAATAGCACGAGCACCTCTTTCTAGTGGAAGTGGCGGTCGCCTGTCTGCTTCCCCTAATTTGGCAATGGCATCGATGGAGGATGTGCCCGACAAAGAGGCTGAGGATAACAATTGTCTGCATCCGAGCTCAACAGAGATAGCTGAACTCCAATCATCGGTTGCTGCTCTGCAATTTGCGCTCAAGATCCTACTGCAAATGTCAGGGTGTATTTTGACAAATACCAATACTCTCACCAGGGCGTTAGATCTGCAGGATCTCCCTCGTGAAGAAGCAGAAACGAACCTATCTGCCGCCGTGCATTTAGCCGAGGAGAGCGAAGATCGGGAAACCATGGTAGAGGTGGTAGCTGAGTTTTCTGAACCTATCAGGAGCATTGTAGTTGAGGATGTACCACCGGAGCCGGCAGATGACCAGGAGCCAGTACAAAGCCCTTTTGCTCCCCCCTCTCGGAAACAACGTAGATTGTCAAAAAAGGCACTTAAAAATAAGAAATCCACAATGATTGCCCCACTCCCGATTGTGGGACTTCGGCCTGTCCCTGAAACACGCTCGAAAAAAGCCAGGAAAAGACTTGCGAGAGCGGCTGCACGGGCATCAACGACCAAAGGTCTTCTTACAGACTGGCTTGTGCCGGAAGAGAAGTCTCTCTGCCTGGACTCAGACGAAGCCTCCCTGGTAGAACTGGAACAGGGCTTTGTATCTAGTCTGTCAATATGCCCTGAACAACCTCCCGGGTCACCCGTGGCGGGAGAATTGCCTTTGCCTGTATTGTCTGACCAGAAGAGCGTAGCTAAGGATACTAACAAGAACCGCATCTGCTTCATCAAGAATCTATACATGAGTGGCAAAAACCCCTGGCTGGCGCGTTCCGAGTTATTAGTCAGACTCTATTATATCCCCCAACTTCGTGTTTTAAAATCGGACGATTTCCTGTTTGTCGAACCTCTGAAGGGTCCTAACCCTCACGTTTCGGCCTTACACTGTAATTTTTTGTTAACTGCGCGACTGATCAGGAAATTCAAAGAGGAACTGTGGGAAGTTGACATTGACATTGATGTGGACCCCGACGAGATTGATCTTTGCCCAGAATCTGAGGATACTGTCTCTCCTGCCACGCCCACAAATGATCTTAAGCCCTTGGCAGGGGAAAATATCGTCCTGGCCGAAATACAGCAAGTGCTTAAGTCACTTCTGGAATCCCTCCCGAGAGCTCTACAGAACCATTGATGTTTTTCCTTACTCACTTGGAACTGGCGAGGCTTTGCCCATCTTTTGAGGTCAGAGGGCTCTGTAGACCTATTGTCCAAACATAGTTGTATTTGTCTCCAAGAGACTTGGTCATTGGACCCTTTACTGCTCGATGGTTTTGCTATATACCAATCTCCTGCTAAACGGGGCAATAAGGGTCGCCCTTATGGGGGTCTAATCACAGGGGTGGTAAACACGGTTACATCACGTAAGATTCAGTGTAAAGCAGAGGACCAACTTATGGCAGTAGAGGTTGAGTACCCTGAGGATGGGGGTTTAGGCAGGTTTCTCCTTATTAACTTGTATAACACTCCAGGAGCGGTAGTGAGAGAACCTCTACAAGAGGATTTATTGTCCTCTTGGTCGTTGAGGCCTGGTAATGTTGCATTGGTTGTTATGGGGGATTTTAATTGCCATATGATAGGTGAGGTAATTACATCTACTAATCCTAATCTTAGTGCAACATGTTTAATGACTCATGGAAAAAGGGAGGCTGAAGGACTAGATTGGCTCCAATTGTTTTACTCTTGGGACCTCACGATGATCAATGGCCGTACTCCAGGAGACAGGCCCGGGAAACATACTTGGTCAAATGGAACATCATTCAGCACCCTGGACTACATATTTATGTGTCTTGAGATGCAGTCTAGAGTTGTGGACATGAGTGTGACCGCTAACAAATGGAGCGATCATGCGTTGCTTCATTGCTCACTCCGCCTTCCTATCCCTCCCATTTTGCCTTTGAATATTGGTAGCATTAAAATCAATTGTGCAGGATCTAGAATAGTTTGGTCTGAGAAAAATATAAGATCGGCCACTGAAGCTCTTAATCCTGCCGCTACAGCTGATTTCCCTGAATTCAATCTCATGACTGAAAATGACATAGAAGATTGGATCCTGGGATTCTCAGGTAAACATGCCACGGCTAAAATGGGGTATATGTTAAAAACTAAGGGCGTTAAACCGCCCTATAATAAGGGAATTAGGGATGCCAAGAGAGGGCTAAGAGCGGAGATTCGGGACCTTAAGAGCTTGAGTCTACCGGGAGTCCTTTACTGCGAGAATGTAAGAAAAGCTAAAAACAGATATAGAGCCATCATTAAGAGTATAAAAAGAGCAGAGAGGGACAAAACATATCAAAGGCTAGTACAGACTATCTGTTCTAGGAATCCTCGCAGTATTTGGGCACTCCTAAATGAGAACAGAGAGAAGGTTAAAGGCTCTTTAGTAAACCCAGTTAACGAGAAGGTATAGGTAAAATTCTTACTAGATCGTAATTCAGGGGAGACGGAGCCTTTATTATCCCCGAATCAGGCCCCTATCCTTCCGCCCTTTGATGTCTCCATGGGGGCTATCCTGAGCAAACTAAGCACTCTTAAGTCTTCTAGAGCCCTCGGCCCCGACGGGCTGGCTAATGCAGTAATCAAGAACCACCCTGTATTTTGGGCCGACTTATTCTCCCTACTCTTTAAAAAGACCTTAGCACAGGGGACAATTCCCCCAAGCTGGCAAACAGCAATTCTTATTCCTGTTTTTAAAAAGGGTAGTCGCACGGACCCCAATAACTACAGGCTTCTTTCCATGCTTGACACCACAGGAAAACTCTTTGCCTCATTACTGCTCAGTCAATTGCAGAAATGGGTAGGAGAGACTAACATACTTAGCAGATTTCAGTGCGGATTCAGGCGCGACTTTTTCACTTCACACAATCTACTGTTGATGGATATACTGCGTACACAGGTGCTCAGCAAGGGGCAGCCCCCATTGTATGCCCTCTATATTGATTTCAAGTCTGCCTTTGAGTCTATGCCTAGAGCAAGATTATGGGTTAAGCTTGAAACAATGGGTTGCCCCACAGGTCTCTTATACTACCTGAGACTCTTGCACCAGAACACCTCTGCTCGCCTGAGATTAAACCATGAAGGCAGCATGACCAAAAAGGTGATCCAAAATAGGGGGGTAAAACAGGTATGTGTTACAGCTCCCTTGATTTACAATTTGTATGTGTATGACATTCCTGCAGTGTTAGCTGAGGTTGACAATTGCCCTCCGAAAATTGGTGAGGCAGCGTGCGTAGTCCTGGCGTATGCGGACGACTTGGTCGTATTTGATAACACCATTGGTGGACTCAGGCGCACTGCCTCTATCCTATGGGATTATGCTAGGATTAATGGCTTGACCATTAACCTGGACAAGACCAAGGTGCTTAGATTTATTAGGAAGAGAGCATCCCGAGTGAATCTGATGGTGCATCAAAATCACATACTTTACTTCCCCTCCTACCGGTATCTTGGAGTAGAAATCGAGCCCCATGGCGATTACCATCACTGCAGACAGGGACGCATAACCAGGGCGACACAAGTTACCGCATTAATATCCACATTCACTAATAAGCAGGGTGGTTTCACCCTTTGGGAGACACGACACTTATATATCCAAGTGTTTGCCCCCATGATCATCTACGGCCTTGAGTAGTTTTTATCATTCGATTTGAAGTGGCTCCAAGTGATGGAGGGCAAATTTTGGCGCCGGATACTGGGGTTGTCCCCGGGAGTTCCGATGGCCTTGATTAGACTCGAAATGGGCCTCCCATCACTGAAAGTCATGGTACTTAAAAGGAGGGCAGGGTTCTATATTAAGATGATTGGCTGCTCTACCAATCACTTATTGTCTGTGATCTACCAGGAAGTAATCAAAAAACATACCACTTCACCCCTATTAAAAGCCATGACCAAATTTTTTGTAGACATAGGCTGGATGCAAGGAAGTTCTAAATGCACTAGGGACAAAGGTGGACTTGTGGGATTGTCTCGAGAATTTCTCACATTTGAGCAGTCTAAAGACCTATCAATTCGTAAAATACAGATTATACACCTATATGAAACCTCAAGCTTATCTGTATCTTTGTCCTACTAAAAGGCTTAGACGTTTTATCATCTTGTTCAGATTGGAACAACTGCCCACGTTGAGCAACTTGGGAGCCAGGGAAAATATTCCTGCCAAAGAGCGAGTCTGTTGCCTATGTAAATCCCCTGAATGCATGGAGACTGCCAAACATCTCTTAATTGAATATCAGACATTAAATCATACAATCTTATTATATCTTGGCGAATTTGTACACAACCCTCTAACTATCTGTGAAACATCATTCTGGCTTTATTGTACTAACACCTGCAATATGCATTTGTTTATTGCACTGTATAATGTCTGACAACAGCTATCTGAGTATGATGGTGTCAGGAATAGATAAGTTATATTGCCTGGGAAGAGGTCTACTACTAATTTTATTTTATCTTCCACACGAATTTGAAACAAACAGGTTCTTGGAAAGATGCTTATGTATTACTTTATGCTGCTAAGTTTGTACAGATTTCTGGGAAAAGATATTGATATATATATATTTTAATATGATCTCTTCTCTATTTGTTTATTCAAACATTTTTAATAATATTGTTTTTCTTTCCGTATATTATATTTGTTGAGGATTTGTTTGCATGATTTGATATTAATGTATGTAGTTTGTTTTAGGTGTAAAGTTTGAATTTATTTTCAATCTATATCACATTAAAGAATTATTATTATTACATAAACCAAAAGAATGACTAGTGTTTACAACATCCACACTAAGTCAGATAAGGAAAAGCTTATTAGTCCAAGTAAATGATCCCAAATAGCATCATTGGGTCTAATCTGTTGCCAACGCGTTTCGGATTTACAAAGAATCCATCTTCAGGGCTAGGATTGCTATTGGTTCCAAATGAACAAATTCTTCAGAGTATGGATACCTAAATAATTAATAAGAGGAATAATTACCAAGGGCTCAGACTGTAATCTCAACAGAATACCTTAAAGAGTAGGCTAACGCCACCAACCTATCAGTCACTTGTGTGCTCTATGTAAGAAAAGGCTTGGTATCATCAATGAAGATCGACACAAATGAGACACAGTTCAAGGGTGTTTATTGAATTTTAAAGGGTTGGTTAAATGCCTAAATCTAAAGATGGGAGCAAGCTACAACCATCAAATAATAACACAGTCCTAGTTGAGTCTGTCAACATAAAAGGGCCTATGCTAATAAACCTATTGCTAACCCTTACTTCTAAATACATTAGTGTATGCAAAAAAGGAAAAGTGTTCAAGAAACAATGTCAGGACTGTTCAGCAGTTGGCCTCCCTTCCCCACGTTTCAGCACGGGACAAGGCAGCACGCTCAAGCCCTGTGTATCCTCGGCATGAGGACACAGTTCAGTGGTTTAGCTGGTCTCACACCACTCTAGCAAAGTCTTTAAGAAACAAAATGGATTCTCAAAAGAAACGTCTCTTGTCAAAACACAGGCTTCCTCCATCTTGAAACAGAAGTTCACTTTACTTGTCAAAACACACATTATTACCTTCATTCCCAGTGACTGCTGGTACTTGTAATTCCTTTTGTTACTCATACAGTTCAATATCTCAGTATCGGGACCTTCTGTGCCAAAGTCTCTTTGCCATTCAAAGTCTCTTACTGCAGAGGGTCGGATGTAGCAAACACAAATGTTCCTTTCCTTTGTTAAGATTCTCACATTCATAATATCATGATTGGTCTCCCTCCTTCGGGCTCGGACCCCGGGTCCCCCTCGCCCAGGCTCAGAACCCTTTTCTACAATGTTCACAATTCACAACTTGGTCTCCCTCATCTGGACTCAGACCACGGATCCCCCTCGTCCGGCTTAGACCCCTCTTGACACCAGAATAGAAGACTTTTGACTGTGCACAGGATTTTGCTTCACCCGTCGCAGGACCACTTTGATTTACAATTCTTTACAACTCTTTAACTTTCACTTCTGCCACTTCTCAGCTGGATACATTACAGAGACGTTCAATTGGGCACACACACAGTGCCGGGCCACTCTGTCTCACAGCTTTGCTCTTTTGGACCACAAGTCCCAGAATGCACATTCAAGGTTTTGTTCCCACTTTGCTAGTTACAGGCACTTTTGGGATATACACAAAGTCATTGACACAACAGGTTATCCCGCCTTAGCTTGCCTTGAGTCACAGGGTCTCCATCTTTTACCCTCAATGATGAGGTGTTAGCAGGTCCTCAGTGGGGATTCACTTGAGGTCAGGGTCCCAGCACCTGTCCCTCAACTACCTTGATTTCTGGAATTCACCCAGGGAGCAAGCACTGATTTAAATACTACCAGAAAAGGGCAGCTGGAGTTTTGGTTCCCTGGGGCACGGCTCCCTGCCACACTGTAGCCCCCTTGGTACTCACAGGCCTCAGTGTCTTGGCAGTCCGTCCCCCTTTCTAGCTTCCCAAGGTTCTCCCAGCTGCTGACTTCTCCTTCTGGTCTTCATGGTTCCTTCAGCATCGCCCTGCGCGCTCAGAGTGTGCCTGGGTGGCTGACCTTTTATACTCTTTGAAATAGTTGATTGGAGTCAGGTGTGAGTAGTTGTCCGTCCCTGCCTGACTCTGCCTGACCTCATTATCGGGACAACATGGAGGCTGCTCATAGGAATCCATTACCCATGGATTCCTATGGATAATCCTCATGACTCCCATCTGCCTCTTATTCGTCCCAGTAGTTGAACTTCTAGAATGGAAGTAGTGATTGTGGGAGTTGTAGGTTTTCCTAGAGATCATGGACAATCCATGTAGGTTTTTGTCTGGATGAACGGGGTAAATGTATTGTGATTGGGGAATGTATTTTCTATTGGGTTCTAATTTCCCTGGTTGTTTTCTCTTTTTTCTTACAGAAAGGTACTAGGGTATGATGGGACTCTGCTCACAATATCCCATGAAAACTAAGGGGATGTTGGGTAGGGGTATATTGGAACGGGAGGAGTACCATGTCTCACTCGAGGGCATGCCTCCCATAGTCCCCAAGGACCCTCTGCCCAGGTGATCCTCTCTCGCTCGTCCACCCCCAGGGTTGGGATACAAGAGCGATGGCCCTCCCCTGGCCACCTGGAAAGGATACCCGGGAATAGTCTGAGAGAAAGGCCTCAGGTTTCTCACATATATCGTAGTCATTTTGGGTCATACTGCTCACAGCGAATAGGAACACTTCCCTTAAATCCTCCCGTCGGCCATCTTCAGATTTGGCAGTGCGCATGAATGGCAGTAAGAGACTAAAAAATTTGCCATGCAGGGTAGTTGGGCGGGTCGGGTCGTATGTGAACCTATGAAAGATACCAATGCTGGAGAACCCGGAGTTACAGGTAAGTAACTCATTCCTTCTCCAGAATTGGATCTTTCAGAGATTCACATGCTGTGAATAGATTACAAAGCAGTATTACAACAATACCCATGGGCGGAGGCAAGCTTCCAGCATAACTTACCACTGGAGACTTACCCACCTTAGGCAAAAAGGTTCTGCAGAACCTAAAGGCCGACTCTAGACTCCTCTGCAGAATCTCTGTCGGCACAGTAGAACCTGTTGAACAAATACACCAATCTCCAGGTGGCTGCACGGCAGATGTCAGGCAGCCGAATTCCAGAATGGAAAGCATTGGTTGCCACCAATGCTCTGGTAGAGTGTGCTCTGGGCCTGCCGGGAAGCGGCCTGCCGGCTTGCTGATGGCAGAATGAGATGCAGACAGCAATGCATCTTGCGAGAGAGGACTATGAGAGAGCCTTCCCGGGCCCAGAGGGTCCAAATGAAACAAACAGTTGATCTGTTGTACGGAATGACATAGTATGCGCCACATAGTATTTGAGGGTGCGCACTACATTCAGCGTGTGCAGTGTTCGCTCCGCTGGAGACGTTGGTGTGCCAAAGAATACAGGCACAACCACCTGCTGGGGTGGAAAGCAGATGGCACCTTCCGCACAAAGGTCGAGTTAGTACGTAGAACAGCTTTGTCCTTGTGAAACATCAAATAGGGTGGTTTTATGGAAAACGCCTGGATTTCACCCACTCGCCTATCCGAAGTTATGGCCACCAAGAATGCTGTTTCCAGGAAAGATGGTTTATAGATGCTTGGTGCATGGGCTCAAAAGGTGGCTTCATAAGTCTTGCAATTAGCACAGTGAGCTCCCATGCTGGCGCTGGGCATTGAACAGGTGGAAAAGACCAGAACAACCCATGCAAAAACGTCTTCACCAGCCGGTGAGACCACAGGGATGTACCTGGATATCGCAGCTAGGTGCACCTTAATGGAAGAATGTGTCAAACCAGATTGAGCCACAGGCAACAGATAGGGCAACAGATCCTCCAGCTTGATGGTCTGAGATTGCAGCTGCTGGTTTCTGCACCATACTCGAAAAAGATTCCACTTACTCTTGGAAGCATTTCAAAGTGGATGAAGCTCTATCCCTAGCCAGGATTACCTGGCAATCTTGCAGAAGGGAAAGAGCCCAGAACTCTAAGAATACAGGAGCCAAGCCATCAAATTAGAGAGGCGGGTTGTGATCAGTACCGCACCCTGCTTCGTGGACAGGAGCGATTGGTGTGGACACAGCTTGATCAGTGTTGCTGACAAGATGGCAAGGAGGTTGGAGTACCAAAACTGTCTCAGCCACACAGGGGCCACTAATATCAGTTTGCACCGATACAGTCTGAAGGTGTGTAGGACTCGAGGCACCAGAGGAATCTGGGGGAAATGCATACAGAAACTTCTCTTGCCATGGAAATGCAAAGGCATCCCCCAAGCTCTCCAGATGGGAGAAGCGGCTGGCAAAGGTCTTGCAGCGACTGTTGTTGTGAGTGGCAAAGTCGATCTCCCGAGTGCCCCACATTTGAAACAACAAGTGAAGGCGGTTGTTGTGAAGTTTTCTCTCGTGGTAAGGGCGTAACTCCCAGCTGAGAAAGTCCAACAGAGTGTTCTGAATCCATGGTAGATGAAGGGGAAAGAGAAACATGCTCTACTGTAGAGTCCAATGCCAGAAGGCTTGGGCCTCCCTGGAAAGCTGTGGGGACCTTGTTCCTCCTTGCTTGCAGACATAAAACATCAACATTGTGTTGTCGGTGTAAATCCGTACCACCTTTCCCATCAGGAGGGGAAGAAAGGACTTCAGGGCCCAAACAATTGCTCTAGCGCCAGCAGGTTGATGTGCTGCCTCTTTTCCTCCTCTGACCAAGGCCCCTAGTGTGCTGGTCTTGACAGTGGGCACCACAGCCCTCCAGTGAAGCATCTGTCGTGACGGTGGCCTGATGGTCCGGCAACCTGAAGGGGGCACGCTGCACCAGATGTTCCCTCACTGACCACTGTGAGAAACCAGAAGGTGTCTCAACCCCTAGTCCCTGGGAATCTGTCATCGAGGTGGCCAGGACATGGCCATTGCTTTTGGATCAAGTTCCTGGGGGTGAATCAGTGCAGGAGGATCACCTGGGTGAGGGGTCTTCGGGGAATGGGAATGGGAGTGGGACACCGGATGGTAAGACGCGGTATCCCCTCCCCCTATAAAACCTTTACCCCATCCTACCAGGTTGGATATTTAGGAACTCTACCCCACCACCCCTCTTTTACAACACCAACAGTACAACACTTTCTCATGGACAGCCCGCTATGAGAGAAAACAGACTAACACCCGAGCAGTATACCTGACGTGTCCCAATACAATGGTCAGGCGAGGTCAGGCAATTACTGGCCATCACACACACCTGACTTCCATTAAGCTTCCCCACACGGATAAAAGATGGAGCACAAGAGCACACTCTGAACGAGGCAAAGCACACAAGGAAACAGCAGTATCGAGACAGCAGCTGAACGAGAGAGGAAAGACGGCAAAACAGAAGGGGATCGCAAGGGGGGAAGTTCCCTTGACCTTTGACAAGGAACCATTACTTCCCAAGAACCTTGAGAATAGAAAGCGTAAGACCAGGAAACCAGGCTTAAGAATCCTGCATTGTGTGTCGGAGATACCCGGGGCCCTCCCGCATCAATAATTAAGGCAGGGAGAATCACCAGCTACCGTGGTACCATCCTTGGCTCCAAGAACAAAGCAACGTCAGTGGGTATGACGTTCTTTCATCGTCAGGCATTTCAAAGCCTGCAGTTTAAACGTGACGGTTCATCACATTTTTTGGGGGGATGGGAAAGGGCAGATACGTGGTTGGTGGCGGTTGGGTGTAGGTAAAAATAGGTGCAGGAGGGGTGATTGCGGGGGGACCCCCCCTAAAAAAAGAAGAATTTGATGAACTGTCAAACACGTTTAAATTGCACGCTTTGAAATGCCTGACAATGAAATGACATAGAACTCGTCAGTGAAATCAACACAGCTGGTGAGTTGGGGAGACTGATACAAGACCGGTCTGTGTTGAAGCCAAGGTTGCAAGCAGCAACATTGTATGGCAAGTGCTGGAATGAACACTGTTAAATACATGTGTGATAAGCAACGCAAATAATGTTGAACTGCTGATGAGTGACTAAACTTTAAAAGCAAGATACAATACCTTTGACCGAGTGGTTCGGCACTGCGTGGGTGCTCAATCGAAGGTCTCTGTAAGGTATCCAGCTGAGAAGTGGCAAAAGGGAAAGTGATAAAAGGTTATATTGAGAAGAGAACAAGTAATTGTGAATCAAAGTGGTCCTGCGACGGGTCAACCAAAATCCTGCGCACAGATTCTGATGAAGTAGAGACATTTGGGCTGAGCCTGGCGGAGGGAGACCAAGGGTGAACAGTAAATCACCAGAGAAGTTGAATATGTGAAATCCTAAGAAGAAAGGAACTCTAATGTTTGTTGTGTTGCATCATGCCCTCTGAAATAAGAGATTTGAATGGCAAAGAGACTTTGGTACAGAAGGCCCTGATGTTGAAGATTTTAACTGCATCCACGTGCTAGAGAAGCCAGAGAGTGTGCTAAGCTTGAGTGTGCTGCCTTGTCCCGTGCTGAACACGTGGGGAAGGGAAGCCAACGGCTTGGATATCCTGACATATCATTTCTTGAACACTTTTCTTTTGTATAACATTATTTCCCACACTATTTGTATTTAGAGGTAAGAATTGGCAATGCAATTATTAGTACAGGCCCTTTTATCTTGACAGACTCGACTAGGACTTTGTTATTATTATTTGATGGTCGTAGCTTGCTCCCATCTTTAGATTTAGCATTAGATAGGCATTTTTCAAACCCAATTGAAGTTCAATAAACACCCTTGAACTGTCATCACTTGTGTCTGTCTTACTGTTTGATGCAATGCCTTCCTTACACCACCAGCAAAGGCTCTGTTCGAAAACCGGTGTTACAGCAATGTGGTCCCAGGACCCTGAGGCTTGGATCCAGCATGCATCTGAGAATTCCTGCACCTGTCTCATGTGTAACCGGCAGTTGTTGATCAACGGGGTGCATGATGACAACATCCCCAGAAGGCATTTGTAGGTGCAGAGACTGGCGTTACCTGGGCGCCATTGATACAGCGCACCTTGTCTAGAAGAGCTGCCACACTTTTGTCTGAGGTTCTGGTGGTGCAGGTTTGGATGTTGAGTCTTGCTCTGAAATAAAGTGCTTGTTGTGATGGAACCAGGCATGACATTGGGAAGTTGATGGAGAAACACAGTTGCTGTAGACACTGGATAGTGGTGGCAGTGTTGGTTTTTGCCAGCGGATAGAAGAGGGCTCTTACCAACCAGTCGTCTAGAGACAGGTAGACGTGAACGCCCCTACAGCACAGGTGAGCCACCACTGGCGCAAGGCATTTGGTGAATAGACAGGGAGCAGATGGAGGCTGAATAGAAGGGCCTTGAACTGATAATGTACTCCTTCCACTATTAAGCGTAGGTAGCGTCGGTGTGAGAGGTGAATAGGTAGCTGGGACAACACCTGCTGTAGTGTGACTATTCAGAACATTTGTGCCTTGAGGAACTTGTTGAGCACCCTCAGATCTAATATGGGCCTCCAATCCCCTGACTTGTTGTGCAGTGACCTTTTCCTTAACATGCAGTAGCGGGAGTAGACTTCTGCGCTCAGCTCATCCTTGGGAATCTTATCCACTACTCCCTTTTGCTGCATTGCTCATACTTCTTGAAGCACAAGGTATTGCAACTTTTATTATTTGTGCACAGGAGGGATTTCCGTTGGATAGTTCATAAACTCCAGCCAGTGGCCCTTCTGGAGGAGGGATAGCACAATTCGTCTGTAGTGATGTGTGTCCATTCTTTGTCAAACCTTGACCGTCGTCCTCCGACTCGGGTGCTGAACTGGGAGGACCTGGCCCTGGACTGGTCATGCCTGTTTGTCGGACTGACCCCTAGATTGGAAGGAGTCACACAGTTGCTGTGAACCCCTATAGGACTGGGACCTTTTTATGTACTGGTCACCTTATGAGTAAGGGGTCTTGTAAGAGGAGGAATACTGGTATGTGGTGCAGTTATCCCACAAAGTCCTGCCATAGTGCCCTTTTTCTGAATGAAAGGAATGATGCCTTTGCTGTAGTGTGCCCAAGGAGCAAGCGGTTTCCATGTCCGTTTTTCTGGACTGCAAGGCCTCATCCACCTTCTTCTCAAAAAGGGCAGATCCATCAAAGGGCATATCCACGATCCTGGACTGCACATCGGGTCAGAAATCTGTGGCCTTGAGCCAACCCTGCCTGCGTAGGACCGTCCGTTCCCAAGCTGGCGAAAACCATTATTAGCGATGTTCAGAGAGACCGTAATGTCATGGTCTGATGCCAACTTGCCTTCATGGAAGATGTCCAAAGCCTCCTGATTCTTGTCATCTGGCAAGAATTCCAGCAGGGGACCCAACTTGTACCACAGATCGTGATCGTAACATGCAAGTATGACCATTGCATTAGCCGCCCTGATAGTCATGGCTGCAGTTGTAATGATCTTCTTACCGAAGGCATCAAGGCATTTGCCTTCCTTGTCTGGGGGTATAGAGCAGGATGACGATGGGCAAGCCGACCTCTTTCTGGCAGCTGCACAGCCAATAGAGGCTGGTGTGGGTTGAGTGCAGAGGTATGCGGCAGCGCTCTCTGGGGCTCTGTACTTCTTGTCGAACCAGTCTTTCTTAGCCAGGGCAGTCACAGCATGTGATAAGGTTCCCCATCAACTGTGATGAAATCATTAAATTCATCAGTGTAGGTCGAGTGTGTGGAGACAATGTCATCGGGGTCTGTGTCTGTCCCAGTATGGGAGAGCCTCTGTGGCACTCAACGGTGTTTATGCCTTCTGGGCGGACAAGGGATGTCATCCATTTCCCTGGAAGGCCTGGGGACATTTGTGCGAGGTTGCCTAATAGGCTCTGCAACCTGGGCTGGTGCAGGTAGTTGGTGTTGCAAGGTTGCCACCAGAGTGGTCAAATTAGATAAAATGTCCAGTGACATGTCCCTTTGTGGAGGGAGTGATGTCTCTGGTAGACTGATCACTTCAACTGAATGCAGAGGGGTTAAAGGTGGCAGTTGGTCAGGCTTGCCACACCACGCAGTGAACTTCTGGAAGGCACTGTCCTGCGTCACAGCGATGACATGATGGCCTCCTCCTCTGTTTCCTCCACATCCTCTGATTGGGAGAGACCCTGCTCTGACATAACAATACCACCCGGCAGCAAGGCCACCCCAAGGTTAGGGAATGATGCCCATGGATGGGCCTTCAATGCGGACACTGTGCTGGTGTGGGTGTTGGAGACGCCAATGGCAGTGGCAACAAAGGTATGGAAGGAAGCACTTTTGGCCATCGACGGTGTCATCGAAGAGGGTATCATAGCCGTGGACGTAGATGCTGTCGACGATATCCTCAATAATGCAGTGGTCGTGGCCAATGACGGTTTCGTCGCTGACTAGGTATTCGTGGCCATTGATGGCTTTGTTGACGGTCGTGTTGAGGTAGTTGTGGCTGTGGCCATCGATGGCTTCATTAACGGGGTGCTGATGGATGGCGTTGATGGTCTTGGGGTAGATGACCTAGAGGGAGGCTTGGTCGTCGAAGGGAGAAGAGTGGCCATCAGATTTCAGCATGGATTTACTGTGACGTCACCTCTGTGAGCGATGGAAAGGGCCTTGGCTCAACTCCCCTGCCGACACCCCTTGGGCACTGACCTTTGGTGAAGACCGGTCTTGTGCGAGGATCTGGGCTCGTCACCGGAGGTGTCTTTATGTCTCTTATTGCTGGTGGCTTGGACTTCATGCGACCTAGACCTCTTACTAGAGGTGGTTCGATGGGCCATCCTGCCCCGCACTAACGAGGCATAACTCTGTACCGAAGCAGAGTCAGAGGCCTTGCAGCTGTTCTCGAGCCACACGACGAGGTGACGGTGACAATCCCTCAGCGTCTTGCTGGAGAACGACTGGCAGATTTCGTAGTCCTGGATGACATGGTGATGATGAACGCAGTAGAGGCAGTCATCGTGGTGATCTACCATGTAGACATTCTTCAGTCTACAGCGGGCACAGCCCTTGAACAGTCTCTTCCTAGTGGATTCCGCCATGAGGTAGGCCCAACTGCCCAGATGAGACTTCGTTGAAGATTACTGGTGGCGGGAATAGTCTATGGAGCTAGCACTCTCGCCACCAACGGCGGTTGTCGAGTAGATGCCGAAAAATATACATTTTTGGTGGTGGAAAAGATGTTAAAATCCAAGATAAATTTGTAGAAATGATGAAGAGACTCCTGACACCAACATGCGGTAATAAATCTGAAGATGGATGTCAGGGGAGGAGTTAAGGGAGGTGTTCCTATTGGCAGTCAGCAGTATGACCCAAAATTACTATGATGGGGCACAAAAGTGACTGAAAATGTCAGTTTAAGTTTAAACTGCTCTATGTTATCGAGTATTCCCAGCCTGACGATGGGGAATATTCACAGCATGTGAATCTATGAAAGATCGAATGCTGGAGAAACATGCATCACTATAGTTGCTGTCATTAAACTGGCCCCTTCCTATACACAAAAACGTGATAAAAAAAATGTATTCAACCTCGAATTACAAGTCACTTCCTAACCTCATCTTGTATACACAAAGCAGAATTCCACCTCACCCTAAACATACAGATAAAAACCCTCCGAAACACATCTTTCCAACAGATCAACTTCCTCTTGAAAGACCCTGTGAATTGTGTAGCCCATCCCGAAATCCAGCCTGAGAGCTTCCTTGCAGAATACTTGCCATTCTTGTGTCCTCTGTCGAAAGCGCTTTTAACGCCACTATTAAGGGAGTCTGTTGTGCCTGTCCTCCATAGTCACCCACTCTCTCTACCCCCACTCACCCTACTTACCCTGGCAATCTCTACCTTCACTCACCCAATCTACCCCCACACTCACTGCCCCCACTCACCCAACCCACCCCCACTCTCTCTACCCCCACTCTCTTTACACCACTCACCCTACACCCACTCTCTTTAACCCACCCTTCCCCACCTTCACTCACCCACCTTACCCTCACTCTTTACCCCCACTCGCCCATCCTGTCCCCAGTCCCTCTACCCCCTCCCAACCTACACCCAATCACTCTACCCCACCCACCTTACCTCCACTCTCCCTACCCCACCCACCTTTCCCCACTCCCTCTACCCTTACCCCCACCCACCATACCCCCAGTCTCTCTACCTCTATCTATCCATCCTACCTCTACCCACCCACCCTACACCCACTCCCTCTGGCGCCACCAACACTAATCTCTCTACTACCACACCCACCCTACCCACACTCTCTCTACCCACCCCCCCACTGTACCCACACTCTCTCTAACCCATACACTCTCTCTACCCCACCCAGCCTAACCCCACTCTGTCTACTCCCATCCACCCTACCCCCATTCTCTCTACCCCACCCAACCTACCCCTCTCTCTACTGTAGCCCCCACCCCCACTCTCTCAGCCCCCAGCCCCAATCTATCTACCCCCACCCACCCTGCCCCTATTCCCTACTCCCACCCACACTACATACACTTTATCTACCCCCACCAACCAGCCCTACTCCCTCTCTCTACATCCCCACCCACCCTACGGCCACCCACCATACCCCCTATATGTCTGCTCAACCCTACATCATCTCTCTTTACCCCACCACACACCATACCCTACCCCCTAGCTCTCTAGCCTCACCCACCTACACTCTTTATTCCTCCACACACTCACCCTACCCCCTCTATTACCCCACCCACCTTACCCCCTCTCCCTATCTCTCATCCTTCCTCTCACACACACTTTTTATTTCTTACACTCTCTCTCACTCTCATCCTTTCTTCTTCATATTTCCTCTTGCCTTGCTCATCATTGATGGCTCCCTATATCAATGGCTTACTCCCTTGTTCTTCTCAGCATACAGCTGGTGGGGAAGGTAGAGGGAGCAAAATACTTACCCGTAAAAGGACGCAGCGGAAAAGGGGATGTGATTGAGCAGAGGTGGGGTGGAAAAGTGAGAGGAGCAACAAGGGAAGTTATCCCCAAAGATTTTAGGTTCACAGTGGGAGCTGAGCATCATAGAAGCGAACGACAAATGATGCTCACAAAGGAAGGGACCGGTGAACTGACTGACTGAAACAATGGGGAGACTAGAAGGAGGGAGAGGAGAAGTGGGGAGACCTCTGGATGCCTTGGTGTTAATAGCAGGTCTTACCCTGGTGGTGAGGCATTTGGTTTTGGAAAATTGGGGCCGTCTGCCTGAGGAAGCCACTCTGACTGTGGTAGTGTCTAGACAGGTTGGCCCCGAAAGACGGGGGACACGTATCAGCGATAGACCATAACTACAGAGCCTTGCGGGAAGTAGGTGCAAAGAGGTAAGGTCTGTCTCCCCAAGAAGTCAATCCACCACCTGAATGTGGTAACAGGTACAGAATAGACTACCTTGAGAGCACAGGAACCAAATAGGAGGAAACCCCAATTTGGGTGAAAAACCTGCAGAGAAGAGTCAGGAGCACTGGCAGCAAAGGTCTTCTGAAGGGTCTTCTGAGTGTAGAACAGAAACATAGTTCAGCCAGATTGAACACTTCTAACCCCACAATCATAGACAGCAGGAGACGACCAAAGGACTGGGATGAGGAGGACTATCAGAAGGATTGTAGAGTGCTTGGGAGCAGCCGAGAAAGAACAGAGCAAGAAAATACACCAGGAGGATTAGCAGGACCAGCAAGGAAGAGAAAATATACCAGGAGAAGGACAAAGTAGCGTCAGTGCTACAGGAGATCCCAGTTGCGATGCATTGCTTACCTGGCGTGGTCCTCTTTTGAGGAACCAGCGTTCGGATAAGCGTACGCACAGACGCATCCCGAATGTCAGGATGTCAGGCCGCTGATGTGTGGCTGCCATCTTAGAACAGGCTTAAGTGCCCTTCAACATTGCCATAACGTAAATGCTGCGAAGGATCGAGCTCGGGAGCGGCACTGTGTAACTCTAACACCAAGTTGTAGGGAAAGCCCTGAAGGGCAAAACCCTAGATGCGGAGCAGGCAGCTGAAGACTCCAGGAGAAAGGAGGGTTCTCACAGAGTTGCTGCAGATGGTGGTGCAGGAGAAAATACCAGTTGGAAAATGTCCTGGAAGGTAACAGCCACAAAGACTGTCCAAAAACAACAGATGACCAAAACAGGCAGAATGAGACGGGCAGGAGCAGGAAGGGAGCAGGAAGGCAGCAAGGCTGGGCATTCCTATAAAGCAAAATAGGAGAGAGTTAATAAAACATAAGAATATCTTCCAAACAAGGAAGGAAAAACATGTACATACGCTAATAAGGCGCACCAGCGTCTCCCAGTAGCACAAAGATAAGGCTGCTGAGCCGATCGTGCCAGAACCAGAAGCACATCACCGGTAGCAACGGCCGCCATCTTGAAATGGGAATGGTAATCACACTGGGCTGCCATTATGAGATGGCCAAAAAATGTGAAATGCCCGGACTGGTGGCACCAACGGCGATAGAAGCCGTGCCATGCCATGACACTGGGTAAGGCCGATTACGGACATCAGTCACCCTGGGGATGGGGGGAATGGGTCTTTGAAGATAATTCACAAAAGATGGACGAAGGGAAGAGGAGAGAAGCTATGAATGTGATAGGGGAGGTACAGGAAGGCAGCGACGAGGGGAACACTCAGGGGTAGGTAAAACAGGAGGGGGGTTAAAGAGGGGGTCACGGCAGTAGGTTAAAGTTAGAAATATGCAGGAGGTGAAAGATACTTCGTACTTTGGGGAAGTATGCACAGGGTACGGGGAGTTGGGAAGGGGGACAACAGGTGAGAAGTTCAATGGTTTGGGGAGTTGGGTTGGTTTTAACAGGCAGAGTCATAAAATAACAGGCATGGAAGGTGGAAGGGGGGACACAAAGTGGAGAGTAAGGAAATTATACAAAAGGCACAGTAACCAGTATGGATAGCAACAACAAAATCAAATGTATCTCATGGAATATCAACGGCCTGAATGACAAGTTTAAGAAAAGCGCAGTATTTCAATACCTGAAAAGGCATAAGACAGATGTGATATTACTGCAAGAAATACATCTGCACGGAAAGTTCTGTGGTCTGCTGAGGAGAGACCCATTATAAATGCGTGGCACACACAGGGTTTTCAAGGGGCTCCAGAGGAGTGGGGATTCTGGTCATAAGTAGTAGAGTATTGAGGGTCATAGGGAAAAAAGGAAAAGAACAAATAACTTTCCTTAATATATACTCTCCTCCCCCACACTACCTTAGAAATGCTCGAGGATGTTAAAAGAATGGTTATGGGGGCGCCGCAGGGACTGATGTTTGTTGCTGGGTACTTTAATGAAGTGGTTCACCCGACGCTTGACAGGTGGAAGGGGGTGGCGACCCCGCCAGGAACAGACACCAGACTGAGGGTGAGGAGTTTCATAAAATAATTGGGACTAGAAGATGTGTGGAGGGAAGTACACTCATCGGCCCAGGAGTACTCCTTTTCAGCGGCTCAGACCTTTTTCTCGCGAATAGAGACATCTCCAACCATGCTCCAATGGTCTGGAGGGGGAGAATTAAACCACAAATGTCTGGGGATGGGGGGAATTGATCACATACCACCTACCTGATGAAAACACAGTGGCTGAATTGAGAGAGGAAACAGTCCAAAACTTCCAAGTTAATAAGACCTTGGTGGATTCAAAACCGACTCTGTGGGAAGCATATACAATGCCACTGAGAAGGAACACCATAGCAGTGACCACTGCTAAGGAAAGAGAGAGGGAGAGACGATATGAGGAAAAAGAGCCCAAGCTGCAGTGCTTAGAGGGACGTTGGAGGGAATCACAGTCGGAGATGGTGCTAAGGGAGCTCAAGAACACAAAGGAAGAGGTTAGAATCCAGGCACTGGAACAAGCCAATGTAAGAAGGTGGTATGAGGTGGCACATATTTATTAGTGGGGTGACAGAGCTGGTAGACTTCTAGCTTGGCTATCGCAGAGAGGGGAAGCGAGGTTGGCTGGCTCACATGTTTTCCGAGGGAGAAATTGGGGGGAAACCTGGGAACCACGAAAGAAAGGGAAAATCTTAGCAGCATTCTATAAGCAACTATACACCACACAGCTGGACACAGATACAGAGGTTCCCAGATACACTTTTCTTGGTTAAGCTCACTGTGTGTGTCCTGATTCCCCCCCACGCTTTGTGCTGATTGAACAAAGGTGCCTGTTGATAGTTGCGGTTAACGACAAAGGTGTGCTGTTCTTCCAGGCGACGATCTTCTATTTATCTGTGTGAATAGTTTTGCCAGTATGCCCAACAAAGGAAAGCGCTACAACTTAAGAAGTGCGGGCCGGCATTGGAGGAGGCTGTCGTGATCCAATGGAGGCAACAATACAAGTATCCTCACTAGGAGACTGTTCACCCTTGGAATTACGTGCCAGCTGAACAGTAGACCGTAGACAGTAAACCTTCCCCCTAAGAACGCGGCTTGCAGGAAAATAAGCACCTGACAGGCCAGGGACTTGGGTGAAAAGTCAGGAGCAGCAACAGAGCTAAGGGAAAAAGACAAAGATCACAGGTTCACCGTACGTATGTGTCACGGATGGCACTCTGTAAAGAGTGACACAGGACACCCAGGAAGGGTTTTGGGTGGTTGTGCCGAAGTAAGGTGGACAGGTAAGTACACACACAGCTGAAAGTAATGAGAACGAAGAGTAGGCAAGTGTAGCAAGGAAATAAGGTACAACAGAATGGATTCCCTCTAGGGGTGTATGCAGATATAGGAAAAGAGTATTCCATGGACCTTAGGAAAAAACTCTAGCCTTCTGCACAGTTTGCTATAACAGAGGCCCACGCTGATTGCTCATGACTTGGAACAACAGCTATGGGTGTCTGTAACGTAGAAACGAGACAAGGGAAGGGGCAGAGGTTGCCTGACGGAAACCAACAGACAAGCTCTGTACAAAAGGGTCTACAAAAAGTACAAGAGAAGATACTAACAGACAAATCCAGGAAAAAGGAAGTCGATAGCAAACTAGCAGAAGGAAATGAAGGGAAAGTCGTATAACAGGATTGGATAGCAGAGGACGGTGGGGAACAAGGTTGAGAGCTCAGAGGAGCAGGAAAGCAATGAGCAAGCACCCAGGAGCAGGGCTGTAAGGTAGGGAGCCCAGAGGGAAAGGGCTTAGGTCAGTGGAGTAAAGCAGGCTGCACGGCAAGGAGCCCAGAAGGGCCGGGCAGCAAGGAGTGAGCCCTGCGGAGCAGGGCTGCTGACCGTAGAAGGCTGCAGAGGACTGTAGAGGGCTGCTAGGCTGAGAACCCAGCGAACAAAGGCTGTAGGTAGCAAGCAGCGGAGCGTGATCGGCTGCAAGGTAGGACACCCCCGAGTACAAGGGCTGTTGGCAGCGTAGAGAAGCAGGCTGCGCGGCAAGGAGCCAAAAGGACCGAGAGGCAAGGAGTAAGCTCAGAGGAGCAGGGTCGATGACTGTAGCAGGCTGCAGAGGACTGTAGAGGGCTGCTAGATTGGAAGTCCAGAGGACGAAGGCTGTAGGTTGAAAGCAGCGGAGCGTGATCGGCTGCGGGGCAGGAGCCTGGAAGACCATGGCGGAAGGTAGCAGCTGAACGTGATCGGCTGCAAGGCAGAAGCCCAGAAGGGCAAAGGCGGAGGCTGGAAAACAGCAGAGCGTGATCGGCTGCAAGGAAAAAGCCCGGAAGGGCAAAGGTGGAGGCTGGAAAACAGAAGAGCGTGATCGGCTGCAATGCAGAGAGCCCGGCAGGGCACTGGCGAAGGCTGGAAAGCAGCAGAGCGTGAACGGCTGCAAAGCAGGAGCCCGGAAGGGCAAAGGCGGAGGGTGGAAAGCAGCAGAGCGTGATCGGCTGCAATGCAGAGAGCCCGGCAGGACAATGGATCCAAAGCTGGAGTAAGGAGGAACCGCATACAAAGATCCGTAGCTCGAAGCAAAAAGGTGCTAGAAGGACTCTTAATGCAAGAGACTGAGCCCCTGCAGGCAGCAGCTTTTATACCGCCCTGCCCAGCACAGAGGCAGGCTAATTGGTCACACCTGGATCAGCACACCTGCATCCAATCTGCCTCCTCCCTCTCTGTTCCTGAGCTGGTGGAAGCAGAGGTGATCCGTAGGGCTTCTGGGGATTGTAGTTCCGATGAAGAAAAATAGGAATAGCCAGGAATAGATGGTTATAGCCAAGTGCATTGTGGTAAGTGTAGTTTGTTGGAAAAAATAGAAAAGCACCAAAGTCTCGCAAATGGGAAATAAGGTCCATATTGCTCGCCAATGTATGCGCCCATGGCGCAGGCATGACAGTATGGTACATCAGCAAGCAACCCCGCCGCACCTCCCTCCTTCTCCCAATCTTACCTGCGGTGAATAATGATCAAGCGAGGAACCTACTGGAGTGCTGGGAACATGTGCTGGAGACCAGTGAAAGAGTGGTCCAGGAAGTGAAAGTCCAGAGCAGCTGTCCAAAGGAAATCCACCTACATAGCATAGCGTCCCAAAGAAAACCTTCAAGCAAGTAGTAATTGGTGACAACAAGTGACCAACAGCAAAGCATCCAGGAGTCACTTAGGGATAATGTGTGATGGGAAACAAACAGGGTCAGTATGTTTGGGGTTAATGTAGAAGTCCTTTGACTCGCGGGAAGAGCCAGAAACAAGATGTGGCTGCCGTACACAGACCGGGAAGCAGGTGTGTATGCCAGCATGCAGCATCAGCATTCTGGACTGGGCAAAAGAACAAACCAAATTGGGCTAAGCAGGAGCAATGTCTGGAGGAATGCGAAGGGTCCAGTAATCGAGGAAAGCAGTCAGAGCAGGAGCCAGGCGTCGGAAACAGGAATAGGGTAATCCGTGTTCGTGTTCGAGAAAGTAGTCCGGGTCAGAATAACAAACAGCAAGGACAGAGTACAAGGCACGCCTCAACTTGATGCAAAGCAACGGTTAAGGAGCACCGGGGTCACGCACTTCTCCCGTACTTATAGCTATACAGTGAGGAATACAAGGAATACGAGAAGTACGTTGCATGTGAATCACGTGACCTTTCCTGAACCAAGGATGCCGGGATATGTAGTGTCTTAAGCGGCGGCGTTGTGACAGCCGCCAAGGCAGTTTCCATGCCTTTGTGCAAACAAGTCGATTTGAGGGCGAGACGACATGGGGCATGACAGAGGCTTCTGAAAAGGAGCCTGGTCCATCGAGAGCCTCTTCAAAAATCACAGCGTTCTTTATGGATGCCAATGCAAAATTTTATAGACAAGTAGCCTAACAACACGTAGAGCCCCAGCTTACGTCAGCCTGAGTCACGTGTGAATGGGGTTGTGGTCACCCATATTATGGCTACTGCTTCAGCAGAATAGCTGCAGCACTCCCAATTAGCCAACTTATCAATACATTTGGGCTCGACTAATGTGAACACGGGTTACTAAAAGCATGTATCAGTCTGGAGGAGTAAATTAGGGACCTCTGCCTCCCAAGCACAAACTTGAATTCCTCACTGTGACTGTTTCAGAATACTCAAACGAACTTCGTAACGCAGACAGACTCTCAAATTGCTTCTCCTGCGGGACACCGTGGTAGTATCCATCAATCTTTTTATGATAGGGTAAGTGGCTCTAAGGTTCTTGATCTTCCTCACTTGGACACCACTCTTTAGCGGCCTTAAATTTAGTGCTCCAATGTTTGGTTCGAATGTACAACAACATTAGTTATGAAGTTACAGCCCACTCCTTGACTTTACTTGACATCAAGGATTCCCTACTATTACTATTGGAAAATCAACAGGTGCTTAAACATACCCCTTGGATGTAGGCTGCAATGGTGGACGAACAACACGTTTCAGCCTCTGGTAAGGCCATGTCTCCCTCTCGCATGCCTAGTGCTCCTAGAAATGCTAAACAGAAGCTTGTTCCTCTGCCTAACGGGAAAAAAAGCTAAGAACATTAAAAACTGCTCAGCGGTAAAGGGAGCAGGTTCCAGAAAATTCTTAAAAAACATCTTACATGCCATGGCCAACAAGGCCCCCTCTCTCAATTTGTGTTGGCTGACCATGATGGCTCTTTCGCGAATTATAATTGTGGACTCACAACAAAGGGAAGTGGTTGACCACAGTGTTATGCAGTGTCACTTGAACCTGTTGTAACCTCTGAGGACTTGTCATCAGCACCTGTGATAGCAAACTTGTTGTTGGTGCCCCAGAAGTTCATCTGCCAAAGTTAGCAAAGGGCAAAAGAGTGGCTGCTAGTAGGAACTGTAAAAAGGAAATCAAAGATATTAGACGCTTTTTTCAGCATGCACTGAGGCCAAAAATAACAAACTCCGATCCGACGAATGGCATAACACCTTTTAGTTCAGCCTCCATGTGGACTTTATGAGGGGTCAGCAATGAGAGGCGGGCACAAAAAGATACTTTTCTCAATATTTGTCATTTTATTAACAGGAAAAAAGGGGCATGGATGAAGGCTTAACTTTCCCTATCCTAACGTGAATGTCCCTTCCTATGAAATTAAAACTAAAGCAGGATGACCTTCTGTCCATACTCAATCTAACCCTCACACTAACATATACAAGCAAACAGTGCAAGGTCAATTTTTCAAAGTTCAACTTAACAGAAAAGTGCAACAACTGAAACATACAACTTCAACAAAAACGCTTCGTGTCCAGGGTTGACTGCCCTCCCCTGGATTACTTCAAGTAAGATATTCACAATGTTCTTATATCAAGACCAGTCTCTTAAAGGCATTACAAATGTCTCATTCACCTAACACTTTCCTCACGATGACAAAACAAATGTTCTTTTCATAATGCTGGCTCAGATAAAGCAAGGTAAAGTCTTTACTACATTTCAGAATGGCAAAGTAAATGTTTTTTTCAGAACAGTGATTCAAGTATGGCAAAAGGTATGTCTTTTTAAAGCTTCTGGTTGACAAAATGTTCAATTGAAACAAGTACTTGATAAGACCAAGTCTCTTTTTAAAACACCAACTCAAACTAGATTTCACGGTACACTCTCCTGCCAGGAAACGTCTCAACTTCAAATGGAAAACTATTGATATCCTAGTTTACGCTCCTGCCTGGAATATCTCCCTTTTGGTTCACTTAGATCCCCTGGCGTACTCTCCTGCCAGGAATCTCCTTCCAAAAAGGTTTCCATACCCGATACCCTTATCAGGCTTCTCTGCAACATTCACTCTCCTCTTACAATTGCGCCTTTCCAGTCGCACAACCCTTGTTGACTTCAGTTATTACTTGCACCAATCTCCCTCACACTGGCATTCCTTATATGAGGGTTTGTTCAAGCGCCTTCTGTCAACCTCTCTTATAAAGTCTCTTGGCAATGCTTGTTCCAGGTTTCCCCCAACTGACATCTCATGTCAGGAGAATTGTACACATTTTGCCTCTTTATTTCTGTTAGAATCTCTTTTGGCTCTTGGCAATGTTGGTTCCAGGTTTCTCCCAACTGACCTCATTTGTCAGGAGAATTGCACCATATTTGGCCATGTTCTTTAGGCACTGTCTTTTGGCTTAGGCGATGCTGGTCACAGGTTTCTCCCAACTGACATTTCATGTCAGGTGTATTGCACCATATTCATCTTTTTCATTCAATTATATTTGGTTGGTATTCAAAAATAATTTCACAATGCTCTTTAGCATGTTCACATGTTCCGGGGCCCCCTTCGATACCAGGCTGACTCACCGGTTCACAGTGCGGCGGCTGAGATGTGCTTGCGCGGATCCAGCTTCCCTGTCTGAACAGAGTCTCTCTAGGTCTCTGCGTCGGCTCTTCTGACCTTCGCTGCCAAGACATGTGCAGTTTTGCAGGACCGCATCTCTCAAAGTCCTGCTGCGCAAGGTCTGCTTGTTCTCTCCCGTATATTTCCTCTGGTCCTAAGCAACGCCAAACTGCTTCGGCCGAGCGTCTCTCAGTCTCCCCACAGTCCTCTGTAGGTCTTCCTCTGCCACCGGTCACGCTTCAGCCATCCTTCTCTCTCTTCCTTCGTTCCTGACGTTCTCCTTATCGTCTCCCTTTCCACAGCTGACATGGGGATTTAAATTTCCTGTGTAATTGACTGGGCTGACAACAACTAGACTGCACATTGTTTTTAAAGTTACATTTCCTCTACATGAACTATTTATGCCACCACCTCATCACAGTACGAAGAGCTTTCTGGGACTTGGAGTTCCAATAAGTTTCAATCACAGTTGGATCACATTGTTGAACAGTTGTGTTTGAAATATAATCATCAAAACCATCAGATGTTTGACAACAATATGCCATCAAAAACTCTGGTATTAGGGTTTCCTCCTCCAAGAAGGGGGAGAATACTGCATCCCTCCAGTCCGAGCCAGCACTTCCCACCAGTCTTCATCCCCCTCCCTCATGATCCTCCCTCCTGACACCACCCCCAGGGTCAGGCATTGGGAGCGGCTGCCTTTCCCTGGCCCTGCGGAGGGAGATTGACACCGGGAATCATTGATGACTTAGCAGGATTCATAACACTACTATCTTTTCTACCAATAATATGGCTTTGCTGCTAACTTCGGTGGTCTTGGCACCTCAAGCAACGAGTTTGTTGCTGAGTAACTTGCATACGGAATCCCAGCTACTGCGTGATCTGACCCCTAACTTACAGTTTTGTCCACTTGGCAGGGTGTGGGCAGACAGGGACGTTAAGTATTTGTCTATTAAATTCACTGCTGTCTTTTATGATGAAGTCGAAACACCTATGAATATATAGGCATTATTGAAGGGGATTCCCTCATTGGCTGGGATTTCTTCTGCAGATATAAGATGCACAGAACTGGATGAGGTGGACTTCTTTGATGTGTGTACATCTCATTTTTATTCTGCTTTGGTTAGTAACTTACGATGAGTGTGCCTGAGGATCTCTTGATTAGAGGTTACAACACATTTGTTCTTGGACCCATGGTATCCAAAGGATCTCAGGTTGGCGCCCTTATTGCCACTAAACATTTGCTGAGGGGATTGGATTGGGGAGACATTCTCTGTAGAATAGGGAAGTCAGGCACATGGCAAGTTTCTTATGTTACTGAGGGGCCTAATTTAAAAGAGAATTGAGACTGACTCCTGGGTGCTTTGTCCAATTTTAGGAGGCAAAGACCCAAATTCTAAACATCAATCATTGTCTCTCTTTAGCTGGAACACATGCAGATTCAACAGCTTTATACAGTTCTCTAAGTATAAACGTAATGTTTTTTTTCTCAAGAGACTTGGTTGCTGGTTCCCCCTATAATAGATGGTATTAAGGTATATAGCAGGAAAGCGAAGAAGGGGATTAAGGGTAAACCTGCCGCAGGTCTTCTTATAACTATCAAAAATAATTTGTGTTCACACAGTGAATAAATTCATGTTGATAATGAACAATTTTGATCGTGAAAGTTTGTCAACGAGAAGGTCTGGAACATCGACATTTTCTTTTAATTATTTTGTACTGTAATCCTTGTGCTGTAGAGGACAGTTTAATCTGGGTTGACCGTGACAGAATCTTGCCTGTTTTGGGAAAGCAACTTCCTGTTCCTACATTTTTGCGTGCAGGGGATTTTAACTGCTTCTGTGTGGACAAAGACCCGGTGGAAACAGAGGTGGCCCCTAACTCCGTGTCACATAAGGCTAACCCTGAGTAGGACAAGATACCATGTGGGGTAGGGTAGTCACTATTTATGCAGAGATGGGGCCTGTCCAGACTTAAAGGAATGGTTCGGTCAAAATTTTTAATTGCCCCTACGGGTCGGCCATGTGTTTTTAACCCTAAGTCGCTCGATTTTAGAAAAATTTCCTATGGACCTTACCCGAGTTTTCGTCCATTAAACGCATGTGAAAACAGGCACCAGGGAGCTGCCATTTTGTGAAAATCCTATCATTTCCCCCATCGCCCTGGCTGACCTGCTTTTGCGGCACTAAATCATATCCCCCGCCCCTGAGCCTGTCATCAGCAGACGCGTACCGCCCATTTCACAACGCCAAAGCACGTCTCGTGTCAACATTCGCCGCACTTCAGCTAATGACGTGTCGCCATGGAAATGTCAGGACGCCTCTTTCCTCAATAAGTATAAACAGACCGTTTCACAACACACAGCAGCAGATTTCCGATTCCATTCCTCTCTCTGTGCTACTTTGAATATTCTGTGACTCGTTTCTGTGCTCTAGTCAGCTACCTTCGTTGCTTGTAGCCCGTGTGAACAGATACCAGTACCACCGCTGTCAATTATTTTAGTTTGTGTAACACACAATGGATACAATAATGCCCTACATGTACGAGCCCGAGTATACCGAGGAGGAACTACTGGAAAGGGAAACACGTGAAAACGATGGGTCTTCGGACGGCAGTTGGGAGGACGATTCAACAGCTGAAGAGCCTGGACCTAGTCGCATGGACGGTGTTTCCACCTGGTGCACATGCAATCGGTGCGAGCTAATGCCAACCGAGGACGAGAACTGCTGCTGCTGTGAAAACTTGGGATGCGTGGCCTACATTTCGGAAGGCGAGCCACGACCGCAATGCATCACCGAGCTGCCAGACTTCAGGGCAGCCTGCCTCACACGGTCCGTGTTGAGGATAATGATGGTGCTTATACACAAACTTCGCGCAACTGTTCGTCCTCGTAATCCGAGTAACGAGTAAGGATACTCTGCTTGTGATGCCACTTCTATTTCATGGTCTTCTACTATATCCAAAATTACATATACATATCATTGTAACGCATGAAAGTCGTTCAATAGTGTGCAGTGTCTAGATAGCATTTGTCCGAGCAGAATGCCATTAGTTACAAGAATTGTCATTGACAACAAACGTTTATTAAACTTATCTTGGTCATTTAAAAACAGTTTGTTTCATTCCTTTTCACAGGTGGTACAGGCTGGTGGCCTATCGTTCCTTTACATGGTGGCTTCATGGGAGGCTTGGACACCGCGTTCGAAGAGTGATACCGCCTGTGTCGTTCGTGCCATAAGAGAAACGTTCCCGAGTGACAGCGGTCAGTACAGGGGATTTTCTCTCGCTGTGCTGCAACCTGAACTGTACAATGTGTAAAGGTTTGTATTTTTGTGTCATCAAAATAAGCTACACAATAAAACACCACATATATTTTAACAATGGTTGTTTTGAATTTTTAAATCAATCAAGTGTGTCTCCATTCAAGGATGGATGTCAGACACCTGTGCTCGGAATGGGTGAAGTTCAGGTCGCTGTGAAGCGGGGCGGTCACTATCTAAGCTAACATAATATATTATCAATAATGCATGCACTAAATAACACTTGTTCAAAGTCTTTCAGTCAGTTATGTCTCTATAAAAGTCACACATATATCAATACTATCAATTAACATTGGATTATACAGGCCTTAGGTCAAGGGTCTTGACCACTATAATACACTGTTTGAAGTGTGGGTCTGTGCTCACAAGAATCTCCGATATGTGGCATTTGTTATTGATAGGCAACGATATACTGCAGTAGGGGTCTAATGTTAGTTGGGGATCTGCTAGGTGGGCATCATGGCGTGGTCAGTGGTCTGGCACATGAAGAGAATACCTTGCAGGGACACAGGGTCAGAATGGCAGTAACTTTCCACTGGCGAGGGTGCGTGGGCAAGGACACGTTTGTGGAGATAAACGAGCCATGTGCTTGGTTCAGGCCGGTTCACATGCAGGACCGTGATCTCAGAGAGTGATGTGTTACATTTATTAGCTGTTGCAAATACCTCTGGAGTTTTCCAGTCAGAGTGGGAACGAGGCTGTGGGCCATGTGCTCTGCGCGCTGTACTATCGCAGTGAGGCCTGGTAACCAAAATGGAGTGGAATGGGGGTACAAAAATGGATGCCCCGTGTCCTGCTCAGTGTTCCCATGTACTCGAATGTCATGCAAAGTTAACATCACATAAGGGCAAGGGGCGAACCCACTACTGGAGGCACTTGGTACTAGTTTCTACTGAGAAGTAAAGGAGAGGGGCCTGATGGCCCCTCGCTCCGACACACTTGCCTGCACGCAAAAAGGCAGTACGCACCCAGGGATGAGCGCTGGCATGGGGAGCTGTGACGGGCGCAAACGGCCAAGGTGCCAAACAGCATGTACACTTCAAAAGGTATCCCACGCCCAGGGGCCATCGCTCACATGGCCTCCTCAGACCCTGTGTCTCCAGGCAGGCCTCCCCTGAGGCAGGCCGCCCCCCTGCAATCCACATAAGTGTGTCTCCATTCAGCAGTCTTCCTGTGCCTTATCTGCACGCCCCAGGCCCATCCATCCCACCCCCTCTATCAAAGGCGGTTCGCACCCGGGGATGAGCGCTGGCATGGGGGGCTGTGACGGGCGCAAACGGCCAAGGTGCCAAACAGCATGTCCACTTCAAAAGGTATCCCACGCCGAGGGGCCATCGCTCACATGGCCTCCTCAGACCCCGTGTCTCCAGTCAGACCTCCCCTGAGGCAGGCTGCCCCCCTGCAATAAACATAATACCACGACATACACACGTCATTCATTCACAAACACACCCCTGTTTCTAATACTTTATAAACCACTTGATATGTCTCATGAGAACATCTTTGTGCTTTGCAAGTCAACTCCTGAACCTTCTACCTGAGAAGCACTCAGATCTATGCTAATCTGCTCGTCGCCGTGCTATCTGTGACCGCTTCGAGCAAACTCGTCAGTGTGCTACCTCTGGCCATCTACCTGTTCTCCTGCAACATACTGCTCGGCCTGCTGAATCCAACTGTTTGTTGGTCAAGGTAAGGCCATGTATCCTAGTCATATTTCGGTCATTTTTACATTTCAATATATTTGCTATTACAGTACCCAATAGAGCTATGGTCATTGGTCTCATTGCTATTGACTTGAGTTTCAATTGTTATGCTATCAATACATCTATTTATTTTCATCTGTGTCAATTGTCATCGAATTGCATCCTTCGGGGGTCCAGTCTATAATGTAAGCATGGTTCCTTTTCGTACAAGACAGAACATCCAAGGGACGAGTCACATGTTCAGAGTTTAGTCACATAATTTAAAACATTTCTGTAACTTATGCAAATACTAAGCCGCACATGATGAACTAGTATAGTTCCGCGACCAAAACAAACCTTGCATTGAGCATGGTATGGTTCATTTACTTTTTTATGACATTTTTATTCATCAAGGTTTTATAATAATCTTGATATTTACTTTTCAGAATTTTCAAAAATGCCTGCCTGTTCGATTAGCGGTTGCCCTTCGAAGACCCATGCTAAATCTGAAGGCACTACAATGCATGTACTCCCGAAAACTTTTGATCGAATAAGAGAATGGGTCAGACATTGCAGATATCCAATGGATGAGCTGGAAAGTAGAGTCCAACAAGTCTTTGAGGACAAGAGGGGTGATCGATACCGCATCTGCAGCCGGCACTTTCCCTCGAAAATGTACACCACATCTTGGGTAACAAAGAAGAATAAACGGCGATCGACACGAAAATTGCTCGCAAATGCTATTCCCACTGTATTCGTCCACAATCCGCCACTGGTGAGTCAAGTGTCCGTTTTTAGCTTTAGGCCTTGCGGTAGTGTGTAGGTAGCCGAATGGATTCATTGATATTTTAGGTGTTGTTTCCAATTTGTAATACTTTCCACATTGATATGAGTGTATAGCTTTTTGAATAATGACATTTATCAATATATTATTTTTAGATTTCATAACCCACAAACGGAATCTATATATGGGCACAGGGAACTGTGCTATATTGCGCATTACTCAAGTATTCTGTCTCCTTACATGGCAATTTTAAATATTGGCATTTCATTATCAAACAATAATTTACCTTTACAACTTCTTGACTATCCCTTGAATCTGAAGCAAGAACATTCTACTTCCGTCACATGCTCGCAGTTATAAACCACTTCTAGCGCGTATCAGGTAATCATACTTGGTTATTCCGCTACAGACTTGTTTTATGCATGTCAAGTAATAGTTTGTATGTATCGTGTGAATATTTTACCAATTGTTTGGTTAGTGCTTTCCAATTGATATACACCTTAGTTGTCGTCCCCTGGTGTTTGTTTTCAGTTATAATTAGTGTTATCCATACTAATGCATGTACTGTCTTTCAGGGAGATGCTGAAGCGTCCACCACATTGACAACAGCCCTAGATGTTCTTCAGCAGCCCGAGGTATGGATACTGACAGCTCAACTGACTGTGATCATCAGGACTGGTACACTTGTCGTTTGATTGTTCTACACCATGTTTCATTTGTGGTTAGCCGTTGATATGTACCTGTGCGGTCGACCCCAAGCGTGTGTTGTGTTTTCAATATTGTAATCCTTACTAATGCAAATACTATGTTTCAGGCAGTTGTTGAATCGTCAACCCACGCACTTGATGTGGAGCCTGACATTCAAGTAATTCCGGTGGAAGCGGGACCATGCGGATACGAATCGGCGCAACAGCTTTCGGAAGTGCGCACCACGTTGACAACAGCCCTAGATATTCTTCAGCAGCATGAGGTATGGATACTGACAGCTCCATCGAGCGTGATCATATAACGTGATTCCATTTGCTATACTTTCTTCCCTATTAACGCAAGTACTGTGTTTCAGGGAGATGATGGAGCTTCCACTACAATCACAAGATCCCATTTAGATGATGCAGATGTAAAGAAATCGGAGAAATAAGTCGATTAAATCTGATCATTTTTAAATATTCCTTGATTCTTTTAGACAATGCAACATTTGTGGTTATCTCTTTATATGTACCTGTGCCGTCGACCCCAAGTGTGTGTTATGTTTACGATATTGAAAACCATACTAACGCAAATACTGTGTTTCAGGGAGTTGCTGATGCCTCCTCTTCAATACAATCATTCGTGGCAGTCCATGTAGAGCCAGAGGTATGGATACTGACAGCTCCATCGAACTAGGTCATAAGAGCTTGAATACTTGTCGTTTGATTGTTCCACACAATGTTCAAATCGTGTTTGGCTATTGAGATGTACATGTGTGTTCGTCCTCACCTGCGTTTTATGCTAACAATATTTTGATACACAGTAATGAAAATACTATGTTTCAGGGAGTCGATGGAGCCTCATTACGTGCTGTCTATGCGGATACAGAAAATATAGTCGTTGCAGCGCAAGAGGAAGGGGAGACATGTGGATACGTATCGGAGCAACAGCGTTCAGATGTTGAAGGTCGAGTCAAAAAAGTTGCAAAGAAAAGAAACAAAAATAAGTTTAGTTACAAACAGTTCATAACTTTAGAAATATTTTTGTGCTGGGGACAATTTTTTTTTTTTTCTAGTCAATTGTCCTATACTTTATCTTGTGTTTAAACTGAACATCCCTTTTCCAATCTGTCCTCTAGTTACCCGTGGGTCTACGCACTATACATACACAGACAGTGAAGGGAATGAGAGATGTTGCTTGCCAGACCATTTACACTATGGAGGAACTATTAATTCAGATGCAGCATGTTGAAACTCGGGATGCTCATGTCCAATGGCCAGAACATGAAATGAATGTGTCCGAGAATCCAGTAAAGTTGTATTGGACCATTGCTACAGTACGACCGCACCGCCGCAACAACATGATACTGGATGTATTGAAGATAACTCTGAAGTAGTCGCAGATCAATTCACACAATCTACACCCGCCAAAAAATTGCCACCAAAAAAGCTGTCGACATTGTTGTGTTCTCCCGTCAATGTTGAGGTAGCAGATGTTTAAATGACAGAGAATGAACCAGCAGCAGCATTCACTGACGCATCAGAACTTGATAGCAGCGATATTTCTTTCAAATGTGGTGATATGTCCTCAACGTCACAGGCCGAAACAACTTTGACGCAGGATGACAGTCTAATGAAAGAGGGCAAATACATAGTATTCGACAGTTGTTTGATGGATATTATAAGTATGCTGAAATGTGGGCATTGCGTTATAGGGAAAGTACGTGGGAAGCCATTGATTCATGTGACTCATCAAAAACAAGGCAGTAACGTCACAATACATGCCGCCTGTAGATTACATCATACGTTCTCATGGTCTGCACAACCGATGCTGGGGAAACTGCCAGCAGGCAATCTACTGTGTGCAGCTGCATCACTTTTTAGTGGCTCCAGTTTTAGAAAGTTAGAGTCTTTCTTTCAGTTTGTGGGACTCCATTTCATTTAAAAAACGCAGTACTACAAACACCAACATGATTATCTGTTTCCGGCCATTAGTGATGCTTGGAAAATTGAACAATTGTCTCTAGCAAGTACATTCGAAGGCAAACGATTCAGGCTAGCTGGCGATGGACAGTGCGACAGCCCTGGATTTTCTGCCAAGTACTGCACCTACCACTTTCAGGACATGGATAGTAAGAAAAATGTGAGTTTGGTGGTCGTGCAGGTAACACAATGTACATCCTCAGTGGCCATGGAGAAACTAGGATTTATAAAATCAGTGGAATATCTACAATCGAGGGGAATGCACATCGACCTCATAGCCACGGACAGACACGTTTCAATTGCCAAGACAATGAGAGAGCAGTTCCCACATATTAAACATAAATTTGACATATGGCATCTTGCTAAATCAATCAATAAGAAAATTTCGGCTGCAGGGAAAAAAAAGGTTTGGAAAGTATTTCAGAGTGGTCCCAGTCTATCAGCAACCATCTTTGGTGGAGCTCCAAAACTTGTGAAGGGTCAGCGGAAATACTACTTGAAAAATGGCGGTCACTGATGCACCACTGTACCAACGTGCACCGCTGGTCAGAAAACCTACATTTCCACTAATGTGAACATGGCCCTTTATCCCCAGTGGAGGCATGGAAGAAGAAGTGGTTGAATCCATCTTCACCGACACACAAAGCCATGGAGAAGATTGTTTTCGATAAAACTCTATCAAGAGATTTGAGGGGACTGACAGAATTCTGTCACACAGGAGGTTTGGAGGTGTTCCACAATATGTGCCTAAAGTACAGGCCAAAGCGCTTGCATTTCAGCATACAGGGCATGAGACATAGAACTCTACTTGCCGTCTTGGCCATAACGAGAATCTCGGCCGTGAACAATCTAGGACTAAGGGTAATGTAAGGATGCCTCGCTAGACTAAGGCCTTTTCAAAAAGAAGTAAGCAATGGGTGATCAAACCAGTCTATTCGGAAACGGAGTTCGACTTTGTCAAAAGCCTTATTGTTGCTGTATTAGAGAAGCACAGATATGGAATTTTGAACGTTTCTGTGCAGAGCACTGATCCATTGCCACCCAACATTGCCACTGTGCCATGTCCACCCAAAGGAGAGCTGGTTGTGAAGTACAAATCCCGGTTTAAATCATTGTGATACGATTGTCTTTTTGTAAATAAATTTTATTGTACAGTGTGCATACAAAGTATGCTAACCCTAACCCCTACCTTCACCATCCTGGGTGCCGAACTACCTGGGTGTCATCTTTGGAGTCTCTCTCTATTCACCTCATATTGCTGACCTTGTCTATATGTGTATGTATATATTTTTGTTGATGTAACTAATTTTTGCAATCTCTTATAAATGCTGGGCACTGTTAACCGAGAGGAAGCTTTCGTATTGCAAATAATAAAACAAACAATAAATCTCACATTCAACTCAACTCCTTGGGTACTTTATACTTTCCCTGACCTTCCCCAAAAAATTACAAGTCTCAATAGTTATGGTTCTTTGGGGCTTCAAAGCTCGCAGACAACGAGGACAAAATTGGGGGCCTTAGAACTCACCAAGCGAGCCGTTGCAGATGGGAGAGAAGCCAGTTCGCATTTGCACATTGAGGCGCACTACATAGATGGATTTGAAACTTCAAGTTCTCACAGATGGCTTTACTACGGGATGTTGCAAAGAAAGAATGTATGCTCATTTCTAGTGAAGGTCAGCGGCTTTGATTTTCAGCTCGCGCCCTGAAGAGGCCCACAACTCGCACTGGCAATATAAGGTTCTATTGTTTTTTGACCTTGAGAGACAGGGACCATGCAGAAAGAACTTCATTTGAAGGGGGTTTTGGGGAGTGCAATAACGTAAGAGACTATAAGGCAGAAAATTCTTAAACACGACCGAGTTTCATGTTAGTTCAGTATACAAAAAATACTTGTCAAGAAAACAGTGGGATTTACAGACTGCATTACGCAGAGACAAAATGGAAATTGCAAATATAATGTAAGTAACTCTTTAGACGCTTTTATACTGGAATGAAGAATTAATGAATGGATGCATGAATAAATGAATGAATGAAGAGCTTTGAAAACGTTTGTGGGATCGTCCTTGTACGGGCACATGGGCATGCAGGTCCACATTCCACATGCATGTAGACAAAAAGTCGTTTCTCATTGTGTACTAACCTCGATTTATTTCGTTAGTTTTCGCATTGATTTTAGAGCCGAACATACTCCATTGCACTATCCTTGAAAGCAAATAGTTTCAGCTCGGCCGTAATAAATAAAATGAATAATATTAATAAAGATCGGCTGGCGAGACTAATTATAAATTTTATGTTTTCAAAACAGGTATAGCAAAACAAAAGAATTGATGGCTGGAAGGTTTAGAATAAATCTTGACCTCTGGCATTGCTCTGGGCAACCCTCCAGACCATCGTTCTTCACCTGCCAAGCCATTACAAAAGGGGAAAAACCATATGCAAATCAGGCTTGGTCCCATCCCCAAAGGGGTAGTCCAGCCCGAACTGCTAGGTCACATCCTTTTTGCACGAGACCACAAGCATCCCCAGACATGTTTCAGCCTTGTTGGGCGTCATCAGTGAGGAGTAGCTTGGGTCTCTAGGCCCAGCAGGCAAGGGACCCACGTCTGGGCATACCCTTCCCACTCGGGGTGACAATAGCAAAACAAAAGAATTGATGGCTGGAAGGTTTAGAATAAATCTTGACCTCTGGCATTGCTCTGGGCAACCCTACAGACCATCGTTCTTCACCTGCCAAGCCATTACAAAAGGGGAAAAACCATATGCAAATCAGGCTTGGTCCCATCCCCAAAGGGGTAGTCCAGCCCGAACTGCTAGGTCACATCCTTTTTGCACGAGACCACAAGCATCCCCAGACATGTTTCAGCCTTGTTGGGCGTCATCAGTGAGGAGTAGCTTGGGTCTCTAGGCCCAGCAGGCAAGGGACCCACGTCTGGGCATACCCTTCCCACTCGGGGTGACAATAGCAAAACAAAAGAATTGATGGCTGGAAGGTTTAGAATAAATCTTGACCTCTGGCATTGCTCTGGGCAACCCTCCAGACCATCGTTCTTCACCTGCCAAGCCATTACAAAAGGGGAAAAACCATATGCAAATCAGGCTTGGTCCCATCCCCAAAGGGGTAGTCCAGCCCGAACTGCTAGGTCACATCCTTTTTGCACGAGACCACAAGCATCCCCAGACATGTTTCAGCCTTGTTGGGCGTCATCAGTGAGGAGTAGCTTGGGTCTCTAGGCCCAGCAGGCAAGGGACCCACGTCTGGGCATACCCTTCCCACTCAGGGTGACAATAGCAAAACAAAAGAATTGATGGCTGGAAGGTTTAGAATAAATCTTGACCTCTGGCATTGCTCTGGGCAACCCTCCAGACCATCGTTCTTCACCTGCCAAGCCATTACAAAAGGGGAAAAACCATATGCAAATCAGGCTTGGTCCTGGTATATACTTCCCTTTTGCCACTGCCACCAGTTTCAGACACCGGCAGACGGTTTCTTCAGCCGCCAGCTGCAGCTTAATGTAAACAACTGCACCATTCTGATGATTTTATGGGACGATCGCCAAGGGCCTATATGCCCTTATGCGGCACTAGCGGCTAGAAGCAACATATCAACCTTTACGCTGGCCTAGTGCCTACTTGATGGAACAGCCTTGCGGTTCAACGTGCGACAAAAGTGCTTCTTTGAACGAAAACCAGCACCCTGTGTACCATAAAGGAACAGCGCGTGACTCACAATAAAAGTTTACGGATTTGCGGATAGAGATAAAAGAAAATAAATGACTTTCGGGGTTCATATGGCAATTGCTGAATATTCTATAAACATTTAATGTCAAATAAATGTACTTTACCAAATTTACCGTGTTGCTGTTTGATTTTAAAGTACAGTTTCATATTCCGAATTGTGGCGCGCTGTGTTGTGAGCTGATCTGTGTTGGTTTCCGGGTTCTGTGTGAAGTCGCGTAGAAGACGACTGGGCGCGTTTGCCTACGCAGCACAGTAACGTCACGGAGAGAGGCGGGGAATTTGAATGTTTTGATAATGTCAGGCTCAGGGGTGGGGGATATGATTTAGTGCTGCAAAAGCAGGTCAGCCAGGGCGATGGGGGAAATGATAGGATTATCACAAAATAGCAGCTCCCTGATGCCTGTTTTCGCGTGCTTTTAATGGACGAAAACTCGGGTAAGGTCCATAGGAAATGTTTCTAAAATCGAGCGATTTAGGCTTAAAAACACATGGCCGACCCGTAGGGGCAATAAACATTTTTGACCGAACCATTCCTTTAATGGCAATGTGGATGGGGATATTCCCATGAAGCCCACATAGACAGGCCCCTACTCCTCTTCTACTATTGATTTTATTTATGTTTCTAATAGGCTGATGGACAGGGTGCTTTCTCTGGTCATTAATTCGGATAATCCCAGTGACCACGCTTGTTTGGTTCTGCCCGGATTGGTATTTTTGGTAAGCAATCCCACCCCTTCCAGTTAGGTCGGGGTAAAAGGCAGGTCTGCCCGCTATCGCTGCTGCTCTTTGCTATAACAATTGAGCCCCTGGCCCAGAGACTTGGTAAGTTTCATCGAGATCGAGGATTAGCTAATGGGGGGCAGGGGGGATACAGGAGATTGCTTTCCTTTATGCTGATACTATCCTATATTTCAAAGACGACCCTGCTATTAACTTGGTCCCTTTGACGAATGAGGTTGGGAAATTTGGTGAGTTCTCTTGGCTGAGTATCAACTGGTCTAAATCAATCTTTTTCCTGCTGAATGACGGAATGCAGCCGGCTAGGGATATAGGGTCTTAGAAATGGGACCAGACCTTGGTTCAGTATCTTGGGATCACAGTAAGTAGGAGTCACACCTCGCTCTTACTGGATAACCATTTTGCATACTTATAAATTCTTAAGAGTAAGGTTAGTCACTGGAGCGCTCTCCCCAGGGGGTGTTACTAGGTCTGGAAAAGATCTGGGGCTATGCTAATGTAAGGACTGTTGGGACTCAGTGATAACTAGGTTTTTGATTTCTACCTGGGGCTATAACCAAAAGACCCGAGGCTATAGCCCCCTCAGCGATGCCTCTGGCTCTCCCTCTTTCAACTATGGGTCGTGTTGCAATTGCCAAAATTGTAGTAGTTCCAAAATTGTTATATTGTTTTCAAAACATACCAATTTGGCTGGGGTGGGTTTCTTTACAAAGGTCAGGTCTCAATTGGTCAAGCTAGCGTGGTCCCCAAGAAACCCCTGGGTGAGTTGGGAGATGCTTGTTCAACCTTACAAACTAGGAGGTTTAGGAGCCCTCGATGTGGAGCTTTACTTCCTGGCCGCTCAGTTACATTTTGCTTCATTTTGGATGCCCCGCTTACTCCATATCCGAATGTCAGGATTGAGAGGGCCTTGGTCCACCCCTTCTCCCTGCAAGGATGCCTTGTGTCTTTACAGATTTCAGATAAGTGTCCCTTTGATCCTGTACCCTGCACTGTACATGCTTGAAAGCGGCTACTGTGTCATATGAAAGTGAATTTCCAACATGCGCAAGGGCTATCAGTTTGCTGGATACGATCACTGACACTGGCTTGCGACGAGACCATTGCATCAAATTGAGAGAGTTTGGGTATTCACTTTATGTCCGATTTATATCCTGATGGGAGTTCTGTGACTCAAGATAAGTTTATTGCAAAGCTAAGGCCCAGGTTTTTGCACCTATTTTAGTATAGCTGTGTGCGGGCGGCTTATAGGGCATGGTCCCAGACATTCCCATTTGAGCCCCCGCCCACCCCACTTCTGCAGTTCCTTATTAATTCAGCCAACGGTCGCAATCTATTCTCTATTTATCGGATTGCCCAACAAGAGTTACCAATGAAGATACTAAGAAGTAGACGGAAATGGGAGGAGAACGTGGGTGGTAGCTTTAGCAATAAACAGTGGGACCAACTCTGCATGACTACGTGCAACTGGGCTATCAGCACTAGATTCAAATTAATTCAATTTAAAAATAATGCTTCAACGGGCATATCTCATTGCCTCTCGGTTTATGCTCTTTGACTCCTCTAGGGATGGGAAATGATTGAAATGTCATGCAGAATCCCCAGGTTTCATTCACATGATCTGGACGTGCCCAAGGATTAATTTATTCTGTAGTGGGGTGGTACCAGCATTCATGACATCAAGATTCAGTAAACGCCATACAACGATCAATCCCAACTCACCCATACAGTATACCATCTTGTAAGCAGCTTGGGAAGCAGGCTTGTGAGCACCACCAGATCTATCTACAGCAGTATCAAGTGCTGCATTATTGTCTCCTGCCCAAACAATGTCTGTGTGGACATATGCACTGCACTTAACAAGCAGGACCTCATAGAAGTCAGGATCATCAATGTTGGGACCATATACGTTGACAATCGTCAGCTGTCTCCGCGCTGAAACACTTGAAATTAGGACCAATCTACCATCAAGGTCAATGAAATGACCTAGTGTATAGGTGTTGGGCTGCCTGGCGCCGAGCCTCAGGGGATTCCCTATGAGTGAACGGCAAGTGAGACTGACATATTCCACTTTTTGCCTTGAATAGCTTGCTATCCTCAGGCCAGGAAGTAGCCAGCTAACACTGGCACCGAATAAAAGCAAAGCTGTGTGCATGTGGGACAGGTATAAAATCAGCACAATCCCAAATTGGGCAAGGGGCCTGAGATTACATCCCAGGAATGCAGGCATGCAGAGTTCACACTTATCAACTTCACCCAAGTGCATAGGCCCCATTCATATAATAACCCCCATGGCAATGCAAAGTCTGTTGCACCTGGGGCCCCTTCCAGGATTGTACGTCTGTTTGCAAGATGCCAACCACTCTCCAAGCCCTGTCACTGCTCCCACACCCTCCAGCAAAATGTGCCGAATCTGTTCTGCCAGGTACATATTAGCCTCCGCAGCTCCATCCGAGCACCAATCACACTGGTGAGCCAAGCACCAACCTCAGCGAAGAATGGGCCCCGCCGTCAGCAGTGAAACCATCTGCTGTGACAGCTCCACACTCTGCAGAGTCTTGGCCACCCACTCGCTGCACCCCTGGCCCATAGCTGCTTAGCAAGGCCTCCAGCAATCCACTGTAGCTTCAGCTCCATCTCCGCTACAGCAACTCCGACAAGCCGCCACCCATCCAGGAGCAACGAGTATTGGAGTTACACGGGTAGGCAGCAGCCATTACTAATCAGAGCCTGGCTACCACCAGGCCCACTCCAGGCCGTCAACCGCCACTTGTCAGCACCGCCGCCAGACCGATCCAGGAGTCAAAAAGTCCCAATAAACAGGTATGGTGTGCACAAAGGCTTCACAGGCGCAACGCTGGTCAAAGGATACGACTGCCATCAGTGTAACCATAAGCCGGCCTCCTCCTTGACCGTCCCCGTCATGGAGCTCAAGAAGCAGTGGCCATCTTGGTTGCGCGTGCCCCAGGAGGAAAGGTTATCTGCTCCAAAACAGGCTCCATCGATGGATCGGGTGTGAGCCCTCCTATTCTCTACTTTTTAGCCCACTTTCACTCTTTCCCCAATGATGTAGAGTTTGCTGGGGCTGGCACTGGTCCTCAGACTCATCCATGCTACTGAAGCCCTGCACTGTCACTGCCACTTCAAATCTCTCTGGTAGCATGCACTGTGCTGAGTCCTTCATGGAATCCTCTAGATCGTCTTGCACCCTCAGAGAGGGAACTGGATTCCCAAGGTGGGCACCAAAATCATCTTCAGAGACACGTCCCTTCTCTGGGTGTTGTTTGGAGTTCTACAAGATATCTCACCGAAACCGGCCAACAATCTTCCCCCTCTGGAACTGGATAGGTGCAGCGGAGGGGTTGAACTGCAGGGCCCAGATGTTGCTACAGTGTGCAGCTGGGTTTTCCACAGTAAACAGCTGGTATGGGTATACCTTCAAGTTGGTCTAGGTTTGGGTGAAATCAATGTGCTACTTTCACTCCTCCTGACTACAATACTAAAGGGCATTTAGACCTGTTCACCCTTGCAAGGCTATAGTGTGCTCAGCGCACTTTCCCAGGGAGATAGTGCCCTGCTCGCTCTCCCAGGGAGATAGTGCTTTGCTCACTCTCCCAGGGAGATAGTGCCTTGCTCACTCTCCCATGGAGAAAGGGCCCATGGCGAAAGGGCCCTGCTCACTCTCCTAGGAATATGATGCACTGCTCAACTTTCTCCATTAACCTCTCTTTCTCAACCGACCCAATATACCCTCTCTCACTATTATCCCCTTCACTCCTGTTTTGCACCCTTCTCCTTCCACCCCTCTCTACTATACTTAGTAGGGGTGAGTGAAAGGTGCAAAATTTGCACTGGAATTCGATTTCGCCCGTTCTGCGAAATCAGCATTAGAATTGCACAGCCACTGAAATGTTCGGCCAGTTTCGCACGGAGCACAGTGTGTCGTTCCCATGTTGGTTTAGTGTTGTGTGATGAGAAACTTTGCACTGGCCTTTTTTTCGATCTGTGCTAGTTTCGTGCAGCGACACGAGAAACTTTGTGTGGGTTTTTCAGAACCGTGCTAGTTTCACGCAGTGCCACAAGGACCTTTGCATGGTTTGTCAATTAGTGATAGATGCATGATAGTGGGGGTTGCTGTCCAAAACAACTAGAGTGTCAAAGGTTAATGATAACAATATGTTATTTATATAGCACCTTTAACCAAAACACTTTACAGAGCACATATTTACATACAATATCACCCAACCAAAATTGGTACTCATTTATCGACCTCGGGAGGATGAAAGGCTGAGTTGGCTTTGCCGCGATTCGAACATGCGACCTGCAGATCACGCTCAGATTACAGCAGCGAGCGCTCAACATGCTGAGCTATCTCTGGCCACTGTGATAGCTCAAGAGACATGGCCACCCAAAGACACGGTTCTTTTTCTGCTCAGCTCACACCGCTTGTGCTGTCCAGTTTTCCTTCACACACTAATCAGAAAATTATATCAACATCTCAAGCAGTAGTGTTTTTAAGTTTTTACATTTCTCCAAATCATTTAATGGGCTGCAGGTTAACTCTGACATGCCATTTCTGTAGCAACAAGATCCCCATCTCCTCTCTTTTGGCTTCCATCAACAGATCCTAGGCTCAGATTTGTTGGGAGCCATATCCGCTCCGTTGCTTCCTAGATAGGTTAATGTTTTTTTGTGCAAAGCTTTATTCAGCTGTAAAAACATAAAAGCGTCACAAAATCCACAGAGTAAAAACCATTAAAAACAATTGATAAAACAGCAATTCATCATAAAATACATTAAAATTAAGGGAAACTTGTAACAGTATACTTACATTGATAAGATAAATTATTTTATATTTTGAAGTAAAATTAACTGCATTCATATCGTCTGTGTTTTTATAGAACACCACAGCAGTCAATCTAAAATTAATTAAACAACATTTCCTCATTGTTCCCCGAACACAACAATAAAAAGTGTGTTATCGTCTCCTTGGGCGCCCCACAGACCTTACACTGGAAGTCATTTGAACGCTTTCACTTCGCTGTGAAAGTAGCCAGCCTCATAGTATTGGTACGTAACTGAATGTAAAGTGCCCGGACACAGCCTGGACCAATACAGTCAAGATACATTTCAAAACCCTCTGACTGTTTGAGTTCATAGTACAAAGAGTCAGTACTTAAGGCCTGACCCAGAGGTCCGACTAGTTCGGCTAGATCAGAAAACGTCCAAGACCAGCCCCACTAGTTCTTGACAAACAAACCTTAGCCAGGGTAAGGAGCCTGAACCAAGTGTACCCAACAAGCTACTGATAGCCTCTCTATTTACCTAATTCAGGTACACTCCAAATCCTCACTCAGTATAATAACCGTGTGTACGCCAGTATCTCAGAAATTGGCATAAGATCACATTCCCATCGGAGACTAGCCATAGGTTCACCTCTTGGTTGCATAAGGAGGGCTCTCAGAAAGGTATTATCAAGTACACTGAGCGTGGGAGTTGTGTGATGGCCCCACTACTCTGCCCCATACATAGTTGCTGCCAATCCCTCTGACTTGTATAGTTGGATGGCTGGAGTAACTGCCCCTCTACCATGGCTGAAAAAGAAATGGCGGTTTCCCCCGCTATATTTTTCTAGGGTCGCAGCTGCCTTTGTTTGCTGGGCCGACCGGGAGAGATCATCAGAAAACCTAACTCCCAGGTAGTCGAAAGAACTCACCTGTTCCAAAACACAACCGTCAATTGTAACCTTCAATTTGTTATTCCTGCCAGGTCTCTGGTGGACCACCCTCAGTTGTGTCTTCTCTGTATTAAGAACCATTGAACGCACCTTACATCTCCCAACAAAAACTTCCAGATCATGTCCCAGTCCCATGGGCATAGTCGATAGCACCACTGCATCGTCAGCATAAAATAACACAGGTAACCCATCGCTCCCCAATTTGGGTGGGTCGAGGCAGCGAGCAAGCAGATCCTCAATGATTTCATTAAAGTATAAACAAAATAGGAGGGGGGCAGCGCACAACCCTGGTGGACCCCTTCTGAACCGAACCTCAAAATGCTCTGTAGTCTCCCCTCCCAAACCACCTCATCGATGCCTTATTCTTAGAATAAAGGGACTAAATGTTAGCCAGGAGGTACCCTGCAACTCCCTTTTCTTCAAGATTGTCCACAGCATACTATGAGAAACACAGTCAAAAGCTGTGCGCAGATCTACAAATATTGCATCCACTTTAATACGTTGGAGATTGACATACTTGCCTAAAATCACACCCAACCTGAAACACTGATTCACAGTGCTAATCCCACAATGAAACCGTGCTTGGAGATGGATAATTGTATCACCCTCGGATGCCCAGAGCAAAAGACGAGCCAGCAAGACTTTGGCCTAGACCTTGCCCACGGCATCCAAAAGTGATATAGGCCCATAATACCCCAGTAGCTTCTTGTCAACCTTCTTACAAATAGGTAGAATAGTTGCCTCAAGCCACGAATGAGGAACACTCTCAGACCTGGCAACAAAATGATACACCTGAGTCAACAATGGGGCCCAAATGCAAGGCTCATCCTTAAGCAGGTCAATAGGAATGTTGTCGGGACCAGGCGATTTCCCGCTACCCAGTTGGAGTATTTATTTATTTATTTATTCGTATTTGTTAAGCGCACAGAATCAGCCCCGAGGCATCGTGGCTCTGGTTACAGAAATAGCAAGACTTAGTTACAACATAAAGGCATAAAGGCATGCAGGTTTAGACAACAAAGCATTAGCAATGTGTGTATGTTTGGCTGTGGGAAGAGGTAGTTTAGATAAAGAGAGAGGTTTTGAGTTTTTTTCTGAACGTAAGAGAGTTTTCTGCTCTTAGAGCGTGAGGGAGATTGTTCCAGAGTCTGGGTGCTATGTAGGGGAATCCCTGTCCTCCCGCTGTAGTCTTGTTGATACGTGGTACAGTGAGTTGGTTGGTATAGCAAAGTCTGATAGGTCTGGATGAGGCTGGTCTGTGGAGAGTGTCTGAGAGATATGACAGTGCAGTATGATGGATGCATTTGCGGGTAGTAGTCAGAACCTTGAAGGTGATACGTTCTTTGGCAGGGAGCCAGTGAACAGATTGTCTTGCATGTGGTCCCTTTTGGAGATGCTCAAGGCTGCTCTCAGAGCTTTTTTTTGGGTGACCTGAAGTTTGTTTAGGTTTTTTTCAGAGGTGACAGCTAGGAGACGTTACAATAGTCAAGTTTAGCACCTATGGTAGCTCTTGCTATTGATAGACAGTTTTCTTTGGTAAGGAATGGTTTGATGGCGTATTTTATTTATGGCCTCCATTTTTATTATGGCCTCCTCAACCTCATTGATTGTGATTGGTGGGTAATCCTCACATAAGTGATAGACATCCACACCTGAGGTGTCTCATGGGCATCACCCGACCCCTAATTATATAAGCTACTGAAATGCTGAAACCATTCATTAGCTGGTATATGGCAATTTATGGGACCCTGTCAAGATCACCGCAAAACATCCAATCCAAAGTATTCGATGACAGCCCTTGCCCGTTTCAAAGAAACTCTGTTCCTTTGATAAAAAGCCAAAACACCCTTTCCGAACCTGTGCTGCCATGGCGACTATGGCGTCCTCTCCACAAGCAAACTATCACACTGCAAGGAAGAGGAGGGGCCAATCAAGTTCGCGGCTACCCGTTATAACGCTTCCGGGTAGCTGCACTCGCTGCTTTTGATTTTTGTCAAAATCGCTGAAAGCTCCTGAACCCACGTCTTGTTCCCTTTGACTGCGCTTATCTTTTCCTGGCTTTGTTTTTGGACCGCAGTCTGTGTTTCTTGAACTCTTGCTTCCTTGTCTGTTTACTGTTTGTTACTTCCTGAACTGCTTCTGCGTTGCCAGACTCCGGAACGCTATTTGACCTGCCTTGCCTGCTGATTCTGATCTGCATCTCTGTCCGCACACTGCCGAACCGCGGAACGCAATTTAACCTGCCTTGCCTGCTGATTCTATTCTGCCCTATTGTCCGAACGCTGCGAAACCCCGGAACGTTATTGGACCTGCTCTACCTCTACTGTTTGCACCGGCTTCCCAGCAAAGTCCTTTTCAACATTTCGGACTCAACACGCCGGATTAAGGAACAACTGTTTACACTGTGGCACTATTCATCACCTACCTGAGCAAATCTACATGCCCGAAAAGAATAGCGCAACGAACTAGAGACTGATTCCCGGCGCTCAGGTCGTTAGGCGTCCTCGTTTCGACGGGATAGTCTGTGGACTTGAGACTGCCAAACTCCGTCTAGACGTCCTCGTTTCGTCATGAGTTAAGGAAAGGTTGGGTTTGCAGAGTTTGCTCAGTAGTGTCCTTCCCTTGTCTACCATTGGTAAGTTTTCACTGCCTATTACCTGATTCCTGATTATCGTTTTTTGTCCTTTTCTGAAATTGTTTGTGTTCCGCTCTATACGTTTAGTTTTCTGATATCTGGTTTAACCCCTACAGCCTCTATTCTCAGTGTATATCAGCCATCATTACAGTGTTCCTTTATCAGCTGCTTTTCTACGCTACACGGCGTCTGTCTCCATCTCCAGCTGCAACAGTAGAACCATCTTTCGACTAATTGGTTCCTTTGTAATTTTACTTAGAAATACAAAGGGACACATTAGTAGGAAGAACTCAACGGCTACACTTCGAGTTCTCCCACCAGGCCTCCTGATCACGAGTCGGGCCAACTTGACAGACCCACAGAATTCAGGTCTCTTCCTCCCATTAGCTTCCAGAAACTAATCTGGTCACCCCTCTCACACCATGACAACAAATTGACCCATTTATTTTTAGAATATTCTGCTTTCTTTGTAGCAAGTGCTACCTCATAATTAGCCCTCACGGTTCTTAGATAGGATTCATCCGTCTGAGTAGTACTTTTAAGATAAGTTAACAAATCTTGTTTTGCAGACTGGCAATCATTGTCATACCAACCCCTATTCGCTAAAGGTATCTTTCTAATTTTACTCACTGATTTGGTAATGTAGGGATACAAAATATTCACCATATCATTATATATATCATCAATACTGGAGGCCAGACCATCTGCCACACAAATACCCACAATATGTGGTTCAATACTTGTATAAATACGGGGCTTAACTATAGACAAATCTATGGAACACTATTTGACAGATTGTCTGGAGTGCCCTGAAATGGAAACCGCACGTGCATCCTTCAAATCTGTAATACTACCAGCCCCTCCCCAATTACAAAACGCAGCTTAATGGATAGTGATCACTTTCACTGCGCTGAAGAATCTCCAAGCTGGCCACTGTACCCAGTCCAGCAGACCAATCAGAACATAGTCAACCCTTCAGCTCCCCTGCTAACCAGCATAGGTAACTCCAGCAGGGATATTCTCCCATTACAAGCACGCAAGCCTGTCTCATACATTAACCTATCCACCTCGATAGCACATGGGCGGTTTAACTGTTCCTAATAGGGGAATACCATATGCCGCGTCCTGATCGTTCCATAAACCAAACAGCACATCAACAGGTTCAAACTGAACATTGATATCTCCCATTGCTAAAATGATGGGAGTAGCTTTATCCGTACTTTCATACTCCTTAATATTAATCACTTTATTAATAATAATATCTTTTATTGTGATTTATTTCTATATGAACTTTACACAAGATATAATATAATACAATATATAATTATTCATAAGAAACAAAAATACGTAATCAATCAAACTTGATCACACAATATTCGTTTGATAAAACAAAACACCTTTTTTTTCAAATACAGCACACTCAACCAAGCCAAAATAAGCCCCAAAAAAATGAATAATAAATAAACTCCATCTAATATAACAACACTCGTCGGCTGCAACGTATAAGTCATAAAACGTATAAAACATGTATATAAACGTCTAGAAATACATTCAATTAGTTCATATGGGGAAGAGCTCCATTTGACTCTAACGTTGATTCTTTAGTTCATTTTACCGTCCCTAAGATACGAGTTCTGTACAGTTACATTTGAGAGCATAGCTCAAACTTCTCTACCAGCAGTCACGGAAATCAGCAACAGAGCTCTAAGTATAAGGTGAAAGTAAAATGAAGAAGTAAAACAAAAGTAAATAACTTATAACTCCTGCAAGACCCCTAAAAACTAATGATAGATGGCTATGACAGTAAAAGTACATTTTTCACACAAGACCACAATCTGTATAAGGCTAGTTGGGCTGAGATGGTATCAATGTTTAAGCATTAATCCCAAAATGCTTCCGACTGGATAGCCTCGTACCTGTGAACATGAGGGCCAAAATTACACATACATAAAGGACCCCGTTTTAAACACTGGGTTAATACGTGTCTAGCAGTTTCACTTTTACCCATCATCCCACAAATGTGACAGTATCGTTCCTCCATAGCCAAACCCAACTGCGGTCCCACGACCGATAGCACCGGGAGTAGGTTTATACGTAACTTCAATATAAATTGTCTATCTGCAGGTTTGCGACACAATGTTAAATAGGGCTGGACCTTTCGATAGTGATGGACCAGATGAGCCACAGTTTGTATCCCTTAAATTTCGAGAGATGGGTGTAATTACTACACCAATCCCATTTATTAAATTTCCTCTCGAAAGACATTTTCATATGACCCTAAGGGGTGTCTCTACTGAAACCCAGGACCCAGTTTATTTCTGCAAAGAGAGTGTCGTTCAAGGTCTTAAAGTTCTGACCTCTAGAAGCAGCTTCTGCGTCATAACCTTTGCCCATGATAGAAAACAATTTACAGACAGGGCTCGCTCTAGATTTTAGATAGAAACAGTCTGTGGCCCGAAGTGCCATTCCTCGGAGGGAAGTTAGCCCCAGTTCTAAGCACCGATATTCCATTGAGCACGATGAGCCCAAAACCAGGACAGAGCACCAAAAAGTGCCCTCAAGTCTATTTAACCAAGAGAGATCTTGCATAGCAAGTGCGTCCAGGCCGTATGATATGCCCGGCGCAAAACACTGTTTATAAAGGATAATGGTACCAATGAGACTGTATCCGGAATGACCTTTGGCAAACTTGCAGGCTTGAAGAGGCCATTGTTTGGCTCTATGACTTTTATTATAAATTAGATGGCTATAATCAGTGGTACAGTTAAGCTCTAAACCCAGGTAGGAGTAGGAACCTACATAATCAACAGTTCCAAACATAGGGCCTCATCACGAATTGGGCGGTAGCCCTTAAATGCAGGGTTATTACTGCCGCATTTAAGGGTCCCCCAATCACGAGTCTCGCAGCATCTACCCCCAGCTCTAAACTGGGGGTAAATCTGCCAATTTAACACCCATTTTTCGGGCGCAAGTAGCGCGGCACCATTAGCGTGCACTAATTGCACCGAAAATGCCCCATTGGGAACAATGGACCCCATGGGGAATGGGGAATACCGATTACTGCCAAACCCTTGATCCGGCGCTAATAGCGCCAGACAGGATGGGGGTAACATTAGTAGCCCGGGGGTATCCTGGCGGTAATACCGCTGGGATACCGCTCGACTTGTGATGATGCCCATAGTATCCATCCTGGTCCTGTAAACCTTTTTCCTGGAGACCAGCATTATGCTGGTCTTCTCTAGGTTTATAGCCAAACCTTGTTGCTGCACATATACTGCAAGTTCATTGAGTATGTGCTTCATGCCGGTAAAGGTCTGATCAAACAGGATCAATTTGTCCACATAAAGCATGCCCACCATTGGTGTAGCTCCTACTTTGGGCGGGCAGTTGGCTTTGCTGAGTAAGCATGCCAGGAGGTCAGCTAAATAAAGGTTAAACAGTAAAGGAGCCACTACACGCCCCTGTTTTACTCCCATATTGATGGGGATAGATGGTGAGACCCTTCCATCAATATTCAGCCTAACTTTAGTGCTGTTATTGCGGTGCAAAAGAATCAAAATGTGCACTAGCCAATATGGGCATTTCCTCTTGCTAAGCTTGGTCCAAAGTTTGTCCCTGTTGACCTGATCGAAGGCACTTTGAAAGACAGCAAATGCTACATATAATGTAGTATTAGCCTTGCTACGAGTAGTCTGGATCAGGTAATCAATGGTTTGGGTGTTATGAAGGGTACCTGAACCTGGACGAAAGCCAGTCTGGCAAAATTAAGTATGTTATTGTAAATGCCCAGTTCTGTAGCTCTTTCAAAACTAAACATGCAAAGATTTTGCCTGTTACGTCCAACATGGACAGCAGTCTGTAATTGTTAGGATTAACTCAGTCCCCTTTCCTATGCACCAGTATGAAGACAGACTGCTGCAATGAGGATGGTATCTTGCGCTCTATGCAAACACGCGAGAACAGGCTGAGCAATGTCTGTGACCAGTTGTCAGGGTCTTTTTTAGCACAGCGTTTGCTAAACCGGTAAGGCTAGGTACATTACAGTTATTCAATTTTTGTATTGCCTTGGCCAACATCTTACTATTTAACATCAGCGGCCATGAACCCCGCTTGCTAACCGGCCAAATAGGAACATCGGGGTAATGGAATTTGGAAGTGGTGTAACTCTTCAAAACTGCTCTGGATATAGGATTGATTTAGTATCTTCATTATGTTGCCGCTGTCACCGCTGATTAATGCTCGAACAAAATGCTGCCATTTTGCTTGCCTAACTGGTAAATGATGCTGTTTTAGCCAGGTGCGATATTTCTTTTTTATCGTTTTATTTGTGCCCTTAGCCTGAGACGGGGGTACTAGCTGTTGTTGCTGCCCTGTTAGCGCTCGGATTTCCCTCTGCATCTTATGTTTCCTGTCCCAGATGTTCAGATCAAAAGATTTACCTGACTTATTTTTACTCACTAATGATGGTTTAGGCTGACTGGCGCCAATAGAATATGCCAGATGGTGTTGCCAATCCTTGATGGCTTTGGCATCCATACCCTGTATTCTTCTCCAGTCAAAATACCCGCAAGGAAAAATGTCAGAAGACAATTCTACGATTTTATTTTTACTCCATCTGACTCGATTTACCGAGTGATTGGGGGCGATGTCGCCACACATAAATGTGTCTATTTGGCCTCCGCCTATCTTGAGTGTCAAAGAAATGGTGGCGTGATCACTGAATACATTAGTAGCAATTTTCAATGAGACCACCCGTTCCAACAAACTGATTTCCAGCAAGGTAGTCCAATGTAGACTTCTTTGCACCTAGGGTCCAGTTGCCAGGTCAATCCCCTGTGGTCCTACTGTTTAATAAGGTCATGGACCATTTCTTGAGATAGGCCAGCCACTGTGAGCGTCTATAGTTGGAATTATGGTGCAAAATGGTACAGTGTTCATCAACATTTTCATAAATCCCATTTCCCCTCCTTGTCAACACATCTTGCATTCTAATCCCCCCAAAAAATGATAGGGTTAGCCGTCACAGAGTTACCCCAAGATAGTATGATTTGGTCTAGTTTATCAAAGCTGGTTTCTAAGGTGTTTGTACCTGGGTGGTCATAAATGTTTACAATCAACATATACTGCTTACCCTCATTCCCGTTGTTTATAGATACTTCCACAGTTAAAAGATTACCACCTGGGGGGCTTGTGTATATCAATTAGGGCTGAGGTTGTTTCTCACTTGAATCAACAAACCACCTACCGGTGGACCAGCTCTACCCTTAATTGCCATTGTTTGGAATATTACATAACCATCAACTGGTATATCAAAAGTAACCCATGTCTCCTGCAACACAAATATTTCACTTGCTGTAAGCAAATCTTGTGAACCGCCAGCAAGAAGCCAATGATTAAATCTCCAATATAATACTTGGCAGTTTCACTGAATATTTCCCTTCTGTGGGGTCATCCGAAGTAGCCATTCCCACCCCTGGGCATCGCCAATTTTTACCCCCGTTTCACCCTTGTTTTTTTAACTTGGGTGAGCTGTTAACCATGTGCAGTTGTTTACAATGAGTGCAACAGGGAGTAATTTCCTCCTTCTTGGGAGTTACGTCCAAGATAAATCCCAGATGGACCAACGAAGCCTGATGGTGGCGTATCAATGCAGCTGTCTCTGGTAGACAGCAGTGAATTTGCGTTACCTTCCCCGATTGAGGGCGAAGAGGTTCAATGAATTCAAAGTCTCCAGAGTTCAAAATCCTTAAAGAGGGGACCTTGTTAAACAGGTTCATAAGGGCGTTATGGTTCAAATGTCGGGATCACTTTGTCAGATTGTCATATGTAATCATAAGTTTCTTGGTGGCCAATATCAATGGAATCTCACAGTTAGAACTAAGTTGATACTCAGTTTGCATGGAGGCCTTAGGGGATGAGATGTCATCTTTATTAGATTTTAAAAAAAATTTGAGATGAGTTGGTAATTCCATCACTCAATGGAGCTTGGTTTTTGGTAGGCACCATTCCGTTGGGTGGGTCCTCTCCTATTAACCAACTGGTTAGAGTTCCACTGTCTGGGCAGACCTTCTCTTCCGACGAGCTGCTCTATTCCTCTCCTTCTTAGATTTTATATTTATTTCTGGACAGGTAGTGGAATTAAGCGGCAGTTCGTCCATTGGTGTAATTCCACTCCTTCCACTCCTCTAAGGTCCTCATTAATTTTTATGTGAATGGCACCGTCTTGGTCCAAGGCCTTGAGGCCAACCTTCTCCTCTTCGATAGACGCTTCCAGCGCCTCATCAATTTCCTTTCTTCTCCTGCTGTCCCCTCCCTTCCTCCATGGCTTCCTTGCCTCCCCCTGTTGCCTCCTTGTTGGCTACCTTGCCCTCTCCTCCTTCCTTTTCTTTCCCCCCTCGGGCTTCTTCTACACCTCCGCTGGCGTACCTCTGATTTGTACCCCTGCCTGGAAGTCTTTCAAGGATGGCAACCTTCTCCATATTGCCACACTAAACTCTTGCTCAGCTGTCAAACACTCTTCTAACATCTGCCGCCTTCTGGAGGAACTTGACCTTGATGTCCTTGATCTAACCAAGACATTGTTTAAGGCCAGCTCTGTCCCTCCCTATCGGCTACAGGATCCTCTCCGTGCCCAGGTCCAACCGTTCAGTAGGGGGTGTAGCCCTGATCTTCCCGAGTGGGTTCCTGCCTCTGTCATTCCTATGCAGGCATACTCCTCTCTCGAATGCCTCATCTGCAGGCTCTCTCTCCTAGCCATTCCCTTAGCCATTCCCTTACTTTGGCTACTATCGGCCACCTGGTCAGATCTCTTCCTTCCTCTCTGAGTGGGCGGACCTCTCCTCTTCCCTCCTGGTCTCCATCACTCAACTCCTCCTTCTTGGTGACTTCAACATCCACCTGGATGCTTCCTGTCCTTCCTCTGAACACTTTCGCGACCTCCGACTCTCTCTCACTCTCTATTCTCCTCTCTGGCCCAACTCACTCTGCAGGGAACACTCTGGATGTTCTGATCTCGTCAGACCTTCAGCTTTCCATCCCCCCTCACCACTCCCCTCTCCTGGAGTGATCATGTTCCCCTTTCCTCCCAGTTCACCCTCTCTACTCCTCAGGCCAAGCCAACCCATGAAGCGCGTGTCAGTTGAGGCTTTTGCTGCCTCTTTCTCACCCCCCTCCCCCTTTGGCTGACTCACACCCTGACACAGCCCTGTCCTTACTCCACTCTGCTATATCTGATACTCTCAATGTTCTTGCCCCTGTCATGAGGATCTGCCTGAAGCCCAAAGCCAAGTGCAACTCCTGGCGACTCAGACCTCGTCACCCTCAAACGCAAGTGCAGGGTGGCTGAGAGGAAATGGCGTGCTTCTGCTACATCCTCTGACAAACTGGCCTGCCGCCTGCTCCAAAGGCAATACCGGCTCTATATCCTCAACAAGAAGAGAGCTTACATCCAAACCTGCGTCTCTGCGGCATCAAACAACTTGGCTGAACTCTTTAAAATCTGCAAGGAACTGGCCAATCCTACTGCAGTCTCTACCTCTCCTGTCCCTTCCCAGGCCCTCTGCACGGCACTGGCTTCTCGTTTCATCTCTAAAACTCAGGACATCCTGTCCTCTCTCTCCTCCTCTCCCCCACCCCCCTCTAACCTCTACTACCTGCTCTTCCTCTTGCCCTTCTACGGCCACCTCTCCTCCCTCCTTCTCTGCTCTGCCTTTCCCCTGTGCTCCCCAGATGAGGTTTCTGGACAAGTCTGATCTATGAATGTCTCGTCAAAACAGGTTCATCCCTGTTCCTCCAGCACCATCAAGGACAACATTGACTCCCTGGCTCCTGCCCTGGCCGACTTCTGCAACCACTCCTTTGCCACTGGAGTCTTCCCTCCCCTCTGAAGCACTACCTTGTGCACCCTCTTCTTAAGAAACCCTCTGCCGACCCGTCCTGCCCGGCTAACTATCGCCCAATCGCCATCACTCCCTTCCTGGGCAAACTCATGGAAAAGTTGTCCATCTCCCAGCTCAATCTTCACACTGAATCTTTTGGTTGTCTCCATGATCATCAGTCTGGTTTCAGAGCTGCCAGAAGCACAGAAACTGCTCTCCTGAACATCCGTGAAGACCTGCTCTCCAACCTTGATTCCAACACTCCCCTGTGTCCTCATCTTACTTGATTTCTCTTCTGCCTTTGACACGGTCAACCATGCCATCCTGCTCAACCGTCTCTGTGATAACCTGGGTATCACCGGTCAGGCTCTGGTGTGGCTGACTTCTTTCCTCTCTGATCGACCCTCCCAGGTTCAACTTGGGTCCTTCCTCTCCTCTATTTCCATCTCTATCTGTGGTTTTTCCCCAAGGGTCGAACCTCTCTACCTGACTGTTCAACCAATACCTGGCGCTTCTTGCCCACCGCATTTCCACTCTCTGCCCCAACTTCCAGTGCTATGCAGATGACACTCAGCTCCTTTTCAGGCTACCTTCAGCCATCTCTTCTCCCTCTCTCATCTCTGACTGTCTGTCTGCCATCCAGGAGTGGTGTGCCGCCAATGATCTCTGCCTTAATGCCATTAAGACTGAAATTCTCCTCATCGGCACACCCACTCCCTCCTTTCCTGTCACTCTCTGGCCGGCCACTTTTGGCCCTCTTCCTGCTCCCACCTGTGAGGCTAAAAACCTTGGGGTCATCTTCGACTCCACACTCTCCTTCTCTCCTCACATCTCTGAGTTCTCTAAGAAGTCAAACTACCAGCTGCACCTCCACAGAGGTATTCTTCCTTACCTCTCATTCCCCCAGAAGCTCACTGTCTCCAGAGCTCTGGTTCTCTCTAGGCTGCACTATTGCTACAGCCTCTTTCAAAATCTGCCTGCTACTACTCTCCACACTCTGCAACTCATCCAGAACAGGACTACAAGACTTGTCCTTGGCTTCAAGCCCTGGTATCGTATCTCTCAAGGACTGAAATCTCTGCACTGGCTCCCGGTGGCTGCGAGGATTAAGTTCAAAACGCTCTGCATTGTCCACAAGGCCTTCTGGGAACTGGGGCCTCAATACCTTCAACTCTTTCTTCCTAAATATCTTCCTTCTCAAATTCTTTGCTCATCCGCGCAAACTCCCTCAGGGTCAGTCGCTTCTCCAAGCAACGAGTTGGTGGTAGATCTCTTTCTTCGGTTGGGGCCTCCCTCTGGAACAGCCTCCATGCCTCCTTGAAACTTGAGGAGAATCATCTCTGGTTCCGGAAGCACCTCAAAACCTTTCTCTTTGCTTCTGCTTTCTCTCCTCTTCTCCCCTGCTGAATTTCCTGGCTGGAACTGAAACTGCACTGGTTACCTAGCCACCCTCTGATCTCAGGCCCAGGTCCCCTACGCCGCCAGTCGCACACCTACACTGCCTCCTGGCAAACCCTGCACTTGGGGACGTTTTTCTGTTTCCCTACAGTCCCACTACCAGCACTTGACACCTGTTGACACCTGATGTCTGCATTTACCCTTGCACTTGCCACCAGCTGGCCGTAATTTTTTACCTATTGTTATTTATTCTATTATCCCATGTACTGCACTGTCCCCTCCCCCCCCGTCTTCCCTGCACTTTACCCCTTTCCCTTTCCCATACACTTGTGCAATCTGAATGACACCTGGCCTAGTAGGATGTTTGTCTCTGTCTTCCCTCCGATCCCCCTCCTTTGCCTCGTCGCGCCTTGAAACACTTGTGTATATGTGCGTTATAAATGCCATATCATATCATATCATTTGAGGCAGAGGTTTTTTGTCTGCTTAATGGTCTTTGCCTGTAGTCTTTTAGCAAGTCTTATCTGTTTCCTAGAAAGATAATATGAGAAAGAATTTGCCTCGATGAAATTATCCTTGGTTGGATCGGTATCAACAATCTGCACCTCATCAGAGATTTGTGGAGGTGTCACAGTCACTGGCGTGTTTCCAAGATCAATCAGCAATGATGTCGATGAAGGTTGCTGAGTTTCCGTAGACTTTTGCGTGGTCATTAGCTGATGCAACTGAATAATGGCGACCCCATGTTTCTTTAAATCCTCATGGATTGTTCCACATAATTTCAAAAGAATCTTCACGGCAAATTGCAATACACTGTTGTTCTGCACGTTGCCAGGGGTCTCATGTGTACTATAGATGTCAGAAAAATCGGATATAGATTGATGCTGTCCCATCTCAAATAGAAAGTTGGGGCTGGTGGACAGTCTCTTGATGTTTGGCAGGCTATGGGGAGTGGTAGCAGGGAGGTTGATACCATTCCTACCCTCTGCCTGGTGTATGTCGGAAGCTTGACATCCTTCCCCACCATGCCCCCCTGCAGAGGGTGCCAGAGAGGGTATCGCCTGGTTAGATTCTAAAGTAATGGGAACAGAAGAGGAGCTGCCCTGCAGGAAGGGAGTCGTTATCAATATTGTGAAGAGAGCTACTCATGTTACCCTCTGGCTAACTCATGACCTCTGTCACTTTTGTCAGTGTGGCTGGCGGAGCAGTTGGTTTGGGTACAAAATATGCATCCAGAGTACCTTTACAGCTGTTTTGCATCCCCACAATGGCCACACCCCTCCCTTTCTCGTTTTCGCTAACCGATCCAGTCACTGTGGAAGATTTTTCTGACTGGAGAGCATAGAGTTTTTTATTCCAACTGGACAGGGTTTTAGAGCGGGATTGGGCTTTGCCTGGCATTCTTATTAATTATCCGATTATTAGCCAATTGAAACTCCAAACAGTTTAATAACAGCAATGGCAGTTTAAATTTGCTTCAAGCTTTGGCATACGGCACAGAAGTACAATAACGGAGAGCCTACTCAAAGCTAGTAGGGCACGGATACACGGAGATCGCTCGCACTTGTGATCTTTAGTTAGATGCACGAAATCTGCTAAATTGTCCACGCTTTCCCCAACACTGGTGCTGGGCAATGCTGCCAGGCACAAAGCAAGGCCTGGTAACCAGTGCCCCAGGGCAGCCAGACGGGGGAGAGGGGCAGCAGCCCAACAAACTGGACTGGCTCCCCCTCACCATGGCCCTGGCGAAATGCAGTCGCAGCCGCCCGCCATGACATGAAGGAAGGGCGAGGTGTGAAATAACACCTCGCCCTTCCTTCCAAATTAGGTGCAAAGCACCCAGGATGCGGGGAAGTAGGGAGCCAGGGCCACAACAAAGTATTCACCTCTGGGTGCCCAGACAGTCATTACTGTTTGATAGTATGAAAGAATTGAACAAATGATTTTAGAGATCAGGGACAAACAGGCACCCAAAGACCCACCAGGGACTATGGGAAATAATATACCTTTAGAACCCACAGTGATTTTAGAGAACAGTGCTCCCACAGAAATAGAGACACCGGTAACTGCAGTGACGGGGAGCAGGGGCAACAGGGCTATTGAAAGTATGGTCTGCACCCAGTGCAACCACTGCAGGGCCAAATGACACAACTACCAGCCTAGCAGCCAAAGTCATGATGATCACCAGTGCACAGCTAGATGCAAAATTAAAAGCATTAGAAACAGAAATACTCAATAGGTAAAGGAAGTCCCTCGCTTGGAACATTGAACAGACTATAAAGGAGGCCATATGGGCAAAGGAATTCATAGAAATATTTTCGCTCATTGAGGCTCAACGCAAGGGGAGGGATGCTTTCAGAGAACCAAAAAAATATAGTGGACAAGGCCAATATCCAGAAACGCGTATGTCGAGCAGACCTGGCACAAGGCATTTACCATCTTAGCCACCATTTTTCTAGAAAAATACCCAGGGAATGGGATAAAACTGTTGGCATATATCGATAAAATCAGAGAAGGGGGGGCCTGGGCAGCCGACAACCAGCCCAGGTGTGGTGGCATGGGCCAGAGGGGGTAACTTCAGGACCCGGTGCCAAAAGTACAATATACTATGATATGTGATTATTACCATGTTTGTGTATGACCATATCTGTACAAATAAAATCCCACAGCCTTTTATTTGCCAACACCTGAGCAGCAATTGTGTTGTGTGATATTTGGGGGGGTGGAAGCATACGCAGACACCCCAACAGAACCATGCATATTTTCTGCTTGCATATGGGTCCACTGGTTATGGGCAACTCTGCCAGGCACAAAGCGAGGCCTGGTAACCAGTGCCCCATGGCAGACAAGCGGGGGAGAGGGGCAGCAGCCCAACAAACTGGGCTGGCTCCCCCTTTCCCCCACCATGGCCCTGGCGACACGCAGTCGCAGCCCGCCATGACATGAAGGAAGGGCGAGGTGTGAAACAACACCTCGCCCTTCCTTCCAAACTAGGCGCAAAGCACCCAGGATGTGGGGAAGTAGGGAGCCAGGGCCACAACAAAGGTATGCACCTTCCGGTGCCCAGACAGTCCGCGCCATGCCGGCCTGGGGGCTGGCCTCACAGCCCCCACACATACACAACAAGGACCCATTGCCTATCCCTGGGTCCTATAGGCTGCATTGCAGCAGAAAAGACACAAACAGTTTGGGACCCTGCACAGGGACGCAAACACAATGAGTACACTGCATATGCAGAGTCTTGTTACTTTTTCTCCTCCACAAAACCCTCCCACCCTAGGAAAAGGGAGAAAACCAACAGAAGAAAAGACAGGACACTATACAGTGACCACACACAAGTCGTGGGACAAGGAAGGCAGCACGGGCCAGAGGGGGGTAACCTCAGGACCGCCCAAAAGAACAATATACTATGTATGTGATTATTACCATGTTTGTGTATGACCATAACTGTACAAATAAAATCCCATGGCTTTTATTTGCCAACACCTGAGCAGCAATCGTGTTGTGTGATATTTGGGGGTGGGAGGAAAGCATGCGCAGACACCCCAATAGAACAATGCATATTTTCTGCCTGCATATAGGTCCATTGGTTATCAGCGCTCGGAAAGTTCACTGCGATTCGGCGAGTCGCTCAGTTAGATGGGGATAAAAAAAACTGGAACACTCTCAACTCACTCCCACGATGCTCCCGCATCAGACAGAGTGTTTTGTATGCTTTTCAAATTGCCTCCTTCCACAGCAGTAAAAAACGAAAAAAGACTGCTTCCAGGTACTGAAACATATTGGAACACTGTCAACTCACTCACTTAATACTTTCCAAGGGCGCAAGCCCACAAGGTCTGTTGTAAATATTAAAAATCAAAATATGCCTCCCATCAGTAGAAACTGATTCCAGACATAGAAAGTCATCTCATCCTGTTGAAATCAGTTTAATATCAAGATTCAATGTGGGGCTGACCAAATGCCAACCTCCATTAGGTCTACCTCTGATACCCTTTTAGCTGGGATATCGAAAGTGCTAAAACCCAGCAGCTCTATTTTATCCACTGCCCATGTTTCCTACAAACCTAACCCACTCCAAATCCGTCAACAAGCCAAGCCCCGCACCCTCGCCACGTTCCGAGAGAGCACCTTGCATTCCGCAATCTTGATATTATCAGCCTGCAACATTGACTCGGGGACAGAGGACATGGTGGGATCCACATTTTCCCTGCTGAGTCAATCCGCCCCCTCCGATCCCTCCTCCCTCTCCTCATCTCGACCAAACAGATCATTAGGCCCATGCATGTGACTGGAAAGGTTGGAACTGGTCACTGGAGCACTTGGGCGAAGGGTAATTCTAGTGCAAGCTGGTGGATATGTGCATATCCCAATAGACAGTAATCCCTCCATCAATTCTGAGTTTACCAGGGAACTCTGTATAAAATCGCAGGCTCCCGAGGGCATCCGACCACTCTCGCAATGACGGATGTCCTCTCATATTATGGACCTGCAGCCGTTTACATGGCAAATGCAGTGAATGGTCTTATTCACCAAACAGGACTGATTTTCGAAACTCCCTGCTTGTAAACTGGGGACATCATACATGCACACATGTTTTCCGTTCCCCCTCACTTGTACCCGCTGCCTCTCATGAGAATTAATACCACAGGGGCGATTCCAGGGGCCGTTCCAGGTCTGCATTGTCTGAGCCCTATCAATGGTTTCCTGAAGACACAGTCATTTGGAACAGACATTAGAAAAAGAACCCCACCATCAAAGCCACCATAATGTGCAGAACTGGTACCACCCCTAGTGGGCAGGCTTGGTCCTGTTGATCAGAGCGAAACCCAGTCCCCACTGTTAAATACTACCCGAGTTAAATATATGTGTGTCAGGACCGGTCTTGCATGCCACTTTTACTCCCATAGAGGAGGAAACTGTGACCAATGTACCTGCCCTAGGCAGCCCCTTTTCAACAACTCTAACAAGCTTTGCAGCTTCCTTTGTCAAATATGATACTTCCTCTGTAATACTACCTGAAGCAGTCAAGATTCCACAATGGTTGATTTGGCTGCATCCAAAACCATCACCGCGGCTCGCATTGCCAGAGGATGAGCACACAGCCACAGGCTCGGTATACGCTTCCTGCACACCTATTGGACACTTTACTTTCTCCTTAATCCAAAATACTCCAAAAAGACCAAATCCTTAAATCCCCTGCTCGCCGTCCTACTACCCACCTTCAAACTCTCAGCATCCACACATTACGCACCCTATACCTCAAAACGATTAAACACTGGAATGTCAATAACAATGACCTCCTTAGATTTATGCAAAGTGGGCTGATCTCCCATATCCAGGTTGGCTAATTGAGCTGGCTGATCATTGATGGCAGATGATACCAGAACCGATGGTAATGGCCCACAATCCTGCTCCCGGGAGGTATTCAGAAGCGAGTTTGCGAGGTAAGAGCTTACAGCTTAACAAGACTTAGCCACATTTACTCGGCCTCGGTCTCATCCTTATCTTCATTCACAGCACCCTACCAGTTCTAAACCCCGATTTCCCGTATTACATGGTGAGTTCACCATTTTAAGGGTTAGGGCGGATTTAACTCTAATTAGTGAGAGACTCGACCCAGTCACCAGCTCGCATGAGTCAGGGACTGAGATCGAGAAAGACTGACACTCAATCGTTCCCCTTCCGGAGCACATCTCATGGCCAGTCCCAGGAATTAGATCATTTTTCCCATCGGAGCAATCAGACAAGTTGACAACCCTAAAGGCTTGCAGAGAGTCTGTTCTTTGCTTGCCCTTAATGCAATGAGACCCGCTAGTCAAAATGGATGGATGATTCTCCAAGGGCTCAGTCAAGTTTCTTTCACTCGAGTTAACAATAGAGTTTGAGTTAAGGGGTGGCGGGGGGACCACCAGCCACCGCTGAGGATGGGCACTTGGTAGAATCAGCAACATCAATAGCTTCAATGTGTTCTAGTAAGTCTTTAATTTCTGTGATAAGAACATTTACATCTTTAATAGGTTTGAACAGTTTAAATAGTTTTTTTTCCCGATCTTCCACAGGAGAGATAGGGTTAACGGATTTCCTCTTCGCCGTTTTAGAACGGTCCAGTACCTCAAACTCACAGATTGAACTTAAAATAGATCCCAAAAATGCACCGCCGACTCAACCAAGGATTTTAAATTAATAACTTCACAGTTGGTGGCAAATTCGTCAGATTCGTCGACGTGAACGTTCTAACTATCTAGTAACGTGACTCCAACCCTGGACCGGTCACACAGGCTGCCTATCATTGAGCAGACACAGACAGGGCTGTCACAAGATGTGGTGAGGCCTGGGGCAAAACATTTGGTGAGGCCCCTTGACAAATGTTTGCACTGGGCCACCGGCGGCATCTCCGCAAACAGGAAACTCGAGAAATCTCCCCTTGAGTTTGTGTGGAGGAACCCAAATATGGTTTATTACTACAACTGCCAATCAACTACAGCAAAGTTAGATTTCTCTACTGAAGAAAGGTTTATGCCAGACTTACCTTTGTATCAAATGCATAAATATATATTTAGGATGGGATGATGGCATGTGCGTGACACCAGCATTAAGGAGCACCCTGCCCCTGTGTGCGCATTAAAACACACATCATACACAGAGATAGATGATGTACAGTGGAGGCTGGTACATTTCCGAATTTAAGAGGCTTAAATGTTTGCGCCAATTATGCAGGATCAACAGAGCACAGTGAGGGAGCCCAAACCAAACAAAGGTTGCTTGAAGGGGTTTCTCACTGAAATTTTGATTAAAATTATGCATTTTACAGCGCTTTCTTTGCAAAATTGGTTAGACATCCATACAGTTTACAATTGGTTTTGTATGGAAGCACATTGAAAATCCCAATAGTTGCAAATCACCAACCGTGAACAGAAACATGTCCCAATACATTTCATGCTGCCTTTCCACACAACCTATGCCAGTATAAAAATATATTCATGCTGGTTGTTCCCATGTATGTCCATGCAGGCTGCATCAATATATGTCATTATTACCATGTACAGACTCCCAGCCAGTAAAAATGCCATGCCACAGAAAGTATGTCCAGGTTGACTGTGCACCATACGTGTTATTACTGGCTAGATTGACCTACATTCAATGTGGGCCAATTTAGCCAAGTATTATGCTTGCTTTAACCTTGATGCATAGCAAAAAGAGCACTGACGATGCTAACAGTTTGGGCTTTCGTGTAGGCATCAGAAAGGGAACTGCTGTATTGGTATTAGCTGGCCGTTGATGGTACCAGGTGCAAAATGATTTGAGTACCTGAGCAGTTAATTGCAGTGCCTCGCAAATGCCTAATACTTGTGCATAAGCCAAAACTGTTGGCTTTGCCAATGCTTGCTTTTAACAGGACTTCAGCGAACGACACACAGGGTGCTTTTAAATCGAGTGACTGAAGGCAAGCATTTCTATTACACTAGTACTGTGTTTACAACTCAAATTAAGTCATTAACTCTCAGAAGACTCCTTTGAGAAAACACTTGCAGGCATATTGAGGGCAAAGTTTGATGGCAAGTCTTGATTAAATCTAGCTCAAAGAGTTCCAATGAGGAGGTGTTTTGGGTGGGGAGGGCAGGAACTGGGTGAGAATTGCCATAGGGATTAGCATGGCTATGAGATGTCAATGGGTGGGCAAATAATTTAAGAAAATCTACAAGCTTTGTGTCCCTCCTCATATGCCATTTGTTCCTATCTGTACTCAATGCTGTCATTGGGACGGATCTCTGCAGATCCAGGACCAGGTAAAAAATTAATCACCAGATATCAGATCCAGCTCCACAATCTGGGAAATCTATGTGCAATATATGTTTATTTTAGAATGTTCTGGTGTGCTCGTGCTTTACACTATGTTGGACAGGGATTTGAACCATGGTTGCTAGCTTCCAAAGTGAGACACTTCCCCCACAAGACAACTTGAGGGTCTAAGAGGGAGCCCTGTGAAATCCCTTGTCAATGTTGCACTGCACTGGAAATATTGATGTGTCATTCAGTAGGTCTACGTTGTCAGCTGAATAACGGGAGGCAGCAGAGCTCACTTCTGAGCCCTGGTGTCTCCCATTATTTTGTTGTTTGTTGCAGATTCAAACGGCTTCACAACAAACAGCTAAATCATTTCTGGGGCAGAGAGCAGACAGCACAGTTTCCTGTGTGAATAAAGGACACAGATGGACTGTGCTGCCTTGTACCTAGGAGAGGGTGCCGTGAGGCCCGCCAAAAAGCGCGAGTCCCGGGGCAGCCCTCCCAACCCCCCATCCACTCCTCATGACGGTCCTGGACACAGACGAAGTGTGGCAGAATAATCACAACACCGTCAGAGTCAGGTAGGGCTCAATAAATTCGAACAATACAAAAGGAGCCGTGGCAGTGCAACGGGCGGATTACTTCAGCAACAAAATCGCCCCACAGGGTTCATGCTGGAAAGCAATCCACCACCTGCCAAATTTCCAATGCACTCACCGAACAGCACCAAAGAACGGCGTCCTTGTCCACCGCAGGCTAAGTTAATGCTTTAGAAATCATATGTACACAGTGCTAAAACTTGCGATTCCTACATGACATGGCGTGTAGCCATGAATGATGGCAGCGCTCCTTACCTGTGCCCGTGGATGACGGGGTCAGAGAGCCCGGGCTATCGTCCTCGGGCTCCGACACAGTGACTGTGGGCACCACATCTGGTCCTGGCATCAGGCTGGCGTCACACTTCTTCAGGGGTGGCTCGTGCACCCCAGGCTCTGCTGAGCTTTCTGTCTCAGTGAGGGTGATGGTGACTGGCGCTGCCCTGCTTTCCTTCGGTATAGAGCCGCGGTGCCGTTCGGAGGCATCGCATGCTTCATCCATGTAAGGCAGGAATGTCATGTCTTCGGACAGGCTTTCATATTGGGTCATGGGGGTATTTTCCGGGGACTTTTTCTGAGGTTGTGACATATTTTCTTCCTTCATCAATGGTCCAGAGATCCTGCCAGGTGTGCTGGTACTCTGCCCCTCCAAGGCCAGGCCCGAGGAGTCCTTACCTTTTAGATCTTCTGATCGCCTTATGTCAATATATTTGTAGGCTTCCAGTGTCTCCTGTTCGACTGGGCTTGCCGGGATTTTATTCCCATCGGTGCTTTCCGCAGGTGTCATCTCGATGCCAGAATCTGAGCTGAATAATCTACGACTCCCGGAAATAGCGCCATCTTGAGGAGAGTGCTCGCCGATGCTGAGATTCCTTGCCATGCCTGCGTCAGGGGCGCTGCCCTGCTCTTTCTGCAGAATCCCTGTCAGGTAGTTGGACTCGTGTTGGGAAGAATAGCGGTCCTCTGAAATCAAAGAGGTGTACACAGCCCTTTCCCCGGGCTCCGACATCTCGCTGAAGTCATAATCATCAGACGGTTTATTACCTAGAATGACAACGAGACAAGACAACATTTAGTTCTGAAATGTTAAGCAAGCTTTCATACAAGACCAGTTATAACATTCTTTTAATATGAACAGTACGCAGATATGCAAATAAACCTGATTGCATAGCATGAATAAACCCTTTATACGAATAATTTAAAAAGTAATACAATAACGCGGCATTCTCTGCATTGTATCCCTTTCTCTTGGACAATCCTAATAGGAAATATTGCGCCTCACTGGCTGCTGGGCTGACCCCCGGAAAGCTCCGCACACTCCCTTTTCCCCACCACATATAGCTGTTGGATTGATTTTTGTAAAGATTGGGCCTCATTACGAGATAGGCGGTATCCCGGCGGTAAATCCACCGGAATACCGCCCAAGTGATTTACCGCTACCGCCACATTGTCTGGCGGAATTACCTTGGGATTACAAATGGCGGTGTAATTCCCCATTATTTTTTAATCCATTGGATTTAATGGGGCTTTTTTGGCAGAATTATTGCAGCAGTAATTCAGCAGATTCTGCCGATTTTTCAGCGGTGAGTGGCAGAATTTACCTCCAGGATTATCCTGGAGGTAAATCCTCCCCTCCAGGTCCGACCTTATGATTTGGCATAGTGGTACCGCCAATTTTACCACTTATCGCCATACACGTAATGAGGCCCAAAACATATGGCAACAACACACAGTCAAACTAAAAAAGTAAAGAGAACCCATCCCACATACTGCATCACACTCAAACCACCCCTAAGACTGCTTCATAGTTCCCCTGCGACAGTCTTTCATGGCAGACATCAGATAATAGTGGGCCAACATGAGTGCGGGTGGGGGTCGTAACAAGAGCCATCTGAGTGGGGACAAGTAGATAGCCGTCTTATGTAGGGAGGACTCAGGTATATGGGTAAACACAAAATTAGCACCAGATGGAACAAAATGTACAGAGGCCATGCCTAACCACTGCTATGACCTTTTCCATGGATGCTATGTGCCACATACTAGGGCACCATAAGTCTAAGGGTGGTTCATCTAGAGTTTTCCGTGTGTGAGCGACAGCCAATCTAGAAGCCAACAGATAGTGGGCTATCAGTTTGCTTCTGCTAGAATACAATCGGAAGGCGTCACTCTCACACCCATCACTCGGCAGGAGGACCAGGGACTCCAAGGAGGTGGAAAGCCAAGGCTATTAGGCCCCCATTCAGAGTTTGCGGGTATCCTGCCAATATTACTGGCGGAACACCGGCAAACTTCCCTTACCGTCTCTGCTGCCCGATATCCCTGTATTACCAGGATATTACGGTCGGCGGAGAGCCGGTAAATTCCCATTCCCATAGGTCTCCATGGGATGGCATTATCTGAATCACCAGTACCGTTAATGATTCCGGCATTTTTTTGCTGGTAGTGGCCTGATCTACCAGCAGGTCAGGCCTGCCGGGAGGTCCGTGGCCCCCACCCGTAAACTTGAGTTTTGCCGGTCTGGAAAAAATGCTGGTGTCGTAATTACTGGCATTTTTTCTGGACCGACAAATCCAGAATGAGGCCCCATATCTTTGGTGAAATGTACTATTTCTCTGCAACACTAACACATTCCCTGGGCTCTCACCCTATTTGAAAGAGTGTGCCCGCATTCACATTTCACCTAGCACCTCCTAAACATCCCAGGCAAAATGTACCATCTATAACACACTTTATACACATTCTCCCTGTGTCATAGACACTTGGGTGATAGAGAAGCCCGCTGAAAAATAATGCCCCATGACTTCTCATCCAGCTCGCATTGCCTTCTATGAGGTGTTTAATGGTATCCTGTTTATACTCTAAAATCAGATTTGTCCAAGATTTGTGGCATCCAGATACCCCTTGTGTGTACCGATCTTCAAATGATGTAATTTGGCATCATCCAGCCACTTGATCAACTGAGTACAGGAGTGTCTAATTTGGTTGTACCTGAATCTCCCCAGTACTACCATCCCAAATGCGTTTTCCATCCAAGAAAATCCAGGATGAGCTCTTATGTAGAGAACTGTCCCAGGGGCTCTAGTCCTTCTCCCACCCAAAACCAGGATAGGTTACCAATAGGCAGAGAAGACAAATCTGGGTGGTCAAATAAAGCGGTGCACGGGGATGGACAGGATGAGGCCATGCAAATCCTGCTGTTCATCCTTCAGGACTAATGCGATATCTCAACTAAGGGCAACAATGTACAGCCAGAAGTGGCCCCAAACGTGGGAGCCACCCCAAAGTATGAAGCAGGGTCTTCAGGTCACGCTGTTCAAAGTCATGCCGCGACTCGGAGTCTCTGCAAGCTGGGCAGCATACATGTATTTCTGAAGTTATGGAACACCCAAGCCCTTCTTCCATACTGATTTCGTCATCACCTGTCTGGATTTCTTCAGACCCGTACCAGTCCAGATGTACTTAAAGACTTGTAGCTAAATTTGGCATAATAGTCACAGGAAGTAACTTCATCAGGAGGGCTCGGAATCATGTATACAAACATGGGAACGTAATTCCTTTCGACACAATTGATGTGGCCAATCCATGAGACCTTCAAACTGTCCCATCTCCTCAGGCCTCTCCAAATGGAATCCAAAAGAAGGAACCTTGAGGCTATAGAACCATTTAGTAGTAGTCATTACCATACGCCTTTCTAGCCCAAGCAGGCCTATATCTGTCTCCCAACCCTGTGATCTCGGAAGTTAGTGGATGATAGCATGGCCTGCTGACTGTGACTCAGTATTTCGAAGGCCGGCTAGCTTTTAGAAAAAAATAAAATTCTGAGAACCCACTGTGTCTTGGATGCAGGGGTGGACTGGGAACCAAAAGTGGCACCATATTAAACTGTGCAAATGAATGAAGCTGGCAATCCCAACCCCTCTCAATAGGGGTTCAGGGTTCTCCACCTGAGAACATTTGGAAAATTGGGTCCAAATAGTGATTTTTAAAGCACATAGGAATCAGAAAGTAGTTCAACCTCACACAAAAAATGACACAGAACATTTGTTAAGCGTGAGGAATAAAATGCTGGAAGCTTTGTAAAGAATTCTTGGGTTCAAATGGATGTGGGGGATGAGGAGAGTTGGAAGGAAACAGAGTGGGGAGACTGGGAGGACGGGTAAGAGGAGCATAAAACCAGAGTACCCAAATAAAAAAGGCCCAGGATGTAGAGGCCCACTGGGAAATCTGCCACCCTGTGGATGCCATCTCTAGGCTGTCCTTCTTGAATAAACCCATGTGGTCTGTGTCTATCACTTTGAGGTGAAGGGGGATGATGCAGAGTATCAAGACCTTAGCACAGATTTTAGCATCACTATTAAGTACGGCTTTCGGCTTATAAAATGAAAAACCTTGGTAGTCCTTATTCTGTCTTTCTATAAGGGCCAGTGCCCAATCTATCATAGGCGCCCAATCTATCATAGGAGAGGCACACACCATCCTGGGGCTGCAAAGTTGTTTTACAACTTAACTAATGGAGAAATTAGTCCATTCACAAGGGACCTCGAAACAAAGAGCCAAATCCGTTAGATCTGGCATTTTAGAACTACCAAAGTTCCTTATAGCTCCTTCACTTCCTCTGCAGTTATAGGCGCTTCTGAGCTGTCACTTTGTCACTTTGAGCAGGGGACAACTTGTGAACTTGCATGTGCGATTGCAATAGGTACTGCTGGGTTCATCTATGGCTTTGATGATAAAAATCACAATCAGAGTTATGAAGAATGTGTGTACCCCGGTAATTGGTATATTACCATAATAATCCATAAAATGGGGTTGCCTCCACCAATCAAGGTGGTAATTAAATAGATCACATAAACCTATTTAGCATCTGACTTGGGACCCAATTCTAGGTCTTGGGAACCCAAAAGAGGAGGCCATTATTCAAAAAGGTGTTACTGGAAATAGGCAAACCTTCTGAAAGAGAAGGAGCCTCTCATAAACATGTGGGGAGCTACCACACAAGAGGGGGAACGCAGATCGGCACATTGTTTAGGCAGAGGCGAAATGAGAGGTAAGTCTTTCATTTCATCAGATCTCCCACTTATTGACCAAAGGACTACTAACCTTTGTGTCAACTCAAACACTGCCCATTTAAGACGCAGACTTGGAGTTGTGGCGCATGACCTGCAAAAATAGGCTCAAAAGCCATTTCAGCCAAAACATTTCGAACCTTCGTTCGGTGCCTGTGGACTTGGCCAAAAGGCCACATTTAGAGGGCCCTGCAGCAGGGCATTGTTTGGGAAACACTCAAAAAACTGTTTTTGCCCCTTTAAGAACGACTAACCACAAACCTAAATATCAGCCAACCAGCAGATAAAGGGCCAGTGTTGCCTTGTTGATGACTAGCAAATACAAGCGAATTGCATTGAATGGGCTTAGCACAGAAGAAGATTCCCGGAAGCAGCCTAGTGATCCTATGACTCACCAAGGAATGTACAGACTTTACCCTCAAACAAGGTTTTTGGCTCTCATGAATTTAGCCAATACTCCTCACAGCATCCTTCTTTTTACAAACTCCACGAATTGCACAGGAATCCAACCAGCTCATCCGGGAGGCCGATCGATCCTAACAGGGTCTGGATCTGTTCTAGGGCCACGATCTGAAATATCAAGCTCGTCTTTACTCCCGCCTGGAGTCGATAAAGCCAGCACGAGCCAGACTCTTGTGTTAGAAAAGCCTCAGGATGCTCCAGGCCCCCTGAGAAAACAGAACCCTCCCATGGGATACATATGCAACCATGGCAATGCATCTCTCCTGCGACAAGAGCACAATTCAGACATCCATTTATTTCCTTTTCATCCACCCACAATGTTTGCTGTTGAAGAGCTCACTGCGGCGCATCCTCCGGAGAGAAGCCGAGCTGTGCCACTCTGGTGGCGTGTGTGTACATAGCGCACTCCGGAGGTGTTGCATTCAGACACTGCAATTGTGTATTCAACAGGGGCATTGGTGATTCGTATAGAGCTTTTTAAAAGGAATCACTAGTGGTAGGTAGACGGGGTTGATGGCAAAGAGGAAACCTGTGCAACTTCCTCGACAAAATGTCAGTGTGCACTGGTGAAGTGAATGTGAAATGTATGGTCTGTCATGTTCATTGCCCAGTGAAATTCTTAGCAGCAGGGGGGAGGCAGAGCAACTCTAAAGTAAGTCTGTTATTCAAGTGCTGCAGGACCGACAAAGCACGCCCAATCCAACTTCTGGAGTTCTGCTCTTTTTGCCTTAATAGGTTGCCTAGAGAAAATGATAGCTTAGTGGCTACACGCTCGTCTTGCAAGCAAGGCGACGCTAAGCAACACAGGTTCGATCCCCGGGTCCGTGCTTAGAAACCTCTGGGTATTAAGCGTGTTATAAATAACCAATTACAATCCAAGAGACAGTCCTATGCAGAAAACCATGCATTACATGTGTGCAAGGGCATCGCTCCGGACTTATCTCCATGTTGGTATTCGATCAGAGTGTACATGTGTTGATCCAACAGTCAAAGGTGACACAGCAGGATTCCTGCAGATAAAACATATACAATACAAATGATAATACACAGAATGGTGCCAACAGAAGCCTGGGAAGGGGTAAATCAAGTGAAACTCAGTTCAACTGGTGTGTGGCATGTCATCGATAAGAGCAGACATGTCTATGGCCCACAATCAGGGAGATAGAGCCTGCTGGTTCTACCACAATCCCCCAAGGGGATTATTTTCGTGATAAAGGATTTAGCCTGTCGGAAGATATGTAATGGTATACGGTGACATGCCATGCTAAATACAAATATATGGAAGGTTCTTAAGACAACTCTTTAGTCCATATCATTTTCAGTGAAATGGGTAATATGATTATTATTGCCTTCGTAAAGCACATCATTGACCAAGATGGTGGTCTCTTGGTGCTTGGTTATATAGTTACAGCTTGAAAAGTTCGGTCTGTAGGGCTCTGCGGAAAGCCAGGTGGTCCTGGAGGGATCTGATTTGTTGAGGGAGACTAACCAGAGTTGAGAGGTGATGGCCAAGAAGGCAAGTCTAGCTGAGGGGTTTTATTGATGTGGGGAGAGTAGAGTAGAATGATGGAAGCGATACGAATATTCCAGGGTAGAGAGTAGTGTTGCCGTTTGGAGAAAATGAAACAGGTGGCCAGGTGGAAGGCTTGGTGCGCTATGTATAAGGATTTCAATGTGATGCGTTTGACACCTGGAAGCCAGTGGGGTGGAAACAAGGGCAGGAGTGATGTGATTGAGGGCCAAGAAGAAGGCACTAGGCTGGATTATGGGCATGTTGCACCTACGAAAAGGGAAGAAATGGAGGATGAGGTGTGGACTGTCCCCTGTGAAGCAGCCTCATTAACATATGGCAGACAATCATGCACACAGTTTTCCCTGACTGCGATCATGTGATCTGGCATGCAGATGGAAGAAAAGGCTCAAGGAACTACGAGCAGGTGGGACCATTGTCATCCTCTTGGGCAGCGTCTTTGGCGTGTGTGAGAGGGGGGTCAGAAATACACTGAGACAGACCGAGCTGCAGAGTCAGCAGCCCTCTGACATGCAGCTGCTAAGCATTGGCCAGGATGAGGAGAGAAGCCCTGAAACCTGTGGTGCTAATAGCAATAATACCCTTGCCGACAGGCTGGATGAGTGGTAATGGCACTGGAGCCCATCATTAGGGCCATTGCTTTTCTCTGACCTATCACTTGGGCCCCTGGTCATTACCGCCTGATCTAGCCCGCAGGCTCGTGTATTATTGCCATAGTCAAAACTCATAAACCCCTTTGAGAAAAAGACAAAAAAATTACAACGCATCCTAGGACTGGGCGTCAAAACACTTCAAGCTTTCTGAGAAAGTCAACCCTATTAACAACTGAATCCTCCATGGAGCTGCGCCAGATCCAAGAGCCCTTCATTTTGATTTGTCATTACTGGTTTCAGAAGACAGATATGAAAGGCAAAAGTGTGCCCCCAACTGCCCGGCAGTTTCAGAAGGAAATCAGAATATTGATAATATCTTACGAGATGGAATGGCCTCACACATATTACGCGTAGGACCTATAAAAAGATGGGTTTTGAATAGGTACAGCTTAGCAGCAGAGTAGAAGACAGGGGCGACGGGAATAGCTGAGCCTGAGAGACAAGGTAGCGTTCAAGGAACAGAATAAATGGAATCAATCAAAAATACAAACCAGACAGTTTTCAAATGGGGAACGAGGCTTAATGCTTTACCAAAATGCAGCTGTTTCCATGTTGAATTGTACCTGCCCATTTAGACTTGCCATATAATGGCCTAGTTTATTTGGAGTTTAGTGCTGCCTGACACAACACATGCCAAAGCAAGGCAAGAAAACCTGGGTGTGGGGGATCCTTTGTCCTAAATATTTTTTAGAATTTTAGAATGAAATTTGTGCAACTGTAACACTGTTGCAAACACATGTCACGCATTGACTTTCTTGATATTTACTTACTGCACAATAGGAGTATCCCTAGTCGCAGAATTTGAAGTTTCCAGGTTGAAATTCATTAAAAGCGTCGTGCAGTTTTGGGACAGAGTTTGCAGAAGCCAGTGGGAGTTTTCAGAACTTTATTAATGATGCCACGTGGAGGACTATAAAAATGGGCAGTGTTATAGAGGAACTCAATTTTGATTAAAAAATGTTGCACTCATATTCAAATGATGTGCAGGAATATAAGATTGTACAATGCAAGACGCAGATTATTCTCATTGCATTGAAGAAGGCAGGGGAGCAAATAAAAGCCTTCATTCTGTCATTCTTAAATGCCTAGCTTGTTAGCTGTTCCGTAAGATAGGTTTTCACAGTTTCTCAATGCGAAATAATATCTTACTTTTGTCAATTATTTCAATGTGATTCATAGTATGATCAAAAGAGGCTCTGTCCAAAGTCCATCTCGACATTTCCTGAATGATCACAGTTCTGATATTACTTGTATTAAGGAGCTTTTAATTACACCTATCGTATAGGATTTGGCTTTTTTATGGGGGAAGGGTGTGGGGATGTAATAGTTTCAATGGGTTTTAACAATATACAGAACATTTAGGCACACCTGAGCTTCCATACTACAATAATGGAGGAGATTCCACAAACGGTAGAATATTCCTAGCTCATCAAACTACTGAAACAAATTAACAGAAACCATTTGTGTAACGCATTCTGCATAGGTGGCAAATTTTAATGGTTGTACAATTTGAGATGAAAAGGACACATGGGGGGGACAGAGGTAAAAGTCATGACAGAAGACATAAAGACGTGGAGATAATACGGAGATTATTGACTAGGCAGTAGCACAGTATGTGGGGGGAGCATGCCGGCCCGAAGGCATCTTGCTGCTGATATTGCAGAGGACATAGAGGCAGGAGAAGCAGTTCAGATCTGGGCTCATGTTGAGGTCAGATCACTGCCTTGAAAAAGCTCAGTCGGGAGCACAACTAGCGGGCTTGTTTGTTCAACGTGTGCCACAGGTCCCCAGAGTGCAGTTATTCAGGCACTTAGCACTTACGTACGCCTGCGAAAATGGAAGATTTTCTTAACAATCAATGTATGTTTATATGTCAATTCCAGCTACTCAGAGCAGTATACACCTGTTTGATGGGATGTCTGAGCACCACCTGTGTCCATCCTACTGCGCTACCGAAGACGGGATCAAAAAGAAATGCAAATTACGAGAAGGGTTTGATCTTTCCTCAAGTGTGCTTGCTTCATCACACTGTGTGCTGGTGCACCTACCAAGTTGTTACTAATCTCTTCATTTACTCTTTCATCAGGGACCACAACAATTGTAAAGGATTTTAATATCTCAGAGCTTTCTTCTAGGTCTACGTCTTCCCTGTTTTTCCTCTATTTTAACTGGCTTACGGCTGCCTCAGTTTACCTATTTCTTCCATCGAACACTCTTTTAGCTTGCTCCTTGCTAGGGCACACTGAACAGAAGGAAAGAGTGGACCATTCGTCATCTCCAAATGGTCTATGTAAACCCAAACCAGACTAGCTAGCTACAGACACATAGTTTCTTAAGTTTGATTATCTACTGTAATTAGGGTGGGAAGAATGCAAGAAATAGAAAAGGAAATGCCAACTTGGCCACAGTGGATGAGCCTTGGTGTACTATTAGGCAGGATGTGACCAGTCTTAGAAATTAGGATTGTGATGTCAAGTAACGGGATTTCAGAGCAAGATAGTCCTCAAAGTGCCATCACAGGAATGTTTGAGAACACGTTTTATATAAATGAACTTTGATCATAACACCATAAAAATGTAACCTTGCAAAATGTAAAACCGAAAAGATATTTTTGTCTTTCAAAACACAAACTGAACCAAAAAAAGCCCCAATATACAACCGATTTACCACAATCTTTTCCATGTCTCTTTGAGGGAGTAGTAAGCTAAACTTTCACTGTGGCTAACATAAAAACCTCTTCAAGCAAGCCATAGTTTAAAATCCCCAAGCAGCTAAGGAACAACTCACACATAATGCCATGTCTATTTTGGAGTAAGACTGCAAAAGGACAACCCCAATACAGAAACCTAATGCAGATATCTAGATGCATCAGAAGCAGACCCCAATGGAAAGATCTTACTGAATCTGTCCAGTATAAATAATATAGCATGCTTCCTAATAGATTATGCATCCCCTTTCAAAACTTCAGAAGAGGAGCAAAAGAACAAATAGAGGAAAACAATCAATTCAACTTTAGGTAACCCACTATAGACTCCTGGGGTCCATTTTCTTAATTAGAACCTTTGGTTTGTTGTAACCACATATCTAAGATCTTATTCCCAGCCCTTCAGATAATGGATGTATCGGCCACTATCAATCTGTAAGAATAGGCAAATACTCCCAAAATAGGAAACAGACACATTGACGCTTGTCCCCTGCTTTCATCCGCACATCTCCATGTAGTGTACAAAGTGCCACAGGAAGTAACGCTAGCATTATTACTGCCTGACCTGAAAAGGTCAAACATTTATCTTTTAATGTGCATGAATACATTGGTGCAAACACATATTTCTGTTTTACAATTAAAACATGTGTGCAGACAATATTAAATACTCCCATTGGGAGTAAAATACTCGCCTTCCAAGATCTTATCTGGAACACTGCTTCTTCCTACTATGTTTCCTTCTTAAAATAATCAATTTTCAAACTCAATCCTCTCTACGTTTGACTTATGCCCCTGCCACGTAGGTCAGATTTACCAACAGGCCATATTGCAGTGCACATTTTTCAAATGTTTGCTAAACACAAAAAGCAATTCCCAAAGAGCCATGTGCAATAAACTGACATGTGTAGCCCTGGGAGTCAGAAGTAATTACAGTGCAAAGTTAACACATGGCAAAATGTAAAAAATTGCTGGTTGCTGCTGATGAAATTACAGGCAAAAATGACCCTTTGCGAAAGCCTCAGAAATGAAACTGGAAACTGGTGTCCAGCTCTAAAATTTGGCAAAATCTTTGATTAAGCTGCAGTTTGGAAGAGCAGGACCCTGCAGCAGAGTTCTCCATGGTTGCCATCTTTCATGTTCCTGTAGGTTTTGAGTCACAGAGCACCACAGAGAGTGTCTTGCAGTTCAGAAACAAGATACTTTTCTGAGAGGTCTCCAAAAAGGCTGTAAACGTGAAGAATGGCAAGTTTTCCAGTGAGAGCCAAACGCGATCTTGATTGTGCAGCCATTTTCTCTTTTAAAAAAGAAGAAAGATGCTATTTAATTTCTTGGCTCACAGAACCGATTTCTCAACATTAATCATTCATGTTCAGTTCTGGGCCGGGCATCCAACCCAGAATAATCATCATGATTCATGAAGGGCTCCCATCACTTTCCATTCTCTTTGATTTAAACACTGGTGACCTTGGGACTTCGCTGCCAGTAAACAAAACAAGTTGCTGCCTTGATGTCTCTTCAGAGGTAGTATGGTTTCCTCTACCAATGTACAACAGGGATTCAGCTCTTTTTAGTCGTAGAGTCATTTCTATGAGAAGGCAACATACATGATTGGTGTAGTTATTATCCACCAGTGTGCAACATACATACTTGCTCGTCTTCTCTTAGTTTTCAGCTGGTATCTTCAACCACATCAACCAGCAAGCAACAGAACTGTCTACATTCAAATCTATTAAACTTGACCTGGGACCTTGGACCACATCAACCAGCATGCAACGGGTATAACTTGTTTCACCTCTCTTTACACTTGAACATACATGCTGACGCAAAGACATATTTCTTATGAAACATTGGTTTTAGAGTTAAAACATATTTTTGTTTTCTTATTAAATCCCCACATTCGGAAAGGAGCTTACTTTTTTACTCCCTAAAAATTCATTTTAGTCCCTACTTTAAAAAATAGGCAGTAAATCCCTCCCATTTCAAAACCTTAAATGGAGCACTGGATAAGTGCTGCCTGAATTAATTACAGACGAACAAATACATTTAAGGAGCCCTTTCCTGCCCTTTGGAGTGTTGATATTAAAGTTTCTGAGAGAAAGTCAAGTGAACCATATCTTCGATAAGTGAATTTGTTTGGAGATTGTTTGAAAGAAAAATGTATCCCCATGAAGCCATGTCGTTTAGTGGGTGGTCTCCTATGTCTTGAATTCTGCATCTCGGCAGATTTCATCTTCATGGCATCATTTCCAGGTAAGAGAGTTGCTGCATCCAAAAGATATGCATGGTTCTCCAGCCACTCTTCATGCTTGAATATCACTCCGAGACTCACCTCTACAGCATAACCTTGGTGTGCCGCTCATATCTGAGTCATTCCAAAAGCGCGTTGTCTTTCACAGAACGCTTTCTTCAATTTGCACTTGCTAACTGCATTTTAGCGCATAACAGAAATCAAACAGAAGACAATTACTGAGGAGCTGTGAGGTTGCAACTGCAAACTGTCAAAGAATTAAAGAGCTAGAAAGTGCTTCCTTACCTCCCCAGGCGGACATGCACCATGATCATTCCATGCAGCTGTGAATTTGCGAATGGCTGTGAATAATAAGCTGAGGTGTTTGGTACACCCGTGCTGGGGACCACTGAAGTAAATGCTTGCCCTTTCAAGCCTTGTATTCAAACAGGCGAGAGGAAGTTGTTTCTTGGATTGCTCTTGGTTGGTCCTCCTGCCAGGATTTGGGTAATGAGGTCCAAACCTTCGATGTACCCAGGATCTAGATGACCTGAGAAACCTTCGCCTCGCCAGGGTAAATTATGGGCTAACCATTTCCTGTGGGCACACCATGCCTTACCAGCATAGACCCTGAAGCCTGAGCACCATCACTGGACCAATGTGGAAAGGATTTTCTCCCAGATGAAGAAGCCCTTCCTACAACTAAATAGAAGGAAAACAGAAATTCCCTTGGTTGGTGACACAAAAACATAAGACCATGTCCTTCACATGCCCACATGCTTTGAGAATTGCATGATACTTGTAAAAGGTGTGAAAGATCAAACCATCTCTGAAACAAAGGTCTTCAATTCCCACAGATGAATTAAGCAGTGGAGGGAACACACTTACAGTTGAATCTGCACAGGAAGCTGCTCCTACCTCTGCAATATAAGCACGGAGTAGAACGGATCAGAACAACGCCACCGGAGCAAATGAACGATTGTAGCCTTGCAAACAAGGACATACCCAAAAAAACAAAACCCAAACAAAGCCGCAAGTGGTCAAATTCAGGAAGCTAGACTGTGTCTCAACTTCATGTCACAAGTATATACTAACTGCTCGGAAATCCCTTCACTTGCTCTTATTGGGGCACATATTAAAATCGAACACACTGTGCTCAAGGTTTACCAGGAACGTGCCCAAATTACAGGCAAATGTTGGGCCCCATTACACTCCCGAAAGTTGCCTTAACCCGCGCTGCCTCCTACACTCCAGGCCAAGTTCAACAGCAACCAACATGGATAGAGCTCAGTCAGGATTGGAGGCTCACAACTATAATCAGTCCCTGTGAGTTCACCCAAACTACCTACTCTTCTGCCGCAAAGAAATCTCATTGGGCCCTCTGTCATGCCTGCCTCTGAAATGAAGAGTCTTCTCTTAACTGGAAAACAAGGAGCAAACTGATACAAACACATAACCATGAAGGTTACAAACAGGGCCTCTGATGCCAATAAAACCGAGTACAGAGCAGAGAAATAGGCAATGTACTGGCTGTACTGACATCTAAACAGTCTGGGTTACAACACCTTGATGTAGAAACAACACCTTGTTGTAGGGAGATATGCTGGTGCTCCTAACATATGGTAGCCATATATACTGTATGCTTAAAAAAAGCAATGCATTTACACACGTACGAGCAGGCAATATATTCTTAAGACAAGATTTTGAACAAACTTTACTTTGATGCTTTAGGTCAATGAAAAAAACTATCTTATAAATCAGTAATTTTGGGATGTTTTTTTTTACTTTGGTGCCTGTATGATTAAGTTTTCCAGAAAAGTGGTCCCAAATTGTTTAGAAAGTTTCATCCAGAAAACATGACATAGGGCCTGATCACGAGTTGGGCGGTAAGCGGGCGGTAATAGCACAGAGTGGAATTAGCGTTAACGCCGGGAGACGTGGCGCAAATTGCGCCGTACCACAGATATGCAGGCACGCACACATGGCCCCGGCGTTAACGCTAATAGTGCCGGACTGTAACCGCCATGAATCGAGCTACCGCCTGAAAACACAGTGCAAATAGTGCTACCGCCGGCACCAGGCAACATCATGCTCCAATAGTGCCCACGGGAAATGTGTCGCCAGCGGAACGGGAAGCACTTCAGCGGCCATTTTGAAAATCACAATCCATTAAATATCAGAGCCCCTGGCAACCATCCAGACCAGCTGATGAACATACATGTCTCAGGAGCGTGCAAGGAGCAAGGCAGCACCAGATCGCCTCCGGGAACCCACGTTTACATAGCCAGAGCTCAACACACTTGTGGATGAGGTACTAACCCACCATGAAGAGCTGTATGGGGCCCGTCAAAACAAGACCTCATCCCAGCGGTGCACCAAGATCTGGAGCACAGTGATCCAGAAGGTGTCGGCAGTCGGCCGTCCCGGGATGGCGAGGAATGCGGAAAAAGGTTGAATGACCTGCGGGTCCGGGGCATCCTAGCCAAGCATCGCACACACAGCATGGCCGCCGGTGGAGGCACACCACCACAGCTGGACCTGAAGTCCTTGGAGGAAAACTGTAGCACCATCATCTCCATGGAGGGGATAGAGTGAGTCAGAGGAACAGTGGCTGGGGACGGCACCCAGGAGGCAGAAGGTGCGCCAAACCCCCCCCACCCCCGACATATCAAATGTAATGGCAACAGCCCACCACACCATCCCCCAGTTGAAATACCCAGGAGCAGGGCATTGTGACTGGGGGTAGTGAGTGGGATCCACCACAGGCACCTACGGCAGCACCAATGTGCCAGTGCCCCGAGGCCACCCCTGTGAGCCCGAGCAGTGAGGAGGGCAACCAAGGGACACATCCAAGGGCCATGCACCACCAAGCCATGGTGGGGGCACAGCAGCTGGCCGTGTGAAGTCCCAGCCCCTCCCCCATCACCAAGTGCAACAGTCCAGCTAGCTCTGTGCATTAGATGCACGCGTGTGAAGCAATGGCAAGGCCACCAATGTACCCCTGCCATGCCACCACCGCAAATCCAAATGTTTCCCCACCAGCAACTATCCCCATATCACCCAATCCACTACCAGACGCAAGAATGCCAGGACTGTGTATCAGTCCAACAAACCTGAGCCACACCTCTCCCTCTGTAACTACTGTCATGCATGCCAAAACATGTGAAATAATGTATCCTAATGCCATCCCCTATGTTCCCTACAGGCACAAAGGCATCACCTGAGGCATCAGGGGAAGATGATGCAGGCCGTCCAACTGTGCACCTACCTGCGCCATCACCAGCACCATCAACCTGGATAGGGGCCGCCACGACCCACCAAAGCGCACAACGCACCCCACCACTGCCCAACGCAGCAGGGACACACCCCACTGCAGGGGCCCAGCCCACCAGGGGCACACCTGCACCCAGTGTCCAGTCCACCATGGCGGTCCTGGAGGAGGCTGAGGACGCAGCGCCAATCAACAACACCCAGGAGGTGGGAGGGGCAAGCAGCCCCAGCAGTGACAACCAACATGCGGCCGCGGCCCAATACAAGACAACAGCAAGCCCCAGGCATCTAACACCCCATCCGAGAGCCAAGTCTGTGCTGACAAGCACAGCCCAAGGCCACAGGGCCAGGCACATCGCTGACACTGCCACACCCCAGAACCTGATGTGGACACTAGCTCATATGGGACTCCAAACAGAAGCCCCACCAGGCAACATACCCCCACCCTATCACCCCCGACTGCCAACTTGGGCGCTGTGATGGCGTGCCTGGATGTCATAGAGGCACAACAGCACAGGATAGAAGGCCTTGCAAATGCCCACAACCAGCATGAGAAGGTCTACAGTTGGGTGATTAGAGGGGCCACTAAGACAATGGCGCGGGACAATGCCCATACAAGGCAAGTGGTCAAAGCCTGTACTGCATCCCTGACTGGGTTTGACTAGAGGGTGCGGGTGCTCTGCAAGGGTCTCTCTGCCTTCGCGGAGCAGATGAGGGAGTCAAATTCCCTCCAACACTGCATATGCAAATTTCCACCTCCATTCCATCGACCTCGACAAGCCCCACAGAGGAATCCCAAAAGGGACCTCCCAGGTTCAGATCCAAGCATCAGCTGCAACAGTGCTCCCCATTACATGGACACATTGTTGGGTGAGGGATGGGGGACTGTGTGCTGTGGTGTTGGTGGTGGGGCGACTGTGTGCTGGGTGTTGGTAGTGTATGGGGGATGGGGGGATTGTGTGCTGGGGTGTTGGTGGTGGGTGGGGTTACTTTGTGCTGGGGTGTTGGTGGTGAGTGGGAGAGGGGGGATTGTGTACTGGGGTGTTGCTGGTGGGTGGGGGGAGGGGGGCTGTGTGCTGGGGTGTTGGTGCTGGGTGGGGATCGGTGGGGATGCGGTTAGGATCATTCACATTAAAGCCTGTTGAACTCCGACAAATGCAAAGGCATTCATGATTGTGTACTTGTGCTCTTTATTCAATATGTGCAGGTTGTGTACGAGGTCAGGTCACTGTGCTAAAAGTAATTGTCTATCAGTGCCTGTCAGGCCAGTCTCCCTTCCCTCACCTCATCTCCCTTCCCTCACCTCATCCCTGTGTGTGTCAGCTGTGTCTCCGGCCACATGGTCATCTTCATCTTCCCCTGGGTGTTACCTGTCAGCGTCGGAGGGTAGGGGCACATTCCACCTGAGGCAAATGTTGTGCAGCATTGCACATGTCAATACAATTTTGCCTAATTTGTCTGGGGCATACATCAGGGCCCCTCCAGTGTTATCTAGGCACCGGAATCATGCCTTTAAACATCAGAAGGTGTGTTCTATGCAGATGCGTGTCCGTCTGTGGGCATGGTTATAGGCATGGTCATGTGGTGTTTGTGGGTCACCTGCCTGGGGTGGAATAACAACATCAGTCATTTGTATCTATGCATGGGTCTGCAGACACAATACATTTGCCCATTTTGAGTAGTGGGCATTCTTGTGTGCATCAGGGCCATGCAATCTGTAATGTGTGATGGGTGTGCATCCTTTGTATTTCATGCCATGCATTACTTGTCCTGTACATTCACCCTTGCGGCTGTCCTGTGGTGGCTGACTACCTGGGGAGAAAACTGTGGCACGGGTGGACAAGGACCTACAGATAAGGGGTGTATCAGCCACTTTTACTCATTGTGAATAGGCAGATACTGCTATTAATAGGGAGTAAAAATAATTCCAACATTAATTGGGAAACAGACAACCTAGAACCTTGTGCTCCAGCTTGCACCCACACTGATTTCCAGTTGAACCATATTTGTATGTGCTTATGGATTACTCTCACTGGGAATTTGAATTACATTTTTACTCCCTAAAAATCGTTTGACTCACAACTTTAAGAAACAGGGTGTAGAATACTCTCACTTCTAATTCCTATCTCAAGCCCTGAGTGGACATGCTGTTTGGTAATGCAGTGGGGATCTGCGCAGCAGTACATTGAAGGTTCATTGTGGTTAATGTGGTCTGATGTGTTATTGTGTTTGCAGTGGTGTGTGCCCATTACCATGTGTGGGTCCAGGTGTGGTGCATGTGTGCATGCGCCCTTGGATGCCCTCCGTCAATGGTGCAGGTGCTGCACAGGTGCTGCCAGTGCCTCCTCTTGGCATGCAATGCTTCCTGTGGCTAACCCCCCTCTTTTTTACTTGTGCGTCAACATGCATTTGTGGCAGGGCTTGTACTCACCCACTATCTAGGTCCCTTGGCTTTTGTGCCTCTCCATGTATCCCGGCAGTGTGCTGTTGTGTAGGACCATGGAGTCGTGGGTGGATCCATGGTAAATGGCATAGCAGTCTCTGATGATAAGGTCTGGGCCATAGGTTATCTGGATGTTCATGGAGTGATAGTGTTTGCGGTTCTGTCACACGCCGAAGACCCTGGGGCGTGTGGTCTCGGAGGCAACTGGGCAGCCATTAAGATGCCCAGGAAGTCTCTTCCATGTTCTGTTTTTGACGGACTAGCTTTCACAGCCTCGGCCGCGAGAAGCCTTTTTCCGTCTGTTTCACCCAGGAGCCTGCGCGTTGCAACCCATTCGCGTCAGGCTCCGGGTGAGACGCTCACGAGTTTTCTTCGCTCTGTGTTTCCTTCGTTTCGCCTTTTTTCGTCCCTGCGTTTGCTGGTTCCTTGCTCCTCTGCACGGCCCCCCAGCTCCCCTTCTTGGCCATGTCTTTCTTTCTTTCTGCTTGCCTGCCGCTACTCTGCTCCAGCCATTCCCTCTTCTTTTCTTCCCTTTTGTGTAATTTGGCATATTTTGCTTGGCACTCCCTGCTGTTATTTTTTTTTTCCCCCGGACCTTAGTTCTTCTGTCTCCAGTCCTCCCATCCATATTATTGGGTGCTATAAGTTCCATCTCCTGACCCTCTCCGTCTAGTAGACTATGTTATCCAGGACCTGCTCAACACCAGCCCTGAAGGGTTTTTTGTGCCGTCTGGCTTTTTCCCACAAATAGTTTGCTCCGGTAGAGGGACCCCCCCAGACCTCTCTGCTCAAGGTCAGGGTGGCTTCCTTCCGGGGTAGACCATATCCACTAACAAAAAAAAAGGCTTTGTGGAACAAGAGACTCGTGCAACCTGAGGATCCCGATACTACAGGTGAGGAGGAGGCTGAGGGGTTGGACCAGGAAGAGGGTGTAACTTCTGCAGGCATTGACAGGTTCCTGTAGACAGCCTCCTGGGCCTGAGGCGCCACCAACGCAACATGGGTGCAGTCGATGGCTGCTATCACATTGGGCACTTGTGCAGTGGCACAAAAGCGTGCCTTCATGTCATTCACCTGGGCCTGGGTGGAGGTCAGTGTGATGTGCTGGTTGACATGGGGCAGCAGGGCATCCAGCATCTGGCCCAGGACTGCACAGGATGTGACTGGGCCATGCCATGCATCATAGCTATGGAGTGCTGGAAAGTGTGCGTCCCCAGGAACTGCAGGACTGCCACCAGCTAGACCAGTGGGGGCACAGCTGTGCAAATGTTAATCCTGCTCCCAATTTAGTCTTGTATTGTGACCAGCAGCTCAGTGATGGTCACCATGTCCAGGCAGTACTCAGTTACCAAATGGGTGTCACTGAGGGTCCAGGGTGATGGCCTAATCCTGGGGATGGGTGCACGCCTTGCTGGGGCTGTACTCCTCCTCCTCACCCCCCACGCCATGTGCTCCCTTTGCCATGGCCTAGTTGTCCAGCATCTGTAGCTCCAGGCACAGCAGGAGTACTGCATGTCACAGCTTCCAGCAGAGAATGGCAGCATGGTTTTGGAAAGTGTGTATGGGGCATGGGTGGGTCTTATGTAGCCCTCTGATGTGCATTGGTTGCACCTGTGGCTTGATTCCTGATGCCTAGTTTCATTTACCTACAGCTGAATTCATTTCAGCTGTATTAGTGACCGTTTTCCAGCACTCATACCGCTATACATGGAATTGTGATAGGTCTGTAATAACGCTGTGTGTTGTCAGCGCTATTACCACCGGCTGTAATTGCACCGGCCATAATAGCACCGGCTGTATTAGCGCCAGTCCCTTTTCATTACGGCACTAATTGGGCAATGTCGTGATCAGGTGGAATGGTATTCGTGGCGCTAATACCATTAATGACGCATTTAAGGGCTACCGCCCAACTCGTGATCAGGCCCATAATAAGGAGGGTGAGAAGGGGTCAGAAAAACATCTGGAATCTGTTCTCTCACCTATCACACAAAGAAAGCTGGAAGCTTTACATCAAACATCGATTCGTAGTTGGCACCCTGTTCAAAAAGAAGTTGCATCATATAAATATCGACAGCTGTGTTCACAAACAATCGGCAACTTCATTCAAACCAGAATGCAAAGCTCAGATGACTGAAGGTAAGGCTGAACCCTTGAACCCAACAGCCACCTCGAATTTGCAAGCTCAGACTCAGTTTTCAAAGAACAAGCACATATATATGTGTGTATATATTATATATATATATATATATATATATATATATATATATATATATATATATATATATATAAATGTTTTTTCCTTGAAATAGAGATATACATATATATATCTCTATATCAAGGAAAAAACATGAGTTCCAGGGACGTTAAGGTGAGAACCTAACGCAACAAAACCCCTGAAATTCAGCTAAAGCTACTTAATTTCACACACCCTGCTGTGAAGCCTATGACCACAATGATGACATCCCTGATGACATCACTAATGACATCATCTATGGCATCCCTGATGGAATCTCTGAGTAGATTACAACACTAACCGGCTATGGCCAGTACCCATGGCTGTCGGTCGTGCCCACTGTATAGTTTAACACATTAAGAGATAACTAGCCATTGCCTTCGGCCATGGCCAGTGGCTTTTGGCTGTGCTCACTGTATATTTCACAAAACTAACCAGCCACTAGCCCTGGCCTTTGGCCATGGCCAGTGACCACACCCTTCAGCCATCCACTCTATATAATATAACACATTAAGGGGGAATACCCATGGCCTTCAGCAATGCTTACTGTATATTTTCAAACTTTAACAGACCCCTACCATTGTCCTTCAGACATAGGCAGTGGTGCCAGCCTTCAGCTGTGCCCACTGTATATTGTACAACCAGCCACTAGCCATGGCCTTCGGCCATGCAAAGTGTCAACAGTCTTGGCCACGGCCTAAATTGTTATTTAGTTAATCAAAGCTTTTGTTAGCTACATCATAAATTATATTATGTCTGATACCATCACGGATGTAATTAGTGGTGTTATATATGATGTATTTGTTCATGGAAAAACATCCAGAGGATTCAATTTGAGAGTAGGTATCAAGGGATTTTATTAGACCTGATACAATTTTAAATATATGAGTTAAATCATGATTTAATCCGCACTTATGGTGACAATTTACATAGCAGGAAAAAATACGTTTAAGAACACATCTATATAAAAAATGTCATACTATTCAATCGTTCACACATACATCCACAAGCATCCATCAACCATTAATCCACTCATACAAAACACCAATGTGTGTAAAGTATATCTATAAAACAATCCTGACATATAATTCATCAACTGGATTATTAATAGAGAGAATGTAAAATCAATGTGCTTGGCCACAATAGGTCATAAAGGTGGCCAAAAATGAGATGGGTCCCAAGAATCTTCGACCACGACCTCATCCCAAGTTTATCCTCTACCGGTTTCTACGTAATACTTAATTATAGTGACGTCTTCTTCCGGAGGTACATTCTAAAAGAAAGGTGGGAAACAAACTCATGAATCCCCTTGACTATAATAACAACATGATGCAATATATTAAAAAACAAATATACAATAATGATATTGTTAAAAAAAATGTGTAAACATAAACAACAACCTGCTCCCACCCAGAGTTCTCATCTCTTAAGGTGGAGCGTAAGTGTCTGACAGAAAAAGTGCAACCATCAAAAATTGATGTCCTCAAGAGTAGTGGAATCAGGTCATGGGCAGAACCAACACCAACAATTTTGGATGACCCAATCATGGGGCCCTCTTCAGTTACAGATGGAAAGGCATGGGCCACCGGGCTGTTCAACCCACTGGCAGTATAAATACAGAGACTACTCCAAATGTGGGGACCACGTAGCCCCTAGACATTTAAGAAAGAAAGACTACAGAAAATCCCTTCCTATATGAACACGCTAGCTCAACTGTTCCACAACTGACTAAATAATGTCATAACTAACCTTTGCATAGAAAAATGAAAGAAGAGACAATCCGTTCTTCTTTTTTATATAGTGAAATGGATCAACTGTTTTGCTCCACTTGACAGCGTCCAGAACCTAGTTCCTGCACAGGATGTTTCTAAGCTCCCAGTCGTACTTCGCCCTGTAAAATGTAAACCTGAGCGGGTAAAAATGTAAACTATACCCCTCCATAATACAGAAAAAGATATAAAAAAGCACATCATCGGATCTTACCTAATATGCTCAGTTGAAAGCAACCCTCACGGGATGAGTGTGCCGGCGTTTAGTAAACTTGTCACGCTGGGTCACATGGGTGTGATGCGTCCCTGAATGACAAAACAACCAATCACTGAACTGTATATGTATCTTACAAATACTGCTTGTGGTCAAGATGATTCAGCAATACAAAGTCCCCATTGTCCATACGGTAGACTGGGGGTTGAATAGCTGAAACCCTGGTAGGTCTGGTATAAAAAGTGCAGACTATGCACCATGAAGGCAAAGAATAGTCAGCATCGCCTATTTAATAAACAAACCACCCTTGTCCCCTAGCTATCACACATGTGATAGCCTACATTGATCTCTAAGAGCTAAGATCACTCACCTTCAGCAATTGAAACATGTTGCCCTACTCCGAATCCCTTAGAAGGAGCCGTACGGCGACTCAGCTCCGGCGAACACCAACGCTGAATATTTGTTTTTTAATATATTGCATCATGTTGTTATTATAGTCAAGGGGATTCATGAGTTTGTTTCCTACCTTTCTTTTAGAATGTACCTCCTGAAGAAGACGTCACTATAATTAAATATTACGTCAAAACCGGTAGAGGATAAACATGGGATGAGGTCGTGGTCGAAGATTCTTGGGACCCATCTCATTTTTGGCCACCTTTATGACCTATTGTGGCCAAGCACATTCTCATTTACATTCTCTCTATTAATAATCCAATTGATGAATTATATGTCAGGATTGTTTTATAGATTATATACTTTACACCCATTGGTGTTTTGTATGAGTGGATTAATGGTTGATGGATGCTTGTGGATGTATGTGTGAACAACTGAATAGTATGAAATGTTTTATATAGATGTGTTCTTAAACGTTTTTTTTCCTGCTATGTAAATTGTCGCCATAAGTGCGGATTAAATCATGATTTAACGTATATATTTAAAATTGTATCAGGTCTAATAAAATCCCTTGATACCTACTCTCAAATTGAATCCTCTGGATGTTTTTCTGTGATCAATTGTTATAGTAATACCCTAACCCAGAGCGTGGGGTTCCCTGTGTCTTTCAGAAAACATAGTTATATATGATGTAAACAGTGATTTCACCATTTATGTCACCAGTGATGTAATAGTTGATGTAATTAATGATGCCACCAGTGATGCCATCAGGTTTGTCATCTGTGATGTCATCATTGTAGTCATAGGCTGCACAATAGGGGGATCAAAGTGAGGGTAGCTTTAGCTGAATTTCAGGGGTTTCGTTGCATAAGTTCTCACCTTAATGTCCCTGTAACTAAAGTTTTTCCCTTGAATTTCAAGGGTTTTGTTATTCCATAGATGTCTTCTGCACCACTGGCCATGGCCTTCGTGTGTGCCTACTGTATATTTTAGAACACTACCAGACCACTAGACATGACCTTTGGCCCTGCCCACTGTCCATTTTAAAACACTGCCAGACCACTAGGCTTTCTCTTCTACCCTTTCTCTCTAAAATTCTTGAATGGGCGCCTATACCTAGGTAACTCATTACCTGAGTTGTCATTCGCTCCTTCCCCCTTGCAGTCTGGTTTCCACCTGTCTCACTCCACTGAAACTGACCTTCTTCATGCTTCCATGATCCCCCTGCTTCTAATTCTCTAGTCACAGGTCGTCACTCTAAGCTTTCTTCTATTCTTATTCTTCTCAATCTATCTGCAGCGTTTGATACTGTGGATTATTCCCTCCTTATCTCTTCTCTTTACACTTTGGTTTTTCGGGGTCTGCCCCAACTGGTTCCGCTCCTATCTTTCGCAACAGACTTACTCTGTCACTTGGGCTGGACACTCTTCTTCGTCGCTCCCTGATCTTTATGGTGTTCCCCAAGGCTTAGTAATTGGCCCTCTCCCTTTTTATGTCTATTATGCTCCTCTCTCTGCTCTTATATCTTCTTTCCATCTCTCCTTTCATCTTTATGCTGATGACACCCAGACTTTTCTCTCCTTCTCTTCCTTTGATTCTGTCTTGCATTCCACTGTTTCAAACTGTCTTTTAGCTCATTTTCTACATCTCAATCCCTCAAACACTGAAGTTCTGTTCTTCCCTTCTACTATTTCTCCCAATCCACCCCCCTCTCTTTCCTTTCCTCCATCTACCCTTTCCTTTTCACTTTCAGCGCGCAATTTGGGCGTTCACTTTGATCTGTCCCTCTCTTTTTCCCTCCATATTTCCCCCATTGCCTATACATGCCGTTATGCTCTGTTTAACTTTCGTCGTGCGTGTGCTTAGCTTTCTTTTCGCACCACTAAACCTCTTCTCTTTTCCCTTGTCTTTTCTCGAATCGTCTTCAGTTCATCTTCATTGCTCGGTCTCCCTCCCTGTCATCTCGTCCCTCTTTGTTCTATTTATGATTCTTCCATTTGCCTTCTTTTCTCTTTACCCCTTCAGGCCTCAATTACATCTTCCCTACTTACAATCTCACTACTTACTTTTGAATCCTGTCTCTTGTATCACTTACTTTCAATTGTCTTCAAATGCACCCATGTCTGGCCCCTCTTTATCTTTCCTCTCTACTCTTGTTCCATGTCCCCTCACGCCCCTTTCGTTATCAGAATCAATTTCTCCTGACTGTTCCTAAGCCCCCTTGTGCCTTGTCTCATTTCCGTTCTTTTTCTCTTTTGGCTCCCAAACACTGAAAGCTCCTTTCCCTTTCACTTTGTTCCTCCTCATGTTCTTGTATTTTCCAGACTAATCTCAAAGCCGATCTTCTTTCGTCTTTAGCCTCTTAAAACTCTGTTTTTTTCTCTGCTGATGTAACTTCTACTCATTTGTATCAATTTGATTGTATTGTTTATTTTTGACTCTTATTGTACAGCGCCTTTGGCGAAAGGAGCTTTATAAATGTAATAAAAACAATACAATACTAGCCATGGCCTTAGGCCAGTGCCCTCCCTATATTGTAAAACACTTGCAACCCATCACTCAAAGACATTCATTAATCACAGACTCATTTCGACCTGTGTGGACAGTGGCATTTCTATATATATATCTATCTATATATATATATATATATATATATATATATATATATATATATATATATATATATATATATATATGTATATAGATTTCTGAGGCTTGTGGAATCTGCTTAGATCACATGCTGGGCATAGGCCGACATCTAGTGGAAGCTGCGGAGTATTACAGTTTGTTTTTCGAAACTCGAAAATTGGGCGTCGACACAGGGCGTGCCAGTAATACTATCCCTAGTGTGACGTCCACTGTACCCATGATCGCTCACGCGTCTAGGACCCTCAGATTGTTTTTTTCCACCAGGCTGGTCGGAAGCACTGAGTGGAGTTACCTGACTTAGTCAGATTTTGCTAATATTGTTATATATTTCCCCGTTTACTCCACCTCTACGTCGAGTCTCCGAACATCGACACTCGACGCCGGATCGGAGGAAATTCAACCGTCGGACTACAGCGACGGATTTGGGCCTCGGCCCTGCAAGTAGGGAGAGTGGGGGGTGGCACATATCCTACACTCTGTTTAATATAGGTACATTACTTATATTCCTACACTCCCAGCCCGCTGCCATACGGTGCGTATGGAGGGTACCCCCTTTCAATTTTGCCCCAAGTGCAACCGCAAGTATCCTTGGGTTGACAGACACGCCACGTGTAACCTCTGCTTGCCGAGGGATCACCCCGAGGCGAATTGCAGAGCATGCAGTCGGTTTAAACCGAAGACCCTTAAGGACCGTTCGACAAAGCGTTGGGCCCACCACGCCAGGCGACAAGAGGCCATGGCTGCGGAGGGTGCCTTCAGCGATGGCAGCAACGCCGTACTTTCGGACGGCGAGGGCAATGTGGCGTCAATGGACAGCCAAGCGCAAGTCCCCGACCTCGGAAGGTTGTCCGGCAGGGCAGCTATGGGGAAGACCCCCGGCGACACGAGCGCTATCCACACCACTTCCAGCCAACAGAAGTCTAACCGAAACTCGACGCGCACGTCGGGTTCTTGGGAAGAGGCACGTAGAGAACGGTCCACCGAGTCAGTGTCCTCTGGGCGTTCGCGTTCGAGATCGCCTCATGACACAAAGCAACCCTCCACTGTTGCTAAAAGTGCCTCATTCCCCTTAGTGACTGAGGTTAGGTCGTCGGAGGACGACGCCAACCTCTACCCCCAAGCCGCACTCCAGGAGTCGGTGTCTACAGGCAGCGGCAAGGCTGCTATCGACTCCCTTACACTCTCCAGAGACAGGGACTCTACCCTCGAATTTCGACGCCAGGCATCGAAAAGCTCTGATAGGGCCCAAAAGTCGGGGAAGCACTCTTCCACCCACGGGAGGGGGGAAAACAACGAAGTAAGCAGTCCCAGCCTACTTCCTCTCCTAAACTACATTCTACTCCACCTAAACAGACGGACAAGTCTCAGACCCCTGTCCTTAAGGCCCCTGTTCAAGCCAGTAGGTCTAGCCAGGACAAATCTTGATCTGTTGTCCCTAAGACCCCTGTTCAAACCAGTAGGTCTAGTCAGGATAAGACAGAGAAAGCACTCCAGGAAAGAGTTATTCCCAGTTCAAAGGAATGGTCCAGTGAGGACATAGACAGAGTAATGTCAAGGATGTCATCATTGGCAGATTTCTATGCCAAGAACCCGGAACACTTTCTCTCTTATACACCAGAAGGGTCAACTCCCTCAGGCTCAAAGGATCCAATACCCCCAAGTAGGAAGTCCCGGGGTGAAGCACCAACTCTAGCTTCAAACCCCTTCTATATACAGCCCTATTCTCAATACCAGGAAGATCCATCCTTTGTTGAGGATCCAGACGTGGGCATGTTCGAAGAACAAACTGGGACAGGCTATTACGGGGATGAAGAGGACCAAGAGGAGGAGGAGGAAGAGGACGGCCCAGATACATACAGGGTAGATTCCCCAGTAGAGAAAGAGCCCGCGGTTACCGACTCCCCGGTCGACAACCAACCTCTCCTGAATGAGGTCCTGTCCAGAGCGGCACAGCACTTCCACATTTACACCCAAGGTGCTCAGGAAGAGAGGGACTTTGCAGAGGAACTGGTGGGAGAGAAGAGACCTGTTGCTCAGGCCATCCCTATCCTTAAGTCAATACAAAGGAGGATAGACCCTTCCCTAGTTAACCCCAATCTCACTAGGGCAGTAAACCCCAGAATTGAAAAGCTTTTCAGGGCAGCCCAATCTGACCCACTATACATAAGGGGACATCTCAAACCGGACTCCCTGGTTGTTACAAACACCCGTAAGAGGGCGGGAACACCCTTGTCATCGTCCGAAGCTCCACCCGACAAGGAGAGCAAGAAGATTTATGGCTTGGGCAGGAAAGTAGCCTCCACTTCCGCCTACCAGGCAAGGATTGCAAACTCCACCACCCTGCTGGCTAGTTACAACTGCCATCAATGGGAAGACGTCGCGGCTCTCATAGACTCTGCCCCAGAACCCTTAAAAAGCCAATTGGCACGAGTTTCGGCCGAGGGGAGAGCCGTATCAGGTTGCATTTTAAAATCAACCTTTGATGCCGCGGATAACACCGGCAGATTAATTGCTGAAAGCACAGTCATCAAGAGGCATGCTTGGCTACGGCAGTCTGGTTTCAAGGCCGAGACCCAAGCATCATTGATAGATAAGCAGGTGGAGCCGGATCTATTGTTTGGAAAGGCGGTCGACGACGCACTAAAGAATGCCAAGGACGAGTATGAGACACTCAAGTCCCTAGGGCAACTAACTAACAAACCCCCTAACCAGAGAGGGAATGGCAATTTTCGTCGGCCTCGCAGACAAAACTCCCAAAGAGGCTCTAACTATTTCCAAGGCCAGGGTACTACATGGAACACTAACCAGCAGTCTACCCAGTATTATGGCAGGGGTAACAAAAGAGGTTGTGGTAGGGGTAGAGGCAGTCCCAATAAGGGAGGGGGCACGCCTCGACCAAAACAGTGACGCTCCGTTCAGGGTCCCTTCTCACGCATCCCCAGTATGGGGACGCATTTCCATCTTCACCCAAGCTTGGGAAGGGATCACATCAGACAGATGGGTGCTGTCCACAGTGTCCGCAGGATACTGCATAGAACTCCTAGAGCGTCCCCGAAACCACCCTCCACGACAAAGAATACACTCCTTAGACCACCAGAAGATCCTACTCGAAGAGATCGAAATACTTCCCGCAAAGGACGCGATAGAACTCGTCCCGGGACACCAGGTAAACAAAGGTATTTATTCAACTTACTTCCTTGTGCCAAAAAAAGATTTGACAATGCGCCCAGTATTGGACTTACAGCCTGCAAACAAGTATGTCAAGCCCCAAAAATTTCGCATGACTACTCTCCAAGAGGTAATTCCCCTCCTAAAAAAGGGGGATTACATGGCAACATTGGATATGAAAGATGCCTATTTTCATATTTCCATGTTCCCAGCGCACAGAAAATATCTGCGCCTCAAGGTGGACAGTCAGCACTACCAGTTCAAGGTACTGCCCTTCGGGATAGCCTCGGCTCCAAGGGTATTCACCAAGGTACTGGCGGTGGCGGCGGCACACCTACGCAGGGAGGCAATCCCAGTGTACCCTTATCTGGACGACTGGCTCATCACGGGGGAGACCCCAGTAATTTGCAGGATAAACATTCAAAGGACTATCGACCTCCTCTTCGAATTGGGCTTCTCCATAAACAAGAAAAAATCAAGTCTGGTGCCCAGCACCTCCAAGCAGTTCCTAGGAGCTGTTCTAAATACTCACGAGGGGTTGGCTTTTCCTTCAGAGGAAAGAATTTGGAATATACTACTGCAAATTCCGCAATATCAAACCGGTCGCCAGATAACAGTACGCAAAGCAATGCGTTTACTGGGCATGATGGCGTCATGTATTTACCTGGTCCCCCACGCGCGCCTGCGCATGCGTCCCATGCAAGAATGGTTGGCGAAACTGTGGTCTCAGGCAAGTGGTCACTGGGACGATCTAGTGGTCGTTTCGCAAACACTTGTACAAAGCCTCACTGGTGGACAAGAGACAATCTATCCAAGGGGAAACCCTTTTACGATCCCGAGATACAGGCGGTAGTCACGACGGGCATATGCCTGACAGGATGGGGAGCTCACCATCTCCACCACACAGCTCAGGGTCTCTGGTCTCACACAGTGGCCAAGAATCACATCAACCTGCTAGAGCTTCTGGCAGTTTTCAGAGCACTTCAAGCATTCGAGCCCCACCTATTGAACCTGACGGTGCAGATCCAGACGGACAGCACGACAGCCATCTTATACCTGAACAAGCAAGGAGGGACTCGTTCGCCAAATCTGTCCAGACTTGCCCAGAAAATTTGGATATGGGCACTCAGACGGAACATCTTTCTGTCATCTCAACATGTTCCAGGGGATCTCAATTCTCTAGCGGACGCTTTGAGCAGAGATCCCCTTCCGAAGGAACACGAATGGTGTCTACACAGAGATATCGTAGAAGATCTCTTCTCTCAGTGGGGTTTCCCCCCTATAGACCTATTCGCCACAAGCGAAAACAGACAGTGCCCAGGATTCGCATCCAGGTTTCCCCAACCAGACTCCCTGGGGAACGCCCTGTGGATGAACTGGTCAGGGATGTTTGCGTACGCTTTTCCACCAACTCCTCTCATCAGGAAGGTGGTGAACAAGATGAACAGAGAGTCGATGACGCTCGTCCTAGTTGCTGCCATGTGGGCAAGACAACCGTGGTTTCCACACCTACGCAGACTCTCGGTGTGCAATCCCATCAAACTCCTGGGCTGGTACAACCTTTTGTCCCAGCACCAAGGTCAGAAGGTGCATCCTCAACCCAACTCCATGAACCTAGCAGCATGGCTCCTGAGGTCATAGAGTTTGGACATCTCAATTTACCACAGAGGTGTATGGACATCCTAAAAGAGTCTAGGAAACCGAACACGAGGCATTGCTACTTCGACAAATGGAAGAGATTCGTTATCTGGTGCCAGTATAAACAAATCAACCCAGTTGATTGCACTCCTTCCACAATTGTGACATACATGCTCCACCTGCTGGACGCAGGGTGGGTTTTCAACTCACTAAAGGTCCACCTGGCAGCACTGGCAGCGTACACCACCTCACATAGCAAGGTGTCGTGGTGGAAGGTACCCGTGGTTAAAGCCTTCATGGAGGGAGTAAAGAGACTTCATCCTCCTATATCTAACCCACCACCAGGATGGGACCTGAACGTGGTGCTATCTAAACTCATGGGACCCCCATTCGAGCCCATGCATAAGACAAGTCTCAAACACCTGACCTATAAGACTGCCTTCTTACTAGCCATTACATCCATAAGAAGGGTCAATGAAATTCAGGCTCTGTCAGTGCAGGATCCTTTCTTTACTATTCATAAGGATAAGCTGGTTTTACGGACACACCCTAGGTTCTCACCTAAGTTTATTTCCAAATTCCATGTAAACCAGTCCATCAAGCTTCCGGCTTTCTTCCAAAACCCACAAAGCTTGGCTGAGGTTAAACTACACACCCTAGATGTGCGTAGGGCGGTCCTTTACTACGTAAACAAGACCAGACCGCTTAGGAAAACAAATCAACTGTTTGTCTCCGTAGCCACAGGCAAAGAGGGAGATCGCGTCTCTAAGAGTGCCATCTCCAAGTGGATTGTCAACTGTATCCAGTTGTGTTACTCTCTTTCTGACAAAACTTTGCCTTTTACGCCCAGAGCCCACTCGACAAGAGGCATTGGGGCCACTCTGGCTTTCATTGCAAATGTTCCCCTTGACACCATTTGCAAAGCAGCTACTTGGAGCTCTATCCACACTTTTACTCAGCACTACTGCATTGACACCCATTCCAAGACAGATACTCAAGTGGGACAAGCGGTTCTAAGACATTTATTTGCTCATGACCCTTCTCAAATCCCACCTCCTTCTAACACTGCTCGCTAATCTATGCACAGCATGTGATCTAAGCAGATTCCACAAGCCTCAGAAGGGATACATTACTCACCGTAATCGTATTTCTGATGCTTGTATCTGCTTAGATTCACATGCGACCCACCCTTCCTCCCCTCTGAGAGAAGGTGCATGGATGCTTGTAGTCTTGTTTTATCTTATCTATCTTCTATCTGCTTGGATCATATGTACTCACGCTACTCCTCATGCTACCTCATGTCAGAAAAAATACAATCTGAGGGTCCTAGACGCGTGAGGGATCATGGGTACAGTGGACATCACACAAGGGATAGTATTACTGGCACGCCTTGTGCCGACGCCCAATTTTCGAGTTTCGAAAAACAAACTGTAATACTCCGCAGCTTCCACTAGATCACTAGATCTCGGCCTATGCACAGCATGTGAATCTAAGCAGATACAAGCATCAGAAATACGATTACAGTGAGTAATGTATCATATATATATATATATATATATATATATATATATATATATATATATATATATCCGTGTCAGGCTTTGAGAACTCACAATTTTGTAGGCAATGTGCAGTGAAATTAAATTATTTGCCAAGGATCACACACTGGTTAAGCAGTGTGCTACACGCCTCTTGCTTTCATGCCAGACTCTTGGTGACTGTTGTGATACATTGCACAACCCCAATTAACTGCATTTAAGCAGCACCAAAAAGGGAAAAAATGACCGGTTGCAACAATAACATATGCCCAGGTACTTTTTCCCCCCAAAGCGAAAATCAAAAGCTGGCACTCATGAATATACGCACAGTAAGTGAACATATATCTTAAATATAGTAAATGAAATGTAGCTCAATTGACCTTCCCCTTAGAAGAAATTGCCCAAGACAAAATCAAATTGGAATTTAAAAAAAGTAATGAACACCAGAGAAATAACCAAAGAGAGGAAATGTTGCAACAAATATGATGGCAAATTATAAGCAATCTGTAGTAAAATATTCCCTGGACAGCTACAGTGACGTTGTGGGTGAAAAATCACTGGGACACGATAGGCATACAGGATTTCCATCCACGCAGTAACTGGGAACAACTCTGCTTAGCTTCAAAGCTAGGACGGGAAAGGCTCTGTGGACACTGCAGGTACGGGTACTATGCCCGGGTCCTGGACAAATTCCATGCTACAGGCGTTGCCTACTAGGAATCAGGACAGGGCATGCCCAATCATGGTAGGATTGTCACAAGGCCAATATAACCGTTTTTTTGTTGTTCCACTTTTGTGAATCCCATGTTCACCCTTCTCCCACCCACCCCCTATCTTGCCTTGTGGCGCCGGGAAACACTTATGTATAGGCACCATACAAATGTCTAAATAAATAAAACAATAAATGCCCTTAAGGTTCTGCAGTTAGGGCGCTGGGGCCAGGGAATGGACAACGGCCGTGCCTCGGACACAGTGCTCTGTGGCTACGGCTGCATGCCATACACAATGACAGAAGCAGTCTGCCCCTAATGGGTGATAGAGTGGTCCCAAACCCTTCATAAATAAGGTTTAAAGACCCAAGACTGTGACATGCACAGCGCCCATGTTGGGGCCACCTCTATTCGCGGGTAGCGGACATCTATGCTCTGGCAGGGCAGCACAAGTGTCAGGAATCAGGGGTGGAAGTTATGGAACCGCTGGCGGCACTAGCTAGCGGTTACCTCGCTCTAGTCCTCATCCAATATGGCGGAGAACCGCTGGCGGCACTAGCTAGCGGTTACCTCGCTCTAGTCCTCATCCAATATGGCGGAGGACTCTATAAGTACTGACTCCGCCTCCCTGTGCGGTGCGTTGTATCTGTGTTTGCTTCTCGCACTCTAACGCTCCGTTGCTCTCTAGTATTTTCCCTTCCATTTGGACGTCCTTAGCCGCCTCCAACTTTATCCAATCTAGTACAACCTTAGTTTCTCGCTGCATTTCCTTCTTTCGTATTCTTAGGGTTCACGGCGTGTACTCCGCTGTTTCACCGCTTCGGTGACTTGCTGTCTTGCTTACCTGGATTCTTGGCTCCTCCTACTTCTCTGCTCGACATCTCACCGTTCCTTCCTTGCTGCCTGCAGCCTTCTCTGTGCGCGGCACTCTTTTGCACTGTTTACTACTTACCTTTGCCGCCCGGTACATCTAACCTTGCGGCACTCCCTTCCTGTATCTGGTTTATTTATTACTCGGCGGTATCTGCCATCTATTCCTTCCACTGGGTATTTCATTTCGGGTTTCCTTCTTAGGCCATTTGTTCTCCTTTCCTTCCAATTTTTCGTCTATTATCCTGCTACTTACTTACGATTTCCTTGTTGCTATCGAAGGATTCTACTTGCAAGTCTTATTCTGAGCCCTGTCTGGAAGCTGGTCGCGGACATCTGGTTACTTCCAGTCAGCCTTCGCTATCCACCTTTCTTCCAACGGCCTGGGTTATCAAGGACTGCCTCACCTCCTACCATCAAGACCTACAGGGTTTTTTCTGCTTTGGCTTTTTCCCTGAAAGTGAGGCTGGCCCCACTGGAGGCACCCAAGACAGGTTCCCACTACTGTCACGGTGGCCTCTGGAGGGGATAGACCTTATCTCCGCGAAAAGAAGGTCCGGATTTATAAGGAGGAGTCATCTAGCAACAAGAAGAAGAAGCTTCCAAAGAAGAAGAAACCGCTCCAGGATCTATCCTCTGAAGAATCCGGTGAGGAGATAGGGGAGGTGGGACCGACGTCTGACAACAAGCCCATCAAGCTCCCATCTGTTGCGCGTCACCGCCAGTGTCTGGTCACAAGTGGGCGCCTGAATGCCTGCTGTCCCTAGAGTCACAGTGTGTCACTACCAGGCACCAGTGTTTAGGGGACCAGAGTGTCACTTGGGTCATCTGAAATTCAGAGCCCTAGAATGCATAGGATACCCCATGCCAAGGCTCTGAGCCCTCATGGCGTTCATGGTGTCTGGGCAGGGATAAGACTCTCGTGCTGCTCCTGCCTGCTGTGATGAAGTCCCATTGGCGAAGCTTGGAAGTGGTACAAGAGGAACCCTGAAGGCTGGGAGCAGCCGTCCGGCAAGTGGTGCCAGCCTCAGAGGTAAGTGGTGCCAGGGTGCCAGCCCCAGAGGTGAAGTGGAAGGGGAACACATATGAACGCATACTAAAACATATGAACTGCACTTATTTCCTTCTAAACATGTGCAGGCGATAGCACTGGCCAACTGTACTGATTGTTTTTCGAAGCCATGCCCATGCTTGTGCAAGCATGTCATTGTCCCACACCAGATCATGGATCCCGCCTAATAGCCGTCTCCCAAACAGTTTAGAAGATAAGTCAATACAGGAAACCGGGTGATGGGCTCTCTGGCTGGTTCAAACCATCCCCCTGCGGTGGCATAATTGTTGGTTTCCACAATGGTGGACTGGGTCCCATTGCTAGTATGGCACTTAAAGCACACTTTCACTGGTTTCAAAGTGATGTTACTGATGCAATCCCAGAAAGACATGACCGAGCCCTCTGGGCTTTGACCAATATGTGTGCCTTCCTTGCAATACTAACTGCCTGAAGGGCAGCTGGAGACAGCTGTTTTTCTGAGAAGGATTTTCTGCCAAATGGATGACGGGGGGGGGGGGCAATGGCATATGTGTCACAGGGATCCGTTCTTCGAAGAGAAATACTCTGCACAGTGCATAGCGTAGAGAGGAGCAATCCTGTTAACAGGTGCCTTACAATGGCGGGGTACTCATCTGAATGCAACATGCACCTTATGCAGGGGAGGGGGGCGTTAACATATTGAGGGAAATTAAACGTTAATGAGGCAGCTACAAATAACCAATGCCAAAGGGCGCACTTATAAAGAGTTTATACAGAAACATACACTAGTATGGGGGCATATGCAGTGGGGGTTGTGTAACTGATACAGCTATATGCAGTGTAGTTGTTAAGAAACAGGAAATGTGCACGTACATATAATCGCATGCAGTCAATTACACCAGGAATAAGAAGGTCGACTACAGGAGAAGTGCTAATCCCCTTTAATCACAGGGGATAGTAGGTGCACTTCCATCATCTGCACCAAGAGTACTTACACCACTGCGTATGAGGTCTGAAAACGCAGTCATGTTGCGTGTCAGTGGGGGCAGAGAGCAGAAAGTGAGAGCAAGTGAGCAGTCGTGCAGGAGTGCTGCTCGTTTTTCCGCTGGTCATGTCTGGCGTTTCTGCAATCTACATGCTTTTCTGGGATACCTACATAGCCCAGGCCATAGTGCGGAGAGCATGCAGGGCTTTGAGCAGAAAGTGGGAGCAAGCGAGCAGTCGTGCAGGAGTGCTGCTCATTCTTTTTCCCACTGGTCCCGTCTGGCGTTTCTGCAATCTACTTGCTTTTCTTGGATACCGACAAAGCCCAGCCCATAGCGCGGGAGAAGAAAGTGAGAGAAAGTGAGCAGTCGTGCAGTATTGCAGCTTGGCGGTCAGCGGATTGTTGCCAACTAAGGATTGCTCCAAGTACAAAAGGTATTGCATAAAATGAACCTGTAATTGTGTTTGTTTTCTTATTCCTCTACTTGGACGGCACGTGTGACATGGTGTACGGATTACGAAGTAATGTGAAGCGTAAGTGAAACAATTTTCCATGTACTAACAAAGCTATGTTAGCACAATTGAACCTTAAATCCTCTGAGGATAAGGGTGAGGAAAACTCTTGCAGCAAAATAAGCAAAATAACTCACATTGGCGCAGGTAGTGGCGGAGGGCAAAGGAGGAGCGGTAATTCCTCTGACCGCTTCAACGGAGGCCATCATGCCCCTGGGTATTGAGGTGCTGCAACTAGGAACACAGACTAAGGGGGCCCAGGATATGCAGATGCAGTCCCAGTGTAACGGTTTATTGAGAAGCCACCCTCAACACAGGGAGTCCCTTCCCTCCCCATTCAAGTGGTTATTCAACAAACTGTTTAACAGAATCTTTTTTTAGCCCTATCTCAGACACATATCATGCCCCTTGCACCCCTCTCCTCTGTGCTAACAACGAGCCAAGAACCAGGCCGGTGTATGGGAAATATATTGGTATTTATTTAAATTAACAGTAATAGAAATTAGCATGAAAGTATCGACAACACCACTTTATCCGTGGCCCAACACAATCGACTTCTCTCCATATAAATCGATCAAAAAAGTCAGTTAAAAAGAACACAATAACAATTTTAAACTTTCTGCCAATTTCACTCCACGAAATAATTACACTGATCAATAATATAATTTTGGCCAAACTTTTGGTTTGAAATAAACACAGTGTGATTTATTGCTTTGTTTTTCAGACCTCCCCTCACCCCCTTGCTTTTGTCTATGTTGGGAAGTCAGGGAGAACAATTTGAATGCTTTGGGGAATTTTGGATTTCAGAGCCCCCTTACTGAAAGGCTTGTGTTGTGGAAGCTGGATAAAAAGGTTGAATTGATTTAAGAACAAAGACACCCCTCTTCCTTAAGAAGTCAGGGTCGGCTAGACGACAAGGATTACCCAATTAAATTATAGGCTATAGTTTTCAGCGCACACTGGGAAGTGAGCTTTGTTCATTTCAAAATTAAAAGAAAATCACCCTGTAGGGTTCTGTCAAATGGGGAATTAATTAAATTCATATTTTTGGTTACATAGGCTAAGGTTCTACACAGTTTTATTACCTCCCACCCAGTACAAAGGGAAAGGATTCAAGTTAAGCAGACTCACCATACCTTTTGGTGTAAGCCACTGTTTAAGGGTCAGGAAAGCCAACAGCATCTCAGGACACTCTGGAAAGATAGTGCAGAGGTCCAGTCACTCCACTCTCAAAGATGGCCTCCCGCTCTCCACCAGAGGACCCAGTCTGCTTTGAGACCGTCCTAGAAATAGACAGCTCCACCCAGATGCACTCTCAGCAATCTCCTATGGTGTCTCCTTACAGCTATCAGAATGGTAAGTTTCATCAGCCTTCCTGATGGTCTGTCTCTTCTCTCTGTCCTCCTGTCTTTCTCTTTTTTCTGTCTCCCCGGTTTTTGTGTGTCTGTCTCCTGTCCTAGTGCATCCCCCTTGTATAACAGAAATGACATCACCAATTTACAATCTTGGGGAAGTACCCTGCAATAATCCCTGCCATTAGTATTGGCCAGTTACTCCTCTCCCTCCTCCCAACCCCACTTCCAAGTCAAGATGGGTTTAGGGGTTTGGAGCAACATATGTCTATTCCCATTTGTCATTATCCTTTGTTCTCCTTTCAACTTTTTGGCAAAAACTAGTTATGTATCACAACTTCATAATTTTACTAGCAACTGCTATACTAAACATATTTTCTGTTTTAGCTGATCATGGAGAATCAGATAAGCCGACCGCCAAATTTGTACGATGTAGCACGGCCATGTGGCACATTTGTGCCATTTCCATAAAAAGTACAACAGTTATGAAGATGGAAGTTATTAAGCACAACCCTAATTACATTTTCAACCTTTTCACCACCTCACACATTTGGAACATGTTCAGATCAGCCAGAAACCTAGTCTAACTGGCCATTACAGTTCCCAGAGTCACAGGTAGATGCATTTTATATCCCCAAAATCGTCATAAAAAATGCTACCAAAATGAAATCAATCCACAGTATGGTTGCTGCGAAAACGGCCTAAATGAAAATAGTCCTTTTAAATTAATTGTGAATGCTCATGTTCAGCAAATGGGAGGTTTGCTTCATCCAGCACAGCCATCTGTCTCCCTTGGCCAACCTGTGACCAGAGGTTTTTTATGAGTCTCTTTGAAGTTGGTAGTTTGTTGTTTGAAGTGGGTGCCTCCATTTTCACACATATAAGTCGTGCTTCAGCCAAGGGTGAATTTCATTGAAGCCGCTGCTTTTAGAGCCAGCAAATCTGGACAACACTGGGCTTTCAACACCCTCAGCAGCACATTTTACATAATATACATTTCTTTTGTCAACCCACACATGATGTTTTCTTTTCCTAACATTTTTCTGTGAACAGTGATATTTATTTTCCAATTTTGCTTTTTAAAGCTGTTTTTATTTGCACACACATGTGCAGGCCGTTTTTGCTTTCAATGTTTAAAAATCCTGTTTTCTATGTCTAGGGATCTTTGATTCCTCCTTCTTTTGTAAATTAAACTGCTGCTTATCCATCGGTTGTGACAGGTAGCCCCCTTTCCACATTGCTCTTTAACTTTACTTGAAAAACAAAAGCCCGGCCGTTTTTGTTTCAGTTTTTAAATGCCTGCCATTCATGTGAAAGGGACTTCGGTTTGGGACCTTTAAATGCACCCCACACCAGCCAGCAACACATATTGGACTGGAGACATCGGGGGCTCCTGTTCGCTGGAGCATATTGATCTGGCAGACTTGATCGATTGCCTGGACAGAGACTTAATTTCTGATGTGTCAATAATGACACGCTTAATCTCACATGAACTTGCCAAAAGAGTGCGGCTATCGCAAGATGGGCATACCTCTGGTTCTTTTTCTTGGGACGGCAGGGAGGAGGTGGCGTGGCATAAGATGACTCGAAAAGGATCAGTGATATCCTCCCCCATTCTGTACACTAATGTTGGGCAAACAGAGGCAGTACTACATAATGGGGCCCCATCGGTTCTAATGAAAGATCATGAAGGCTATATATAGGATTCATGCAAATTTGACCATGGATCTCCCACACTGATTGGGAATAGGGTACAGTTAGTTGTGGATGAGATCCAGGGGGAACAAGTCATTGATGTCTTTTTGTTCCCAGTCCTATCACGGATCCGCAATTACATGGGCAAAGGACAAGACATGATGTAATATGAGCTACATGATGTTCCCTTAACGTTAAAAGATCTATGCACTAAAATGCACTTTGTGTTACTCACCGGACGGGAAGTATACCAAATCGGTGGCCGGAAGACACAGGACTGAACTATTGATTGAAGAGCTAGGTCGGGGCCTCCAACCTAGCCTCCTCTCTGTGAGGGCACAAGACCTTTTTAACGATATGACCCTCTGCTGGGTAGGACCAGGCAGTGGGACTGATCGCTCAAAAGGGCGGGGAGGACACGCCGCCAAGAACCCAGCTGTAAAGGAAAAACAAGAGGTGAGCAATTGGAAATTTAAGAAAGATCCCTTTCCCTCGATACTTCTTTCTAGTAGTACCTGAGCTATGCCCTCCCCTTGTTTCAAGGCAACCGGAACCACCTACAAGTAAGAGAGGAGAATGTAACCTATCCTGACTATAGTGGTCGATTAGCTAAGGAATATGGATAATCATACAACAGAAAACCCTTACCACTGATGTGCTGTTGAGTCTGTGTTGTCCCAAAGAGTTCATAAAACGGAAGTGCAAAATAACAAATGGGTAGGTTAGTTAGGGAACTGAACCCGGGCGGAACGAGGGCCGCACTAGAGTCGGGTAGGTGCACTATCCGCAAAGCGTCCCTGTGCACTACTGAAGAATGTCCAATGGAAGTCTGATTGTGGAGAGGATGTTAACAGCAACAATAAGGGACACAATTGAGTTGGAGTATTGCAGGTGATATAGTTCAGCGGCAAGGTACAATGAGTACAGGAGATATGCTTGTTAGCAAGTGGTGAAAAGAAGAGTCTTACCGATGCCGTGATCACAAGGTTCCAAAAAGCGGCAGGCAAAAGCAGTCTGTGAAGGAGGAAACAGGTCTGGTACACGGGTAAGTAGTTTTCCAAAAAGCGGCAGGCAAAAGCAGTCCGTGAAGGAGGAAACAGGTCTGGTACACGGGTAAGTAGTTTTCCAAAAAAGCGGCAGGCAAAAGCAGTCCGTGAAGAAGGAAACAGGTCTGGTACACAGGTAAGTAAAGTAGGATTGAAGACGGAACTTCTAAATACCGGGATGCAACTTTAATCAGAAGCAGCGTTTCGCCCGGTTCCGAGGTTTAAATCGGGAAGGAGAAGGCGGAACTGGACGAAACCGAGGTTCACGCATCATCGCCTCTCAGCTGACAGCGGGAGGCGGAAGGCTGGGAATCGTAGTCCAACCTGCCGCAGAGTGCTGCGGAGTGAGCCGAAGCCACTATTTTCCAGGGCAGTTGCCAGTGGGCGTAGAATGGGTTTGCAATATGACGCATACCCTTACGGAGGGCAATAACCTTCCTCCGGGCCTGCCGAGGCGTAACACTTTGTGGAAGGATTTATCATGGCCTGAGGTAGACCATTAATCACACTGGAGGTGGGAAGGCCTTCCTGTCGTGTGGTAGAATCTACAGAGTGTGAATGCGTAAAGGGGGCTCCGTGTTCAGATAAAGGCCTCCTAGACTTTGACAGCAGAGGTCTTTCCAATGAATGGGATAAATGTGATGAATGAGATGGCAAAACCTACGTGGGAATCACTGCACGAGTCAAATATGAGTAACTCTGAAGCTGCAGAGGTTGAAGCATGTATATCGGAGACGATCAGTGGGTAGAGGCTCCAGTTGTTCATTTGGATCAAAAGTCTACCCATTATGAGACTGTTAAACAAAAGGTCATGAATAAAAACAACAAGAAGTCGAAAAATTGCTAAAATGTGCCCAAATATTGCAATAAGGGATCACAGAAGTTCTTGCGCTCTTTGACAAATCCGCTAGTTGCAGTCATACTGGATGAAGGAGAAGGGGTTGTAGCACCTCCCTTTGCCAATGATAAATCGGGGACTTCTAATATGAAAATGAAAGAGGAAGAGCCGGATTCTCCGGCGTTTGATTGTACTGTAGCTGAAGACTCTAAACTGCAGCTAAAAACAACAAAAAATATACTCTTTGCTCCTATTAAAGTTAAAGGAGCCATTATGAACTTCTTAAAACCCAGACAAATATTGGAGTCAAATAGCTTGATGGAGCTAAGTATATTAACGACCATTCGGTTCAATCGGAAGAAGATCTGAATAGCTTAATTGACCTTCTAAATAAGGAGGTGGTTTTAGACTTGGGACATCCAACTAAGTAATCAAGTGTTGAGCTGCGTGGCTATAGATCAGTCTAAATTGGTGCCTACAAAGCAACCTTTTATCCCGGCCCAGAAAAAACAGCCTTTAACTGACAGAGCCTACCCGGTATTCCTTTCTCTTGAAGAAAAAAGGAATAAGTCTGTGCACAAGCACAAGTGACTAAATTTGCTACACCATTAAAAGAGCATTCATCACAGACTACAGTCAAAAATCCCTTTAGGCTGCCAACTAAGATATCAACTGAGTGTAAAGGGGGAGCATCAAATCTTCAAACTGAAACTCCTGAAAAGGGGGGTGCTCTCCACTATATCCAACTGGAAAGCCAGATCAAAGTAAGGGTTCAGATACCCTCTAAATAGACAACATATGTTGACACTCTTTGGAGAAATCCAGAGTCTAAAATTAATATCATCTAAGGATTTGGCACAAGTGCAGGTCACAGATAATCTAAGAGTGGACTTTGTAAGACTTGTTTTTTTTCTCTCATTTTGTGAAGAACATCATCTTGGCTAAGACATTGGGCCTCATTACAAGTTTGGCGGTAGCCTTGCCGGTAAAACCGGCAGGCTGCAGCCAAACTTGCAATTTTTTCCGGCGCCCGCAAATGGGCAATTACCGGGTCATTACAGCCCTGACGGACCCGGTAATTGCCCATTCAGAATGGTGCCGGTGCATCTGACATGCTCTGCTCGTGGGTGCCAGTACATTGTTTCATTGAACACACAAGGTTTTAATCATCTATGTCGAAATCATGATTTATGGCTAGTGGGAGATTTAATTTGTTTGCAAGAAACCTGGCTGCTTGACATGCTGATGCTTGATGGCTTTGAGTTGTGCTATGAGCCGGCTAAAAGGGGGGTTAAAGGGCAGACTTTTGGGGGGCTACTGTGTGCAATACGTTTAGACACCAAATTAAAATGGAAAATATATCCCTTGATAGAACAGACATACTGGGGGATACATTTCTTTGGTGGTTGCAGAGAGATCCGTTCAAAGACTGTGCAATTTACTTAATCTATACTATAACCCCAATGCTACGGGCCTCACTGATTTTTGTTTTGCATGCTATTTCACTGGTTTTGGAAAGGCATGTCCCAGAGGTGGGAACCAGTATACTGTTGGCTGGTGATTTTAATAGTGAATGCCTAGACGAAAGGTAATACAAAATGATAGGTGCACGAAAAGCCTTAGGGAGTTCAAGCCTTAGAGTGAAAATCATTTGAGTGGAACTTGATGAATGGGAAATGTGCTTATAAAATGGTAATCTCGCAGGGAATATTCCTGCGTGATATACATGGACCAATAATGACACACACTCCACCATAGATTATATTTTTGTTTCTAGTGATCTGAGTAATGCCTGTAGAAGATTAGAAGTGGCAAACCTTGAAGGCAGCAACCATAATCAAGGGATATTGACTATGTTATGGAACAATTCGGTAGAACAGAAGACCCCTAGAAGTGGAAAAAAGGCAGAGAGACTGCCCTGCAATATGGCGTCCATCGATGGCACTTACATTTAATGCACGTATAGGAGACTGCTGGCGGGAAGGATCGTTTTCTTGTGTTGACCCGGCAGACTTTGAACCCTTGGTATAATGGCTTCTGGGAGGCTTGACCTCGGTCAACCGCTTAAAGCAGGATTTCATTAGACAGTCAAATATCCATAAATCTGATGAGTTGATGCACCAAAAGAAAAAGGTGCTTAGGAGACAGATAAGGTGTGCTAAGAGGGCTGGAATATTAGGCGTTTTGTTGGTGAAAATATAAAAAAAATGCCTATTTTTGACCCTTGGTCAAAGGGGGTGAATTATCTAAAATATCGGAAGGATGTAGAATCCATGTTGCATTGTCTGTATAACAGAGATGGTTCTCAGTTCTGGGCATTGTTGAAGACAACTGCACAGTAGAATTATATGCAAGCCCAACCAATTTCTGGTAGGATCGGGGAATCATATTTTGGGAACTTATATTCTGAGGGTAGTAGTCAATCCACTTTGCCCTTAGGACAAAACCAGAATCCAAATAGTAGGGTATGCTGAAACATTTTGGACATAGATCGTGAAGGCACGGAATGTACAATTAACAAGGCCAAAAGTTTGAATGCCCCATGCCCTGATGGGCTTTCTAACCTTATGGTAAAAATTGCATCAGAAATGTGGTCAAATGTCCTTTTAGAATAATTTTTAAACATTATTGATCAACGCATTATACCACCTTCATGGAGCGATGCAATAATAATAGTGGTCTTCAAAAGTGGGGGGCTTAATCCCGCCAATTATTACCCAATTTTGCTATTGCATGCTGCCCATACAATTTTTGCATCCTTTATATTTAGGAGACTCCAATCTTGGGCAGACTTATCCCAATGTCAGGATATTTATCAATCCGGGTTCAAGCGAGGTGCAAATACCTCACTAAATTGTCTGGTGATCAAATTACTGATGAAACAATCAACAGTAGCACAAAGACATCTTTATTTGGCCTTCCTTGATTTTAGTAAGGCCTTCGACTGTGTAATCAGAACCAGTTCTTGGGAGAAAATGAGGGCTTGGGGGTGTGCAGAATCCTTGCTGGCCATTCTAGAAGTGTTGGATCAGCGGGGAAGGGCTCTGTGTGGATCAATAGTAAGAGGGGACTTTGCCACTGCTGTGTGCTGGCACCCTTTCTTTTTAACATGCATATTTCAGGTTTGAGCACATGTTTACAGGGAGTTGGCACCAATCCATCTAAACTGGGCCCGGTCCCAATTAATTACTTACTGTATGCTGATGACATTGTACTGTTTGATTACACGCCCATTGGGCTGCAGATGTCATTGACTGCTGTATATGGTTATTTTTAAAAATAAGTGGGGAATTGAACATCTCTAAATCAAAATGTGGAATTGTGAACCCACCAAAGAAGGTTCTAAGGAAGAAAGTCTTAAAGTGGATTACAAGGAACAACAAATTGGAGGTTGGATCCAGTCTTAAATATTTTGGACTTTTAATTTCGGCTAAAGGCACTAAAAAGGTTTGGAAGGAGGTGCATAAAACTGCTGTCATGTCCTCTGCAGCACAATTTAGTCTTTTAGATAGGAAATTTAAGAGCTTTTCATTGAACCCTGTGCTAAAATTTCATAATCAAAAACTTGTACCAAACGTAACAAATGGTGCTGAGACTATTGACGTTGGGGCAGATTGGGAAAAGTTTGAGGCAAAGGTGTGGAAGAAGGTTTTTCTATTACCCCAGGGTACCCCATTGACTGCTATTAGACATGAGCTGGGCCTGATCTCACTGCGTATAGTTTGGAAACACCTGCAATTGTTTAGAGGTATGTTTTTACCTCTGTGCGGCACTGTCTGTAAAACGAAACGAGGTTTGGACGATTGGCTCTTGCAATACACTGACTTTATGGATTTTGTGCATTTCAATGTTAACATCCATAGAGTCATCGCAAGATGAGTTGACGATCCCTCATAAAAGAAAAAAAATCAAGGCGTTTGATTGGAGTCGGAACAGGGAAAGGCTGATGAATTAAAGTCTATGACCATTTCAGACTTGATGTCAGATCTTTTATTACAATGCCATTTTACCTGTTGAAGCACCCTTCTAGTAAATGCAGGGAGCAATACTGAGGATACCGTTCAATATGGTACCGACGAGTGATGTATTGGGGGCAAGGGCAAAAGTGGAAAAGAGGCCAGGATGTGTTGTTTCTCCAGTCAGGAAATTGAGACTCTACCGCATTTATTTATGGGATGTCTGGCCCTTGAAGATGTTCGAGTTCAGCTATTCGGTCATTATAGGGAAGAAAACAATGGTGCTCCTTCTTGGGAATGGTCTTGGTACCGTCTGCTCCCAAGTCTGGATGATGCCCTTTGTGTTGCTGCAATGAGAGGTCTGAATATGACCATCGACGATGGATCAATAGGGTTTTTAATTCTTATTTTTGCTCGTAAATGAAATATGTTTTATATAAGCGTTTAGTTGGATATATGATGAAATGTATGTTTTTAGGCAAAGTGTGTTTACTTTTCAGTGAGTTTAAACTTCAAATGTTTTAGTACGTACTTACGATTAATTTTAATAATCATTTTAAGGTTAGTGTTTTTAAGGTGATTTGACCGTTGGAATGTGGTATTATTCTTTTACTGATTTTGTTGTTTGTGTCGTGTGAAAAGTGTGTCTCAAACTATAACATTAAATAAATAAATAAATAAATAAGTAAATGGTGTGTGTCTTTCGTACGAATGTATGAGGCATATGTCAGATATGTGCGCTCAGAGCATTTCACCTAAGCAAGAACTGAGCAATGATATGCAGCGAAAGCCTCTAATTCATGAAAAAGAGCCATTCGTGGATATTCTAAGTGGGCCTACGGGCACTGGCCACGCCCATGAGCATATCATGTCCTGGGAGCTGCAACCAAACCTGCAAAGTACTCTTAACATTTCATCAGACGGGACTCCGCAGCCAACAGAGCGCCTCCTGCCACACTACATTGCCGGACTTGGCTCAGTAAAATGATCCCTCAGCATGCGTGGCTTGGCACATGTCAAAAGAAAGTTGGATGCTAAAAATAAAAAGAAGGTTGACGTGTATCAGTCCCACAAGTTTGTTCATCCATGAAGATCTAAGGTTGGCTTTATATCCAAAACGAATCAATCCCGTGCAGCTATATGTCTAAAAAATCAGCTGAAAACCGAATATAACTCATATTTAGGTTTATTAAATATTCATAAATATGACAATAGAAAAGGGACTTTAAAATGTACTGTAGTATTTATTTTAATTATTTATTTATGTTTGCCTTTATAGCAGCGCACAAAGCCCTTAGGCAGCTAGGCGCTAGTTACAGGCATTCAGACAATTCAAGCAGTTGCATCAGATAGGGTAATTTCGGTCATGAATGCGTCAGTCAAAGAGGTGTGTTTTTAGCTTCTTTCTGAAGGAGGGTTAGGAGGGTTCGGCACGAAGGTGGAGGGGTGAGTAGTAATCCATGGTTTTAGACGACATCCCAACACCCTGTTTCACTGAGTGCTCCCCACTTTATCATCGCTTACATTATTTTAAGAGAATTGCACATTAAGATGAAACGTACAGTTTGGCAACCTTGCGGAACACTTATTTAAGGAATATTTTCACTATATATCTTACTAACATATTCTGTCCTAAACCCAATAAAACATTTGCCTAAATAAATGCACCTTCACCAGCAGGTGTGGTACCTGTGAATAATCGACCTCCTGGTCATTGTGACCGGGACCAGGGAGCGATATCCCTAGGGCCTACAAGCTAACAACATCTGAAACTCCTAAGAACATATTCCAAGAACAAGATTCCCAGATCATTTGGAAGGAGCTAACAAAAAGGGTTATATATCCCAGAATTCACCTCTCTCAAAGGGAGAAAATCTGGCCCATATCCGGAAAACACAACGATAGATCCAGGGGGAGGAAGACCTCGATGAAAACCTAATCACCCAACAAAAGTGCCTCCCTCACCCTGAAGAGAAAAGTAATGGAAGAACCACACAGCTTCCCCAAGTTAACACCCGGGGTGACAGGGAAAAGCACTATTCTTCCCTTTGCAACAACCAGATACACGCAGAGGGCTCCACATCTACACACTGCAGGAAGACTTGAAAGGGAGACTCATGATTGTTCTACAGATGCAAGGCCGGTGGGAGGATAGTCTCCTTCAGCCACCTACCCTAATGAAATCCATTCACTACACACTCACACCACACAGAATGCATACAGAAACAGGTTCCCAAAGTCCCGGTACAGCAAAGGGATTTTAATGCACAAGCTAACCTGCCGGGTATAGGAGACGGCAGACTGGATTAGAAAAAGGGTCATTCTAGCATCCCGAAGGGGAGTGTGTCAAGGCCACATTATCATCACAGCAGCTTGCAGTTCCAGACAGGTAAGAAATACAAAATGGCAGCTGACTTCCTTTAAGACTTTTATCCCAGATTCAGAACTATAAAGCATCTCTGCCACTGAACATGCCCAGAAACCTGGCCTTTCCAGCCTCTTAGGAAGAAGCTATTCAGTCCAAGCCCTATAAAAAGGCAGGCAAGCTCTCAGGATAGCAGGGAAACGAAGTTTTGGAGTGCAGACTTAGCAAGTGGTAATAGTAGAGAGCTGGAGATCTATTGGAGGAGGTGGCAAGGACTGTGGAGTAGAGGAAGTCACCATCAGACGAGTGAAGTGAAGGAGAGGAAGACTGTAAAACATTTGAGAATGGAGAAAGGTGAAGTGAGAGAGAAAAGCCGGAGAATGGAAGAAGGTGGAGTGAAAGAAAAAACCTGGACAGTGGAGGGAGATGAAGTGAAAGAGAAAACCCAGAGAGAGGAGAAAGGTGGAGAGAAAGAGAAGACAAGGTCAGAGGAAGAAAATGGAATTTAAGAGACAATCTAAAGCGTGGAGGGCGGTCGAGAAAAAGAGAAAACCCAGAGAGTAGAGGAAGGTGGAGAGAAAGAAAAAACCCAGAGAATGGAGGAAGCTGTAAGAGGGGAAGACCAAGAAGAGAAGAGGGTGGAAAATATAGCTTACCCCAAGAAGAGTACAAGGTGGCTGAGGCACTGAAACCCAAAGACTGGGGTTGTGGCCGTGAAAAGGCAGAGGAAAAGTTTTTGAACGAGTCACCTTATCCCCAGAGAAGACAGAGGCTGTGGCCTGTGAACAGCCAGAGGCCATGGCCTAGAGGCTGTTGCAAAAAAGAAGGTGGAGAGAGAAAGGGGCAAATGCATGCCAAAGAGACAGTAGAAGCAGAAAATGTAGAAGTCCAGGCCAAAGAGAAAGTAAGAAGACAAAGGGATGAACCTCTGGCACAGGAAAAGGTACAGAAGGGAAAAGTGGAATCTCTGGCAAAGGAAAAGTTAGAAAAAGGGAAAACTGAACCCTTGACAAAGGAAAAGGCTGAGAAGAGAGCTAGTGTGCCAGTCATTATTATAGGAAGACAAACCAGACAAATGACTAACCCAGGGAGAAGGCAAGCTAGACGAGTGACTAACCCAGGGAGAAGGCAAGCTATATGAGTGACTAAACCAGGGAGAAGGCAAGCTAGACGAGTGACTAACCCAGGGAGAAGGCAAGTTCGACGAGTGACTAACCCAGGGAGAAGGCAAGCTAGATGAGTGACTAACACAGGGAGAAGGCAAGCTAGAAGAGTGACTAACCCAGGGAGAAGGCAAGCTAGACGAGTGACTAACCCAGGGAGAAGGCAAGTTCGACGAGTGACTAACCCAGGGAGAAGGCAAGCTAGATGAGTGACTAACACAGGGAGAAGGCAAGCTAGACGAGTGACTAACCCAGGGAGAAGGCAAGTTCGACGAGTGACTAACCCAGGGAGAAGGCAAGCTAGATGAGTGACTTACACAGGGAGAAGGCAAGCTAGACGAGTGACTAACCCAGGGAGAAGGCAAGCTATATGAGTGACTAAACCAGGGAGAAGGCAAGCTAGACGAGTGACTAACCCAGGGAGAAGGCAAGTTCGACGAGTGACTAACCCAGGGAGAAGGCAAGCTAGATGAGTGACTAACCCAGGGAGAAGGCAAGCTAGACGAGTGACTAACCCAGGGAGAAGGCAAGTTTGACGAGTGACTAACCCAGGGAGAAGGCAAGCTAGACGAGTGACTAACCCACGGACAAGGCAAGCAAGACAAGCGACTAACCCAGGGAGAAGGGAAGCTAGAAGAGTGACTAAGCCACCTTTCCAGGAAAGACTATGGGCCTCATTATAAGGGTGGCAGTATGAACTGTGCCGTTAAGGCATCGGCACCATTCATACCGTCCCACCGCATTACGAGTTCTGCTCACGGGTTCCTGACAGCCCGCCAGATCTTACCTGGCGGGCTGTGCGGCATCCGCGAGCATAAATCGTAATGCCGCCAGCACCATTATGAACGTTGCCGGCGCATCCATGCTCCCCATACCGCCACCCGCGAATGGGCAATTACCGGCCCATTCATCTTGTAATGGGCCGGTTATTGCCCAATCGCCGGAGGCGGTGCCATGCTCGTAATGAGGCCCTATCTCAACTAAGAGCCATCCTGACAAAGCAAATAAACCACCTCAAATGGCAACTCTTTTTATTTTGCATTTCTAATGACTTGCCACGTGCCCACCTCTGACCTCACATTCTTGTCAGTGAAAATGTTTCCAATAACATGGCCTATAATTAAAGAAACCACTCTCTTGTGTTTTGTTGCCTGCAAGAACTACGCGCAGTGAATCATAGCAACATGGCGCATTGCTATATAGGAGGCATTATGGTTGCTCTCGCCTGAGCTGGTGTTTATGGTTCCCCATCCATGATGCTTGTAATCAAGCTGCAAAGACAGCATTTGGGACTGATTCTTATTTCAGACATTCAAGGCAGTCCAAGCCTGGATTCAAGAAGCAGCAACATGTGGTCTATATAGAAGAGTGATGCTTGTGGGGTATAGATGACTGGATGCGCGTCTACGTACGGCTGACACCATTCCATGTTTTCAGGATGGCCACACAAAATACATTTGAACACAGTAAATCTAAATGGGAATTATTTCCATATCATCGGTAGTCCTGAAAACCTGGTAAGGTGGGGACTCTAAGGAACCCAACTGGGAGATCACTGCAAAATAATCACTGCTTATCAATTTAAATAATTACTCCACATGCATTAGGGTGGCCAGCCCTTTAATGCACAATATTATGAAATATGGCAGGGAAGGCAAAGTGAATGTCATGATTGCCCGCGTGAAGACGTATAGCCTGCGGTCTGTTTGCGCAAAGTCCTAACCTTAAACGTTCAGCAGCATACTAAATGATTTTAAAATAAAATTCGAATTTAAATAACACATAACGATTTCACATAACAGGGGCCCAAACGACAATCCTTCATTGCTTAATGCAACTCGTACCAAGGCCGCTTTCACAACCAAAGGCAATAGGGGGCAGCTCAAAAATACTTACTGAAATCGTGAGTCCGACCTTATCAGAACATGAGGCCTAGCAGCAAAGGTGCTTGACCCAATTGCAAGTGCACCTCACTATATCACCATTGGAAGGGAGGAGGGGTACAGGGATTAGAAGCAGCCAACCTCAGGTTGCCACAGATGTCCAGGTTTCTTCTGAGCAGTGCCTCCTCTGACGGGGTTCCTCTATTTCCACGATCTTTGCTTTCTCGGTCTGTCGGCCGCCATGCGTGGGGCCTTACTTCCTTCCGCCCGAGAGGGTCCATTATACCCAGAGGTTAATGGCTCTCCTCCTGCTGTTGCGGGCTCTAGGGGAGGAGGGAAGAGGATGGGTTGCCCGAGTGCTGCTGCCGCATTTAGCCTCCTTCTCGCTGCGACTCTCTGAAAGATTGATTTGGTATTGTGCTTGCATCTAGTGCACATACAACCCGCAGTACAGCTGCCTCCCAAGCAGAAGCAGAACAAGACTAGAGCCGCAAAGGATGCCGGGTATTTCCTGGGCATTTGCATGCCTCCTTTGATCTTCTTTTAGGTCTCCCTTTTTACATTTTCAAGTAGTTTCTTGCTTCCTTGGGATCAAATGTTCTCACTTAAAACCTTCGCCTGCAACCAACCTTCATTATTTTCCAGCGAAGAAATCACACCTGGGTAATATTACAGTGATGAAAACACTTTTTTGTCTACAGTTGAAAATAAGAAAATGAATGCCCAGCACTGTTTCTACGTGTAATATTGGGCCAATGCTGTCAAGAGGTTGCTTTTTACCTGTTAGTTTAACGGGCAGGCACTGATTGTAACATACTTTTGGGAAATAATGTGTGCTGTAATATTTTGGTTTGTTCTCATTAAATATTAATTTAAAGCATTGTTCACACTGGTAGTTTAGAGGATTTTCTTTTGCATTCTACAAGGCAGTAGAGAATACAATGGGAACATTTGAAGGGGGTGGAAGCAACCACAGAGGGCAACCAGTCTTGCATTGCGTTGGATGGGTGAGGGTGCTGATACTTGCCACCTAACCCTAGAAACTCACCGAACAGCCTACATCCCCTACAGGCTATCCTCGAAGCTGCAAACTGGTCAGTTACTTTCAGTTTGGCAAATGTTACGTTCTTCTGGCGCACATGCATGCAAAAACAATGGACACCAGGTTTCCACGTCAATCTCCTTTATTCACCATAGTCCAACCGTCCCCTCCCCTGCCCTCCCCAGCTCCCTCCCTCATTCCCTTGGTCCATCCCCCCTAAGGGGACAGGGTCCCATTAGTCCATAACATCCCCCCTTGCTTATCACAAGGGTTTCTGGCCTAAATCTGTTCGGTGAGGCGGCGGGGCCTGCGTATGTTCGCTGTGGCCGACCATGTTGATCTCTGGCCTCCTCATCTTGTGCTTTTGGTGGGGGATCCTCGGGTGGTTCTGTCCAGTGTTCCTCTTCTTCTTCATCCATCATAGGTGTCCCTTCATCGGGATCCTCTTGGAACAGCATGCAGACGATTGAGGCGTTTCTGGTTATCTCCCCATCTTCTCCCCTGGCCGTGATCAACGGTCCTTTGACTTCGGTGACCACGAGTAGCTTGGGCCTGAATCAGGCGTCAGTCTTCCGTTGTTGTTTTTGTCTGACCAGTATGGCCTCGCCCATTGGGATTTGATGTTCTTTGGCCTTCTGCTTTTGGTCCGTCCACTCTTTGGCTCTCCTCCTCTTCTCGGCCTCCCGTTCCCTGATATCAGTGTCTTCGTCTGGGGTGTAGTGTTCCAGTTAAGTTAGTCGGGTCTGTGGTTTATATTTTATCATGAGTTCTGCCGGTGTTCGACTGGTTGTCTCATAGGGAGAATTTCTGTAGCTCCTCAGAATCTGGGATATGGCTTGGGGCATGGACACCAAATCTGTGGCTGCTTTCTGGCATGTCCTTTTTATGGTAGCCATAAACGGTTCCACCATGCCTGCGGCCACAGTGGCGTGATCCTTTGGTGGTGGAATCCTAAGTGCGCTGCAAACTTCCTGAATTCTTGGCCTTGGAATGGTAGGTCGTTGTCCGTCTTTACGATGTTGGGGACACGCCATTTGCTGAATAGCTCGTCCACTACGGCCACCTCGTGGTTGAATGCTGTGGGCGGGACATGCTTTACCAGGGGAAAGCGAGAGTATTCGTCAATGGCCACCAGTAGATGGCCTCCTTCTTCCCTGGGCCCGTCAAAGTACATTGCCACCCTTTGCCAGGGTCCTTCGGGTAGTGGGACTGTTTGGAGCGGGCACAGGGGTCTGCTTGCTGCTGTCACCTGGCATGGTGGGCGGTGTTTTAGTGTGTTCTCGACTATTGTGTCCATATACGGGACTGCACCTGGTTCCACAGAATCTTCTTCCTATGGGCTATTCCCCTGTGTTCTTCATGCACAATGATGACTAGGGCTTTCCTGAGACTCTTGGGGGCCACTAGTCGATTCCCTCTCAGTAGTGTCCCCTGCTCTGTTGTGGCCAGTTCTTTTTGTATCCTCGCCATTCTCTGTAGGTCTCTCCTGTCCACCTCCCCGTTTTCAAAGCATTCTGTGGTCACGTGTCGCAATCTGTTGGTATTCATGAGTCAGATGGCAGCCTGGATGGTGGGGTCAGTCCTACTCTTTTCGGCGAATAGATCCTTTGTAATGGCAGGGGGAAGAGCATTGAGGGATAAGTATGTGATGTATGCTTCTGCCTCGAGCTACATGTTATTGTCTGGTGCACTTTCGGGATGCCTAGACAAGTAGTCTACAGGGTTGGTTTCACCTCCTAGCTTGTGAACGATGGGATAGTCGTACTCTTGTAGTTGAATACCCCACCGTTCTATCTATATGTGGCATCTTGATTTTGGGGTTTCCAAAGAGCGAAAGAAGTGCTTGATGGTCTGATATGAGGACGAATGTTCGCCCGATGATGAACTGGTGGAACTTCTCGCACGTCCACACCGCAGCCAGGCTCTCACGTTCCGCTTGGGACTAGGCTTGCTCGATGTGGGCGAGCGCTCTGCTGGCGTATGCTTCTATGCGCATGTCAGCTTTCCGGCTTGGGTCGGTCTTGGCTAGGATGGCACCTAGTCCGACTAGGGTGGCATCAACTGTGATCTCTGTATCCGAATCGGGGTTGAAGTATGCCAGTTCGCAGTGTTTGGCCAGTTCCTTCTTGATGGTGCGGAAGTACTTTTGATAGTCTTCATCCCATGAAAAAGGGAGGTCTTTTTTGAGGAGCTGTCTGAGCGGACTGGTTAGTGTTGCGTAATGTGGCAGATAACGGGCGCAGTATCCTGCCATCCCCAGGAAGGACTGGAGTTCCATCACGACCCTTGGGACATCCAGATTAACGATGGCACTGATTTTGTCAGGCTCTTCCCTAATTGCTTGGTCGGAAAATATGTGTCCAAAGAAGCACAGGCTATGCTTGTTGATGGTGCACTTCGGGCCGTTCACGGTGAGGCCAGCTTCGTGGAGGATAGTGCACACTTGTCGTAGTGTGTCGTCGTGGTGTTCCTGAGTGATGCCAAACACTAAGATATCGTCACTATAGTTGAAAGCATTGGTGATGGGTGCTATCAGCCTGTGTATTGTCTCCTGGAATATCTCAGCTGTGGAGGACATTCCGAAGTTGAGCCGCTTCTAGTGGAATAGGCCTTCGTGTGTCATGAAGGTCGTTATAGGTCTCGAAGCAGGGTCGTTAACCAGCTGGTGGAACCGTTGGTTCAGATCCAATTTCGAGAACCGGGTGGCCTGGGTGAGTCTTACGAGCATGTCCTCAATGTTAGGCCCAGGATGTCTCTGCCTCTGGATTGCGGTATCAGGAATCCTCATGTCTACGCAGAGACGTAGGCATCCATCTGACTTCAGAACTACCACCAAGGGGGACACCCATGGGGTGGGTCTGTCGACTCTTTCGATAATGTCACTGTCCAGCAATAGTTGCAATTCCTGTGTCACTCTGGCCTGTAGGTGGAATCCTATTCTCCAGGGGTGTTGCGGTACGGGCTATGCCATGGGGTCAATGTGGAGTCGGATGACAGTGTCCTTTAGCATCCCTACACCCTTGAATAGGTTAGGGAACATCATTTTCAGTTCATCGATGTCCAACGCCCTTCGAGATAGGGTCTGAAAGGTTTGGGTCTGTGATGGGAGACCCTGGATCGTCTCTGACTGGTCGTACTGAATATCGATGAGTTGTAAAGCGGTGGCCGTTTTGTAGCTGAGGAGACATCACCTGGTCACGGGACTGTGTATGACGTGAATCGTGATGAGAACGCGTCGTCCTCTGTGTACAAGGTTGCAGAAGAATTGGCCTTTGGACTGTAGCGGAAGGGTCGCCCCACACTGGGAGATGCGAGCCTGAGACGTTGTAGTGGGTAGGTGTCCGCCATGGTCTCATATGTCTTCTCATTCATCACAATAACAGCGGCTCCTGTATCAATGAGGAATGTGGTATGGAGTCCTCCAATGTGTACTGTCACTTTTGGGGTAATGCTATCGTCAGAGGTGCCATATATGAGCCGGACATATTCCCTGCTGTACCGGTCATATTCGTAGTATGGCTCAGCTTCCGGTGGCTCTTCTTCCACCGGAGGATTCTCATATGGGTCATCTGTAGAGAACTCTCATCCGGGTCTTTGGTCTTCCACCTGGCAGGGCTGTGTACGGAAGAGGTGCTCTGGCGTTTCAAGGTGTATCGACTTGTAGATTTTCTACGGCTCACATGAACCCAGGGTGTGTTGCGTACATTCTTGTGTTTCTGTTGAGGTTGGTCCTCACACTGTCCCTCTCTGGGTACGACCGTGGGTTGAGTTGCCTCGTCGGGTCAGAACGCCTTGTGGGAGTCGATTGTGGAGGCGGTCTGTATGCCGGTAGTAGTGGTGCCTTTTCCCGGCACATGATTTGGAAATGGTTTTCCTGGCTGCACCGAATGCACATTTGGCCGATGGCTGTGCATTGGCCCTTCTGTGGAAATTCGAACCTGCATCTGTAACATTGTCTTTCTGGCTACGCTTGGCGGTTGGTGTTCCACGTGTCTTGGTGGGATGATGTACCCGGATGTCGGGTCTGCCCTTGTGGGTTGCTGACTATGGCAGCAACTGTGTCCATTTTCTTTGGGTTCTCTATACTGGCTGCTTGGGCGCAGAATCAATTGTCTGATTGTCTCAATGGGTGCCTGTGTGCACTGATTGAACATATGATATGATAGGTTATTTATAACGTGCTTAATACCCAGAGGTTTCTAAGCGCAGACCTGGGGATCGAAACTGTGTTGCTCCGTGTCATCTTGCTTCCAAGGCGAGCACGTTTGGTGCCTGTGCGCACTGATTGAACATATGATATGATAGGTTATTTAGAACACGCTTAATACCCAGAGGTTTCTAAGCGCGGACCTGGGAATCGAACCTATGTTGCTCCGTGTCATATTGCTTCCAAGACGAGCATGTTGCCGCTGAGCTATCTCTCGTAGTCCCTGGTCGGGGAGGACTACCGTCGTCCGTTGATTGCGGTGGACTTTTCTTGGGCAGGGGTGGTCTTAATAATGCCTTTCATTCCGTTCCCTACAAAGTGAGTGAAGATGTCCAGTTTGTTGGGTGCGTCCTGGTTCCCTACCACTTTCATGAATTCTTCAAACTCCTCCATCCACTCCTGCCATCTTTGGCCTTGATCTTCCGGTGGTTCCAAGGTGAAAGGGTTCGGGCGGCGTAGGAAAGTCACTGGGTTTGAGGGGGCCACTCCCACCATAATTTGTGCAGGGGAGTCTGCTGCTCCTGCTCCCCCTTGGGACATGTTCTCCTTCTCCTGACGTGTTCGTTCGAGGTGGTTCGTTGGAGGCTGTCACTCCTTTGTCACCCTTCCTGGCAACTATGCACTCCTTGGAATGTTCAGGGCCTGCTGGCTTTGATGGCACCGCGTTCGTGCTTTCTTGAGGAGCGTGGGTTTTGATTTGAGGGCCCAGGGATCATTCTTGTGCGGGATGCTGTATCCTGGGCTTGTCAGACAGTGCTGGGTTGTGAGGTAGTTCACCCTCTGAGCAAGTGGTGCACATGGCTTGCAGCGTGTCATATGTAGGCTCCCTGGTTGCAAGGTGGGTGCCCAGGTAAATGTGAGATGCTAGGATGTGTTTGGTGCACCTTGATTTCTTCTGCCATAGCGTTCTTTGTATTAATCCACGTGTATTGATGGGCGTGGCTGAATGGACGATGTGTATTGTGACGGATGCACGGCCCACCAGCTCGGTTGGTATTGTGAACGTGTTTTCTTTGAGTCTGCAGGGGGCCGCTCGGTTTATACTGCTGTGGTCCGTTTGAAAACTCCCTCGGTTGAGATTGGGCATGTGTTAGTGTGTGCACGTGTGAGATTGGGCCCGTGGTATCTGAGTCTGCAAGGGGGCTCTCGGCTCATACTGACGTGGTCCGTTTGAACTCTCTGCCTTCCATGGTGCTCCTTACCGTGGATACATCGAGCCAGGTCCGCCTCCCCTCTGCTGACAGACATCACAAACCTCTGGCCCTCTTCTCCTCTAGTGCGGCTGCTTCCCTCTTTGTCAGGCGGCTTCCTCCGACAGCCTTCTTCCTCTCCCCGGCCGTCAATCTCGTCCGCTGGTCAGCCTCTCCACTCCCTGGGCTGGCCACTTCTTCTAACTACGCTGTAAGACTTGCTACACGTGGACGGTAATCCTCCGTTCCGCGTCGCCTCCTCCGCGAGACAGCAGGCGCAGGCCTTGGCTCATCGCCAGTTTTTATGTTCTTCTGGCACACATGCATGCAGAAACGACGGACACCAGGTTTCCACGTCTATTTCCTTTATTCAACATATTCCAACCATCCACTTCACCTTCGTCCCCTCCCCAGCTCTCTCCCTCATTCCCTTGGTCCGTCCCCCTTAAGGGGACAGGGTCCCATTAGTGCATAATAGGAAATTAAACTGCATAAACATCACCTGCCCCTTTCAATGCCTGCCTGTGCGCAAGGCAATGCATTCTGGGGCGATTGCTGTCTCGCTGACAAAGGTAAGACCGTAGCCAGATCCAGGCTGCTTCCAAGCACCGACCATTACTGTCTAGACTAGAGGTAGTGAAGTACACCAAACCAGAACAGCATGCAGGGGCCGGCTTCAACGGACCTGAAACGGGGTGAAACACATTGCCAGTTGCCGATAGATTTGTTGGAATGGTATGGTAAAAAGACTTACGTAGCACAAACACACACATTGTAAAAGTATCGCATCGGTTCCAGATTTTTGTGATTTCAGAAACAGATAAAACGTTGGTTGCATGGTGATTTATTTTTAAATGTTACTATTGATTGTATTAGCTGCATGGCTTTCTGTTTATGAGGTGTTTGTAATCTAGTGTGGTTTTCACGATGATGCCCTTTTGCGCCTGCCGCTTTCCCAAAAATAACAACTAAATAAATAAATACAAATACACATCATACAGGAAGCCCCGGCCTCCAGCAGAGTGGTCCTCGGAAACCATAATGAGGAGTTTAAGCATTTTGTGGACACTTCATAGGGGCTGTCATTCTATGGCGTTGTGCTGTTTGACAGTTTTGTTATTTTGGAGACACACGCTACAGTGGAATTCGCCTTAAATTACATTTTTTTTGCTACCATCATACCACAAATTGACAATGACTATCAGTGATTTTCTGGCACTGAAATCAAACATCATTTTGTCCCCCCTTTTTGCAAGGTACAGACCATTTTGTACATCTCGCAAGAATGGTTGTGTTCAGGTGACAGTGACAAAAGCATCTTTTCTCTTCCATTTTAGAAGACAACTTTGAACTGTTTTATCAACTTCAGCGCTCAAGATTTTCCCGGAGGATTGCAAGATTTTGGTAGAGGTCTACAAAGCTTACCACGAGAGTCATCAGAGGATGAGGACCACACTGTATCCTCACAATGAAAGTCTCTGCACTCCTCATGTGTCTGTGAAATTATCTGCCGAAAAAATGGCTGCTGGTACTGTTTAGACCTGCGAGGACTCCTTTCAGGAGGCTGCCTCGTACATTGCAGTAGGCTGTCGCCAGCAAATCTATGGCAATGGTGATGCCCTGTGAGTGTCAACCTGACTCTTGATGGGTCTGAAAGCTCAGGTGAAATTGCAACACCTTGGTATCAAGTGTTGGCAGTAGAAGCAAATTAATTCACAAACCCATCAAGCGCAGAGGACATTGGAGGCTCAGTGCCAGGCTTGCATGATGAATCTGCAAGTGCATCCAATTGTCCACCGCGGCAATGGTCCACTCTGAGTAACTATGAACTATCCAGCACTGAGGGTGGTCTAAATGGCAGCACAAACGTTCTAGCTCCAAGAGAACTCCATCAGAGTATGGCACTCCAGGACTGAGTGCAGACACTACACACACTGCATTGGAGAAGAGACCAGATTCAGTTCGGTTTTAAAAGAGCATAGACCTTAATAATTCACCATCAGAATCATGTTTCATAGCAAACGTGCACTAATCTCAAATGGCTATGTCCACGTCTAGGGATTACCACCTTCTTACTACATGGGTGTAAATATATTTTCTACAAAAAGAAGATGTATCACATGGGGCCTGATATACTCGGTATCTAAAAAGACAATATAGCAAATATGCCTTATGTTCTCATACAAAAAAATATTCCATTTTTATTAATCTGAAAAAACTATTTAGAACAATTATAAAAATGATCACATTGCATAAAACATTGCATAAAAAACAACACATAAAAACAATAGCAACACAAGTTGACCAATAAGTGTGGAACCTATTCACATAGTACACTTAGACCTCGCCTGACTCTTCACACTGGGGTCTTTTCAATTTGGTCTATTAGGTTTTTCCTCTAATGCTTCATCACAACCCAACTTGTACACGTTTCTGTCCTTTATAAACAATCCATGTAGGACATTCTTCAGGGGCATAAAGTTGTCTTGTGTCTGTAGTGTTAACAAGATTCTTGACCTTTTCTATTTCCTTCCTTCAGAAACAATTTGAGGGATACCCTAACTGGCTGCTAGGGTATATATCCCCACGCCTCTGGTCAACCACAACTGGTTTGTAAAAGGGGATATCCAATTCACTTAAGGGTTATCAACCTGTCTACTCTTTCCCCATTCTGGCGTAACTGGTTTTAGAGTGTTCTCTCCAGGTAATAAATGACCACAAAACAAGTGGTTCTCAGAACTTGATTAAAAGTCTCTGTTGACTTGGACGGTCGGCTGAAAAATCCAGGACGTCTGTTATTCAGAAATTACTCTCCACTGGATCTATTAATTCTCCTATTTAATCCACCTGGTAATACAAGTGTAGCAAAAAACTTCATAGCAAACGTGTACATTTGACCAGTCGTAGCTCCACTCTGTACGGAGAATGTGGCACTGTTTGCCTAGCTGTATTTCACCTGAACAGTATTCAAGTAGAATTCAAGCTATTATAAAATGCAATTGTTTCACTATACCATTATGCAAATGTTTTGTTGCAGAATCTTAACTTGTGCATTACGCTTTTTTGATCTCTGCTTATTTAATCAAAATCTGCATCTGCTGATTTCAATATGCCCTTTAACTAACATTCCTGGCACATTCCTTCCTCACTTTATAAGAAAGCACAGAGCCCCCTATGGGTATCAAAAGATAAAAGTATAAATAATACCAAATACTCTCCTTCCAGATCGCTCCGATCCCCCAGCTCAAACTCTCTGCTTGTTAAGCGCTTGTGTAAGCAGAGAGCGGGTGGCTGTTCTCTTTCCTTGGCTGGCTCCCTCCTCTGAAACAGCCTCCCCCTTTCTCTCCGTCTTGAGCTGGACCTCCTCAAGTTCTGCAAACACCTCAAGACCTTCCCCTTCTCCTCCTCCTTCCCTCTCTCCCTCCCGTGCTAAACCACAAAGTCACTGTGATTCGTGGCCTGGGCCCTTATGTGTCCTTCTGGTCCTGGCCTTCTGTCCATTTGTCTGCAGCACAGACTTGCTTTCGGGCACCAACTGGCCTGTGATGTCTTAAAGGCCTGCACTTATTGTATTGGCTGGTGATCCCTCTTCCACTAAGGGGTCACTACTTGGCACTTACCTGTTTCCCTTGCTCTCCTCTCCCCAACCCCCTCTGTGGAACCTCTAGCCATTACCTCCTACCCTGTCCCTTCTCTCTCTGCACTTGCACGCTCCGAATGTTCACAAGGCCTAGTAAGACCGCTATTGTATTTGCTCATCATTGTTATCACGTTCCATTGTCTTGCTGTTCCCTTCCCTTTGCCCTGTGGGCGCTTTGAAACACCATTGCTTGATGTATAAGCACCTTACAAATACCCAATAAAATAAATAAATACTATAAATAATGTCCATAATATTTCACCTGTTTCCAACTATTTTCAGGGGACTCTTAGTAATGAAATTACTTTTCATCCACTTAGCTTGGAGCTGGACTTTTCATCCACTTATGGAGCTGGACTTTTCATCCACTTATGGAGCTGGACTTTTCATCCACTTAGCTTGGAGCTGGACTTTTCATCCACTTAGCTTGGAGCTGGACTTTTCATCCACTTATGGAGCTAGACTTTTCATCCACTTATGGAGCTGGACTTTTCATCCACTTATGGAGCTGGACTTTTCATCCACTTAGCTTGGAGCTGGACTTTTCATCCACTTAGCTTGGAGCTGTACTTTTCATCCACTTATGGAGCTGGACTTTTCATCCACTTAGCTTGGAGCTGGACTTTTCATCCACTTATGGAGCTGGACTTTTCATCCACTTAGCTTGGAGCTGGACTTTTCATCCACTTAGCTTGGAGCTTGGAACCTCATCCTACAGCACAACTGGCCTTGACGATGCTGGGGGCCCTGTTCAGGTGTCATTAGGGTAAGCACTTTTCAATGTTTCAGCAGTTGAAAGAATTCTCACATTGCATTTTCTACAGGTAAATGTATGAATGCGTTGTCTAAATATTTGAGCAAAAGGTTATTTTAAAATTAACCAGTATTTTTCCTGCAAACTTGCTTAATAATCAACCTTGTACTTGTAATGGCATCTAGAGCTGGCGAGGGAGGACTGAGTCCGTCAGAAGAGAGAACATATAGTGCGAAAGGATGCACTATACGAACAGCGAATGCGTTGCTATTCCAATAATTTAGGAAAGCTAAAGCCATTTTTAGTTTTGTTGAAAGGTTTGTTTGGGTTTTGATAGATTTGCAGAAGGATTCAACCCTGAGGCTCTCCGTTTCCTGCCTTACGACACAGTCCTGCAGCCATTGAGGGCTCTTGTACTTAAAGAAGACATGCAAAGATGTACTTTTACTCTGAGCCCACTGTTGCTATTGGCTGGTAGCGGAAGCCCACTGTTTTATTGGCTGCTCTGAGCCAAGGGAAGACAGTGGGCTGTCGCATGAGCTCTTTGAGTGTGCATGTGCTTGGGAAGGTCCACTGCACTGTTGGGAAGTCGGGGCAGGGTTAGGGGTGCTCCCTAAGTGTGAGATTATTTGCTAGTTCACTCAATGTAACCTCCCTGACTCACCATCAGGCCTCTTTTGCTAACCTCCCAGGCTCACCATCAGATCTCTTTTGCTGACCTCCCAGGCTCTCCATCAGACCTCTTTTGCTAACCTCCCAGGCTCACCATCGAACTTCTTTTGCTAACCTCCCAGGCTCACCATCGAACCTCTTTTGCTGACCTCCCAGGCTCACCATCGAACCTCTTTTTGTAACCTTCCATACACACCATGGGATGCATTTGCTAACCCCACAAACTCACCATCAGACCTCGTTTGCTAAACTCCTAGGCTCACCATCAGACTTCTTTTGCTAACCTCCCAGGCTCACCGTCGGACCACTTGCTAACCTCCCAGACTCACCATCGGACCTCTTTTGGTAACCTTCCTGACTCACTGATACACTCCTTTTGCTAACCTTCCAAACTCACCATTAGACTACTTTTGCTTACCTCCCAGGCTCACCATCGGACCTCTTTTGCTAACCTCCGAGGCTCACAATCGGACCTCTTTTGCTAACCTTCAAGACTGAGCATTGGGCCTCATTTGCTAACCACCTGACTCAGCATTAGACTTCTTTTGCTAACCTCCTGACTCACCATCAGATCTCTTTTGCTAACCTCCCAGGCTCACCATCAGACCTCTTTTGTTAACCTCCCAGACTCACCATCGTACCTCTTTTGCTAACCTCCTGACTCGCCATCAGACCTCTTTTGCTAACCTCCCAGGCTCACCATCAGACCTCTTTTGTTAACCTCCCAGACTCACCATCGTACCACTTTTGCTAACCTCCCAGACTCACCGTTGGACCTCTTTTGCTAACCTCCATGACTCACCATCACACCTCTTTTGCTAACCTCCATAACTCGCCATCAGACCTCTTTTGCTAGTCTCCCAGACTCACCATCGGACCACTTTGGCTAAGCTCCCAGACTCACCATCAGACGTATTTTGTTAACCACCAAAACTCACCGTAAGACTCCTTTTGCTAGCCTCCCAGACTCACCATTGGGGCCCTTTTACTAACCTCCCAGACTCACCATTGGACTTGTTTCGCTAACCTCCCAGACTCACCATTGGGTTCCTTTTTCTAACCTCCCAGACTCAGCATTGGACCCCTTTTTCTAACCTCCCAGACTCAGCATTGGACCCCTTTTGCTAACCGTCTGACTCACCATTAGACTTCTTTTGCTAACCTCCTGATTTAGCATTACACTCCTTTTGCTAACCTCACAGACTCACTATCAGACCTCTTTTGCTAACCTCCCAGGCTCACCATCGGACATCTTTGGCTAACCTCCCAGCCTCACCATCAGACCTCGTTTGCTAGTCCCCCAGGCTCACCATCAGACCTCTTTTGCTAACCTCCCAGCCTCACCATCAGACCTCGTTTGCTAACCCCCCAGGCTCACCATCAGACCTCTTTTGCTAACCTCCCAGCCTCACCATCAGACCTCGTTTGCTAACCCCCCAGACTCACCATCGGACCTCTTAAACTAAGCTCCCAGACTCACCCTCAGAAGTTTTTTGCTAACCACCACAACTCACCATAAGACTCCTTTTGCTAGCCCCCCAGACTCACCGTTGGGGCCCTTTTACTAACCTCCCAGACTCACCATTGGACTTGTTTCGCTAACCTCCCACACTCACAATTGGGTTCCTTTTTCTAACCTTCCAGACTCAGCATTGGACCCCTTTTGCTAACCGTCTGACTCACCATTAGACTTCTTTTGCTAACCTCCTGACTTACCATTAGACTCCTTTTGCTAATATCATAGACACGCTCTCAGACCTCTTTTGCTAACCTCCCAGACTCCCCATCTGACCTCTTTTGCTAACCTCCCAGACTCTCCATCATACCTCTTTTGCTAACCTCCGAGACTCCCCACTGTACCTGTTTTGTTATCCTCCCAGGCTCAACATTGGACCTCTTTAGAACTTGGCAATAGCTGGTACGAGACAGTACTAGTTGATATGAGCCTAATTCTGTTGCAGTTGGTACCAGGCATTCATGTATACATGCCTAAGTTCATGGCCAAGATGAGCAATATTAGTGCTAGTTATTAAATGAATCTGTGATAAATGATTCTTTCTAGTTTTTTACTCTCTTAGGACTTAAATGGTGCGCACCGAGAGCAGAGGCTTTTTTTCAGTTTTAGTTTAGGCTCCTTTGTGTTACAGCCTCCTCGGATTAGGTTCTGTCAGATTTACAGTGATTTAAAACACAAAAAGATGTTTCTCTATCTTTTAATGGTCAAAGTTATATTTTGCTCTGGTTGGCACTGTGTCTCCTACACAGTGTGCAAAATGTGTATTCCATCTAGAACCTGCCACTGAGGTTGACCTTCGGTGGTCTCATGCAGAATGCATGCGCCAAGTAGGCACAATTGGCCCGACATTCTTGGGGTGACAACAAGACTGGTTTGAGCAGGGGTTTGTCTATAGGTAACGTCTCAGAAAGACATAAATTGATGTACACGAGTTGTATGCACATAAATCCCCCGTGATACTGCTAAGTGCCAGGCTTTCTATCATCCGTTTTGGGCTTTTTCAAAAAGTCGCAGTGGCTTTTCTTACAATGTTATTTCCAGATTAACCTCCATGGACCGACCAACCCAACGCATCTACATCTAGGGCCAGACTGCCAAAGATTTAGACATCTGAACTGGATCAAATAACAATAATAAGCCTAATAAATTATATTAAGTGCTCATATAGAGCGCTTCATGCCTGATTTCTCCTGCTTCGAAGCGCTAAATCAGGTGATGCCCTTGAGCATCTTAAATTTGTATCCGCTACCTGGAGATGCCTACAGAAACGTTGAGATGCTCACGTGCAAATGCCATTCACCAAGATGTGTTCAAGGTCCTCTCAAAGATAACACATGCACCCCGGGATTTTCTGCAGTTTAGGTTTTGTGGTTCAGACATACGGTAGGAGGTACAGATTGAATGAAGCCCTTAGCATTTAATGTTTGCTTTATTCTAATATCTCGAGGCATTTGAAAAATGAACTACTTTGACTACTAAGTCCCGGTTGCGCACCCCTCAAGTCCATCACATAACCACTCACCATCTAAATACATCTAGCATCATACTTTGTCGGTTCTAGATATTGCCATCACAATAAAACTCTGCTCTAACCTGTGCTGTTCTCTCCTGAGTCCTGCACTCATGCTTACCAATAACGTAACACATTTGAGAAACACATCCCTACTTACAGAACCATCTCCCCTCCCACTCATCCCGATTGATTTTCCTCACTGTTTTTGGTCATTCTATTGTCTACTTTCTCTTTCCTGTCCCCTGAACCGCAAAACTCCACTGCCTTTCCTCAGACTACTGTCTGGCAACACCCTGGCAGGGTCACAATATTGCATCTTTCAGGCATCTTGGTGCCATAATACCACTACAGTGGTGATGGGCGCAGTATAAATATTGGATAACATAAGATAAAGCAAATATAAAACATATTGTTTAAGTAAAGTCTTGCTTTCCTTAGGCACCGGCAGCATTTTAGGGTTGCCCAACTCCAGGCCTCAAGGGCCCGGATCCTAACAGGTTTTCAGGTTATCCCTCATTAATATTCATGAGGAAAAATGTGCATACATTTAGAATCATTGTATGCAAATTTATTTTGGTATCCTGAAAACCTGGCATGGCATTTTAAATGCTCTAATATTTATCCCCAAGTAAACGTGAAACTGCAGAGAATGGCAGGTTTCACTCCTCATGTGAGCTGTTCACATGATGAAAAATAAAATGTATGTGTTCTCTAAAAAAAAGGATGCAACCCGCATCTGACACAGGGACAAGTTCCCGAATCACCTTCTGACATGATGAATTTTATCTGAAGTTATAATCAGTCTCTAATTGGCCTAGATGCCATATCTGCGAGTCCAAAAGAAGCCGCTGACAATGGGAATAATTCAAACGATTTCTGGTTGCTCGGCCCAGTAAACGCATCCCTGGAGAGGCCTCCGTTACTCCACGAGGCTTATTTTATATCTGGCGGATGAGCTCAGCAGTGCAGATTTTATTGTGTGTCTTGGAAGATTAATCTTCGCTTCCCTCTTGGATGTAAAGCCTGGATGTCTGGTAACTAAGGCTGGGATTTAGCGACCCACGCATGGGCGTTAGAAAGGACAGGGCAAAGACCACTGCACATAGCTGGAGGACGGGCTCGAATGGTAAGAAGAGGGGCGTTTTCACCATGATGTATGATATGATGATGATATATTTGGTTATTTATAACGCGCTTAATACCCAGACGTTTCTAAGCTCGAACGTGTGTTGCTCCGTGTCGTCTTGCTTCCAAGGTGAGCGCGTTGCCCCAGAGCTATCCTCCCTGTACGGGTATTATATACAAAGGATGCACCATTATAGTGTGTTTCTTTGTGGGATGGGGTGGTGAAGTGACACTGGGTCGAAAGGGTGCCTTATAGGACTGTAGCAGGGGTCTGCAACCTTTGGCTCTCCAGATGTTTCGGACAACAGCTCCCATGATCCCTCACCATTGACTACAATGGCCAGGGTTGATGGGAGATGTAGTCCTAACCTCCAAAGGTTGCAGACACATAGACTAGAGAAACCCGCAAGTGAAAATAGTACATTGCTGGCTTCAGGGCTGGCTGAAGGTGAGCAGGTGCCCCTTTCAAAGGCCTGCTTGGTGTGGCCCCTGCCAGGACCCAGGATCAGGACCAGCTGAAGAGGTTTTTCTGCTTGTCAGAGCCCATTTCAATGTGATGTTTGGGCCCCTCCCGAATTAGATGCCCTTGGGCATATACACTCATTGCTTTTATGTTTGATGCAACTGAGCAAGCACATGGACCCACTGAGCTGTCTTACGAGATACGTAAACATAATAACAGCCAGTTTATTTGCTTTCCTCCCCGTTTATAAGGCTGCTTTTATGATTTGAACTTATAACTGATAACCGATGATGTCGCCAGAAGACAGGGTATTATTATCGAGCTACGTCACAGCTACTGTACCCCCACTTCCTTCCTTGCATTTAGAATTAACACAGGCTTGATTTAAATTATAGATGACAGTGCGGTCATTAACTATAATAAAATATTCGATTTCTTTAAGAAGTGAAAAGGTGCCGCATGACATCATTGAGAGTACAATATTTTGTAATGATCTCGAACCTAATGCATTACTTGCCTACCTACCTCAAACAGGGCGCTGGACAGCTGGGTTCTTGTGGACATAGATGTGTCAAGGTCTTCCTCCAGGTTGCCATCCACCGTCCTAGTGGTGTGTCCAAAGCCCTGTAGGACTACCTGGGACGGTGATGCAGCACACTATCCCTCAGGGCAAACCCCACCCTCAGAACACATTAGCACCCCCTCCCTTGGTTTGCGGGCGGCAAACCAGGGAGCCTGTGTGGGCCCAAGGAGTGGAGCAAGTCTGTCACCTTGAAAGAGGAGCAGATGGGGAGCCAGCAGAAAGCTGAACAGACCAGCAGACAGAGGGCCAGCAGGCCCCCTGGCAGCACTAGCACTCTTTCCTGGGGCCGCTTGCCAGCAGCGCAGAGCACTGAAAGTGCATTTTGGGCGAAGGACAACAGCATTCTTCTCCCCCAACAGCCTGGGTCTGCTGAAGTAGGGCTGCCGCACTACGCACTGAATCAGTGCCTGCAGCGGATCACAGGAGCAGCGGGAGAGCCGTTCCTGCTCAACACCACGAAGCAAGAGGAGAGCGGGTCGCCACCCTCGCCGACGCGCAGCTATCACCTGGCGTTGCCGTACTGAGGTGTGGGACGTACCCTGCCCATCTCATCACTAGTTGGTAGAAGGCCCACTGTGGGGTCACCGGCAGGGAGCCTGTAAATAAAGACGCCAGCTGTCTTTGTGTTACGGGGAGAGTCTGTTCTTGTGCGAGGGCAGACCTCGCTTTTTATTTCAACTGTGACGAGGCCATCACCTGACATGGTGACGGCACACGATGTAACACACAGCTCCCTACTGGTACCATCCATTCTGCTTCTAACGACTTCAGAGGCCGAACCTCATTGAATGTTGTTGCTCTCAGGAGCACCCCGTGCTAGAAACGAGGACTACTTCCCTTTGCTGAACTCTGTAGGAGGGGCATGGTAACTGACATAATAGGAACAGTTTGTGAAACCTTTATTGAAGTTTCTGGGGTTGGAAAAACTCCTATTTTGCCCTATAACTAAGAGGGGAGTAGTCACAACCATCAAACGGTAAACAAAATAGTCCTAGTGGAGTCTGTCAAATCAAAATGGCCTATGCTTACAAAACCTAATGCCTGCCCCATCTCTTGTACCAAAAGTGTATATGTATGTAAAGGAAAAATGATTGTTCAAAAGAATAAATGTTACTGAATCCGCTCTCCTCCCCACGTTAGACCACACAGAGTAATGCAGTCTCTGTAGGCAGGATGACACACTCTGGCTCAGACTTTCAACACAACACAGTTATAAAAAAAAAACGTGGATCGAGGCCCGCCTGGCCTTCCACATTTAAGGGCCTCATTACGAGTTTGGAGGTAACCATGGCCAAGGGCATGGCTGCCTCCAAACTCGGGTCCGGGTTCCTTGAATGAGGAATTACCGGGCCATTCCGACCTTGGAGAGCCCGGTAATTCCTAATTCAAGGAACCCATCCCCATTTGAGCCCCCATAGGGCTCAATGGGAATGGGGAGGGAGCTAACAACGGGCCCGTTGTTAGTTCCCTGGTCCCCTCGCGGGACCCGCAAAGGACGTCTGGTCTGACCAGACGTCGAGAGCGGGTCCCGCAAGGGGACCTCGTAATAGGGCGGAATGGCTTTAACGGCACCAGCACCTTTACCGTCGCCGTTAAACCCATTCTGCCTGGGTTGTAATGAGGCCCTAAGTCTCTCTTTCAGATTTCCAAATAATGTTTCAACAAAAAGTTCACGTAGGTCACTCTCTGTATGGCTCAGACCTTTCCCAACCAAGTTCACGAGGGTCCACCTCTGTCGGGCTCAGACCTTACACACAAAGTTCACATAGGTCCCCCTCTGTCGGGCTCAGACCTTGATGTGTCAATAAAGAAAAAATGCTGCTTCTTGTTGATACCTTAAATGCTGTTGTGGTACAGTGTTTGCAAAGTGTCATATAGGTCCATACAGAAAAAACAAACAAAAATTTGATCAATCTCAATTTTGAACAAAGAAAATAAGGGGAAACACAAAAACCATTTATCATACTTTCAAGGTATACATCTCTGTAGACAAAGTGAGAAAACCACACTTGAGCAGAGAAAAGTGTAGGTTCATAAGTAGACAAATCCCAGTGTGGAGATAGTGTAAGTGACCCCACGTTGGTCACATAAAGTATAGAAAAGGATAGAGGAGAGGTTGCATAAAACCTACTTAATCTGACAATTGTTTGCAATTAAATCAAAACAATGGAACAATTGTAATTACAAGGTTATACTCTTGACATTTTTTCGTAAACAAAATGGGTTGCATTTCCCATTTTACAATATAATATTCAACACCAATTTTTCAGTCTTTTAAAAATAAAGATAACTCAAAAAAGCAGTAGAGTTCCTTGTGTGTAGCTCAAGGACGTTTATATTTTCATTCACATGAAGTGCCAATGTCAATTTTGTTTTCGAGGAGGAACCCCCATGGACTCAGACCTTGCAAAACAAAGTTCACATAGGTTCCCATCTGTTGGGCTCAGACCTCGTCAAGACCAAAGTTCAACAATACTTGCAGGGGCTCCCTTTCCCAAGCTTTTTACACTTCAGGTCTCCCTCAGTCGGGCTCAGACCACTTTCGAATGTGGAAGACTTTCGAATGTGCGTGGCTTTATTTACAGACCTCCGTAGGACCGCTTCGACTCAAAATTCATTGTTCAGATTTTCACTCTTCTGTTGAGGTCAGTTTTGCTTACTTTGCTTTTGCCGTTCATTTACTTTATTGTTTCAAACAATGCACCTTTCACAGAGATTTTCGAGTGGGCTACTTCCTTTCGCTGGACCACTACGTTACTCAGTATCGCTGATTTCACAGCTGTCCTTACTTCAAAGTTCATTCACAAGTCTTGCTTTCTACACGTCTCATCCACACACGTGCAGCCTTCACTTGCGATATAATGTTACTGCTTCAAGCTTTCTTTAACACACACCGGTCTCTCAGGTCGTTGTCAACTCACCGGCTGTGTGTGTTTCTTTCTTGGTTTTACAATTTCCAATTCATGAGTCAAGGTCAGTACCACAGGCTTGGCCTCGCCTCGCCTCACCAACTCTGCCGCTAACCCGGGAGGGTCGCTGGCATCCTTCAAACACAATGCAGCCTTCTGATGTGGGATCTGGCCTTCTCCACGTGTCCTTTGCGGCCTGGTGGAGGCAACGACCTCTGGTAGGGAACTCTTGGGGTTTTTCGACATGCTGCTCTCGTCCCTTGATCCGTCGCTCTGCTCCATTAGGTTTTCCTTTGCCTCAGAAGTTCTGCTCATACTCGTGTTCTGCCTTGCTCAGTGTGTGTCTCTAGGTTCTGCCTTTTATCCATACGAGGAGAGATAATTGGTATCAGGTGTATGCACTTAGAGTCAAGTGCCTGACGTTGTCTGACCCAATTAGCGGGACATGTCCAATACGATGTATAAGAGTTAGTCTTGTTACTGTCAGTCACCCTCTTCCTCCGTCCAGCGTTCGTGTAAAAAAAGGGGGGTGGGATCTCAGAGAATCCTAAAAAATAGGATGGGTTAAGTGAACAAAAAAGGAGAGAATACCATGTCTCACCATCAGCTGCCTCACCCCCAGTCCCCAAAGACCCCTCACCCAGGTAATTCTCCTGCACTGGTCCACCCCCAGGAACTGGATCCTGGATAACAAGTCCCCAAGGACTAGCGGGTGAGGCATCCTTTGGTTTCTCACAGCTCCCATTATTTCAGTGGGCTTTGGGGGACTTCCCGTGTACACAGAAGTGTCTCATACTGTCATGCCGGCACCTGATGATCGGTGGGCTCCCTCACTTCTCTCCTTCCTTGTCAGACTGGGTTGCTGGACTATTTTGGACACCAGTAATCCTCACTCACCCGCAATTTGGAGCGTGAAGGAGATGCTGGTGATCTCAGTGTAATGGGCCAGACCCCACTTACAGGCTTGGGTAGTGTGGTGGGGTTGGAGGGTCTACATGCTGGATATGTTGGACTTGTAAATATGACCCTATCCAGGGCACAAGACGAGGGACCACATGGATAGACTGCATCCGCCCTCTCAATAAACAGAGTGTCCCACCCTGTGTGTGTTTAAGGAACTAAAAAGAATAATTTACGGCCACCACTTAAAGGCCAAGAGTTGAAACCAAAGTCCTGTGCCTGTGAAGCCATATGCTTAGCCACAAGTTGGCACTAATTACATAAAATTAAACAGTAAAATGTCTCATATTGGCATCCTCCTATATAGGAAATGTTTTGTTAGAGATTCTTATGTGTAAAAGTTGCGGACCTTTTAGAATTGTTGCATTGTTATTTATAGTAATGTAATAGGAAAATCTGCATATTCTGTGTTTTCACTGCTGGCTGATTCCACGATTCCCTTTTAAATGTTGTGTTTTTGCCGCTACCGATTTGGATGATTTTTTAAAAATATGTGTTGTTTGTTTGAGGGAGGAGATTGGGGCGAGTGGAAGGGTGAGGTGGTGGGGTGGGTTAGATGGAGGTTTGGGGGTAAACTCCCCATTAAAAAAAAGAAATCTGCAAAATCGACAGTTTGCGAAAACGCCACATTTAAAAGGCAAATGTGGCATCAGCCGGCAGTGAAAATCATGTGGAAACGAAAATCTGTTCTCTTGGCAAACGCTTATTTGTTCTGTTCACTTTTCTCAACTCTGAAAGATAAGATGAATGACATTTGCATAGTTCACTTATTGAGTAGAAGACTGTTGTTAAAGTTAAGTTGTTTCTGACACAAGGGAGAGGGTGATTTATTCGCTCCCCATTCTTTCCCTGTTTAAAGTTTCCCATAGAAAGTGAGAATGGTGCTCTTTTACCCGATAATTAAATAGAAAGATAGAAGGGAATCTAGCCTACATACCTGTTGATCCTACGTTCCTTTCAATACGTCACCTACATACATGAAGGTCTAGTAGTTGTTGCAATTGAGTTTTAAAATGCTGTTGACATTCTGACATGTATATTGAGTAAGAGGGGGTAGTATCTATTTTAAATAAAGTAGAAGCAGCAAGAATTGGATAGGCTGGGATATTTTAAACTAATTTGTTGTTTTTCACAAATGAAATATTCCCCCTGGACTCTCATGCACTCAATCCATGGTGCTTACATGCTCAGGGTGAATTGAGTGCATAGATACCTATGGCGAAGTGTGTGTCACTAAAGACTTTATTTCCACAACAGTAGCAATGAAAACAGAAGTAGCTAGTGTGTTGATTATTTCTTATCATTGGCCTTTTATGAAGAAACAATGTGTTTATCTGTAATCTGTTTCAATTGTTTCTATTTGGTTAATAAATATACCTTTTGTGCTACCCTAGGTGTTTCTCGTCTTGAAAGGGGGGAGAGCTATAAGGAATCAATTCTATTAATTTGTAGGTCCCATATTCACAAAAAGAACTTTATTAAATAAAGGAGAATTGTGCATGCCTGGTTTGTGGTGGGTGGAAAATTCCACTGAATTAGCTATCGCATGGTTAAAACATCCTACACCCCTAACTCATTACCCCCCCCTTCTAGGTTTGCACCAGTTGATGCTTTTCGCCTCCCCTTTGTATCCTCTCAAAACATCCTTCTCTTAAAACAAATTTCTCCTCCAACTACTTCTACCTCCCAGATGCCACACGCCTCCATTCTACTGTCCAACCTCCTCCGTCAGACTTCCCATCTCATTTCTTAATTCTCCAACCTCCTCCTTCAAATTGCTGCCCTCCTAAAACAACCTCTTTCCCTCTGCTTAGCCCTTTGGGGGGAGGGAGCTATACCTTCACCCCGTTAGAGGTCAGGGTTGTGGGATCCGCTGGGCCATCTTCCATGAGGTTTGAAATGCCTGTCTGTGGGTTGCCCCCCCCTCACGTCTAGAGCTCTCCTTTCCCTTTTAATGATGAGTGTGGTCTGTGGGTCCAATCCAGGTTTTCCTTCAGGAAACAGGGAGAGATTTAGTCCTCACCTTCTGATGCTATGAAGAAATTCTGAGTTACTTCGCTTGGGGAAGTATTTTCTGGTGTTCTTGTAGCTTTCTAGGCCTTGTTTGGGCACTCCCTCCAATGGTCTCTTTCATGCATCCTGTGTTGCCCTATCGGGATCCAGTCCAGGTTTTGCCTTGGGCCTAATGGGGAATTGAGTGAGTGGTAGTGTTTTCTCCCATTCCTTTGCCTACTGACATGGCAAATTGGAAATGAGTTACTCCTTGGTGAAGTGGTGGCTAACATGTGAGCCATGTGACTGTCCGTGATATGAGGGGGTGCTGTGGAGGTGACCTAGGGGGATTTAGTCTCCACTTCTCAGCACCCCTGAATCCCAGCAGGGTACCTTGCCACATAACCTATGTCCTTAATTTAATTTTTTAAAAATTATAATACAGTTATAACGCTTCCATTTAAACATAATAAAACCATGTCATCAATTAAATACCCAATCCACATTTTTGGGATGTATTAAAAAATATACAGTGAATCAATGTACTTCTACAATCTCATAAAAGTATTACTGCAGTTATTATTCAAAAGCACTATCATAATCCTTCTCTTTCTTCCAATTAACTGTTAATATGCAACCAACATTTAGTCATATGATACACATAGGGGATATTATTACCCTCCAAATGCAAGCCCCATAAGGTCTCCGTTTCCCAGTAGTCATTGGTGCCACTTTCCACTGCTAATAATACTATGCCTTAAGGCGCTTAAAGCAGGGCAAGAACAAGGAAGATGTTTTGATGATTCAACGTCTTCTATCTTGCGTAATCGCCATGTTCTCTCCTCTTTAGATAGAGCTATCCTAGCCCCAACTACTTCAAGTGTTTCAATGAGATTTAGATTTTACTCTTGTATAAATGCGTTGCAAGTGTGAGTTAGGGAATTTGTTTAAATAAAGTGCTAGTGATGTTGGTCCCACTCGTCTGCTAATAAGTCTCTACTACATGATTTACTTGGAAGATCAATCCAATTTTGCTCTCGATCTAAGTATACTTTGGCTTTTTTTCAAGGACCTTTTAAAATGTACCCTTGAGATAGTTGCCACAGGAAGATTAATGTGCTGCTCCTACCTTATAACCTCTCGGATAATAGCTGAACAAAGAATAACTCCACATCATTTGTGCTTCGACATAAATATAGGAGGGCAGGATATTAGAATTAGCATTATTCACTTTCCAATAATACATGGCTAGCTGATATGTTAATAAGGCCACCACTGAGTAGATATTCGTCTCCCGCAGTAAAGGTTCCACAGGAGTTCTAACTGGAAAGTTAGTTATCCTCTTAAAGCAATGGCTCTCTATTTTACCCAGCTCTTTTATCCTCTTCCCCCCATACTTCCATTCCATAGGACAGTTTTGGGACTATTTTCACGTTATACAGTGCAATCACTGATGCGATTGAATAGCCAGCATGCTGCATCGCAAAGCGCCTTATGGCACCAACCTATTGCCGAGCTTCCCTCTTAATAATTTCTGTCCGAGGAGCCCAATTGAGATGCTGCTCAAGGATCACTGCAAGATAGTTGTATTGTGTAACACGTTCCACTGGTAATCAATTCAGATTCCATGAGAACTTGGTGTTGTTGTCATTACCTACAGAACGCGCCCCTTTTGGACTTCCTGGTCCTTGTCTCAACGGGGCTTGCACTCCCTGGTACTCCCAACATGGCCGTCCAGCGTGAAACACCTTCCTCGCTCTACACTTTGGACGTAGAGTGTTCTATTAATAGACCACGCCCCCCGCGGCTCCGCGCGTCTCAATGCTATTGCGAAGTAACGACCAGACGTGTGCTCCGTAGCTTGCGGTATTGCTTCCCTGATTCTGCCCCTACTAACTCCATTCCTAGTCCCTCTCCTTTCTTTCTTACATCCTGGACTCGTGTGCTGAGTAGTGCACTTTCTTAATTTCCCAGATTCCTGGATCGTTGCATCCCGGAACTTTGAATGCACGCTGGAGTCGGAAGAGACTCGTGCAGCCTTATTCAAGACCCGATCCGTCCGCAAGAAGGCATCGACCAAGAAATCCAGCAAAGATCGGACTCAGGTGAGAAGGGGGGAACTCCTTGACAGTTTGAGACGCCACCCGACCGAACTCGATATGGGCATGGAAGCGGCCGTTCAGGACCTGATGCGTGGCATGCAAGAACTAACAATCGAGGTACAGAATCTAAAGGCGTAAAACGCCGCTCTCAAACAATTAGTTCTATCCCGTGATTCTGCCACAAAAGAAAGTGTGTTGCTGTGCAGCATAGTTGACAAATACGATGGGTCGGCAAAAACCCTTTGTGGATTCCTGGATTCATGTTTGGTCCACTTTACTTTTAAGCCCTACTACTTTTCGACTCACAGGGCTAAGGTGGGTTTCATAATTTCTCACCTTTCAGGAAATGCCTTAACCTGGGCTACGCCCCTCGTTAATTCCGGCGATGCTCTCCTAGATGACTATGATGGGTTCATACAGGCCCTTAAAACCATATTTGACTGACGAGAGCAGGTCTATAGTGCCCAGGAACACCTGTTAGACTTTCAGCAGGGATCCCAGGATATGCTCACCTTTGTAACCCAATTCAAGCAATTAGCCAAGGAAGCTCATTGGTCCCCTGAAGCGGGTTTTACCCTTTTCAGCAGAGGACTGAATGAGGAGATTAAGGATGAGTTGGCCAGAGTGGCTCGCCCAAACTCATTCCAGTCACTAATGGACCTTGCCATGCAAATAGACTTTCGTATCCAGGAAAGGAAGGCAGAGAAGAAGAAATCCAGAGGAAATCCTCTGAAAGTGTCCTTTGAGAGCACCACCAAAACGGACATAAACCCAGGCTCAGTCACTGAACCGGAACCCATGCAGATAGGAGCCTTCCGTGGACCTATATCCCCGCAAGAAAGGATGAGAAGGATTCATACGGGGTTGTGCATGTATTGTGCCTCAGATAAACACTTGGTTAGGGAATGTCCTTTAGCCCCTCCTCGGCGTTCGGGAAACGCCAGCTCCCGATCCTAGATGGAGCAGAGCTTCGGGAGAGAGATGTTTGCTCCACATCAATTCCATCCTTGAACTCTCCTGGACAAAACTATTTGGTGATACTGCAGGCCTTCCTATCGCCCTCCAAGAATAAGACCTATTCCATTTTGGCCTTGGTAGACTGCAGAGCTATGGGAATATTCATTGATCAAGATTGGGTTGTTAGTCATCACATTCCATACGAGACACGAAGCACTATGCAGCCGGTGGAAGCAATCGACAGAAGACCCCTCACTTCAGGGCCCATAAGCCTGCAGACTAAAGAGATCCAGCTTTCTATAAACCATCACCAAGAGCAGATTAGATTCGACATCATTAAGCCAGCTCATTACCCCATGGTATTGGGTATGCCCTGGTTACATAAGCACAATCCGTATATCAATTGGACAGCAGGATCACTATTCCTAGGCTCAGAGTTTTGTATGTCTCACTGTCTATTCCTGGATCCCTCCTTGACACCCCCTAAAGAACCACCAAGAGACCAGCAAACACCACACATTGTTTCCAATATCATACAAGTCCCTGAGGCCTATCAGGGATATGCTGATGTATTTTCAACTGCCATAGTCCAGGCCTTACCCCCCTCACAGACCTGAAGACTGCGCCATAGATACAGATCCCTCAGCAGTGATTCCCTTCGGCAGAATGTTCATCCTTTCCGAACCTGAGAAAAAGGCCCTCCGAGAATACCTGGATACCAACCTTGAAAATGGCACCATAAGACCTTCAAAATCTCCAGCGGGTGCTTCGTTGTTCTTTGTTCCCAAGAAGGACACCAAGGAACTCAGACCTTGCCTCGACTATCATGGCTTAAATCAATACACCCTCAAAGATCGGTACCCATTGCCCTTGATCTCGGATATCCTGGAAGCTGTGAGAGACGCCGTAATATTCACGAAGTTGGATCTCCGGGGTGCCTACCATTTGATCCATGTCTGGGAAGGAGACGAATGGAAAACAGCCTTTCGAACACCCTTTGGTCACTATGAATATCTAGTCATGCCCTTTGGACTAGCTAATGTCCCTGCAGTTTTTCAACGTTTCATGGATAGGGTGTTCTCTGACATGTTATTCCTCTTCGTCATTGTCTATCTGGACGACATATTGATCTTTTCCAAGGACCTTCTAAAGCATGAAGAACATGTAAAGGCAGTATTACAACGACTCCGTGAACACAAACCTTTAGCCAAACCCGAAAAATGCTTGTTTCACGTTACTGTTCACTACCTAGGATTCATCCTTAGCCCAGAAGGAATTGGTATGGACCCTTCAAAGGTAAAGGCCATACTGGCATGGCCCGCTCTGCCAACTTCTACCGGAAGTTCATATCCACCTTTTCCGAGATCGTTCCGCCGATTGTTGCTCTCTTGAAGAAAGATACCCCCTTTATCTGGTCTACACCGCAAGATAGGGCATTCCAATGTTTAAAGGCAGAATTCACGCAAGCCCCCATCTTAGCCCAACCCGACATAAATCGACCATTCCTAGTGGAAACGGATGCCTCTAAACTATGCCATAGGAGCGGTGTTGAAGCAGGAATTTGAGGATAAACTGGAACACCCCATTGCTTACCTTTCACAAACCCTGACTCCCAGTGAGACACACTACTCCGTCCTGGAAAAGGAACTGTTAGCCATCCGCCAAGCCTTCACTGAATGGCGACATCTATTTCTGGGTGCTAGACATCCAGTTCAGGTCCGCACGGACCATCAGAATCTTCAAATTCTACAGTCATTAGAGTGTAGGAACAGTCGTCAGGCGCGTTGGGCCTACTACTTTGCCCAGTACCAGTTGCACATCACTCATGTTCCCGGATCACAAAACCTGATTGCTGACGCCTTAGCTCGACGTCCTGACTATGTAACTACTGAAGATAGGGCCTATCCTAAGATGTTTCCCCACACGATCTTTGTAGCTCAAGCAGTCAATCTCCTGGAAGAAATTTGAGTGCAAACCCAATCCTCTGATCTGTGGAAGGATATTTCAAGGAAGAATCAATGGAATCTAAGAGTCAAGGAAGGATATTTATTCAAGGACAATGCACTGGTCATTCCCACACAGAAATTACAACAAAGAATAATAAACCTCTGTCATGATACCCTTCACTCCAAACATCGTGGCATAACCAACACCCTCTGCCTCATACAAAGACAGTTTTGGTGGCCTGGAATGAAGACTGACGTACAGCAGTACATCCAAGCTTGTGCTATCTGTAGTCAAAATAAACATGATAACAAGAGACCCGCGGTTCTTCTACTGCAACCTACACTGCCAACAAGGCCATGGGAATTCATTGCTACAGACTTCATTGTGGAATTACCACCTTCCCGAGGATACAGGACCATCATGGTTACCATTGACCTCACTCATATGGCTCATTTTACACCTCTGTGTAAGCTACCATCCTCATCTGAACTTGCTGGAATGTTTCTGGAACATATATTCCGTCTGCATGGACTTCCTTCCAAGATCATATCTGATTGAGGACCTCAATACGTCTCACAATTCGGGAAAAATCTCTGTCGCATTTTGGGAATCCAACGCGCCCTCTCATCAGGTTATCATCCCCAAACCAACGGGGCCACAGAACGTGCTAATCAGACCCTGGAACAGTATTTTCGATGTTTCGCCACCAAGTTTCAGGATGACTGGTCGCTCCTGATATCCGTGGCTGAATTTGCCTACAACAATTCCGATCATTCAGCACTTAAGACCAGTCCCTTTTATTGTAGCCAAGGTTTCCATCCATCGGTTCTACCCTCTGTTCTTCCTCATCGCACACCGGTACCTACTGTCGACTCCTGGATCAAAATCCTCATCAACGTACACCAGGAGGCCAAAGAAAACTTACAGAAGGCCAGAACACAGACTAAGAGGTATGCGGATTCCAAAAGAAGACCAGGGCCTTCTTATGCAATTGGTGATCAAGTCTGGTTGTCCTCGAAATTACTACCCCGAAATCTACGGCCAAACAAATTGGCCCCTCGGTACTATGGTCCATTTCCCACCACGGAAATTATAAATCCAGTCTCATACCGGATCAAACTACCAGACTCCTGGAAGAAAATTCACCCAGTTTTTCACACATCCTTATTAAAACCCTACATCCAATCCTCCCGGAAATCCTGCAGACCCCCTCCTCTGCTGGTCGACAACCAACTGGAATATGAAGTGTCCCGAATATGCAACTCCAGGTATAAACGGGGTCAGCTTCAATACCTGGTTGAATGGAAGGGATATCCTCCTAGTGAAAGAACCTGGGAACCACTTTCTAATCTCAAGGCCCCTCGACTGCTCAGAAAATTTCACCTCATACACCCGGGCAAACCTGGAGGAACAGGTCTTCGGAGGAGGCATGCTGTCATGAACTACAGAACGCACCCCTTTTGGACTCCCTGGTCCTTGTCTCAACGGGGCTTGCACTCCCTGGTACTCCCAACATGGCCGTCCAGCGTGAAACACCTTCCTCGGTCTACACGTTGGACGTAGCATGTTCTATTAATAGACCACGCCCCCCGCGGGTCCGCGCGTCTCAATGCTATTGCGAAGTAGCGACCAGACGTGTGCTCCGTAGCTCGCGGTATTGCTTCCCTAATTATGTACCTACTAACTCCATTCCTAGTCCCTCTCCTTTCTTTCTTACTTCCTGGACTTGTGTGCTGAGTAGTGCACTTTCTTAATTTCCCGGATTCCTGGATCGTTGCATCCCGGAACTTTGAACGCACGCTGGCGTCAGAAGAGACTCGTGCAGCCTTATTCAAGACCCGATCCGTCCGCAAGAAGGCATCGACCAAGAAATCCAGCAAAGATCGGACTCAGGTGAGAAGGGGGGAACTCCTTGACAGTTGTCCATACTTCTTCCTGGAAAGAAGGACACCACCTTAGTTTTGGTGTTGTTAATAATAAGATTATGTTCCTTAATATATTTAGATAATTGATCTAAAAGTGCTTGCAATCCCATAGGAGTTAGGTTTATAAGCAAGAGATCATCCGCGTATCCATGCCAAGAGATATGAGTTGTCCCAAGCTTGGGTTCATGTGATTTAACCGTGGCCAGATGTACGGACAAGTCTGCAATATAAAGATTAAATAATAGCGAGGCTAAGATGCAGCCTTGTTTCAGCCCGTCTTGTATTAAGCTTGATCCTCACTGTAGTGTTTTCATAGAAGGAGCTGATCATGTTCAGTAAACCTCTAGGGGTGCCCCAATCATTTAATTTAGACCAGAGTTTATTTCTATTGATTGTGTAAAAAGCAACACTAATATCCACATAGGCCACATATTTAGGTTGTTTTCTGAAAATTCCATTCACTCTCAACAAGAGTAGTACGTGCAAAGATATTGTGCCTCATTCCGAGGTTGGCGCTAAGGGGTTAACGGCGTTGGTAATGGTGCCGGTGCCGTTAAACCCTTACCGCCGTATTACGAGGTCCTTTAGCGGGTCCCGGTAAGGGCGGCTGGTTTTACAAGGCACCCTTAGTGGGAGCCGCTAAAGGACCAGCATGCTAATAACAGGCCCGTTAATAACGGGCCCGTTATTAGCATGCTCCCCATTCCCATTGAGCCCTATGGGGGCTCGAATGGGAATGGGAAGGTACCGGGTCCGGGTTCCTTGAATGAGGAATTACCTGGTGTTCCAAGGTTGGAATGGCCCGGTAATTCCTCATTCGAGGAACCCGGACCCGGTATGCGGTAAAGGGGTAGCCATGGTGCTATTAGCACCATAGCTACCTCCAACCTTGTAATGACCCCCATTGTCCATGATTCAATGGGAATTTCGAAACTTTGTCTTAATCGATTAGAGCTCCTACCTTTTTATTAACACCCATGCCAAAATCTTGGCTGGCACGTCGAGCATGGCCAGAATGCAATAACTTTTAGGGTCATTGTAAACGAGGACCACTATGCTCTTCGTCCAGGACACTGGTAGATCACCTGTAGAGCTAATAGTTTGGAATAAGAGTGAGAGTACCCTACCCCATATTTCTGGGTTCATTTTCATTAAGTCCTAAACACCTAGAGGTCTCGGGGTATAAGGTGGGTTATCCCTGGATTGACTTTATATAGACCCACATCGAAACCTACTCCTGTATACAACGGAATGCAAACTGGGTACATACACTACACATTCAGTATCATTAGCCATTTTAAAAGATATATGCCTTCTATTTACATCTCATTTTTAAAGCAAGTCCTCACATTATTTGCCATTTTTAATCCATAGGTCTCTACATGAATCACTTGCTAGAGAGAGAATGGAATAAATTCACAGGTGGTTGATACCCACACACTTTGTACATCGTTCTTACACATGTTAACACTTGTCTCATTGAACCACCAAATCCTATCACAGCATCTTCCAAAACATATAAAGTGCCAATGCTCTCCAGTGCGGAATTGCTCTAATCCAACACCCTCCAAAAGTGCAGTCCATTTGAAAAGGTATGGCGTTGTTCACAGTCCATCTCCTAACTCCTACATCTCCTCCCCAACGACCCCCCCCCCACCTCGCCCCGAGTAGCTCTCCTTTTATTAATTGTGCCTGAATTTATGAGACGTGTGACAGCTGTTCGCAGGTTTCGAGTGGCTTCTGTGATTAGTCTGGGGCTGTGTGGAAGACAATTTCCTGATGTGCCTTCAGGACCACTAATGTTACATGGCTGGTGACTGCGTTCCTTTCTCTGCCGCGTGACTCCATGGTGGACCCATAGTGGGCTGCAAGGGTCTACCTGCTACTGTGGCATGGTTTGTAGTTTCTCCTGGACAACTACGAGCTCCTGTAGTTGACCATGGGTTAGGCTCGCGACTCATCCCATGATCTGTGCCTGCATCTGTTCCAAGCTGATACTCGCAGTTCACACGCTGCGTTTCACAGAGCTTCTGATCACAGGCCCACAAGCGCCACCATTTGAATTATCTAGTTCTCTTTCCTCTGATCATAAAACAAGCCTCTGAAACTACAATCAGGTTCTTTGGGCAGCTTATTAGTTCTGTTTCCTGAACCATGGTGGGGGTCCGCTGGAATTTTCGAGATATTTGGCACTAGGGACGGGACAGATGCTCTGAGGAATTCCCTTCATAGCAGGCCAGCATTGCGGGAGGGTGCTATCCCTGGCCCCCACTGTCTTCCAGTCCCCATCCTCCAGGCTTGCTTGTGACTGTCACATTTGCTGCTTGACATCGACAACTACCAGTAGTTACCTTTGACTCCCCAGGCCCAGGGCTACCATAAAAATGTTAAGGCATAATGGGGTGTATATAATAGTTTGAATCTCATGCGGGATTTGTATTTGCGCCACGCTAGGCACTCACTCCTCATTCCCCAGCGGTAGCTCCTGCTTAACCGTTGATACCTGAGACCCAAGAGCTGTTTTTGGCTCCTGTTCAGCAAATCGTTTCAGCGATCCCTGTGACAGCATTCTGCGCACTCACATACAAATGGCATGCTCAGATTAGTCATAAGCTGCAGGTAAAAACGTGCACACATGTTTTTGTTGATTTATAACGCGCACCCCAACCATCCAGGGGCAGTCTACACATACAGAAACGTATGTGCTTAATTTAAAAACACATTCCTCAACTTGGCACAAGTCCTTTGGAATGCTTAAGTTTGAAGCTAAAGCTGTAGAAGCCTTTCAGGCATCACAAAGTAAAACTAGTATTGATCACTTTTAGCAGCAGACACGGCTTGTGATTCTTTTCATCCACTGTTTTCATTATTCCTTTGAAGATGAAACAGTCTGTCTGTCTGCGCACCTGGCGACCCAATTAGCCAACTGCATATGTTGGCAACACCCTGCCAAAGAGACTGTGCACTCAAATGTGGGATAGTACCCACACACTTCCTTCTTTCAGTTGCGAAGTATTGATCCTGTTGTTTAATCTTCACCTCTAGTGAACCATTTGCAATTCCTATTAATGAGGAGGACAACAACTGTTTCAAACGCTCTACCCATTTCTGATGCTAATCCCTCATCAGGAGCTCACATTTTTAAACAAATGCCAAAGAAAAACATCGCCCCCTGTCGCTACCAGCAGGAAATTGCTTATGCCTGCAGACGTGTGAATGGCTATGCGAATTCAAGTGGCGGCCGCAAAGCAGCATGCTCAGTTTGCTGGTTTCCATGGTAGAGCAGTGGCTTGGCAGCAAAGTACAACACAAAAAAAACAAGTAATACTTGTCAAACCTAAGAGGATAAGGCCTGCTAGTGACACTGACTGACCTGACCACAGCAGACAGATAGATTCAGTCTCCCATTTGAAATCTCCAAAACGCAATAACTTAAATTTAATGAACTATCAATGGGTTGTCTGATTTTTTTTAAAGATCTAATGGAATGCAAATTGCAGTAAAGCTAAGCCACATGCATGATTCAAGCTTAACACCAGCACTAGAAATAGCATCTATAAAATATAGTTCCTCCTTTGGTGGTTTACATAGGTCTGCACAGATGCATGTTTTGAATGCCAAATCAATGATCTAGTTACAGAAATTGTAGGAGTCGGTATGCTCGTGAGTGTGGGCATGCGCTCATGCATGGGCCTGTGCATGGGCCATGGGGGGTGTTAGTCTGGGAAATGTTTAGGAAAGGCCTTATTTCTAGAGCGTCTCGCTCTGTGTTATGGTCATTATTTCTAATCCCACTTTATATGGAAGCAAAGGCCAATAATGCTTGAGAGGGTCAAGTCAAGTATACTTCTTTTATGGAAAATAAGCATTTCCGTAAGAGCACACTTAAAGGTTCTGGCTAGAAAGGGATTTGTATGCAATATTGCAATTGACTCTTATCCAGATAGTACCTATCAATAGAAAATGTAGCTTGTTTGAGACGCCACAGTCTGATTCAATCTACACATTTAAAGAAATTGTCATTTTCCTATCCCTACCAGATATGGTCATAATTCCTAAAAGTGCTTGATTTAGTACATATTTCTATTCCTTCCTGAAATGGCCAGCGTTTCTCATCTTGCTTGATATGGACATTGTTTATCCCCTCCAGGTAATGTCATGCTTTTCAATTCTGCCAGATATGGCTATTTCTCTTGACATATCTCTTCACTGAGAAATCCCCCCAGAGGTGAGTACACTCTTTGGAGACTGTCTGGGGTCATGTTCATTGAAGTCGGGCAGTTCCATCTGGATGTGCCCAGGTTGGTGGAGTCGCCAGGCCCCTTGGGTCCAACAGGGCCGAGAGCACACAGTCATCCTTACGCAGTCAGGTTTGCACCTTAGTATGAATGCCTCCTAGGACACTACACACCAAAAGGGCCAATTCACCAAGAGATTGTCCTCTGCACCAACAGACCATTCTAATGTGGCGCTCAAAACCATGTCAAGGCTTCTAGTGCAACAATGAAGACTCCATGGAGTATGCCAATTCTGACTGCCAACATTTCATGCTGTTGTATCCTGTGCTGTTACATCAATTTGCACCCGAGGACCTTTCACTGGAAAGCCCCCTTGCTCCTTGATCTTGCGCCTCTCCACACCACTGTAGGACTTTCCTTTCCTTCACTCTGGCAAGGCTGTTTTCCACTCTGAAGCATCGGGTTCTTCTATGCCTGGCTACCTGCAGTCATAAGCGATTTGCTGCAAGGAGCGACTGTACTGACAATAGACTGAATTGCTTCCTAATCTTTCTGATAACTTTGTTTCTTGGTCAATGCTTATATCTCATGAGGAATTATAGCTAGGCTTCCCACCTTTCCGATTTATCAGGGAAACTCAAAAGCCAGCGTTATATTAACATATTAACATATACTATTTCCTACAACAGTCAATGAAGACCTGAACAGACAATGATGAGAAAAACAGAAGCAATACACAAACCACACCTGATACGAAAGGCTAAGCGCTGTTATGATGCAGCTTGACATGGTCATTCAATGGTATTTTTGCAAATTCTGACTGATAGTCATTTTCATGTGTGTTTTGTGCCATATCACAAAAGGACAGTTCAACACATGAAGGGTGAGAATATGCTGAAGTCAACACCATATGCCAGATACAGCCTCATGTAGTAAGTCAGGGTGCTCGCCCTCATGATGAGCTGCAGGCGCAACATGTATAAAAACATGAGTATAGCAAATGCGATCATACGAAAATCATCTAAAGCAGGAATAATGCATACTGAACAAAATATATGGTTACACATAATTCTGTAGCCATTCTCATTGTAAAAGGAAAACGTTAAGGGCAAGTCATAATATTGCTTAATAGTGTTGCAGCTTGTTCTCTGAGCATGCTTTGCCAACACCTTAAGCCAAATTAAGCCATCTTAGGTCTGCAAAAATGTCCCCTCTGCCAGTTCCGCGGTAGGGCACCGGAAGCAGTCAGGAATAACAATGAGGTTATAATCGGTGCAGGGGTAAACAGTTCTCTTATCTGCCACAATCAGCAAGTCCCTTTATATTATGGCACATTTCCAAGAGAAAAACCACAATCATAATGACATCTTTTGGTTTGTTCTTCAAACTGCAAAAAATCCTTTCAGAGGTGGAAACAAAGATTTAGCTCTTCGTAAGCTAGAACAAAAGTGGATTTTTCGCTTAAATTCAGTGACACATGGTTTGAACGTTTCTATTGAGTGGAATCTTATCTTTAAATAAACTTCATAACTACTGAAGTTTATAGTCCAACTTACCCAGCAATCACATGGTTTTTGTACCATAGTGACACCTCAAATAATTAACATCTTTTCACCTATCTGAAACGTATGTTAACCTATTGAACAATGATACACCAAACAACCCCCCCCCCATTTTTCAGAATATCAGAATAATCTGTCATATTAGACATGTTCCTGTATTATCAATCTATGATATGTTCACATACAAGTTTATTGCTAACAAAACAGCAACATGTCACGCAACAAAGCATGTTGTTTTATTATGTTGACCCTTTTTCAGCTTGTTTTCAATTCATTTTGCCCTATATTTCTGTGTCTCAGATAGACAACACCACTAAGCATTGTAAAAATGTTAAGAATTATTGGTGATATGGCATCATATACACTTTTTATTTTGTGAAATACCTTATCCTGCACATGTTTCTAAAAAATGTACAAAACTGATTTTGGTTTGAAAAAGATCACCACTTTGTGAATGTTTAGGATAATATCTGTGTGATGTAAAAAGAACTCCTCTAAAAAATGTACAAAATTGATTTTGGTTTGGAAAAGATCACCTCTTTGTGAACGTTTAGGATTATATTTGGGTGATGTAGAAAGAGCTCCTCACCTTCAAACACAACAAATACTCGAACACTATTTTTACGCCGTCGGATGCCAGTCAATAAAACAATAAAGCTTTATTCAAAATGCAACCATGCGCATAAGTTGCGAATGTGCATGCGTGTAGTTTTTTCACTACCAAAGAACAGAACTAGCTACAGCTCGCCATGCCCGATTTTAGAAGAAAGCTGTATTCTCAAGCACATCACACGCGAGTTATCAAGCCATCGTAGCGCTAGCCCCACCAACAAGGTAAGCTGCCCTGCGCAACCTTCTGGCGCCCTTTCTCCTTAACAATATACCGGCCCGTCATGTGGTAATACACAGCCGAGCCCAATACAAATGCGTGCACCTCCGATGCGGTGTATCTGTTTTTTATTTAGTGGGGATTGGCGACTATCTCCCATTAGTCATATCGCTAAGGCACGCATTTTGCTTTGCTTTTCTGATATTTATCGTGTAAAGTTTTTCAGCATATATGGCTTATGAACATCGCATGTCCTCCAGCCTCACACTAAGTATAAATAACCACAAGTACGATGCAAAACTTTTTCAAAATAAGAATTGTTTTGGGTTTCCTCACTATTGCCAGTCTAGGATACGGTTACCACCGAAAAAAAATGTGATCGTATATGTTAAGTGCACAATCAACTAACGTGTCATTTCAATTTCTGTATCACCGCTGGGCGTCTCTAAGATATAGTCACCATCACTACTAACAATCAAATCATCATAATAGTAGTGCACATTACTAAAATATATATATATATATGAGATACATTACTCACCATAATCGTATTTCTGATGCTTGTATCTGCTTAGATTCACATGCTGTGCATAGGCCGACATCTAGTGGAAGCTGCGGAGTATTACAGTTTGTTTTTCGAAACTCAAAATGGACATTGACACAGGGCGTGCCAGTAATACTATCCCTAGTGTGACGTCCACTGTACCCATGATCCCTCACGCGTCTAGGACCCTCAGATTGTATTTTTTCTGACATGAGGTAGCATGAGGAGTAGCGCGAATACAGATAATCCAAGCAGATAGATAGATAGATAGATAGATAGATAAGACTACAAGCATCCATGCGCCTTCTCTCAGAGGGGAGGAAGTTTGGGTCGCATGTGAATCCAAGCAGATACAAGCATCAGAAATACGATTACGGTGAGTAATGTATCTCTTCTGAGGCTTGTTGAATCTGCTTAGATCACATGCTGTACATAGATTAGCGAGCAGTGTTAGAAGAAGGAGGTGGGATGTGAGAAGGGTCATGAGCAAATAAATGTCTTAAAACCGCTTGTCCCACTTGAGTATCTGTCTTGGAATGGGTGTCAATGCAGTAGTGCTGAGTAAAAGTGTGAATAGAGCTCCAAGTAGCTGCTTTGCAAATGGTGTCAAGGGGTACATTTGCAATGAAAGCCAGAGTGGCCCCAATGCCTCTAGTAGAGTGGGCTCCTGGCGTGAAAGGCAGAGCTTTTTCAGAAAGAGAGTAACACAGCTGGATACAGTTAACAATCCACTTAGAGATGGCACCTTTAGAGATGCAATCTCCCTCTCTGCCTGTAGCTACGGAGACAAACAGCTGATCTGTTTTCCTTAGCGGTCTGGTCTTGTTTACATAGTAGAGGACCGCCCTACGCACATCTAGGATGTGTAGTTTCACCTCAGCCGAGCTTTGTGGGTCTTGGAAGAAAGCCGGAAGCTCGATGGACTGGTTCACGTGGAATTTAGAAATAAACTTAGGTGAGAACCTAGGGTGTGTACGTAAAACCCGTTTATCTTTATGAACTGTAAAGAATGGATCCTACACTAACAGAGCCTGAATTTCACTGACCCTTCTTATAGATGTTATTGCTACTAAGAAGGCCGTCTTATAAGTCAGGTGTTTGAGACTGCTTTTATGCATGGGTTCGAATGGGGGGCCCATGAGTTTAGATAGCACCACGTTCAGGTCCCATCCTGGTGGTGGGTTTGAAATAGGAGGGTGAAGTCTCTTTACTCCTTCCATGAAAGCTTGAACCACTGGTATCTTCCACCACGACACCTTGTTATGGGATGTGGTGCATTCTGACAGCGTTGCCAGGTGTACCTTCAGTGAGTTAAATACCAGTCCTGCATCCAGCAGGTGGAGCATGTAAGTGACAATAGTGGAAAGAGTGCAATCAACTGGGTTGACTTGCTTATTCTGGCACCAGATAACGAATCGTCTCCATTTGTCAAAGTGGCAGTGCCTCGTGTTTGGCTTCCTAGATTCCTTTAGGATGTCCATACACCTCTGAGGTAATTTGAGATGTACGAACTCTATGACCTCGGGAGCCATGCTGCTAGGTTCATTGACTTGGGTTGAGGATGCACTGTTTGACCTTGGTGCTGGGACAGTAGGTTGTACAAGCCCGGGAGTTTGATGGGTTTGCACATCGCTAGTCTGCATCGGTGTGGGAACCACGGTTGTCTCGCCCACATGGGAGCAACTAGGACGAGCGTCATAGACTCTCTGTTCATGTTGTTGACCACCTTCCTGATGACAGGTGTTGGTGGAAAAGCGTACACAAACCTCCCTGACCAGTTCATCCACAGGGCGTTCCCCTCGGAGTCTGGCTGGGGGAACCTGGATGCAAATCCTGGGCACTGTCTGTTTTCGCTTGTGGCGAATAGGTCTATAGTGGGGAAACCCCACTGAGAGAAGATATCTTCTACGATTTCTCTGTGTTATCACCATTCGTGTTCCTCTGGGAGGGGATCTCTGCTCAAAGCATCTGCCAGAGAATTGAGATCCCGTGGAACATGTTGAGATGACAGGAAGATCTTCCGTCTGAGTGCCCATATCCAAATTTTCTAGGCAAGCTTGGACTGATTTGGCGAACGAGTCCCTCCCTGCTTGTTTAGGTAAAACATGGCTGTAGTGCTGTCCGTCCGGATCTGCACTGACAGATTCAGCAGGTAGGGCTCGAACGCTTCAAGCGCTCTGAATACTGCCAGAAGCTCTAGCAGGTTGATGTGATTCTTGGCCACTGAGTGAGACCAGAGACCCTGAGCTGTGTGGTGGAGGTGGTGAGCTCCCCACCCTGTCAGGCATGCATCGGTTGTGACTACCGCCTGTATCTCGGGATCGTAAAAGGGTTTCCCCTTGGACAGATTTTCTCTTGTCCACCAGTGAAGGCTTAGTACCAGTGTTGGCGAAACGACCACTAGATCGTCCCACTGACCACTTGCCTGAGACCACTGTTTCGCCAACCATTCTTGCATGGGACGCATGCGCAGGCGCGCGTGGGGGACCAGGTAAATACATGACGCCATCATACCCAGCAAACACATTGCTTTTCATACCGTTATCTGGCGACCGGCCTGATATTGCGGAATTTGCAGCAGTATATTCCGAATCCTTTCCTCTGATGGAAAGGTCAACCCCTCTTGCGTGTCGAGGATAGCTCCTAGGAACTGTTTGGAGGTGCTTGGCACCAGACTTGACTTCTTCTCGTTTATTGAGAAGCCTAATTCGAAGAGGAGGTCGATCGTCCTTTGAATGTTTGTTCTGCAAATTACTGGGGTCTCCCCCGTGATGAGCCAGTCGTCCAGGTAAGGGTACACCGGGATTGCCTCCCTGCGTAGGTGTGCTGCCGCCACCGCCAGTACCCTTGGAACCGAGGCTATCCCAAAGGGGGCAGTACCTTGAACTGGTAGTGCCGACTGTCCACCTTGAAGCACAAGTAGTTTCTGTGCGCTGGGAACATGGAAATATGAAAATAGGCATCTTTCATGTCCAATGTTGCCATGTAATCCCCCTTTTTTAGAAGGGGGATTACCTCTTGGAGTGTAGTCGTGCAAAATTTTTGGGGCTTGACATACTTGTTTGCAGGCCGTAAATCCAATACTGGGCGCATTGTCAAATCTTTTTTTGGCACAAGGAAGTAAGTTGAATAAATACCCTTGTTTACCTGGTGTCCCGGGACGAGTTCTATCGCGTCCTTTGCTAGAAGATTGACGATCTCCTCAAGGAGGATCTTCTGGTGGTCCAAAGAATGTAATTTTTGTCGAGGAGGGTGGTTTTGGGGACGCTCTAACAGTTCTATGCAGTATCCTGCGGACACTGTGGACAGCACCCATCTGTCTGAAGTGATCCCTTCCCAAGCTTGGGTGAAGTTGGAAATGCATCCCCCTACTGGGGATGTGTGAGAAGGGACCCTGAACGGAACGTCACTGTTTAGGTGGAGGCGTGCCGCCGCCTCTGCTGGGGCTGCCTCTACCCTTACCACGTCCTCTCTTATTACCCCTGCCATAACCCTGGGTAGACTGCTGGCTGTTGTTGTTCCATTGTGTACCCTGCCCCTGGGAATAGTTAGACCCTCTCTGGGAATTCTGTCCGCGTGGGCGACGAAAATTGCCATTCCCTCTCTGGTTTGGGGGTTTATTGGTTAGCTGGCCTAGGGATTTGAGTGTCCTTGGCATTTATCAGCGTGTCCTCGACCGCCTTTCCAAACATTAGATCTGGCTCCACCGGTTTGTCTATCAATGAAGCCTGGGTTTCGGCTTTGAACCCAGACTGACGCAACCAAGCATGCCTTTTGATAACAGTACCTTCTGCTATCAATCTGCCTGCGTTATCCGTGGCATCAAAGGTTGCCTTTAATATGCAACCGGACACGGTTCTTCCTTCCGTCGAAACTCGTGCCAATTGGCTCTTTAAGGGCTCTGGGGCGGAATCTATGAGTGCCGCGACTTCTTCCCACTGGTGGCAGTTGTAACTCGCCAGCAGGGTGGTGGAGTTGGCAATCCTTGCCTGGCAGGCGGAAGTGGAGGCTACTTTCCTGCCCAAGCCATAAATCTTCTTGCTCTCCTTGTCGGGCGGAGCTTCCGACGATGACAAGGATGGATCTCCCCGATATTGAGAATAGGGCTGTATACTAAAGGGGTCTGAAGTAGGAGCTTCAACCCGGGACTTCTTACTTGGGGGTATAGGATCCTTAGATCCTGAGGGAGTTGACCCGTCGGGGGTAAAAGAGAGAAAGTGTTCAGGGTTTTTGGCGTAGAAATCTGCCAATGATGACATCCTTGACATGACTCTGTCTATGTCATCCGTAGACCATTCCCTTGAACTGGGAATGATTCTTTCTTGAAGGCCTTTCCCTGTTTTATCTAGACTAGACCTACTGGTTTGAACAGGGGTCTTTGGGATAACAGAAGACTGAGACTTGTCCATCTGTTTAAGAGGGATAGAATGTTTTTGAGGTGTGGAAGGAGGCTGAGACTGCTTCCTCGGGTTGTTTTTCCCCTTCCCCGTGTGTGGAAGAGTGTTTACCCTGTCTTTTTGCCCCTCCGGAGCCTTTCGACGCCTGGCGCCGAGGTTCGGGGTAGTGTCCCTATCTCTGGATAGTGGAGGTTGGGACTCGGGAGCAGCCGTTGAGTGGCCTGTTGATGCCGACTCCTGGAGAGCAGACTGGGGATAGAGGTCGGTTTCGTCTTCTGACGATCGAACCTCCATTACCTTGGGGAGGGAGGCACTTCTGGCAACAGTGGATGGTTGCCTGGAGTCATGCGGCGATCTAGATCGAGAACGCCCAGAGGACACTGATTCGGACCATTCTCTATGTGCTTCTTTCCGAGTACTCGATGTGCGCGTCGAGTCTCGGTTGGACTTCATGTGTTTTGTGGAAGTGCTGTTGGTAGCGCTTGTTTCGCCGGGGGTCTTCCCCATAGCCGCCCTGCCAGACGACCTTCCGAGGTCGGGGACTTGCGCTTGGCTGTCAGTTGATGCCACGTTGCCCTCGCCGTCCGAAAGCACGGCGTTGCTGACATCGTTGAACGCCCCCTCCGCTGCCATGGCCTCTTGACGCCTGGCGTGGTGGGCCCAACGCTTGATCGAACGGTCCTTGAGTGTTTTCGGTTTGAACCTAGTACACGCTCTGCAGTTAGCCTCGGGGCGGTCCCTCGGTAAGCAGAGATTGCACGTGGCGTGCCTGTCTACCCAAGGATAGTTGCGGTTGCACTTGGGGCAAAATTGGAAAGGGGTACCCTCCATATGCACCTTGTGGCAGCAGGCTAAAAAGTATAGGAATATATAAGAATGTACCTATATACCAAAAGAGTGTAGAGTATGTCCACCCCCCACTCTCCCTACTTGCAGGGCCGAGGCCAGAGGCCTTCCTAGGCCCAGGCCGAGGCCAGAGGCCTTCCGAGGCCCAAATCCGTCGTGCAGCTCTCAACGGTCGATTCTTTCTCCGTGCCGGCGTCGAGTGTGGATGTTCGGTGACTCGACGTTGGGATGGGGAAATATAACAATATTTTAGCAAAAGTATGGCTAAGGCCAGGGAACTCCGTGCAATGCTTCCGACCAGTATGGCAGAAAAAAACAATCTGAGGGTCCTAGACGCGTGAGGGATCATGGGTACAGTGGACATCACACTAGGGATAGTATTACTGGCACGCCCTGTGTCGACGCCCATTTTCGAGTTTCGAAAAACAAACTGTAATACTCTGCAGCTTCCACTAGTTGTCGGCCTATGCACAGCATGGGATCTAAGCAGATTCAACAAGCCTCAGAAATATATATATAATTTTTACTTATCTTCAGGCGATCCTGTCCAACACATTTACTGATTCAATCATGACAGTTTCAACTTAACCTTTGTCTTCCCGGTCCAAGAACAAGTGCCAGGTATGGGTTCCTCACATTAATCACTTTTATTGCTGAAAGATGCATACATGTCAGCCAGTCAAGGTAACTCTATGTTACCCTTCTTCCTAGATCAACTATCCAGTAGGATCCATTTAACCTCGCCAGAACCACAAGTGGAAGACGTCCATACATTTAAGTTCATAAAACAACAGCATCCAGGTAGGTCCTCGACCTGCAGCAAAACTCCCCCTCCATATATTTATTTATGTATTTATGACATCTGCCTGGTCACTCACCCCTGGCACACATCATGTCATCTTTTTATATAGGTACTTTACACTACCTTTTCTCCTACCATCCTTGTCCTGATGAAAGTTCGGTCCCTTCAGTCACCTTGCTACAACACAGCAACTCCTGAAGGTCAATACTATCCCGAACCAGAAACACAGATCACCTAATGTGTCAAGGACAATGGCATACTATTATCATTAAGTAGTACCTGCATTTGTACAAATATCATTGTTACTAACCCTTAACACTACGTAAAGCAAAAACGTATTTCTGTATTTTGTTTCTAGCCCCTTGGGCTCATGTGTCTTTTAAGGCCTCATGTGGTAATATAGGCATGAATCTTTTTAAATGTTTTGTCAGTACATTAAAGAAAATCTGTTTTGAAATTATTTTTTCTTGTTCTGTGACCGTCTAGCTAGTATTTGTTAAACCTAGCTTGCTGCAACCCACACCTACCCTAAATACGTCTCTTTAAACAAGGGTAGCTTGTGACTCCCTTTCTTCTTTATATGTAATGCACCCTCTGGAGTCAGGCCCCCTTCAACAAAAAAGCGGGTCCCTTCTTGCCCCTCATATCCCTTCCTTAATATTACCCTCAATAATGAGCCTGCTGGTTAGTCAATAATCTGCTTAGGACTTGTATGCAGGCTCCAGGATCCTAGTTACATTAAATTTGGTGTAATTACCATCCACAATCACCTTTTTGCCCTGAGAAAGCATGCTAACGGCCTCCAAAAGTGGACAACACCATGCTCGTCTATAATCCTTGGCAGATCAGTGAGTAATCTCATTCAGAGATTGACTTGCCCCCGATGATCCCAGGGACAATGAAGCTCATGATTTAGGTAGGGAGAGTGCTCTAGTCCCTGACCAGCTCCCTGACACCAGCCACCGTGTGCTCCCATTGCTCCTCTATCAACATTCCAGAGTTCCCAAAGGACATTTAAAATCATCTCCTCCATTAAGAAAATACTCAGACTATTCTAAGACAGGGTTTCCTAACATGTGTTCTTAAAAGCAAGCATCTCCATGCTTTTAGGTTATCCACACACAGTAAATGTGAATACAGAGGATCCAAATGAGAATTATTCACAGTCCGTGGTTATCCAGAAAACCTGGCATGACTGCAGCTCTTGTGAACCTGAGCTGGAGGATCCTGAGTGAGCTAGTGTCAGTGCCAGTGGGAATATAAAAAGTACTAGTGACTGTTTCTAGGTCTCAGAGTTATTTCCAATAAATGTGTCTTTTGTTTTAGTAATGACCCTGAACTAGTGCTTTTATGAGCTAGCACAAGTGTATTACTGATATTTGAATGTTTCTTTTAATTTAATGAGGTACTGTAGCTGTCAGTGCCATTAGAACACAGCACTTTATTGTTTGCATTCGGGCAGTTGCTCCTATCATACACCATATGTGCTACCAATCTGCGTATAGGGATCCCGAATGCATTCAAAGTAATTCCGCTGTGCCTGACACATTTGCTCTTTGTAATCTCAAAGTAGGTAGGAAAAAAACCTATATGCTGCGCAGAACCCAGGAGACTAGATTACATAAGCAAAGAGATTGTCACAAAGAGGAAGGAACAGAACACCCTGAGTACAGAAGTTGGAGCTTCCGCATTTTCATTTACACCCATCGCCCACGTTGTTTGGTTTCACATGGAGGCACTGAGGGTGTTGCTCATTGAGTGGGGTTTCGCACCCAGCTGTATCAGCAGATAACTAATGGCAATATCCATCATATTGGCGACTGCCTTTTGCGGATCGAAACATTGATGAATCACATCACAGTCCAAAAACGGAATTTCACCCCAGGGATTCTATTCCGTCTTTGATAGCAGACAGTTCCGTGCTTGATGCACCCTGGGTTCTTGCTAATTCATATAAATCGTTGAGTTTTAAAAACAGAAACTTCTTTTTCTTTTGTCCTTCACATTGATGCTCAAGGGATGGAGGCTAATGTTCATGTATACTCTTTAGTGGCTATTAAACCTTTTGTTTTGTCTGTCCGCTTTAGTCCCTTAGTTCAGACCTTAGCCATTTCATGAACTGACATGAGCAATTCTGCCCTTTGACGGGTTCCGTAATCCACCCAGACTCCCCTGAGGGCAACCCTTCATGCTGCTGGTGGGCTGGTCAACAGAGCCAGCAAATTGGATCATCACCCCCTTCCCGAAACAACGTTATTGGCTCCCTTTGAGAAGGCAGAATACGGTTTAAAGTTGCGAGCTTGGCCCATAAGGTTATCCCCACACATTATCTTGGATACTGCCATATCAGATGGTGATCTACGGTGGGACTATCAGGTTCCCAGGGTGAATGATGGCAGGTTCTTTGGAAGGTTCTTTCACATGGATTTGACAGAGTGACGATCTCCTCAGGTTTAGGAAACTATTAAAAACTTGGATCTGGGATACAGTTTTCTATGATGGTATATATTTTTTAGGTATTTGGCGCACATGGTCTTTTCGGTCCTGTTCGTTATTATGTTTGGTAAAGAAACAGATGCCACATATGACACAGAAAGGACTTTTTAATTGTTCACTCTTTTATTGGATTATTATCAAGATAAACACCACTCTTGCAACAGTACTTGAGCTCTTGTTTCCATAATGAGGTCACTGTTGACACGCACATTATTTCTCTTTGTTTGGAATTCTAGTTTCTCTTGCAACTTCTCTTCTCCCGAGGTTGTCAGTTTTCCACCTCACTTTCACCTCTTTCTTGAGTCCACCTATCTCCTCCCTAGTTGGTTTGTTCTGGGTGCTCTCTGATTACTTCAGGTTGTTCACTTTCTAACTGTCTGGGGTACTCTCAGTTTTGCTTTCTATGGGATTCCCTAATTTTATCCTGTCATGAGTCTTTTTGGGTCTCTCCCTCTCTAGGGATTGTTCCACTTCGACCGCTGGGTAAGAGTGGGAGAAATATCCACAGGCAAAGCGGAATAAGGTAAAAATCTGCCTCCATGTTTTGCTTTGCCATCAAAGCAGATGTCTTCACGTATTTGCCAGTTTTCACCAAATCCTGTTTTATAGGTGGTTAAAAATGTCTGGCGCCCAACTGGCAAAACTGGTGAAATGTCCAATTTTACTTTGCAGGTAAAATTGGCCAAGCAAGCAGATCTTGCCCAGAATTTGCCAAATTCCGCCGTACCTACAGGGTTAGTCACCAATTTAATTTCTATCCTACCTACAGGTGCACATTATTGCAAAGTAATGCTCCATGCTGGGACTTCCAAACTTTGGGTCTGCAGGGAGTCTCATCCCAGTGTATGTCTACTCAACACAAGCATTGCAGGGTGTCCAAAGGCATGTGGATCCAGTGAATAATTGTCCACCAGGGATGGTTTGCGATTGTTTATAGTGCCATAGTTAATTGGGGAAGATCGATTTAGCAAGTGGTCGAGATGTGACCCTTTCTGATGGCTGCAGTGACATTAAGAAACATATGCCCAGCCACGGCTGATCCACAGTCTGCAACATGCTTGCTTTGGGACTGGGCCAGAAGGGGGCATATGTGCTTTTCATCTCGTTCCAGCTTTGGGCAAATGGGAGCCCTGCCCATCCCACATTTACTGCCTCCCATCAAGGTGTTGGGGGTGAGGCGGGACTGTCTCCTCTTTAAGCCCAGAGTTAGAGTTACCTAATCTTCCTTTGCAGTTGGGGCTACAGTGACTTTGACACACGATTCACTCATTCTAAAGATGAGCTATGACATGTTTGCAAACATTACAAACAATCATGAATTCTATTTGTACTCAGCCAATGAAATAATGAACTAACCAAGACCATTTATTACATTAGCATACAATAAGATGGACATTCTTAGCCAACACAAAAAAACATCTATTAGCATACAAATACACTATCCACTTAATATAATATCACGAATATTTTAAAATAGTTGGGTTTCAAGGAGTACTTCTTATTAGTGCTGGTGGTGATAGGGGATATCTCTGTAACTAATGTGACTATTGTGACCTCCTGAGACATGATTGACATAATCACTACTGCCCCATAATCACTGGTGCCCCTCTATTACAATACTTCTTAATATTGTCCATCTTCAAATCAAATTTTATGTTTCAGTCACGGAATTGCCCACCTGACTCGCATCATCCTATACAGCTTTGAGTTGGACTGTCTCACAATCGATTTAGTCTTCAGTCTTCCAATGTAGGCATCACATCCATATGCACAGTTGTCAGATGATGAAGACAAACCTATATAATATCCAATCTCTCTAAGTTCCCTACATCTCAGGAAAAGCCCACTCAAATGGGACCAATGGTTTGTGCTTTGAAGCGGGTTGCTTGCATCTTATAAAACGCTGATAAAATAAAAAAAGAATTAAACAAAAATACAGGCTCCCCCAAAACATATGTACAAAGGAGACAGCATGTCTTTAAAAGAAAATGGCGGTTGCACGCCTTCAGAAAATGAAATGCCCTGTTGACTGCTGAATCGGGTCGAATTTCCATTATACGAATGCGAGGCAACAGTCGATGTCGGTACCCGTTAAAACAAAGGGGTTAAATTGTGCCGTTCAAATGTTCTTGGTTAGCTCACTGTATCTTTGTGGCATGGATAGTCCTCAGCAGGCATTTTGGTAAAAGCAGAAACGCTTGCATGGCACTGCATGTTGTCCTCGTCTTCTTTTGTACTTAAGCCATTTTGGTATATTGAATCGCCCATCGAATGCAATGGTGGCCTATGTTTGTATGGGATGATTGAAAGGAAGAAAGCATTTACATGTGAGAAGTGAGACAACATCTATTATCAAGCAAAGTGCTCCCTGGGAAAGGGTGCACTCCGTCCTTACAGCTAAGCCTAACCTTGATATCACTCCTTTTTCAAATGATGCTTGCCATTTTAAATAATGATCTCCCAGCTCCTGAAGGCTATCACATAACCAGGGGAGCTGACTTTGCACATAACCATCAGCTTTTCCATGATGCAAAAAGCTACCTTTTTATCTTTAAAAAGTTTCATTTTACTGAGCATGTGTAAGGCGATTTGTACAACAGAATTGTGTTTCAAAGCACCAAAGGCTAATTGGGAAGGGACCAGAGAAATAATAACAGTGTCAAAAACAGTAAACATACAGTTGTGGTCCTACTAGGCCTTGTGGCATTCAGCCGTAGTGCATTGAGGTAGAAGTGCAGGCGATGGGGATGGAAGGAGTAGGGGAGTGGAAAAGTGCTGGAAGGGGGCCCGGGAGGGAATTGCTAAGGGGGAGCCAGGCTAACTGCTAGTGCAGGCGACTCTCCAGGGTGGGATGTGGAGCCACCAAGCAGGGACAGAAAGAGCAGTGCAGTGTGGGGGTGAGTGGGTGCTAGTATAGACTGGGAGGAAGGCCTGAGATTCATGAGGGTCAGGCCACTGGTCACAGCGCCAGCGGGGTGATTAGCAGGGAAGGGAAAGAGAGAAAGAGGTAGAAAAGAGCAGGGATTTGAGCAGTATCCAGAACTTAGGAGGTCCGGCTCAAGTCTGAGAGGGGCAGGGAGGCTGTTCCAAAGGGAGGCACCAGCCGAGGAGAGGGATTTGCTCCCACTCTCTGCTTGGTGAAGCGTTTGACAATCAAAGAGCTGGAGTTAGAGGAGCTTAGGGCTCTAGCAGGGGAGTATTTGGGGAGGGAAAGTTGGAGATAGCGTGGCTCCAAGCCCCAGAAGGCCTTGTGGATGATGCAGAGGGTCTTGAATTGGATCCTTGCAGCCACCAGGAGCCAGTGGAGGGATTTAAGGCTGGAGGGATATGGTCCCTGGGCTTGAGGCCAAGAATAAGTCTTGCAGCCTTATTCTGGATTAGATGGAGGGGGCGAAGGAAGGAAAGAGGGAGATTGTGAAAGAGGCTGTTGCAGTAGTCCAGCCTGGAGAGGACCAGAGCTCTGGAGACATTAAGCTACTGGGGGAAGGTGAGAAAAGGAAGAATGCCTGTGCGGAGGAGGAGCTGGAAGTGGGACTTCTTGGTAAGGTCCATAATGTGAGGGATGAAGGAGAGAGTGGAGTCGAAGATGACCACATGGTTTTTGGCCTCACAAGATGGTGGGGTAGAGGGCCCAAAGAGGGTGGAGGGAGAGTAGGGGGAAAAGAGGACACAAGTGTCCCAATGAGGAGGATATCTGTCTTGCTGGCATTGAGACAAAGATAATTTGCTGCACACCATGTCTGAATGACAGACAGATAGTCATAGAAGAGGAAGAGGAGGAAGAAGAGGGGGAAGTAGAGGGAAGTTTGAAGGAAAGATGTTTGTCATCAGAATAATACTGGTAATGGGGAAAGGAGGACATCAGGTGAGCAAGAGGGGTGAGGTAAATTTTGAAGGCGATAGGATAGAGCCTTGGGGGACACTGCAAGAAGAGAGGGTGGTGGTGGTGGAGAAAGGGCCCAGGTGGTTAGTGAGGAAAGAGATCAGCCAATCCAGTGCCTGGTCAGTGATGCTGAGGGTGTCAGAGTTGTTTTATGAGGATGCAATGGTTGACTATGTCAAAGACAAAGGAGAGGTCGAGGAGAATGGGAACAGCAGGAGAGTTGGAGTCGAGATTTGCGAGCATGGTTTCACAGGTGTTCAGAAGAGCAGTTTCCATGCCCCAGGATGCACGGAATCGAGATTAATGGTCATGAAGGCTACCAACAAGATCAGTGTGGGGGGTCAGTTGGGGAAGGGCCAACTTCTCCAAGAGTTTACACAAGAAGGCTAGAAGGGGATAGTAGAGATAGGGTGATAGTTAGCCGGGCAGGAGGGGTCAGCAGACGGCTTATTTAAGAGAGGGTGCACAGGGAAGTGCTTGAGAGATAGAGGGAAAGAGCCAGTGGCAAAGGAGTGGTTACAGAAGTCAGCAAGAGCTGGGGCAAGAGAGGAGATGTTGTCCTTAATGGTTCTGGAGGAGCAGGGGGAACCTGTTTGGAGGAGGGCTTCCTAGAGCATACCACTTTAGTGACCTCATCTGGTGCTATCGGCAGGAGGGAGGAGAGTGGGGGGGTTGGGAGAAGGAGGGGGCCCGGGGAGTAGGCATGGGAGAGGAGATGGGGTGGAGAAGAGTAAGAACAGGATGTCCTGAGTTTTAGATGTGAAGTGGGAGGCCAAGGCAGTGCAGAGAGCCTGGGAAGGGATTAGAGGTGGAAACGGCAAGTGGATTGGCGAGTTTCTTGCAGGTTTTGGAAAGTTCAGCAGTGTTGTTAGTGGCTCCAGCGATGTAGGTGTGGATATGGGCCCGATTCTTGGAACAGATAGAGAAGCAGTATTGCCTTTGATACAGAAGGTAGTCCAGTTTGTCAGAGGATAAGTCCAAGGTCTGCCACTTCCGTTTAGCAACTCTGCACTTGCTTTTCAGAGATGCTAGATCTGAGGCGTACCAGCTGTTCTTGGTGGCAGGTTTTAGGCGGATCCTCATGGCAGGGGCAAGGATATTGTGGGGGAGCGAGGGGCCAATGGGCCCCTCTCTACCATCACTTCTCAGTACAAAACTTGGACCAAGTGCCTCTAGTGGTGGGTACGCCCCTCGCCCTTATGCGATACTAACTTTTGGTTACATTTCGCGTAGATGGGACCACCGAGCAGGACACAGGGCATCCATTTTTTGTACCCCCTTTGGACTCCATCTTGGTAACCAGGCCTCACTGCGATAGTACAAAATGCATCTCTCCCTTTTGCCGACCGCAGTAGCTCAGAGCACATGGCCCCCACCCTCGTCCCCACTCCAACTGAAAAACTCTGCAGCTCCATTCTCACGCTGAGGCCAGAGCTGCTTGCAACAAATAATAAATGTAACGCATCCCTTTTCCTCTGAGATCACTGTCCTGTATGTGAACCAACATGAGCCAAGCACATAGCTCGTTCATCTCCACAAAAGTGTCCTTGCCCTCTTACCCTCGCCAGTTGAAACGTATTGCCATTCTAACCCTGTGTCCTTGCAAGGCATACCTTTCATGTGCCAGACTGCCAACCATGCTATGAAGCCCACCCAACAGACCCCCAACTAACATTAGACCCCTGTTGCAGTATATCGTGCCCAATACTAACAAGTGCCACATACCTGAGATTCTTGTGAGACTAACCCTATAGTTCAATGACAGTATTATAGTGGTCAGGGCCCATAAACCTGTGACCTGTATAACCCAAATGTGTAGATGATATAAACTCTTGAGTGATTTGTATAACGACATGATACACTACTGAGAGTCTTTTGATCAACTATTATTTAGTGCATGCATTACTCAGAATGTATTTTCTTAGCTTAGATAGTGACCACCATGTTTCACAGCGACCTGACCTTCACCCATCCGGAGCACAAATGTCTGACGTCAATCCTCCCGCCAACCAAGCAACCAACTCGGAGGAAGAGATGATGCCCACACCTAAGACACCACCACGGCTGACCAATCCAGGTCCAACGTAGCATCATATGTTAAAAATGTAGATGTACTATATAAATGTGTTGTAACCTTGATGTGGTCAGAGCGCTCTCAGAGATCTAGATAAACTTTTCCTTGAACTCTCGCAGCCTGCTCTTTTGTGCCTTATTGCCTGCCCAGGGAGTGTCTGTTTTATTCATTTCACACGTGAGTCAGGGAGGGCACAAACATTTGGTGACCCCCTGCAACGTGATCGGGGAGGTGCCTCGAGGCCGGCACCGAGCGGCGAGATCCGGGACGCCCCCAGCGAAACCATCGCCTCCGCGGCCGACCAGCCTGTGCGCACTACGAAGAAGGGTCAAGGGTTCCTGGTTGACGAATACCCGACTGAAAAGCTGCTTGCCGAGGTGGGCCACAGCTTGGTTGGGGTGCGAGCCTGACTGGGGTCGGACTGCGAGCGGCGACCCTCGGGTCACCTGACTGAACACGTGAGTGCCGGTTGTGAAGGTTACGAAGGAAAGGTAAGGGGAAAATAGGGGAGACAGGTGGTAATGGGTAATAGGGAAGAGTAGGGCTTGTGTGAGTGACGATGAGGCTTTTCTGATCTGTCCTTTATTTGGCCATTAGGTTTTTGTAAGAAGTGAAGAGAAAAAGAGAAGTGGTATCCTAGCCCGATCGGGGTAGAAGGCGGCGCCGCGTAGCATTGTCTCGTCCAGTGCAGAATAAATAAGTGAGGATACAGAGAAAATAGTAGGAGTCTCGTATATTGAGTAGACTCGGAGTAGTCATTTAGAATATTCTTTTTCTGGGTACGGAAGAATTCTTGGAAAAGAGCAAAAGGGTGTAAGAGGGGGGAGTGAATGAGAAGAGTAGGCGAAACGGGAAAGAGGGGAAAAACAAAAGAGCAAAACGGGGAGAAAACGCACGCAGGTAGTGCGTGTGCATAATAAGTGTTGTATGTGCTTTGTGTTCTGTTCGTTGTTTCGTCAAGGATATCCAAGTATTGTGATTAATTTGTGGTTAAAGTGGCAAAACATGCAATAATGAACTGTTGAATTTGAACATGCAACAACTATAAGATTAACGTTGACAAGGGATTCATATATATATATCTTGATACATATATGTGCATACCAATTACAAGTAACTGAGAAGACCCGTAATATAATATCCAACTAGAAGGCAAAAAAGACTAGTGGAGAAGCAGTTAAGGGAAAAGGGAGGTCGAAAGGTAAGTACAGACAAGAGAGGGAAGGACATACATCGTCATGGGAGGAATAACACCACTAGCACATATTTGTCAGCACCTTCCGTTATACAGTGAGAAAATACAAAAATACCACGATCAATGGTTGACAGAGATAAAACGGGACAGTGTGACGCCAATTTGGCTCAAAGGTGGGTCATTCGACAAAAGAGTATTGGATTTAGTATCTACACACTTGTTAGCAAGGCACAAGGGGAAACAACTGCAAAACAGAAGGGAAGTACTAGACCTGTGGCGAATGTTTGAAGAAGTTACACCTACAGCAGAGGTAAATAAAGAAAGAGTGAATGAAATACAGAAAACGCAGGAAGAGGTAAGCGGAACGCCAAAGGGCGAGTGCACAACCATTACAGTTGAAGGCGATGCAACTAAAATATATCCTTTAATGTCCAGACCAGCAGTGGGATATAGTGAGCCCCTGTACGTACCAGCATGTCCCACTCCCACACCCACAACCGGAGCAGTTGCCACAGCAACACCCCCCTATGATAAAGGAGGTTTGTATGGCCCAACAAGCGCACCCCCGTGAATTTGGCACATCTCACTGGAGAATTAGACCGACAGCTAGCGCATGCACAGATGGAAATAACGCGGCTACGAGCATTGTGCGACAGGAGCCAAATGCTGCCACGGGGAGGAGAGGTGCCACCATCATCCATAGCGGATCTAACGCCAACATTGAGCACAGCAGGGGAAGTGGCGCAAGCGATCTCAGAGCCAGCGCGGTCAGTATTATCACAAGGAACACGCATACCACAAGAGCAAGAGAAAGAGTGGCGGTCAGGGGAGTTCCTATTCCATCTAAATGACAAACCCGTGAGGATTATACGCCCACCCACCCCAGAAAGTGAGAGAGGGGAAGGATGTGAATGGAACAATGAGCAAGAATCAGAAATAGAAGAGGTGTGGAGTGACTTAGACGAATATGAAGAGGCAGCTGCCGAGACCCGGTCCCCAGTGCCAAACCGCCGGTACCCAGACACACCATCGCCACCACTATGGCAGGGTAGACTAAGACAGCGAGGGGGAAATATGATGGTAAGTAAAATAAAGAAAGGTGCAGTAAGTAAGGTAGGGAAGAAACACAAGTTACAAATGCCACTGATGGATAAAGGAGCAGGTAGGCCACATTACAGTCCATGGGCTGAAATGGATAAAAACAACTTGCTAAAGGTCCTCCCCCACTGTCGGGAGGGGCTGGGGAATGGATACACGCCTTTGAGAAAAACACAGCAGGAGTGCCACTAGCGATAGGGGATGTGAAGAGCGTATTAGTGTCAGCAATCGGTGACCAGGCAGACGCAGTGTGGGAAAAGGCCGGATTCCCTGGAGTAACAATGAGTTGTGACCGCCACGATGGATCGGCATTCAGTAACGTTCGAGCACAAGTATGGGATGCATTGAGGCACACGTTTCCAGATATTCCAGATTTACATTTAGTGATGCAGTGCACAATGGAGGAGAATGAGGATCCTATGCAATTCATACTGTGGGTGCAGGATTTATGGAGAAGCGAAACTGGTACGGCGTGGAACCAGTCCACCACCTTGTTTTATTTTATCATCAAAAAGGGGCTCCCGAAGGAGGTGCAGAAGGCCTTGGATAAAATAGCTGGGATAGAAGCCAAGGGCTGGCCTGAAATACAGAGTATAATTGTGCACCACTGCAGGAGGATAAAAGAGAGAGAAAAGGAGATAGCACAAAAAAGGCTGGCAGGCGAGGCGAAGCTGGTACAGAACAAATTAGTGAAGGTCGCCGCCGTCAACGCCAGCGCAACCACAGACCGAGAAAACGAGGGGGACGAAGGAGCGGGAAACAGACCAGCAACAATAGCAGCGCTGCGGGCCACAGGAGGACAAGGACAGTGGAACGGAGAAGAGCAATATGGTGGGCAACAGTGGCAAGAAAGACCAGCAAGAGGAAGAGGTGAGTACCGTGGCCAGAGAGGGGGTTTTGGAGGTATGGGAAATAGGGGATTTGGCGGCCAAGGAATGAGAGGCAGACCACAAGGGTCATGCTGGAACTGTGGGAGATGGGGACACTACTCTAGAGATTGTAGAATGCGGCCTTCAGGGTATTTCCAGGGACAACAGCCCATGGAGAACGAACAAGGTTGGGGGTGTCCACACCCAGGTAGCCCCTATGGACTACCGATGGGAAGTGGGCGACAGCAAGACCAATGCTATAACAAACCTCAGGTACCGCAAGGACAGCAACCACCACCACAACCAATGGCAAGACAAAATGCAGTGGGAAGCGCAACCAATAATTGTTATGCAACATCTGCAAATGGTGTGCCCGCACCGTACCGTGGCGTGACAGTGATTGGAGACAATGTCTTCTCAGTGCCAGGGCAAGAAAGACATTCAGATTAGGACAACCCACCGGGAACACTTGCGTGTCTAGTCCTATCCACCACCCTATGTGCAGAAGAGGAACCACTAGTGGGGACAGAGATAGGAAATAAGCAGTTTATCTTTATGGTAGACGCTGGAGCGGAGAAATCATGTCTTATGGAAGGGCGGTTTCCGCTCTCAGGCAGGAATTTAGAGACGCAGGGGTTCTCTGGGGCTATTTTAAAAGTTCCTTACACTAAAGATCTTGATATAAAGGTGGGGGGAAAAACCGTGCGTGCACCCTTACTGTACCACAAAGACGCGCCAATCAATTTGCTGGGGAGAGATTTGTTAAGCAAATTGAATATGACGATCTCGTTTACAGAACGAGGAATAGTGTGCTCAACACCAGGAGTAGGCCCAGTACGAGCCATGTTGATGGTCAGCACAGTAATGAACGAAGTTGTGGTGCGTGGAATAGCCATTGATATAAGCATGTTTATATATGGTATCAAGGTGTTAGCACGAGTGGTGCCAGAGATAATGAGAAAAGAATGGAGAACACCATCAGATTTCATATTCCGCCCAATTGCACACACAGACATTGTACCAGGCACGATAATGTCCATAGACATTGAGGCAGTTCAAGTATCCAGCAAACGTATTGTGGTCATAGGACTGGACGCGCATGGGTGCGAGTGGAGGACTGTGTTATGCATAGACCCAAACATAATGCTACGAGATATAACAGATGAATTATTCACTGATGGTGAGGATGATGGAGAAATAATAATGGAAATAAGCATACCATGTGACATCATGGTCCAGTACAGAGAGGTACATAACCAACTGATGGCTAGCATTAAGGCCCCACTGACTATATTTGAGGAAGACATGACAAAAGTAGCATCTGAAATGTGGATCACCGGGCCCCACGATGTAGGGTTGCTGCATGAGGTGACACCAATAAAAATAAAACTCAAGCCAGGTGCAATATTGCCGAGGGTAAAACAATATCCCATATCAAGAGAAGCGGAGGAGGGAATTAGGGAAACCATAAATGCACTCCTGAAACAAGGCATCATAGTGCCATCATACTCCGCATGTAATACAGCGATTTTCCCGATCAAAAAAGCAAAGGGTGGGGCGTGGAGGATGATCCAAGATCTCCGCCCACTCAATGACGTCATTCAAAGAGAGTTCCCATTAGTGCCTAACCCGGCATCAATATTGTGCAGTGTGCCAAAAGAATCAACATGTTTCACTGTAATTCACTTGAAGAATGCTTTCTTCTCCATACCACTCGACCGAGGATCCCAGTACCTGACAGCGTTCACATTAGGGAACAACAGGTATGAACATCGCAGACTCCCGCAATGGTATTGTGAAAGCCCCAGCATTTTTAACAGGGTGTTACGGGAAGACATTGGAAACATAGATGTAGAGAGCACCATCATTCAATACATAGACGATTTACTCGTCTGTAGCCATACAGAAGAAAAATGCCGAGAAGACTCGATAGCACTACTGAATGAGCTAGCTACCAAGGGATACAAGGTAGACAAAGGGAAATTACAATACTGTCTCGCCAAGGTTGTATACCTCGGACAGTTAATATCAAAAGATGGGAAGCGAATACTCCCAGATAGAGCAGCTGCTATACGCAACATAATAATACCAAAAACTGTGAAAGACATGCAAACATTTCTTGGCATTTGTAATTATTGCTGAGCATGGATCCTTGATTACGCAGCATACACACGCCCCTTACTACAAGCGCTAAAAGAGGCACAGAAAAATAGAGCGGCAGGAAATGATAACACAGTATTTGAAATTAAAAGACCTCATTGCTGACGCCCCAGTCCTTGCGAACCCAGATTATGAGAGGGAATTTTTCTTGTTTTCACACTGCAATGGGACACTGATGACAGCAGTACTGACACAGAAAACATCACTAGGTCACAAACCATTAGCTTACTACAGTGGGACACTAGATCCAGTAATGCAAGGTCATTTCGCGTGCTAACAGGCTCTCGCAGCTGCGGCCTTTGCGATTGAAAAAAGCGCCACCATTGTCATGGGATGTACGGTAACGCTATATGCGGATCATTCCCTGTTCGCCAGCCTTGAGCGATCAAAATCAGCACTAATCACACAAAGAGCAACAGCATATGAAGTAATAATTTCAAGCCCCAACGTACACGTTGTGAGGTGCAAGACAGTGAACCCAGCAACATTTATTACAGAGCCATGCACGACAGAGGACATACAGGAACACGATTGTGCCACATATGAGGGGGAAGGTGATGACATCCCGAAAGCAAGCGAGAATGCCCTACAGGAGGGAGAAATATATTTCATAGATGGGTCAGCATCAATAAACCCCGAGACAGGGGAAAAACATGTTGGAATGGCGGTAGTACACATGGAAGATGAATATGAGACAATTGTGCAAAAGCGCCTCCCATCCCATTATTCAGCACAAGCAGCAGAATTAACTGCCCTGATTGAAGCCCTGCGCACAGCCAAAGGCTGTGCGGTGACAATATACTCAGACTCAGCCTATGCAACTACTCCGGATTGTCACAGTGGAGTAGACGAGGATTCAGGAGGGCAGACGGTTCTCCAGTACAGCATGCAACATTGTTGAACAAGCTGATAGATGCATTAGCAGTACCATCGGTAGTGGCAGTGGTGAAATGCCAAGCCCATACCAACAACACAGATGCAATCTCATTGGGAAAGCAGCAGCTGACGCGGCAGCGAAGGAGGCCTCGTATTTCAATGTGACACTAACGCTCGAATGCATCACAAAAGCAACTACCACAGATCCACGAGAGGAGGCATACAATAATACCCCAATAGCGCAAATAATAGAGTTGCAAAGAAGAGCGTCCCAAGAGGAGCAAGAACTGTGGAGCAAACAGGGATGTAAATAATCAGCCACAGATCTCATTTGGAGGCAAGAGACAACAGGAAAGGTTGTAACGCCCATAGAATTACTAGAAATAGCATTCCAACAGCTGCATTTCCCCGGCCATGTAGCAAAACAACACATTGCTGCAGACATCCAGGAACACTGGTTCGTCCCCAATTTGCAGGAGCACCTGTCAAAATTCATTGTAGAATGTATAACATGCCAAACATATAATTCAGGAATGGCATTAAGAACACTGCGTGGTACCTTGCCCCGACCAACAGAACCATTTAGAGAGCTCCACATAGACTATGCTGATATGGGAGAGTGGTGTAATGGAGCAAGATATTTGAAAGTGGTGGTGTGCCCCTTTTCAAGGTTGGTGGAAGCAGGCCCATGTCCCCACCCAGACGCGAAATGTGCAGCCAAGTTCCTCGTGAGGGAGGTGTTTTCACGATGGGTGATATGCGATGTGATTAGATCAGACAACGGTACGCACTTTTTAAATGACCTCTTTAAGGAAGTTTATGAAATCAAGGGGTAGAGTGTCCCTCTTTTTTGATAAGGGAGCCTAAATCATGAGGGGTTAACACCAGAATTTGTTTTTCTGATTTGTTGTTCTGAATGGTTTTCTGAATGTTCCATCTCCGCCAAACACCCATGTAATATTTGATGCCCCTGTATGACAATCTCCCTTAGGCTAAATGATATATTTTTCTGTATGTAAAATACGACAACTGCTGGAAAAAATGTAATGATGGCATGCAACATTGTGTATACAAAATGAGTGCGTGCAAACTTAAAATGCAACAGCAGTATACCATACACCATGCCACTCACATTAGCAACATTGAGCATAGCAAGCTCCTACAACACATCGATACACGCATCGATACACTAATCCCCTAGGAGAGCCAGGCAGCACACTGTTCATTTGCGCATGTGCGCCCGTAAGCAGGACGCGCACACATAAGTGACGTGAGCCGATATAGCCCATACGCATGAGCATAACAGCAGACGCCGCTAACGACTCAGCGAGCTGCAGTTACGAGCTGCCGAGACAAGTAAGTACAGCCATTTTAGAGCGGTCCACCGCCCGCCTAGAATTTTGGACCCTTCACGGCTCGAGAGAGCACTTGTTGTTTAGCCAACACATGTTCCCCAACGGGAAGCCCCTAGATAGATTCCAATATGTGTAAAGCTTACTTAAACACCTGCGGGGGAGGCACGCAGTAGACACGATGCCCATGCATGAAACACGAGTTTTGTAAAAAAGTGGCACATTCTTAGTGCAAGTCACCATCACAGCCGTGCAGCTTTTTGATACAGGTGACACATAAGCGCAATGTAGCGGTTTCTCATGAGATATTGATCTATCTTCTTTACAGCCATTGAGCTGACTGATACATCCTAGATGCACAGGATTCTACACATCCAGCGCACTGAAGGCGCCATGAGCTTAGTACTCTAACCAATGCCAGCGCTTACCTGTCACACCAAACTACCATGGCACAGGTAGGACAATTGTCCAGCACACCGTTACAGGATCCTTTTCCTGTAGAGATACAGCCGTATCTTATTGCAAATTGTATCCGCTTACCTTTTAGATGTCCTAACCAAGTGACAGCTCAAGTCCACCAAATTTGTCCTGAAGACGGCACCAGCAACACCATTAGCAACTGAGTGTCAGAAACACCATTGTTGTGTCGACTAGACAGATGTGAAGTCAACCGGACCACATTCTAAGTCACCCTTTCTTACTAACCCACACTACAAAACAGTGAATGTAACGAACCAATGTATGTGGTTGATTATCAAGCCTGTTAGACTGAACTGACGACAGTTTTTTCAGGCAAACAAAAGGTCTTTGTCAATAGCTGTGAGCTATATTTTAAACCATAATGTTCAAATAAATGTAAATTGTATCGCATACATTCTGGGTGTTCTCATATGTACAGACTAACCAACAGAGATCTGTGAAAAACGTGTGCTGGATCCATAACCGGTCAGTGTGATACAGGTGGGGTAGCCTAAGTTCCTCCTTTTTTCTTACTCTTTAAGGAAGTGACATCACTCTTGGGGGTAAAACACAAATTATGCTCAGTTTATCATCCAATGGCGAATGGGGTGGTAGAAAAGTTCAACAGATTATTAAAGAGAGAGTTGTCAAAGTTGTGTAACACATTAAAGAAACATTGGGTGTACTGCTTGCCCCTAGCACTGTTCCAACTCAGGACACAACCATGTAAAGACCACCATCTAAGCCCCCACGAAATTGTAACTGGGAGGAGAATACACACGCCAGTATCCCCGATTAGAAGAGCATTGGATGCACACAGGGCTGCCACAGTGCTGGTGGAAGAGTTCAAGGAATACCTAACCCAGCTAACACGCGCAGTACGCAGCATAGCGCGACAAATAGCACCGCCTTTCACTGATAATGTGATGACTGATACTACCACACCGGCCATAGACAGTCCAAGCGGACCACTGATGCCGGGGGCACATGTGTATGTCCGCAGCTTTGTGAGAAGGTGGAATTCACCTAGGTTTCATGGCCCCTACGAGGTCATTTATAATACACCCACCGCAGTGAAGGTAAAGGGATTGAAGCATTGGGTGCACCTATCCGATGTGAGGAGGGCACACAATAGTACAATCCCCCAGGAGGAGCAAGACAGCGCCACTGGGACAACAAATGAGGTTGAAAGCAAATAACAAAATAGTCAGTAAAAATAATATGCAGGGATAAAGGTGATGATATGTATTTTGTTCTGCACAGCTTATCTCCTCCTTCCCTCTTTTCTGTCTCTTCCCCCTCTCCTCTTTAATTGGCCAACATATTGTCTATACACCTCAACTGTCTCTCCCTCTCTAGCTTCCACCTTCGTTCCGATTATTATCTCTTCCTCTTCCTGCCCGCTCGTGCTTGTCCTACCCCTCCCCCCCACTCCCTCCTATCCCATGGTGCTCTCTATCTCACCTATCTTTTCTAACTGCTTCTCCATTGACTATCCTGATCTCCTCACTAAATCTGGTAGGAAAAAGTTTAAAAAGGACATCCTGGTCTCCAACCCAGGCCTCCTTATCACTGACACCTACACCAGTGCCTCCTCTAAGGAAACTTTCACTGACATCCTCTTTTTCGTGCCTTCGCCTGACCTATGGACCCTTCATATGGTCTCTGTGCTCTCTCCTTTCTCCTCTTCTCCCATTAATGGTGGCACCCGCTGGGACGTCCTCTTGGCCTCCTTCCACTCCTCTAAGGCCATCATTAATGTCTACGCTAATGGGACTGTCTTGGTCCAAGGCCCTCAGGCCAACCTTCACCCCTTTGATAGACACTTCCCGCGCCTCATCAACTTCCTTTCCTCTCCTGCTGTCCTCGGCTACCTTGCCTCTACCCTCCCTCCCTGCCCCCTCCCGTGCTGCTTCTTCTCCTCCGCAGGGCGTACCTCTGATCTGTACCCCTCCCTGGAAGTCCTTCAAAGATGGCAACCTTCTCCACATTGCCACTCTTAACTCTCGCTCTACTGTCAAACATTCCTCTGATATCTGCCGCCTTCTTGAGGAACTGGACCTTGACGTACTCGGTCTCACTGAGACATGGTTCACGGCCAGCTCTGTCACCAGCTTTGACACACTCCTACCTGACGGCTACAAGATCCTCTCCGTGCCCAGGCCCAACCGTGCTGAGGGGGGTGGCCCTTATCTTCCCTGAGTTGATTCCTGCCACTGCTATTCCCACGCAGACCTACTCCTCTTTTGAATGTCTTGTCTGCCGACTCTCTCTCTCTCTCCTAGCCATTCCCTTACCGTGGCTACTATCTATCGGCCACCTGGTCAAATTTCTTCCTTCCTCTCCGAGTGGGTGGACCTCTCAACCACTCAACTCCTCTTTCTTGGAGATTTCAACATCCACCTGGATGCCTCCTGTCCCCCCTCTGGACTCTTTCGCAACCTCTGCGACTCTCTCTCACTCTCTATTCTCCCGTCTGGGCCAACCCATTCTGCTGGGCACACTCTTGATGCCCTGATCTCTTCTGACCTTCCCCTCTCTGTCCCTCTCTCCACCCCTCTCTCCTGGAGTGATCACTTTCTCCTCTCCTCCCACCTCACCCTCCCTACCCCACAGGCAAAGCCACCCTCATCACTGCCATCTTCCTTCTCGGTCATCCGACCCATGAAGCGTGTGTCAGTTGATGCTTTCGCTGCCACCTTCTCGCCCCCTCTTCCCCCCTCGGCTGACTCCCACCCTGACACAGCCCTCTCCACTCTCTACTCTGCTATATCTGATACTCTTGATATCCTTGCCCCTGTTATGAGAATCCGCCTGAAGCCCAAAGCCAAATGTAACTCCTGGTATGACTCAGATCTCGTCACCCTTAAATGCTTGTGCAGGGTGGCAGAGAGGAAATGGCGTGCTTCATGTTCATCCTCTGACAAACTGGCCTGTCGCCTGCTCCAAAGGCAATACCGGCTCTCCGTTCTCACCAAAAAGAGAGCCCTTATCCAAGCCTGCATCACTGCGGCATCTAACAATTCGGCTGAACTCTTTAAAATCTGCAAGGAGCTGGCCAACCCTGCTGCAGTCTCTACCTCTCCTGTCCCCTCCCAGGCCCTCTGTATGGCACTGGCCTCTCACTTCATTTCAAAAACTCAGGACATCCTGTCCTCTCTCTCCTCCCATCACCTCCCACCCTCTATTCCCTGCCCATCCTCTGGCCCTTCTGCAGCTACTCCTCCTCTCTCCTTCTCTGCCTTTCCCCTTTTTTCTGCTGATGAGGTTTCGAGACAAGTCCGATCTATGAAAGTCTCGTCAACACAGGCCCACCCCTGCTCCTCCAAAACTATTAAGGACCACATCGACTCCTTGGCTCCTGCCCTTGCTGACTTCTGCAATCACTCCTTCGCCTCTGGAGTCTTCCCATCCCCTCTCAAGCACTCCCTTGTGCACCCCCTTCTTAAGAAACCCTCTTCCGACCCGTCCTGCCCAGCTAACTATCGCCCTATCTCTATCACTCCTTTCCTGGGCAAGCTCCTGGAGAAACTTGCCATCTCCCAGCTTAATCTCCATGCTGAATCTGTTGGTAGCCTTCATGACCATCAGTCTGGCTTCAGAGCTGCCAGAAGCACGGAAACTGCTCTCCTGAACATCCGTGAGGACCTGCTCTCGAACCTTGACTCTAACATTCCATGTGTTCTTATTTTGCTTGATCTCTCTTCTGCCTTTGATACTGTCAACCATACCATCCTGCTCAACCGTCTCCGTGATAACCTGGGTATCACTGGTCAGGCTCTGGCTTGGCTGACCTCTTTCCTCTCAAATCGACCCTCCCAGGTCCAACTGGGGTCTTTCCTGTCTGACATCTTTTTCTCTACCTGTGGTGTCCCCCAGGGTTCTAACCTCTCTCCCTGGCTGTTCAACCAGTATCTGGCACTTCTCGCCCACCGCATCGCTGCTCTCTGCCCCAACTTTCAGTGCTATGCGGATGATACCCAGCTCATTTTCAGGCTACCCTCGGCCTCCTTTTCTCCTTCCCTCATCTCTGACTGTCTTTCTGCTATCCAGGAATAGTGTGCCGCCAACGACCTCTGCCTTAATGCCAGTAAGACCGAGATTCTACTCATCGGCACACCCACTCCCTCCTTCCCTGCAGCTCTCTGACCGGCCTCACTTGGACCTCTTCCTGCTCCTACCTGCAAGGCAAAAAACCTCGGGGTCATCTTCGACTCCACACTCTCCTTCTCTCCTCACATTTCTGACGTTTCAAAGAAGTCACACTACCCGCTGCACCTCCTCAGAGGTATCCTTCCTTTCCTCTCCTTCCCCCAGAAGCTCACTGTCTCCAGAGCCCTGGTTCTCTCGAAACTTGACTACTATAACAGCCTCTATCGAAATCTGCCTGCCTCTACTCTCCGCCCTCTGCAACTCATCTAGAACAGGACTGCGAGACTTGTCCTTGGCCTCAAGCCCAGGGACCGTATCTCTCCAGGACTGAAATCGCTACACTGGCTCCCTGTGGCTGCGAGGATCAAGTTCAAAACCCTCTGCATTGTCCACAAAGCCTTCTGGGGCCTGGGGCCAAATTACCTTCAACTCTCCCTTCCTAAATATCTTCCTTCTCGAGCACTTCGCTCTTCCGCCTCGATCTCCCTCAGGGTCAGCCGCTTCTCCAAGCAACGATTTGGGGGGAGATCTCTCTCCGCAGCAGGGGCCTCCCTCTGGAACAGCCTTCCTGCCTCCCTGAAACTTGAGAACCATCTCCGGTTCCGGAAGCACCTCAAAACCTTCCTCTTTGCTTCTGCTTTCTCTCTCCCCTGCTAAATCACTGAAATTGTACTGAATCGGCAACTGGGCCACTCACCTATCTCGGTCCTTGGCCCAGCCACTCTCCCCTGCACTGCCTTCCTGGCAACCCCTGCACTGCGGGACTGTCTCTGTATCCCTACAGCCCCCCTCCCCAGCATTTGTCTGCACTTATCTTGCACTTGCCACCAGCTGGCCCTTATTATTTATCTTGTTCATTACTAACCCTGTACTGCACTTTCCCCTCTCCCTTTCCCCCTTGCACTTTTCCCGTCCCCCCTACCCATGCACTTGCGCGATCTGAATGACACCTGGCCTAGTAGGATCGTTGTCTGTCTCTTCTTGTTCCCCCCTCCCTGCCTCGTCGCGCCTTGAAACACTTGTGTATAGGCGCGTTACAAATGCCATTTCATATCATATCATATAGCAAAAGTACATGAGCAATAGAGTAAAAGAACGAGCCTGACTGAAAATGATGATTAAACGTGAAATTGAACAAGAATGTAAATATATGTACATATTGTGGTGACTTAACGAATTTATATCGCCCCTCCAGGTGAACAATGGCCCAACGACCTACGATCGGAGAGAGCGAATTAATGCTGGATAGTGATAGGGTCGCCATTAGGGCTAAAAGGTTCAGTGATGTTGAATGCGTTTTGAAATGTGCTGCAATTTTGATGTCAGTAATGTTGTTTTTTGCAGCTTGGTAATATACCCTTTTATCTCTTGTTAATGACATGCAAAGGGGGGGAAGCGGGGCTTACATGATAAGAGAAGGATCGCAAATGATATGGACTGGGGTGAAGACTATATGGCAGGAGTCACATGAAATTAATGTCAACAAAACGGATGGAATGCAACCCTCAGAATACATGACTGTGGGATCAACAAGTGTGTCAGTGTTACATTTCGATGTAAATATGAGTAATGCTTATGGATATAACGAATATGATGGAGATTATTATTGGACAAATGATTTAATTAACACTAGTATTAATGCACAGACAACCATACACCCTACCTCACACAATATTGCTGCTATTGATGACGATGCATATGCCATATTGAATAGTAATGATACAACCTGGGCCGGGATGTTTCCAATACATTACAAAAGGGAGAAAAACAATAACCGGGAAGGGAGGAGGAGGAGAAAAAGGGGGACGGGAGGGAAAAGATACGACATCTATCACGACCTGGGGTTAGAGGAAATAGAAGATCCCCGCCACCCTGATCAATCAAATAAATGGTATTCTGACATGAGTGCCACAGCGAAGCAAGCAACAAATGAAAGCTGCTACATCTGTTCACTCATCCCGCATGCATCAGGAACACTGAAAATGTTAGTACCACAGGAAGTGCCCTTGTCGGAGGCCCAATGTTTAATTCATCTGGTTTTATGCAGAATAAAAAGGACGTTCCAGGCGCACACCGTCACATTGGAAAAGCTGGAGAATGAGAAACATGCACAAGCCGGCGCCAAGGAGTAATTTGCCTTGAAGAACCATTCCTTGTCATCAAGGGGACACGATATGCAGAAAATAAATGGCACGAAGAAACAATCCAATGCAAAGCCGAAGCACTTCGAGGCCTACCAAATGACACTTTCCAATGGATAAAACAGGTATGTGACCCCACCTGGTCGCAACATGTCGCAAAGCTAACGTGGGTCACAGCATTAGAGAAACCTATCAAAATACAAAAAGAAGTACCACATGAACTGTGTTTCCGTGGGGAAGGGAAAGTGAACATGGGGAGGCAAGGAAATGTAACAAAACGGTAATAATACCCGACCTGAAGAAAGGCACAGCTGCACTAATGGACATGTATTGGGTTTGCGGCAAACAGGCTTACCTGCACCTCCCTGCATCGTGGAAAGGAACTTGTGCTCTAGTGACCCTCCACACAGCCCTGATAGTAATACCAGAAAGCCATATCCAGGGGTCAGCAGAACAATCGGCTGGCATATCGGCAGCAGGGCAATCGGCTGACATATCGGCAGCAGGGCAATCGGCTGAACCATTGACAGCGCCCCAAATAATAAGAACAGGAGCTCCAGCATATGAACTATTGTCAGAATATGAACTAAAGAAAAGATTGACATGGAATAAAAGGTCTTCCAATTACATCTCATCCGAATCATCAAAACTCCTTGCTGAGATCCCGCAAAAATACAAGCTCTTTTCATCAGCAGATACATTCTTCGCCTCACTTCTTGCCCCGGGACTGCAAGCATGAACGAACGCCAAATGGTTGCAGATAGTGTGCTGGGAGCTCATTCAACTGGCTAACGACACTGAAGAGGGGTTCAACGTGATAAAAATAGAGCTCCGCGCGCTGCGCCTAATGACAATGCAAAACAGATATGTATTAGATCTCCTCACGGCGATGGACGGCGGTGTTTGCCGAAAAATTGGGGGGGGGCGTGTTGCACATTCGTGCCAACTGAAGATGCTGATAATGGGACACTCTCCCCTGTGATAAACGCAGTGTAAAACTTAGGGGAGAGAATGAGAGCGGAAGGAGGAGCAGAAGAAAGCACGTGGTTTGACAATTTGTTCAGCTGGATACCATCATGGGTAAATGTGGCAATGAAAATACTGATCCCCATCATCGTTTTTGTGCGCCTGTTCTTTTGTGTGTGCCAACTGGGACTATGGTGTTGTGAGAAAAGCATGCCAACCCCGGCTATGATGATGGTAACAATGGGCCGACCGACAACGGTAGCTACCATGATAGATGCACAAATGCAAACAGGAGAATATACTACACCACAATACAGAATGACAGCAATTTACAGGCAATATGGGGATATAGTGGATAATTTGCATCATACAACGATAAAAGAACCAAGAGAGTTGCAATGGTACCAAGAAGTATGGGTAGATCTAGATGGGGATGGAGGTATTTACTTAATGTATACACCAGATGAATATGCCAGAAGAGGAAACATCCTTATAAGCGTTTGTAGAGCATGGATGCCCATAAAAGGCACCCCTGCATGGGACGAGGCAGTGGCAGAGGCTGAGTACTACCGAAGGGAGAATGAAAAGAATAAAATGTAGAAGTATTTGTTACTTTAGATGTAACGAAAGCGGGGAATGTGTGGGAGCGAGGGGCCAATGGGCCCCTCTCTACCATCACTTCTCAGTACAAAACTTGGACCAAGTGCATCTAGTGGTGGGTACGCCCCTCACCCTTATGCGATACTAACTTTTGGTTACATTCGTGTAGATTGGACCACCGAGCAGGACACAGGGAATCCATTTTTTGTACCCTCTTTCGACTCCATCTTGGTAACCAGGCCTCACTGCGATAGTACAACATGCATCTCTCCCTTTTGCCCGCCACAGTAGCTCGGAGCACATGGCCCCCACCCTCGTCCCCACTCCAACTGGAAAACTCTGCAGCTCCATTCTCACGCTGAGGCCGGAGCTGCTTGCAACAAATAATAAATGTAACACATCCCTTTTCCTCTGAGATCACTGTCCTGTATGTGAACCAACATGAGCCAAGCACATAGCTCGTTCATCTCCACAAAAGTGTCCTTGCCCTCTTACCCTCGCCAGTTGAAACTTATTGCCATTCTAACCCTGTTTCCTTGCAAGGCATCCCTTTCATGTGCCAGACTGCCAACCATGCTATGAAGCCCACCCAACAGACCCCCAACTAACATTAGACCCCTGTTGCAGTATATCGTGCCCAATACAGACAAGTGCCACATACCTGAGATTCTTGTGAGACTAACCCTATAGTTCAATGACAGTATTATAGTGGTCAAGGCCCATAAACTTGTGACCTGTATAACCCAAATGTGTAGATGATATAAACTCTTGAGTGATTTGTATAACAACATGATACACTACTGAGAGTCTTTTGATCAACTATTATTTAGTGCATGCATTACTCAGAATGTATTTTCTTAACTTAGATAGTGACCACCGTGTTTTACAGCGACCTGACCTTCACCCATCCGGAGCACAAATGTCTGACGTCAATCCTCCCACCAACCAAGCAACCAACCCGGATGAAGAGATGATGCCCACACCTAAGACACCACCACGGCTGACCAATCCAGGTCCAACGTAGCATCATATGTTAAAAATGTAGATGTACTATATAAATGTGTTGTAACCTTGATGTGGTCAGAGCGCTCTCGGAGATCTAGATAAACTTTTCCTTGAACTCTCGCAGCCTGCTATTTTGTGCGTTATTCCCTGCCCAGGGAGTCTCTGTTTTATTCATTTCACACGTGTGAGTCAGGGAGGGCACAAACAATATGAAGGGTTTTAGAGAGGGCGAGGTGCAGGTTAGCAAGGACAGAGTCAGAGGGAGAGTTGGGGGTAGGGGTGGGAGGTGGGGTGAAGGTAGTGGAAAAAGCAGAAACTGGCACTCGCTTCATCCGTCGAATGATAGCAAAGGAGGTGGCAGTGCAGATGGTGGCTCGGATAGGGGGCCAAGGGGCCCCAGGTGGGAGGAAAGGAGAGAGTGGTCAGAGCACCAGGATGGAGGGCGATGACCGAATTAGAGATAAGGATGTCACCAGAGATGAGGGCATCAAGAGTGTGGCCGGCAGAGTGAGTCAGGCCAGAAGGAAAAATAGTGAGAGGGAGGGAGTCACAGAGAACCCGGAACTAAGAGGTGGATATTTCAAGAGAGTCGAGGTGGATTTTGAAGTCACCATGGAGGAGGAGTTTGGAAGAGGAGGTTGAAAGGGATGAGGAAAGGTGGGCCCATTCAGAGAGGAAGAGGGAGATAGCGACAGGGGGTCTATAGATAGTGGCGAGGATGAGAGTGGACGAGACCCCAAGCCTACGGACAAAACATGCAAAAAAGGAGTAGGGTTGAGTAGGAATAATGGAAGCAGAGAACAACACAGGGAAGATCAGGGCCACCCCACCTCCAGACCTGTTGGGTCTGGGTTTTTAGAGGATTTTGTAGCCCTCAGAAAGGTGAGCGTCAAGAGAAGTGACAGAGCTGGCCATTGAACCACGTCTATGTAAGAGCGAGGACGTCCAGGTCAAAGTCTTTGAGAAGGAAACAGATGTCAGAGGAGTGTTTGACAGCAGAGCGAGCATTCAGAGTAGCTAAGTGAAGCTGGTTACCACCTTTGAAGGTTTTCCGAGGGATGTACAGAGGGCGTGGTACTCCCATTGGTGGTGTAGAAGTGAGAGGAGAGGAAGAAGGGGCGGCATGAGAAGGGAGGAGGTTTATGAGAGAAGGCAGGCGCCTGTCGAGAAGGAGAAGAGTAGGAGGAGAACCTTGGGCTATGATAGTGCCATTGTGATAGACATTAATGATACACCTAGAGGATGAGAATTATGAAAGGATTTCTTCCCACCTAGTGCCACCATTAATGGGTGAGAAGGAGAAAGGAGAAAGAGTGGAGACCAGATGGGCGGTCCATAGGTCAGGAGAGGGACAGTGAAGGGGACATCTATGAAAGTCTTTCTGGATGTGGCATTGACGTAAGTGTGAGCAATAGGTAGACCTGCGTTAGAGACCAGGGGAGCTTTTTCCAGCTTTAATCTTCCAGACCTTGTGAGAAAGGTAGGATAAGTAATAGAAGTGCAGTTGGAATAGATAGGAGAGGTGGAGAGTGCCATGGGAGTAGAGAGGGAGAGAGGGATAAGCAGGGGAGCTGCACAGTGCACAGGAATTCACCAAGTGGCCTACTAGCCAGCAGGGGAGGGGGTGTGCTAAGGCAGGCAACCAGTACACAGATATAAAAGCACATCTAGGTTCGAAATAACCCAAACTCACAGAAACAGCACATAAATGGAGAGTGCACAGATGTGAAAGCACACCTAGATTCTAATTTCCCCAAAAAGCACAGAAACAACACAAAAATGGAGGGTGAACAGATGTAAAATCACAGATGTAAAAGCACACCTAGATTCGAATTTCCCCAAAATGCACAGAAACAGCACAAACATGGAGGGTGTACATATGTAAAAGAACAGATGTAAAAGCACACCTAGATTCAAATTTCCCCCAAATGCACAGAAACAGCAAAACAATGGAGGGTGTACAGATGTAAAAGAACAGATGTAAAAGCACACATAGATTCAAATTTCCCCCAAATGCACAGAAACAGCAAAACAATGGAGGGTGTACAGATGTAAAAGCACACATAGGTTCGAATTTCCCCAAATACCACAGGAACAGCACAAAAATGGAGGGTGTTCAAGTATATTGCAGGCTTAGAGAGCAGTTTTTAGGGAAGGCACTGACAAGCAGTGGAAAACAAGCAGTGAGAGAATTTAGAAACATAATAGCTGCTCAATAGATCTAGATTGCAATTATGCTGGAAGGAAATGGAGACAAAAATCCATGGCAACCAGGCCAGAGGCTGTAGTCCTGTTACGGGGAGCTTACTGGGGCAAAGTCGAAGTAGATAGCCCATGTCCACCGAATGTAAATGAACTGCAAGTTTTTGGTGCACGACGTGGGTTTCAGGCATGTTTCTGGGCGGCGGCATGAAGGGGGCTCCATCCAGCGCCAGAGAGGACCAGACAGGGTGGTCCCAGGGGCCTTGGCAAGGGCACAGACTACTGCATGCCCGTTCCCACCATAGGCCAAGAGATATACTTGCCCAGCCAATGGGCAGCATTCGGGGATGGGGGAGGCAACCACGAACAACGCAGCCGCCATCAATGTGGCACCACGAGGAGGTCTGCAGAGTCAAGGCCCAACAGGGCAGAAGTCATAGCACAGTCAAAATTCTGAACGGAGCACTGGTGGAGTCCAGAAAGTGCACCCAAAGCGGGGTAAAAGCAGTAATAAACGTTTTTCCTTTTTTCTTTTCACTGGCTCATTGTATCTTGACTTAAATAGTGTTTGCCCAGGTGCCATTTTGTAAAAGTGTGTGTGAAAAAGCCCCTTGTTGGAATTCAGGTGTGCCTAACGCGGTGCTCCAAAAACCTTCCGAGTTACACCCACAAATAGCAGGGGACAGTGAGATGCTCACATGATAGCCAATGCTGAGCCAGGCAGTACCCCACTGCCAATTTTACAGGCCAGTAGAGGAAAGAAAGGGAAAAACACTACCACTCCCAGAATTTTCCACTAGGTACACGTGTAACCTGGACTGGATCCAGGTAAGGTAACTAGGGATAACTAGGGGTACAAGAAAGAGACCAAAGAAGGAAGTGCTCCGACAAGGCCCAGAAGTCTACAAAAACACCAGGGAATACTTCCACAAACCAGGTCGTCCATAGAATAAGATGTGGAGGTCTACATCTCCCATAAACCATGTTTCTGGAGGGAAACCCTGGACCGGCCCCAGAGACCCCACTCATTGCAGGGACAGGAGAGTGCCAGGGGAGAGAGAGACAGCCCACAGAAGGCATTTTAAACCATGGGAAAGATAGCCTAGAGCAGGAGTCTGCAACCTTTAGCTCTCTGGATGTTTTGGACTACAACTCTCATCACCGCTAAAAATCATAGTCAATTGCAAGGGATCATGGGAAATATAGCAAAAAAACATCTGGAGAGTCAAAGGTTGCAGACCACTGACCTAGGGGATCCCCCAACTCTTAACCCTAAGAGGGGAGATGGTGCACTCTTCTCCAACTGAATAACAGAAGGGGACACAGATATTATACCTCCCTCACTCTCCCAGGAAATTTGCCATAAACTGATCAACTTGAGGAAAGCACAAGAAGGCCAAAAGATGCTCCAAGGAAAGAGCACCTTCCAGAAGCAGACAGAGAATGAGAGCCTTAGGCAACAGGCCGACAAGTGAAGTCTAATATGGCTTCCCCACCTCATATGGGCTCTGTCTCATTGAGCCCAAACCCAGGCAAACTGCTGAAAGGACCTGCTGCATCCAATCATGGTGGAACCTTCCCTAGAGTCACAGCTGCAGCCTGCTGCCTTGAAGACCAATGGGTCTAATGGGCCAGGCCAAAAAGCAGATTCAAACCTAGTCAGTTTGTAGGTTACTGTAGAGGAGCACAGATGGCATTTGGAGGGTGTTGGTGAAGTGGCATAGATGAGGTTGGAGTTGCAGCGTGTGTTGATAACATCTTATGGGGGAAGAAGGAGGTGGAGAGGGCACTGGTGTGCAGTAGCAGGAAGGAGGTTGTGAAGAGAGTATTGGAGAGGGGGGGCTGACATCAAAGTATTGGGAAGTGGTTAAGGAAAGAGGAGGCGAGGAAGGTTTAACAGTACTGGTGTGGTTTGAGGTGGGAATAAGAAAAGGATTAGAGAGTAGTGTAAGGAGCAGATTGCCGTATTGTCCAAGGGGGTTGGCAGAGTTAAAAGAGAGGGTCAGGAGGTTGTTGGAGGTGGTGAGTAAGATGGAAGAGGAAGTTGCAGAATTAAAAATGGATGTGGGAAGATTAACTCAGGAGGATGGTGGACAGTAGAAAGAAGGAGTGTGATATCGGGGGATAGAAGTAGATGGATGACAGATTTTGTTTATGGAGGAGGAAGTTTCAAAAAGGTAGCCCAGGTGTTAAGAAGGATTTCTGAACTCTGTCCAAGAGGGGCAGAGGTTCAGAAGGCCAACCTAGGTTCTTGGAACAGGGTAAGTTCTGGACAAGCCAGACCAATCAGGCTAGCTATGGAAGGCGGCCACGACTAAGTCTCAGGAGGGGTGAGGGTGATTGAAGGGCCTCAATGAGCACACAGAGCAAGGACACTTACAAATTACTCCAGAAAGGTGTTATATTAAAAATATAGACACATTTATTACAAGGCCATTGTAACACAGACTATAGCAAAGAACCACAGTAACACTAAGGAAACCAATACATCACACTCAATACAATATATATACAAGACCAGTTGAGTCTAAAGGGATGACTACACGAAATATGTTAACAACCTAGAGGGGAAGGAAACAGGTAGTGCAGTTAATCTTTAGTCCGAATTGAACATCCGTTATTCACCTAACTAAGAGGCAGTCCAAGCCCTAAGAAGAGTGGAGCCTTGTGCTCAATAGTACATGTGTGCCAATGCACGCGGTTGTTCCAATGGACAAAGCAGGGTCTCTTTAGGGGTCTCTAACAGCTCGGGAAGGTGGATAAGGTGAAGGAAAAGTTCTCACTATTCAAGAAAGACCTCCACTTGAAGGCAGAGGCAGTTTGAGAGTTTGGGATGAAGTCGCTATTTCGCTATAGCAGTGGACAGGAGAGGGACCCCAGGGGCCACTCATGCGTAAAGTTGGGCTTTGGCGCTAGGGGCCACCGGTTGGGGTAAAGATTACTCACCGGTCCCTGAGGCAAGGAGACCCAAACTTCGGCAGGTTAGTCTAATTCAGTTGCAGGTTCGACAGCGGCAAAAAGGACGTCTCGGCACCTTTTAGTTCCTGATTTCCTGCGAGGATTCCCAAACGGGACAGTGTCGATTTCTCCGCTCCAGTTGGATGAATCGCCCCATTTCACTGCAGCAGGCTTCAGGGGCAAGAGGGTCACAAATGCAGCGGACTTGCAAACAACGTTGCCGCAGCAGGGCAACATGGTAACCGCATTTACTCCGGTCCAGGCGCACTCGTCTCACTTCAGACCTGGGAATGCCAAGTGTACGGAATTCGGTGTGAGGGTGCCGTGGACACAGAGCTAGCAGTATACCAAGTTTCGAGGGCCTCCTCGAATCGACGGTCGGAGACAGAGCAAAGATCCTGCGTAAGCTGGTCAGCCCACTGACACTTCCGAGAAAGCTTACTTGCAGGTTTTGGTGAAGGTGCCGAGAATAGTTGGTCCCACTATTCCAATAGGTCGAAGCATCTTCGCAGCCCTTCTAGGGCGACCAGATGCAGAGGGGTCCCACGGGACAACATGGGGTGCACAATGCCAAACCTTCCAGCGGTTCACCAGAGGTTCCTCGACTCAGCTTCGTAGTTGCAGGATACTTGGATCCTTTGTTCAGGGAGAGCTAGGAGATCAACATGGTAGTGGTGTTTCCAGCCTCCTCTTATCCAAAGTTGCCTTTGTGCCAAAAGATCTGCTCACAAACACTCACTCGATACATAGACCAATCACAGACCATGGTGGTCTCAGGCATTCAGGACACTCCAGACTCTCTGTCCCCCACACTGCTCAACATTTTTTTTAAACACGTATCTGTTTTTAAATCACAGAGAAGGGCTATGTATTCTGCACTTGGTTTGGTAGGTTCCACCAATGATCACACATAAGATGTAACTGAAGCTAACAAGTTTTAGAAATTAGATGTTCCTTTTTAAAATGTCACTGTGGCTGAGAAAAACACAAATGCACAGGGATGCGAGTGAGGGATGAGACAAATGTTACTGCGGTCAATGGCACAGAGCTGGTCTCCTGGGAGATCCAGATAAGCATTTCTTAGAGCAGCCTCTCTTCGGACAGCCACACACCATTTTTCTTTATTACCGTATGACCTGAGGAAAAAGCAGCCGGCAGCCTGATTCTATTAAGTGGGTGAGATGTGCAGGGGGTGGACAACAACACCGGAAGCAGGAGATGGAGGAATAGGAACAGCTTGAGAGAGGGGAAAGGGAGCAAAGACATTGATGGAGCGGCAGGGAGTAGTGTACAGGCACTGGGTGCAGGGAAAGGAGGGGCACAGTCATTGATATGCTAGGTTATCTTGCATTTGTATAGCACCTACCGGCAGAGTTCATGGTGTAAAAGCGCTTTTGCCGATCAGAGAGGAGCATGATAGAAGGCAAAGTAGGAGTATGCATGGAGAAGCATATAGAGGAGGACGAATGGACACTGGAAATCGGAAAACAGGGGCAAAGATGTGTAAGTAGGGGATGCAGAAAGGTGCACACCCAATGAGATGGGTTAGATAGAAAAGGCGGGCAACAGAGAAGCATGCACCGACATGGGGATAAGGGAATTCAGGGAAAGAATGACATATCAGAAGCAGGATAGGATGGCGGGCAATGTGGCAGACGGACAAGACCCACAGAACACAAGAAGTGTAGCTGACTGCTTTTCTTTTCATTATGCGGGAACGGGATGGGATAAACGCCTCCAGTAAATCAGGGTTGATGAATGGCTAAACAAGAAGACACTTCCTAGTTTAACATTGTTATGGTGGGATAAATAATAATGTGCCAAGGCCTTGCTTATTATGGGGCTATGATTCTCCTCCAGGATCTCGAAAACACAACCCAGTCTCAGGGATATAGGGGCCAGCTGCTTCTTGTAGCATAGTCTCACCGATTTAGTGCTCAATCCCTTCTTTGCCCAACTTACAGTGTCTGGGACATAGTGCTAAGCAACTTCCTTACCTAGCTCACAGTTTCGGGCATAGGGCTCCCAGCCTCTTCTTTACCCAATCCTCCTCACAGGCTTAAGGTGTCCTGCTTGCAATTTCGAATGGACGTCAACAGGATAGTGTCTGGCACACGGCTCCTTGATCCGGCGATATAGTGTCCCAGTTCACTATGATGGTGAGGGGGCCCTTTATTCTACCTCTAAAGTAGCCCCTCTCACTTCTGTGGGAGATGCACTTGCTTGCTTACTCTCTTTCCTAATGGATGAAGTGCCATTCTACCTCTGGAGGGGAGGGATATACTGCCCTAGGCAACAGAAGCTAGCCCATGGTTCTAGATGTAAAAGGGGATCAGTTGCTAGGGTATCTCTTCGGGCTCCTGTACGCTCATCAGGCTGGCTGTCCTAGGGACTTCAGGGTTCTCCATGCTGGGCCACTTATGAGCCTCGTCCTTGTCTTTAGTGCCCCTGGAAAAATGTTGCTCCTGTAGCTGCACTCCTGGCTCTACTGGTACTTGCTCTCTGCTTCTGGATTTTTCTGGCTCTCCTGCCCCTACAATTACCTTAGGTTCCTTGCTTAGTTGCCCTCTGCTCATTATCTCTGCCCGTTCTCCTGCTCCTACATCTGCCTTAGGATCCTTGATTTCTTGCTCTCTGCTCCTAATCTCTGTCTGCTTGCCTCCTCGTACACCTGACTCAGATCCCAAGCTTGTTTGCTCTCTGCTGGCTCGTCTTTGGCTATCTGAGTTATTCTTCTTGAAGGAAAGTCTTTGTTGGTTGTCACGGAAAATGATTACTCCTTTAGCTGGCGCACATTATTTTGAGTTAAAATAACTAGTGGTCATTCTGACTCCCAGTGACTATCTCTCTCCTTCTCATTTGCTCAGCACGTGCATTGCCATGGCTCCACTCTTGCTTCCCTGTGACTGCCTCAGTATCTCCCTGGCACCTGTGCTGTTCCCGAGAGCTGCTCTCACAGGCCACTGGTTCACAGGTAAGTTCTTGAGTCAGGTGCTCATTACTTAACTTTTGAGTGTGGGGGACCGTGCTGCACCACTTCCTCCGGCATGGCTCGAGTGAATGTCGGATGGATGTTGCCTTGCCTGTTCATCCATGAGAATATATGGGTGCTGTTATCCGATTATGGCTTTCATTCCACTGCGACTGTCTTTCTTACAGTGGTCTAAACTTCTCAAAGAGATGTTCAAATCCGCCGTATGCCTGATGTAGAGGGATCACACTGGTGGGCAAAGTCTGTAGGTCGGATTTTAAGATTCACTCAGTATACATCTTGCCGACAGGCTGTCACCTAGGTGACAGGGATCAATATAGGCCGACCCCAAATGTTTTAAAGATAACACACATGTTTATTAGGGATCTAGGCAGATTGCGGAAAAATAAACAAACAATAAGGCCTTCAATTAAACTAAATAAGTCAGGGTGGCTATTCTCTCGGATGTGGGGAGTGCTTCGGGGTAACCTAAAAGAATGTTTTCTCAGTGTAAGTTGAAGAGAGTAAAAGAGTTCTCAGTAAGTCTCATGCTGGGTTTCTGTTGGCAGGTTAACACAATAACCAAAAAGCTCATAGTTTGGGGTTTAAATTGCTTCCACACCCTTTGTTCTTCTTTGCCACCTCCTGGGTCCCACCTCTGGACAGGAGTCTCTTGGCAGGTTCTGTAGGTGGTGCCACGGCGGAGCTAGACTTCCAACAAGTCCTGGGGGCACCGGGAGACTGGGGGCTGCCCTGGGGTATTGAATGGCTACTTACTATGCCTCTTACCACCCGCTGTAGGGTCCTGGTTCTCCAGCCACCTACTTCAGAATCTCACTCACCTTCGGAATCTCAACCCTAGTCTTGTTCCTACAGCTTTTTGCCCTACACTTTCCTTTCTATCTATCTCTTTGTTCTTCACTTCTTCTGCCCCATCTCAACTCCTCACCACAAGCGTATTTCACCACCACTCCTAGCCATGCCCCTGTGTCAACTGGGATCCACTGCCTCCTTTTTCTAACTATTGTTCATCCACTTCTTTCATGGGGTAAAGTATCCCTCCTCATCCTTAACTATACTCCACCCCTTCTCTACACTTCTCCCTGCCACCTCATCCTTCACCTCCTTGATGTACTCCTACTTCTCCCCTTTATTTCCTTCTTATATCTTCTCTTCACCTCTTTGATACTCCACCACTTCTCTTCTTTACTTCCTTCTACAACTCCTCATTCACTTCCTTTATGTTCCTCCGCGTTCCTCCTAAACTTGTTCTTCTCATTCACATTCTGTGTGTTTCTCCACTCCTCAACCTCTTTCAGCAACTCTTCCACCAACTCAATTCTTTCCTTTATCACCTTCTCTTTCCTTGCCGACTTCTCCTTGTCCAAAAACCCTTCCCTTTTGCTCTATCCCCAACACCATCTTTCTCCACCCCCTGGAACTTCCTCTGCCTAGCCCTCCAGGTCTCTCCATTCCTAGTCTTCTCCACCTTTTTCCACCCAGTTCTCTGGGTCTTTCTCCTCCCAGCACTCTGGGTCTACGTTTCCATCAGGCCCGCTGAGCCTGTCTCCTTCCTGCAATTTGGGACTCCTACATGGAGATTGGGAATCCCAGGTCCCCCCTTGATAGGCGCCTCGCTGTTTCCCTTGAGGTCTTCAGCACCTTGCAGTTCCACAAACCTGAAGGATCTTTTCTCTTATCTGTAACACTGTTGTGGGGGGTGGGAGGGTGGTAAAAATTACTTTAAATACCCTCAGGCAATTTTCCCCTTGTTAAATGAAAACCAGAATAGTGCTGGAGAAAACACCAGCTAGTCCAGTTTAGTAGCATATACATATTAATGTTTTTATTGGGATGTGTCATAATACTGAAAATAGAACTTTGACAATGAAGACCAAACCAATTTCTGCTGTATTCTACTTGGTGCTCTGGCCATGTTTTCACACAGAATTGAACCAAGTCTGTAATCTTCTTGCAGCCTACCGTGTTTCCCAGGAGGGTTCAAGATGCGAAGACGACGAGTGCACCCAATTTTACTTTGGAGACAGAGGCCCGGATAACAAACGGGAGAAAATCTGGGGACCCACCAAAGCTTTCATAAAAATGGGAACTGAACAATGGCTAACCACGATTCCATCACCTGGGTTTCCTGTGATGTGGCAGGGGCTCAAACAAAGAGCATTATGGGAAGGTGGGTGAGACTCAACACCCTTAATCAAATCAGAAATGTGAGAAAAGGGTGGGAGTCTCGCAACAAATCACACCACAATGGGGGAGGGGTGTAATACAACTAAGCTGTAGAGAGGTAGGCAATCACAATCCTGAACTGTAGAAAAAAGGGCCACATGACCAACAGACGTGGCAGACTCACTCCAAGGCCATCCATACAAGAAGACCCAGAGAGGGTGCTGTCCAGACTTGGAGACAGATAGATGCACATTTCCTGATCCCTACTAATTGTGGACTGCTGATTCGGAGACTGCTCTCGACCCCTTAACCCAATCGACTATAAAATACCTAGTCTCCATTGAATCCAGAAGGGTAGCCTGAACCTGTACTTAGTCCCCACTGAATCCTGAAGTGCAGACTGAATCTGTACTTAGTCTTTATTGAGTCCAGAATGAAAAACTTAACCTGTACCTAGACTCCGTTGAATCCAGAATGGCAGACTGAACCAGTACCTAGAGTCCAATGAATCCTGAAGGGTAGACTTAACCTGTACCCATTCTCCACTGAGTCCAGAATAGGAGAGTGGCCCAGTGCCTGGCCTCTGCCAAATCCTGAATGGGAGACTGATCCTGCACCTAGTGTCCATACAATCCTGAATGAGCGACTGAACCTTCACCCACCTGTACCTAATGCTTAATGTGAAGCCAGAATAAAGGCAGCAAACGACTACTAAGATCCATGAGGTACGGTTGAGAGTGGCCATCATCAAGGCTCGTGTTGCTGAATCCTGACGTAGTCCAGGAGGCAGGAGAAGCCTCTTTCAACCAGCCGAGGAGCTATGGGAAAGCAAAGAGGTTAGAGAAGCCTTAGTTGCCCATTTGTTGAGTGCTGACAAGGAACACAGACGTTGATGCCAAGCCTCGGAGAGACTGTGACTCCTGACAGGAAACCGATCAGCCATTGTTTTGTTAAGGAAGCAAGAACCTTTATTTTTCCTGGTCACTTGAATTGTTACAGTGATTCATCACAGTCATTAGACTGAAAGAGAAATCACATTCTCCTGGGGGAAGAATGTGGCACCCTGTGATGTCAGCATTAGAAGAATGTAACATGCTGCATTGATTGCACCAGAGACTGATGCCTCCTGCCAGCCCTACAGATAAGGTGTGTATCTGAGACTTGTACTCCCTAAAAATAGGCAAATACTCCCAAACAAAAATAATAGGGAGTAAAAAATACTTCCAACAAAAGTAGGAATCAGGCACATGAGGTACTGTGCCCCTGCTTTCACCCTAACAGCTCCATGGATATGTTTGGACCCTTAGTGCACGTAGTACTACAAGAAGAAACTACATGTATTACTGTCTGATCGGAAGAAGTGAACATGTATCTTTTAATGTGCATAAATAACTAGGTGCAAAGAAATAATTATTACAAAAACCTTTCACTTTTCCAGGTAAACATATTTTTACTGGTGTACAAAACACTCCCATTGGGAATTGGAATTACATTTTTACTCCCTAAAAAATCCTTTTACTTGCAACTTAAAAAAAATAGGCAGTAAAATACTCCCACTTCCAAATCTTATCGGGAGCACTGCCTCTGGCACACAAGAGACTCAGTAGTCTAGCATTCCTTGTACTGACCTGGACTGTCCTCTGCAAGCTCCCTTTCCAGACCCTCATTATATGTAGGGTGATAACAGTGTAAAACATGTAGTATTTTAAAAATCTCCTTTCTTTAAAAGAGCACCTGATTATTAGTTGAGATTCCATGGGATATTTATAGGCTGGGAGGATAGCTCAGGGGCAACGAGTTTGTCTTGGAAGCAAGACAACGCAGAGCAACACAGGTTCAAAGCGCTTACAGACTGGTCTCTGGTAAAAAAGCGCTTAATAAAAAATTAATTAATTTATGGCATGGGCAGCATAAAAAGTACTCCATGGGGTAAATATGGGTTAGTTACCCTGTGCGTTACTTCCTAAGTATCTCATGCCAGAAATATCACACAAAGTCCCAACTCATCATTGGGTGGCATTTTAAAACAGGGGGTATCTGAAATACCACATATTTTACCATTACACCATAGTCATAATGTGGCCTATAATGCGTTTAGCCAAATGCAGTTCAAACTGTAGTAATTGATCACTTTAAACATTGCCAACTCTTTGCCACAATGTTCCCATATCTTACAATATGACAGAATATGACACAATGTACATATTTGAATTATTCAATTTTTGAGAACTCACAAACAAACTCATAATACGGCCCATAGTGGCAGCAGAGCAACTCGGTGATCAAGGCCAATCAATATGTATCTGTGATGTGAACATTCCACAGTAGTTTGCAGACATCAAAAAGTGATGTCTAGAAAGCTTTGCATGAATGCTGACCCTGGCCATTGCTCTGGCAGCGTTCAATTCCATCATGTTTCAGCCCACTATGCGGTTTCCATATAATAATAATAAATAATTTAGCATTTATGTAGCGCTACGAACCCTCAGACATCTGAGCGTTGCTTATTATTACCCAGAGTGTGTGGTGCTCATTTATCGACCTCAGTCAGCAGGATCTGCACAGATGTCAAAGCGAGCGCTCTACTGGCTGTGCTATATGTTACTCAGTCTTGGTTCCACAATAAAGGGGTTAGCCTAGGCCAGAGGTCTTCAATCTGGGGCGCGCCCCCCTTGGGGGGCGCACCACCTTGCCTGGGGGGGCGCGTGATTCCTGGCGCAGAAGAAGAGTAACGCTTTTTTTTTTTTTTCCTGTACTGAACTGAGCATGTGCAATGGGGAGCCACTGGCTCCTATGCACATGCTCAGCCAGTGGGATGTGCTGGGGGCGTGGCCATGAAACAGGAAATAAACGCAGCCTGGACGCGTGCTTTCCTGCATTTGGATCGCGCGTCCAGGCTGCGTTGTGGTGTCCTGTGTTCCTTGCTCCTGCTGCCGCCACCTGTGAGAGGTAAGTGACCCTTTATTTACAACGCGGCTCCCCCGTGGCAGATTGCCACGGGGGAGCCGTGTTATTAATACAGTACCGGTCCCCCCTTCGCCTCTCTCCCCCTGCGTCCCCCAAATTAGGGGGCATGGAGGAGAGCAGGCGAGCGGGGGACCAAAACTGCTCTGCCGGTGCTGTATTAATAATGCAGCTCCCCCATGGCAGATTGCTGGAGCCCAGCAATCTGCCATGGGGGAGCTGCGTTATTAATACAGCACCGGCAGAGCAGTTTTCGTCCCCCGCTCGCCTCCTCTCCTCCATGGGGCACGGAGGAGGAGAGGGGAGCAGGGGACTGAAACTGCCCTATTTTTTACAACGCGGCTCCCCCATGGCAGATTGCTGGAGCCCAGCAATCTGCCATGGGGGGGAGTCGCGTTATTAATGCAGCACCAGTCCCCCCTGCGCCCCTCTCCCCTCTGCAACCCCCCACATTAAGGGGCATGGGGAGAGGAGGCGAGCAGGTTTTGGGATTCTGAAAAATTGAATAGTAATGCTGTTGATGAAGGCAACGCTTTGAGCGGGAAAAGCAGAATAAATTCTGTTTCTTCTTGAAGCCCATCTACAAATCATTTGAAGCACTAAGAAGTTGATTATTTACCTAAAAATCCTTACAAAATGTATGATATATTTCATTCAAATTTATCATATTGTGATGATCATTACCGCTCTGCTCTAATGATGCTTACCTCTTTTGAGAATTTACTCTGAAGAAGTATTCTAGTGTGCAGGGCACAGGAATATCTTTTATTCTTGGAGACCATTTCTTGTGACTTTTTTGTATTTACAATTTTTGTGCCAGGGTTGTTGTCTTCTCCCCTGCACCTTTATACTTCTAAAATGTCTTTACCACCTTAAGCAATACTTTCTTTTCTTCTTAATAAGTGGTGTGCAATTTGGACAACACATTTTTTGCAGCTTCACTCCCCCACCCCATGCCCCATGGAGAAGAGGAGGCAAGCAGTGGAGTACCTTTGCTGAAAATGTTGGGGGGGACATGACATCTGCTGAAATGTTTCCCCAGCTAAATGAATGGGGATAAAATGGTGTGCCATGAAAGTTGGGGTGGGGGGCACAAACACCCCTGTCCCCCCTAAAATTACGCCCATGGAGGCAAGTGGGGGACTGAAACTGCTCTGCTCTCGCCTCTGCCTGTATTAACCTCGCCTCTGCCTGTGTTACCCATGCCTCTGCCTCGGTTACGTGTTGTATGTGACAGCCATTTAATTTTTAATATGTCGATGGCACGGGCCTACGCTATACACAGTGTTTACTAGTCACTCCTCAGATCTGCCGGTGTTGTGTTGCATGTTAAAAGCCTGTCTTTAACAGTGATGACTCCCCACCTCTGCTCTAACACCTTCTGTCCTCCCCCCAGACCTGCAGCACTTGCGGCAGAAGACCTTCGCCTTCCCATACTTTGACGGATCTTTCCTGCCCGTCGTCCGATCTTCGTATTTCCCTGGTAGGTGCCAGTGCCATTTGAGAGTAGGTAGGAAGGGCGTCAGGGGAACAGGGGTGGCAGCGCCATGCGGGTCATGTATTTGAATCAGGGATTTCAAACCTATCTATTTCTGGGGCTGTGCCTATCTCTGATGCATTTTACCCAAGAGCTGGGTTTAGCTCCTGCTCATCTAATCCTAATTTGAAGTCTCAGGAAGACCCATATATCCTTGTGTAACTGTTCTGTTTTCATTGCAGCAGCATTGCTCCATGTAACCTTGACTAACTGTTCTGTTTTCATTGCAGCAGCATTGCTCCATGTAACCTTGAGTAACTGTTCTGTTTTCATCGCAGCAGCATTGCTCCAAGCGTCAGTCTATCAACCAAACCACCTGTGTTCCGGCAAGAAAATCCCAGTGAAGCACTTGCCCCGGTCACGCAGGTAAGGATTTATTTTCCCTGTGTGCCATTGGATGAGTAAATATGCTGATGTTTTATATCCACCCTGTGCAAGGTTGCACCTGCAACCTAGTCCGGGGCCAGACTGCAAAAAAAAATTAGAGCTAGGCCTGCATGATCTGAATAGTAATTCTTCTGAGGTTTGTACCAATGTATTTTAATCCAACTAGTGTTTCTGACCCATTTTTTGTGGGGCTTCCCTCACCCACTCCCAAACCTTTCAGACTGTTTTTTGCTGAATTTTTGCTTTTTAAAAATCGCCTGTCCTTTTTTCCCCACCCCATATTTCTGACCCTTTTTTGCATGGGGTGTTTCGCGCCAACCCCAACCTTTTCACATGGCTCAGTTTAACTCTTTGAATGTTGTGTTTGCCATGTTTACGCTTTTTTGGGGGTGCAGTTTTCCTTTTTTTAAACCGTTTGCAATGTTTCGACAGGTTCAGGCTCCTTTTCTCGATGGATCGTTTTCTAGTGCCCAAAGATGGTAGGGATCTGAAACGTAAAGCGGAAGGAGAGGAGGGAACAGACAAAAGAAATGCAAAAACACGGAAATATGATCCCTCTTATTTGGACTTTGGGTTCACATGCATCACAGTCGCTGGGGAAGTGAAGCCGCAATGTGTGATTTGTGGTGCTACATTAACAAATGACAGTCTGAAGCCAACAAAATTAAGGCGGCATTTGGAAACCAAACATGCCGATTTAGCAAAAAAGACCAGGGATTTCTTTGTACGGCAGCTGCAAGGCATGAAAAAGCAAAAGGAGACTGTTAAAAGTGTGGCATCTGTACCTGCAAATGCTTTGAAAGCATCTTACCACATTGCGTACTTTCTTGGCAAAAACAAGAAGCCTTTTACAGATGCTGAGAAAGTGATTCTTCCAACCATTCTCGCTGTCAACCAGGTAATGCTTGGTGAAAGTGCAGCAGAGAAATGCTAAAGTATCCCTATGTCAGACACAACAATTTGCCGCCGTATTGCTGATCTGTCCTCTGATATCAGTACAGAATTGATATCGCGCTTGAGAGACAGCCAGTTCGCCCTACAGTTGGATGAGGTCCCTGACATATCAAAAGAAGCTCACTTGATTGCCTATGTGAGGTACTGTAGGGCAAGAGATGAGTCAAAGCTACCCTGACCAATGGCGTGACATGGGGTCACCAAGCTTTGCAGTGGAGCTAAAGACAATGTTAGCTCGGGAGGACAAAAAAACCCTTTGGAGAAGTGAAACTGACAGAGGACAGGGTTTTTTTATTTTACTCTAACAGAGAAAAAAGAAGACAATTTTTTACAATCTGCGCCGTGGCGCTGAAACTATACATAGTGAACACATTCGAGTGTGCATTGCTGTGAGTTAGTATACAGAGTGAAAGATCACAGTTTTTTGTTGTTTTAAACAATAATATTGGCAAGACAATAGGCTTTGTCTTAGACTTGTCGACACATTATTCTGTGTTTCTGGTTCGGTATGGATAGCTGGTGAGTGTGGCTGGAGTGATGGAAATAGCGTTGTTGCACCAGGAACCGAACGGTCTTCAGGACAGATGGATCAAGTCAGGTGAAGTAGTTGGAACCGTCAGCCTGTAGATATACAGGGGACTGGTTAGTACAGTGATAGAGGTGTCTGGGAGGTTAAAAACTGCAAATGAAGGAGACCTACCATGTTCTGGTAATTATCGCCTAGGTCAGAAAAATGTTGAGTCCAGGAAGTGGGACTGGAGGCTGTCTGCAAGAGTCAGAGTCCTAGAGCTGAGTAGGAAAAGAGACAATCTTTTGTGATCTAGTTTATATCAAGACTGTGACGTGTGGATCGTGCACAGTGCTGAGGGGGAGGTCGGGGTGAGAGGAAGTGTATTTACATTTTAAAGGAAATGTTTGGTGAAGTGCACAGATCTTAACAAGTGCTTGCATGTGCAGTACAATCTGTTTATCCAGTAAAGGAAGGCATTAAGGCTGCTTGGAAAGAGGGGCCAGGGGCTGCCATCTTGTATATGGGGATCCCGTGGGACGCACGTGAAGTGAAAAGGGGCATTTCCAATCCGAGAGTGGACAAAATTGCTTACACTAGAATGGACGTGCATCGACAGATAGCGCCGTGGTTTAAAGGCGATCGATTAGTGCGGGTACTGATGGACGGGTAGAATACCTGAGTCTTGGTCTTGGCTGCGGCGTGCGGCGCCGGGCAGCTCTTCGGTAGAATGAGCTGTGTCACTGTATCCTGCTACTGCGCGTGTGCGATAGATAACCGCTGAGTGGTATGCCTGACTGTGGGCTAGATGGACTGCGCATGTCATGGGCGGCTAGTGTCTCGTTAAAGCAGATGCGTGGAGAAGGGGACGTGTCTCTCCATGTGAGGCATACCGTCCATAGTGTGAAAACAGCTACAGTGTTCGTGGGTGTAGTCTGCTTATTGTACATATTGCTAAACACAGAGAGGAAACAAATTTGTTCTGAGAAAAACAAGCAATTACAGAATGTATCCTAACGTGTGTGCACACTCACACGTATGTTAATAGACAAGCGTCATTGAAAGGTGGACTGATCTTTACTTTGCAAGGTGCTGTAACTTATATCACATGAAATAGCACAATACTTGCTTATTTTTACCAAGCAACAAAATGGTCATACATTTTGTGCATATGTGTATCATTACACAGAAATAGTACAATTACACAAATCACTGAACAGTAGTGATCCAAACTAAATGTTTGGAAGTTACATTCTAGAGTCCATTATAGCAGAGTATGTATTACTGAGGAAAGAGTAATGTTGTGTTGCCCTGAGAATACATTTATAGCATAGGACCAATTACCCAAAAATGGGAGCGATAAACCCATGAGCAAGAACAACAGGTAAGGGAAGAAAACTGGTATTTCGGCTCAATGAAAGGAGACCGCAGGGTGGTCTGAAAGGGCTGGTGTAATCCAAGGCTCATGGGTGAGTGGCCCTGGATGGATGAAACATCTATCTATTGAAAAAAAGGTTCCATTCGATTGAAGCGTTGAGCCCTTGTTTCACTGAGTCAAGGCGATAGATCCATTTTTGCTCAAGTTTGCGCAAAGCTAGGTCTCTGTCGCCTCCGCGAAATGGGTTGTTGGCTATTTGTAATATTGCCCAAAAAATGTCATTATGAGAGTGGTTTTTGGCTTTGAAGTGTGCAACCAATGGTTTATCTTCAACTTGGTTACGCACACAGGATCGGTGTTCGCAAATGCGTTGCCTGATTTCTCGTTTACACTTACCCACGTATATGAGATTACATGGGCATTTGATTATGTAGACCGACCACTTAGTTCTGCAGTTTGTGAAAGAATTGAGAGTCCAAGGTTTTCCTTTGAGGTCGATGGTTTTGAGATTGGCTGTCAAGGGGCAGACTGAACAGGAACCGCATTTAAAATGTCCTTTAACTGCTGGAAGTTGCCATAGCGTGGATTGTTGATGGTTAGGTGCGTCCAGTTCGGTGTACGTGTGTACGAGATGGTCTTTGAGGTTCCTGCTGCGTTTGAACGCAAAACGTGGTTTTTCAGGATTGAAGGTCTCGGTTTTGAGTGTGTCCCAGTTTTTTAGGATAACTTTCCTGATGCAGTTGCTCATGGGTGTGAAGGTGGTAACACATGTCATCTTGGTCGGTGATTGATCTTTTTCGCTCGGTGTGAGGCATGATTCTCCATTGGTGTTTTTTACTCGCTTACATGCTTGGCGAATGATGTGTTTCGGGTAGCCTCTTTCTTTAAGCCGGATAGCTAGTTCTTTACTCTTGGATTCATATTCACATAATGTTGAACAATTGCGCCTTATCCTGAGAAATTGGCCGTATGGCAGATTTAGCTTGAGCGCTGAAGGATGATAGCTGGAAAACTCAAGAAGGGTGTTTTTGGATGTTGGCTTTCTGTAGAAGGTGGTGCCTAAAGAGTTGTCTGGATTTTTGTAAATTTGCAGATCTAGAAATGGAATGTTGCTCTTGCTGTGGTCAATGGTGAAGTTAATACAGTTGTTTTGTGAATTGAGCCATTGCATAAAACAGAGGAGTTGTTCTTCTGTTCCTTTCCAGATCATGAACACATCCTCTATGTATCTTAGCCAGTTGCCAATCAATAGTTTGAAAGGATTGGCTTCGTTGTATACTGAGTTTTTTTCAAAGGTGTCCATGAATAGGTTAGCTACGTCGGGTGCAAACGTTGCCCCCATGCTGGTTCTATGTATTTGTTGGTAATAAGTTTGTTTGTAGATAAAGTAGTTCTCCATCAGGGCTATTCTGGTGCATTCAAGGAGGAAGGCTGTGGGCGGTTCCATTTTAGTTCTTTGGTCGAGGTAGGTTCTTAGGACTTGTAAGCATGTGAGGTACTGCCATGGAAAGGAGATGTTGGAGGACTTCTTGTTTTGTAAGCAAATTAAGGGCAGAGTAACTGCACTGAACTCTTTGAAATTTTAAACAACTTCCTAAGTTCCAACTGTCTAAAGTGGGAGGCGTGTGTTGGTATTTGCACGGATGGTGCTGCTTTAATGTGTGGTGCTAGAGCTGGGCTAAAAGCAAAAGTATTGGCAGTAGCTCCACATATTGTGTGGACACACTGCATGATACACCGAGAAGCTTTGGCTGTGCGCAATATGGGGCATGAACTGACACAGGTTTTGACTTCTGTTGTAAATATCGTAAATTTTATTAAGATGCACCCCCACAAGAGCCCATCTGTTTGCCACCTTATGTGCAGAAATGGGAGCTGACCATGATGCTTTGCTGTTTCACACAGAGGTCAGGTGGCTATCCAGGGGAAAGGTTTTAAATCGCATCTATGAATTCAGAAACGAAGTGAGACACTTTCTCCTGGAGTTAGACCAGACAAAAGCAGAGCCTTTGTGTGATCCACGCTGGCTTATACTGTTGGCTTACCTTGGCGACATCTTTGAAAAGCTAAATTTTCTAAACCTCTCCCTGCAAGGCACAGAAACCACATCATTTGCCATGAATGCAAAAATATCGCATTCAAAAAGAAGCTGTAGTTTTGGAGGAGGAGGGTTGATATTGGCATAGCCGATGCGTTCCCATTATTAGAAGATGCTCTTGAGGAGACGGAGTATGATCTTTCATGTGTTTCTGAAGTAATTGGAAACCATTTAAATGCTCTCAGAACCAGTCTCGAAAAGTACTTTCCTGACGACAATTGCAACATGAATGACTGGGTGGTTCAGCCTTTCCTAGCTGACGTAGGAGCCCATCTCCCAATACAACTCCAGGAGGAACTAATGGAGCTCCAAAGTGACCGCCTACTAGAGAGCCAATTCAGAAAATTGTCTTTGGGTGCATTTTGGCAACATGTGTCTGCAGAGTTTCCAACTTTATTGAAATGTGCAGTCAATGTACTGTTACCTTTCAGCACCTCATACCTGTGTGAAATTGGGTTCTCTGCACTTGCAGCCCTAAAGACAAAATATCGGTCAAAGCTGGAGGTGGAAGAAAGCCTGCGGTTGGCTATTGGAAAAATTGAACCCAATATTGACAGGCTGTCTGGTGAAAGGCAGGCCCACCCTTCATACTAGTTCTCCAGTATGCCACTGCCCAACTTGCAAGTGACAGCATTGACAGTACGTTGTTGTACTTGAGAAACAAATTGTTACAGCACTTGCATAGCAAATGTTACTACAGGACAGCAATATTGGGTGTTTTTGTTTTTGTGAAATAAATATCCAACACTATTTTTAGTTGAGTCCTCTGTATTGTAGCAAAATCGGAATGCTTTGTTCACAAATATTTGTCCTCTAATCTGATTTGAATCATTGCAAGCAATGATTTTGAAACAACGTGGTGTTTGGCATTCACTCCTTCGTTAGGGGCACCATTCTACTCCAGCGCGCGATAACCGTTCGCAACAGAGTACAATTTTGGAGTCCATGTTTATAGGGGGGGCCTGGGCCGGAGAAATTTTTCTTAGGGGGGGCTTGGGGTCAAAAAGTTTGAAGACCACTGGCCTAGGCCAAACCTCTAGATCACATCGCAAATGCAAGGTACCGAAGCAACACCAGAAATGTCTCAGCCTGTACAGGTTTCATCAGTAAACCACACCTTGCACCCCAGCACACTCTGGGCTCGGGATACCTGTCTAGTCATATGTATGCACCTTATCAGTGACTCTGCTACACCAAAAAGTGATTGCGGCCTAGGCTGCTTACAGCAATTGCCAATGGTTATGATTAATTCAAGATTTTCCCTCCATCAACTTTTAGTGTCACTTTAGTTTTTCTGTCATGAGCAATGTGAACTGATTTCTCTAAACAATCACCTTTATAACCATTTTATTTTGAAAGGTCGTCCGTGCCTGGAAGAATAAGTTGTGCTTCAATCAATGGATATCTTGATCATGGTTGCCTCCGGATTCCAGAGGTGAAAGTCTTCAAAGTCGTCGGCAGGAAAATAAATATAATTTATTTGAATTGTGCTGTTTACTAATAACTGTAGCAACCAAAAAAATAAATAAATAAACGAGTTAGGCACTGTAGTTTGCATATTCTCCCATCGAGTTTCCAGCACATTATGGCCCTGGAAAGGGGGAGGGGAGGACTCGCACCGCACGTGGTCGAACACTGAGTTCATTTATAGCATTTTAGCTCTTGTGTCAGCTTTTTCACAAGTCTCTGGCTGGAATTAATTATGTAGAAGCTTACAGTGTACACATCCTTCAATAATTCTTCATAACGACTGTACTTTAAACGGTTTAACTTTTTTAATTGGGCTGTGTGGAATGTGATCACACAGCAACATTTATTTTTGGGGCAACTGAGAGGAACCTTCTTGGCACCAGTGTAATGTCCTGTGTTTCCATGAGTGTGTCGTGGGAGTGAGGGCGTTGTGGGCACTTTGAAATCTCTAACATTTAAGTAGGTATTATGTGTTATACCCCAGCCAGCTAAGTAGAAACAGAGAGGAAACTGCAGTTGTAATTATTATAAACACAGTACCCAGGAAAAGAGTAGTTGACATTACATATTCATCTATTTTCTTCGAACAATTACAATTCTATCCCTCTCAAGATTCAGGCCCTGAAGACACTGGTGGCCCATGCCACAACAGGACATCTGCATCATATGCCATTGGTCCGCTCATGCTGTCATTCACATGTTGCAAGCAAAAGCTATTGGAGGAAGAGCTGCGGCTTTGGTCCACCTTCTCTTATCTGACCTTTCGTGCTCGTTAAAGGATTTGTCTGCAGAAATAAAAACAGTGTACTATTCTGGGTGAACTGCCAACTCTGGTAAGGAATACTTCTGACTTCCATTCGCTTACCTGTAAATGTTTAACTTAATTGGTCTTTCTGATGATGTTATCCTTATATTCAGGTCAGTATTTAATGAAAACAAAGCACACACCCGGGGATACAAATACAATCATTGTGTGATAAGCTTCCCTGCTGGTATTCGGGGATGCCTTGCAGGGTGATCCTAAAGGCATCTGTGTCACCTCTACAGCAACCCCTTCTCAAAGCAGGGGACAGTCAGATGGGTCACATGATAGCCACTGCTCCACATAAGAGGACGCCATTGCCAAATATCCCGGTCAATCCGTTAAATAAATCGAGGAAAACACTACCACTCCCAGAATTCCCTGCTCGGTCCAAATCAAATCTTGACTGCTTTCACATAAGGCAACCAGCTTGAGATCAGTAATACCATCAGGGGTTGGGGTACAGCCATGGCCCAGGAGACTATAAGGACACCAGGGAGAACATCCCCAACCCAGGTCACCCATTTTCCCACAAACTAAGAAGGAGAGGACTACATCTCCCATAATCTCCCTATTTTAAAACTGGACCAGAACACCACACTCACCATTGCAGGGATAGGAGAGCTTGAGCGGAGGGCAGGTCAACCCAGAGGAAAGCATTTCAAATCCCAGGGAAGACAGGACAGGGGATCCTGCAACCCTTACTCATAAAAGGGAAGAAAGAGCACCCGCTCCATTGTTAAAATCAAAAGCGGGACAGATATTACAACCTCCCTCACTCCCACAGGGACTTATGATAAACACACAAACTTTAAGAAAACAGGAGACACCCAAAAGCTGCTCCAAGGGAGAGAACCTTCCAGAAGCAGACAGGGAGTAAGAGCTGAAAGCAGCAGGCAAACAGGAAGAGGTGTGGTAGACTAGAAAAAAACCAAGATGGCGTGCCACCTTTTATAGCATCTGCCTCATTGAGCTCACCCAAGGAGACCTGTTGGGAGGAAGATGCTGCGGCCAATCACGGGCTCCCCTGCAGCCAAAGTGGAAGCCAGTTGTCTTGAAGGCCAGTCATGGGGAGGGGTCAAGCTACTGGAAAAGCAGCTTCAAACCAAGACAGTTTGGGGGTTGCTGGAGAGAGTGCAACCAGTGTTGGGAGAGTGTTGGATAAGGAGCAGAAAGAGCAGAGTGTGGTGGAAAACTGGTAACACCTTAGTGAGTGTCATGGAGGGGGAACCCGAGTTGGTGTGCAGTAAGGAGGGAGGTTGAGAGAGTACTGGAGGGGGAAGCATTAACATCAAGGAGGTTGGGAAAGGTTAAGGAAAGAGGAGTGGCCGAAGGCTTAAAGTTGTTGGAGGTGGAAGGAAGAGAAGCAGTGGGGGAGGGATTACCATCTGGAGAGAAGGAAGGTACTGATAATTGTTGGAGGAGGTTTGGAGCATTAAGGAGGAGGTGTGGAATATATTGGAGGAGGGTGTAAACCTAAGGAGGAGGTTTGTGAGTTCAAGGAAGAGATTGGAGAATTTAAGGAGGAACAGACAGTATTGTCGGAGGGGAGTGGCAGAGTAGAGGAGAGGGTCAGGAGTTTGTTGGAAGAGGTCAGCAAGTTGAAGGAGGAGATATGAGAATTTAAAAAGGGGTTGTGATTGTTGATTTGAGGAGGATGGAGAACAGTAGAAAGGAGGAGTGTGGCATCAAGAATGTGGAAGTAGTTGGAGGAGAGATTTATTATAAAAACCGCATAGGAGGCAAAGGTCCCTAGGAGGAGCAGGATTTCAGTAGGTTCAAATTCAGCAGGAGAGCAACTGGGTTTGGAGTGAGTATCCGACTGGAAGAGGAGGAGGTACAAACTTTGGCAAGGCCATGACAAGTTGAGGCTCCTGGGCACTTGATAGTTAGAGAGGTCCCAAGGTTTGGGCCTGTCAGCCAATGACGCACACTCTCCTTCCCTGTGGACCTCACTCCGTGCAGATCAGCAGACCAGGATGGTGACTACCCTTAACCATGGACTTCGCCAGTGAATACCAGACACCCAAAGACTACCCTGGAGCTAGACAAATTCCCCACTACATGTGGACACCATAGGGAAGGACTGCATAGAGGATTTGGAAGCTCCCAAAACAAATCCGCACAAAGGTCTTTAAGTCAGTGGCTCTGACTCCAGGAGGTTGTCAGCAGTGACATTTAATTTACCTTTTGATCCATCCCATTTGTTAGTTTGGCCCAACCTGTACACAATGTAATATAAAACCTTGTACCTTTACATTTGAGTCAGTCTTGTCTGCTTATACCAGTGGCTGTCCTGAACATTGCCTCTTAAATTTCTATTTAGATTAGAAGAACATTTTTTGTAAATGTAATGGCAATTTCATATGTTTGTGATGCTGCTTGTAAAGTACACTTTAACCATTTGTGTTTCTAATGTAGTCCTGTGTTTATTTGGCAAGGTTACTTTGAACAATAAGTGACCTAGCTTTTCATGAAAGGCTTGTGGGTAGATTGTTTTTTCTTTCAGAAAAAGGATTTTAAGTTGCATCGAAAGAGCATATATTTAGATTTTGTACAAGAACAGTAAAGCCTTTTTATGTTGAAGTGCATTTAAGTATGGATGGGATGATATAAATCCAAAAGCCGCAATACTGTGCCTGGAATGGTGAAAGGCACTGCCATGTTCTGGCTTGCCATGGATAGTATTTTTCTAATCCTATGCTTAAAGGCTTTGCCAGAATGCAGGGGGTAAGGGAGTAAAATAGGATGCCATTGGTGTGATTGATGCATCTCAATTGGGATGCTCTATGCCTAAAATGAGAAATTTCCCAGAGTGCCTCTCCTCTCTCCTATATATGCATGTGTATTGTGAGGGGTCGGAAATGAGAGACAGACAAAAAGTTGTAGTATTCTCATCGTCAGACATTTTATTTAACAGAAATGGGTTGGAAAAACGCCTCTCTAGCCCTATCCTAAGGAAGGAGGTTCCCTACTTAAACAACTAAAACTAAGAATCAGAATAGGTCAAGTAGTTAGTAACTTAGAAACCGTCCTTGTGTCCAAAACATTATAAAATGACCCTCACACTAGAAACAAATTAAGAGTGCAAGAAAATAGCTCTGATATATGTTTAGTGGAAAAAGTGTTCATAATCAAAACATAAAAAATAAATCCAATAAATGTTTTCCAAGGAGAAATCCTTGAAACCAGAGGATAGTGTCCATTTATACAACAGTTTCTTGAGGTCACAAAAGTGTCTCTCTGTCAAACAATTCCTTAATGCTTTACTCTGGATACAGAAAGTTCTTATCCCACAGTTTTCAAAGTGCTTGGTAGCTAGGACCTCTTGTATACATTTCTTCTTTGGTGGATTATCTAGAATACTCCTTTACCAGGATTCCTTTCAGTGGGTTCTTCAGATTCCCTGGTATACTTCCTTGTCAGGTATTTTCCCCAAAGTTCTTCATACAGTTTAAAATACCTTGTGTATTTGACTGCCAGTACTTCTCTTTACGGCCTCTGATTCCCTGGTGTACTTCCCTGTCAGGAATCCTCTTTCCTTTGGGCTATTACAGATCCCCTGGTGTACTCACTCCCCTGCCAGGTATCTTTCCGCAAATGTTAGCTGCCTGGTGTCTTCTCTTTACCAGGACTCCATTATTGGTTTCACTTGCTATTTGCAATATATCACATCAGCATCTAACATTGTTCTGGCCAATGTCTTTATTTCGGGTAACACTTGTTTCAACTCTCCCGCACATTGACATCTTATACATATATTTTTGTTCAGGCTTCGTTGCTGCACTTTTTCTTGTCAGTATTCAAATCTTCTCTCTTTGGATCATGGATTTAACATTAAAGTTTGTCTGCATTAAGTTGCTTTTGAGTATTGTCGAAAATATCAATCTCACTTATTCACTTGACTGCCTCTTTGTCGGTATGACCCGATGTCCCCATTGCTCTGGGCCAACTCACTGATAGTTCATGGCGTCTCCATCTTATAGCATGTCTCTGCGGTGAAGCTTCCTCCCTGAATTGGCTTCTCACGCAATGCAGACGTCTTTTCAGCATTCCCTGTAGCTCTGCGGTTACTTGCCGGCTTCACTCAGTGGCCTGGACCAGAGAAGGCGGTTTCCTGCTACGATCGTACTTCCAGGAGCTCCTCTGTGCCTCCCGGTGCTCCTGCGGTCCTTCAGGTATGCCTGATCTGCCTCTCCTTCCTTCACGCCATACCGTAGTCTGTAACTTGCGTTTGTGAGCCACCGCAGGATTGTGCCTGTCTTCCCTTCCACGGGTCACGCCCGTACTGCCTTGCTGAGTACTGCGGTTTCCATTTTTAAATGTCCCAGGTAATTTACTTTGAATTAAACAACTAGTCTGCACGTTGATTTTTGGACTTTGCTTAGTTTGCATAAACCATACCCTCCTCTTCGTCGTCTCAGTACTTTAGGCTTTATGGGAGCTGAAGTCCATAGATACAATGGGTTTTCCAACATGATTTTGTTCCAAAACTTCACATAAAGAAATGTCAGAAACAGAAGATGTCTTACGTGTGTTGAGGTATACATGGGGTTTTGTCTAGAGTGACAGAAGGGACAGGGTTTCTAATTTTTACAATAGGAGGGATCTGTGGGGTGACAACAAGCCATCAAGAACTTGGGTTTTATAGGGTCTTCGTCAAAGACAATGGAGGAATACTGTGTTTCATCCAATGGAATCAGCCCCTCTCCCTGGTAGTTGCCCCCTCCCATGTGATCTTCCCTCATATAACCACCCCCAGGGTCAGGATCAGGTAGTGGATGCCATCCCTAGGCCACATGGGAAGTGGTTAACGCCAGGGAATCAGTGATGAGTCCATCAAATTCATCACAGTATATATCTATTTTTTTAAAAATGTATTTGTATATAATCTTTTTAGATTTTTACAAAGACGTTTTCGTAGATACAGAAAAGAAAAGTTTGTGAAGTTTCGAAGGCTGAGAGGTGTTGACCGCTTTTACTGTTCGTGACCGGCAAGGTTCACACAGGTGCTATGAAGGGATAAACTTTCAAGATCATCTTCTAACTTGATGAGTTTTCCTGTTGAAGTTGAAGTTGGTTGGCCTTTTCCATGGTGATGCTTAGGAGTTTTGCCGTTGGTATTAGACATCTAGTTTGGGCTCCTGTGATGAGAGGGTTCCACCATGTGTCTTCATCGTCGACAAAACAGTTTGTGAACAGAGGACCGAAAAAGGCATTCCTTTCTTGTTCTATTGCCGGACAGACCATCAGGAGGTGCCTAATAGATTTTATGGTTTGCGGGTCGTTGCAAAGTCGGCAGGCTTTCTCTTTGGTGGCCACTCTGATTGCTAGGATTTCGTGGGTAGATAGCAGGTTGAGACGTGCTTTCAATAGGGATTTCATTAAGCGTTTACTCTGGTATTTTGTACAGTACTCCCTGGACTCTTTAAGTTTATCGAAAACCGGTGGCAGACTAACCATTCCATTTTCGATTTAATTCTTAGTGGGTTTTGGAGTAGTTGTTCTGAACAGTCTAGCTCCTGCAATGTTTGTTTTTGAGTTTTGACCCACCCAGTCGTTAAGGAATTGGTTGCTTCCTTTGGCCATTTCCTCGGCAATCATACAGTAAATTTGGAGGCTCTCAGGGTGTTGGATTTTTCTGAAGAGTTGGATTGAACTTTGGGCCACAACTGCGCTTAGGGAAAGTAGACCTAGTTCACGTCTTATTGCTGTAGAAGATGTAGATTTGGGAAGTCCTAGTACTGCTCTCCAGATGAAACCTTCCAATTTTGTCCACGACGTGGACGGGATTGCAGGTGTTGCGTCCATGCCATAGGTTAATGACGGAATTACTTTTGTCTTATAGAACTGGATGGCCGGTAACAAGCTAAATTTGCCGTATTTCCTGTCAACTGCTCGTAGTTGGGCGGTTAGGTTCTTGGTTTTTGTCCATAAAGTTTGCTGCATGCTTGATGCTTTCTTAGACCTGTCGATTTTGACTCCCAGATACTTGAACGTTGAGACAATTTTGATTTTTGACTAATACAGGAACCACTGTAAGCTTTCGTTCTTTTTGTTCCCCTGTTTCTGAAGAATCAAGATTTTTGTTTTTTAATTTGTTGATCTCCAGGTTATCCTTAGTATATTGCACGAGGTTGTCAAGTTGGCGCTGGAGGCCAACCTGTGTGTGATCCAATATTGTCAGGTCGTCAGCGTATAAAAGTCTGGTGACCCTTACATTACCGACTTTAGGTGGAAAAGACCTGATCGTGTCTTGGGAGTCTTTAAAGTCGCCAAGAAAGGATATGAAAAGTGCCGGGCCCAACGGGCAGCCCTACTTCACTCCACGACGGGAAGGTATATGGTCAGAGAGTAGACCTTGATTGTTCAAGCGAACGGAGACACTGGTGTTGGAGTGAAGGGCAATTATAGGGTCGAGAATTTCTTCAGGACAGTTCCACGCCTTTAGTTAGTTCCATAGTTCTGGCCTGTCTACTCTGTCGAAGGCCTGGGATAGGTCAACGAATGATAGGAAGACTTGCGGTGCTCCTGACAGGACTTTCTCTTTGATAATCAGGATCATTATGTTTGCTCCAGTGCTGGCGTTTTTCTGGAATCCTGTTTGAAGTGGGTCAGCACATGGTGATGATCGTGCCCATTTCTGAAAATGGCTCAAAAGAATTGTTGCGGAGACCTTGCCGATAACGTCAAGCATGGCTATAGGCCGGTAGTTGGAAGGATCCTCTCTAATACCCTTTTTGAAGATCGGGACAATGACTGCTTGAGTCCAGGAATCGGGGAGTATCTTCCGATCTTTGCAGTCTTTAAAGATCAGACTCATTACCGCTGACCAGTTGTGTGGATGTTGCTTTAGGTCAGAGCTAGCTAGCCCTTCCGGTCCACGGGCTCTCAATAGTTTCAGCCTTACAATGACTTTTTTTATTTCTTCTTCGTCTGAGAGGTCCACCCAATTTCCGTCTGCTAGCCGGTTACTTAGGTCGATGGTCGTTGTGGGAGACTCAAAAAGTTGAGAAAAGTGCTTGGTCCATTTTGCTTCTGAGACTGAGTTGATCATTTGAGTTTTAGGATGGTGATTTGTTTGGTTGACCAGTGACCAGAATTCCTGAGGTTTTTTGTTGGCTAAAGCCTTGAGCATGTTTTCTGCGTCTGTTTGGTAGAGGGCAAATCTGGTGTTTCTGAGCCACTGTTTATAGTTTCTCCTCTCAGTACAGTAGGATTCCCACATCGTTGTTGTGTTCAAGGTAGCTGCTTCTTTCTTTAGTTTCCTTAGGGTTCTTCGTTTAATTACCAAGTTCAAATTGTACGCGTGGTTATGATTAGATGTAGGATTATGAGGAGGCTTCTGTGGTTTCTTAAAGGGAAGCAGCAGCGGGATGTAGCTGTCTCTGAAAGTTGCGGCTTGTGCTTCGGCGTCAGAAGTTAAGCTTTTATTTTTTTCTGACAGCGTTTTGATGTCTTTAGTGGTCATGCGCAAGCGTGTTGATTGGGAGTTCGCCTCAATCGATGGTTTGTAAAATTGATGATCTCGGGCACTAGTGTTGCAGGTAAGGTTCAGTAAATTGTGGTCGCTTGCCTTAGTTCTAATTACTTCGAAAGAGGTTATGCGAAGATAGATCTTTTCGGAGACGAAAATGTAGTCAAGGGTAGCTGATGACCTGTCGCGCTCCCACGTGGGTATCAGAGTTTGGTCACTCCTTGCGTTTGCTGCGTTATGGAGGTTCCTAGACTTTATTAACGTTAGCCATGATTTCCCCTTACCTCCGTCAAAGTTAAGGCAGATGAATTCGTCCGAGTTGGAGACAGCCCATTTTGCGTTGAAGTCTCCACAGATGAAAATGTTCGAAGTCTGATGTTTAATCACGATTTCATCGATAATGTTGGCTGCTGCATCACAAAAGTTTACTGATGTTGTTTTTGAGGGTTCCAGTAAGCGTTAATAATGGCAAGAGAGTCTTGAGGAGATTTTCTTTCAACTGGAGTTTCCTGGGTCCATGTGGCGAGGACGGCCAAGAATCCGTAGCTTGCTTCTATTTTCTTGGTGATGGCTATGCCTGATCCTATGCGAGTATCAGTAGGCCTGATGACAGTCGGCCTAGAGGGCCTTTGAAGGCAGGTGAAATCTCTATAGTGTAACCATCCAGTGCCGGTTTGTCCAGCAACCAGGTTTCCTGGAGGCATAGGATATCGGGGACTCCCAGCTTGTAGCTTTCCGGTTTAGTTGAATACATATGACCGCTGGTGTTCCATGAGGCTATGGACAAAGTTGGTTTTGGAAGGTCGTCATGGTTGAGACGGGGTGGCTGTGATGGTGGGCTGGCACCCCGTATTTGCTGCTATCTTTTAAGGCCTGGTGTCAGGGCATCCTGTATCCATGACCAGCTGCCCTTTTTTGGCACATCTTCTGGGCAGATAGTAGAGGAATCTGATGTTTTTTTCTTACTTTCACTTACGTATTGCGGAGAGGATCTTCGCTCTTGATGTCGCGCTCTTGGAGAATTTAGGAGGGCTTGATGTCTCCCATATTCTTTGTAGTTTCTGGCCTCTCTTCTTATTTGGGTTCTTCCGTTGTCAGTTGGAACGTATTTCGGTTGGTCAGATATATTTGCCCGTTCCCAGATTGATCTGCTGTGGTTATAGTGGATTTTTCTCAGTGGGGGTGCGGTTTTTCTCCTTCTTGATGATCTATATAGGTCCTCCGTTCGCCATTTGTATCTGTAGTTTTTGGTAGGGGATTTCTTGTAGGTTTCAGCCTGTTTGTTGATCGTGTTCGGGACAGGGATCTCATTGAGGATGAAGCCCAAATGTGCTAGCTCCGCGTAGACGGCTTGCGAAATCTCACGAAGTGCCAAGTTATTAATGTGAAGGTAGTCCTTTGCTTGCTTGTTCCTGTGGTAAGGCTCAATTAGAGTGAAGTCATCTGACTTTAAGGCCTGGAGCGTATACACTTGTTTTAAAATCTTAAGGACTGTTCTTCTGTTTAAGATCATGTAGTGGTCGTCAGTGGCTTTTTGTTCTATTTTGAAGAGACGGATAGCTCTTGTTATTGAGTCTTTTGGTCTTGGTAAGTCCTCTTTCGGGTATGCTGGCGAAGATTTTCGTTGTTTAACATGACTGTGCCCAGCTGAAGTGGTTGTGGGGTTTGTTGTCCCTTTTTGATGGAGTTGGTCAGTTCCCGAGTGCTTCAATATTGGTGTTCTGTCCTTGTGCTCTGGATGGCGATTTGAGGATGCTGATTTGGCTTTGTCCTTTTGAGGACTAGATGGTGGACTCAAGGCTTGAGTCTTCGTTTTGTTTACGGTTTCCGCTTGTGGTTCCGGGATTTCTATTATGTCCCAGTGTTGTGTTAGGTCAATCATGGAGCTTTGATTCATGAATTCCTCCGCAGTCCTGGGGGAGGGGGTACAATGTGTCTCTGTATTATCAGTGTTTTGGCTTTGGGGTGAAACGCCGATGTTTTCTCCCGTGGTTTTTTTTGGAATTTATTTTTAAGACAGCAATGGATCGAGCGTGGGCACTGTTTCCAAGCGAACAGAGTCTTGTTGGGCGCCGGTAGCAAGTTTCAAGAGAGGATGCTTTTTCGTGACTAGGGTAGATTTTTGAGGAATTTCACTTGGTGGCGGCAGTTAAGGCACCGTAGTTGATAGACGAGGATGTTGGTCAGTTATTCTTGAAAACACAGGAGCCAGTTCTACGGGTTGAGGTGATGGCGTTGTCTGGGTTTCTTAGTCAGCAGAGCTAGGTTTGACAAGACTAGTAGATTTATAAAAGTTTTAGTTGCTCTTCTAGGAGGATCAGCTTTAAGTCCCAAGAGTCTCTGTGTTTCTTGTTTCTTTGATCCAGTGCTGTGATTAATCCCTCGACAAAGATCAACTTAGTATGCATCATTGCTGTTACTGTAATGCTGTCTTTTAAAGAGTCGTTGATGTTTTCATATAATTTCCCAAAGGGCGCTAGAGCTATTGTTATAGCCGACATGATAGTTGTAAGATCTATTTTTTTTGGTAGTATTTCCCTGGTGCTTGGTGTGGCTATTTCACCTAGCCTTCTATTTTTTGGAGGGGATCGGCCTCTCGGTGTGAACGGCGACGATGGCGCTGTTTGACTTATCCAAACAGATGAAAGTTTCGCACTATCAGAGTTTTTTGGTTGGGGTAAAAAGTAGTCGGTTCGGGTTGGCTCGTCGACAAGCGACCTCGAGTGCGGTGCTGTCCGGAAGGTCGTGAGGGTACTGGTTTTGTTCTAATAGGTGACTTTTCTTTTGGGATTGTCTCAATGTCACGTGGTTGTGCGAGGCCGTTCGGCTCTTGTCCATTAGATAACGTGGATTTGTTGATGTTTTCCACATATGTTTGCTTTTCTGGTTGACTCGGGTTTGTTTTAGACAGCCCGACTGGAGTAGCTTTGGCTGAGAGGTGGTTTTCAGTGGACGCGCCAAGAGAGTTTGCAGTAGTCGCATTTTGTTCCTCCATGGTTGGTAAAGCATCTTAGGCAACGGTATTTTTTTCCGATGTAAGTTTGCCAGGGGTTGGTAGAGGAGGTCTCTTTTTTGCAGTTGCAGGGCACTTTCCTTGCTTTGCTCACTGGGGGTAGATCTTGAATGGCCTCCAGGATTTCAGCGTCCGAGAGTTCTTGGTCCTGATCCAGCTTTCTTTTACATTGTTTTTTGAAAAAGTCTTTAAGAGCACAGGATAGAAGCGGGTGGGGAAGGGATTTTTTCACTGGGTCTTTTTTTATGTGTTTCGACGTTTGGGTATTTCGTGGAGAAGATCCAGGCGATTTTTGCAGAGTTTTTAGTGTCCTTTTTCAAGGTGTGTTGGTCTTTTTGACTTTTGTTTTTTTTTCGTTTGAGTGTTCTGTCTGTTGACTTTTTCTGAGGCAGAAGGCTCTATTACTGTAAAATCAGGAAAGTCTTGTCCTGCATGCCGTTGTTTGGAAGAAGGTGCATAAGCATTGCTTATGGTGGCAGAAAGGGGGTCTTTAGGTGTTAACGGACTTGCAGCGCTTGTTTCTGCGTTTCTTGGCAGTGCTGGCTCAGAGGATTGGAATTTCCCCAAAGGCAGGCTGCTATTTGTTTTTTTTGTGGAGAGTTTCAATGGGCGGACCAACGTTGCTCTGTAGTTGGGATTCCATTGTTGGTTCCATTACTGCATGGATTTAGGCCAGTACCAATGTGGACACTGGACGCACGTTTATTACGTTTGTAGCAGTACCCCCTATTTATATATGCCCGCCTTGTATGTTGGTTGTGTGTGTACAATAACTGTAATCAACAATTGTAATATCGGCCTATCCACACTGTACCATTTTCCGCAATGCGAACCCATTGTCTCTTTGGATGGCCTCTGACTGACATTCCTGGTTTTCACACATCTTGGTGGCGCTACCACCAAAATATCCCCAACACCATTGCTACAGAGAAGAAAGAGAGTAAAGGGGTTCCAGAAAGCTGACTTTGTGGTTGTCCTCACAACTGGAAATACTGTGGTATAATCAGCCAACACACTGAATGTTATTTCTTGTTCCATTATGCCAATGTAATCCAACAGTTGCTTGTTTAACACATGTTCTCCCAGTCAGGTGGTCTGTACAATGTCATGTGACTGTCCCTTTCAAAGCTAAGATAGCGTAGCGATTTTTTTTATCGCAGCCAAATGGAGTTGGGCTATATCTGGGCTTCTTTTCTGGGCCCATTGGGCTACATGTAGGTTTGCCTTTCTGGATACTGTCACCATACAATTGATTATTTATTGGAGGGGTGCAGTACCGCTGACAACATATAGAGGTCCTCATTAGAAATTGCAGATTTCCTATGAGGACATCTGTATTTTATCATTGGTACTGCACTTCTCAAATCTCAATGTGATTTCTTATGAGAAAATCTGCACGTTGTCAGTGGTACTGCACCTCTCCAATAAAATAAGTTGTGAGGAAATCTGTAAGTTGTAGTTCATTGGAGAGCTGCAGTACCACTGACAATTGTATTCTCCTGATCACAGCCTGTTTCCATTTCTATTTCATGTTTCCCTGGTTCTTGTTTATTTTATTTTTCGGACAGAAGCCGTACCACTGACAACATACAGATGTCCTCATAAGAAATATCAACGTGATTTCTTAGCAGGACTTCTGAATGTTGTCAGTGGCATTGCACCTCTCCAATAAAATAAGTTGTGAGGACATCTGCAGGTTGTAGTTCCTTGGAGAAGTGCAGTACCACTGACAAGATAAAGGTGTCTTTGTAAGAAATCACATTGAGATCAAAACTACACCGTAGGACCACTATGACCAAAGGCTGCAATTATACATACAACCAACAGATGTCACTCCCCACTTGTGCTGTTCCTCCTTTCCCCCTTGTGCTGACCCTCATCCCCCCTTGTGCTTTCCCTCCTCCACCTTGTGCTTTCCCTACTCCCTCCTTGGGCTGTCCCCTCCTCTCCTTGTGCTGTCCCGCTTACCCACTCCTTGCGCTGTCACTCCTTCTTTGCGCTGTTGCTCCTTCCCCCTTGTGCTGTCCCTCCTTATCCATTGCACAATTGTTTATTTTCCCCTTGTGCTGTCCCTCCTCTCTTCCTGGTACTGTCCCTTCTTACTCTCTTGCACTGTTCCTCCTCCCTCCCTTGTGCTGTCCTTCCGCCCTCCCTTGCTCTGTCCCTACTCATCCCTTTCTCCCCCTTGCCCTCATCCCCCTTGGGTTTTCCCTCCCCCTTGCACTGTCTCCCCTCCCCCTTGCAAAGCCCTTCCTCTCCCTTGTGCTGTCGCTCCTTCCCCCTTGTGGTGTCCATCCTCCCCTTCTTGCGCAGTCTATCCTCCCCCTCTTGCGCTGCCCCTCCCCTCCCTTGCGCTGTCGCTCCTTCCCCCTTGTGCTGTTGCTCCTTTCCCACTTGTGCTATTGCACCTTTCCCCCTTGTGATGTCCCTCCTACTCCCTTATGCTGTCCCTTCTGCCTCCCTTGTGTCGTCCCTCCTCCCTCCTTTGTGCTTTCCCTCCTCCCCCTTGCACTTTCCCTTCTCACTCCATTGTGCTGTCCTGCCTCCCTCGCACTGTCTCTCTTCACCCCCTTGTGCTGGCCTTCCTCCCCCTTGCACTATACCATCTTGTGCTTCCTTCCTCTCCTTTGCAGTGTCCCTCCTCCCCTTGTGCTGTCCTTCCCACCTTGTGCTGACCCCCCTCCCCTTGCACTGTACCTCCTCTCCACTTGCGCTGTCTCTTCTTCCCCATGTCCTGTCCCTCCTTCCCCTTGTTCTGTCACTCCTCCCCCATTGCACTGTTGCTCCACTAAATTAAATGAAATTATATTTTATTTATATCGCGCTCATACACAAGTGTTTCTCTCCCCCTCATCCTTGCACTGTCACTCCTCTCTTCCTTGCGCTGTCACTAATTTCCCTTTTAGCGCTGTCCCTCCACCCACCTTTACGCTGTCAATGAGCTCCCGCCTTCTGCTGTTGCTTTGCTTAACCTTTGCCTTGTCGCTCCTTCCCCCCCATTTGTGCTGTCACTCCTTCCTTCCTTCCTTCTTTATTATTCTTCTTATTATTAGGGTATTTTTTGAGAACAGACCTAACTTTGGGAAGCAATGGATCGCTTTACAAGAATAGGGGAAGAACACTGAGAGGCAGAGAAAAAAGGAGCAGGCAGCTAACAGGGGAGGGTGGGAAATTGGCAGCATGGGGGGAAGACAGTGAGGAGCAGATCACTTCGTCTTGGGTAGGGTGGAGCGTGAATGTTGTGTGGCCCTAGGTGTTAAGTCTGCACATTTTCATACTTCTGGTGGATCGCAGGCCTCCAGAGATGATACGCTTCTTAGCGAGGTAGCTTGGGGACTTCAGGATGACAGCCTTGTAGATGATGCAACAGAATTTAAAGATGCTACGGGCTTGCAGTGGAAGCCAGTACAGTTCGATCAAGGTTGGGGTGATGTGATTTAATTAGCAGAGTCCTTTAATGAGTGTTGCTGCAGCATGCAGAACACAGTCCTTCAAATGTTGTCCAGTGTTATACAATGCTCCTCTGTACTGTTGCTAGCCTACCTTTCATCTATTGGATTTTGTTATTCTTCCTCATGTTGCCATTTATTTTCTACTCCTCCCCCACACTGCTCCTCTCACCCCGCCGACACTGCCCTTCATTCCCTCTCATGCTGTCATTTCTTCCTCAATGTGCTGTCATTCCTCATTCCCTCCTTGCCAAACAGTAAAATGCAATGAGCAACTCCAAACAAATTCTGCCACTGGAATCAAGATCGACCAGTCATCCTGTACCTCGGACGCAAAGCATCGAAGATACTGTTGTAGGGTTTGATTGGCCCTTTTAGTTATACCATTGGTCTGGGGATGGTAACCAGAAGATAAGGCACGTTGAATCCCCAACAGGCGGCATAGGTGTTTCCAGGATCTCAAAGTGTATTGAGGTCCACGATACAAAATGATTTTGGCAGGCAATCCATGTAATCGAAAGATTTCTGCTAGAAAGACGCCTGCCATCTCTTGTGCCGAAGGAAGCTTGGTCAGGGGGATGAAATGTGCCATGTGGGAAAAAGGTTGATAGTGACCATAATGGCTGCATGTCCTTTGGATGGAGGAAGATCCACAATGAAATCCGTGGCAATCATCTCCCAGGGCAGAGACAGTAGTTCTGGCTGAAGTAGGTGACCTGACGGTCTTCGATTGTCAGTCTTATTCTGGTTACAGACTGCACACACCTGGATGTACTCCTTAACATCATCGATCATTTTCGGCCATCAGAAAGTCCTCTTGAGTGTTTGAAGGGTGGTCTTGATTCCACGATGCCCAGAGAAGAAGGTGTCATAACAAAGGTGATTGACCTTTATTCTTAGGGCCTGTGTGGGGACAACCAAACTCGTGTCCTTAAAGAGGTAACAATCCCTGGTCGATAAGGTGCTCCGATTAGTCTTACTATACTCCTTCCACAAAGCAGAACTTGGGGTTTCGGACCTTATACTTTGCAAGAGTGTGTTGGCCTGGACAATAAACACTGTGTCCGGAAACATCCTGGGGAAGGGCCGAGTTGCATCTGGTGTGCAATCTGGCCATCTGGATAAGGCATCAGCGATGATATTGGACGTACCGGGTACGTGTTGTATGCAAAACTGGTATTGAGCGAAGAATAATGCCCAATATGACTGTCGGCTGTTCCTGTATTCCATGGACTGTAGTACCTGCAGGTTCCTGTGGTTTGTTCGTACTGGAACTGGATGTCTGGCTCCTAGGAGAAGATGGCGCCATTCTGCGAAGGCCTGACGAATCGCCAGAAGTTCTTTTTCCAGGACTGAATAGTGTACCTCACTGGGGCTCAACGTCCGGGAAAGGTAAGCAATGGGGTGTTCGTGGCTGTCACCTAGCTCCTGTTTCAGGACAGCCCCGATGGCGTACTCCGAAGCATCCTTTTCTACCAGGAAGGGCTTGATGATATCTAGTTGAGCTAGGAGGGGCCCCTGAGTGAACTTGTTCTTTAAGATCTGAAAGGCGATCTCTTGTGGCAAAAATGGAAGCTGCAATACGGTGCCAAAGCGACCAGGAGGTCCAGAAGGGGCGAAAACAGAGATTCGTGACACATGGTGAAGCTACAAACTACCCTTGCAGTGTCTTTGGATCAAGCCTGATGATCTCTGTGTATCAATGCTGGAGTGGCACACACAGGTTTGTAGTCCCTTGACATCCAAAGCTGCTTTTTAGTTCCCCATCCACAGTCACATGTTTGTGTGCATCCTTTAAATACATCTACTGTGATTTTCATGTTGAGCTTTAATACAGATGTCACAATAAATAATAATAATAATAATAATAATAATTAATATAAAGACACACCAGTGCACACAACCCCTCAACCTACCAATCCTGCAACGTTAAATGTTGCTCCAAGTGTATACATTACTCTAGCTGCAACTGTGTTTTTAATGCTTTCTGTAATCCAATTGTGTGAAGGCACCAACATGAAAGCACCAAAATACATTTTAATAAAGACTAATCCCAAAAGACATTGGTCTAGGTTGATCTACTCGAATTGGCAATCACATTGCACCATAAAATAATATGCAAGACTCATTGCCACAATGACATCATGCCTCCCTTTGTGATTATGATCTCATTCATAATGATGTCAACTCAAATCAATGGGGTTAAGGCAGCTCTAACAGATTGTAAAATTTTCGTAAGCGGCATGTTATATGGTGTATAAAATCTGCCCTCAGAACAATGCATTAGAATTAACATGGCACACGTGGAATTAGCAAAGTTCTCTAATCACATTTGTGAGGAAGGCATGGTATCAAATAGTAGACACAGACACAATGGATACAAGTTTTGAAAACCTGTATTCAAAGTTTTAGTTGGGTTGGTTGAATTGCTAACTAGCCCTAACTCTAAAATGGGAGTAGTCTCGACCATTAAATAATAACAAATACGTCCAAGTCAGTCTGGTCAAAACAAAAATGCCTATACTAATAAAACCCAACCTTGCCCTCCTTCTCAAGATACCAAATGTGTTAAGGGAATACAAAAATGAAAATAGTGTGTCAAAAAGAAATGCCAGAATGGCTTCTGCACCAACTCCCTTCCCCAGGTTCAATCCCGCAGGGTCTAGAGAGTCTCTAAATAAACAACGGATAGGTGGATAGCACAGTTCTATCAGTCTTGCACATGTTGACTTACTGGTACAGTTCAACAGTTCAATCGTAGGCTTTCAATCTCTGGTGGTTCAATCACTTCCTTAGGCTTCACAATTGTGAATGGTAGCATGTCCCACACTTAGATGGAACTATGATATGTGTGTCTGTGCCACTTCTAGATAGAAATGTGAATAATAGCATGTTACACACTCAGATGGAATAGTGAATGGTAGCATGTCCCACACTTAGATGCAATTATGAATGTTTGCCTACGTCGCTTCTAGATAGAAATGTGAATGGCAGCATGTCACACACTTAGAATTGTGAATGTTGGCATGTGTCAAGCCCTGGGGATCCCTCCCGAAACTCCTCCTCACCTATATCTTCAATGGAGCTCTCTTGGGTTTCGGAATCCTTCTTTCGTCGAGTTTTCTTCTGCTCCTTGGATTTATATTCCTTCTTCTGATGAAGGTAGGGGCGAGCGCCCTCTGAGACCACCTTGACCTGATAAGTACCCAAGTCCAGGGGACCTCCAAGGAGCAAGCTCCCAAATGTCAGGGAAAAAGCCTCCTTGGCATAAAAAAACCCTGAATGGTGATTTCACTGGGTGCAGTCAGTCTTTCTTAATTGTGCAGTTTGTGGTTTATTTGATAAAGATGGCACCAACACTCGGCCCAAAAATGGGTTAAAAAACCCAGAGTCCGTTAGCACAGAAAGCAAAGAATTGGCTCTCAGTAGCCTTGTAGGAACTGTTGGATGTGTAAGCAGTCTCAATAACAGGATTCAGTTCTCCGCTGGGCTAACGTGGGGAGCGCCAAAAAAGGAGCACGCACCCAACAGAAATTATAGAAAATCTTGATAGGAATGCGAGCTATAAGATGGAGACAGATGGAAAGCTCGCTCCGTTGGACAGGTGAGAAATGATTACAGGAAGTAGCACAGAACGCTACAGCGTAAAGATGAAAAGATCCTTCACACAGAATATTCTTCAGTACAAAGGTAAACAATAACAATCAGTATCAGGATACGAGAAAGGTTTGTTACCGACAGAGATAGACAGAAGACTGAAAGAATGCAACTCACCTAAACAAAATAAAGAGAAAAAGAAAACGCCTGCAGCTGAGAGGAACGGGTGCAAGAGCGCACAGAGGAAAGCTGCAAGAAAGGGAGAGCAGGAAGGAAGGTAGGCCATGGCAGAGAACCGCGGAAGCGTGAGAGAAAGCTTGTAAACCACAGAAAATTACCTGAGAGTAGAATACGAATCCGATCGTGACGGAAGCAGAAGAGGATCTAAGAAAAAAGGGAAACAGGAACAACGGAAGGCAGGAAGATCACCAGCAAACTGTAAAACAGGAGCAAGCAGCGTTCAGTCAAAAGACGGATACAACGTAGAGAGGAAAGGAACTCCTCCTAGCATTATAGTGAAGGTGGCTATGGTGTAAAAAAAAGACTAGACCGTCACAAAGGAACATGAGACTCCATCATGAGTACTTCCACTGCTGCCAGCACTTCTGAGGGCGATGTATGACAGCATGTCCCACACTTAGACGGAACTGTGAATGGTAGCATGTCCCACACTTAGATGGAATTGTGAATGGTAGCATGTCCCACACTTTGATGAAATCGTGAGCATTAGCCTGAGTCACATCTAGATAGAAATGCAATTGTCAGCATGTCCCACACTTAGATGCAACTGAGAGTAGTAGCATGTCCCACACATAGATGGAATTGTGAATGTTAGCATGTCCCAAACTTAGAAAGAATTGTGAATGGTAGCATGTCCCACACTTAGATGAAATCGTGAACCTTAGCCTGAGTTGCATCTAGATAGAAATACAATTGTTAGCATGTCCCACTCTTAGATGGAATTGTGAATGTTAGCATGTCCGACACTGAAGACGGAACTGTGAATGGTAGCATGTCCCACACTTTAGTCTGCATCCCATCTAGATAGAATTGTGCATGTTAGCATGTCCCACGATGTCCCACATCTAGATGGATTTGTGGATGGAAGCATGTGCCTCACTTAGATGAAATCATAAGCATCAGCCTGAGCCGCATCTGGATAGAAATGTGAATGTAAGCATGTTCCAGAGTGTCCCACACCTAGATGCAAATGTGAATGTTAGCATGTCCAACAATTAGATGGACGTGTGGATGGAAGCATGTGCCTCACTTAGATGAAGTCACGAACATTAGCTTGAGTCACATCTAGATAGAAATGCAAATGTAAATGTTAGCATGCCCCACACGTGTGTCACTGTTCCCCATGCTGTTGCTATATATCTGTTTACCCCCTCCTGTCGCTGTAAACCCAGCCCCCTGTCACTGTGTGTCTGTGTGTTGCTGTGCTCCCTGCCATCCTGTTCACGTGCCTGGTCTCGGGCGCTTTAAAGATAACCATCATATCACATCACTACGCTTACTCTCTACTATACTCCATCACACAACTAGAACACAGCTATATCCCTGACAAATTCGGCCTAGCTGTTCACAAACAAATACTACCCCATGAACACCTCATCACCCTAATAAAATGCAGCTATCCGATGACATTCTGACCTAGTTGCTCACATAAGCGTCCTTCAGGTCTAACGCAACCAGAACCCAGTCTGGGTGTCCACCCACCAGACTGCACACAATCAACGGATATCTTCAGCACCACACCTAACGCTAGGATGCAGCTACCATCTGGCCATTACATCAGCTGCACACATATCTGGTGCACCCACGCACCCTACGACTATCTCTCGCTACTGACCAGAACTGCGGTTCCCAAGGGCGTTCAACCTACCAGCGCTTTGAGATCATACCAATGATGTATAGAGCGCTATATAAATGCCAAGTAACATATCATAACATAACACCTTAGCTTCAATACTCAGTTCATATGCTCTTAATTCCTCACAATTCTGCACAGGCTACCCTCTGCCGGGCTCAAACCCGTCTTGTTCTTCATGGGGGGTTCCCTTCCCCATGTTTTATCTAAGGTCTTTCACTGTCGAAGACTTTCAAAACTGCAAGGAATTTATATAGACCTTTGCATGACCACTTTGACCTCTCCTTCAATATTTCTTCAATTCACAATTCATACTCATCTTGTGACACCAACACTTCTTGGTACTCATAATTCTCGCTCTCTTTAGCCTGTCCTCATGGCCTGTTCAAAAGTTCAAGTGAAACACTAATACCTTTTAGTATTCCTTTTCCCACAATGCCTGTTGGCACTTGTAGTTCTTACTCTCTTTTGTCTTTTCCAAAGTTCATATTCAACACCATTACCTCTTGGTATTACTTTCCCACAAATGCCTCTTGGTATTTGTAGTTCTTATAGTTGTACTCTTTTTTCCTCTTGGCAAATTTCACAATTCACATCCTCTCTTGCAGCACCAATGCCCCTTGGTACTTGTGGTTCTTATTCTCTTTCACTTGCCTTCTTGGCCTTTTCCAAAGTTCTTTACACTTTACTTTTGCCCTCTTAGCGGGTTTTACTTTTGCCCTCTTGGTGTGTTTCACATTTCACATATTTCATTTTCCTCTTATTTAACTTTCTTTCCTTTCTTCCCCGCTTGTAATATCTTTCAAAACTTCACAAAATTTCACAGAGACTTTCGAATGTGCGAGTTCCTCTCGCAGGACCATGCTGCTACTCTGTATCCTCTTCTTTTGACAATTGCTCTCTTCATTAGTGCTTTATCGGCACAAGCGCAACCATCACCAAATCACAGTCACTTTCCATTTAACATCAACCACACTTTTGTTGTGCTCGATAACTCACAGGTTGTGTTAAAATAATGTCTTTCATCTTTCTTTCGCAGCTCAAGGCCGTTGCCAACGCTTTCTCCCCAACTCAGCCATTCACCCGGGAGAGTCATGGGCCGTTTCCTGGCACCTTGAAGGTTTCTTTCCACGCTCACTCGGCTATGTCTTTCAAACACTCACGACTTCCTGAAACCTTGGAAATCTTGCCTGGCTTTCTCATGATCCTCTCCATTGCTGATCAGCCTGTTGGCCTTCCAAATCCCAAAGCCTGGTTTGCGCCACCTTTTATTTTCACAGGGAGACTTAATAAGTGGCAGGTGTACATTATTAGAGATATGTGCCTGACTCTGCCGGGCTAATTACTGGGACAGGGCCAATGCAAGTCAGGGGAGGTAATCCTCTGTCCTCATTCCTCATCTTCGGTGGTGCAGTACTTTTGTCAAGACCAGGACGGATGAATCATGGGAGCTGTAGTTTCTCATAAAATAAACAGTTAGGTGGGTTAGATAGGTTGCGGGAAAAGGGGGATACCATGTCTCATCATTGGGTGCTCCTCACTCACTGAGGTCCCCCTACCCAGGTGATCCTCCCTCGCGTGTCCAACCCCAGGGTCAGGATCCAAAAGTGATAGCCTTTCTCTGGCCACCCGAGTACAGGATTCCTGAGAACTAGGTTGTGAAACACCCTCTGGTTTTTTCTTTCACTGCTGCATTAACTGAGCTGAAAAGGTTAATGCACTAGTCTCCACTGTTTAAGAATCCTATGTTTGCCTGCTAGACAAAAGAGGGATGTGGCATACAAGCTGATTCCGGAGCAGGGCGAAAGGCTACAGTCAGCCTGTTCTGCTTTAACAGATTTATTCTCAGACCGCAGACATTGGATTTCAACAATATAAGTTAAGACATTTCTAACTGCTCTTTTTAGTTACGGCATGCAAAGAGTGAAGTTACAGAGGTCCAATGTAGAGGAAGTCTCCTAAAGAACTGAGCAGAAGAGCTGAAATTTGAACCTTCCTTGTGTAACAGGACTTCCCAGATTGCATAAAGTGAGACTTGAACATTTGAAGTTACAAAGTTCTTAACTCTGATACACAGGGGATCATGTGACCAAATGACTTCTAAGAACGGACATTAAGATGGTCCAACGGTTCCATGTAATAATGTCGCCACAAAAATCTCGCCATGCAAAAATATGGCCGAAAAATGGCCGTTTTTTGTGGCGACATTATTGCATGGAACATGCGGGGGACACACCCGCAACCCCCAAACTCTTTTTTTTTCTTCTTTTTTTTAAATATTTTTTTTTGCCCCTGTCCCCATATATATGGTCACCCATATAATATTGCTGCAACCTTTTCCCGGCGATGTTAATTACGGCGACCATATATATGGGGATAATATTACCTGATACCGTCCAACTTACTGGCCACCATCATTGTTAGAAAATTAAATATACATAGGCCAGACCAAAAGCCACACACACAGACATCTGCAGGGTTGGGGAGAGGAATACAGATTGCAGTAGATAGGAAATCCTAGGAGAGCAAATCATTTATCTTGCAGCAGTTTTTTCCTTCCAACGTCAGTAGAATGGCTCTTGCTTAGGCTGCTTAGACTGATCCTGGAGTACAGAAGACATGTTTTTCCCATGCATTTAAACTAGAAGTACTTATTAATTGTTCTTATTAAACATGTTCATCGCTTATATAATAGTTTTATTGTTAGGATTGACCGCCTTTAGGAAATAATGGGTTACATTAAAATACATTATATATAACCCAGTGTAATGTTCATTTGTGCAACGACTCAGTGCTGTCATCTCCAAAAGGTGTTTTCAAACTCAATAAAATACCCTAGCTGTTTGTGTTTAATCATGCTAACAGCACAGTAAACTAGGCCCCAAGATGCATAGTGCTTTCATCGTGCTAGGCTTCATTGAGGCATGAATGACTGATGACCAGGAGCCGTTCGTCAATGCCTCGCTATGAGGTGGAGACCCTTGACTTCTGGCTGCTCCTTTATAAAGGAAACCAAGGCAACAGAGGGCATATCTGTTTCTATAGCAGTTGGGTGAGGCTGCCCTTCTGATATGGAGATGTTGACCTCCTGCAGAGCTCCTTGTGCTACCTTTGGTCCCTTGCAAGGTGTATCCAACCTTTTACATGGGAATTACAGTCTGCTAAATTTGTAAAATTTCAGTTCACATTGATTAAGGTGTCAAGGATTATTGGTTGTACTTAACAAAATGCTCAATTAAACAATTAGACTGCAGAATTCTATGCTTCTTGTTTACGCCTCCTTCTACCGTTCTAACCCTTTTAAATTATATTGTCCTAGAGATGACCCTTCAGATATTCATTGTGGATTGCAATCTGTGAATCTGTGAGCTACCTTACCTGGTGTACCTTCTACCTGTATACCTGCGGTACCTGCAATGCCTGAACATGTGATCTCAGCGATGCCTAAACGCATCAGTCCAGATATGAGCACCAAGCTCAGGGTGCTTTAGGGCAATGGGTATCCCATTGCAGAATCCAGCAATGGCTCTTCACTCTCAGGATTTCACTCACACTCACTGCTACTACCACATTAATGGGAAATCACACCCACAAATAGGATAATTAAGCAACACAATGAATATGTTTTGCACAGATTGATTGGACTACATAAACCAAACTGGGAATAGGTTCAATATAGTAAATGTGTTTTTATATTATGACATGTATCAGCAAACAAATGGGATTGTATGAAATGCAAATACACTCATGCTGGCAATATATCTTGGGGGATTGTCAACCTAGGATTATATACATAGTACAGGCATTGCACAAAACCAGTAACAATATACGGAATTCAAGTTGAGCTCAGTGGGTTGAAAATGTTTGTGGGGGTGGATGGCAAAGGTTGGCTGTGATGGTGATACCTTTAAAGGGTATGTGCATATGTTGAAGGCTTGTTGGGAGGGTGAAAGCATTTTGATTTCTATATTTGAAAGAGGTTGTGACTACTATGAGAAATCTCAGGGCGTTCACACATTTGACACGCTTAAGTCCTCCCTCAGGTAACCAAGAGAAGAGTAAGACTGCCAGATTCTGACCCCGGGAGTGAGGCTATGAAGGGGTACTACTGGGGTGGGGGGTCTTTGAAGAATAGAAGCCGGATGCTTCAAGATGAAATCTGGCATCCCCCTTTTCCTAATCCCGATATATCCTACCTCCCTTGTACTGTTATAGGATATCATCACACATGTCCTACCCTACCCCAAGATCTTCTGTCGAACACTCACACTCAGAGAAAAGCAAGAGAATGTAAAACCCCTTTTTCGATCTATAACGCAGGCTTATCCTCTCGTTCCTCTAACATCATAAACTACTGTGAGAACCAATTTATTCCTTCCCTATTAACCTCATTTACTGAGGGTACAAGAGTGAAAGAACCAATACCAATTTCCTATCCTAAGAACACCCCTAGAACAGAGACATGGTATCCCCACTTCCTTGACAGTGACCTATCCAACACCCCCTCAGCTTTCACAGAATATATAAAGACACACAATCTTCTTTTTCCCAACTATCACTCAAGTACTGTGACGAAGAAGAGGAAATCAAGGGGAGTACAAATTTCCTATCAGAAACACCACTATGGTACTAGGACAAAGAAGATGCAGATAGAGGCATATCAACATCTTCATATGCCATGTCACACTAACAGGGCCAGGAAGAGTAAGGCAATTGAAATCAACCATGCCCACCTGCAGCCTATCAAGTCTTCAGGAGAGTGTAAAAGGAACACTAGCAATCAGCAAAGAGATCGAGTTAGGAGGAGAGCTGAGGCGGCATGGCTGCCTAGGACCAGCTTGAAGAAACAGGGATGCTGAGACGCAGAGGGTCTGTGTGAGGAAGCATCCGGGAGAAGCGTGGCCAAAGAACTCTGCTTCCAGCAAAGAAGAGAAGTTCAAAGAAGGGAGCCGAGTGGCGTGCTGATCCCTTGTTATATTGGTAACATTAAATGTTCATTCCTCTGGGCCAGGACAGGAATCCAGGAGTGTCTGAGGGGAAGGTGGGGAGACCATGACCTCAGATAACAAAGACGTTAACCCAAGTACGAAGATAACACCCCCGCTGAGCGAAGCCCAGTGTAAGGAAAAGAGAACTCTATTAAGGATAAGACACCTGGTTGCACGACCTGTAATGGGTGGACCATGCTGTCTGACAACTGCGCCACAACCAAGGGAGCCCAATTGAAAGCACGGAGTTGCATGATAGTGTGAACTAGAGGGCTTTTGGGTTCACGGAAAGGAGACCCAGAGAAGCCTAAAGAACTCACCAGGAAAAAATACAGTGAACTTTTTGCCAAGTGAACATTGTGCCAAGTGAACTTTTCTTTGGCAAGTAAAACCTGAGACTTGTGGAACTCTATAATCCTCAGTGCCTTAAACTTGGGGAAGGGAGCTGCAGAAAGGCTCCATTGTCACAATATTTTTACTTTGAACATTATTGAGTTGGCCAAATCCCATTCACCCTATTATTCTGTAGAAGTAAAAACAAGGATAAGTTTCAACACAGAGAGTATTTTGTTTTGGACTGACAGACTTAGTTTTCTTCCCGTTACGGAACATTCCTATCTTAAATGTAGGGCAAGTTAGGCGATACACCATCCTGATCATTGAGAATAAAGGTTTTAAACTGTGTTTCACTTGTCTGTGTCAACACTTGATAACATGTCTGTCTCACACTATCCTTTGAAGAACACTAACCATGGCCGACGTCAGTTCAGGGTGTCTCAGATTTGGCTGATGTAAGTGTGGTAACCATAGGATACAGTACTATACATTAATATTCACTTTTCTATCCTTCACTCTAGCCATTTGTGCAAGATCAGAGACAAGCTACGGCAACACAACGAGAGGACAGTTTCTGTTTGGTGATGACGAGATTGATGTAAGCATAGGTGTAATCTAACATGCTCGCCGGGCTCTGGGCTGGAAGTGAAGGACTGCAAGGTATGTTACTAAACTCTAGCTCACCCCACTCTAACTACCCACCCCTTCACCTACTTTGCATCACCCCTCACAAATTCCACATTACTCCACTCACCCAATATACCTCATCCCACTCTAGTTTACCCTATTCATCCACTATAACACAACCACTATACCTCATCCCACTATACCTCAATCCACTCTCTCACTCGTTCCACCCACTCTAGCTCACCTCACTCACCCACTCCTCCTCATCACACCCACCTACTCTCCCATACTCCACTCTGCTTCACCCGTCTAAACCTCTGTACCTTACCCCACTCACTCCACCTCACCCAACTCTACCTCACTTCATTAACCCACTCTACCTCAGCACATAACACTCATCCACTCTATCCTCCCCACTTACTCACACTAGCTCACCCCTTCACCTACTCTCGCTCATTCCACTCATCCACTGTACCCCACCCCACTAACCCACTCTACCATACCCATGTCACCTCATCCCACAAACTCACTCTACCTCACACCATTTCTACACCACCCCAATCACCCGTTCTTACGCACCCCATTCACCAACTCTTTCGCAACCCCACGCAAGTCAATGCTAATTTATTTGATCATAACAATAACTTGTTTATGCTCGACAGGCTCTGCCCTATGATCCATGACATCAATAAGGAAAATCGGATGGACCAAGGTACAGTCTGGATGGAGATGATGGAAGGGTTCAAGGATGTCCTGGTCACAGATGATACTACCATCACCCGTGAAAGATTGAACAGGATAGTATTCAGAAGGAAATGACAATGTTCAAGAAAGCCCTCCCTGAAGCATTCAATCAAAGTACATGTTTGTGACAGCATCTACAACAAGGGCCCAGAGCCCCTGATTTCAGTCCCTGGTTGCTGTTTTTACAGATTTATGCACATAAATACAGAAGGAAATCATTTTGTTTCCTGTCTACATTCATGTATAACCGCTCTATAAAAACGAAAAAGCATGTCTTCCCATGCTGCCTAAGCCAGCACAGACGGGAAGCATGGAAAATGCTAAACGATGTGGTTCTCCTTTGAAGGTAGAGTTTTGCTGTCCTGGCAGATACTATCTTTAGACACTGCTGTGATGTATACACTGCCTTTCTAATGTGCAGTCCCCGTGTCCACGCAGAATGGCAGATGCAGCACATCAATGAGTCCCGAATGGGACCTGGGGGTGGAGGGGCCTTTCACCAAACAACTGATATTTGCCACATCTGCCTCTCAGCACCTTCACACACATTGCTTGCATAATTTGTACCCCAAAACAATGAAAAACACGTAATGCCAAGTCACTCTTTAACACTTCAATCTGCATGATGCCTGCTTGCTTACAGTCAAAATATACTTCTTTATTATTATAAATCCCAAACTACCTACTTGCCATGCAGAAGGACCACGCGTAGGTGCCCTTATGAAGAACGTTCTAAAATGGTGTGCATTGTAGTATTTAAAGAACTAAATATTTGATTTGGGAGACAAGCTACTTGTACCCAGTGTGTTTCTTTCCATTATTTTCTTAAAGCATTGCAGCTCTGTGTGCCATGTATGTTGTGTTTGTCTGCTAAATAACAACAGCTCACTGGCAACACTGGATTTTTTGTGACCATCTAGGAGCACTTAAGAGCAGGAGGCATTTGGCATGAAGCGCTACGCAAAATGGTGCTGTTATTATAAAAGTAAATAGTAATTAATAGGAGCAGTGCTTTTGAGGTTGATATGATTTTGTGGCGGGAGTATTGTACTCCCTATTTTTAAACTTTGAGAGTAAATGGGATTTCAAGAGTTTAAAATGAGTTTTCTCCTTGGCAAGAGAGTAAAATGTATGTGACATCCAGCCAACGTGTGCAAAAACTGTATAGAAATCATTACCAAGCGGCAGCTTTCTACATTGTGACGGAATACAACTTTTTATTATTTCTCTAGGATCTGGCCAATTTATGCCTCCTGTATATATTTAAATGTCAAAAACACAAAAACCTAGCCAATTACAACTTGAATTGTAATGTGTGTTTTGAGGCTCGATAGCAGAATTGTCTTTTGATGTTTATTAATGAAAGTCCTAATTTCCTGAAACTATTACTACATAATGGTAATCCAATGTCATGATACAATAGTGCAGAACGGCAAGGACTCCATGCAAAATTCTTCACCTAATATCATGGTCAAATTGTTATTTATATAGCGCTTTTGGCAAAGCACTGTACATAGAACATATTTAACACTTACGGTTTTATGGTATTTATTTTCCTGCCATGTCCATCTGTATTTATCCATATTTGGTTTTTAGCCTTTTTTCAGTATTTATCCATATTTACTTTTTGTCATATAAAAAGATAATTTGCAACTAGTATTTTGCTGCATTTATTCTCATTAAGAAAACATATTTATCACAATTATTACCAAACCGAAGTTGGTACTCCTTTATTGACCTCAAATGGATGAAAGGCTGAGTTGGCCTTGCTAGGATTTGAACCTAAAACCTACAGATCACGCACAGATCACAGTAACGAGTGCTAAACCGGCTGTGCTATCTTATTGGCTAACATACTTCAAAGGTCAGTAAACTGAGTATCGACTCGGGTATAATAATTACAGTGCCTACATATTCGACGAACCATGCATGAAGCGCTAGATGAAGTTAAATATCTATGTGGATTATCACAGAGACAGGTTTTGCTAAGTTTCTATTTCATTTACAAATGTAACTTTCATTTGTTTGTTTTCGAACAGCGCTTGCACGAGTCAGGCTTTGAAGGTTTTAATTGTAGCCTTGAAGATTTGAGAGGCTTTAACACCTGTGATTGGTGTAATGACAATCCCTCATGCAAAGACTTTGCTGCCACTGACCCTTTATAGTAATGTCCCCCATTGACTGCAAGGTTGATTGGATGTAAACTAGACCGTGCATACTCATCATTTTACACAGTTTTATAGTGTAAATTAAATTATAAGTGTAAAAATGATTTGCCTCTGCATGATTATGCACAGTGCACAGAAACCCTGAAAAATAAAATTGTGCAATACTGCTTTGCATTCACTGGGGAAAAAAAGCATAATTTGTTACAAAAGTTTAATTCTCAATTGCAACTTAGTTTTCCAACTTATTAATTATACGATCCTAAAATGCTAGGAAAATAAATATGCACAGTGCTTGTGTTTTCTCCATGAGCATCTTTACTTTACTTTATTTGTTAGGCGCTACCAGAGTGGCCCGGAGGCATATGAGCGCCCGGGACTCCAGTCCCTAGGAGATGGTTATGGACAATACAAAACACGGGGCCTAGAAAGTGCTGGTCATACTGCCAAAAGGAGTTATCTTAATAGGTACGTTTTAAGTTTTTTCATAAAGCTATCCAGGGACATGCAACTTCTGAGATCAAGGGGCATTGCATTCCAACTCGTAAGTGCTGCCACCCAGAATACATTTTTTTAAACCATGGCCAAATTAGCTCTTGGTACTTCTAAAGGTTTTAGATTTTTAATCCAAGAGTCCTGATTTCCTTTTTTTTTATTGTGTCTATCCACCATATAAGCTTGATAATGTCCTGACAAGCATTTATGAGTGATGGTGAGTAGCCAAAACTCAATGCTTGACTTCAAGGGGAGCCATTGGAGGTATCTCCTAATATTAGAGACATGCTCAAATTTCCTCAGCCCCATTATGGCTCTGATGGTACTATTTTGTACTACCTGTAATCTTGCCACCTCTCCCTTCCCAATCCCCACCAGCAGGCTGCTGCAATAATCTATTTTAGATACAATAATCGCTCGGGCCACTGTCTCCCCACTTGGTGAGACAGAAATGGGTGAATATGGAACAGGAGTCTAATATAATATGCCGATGAGAAAACCAGTGTACTCACTTGAGCCTTCATGCAAAGGGTTTTATCGAAAAAATACCCCCAGCGTTCTTATCTTATATCTAGTTGGTATTACATGATTTACACTCCGCTTTTTCAGTCTAGGACTGGAGCCAATAACCATAACTTTGGTTTTGTCATGGCTCAGCGCCAGAACACTCATACACATCCAATCCTGAATGAGGTTATACCACTTTGGCATCTTCCTCGTAGTTTCCTGTCAGAGGAATGAGAAATTTGGTGTCATCCGCTTAATTCGAGAAGCAGATCTTATTCTCCTCTAGCAGCTGAATAAGTGGCATTGTAAAGGTATTGAACAAGACTTGTGACAAACAGGCGCCCTAAGGGACTCCGTATCCCAAAGGGACTGGCCTTTGCCTGGTCTACACCCAACACAGCAGAAGCTGAACAGAAAGAAACCATTCCTATTATCACAGTGTGCGGTTTCTTTTTTGAAAGGCTTCAGAGAAAAAAAAAATCTGTTTCAGAAGCTTTTCTCAATGGCTTGCAATTACATCCATGTCAATAAAAATCAAAATAAGTGTTCTGGTTTCTCTCAAGTAACCACCTTTGCACTGCCATCTGCTCTAAACCTGTGCATAAATGTATGCAGGAAAATAATAAAGCGTATTTACAAGATTGTCATGCGTAAAAAAGCCTAGTACAACCCTTATCTGGAGGCTTGAATAGGAGTATTACATTTAAAAATGAAGCTTAACTTCCAAGTGTTAATGCACATATTTAACTTGAATAAATGTGGAAAAATACTGCCTTAATACTGGCTTTAACATCTTTATTTACAGGAAAACTATAAATGTGGATAAATACAGGTATAAATGACCAAAAATAAATATGGTCAAATGCAGACAGAAATATAGAAAAAATAAATTCCATAAAACCGGGAGTCTTAATCATATGTATGTAAGAGATGTTGCTATATGCAAGGGAGCATTTCCTGGAGGACATTGCAAATTATGCATCATGCAGGAAAATGACCCCACACACTCCTCTGCAGCTGTTTTCGAGGCATAAAACCAGCTCACTTGGGGTAGAACTCCCTGTAATATCTTTACCTAAAGCTTATCATGTTGATCTGGGCACATGTCAAGGGATACCGATTATCGTGTCCACAGGCCCAACAACAAGGCAGAATACTTGTAGGGCATCTCCTTGTTTTAGTGCTAGTTCCTCACCCCAGATACCTCTGCAAAGGCAATAAATGGCATTAAGATGTGCTCCCGCATAATATAGCATATCTATCACAGAATCTTTTCTGCTATTTACAATGCCCCAAGGCCAAATGGCGCAGCTGATGTCCTGCTTCTGCAGGTGGGTGACTGTAACTCTTGGAGAGGTTCTGTTAAGAAAAAACATCAAATAATGTTATTTTAAAATATCCCAGCACATGATCCCAAAGCCGAACACATTGCAAGAAGTTACAGAAGAAAGGAAGAGAGACAGAGAGAAAGAAATGCCAAGACTTCAACATACTGAGAGAGAGTGAGAAGGAGAGAGGATGCGATTGGGATTGCCAGTGGTCTGCAGTATACAATAAGGTAAATACTATGAAAATATTTACATAGCATACAGTAATGAACTCAAAATGAATGAGCACACATTGGCGGGTTAGAAGAAGGAAGCAGACATTGTGATGACATTTCCACTAGTTATTTATTAAATCAGAAGAAGACCTATATTTCCCTATTACTATACAGATGTTCCCTGCCTATATAAATAACTAAGGTGCTCGTCAGTCGTTAGAAAGTCTCAAATGAATCAGTCCACCATCCAAAAATGAGTTCTAGCTGACCCTACCAGTATTATAACCAACTTAAATAAGATAAGGAGGATGCCCCCTCATACTGATTATGGTTTGGCAATGTCTCTTCTTCTCTTCAGGACTCCTTGTTAGTAGTGTCACAAGTCTCTCCCCTTCTCACCTGTTTCTCTTTGCTTGCGACCTTCTTGGATGTGTTCTTTTGCACGGTCGGGGATTTGTACAGGCCCGTGTGCAGGTCTTCGGATTCCAGCGTGAGGATTGCAAGTCCTACGCCAAGTAGCGTTCAAATATCCAGGACCGGGAACCAGGAAGGAAACAGTATCCTAACTCGCAGGCACGGAACGCCGTGACCCGAGCACAGGAGAAGTCCAGGAAGAAAAGCATGGAAGAAGGTAGTTCAAGGAAAGGGAATGGAAAAGGGAGTGTAATCAAGGAAATGGAAAACGGAACTCGGAAGGAGGCCCCGAGCAAACTCCGACAACACATGTCTGACTACACTAAGCGGTAGCGTTGAGACACGCAGAGCCGCGGGGGCGTGACTGTTTTGTAGGAAGTTGAACGTAGCGCGTAAAGGCTGGTAAACTGCGTTTCATATTCAACGGCCATGTTGGAAGGATCACGGAATGCAGTCCTCTATGGGTCAGGGATCACGATGTCCAGAATGGACGAAATCGGCGTTTCATGACAAGTAGGTTATTTTTAAATAGTCTCCTGTCACTTCCTGTATCAGTTCTTGCCAGTCTTTCATTATGTCTTTGGATCTTCCTGCCTCTGTAGGGTACTTTCCCAATATCCCACTTTTGGTCTATTGCTTCTCCTCAGGTTCAGGTTGCTGCTATACCCTTTTGTGTTCAGTAACATATAGCTTCTTAGCTGGGGTATACTGTCTTGGCTCTTAGACTTCCTCCTTTCCTTGGGCCTTTGACTCTGAGTATCTTTTCCCTTAAGTGGTTCCCTTAGCTTCTCTTGCTATTCATATAAGTCTCTCTCTGAAATCCCCCACTCTTTACTTCTTGGGTTATGGGGTATTTCTCTCTTACCTGGGTATTCGGGCCCTTGTTGTAGTACTCTCTCTTTCAGGTTTATTTGTGAACCTCTTTCTCAAACTAATATAGTTCCACTTCATCGACTTCAAATACAATGGGCCTCATTATAACTCTGGCTGTAGCCGTGCCGGTAAAAACGTCAGGCTGGCGCCGTAGTTGTGTTTCTTTTCCTGCGCCTGGCTTTAGGGAATCACTGGGGCATTACAGCCCCGGCGGTCCGCGAAGCAAGGCGTCGGAAAATGTAACTCCCCATTCCCATTGAGTCCCATAGGACTCAATGGGAATGGGGAGGATGGTAGCAACGGCACCATTAATAATGGTGCCGGTGCTACCGTTAAAGTGTGTGAGCGGGTGCCGTTCCACCCGCCAGGACAGACCTGGCGGGTGGGAGGGCATCCGGCCAGCAAACTTGTACTCTGCCAGTCTGGTAACAACGGTGCCAGTAAGCCTACCGTCTCCATTTTTACCGGACCAGCAGGGTCGTAATGATGCCCAATGTCTCGTCAATTTCACCGGGATGAGTTTCTCTTGCTTTGTAACGATTCTCTGATGGCCTCCCGGTTCTCCCGTTCTCCTTATTAACTCTGACTCTTCAGGGGAACGTCGCTGGGCAATGCAGTTGCTCGGGTTCGCTTAATTTGTTCCGGTTCTCCATCTCATCAACTCTGTCAGTGTCCCACTCTCGGTCCTCTCGCTCCCTAGCATCAATTACGGCTGCGGATAAGAGGATGTCTCGCTGCCTGCTCGGCAAGTGTGGTTTCGGCTTCATTGGATGGGTACACTGCCCGCCACAAAGTCTTCATGTTCACGCCACACCGGGATTCGTACTCCTGTCTCTCTCCTCAGTGCATGCAGACGCTGGCCCGCCAGCATCTTGCTCTCGCATTCAAGCCACCTCTGAAAGTCACAGGCTCTGCAGTTCTCTCGCAGGTGTCAGGGGGCTTCCCCTGCTTATGTTCTCTGTTCCCACTTTGCACTTCGCTACGTCTCGGCGAGTGCTGGTCCTCCTTCTCCTCCGTCGTCATTCTACTCATCTCTGTTATATGGAAGTCTCTCCCTAAAGAGACAGATATTCTTTCTTGTTTGCAGATTTCTACTTCAGTTTTGACTCTTGCCCAATCGCTGGCTTCAATAGTGTTCTGTGTATCTGATAGTCCCATATAAAGCACCATGGAAAATGGCTTAGGGTGTCCCTCCCAGGAGCAGGAGTCCTTGTCCCCTAAGGGGGAGTCTATCCCGGTGAAATCCCACTTGCCTCAACCCCTAGGGAGGGTTTTGGAGGGTGGGCTTCCCTCCCTAGCCTCACAGGGGTGTGTCTCCCCCTTGGGAGAAGGGACACATTCCCTCAATTCATCACAGTAGTCAGTGCTTTACTAACTCTGTTGAATATAGAGTATCTTGTTCTTCTGAGCCACCTTCATACACAAAAATGGGAATCAATTATTATACCTCGTTATAAAACACTTCACATAATAATGTGCGCAAGACTGATAAAAATGTACCATAACCACCAATTAACAAAATAAAATGTAAATATTTAGAATACAGAAACAAACACATAATTAATGTTTCAATCTTGAACACTTTTGGCTGCATAACATATTAAATTACAACACCTATATTATTCACATCACAATATCAACAATATTAAAAGATTCATACTTCAAAGAAAATGAAATATAATAAACAGGGATACTATAGAAAAAAGCAGAGAGATAATGTATGGCGTTAGGGTAACCCAAACAGAAGACGCAAGACTTGCATTTGAAATCCCTAGTATCCAGCTCATAGTTATATCATAACTTTCCTAGTGCTAGGTTGGTACAAATCAACGTTATCTTCATATGTTTCAATGCTCAAGTAGTGAGTAGCTCATCCTTGTTTTCTTCAGAACAACTTGCACAAGATGGCATCTCAGCAATTGCAAAATGTGAATGTACTAAATAATAATGATAGCAAATGACTAGGCATCAGTGTATGTATACTCTGACAAAACACCTAGTGTGACTGTCCCACATTTGTGATCATTACTACTCTTAAAGGCATTAACGCACTAAAACAATATCAACCAATACCTGACAGTGATAAGGGTCAAAACAGCGAGCAAATCCTTAAGCACCTCAGTCCACTGTCATCACCTGTGGACCTTGTAACAATTAACAGCCCCTAAATAAATAATAGGTATGATAGGTACACAAAACATTAAACACTCGACTTCACTACCAATATTATTGTATATAGTGGAACCCTGCCACCTCGAATACCTCCATACTAAAGTGGAGGACAAAAAAAGGCCATTAGTTCTCACCAATAAGGCCAAATTAAGCTGTTTGCTGTTGATTATGTGAATACTGCGGTCTGGGTAACAAAAAGTAGCAGCATAATCCGCTATGAGGCAACCGTAAATTTGCCAATCATAGCCACCATGCTGATTTTGTCTTCCGACCCAACAGCTGCTGCCTGCCCCAGAGCACAATTTGGTATAATCACCAAGCTGGTGGATTTCAACTTTTGATGTTGCATCTTTGGTACGCCACGTGAGAATAAAGCTGGTCAATTTTGATTTTGTACTGAATGTGCATGGAAATGCTTTGCCCACCTCCCTCAGTCAACTCCATCCATGACCACAGAGGCCAGCTTGGAGCAGCCGCCAAATGTGCATTAGGGAGTTAATTCTAGCAGCTTCATTGCCTTTGGGGGAAGGGGCGCAGCAACGTTAATAATGATTTTCATTGGACACCCCAGTGATGATGCTGGTCTGATAGCGCCTGGCTCCGGAGGGGCGGGGCAAAGTCTATGGTGCCTGGCACACAGTCGTCCACCGAGGTCCTGTTATTGGGCAATTACTAACGTCAGTTGTGAATGTTCATCTCTGCTGTGGGGGCAGTCAGAGATGGTAAGGCGAGAGAATTCAAGAGTGGGGTGCCAGCGAGGTACCGAGGGAGAGATGGGTGGGGCTGGAGAACAAAAGACACAATACCAAAAGGGGGTGTCACTTAAGCTGTGCTGTAACTAAGTAATAGCACACAGAAATGGTACTGATTATTTTGCTGGCGGTGGGACGTTGGTTGTGTACACTGTACTGTATGGTACTGTAACAAGGAACACTGGAAAAACAGCTGTTACTGTCAATGTTATTTGAAATATCAGCAGACACAAGATGAACCCTTTTTACCCCAATGCAAGACCCTCTAGCTCAATGGCTGACTTCTGGTGTGTGCTTAGGGCCAGTGCTAGCAGAAGGAAACCACTCTATCCATGTGCAAGGTTATGCCCAAGACATTTTTACTGCTTTTGTAACTGTATAGACGGAAACCGAAAAACACACTTGTTGTGACATTGAGTGTACCATGGTACAGTGCACTGTGATTGTCACTTTGTATATTAGTGCAATGTTACTTTGTAGCTGAGTTCATTGTGAGTTTAATTGTGGTGGGTAGAAGCTCATTTATGCTTCTTCAAGCTTCATGGTCACAGCCCTAGTGGTGAAGTGAGCATTCGCCTCCGGTGTCACAGAGCTACGTTCAATTCCCACCTCTGCAGTCACATTCTAGAATTGGCCTTCCTTTAATGTATCCTGATGCTTCTGTTTTCTTCCACCAATATATCTTTTTATTAAGTTTTCAAACATTCCATAATTAAACAAAGTTGTAGAAGAGAAATGATCCCTCAAAATGAATTTCATCTTATCCCCATCATACACTTAATTATACATGAGCTTCTAGAACTCTCATCAACTAACAAATAAATTGGTTAGAAAACATATAACATTTGACTTCAATCTACACTATTTAGCAAGCATGTCATCACAATTTTGCCTTTCATCTTTTGTGTGCAGACTTCATCAAGATTTCAATACTCATAAGGATGTTAAAGCTGCTCATTCTTGTAATTTTCTCATCAGCCCACCCTCTATGGTTTCTCACCTAACTTTCCTTTCTTCCCTTAAACTTCTCCGAATGCGTAATACATTGTATCACCATATTTCAATAGGAATGGGTCCCAGTCTAATTCTATATTCCTCCCAGACTCATTTACCAGGTGGATCAACCTTTCCTTCTCAAAGACCTCCCATGCTTTTCATAACCATTCCTTTTTAGTTGGAGGGACATGGCGTTTCCAAGATAAGGTTGTAAATGCTCTATCAGATAGCAATACAATATGAATCATATGTCATACGGTGGGGAATCCCCATCTTTCAAAGCCAAATAACCACAGAAAAGGGCTCAACACTCTCAGCTCTTACCCTAGGTCTTTAATCCAGTAGAGAACCGTTGTCCATCATGTCTGCATTTTATCACATTCCATCTGCCAAAATGTGCCTGTTTCTCCACAGCCTCTCCAACAGAAGGACCTTATTTGTTTTCTCCCAATTAGTCTTTATTGAAATTTGGAACAACTACACCTTTCATTACAACCTATGTCACGGTTGCTTTACAAAGCAATTCGTAAATAAGAGTTAAGTAACATAAGTCATCTTCAAACAACACCTTCGGTTCCCTTCCCTCCCCTTCAGTCTAATAACACAAAAACTCAAGTGCGTAATCCCCTTCAGATTACCTTGTTCCTTTACCTGTGATTTTCCCACCCCCCTTTCTCCTCCCCTCACCCTCACCCTCAGAAGCAGCCTTGCCCCTCACTCCTCACCCCTCCCTGCGCTTTCCTTATCCCCCATGATTTTCGATGAAAGCCAGCCATTCACACGTAATCTCCACGAGGCGCTCATGCAAAATGGCAGTCAGGTTCAACATCTCATAAATCTCTGTTACCTTCCTCAACCATTCCCCGTAAGAGGGGAGTCGCACCCTTTTACAATGTATTGTCAAACATGCCCTTGCCGCTAGCAGTAGGTGCCTTGGCATATGAATCAACTTGTTGAACTGGTCTTCCCATATTTCCACTCCAAACAGTACCAGGAATGGCATCAATTCTCTTTCTATTCTATCCCCTCCCTTGATCTATCCCAGGACTTATTTCCAGTATGCCTGCACCATGGGGCAACTCCACCACATGTGCCAGTATGTGCCTATTTCCTCAAACCGCCTCCAACAGGTCGGATTAACCCTGACATACATTCTAGCTAGCTTCTGCCGGGTCGTACTGCCATCTGCTCAGCAGTCGGTAGTTATGCATCATATACTGCATGGAAAGCAACACCTTCCATGAGCCTATGCTAACCTGTTCCCATACCTTCTTCTCTATTACCCCACCCAGGTCCTTCTCCTATCAGTCTTTGCCCCCATCTCTGCCCTTGGTCTCGCTTCAATCAAGGCCTCATACATAACTGATATCAACTCCTTCCTCGATGAGTGTCTATCTAGGGTAAGTTCAAATGGAGTAAGCGGTCTTCCCAAGTTCCCAGCCCATGTAGACTGTAACAAAACCCCCTTAAGCTGCAAGTAGAGAAAAGGTAAAAGGTATGGGATCCCCAGGTGTTGTTGCAACTGATGAACAAACACAAATTGCTCCCCCACCCACAATTGGCCTGCCCTTACCAGACGCTTGTCATACCACGACTGAAAACAAAGTGGTTCCTGTATGAGGTCCCTAATGGTGGTGCCCAGATACAGCTTAGTGGCGACAGCCAGGTCGTTACCTCTGCCATACATTTCTGCTTTTTCCAGATATCCCAAAATACTTTCATTATCAGGTGCGCACAAATACTGTTTGGAAGTCGGGCCTGTGGGACCCAGAGCCACTCTCCCAGCGTTACTGGTTTGAATAGATAATTTTCTAGCACCACCCATTGCAGGTCCTTGTTTTCCCTAAGGTGGTCAACCGTCATCCTCAGTTAGGCCGCCAAATAGTAGTATTCTAGATTGGGGAGCCCCGCTCCTCCCATCTCCTTACTGCAGGTTAATACCTCTCACGCTACTCTTGGTCCCCACCCCTCCATAACAAATTTCACTCACACCCCTTCAGCTTCTTCAACAAAAAAAACTCATCTTGACGGGCAACATTTGGAACATGAACAGGAGCCTCGGAAGGAGGTTCATCTTAAGAGCTGTCAGCTGGCCCCCAAGGCAACTGTAACTTCCCCCATCTCGCAATATCTCCTTGATGTTTGCCCATAACTACGGGAACAGATCCCCCAAGTAATGCATTTATTAATGTGAGTCCCTAAATATTTAATCCTATCCATGACCTGGATATGTACTTTGTATGTTGTCACTTTACTTATCTTGTCCATGTTTCTCTCTTTGTCTCTCTCTCTCTTGTCCTTGCTTTAACACCCCTCTTGCCTTCTCTAGCACTCTCTATGTTTTTTTGCTTGCTCCCTCACATTTTGTCGTCTTTCAGTATTTTTCAAGTTCTCACTCGTGCTAGCACGTCTTGCTCCATTTCCTTTTCACTTTCGCACTACCTTTTTCTTTCCTGACTCATTTAACTTGACTCCCTCTCTGTTTCCCTCCTCCACAAAATGCCAAAGATAAAGAGTGTGCTATTTTCCTCTCTGGGGTAAACACCTCTTAAAGCATCACCTTGCAACGCAATCTGTAATTCAAAGTGCTTCTAAATAGTGGTTGGCCTGCCCTGCTGGAGCGCCTGCAAGGTTACATATTAAAAATGTCCACCCATGTCACAATACTGCTTCAAGCTGCTTTTATTCTACATTTGGACTACAAACACAGAACAGTGACTTTAACTGAAAAATAAAGCTAAAAGTGTGCTTTAACTATTTGATACAAAGGTAAACCGAATGGACCTTTAAAAAGGTGGGGGAGGGCAAATTCATGAATATAGCTGAAAATGGTTTTGTTGGCCGATCTGATAAAAAGGGAAACAGAATGGACCTTTAAAAAGGTGGGGGAGGGCAAATTCATGAATATAGCTGAAAATGGTTTTGTTGGCCGATCTTCTTCAAAATGCGCTTGCTCTTTGGACATCTCTATCACAGTCTCGCACCCACCCCTCTATCCCCAACACCTATACTGCCAACCAGGGATATCGCAATATAAGGATAGGCATGGGATGCCAGCCATCTTTACACATGCGCTATGCTACCAAGTCCAACATTAACCCCAGGGCTGCCCTGTACACTGTAGCCACACAACGTCAGATCTTCAATACTCGCATCACCAATCCAGGTTCCACGGCCACTATGAATGCTAAGCCCAATAATAACATTGACTCACCACTACCACCCATGCCCAACGCCAGTGTTGTTTCTATGCTCAATGTTCATGCTGCTGCACCCATGACCACAGTTGATACTGCTTTTCCCAGTGTTGTTTCTATGCTCAATGCTCATGCTGCTGCCCCCATGACCACAGTTGATGCTGCCTTGCCCAGTGTTGTTTCTATGCTCAATGTTCATGCTGCTACCCCTATGACCACAGTTGATATTGCTTTGCCCAGTGTTGTTTCTATGCTCAATGTTCATGCTGCTGCCCCATGACCATTTCTGATTCCATACTAGCCACTATATCTGAGCCACCGTCCACACCGACTAGCCCACCCACCTCTACGCCTCCCACTGCCTACACGCTCAGCTGCGCCTTGCTCAACGCACGCTCCGTACCTCCCCACGCCCTCGACATCAACGACCTGCTCATTAAGGACAACCTCGACCTCCTTATCCTTACTGAAACCTGGCTCAACGAGAGCTCAGGCCCAGCATTATCACTGGCTATTCCATCTGGGTACACCATCTTCAGGAAAGACCACAACTCTCAGAGCGGTGGAGGTGTGGCCCTCATCACCAGGGAAACTCTGGCCATCAGAGAAGTTGAAGGACTGCTTGACAACAATAGCGACTACCTCCCACTAAAAAATAATGTCTCCACTAACTGCTCCATAACCATTGTTTACAGACCCCCGGGCCCATGTATCGACTTCCACGACACCCTTATCCTCGCACTGTCCAACAATATCAAAAAGACTTCACAGGCCCTACTTCTGGGTGACTTCAACCTAGGGCTCAACGACCCCAAGGATTCCCCTGCCAAATCCCTCAAGATAGCGCTATCCAACCTGGGATTCACGCAATCTATATCCGACCCCACTCACCTTAAAGGGCGCACCCTCGACTGGATCAGTCATCACAACTGTTCCCTACTCATCATCGCCAACACCCCCATCCCTTGGACCGACCACCACTACATCCAATTCAACCTTGGAACCAAGAAAGGGGCCCTCTCACCTCCCCCAAAGTGCCCGGCCACTTACACAAGGAGCTCACGCCTACTCACAGTCGAGAACTTAGCACCTTACCTTCTCAACCCCGCCTTGCAGGCCCCGTCCTCCAATAACCCTGAAACCTTAGCTAACACTTTCAAGGATGTCATCACTTCAGCCGTGGACGCCATCGCTCCACTGACCCTTAAAAAAGCTAAGAAAGCCAAACACATTAACTCATGGTTCTCCAAATAATTTCTTGACCAACGTGTGCAAAAGAGGACTGCCCTCTCCACATGGAAAGCCAACCATTCTGAAGGCACCAAACAGATGTTCAAAGCCATTTCCAAATCCTACAAAACAAACTTACCTTAGCCAAAGCTGCCTCCTTCAACAATAGGATTTATGACGCCAAGTCAGGGTCTAAGGGGCTATTCACCATCTTTAGGGAACTGGAAAAACTATCTGCTCCCCCTCCATCAGTCATCAGAGACGATAAGTGGTGTAATAGTATTCAATCTGCCATGCTAGAGAAGCTTAACACTCTCCAAACCAAAATTTGCAGCCACCAAAAAGCCCTCTCTAACCTTATAGCTAACTTGCGCGCTGAACCACCCACCAAGACCACCTCCTCCCCACTATTTGACTTCAAAGATATCACCGAGCTAGAGGTCATTGCCCTGCTCAACTCCATCAAACCCTCTAACTGCAAGGGTGATGCCTGCCCAGCTAGCCTCATCAAAGTCTCGGCACCTACCCTAGCCCCTTCCTAACAGCATTTATTAACTCCTCCTTCCAGTCAGGCCATGTTCCGTCTCGACTCAAGGAAGCTTGGGTACGCCCACTCCTCAAAAAACCCTTGCTCGACCCAACAGTCCCGGGGAACTACAGGCCCATCACCACTGTACTATTCCTGCTCAAAATCTTGGACAAAGCAACATACTTGCAAGTCCAAAAGTTCCTGGAAGAAAACCGTCTCCTCGGCCTGCGGAAATCTGGCTTCCGCCCACGACACGGCACCGAAATGGCCCTCCTAGACTTAAAGAACCAAATGGACGATCTTAGAGACGCAGGCAAACCTGCTCTCCTATTGCTCCTGGATCTATCCACTACCTTTGACCTGGTTGACCCCAACACCCTGTGCCACAATCTAGCCACCCAAGCTAACTTCTCCACCAAAGCCTGTCAATGGATCACCTCCTTTCTCCAAGAAAGGGCCATGAAAGTCTTTTCTGACTCAGCCTCTGCCACTCCCAGCCTCATCACCTGCGGTGTTCCTCAGGGCTCTTGTATCGCGCCCACGCTTTACAACCTCTTCACGAGGCCCCTGTTCAGCATCCTTGATTCCCTTGGCATCTCATATACCAACTATGCGGATGACACACAGGTACTCATCCCACTCACGGGCGATTACCTAGCAGATACCAAAACCCTCACCACTATCTACTCTACCATCCAATCTTGGATGGCAGAGAACTGGCTCTGTCTCAACAGTGAAAAAACTGAACTCCTCCTCATAGGGCCACCCTTCACACTGGGTAACCTCAGAGATCAGTACGCCTCCTTCACCATTGACAACATTCCCATCATGGTCTCTAACCACGTGAAGACACACAGAGTCTACCTGGATTCCGACTTGTCCATGGACAGACAGGTCAGTGCTATTGCCGCATCCTCAGTTTACTACTCTAAAGTCCTCAACGCCGCGAGGCCCTTCCTGTCCCGCCACAACTGCCTCACCATTGCCAGGGCTATTATCGGTTAAGGCTAGACTACTGCAATGCCCTTTTCGTTGGGACCTCCAACAAAAACATTGCCAAACTGCAGCTAGTCCAAAACAACGCATTGAGGGCAGCCACACGTACCGCAAGAAGAGACCATATCTCCAAAATCAGAAGACAGGCACACTGGCTCCCTGTCAAAGAGAGAATTGTCTTCAAAACACTTGCCCTCACCCACAAATGCCTTCATGAACTTGCCCCTCCCTATTTGGCACATAGAATTACCAAGCACACTGCCACAAGACCCTTAAGAACGTGTTATGCCAACACGATTGTCACGCCCACAACGCGAAAAAGGTGCGCACTGGTGGCTCCAGCACCCCACCCAGGTCGCCACGCACTGGAACGCACTGCCACCTCACTTAAGATTGATCGAGTCACACCAAGCCTTTCACTTGTTTGTAAATCATAAGTCCTTCATCTTCTGTAACAGCGCCTCGATGGGCTGCAAGCGCGCTATACAAATGCAAATGAATAAATCAATAAATGGACACTGTTCTCTGAAATAGATTTTCTTTCTTTTCCTCTGTCAAATAGCAGGTAGTGTAAGTCGTCCAGTTCCTGAACAGGATCACATTGGTTTCTCCTTGTGGTCATCATTTATCCTAAAAGGACTGTTCTTACAGTTCTTGCAGCTCCTTCTGATCCTATCCCTTCTTCTCTAATACCTAAAGTCTATCCTTCTCTTCTGTATAATCTTCTCTTTTCAATATTTCTCTTATTTCCTCTACCTTTCCTACAACATTCAAAGATGCATCAGTTCTTCCTATCTTGAAAAAGCCTGCACTTGATCCTTCTCTCCCTTCTAATTGCAGGCCTATATCTTTACTTCCTTATCTTTCTAAGCTCCTTGAGTGATCAGTGTACTTTTAAATTTTGCTTTTTATTTTTGCTAACTCTATTCTTCCTTGTTTCTAATCTGGCTTTCATCCTTACCATTCACATAGACTGCACTGCTTTCAGTTTTTGACTCTTTACTCTCGCAAGATACTCTAAGCACTCTTCTTTATTAATTTTGTTAGCTCGGCCTACTGCTTTTGGTACAGTTGATAATTCTTTGCTTTTGTCTCCACTTTCCTCTTTTGGGCTTTCTGGTTCTGTTCTACGTTGGTTTCAATCCTATCTTGCTGGTAAATCTTCTATTTTTCCTCTTCAGCATGGCATGTCACAAGGCTCGGTTCCGAGTCTTTTCCTTTATTCTCTTTATGCTGCCCCTCTCGCTTCTATCATCTCCTCATATGGGTTGTCCCACCCTTTTTATGCTGATAACACCCAACTATTTCTATCTTTTTCTTCTACTATCCACGATATGCTTAACTTCTTCTCTTTTGGCTCTTTAATGCTGGATGTCTGATCATTATATTTTTCTTAATTCTTCTAAGCCTGAAGTTCTTTTCTTTCCTGCTCTAACTATTCCTCCCCATTCTATTTCTTTGCCCCCTTCTCTGCTTTGTATTTCTTTCTCTGCTTGTAATCTGGGTCTTTATTTTGACTCTTCTTTTTCTTTTCATATTTCTCTATTGTCACATTCTTGTCAGGTCCATCTGTACAATATACGTAAGGCAAGACCTTTCCTTACTTTTAATAATGCTAAAATACTTACTTCCTCCCTAATCTTTTCTCAGCTTTTCTACTGTTCTTCTATTCTCTTTGGTCTCCCTGTTTCACGTGTTGATCTTGTGTCTTTTTATTCTCGTTCTCGTCGTTCTCAATCTCTTTTTCATTTACTTGTTCCTACCTTGTGCTCAATCCCGTTTTCGCTCATTTTCTCTACTTGCTCCTCTGCATTGGAACGTGCTTCCACTTTGTATTCTCTCTATTTCTTCTTATTCACTTTTTCATGCTGCTCTTAAATCTCATCTCTCTTAATCCTTTGGAAATTGTTATTGTGTTATTTTATGTTTAACTGTACTGTGATGTGATGATTTGTAAAGTGCATTGGCATATAGCGATTAATAAATACAAATGAAATACAAATGCATTCTATTTTTTTGGATGGTCCAAAATGTACCACCAAGTATCACCTTTGGTTTGCACATCCATACAATCTTGTTTGACACTTAGCCCTCTTCAGTGAGGCATTACCTCATTAGGTAACCAAGAATAATAACCAACACACACACGTTGTTTACTTTTTAACTTGTGGCCCGGGATAATCACATTTTACTTTATTATTTCTGTCTATTCCACTCCCTTGGCTTTGTTACCAACAACATTCACCTTCTCACATGTGCTGATCTTGGACGAGATGTCGCAACTCGTGAAGACAGTTTAAGGGTTTTTATTTGAAGATTCAGATAGGAGCTCACTTAGAGCCGCCCACTCTCTCTTGCGTTTAGTTTGGACCTATCCCTCCCTAGTCCAGACGACCCTCAACCCCTCGATGGTCTCTAGAGATTGGTAAACCCTACTGTTTAAGGTACAGTCTCTCTGCTGTTGATGGCCTAAAGGCAAATGACTTGTCTCTCTAACTGCCTGTGGGAACAATCTAGATTGTCCCTAACCTAACTTCCCCAACACAGTTTAACATAAGGATAGGTGCCTTACAGACACTCCAAACCACCATGGGCCTTTCCTTTCATGCCTTTATACTCCTTTGGGGTCATTACAAGTTTGGTAGTATCCCACCGGCATGATAACACCAAACGGACTTACGATTACCGGCACTCGGTCTGCCAGAATTACTGACGGATTCTGAGTGCCAGTAAGGCTAGTAATTCACCAATCCATGGAGTCCTATAGGTGGGGTCCCGGGGGGTCATGACATCTAAATTAAATGGTGTGCCAAAAATGTTGGGAGGGGTGGTATTGGCATCATGGAAGGAGACACAGACAATAGATTCAATGTATACCACAAGTCATTTATTAAAGAAAATGTCAGGATGGATTAAGGCCTGACATGCCATATATATGCTAAGGTGGGATTTCCCTACCTAAAGTCACTAAGGAAAGTCTGTGTTAGTAAGTTCAACTGAAAAGTCAGTCTGTGTCTAAAATCTATACTTGCCCTCACAACTAAAACAAAACAATGTGTAGGGATGTCAGCCATAAACTAAACAGTGTTCCAAAAGTAAAGGTCTGAGTTATATCCAACTCAGGCTTACTCTTCAGCTTCTTTTCCCTAAATGTTCAATATACCTTCTTTTGGCCTTGAAGCAATTAAGTTCCACACTTTTGTAAAGGTCAGGATGCCATTCCCCAAGTTCAATATCAAAAGATGACATAAAAAGAAAGATCTTGAAGTGTTAGTTTTAAACTGTATTTCAACAATGCTTTACAACTCAGAGCTCCCTTCCCAAAGTCTGGTATGCACCAATGGTTGTTTTCCTTTTTTCACAACATCAAACTTCCTTGATAGCCGTTGTTAGCATATAGGGGTTCTCTGGTCTTGCGCAGTTTTGACCACATGGTCCGCCCATTACACAGACCCTCCAGCTTATAGCGATTTTACGATCCCGCAAAATGCCGCGAAAAACGCCTGTTTTTGCGAAAAAGCACAAAAACTGCAGTTTTTGCAAAAACACCCCAAAAAATGCCCTTTTGCAAAACAGATAAAAAAAATAAAAAATCAAGGGCCAGTTTCTCAACTCTTATTTTTTATCACTCAAGAAATGAAATGCACAAGCACATCTCACCACTTGCGCAACAAAAAAAAAAAGAGCAGTCCAATCCACAAAGCACATCTGAATGGACGCTTCTTATATACGCCCATTCAGATGTCCTTTTTCACCACTTTGCGTAAATCAGGGGCCGTTTCTGTGCATTTGAAAGCGCAACCCAAATTGACAAACAAAATGCGCTTTTAAATGTGCAGAAATTGTAGGCAACCCTATGTGCCCATTTTGAATAGGTGCACGAGCGGTGCCACTGCATTACAGGGTCTTACTGACCCATGCAATACTTTTTTCTTTTTTTTAATAATTTTTTTTAAGCGTGACAGCTGCTGTCTCACTTGAATTTCTATTTCCCAAATGGGATAGAAATGTGTTTTTTTTGGGGTGCATTTTACAGTGGCAGGACCCTTAAGGGTCAGTCACAGTGAAATGCACAGGGAGCCTGTAAACCATTGTCAAGAGAGCGATTCCAACACAAACGTATTCAAGGCGGCTAGCCAGTGCATCATTTGCGCTACAGTTCAGCCCTGTCAAAATGCGCAGGTCACCTTTGAGAATAAGGTGGCATGCTCATTTCCAAAAATGGATTATCTAAAAACAGCACATTCTCTGCTCTATTTTTAGATGCCCCATTTTTTCAGGAACTGGGCCAAAATCTACTGTTTTCAAATATGTTTAAATGGTCACAATATGTGATAGAAAGGATAGAGAGGGTGAGTGATTGGTGAGCGGGGGAGTGGTAGGCAAGAAAGCAAAGGGAGATCAGAGGGAGAGCAGTGGGTCAGAGGGGAAGCAGTGGGCAAGAGCGCAGAGCGGATGCAGTGGGCAAGAAATCAGAGGAAGCGGAGGCACAGAAAGTGGAAGGAGCGTGGGCTCAGGGGTATTACTTGGCCAAAAGCAGAGAGGGGTTGAACGGAGAGAGGCAGTAAGCTGCAGATTGGGAGCAAAGATGAGGGAAGAGTGCGATAGAATGGGAGAAAGGATGCAAGATGCAGTAGTAACACGCAAGAATAAAAGAATGTATACTGCGGGAGGAGTTGGGGAGCGTAAGGTGCGAGTTGGGAGTATGATTTGGAGTTTGGCATACAAGCTGTGATGGGGAATTGGTAAGATGCGTGAGGTGTGTGGGGTGAGAGAGGTGTGTGGGTGTTTGGGGGATTGGAGAACATAGAAGGGGAATATTTTCAGCATTACAACTGATAATGATTAATACCGTTAATAATATTAAAAAAAGGCATGCACATTAAACCAAAAAACGTAGCCAAAACAAACACTGTTCTGGCAAGCCAGACATCTAGGACTCTTCCTCTTAAATGGATACAAAAGATACATATAATGACACCCTGTCTCTCTTGTAGCCTTGCACACAGCCTGTTTCCTGGAATGTACCAATCTTGCACCCTCCAGTCAATACAAATTGTGCTGCAAAAATGCTGCCATAAATAACGGTTTGTGCTGCAATATTTACCTTTTCGTGCCTCAAAATTTGCCATTTCATGCCGCAAAATCCTGGAGGGTCTGATTACAGGTCACGCAACCAGGAACCTTGCATTCCCTTTCAACAGTTTTTTATTCAACGTGTAGTAGTTCTTTGGTCTAAGCACAGTTGTTGGATCGCACGATCCACCCATTACAGGTCACGCAACCAGGAACTTCCAGGTCTACTTGAGTAGTTCATTATTCAGCCAAACAAGTCGTTTCTCAAATGCAGCTCCACAACTTTAATATACAAATGGTTGCTCAACCTTGACTCCAACTTTGCACTCAGAGTCTTTGATTCAACTTAGTTTCCTATTTGCTTTCCGTTCATTGTTCAATATTTAGCAAGTTTGTTATTCCTTTTCATTTTGGTATTCAATACATGCAGGTTTTGCTTATTTCATTCAGTCCAGTACTCAATAAATGCAGTTGAGCTTATCTCATTCAGTTCAGTACTCAATAAGTGCAGTCTTGCACGTTTCATTTAATTCGGTATTCAATAAATGCAACTTTGCTTCTTTCATTCAATTCGGTATTCCAAAAATGTAGCCTTGCGTTTTCATTCAATTTGGTATTCAATAAATGCAACCTTGTTTCTTTCATTCAATTCAGAATTTCAAAAATGCTGCTTTAAGTGTTTCATTCAATTAGTTATTCAATAAATGCAACTTTGCTTCTTTCATTAATTTCAGCAACTGTGCTTGTTTCATTCAGTTTGGTATTCAATAAAGGCAACTTTGCTTCTTTCCGTGGACCGCTACTATATGCACAGTCCCTTGGAGCGCCAAGGTGGTTCCAGTGTACCAGACACTTACCTGGATCTGGCAGCTCCTTTTAACAGCTTCTCCCGAAGCGGGAAAGCCTGTTCGCCAGGTGCTTTGTTCCGCACACGCCGGCTCTCATGCGCAGCTAGGCCTCTGCTCCTCAGCAACGCCTGCTGCCTGCCTTCCCTTCCGTGGGATCTCCATACTCCACAGTCACACCAGCAGGCCTCCGAGGGTCTTCGTCAGCATCTCGGTTTCTTGCGCTCCCGCATGGCTCCTTCTGCTGTGTCTTCCTCTTTCCCTACTTGCCTCTTGTGCTTCAGCATCCCACCTCTTATACACATGTGGTCCGTTAACGGGCTGCAGGTCCATTCCATTAATTAATTCTGCCTGGCTCGGATTACAAGGACATGCCTGGCCTTCATGCATCTTCTTCGTTCCAGTATCAAAGTGGTGAGAGTAAGTGGTGTCTATTACTCTCAGTTGCTTCTTCCTTATCTCAGTACTAGAGTGGGGAAAATGTGTACTGTTCATAACTCTAAATTGTTTCTTACTCGTCGCAGTACTGTTAGGTACCCTAAGAGGGGAATAAAGGGGAACTGCCTTTTTAAAAAAAAAAATTATTTACTTGTCTGTAATCAAAACAAAATTTGATTTTTACAAGAAGTCATATCTCGTAGCACACATAGTGAAGAGAAAGAATAATGCACGAAGAACGTAGAAACAAGAAGGACACAGTAAGACATAAACGCGTAGAATGATAAAACTGTGTTAAGTGATACTGAATAAATTATCAGTCTCTATCACTAGTTTAAGGGCCGCCTCCAAAATCTTTACTGCCGCTGTAGACCATTTTGTCTTTTCACCTGCAACCAGGCGACACCACCATGTCTCCTCCTCTCGAAGACTCGCATTGTGCATTAAAGGCAGCAGAAAAGCTTCTCGGAGGTGTACTGTTTTAGCACAGTTAAGAAGTAAGTGTCTCACGGTTTCCAGCGCTTGTGTCTCTGGGCAAAGTCTGCATATTTTAGATCATGATATTGTACGAATGGCTTTGATTTCTTGAGTTGGCATTAAGTTAAGTCTCATTTTCATGAATGTTTTCTGTAGTCTTTTGTCAGGAAATTTTATGCAATAGTTCAAAGGTAGAAAGAGCTTATTTGTGGTCGGCGGTAAGTGAGCAAGTAACTTATTTGCCATTGTTGCCTCACATGTTTGAATCCAATCCTCTTGAGCTATTTTTTTCTTGATCTTATCCGGATTTTGCAAGTTCCTCGGACGTGCATGCTAGATCAATTAGGTTTTTTTGTAGTTCTTGCTCCCATTTGTTCAGGGCAATGCAGTGTCCTTGAATAAGTTCCTTCTGAATCGATTTGAATAATGGAAGAGCGTCTGGTGAGATGATTTTCTGCAAAAGTCTTATCTGGCTTTGTTTGACGGACGCTTTCAGCGATAGAAGGCCTAGTTCGCGTCTGATGGCTGAAATTGATGTTGATTTTGGGAGACCCAATACTGCTTTCCACAGGAAACCCTCCAGTTTTGCCCATATCGTATCTTGAATGTTCAAGGCCGCGTCCATTGCATAGATTATCGATGGGACCACCTTTTGCTTGTAGGGTGGCGTCGAACATTATTCCCAAATACTTCATTCTGGTGACGGTTTCAATCTCCTTGTTGTTTAAAAACCAGCGCCCTTTGTAAATTTGAGGTTGATCGGTTTTTCCCCATGATCAAAATTTTTGATTTGGCAGTGTTTATTTCCAGGTCATTTTCGTCGATATATTTTGCCAGGTTGTTAAGTTGGCGTTGGAGCCCTATTTGGGTCTGATCCATAAGGATCAGGTCGTCCGCATAGAGTAGTCTGGCTATTGTAGTATTGCCCACTTTTGGTGGGAAAGCTCTTACCGCCGGATGGGTATATTGAAAATCGCCCAGAAATGCGATAAAGAGTGCCGGGGCGAGCGGACATCCCTGCTTTACTCCACGTTCAGATGGAAATTGATCTGACATCATGCCTTGTCTATTAAGACGAACTCTCAACTTCGTATCTGTGTGGAGTGCAATCACCAGTTCAAGGATTTCTCCAGGGCAATTCCATTTTGATAGTTTTGACCATAGCTTCTGTCGACTGATTTTATCAAACGCTTGCGTCAAATCTATGGAACCTATGAATACATTCGGTGCACCATTCTTCACATTTTCTTTTATGATGTTTAGTATCATGATGTTAATACTTGTGCTTGCGTTTTTGACAAAGCCCGTTTGTAGTTGGTCCAAGCATGGAGCTGTTCTTGCCCATCTATGGAATCTGGTGAGGAGAAGAGTTGCAACAATCTTGTCCATGATGTCTAGGAGGGCTATGGGACGATAGTTTGCTGGATTATCTCTGTTTCCCTTTTTAAAGATGGGTACTATTAGTGCTTCCGTCCATGTTTTGGGAATTTGTTTCTTTGCCTGGCATTAGTTAAAGATTTTTGTTATTAGAACAGACCATTCCTAGGGATATTGTTTTAGGTCCATGTTGGTTAGGCCATCCTGTCCCGGGGCCCTGGATGTTTTCAATTTCAATATTGTGGTCAGAATCTCTTCTTGGTCTGCAAGGTCAGCCCATGCTATCTCTGCGGAAGGTGTGTGGTTTCCAGAAGTTTCAGGCAAGGATGCAAATTGGGATGCGAAAAAGGTTATCCAGTCGATTCTGATATTACATTTGATAGTTGATTGGATGTTTCATTGCTTTTGTTTTTAATTAGGGCCCAGAAGTCTCTTGAGTTTTTTGACGTCAAGGTTTTTAGCATTTGTTCGGCATCATTCTGATACATGGCACTTTTATGATGTTTCAGCCATGCTCTGTATGATTTTGCGGCAGCCATGGCAATTTCTTTTTGCTCAATATTGTCGGAGACTCTAGCCAAGCGCCTCAGTTTGCGGACTTCTCTTCTTTTCACAACCACTTGAGCATCATATTCATGGGTTCTATTTTCATTTGGTGGAATTTGATTTCTTTGCTTTTTCCTATAAATCACTAAGAGTGGGAGATAATTTGGTCTAATTTGCGAGGACGTAGTAGTTTCGTATTCCTCGTCAAATTCTTGAGTGATCTCCTTGATGTTTATGGTAGTAAATTGGATTCACAAGGATTTGCGTGATACCTCCACATCGTAAGGTTACGTTTCTTTTGGAGAGCTCACTGACTCGAAAGTCATTGTCAGCAGGTTGTGATCGCTGGCTTTTGTTCTGAAGACTTCATAAAAATCTACAGACGATAGGAGAGAATGTGAGATAAATATGTAATCCAGCGTCGCTGAGGTGTCAAGTCGTTCCCAGGTTGGGATCACTGGAAGGTGGCCTCTAAGTGCTGCCACATTGTGAAAATGTCTAGAATCCATGAAATCTGACCATAGTGCACCTCGTTCTAGAGATGTCGAACGATGGGTACTTGCCGGGAATTGCTTGCACCTGGCGTTCAAGCCTCCGCAGATGACAATGTGATCGGTGGCTAATTCTGTGGTAAATTTGTCTAGGGTTTCCGCGACGGCACTGCAGAAGTCGGTGTTATTTGTTCATTGCGGATTCCAATAGACATTTATGATAGCTAGGTTGGATTTTATTTTCCCTCGTGGTGCCTTTTCTGGGTGAAGCCACTCTGTTTGTAGAGCCAAAATACCATAGGTTTCTGTCACTTTCTTTTTGATGGAGATGCCTGAGCCACGTTTGACTGCAGTTAAGAGGCCTGAAGATGGTCTGCCAAACATGCCCTTAATCGCTGGAGAAGTACAAGTTTCGTAACCGTCAATCGTTGGTTGCTCCATCAACCAGGTCTGCTGAAGGCAGATAATGTCAAACTGTTCCAGATCAAATGCGTCTGGTTTGGTCAAATGTTCATGGCCTCTCGTGTTCCACGAACACATAAATGTTTTCTTGGATTGGAGCTCTTGGAGAGGATCAGGAATTATGTGGGAGGTCGACATCGCTGCATCATTTCGTTGTTATTTTTGGAGATTTGGATTTAAGACCTTTTTCAACCATCTCCATGGACCTGAAGGTTCACGTTTTTTGTTGTGAGACCACTCAGAGCTTTGGTCACTCGAAGAGCCATGTCTAGAATTTTTCTCCTATCTGTAGTTCTTTCTTAAGTTTTCTGTATATTTTGAGTTCATGTAGTTGGCATTTTCATTTGTTGCATAATATTTCGGTTGGTGTCTCCCTCGCCGGCTCTCCCCGTCCTCCTTATACAATTCGCTTCCTTTCTTTGTAATCTGGACTTCTGTGTTCGTTCGGTGGTCAGGATGTTTTTTCGCCACTCTTTTAGCTGGAAGCGTACTTTTGTCCGCTAATGCTGGTGTTACAATTCCACAAGGGCAAAACCCATATCATTCAATGCGAGGATCACGTCTTGTTTTAGATCAGTGCTTGCAGCCTTTGTGACATGGAGATACGCTTTGGCCTTCTAATGTCTATGATATGGTTCAATCAGCACCAGATCTGTCATGTCTAAAGATTTCAGCTTTGGTATTTTGGCAAGGATTTCGAGGATTGTCTTTCGGTTTAGTATTAGAAAGTTTTTCCCAGCCGTCAGTTGCTCCATCTTAAAAAATGTGTGTTTGGGAAAGTCTCATGGCCGTTGTTAATCCTGTCCGCGGCTTAGCCATATTTGGTTCCTTAAGGGTCTTCTCCCTTAGCCGATAGGTTTCAGTATTTTCTGGAGTTTGGCTCTCGTTTTGTTGTGTTTTTTTTAGTGGGTCCAATGGAACGTTTTCCACCTCTTCGCGAACATTGTCTTTGGGGCTCTGAGTTCCCACTGTGGAATCGTAGATGGTTTTTTCTTTTCCTCTTGAGCGGCAGTGTTTTCGGGTGTATTTGCAGTCCGCTCTCTATTTTGATGAATGTCATCTGGGCAGTCATAGACTCTTTCGTTGTCCAGGTGAACTGTTAGATCTGAAAGTGACAAATTTCCCGATGAGTCTGCTGCAGATGCGCTAGAGTTGTCTAATTCAATTATCGCTTGTTCCTCCATAGAATTATGGGAAACTGGACCTCAGAACTTTGTAGAAGTTTTAGATGATGGTACTGCTTTGATGGGTGCTGATGACGTCGACTTTACAATGTTGAAAATTGTGGCAACTTTAGGGAGATCTTTGTTTTTTTCCCATGTCGCGATTTTGGGTCAGGGCGGTGAATCGTCCTGCTGGGAGCGTCATTTGCACCAGCAGTTTTTAGCTCCTTAGTACCCAATGTCGAAGTTTGTTCCATTTGAGAGTTCAGCTGGATTTCTCATAGGCAACTTGTGTTAAGTTTGGTTTCAATTAGATTTTCAAGTTGTGCGAGTTTTTCATCTTGTTGCCTTTCTTTCTCGATGTTTTGTTGAGTTAACACTGTAATGAAACCCTCTTTGAAGGTTACTTTGGTGTTTATCATGGCTGATAGTGATAATGAGTCTTTCATTGAGTCGTTTATTGACTCGTATAACTTTACAAAGGGGGCCAGTCCCACCGTGATTGCTGACATGATCGTGACAAGATCAATTTTTTGTGTTGGAGTCTCTTTGGGGAGGTTCCCAAATGTATTACTGGGTCTTCTGTTTCTAACTTGAGTTGAGATGTTGTTTGGATGATCGCTTTGAATTGAAGGTCTCCTAAACGGGAGATCAGTACTGTTCCTTATTTGTCCCAGCTGGGCCAACACTGGTTGAGCCAGCAAAGGTTGGCGTGTGTTTCTTTGGCCCATTCCATTGGGTGTCGTGGAATTGACTGACAGTATTAGTAAATCATTTCCTAGTCCAGACCTCTCAGGGCAATGAGGTGGAACGTCGTCATCAAGCAAGTTGATTTGAGCCGTGACTACGCCTCTAGGCAGTAGATTATGAACAGTGTTTTTTCCATTTACATCGACAGAGCTTTCTGGGCCTGGAGCAGTGACCTGCACACCAGAGGCCTCTTCTGAGATGATTTGGGACGCGACTGCTGTACTTTTCCTTTGTTTGGAGGCTGGTAGAGCAGAGGGAGCTTCTGAGACTGCGTCTAATATTTCAGTGTCTGAAAGTTCTAACTCAGATTCTGATTTCCTTTTTGTTTGTTTGAAAAAGAAGTCTTTTAGGGAGTGAGAAGTCATAGGATTTTGCAGAAATAACTTTCCGGATTCTCCGTTTTGAGATGGTGCTCTTGGTCCTTTTTTTTGCTGTTGGCGATCTTGATGCAGGAGTTCCCCCTGCTCCTTAAGAATCTTTTTTGTTAAAGCTCTTTTTTTTAACAATGCCATTGCTATGTCTCTTTTTTGGCTGATGTAGTCATTTGCTAAAGCATTTGAACGACTGTGTGCTAATTCACAATCTAGATCTGAAGCCGTAATGTCAATCCCCTCTGGATTGCAGGGGGTATTGTGGCGATTTTCCTTCTTTTTGTTTGGATGGATAGGGCGCGGGGAGGCGGCCGAGGCAGCAGAGGGCGCCTCTGAGACTTTGCTGTGTCTGTTTGTCATTTTGCCAGCCTGGCTGGCGTGTGATTCCTCCAGTGTCCTGAGGCGTGAAGCCTCTCCCTCAGCTGCTATCACCAGGCCAGCCTCCGCAGCTGTGGCTGGAGACACACCGTCACCCGCCGTCTTCCTCGTATGATCAGACGAGGCGTCTCCCTACTCTCCCCCCACTTGGGTCTCCGTGGTCTGCGAGCTGAGGTCGGCCTCAAGGCGTCGTTCGACACCGCTTAGCTCCACCCCACTCGCCGCAGCGGCGGCCCGCGGTACACAAACAGACGGCAGCGGGGGAGATCGAGCTTCCAAGAGTGTATCAGCTGGCGGTGGGGGCGGCAGATGCGGCGGTATAGCTTCTTCAGGACAGGCCACCGCGTCCCCAGGTAAGAGGTGGGGTGGCAGCAGTGAGAGAGGATTGTCGGGAGGGGGGAAAGTTGTTAGAGTGGTGTGGCCGTCGTCCCCACTACTTTCCTCGGCACTCTCCCCTGACTCTCCAATCAATGCTTCCTCCTCCACGTCCTCAAAATCGGTGGTCCCGTCCTCCATGAGGCCGGAGGCCATTTCGCTAGGTATTGGAGATATTTGGGCGAATGTAGTAGATATTTTTTTCTGTACTGCCATGGTGGGGTTGGAATTAATGCCACCATTTGTCCCCACACTCGAACTTTTACGGATTTCATTCTGGTTTTGTAAACGGGCGTATTTACTCTTCAGTACCCTGCCTGAAGGACTTTTTTGGTGAGGTTGGGGCTGGGGAGTCAAATTAGCCATGGTGGATGTCTTTTCACTGAGTGAGTCTATCGCTCTAGGGAGCAAAGGCAAGGTTTTTTGGACGGGTTGTAAGATCATGTCTCCTCACCTCTGTAGACTGCTGTTGACTGCTCGCACCTCAGCGAGCCAACTCTGTGTGCCGCTCTGCGTGGATGCTGGGGGTTTTAACCTCTGATGTAGGCACTGCAAGCACTGTAGAAAGACTTCCAAACAGGGAAACAAGGAGGCAGGGACTGCTGTTGACTGCTCGCACCTCAGCGAGCCAACTCCGTGTGCCGCTCCGCGTGGATGCTGGGGATTTTAACCTCTGATGCAGGCACTGCAAGCACTGTAGAAAGACTTCCAAACAGGGAAGCAAGGAGGCAGGGACTGCTGTTAACTGCTCGCACCTCAGCGAGCCAAGGTCGGGGGACTGTAAAGCCGGTTATCACGTGATAAGGGGGATATCATGTCTCGCCTAAGGGTACCTCACTCCCAATCCTCAAGGACGTTCCACCCAGGTGATCCTCCCTCGCTTGTCCACCCCCAGGGTCAGAATCCAATAGTGATCGCCCTTCCCTGGTCACCTTCATAGAGGATCCAAGGGGAGTAGAAGTGAGAATACCCTCAGGTTTTTCACAGGGGGGACCAACACCCCTGTCACCCTCCCTAAAATTACACTCATGTCTCTAGCGTCACAGGGCTATCTCCAGTGTATGTGGCGTCTCCAGAATCTGCCTGGCATCTTATGAGTCTGCAAAGTATGTTTGTATGGCTTGTTTCTTTGTAAAAACCAAAGTAAAAACATGTTTTTAACCAAACTAACACATTGCCACTTTCAAGTGCTTATGGGAAACAGGTTAATTTGCAGTAGTTCGCTTTTTGTTATTTAGCCCTGCGAAAGAGCACTTAACTACTGCAGCACAGCCGCAGCATGTGAGAGGGATCTATAAATGAAGAGGCCAACAGTCTTGTACACTAATACAAATCAAGGCTTACTACATGATGGACCACACAAAAGGTTGCCCTAAAATTAAAGCAAGGCTGAGGCTATCCATAGGCATTAAACCTTGTGGTACTCAGCTCACTGATATCTCACCACTGTCTGTGTCCCAGACCTTTTTGCACCTACACATGCCTGCAAGAGCGATTTGTGGACTTTACTGTGAATGATGCTCTCTCCAGACAAATACCAAATGATAACATAAGCCAACCTCTCTGCCTGGCATGGAGAGTCTGCACACTTTTTCAGACACAAGGACTATATTTCAGATTCCAGTTGGGCATTGAATTAAACAGATACATAGGCAACTCTCACCGAATCAAGAGCCCACATGTAATGCTAGACGTAAGGATGTTAGCAGAACTCAAAATTCAGTCACTATCTGCTGATTCGGATACGCTTGGAAAAGAAGCATCTTGTTTCTATTGCAGTGGGCTTGAGCTGCAGGGTGCAGGCAGAGACTACAATTGCTGTGGATCCACACTGAAAAGAATTAGGCCATTAGCAGAGCATGTTGTCTGATTTTCTGTACATTTATTTTCAGCCATGTCACATGGACTTAAACAAGTGATCTGTCGTTCTTATCTAAAAAAAAAAAAAAACACTTTAAAAAAAGTAAGGGAGGGCACAACCTTGAGCTACACAGTGAAGCTGCACTCATCAATATTGCATGAGCAGAAAGGACATCTGGGTAGCAAGGTGACTCTTACAGCACGGTACTGGTCCGCAGGCTGATCTGTTCTGAAGGGTTCGTGGGTATTAAGCGCGTTATAAATAACCAATTACAATAGGCTTGTTATTTGGTATGGGAAACAACATATTAAGCCTACAGAGCGCACAGCGAAAGATGTAGTTACCTATTTACTATACCTTCTAGATTCAAGACAAGTCTTTAAGGGCCTTATTACAAGTTTGCATGTAAATGTTAAAAGTGAAGATAATTCCGTTTACTGGCACTTTTAACATTCCAGTACTTCTACCCACATGTCTTTGATCAGACCATTTGCTGTGTCCGACATGGGCTGGACTCTCTGCCTGGGGATACATGTATTAGGACGCAGGAATAGTATTTACATGGGGGTTTGTGTACTTACCACCATCATCTTGGGTCCCGGGTACTACCTCTTCCGTCCCAACAACCTTGATGCCCTACAAGGGCAGGATGGAGCTGTACCTTTCCTCCCAGGGCATAAGGGTGAGGGGTGCCACCATCCCTCCTCCAGTGGCTCACTATTCCCTGCTGTCGGTGGCAATGATTTTGCGCACCTTCAGACGTAGGTCGTCCCAGTGCTTGGGGCAGTCCTTGGCTGTGCGGGGGACAGTCCCCACGACTGTCACGCCGTTCACAACCTCCCACCATATGGCAGTCTTCCACTGTTGACTGGTTTTGTGGTATCCAGCCCCAAACAGCGCATAAACGTGCTGGGCGTCAGGGACATGTACCTTCTTTGCCTGTGACATGGTTTGTACCTCCTCTCGCACTGGATGGCAACAGGAAATGGGAAATTGAGAGTGGATTGTGTTCTTCAAGATGTTCTGCCGCAGGCCTTCCCGTTCCGGCAGTGATGCCATTTCTGGTGCCAGTAATACCAGCGCCGGTATTACCAGCAGTTTGGATGGTAGTATCAGTATTACTGGCACTGATCTGTCGGTAATACCAGCTGATTGCTGCTGTCATTGGTAACACCAGCACGCCAGTATTACTGTTTCCGGCAGGGGGATGTGCGTGTGCGTGCAGACTCATAATACGTCAGAAATTCCGCCAATCCCCGCCGGTAACAGTAATACCGGCATGGCGGTAGTACTGCCGTTTTGACGGTGTGCTCGTAATGAGCCCCTTACTCTTTGAAGATATATTTGGTGGGTTTGGCTGCATTTACCACATCTGCGCACACGGTTTCAGGGTCGAAACTTCTGGTAGTGAAAGCATTCATGGGTGTTCCTAAACTATGTACCCACCAGTGGCTAACCCGGCTCATGCTTGACATTTAAGCACTGTGCCACACACACTCTGACTTCCAATTTACGAACCCATCCATTAACTGTTGCTCCATTTTTATTGGTTTGCCCTACTGTAATTGTTGCACCACTGAATGAATTGTTTGTACTAGTTGAACTGGGTGCCATAGTTTAATTGTGGCCCCACTGTATTTTGCTCCTTAGCATCCGAGATGAACTGTTGCCCCACTGTATGAATTGTTTGCCCTACTTTCTATGTTTTGCTCCTTAACTATAATTTATTTTTCTCTAGTTAAATTGTTTGACCCAGTTTAATTTTGCAGCTCAGCACTAAGGGGGTCCGGTCATTACTAGTTTGGTGATGCAGTAAAAGTGCAGGTGAAAATGCTGTTAAATGAGTTACCAGCACTTTTACAGCACCGCCAAACTACATGTTTGCTGGTGGGGGTTTCCTGATTTACCTCCAGCCAAGAATAGGCGGTAAATCAGGCCCCCACAATATCCGGGTAATACCAGGATATCGGGCACCACTAACAGTAGGTCAGTTTGCTTGTATCCCGCCGGTATCACTGCCGTGATACAGGCAAACTCGTAATGGGAGCCTAACACGCTCTTCTTCACACCCAAACAGACCGTATGCTCAACAACATTGGCACTCACACACAGCAATTTAAAATCCCTCCCTACAGACAACAAATAATAGAACTCTGCCTCGCTATAAACAAATTGCATACCTCTTGTCTGGACAACGCATGCAACAACCATGGGCACACAAGGCTTCCATCTGGACACAAATGGCTCTATGGCAGTGGTAGGCAATGGTAGGTGATCGTGGGGGCTGTGGGAAGGGGCATCAGAGGGTCTGCAACTTCCCCACCACTGCTCTATGCCCTGGACACAGACCGCCTAGAGTCAGACTTGCACACAGCACCTGGCTACTTATAAAATGCCTGCAGCAGCACAGCAGCAAAGCTATCTTGCATTTCCCCACTAACCTAATCCACCCCCTCTCTTTCAGATCTGCCAGAGCCCCTGGAGACCATGCAAATAGCAGCGGCGCATGGCATACATTCCAGTAACAGAACATAAGATTACATTAAAAATAAAATGAAGGACTCATGTTTGGAGTCCAGCATGCTCCTCAATAATGCACACACGTGCACAGGAACACACATGAACACACGCGGAATGCACACACGTATTAGCACACATTTACTTGGACTAGCATGCACGTCTCGCTTTCACTTTTTTGTTCCACGCCTTTTTTGTGAACATGAAATTAGTCATTTTAATTTGCAATTCTGGCATTTACCATCCCCTTGTTTTCAATGCCGCAAGATATCAAGACTAATACTGAAAGGAAACATTCTTTGAATAGGCACGCTGTAACAACGAGGATCGTTTGCCATCCTGACAGGTGCAGCCTAGATAAATAAGATTAATATTGGATATTGCATTAGCCTGCTCATGCACTCCGTGAAAACCCTCGAGCAAGCATTTGCCATCGTTCCTAATTTACAACCTATTAGCACAGGTTAAAAACCACCAGAAATTGAAGGCCTGACACAAGGCATTGCAGAGTCTGACTGTGACTGTTTATGGCTCAGAGCTGACGTGCTATGTCCGTGATCCTTTTCACTTATGGGTGAAGGAAAGAACCAATAAGCACCCACATATAATGATAGCCTATAAGGATAGAGCTTCAAATAAAAAGCACTCTGTGCTAAAACCGTGCAGCCGCGGTTGAATGACTATCCCAGATGGCAGTGCTTAGTTTGCCAGCTTCAGGGACTTGACCCTGTCAGAGGGGAACAGGGACCACTCCCAGCCAGAGGCAAGAGGCCTATCAGGGTCTTTACCAGAGTCATTCCTTCCCCACTGTTGGAGTGATGGAGTTGGGAGAAGGTCCCAGTGTGTGCCCCCTACCCCGCAAGTGACGCGTGTTGAATGAATATGGTGCCACTGTCAATCACGCCATACCTTTCTGCTCCACTGTTGGCTGAGTTGTTTTTGTCTCATTTCAGAAATACAAACACAGGCCTGGAAGTGGCTTTATCCGACAGTTCCTGCTCCCTCCCCTGTCTGTGGATTTTGAAGTCACTAGGTTTCTGAAAATGTGCACTTTGTGTAAAAAGATTGTAGTACCTGAGAATCCCATCCCGAAAAAATCTAAACAAGGTGGCGAGTTGGAGGATACCCCGGGCATCAGTGATATTTATGCCCATTTACTGAAGTGTCCCAGGATGTGGACGAGATGAAGTTTTCCCTGAGTGTGCTGACTTCAAAGCTTACCCATCTAGAGACCTGAGTCACACAAGTGGAGTCTGGTAATTCAGCTTTGGCCTCAGAGGTTGCGGGGAGCTTCAGAGCCTACAAGGACCCGAGATGGGAAGTCTCTAATTTCAAGAAAAAGGACATAGTCTGGAGGTAGAATGTAGACATCTTAACCCTCGCTTGCTTACTGGGCTGAGTTGGATAAGCACTTGTATGCATGTGTCCTTAGGGTGCTGGTTGAAGTGCTTAAAAAGAAGACTGCTGACTTTGGGGATTTGGATTACTCCCACAGGGCAGCTAAATTTATGGCTGATAAAACACATTGGTGCTATCCAAAGTAAGCATCAAGGAGAGGATCCTGAAGACTGTGAGGAACAATGGAAAACTATTCTTTGATGGGAGGCCCCTAGCCATTTACCCGGACTACCCCAAGGAGATTGCGGAAAAAAGTAAGGAAGCAAAGGCCTTAGCAGTGGAAACAAATGCATGGCTATCTTGGTGAAACCCTCAGTTTTGAAAATATACATGGATGGAGGTGTGAAAAGCACATTAGAACCTGCAGAGGCTGAACTATGGCTCAAAGCTGTGCAACCACCAATGATTGATCAGAAATAACTTTTATTTTTGATTATTTTAAGTAATGGACGTTTTATGTGTGACTCCGGCAGTGTAACGTGATGCTGCAATGTTTATTTTATTACAAATGTTATTATTTTACATTTCTTAACGTTGAATTGGGAATATATATAATTATATATATGTTTACTGTTACTCCTAACTGCTACAGAGGCAATTCAGACTGGGCTTGTGGCATATGAATATGTCTGAGCGTGAGGACGTGTGCCATGTGGGGTGCCTTCCTCTAATAGGAAGTGCATGGCCTAATATCTGAGATGGCGATGAATGATGCGGTATGTCGGCTTTGAGGGCATGTAGGAGTGCGAGTTATGATAAGGAGAGATACAGCGGTTACGAAGGGTGTATGCAGATGGGATCTAGGCATTCATTAGGGGGTGCAGGTATTTCCGCCAGCGCTTGGTCTATTTTTGCCTCTTTTGGGCAACGGCCGGCCAGGTGTTGGGTCCAGTTTCGTCTGCTGTCCCACTGGGGGCTGGGACTCTAGCCTGGAGTAATACTGTTTTCAGCGCCGGATTGGGGCTGGGGTTTCTGGAGGGGTGGCGGCTAGGGTCGGGCCTGGAGGTTCAGCTGGCTGTGGCTCGGGGGTGTGGGAGTGAGGCATACCTGCCTACATTTGAAAATCAAAAACCCTGAGAATTATGCCCTGCCCATAGTCCTAAAAGACTCTGCCCAGAAACAAGGCTCCGCCCACATGTCAAAAACGTAAACCATATTGAATGTACGATCGGCTATGTGCACAAAGCAGCATCAAATGTAACTGTGCCCTCAAAATACGTATTGACAATTTTTATAGGGCCCTTTTGCATTTGGACATTTGGAAGCATTACACTAATCCAGATGAAGGCATTTTTGCTAACATGTGCAGGCAAGTCTTCTCAGCTGCAGGCAAGGGAACCTCCAAACATCATTTTTAAATGCGCACCACACACCATTCCATTCGGAGACGGCCTTCCAGCCTCTAAGTTGATTCTGGGCATATACCCATAGTTTCCCCATTATAACTACAAGACTACGAGTCCCAGAATGCCGTTCAGTCATTTCACACTGGCATGCATCTTGTTATGCAGGACTTAAATAAAACGTGCAACGCCTCACAAAGGGTAAAAACATTGTTTTCATATCAACCAAGCAAACACATATTAGTATGCATTGTTAGTCTGGCATTTACTTTAGCATAGATGTAGATTATGGGGCTTTTAAATGCTAAGCAGCCCATGCCAGTGAGCTGTGGCTTTTTAGAGAAATGGGCCATTCCCACACACTTGTCTGCTAATGCCTGCAGGTGACATCTCATTAACATTTTAGCAAGCCCATCATCACTGCTTCCCTGGCAGGAACAAATAAAAGTAACCCTTAATTAGAAAATCACAGACAATTTAAAAAAAAAACCTTTTCGGGGATGCAGGTGTGGCAAGTGCTGCCCTAGCCGCTTCAATGGTGACTGCTCGAGCCCTTCCGAGCCACAGAGCGACCGCAACTCTGGGCCTGGGCGTTGCTAGGGAGGGGCTAAGGGGGCTATAGCCCCTGGTCTTTTGGTTGTAGCCCCGTATAGAATCTCAGGAGCTACAACCAAAAGGCTAGCTAGCCCCCAGTCTCAACAGTTCCGACATTAGCTTAGCCCCGGGTCTTTTCCAGACCTAGCAACACCCCTGGGTGGAGGGGCATGAGGGATGAAGTCGTCACCTGTGCCTCTCCTTTCACAGCGTGACGTGCTTGCACTGGGATGCTCCTATAGCATTGACTGCAGCAGGAGGAGCCTTATTTTTGCATCACCGGGCACTGGAAATTACAATTACGTAACATATTGCAATATTTGATTAAACACTTCTAAAACTTTGAAAATGTCTCCTGGTGACATTGCAATATATCGTTCTTGGTTAGTTTGCGCCACTATAGAGGGGAACCTATCCAGAAACACTTTAGGCTTGGCCCTGTCCCCAAAGGAACTAGACTGAATTTATAGGGCACATGCAGGCTTCACAGGAACACAAGGAGCTCCAGACAGGTTTAGCTATGTTGGGTCCTTTTGGTGAGGGACAGCTTCAGTTTCTAAACCATGATTGGGCACTGCCTTGAGGAAATGCACACTGCTTCTGTCCTATTGTACATACAGGGCATAGGCTAGATGTATCTCACAGTGTTATAATCCAACAGCACTCACACATGCTGCCCATAGGGACAGGGCTCCTTGAGGTAACCCATAGGCACCGCTTTGAGGGAGCTAACTTTGCTTGGTTTGTATAACTCATGGCAGAGCACTGCTCTCACCACTGGATTTCTGTGAATTTGGGGGCACTTCTTGCAGAAGCTCAATTCAGTTGTGTCTACCATAAGGCACTGCTGTGAGTAAGTGCACTGTAGCTTCAGGGAGAGCCCATCAAAAAACCTGTGCTTCTGCCAAGATGGATATAATATTGATTGTTTCAAGACTTGCTCACCAATAGATCCGCAAGCTATGGGTTATGCCTTTAGGATCGTCGCATCAAGCAATATACAGAAGGGTGCTGCTGTGTCATACCGCTCTGTTTTCCTGCCTCCCCTTTAATATAACATCTCTGCCAGACATTAGTCAAAGCAACTGCTTCTGGCATACACGGTTGCCCCTGCACTCCCACAACATATTTTCTCCCTACTCTGCTCTGAGGGCCGCTCCAGGCATATGCGGTCACCATTCACTTGTTGACCACAGTGCTGCCTCCCCTTTGCTTTTATTCCCAATTTTTGGCATATGGGGTATGAACACATATGATTGATAGCCGATTTGATATCAACAAACTCTGCGATTCTGAGTCTTGAATACAGGATCAAATGTCCATAACCTAAGTGGGAGAACACACTGCCCTGTCTTTGGTTATTTTGAGCAATTCCTTCACAGAGAGAGTACACCTTCATTTAACTCTACAAAGGGGAGGCGCTTAATGGAACTTCTTTTGCAGCTTTTCCCTGTTTTTGAAGCATTAAGCCGGTGATATTATTTTAGAAGAGGTCTACAGGATTGATGTGTGTATCTCTTGTGTTTTATAAGGCACTTGTATGCTGCATTTTGATGTTATAAACCTGCTGAAACACCACTGATATGAACGTCCTAAGGGACCAGCGACATGGAATTGCTGAAAGAGTTTAATGTTATGCACTTGACCGAACTATAAGGTTATGTGACGAGAACTTGATACTGATGGAAAATATTAAAACAATTGAAGAAATATCAGGGGGAGGAGGGCCTCATTGCAAATATAATTGCAGTGAAGTGCTTTTGGGTTGAGTTTGACAAAACCAAGTTGGTTTGTGTGTTTTTGTGTTTGTTAGTTGTTTGTGTACTTCTTCACAGGGAGGGGATCAGACAATTCAACTATGGCGAATGCCACCATCAGTTACTTGAAGGTGGTCTCTTGGTTTGTTAATGGGACTAATTATGCAAACAAAAGAAAGAAGATTTTAGATTGTTTAAACAAGATGGGGCTGATATAGCTCTATTGCAGGAGACACACTTATTGGAAACAGATGCAGAAAAATTGAGACGGGTTAGGTGGGCAAGGTTTTTTGCTTGTCCTTTACTTCCAATTCTATAGGGGTCTGTACATTAATTCGGAAGAATTTGCCTGTGTCTGAAATTTCATTTAAAAAAGACAATGGGCCTCATTATGACTTGGAGGTATCGCAGTGATAATTTCGCCTGGATACCGCCCAATGCTATTACAGTTAATGCAACTCAGTCCGGCACAATTTGAGTTCTGGTGGGGAGGTAAATCCCCATTTCCAGTGACCATGGACAAGCTGGCTTTGTTAAGCGAAGCATGCATCTGAGAACATGCACAGGCTGATCCTGACCTTTTATGAAAGGCGAAAAATATCAACAGATGTGGTCCTGTCTTTAGACGCAGAGAAGGCGCTTGATCGCATAGAATGGAACTTTTTCAAGGCAGCATTGGAAGGTTTTGGTTTAGGAAAAACTCTAATACAGTGGATACAGCTGTTCTACTCGCAACCAACAGCCACTGTGAATACAAATGGATTGTCTTCAGATGGTTCCAACTGGGAAGGGCTATGAGACAGGGCTATCCACTCTCACCATTGATGTTCGTCCTTGCGATGGAGCCTCAGCTAAGAAGATCAGAAGAGATTTGATGATTCTGGGAGTCTAATTTGGTGAGGCATCGCAAAAGCTATGGCTATATGCCGATGGCATGTTGCTGGTGGTACATGGTGTGGATACGTCAGTTCCGGCGGGCACCTTCCATGATTACTGAGGATACAAAATAAACTGGATGAAATCGGAAGCAATGGCGGCATCAGAGGCTTGTACCAGTCAGCAGCTGAGCAGTTATGGTGGAATTACCATCTGCAGTAAATCTTCCAAACCCCAATAGAGTCCCATGTAACTCCATAATGCAGAGGAAGAGTGCATAACCGAAAATCGTGACATGGTGGATTTACTGTAAAAAATTTGTGTCAGTAATGGTAAACAAGTCTGGATGATTTGCAGGTAAAATAGCTCAGAGGGTTGAGCACTCGCTACTGTGATCTGTGTGTGATCTTCAGGTCACATGTTCAAATACCGGCAATTTCCGAGGTTGATAAATGAGCACTAACTTCGGTTGGGTGATATTGTAAGTGAATATGCGCTATATAAAGCGGTTAGGCATAAGCGCTATATAAATAACACATCATTATCTTTTACCATCCGCAAATCTGCCAAATTCATAACAAGGCCCTTTATATTTTTGACAATGTGTCCAAAAAAGCAATAGAACAAACCTAGAATACATTTACAGGGTAATTCATAGAATTTCGCAGAAAAGTGTTGCAAGCGGCTGGCGCAGAGTGTCCGCGTGCGATTGTCTGCGCCAGGCACGTGCGCTAAAACCGATTTCCGCGCACAGCGTATTCATGGATTTTAGGCTCCCAAACCAGCCGTGGCGCAGAGAATCGCAGCGACCCTGCAGCAGCGCCAGTGACGCCCCCAAGAACGCCCTCGCGCAAGGAAAAGCCATCCAAATCGCTAAATCATCGCAAAGGGCTGCGCTAACCCTGGACCAGTTCACCGGGCTGGCAAACAGCAAACGCCAAGCGGGGAACGCGTATTGCAGGGGTGCGCGGGAAGTTCCACACGCGACTGGCCCCGTGCAAGCAGGGTACGTGAATTTCAGGGGTGCGCGGGAAGTTGCACAAGCGATTTCAGCAGGGTACGTGTATTTCAGGGGTGCGCGGGAAGTTACACATGCGATAGTCCCAATACGAGCAGGGTACGTGTATTTCAGGGGTGCGCGGGAAGTTCCACACGCGATTGGCCCAGTGCGAGCAGGGTACGTGTATTTCAGGGGTGCGCGGGAAGTTACACACGCGATTGGCCCAGTGCGAGCAGGGTACGTGTATTTCAGGGGTGCGCGGGAAGTTACACACGCGATTGGCCCAGTGCGAGCAGGGTACGTGTATTTCAGGGGTGCGCGGGAAGTTACACACGCGATAGTCCCAGTGCGAGCAGGGTATGTGTATTTCAGGGGTGCGCAGGAAGTTACACACGCGATTGGCCCAGTGCGAGCAGGGTACGTGTATTTCAGGGGTGCGCGGGAAGTTACACACGCGACAGTCCCAGTGCGAGTAGGGTACGTGTATTTCAGGGGTGCGCGGGAAGTTCCACACGCGATTGGCCCAGTGCGAGCAGGGTACGTGTATTTCAGGGGTGCGCGGGAAGTAACACGCGATAGTCCCAGTGCGAGCAGGGTACGTGTATTTCAGGGGTGCGCGGGAAGTTCCACACGCGATACCAGCAGGGAATGTGTATTTCAGGGGTTCTGGGGAGTACTACACGTGAATTGGCCGTGTGGGTCCACCCAGGTGTACGCTCCACAACCTCCACGGCCCCTGCAGGCAGCCCACACCACGGGGGACTACCCTGCACTCCTGCTCATGTCCCGCAGGCAGCCCATCCACCATGGGCATGCCCCCCAGCCAACCCACATGTCACCTTGCACTACTGATCAACAATGCATGTCTACCACCACCCCCACCCCCCAGCAGTACAGGGGCAGCCTCCACCAGGCCCCCACCCATGTCTCCCACCACCCCCACCCCCCTGCCACCATGGGCATCCTCCAGCAGGCCCCCACTCATGTCCCCCTGCACCCCCACCCCCCTGCCACCATGGGCAGACTCCACCAGGCCCCCACTCATGTCTCCCACCACCCCCACACCCCAGCAGTGCAGGGGCAGCCTCCACCAGGCCCCCACCCATGTCTCCCACCACCCCCACCCCCCTGCCACCATGGGCATCCTCCACCAGGCCCCCACTCATGTCCCCCTGCACCCCAACCCCCCTGCCACCATGGGCAGACTCCACCAGGCCCCCACTCATGTCTCCCACCACCCCCCAGCATCCAGGGTCACCCTCCACCAGGCCCCCACTCATGTCTCCCACCACCCCCACACCCCAGCAGTGCAGGGGCAGCCTCCACCAGGCCCCCACCCATGTCTCCCACCACCCCCACCCCCCTGCCACCATGGGCATCCTCCACCAGGCCCCCACTCATGTCCCCCTGCACCCCCACCATCCAGGGTCACCCTCCACCAGGCCCCCACTCATGTCTCCCACCACCCCCACACCCCAGCAGTGCAGGGGCATCCTCCACCAGGCCCCCACTCATGTCTCCCATCACCCCCACCCCCCAGCAGTGCAGGGGCATCCTCCACCAGGCCCCCACTCATGTCTCCCACCACCCCCAGCATCCAGGATCACCCTCCACCAGGCCCCCACTCATGTCTCCCACCACCCCCACACCCCAGCAGTGCAGGGGCAGCCTCCACCAGGCCCCCACCCCTGCCACCATGGGCATCCTCCACCAGGCCCCCACTCATGTCCCCCTGCACCCCCACCCCCCAGCATCCAGGGTCACCCTCCACCAGGCCCCCACTCATGTCTCCCACCACCCCCACACCCCAGCAGTGCAGGGGCATCCTCCACCAGGCCCCCACTCATGTCTCCCACCACCCCCACCCCCCTGCCACCATGGGCAGACTACACCAGGCCCCCACTCATGTCCCCCTGCACCCCCACCCCCCTGCCACCATGGGCATCCTCCACCAGGCCCCCACTCATGTCCCCCTGCACCCCCACCCCCCAGCATCCAGGGTCACCCTCCACCAGGCCCCCACTCATGTCTCCCACCACCCCCACACCCCAGCAGTGCAAGGGCAGCCTCCACCAGACCCCCACCCATGTCTCCCACCACCCCCCACCCCCCTGCCACCATGGGCATCCTCCACCAGGCCCCCACTCATGTCCCCCTGCACCCCCACCCCCCAGCATCCAGGGTCACCCTCCACCAGGCCCCCACTCATGTCTCCCACCACCCCCACACCCCAGCAGTGCAGGGGCATCCTCCACCAGGCCCCCACTCATGTCACCCACCACCCCCACCCCCCTGCCACCATGGGCATCCTCCACCAGGCCCCCACTCATGTCTCCCACCACCCCCACCCCCCTGCCACCATGGGCATCCTCCACCAGGCCCCCACTCATGTCTCCCACCACCCCCCAGCATCCAGGGTCACCCTCCACCAGGCCCCCACTCATGTCTCCCACCACCCCCACACCCCAGCAGTGCAGGGGCAGCCTCCACCAGGCCCCCACCCATGTCTCCCACCACCCCCACCCCCCTGCCACCCTGGGCATCCTCCACCAGGCCCCCACTCATGTCCCCCTGCACCCCAACCCCCCTGCCACCATGGGCAGACTCCACCAGGCCCCCATTCATGTCTCCCACCACCCCCACCATCCAGGGTCACCCTCCACCAGGCCCCCACTCATGTCTCCCACCACCCCCACACCCCAGCAGTGCAGGGGCAGCCTCCACCAGGCCCCCACCCATGTCTCCCACCACCCCCACCCCCCTGCCACCATGGGCATCCTCCACCAGGCCCCCACTCATGTCCCCATGCACCCCCACCCCCCAGCATCCAGGGTCACCCTCCACCAGGCCCCCACTCATGTCTCCCACCACCCCCACACCCCAGCAGTGCAGGGGCAGCCTCCACCAGGCCCCCACCCATGTCTCCCACCACCCCCACCCCCCTGCCACCATGGGCATCCTCCACCAGGCCCCCACTCATGTCCCCATGCACCCCCACCCCCCAGCATCCAGGGTCACCCTCCACCAGGCCCCCACTCATGTCTCCCACCACCCCCACACCCCAGCAGTGCAGGGGCATCCTCCACCAGGCCCCCACTCATGTCTCCCATCACCCCCACACCCCAGCCGTGCAGGGGCATCCTCCACCAGGCCCCCACTCATGTCTCCCACCACCCCCACCATCCAGGGTCACCCTCCACCAGGCCCCCACTCATGTCTCCCACCACCCCCACACCCCAGCAGTGCAGGGGCAGCCTCCACCAGGCCCCCACCCATGTCTCCCACCACCCCCACCCCCCTGCCACCATGGGCATCCTCCACCAGGCCCCCACTCATGTCCCCCTGCACCCCCACCCCCCAGCATCCAGGGTCACCCTCCACCAGGCCCCCACTCATGTCTCCCACCACCCCCACACCCCAGCAGTGCAGGGGCATCCTCCACCAGGCCCCCACTCATGTCACCCACCACCCCCACCCCCCTGCCACCATGGGCATCCTCCACCAGGCCCCCACTCATGTCTCCCACCACCCCCACCCCCTGCCACCATGGGCATCCTCCACCAGGCCCCCACTCATGTCTCCCACCACCCCCACCCCCCAGCATCCAGGGTGACCCTCCACCAGGCCCCCACTCATGTCTCCCACCACCTCCACACCCCAGCAGTGCAGGGGCATCCTCCACCAGGCCCCCACTCATGTCTCCCACCACCCCCACCCCCCTGCCACCATGGGCAGACTACACCAGGCCCCCACTCATGTCTCCCACCACCTCCACACCCCAGCAGTGCAGGGGCATCCTCCACCAGGCCCCCACTCATGTCTCCCACCACCCCCACCCCCCTGCCACCATGGGCAGACTACACCAGGCCCCCACTCATGTCCCCCTGCACCCCCACCCCCCTGCCACCATGGGCATCCTCCACCAGGCCCCCACTCATGTCTCCCACCACCCCCACCCCCCAGCATCCAGGGTCACCGTCCACCAGGCCCCCACTCATGTCTCCCACCACCCCCACCCCCCAGCATGCAGGGTCACCCTCCACCAGGCCCCCACTCATGTCTCCCACCACCCCCACACCCCAGCAGTGCAGGGGCAGCCTCCACCAGGCCCCCACCCATGTCTCCCACCACCCCCACCCCCCAGCATCCAGGGTCACCCTCCACCAGGCCCCCACTCATGTCTCCCACCACCCCCACCCCCCTGCCACCATGGGCAGCCCCCACCAGGTCCTCACAATCCCCAATCATGTGCGTAATGGTCAGCCTCCACAGCCAAAAAGCCCTACCAAGTGTCCTCCTCCAACCCCCTGCGGATTGCCTCGAGGCACTCGGCCCGCCTCAGGGCCCTCTGCATGGAGTTCTCCGCCCTGACCATTGTGAGCCGCGCCTCTTCCGCCCGCCGCCGCTCCGCACCTATGGCGTGGCCCAACCGCTGCCACACGGAAGACACTCTCTGTCCTGGGTCCCCCTGCCCTCCGGCCGATGCCTGCCCCTCCGATGTCGAAAGCCTTCATGTCTCCCACCATGTTGCTGCTGCTGCTGCTCTGCCTCTGCCCGTGCACTGCCTCCTGCTGCCTGCACATCCTCCGCCGGCTGGGGTGAACTTGTTGATGTGGCCACCCCTGCTGGACCTCCGACTCCCGACTGTGGCAGGGATGCCTCCTCCACCAGCCTGGCCGCACCGTCAGAGGCAGCTCCACAGGGCACCCAGGTGACTGATGGGTGGGAAGATGGCACAGAGGACGACTGGCGCGTAGGGGGTCCAGTTGAGGAGGGGGTCGGAGCAAGCCCAATCAGACGTAGGGATCCGGCCTGGGTGACCTGTCCCAGCAGGCTGACGTGGTCAACGAGCCATTCGAGATGACGTGCAGTCTCTCCATGAAAAGACTGCAGGTCACCTCGCATGGGCCGTTGACGCAACGCCACACCAGCCAGGACAGGCTCAACCCGGACCTGGATGGCCACGTCCGCAGGCAGAGGAAGGCCAGTTGACGTCAGCTCATCCCCTGCCTGAAAACGGGTCTGGACGTAGGCATCCCTGCTGGTGCAAGATGATGCAGGGACAGGATCGGGGACAGGATTGCACACAGGCACCTCCGCGGCCGCCTGTGCTGCCTCCTGTCCCTGGTCCTGGACTGCACCACTAGCACCAGTGGGATCCCCACCTCCAGACCCCGTCTCTGGTGCTTGCACGGCCCCCTCCTCCACCAAACCCCCCACCAACCTGGATGACTCCCTGCCATCTTCCCCTGTTGGGCCCTGTGGGGTCCCAGCTGCCCCTTCTGCTGCCGAGGAGTCCAACTGCAACCTCCGCCTCTTGGACCTCCTCCCGGCAGCTGCGGCCTGGGACGCGGCACCGGACTCCTCACTCCCCGACGAGATGACAACACGGGAGGGGAGCCGCGCCTTGCGTCTCCGGCTGGCGGTCGGATCCCCGCCACTGTGCTCTACAGCTCCTTCTCCGCCCTCTTCATCAGTTGACGCTGCAGACAGGGAGAAACAAAACACAGGCATCAGGGCACTGTACAATGGACACATACACGCATGACAGTTGCACATGAGTGGCATTGGCAAACCTCAGACATGTCATCACAATCCCCAACACACGTCATTGCAACTCGCACACATGAGCCATACCACAGCCATATCGCAACTGCCACCACCATCCATACACATACAACAGCATCAGCAGCCAAAGGGGAGCCAGACATCACATGCAACACAGGAAGTGCACCACACATGTACACACACCACCACACTTGCATGCATGTCTACACCTCTGCCAAGTGTCGCACTGTTCAGACGGGCATCCATGTCACATCTGCCAATCAGCCTTCCACATACCGCAGTCACATGCATCCATGTTGCATCACTGTTGCACCCTTGACAAATACACACACATGCACATGTACACAGTGCACATACATGCAGCCGAATACAACATACATGCCTGTCTACTTACATGCACATTCATCCAAACATGTGTGCACGCACAACTGCATTTGCCATGCAAGCCCACACACACAAGCACCATCCATGTCTCACACATTACAGCCCTCGCATGTGTCAGACCCACGGCCCTGTACACCCCCACCCATACTCGACCCCATACAAACAGATGTGCAACCGGCACAATGCCGAATAATCACCACACGCACTGCTCACAATCAGGATGCATGTACACTCACCGCTCGACTCCAGACGGGTCTGCTTCTCTAGGACCTGGACGTGGAGCGCTGGGGATATGCGTTCCAGGACCCCCATCTGTTCTTCCGACAAGTGGCCCCGGCGCCCCTTGGCATCCGCTGCCTTCAAGAGGCGCCGGGCCTTGTTCAGGGTCCTGGACCTGAAGTCCTCCCAGCGCTTCCTGACATGTTGTAAGTCCCGGACTGCCACCCCCTCCGCGTTGATGGCAGTCACAATGTCAGTCCAGATCCGAGTCCGTCCTTCCTTGTCGGCGCGGGAACTTCCGAAGAGGGCATCATACTGCCCCAGGACTTGCTCCACCAGGACACCAACTTCGGTGGCACTGAAGCTGGTGCCCCTCTGCCTCTCTGGCCGGGGGTTGCCAGTGGTCACAGATGGTGTTTGCCCCGACATGACAACCCCAGAGGCAGGAGTGGGTAGGCAACTGGGTCCTGGGGCTGGGCTGTGGAGCGATGGAATTCCAGTCGGGAGTCTTCGGTTCCAGCAGGGGTGGTCACAGCAACAGCACCCCTGGCTGATGTGCAGGCAGCAAATGGCAGTGCACGTGGGCAGCAGGCAGTCAGGCAGCAGCAGATGGCAGGTGGGAGCGTGCTCGGGGCTCTGGGGGGCAGTAGTTCGGCCTTCTGGGCAGGAGCGTGGTCTTCCGTGTGCTTACGCGTGGCCAGCTTGGTACGGAGTGATTTGGCACGTGAAAATCCTGCACGTCAGCGTGAAAACCGAGGAAAGGCCCTTAGCACATAAGCGCGCATACGCGATTCTATTGGACCAAAGGCCCTCAGCGCGTAAGCGCGTCTGTGACGTGACCCGCACGGGTGTTTCCCACACAGCACGTGATAACAGAGCACACGTGGAAAGACTGCACGTCAGAGTGTCATCGCGTGTAATTGGACAGCACGTCAGAGTCTCATCGCGTGTAATTGGACAGCACGGCAGAGTCTCATCGCGTGTAATTGGACTGCACGTCAGGGTGTCATCGCGTGTAATTGGACTAAAGTGCGCGTACACGCGATTGGCCTATGTACGTGTATATCATGTGTGCGCGGACACTTACACACGCAAGTACGTCAGCGCACCTGTATTCCGGTGTGCGCGGGAATTTCCACACGCTATTGGACTGGGTACTGGATTTCAGGGGTGCGCGGGTCACACGCTCGCCTACAACACGTGCAACGCATTAATTTGCGCTCTAAAATAATAACAAGCTCAGACCCAGGATGAACATACCGTTCCTAGCAGCAGTGGGCGTGGCCTACCAAAGGAGGAGGAGGAGGATAGTCAGGGCCAGAATATTCACACACAGAACCAGCCTTTTCGGGATGCCTGATGACCAGGTGCATGGGAGGTACAGGTTTCCACCACACATCATACTGGACCTGGTGAGTGAGTGGGAGGATGACCTCACATCACCCACCCTGTGCTCCCAAGCACTCAGCCCCCTGGAGAAGGTCCTCAATGTACTGCACTTCTTAGCCACTGGATCATTTCAGCGGACAAGTGCCATTGTGGGTGGTGTATCACAGGCCACCCAGTCACGCTGCCTACACCAGGTCTTGAACATCATCACTGCACGCCCATCAGTCCGCAGGCACATATACCTGCCCAGAACCCCTGCAGAAAGGCATGCTGCCGCCCTGGATTTCTACGCTGTGGCACGATTCCCCAAAGTGCTAGGTGCCATCGACTGCACCCATGTGGCTCTACGTCCCCCCAGGGCATCTGAGCACATCTATAGGAACCGCAAGCACTGGCATTCCATCAACGTGCAGGTAGTATGTAATGCCAAGGGAATCATCACCTCAGTATATGCCAACTATCCCGGGTCAACCCACGACAGCTTCATTTACCGAATGTCCACCCTAAGCCGGGACCTAGAAGCTGGGCGGCATGGCGATACATGGCTGCTTGGTGAGTATGAATGCCACTGCACATGCATGCATGTCAGATACTGAGCAAGGTCACAACCCCACCAATGATACCAATCACCACCTCCACAGGGGACAGTTCCTACCCTCTCAGCCCCCACATGATGACGCCAATTCGGAACCCCACCACGCCACCCCAGGTAAGATATAACGCAGCCCACATTACAACCCGGGGCATAGTGGAGCGCACATTCGGAGTGCTGAAGTCACGCTTTCGCTCCCTTGACCGTTCTGGCGGGCAGCTGTTGTACGCTCCCCCAGTAGTGTGCAGGATCATAGTGGCAGCGTGTGTCCTGCACAACGTTGCAACACGCCGGGGCCTGGCCGTGGACATGGTGGTGCCCCCCCATCCCCAACCACATGCACAGCCGCTGCGCATGGGAGGGGAAAGGGCACGGGGGAGGCAGCCCGTACACAGCTAGTGGCTAATTACTTCACATAGAAATCACACCCCTGTGGAGTGCACACTGCCCTGGCACATTCCATCTGACAATCAATGATGACTCAACCTGACACTGATCCTGAATGTCTGGAGAAAGAACCGTGAAAACCATATCAGCCTGAGATTGTTCACCTGGAAGTGTCACAATGTGTGCATCCCTACCCACACAGACACCACCAATGCAGTTTTGAGAAGTTACAGAATCAAGCAGCTAAAATGTACACCCACTTGCAAAATGCAACAAGAGGACAGTGCCATGTCAGCCAACCCAACCCCAGCACCGCCACACCACACACCGTGCCATGTCATGCTATTTGCAGGTAAACAAAGTAATCCACACAACATGACACTAGGGTCACAATGTACAGTGTCCCTATTAGAAACTTGCAACATCTGAAATGCTCACAGTAATGCCGGACCAACAACAAAGTAGAGCACGTACTACCATTAACATGACATCACTAATGTTAAATATTAGTAGTCTCACCACCTGGAAATGCCTGCACTCCCACCACTACCAACTGTGCAGTGTTGGCGCCATGTAGAGTTGTAGGTGCACTGCTGCCAACAGGGACCACATCTCCAGACTAGAGGTCTTTGTGTGGACATGAGGAAGGGACCTGCAAATTGGGAGGTAGACACAGAAGATGAGTTACACATCAATGCAACATGCAGTGTACAACAGAACAGCAATATGCACTAGGAATGTATACACAGTATTGACTACAGACTGCCCACACAGCTCATGGGAGTCCAACGTCACTGTGTAATTCACTGTCACTTGGGCACACCCTTTGCAAGCCCATGGAAACGGGAAGCAGGAGGGGTGTGTGTGACTCAAACCCAAGCATCGGAACCAAATACATTACAAGCCTGCATGTGCCCAGCCACAATGCAGCGTATGCCCACAGGAACCACGGAAGCCAACAAATCGTCCCAAAAAAATAGGGAATAAAATAAATAAAAATAAAATCAAAAATGGCCATTGAAGGGCCCGGGGGGGTTGGGGAGGCCACCCAGGAGGTCTGAGGACAGGATGCACACCAGAACCCACCTGCGTGGATCCTGGGAAAATAAAACACCTCCATGGGCTCATGGCCCACACGGCTACCCTATTGTGGGAGTATCACTGCTGTCGCTATTATCACCCTGTGCAGCTGCATCCGGAGGTGGTTGCACTATGGGAGGCAGCCCACGCAAGGCCCTAGTCTGCTCCTCCATGGCTGCAAGCATGCGGGTGTGGTAGGTCTGGTTCTGGAGGATGAGTGTGCAGAGGTCCCCATGCAACAACTCACGGGATGCCCGGACCTCCGCCCTCGTTGCCTGCATCTCAGCTGAGAGCGTACGGGTGAGACGCTCCAGCTGCTGTTCTGTCCTTTGGTGTGTTGAAGCCTCAAGCTCAACAAGAGTCGTCCTGAGGTGAAAGAGCTCCTGCCTCAGGGCTTCCCTGTGGCCTGGGACTCAATGGAGATGGCCTCCTGCAGAGTCGCCAGTGCCGCCCGCCTGTCCCTGTTGGACCCCAACATGTCCTCCCTGTGTGACTGGCAGATGGAGTCGGTTGCCTGCTCTAGTCTCTCCATCAGCCTTTCAGGGGGGACAATGGAAGTGGCCACCCTATCCATGGCCTGAGCCATCATCTCGGATGATGCTGCCTGTTGGGTTGCCATACCGTAAATGGATTGCTCCCATGCGGTATTGCCAGGTGGCGTACGGCCACCACGTCGGCGGGCACCACACCTGTCTGGGGCAAGGCGAACTGCGCCTTGCTGTGCCGGCACTGCCTGAGGCTACAGGACTGCATTCCCCCTCTGATCTGCTGGCCCAGGAACAGGATCAGATGTCGCGGAGTGTGACCCTGCATCCGTAACCACCAAAGGCGTAGCTGCCAACACTGACATCCCCATTGAGGGTTCTGACCCTGGTGCAGGTGGGTGAGACAGAACAGAATCCCTCCCTGGAACACTCACCTGCGACGGCACGTAGGTCTCATCCGAATCAACACCTGAGTACAGCTTGGGGGAGGTGCAGCCAGAGACACCCCTTGAGAGCACGACCTGCAGCACTTGTGGGTTCTCACCCACCACCACACCACGTCCCTCACTGGTGGTTGGTCGGCCCTCGAACCCCTCCTGGGTCTGCACCATCTCCACAACCCCAGCAGTATCAGGTGCGTCTTCCCCTGCAAAGACATAAAAACAAAGAAATGGAAACAGGCATTAGCACCATGGCACACAATGAGGGCTGAGAAGCAAGAGAACCAGTACTTGTTTGACACATGTCCCACATGACTAAAATCCTCCCATGCATGCACCCTCACTGCGTATGAAGGGCAGGCAAATGGCACACACTGATGACAGCAAGATGGAAGATGAACACATTTTCTGCATGCTGCCTGGCAGTGGCATCACACATTGGCCTGTGATTGGCAGGTGAAACACACATGCCAACACACAGATGGCATGTACCATTGCTATTGAGTGAAGATGGAGAGGAGGGCAGCACCTATTCATTCAGTCCAGTTCCCGCATGTAATAGCTTTTCTAATTCAAACAGGTCAGATTCATCACCTGGAGCTGCCAGTCCAAAATGGTGCAATTGCACAGGGACATGTTTGAACAAATGATATCCAGGTAACAAAGTCACTCCACTTTACCATAGCCATGTCAGACATGTGACTAGAGGACTGCGACATGCCTAGTAAAAGTGGTGGAATGCAAACTATCTGACTAAATGAACAGTGAAAAATCAGGCAACAATGTTGTGGCAGGGTGACACTTCAAGGGCAACTGGCGTGCAGTTGGGCTAGATGTCTACTGTTGGCAGAAGGGATACTGCTATGGCCAAATGCAGCTGCGCAGGACGTATTGCATGAGGCACATGGCTGACCCATACGACTCAGGTGCACACACTCTCACCTGTCACACAAACAGAAGCCCTCACACACACCATGCACATGGATGACACACACATGCATGTGCACTCACCGGACAATGCCTCGTAATCAGCCAAATCTCCCACGCCTTGGATCTGTTCCTCCGTGACGTAGGTCCCAGCGACTGACTCATGTGGAGTGAGTTCCATGTCTACTACTGGAGACCCACCTCCAGTCACTAGAGTTGCGGCATGACTTGAGGCCAGCTTACTCTTTGCCCTGCGCTTTAGGTCATTCCAGCGCTTATAGCAATCATTGGCTGTGCGCCTCACGATTCCAAGGGCACTTACGATGTCTGCAACGGTCTGCCAGTGTGCCTGGCGTTGTGCAGGTGTGGTCTTGGATCCTGCAACAATGACCATCTCGTTGTCATGTGCGGACACATACTCGACAAGTGCATTCAGTTCGTCATCCGTGAAGCTGGGCTTCCTGGATGGGCCGGACTGTGTAGCCGTGTCTGGGGCATCAGCCTGTGCCGGACGAGCACTCTTCCTCTTCCGCTTGGAAGGTGGTGGTGATCCTGAGTGTCCTGCGCCGCTCTGGACACTAGGGGCAGGAGCCCTGGTGGACTCTGTATCAGGAGTGTGGGATTGCACACTCAGCATGGGAGTTGGTGCAGGCATTGGCTCTAGTGTGATGGTGTCAGGGGGAATATCAGCAGCATGGACTAGGACCGACACTGTCCGGGCTGGGTGTGTGAGGGCTGGGGTGGATGGAGCCGCAGCTGCCCCTGCAGCCTCTCCGCCCTGCCTACTTGGTGCAGCAGATGAGCTTGCTGCCACAGATGCACGTGGCATGGTGACATCAACGTGCACCAGCGCACGTGTCATAGGCCTGCTGACCTGGAAGTCAGCCATGGAGTCAGCCAGGTCTGGTGCCACAATGGGCTGGTCCAACAAGGGCTGAGCATGGATGGTGTCAGCCACATCAGCCTCAACGGGAGGGGGGGGGATTATGGGTGCCCTTGACTGGTCCTCCACACCTGGGGGGACAGGCTCACCCTGCAAGTAACGACCACGTCCCCTACCGGATCCACCACGGCCACCACTTGTGGCTCTTCCACCTTTGCCACCCTTACGGGATCCTCGCCTCCCAGCCATGGCACTGATGTTAATGTGCGTATGGGAGTGGGTGTAAAATATTGTCCTGGGCAATTGGGGGTCAAAGGGGTTGGGTACCAGATGGTAATTGTACCCTAGTGCTCTTGCAAGGCTGATTGTAACCCCTGGGGAAAGATGACGTGTCACGCTACGCACAGGAGCCCCAAAAAAGGGAGATGACGTGCACGCAACCCCTCCTAGACCACGTGTGCAGAAAGAAAAACCTGCACTACGCTGTGGCACCCAGTAACACAAGAATGAACGTATGCGTGTCACACGCAGCCTAGAATGACCTCTGAAGGGGTAGGCTACACACGGGGCAAGCACAGATGTTAGATACGTGCGTGACTCACCGTCTGCCAGATAAAAGAGCGTGAAAAAGGAGCGCGTTTGGTTGGCAACACCCCCGCCAAAAGAAGATTTGTACGCTGTCTGAGGAGACAGGACAACAGTAGTAGGGAACACTGTTTGAGGGAACAGGCCCAGGTAAACCAGTTAAAGTGAAAAAAGAGAAAAAGCTGTCAGAGGTAACAGGGAATACGAACTTGAAACGCCGTGAAGTAAATCGCGTGTGAAACGACAAGAAGTACAGAATTCACCCACTCGCTCTCCACGAAAAGCACGTACAAGGAAATGGTGTTCTACGCGTACCTTTTATACAGGCCTACACGTCCAGCGTCACTTACGCGGCGTGTACGCGCTAGGGCCATTTCCACGAATTACACGCTTTGTCACTTCTGCGTGTAGGGCCATTTCCACCAATCACACGCGATGACACCCTGACGTGCAGTCCAATTACACGCGATGAGACTCTGCCGTGCTGTCCAATTACACGTGATGAGACTCTGACGTGCTGTCCAATTACACGCGATGACACTCTGACGTGCAGTCTTTCCACGTGTGCTCTGTCATCACGTGCTGTGTGGGAAACACCCGTGCGGGTCACGTCACAGACGCGCTTACGCGCTGAGGGCCTTTGGTCCAATAGAATCGCGTATGCGTGCTGACGCGCTTACGCGCTAAGGGCCTTTCCTCGGTTTTCACGCTGACGTGCAGGATTTTCACGTGCCAAATCACTCCGTACCAAGCTGGCCACGCGTAAGCACACGGAAGACCACGCTCCTGCCCAGAAGGCCGAACTACTGCCCCCCAGAGCCTCGAGCACGCTCCCACCTGCTGCTGCCTGACTGCCTGCTGCCCACGTGCACTGCCATTTGCTGCCTGCACATCAGCCAGGGGTGCTGTTGCTGTGACCACCCCTGCTGGAACCGAAGACTCCCGACTGGAATTCCATCGCTCCACAGCCCAGCCCCAGGACCCAGTTGCCCACCCACTCCTGCCTCTGGGGTTGTCATGTCGGGGCAAACACCATCTGTGACCACTGGCAACCCCCGGCCAGAGAGGCAGAGGGGCACCAGCTTCAGTGCCACCGAAGTTGGTGTCCTGGTGGAGCAAGTCCTGGGGCAGTATGATGCCCTCTTCGGAAGTTCCCGCGCCGACAAGGAAGGACGGACTCGGATCTGGACTGACATCGTGACTGCCATCAACGCGGAGGGGGTGGCAGTCCGGGACTTACAACATGTCAGGAAGCGCTGGGAGGACTTCAGGTCCAGGACCCTGAACAAGGCCCGGCGCCTCTTGAAGGCAGCGGATGCCAAGGGGCGCCGGGGCCACTTGTCGGAAGAACAGATGGGGGTCCTGGAACGCATATCCCCAGCGCTCCACGTCCAGGTCCTAGAGAAGCAGACCCGTCTGGAGTCGAGCGGTGAGTGTACATGCATCCTGATTGTGAGCAGTGCGTGTGGTGATTATTCGGCATTGTGCCGGTTGCACATCTGTTTGTATGGGGTCGAGTATGGGTGGGGGTGTACAGGGCCGTGGGTCTGACACATGCGAGGGCTGTAATGTGTGAGACATGGATGGTGCTTGTGTGTGTGGGCTTGCATAGCAAATGCAGTTGTGCGTGCACACATGTTTGGATGAATGTGCATGTAAGTAGACATGTCCGTGATGTCAGGCATGTATGTTGTTTTCGGCTGCATGTATGAGCACTGTGTACATGTGCATGTGTGTGTATTTGTCAAGGGTGCAACAGTGATGCAACATGGATGCATGTGACTGCCGTATGTGGAAGAATGATTGGCAGATGTGACATGGATGCCCGTCTGAACAGTGCGACACTTGGCAGAGGTGTAGACATGCATGCAAGTGTGGTGGTGTGTGTACATGTGTGGTGCACTTCCTGTGTTGCATGTGATGTCTGGCTCCCCTTTGGCTGCTGATGCTGTTGTATGTGTATGGATGGTGGTGGCAGTTGCGATATGGCTGTGGTATGGCTCATGTGTGCGAGTTGCAATGACATGTGTGTTGGGGATTGTGATGACATGTCTGAGGTTTGCCAATGCCACTCATGTGCAACTGTCATGCGTGTATGTGTCCATTGTACAGTGCCCTGATGCCTGTGTTTTGTTTCTCCCTGTCTGCAGCGTCAACTGATGAAGAGGGCGGAGAAGGTGCTGTGGAGCACAGCGGCGGGGATCCGACCGCCAGCCGGAGACGCAAGGCCCGGCTCCCCTCCCGTGTTGTCATCTCGTCGGGGAGTGAGGAGTCCGGTGCCGCGTCCCAGGCCGCAGCTGCCGGGGGGAGGTCCAAGTGGCGGAGGTTGCAGTTGGACTCCTCGGCACCAGAAGGGGCAGCTGGGACCCCACAGGGCCCAACAGGGGAAGATGGCAGGGAGTCATCCAGGTTGGTGGGGGGTTTGGTGGAGGAGGAGGCCGTGCAAGCACCAGAGACGGGGTCTGGAGTTGGGGATCCCACTGGTGCTAGTGGTGCAGTCCAGGACCAGGGACAGGAGGCAGCACAGGCGGCCGCAGAGGTGCCTGTGTGCAATCCTGTCCCCGATCCTGTCCCTGCATCATCTTGCACCAGCAGGGATGCCTACGTCCAGACCCGTTTTCAGGCAGGGGATGAGCTGACGTCAACTGGCCTTCCTCTGCCTGCGGACGTGGCCATCCAGGTCCGGGTTGAGCCTGTCCTGGCTGGTGTGGCGTTGCGTCAACGGGCCATGCGAGGTGACCTGCAGTCTTTTCATGGAGAGACTGCACGTCATCTCGAATGGCTCGTTGACCACGTCAGCCTGCTGGGACAGGTCACCCAGGCCGGATTCTGCTGTCTGATGGGGCTTGCTTCGACCCCCTCCTCAACTGGACCCCCTACGCGCCAGTCGTCCTCTGTGACCTGGGTGCCCTGTGGAGCTGCCTCTGACGGTGCGGCCAGGCTGGTGTAGGAGGCATCCCTGCCACAGTCGGGAGTCGGAGGTCCAGCAGGGGTGGCCACATCAACAAGTTCACCCCAGCCGGCGGAGGATGTGCAGGCAGCAGGAGGCAGTGCACGGGCAGAGGCAGAGCAGCAGCAGCAGCAACATGGTGGGAGACATGAAGGCTCGGGGCTTTCGACATCGGAGGGGCAGGCATCGGCCGGAGGGCAGGGGGACCCAGGACAGAGAGTGTCTTCCATGTGGCAGCGGTTGGGCCACGCCATAGGTGCGGAGCGGCGGCGGGCGGAAGAGGCGCGGCTCACAATGGTCAGGGCGGAGAACTCCATGCGGAGGGCCCTGAGGTGGGCCGAGTGCCTCGAGGCAATCCGCAGGGGGTTGGAGGAGGACACGGCGTCGTCCCTGCGGACCCTCGGGGCCATGGAACTGGACCGCCTCCGGGACATCGAACAGGAGTTCGATGATGCCCTGGCCCGGGACACCATCGAACAGGAGTTCGATGATGCCCTGGCCCGGGACACCACGGAGTGAGCCGCTGGACTTGCCCGCCGCCTTTGTATATAGTTCTTTAGTTTTAGGTTTCCTTTCTTTCTTATTATGATTTGGAGTCGACGGACACTGCTCCACTTTTTGTATATAGTTTATTTTTAGGTAGGTTTTTTAGTAGGTTTCCTTTGTTCAGTTGGGCTCATGGACCCTTGTTAGTTTTGTACTTGGTTATTTTTTGCATGGAGATTTTTTTACATTTGACTTTGGACATTATTTTTTAGGATTCTGATTTGCAGTTTTGTGTTTTTATACGGACATGCAGCTCTTTTTTTTCACATTCACATTGTAGTTAGTTTTCTTTCTTTAGCATTCTTTATTTTTTTCAATACAATTTTGTTAGCATACTTCACTGTGTGGTATCATCTCATTGGTTTCATGCATGTCATGTTGTGTGTTTTCCCATTCAATTGCAACCATTGTGTGTGGCGGACATGGGTTCATTAGCTTGATGAACATTGGGGGTGTAACATGTGATTTCCATTTCCATGTGGGTGAATGGGTTACTTGGTGGGGCTTTTTGGCTGTGGAGGCTGACCATTACGCACATGATTGGGGATTGTGAGGACCTGGTGGGGGCTGCCCATGGTGGCAGGGGGGTGGGGGTGGTGGGAGACATGAGTGGGGGCCTGGTGGAGGCTGCCCCTGCACTGCTGGGGGGTGGGGGTGGTGGGAGACATGAGTGGGGGCCTGGTGGAGGGTGACCCTGGTGGCTGGGGTGTGGGGGTGGTGGGAGACATGAGTGGGGGCCTGGTGTAGTCTGCCCATGGTGGCAGGGGGATGGGGGTGGTGGGTGACATGAGTGGGGGCCTGGTGGAGGGTGACCCTGGGGGGTGGGGGTGGTGGGTGACATGAGTGGGGGCCTGGTGGAGGGTGACCCTGGTGGCTGGGGTGTGGGGGTGGTGGGAGACATGGGTGGGGGCCTGGTGGAGGCTGCCCCTGCACTGCTGGGGTGTGGGGGCGGTGGTAGACATGAGTGGGGGCCTGGTGGAGGCTGCCCCTGCACTGCTGGGGGGTGGGGGTGGTGGGAGACATGAGTGGGGGCCTGGTGGAGGGTGACCCTGGTGGCTGGGGGGTGGGGGTGGTGGGAGACATGAGTGGGGGCCTGCTGGAGTCTGCCCATGGTAGCAGGGGGGTGGGGGTGGTGGGAGACATGAGTGGGGGCCTGGTGGAGGATGCCCATGGTGGCAGGGGGGTGGTGGGGGTGGGTGACATGAGTGGGGGCCTGGTGGAGGCTGCCCCTGCACTGCTGGGGGGTGGGGGTGGTGGGAGACATGAGTGGGGGCCTGGTGGAGGGTGACCCTGGTGGCTGGGGGGTGGGGGTGGTGGGAGACATGAGTGGGGGCCTGGTGGAGGCTGCCCCTGCACTGCTGGGGGGTGGGGGTGGTGGGAGACATGAGTGGGGGCCTGGTGTAGTCTGCCCATGGTGGCAGGGGGGTGGGGGTGGTGGGTGACATGAGTGGGGGCCTGGTGGAGGGTGACCCTGGTGTAACGCTCACCTGATTCCCGTAGAGGCGCCGGTCTTGACTGGGCGTATACCGTATCTTCAAAGGTGATGTGTAACACACGGCTGGCTCTTTGGGCTGGACCTCTGTGCACTGTATGTCTGACTCGAAGGGTAAGATGTCTTAGGTAAGTGAACGCTGTGCTCTCCATCTGCCTCGGGGCAGGGTGCTGTAACCAGTTTCTTCACTGGATAAGGGGAGCAGGCCTCTTGACTTCAGAGGACTGCTGTCCGTCGTTTACTGCACGAACAGTAAGTTTCGAGTAATTCTAATGTCTTTAAAAGTCTTTAGTAATGATGTCTCTTGTTTTGCAGGGTTCCGGCGATGGCGGATGACGGGCTGAAGTGAGTTGAAGATGGAGCCCGTGTGATGAATAGAAGCGCCTGGAAGCACGTAAGTAAGCGCTTGTTGCCTGCTTCACGATGCGCTCTAATTGTCTTTTTATTTTGCAGGTACAAGTTCGGAGCGGCTGCAGGGTGCCGGAATACCCACTGGGTTAGATGTGGCAAGGAGTAATGGCACGTGAGTATAAAGTTCCCCAATGTCTTTAAACGCACCTTGTTTTGTCTTTCAGATGCCGGAATGCAGTGCGAAGACCTCCGGAGCGCACGAAGAGTAGGTAAGCCTTTGTCTTTCAGATGCCGGAATGCAGCGCGAGGCGTTGGTGACAGCCGATGGACCAGGTAAGTGAAGCGCTGTCACTGAAGACCGTAATGCTAACCTGTTCTTTCTTGTCTTTATAGGTGTTGCTGAAGACTGGATTCAGGATGGTAAGCCTTTTTCCTTAGGCCCAGGATCAGATGCAGAAGACACGATGAGCGTTCTGCTGCAGAGGATGCAGAATAACGCAAAGCAAGATTCATCCATCGGGTGTGGTTTAAATAGCCTCCTGTAGTGCTTAGGTGTCTCCTTCCACAGCCACGCCTAGGTAAGAAAAGAGTTCCTGCTTTCCAGAAGAGTTCCAGTGTTCTGAACCTAGGGAGTGGCTCCTGCCCCACCCAACAGGAAAAGTAGTTCCAAACAGAAGAGGATCAGAGGCTCAACTGGCAGGCAAGTAAGCAGCATGGTCTGCTGCAGGTAAGTCCACCCAAGCATTATGAGCCCGGCGCTTCCAGCGCTGGGACTGGGCATATTTATGAGCCTGGTGCCACTGGCGCCAGAACTGGGTCCAAAAGGTCCCAATTGGGACTGGTTGGCACTCGGAACCTGGGTTATGGATCTGCTTCCAAGGGAGTTGGGAAAACCCTGACCTTTTGGAAGCAGAGATCATGACACCTGGTGGCTGGGGGGTGGGGGTGGTGGGTGACATGAGTGGGGGCCTGGTGGAGGGTGACCCTGGTGGCTGGGGTGTGGGGGTGGTGGGAGACATGGGTGGGGGCCTGGTGGAGGCTGCCCCTGCACTGCTGGGGTGTGGGGGTGGTGGTAGACATGAGTGGGGGCCTGGTGGAGGCTGCCCCTGCACTGCTGGGGGTGGGGGTGGTGGGAGACATGAGTGGGGGCCTGGTGGAGGGTGACCCTGGTGGCTGGGGGGTGGGGGTGGTGGGAGACATGAGTGGGGGCCTGCTGGAGTCTGCCCATGGTGGCAGGGGGGTGGGGGTGGTGGGAGACATGAGTGGGGGCCTGGTGGAGGATGCCCATGGTGGCAGGGGGGTGGGGGGGGGTGGGTGACATGAGTGGGGGCCTGGTGGAGGCTGCCCCTGCACTGCTGGGGGGTGGGGGTGGTGGGAGACATGAGTGGGGGCCTGGTGGAGGGTGACCCTGGTGGCTGGGGGGTGGGGGTGGTGGGAGACATGAGTGGGGGCCTGCTGGAGTCTGCCCATGGTGGCGTGGGGGTGGTGGGAGACATGAGTGGGGGCCTGGTGGAGGATGCCCATGGTGGCAGGGGGGTGGGTGACATGAGTGGGGGCCTGGTGGAGGCTGCCCCTGCACTGCTGGGGGGTGGGGGTGGTGGGAGACATGAGTGGGGGCCTGGTGGAGGGTGACCCTGGTGGCTGGGGGGTGGGGGTGGTGGGTGACATGAGTGGGGGCCTGGTGGAGGCTGCCCCTGCACTGCTGGGGGGTGGGGGTGGTGGGAGACATGGGTGGGGGCCTGGTGGAGGGTGACCCTGGTGGCTGGGGGTGGTGGGTGACATGAGTGGGGGCCTGGTGGAGGGTGACCCTGGTGGCTGGGGTGTGGTGGGAGACATGAGTGGGGGCCTGGTGTAGTCTGCCCATGGTGGCAGGGGGGTGGGGGTGGTGGGTGACATGAGTGGGGGCCTGGTGGAGGCTGCCCCTGCACTGCTGGGGGGTGGGGGTGGTGGGAGACATGGGTGGGGGCCTGGTGGAGGCTGCCCCTGCACTGCTGGGGTGTGGGGGTGGTGGGAGACATGAGTGGGGGCCTGGTGGAGGGTGACCCTGGTGGCAGGGGGGTGGGGGTGGTGGGAGACATGAGTGGGGGCCTGGTGGAGGGTGACCCTGGTGGCAGGGGGGTGGGGGTGGTGGGAGACATGTGTGGGTGCCTGGTGGAGGATGCCCATGGTGGCAGGGGGGTGGGGGTGTTGGTAGACATGCATTGTTGATCAGTAGTGCAAGGTGACATGTGGGTTGGCTGGGGGGCATGCCCATGGTGGATGGGCTGCCTGCGGGACATGAGCATGGGTGCAGGGTAGTCCCCCGTGGGGTGGGCTGCCTGCAGGGTCCGTGGAGGTTGTGGAGCGTACACCTGGGAGGGCCCACACGGCCAATTCACGTGTGGTACTCCCCAGAACCCCTGAAATACACGTACCCTGCTGAAATCGCGTGTGGAACTTCCCGCGCACCCCTGAAATACACGTACCCTGCTGAAATCGCGTGTGGAACTTCCCGCGCACCCCTGAAATACACGTACCCTGCTCGCACTGGGCCAATCGCATGTGGAACTTCCCGCGCACCCCTGAAATACACGTACCCTGCTGAAATCGCGTGTGGAACTTCCCACGCACCCCTGTAATACACATACCTTGCTCGCACTGGGCCAATCGCGTGTGGAACTTCCCGCGCACCCCTGAAATACACGTACCCTGCTGTAATCGCGTGTGGAACTTCCCACGCACCCCTGAAATACACGTACCCTGCTGAAATCGCGTGTGGAACTTCCCGCGCACCCCTGTAATACACATACCTTGCTCGCACTGGGCCAATCGCGTGTGGAACTTCCCGCGCACCCCTGAAATACACGTACCCTGCTGTAATCGCGTGTGGAACTTCCCGCGCACCCCTGAAATACACGTAACCTGCTGAAATCTCGTTTGGAAATTCCCGCGCACCCCTGAAATACAGGTACCCTGCTCGCACTGGGCCAATCGCGTGTGGAACTTCCCGCGCACCCCTGAAATACACGTACCCTGCTGTAATCGCGTGTGGAACTTCCCGCGCACCCCTGAAATACACGTAACCTGCTGAAATCGTGTTTGGAAATTCCCGCGCACCCCTGAAATACACGTACCCTGCTGAAATCGCGTGTGGAACTTCCCACGCACCCCTGAAATACACATACCTTGCTCGCACTGGGCCAATCGCGTGTGGAACTTCCCGCGCACCCCTGAAATACACGTACCCTGCTGAAATCGCGTGTGGAACTTCCCGCGCACCCCTGTAATACACATACCTTGCTCGCACTGGGCCAATCGCGTGTGGAACTTCCCGCGCACCCCTGAAATACACGTACCCTGCTGTAATCGCGTGTGGAACTTCCCGCGCACCCCTGAAATACACGTACCCTGCTGAAATCGCGTGTGGAACTTCCCGCGCACCCCTGTAATACACATACCTTGCTCGCACTGGGCCAATCGCGTGTGGAACTTCCCGCGCACCCCTGAAATACACGTACCCTGCTGTAATCGCGTGTGGAACTTCCCGCGCACCCCTGAAATACACGTAACCTGCTGAAATCTCGTTTGGAAATTCCCGCGCACCCCTGAAATACACGTACCCTGCTCGCACTGGGCCAATCGCGTGTGGAACTTCCCGCGCACCCCTGAAATACACGTAACCTGCTGAAATCGCGTTTGGAAATTCCCGCGCACCCCTGAAATACACGTACCCTGCTCGCACTGGGCCAATCGCGTGTGGAACTTCCCGCGCACCCCTGAAATACACGTACCCTGCTGAAATCGCGTGTGGAACATCCCGCACACCCCTGTAATACACATACCTTGCTTGCACTGGGCCAATCGCGTGTGGAACTTCCCACGCACCCCTGAAATACACGTACCCTGCTGTAATCGCGTGTGGAACTTCCCACGCACCCCTGAAATACACGTAACCTGCTGAAATCGCGTTTGGAAATTCCCGCGCACCCCGGTATACACGCACACGTATTTTTTGTCAGCGGGTGTCCGTGTTTGTGGGTACCCCTTTGCACGTCATTTGTCCTGGAGGGCCACAGTATAGGACATTCATCATGGCAGTATATAGGTGCTATTTGTTGGAGCACCTTTTGGTGCACATTTCTTACAGCCGCAGAGACGCTACCGCCTGCTTTCTTGTGGCGGTCGTGTTTGTACCTGTGCGCTGGTTTGAGCGTGCGCTTTTTTGCCCTATTCTATTCCATGAATACGTGTTGTAGGCGAGCGTGTGGGCGTTCCGCGCACTTGTGCCCTGTACTTCCCCCGTGACGCCCACATTTTGGCAAGTTGTTCCCCATTCCGAGTGTTACGCCCGTGTTCCGCCTACTTTTGTTGCGTGCGCCGCGCTATGTGCGAATTTCGCTGTGGCCTGTGCGATTTTCGCTGTGACCTGGCGCACGCTGTTAGATGGCCTGTGCGCCAACGTGCGCCGCGCTCTTTTTTATCGCACATCCGCTGGTTTTCTCGCGCACGGACTTCCATGAATCGATGTGCGCTGCTTTTCGTGCGATTTTCGCACTTGCACTGCGATTTTCGCTATTCCACTGCGATTCGCACGTTTTTGGCCACTTGCGCCGCGCTAATTATTCCATGACTCGGCCTCTTAAACCATAAACATCATGTATAGAAATACAAAGTTTCTAGTATGTATTCCTTGTGTATTCCTTGTGGGAGTTAAGAGTTGTGCATGCCAGCTCCCTGTTCCCCAAAGGTAGGACCTGCTTAACTGGTGATGCCTGATACCTAGGAGCTGCTTTTAGCTCATGTGCATCAAATCATTTTGACCGCACATGTCTTAACAAACAGATTACGAATAGTATTGGTAATCATGTCTGTTCTATTCTGTGTGGTGCTTCTGTATGTCCAGGTAGGTCAGGGTGTTAAGTTATGTATCTGTTTTCTTCTGTTTCTGTACTTATCAGTGTTTCAAGAGTGGTTTACGCATGAACACTCTCTGTAATGGCATACTATGTATGCGTTTTCCACTTCCGTATGTTTTGGTGTGTTTTACAAGTGTTGTGGTCATGCTTGAATTATGAGATGCCCATGGCATACTGTGTCCGTTTTCTGCTTCTGTTTCTGAGTGTGTTTGTGTCTTTGTATTTTCTGCTTGTGTTTTAGTAAATTGTCTTTTTTGTGTGCTGTTCGTATGTGTTTGCAGATGTGTGTTCCATATTAATTTGTGTTTCCACATTTTTGGGGCATTCACCAGTACCACTTAAGGTGTAGGACAACAACACAAAAAGGAAGCTGTTGGAAACATACCGTAGTGGCAATAATATTGTTCTCTTACTATCCAGCACTTTCCCTACACATGTGTTTATATAATCATAACAGTCCCAGAAGATGATGAGATTTCTGTTTAATAGGAGAACATATTGTTGGTGCAAACAATGTTTTTTCCTCTCGGAAAATGCCACAGAACAGAAGCAAACAATTTTGATATATTGGTAGAAAAGGGGATTGTATAGGGGCCCCAGGCAAACACACATTTGTAAACACATCCTTTGTCACATTTAAATGTTTATCACATTTTAACAATCGTGGGGTGTATGTTTGGATGTGGACAGATTTTTTTCGAGACACGCGTTTACCCTGTAACCTTTGACCTTGTCCATGGATGTCCACCAGTATTGGGAAGCAACTAAGCTAAATAAGGACGTTTGATGGACTTTTTCATGTTAGGAAATAGGTGGGAAAATAGTTTTTTTCCCCTGTGTATCTAACAGACCCAAGAAAACACTCTAGACATATATCTTGAAAATGTCTACTTTAATTTCTAAGATTTCTGAGATACTAGTCTTTGCTCAGAACTAGTGCACCAGTAAATAATTTTTAAATCGTAATAGTTAAAATAGGAATATAAAAAAACAAAACTATGTTTCAGGACTGTGCAGTAGCCACTAAGTTAATCGCATACAGTAGACGCTATCAAAGTCAGTTAAAAATGATATACTGAGATACACATGCAGAAAGAAAGACAAACAGATACCTAGCTAGATAGATGGCTCAATAGAAAGATAAAGGCACAGATAACGCATAGGACTCACTCATTTACAACACCATCAAATGTGATTACTAAAACTCCGTGAAATCGACCAGATTTGCTGTGGAGGCCACAACACGTGTCTAGGGTTTGTGACACATTGAGGGTAGTCAGATAGAGTAATAACAAACCTCAGAAAAGTTGGATTTATGATATGATGTGGCATTTATAGCGCGCCTGTACACAAGTGTTTCTAAGGCGCGACAAGACAAGGAGGGGGAAACAGAGGGAGGACAAAAATAACGATCTTACTAGGCCTTGTGTCATTCAGATCGTGCAAGTGCAGGGAAGTGGAAGGGGAGACGTGCCGAGGGGGTGGGGTAGAAGTGCAGTTACCTCAATAAGTGCAGCCAGCGGGCTCATAAGTGCAGAGAGAAGGGACTGTAAGGTGGCAGATACAGACAATAAGTGCTGGGGGGAGTCCGGAGGCAGTGTGAGGGCAACTGAACATGCAGGAGCCTGGGCCTGAGTTCAGAGGGTAGCCAGGTGACCAGTGTGTGCAGCAGTCGAGACATCAGTAGGGGAGAGGAAGAGAGAAAGCGGAAGTGAAAAGGAAGGTCTTGAGTTGCTTCCGAAACCAGAGGTGGTTCTGCTCAAGTTTGAATGAGGCAGGGAGGCTGTTCCAGAGGGAGGACCCAGCCGAAGAGAGAGATCTGCCCCAACTCTCAGCTTGGAAAAGTGGCTGACCCTCAGAGAGTTGGTAGTGGATGAGCAGAGAGCTCGAGAAGGGAGATGTTTAGGAACAGAGAGTTGGAGGTAGTGTGGTCCCAGGCCCCAGAAAGCCTTGTGGATGATGTAAAGGGTCTTGAACTTGATCCTTGTCGCCACAGGGTTCCAGTGAAGAGATTTCAGAGCTGGAGTGATACAATTCCTGGGCTTGAGGCCAAGGACAAGTCTTGCACTCCTGTTCTGGATACGTTGTAGAGGTCGGAGAGTAGAGGCAGGTAGATTTAGAAAGAGGCTTTTGCAGTAGTCCAGCCTAGAGAGAACCAGAGCTCTGGAGACAGTGAGCTTCTGGGGGAAGTGAGGAAAGAAAGAATACCTCTGAGGGGGTGCAGTTGGTAGTGTGGCTTCTTAGAGACGTCCACGATGTGAGGAGAGAAGGAGAGAGTGGAGTTGAAGATGACACCAAGGTTCTTAGCCTCACAGGTAGAAGCAGGAAGAGGGCTCAGAGTGGGCGCCCAGAGAGAGAGAGGAAAGGAGGGAGCTGGTGTTCCGATGAGGAGGATCTCAGTCTTACTGGCATTAAGGCAGAGATCTTTGGCGGCACACCATTCCTGAATGTCGGTCAGGCAGTCTGGTATGAGAGAAGGGGAAGAGATGGCTGAGGGGAGCCTGAAAGAGAGCTGGGTGTCATCCACATAACACTGAAAGTTGGAGCAGAAAGTAGTGATGTGGTGGGCAAGAAGTGCCAGGTAATGGTTGAAACACCAGGGAAAAAGGTTAGACCCTTGGGGAACCCCACAAGTAGAGAGACAGATAGAAGAGAGGAAAGACCCCAATTGGACTTGAGAGGGTTGGTCAGTGAGAAAGGAGGTCAGCCAGGCCAGGGCCTGATCACTGACACCCAGGTTGTCACGGAGGCAATTGAACAGGATGGCATGATTGATCATATCAAAAGCAGAAGAAAGCTCGAGGAGAATGAGCACAAGGAAGGTTAGAGTCAAGGTTAGAGAGCAGGTCTTCACAGGTGTTCAGGAGAGCAGTGTCGGTGCTTCTGGCAGCACTGAAGCCAGACTGGTGGTTGTGGAGACAGATTAAGCTGGGAGATGGCCAGCTTTTCCCAGAGTTTGCCCAGGAAAGGAGTGCTGGAGATCAGGAGATAGTTAGCTGAAGAGGAAGGATCGGCAAAGGGCTTCTTTAGGAGGGGGTGCACAGGGGAGTGCTTAAAGCAGAGGGGAAGTTGCAGTGGCAAAGAAGTGTTTGCAGCAATCGGCCAACGCTGGAGCAAAGGTGCCAATGTGGTCCTTGATGGTTCTGGATGAGAACCTGCTTTGAAGAGACTTTCATAGATCCGACTTGTCAAGAAACGTTGTCTGGCATGAAAAAGGGAAAGGAGGAGGAGAGACGGCCACAGGCGGCCAGGAGTGGTGGAGGAGGAGCTAGAGGAAGAGAGGGTGGACTGGATGTCTTGAGTTTTAGTGATGAAATGATAAGCCAAGGGCATACAGAGGGCCTGGGCGGAAACAGGATAGGTATAGACTGCAGCAGGATTGACCAGCTCCTTGCAGATTTTAAAGAGTTCGGCAGAGTTGTTAGATGCGGCCGAGACACGCGCTTGGATATGGGATCCCTTCTTAGCAAGGACAGAGAGAGAGAGTCTGTATTACCATTGGAGCAGGCGGCAGGCCAGTTTGTCAGAGGGTGCGCCAGATTCCCTCTACTTCCTATCAGCCACCCTACACTTGCGTTTAATGGTGACAAGGTCCGAATCGTAACAAGAGTTGCACTTGGATTTGGGTTTGAAACGGATCCTCATGACATGGGCAAGGACATCAAGAGTGTTAGAGATAGAGAGTTGAAGGTTGGATAGGGCTGTGTCAGGGTGTGAGTCAGCCAAAGGTGCAGTAGTAGGAGAGAAAGTAGCAGCGAAAGCCTCAACTGACACACGCTTCATGGGTTGGATGACCAAGAATGTAGGTGGCAGTGCTGGAGAAGTCTTGGCCTGAGTGGGCAGAGAGGGAGAGGTGGGAGAAAAGGAGAAAGTGATCAATCCAGGAGAGAGTGGTGAGATGGTTGGAGAAGGGGAGGTCTGAGGAGATCAGAACATACAGGGTGTGCCCTGCAGATTGAGTTGGGCCAGAGGGAAAAATAGAGAGAGAGCGAGTCACAGAGGTTGCGAAAGAGTCCAGAAGAAGGGCAGGTAGCATCCAGGTGGATGTTCAGGTCTCTGAGGAGAAGCTGAGAGGTAGAGGCGAGGAGGGAAGAGGAGAGGTCAGCCCACTCAGAGAGGAAGGTGACGACCTGGATATTAAAAATATCAGAGACATAAAGTAAAAGGAAAGCACGTGAGAGCATCTCAAAGAGAACCCTTTTAAGTATAAGATTGTCAAAGAAATAAGTCCCAATAACAGTTGTGAGGAGCTAAAAGAGCTTCTGGAAAAAACCACAAGAGATTTTCAAAGGAGATCAATAAAAAACAGGTATTTCTAAAGAAAGACATTGTATATTGAGATACACCTTGAACAAGTTAAACCCTTAGAGAAAATCGGAGGAAAAAAGTCTGGAAGGGAACGACCAGATGACATAACACTATTTTGGCCTACTTTAGTTGTTCATATTAGAGGTGGGGTAAGGTAGAGTTAGGTTTGGACACAGGACATTTACTTTGGGCTTCCTGACAACAAACAAGCACCTTTAGTTCCTCTAGTTAGGCAGGGCAATCCCAATAGTGATAGGGAGAGATAAACATTTTCTTTAGAATTTAATTAAAAGAGAATTGAAATGTCCATAATGTGTCCGACTCCTTCTTCCGACCCAGCACAAATGGTGTCAGAGTGGGATGTCCACCAACTGATAGAAGTTGGGGACAGGTGCTATTCAAAAGGTTAACTCCCAGAGCCAAAACTCCTACTGTAGCCACTGAGCAGTCTGTAGGATTTGACTTGCAGAGTGTAGGAGACATTTTAGTTCCACCGAATGAGGGACAGTTGATACCCACGGGGCTCAGCAACACTGATGGAAAGATACACAGGCAGACATACTGTAACATTTTCAAAAACGACGTCAAATAAGTTTTTCATTTTCACTGAATTTTTGTCAATGGGCTGGCCTTCTAGCGCCACACTTTTCTTTGATCTCAGTCAAGATCAATCTCTGTGTATTCTTTGGATGAAAAATATCTGACATCACATTCTCTTGACTCTCAACTTCCATGACACTGTACCACTGAAAACATTTCTTTTCTCTATGACTTGAATCAATGACATCACCACTGATGCCGATCAATAGAAGTAGCTCAACTCTCAATACATTCATCTTCTGTGGTTTACTTTTCTTTGTCAGTGCACCTACACCTATGAACCAGAATGGGTGCTATAACACCCATTCTGGTTCATTTCTCTTTGTCAAAGCCTCTTACCCTGGTTCCTTGGAGTGCTTGAACCACAACTCTCAATAAGAGATATTTCTATGAATTGATCATCTAGTGACACCAAGCTAAACCAGCGACGAGGTTACCTAACCAAATTTCCAGATACAGCTTATTGAGACACTCTTTTGAGAATGAGGCTAAATCTACTAAGAACTAATGAGATAAACCAAATATGTGGAAAATCAAACTGTGGAACTTGTCGCTTTTGTCAGCCAACAGATGAGGTATAAACCATCAAACACCTGATGATTTATTGTATGGGGTGGAAAGAGAAAAGAGAGAAATACCTAACTCCGGTGATGAAGAACTAAAACACGTTAGACTCTGAAGATCGCTGGAAAATCATAATGAGCGGGGAAAAGACAGAAATGGTAATAGCCGCTGTATCAATGATGAGAACTATAATCCCGAAACTGGAAATAGAATTTGCACAGTCAGAAGGAACAACACTAATCAACCAATAACTAACGTTAGGAGTATGCAGAAGGACTTATGCATACGGGACATTGTATGTGAAAAATTATTTTTGATGTGGACATAGTAGCATCCTATTTTATTAGATCTGTTTTTGAAAAAATTGTTCATTTAATTAACTCATATAAAACAACAACAAAATAAATATATAAGAGATATTTCTTTGAATTGTTTGACTTGGTCAGTACCCCTGCACTTGATCTTTGGACTATTTGCACAACAATATCTATAAGGCAATTATTCTCTGGCTAACTTGGCTTTGTCATCACCTCTACATTGATATATGATATGATATGATGTATTTATAGCGCGCCTATAGACAAGTATTTCAAGGCGCGACGAGGCAAGGGAGGGGTACAATGGAGGACAAGACAACAATCTTACTAGGCCCAGTGACATTGGGATCGCACAAGTGCAAAGGAAAGGGAAAGGGGCAAGTGCAAGGGGTAGGGGAGGAATGGAAAGTGCTGAACACGGGATCAAAACAACAAGTGGTGCAGCCAGCAGGTAGCAATTGCAAGAGTTAAGCACAGACAACGGGTGTCTAATAAGTGCACGTAAGGGGACTGTAGGGTTGCAGATACAGTCCCATGTGCAAGGGTTGCCAGGAGGCAGTGCAGGTATGCAGCCGGGTGGGCAGGGACCTGCGCCCGAATTCACAGGGTAGCCAGGTGCCCAGTTTCAATAGCAGACAGAGATCAGCAGGAGAGACGAAGAGAGAAGGCAGAAGCAAAGAGTCTTGAGGAGCTTCCGGAACAGAAGATGGTTCTCCTCAAGTTTCAGGGAGGCAGGGAGGCTGTTCCAGAGGGAACCTTGGGAATGTTTGCACCACAAGTGTCACAAAACAAATCTTCTCTGGATTACTTGATTTTTTCAGTGACACAACAGTAGATATCTGGTGTGAGTGAACCACAATTCCCACAATGCATTTCTTCTTCAGCTTCTCTGCATGTATGCTCCGAGTATTTCTCACCAGGATCTCTATTTCCTTCTTGCCTCAAGTCGCACTGCCTTAACGTCTCTCCCAATTCTATTGACCCCTTTAGCCTCTCCTTCGGTCACTCAAGTACTCAAGGCTTTCTCTGTCAATTACCTGGAGGAATTCAGGGATCAGCTTCTATATCTCTAGCTCACATCTCTGCACTTGGTTATATCATAAGCTTGTTCTTGAGCCTCTGCTCGCTTCTCAGCTGTTCTGGATTTGGATACCATTGCTGAAACTTACTGAGGGCTGGGTATCCTTGTGAGACTTTGCAGCCTCTTTTAGATCAACCCATAGTCATCCTTCCTTGGTTCTCATCTTAAAGCAAAGGACTGCCACATAGCAACCAGTTATGGGGTCGCTTTAAGGGACAAATCCCCGATATCAAGGTATCCTGAAATGGAGACCATATGGAATAAGGGAAATCAGGATCTCGTCAATCCCAAAGCACAGGACTTTAGCTTGTTCAGCAGCTGGGGACTCTGAAGTCACTGCTCCTTTATGTCACGCCTCTTCGAAGGCGTTGGTCTTTGTGGCATCGATGGTCCCGGGGACAACGAGTTTCGGCCATTTTTACTTTCAAGATGGCTGCCACAACTAATGATGTGGGTGTAGACAATACACGACTCAGTATCCAGGAAGTGCCGTCCTCCTACTCGAGAGAAGGTTTATCAGTTCCTATGAACAACGCACGGGTGCGTTGCTACTCCTTTCTAACAACGCTACGTGAGTTAGTATCTAGGATCCTTCTAATACGTTTTACATGCTACTGAACTTTACTATTTCTAAAACTGTCCTTCGTCTTTCCCGACTTTAGTGCCTACCATACCACGCCTTCCTTTCCCGACTTCAAGGGCTCCAACGCTTGCACACTCCAGACCGCTCACCGGTTCCTTTCCGGACCTCGGTAAGCTACAATCAGGGGTCTCCGAGATCAGTTACAGTGACTTACTGATCCTCCCACCTTCGGATCGTAATCCGTACTTAACATTCTTCTCCCATTCTTACATATCCAGGCATACACAATACGGTTTACGCACCCGCTCGTTCCAAACACAACACTGCGGAAATACCTTCAAGCTCCGCCCTTACCTCATTCCAGGTAAAGATCCCTCCTTGATCCAAGCCCGACTCATTTCAGTCTTCTTCCTAGTGCTAATCTCACTATATCATTGCTACCCTAGGGGTCTCTCAGAAGTCTCCGGGTTTCAACTTGACACGCCTCCTTCTCCTTCATAAGGGTAATCTGAATAAAGACCTCTGTACAATATCCATCTCTCACTTACCTGTAGAATACTTACCATCTTCTTTCTCTTTCAAGACCGCCTTTCACCAGACTTCACCTGAACCTTCACTGCATTGAAGACAGCTATCCCGCAGCCGTCGACACAGGGTTTTCTTCCCCAGAGGGTTTCCCTGAGATCTCTTCTCCTCTCTAGTTTTCTAGTAGTGAGAAGGGGTATCGGGGAGGCGTTCATATTCATCCCCCCTGTTGGAAGCACGCATATTCATCCTCCTGTTGGAAGGTGTCATCCACAAGGAGAGGAAAGAAAGTATCGGTGAGTCTTTGGGATAACCTGCCAGTATTCTAAGTGGTATTATTCCCGTGAATTATTACAGTTAGCAACGCCCAGAACTTTCCTGATTCAGAGCAGGAATTCTGAGCAGGTTATCTCAGGGTTTCATTGCTACATCGTACAGAAGTTTATGGACCCGGCCCAACGACAGCAGTTGGTTACAGCGGTACAAGCACTAACTGCTGAAGTGCAGGCTTTAAAACAGGAGAATGCATTTCTCCGGCAACAGGTGGGAAGAGTCCCTAGTTGTTCTGAGTTACCTCCAGGCCCAATTCCGGGGGGATTTGTACGATGGTAATCCACATAAACTTAAGGCCTTTATCGAAGCCTGCACTGTTCAATTTTCATTAATTTAAGAGGTCCTGCTTTAGCCTGGGCTACACCACTCGTTACCACTAACAACGCTTTATTAGATTCCTACCCCGCCTTTTTGAACAGCCTCAGAGCTATGTTCAGACGCCAGGAAATCACAGTCTCCGCCCAAGAACAGTTGTTGGACTTTAAACAAGGATCACAAGATCTTCTGTCTTACATCACCACTTTTAAGCAGTTAGCAGCTGGAACTTCATGGCCGATGATGCACTGATCACTTTATTTCGTAGGGGATTGAACGAGGAATTAAAGGATGAGGTGTCCCGAGTTCCTAGACCTCCCAATTTGGCAGAATTGATTACAATGATAATGCAGATGGACTACCGATTGAAAGAAAGACTAAAGGAACGACGTCGAGGTCGTCTTGTGAGACAGCCTGTTACTTATTCTCCTAGTGCAGGGAGAACACAGGCGGAAGAACCTATGCAAATAGGAACTACAAGAGGCCGACTTACCCCGGAAGAGCGTAATAGACGTCGGGTGAAGGGGTTGTGTATGTACTGCGGTTCTAAAGACCACACAGTTCAAGATTGCCCTATCACCCCTGTCAAGAGACAGGGAAACGCCACTTCCCAACCGCAAGGGGAACCGCGGCTAGGGAGTCAGTAACAGGTTCCTCAACAGCAACATTGCCATCACAAGTAACAGACATTCCCGATCTCACTATGCTGGCTTTACAAGTCAAAATTGAATGGGGTGCTTCAGACTCCATTCTGGTCACGGTCTTAATAGATTGTGGGGCCGCCGGAAATTTCATAGATACCTTCTGGAAGACAACTCATAAAATAACGTGTTCAGTCAAATCCTTGGCAATACCCGTAGAATCTGTGGATGGTAGTCCACTAGTTTCAGGTCCCATCAAGGAACAAACTATACCAATTCAGATGAATATTTCCTCCTATCAAGAAACCATTGTATTTGATGTCATCCGTACTGCACACTACCCTGTGATTTTAGGATTGCCTTGGCTTCGAGCCCATAATCCTTACATCAATTGGAAGGCTGGCACTGTCTTTCTAGGGTCAGAACACTGTTTGGCGCACTGTCTCTCGGATGGGGCTTTGGGGTTTCGTCCTACGATCTCAGTATTAGAAAAGACTTGTTCCACCTCCTATGTTGAACAATATTCAAGAATTACCCAACGAATACAGGGAATTTCAGGCAGTATTTTCTGACTCAGAATATGCAGAATTACCCCCGCATCGTAGAGATGACTGTGCCTTAGAACTCGTTCCAGATACACCGATTCCTTTCGGTCGCATGTATGCTCTATCCACCCGGGAACGAGAAATCCTTAAGGAATACCTCCAAAAGAACCTACGCAATAGACTAATTCAGGAATCCACCTCTCCAGCAGGGGCTTCCTTGTTCTTCATCCCCAAGAAGGATTCTACGGAACTCAGGCCGTGTATTGATTTTAGGGGTTTGAATAAGATCACGACCACTGATCGATATCCTATGCCTCTCATACCGGATATTCTGGAGGTCATTAAGGGAGCTACAATCTTCACAAAACTAGACCTCCGCGGGGCCTACCATCTCATTCGTATACACGCTGGCGATGAGTGGAAGACGGCCTTTCGTACTCCCTTGGGACATTATGAATATAAAGTAATGCCATTCGGCCTGTCCAATGCCCCAGCTGTTTTCCAGCGTTTTATGGACCACATATTTTCAGATATCCTTCTTCACACAGTTATTGTCTACTTAGATGATATTCTGGTTTTCTCTAAATCACCATCTGAACACAGTCATCATGTAAAGGAAGTCCTACGGACACTGTTCAACAATCATCTTTATTGCAAATTGGACAAATGCGAGTTCCACATGAACCAGATGGCATATCTGGGATATATAATATCAGCGGAGGGGGTAGCCATGGACCCTAGGAAGGTATCAGCTATTACTGATTGGCCTATTCCACTGTGCATCAAAGATCTACAGAGATTCCTGGGGTTTGCAAACTTTTATAGACGTTTCATCCCCCATTATTCTGAAGAGATTCTTTCCATGACAGCCCTGCTTAAGAAAGATATACGATTTCATTGGTCGGAAGGGGCCCATCTAGCATTTGAGAGACTAAAGAAGCATTTCCTCACAGGACCCATCCTGATTACTCCGGACCAATCCAAAAGATTCATTGTCGAATCAGACGCATCCCATCAGGCTTTAGGGGCCGTTCTGCTTCAAGAGAACGATCAAGGGGTAGAATGCCCTGTAGCCTATCTTTCAAAGACACTTTCGTCTTCAGAGATAAATTATTCAGTGCTCGAAAAGGAATTACTGGCGATAAAGAGAGTGTTTGAAGAGTGGAGACACTTACTATTAGGGGCGAGACACCCGATTGAAGTTCAAACAGACCACAGTAATCTACGCATCTTACAATACTCACAGACCCGGAATAGCCGACAGGCACGTTGGGCACACTTCTTTTCTCCTTATGAAATTGTATTCACCTTTATCCCAGGAAGAGCAAATCTTAAGGCAGATGCATTGTCCAGGAAGGATTACAACCCCTCGACACCTTTGCGATCAGAGCCTCTTTTTCCTCGAGCAAGATTTGTACAGGTGGTTACTACCTTTCTTCAGAATGTGGTTGAATCGACCTCTCAATTCATCCAGTTGAATCCTAGGTGTTTGTCCACTTGGAAGCTGACATTGTCCCAAGGCTGTGCTTATAGAGATAAGAAGCTCTTTCTACCTTCTGAGGAACTAAGAAGAACGGTTCTACAACTATGCCACGACTCCCACTTAGCTGGTCACAGAGGTGTGACAAATACCAAGGAATTGATTCAGCGCAATTTCTGGTGGCCGGAAATGACTCGAGACATTATAGACTATGTTTCCGCTTGTGCCATATGTTTACAATCTAAACACCCTCGGTCTGCCCCCTCAGGTCTCCTATCTGCGATGCCTGTTCCTGACCGTCCTTGGCAAATGATTTCAACGGATTTTATAGTTGAACTACCGTTATCGGACGGTTGTACTGTAAACATGGTTACAGTAGATTACTTTACAAAATTGGCACATTTTGTTCCGCTTCCTCGGATTCCCACAGCAGCCCAGATGGCAAAGATTTTCCTTTCACGGATATTCTCTCTTCATGGGCTTCTAGAAATGATCGTCTCTGATCGTGGTTCACAATATACATCTCGATATTGGCAGCAAGTTTGCAAAAGTTTGAACATCTCCCGAGCGTTGAGTTCGGGTTTCCATCCACAAACGAATGGCCAGACAGAACGATTGAATCAGACTCTAGAGGGGTATTCACGTTGTTACATCTCTGCTTCGCAAGACAACTGGTGTTCTTTGTTACCCTTGGCAGAGTTCGCGTACAATAACTCTCGTCACTCCGCCTTGGGTTTCAGTCCTTTCTTTTGCTCATACGGCTATCATCCTACATGTTTCCCCATTGGTCCTGCATCCTCATCCAGGTTTCCAGATGTGAACAATCTCATCGATACTCTTCAGGCGGGACATCGAGCAGCTAAGACGTCTCTATTGGAAGCTCAGAGTCGAGTCAAACGCTTTGCAGATAGACACCGCACTCCTGCGCCAAGATTACTGCCGGGTGATTTAGTGTGGTTGGCTTCCCGATTTTTGCCTCGTCATCTGGTTCCTTCCAAATTGTCCCCTAGATATTTCGGTCCTTTTCCCATTTTGCAACGATTGGGATTGTCTGCTTACAGACTCAAGCTCCCTCCGTCTTGGTCCAGGATTCACCCTGTATTCCATGTGTCCCAACTGAAGAAAGATGTTATGGATCGCTTTTCCAGGGTAAGGATTGGTTCCCCCCCTCCTGTCATCACCCCGACGGGACCTGAATATGAAGTGGCTGGCTTCTGCGATTCTCGCCTTTTTCGGGGTCGTCTCCAGTTCTTGGTTGATTGGAAGGGGTATTCTCAGGCCGATCGCTCATGGGAATCTGCCTCAGCAGTTCATGCTCCGGCTCTGGTCCGCCATTTTTTTCATCACATCCGGATAAACCGGGTGGCCCAGGACGTTGGAGGGGGCATACTGTCACGCCTCTTCGAAGGCGTTGGTCTTTGTGGCATCGATGGTCCCGGGGACGATGAGTTTCGGCCATTTTTACTTTCAAGATGGCCGCCGCAACTAATGATGCAGGTCTAGACAATACACAACTCAGTATCCAGGAAGTGCCATCCTCCTACTCGAGAGAAGGTTTATCAGTTCCCGTGAACAACGCACGGGTGCGTTGCTACTCCTTTCTAACAACGCTACGTGAGTTCGTATCTAGGATCCTTCTAATACGTCTTACATGCTACTGAACTTTACTATATCTAAAACTGTCCTTCGTCTTTCCCGACTTTAGTGCCTACCATACCACGCCTCCCTTTCCCGACTTCAAGGACTCCAACGCTTGCACACTCCAGACCGCTCACCGGTTCCTTTCCGGACCTCAGTAAGCTACAATCAGGGGTCTCCGAGATCAGTTACAGTGACTTACTGATCCTCCCACCTTCAGATCGTAATCCGTACTTAATATCCTTCTCCCATTCTTACATATCCAGGCATACACAATACGGTTTACGCACATGCTTGTTCCAAACACAACACTGCGGAAATACCTTCAAGCTCCGCCCTTACCTCATTCCAGGTAAAGATCCCTCCTTAATCCAAGCCCGACTCATTTCAGTCTTCTTCCTAGTGCTAATCTCACTATTTCCATTCTACCCTAGGGGTCTCTCAGAAGTCTCTGGGTTTCAACTTGACACGCCTCCTACTCCTTCATAAGGGTAATCTGAATAAAGACCTCTGTACAATAGCTATCTCGCACTTACCTGTAGAATACTTACCATCTTCTTTCTCTTTCAAGACCGCCTTTCACCGGACTTCACCTGAACCTTCGCTGCATTGAAGGCAGCTATCCCGCAGCCGTCGACACAGGGTTTTCTACCCCAAAGGGTTTCCCTGAGATCTCTTCTCCTCTCTAGTTTTCTAGTGGTGAGAAGGGGTATCGGGGAGGCGTTCATATTCACCCCCCCTGTTGGAAGCACGCGTATTCATCCTCCTGTTGGAAGGTGTCATCCACAAGGAGAGGAAAGAAAGTATCGGTGAGTCTTTGGGATAACCTGCCAGTATTCTAATGGTATTTTTCCCGTGAATTATTACACTTTAAGGGAATAGAGGCAGCAGAACTAGCAGTGCCTGCATGCTTGGATACCCTAGTGTGGGTTCAGAAAACCTTTATTAATGTACAATGAGAAAAGGAGGCAACAAGTTAGTTTGGGCCACTCGACAGCCACCAAGACTATGACCGCCTAAGGCCTCAGCTCTCATACAGTTAAGAACCAATAGACTATGAGAGTCAACGCTGCAGTCAGGCTTAGGGAATGGCCATTAGATAGGACTACCCAAGAGGAGGGACAAGGCAGCCCAAAATCCCACATCAGGACTGCAAGCGATCTGGAGGGGCGGGATCCACCATGGAATCCCATACACCACCTGACAGAAAAGACAGATCTGATTTTCCTTACCCACGGTAAAGGCTAGAATACAGGGCCAGGATTTGTCAGGCAGAAAGAGGACCGTTCAACAACAGATATAAGCCAATCCCAAGTTCCACTCCCAGCCTCTAAGCCAGTCACAGGAACAGAGCCTGACAACAATTCTCCATCCTAGCTAATGCACCTGAAAGCCCCTTTCACCACAGAGAGGTTCGGATGTCCTGAACACAGCACTAAAGGAGTTCACAGCCCCATCCTGTCAGTGTGGGAGTTTGGAGTAGGAGCTGGAGAATGGAGACAGTGGCTGTTAAGGAGACGGTTGGTGGAGAGAACAGGGGGCCTGCAGGTGGAGCAGAGCCCAGGAAGCTATAGGAGGGATCCATAAAGCTGGGCCACCCTGGATCCTCTGGAGCAGAGACCCCAGAGACCAAACTGAGGAGCCAAGAGAACTGGAGCTGCTAGTAAGGAACGCAAGAACGTTGGCCAATGAAGAGAACACCAGTAAGTGGAGGGAAGGAGGTGCTCAGAGGAGATAAGACATTGCCCATAGAGAGGAAGGAGAGGACAGTATTACTAGTACCCAAAGGAATGAAGAATATGGGGAGAGTGGCAACAGTCCCCAAAGGGGTGAAAAGGAGAGAGCAGTATTAGTAGTAATCCAAGGAATGAAGAAGATGAAGATAGTGACAACAGTTCCCAAAGGGGTGAAGAAATGGAGGACATTACTAGGAGTGTCCAGAAGGGTGAAGAAGGTGAGGACAGTGTGAGTAGTCCTTACAGAAGGAGAGAGATTTGGAGAAGAGGGACATTGTTATGCTCCGGACGGTCAAGGCAATTCCGCTTTATGCGAGGTGGCGGTTGCCATTGAAACTCAGTCAATGCAGATCACGCGGAGACTGAAACTCTAAGTCTCCACGCTGCAATCTGTGTAGCCAATAGGTGATTCCGACCACTCCTGGTTAGAAACAGGCCGGAATAAGGACAGCTAAGAGACAACAGTGTGCTTCTCAATGAACTTCGGTTTTATGAGCAGCATGTCTGGAGCTTATATCATTTCCTGATTTCCTCGTTTCTTGGATGGACCACGTTGGCAGGAACCTGACATGAAGATTGGATTGGTGAGGTGCAGCGTTTTCCTCAATGGTTTTTGGCTTATTACTTTCTGACTTTCGAACGTGACCCCGTTTTTGAAGAAGTCTCTTTGACTCTCCCTTGTGGCGTTCTAAACTCGGAATCGTATATGTTGAATATATTTTTTTTTAAATGTTTTATTTGTTTTAATCAATAAGATTTTTACAAAACGCAGAATTTATGTCATTAGCTTGATGTCCAAGTGTCTCTGTTTCTGAGTCATACCTCTCGGAGTCGAGGTTGTTTAATTATCGACTTCCCAGTGCCAAGTTTCGAGGTTGAGTTTTTTCTCACTTAAAGTATATATAGTTTTAGATGACTCCTTTGATTGTTAGTAACCAGTGTATCTAGATATGTGAAACCGGTGTGACCTCATTGCAGAGTCTTGTTCTGTTTTTATCATACCATCAAGGGTCTGGATCATCTTGTGTGCCTGGTGTGGATGCTTACTTGTTCTTTACTTTCCCTGGAGTTTTAAGGGCACTACCCCTGCAAGGAGCCTAAGCAACTCTACTGTAGTTGCGCCCTCGCTCTGTTTGGCAGTAGGCCCCTCACCTTTGGACTGGTTGTGGTGGTCAAACCTGATATTTACCTGTCAGGCAGGTGGTCTGGTCTATGGACTCTTCTATAGGTAGTAAGTCCAACAACCATTGGGTCCTGGTGTACTTTGCAACAGTTGGAACTTCAGGTGAGTTATTTGGTGGGGAGGGACTTATGTCTCACTAATTAAAGTAGTTGTTTATACTGTCTATCCTGTTTACTTACTTTATCCTGTATTGCCTTTCTTTCCATAGCTTGGGAGTAGCATTTTCTTGGTGAACTATTCTGCCTTTTCGTCTAATGCCCATCTGAGGTGTTCATATTCATCTACAGCCGTGGCATTTGGAGGAAAGCCTACTGCCTTCCTGGAAGCCATCCAAGAAGCTAAACCTTATTAGACGAGTGGGCCATTGAAGATTGGGAAATAGTGTGAGTGGGAAGGGACGAGAAGGAGTAGATGGGTGTAAAAAGCGATGCCAAAAAGGGACGAACTGAGAGAAGCCAGGAGGTGACAGGAGGACGCCTGAGAAACAGACTGGCTTAAAGAAATTGAGGAGAGTAGAAGGGAGGCTTGCTCACTGGGAATGCAGGTTGGAAGAGCTAGCCAACCAGAAAGGGGCAGGGTAGTTGGCAACCCTTGTCACCTCCTGGTCTTGCCAGGCTTCAATCTAGGCCTGAGGGATGTACCATGTTCTCTGCCCAAGGCTTTGGCTGCCACTCCACAGAGTAACAGGGACCTCACAGAGGCCTACGTGACTGAGGAGCAACTGGGGAACCCCAGTGAGGTAGTGAGCGGATATAAGGTTGGGAAGGCCAAAACTGTTCTAAGGAAATGGAAAACAAATGGGAAGATGTCCTTTGTAAACATTGTTGCTGAAGACTGTCCAAATCCCGGAAGAAAGCAAGTCCCATATACTATGAAAAAAAAGGCTTCTGCTGTGGAGTTTTGCACAGGTTGAATTGTCCGCACGGGGAAAGGATCCTCAGAACATTATGAGGCAGGAGAGAAGCCTTTTTAAACTTTTAAGTTTCCCTCCACTGCTATTTAGTTAGTTACTGGATTGATCCCGCCACTTCCCTCTACACTCTATGCGTACCCTGTTTATTACTGCTCCCTCTGACTGCAGAAGTTCCCAAACAAAGCACTTACAATCTAAGTTACTGAGATTTTATGATCCTTTCATCCCTGTCACAGACAGGACAGCATATATAATATGCACAGAATATGCATAGGCAGAGACAGTATGCAATATGCACATACAACATGCTCAGAATTCACGTAAGCATGCAGGCGCCATGTAAGGTATGTAAAGCCAACATGTAAGTGACCATCAAAACATTGCAAAATGTACATGCACACAAACAATAAACACACAAAACACTCAGCATATATACATAGGTAATAATGGAACAATACTCTTGGAATATTCACAGAAACTCAAACAACTCCCTCTCAGGAAAACAAACACAAACACACATAGTCAAATGTCAAATATACGAAAGTAAAAGAAAGAGGAAACTAGTGGATTTAAAAAAATGATGGTTTAATTTAACAAATAAAAGTCTACACACTTTGGGAATTCCAACGTTAAGGAACAAACACTTAGTCCAAACATTAATAAAATCCAAACAAAGCCCACCTCACTCTAAATTAACCTTAGCTCACACTAAGGCACTTCTTTACGGCACTCACTTTAACTTTTAGGTAGTTTACATCAATGCTATAGGTTAAGTGAGTCGTGTGAAGTAGTGGGAGTCAAGTTAATGTGTCATTGGATTGAATGTGTTTGCATTACATCTGTAGAGTCTATGGGCCTCATTACACATTGTGCGGTAAAAACCTCAAAATACCGGCATGGCGCTATCAACGTGTCTGCCCTCGCAAGAGGGCGCTAATAGCGTACCATTACGAGTACGCGGACACGAGCATAGCGCCATGCCGGTAAACCCCCTACCGCCATGGCGGTAAAGACCCAAAAAAGTCACTTACCGCCCTCAACGAAAGTGCAGATTGCACCTCCGCCCTCCTGCTGCATGCAAATAGCGGTCACCGCAATTAGCGATGACCGTTAAATTGCGGGACCGGAAATAGCGTCATCGCACAGGAACGGGAAAGAGCACGGCGGCCATCTTCAAAAACACAATCCATTGCCATCCTCTGCCCCCTGGACCTGTTTGGAGTCGTTAGCAGTTGAAAATCATCCGGGACACCTTCAACATGCCCAAGGCATTCAAAAAAAGCACTGACAGGCAGCGCAAAGAAAGATTTACAGCAGAGGAGTTGAACATGCTGACCCAGACCCTGGCTGACAATGCTGAGGTTGTTTTTGCCAATGACATGCGGCGGCCGACACTACTTAAAAAAAAAAAAGCCATCTGGGAAGAAGTTGCGGTCAAAGTCAGTGCAGTGGGCACCAGCACCCGCACTGTGCCTGAGTGCAGGAAAAGGTGGGACGACCTCAGACAGCGGCTGAGGGGCATCCTTGCCGAAAACCACCGAATAGCCAGTGCAGGTGGAGCTGGTTCACCCATCAGACTAAAAGAATGGGAGGAGACCTGTGGAAACCTAATTGCTGTGGAATCCATTGAGGGAGTAGGCACCATGGAGCTAGGCGTGGGTACCACTTTGGATGGAGGTGAGTGTACACATGACAGGATGCTATGTGAATGTACTGTTCCCCCCATATGTGAGCACAGAATCCTCTCATGCATGGACACACATCCACACATGCATCCATCCCTCACCATGTCAGTGTCAGACCCAAAAACAAACACATCCACACATCACCAGAGACAAGTTCCAAACACAACCATGCATGGATGAGGCACTGAACTGGCACATCACCTGCATCCACAACTACTAAGTCCGAATGGCCACAACTGCATCATTGATGTATTCTGCTTTAAGTATATTGAAACGCAACCAATGCCATCCCCCTTCTTGTCACTGACAGGCTCACATACAGATGGTGAGGATGCCGCAAATGCATCCCAGGCACCAGCTACGAGTAAGAGGCCAAGGGCACAGGACTCGGAGGACACCCCCACAACATCAAGGGGCAAGGGGGGAAGGTCAGGGAAGGTCACACCTGATGAGTGTGAAACATAGTAGGAGTGCCACTGCCAGGGCAGAAGTAGCTGCACCACAAACTGCAGCCCCACCACCGGAGGTGAACCCACAGCCACCAATACCAGCCACTGAGAGCCCACCATCAGCTGCGGCAAGCTCCGCTGGAGAGGCAGCCGCCACTGCCCCCCTATCTGATCCTGAGGACACTATAGTTGGCCCAATGGAGATGCACACCCCAAGTCCCCATAGAGCCCCAGAGCCAGCACCATTCCAGACACCTGGGTCTGATGTTACTGTTGAGGACAACATTCAAGCCATAATGTCCCCCATGGTGGCTTCACCTGCTGCAATGGATGCATCTGAGGGCACAGCATCCAGTACACCATCACCCAGCACTGCCCTCCATCTGCCCACCATCCTGCAGCGTCAACAGGAACTGACTGTGCTGGTTGGCCAGCATGTTGAGGAGGCTGCCCATCTCAGGGAGGATATTGTGGAGACGGCAAGGCACTCCACTGAGAGGATGGACGCCTGTACTGGCAGGCTGTGTGACGAGATATCCAGGCTCAGGGAGGTCCTTACTCGCATAGCCGACACAATGGACCGTCACTTCTCACAACCAGGACAGTCTGCCCCATCGTCATCTGCCGGCTCAACACAGACAAGCCCCCTCCGCCGCTCAACACGCACCACCAGGCGCATGTCTGGCCATCCTCCAAATGCTGCTACAGACAATGGCCAATAGGGGGTTAATGGTGATTCCTCTGCGTGCATGGGCCAACGCAAACATGGCAGACACATGAGGAACTGTTGTGGGGGGTGGGGGGGGAGGGTGTCATGGGTCTGTTGTGGGGGGTGGGGGAAGGGTGTTATGGGTCTGCTGTGGGGGTGGGGGGAAGGGTGTTATGGGTCTGTTGTGGGGTGTGGGGGGGGAAGGGTGTTATGGGTCTGTTGTGGGGGAAGGATGGTGGGATGTTTGGGGACATGCACTTTTTTATCTTTCCGTTACTTAATACACTGGTGTCTAATCAAAACACAGGCTTGGACATCTTCATTGTGTTTGTGTACTTTATTGGAGACAGTGTTCATTGCGTACTTCTAAACATACACCAGTGCATCACTACCCATGTCCATGTGACAGTACCAAAACATGTCCCTCAGAATATTTGGTTGATCAGATGCTGTCTCACAGCACGTCCCTCCTGGCCATCCCCTCTTGCATGTCCTGCATCCCCTTCGCCTCCGTCCTCATCAGCTTCATCATCCTCATCAGGTGCTTCTATTTCAACGTCAGGGGGCAGTGGCACATTCCGTCTGATACACATATTGTGCAGCATGACACATGCTATGGTGATCTTGGGCACTTTCTCATGGCCATACAGGAGAGCGACACCAGACCTGCTAATGCACCTTAACCGTGATTTCAAAAGGCCAAAAGTATGTTCAATCACGATGCGGGTACGGGTATGTGCACGATTGTATTCCTCTTCGTGCCTGTTCTGTGGGTTCCGTACAGGTGTGAGGAGCCAGCTCTTCAGGGGATAGCCCGCATCACCTGTATGGGGGAACAAATGGGGTCCTGTTACTGTTCACCTGCAGAGCAGCCTGTTCATATCACACAAATTGACATTGCATAGTGATTCCAGTACACAGTCAATGGCATACGTGCAGATGGTCCGTGTGACAGCAATGTGCAAGAGTGAGCTCGACCCTGCAAGTAGACATGCCCCATTACTGTCTACAACAGTAATTGACATGTCCTGGGTGAGGCGAGGTCTTAGGTGTCCCTGGGCCCAGGCAGATTTTGTTCCTCACTGTTGTTGTAATGCCATTCCAACATAGATGTTGCCATGCAGTGAGGCATCACTTCAGTGGTGGTAAAGGTGCGTGGTGAAATGCAATGTGTATGGCTAGGGCTGATCCTTTTGCATGCATCATACGGCACATTGCATTATTGATGTTGTGCTGGACTGATTCCGGATGACTATCTTCATGGCACGTATGGAATCTGGCCATTTTGTGGCGTCCAATGTTGTGCAATCTGTATGTGAATGGATGTTTGATGCTACTAGACCTGGAATTTCTGGTGTGTAGTGTAGCTCATACTTGCATGTCGGTTCATCTCTAGTATGTTGCGGCCTTCCCAGATGGACATTGTCGTACATCTTTACGTGTATTTCCCAGACAGATGACAAGCTACACCCAGTTGGAGTATGTATCTCTCCCCCCCCAATCACACCCAGTTGGAGTATGTATCTCTCCCCCCCCATCACACCCAATTGGAGTATGTTTCTCTCCCCCCCAATCGCACCCAGTTGGAGTATGTTTCTCTCCCCCCCAATCACACCCAGTTGGAGTATGTATCTCCCCCCCCAATCACACCCAGTTGGAGTATGTTTCTCTGCCCCCCCCCCAATCACACTGCCATGTGCTTACCCTGCTACTCACCAAGTAGCCACAAACATTGTGCGGTTTGTCGTCCCATGTAGCATGGGATAGTTGAGTTCCGCAGGACCATGGAGTCATGGGTTGATCCGGGAAATCAGGCACGGCAATGTGTGATTATCTTGTTGGCGTCACATACCATTTGGACATTGATGGAATGGAATTGCTTCCTGTTTCGGTAGACCACTTCATTGTGATGTGGGACCACCAATTCCACATGTGTACAGTCGATGACCCCGATGCAACTTGGGATGCCTGCCAGTGAATGGAATCCAACTTTGGTGTTTGCAATCTCCTGGGCAGTCCGTGGCATGGATATGTGTTCAGGTGCATGCTTCAGGAGGGCATCAAGTACCTGATTCAGCGTGCCTGAGAATACTGGTTGGGAGATGCCATGCATCTGGGCCACTGTATGCTGGTAGGTGCCTGTGGCCAGGAAGTGGAGCACAGTCACCACCTTGCGTAGAGGGGGGATGGCAGTTCTGATGTCTATGAGGCTCACAATGTCGTTGTGTATCATGTCCACGATGCTGGTGATGGTATCCCGGTACAGACGGTACAAGGTGTGTATCTGCTCAGGGGTTAGGTTAAATGGACTGGCTCTGATCCTGGGGATCGGTGGGTGCCTCTGTGGTATGATTAGGTGCCGTGGTGGTGCTTGCTGTGCCTGTCTTGCCCTCCTCCTCCTCCTACTGCGTCTTCTTTGTGCTGCCTGTTGTTGTTGCAGCTGCGCTGCAATCATGTCCTCCAGCCCATGTAATTCTGCTAGTATTGGAACCATCTTGGTGTTGGAAGGGGTGTGTGAAGGGGTGTGGTGTGCTCCTTTTGAGCTGCCACAGTCTCCATTGCCTCCACCTGTGCTGATTGTGTCCACCTGTGGCAGGTAGGAACACTGCTCAGTTCTCTTAACGCGTGGTTCGCGATGCCGGTATTTGCGCCATGGCGGTAAGTGGTTTGGGGGGCTTTAACATGCTGCTATTGGCGTGTCCGCTCAACTTGTGATGCTGTACTAATAGCGGCATGACGTAATTTACGGGATGGTGGGTCCCGCGCACGCGGACTGCCCGCTATTAGTGGCACCGTACTTAGCGGTGCCGCTAATAGCGGTGTGTCGGGTCGTGATTCGCATGGGGATTTAAAGTTACCGGTATTTCATTACCGGTAAGGAACAAGTTACTTACCTGTAACTGTTGTTCTCCAGCATGGGTCTGGCATGGATTCACATGCTCATGAATATTCCCCGTCGTTAGGCTGGGAATCCTTGGTAAAGAAAAATCAGTATCAGTTTCGTTTCTGATCTGTCTTTCATAGTAGTAACCAATCACTGATCTCTGCGTCATACTGACCACAGCCAATGACTGCCATCTCCCTAAGCCCCGCCTCTGGCAGCCATCTTCAGATTTGGTAGCACGTGAAGTGGCAGTATGACCAAGTGAAGAGCCGCAGAGGGGTAGGCGGGAGGGTTCGCATGTGAATCCATGCCAGACCCATGCTGGAGAACAACAGTTACAGGTAAGTAACTTGTTCCTTCTCCAGCATGGGGTCTGGCATGGATTCACATGCTCATGAATAAAAGAATACACAGCAGTACACACATGCACAACCACGGGAGGTAGCAACAGACTCAACATTAAGCAATACCACAACTCAACATTAAGCATCTCTTACCTTCTCACCAGGCTCACCGTAGGCGAACAGGTTGCGCAGCACTGCTTGGCCGACTCTGGACTCCTCCCTGGAATCCCGGTCGACGCGGTAGAATTTCATGAAGGTGTGCGTCGACCTCCACGTAGCAGCCCTGCAGATGTCCAGCAGGGGCACACCAGATAGGAACGCCGTGGTAGCTGCGATCGCTCTGGTGGAATGGGCTCTCGGACGGCCAGGCAGCGGTCGGTTTGCCAACCGATGACAGTACATGATACAGCCGGAGTGCCATCTGGAAATGGAAGCCTTAGAGAGAGCCTTCCCCTGATTGACAGGTCCAAAGTTCACAAAAAGTTGTGACGTCTTCCGAAAACTCTTCGTGCGGTCCACGTAGAACTTCAGCGCTCTAGCCACATCCAGCGAGTGCAAAGTCCTTTCAGCCGGCGACTGGAAGAAAACAGACAACACCAAGGGTTCGTTGAGGTGGAAGTCCGACGGCACCTTGGGCATGAAGGAGGGGTGCGTCCTGAGCACTACCCTCGTGTCGTGAAAAGTCAAGTACGGGGGCTTGCAGGAAAGTGCCTGGATCTCTCCCACCCGTCGTGCGGAGGTGATGGCCACAAGAAACGCTGTTTTCCATGACAAGAACTTCAACGGAGCTGAGTGCAGAGGCTCGAACGGAGGTTCCATGAGCTTGGTCAGCACCACGTTGAGCTCCCACGCCGGAGCCTTCACCGGCGGGAACGATCTGAACAGTCCCTTTATTAATTCTTTCACCAGACGATGAGACCACAAAGACGTCCGTCCCGTGGTTCTGGTGTATCAGGAGATCGCAGCAAGATGAATCTTGATGGAAGCGTGCGCCAGTCTAGCCTTGGCCAGCGTCAGTAGGTACGGCAGTACTTGAGGAGCCGTAATCCGTAGAGGGTTAATCTTCTGTGCGTGGCACCAGACAGAGAACCTCTTCCATTTGTGTCCGTAGCATTTAAGAGTTGAGGACGCCCTGGCCTTTGCAAGAACCTCTCAGCAGTCGGCCGGTATGTCGTAACCTCCAAACTCTAACGCTGCAGGAGCCAGGCCTGCAGGTTCAGCGACTTCGGGTCGTGATGGAGGATGGCGCCTCCTTCCCTGGAGAGAAGATCCGCGTCCACTGGCAGCTTGATTGACGGGGACGCTGACAAGTCCAGAAGGTCCGGGAACCATATCTGCCTCGGCTACGCAGGTGCGACGAGGATCATCCTGCACCGTGACCTCTTGAGCTGGTTGATGAGCCGGATCAGCAACGGCAATGGAGGGAACGCGTATAGGAACAGGCTCTCCCAGGGGAACGAGAAAGCATCGCCCATGCTCCTCGGCTGGGGAAACCTGCTGGCAAACCTCCGGCACTTGGGAGTTCGTCGCCGTCGCAAACAGATCGATCTGGGGTGTGCCCCACCGTCGGAAGAGGCGGTCCACTACATCCTGTCATAGTTCCCACTCGTGGCACGAGCGCAGCTCTCTGCTGAGCGAGTCGGCGATGGTGTTTTTTATTCCTGCCAGATGAAACGGCACCAAAAACATCCCTTGGGTGACGGCCCAATGCCACAGATCCTGCGCCTCCTTGGACAGGGCTGGGGATCTGGTACCGCCCTGCTTCCTGATGTAGAACATGGTGGTGGTGTTGTCGATGAAGATCCTCACCACCTTGCCCTTGAGGGACGGAAGAAAGGACCTGAGGGCCCAAAACACTGCACGGAGCTCCAGGACGTTGATATGGAGGGACTTCTCCGTCGGCAGCCAAAGGCCCCTCGCGTGCAGATTTTCGGTGTGCGCTCCCCACCCTTCCAGGGAAGCATCCGTGGTCACTGTCTTCTGGTGGCCCGGGGTCTGGAAGTCCATGCCCGCCGTCAGATGCGTGTGGGTGCCCCACCACCGGATCGATCGTCGGAAGCTCTCGTCGAGTGTGATCCTGTCCTCGAAGCTGCCCGTCGTCTGGATCCAGCGAGCGTCCAGGAACTCCTGTAACGGGCACATCCGAAGCCTGCACAGGCGGATGAGATAAATGCAAGAAGACATCATTCCGAGGAGGGATTTGATGGACCTCACCCTGGCCGCGTCCGCAACCAGCATCCGCTGCACCTTGCCCAAGATGGCCCTCGTCTATTCCTCCGACGGAGAGGCCAGAAGCACCACTGTGTCGAGTTTCGCTCCCAGAAACAGTGCGTCTTGCGCGGGCACCAGGTGGGACTTGGCGTAGTTCATGGAGAATCCCAGGTCCATGAGTAGTTGGACGGTCCTCGCCGTGTGCTCCGCGGCGAGCTCCTTTGTCTTTGCTCGGATGAGCCAGTCGACCAGGTAGGGGTAGACGTGGATCCCCTCCAGGCGCAGCCACGCGCGACACCAGTGCGAGGCACTTGGTGAACACCCTGGGTGCCGACCTCAATCCCAAGGGAAGGGCTCTGAACTGGTAGTGACGCCCTTGGACCACGAATCTGAGAAACTTTCGGTGTCCCTTTAGGATGGGGATATGGAAGTAAGCATCCTCCAAATCCGACGACGACAGGAAATCGCCCTCCTCCAGTTGACCCAGGACGTGCTGGAGGGTGACCATCCGGAACTTCTGTGCCTTGATGAATTTGTTCAGTCGTCGTAGGTCCAGGATGGGACGCCATCCTCCTGTCTTCTTCTTCACGAGGAAGTATCTTGAGTAAACTCCGGAGCCCGAAGCCTCTTTGGGACGAGCTCGATGGCGCCTTTCTTGAGCATCGCCTTTACCTCCAAGAGAAGTTGAGGGACGTGATGTTCCTTCCTGGCCACGGGGGGGACGCGCGGGCACTTCTTTAGAAACTCGAGCGTGTGACCCTGGGCCAGGGCGTCCAGCACCCAACGGTCAGTGGAGATGGACTCCCACACGCTGACGAAGTTCGCCAGCTGGCCTCCCACCGGGATGCTTCGGTGGGGGCCCGACCCCACGGCCGGTTCAGTCCTGCTTTGACGAGGCTTTGCCGCCTTGTCCTCCCTGGCGACGACGGCGGGGTCCGCCCGACTTGCCTCGTCCCCTGTAGGCTTCCTGTGACGACGAACGGGCCGCTTGACGGTAGGTGGAATATCCACCGCCGGAAACTTTGGAGGCACCCTGCTTGCCTCCGGCGCTCCGAAAGGGCGGCCGTCGTTGCTGGAGAACACCAAGAGCCCGGGCCGTCTCCGTGTCCGTCTTGATGGCTTGTAGGGAATCGTCCACTGTTTTCCCAAACAGGTTGCTCCCGTCGAATGGCATGTCCAAAACTCTGGTCTGCACGTCCTGCCGGAAGTCCGTTGCCTTGAGCCATCCACGCCGTCTAAGGCACACGCCGTTGCCCAACTGGCGAAATCCAGTGTCAGCGATGTCCGTCGCTATCGTAATGGCGTGGTCCGACGCCACTTCTCCTTCCTGCAAGATCTCTAAGGCCTCCGCCCTCTTGTCGTCCGGTAGGAAGTCCAGCAGGGGGGCGATCTTGTACCACAACTCCCTGTCGTAGCGGGCTTTGATAGCCAAGGCGTTGGCAGCCTTAATCGTCGTCGCTGCCGATGAGATGACTCTGCGTCCCATCGTGTCCAGTTTCTTTCCCTCGCCGTCTGGGGGGGAGGTTGACGTAGAGGCCGAAGCCCCCCCGCTTTCTTCCTGGCCGCCGCGGAGACGACCGAGTCCGGGGTCGGCTGTGCCCGAAGGCACAAGGGGGCTGCGTCCAGGACCCGGTACTTCTTCTCGTACCGATCCCTTCTCGCAGGCGTTGTGGATGGGATGGGTTCTTGAGGAGGGCGAGACCCTCATCCCAGATATCGTCCAGTAGAGGTACAGCGAGGACCGTCTTCCTCTTGGTCTGCCGCCGTTGATAAAGGAAACCTTCCTTCTTCTTCTCTTCCGGGCAGAACTGGAAAAGCTTGGATGCCCTGGCGATCATGGCATGAAACGATCCAATCTCGTCGGGCGGGGAAGCCCGGGGAGGAGGTGACGACGGAAGATCCTCGTCGTAAACCTCGTCGTTTGTACCCGTCGCGGCCGTGTCCGTCCCCGTATCATCCCCACGGGTCGTGGACGGGGAGGAGGGCTGAGCAGGGCACGATGGTTGAAAAGGAGGTGGAGGATGAATCCTTCTTCTCTTAGGAGGAGGGCTCCCAGAAGGGCCTGGCTCCGGGTCCCCCGTCAGGAGCGGTTCCTCCGTTGGTGGTAACAGCAATCTCGTCCTTATCTCCGAGCATAAGGACTGTATAGCCAACAAAATGGCCGCCAAGTTGTCTTGCGGCACTGGTTGAGGGGATTCCGACGGGCGGTCAGGAGCCTTGTCGGCACCCTCGACGTTCTCGTCATCTCCTACGTCGGGGTCCCTCCCAACGGGCTGGTCTTCTTCCACGCCAATGCCGTGGCTTAACACTTCGATCAGCTCCTCTTCAGAGGTTGAGGCCGAATCCACGACGACCTCCTGCCCCCCCTTTTTCTTCTCCGTCGGAGGTTTCATGGGGGTCCTGCCGATGGGCTTGAAAGAGGACTCCGTCCGCGGTGGCAGGGAGACTCTGGGCCCCGAAGTCGCCTCCACTGGTGTAGCCTCCACAGGCTGAGCCAGGGCCGCCGCGACTGTCTCAATAGAGGCCTGGGCAGGGTGGATCAAGGCTTTCACCACCTTAGGTGCGCTCACCGCCTTCTCCTTGGGGGGAGGGTCACCGCCTCGCTCCCCCCTCCGATGGGGCCTTCGGGCTTGACCGGGGTCTCTCCAGGAGCTTCGCCGGGTGCTCGGCCTTCCTCTTACTCGAGCCAGAGCGTTGGCTCGTGGTTGATGGCGCCAGGGAGGATGCGCCTTGCCTGGCAACCGTAGAGCCCGACCGTTCGGCGCTCCCGGTGCCAGCGGACTCGCGGTGCTTGGCCTTCTGTTGGGCCCCCGTCGCCGGGGCGCCCTCAAAGGTCTTAGAAGACCGCTCGGACTTCTTCTTTTTCTCGCCTGACGGGCTCTTCCCTTCCAGCCAGTTGGCGAGACGCAGATGGCGGTCCTTCATGGTCCGCTCCGACATATTGCCGCAAAACGCACAGTCCTTCTCCACGTGGGTCTTGTCCTCATGCAGGCAGTAGAGGCAAAGGGAGTGTTCGTCCTCCTTAAAGACATTCTGAAGCTGGCATCCAGGGCAGACCCTGAACAGCTTTCCGGGCGTCGAGCTTCCCTTCTCCTGGGCCATGTCCGAGATGGGCCTGAGAAACTTCTGGAGTCCTCCAAAAGCGTGGCTCGACGGAATCTTCACCCTTGAGGGGCGTAGAGGAATCCAACACGGGTCCCCGTTGATCGGATAAAGAAACGGTGGAGCTTGAGGCTCTTCTGACCGAAAAAAGAGAATTTTCCTATGAAAAAGCGCGAAAACGCACTACAGCTCGAGAGCAATAGCACGAGGATCCCAACACATGAACGTGCGGTAAAAATCTGAAGATGGCTGCCAGAGGCGGGGCTTAGGGAGATGGCAGTCATTGGATGTGGTCAGTATGACACAGAGATCAGTGATTGGTTACTACTACGAAAGACAGATCAGAAACGAAACTGATTTTTCTTTACCGAGGATTCCCAGCATGACGACGGGGAATATTCATGAGCATGTGAATCCATGCCAGACCCCATGCTGGAGAATGTTGAATCCCTACCGTCTACCGTGTAATGAGGCCCAATATTTTGTTACCTTTGGACTGCTTGTTTGGACTTTAATGTATCATTCCAGATGCTATAGGCATCATTTGTTCATAGACAGGAAGCTTATTTCTTTTAAAATAGATATGTTCTCTCTCTCTCTCTCCATCTCACCCAAACACTACTTTTCGACACTTGACCCCTAGGTCTTTGGACAATAGTACAGACTTATCTTTATAACTATTGGAAACTTAGGCTTAAGACTTGTGCTAGAATTCGATTTAATTCATGATCAATTCATGCCTAAAACATGCTTAAATGTCCCACCTATTCTTGATCTCCTACAGATGGAATGTGGCACCGTAGCACTACGGCTGCGTGCCATTCCTTCACTGCATTCTCACAGCAAACATGTTTTAAGCAGCTGGGCTCAGGGGATAAGGAGCACAGTAGAAGAAGCATTGGCAATGGCATCAGCTTTGACTTTTGTGTAGGCACCGCCATAGTGGTATTAACTAGCCATCCCTGGCAGCAGCTGCAAGATGGCACGGGTACCTGGCCATATAATAGCAGTGCATGGCAAATGCCACATATTTATACACAAGCCAAAAATGTTGGCTTTGCGTATGTTTGTTTTTAACAGGACTTCAAGTGAAGGACACACATAGTGCTTCTAAATCTAGTGACTGAAGGCAGACCTGGTTTTTATGACACCAGTAGCAGGCTTACAGTTCAAATTAACTAATTAACTATCAGAAGACTGCTTTGAAAAAACAATAGCAGGCAATTCGAGCACAACCGTTGATGGTTGGGCTTGATTAAAGCAAGCTCAAAGAGTGTGTTTTGGGTGGTGAGGGGCAGGAAGTGGATGGGGATGGCCATAGAGATTAGCATGGCCATGGCCAGTCCATGGGTTAGCAAATAACCAAACACCTACAAGCTGCGTTTCGCTCCTCATATGCCACTGCTCCCTATCTGTACTCTAATGAACTAGTTTCGGCGTTTACACGCAATAGCAGAACCGAAAAAGGCAATAAAATCATATTTCCCAAAATGCTGCATAAAATAAAAACCTTCACTAATTTACAAAATCATGTGGAGACTAGGTGGCATTATATGGTCATCACTGTATGCTACAAAACGGAAAATTCAGGATTCAAATTCTCTCCAGTAGGGTGGTAGAATATACTTCAGAACAGATTTTTTTAAAATCTTTGACGTCAATACTTTATGCACTTTCCAAATGAAAAGATACACATGGTTAGCTTGAAAACTGCATGGAATTTAAGACGCATTTGGCGCAGAAGACATTTCACGTATTCCGACACCTGCAGCAAAAAAAATGGGCCATTGATGTCTTTTTGAACGGCAGCCAAAATCCGTCTTTGGGAGGCTTACCCTGGATTGCATTAGTAAGGCAATCAATTGAGCTGGACGTATTAAGAGGCAAGGCTGGCTTCTCAAGAGGCAGCATCCGATGCTTAAGTGGCTTTTCAGATATCCTTTCTCAACATCCAAGCACAGCTTGTAATGGACACTTTCAGTGTGTCTGCAAATGGCTGCTGCCCGTTTCTCGTCTAAGAATGCTGCAATGCATGCCCCCCCCTTCAAGACATTATAGTGGAGCGTCAAAATGGTTCCGTACTACTTCCTTTGCTACGGAAGTAAAAGGGCCAAAGCACACGCCTAATCCAATGAGAAGGAAATCCCTACATGAATGAAGCAAATGGGTTGTGGAGGTGCAACAGCTCGGTGCGTTACTGAGCCCTGGGCAGAGATAAGCCGGCAACCTGTACATCAATCCCCAGAGACGTCATTTCACCAAAATGCCAGGGGTAGCGGAAGTGACATCACATGACCCTTGACCTCTGATAACATCACAGGTGATGTAATTTAACCCCACCCCGAAGTTAAATATATCGGGAAGCGATGGAACACAGCCTTTCGCCCCTTGACAAAATAGGAAGAGGCATCAATTTGCATTATTCCTAAGTACACTACGGAAAATATAGTTACAATATCATCATAATGTGATATACATTTTATACAAGAATGGATCACCATATGCATCATTAAGATCAGTTTGTATAGGCCCCTATTACCAAATTACTGTGAATACAAGCAGACGTCTGTAGTGTATGGGACAAATGATACTGAGACCGTGGAATGAATGCTAATACAAATAGGGGTGTTTATTAACATGTAATGTTATATATATTAGTATAGAGGGAGGGAGGCCGCTCATCGCTTCATCAGATGATAGTCGTTATCGTTTGAACACGGATTCAAACGCGGATTACCGCTCGAGCGTGGAACACATGCTCGCTCTGTTGTCCAAGACTCCACAATAGGACCCCATACTGAAACCAGGCATGTCTCTTTATCCAGATAGGCATCTTTCATGTAGCACGAATGCTACACATCGCCCTACCTTTATAACGTAACAAAAACAAATAAACAAAACAAAAAAACAAATGTCTTAAACAAACAAACACTGTCACACATAGTCCTCCATGCGTTTAGGTGTGCGAATAGTTCTTCCCCATCTGGACTTGTAAGCAGTGTCTCTGGATGAACTTGGCAAGGAAGAAACTTCAAACTTGTTTGAACACACTTTAAGAACTGTTTTTTTTCAGCTTTTGCCCTATTCACACTTCTCATACTTTCCACTCCACCAATCTTGCCACGACCCTTGAATCCTTCACTCACATGCTTCACACCCAAAACATCACCACTACTACCACCCGATTTACTACCACCACATACCCATATCCTCTCCACATTCCAGATCCTACCATCTTCCGTTATAACAGCATGCTTGAATGCCTCTATGACTCTGGTTGGCCTAGACCACTTACACGGGACTTCCCTAAGGGCAGGTGGGAGATAAATCCTAACTAGCTTTCCCACCACAGACACCTTATCATACTTATCAGTATTCCTTCGCTTATCATGGATGGATTTGTTCTTCCATTGTGTCTCTCTGATCTTATCACATACAGAACCAAAATCTTTCTCCACCCCACTACCTTTGTTGTCTAACCACAATGGTGCTAACTTTGTGTTGGCCTTCCTTCCTCTACTTAACTCGAAAGGAGAAAGGCCTGTGGTGGAATGTGGCGTGAAACGATGAGAAATTATTCTTTCCTTTACCGCTTCCTCCCAGTTCATACCATTCGACCACGCCATTCTAATAGTCTCTTTCAATACCTTGTTAAAACGCTCCACAGTTCCATTTGTCTGGGGGTGGTATATAGCGCTTTTTTTATGTTTGATAGAATACTTATTGCAGAATTCTGCCATCTCTTTAGATTTGAATTGTGTACCATTGTCCGTGAGAATACTTCCTGGGTACCCCTCTCTCTCACACACAGCGGAAATAAATTCAATCACAGTTCTCCCAGTAATGCTTGGTGCAATCAACACTTCCACCCACCTAGTGAGTAGATCAATAACAGCCAATACTGATTTCTGCACAGCATTGCTACTCACAGGACCTAGGATATCCATGCCTACATCCTTCCATACTTTATTTGGAATCTCAGTGATCACCATAGACTGTTTCACAGCCATACAGCTCTTTTCACTATTATTGCAAAGGATACAGTCTCTGATGTAGCGTTCTATCTATCTGCAGGTCACATCCGGGCCACCAGAAATCATTCCTTATCCTTTGCTTGGTTTTTATGTTACCCTGATATGATATGATATGGCATTTGTAACGCGCCTATACACAAGTGTTTCAAGGCGTGATGAGGCAGGGACGGGGGAACGAAGGGAAGACAGACAACGATCCTACTAGGCCAGGTGTCATTCAGATTGCGCAAGTGCATGGGTGGAGGGAAGGGAAAAGTGCAAGGTGAAAGGGAGGGGGGAAGTGCAATACAGGGTAAGTAGAATAACAAATAAATAATGGGCCAGCTGGTGGCGAGTGCAAGGTAAGTGCAGGCAAGTGCTGGGAAGGGGGGGCTGTGGGGATACAGAGACAGACCCGCAGTGCAGGGGTTGCCAGGGAGGCAGTGCAAGTGGAGAGTGGCTGGGCCAAGGACCGAGCTCGGTGAGGGTGGCCCAGTTGCAGATTCAGTGCAGTTTCAGTCAAGAATTTTAGCAGGGGAGTGGGGGAGAGATAGCCGAAGCAAAGAGGAAGGTTTTGAAGTGCTTCCGGAACCAGAGATGGTTCTCCTCAAGTTTCAGGGAGGCAGGAAGGCTATTCCAGAGGGAGGCCCCTGCCGAGGAGAGAGATCTACCCGCAACTCGTTGCTTGGAGAAGCGGCTGACCCTGAGGGAGTTGGAGCCGGATGAGCGAAGAGCTCGAGAAGGAAGACATGATGACCTTCATGTCCAAGTTCAATCACTCTCTGGCGCAAATTTTGAGGAGGAATTATTTTATCTCCCCTCATGATGAATTTATCCTGCACATGTAATTCATCAGCAACTGTCCAATATGGCATCAAGTTTGCTTCTTCGAACTCAGTCTTGTTCCATGGACCTTGACTGCTGAGTAGACCCTTCAAGCATTTAAATGTTTCATCTTCGAGCATTATCCCATTCCTTCTTCGAAATCGATTCTGCCTCTATGCTTAGTACAACTTCCATATCATCTTCCCCATCAGTGATTTCCGAGATATTTGTTAGACGCGACAAACAATCAGCCGTGACATTCTTGGCTCCAGGCACGTAACATACTGTGTAATTGTACTCTTGAAGTAGCATCACCCACCTCCTGATTCTATTGGAGACCTTGTCCAAACCTTTTGACATGAAAACATGGATAAGAGGTTTATGGTCTGTGCGAAATTCGACTTCACCGCCCCATATGAAACTTCTGAATTTTTCTGCCGCCCATTTTATCACCAAAGCTTCTTTCTCAATTGCAGCATATGATCATTCAGCTCCCTTCAACAACCTTGAAGCGAATGCAATCAAAACTTCACACCCTTTATCTTCTTGTGTGACAACAGCTCCCAGGCCAACATTACTTGCATCGGTTGTGGTAATGGTCTTCCTGTTACTACAGAAATTATTCAATGCTGGAGCTGAACCTATCGCAATTTTAATGAAATTGAACTCTTCTTCGCAGTCATTGTTCCAATCAAAACTCTTCTTTTTGAGCAATTCTTGTAAAGGAACAGTGTGAATAGCAAAATCACGAACAAACTTGGAGTAGTATTCTGCCATTCCAATAAATGTACGAACCTCATCCTTGTTGCATGGTCTGGGCATCTTATTGATGGTATTGACTAACTGAGGTTTCGGGCTAATTCCATCCATTGTGCTATGCACGCGTGGGTTCGTATCCCATCCTCGTCGCCAAATGTAGTGTATGGGACAAATGATACTGAGACCATGGAATGAATGGTAATACAAATAGGGGTGTTTATTAACACGTAATGTTGTTATTTTTTTTTTTTTTTTTTTTTTTTTATTTTTATTTGAAAAGCTACAGCATCTCTTTACAACATACGGCAAAGAAAAACTTTTGTTTCAAATGTTTCCAAACAAACAAACAAAGTTCCAGTAAACAGAGGAAAAATTACCAACCCAGATTTAAAAGAGTGGTCTCTGTATAGTGGGGATTTATGGAGTCCAAACCTCAAAGACCTCGTAAACAAAGTCTACTTTAAATTACTCACGGACTGTTTAATAGTTATGTCAACAAAGCCACTCAAAAAGGACATTTTAAGACTACGGTTAGATAGTTTACAGTGGCACATACATATTTGTTGACATTGCCAGAAACTAATGTAAGCCACCAGTTATCAATGTCATCATCTAGGGGTTTAAGTTGACCAAAATGAATAGTTCGTAAGGTGGACAATTCCGTACATTCTGCCACTAGGTGCCTTAATGATTCGACCGACTTCTTACAAAATCGGCATACATTGTTGCTTACGGCAGGATTTTTCCACTTCCAAAGCACCTCCTTGCAAGGTAAAATGTTTAACCGAAATCTAAGGAATCGGTCACGGTAAAAAGCCGAGTAGCAGCATGTTAGGTAAGACGGTTGTACATTCAATTTCCTGTGTGGAGGACACAGCCAGAGATTATGATTGTCAGATTCATATCTTTCAAGATTGATAATCCATGCCCAGTTATCATATTTACATTTGGCATGTTTAGGCCTCACATACAAATCAAAGTTGTTGATGTCCGCAGCCTCTACCCATTTTGTCGAGCTCTGCTGCCATTGATGTAAAATAGCAGTTGAGTCTACTGAGCTACTAGGTACAAGTATGTGATAAGGAGAAGAAGCTTTTGTTGAAGTTGACATTTTTCTCATAAGGGAGATCGATTTCCACACGACGTGACTGTATAAAGAATTTAATGACAATTCATGTCGAATGTTGACAATCGGAACGCACTGTGGGAGATCTAGTGTACGCCTCCAAAAGCGCCCTTCCACCTTATTCCAACAGTGTTCTTCTAATTGCCAGCTTGCTTCTGCGCCAAAGACAAGTGTCGGAACAACTTTCTGTAGATAGAATGTCAAGACTGGATTCAGTGAGAACTTTCCAAAGTTCTTATGGAATTTTTTCGCTTGTAGAGCAAGCTTAGTTGCTTTCAACAAAAGGTCTTTGTACCAGTAAGATTCGCATAGCGAGTTATTAAATTGCACTCCTAGATATCTTATAAAGTTGACCTGACCCAACTGTTGCCCTCCCACGAACCATCTAAAGCTTTTATCCTTCCTGTTGCTACCCTTGCCAATTGACATTACCTTGGTTTTCGCAGCGTTAATGAATAGATCGTTCTTCGACAAATATTCGCCTAGGCACTGCAAGAGGCGTTGAAGGCCAATTTGAGTTCTGTCTATCAAGACAAGGTCGTCAGCATAGACTATATGTCTAATAGATGTTTCGTTTATTTTTGGCGAAAAACAGTTGACCTGAGCTAGATGAAGTGGTAAGTCAGCTATAAACAATTTAAATAGGTCAGCAGCCAAGGGGCACCCTTGTTTTACTCCGCGAGTAGTTTCAATTATATCCGAAAGGACGCCTTTTTTATTTAGGCGCACACGAAGAGATGTGTCTGTATGCAGTGCTTTGATTGGGTTAAGAATATTAGCCGGGCAATTCCAGTTGGTTAATTTTAACCATAACATGTCTCGATTGATGGAATCAAAGGCCTGTTTTAGGTCGACGAACGCTAGGAACAATTTAGATTTCGACCTTAAGGTTTCTAATTTTAGAGTTGTGAGAATCGTAAGATTAACATCGACTCCCACCTCTTTACAAAAGCCAGTTTGTCGTACATCCTGGATGCCGGCATTATAAGCCCAGTTCGACAGTTTACATCTCAAGTTGGAACCAAATAGTTTCCCAATTGAATCAAGAAGGGCGATCGGACGATAGTTTGCAGGCTCTTCTCGATCGCCCTTCTTGAAAATTGGAACAATCAACGCTGTTTGCCAAGACTTTGGAACTTTGTTTATACGAGCGATGTTTTTAAACAGGACCTGGATAAAAGAGGACCACATGACAGAGTTCTGCTTCAGTGCCACATTACTGATCATATCAGGACCTGAAGCTCGAGAGTTTTTCAGCAGACCAATAGCATGAATGATGTCATCTCGTGGCATTTCAACGTCCCAAGGCAAGGAGTCATTCTTAGGAAGTGAACTAGATACTTGTCTTGATCCGTTGAATACTTTACCAAAGTGCTCGCACCACCTTGCACCAGTGATAACATTTGGAATAGAGTCATGAAAGGTCGTCTGACCGGTGTTCAGGATCATCCAGATATCACGGGTGTTTTTTGTCACCATCAATTTCATCATAATTTCCGCTCTGTCCTGCTCCACAATACTTTTGTGTGATTTTAACCAATTCGTGTAGATCCTCCTTCTGGAACTAATTTCTCTCCGAGTAACCAGACCTTGTGCATGTTTTTTCCTTAGATGTTTTAGATCTCGTCTTAGCTCTTTTTTTTTTCTCCTGAATGATCATACTGAAGGAGTTTTTATAAGCTTTTAGATGTCGATTACTGGCATTTAAATTACTTAGGAGAGAAAAGAGCATGGGAGCATAGTTTACTTCATGTGACGAATTCTCAATCAAATTTGTTAGGCCATTTATTTGATTTTTCGTCACTCTTAGGCGGTTTCCACTATGATTTGATTCAATTGCTGGTGTGTAGATCAAGTCTTCCGTAACAACAGGAAATTGACAGCCAAGAATAAGTAGATTGTGGTCGCTATTTGGTCTGATGATAACTCGCATTGATTTAGTAGAAGATAGGAAATTCTTCGAAACCCAAAAGTAATCAATGATACTATGGGAGGCATCTCGAGACCAAGTTGATTGAGCGGGAATGTCTCCACTTAGGGATCCATTAAGCAAAACACAGTCTCGTATTTTCATGGCGTCTGACCAATAGGACTCCCTGGGACCCAATGCAACTTTATCTTTTAGTTTATAGGCTTGTGCAATGTGATCGAAGGTGAACCAGGATCCATTTAGATCGCCACAACAGATTATTGCTAAGTTTTTGTGTTTTAGCATTGCGTCATCTATAAGATTACATAAATCGTACATAAAGATTTTAGTACTGATTCCTCGAGGGTTCCAATAGCAATTAATGATTAGAAGTGATTTAATTGCATCAGGTAAGGTATTACGTAAGTGCAGAAGGGTACCTTGGATAAATGGATTTGGATTGATACTGATCGGCATTGACAAACATTTAGATAAAGATATTAGGGTCAATAGCCCCGCGCTTGGGCGACCTTTATCGTTCTTAATTGCAGGGTTGATAAAAGAAATGAACCCATCTCGGAATGGTACATCAGACATCCAAGTCTCCTGCAGGCAAATTACTAAGGCATTCTCCAACGAAAGGTCGAAGTCCATGAATAAATGAGAAAAGCCCCGTGTGTTCCATGATAGGATCGAATGGAGCACCTCACTCGGAGCTAATCATGGTTAATTTTGATCATTTCGCTTCCTGCTATTTTCTTCAGAACCATTTAAGTGGTTTTGTCGACGGCGTTGTGAATCAAATTCAAGCTCGGACCGAGCATAGGGAACTTCACATTCAGTGGACCATGGCTTTTCACTCCTTATACATCTGGACTCTGGCTCTGATGAGAAATGACCGGTTTCCACAGAGACGTCAAAGCCGAAGATCATAAGATCCTCGGCTGCTTTTAAGATTGAATTGCGGACGCCCATAGAATCAATGTGGAGCAACACTGCGTCAGAGTAATCTTCAGTAATGTATTCTACGATTTTAATGTCATCTGTATGTATCATTCGCAGGGGAGGAATATGTTTAAACAATCTCAAGACATTGGAGCGGTTCAAGTTCAAGTCTTTGTCTTCATTGTGAATATTTTGAAGTCGTATTTTACAAGCGGCGTTTGTTGAACCTTGTTGGGATTTTACGCTCTTACGTGACATTTCGGTACTCTGCATCTTTAGTTGATTTGAAGTTAATTTAGGGTTCAGTGACTGTGAAAGACAAGGCGACTTTCTCCTTTTTCCCGCCGCTTTCACCACTTTTTCATGTTTATCGGCTTGAGACAATAGATGTTTAAACTTTACACTTCGCCTCGTGTCTAGACGCGGACAATTAAGGGGATTGGATGGGACCACGTCCAGTACTGACGGGGTCACATCAACCTCTGAACCGGAATAAGTAGACAAATTACAAAGATCAATAGAAACCGTGTCAATTGAAGTTTCTAGACTGCTGACATCTGAGTCCAGTCGGCGTCTTTTTGTTCCTACTTTTATTAGCGCAACGCCATCAGTAATCTGAGATCTTTGTACTGTGTTGATTTTTCGAGTAAACATACTGACTTGCGGTGGTGTTGTAAGATTCCTTATGAATCGTTTAGTTGAGGAATGAGACGCTAGGGTGGATTTAAGGGCTGTCTTAGTAGATTCAGCAGTAGTATCTTGAAATCGGGTCTCTTTTTTTTTTTTTTGCATTGACACTTTTTTCTTGGGTTTCGCACCGGCACCTCCAGTCGGCACTACGTTGTTAAAAATGCCGAAAGTTGAACATTGGTTTATCGTAGGTGCAGGCGGTAATTCGGCTTCTGATGATCGGCCCAGAGCTTCAGATACCGGGTCCATGGAAGCTAAAACAGTGGTTAAAGGATTCTCGAGTGGGGCCACAACTTCAAGGAATTTGGTAGTGACTTGATCAGTAGGACATACGACTATACAGTCTTCATCGGCATTGTTATAGATACCTGTTGCAACGCCGATATCTGGTACAGAGACTGTTTCAGACTTTCCCATAGGTCTTAAAGTAGAGACATTGCCTACTCTGTTTTCGAAACTTCTCACAGTTTCGTGGGGGCCGTATGTCTGATTACAGTTTGCCAGATCTTTTATTACCTCTCCAAAGCTTTTTATCAACCGATCGTATCTGTCTTGCTGGTTTGTTATAGAATCATATAGGCGGATATACCGTTGTGCATTTGATTCCGCTTCGGTTTGCGTCAAATGATCCAACGTGGTCACTAAACTCTCAAAAGTATCCATTTTACTTAAGAGATTTGATAACATAGCGCCTTGATCGCGGATAGTTTCATTCATTGATTCGTAGAGCTTCACAAATGGAATCAAAGCCTGCGAAGAGGCAGCTAGGACATTGTTGTGGATTTGAATCGCAGCAGCCACAGAGAGACTTGCTTTCGCTTGAGGCGAACTTAAACCATCCATTCCAGGGCTCTGTGAACGCAGATGATCCTTATTCAGGGATGATGGTCTGAAGGGAGTTTGTGGGCACTGTGAGGAATTTGAGTTCCTCGGGCGTGATTTTCCATCCCCTTGTGCCACAGCCGATGATGTTAGTGAATTTGGCATATTTTCTCGTTGGTCGATATATGAAATGTGATGAGACTTTGATTTATGGCCAAGCCGATGATTAGATGACTCTTGAGTCAGGGCACTAATCTCTTTACTGCCACGACCCGCTGTGTCTTTGATTTCTTCTGATATATGACAAGGTTGGGATATCAAACCAATTGGATTAGTATGGAGGACACGTGAGGAGGGGACCTCAGATGACGCTTCACTCAAAGAAGAGTTCGCTGCGGGACTCGGACAGCTGTATTTGGCACACTGTAACTCTGAGGTAGGTAAGTTAGAATCAAGAGTTCTCCGACTACTTGCTCTGTTACACTGTTGAGGGATCAAGATAGAAGTGTGGTCCAAAGGTCGATCAGCAGCAAGAGGATGAGCAATCGAGTAAGTCGAGTTCAAGGCTGGTTGCGTAGATGACTCTTCAATAGGTAGCCAAGCCTCATCGACCCTTAGATCTTCACTTTGCTCATCTAGGAATTTACCAGCTCGAGGGACTTGAACAACTTGGTCAAGAGGCGTCAGGGCGTTGGCTGGGGTATCTTGTAAAGAGACCATGTTGTTATATATATTAGTATAGAGGGATAAGAGGAGGGAGGCCGCTCATCGCTTCATTAGATGATAGTCGTTATCGTTTGAACACAGATTCCCGCTCGAGCGTGGAACACATGATCGCTCCGCTGTCCAAGACTCCACAATAAGACCCCATACTGAAACCAGGCATGTCTCTTTATCCAGACAGGCGTCTTTCATGTAGCACAAATGCTACACAGTCCATGGCCAAATGATAATGATGTGTTATTATATAGCACTTATGCTTAAGATCATAATATAGAAAAAATATACATACAATATCACCCAACCTGTGTTGGTACTCATTTATCGACCTCAGAAGGATGAAAGGCTGAGTTGAGGAGTTTAAGAACAAACTAAATCAGTGACTCACCCCCTGAAGTGTGCCTGAAATAAACCTTTAATGAGTCTAGCAATTATTGTATAGAATTCCAGAAAGACAAATTATTTGTTATTCCTATTCTTTCTTATTTAGGGTCACTGCTGAAAGTGTTAGACTTGCGGAACCCCTGTTCTTTTTTTTTTCTTTCTTTTTTTTGAGCAATAAAGACAGCCACTCCAGAAGCAAAGAGCCACATAGCGCTGGCCACAGCCCAGGAGCTTGCATTAAAATAAAAAAAGACACAATTGTTTGTGTTGTTGTTTCTTTTTGGCGGTAGCAAGGGAGATCACAGGGGTAGCAAGGGCAACCTCAGGGGATGCAGTTGCGACCCCTGGTCACCCCTAAACTACGTCCCTGTGAATCCCTGCATCCTCAACTTAGCCTTTTATTCTTCCAGGGTCTATTATATTAACACCATTAAATAAGGCAATAGGGCCACCTGCTATTTGCAGCCCTAGGACACTGACCATCTGTGGCAGCAAGAGGTATCTCAAAGCTCAACATTAATATTGTTAATAATTATTTGGATTTGTCAAACACTAAGCACCCTGAATATGTACATTCTGTACTACTAGATATTTATTAAGAAAACCGAACCGCTGACTAAATAGAGCATCTCTATAGATGTTTGTGCTACATATTAAAAACCACAGCAATGGGATTGGTAATTAAGATGGACCAACCCCTTTTGGTTGTATTCTCCACCCGTGCCATGTTCAGAAAAAGCTTGAACAAAATCAAGGATGCCCAACAGATCGTCATGGTGATGCTAGTGCATAGGTTTGTGCTATACCATGTTGGATCACAGGCACGAGAGTCAAAGCTTGAGCTATCTCTAGCGCTGCTGGTGAGGAGAGTCCACATATACTTGGGTGACGATCACAACCTTATAATTGTACAGCTTCTGGAGTTGACTGAAAGTACAGTTCATAAGAAGGCCAGAATATAAACCGTTAACTGTAGACAAATGTACACCAAATAATTGACTAATCATGACAAGGTGAATTGGGTTCAGAGAGAAGTTGATGAATTTATCAAAGCGTTAAGGAGTATTAGCAAATGGAGATTGTTATTGACCTCCTCTCAACCAAACAGAATGTTCAAAGTGTGGTCAGTAACTACTGATATTGACTGCATTCTGAACATTCCGACTTCAAAAGCAGACAGGAAAACAACAATACAATTTCCAGGCAAGGTTTCTTTCATCAAGACACTTTCTTTCTGGGATGACCTTTTTTCACGACAACATCATATTGAACACACCAGAGAGAAAGCTAAAACATGGCACTATGCTTTCACTTTCTTATGGATACACTGTTTAGACACATAATGCATGTTCATGTTAAACCCACTCCAATTTAAACAAGTTTGCATTATAATACTTAACTTACAAAGACAACCTTGCTATTTAAACACTCCAAAAACGCATTCAATTTACTAACTCAACTTGTCTATTAACTTGACTCACTATTAAAGTTATGTTTCTATTTCAACACCAAAACATGTATTGCTACTATCACTATGTGCTAACAGCCTTATAGACCTTGGGAGGGGTCGTTATCTACTGGGATAATGACCCTTCCCCAATTTATGGCTCAAGGCAAACCTTGGTGGCTGGTCATTATCCCACGATAATTACCCCATCCTCGATCTATATGGTTATAGTGTCAGGATTAGACAATTTCACTTATCTCATGCTCTATCAATAGCAAAGGGGAAAAGGGGCCTCCCAGGGTCCTTGACGTTTGAGTGAACTGGCAGCATGTTTCCTTACAAAGAGAGAGCAGACTTGTGAATCTGATTTTATTGTATGAGAAGTGATGAGTCCATATGGAGGAATTCTCTCCAATGACTATCAGAATGACCCCGCCCATATATGGAAGGCAGTAACAATTTATTTAAGCCACACTGTGTCAACTTCCCTTGGCTTTAAGTACTAACCAAAGTTGCCTGTGTATGTATGAACCTGAATGTCTCACCAGAGGAGTAGGAAATCAAAGGGCCCAACAGTGGAAACTGGGTTTGTATCGCACAACTATGCATGGAGCTGTTAGTCCAACTTCCAGGTTTAGTGGGTGTTTTAACATTGTATAGTGAGTTCTAAAGCACCAACATTTGCTGCCCAATGCTCAACTGTTACAGCTCTTAAGAGAGAGGCTTGTTTTATTTCTTTTCGTAACACAAGCGAGACAATTTTCTCCAATGCGCAAACTGCCCGCAGGGATCCTGCAAACAGGTCCCCTCCAGACAATATTCGTCAATTGTAAGAGGTGTTAAATGGTGGCAGAAGTGCTTGCACGCCTCAATTTTGTACTGCGCAGAGTAAATAGAGTAAACGCTGCTTGCATTTTATGCATTGCAGGCAGTCTTTACAATGGATTCCTAGGGAATTTGCATGCTTTTTGCTGCTGTGAAAAGCAGGCAGATGCCATAGGAATCCATTGCTTTTAAGCCAACATGAGAATGTCATACTGGTGTAAAACCAAGTCGTCTTTGACGGCGAGGGGAAAAGGGAGGCGGCTGCCTAACTCTCGTTCCTTCCCCTACTCTACCTACCATTCGAAACCTAAAAAATGCACTGGAGCGTGAATAAAGGTGTTAATACAGGTGTAACACTTTTGCTTGTAAAATGAGCTTCAAGGTGGTCAGGTTTCTTCCTAACACCTAGTAGCAAACTGTTCCATAAATTGAACGCCAGAAAGGGAATGTTTTTGTCTACAAGTCTCGCCTTTCTTAAAGTTGTATTTATGACTAGTAGCTTGAATGGAAGCGTCAAAAGTAGTCGACAGTATTTTTATATTGGGAATTAGGAAAAAAACACAAGATAAGAGATAAGACTTGGGATTCCAGGGCATCTGAAGTTTATCTTCATACTTTGGGTGCAGAGACCGAATAAGAGGATTATGGACATGTACCCATGCCGTCAGGTCAGTAGTTCAAGGCCTCAGTAACCATTGAAGACTAGGTTCTGAGTCCTGTTGGGTCTGAGGTTTAAAATATTTTTAGTCATCCCGTCCATGGTTGAGGATTTTGATGTTTATACATTGAATGCAGTAGATGTGCAGTTTCCTTAAGATTTACAAAAATATGAGTGTTATCTGAGAAATTAAAAAGAAATAGAAGCCAATAGAGCAGTTAAAGGCAACCAGAGAATGTAGAGACAGGTTAATTAGAATCAGAGAAAGCATGGCTCCCTGGGGAACACTGAAGACCATTGGTTTAAGGCAGCAAATGAGTCGGGAGATAGAGATCTGTAAATAGTTAAGTGTCAAGTTCCTTACTAGGCACCAATGCTAGGCATCACTGCTAGGCACCATGGTAGGCATCACATATATATATATATATGTATGTTAGTCTGTTTATGCTTCTGGTAGTACACTGTGTATCATTGTCTGCCGGCATCATTAATAGAATACATGAAGAATTACATTGTAATTTAGTTGTACCACTTAAACTCTGGTTTGGTTTGGGCCTTGACTATGATCATTCAGAAGTTTGGGGTTTTCCCTGGCCAAGATGGACAGAAGAAGCAAGACTCCTGATTGGCTGATGGAGAAACAATGAACTTGGCAAGCCATTCTAAATTGCCTTTCATTAAGATTATTCCTGTGAATAGGTCCTGTTTGTTTGAGTTCCCAGCAATTTTAGGCCAGAAGGGCCTTTGCAGAAGCACAACTTCAACAATTGAGAAGAAAGTGAGAGAAAGTGGGAGAGTATTGCCCAGAGAAGAAAGAAGATCTTCACATTAATCAAGATAAGTACAGCACTGCATCAGTATCAAACGTTGCCAGCTTAAAAGAGGTTTTTAAATAGAAGATAACTAGTTTTCAATCTAATGTTTTACGTTGTGCTCCGACACTGAATTATAAATAATCCTTTGTAGGTTTTAAAGCAGTTAAAGTCTGTTTAGCTCAGCTGACAACTTTCTGGTGAGCCGGATATGAAACGAGAAGAAGGAAAAAGGTGCGAAGGAGCGTAGCTTTATGCGCAGCAAATGTTTCTTATTGAAAATAACAAACATTCATCTTTATTAATTTGCACTTTGCGTAAAGACAGACCAGTTCATGAGGACCAGTCATTTCATATTGAAAATAATGAACGTTCATTTTATTGACTTGCACATTGCACGGCCACAGATCGGTTCATATTAGGACCAGTCATTAGGTATTATATAAAAGCTAAATAGGCAACAAGACGGATACAATTCTTCATAGCAGTTGTTATTCATGTCATTTTAAGGCGCACTTAATCTAGGAAAGGGCATAGGAGCCCTACAAGTCTAACTCTTCAGTTTTGGTTATTTTAGTTGTTGAGGTCTTCTTCAGAGCAGAATTGTAATTTGAAGACTAAAATATCAAGGACTGAGCAAATGACTTAAGATTAAATGTCAAAGAGAACTTTTCATGTTAAGAAAGCAACAGTTTTTTTCCACTTTGTCCCCATGTTTGGAGAGAGACACTCCGAGATAGTCACAATCATTTCTATGACTATAGGAAGAGTTATCTAGTTGATTTCTGGAGATTGCAGTTCTGAATAAATTCCTCTAGGCATACAGCAGAAGAATCGCGGGTACATTGTTGGTCCAATTGTAAGAGTGAGGGGAGGTGCAGAGAGATAAGCACATTCACCTTTTGTAATTTCTCACCCCTGCAGATTTCTGTCCAAGAAAGCAAGATCCAGAGTCTGAGTAGTTTTTATTTTATCCAATTCCCCTTTCCCCCAGGAGTGTTTTCCAAACTCAGCTGTCATAATAGTTAGTTGCGAGCAAAACGCTTTTATGGGTCTGTGGGGTTCACCAGGTGCCAAAGAACTTCAAGAGCAGGACCTGACAGAAAGATTTCAGCACTCGACTCGGGTTGTCCTGTCGGTGTAAGCAAATGTGGAGCATGACATGTTGTAAGCCACTGACAAATTCAATTAGATCATAATTATTACTTTGATGATGTCCAAGTTTCTTCTGAGTTGCGGTTGGGTTGGTGGTTGTTAGGCGATCCGCTGCACACCGATCCACTGCACACCAGAGCACTGCTCACATTTCCCCAACACCTCCCTCCAGGGTTCGAGGCTCATGTGATTCGGTTTACCCAAAGGACCGAAAGCTCCGTACCAGGTACGATTTACGGGCTCGATTGCAGCCCTTCCTGCACTGGCAGTTGCCATGGAGAACATACAGCAGAAGGGGCGGCGTTACACCTCCACGCCGATCGTTCACTTGCTCACGTGATCCGGAATGGTGTTTCCCACGTGACCTTGGTGGACGTCACATGACCCCCGAAACGCACAGTACATAAGGCTTGAGGCACGGAACACTCATTGCTTCTCAGCTGTCTTCAGACCCTGTTTGGCGCTACGTTTTGGATAATACTACTGGTTTACCTTGATCTTGGAACTCTCTCTTGGACTCCTTCGGATTACCCTTTTGTACCTTTGCTTGGAACTGTTTACCTATTGCTGGATTTCTGACACAACCCTAACTTGTCTTCGGATCATCCCTTGGTACCTTGCTGAACTTCTACGCCCTTTCCCTTTTGGGATTCAAGTCACGCCTTCAGTCCTACAGGTGGCTTATCCTGCATCCACGCTTTTCTGCGGTCCTCTTGTTCTAGGGACCGCCTCATCTGAGTCTCGAACCTCCCTCCTAGGTTTCCTGGGTTTTCCAAACACCAGATAGGTAAGACTATTCAGATCCTTTGGTTAACGTTATATATTGTAATTGCCTGGTACTTAACCTCGTTCTTTTCGACAGCAGCATCAGTGTTCCAGAGGTTCAGTGGATCCGGGAAGTAACATCTCCCACCTGTGGCCCCAAAGGTCGCACAGCGGGTTTCTTTTAGTTCCCCTGTGCGTCACTTGAGGACGGAGGTTTCAACGGTCTACACGACACTTAAGTCAGAACAGACTGAGAAGCCGTATAGTCGTGTTAGACAATTCAGGGATCCACGGAAGAACCCATAGCTGCTTTAGTTCAGGCGATTACAGTAGAAAGGGCAGATATGGCCGTCGCTAATACGGTGATTCACCAAAGGTTAGATTCCATACAGTGTTCAGCATTCTCTTCCTGCAGACCCTGAATTCGGGGATGCTAGCACTTCAACCACACCTCCTCCGTTGGCAAATACCCCAGCTCCAACTCCGGTGGTCCTCCCAACCCCTTCCCCTTTGGTCGCTCCTGAACGCTATCAAGGTGACCCCAAGAAGTTCAGGACCTTCATCAATCAGTGCAAATTACATTTCTTGTGCAGACCTCTGGCCTTTCCTAATTCCACTGCTAAAGCCGCCTTTGCCCTTTCCCATTTGGCCGGGACAGCTGCCGCTTGGGCTAACCCTTTATTGGAGAACAATAGCCCGGTTCTCTATGATTTTGATTTGTTAGTTCTAGAGATGTCTCGAGTCTTCGATACCAGACACAAGGCACAGTCTAGGGATTTGGAGTTGTTAGAACTAACCCAGGGCAGAGGGACCTTGATAGATTACATCACCCGGTTCAACCAATTGGTCGCCGAGACATCATGGCCAGAAAGCAAGCGGGCGGTTATATTTTATAGGGGGTTGAATAACACAATGAAAGATGCCTTAGCAGTAATTCCTTCCATGCCCACTCAGTATCAGGAACTAGTGGATCTTGCCCTGCAGGTAGATGCACGTCGATCAGAGTGCAGAGCTGAGTTGGGGGTTTCTTCCCATCCTACAGTTGTTAGTACCCCTGTTTCTAGTACTGAAGAACCTATGCAAGTAGGAGGTTTACGTAGCCCTATCAAGACATCTGAGAGAGAACGTAGAAGGGTGGATAATGCATGCTTTTATTGTGGCACCATGGGACATTACGTAAAGGAATGCCATCGACGTCCCAAGAAGTCGCAGGTTTTTCGGACAGCTCGACCTTAGATCCGGAGACCAGGTCGAGTGTCCGGTCTTCATCTCCGGGTACCACTCTTGCTTTTGCTCGTGTCCAGCCCATCTTTGTACAGGCCAATCTTTGTCCCTCTACGGGTATCTCTCATGCAGTCACGATCCTCATTGACTCAGGTGCCACTGGGAACTACATAGACATTGCGTTAGCCCATTCTCTCAATCTACCTTTAGTGGTAAAAACCCGACCTGAACCTGTTCAGGCCGTAGATGGCAATGCACTAGTCTCTGGTCCCGTTAGACACCAAACTGCTCCTCTATTATTGACCGTACAAGATATTCACACAGACGCTAAGTTTTGACTTGATCACCACACCTCAATTCGGTATCATATTAGGAATACCATGGTTACGTGAACACAATCCTCTGATTAATTGGCAATATGGCACGGTGCTCTTCGAGTCTGATATTTGTCAGAACTATTGTCTCCCAACCCATCAAGCAACAGATACTCCTTCTCGGGCCTTGGGAGCTCTAGCTCAACTCACGTTGAACGATGATGGATCAGAGGTTGTGAATTCCCACACTGTTGGAGGGGTGGTGTCAGGGATTCCATCTGAGTACAAAGCATTCGAATCAGTTTTCGATCGCGGTTCTTCCGAGGTACTTCCTCCACACAGACCATATGACTGCCCAATGGATTTAATCCCGAATTCTACTATTCCTACGGGAAGGATTTATTCTCTGTCCCCCTCGGAAGAACAAGCATTGAAACAGTATGTAAAGAACGCCCTACGACTAGGACATATCCGCCCCTCTACTTCACCAGCTGCAAGTCCCATATTTTTTGTACCTAAGAAAGAGGGGGACTTACGTCCTTGTGTGGATTATCGGCGTCTTAACGCTATCACGAAAAAAGATAGGTATCCAATTCCTTTGATCACACCTCTTCTGGACCACTTATCCCATGCCTCTGTTTTCACCAAGCTGGATCTTCACGGCGCATACAACCTAGTGCGCGTTCGCGAAGGCGATGAGTGGAAAACTGCCTTTTGCACCCGTTACGGCTTGTATGAATACCTAGTCATGCCCTTTGGTCTATGCAACGCCCCGGCAACATTCCAGCGTTTTATGAATGACATATTCAGGGACATTCTGGACGTATACATGGTTGTTTATTTGGACGACATCTTGATCTTTTCACGGAATCTTGATGACCATGTAAAGCATGTCCGGGAGGTCTTATCCCGTCTGAGGGAACATTCCCTATTTGCCAAACCCGAGAAATGTCAATTCCATAAAACGTCTGTTGAGTTTCTGGGCTTCCACATTACCCCTGGGGCACTATCCATGAACAAATGCAAGGTTAAAGCAGTCCTGGATTGGCCAGTCCCTCAAACACTCAAGTCCTTGCAGGCCTTTTTGGGCTTCGCCAACTTTTATAGACACTTTATTTCATCCTTTTCCACAATTGTAGCCCCACTTACGGCCCTGACCAGCCCTCAGGTACCCTATCGGTGGCAGAAGGAACATCAAGAATCTTTTGAGGCTTTGAAAACCGCTTTCACCACCGCACCGGTGCTCCAGCACCCCAATCCCGATCTTCCATTCATAGTTGAGGCGGATGCCTCTTCTTTTGCCCTCGGTGCGGTGTTGTCTCAGACATGTCCTACATCAGGCAAGTTGCACCCAGTGGCATACCACTCCCGTAAGTTTTCCAATACTGATACTCATTATACTGTAACGGAGAAGGAACTTCTGGCTGTCATGGACGCCTTTCGTGTCTGGCGCCATCATCTTCTGGGGGCCAAACATCCAATCACTGTATACTCAGATCATCGAAATCTACAGGATCTGGCTTCCTTAAAGTGCATCAATAGCAGACAAGTCCGGTGGCATCTTTTCTTTTCCGCTTTTGATTTCCACATTATGCATCGTCCTGGAAACTCTCATGGAAAAGCGGACGCCTTGTCACGTTCTCCAGGTGGGGTCGAGTTGCCAACCTTCCCCGATACTGTTCTTGGTAAGAGTCATGTGATTTGTCTCTGCACTCCCTCTCTGTCATTGTTAGATTGTGTACGAGCCTGGACGAGCAATCATTCCGACCAACTGCGGGATTGGGACCCCGTGTATTGTGATGGTTTGCCTTTCGTGCATGAACAACTGTTTCTTCCCACGCCTGACACTCGTAACCTGGCCCTTGAGTGGTCTCATGATGCTCCCTTTAATGCCCATCCCGGCCAACAGCGCACTATGGATCTCCTAAAGCGCTGGTGCTGGTGGCCCTCTATGAAGCGCGATGTGGAATGTTATGTCAATTCATGCGCTGTTTGTGCTCAGGCCAAACATCGAAGAGGACGTCTAGTTGGGCTGCTGCTTCCGCTCCCGGTACCTCCAAGACCTTGGCATACACTGACGATGGATTTCGTGACCGATCTCCCCAAGGTACGAGGTTTTGACACCATCTGGGTGGTAGACACGTTCACAAAAATGGCCCGTTTTGTTCCTTGTAAGGGGATTCCTTCGGCCCCAGTCTTGGCGGACTTGTTTTTTGAATATGTGTTCATGTTATTTGGGCTGCCTTCGGTCATTATATCCGATCGTGGGTCACAGTTCACCTCTCGTTTTTGGAGATCATTGACTAAATTACTTGGCATCGATACCAGGTATTCTTCGGCCTATCACCCTGAGACTGATGGGCAGACTGAAAGGACGAATCAATTTATGGAGCAGTATCTTCGGTGTCTTATCTTGCAGCAACAGGCCTCCTGGTTGAGTGCTTTGCGGCTTGCCGAGTTCGCATACAATAACGCGGTTCACTCTGCTACAGGTTTTTCTCCTTTCTACGCCCTCTATGGCCAACACCCCAAGGTCTTGCCTGTCCCTGACGCCTCTGTCTCTTTGAATCCTGTGGCCACGGCTTGTCTTAGGGATCTGTCTGCTGTTCATGCTAGTACTTTAGTCCATTTTACCGAAGCAAAGGCTTCTATGAAAGCTCGGGTTGACGGCAAGCGCCTGGCTGCTCCTCCCCTGGTGGTGGGTTCTAGGGTGTGGTTGTCTTCCCGTCACCTTCGCCTGGTGGGTTGTCAGAAACTTATGCCTCGTTTCGTTGGCCCGTATGTGATCTCTCAGGTTGTGAATCCAGTGGCTTTTCGTCTGGTTCTCCCGAGTTCTTGGCGAATACATCCTGTCTTTCATGTCTCTCTCCTCAAGCCTTGTCCTGATTCGTCCCGCCTTCGGGCCCCTGCAGCCCCGGTGTCCCTGGCCTCCCCTGATGTTTTTGAAGTGTCAGCCATTTTGGGTTCCCGTTGGTTTAGGAGTAGGCTCCAGTATTTAGTGGATTGGAAGGGTTATGGACCGGAAGAGCGTTCTTGGGTTTCAACTTTGGACCTTGACGCTCCTCGGTTGGTGGCCCGGTTCCATAAGGATCACCAGTCCTGCCCACGGGGTCGTGGGCCGTTGGGGGGGGGCTATGTTAGGCGATCCTCTGCACACCGATCCACTGCACACCAGAACACTGCTCACATTTCCCCAACACCTCCCTCCAGGGTTCGAGGCTCATGTGATTCGGTTTACCCAAAGGACCGAACGCTCCGTACCAGGTACGATTTACGGGCTCGATTGCAGCCCTTCCTTCACTGGCAGTTGCCATGGAGAACATACAGCAGAAGGGGCGGCGTTACACCTCCACGCCGATCGTTCACTTGCTCACGTGATCCGGAATGGCGTTTCCCACATGACCTTGGTGGACGTCACATGACCCCGAAACGCACAGTACATAAGGCTTGAGGCACGGAACACTCATTGCTTCTCAGCTGTCTTCAGACCCTGTTTGGCGCTACGTTTTGGATAATACTACTGGTTTACCTTGATCTTGGAACTCTCTCTTGGACTCCTTCGGATTACCCTTTTGTACCTTTGCTTGGAACTGTTTACCTATTGCTGGATTTCTGACACGACCCTAACTTGTCTTCGGATCATCCCTTGGTACCTTGCTGAACTTCTACACCCTTTCCCTTTTGGGATTCAAGTCACGCCTTCAGTCCTCTTGTTCTAGGGACCGCCTCATCTGAGTCTCGAACCTCCCTCCTAGGTTTCCTGGGTTTTCCAAACACCAGATAGGTAAGACTATTCAGATTTTTTGGTTAACGTTATATATTGTAATTGCCTGGTACTTAACCTTGTTCTTTTTGACAGCAGCATCGGTGTTCCAGAGGTTCCGTGGATCCGGGAAGTAACATCTCCCACCTGTGGCCCCAAAGGTCGCACAGCGGGTTTCTTTTAGTTCCCCTGTGCGTCACTTGAGGACGGAGGTTTCAACGGTCTACACGACACTCAAATCAGAACAGTGGTGTACTTTCAAACGTGTTGGCTACTCTATATATATTTCCATGTATGCGGCACGTAGATGGGATATAGTGTTACTGTTCATGTCCTCTCTTTCAAACACTAATGTTTTAAATGATAATCCTGATGGTTGGTGAATTGTTCTCAATTGCCTCAAAGGATTATGCCACAGTATTTGTCAAGTAATTTGCTATGAAAAGTCTTAAAGAAATATTTTTTTAAAAAAAGACAATTCGAGTGACCAGTTCTGTACTCTTAACTGAGAGAAATCATGCTTCAGCGGGATCAAGTAATTCACGCGCTTCTGTAAAGGCCTACTTTTGTGCTGTGACTGCGCAGTCCAATCATTTGGTTGGATCAGGTAGAGGTGAGATTCACTTTTAAAAAGCATCACTAGGATCAATGGTCGCTTCCTTTGAAAGTGGCCTAATCCAGACCTCTTTTTGCATATCAAAGGCGAGTAGAATGAGGAAGTGTTCAGAAGATTGAGTATAGTGTTTCTGAAGCACAGTGGATACTGGTTTGAAGATCCTCAGTGGGAACTGCTTTTAAAGGGACCCACCACATTTACTTGATGAAATCAGGGTTTTCAGCTGTGATGCTCTTAGAAGCCAGAAAAGGTGTTCTTGTTAGAAGGTCTGAATTTGGGTTTAAGGATTCAAAGAAGAATTGGCTAGCGATAACAGTTTGAAGTGGAACAATTTTATTGTAAAGTAACAGTGATATATCCTTCACAAAATTGAGGGACTTATTGCATAGCTGCGGCAGTAGGTGGTAAGGTGTCATGAACAGAAAAGGAACCTTTGACACATTTGAGGTTGAAATTCTTCATATTCTTCACGTATTCCCAACATATTTAATGCTTTATACAGTCTTAAGAATGTAACATATTTTAGTTGGAACATCATTCAGGCTGTTCCTTTGCTTGTGTGGGCCATTTAGTTCAGGAATAAACCATATGTCTGAGGAGTCGTTTTATTTTTACCAGACATTATTTTGGAGGGAAGCAATTTCTCCAGTATATTAAAGAGCACGCTGGTTAGTGCTTTCAGGATTAAAGAATAATTCTCTATAACACAGTCTAGTGTGGTTAGAGTTGTCACGCCTTCACTTATAAGGGCTTTGTGGAGAGTTGCAGATTCTGGCTCCTTGGAATGTTTTCAACTACTTAGACAGGTGTCACATGAGATAAATGGACGCAAAAAGGTAAACATAACAGTGACACACAAACCAAGGATGTATTACACAAGTGACAAAGAAATCAGCCTCATCTCAGGATGGCAACACAAGGTAACAGAAAATGTCTCTTTACGTGTTTCCTAAACAGTCTACCTTCACTGGGGATTTCCCAGGGATTCCCAAACTCTTCCTATTGTAGTGGGTTGTATACAGGTTCCTGAACCTGTTGTCGACCAGTCAGTTCCACATTTTTCCAGAGTTCCTGCATCCTGAGTCAGAGGGAAAGTTAGTTGGCACTCTGACCCTTCCCCTGGACTCCCTTTGATAAAGTCCTCAATTTGGTCACCTTCCCCAGAGGAAATCTGAACTTCTACCATGCTGGAGGGTTCTATAGCTGATGCTTCCTGACCCATATCTGTTCCACTGCCACCCTCCACTAGAACCGGACTGGACCGCTCAAATCTTTCTGTGCTGAACAGCTGTGGGGAACTCTGGCCTCACCTTATTCTGGTGAACCTGGAATCTATCCTGGAACCCTTAAGTCCTCCAAGATCCTCCTCCATACTTCCACCACTGCCTCCTCATTTCCCCCTCCTTCCACTTTAGTTGTTTTCACCACCTCTATCTCATTTCTCCTCCCTGCCACCTAATTATGTCCAACATTAACACATTCTATAGTCTGTCACTTCTCCCCAGCCACTTACCACCTTTTCCTCAAAACTACCAGCCTAAAAACCTGTGTTTGGTCTTTTATATCGTATAATGTTGTTTTGCCCAAATACATTATTCTGTGGTAATTTACATTGACAAAAATCAGTTAGTTGGGGAAGTCAATATTTATGTGTTTTAAGGGCTAGGAGCTACAGGGGTCGGGAAATGGTGGGAGTAGTGGGAAGGGTGTACAGGGCCCCCTATGATGAATTGACTTCTGTCCTGCAGGAGTACAAGGATGCGTAGAGGCTAAAGAGCCTACTCAACCCTCACACTTCTACAAACCAAGAGCCATTAAAATCACAAGGGTAAAACAAGCACAGTTAGACCAGTTAGATCAAGGTGGCAGATATCAGTCAGTAATAACTTTTTAGGTGACTTGGCAGTTTGATGACATCAAGCCAGTCCCTTGGTGCAATTCAAAGTTTAGATTTGGTGTGAGGATGTGGAAGTCACAGTGTTTCAGCAGTGTGCCGGTGTCGGGCTGGGGTCAAACCGGAAGGTAGCTGTGGTTCAAAACGTTACTCCAGTGATGCGAGTTGGGGGTCATCAGGTTCGGTTTGATGGTCAAGGTTCGAAGGTGGCGAGCTGGTGCCAGGATATGCAGGTGAGTTGCTTTGATGTTGAAGGTCGCGGTTCAAAGGGTACCAGGCTCGATCAACTTACAGTTTTGGCAGAGATGAAGCAGGTGGCGGTTTCGAAAGCTGTTCAAGCAAATGCAGAGGCAGCAGTACTGCTTGGTTCGAACCAAGGCAACAATGCGCTTCAACTGGCGAGGTGTGGTGGCGAACTGGTTCGAAGCAGGCAAGCTGCAATTCAAAGAACAATGAATGCCAAAGGCAGCTCCACAGGGTTCTGCTGATTCAAGCATAGTCGAACACGCTAGAATCATGGCTTGGAGTGGTTTGACGGAGTAAACAAAGGGATCCTAGCTGTTCTGGATTTCAGATGCTGTGAAGCCCAATCCAGGGACTCAGGGAGATTATGGGTCTTTGTTCTCATGCTCCCAAACCCAGGGGAGACTGTCACACAACTGCAGGGACCCTCCAGCAGAGTGAGGTCCTGGGAACCGCTGTGGCTGGCAGAGAGGCAGATCTTGTTCCAACAGCAGATCACCACCAATGGTAAATTGGGGATGGTTGTGGGAAAGAGCTCTCCTCTGCCTTGGAACACCTGCCTTCACCTCACAACTGGAACACTCTGGAAAGGTCTACTCTCCCAGCAGGTTTCAACATAACCTTCTTTTAAGATTGGATTCCAAAGGATGATTCATACAAGTGATGGGAGACCCCTTCCTGTAAAGGTAAAGGTCCACAGGTGATTAGACTAAAGCTAGCCTGCCTGGGTGGTCCAATCCCTGTTCTTGAGAAGGAGTGGACTTTTCATTTCTGACATCACACCAAAAGTGCTTTGTGCTACAGGAAGTGGAGAGCATAGGATAAAGAGGGCAAGCCAGAGAGAAACAAAATGGTTTAAATATTACGCAACTGTGCAGAGCTTGCCTGTCTACTCCAACACTGCCCCTTCCCTTCTCTCTAGGATCAAAGGCCTTTAGAAATGCAGAATCCTGGTCTGAGTCTATTTTTTTATTGCTGTGTATCTTCGATGCCTATGCTGAGGACAGCTGCCTGTTGTGCGGCCTGTTCTGGAGTAGGGCATTACCTACCCTCACAAAAGAGATCAAAGAAGAAGCATGGCCATTCAGGTTCCTGTCCTGTCGCTTGGCAGGATCAGCCTGTCTGGCCAGATTATGCATCACCTTCAACAGCTGAGCTGGCTCACATGAACATGTGTGATATCAAATAGGATGTGGCTGCAACGATAATGAGTAGTGTCACGCACCATGCATTAACCCAAGCATTGCTATCATTTAGAGTTTACCCTGCCAGTGCCACCAGCATGGGTTACTTGTAATCATCATAGATTTGGTACAAGGGTGCATATCTTAAATGCAGCCTCTGCGCTGCAGAGTCTTGGATGTCACTGCAGCTATCAATTGGGCACTTTTGACCTCGGTACCTGCTCTGTACCACTGGTTGAGCAGGCACTGCAGATCAAAAGACTGATGCAATAGGGTACAGGCACACACTGTGCTTTTGGCATAGAGCTTATGAAAGGGGAATGTGATCAGCAGGTTACCCTTTCAGAGATGGAATTACCTGGATCATTTTATAAGTAATTGAAATTAAAAATCCAGGGCTTTCACACCCTTGCCAGATGGCAATTCATCACACTCCCACATAAAAATAAAATTAGAAGTGATTTTTGTCATAGTATATTACCACAGAGTAATTTACTTCAGCAAAACAACACAGAAACCTTTTAATTAGACGTTTATCCCTCCCCGGGACTGGCTCTTGAGGGAAAGTTTGCACCTGACCTTTGGGATCGAATGGGGTAGTAATTGATGGACCATTTGTGGTACACTTGAGTGTGCTGGGGTATTCTGAGGATATGCATATTCTGAGGGCTGACTGATCACATGTAGTTAGTGCCCACCATCTTGGATTTCGTTGTCTTCCTTGGTTGGCAGCGCGAGAGGTCATAGTGTCATAGTCATTATTACACAGCGATGAATTAGCAGCCACAACCTGTGACATTAAGGGTCTAAGAGAGAAAATAAGAGCAATGTGGGCTTAGGTAGCAACCACATTTATTGATCTCAAAACTAGCCTGTATGGGTATGTAGGAAATGTTCCAAGCACTAGAAGTGAATCAGGCCTCTGTGGACATCTTCGAGTCACAGATAGATGTTTGGATTACAGAACTGTAGATAAAAGCCCGAATGATGTAGAAAGAAGGCAACAATAGTGTAACTTGTGCTTCTCCGTAGTCCCATGAAAGAAGGCAATGGATCCTTGTGACAAAGATTGAAATTGTCTATCACATCTTCAGAGAGGTGGGTGCCTAGATTTGTTGATGAACATGGTGCACAGTGGAGCATCAGGTAAGGATAGACCAATATTGATCGTTGTCAGTTTCAACTCTTACAGTAACAAAGCAAATAAAATAAACAATGTGTGAGCAAATGGAGGGTCTAGTTTCAAGTAGCTAAGACTGGACTTTACCATTACCTATGCTTCCTCGCCCTTAGTAGCAGATAGGAGTGTGGGATTTTAACTCAGTGGCGCAGAGTGAAGAGCTGCATTATAGATGTGGGTCCCTTTCTTCCTGTGTTGTGAGTTGGATGTTGAATAGTATTTCCTTGTGTCCCCAGACAATATCAAACAATCCTCATGTTAGCTGACAAGTGGGTGGGAGCAGAACAGGTGCGTGTGTCCCAGGAAAAGTGGCAAAAGTAGGAGAGGAACATAGGAGGTATCCTAAGTAAATAAAATCTGTTAGGTGGAGGAGGAAAGCTTAAAAACTCAATAAAGTCTTCCTCAAGAGCCACAGTCTTCAAGAAACATCCTAGAAATGGGGAAAAGGTGTGAATGCAAAAGAAGATATAGGCTGTGAGTACAATTTGTCCTACTCATAAGGGCATGGTTTGGGAGAAGGAGAGTAAATATAACAATACATTTATGAAACCATTAATGAAATGTTAGCAATAGAAGATTCGTTTTTAAGAATGGGATAAAATGGTGAAAAGTGTTGCACCATGATATATTCTAAAGAAAATTCAATTAATCATAAAGTGCCCCAGAAGTGGGTGTACAAAACGTTTGAGGAGGTATTAAATGTTCGACAATGTTATGTTTATACTGCCCATAAATTGAGCCATATTCCGCCCCACAAGATGTTTATGAAATATTGTTTGCATTCTTGTGATTGAGCTAGAAGGAATAAATGATATTTCATATGGGTGGTGGCATTCCGGGTGTCAGGGGAAGGATGGTCCATGGGGCAAGCCCATTTATGGGTCCCGCCTGTAGGAAATGAGGTAATGGAAGGGGACGTTTTAAGTGCCTCCGTTTGTATTGCTTATCTGGAAGAGTGTGAGTGAAGTGAAATGGCAAAGAAGGAAGGGGTAGGGAGAGCCATGGGAAGGGGAAGAGGGTGTTTGTTATTGACATGTATTCTTATGTGTCCAGTATGGTGGTGCGTGGTGAGAGGGGGCTTTGAAGAGTGTGCTGAACAGTAACTCTGCAAGGTGGAAGTCAAATTTGATAGATCTCACTATCCTGCTCAGAACCCTTTTTATCACATTTATGCTGAATTATGGCTAACAATCTGATGGGGGATGGGAACGGATTACCTCTTTGAATGCTGGAGTTATAACTCCATCTACAAAACACTTGCTCCTGAGAAAGGATTAAAAAATCTTTAACTATCAGTCTTGTGTAGACAAGAGTTCCAGTTCTCTATTGTAATTGTGGATTCTCCCTGAGGGTGGGGAAGGGGGCTAGTTGAGCAAGATTTCCTGGCCTTGAAAAAAAGACAAGAAAAAAAGGGGTATCCAACTGCAGTGAACCTCGATTTTAGGGTAGGCCAAAGGCCTTACAGAGAAACAAGGAAGGAATATGTCTATTCATCTTTGCCCCAGTCTCTGGATGGCATCTTTGCCCCAGTCTCTGGATGGACATGGAACACGCAAGGTTGGAAGTTGTAGATTTGCTATCGATGAGGATACCTATGCATACGGTTTCCGGACTTCTGCTATAGCATGCACCACTAGCAATTTGAATTATCCCTGCCAAGTAAGGTAGCTGATGAAATGTGATTGTTTTGCTGGCCAGACAGCAAAGCTTAAAACGAATCCTAGCTTCAAATGAGAGCCAATGAACTTTGGAGAGAACAGCAGAATATCATACTCTCTCTTTCCTACCACAAGTCTTACTGCAGCATGAAAGCTAGATTAAAAAAGAGGGCAGAGAGCAGAATGGAAGGCACCAAAAAGTATAGCATTTTCAACCTCTAGGTGGGAAGGCACCAAAGCTTGTATCCCAGAATGAAATAGCTTGGGAGTGAAGGAAAATGGAGCAGTGGCAGCAGAGGAGAGCAGGAGGAGGAGATGAGGGCTGAAGGTGTGGAGATGAGTCAGGAGGTCAACTCTGAAGGGATGCGGAAGGACGTAGTAAAAACAGTGGAGAAAAGGAAGGAGAAGATAAAATCGGGAGTGGATTGTACAAAGGGGGGCGGCTGAAGATGAAAGAAGAGAGGAGGAAAAACCCGAAGTGGATTGAGAAAAGATTGTAACATAAGAGGAAAAGAGGGTGAGGTAAAACCTGGACTGGAGTAAAAGTAGGTAAGAACAGAAAAGGACAGGAGGGTGGAGGAAAAAGCATGGATGGACAGGAAGGAGAGGATAACATCAGAAGTGAAATGGAGGTAGGAGGTCAAATCTGGAGTGGATGTGGAGGAGGTCGTACTACCTGGGGTTGGAAAGGAAGGAGGTGGTTGTAGGAGGAGGAAAGGAAAGGAGGCAGAAGCGTTGGAGTAGAATGAGCATAATGAGTGGGACTGGTGAGGAGGGGGTAGGATCAGAAGCAAAAGCCTGGAAAGAAGAGGATTGGTTGGAGGTGACAGGATTCCGGAGCAAAGTAGAAAAGAATACATTAGAGTCTGGGAGTGAGATACAACCAGTACTAACATCAGGGAGCGTCATGCAGAAGAGGTCAAGAGGAGCCAAATGAAGCCTAAGAGCCAGGAACACAGGAATAGCAGGGCCTGCCATTTAAAATGGACAGGTGACTGGAGGCCAGGTTGGCCCTAGTTGGAGGAATGTTACGGACAACAGAGTACAGTGAGCAAAGACAAAACAAGGGTAAAGTCGAAGAGGTTTTGCCAGCCTCTTCCTGACAGTTATGACCAATAACCAGGGTGCTTCGGAACTTGAGAACTGTAGTAAACTAGGCATATGGGACTGCTCAAAATCCGCAACTAAATCAATCCAAAGAAGATGGTTCAGGAGCCCTGTGAGGCTGCAACTCCAGAGCAGAGGGAAGTGGAGCAAGCTCCTAAGAGCTGTAAGGACTACGGCTTTGACACCAGAGCCAATACAGCCAGGCACACTGCGGGAAAGACACTTACGTCTATGTATATATGCTTGTACGTAGAGAAGACCACCACCTTGACTATTTTGTTGTTCTTATTATGTTTCTTTTGTTGTATGGCATGTTCCCAGCTACGTTTTAGATAGCTGACGGCACATAATATCTAACTAATCAGTATGTGATCCGGGCGTCCCTCCTGGTCCCCAGTGTCACCTTTGGTAACAGGCCCACGAATTGAAATAAAACCCCAATCCAGACAGTTGAGTTGAGGCCTTAGCAGACGGATTAATGGCATACTTTCCTCAACTCTATCTTTCAATAATGATATGTGCAGCAGTGCCACAAGACAACTGTATGATACTAATCAATCTCTCTGGTGCTAAGTGCGTTATTAAAGAGCAACACCGTTTCTTCATGTGTCCATTTGACACAGCACGTCACTTTTGGGTCTGAAATGTGGCCATTTCGCTCTTCAGGTGCTCAATTGTCTTTAGCCTGTGCACATCAGAAATATACGCGTATCTCCTACGGATATCAGTGCTTATGTTATCTACTCACTGACCCTGAGGTCAGCTCAGATGGAACAACTAGTACCACTTTTTAAGCACAGTGCACACTTTCTTTGGAGAAATGCCACCGTCATCGTGTGTCAGATGCCATTTTGTCAAAAACACGCAGTTCATTGTGCTGCTTTATTGTCTATTGAATGCCTTATATTTGATCAAATGAAAACCGCGTATTAAAAAAACAGTTAATAAAGCAGCTACTTGGGCATTGCTGATTTGACGCCCATTCAGAAACTCACAACTGTCTTATGCTAGCAAAAGGACTGAAATAGCACTTATTGATTTTAAGGAAAAGCTGCACTCACAGAGACAATTGAGGATAGTATCGTTGGTAATCAGTGCTGAAAATGGGACATATTTACTGGGGAATCTTCTCATTTTTGGAGGGGTGGGGTTGTGCGGACGAGGTGGTGGTGCCGAGGGGCGTGGTCCCAGGCCAGGTCACCAATATCTCTTCACAGAACCCAACCCTGGTGATTTGCATAAAAGCAAAGCGCATTATAGGACCATAATTATGTCCAGAATTTTAACTTTGAAACATGTGTTATGGTGATTCAGTAAGAAACCCTTTTGAGCCAATAATGCAGTTTTAATTGGTCACACTGCTCACCCTAAGAAAATTATGCATCTACATTGCAGGACATAGCAGTGTAGACAGCTACAAGAATGTGAGGATTTGGCCGTTTCTGTATTTAGTTGCCCATGCTGAGACTACTGAAGGTGTCTGTTTGTTGAAATGGCGTTTGCTCGTGCATGTGATAACTCTGCTTCAAGACAGATCTGGCGGGGAGCACCCTGTTCTAAAGCCGAGCTATCACACATGCTAGGAACCAGTACTTCATGTAACAGACCACTTTCAAAAGATGCAGCAGTGCTGCAGGGTCTTGTGAAAGCTGCCTGTTTGAGAGTCCTGGGCAAGCCCCTCCATCTGGAGACCAGGCAGCAAGACTTGTTTAGTCGGAGCCCTGCTTTGTAGTGTTCCCGCCCATTTCCTGCAGAACTTGACTTGATTGACTGCCATATTATTATTAAGAGATTCAAGCCAGACATCAGAGAACGCACATCAAGTCACTGGGCTTGTCCAGCGCAGAAATGCTTCCAATCTTTTCCCAACACTGCCTTAAACTGGTGTTTGCTCACATTTCCTCCAACTTAATTAAGAAAAAAGAAAGAATGTTCTGTGAAACCTGATATAGTACATGAGTTATTGACCTGATTTAGAGGAAAACCTTGATTAAGTTTGAAAAATTACTGAATTGAAATTAATGTACTATTCAAAGATTTCCGACGTGTTTTTAGAGTTTATTTTCATTTCCTTGTACTTGATGGAGGGTTGCTTGGGCCCCTTACCATTTAGCCATCTTTGTTCTGAGCATTTGCTTGTGCCAAATCCGGTTTTAAATTTGATTTCCTTGTACTTTCTTATGAAGTCTGCCAGGACTCAATTTCCCTCTTTTCATTTGGTTTACAATCCAACCAGCGGATCAGAATGCTATCCTTTTAGCCTGCCTGTGGAGGATAATGCGATTGTGACGCCTGGCTGCTTTGCATGTGGAGTGCACACAACAGGCCGATGCTGCTGGTGTGCCTGTCTGCAAGGCGTGAGTGGCCTACACCAGCCGTACCGCTTCAACACCACAATATGGGGACATGTATTGTGCTTTCTTTAATCTGAGTTGCAAACCCGTGCAGAATATATTTTCCCATATGACACAGTTCTGCTCCCACTATTTACTGAGCGTTGAGGTTGTAATTGTAATTGTTTTGCGCGCCAAACCCTGTGGTAGCTGGCTGCTTGAGAAACTTAGTATTTACATACATACAGTAAGTGACGGCACATTACAATGCAGGGCAATAAAACAATATTGGACCCTGGTTACATGTGGGTCAGGACGGAAGACATACAGGTATAGAATAGTAGGGCAGACATAGGGTTACCGAAATCCAGAATTGGCAATGGAAGGTTAGATGGATAGGCATCTTAGTGGGGAGACTTGTTGCTCAGCCAATTCTTTATGTTGGCTTTAAAGGTGAGGAAAGAAGGTACTTGTCTAAGGGGGATGGGAATGGAGTTCCAGCGTTTCGCAGCTTGTACTGGTGTCACAACCGCAGGTTCCTGGCGTTTATGGAAGAGATGGAAACATGGCGGCCGTCCGACTGTGCCGCCACGTTGTGCTCCCAAGCGCTGTTATCGGTCTAGTCCTTTCCATCATGGCTGCCGCCGAGTGTATTTCCCTGTTTATGCTCGGCGGCTCGGCGCGTTGCAACTTCTGATTCCTCTTCGTTGCTAGCGCTCCTTAGTTCTCTCGCTTGGCGGAGTTCCGCTCCTGTCCCATTTTCCCCTGCTAGCCTCTCTCATTCAGTTGTCTTCTCTTCCCTCTCTTGCCTGCGCCCCGTTATTTCTCTTGAGCGCTTGGTTCGCTCGCCTCCCTTCGCTTTCTCCTGCCTTTGCCTCTACTGTGTTTCCTCTCTCTCTCTGGCTTCACTCCCCATTTTGGTTCCATCAGTTCCGTTCTCTCAACCCACCTTGCTGAGCCCTAACCTGCCGGTTTTGCCAGTATCCCATTTCCAGCGGGTCTTGGATTATCCTCTCGTTCCGCTGCACCGGATTTCTACGCTCCGAAGGGGTTTTTGTGCCGTAAGGCTTTTCCGCTTGTCTGTCGCGGGGGGGGGAGTCACCGCTGATTCGTTCCCAAAGGGTCACGGTGGCTTCCTCCCGAGGCCGACCCTATCTACACAAGAAGAGGAGGACTTTTACTCGTCGATCCCGCGGAAAGAAGTTGGACTTCTCATCAACATCAGGTGAGGAGGAAGGGGAGCTTGAAGACTCTCAGGGTTCGAGTGGGGAGAACAACATTACGGAAAACCCTGTCGATACGCCCACAGCGTCAGGCATTGTTGATAATTGGGAAGCTAGCTCCTGCAGCTGTTTTTAGATTGAATCTTGGTACCATCAGATTGTGGGAATGAGTAGATCTGGTAATGCGTATAGGTTGGTTTTTTGCAGAATTTGTCCACCAGGTATTTTGGGGCTGAGTTTGTGAGGCATTTGTGCGTGATGGCTAAGGTGCGTAGTGTGATTCTATCACGGATGGATAGCCAGTTGGCGTTCTGTCTGTGTGGAGATGTGACAGGATCTGGGGAGGCTGAGGGCTGCTATTAGAGAGTTATTCTGAAGTACCTGGATCAAAAATCGCAAGAAGAAACATCTTTACCACTCCATTCTGTTTGAAAAATAATGTTATAGAGTTGACATGCTATAAAATAAGCCGGCAAGGACAGGGCTTCTGAAAAACACAATCCCACCCAAACATCAGAACATATAAATAATAGTTTACGTTTTGTAAACAGAAACATGTGTTAGATATACCAATACTGTCACGTTCATTAGCTGTCATGCTCCGAGTAAGGTCATTTGGTTGGGACAATATGGAATCAGTAATGAAACTCTCAAACTGCTACCTCTGTATACTATGTGTGACAAGGTCCCACAACTCTGGAGACCACCAATGGATGACAAGGGGTCATGGTGTCTTCCCAGGCCTGCAGATGACAGGGCCAGTGTTGTCATGGGGAGGATCCCCTGGTGGCCCTCCCTCAGGCCCTGTCATCTGGCTGGAGACAGTCACCTGGTGGCTAGACACTCCTACAAACCTTTAAAAGTCGCCAATACAGATGAGTCTCCACAAAACCCAAGGACATTTATTGGTCCACCAATGAGGTAACTAAATGAGGAACAGGTACACATGCAGAGATTGCCTGAGTTAACCAGCCTGGTCCCTTTGGAGTAGCAGGCTGTCTCAACTAAGCTAAATCCAGCTGAACCTGCCATGGGTCTCTTGCACCTGTATGGTACTTAAACTCGGAATTGGGAGGTACTTTTACCTCCCTGGTGGAGCCGCTCAAGAAAACTGCACATCTGTTGGCACCGCCACTTCAGACCCAGCGCGATTTGCCAAATCGGCCTCAGGTTGCAGTTGTACAAACTTGCGGTCTGCCAACCCAGAAGACATGGGTTTTGTTGATGGCAACCAAGTCACGTGCCTACTCTTACCCCCTCTGAGGAGAGCCCCAATGCTACTAGCACCAGTTAGAATATGGGACAGGACCTTCTCTTCAGCTTTGGTACGTAGTTTGCTGATGTTAAGGTCTTGGTCCGACTCTACGCAGATAGCATAGAGTCGGTTAATGGAAGTGAAAGTATTTTTTTCTCGGCGTGCAACCAGCAGTAAGAGACAGAGGAGAAACGTTGCGTTCCGTTTCTGGAGGGTCAGAGGTGAAACGTGAAGAAGGAAGAAGGTGTGCAGGACCCTTTTCAGGTCGGACCATACGAGAAGGTGAGTCTCGCACATAGCATTATGCGCAGAAACAGTTTCTTATTGAAAAATAACAAACATTCATTTGATTAACTTGCGCGTGGCATAGAGGCGGACCGGTTCATATGAGGACCAGTCATGAGGTATTATTTAAAAGCTAAATAGGAAACAAGACAAATACAATTCTTAGTAGCAGTTGTTATTTAAAAAGGGATAATAAAACTTTCATGGTAGAGTTTTTTTCTTCTTGCTGAGCTCTTCTTCAGAGCAGAATCGAAATTTGGAAACTAAGATGTCAAGACTCAAGAGTAAATGGCAAAGCGAACTTTTCATGTTAAGAAAGCAACAGGGTTTTCTCCACTTTGTCTCCATATTTGGGGAGGCACAGTCCGAGATAGTCACAATTTCTACGACTATCACAATAATGTCTATGACTATAAGAAGAGTTATCTAGGTTACTTCTGGAGATTGCAGTTCTGAATAAATTCCATTCAGCAGAGGAATCTCAGGTTCATTGTTGGTCTAAGGGCTCACTAGTTCTCATCCTGTCCGGGCATTTGCCGAGTGATTCTTTTTCACAGGATTTAACCTGCATCATCAAGTAATGATTTTAAGGTTCATACCTTGAAAATATATGTCAATCAACAGTCGAAGTTTGTTCCTTTACCTTAATACTTCATAGCTAAAAACTCTCATCTGGCTGCTACAAGTACATCTCTGTACGAATGAATGGTTTTCGGTTCAGAGTCTACTTATCAACATAAGAGAAGAACATATTAGATCATGACAGTACGCCTTGAAAATGACCAGATGGTCGAAACACATATTGGCTGTTCATCATAATTAATTAAAACTATGTTTTCTAATGTCGGATTTGTCAACAGTGCTTAAAATGGATATTTCTGCTTAAAATTCAGTGGTTAAAGCGCGAGTTGGCTTTCCAAAACCCCAAATATATTTGTTTCTATTTTGCAAACCTTGTGGGTTGTTTACAGGAATAGTCAACTTGCTGACACCCCAATCTTTTATACTACTTGTAAATGGAGAGTGGTGAATAGCGCACAAAATTTGATCGAACCCAACTGGAGATATGATATATGATAAACGTAAGGTTGTTAAGAAATGGTTAAACAATTGTTAGAAAGAAAAAAAAGATTAGATTGTAAGAGAGAGGAGGATTTGCCGACAGCTGTTATACCAAACAATCAACATGACTTTTAGCCCGTTTTGACCAAGGCCGATGCATGGGTGGCTTCATAAGTAACACATAACTAAAAACAGTGGTTACCCCATTTTATTGAACTCCATGTCGCCACTCATTGTCAATCACAGCCCACTGACTTCAGTTTAAGTTGGCTAGACATAAATATATGTAAAATGTACAGCAATGTCTCTGTAATCCCACAGCTAAAAGAGTTTGACTATCAGGGAATATGGTTTGCAGAAAATTGGAGGGGGGCTGCTCATATCAACAAACAAAGAAATAGGCTGAGCCAGGCGCTGGGGGGTATGGTGCGGGGGTACATCATTTTATGCAAATGTCTCAGGGCAAACAGCTTGAGCTGATAATGAAAGTTTACAATGCACAAACTAGGGAAGCAACTGATTATAGGGCCTCGGTTTGGGGACATGAAAATGTATCCTCCTTACAGAGCATAGAAATTAGAAGTTACTGGGTCTGCCGTGCTCGGCCCCGACTTTTGCGGTTCATGCCGAGCTGATAGCAAAACATCTGGCAGACAAATAGCATCAGGCTCCTTTGTTACATTGGCTGAATATCTGGTCCAAAGCGAGAGCATCTGTAACACAAGGAATTATTCAAGCCTTGAGGTGTAGTGATGCCTGGAGAATGAAACCCTGGTTAAAAGCTATTGCTTTATGTGCCTAGTCTCTATCAACAAAGCAATTTGCTGGGCCAAAGAGAGAGGAATGGCCACAAAATGAACTTGTGTGCCTTAATTAAGGAGGGACGGGAAACCATGGAGCTTTCTTCAGTTTCGAACTGCAAACATGCTATGGTGACCAAAGTAGACTCCATGCATTTTCTCACAGTAACAACCCAATAGATCGGTGGGTTGTCATCAGAGCTAGTTTTTATCTTTTTCAGTTAAGAGCCAACATAGCAAATTGGCAGGACTATGTGCAAGACCAGAGCGCCCTTGATGTGATTTGGCGGTTGAAAGTCTTTTGCATTTTATATTGCTCTGTCCAGATTATATGGAACTGAGAAGGTTCATAATTGTTCCGATATTGAGAAGAGAGAAATTCACACAATGTGGGCCAGCATTAACCTTTCCATTACAGGCAGAGACAGTTTTAGTTACTTGGGCATTTCTAAATTATTTAAGGAGTCATGGAGTGCCAGGAAACGCTGTTTGGGGCCGGCCGCTGGAGTGAATTGCATGAATAGGAATATTTTAGTCAGGTCGCAATTTTAACTATATGATCATTATTTTAATGTATGAACTGTTTTTTTTTTATGTGGCTGCTATTTTAATCTGCATAATGTTTAATGAATTTTATCCAAATAAACGTATTTGATGAGGATGATGATGATACATATATTTGAACCTTTAGCATTTAAAATCGCTGAAATAAGTGTTGCTTTGGCCTACCAGAAGCTAGGAAGACCCCCCAGGACTTGATTGATTGCCTACTGACTTGTTGAAGTGAAGCCTACTATGTGGGAACCCTAGATTTTAAGATTATTTAATGATAAAAAAAGAAAAATAGGCTTTCCTCGTTTTTTGATGTCAGCAAAAAATGGCTAGCATATAAACAAGCATTGGCAATGCCAATTGTTTGGGCTTTTGTGTAGGCATTATAAAGGCAATTTCCAGGCACTGGTGTTGTGGTATTAGCTGCCCATTGATGGTAGCAGATGCGGTTTTGGTATAGCTTATTCTGAAGCAAAGTGAAACAGCAAAGAAAAATTCCATCAGGACAGATCTTATGGAGCCAAATTGCTCCTTGGAGCATCTCTTTGCACCCCTAGTTAGTCTTTAATAGTGGCCTTGCCCATTCGATAGTTGTTCTTTACAGGAAGGAATTCCCTTTCTCCATTTTCAGATCTGCTTCCAGCGTCCTAGATATTGTGATTCCGCAGTTGATTCAGAATTGTCTTTTTAAGAACAACACCGATGCAAATGTCCAATGTTTCAACAGAAGGGCTATCTTTTTAGCACCGGACAGATCAGGCAATGGTGTGGGTCGAAGAAGGATGAAACTTGCTTTTAAGCATAAAAGAGTGGATCCAAAACCAGCAGCCATAATATTTTTGCAGCTGTCTGAGTGGTAAGCAGTGCCTGCGATGCCATTTTTTCAACTGGGCTGCAGTCCTGACGCTCACAAAGACCCATTCACCAGCCTGGATGCGGTGTCCTGTCCCTTTTCAATGTTATTTTATAACCTGTTTGCAGAGAATAGACAAGTGTTTAGCTAACTCTGACATTAGTTGGTTAACAGCGGATAGAACACATGTTTTGGCAGCTGGCCATCCCATGACTACCTCATAAAGAGAACACCCAAAACCTGAATGCCAGCATTTAACAATGTGCCATACAGTACAAGGCAGGCCAAACCAGGGTAAATACTCCTCTGTGTATTTTGAACAATGCTCACTGCAGTACCGTTCTATCTGGCAAATGCTTCTGGTTATTTGCTAAACATACATACAATCACTAACATATTTCTCTTTGACAGGGAGGCAACTTTAATAAACTCTGGCTGTAATGGTTTAAAAGAAATTCAAGTTGCTTAATAATGCCTTTTTTCTTTTGGGCTTCTTCACTCTCACCAATGTTACAGGAGGACACACACACAGGACACACACACTAAACTGTTCTACAATACGAAACCATGGCTGATCGTAAGTGTTAGTCTTACTCCCCGCTTGTAGTGAGTAACCCTACACATTCCTTCTGCACCCACATAAGATGGGCTCTGAGCATAGAACAACATTAAAAGTAAATGTGGTCATTTCAATGTTTTCCAAAAGGTGACACAAATACTTGGTGTAGTTAGGTGGGGGCAACAGCAAAGGTTGCATGCATGACGTTTTTTTCAAGCTGCAGTTCCTTAAAAAGGACATGAAGGAAACTGGAAACTGGAATTAAGAAGATTAAAGGTATCTGGGAAGTCTCCTCTTGGAACCTCTACTCATCAGACACTGATTAAACCAACATAACACTTCTCCAAGCCCTAGCCTCAACTGCATATATGAATGCGGATTCTAAACGCTCTGGTAGGTTTTTCTAATTGCTCCCCAAAGTCCCTTGCATTTTGGTCCGTACGTGCATCTGTAGTTAGCCACACACAAAGTTGATGTGGCGTGAACAGTGAATACGAACACCAGAATTTCGTCAGGTTAGCCTGTAGTTTGTATTACAGGCCCACATATTCATATACAAAAGCAATCCTATCCAGTACATTTTTTGAAGTAAAAATGGAATCACAGTCAGACAGAGAAAGAGCACGACGCGAACAGGCACAATCACTATTTTGTGAAACATTGCATGCAAGCATACCCACCAAAAACACAGCAGAACCCAGCATTGTGGAAAAAAATGAAATGAGTTTACTTAAAACATTGGAAAAATTGCAGAAAAAAAAAGTTAGTAAGCGGTGGGAATAACACTCACTCCAAAATTATGTGGATGTGGGCAGAATACCACGTGGTCTCAGAATTCTGACCCCACCGTCTTAAGATGAACAAGATCCCGAAATGTTGAGAGAATGGGGCGATTCCACTAATGCATACTCAGGACAGTTCATTAATATTCTCATTAAATATGCTAAAAAAGAGAGAAAAAACATTGGAAAAAATGGAAGAAATCAACGAGCAACTATCCCTAATAACTGCAAGCGAAGAGGGTACTAAACTGAAATCCAATATTGAAGACCGCCTCAAAACCTACGAGGAAGCCATCAAACAACGGAAACAAAGGAAATTCCTTCGCGACTAAGAGGATTATGAAAAGGGAAGAGTATAGACCTTTGCTCGCAAATGCGACCATCTGAGGAAAAATCTGTCCAACAAAAACATCCAGAGCAATGAACCAACAATGATCCCCACATCTAGTGAGGCAGCCACCACATCAGAATCTGAGACCCCCACCAGTGAAACTGAAAACCTCTCTAAAAAAAATAATTTTTTAGACAAAATGAGGATGCAACCCAAAGAAGCACACAGGCAAAGGACGAGGAAAACCATCAGGACGTGGAGGAAAAAGAAAACCAGGAGGGGACAAAGGAACAAGCAGTTCAGAGTCAGAGGGCAATTTGAGAACACGCTCTGGCAACAAGAAGGTGAAATAAACACAAACAGCATGGATAACAGCATCATCAATTTGTCGGATTATGTACTCAGTCAGGACCAAACCAAAGTCCTCCAGTATGGATTCAACTTCTGTCCAACTTTTCCTTATGACTATGCAGAGACAAGGATTGACGTCTTTAAGTACATGCGGAAAATTAGATTAAAAAAATTCTTTTTGTTGAATCCACCAAAAGAAACAATCAAAATCACTCCACAAGGAAAAACATCTGTCGCCATTGAGGATCTAGACACCTTATTAAATTTGGCGGAATTGGAATCCTTAGGGAATGTGGAGGCAGTGTCTGCTGAGATCTCTCTGGAAATGCTAAATATACATACAGATTGGCCGATAAACAGCAAATTTAAGGCCAAATCAAGGTTCAATCCCCTACTCCAACCGGGGGGAAAAATCAAAGCCTTTCAAGATTTAGTGATCCATGATCTTCAGAAAGCAAGACTACAAAAAACTAAGATTAAATCTAACTTATCATCTAAAGAAAGACAAATCCTTAAAGATTTACAAAGTGTCAAAAGCATTGTCATCAAAGCCTCTGACAAAGGCATGAATGTGGTTATTCAAAACCGCACAGAGTATATAAAGGAAGCATACAGACAACTGCGGTATGTTGATTGCTATTAGCGATTGGAAATCAACCCCACAGAGGAGATAAAACTGAAAGTGGAGGCTTTGCTCAAGTAATGAGGCCGATATGGATCTCCTTGACGAAGACGACTGCAAGTTCCTCTTCAACAAATTCCCAAGTATACCTACCATATACTTTCTCCCTAAAGTCCATAAACACTGTACCCGCCCCCCAGACCGACCCATTGTCACTTTGAATGGAGCTTCCCTCGAAAATATCTCAAAATATGTGGATTAGACCTTTTTACCACTTGTATTCCTGCTACCATCATACCTGCGGGACACCAAAGATTTCCTCAGCAAGATCGAAGGTATAATATGGGAGGAAGATTATATGTTTGCCACATTGGATGCCGTTTCATTGTACACCTCTATTCAACACAATGATGGCACAAAAGCGTGCAAGTATTTTCTTGACAGTAGGTCTCTTAACTACCTGGCCCATGGAGAAATGATAATAGAAATGATAGAAATGTGCCTCACCAATAATGTCTTTCTATTCGATAATAATTTCTATAATCAGCTTAAAGGGACTGCTATGGGCACAAGCTTTGCCCCATCCTACGCAAACTTGACAATGGGGTGGTGGGAGAAGTTTCATGTATGGACAGAAGGTAACCACTGATACACTGACCATGTGGTTCTATGGCTTAGGTTTATTGATGACCTCTTTATTCTTTGGAAAGGTGAAGAAAAAGATTGGCTTGAGTTTGTAAGTGTGAACTATATTGAAAGCCTAAGAGCTCAAATATGCCACTTTTCGCCACAAGCAACCACCCACATCTTTAAAGTGGAGTATTCCATACAGCGAATTTGTAAGCATAAGACATAATTGCAGTAAAATTGAAAGCTTTGATAAAGAATGCAAATTTACAGCGGCGAAATTCTTAAAACAAAGATATCCGAAAGCAGTCTTAGAGAGAGCATACACCAAAGCCCGCAATTTAAACCGAAGGACTTTACTCTCAACTAATAAATCAACAGAAGACCAAGAACAAGATGATGCAATAAGACTTATCCTTACATTTGGAACACATGCCAATGTCATAAGAAAGATACTACATCGACATTGGCATGTCTTACAGTCTGATGAAGCTCTAGCACCGATTCTAAAGGAAAAAGTCAATATAACTTTCAGAAAATCCACAGCCATTAAAGACTCGCTGGTTAGCAGTTTTTTGTTGCACGCAAATGAAAGTCAAAACACCGCTATGTAGCTACACAAAAATACCAATGGCTTTTTCAAATACTCGAAATGTAAGGCATGTAAATTCACTCAGAACAAAACAAACTACATACATCCAATAACAAAGCATCTTGTAGAATTGGGCAGTCATATTACATGCAATACTGAGTTTGTGGTCTACGCTCTCCTATGCTCCTGCAATCGTTGGTATATTGGCAGCACCATCGGCAAATTAAAACTCTGAATTATATAGCATATGAGAGCGATAAAAAACTGTGGCCCTTCTTATCCAATGGCAGTCCACTTTAAAGGCATACACGAGAGCAAGTTGGACAACCTAAGATTCTTTGGATTGTATCACGTTCGAGCCAACCCTCGTGGGGGCAACAGAGAACTAGCACTACGCCAAATGGAGACCAGATTTATTTTAGATCTTGAATCGAAAAAATCGAAAGCCATAAGTACAGGACAAGTACTGTTTGCTGTTGCTGCCTCGTCTCTCTATTCGTGACTTTATTCATCTTGGACCTTTTTGGATTGTGCACGACGGAATTGCCCAACGCCTTTGTCACGGCCTGGAGGACGTCCTTTAAGGGTGCACCAACGTGCCTGGCCCAAAGGTCTTTCCTGTTGTGGAGGCCACGCCCCCTTTATCGTGTCACGCCCTGCAACCTGCGTCCTCAAGTACCGGTTGCCTCGCGCACCTGCGCCGCGCACCAAGTACAGGACAAGTACTGTTTGCTGTTGCTGCCTCGTCTCTCTATTCGTGACTTTATTCATCTTGGACCTTTTTGGATTGTGCACGACGGAATTGCCCAACGCCTTTGTCACGGCCTGGAGGACGTCCTTTAAGGGTGCACCAACGTGCCTGGCCCAAAGGTGACTGTTTGCTTAAATTAGTGCTACACACAGAGGGCTCTCTGTGTTACTCGACAATTCGAGCATTGCACAACTGTGCCTTTCACAACTGTGCCCCTTACAAATTGTGTGTTGTAAGCAGTGTTGCTTTACAGCTTGTGCATGGCAGTTTTTTCCTTTGTGCTCCTTTACTAAAAATCGCCTTTTCTGCTTTCTTCTGCAAAGGTCTTTCCTGTTGTGGAGGCCATGCCCCCTTTATCGTGTCACGCCCTGCAACCTGCGTCCTCAAGTACCGGTTGCCTCGCGCACCTGCGCTGCGCACCAAGTACAGGACAAGTACTGTTTGCTGTTCGCGGTGCGCGGCGAGGGGCCTCCTGATACTGGTTTCTTTGTTGACAGTGGAGAATTAGCTACTGTGTGGTGTAGGCTTTATAATGGTGGTTAGTCTGCGAAGCAGTAAGAGCCTTGCTGAAGGCAATTCTCACGCAGGGATGTATGTCTCTAATCCAGTGCTATTACATGACTCCGATATGGATCTAAATTCAATTGCAGCGATTGGTGAAGATGGTTTAAACGATATAAAAAACATCCCGTATAGCCTGCAACCATTAGCAGTAGAACCAAACGATGATGATTGCAATCAATTACAATCTTGCATATCTAACGCTCCTCCTGCAGATGGTGAATCATTTAAAAAGCCTACCATTAGTAATACTGATGATATAGCAAATTCAGAGGAGCTAACAGGGAATTTGGCAGCTACTAAGCAAGTTGTCAAAACTTATGTGGCATCTAATATTATTTCGGATGTTTCTTTTCTGGGCCCCGCATTGATTGGCGAATGGGAGAAACGCTGCCGGATTTCAATGACTCCGAACTCACCTGTTGTATTTTTGCCTTCGGAGGTTGAACGCATCTGTTTGCATAATCTCCATGATGGGCCCTCTATCCATTCATCTGCTGGTATTGATTCTTACCATCATGAACATGCAAAGAGACCTTCCTGCAGCTCGCCTATATTCTGTAAAACCTCTACTGCTCCAGGCCCCATTTCAGCCCCTAAACAAATGGTGAATGAGACCTTTGATGAAGATTTGTGCTACGAGGTAGGGGCACGATCATTACCAGTCAAACTCCAACAATCTAATTCCAAGGACCTAAATAAAGATGATGATCTAAGTAATTTTCCGGTGATTTCATCTCTCTTAAATCTTTTGGATAAGGGTCATGACTTAACTCACATGCAAATCAACTCCCTAAAAGAAATAGTGTTAACTCTCACTAACAAGGTTTCAAAAATTGAGGGCATGCTGATTTCGCAATCTGCTGTTCAATCAGAGAAACAGGCACTTATAGATGCATGCTTACTGAAAGCTTTGTCAATCAACGACCAAACGCGTATGAATCAATTTACACAAACTGATGATTCTTCTGTAACTGTGGCATTTGATTCACGCACGTATGCAAGAGCTGTAGTGGAAGGACCAAAGGAGGTATGTTCCTCTGTGACTTATGCTGGTTCTACTGCCTTAGTGGATGAAGTGAAACAGAACTCTCGGATATTAGATGAGTTAGTTCGTTTATTAACAAGGCAACATTTAGACTTAAAATTTGATGGGGGACGTCTTGAAGAGTATGCTGATGCTATTGGTTCTGTGTCAATTCCAAAAGAGAACACACCTAATAGCCCTTCTCCCCTGATAAATGTCATAATTGAAGCCGAAGAAGAACAACGGAGAAACGAAACTATTCTCGCTGAAAATCTGGTGAAATTTAGTGAGAAGGGAGTCATAGTGAGTACTGAGTGTGAGGACTTTGATCCTGAAGGGTCACAGTTACCTTTTATGTCACGCAAAATGAAGCGAGCTCATATTAGGGCAATTAAAAGAGAAAATAAACTGAAAAAAAAGCTATCAACACTGGATGTAAAAAAAACGAGCCAGGTTGATAGCAAAAAAAATAAAAAAAATAAAAAGAGAGAGGCTATCGCCGCTGACTTGGATGAGTTGCAGTCTTCAAATTCAAACGTAGGCTCTGCAAACGTTTCAAAGATTGACTTGACTCAACTGAATGATGAATCAAAGTTAGTCCTAAATGTGGATCCTGCAACTGCTTCCCATTCTCAATCAAAAAAAACGAGAACTTCTGTGAAGTCATCTGTGGTAGAGTTGGGATTGGTTAATTCAGGACAGATGGCACAAGGCAGGCTTTCGACTTTTTATCCTATCATTGAAAAAAAAAACACGGTTAAGGGACAAATGAAGGATTCTGCTCCAGATAAGCTTACCGGGGCAGTTACCAAACAAAAAAAGGCCTGCGCTATGTTGACGGAAAAAAAGTTCTGCAAGGAACACAGATAATCCCCGATCTGACGAGGAATCTGAAAATAACGACAATTGTCCAGAAAGCCAAATCGATTCAAACGATTTTGAGGGGGCATTTATAAATGCAGAAATGGAAGCTATTGACACCAGAGAATCAGTTGAGAATAAGCCTCTGCCACCAGGCAGCAATGATAAAGAAGAAATTAATTATGTTTTTGAAAGAAATGTAAGATATTTTCTAGGCTGGTCTAGTGATCAGGCAATTAATGGTAAGCAAAGGTTGAACAGATCGTTTTTGTTTAATATCTTTAGAGAGAGCCCTAATCTAAGAACCCTCCACATGGATGATATTGAGTGGTTAAGGCTGGCAAACCATAACAATCTCAGAATGATTTGTGCCCCACATTCAGCGATGATACTCCGGTTATTGTGGGACCATAGAGAAGATTTCAAATCCAGCGGGCTAACCCTACATCTATTTAGAACGATTGAAGAAGCTGAGATATTTCTGAATGAAATGTTAGAACCTGAGGTTGTGAGTGGTTCCACTCGAGCAAACTCATCAGCTGGTTCCGAACATACTGTTGAATTAATTACAAAAATTTCTGAGCTGATGGCAACCACTTCGAACATTTCTTGGCTAGCTCCCCTTATGTCCTCCATTCTTGATTTTTCTAACAAGCAAAATAAACAATAGACAAATAATGTCACAGCTCAGAAGGTTCAGAATCTTAAAATAATATCTTGGAATTGTTGTGGGAAAAGTAACCTAGAGAAATGGTCATCCCATTTTGTTTCAATGGGTCCGCACACTATTATATTCTTACAAGAAACTATGTGTGTCAACAAATTGAATATTGAGGGTTATTCCAACTTTTGTGTACCTGCTGTGAGAGGTGTAATTGGTCGACCGCTTGGAGGTATTGGTATACTCATTAACAACAACATAAATCACATTTCAAAGGTTATGTACGCAAAACACGGAGTGTTGGCAGTTGAGTCTATCCTTACAGGCGCAATGTCCAATATACTGTTATTGGTATGTGTGTACCACAACCCAGCCAATGTAGCGATTGAGGCTGCATTGGATAACATGGATGAGCTACTCGAGGAAGCCATGGTTAGAAACCCAAAATATACGATTGTAATTGGGGGCGACTTTAATGCTGTCTGCCTATCAACTTCATCTAAGTTACTTCACAAGTGCAAGTCTTCCTCGAGAGCCTCGGAATCTATGGGGAAGCGTTGGGTCTCATATTTCAAAGATTGGAATATCCAATTGCTGGAATTTCTTACTGGCGACCACAAAGGTACATGGAAGAGGGGGATTCACTCCACTTATATAGACTACTTTTTTGTCTCATCCGTATGCATGCCTTTGGCAAACAATGTTTTAATTCACAATCAAACTATGAGTGACCATTTTCCAATAAGCACAAGTATTAGATGTGACCTGGCATCTTTAAATAAAGAAGCAGCGTTGGGATTGGTGACTCTCCATCGACCACAGAATTCTGTAGGCTGGTCTCCTAAAATGTGTAGAGAGCTTTCCTTTTTGGTTCATAGAGATGTGATTCGGGTTTATAACGGGGTTGAATTGTATTTTGATGCATGTAGAAGAGAGGATTGGAACTCCTTCGTAATTAAAAAACATATTGACTATTTAGTCCAAAAAGTTCAATCACGTAACCCAACAGGTGAGAGTGGGTACAATTTGGAAATAGCAGCAGTCAAGAGGGAAAAAAATCGATCTATTCGTGCTTTAAAGAAAAAAAATCTACAGTCTTCTCTGTTTCACTCCACAAAGATGGGAATCTTAAACGAATATAGGCATAAAATTGCATCTATAAAGTTTAACGCAAAACTATCGGCCAATCAGCAAATGATGAAGTATCTCATCACTCATGATACCAGGAACATTTGGGCAATACTCAACAATAAAAAGGGGGCGTTGTTGCATGACTTTGCCTCCCCAATTGCTTCAAGTACATGGATCGACTATTTTAAATGCAAATATAGTTTGCCTGTCCAATTTAAGATACATAACTCTGGTATACTTGAGCAACATTGTAAGGATCTTATATTCTTCTCTATGAATGAAATTGTTGAGGCCATTAATCTGCTCAATTATTCCAAAGCTGCCGGGCCTGATGGTCTACCTGCCTGTATTCTAAAAGATGACCCATATTTTTGGGGTGCGATTCTCTATACCAAATTTGCATATATTCTATCTACCAATCTCATCCCAAAATCTTGGCTTAACGCCATAATAATTCCTCTATATAAGAAAGGGAATCCAATTTTACCCTCGAATTTCAGACCAATTGCATTAATGGATGCCTCTGAAAAGGTTTTTTCTATAATTCTACTTCAACGACTCCAAAGTTTTATTAAGAATAAGAATATATTCTCAAAGTTTCAAACAGGGTTTCGTAAGTACATGGGGACTTCGTTAAACGCTCTCATTATCTCCCACATATTTGCTCAAACTAAAATATCAGATTCTGGCACAGTCTATATGGCTGCACTTGATATGAGCAGTGCTTTTGACTCAGTCATAAGAGAGGTTTTATGGTCAAAACTTTTAAAACTTGGTTTTCCAAAAAGAATGATTCAACTAGTTGCAATGCTACACAACCACACGACATATCAAATTAGGATAACCAGAGATGGCGCCTTAACTGCTCCTATTATGACTATGACAGGTGTCAAACAAGGCTGCAATATGGCTGCCACTTTATTTAATCTATACCTTTGGGATATGGATATGTTGTGGAATGAATCTGGTATGTTTCCTGTGAAACTAGGGGAACTGAAAATTTCATGGTTATGTTTTGCAGACGATATCTTACTATTTGATCGTACTCCTAGTGGTCTACAGTTAAAACTGAATCGTTTTGCTGAATATGCAGCCTCTCACAATCTATCACCCAATTCTTCAAAATCACAAATTGTGGTTTTCCGAAATTTCAGAAAAATTAAATCGTACAAGTGGCAACTTAATGGCATTGATATCGAATGCGAAAACTCGATTCGTTATCTGGGGTATCCCCTAAATGTCCAGTACTCTCTCATATTTTGGCAGAAATACCTAAAGATGAAGGTCCGTCCGCTTGTGTCGATGATGAAGGTCATGCTGAGAACAATCTGTGAATTTTCATTGCAACCATTGATTGATTTTTATTTATTGAAAGTGGAACCGATCCTCTTATATGGGTTAGATATATGTCTTCATGATGTAGGGGTCATATTGAATCAAATTCAGGGTAGTGTGTGGAAAAGCGTATTGGGGCTATCTACATCAGTTCCCAATTCTATAATTAGGCACGAACTTGGTCTAGTTTCTCTAGCAGCTAGATGGGTTTGGCGAAAACTATCACGCTATGCTGATATTATGGCACCTCACAAGTACTCTCTATATGTGGACGTATATGGGTTGGTTGTGCGGTCAGAATTAAAATCCATGTGTGCTTTTGTTAATCAAATGAATCTAATCCTCGTTGATTGTGACTGCACAATTTCTGACCTAGTAATGAAACTCCCAAAAGTCAAAAGAAATCTTTTTGATCGGGACTGGTCAACCACCTTAGATTGTAATAATTCATATCGTCTGTATGCGGAATATGCCAAAAGGCCACGTAGTATAGATATGAGATCGTCGTATTTGGTGTTATGTCCATCAAGTAAGATACGGAGAGCATATTTAAGGTTTAAACTAAATCAATATCATACACTTGAAAGAATCTTCCTGTGGCGTATCTATAAAGGTGCCTTTTCAACTCAACACTGTCGCTTTTGTGACTGTGACATTAATGAAACCATGAAACATCTTGTTATTGAATGCATTTTTTTTTAACAGGATAGGAAAAATTTATTGGGGAAATTTGCTCCGAAAGATACTGATATCTCCAAAACATCATTATGGGACAGTTGTATGTATGGAGGGTGCATGGTACTTGTCATTTCGCTAACTCGCTTGCTGAGTAAAATTGAAAATGCGTTAGAAAGTGTAAATGTCTATTACAACCCTACAAGCTAAATCTGTCCATTTTAAGGTGTGTTTTATCAAAATCCTTGGTATGTCTAGCGCAGGCCAATCTTAACATGGGTATGAGAAGGTTGCGTAAAGTAACAAATCATAAAGACACAATGTAATCTTCTGAATTAACAATGCCAAATTTTAAGTTGCAAAAGAAACGGCTGATGATCTAACTGTCTGTCATTTGAAATTTTACTGAATAACTTATGAAATTTTCGAAAGTTTTGTAAAAGTTTGCTTTTTGTAAAACTATAAGCAAAACGTTAATGTGTTTTAAAAAAAAAAAAAAAAAAAAAAAGCCATAATCTTGACGAAGAATTATATACATATTTAGGAACTAATGATTGGTTTTAATTGTTCTTATTGTCTTGTGGAAATAATTTGGGTTATTAGTGTACATTCATTTCAGTTTTTTTCTTAACTGATAGCTTGTATCTCTATAAGAACTTCAGAAAGCTAAGGCTTGGTGGTATGATGCTTTCTATTATATCTTACTTAAGATTTTTAACATTTTGTGAGTAGTGTCTGGTAGTGGTGATATGAATGTTCAATTAATGGTGTTTACATGTGTTTTTATTCATTTTAAATTTCTACTCCGTGGTGGTTCCCGTACTAAGGTAATGAGAATGGTCTCTAGGAATAGTAAATTCTGCTACCTATATCCAAATATAGAAGGCCTAGTTTTGATTCATGCTTACATAGATGCCAATTTTACTCATAGATTATATTTGCACTATGCACTTTATTATTCTATCCTAAGTGAAATTACATTTGCACTAAGCACTTTATGAATCCATGCCAAATGAGAACTTCATGCAAATTTGCACTTTAAATGGTTACGCGAAGCTAAGCACTATGCACTTTATTGATTAGCATTCGATATATATTGATTCATGCACTTTATGACCTGTTTACAATCTATTAGCACTATGCACTTTATTGCAAAGGTTCAGATTTTTCTTTGTGGTCCATTAAGGTTGACATACCATTTGTTAAAAACCTCCGCAATTGAAAAGGTTGCATTGTTTATTTATGCTATTTTCGCCTCAGGCAACGCTTTAATAGGAGCGCAATAATCTGGCAAGGTTGCCATAATTAACAATGCACTACTGAACGCATATAAGAATGAGTCAAAAAGGCTGGGAATTACAATTACATTCCCACGGTTAAGTCTGTCCTGATAAAGGCGTGTTAGCAATTTTGTGTATATGAAAGCTGTCATAATAGCCATTACAAAATGGCAACCATGCTTATTAGCTCAAATAGGCTGAGGTTTGGTAGCAATGAAAACTAAAAAGGGACCACCACTGGCTGTAGAACCATAGAGTTGGGAAATGCTGGGTATATCTACACAATGTCACTGAGCACTCACTTGTACATGATCAAGCAGCGAGGAAGCTGTGAAACACGTTGTACCGTGTGATTTTCTACTTTGGCTGATGCCGCAATAAAACTGGAAATTTTTAAAGGAAAACCCATTGCTTTTTGTGTTCAATAACGGACGAAGCTTTACTCTGGCGAGTAATTCATTGTTTGGAGTGCCATCCTCTTTGGGAAGAAGAAGAAATCATTTTTTCCCTTTCTTTGGTATATATATATATATATATATATGTAAAAAAAAAAGGACTGGGAACCAATCCGGATTACATCGGCACTCCGGCTGTGGTCGAAGCGAAAGGCTGGATGTCTTCAATAAATCCACACACAGACTTGTATTCCGTGCAGTCAAAGTGTCCTTTATTGTTTAAGATACATGGACAAAGGAGGCAGCAACGGTCTTAGGTGCAAGAAGGAACGACGCGTTTCACCCTACTCGGGCTTCGTCAGGTAAGTGACATAGAGAGAGGACTATGGTATTATATAGACAAGTATATGAGTCCTTTTTCAATGTTTTGCACTAAGATAAGGTAACAAGTGGTAGGCAAAAATGCAGCCATGTTAGAACCTGCATAACAACACAGTTCAGTGCATTTAAAAGAGACACAGCATTTTCATAGACAGTGTAGCGGTTTGAAACATGTTTGTTTAATCAAACCAAATGTCCCAAGTGGGTAAGGGATGGACAGAAAGCCTGAGATTGCTGATATTGAATCACTGATATTAAATCATGTGGTTTCATCTTGGTATTTGCCAATGTCAATAAAATTAGGTAAGACAATCGTACACCGTTTTCTATTGTGCTGGGTATGTTGAATTCGGCCCAAGTGGGCTGACACATTGTCTCAACATGGATTGAAGTGTGCTCTCAAAAAATTGTATTCCAACATATATGTTGCAGATATCAAAATTGAGATATGCAGGTGTTGTATAGGTAATAAAGTGCTGCATGCTTTGTAAACATTGAAAAACGGTTGTTTGATAAAGTGCTGAGTGCTATCAATAAAGTGCATAGTATAAAGTGCATATTGCAAAATCGCAAGTGATAGGGAATTAAATCTAGAGGCGGTACTTAACCCTTGCGGGTGCCTCTAATATGTATTCTATCCCACTCTGATCTCTGTATATCATAAGTTTCAAAAAATGTTGATATTAATGGGCAGTGTGTTACCCTCGCGGGCGTCCAGATGCTGTGACATGAGGCTGTGTATAACCCTTGCGGGTGCCTCACATATTGGTCGAATCACTATGCATAACTATACATTAGAAGAGACATACAATCCATGATATATATTATGAATGTTCATAATGAAACATATAGGTGTTCATAAATATATATAGCCAAACTTGGAACATATTGTTTAGCTCCAGTTACACATTAAAGTGGATAAATAACCCGCTGGTGCTTGTTTGTATTTTGAGCTTCCTTCCGGACTATAAGTGTTCTCAGAGCTGCTTTTACACACTTTTATTTGCCCTAGCAATCGCCGGACTTGCAGGTACCTGCCTTTCTTTCTCATAGTACCCAAAGTCTTCATTGCCCAAAGGATGTATATCACTCCATCATGCATATTACCCAAGTTAAGGCATTCACATCTCATTAAAGCATCAATTCTACCCATTTTAAAGCCAGTGTAAAATCACTGTTCATCATGCTTGTAGGATGATGTAAAGGTAACAGAACCACTTATACAAGCCACTGCCCCCAAGGGACCAAGGGAGTCCTTGTGAAATGGCAAGAACACAGTGCAAGTGGCTTGATCTTTTTGGTAAACCTCATGACATCTCCTAAAGGCTCTGTGAACGGCTGAGGGATCAACAGGCGATCCTTGCCCAATTCAGAGCTCTAAAGCTACCAAATTCTCTTCATGACAGGAATTAAAGTTGTCTAAGCAAACATTGGTGGGCTTAGACACTATACAGGAAAAAATCTGGCATTCTGTCATCAGGAATGTGGTCCTCAGTCCTTTCCTCTCTCGCTTCACTCAGGGCTGCCAGCCCTGTGCAGTTCCAACAGTCACCAACAGTCTCTAGGAATTTATAGTGTCCCAGCCACTTCTTTCATGTGCCTGGTCTTTCTTTGCTGGTGCTGTCTTTGTCAGGATTTTGCGTTGGTCCTCCTGGACACTGCTACCAGGTACCACTACCTGGTACACGTAGTCATCCAATAGGGCCATGGGTCAGACAATTCTGGTACAGTTGGATCACAGGATACTTCAGTCTTTCCCATGTTAACTCTTGTTAGTGGACCCTCTCAACATAGGGTAGTAGTCTCTTATTTCCACTTTTTCTCTGAGTTTTGGTCTGCCCTTTCTCCACCAATTCAGAAGAACCCTTCTGACGAGAGTCTTCAAGCGCTCTCTGCTCCCCTTCACCCTCCCAGTAATCACAACCCACCTCTCTTCCTTTCCACTCCGGTTAGCTTTTCTACTCCCCTGCCTCTCCCTGCTCTCTCCTTTCCGTCTTCTGTATTCCTCCTTTGATGTTTCTCCTCCTTCCTCTTGCTGTAGATGTTCCACTTCCTCCCCTCCAATCTCCCTCTCCCCTGATATTCCAGCTGCTCATCACTGCTCCTATATTGATGCTTCACCTCTTCCTCACCACTGTCTCTGCTGCCCTCCTTTCCCCCTTTCTCTCTTCTTGCCTCTCTCCATGTTCACAAATGGTCTCCTGACTTCCACACTCCCCCTGTGGTTGGGATCATTTTTCTCTCTCATCCAGCATTGCATTTGGGATGATGAGGGGGAAAACCCAGAGCAGCCACATGGTGGACACCTGGGCGAACTATAATGACCTCATGGCTAGTCAATTGAGCTATAGACTGGATTACAGCTCGGAAGATCAGATCAGGGGGTTCTAAGAGCAGTCTGCCACATTGGAGCTAGACGGACATTCCTCCAGTGCCGCCTGATTCCAGCACAGAACAACCAAAGTGGTCTGATGCAGAGTTTCTCCAAATGGTTGATTTCTTAACCCTTGGAGCTGACTGCGAGCTCCCCTGTACCCACAAGGGGATGGCTCACGTGTGCCCTGCCCTCTGTCCACAGGGCCCTACATGGGCACATTCTGAGAAGGAATCTCATGCACTTGTGCTCTGCTGGCAATTGCCATTTGTTGGGGTTAATATTCGATTCAAGGAGCTCTGTCAACATGGGCTTGCGCCCGAGATTTAATATGCTCCATGTGTTTCTCTTTTTTTACTGCAGTGTATAACTCGTGCACTATGGTGAGGGTTTTTTGGTAATTTGTTGATGTACAACACTCAAGGTTCTGGGTGGTATCGAGGCCCTGTATACCGCTTCTGGGACCAGCATCACAGAGTGGGTGGCGGTCCCTCGCCCTAGAGTCTCCCAAAACCCCATTGTGTAGCCTCTCTGAAGTCGTCTTTTCACCGCTACCTGCAACCATCTAGTTCGCAGAGTACCAGTGAATTTTATACCATATGCCTGGTTGATTCAAAGATAATTGGCATTCCTTAACTTCCTTACCACACAGTAAGACAAATCCTAATGTTTGCCTGTACCCATTAAAATGTGTTGCTTGGGATCAATACATCCAGCACTTGCAAAATTATAAATATAGTCATGTTCAGTTTTGACTCGTAGAGGTGGCCCCAGCCACCCAAATGAGAAAACATCCATTGGTAAAGAAGGCCTTTTTTATGGCATTTTTGAAGATTAATATATGCCAGTAGCATAAACAGTGGCATAGAGTATAGTATCAAAATAAATGTTACACTAGGGAGATTTGAAACCACCATTTCTGCCTGCAAAACACTTTTCTGAAAGCTGGTGGGTTAATTGCAGTTGTTAGGTTGTATCTAAATCATTCTGACTTAAGGGGATTTTTCAACAGCTTTTTGCCTGCAAAAAGTGGCATCTGAAAGGTAATGGATCAATAGCAGCTATTAAGCAGATCTTGGTGAAATGAACATTTCTTAATCAGCCCTTTCTTTATATGTTAGCAACCACTTATGAAACTGATGCCCAAATATAACTGAAACCTCCCAGCCCCTTTGAAACAGACGAGGACAACCACCTCTGCCACTTCAAGATTAATAGAGAGGGTTCAGATCTCAGATCTGGTTCTCTTAGATGTTAGCAAGTAACTGTTATTAAACGAACAGAGCTGCGAATATCCTTTCAAAACAAAAATGATGGAACTGTGCACAGTGTTTGATACTTTAGACCAAAGTATACTCTCTCACTCATGCTTGACAGCATAGGGCAAAGTGTCTTGTAACAGTTTATTGAGAAGCAACCCTAAACACAGAGAGTTCTTTCCCTCCCCACTCAAGATGTGACGCAACAAACTGTTTAACAGATTCTTTTATTGAGCCCTACTTCAGACACGTATCATGCCCCTTGGATGCCTCCCCTGATCTACCAATGAGCCAAGAACCAGGCTGGTGTACAGGAAATATATTTATACGCTAAGGATCTACACAGTTGTGCCACCCCATCCCCCATCCACTATAAAGGGAAAGGATTTAAGGCAAGCAGATTCCCCCACCCTTTGGTTTCCCAGGGCTCAGTTCTACTTACATAGAAAGCCTCTGATTAAGGTTCAGGAAAGCCAGCTGCATGTCAGGACACTCTGGAAGCAGCGGTCTAGTCACTCCACTCTCAAAGATGGCCTCCCGCTCTCCACCATAGGACCCAGTCAGCTTTGAGGCCTTCCTAGCAATAGACAGCTCCACCCAGATGCGCTCTCAGCAATCTCCTCTGGATTTCCTTACAGCTGTCAGATGGTAAGTTTCAACAACCCTCCTGATGGTAAATTTCACCAGCTCTATCCCCTCCACCTAGTGCAGTCCCCCTTACATAGCAACAATGACACCAACAATTTTACAATCTTGGGGAAGTACCCTGCAAGAGGTCACCCAAATAGGATTGGACAGTTACCTTTCCCTCTCCGCCCAGTCAGGATGTGTTTAGGGGTCAGGAGCAGACAAATGGCTGCTTAATTTGCAAGCTCCATTTGTTCTCATATCACATTTTTGCAAAAATCTAGTTGTGTGGCAAACCTTAATAATTTCACTAATAACTGCCATATAAATTCATATTATCTGATTCCACAAATCATGGGGAGTGAAATAATACAACAGCCAGGTCTGCATCATTTTGCACGGCCATGTGGCACTTTTCTGCCCTTTTCACAAAAAGTATAACAGTTATAAATATGTACCCGATTACCCATATTCCTAATTTTTCTCACCACCCGTTCACCAACTCTCATACTTGGAACCTTTTCAGATCAGTCAGAAACCCATTTTATATGGCCATTACAGTTCCCGGAGTCGCAGGTGGATGAATTTTATATCTCCACAATCGCCTGGAAAATACATAAAAAATAAGACATACATGTAAAGCGTATAATTCATGGTTGTTGAGAAAAAGGCCTAAATGATAATAGTCCTTTTAAATTAATTGTGAATCTTCATGTGGGACAAATGGCCATTCTCCTGCGTTCAGCCATATGGTCTTGCTGGGTCAACCTGTAACCAGAGTTTTTATTATTCTCTTTGTGTTTGCAGCTTGCGCTTTGAAGTTGGTTGCCTCCATTTTCACACCTTTTGGTCATGCTCCAGCCAAGGGGAACTGTCCTGCTATCACTGCTTTCAGAGCCAGCCAGTCTGGGGAACACTGTTTTCCACAACTTACAAAGCACAGTTTATTGCAGTTGTAATTAGATGGGGATGTCACTTTCCAGTGGGGAAGTTTGTGGTGACATGTCCAACAGCCAACAAAAGGGTTTGCCTAGAGACACTTCTTCATGAAAACAAATTAGCTGTTTAAATGTCACTGGTATTTTGTATGTGAAACATAATATACATTATTTTCTGTCAACACGCACCATGTCTTTTTCCCTGGCATTTTTCCTGTTAGCAGTGGTATATTTTCACATTTAAACTGCAGATACACATGTAAAGCTCTTTTCGGGGGGGTTGAAAAATCCTACTGTTCACGTGAAAAGGACCTTCAGTTATCACTTGCAGCCACAAGCAAAGTGTTTTTTGTGTCGGTGTTGAAAAATTCTGCTTTTCATGTGAAAGGGACTTCTGTTTGGAGCCTTTGAATGCACCCCACATGCCCCCCCGTTCTTCCATAACCCTCTGGTGGGAAGAGCAGGGCAGAGTGGGGTTTCATTAGGTGTAATCTCCTTCATTAGGGAGTGGGCACTCCAGCGGCCTCTTCAATCTTTCGGGTTGGAGGATGTGGCAAGGCACCCCAATTTTTCCTTGATTAGGCAGTGGGCACTCCAGCCTCCCCTTCCCACTTTTGGTTGGAGGGTGTGGCACAGCGCCACCTTTTCTTCCTCCTTTTCCAGGTTCCCTGGGGTTCTCACCAAACTATCCTCTCATCTTCAGGCTGGAATTTAAGGAAGTTAGTTATCGAATAAGAGAAAGAGAAAGAGGTTCAGTACTTTCTACACACATATTTCCCTGGAAGATTAACATAAAATGGACAACAACACGCTAAAGGTATAAACAAACATTTTCACCATTTCACAAAACATATTTTATTTTCTTCTTTTTCACAGTGGACACCAAGTAAATTACTCCCCGTTACATATATACATATATATTCATCTTAGTTTCCATCCAATTTGTTCATCCTTTCTTTTCATTCTTCAGGGGGTTCCTCTGCTCGACTTCATTTGGCTATTCAATCAGTTGTAAAGTGTGACTAGAAATACAGCTTTTCAACTGATTAATTTGGACCCATTTTTAATCTGTCTGTTCTCCTTTTGGGAGGCGGATCTTGTAGGAAACAGGTGATATTTTATCTACAATTTCAAAGACACCACACCAAGATGGGAGGAAGTTCCGCTCCTTGGCCTGATTCCTTTGAAAACTGTACAAGTAACCCTTGGCCCCTTCTTCATACTCTTTCTTCGTGGTCTTTAGATCCTAATAGGTCTTCATTCCTTCAGTCGAATGTATGTTCTCAATTGTGCTGAGCATAATCAAAAGCATGCTGGAGGTGTTTCCTTATATTTTCAATGTACTCATGAGTAGTTGACACATTTATCAGTGTCTGCTGCTGTGTCCTATAGAGCAGATGCTGTGGTAACGCCATTTTTTGTCCGTTCATGAGCTCAAATGGAGACATCTTTGTTGCAGAAAATGGCGTAGACCTAATGGCCAACAGGACAAGTGGTAATCGGATGACCCAACTTAAATTAAGTATGCCTCCATGTCTGTTGTTGATGGTCATTAGACTTTTGTGCTCGAGACAGTTTTCTTGAGCACAATTATGCAAGTCCGCCAACCCTTGCGATAGGGGACTCTTCTTGATTTTGCCATATCTGACCTCCACAGTAAAGTCTTGCATGGACAGAATCCAGGATGTAATTCTGGAATTACTAACATTCCCCGCACAGATTGTCACTTTAGAGATGTTGCAATGGTTGGTGAGGAGTCTCGACAATGGTGTGCTCCCCCTGTATGAATGGACAGTCATTTTTTTAGCGCCCACACCATAGCCAGGAGGGCCTTCTCACAGTCATTTAATTTTTCCTCCAGAGACGGCATGGTCTTGTTCACATACGAGATGACTGTTGACCTTGTCATGCTTCTGATACAACACCGCTGTTAGGCAAGTATCTGAGTACCCTGTCTCCAAGAAGAACTTTTTGTTCTCTATGGGGTAAGCCAAACAAGAAGCCTGGTAAAGGCTTGTTTTCAGTTGGTTAACTGCCTCAGATTGTTCCGGACCCCACTCCCACTTGACTCTGGCCTTTAATAAATCGACCAAGGGTCGAGTGATCTCTGCGTAGTCTTCAATGAACTTCCAACTATAATTAGTGAGTCCAAGAAGGCTTCTTAATTCTCGAAGAGTAGTAGGGTCTTTTAATTTCAAAAAGGCTTCCACATTCTTCGACTGGGGATTCAGACCCCCAGGGGTGATCTTGTGCCCTAAGAATTTCACTCCGGTCTTACATCCCTATGCCTTCTGAAAGGACAGTTTTGCTGCAGCTTTCTGCAACTGGGTTAGAACATAGCAGATGTATGCTATATGTTCCTCTGCAATTGAGCTCTTGGTCAAAACATCATCCACATAGGCCAGGTTTCCCCTTTTGCCCAAACTGGGCATGGCCTTATGTAGGAAGATTTTGAACTTATTACCGAGGTTTATGTATCCAAAGATGGTTCAGGTCCACACGTATGCTTTTTAACTCAATTATGAGCCCTATAGAATTGCGCCAACTTGTTACACTTCTCAAATCATTTACACATGGGTGTTTATCCTTTTTTCAAAGTTTTAATACTTCAAATCTTGCGTGTCCATGTATCAAATTTCATAAATGCTTCAAAACATGCTTGTCAATGTTGCAAGTTCCACTAATCCATTATTTCTTCATTGATCGTTATTACTCATGACTTCAACACATAGTTTGAGAAAGTTTGAGTTTTCTCCACAGAGTGAATGTCTACACTGCAATATACCAAATCAATTTCAAATTAATAGGTTTGTTATAAGCATCATCCCAAATCTGTTTTTTCTTTCAAAGCAATTTCAAGATTGTTTGTCAAAAATGGGCTTCATCCACAATTTATTTGCTGTAATCAATTTCAACTTCACTGATTGCTTTAAAGAAAAATGTTTTTTCCATTCCCTTGAATGAATAATCTGTAAATTCTGTTTCATCTCCATCCCATATCATAAGCACATCGTCTATATATCGTCCCCAATATATAATGTTGTTGTTCTCATTGAAGGGCTTACGTGACCAGGCATGATTTAGTTCAAAATGTCCCATAAATACGTTTGCATAGATGGCATGAATTTCGCACCCATCGCCGTCCCTTGCTGTTGCTTATACATGGTTGTGTCAAAAGTAAAAATGTTGTTTTCCAACACAAAGCTCAACATTTTCAGAATCATTTTGTTTTGCTTCATATACATGATTGACCTAGTTTTTAGAAAAAAACTGTGCATTTGATGCCTTTGTCATGTTTTATGCTCGTGTATAGGGAAACTACATCTAAGGTGACAAATATATAGTTGCTTTCCCACAGAATTTCTTCTAGATAGTGGATAACGTTTTTGGTATCCTTTATAAATGAAGCTAGACTTGTTGTCAATGGCTGCAAGTGTATATCAATATATTAGGAAATATTTTCCGTTAGGGACCCTATCCCATTTATTATTGGTCGGCATGTTGGAAACCGATCGTAGTCTTTGTGAATTTTTGGGAGAAAGTATATTATTGACATTACTGGTTTTGTTATGCCCATGTATGCTACCTCTTCTTCACTGAGCAGGCCTTCATTGAACCATTCCTGGCTCATTTTTTTCCATTTTGACTGTAGTTCCAATAATGTTTTTTTTTCCTAAGATTTGGTACCAATCTTTATTATTCAACTGTTTATTTCCTTTATTCACATAATCTAACCGGTTCATAAGCACAATATTTCCCCCTTTGTCTGCCATTCTGGTAACTATGTTGGTATTGTTGGCTAATTCATCCAAGGTCTTTTTCTCTTTTAGAGTTAGGTTATAATGTACTTTCACTTTCTTGTTTATGAGGTAGTTGTGCCTCAGTTCTTCATTCACCGCTTTATGGAAAATGTCTACTGCATTGTTTTCCACTAAAATCGGCAAAAATCTTGATTGAGGTTTCAATGTTGTTTCTTCTGATTGTTGTATGTCTATTGCCTGTTCTTCTATGAACCATTATGTTTTATAAATTCTTTCTTCTTCCTTTATATTTAGCAAATCAATTTTGGTCCACGCGTACTGTTGCCCCCCGAAGGTAAAGGCAAGCTTGTACTGGTAGCTTGTACTGGTCTTCCCTACTCATGGATACGGTCCAGTAACCGTTGGTCAGGTCAATGGCGGTGTACACCTTTGACCCTTGGATCTGGGCCAGTCCCTGATCGTTGTAGGGAAGGGGCCATCTTGACATGTGGACCGGTTTGTTTAACTCCCTCAGGTCTGCACATAGTCTCCATTGGCCATTTGGTTTGAGGATCCCCAGTACAGGGTTGTTGAAGGTACTGTGGATCGAACAAGTTATCCCACAGGTTTCTAAATTCTTAATAATCTCTGTGACTGATTCCATGGACGCGAGAGGTAACCAGTATTCTTTCACAAATACTGGAGCCATCTCAGAGTCTGTGGGAAAGGTGGTTGCATGAATGGATGTGTGTTTGTCTTTGCTCCTCGGTCTCACAGGCACCAGCAAGATTGATCCTTTCCTCGGCCATCTGCTTGAAACCTTTAAAGACCTCAGGCTTGGCAATTTTAGCGGTATCCTCCAGAAGGGTGGAGAGATCTTTTTTGATGGTGTTGAACTGGACATGGGATTCGAGCAGTGATCTTTGCCTCTGAACACTACCTCCTGCCTCCTAATGCCACAGGTCACCTCTTCCACACTGTAGGGGCAGGAAGAGTACATCAGAAATTCTCCCATGCCTAGTCAAAATCTTTTCTGGAGGAATGCCGTTGCTGAGGTCGAAACAGTCATTTGGGATTGATCTCATGATTTAATTACCTAGATCAATAGAATAATGTTGGGCATCAACCGCCATTCCAATAAAGGTGTCTGCGCCCAAAGTGATACTTCGAGGGTCGCAGTTATCCACCAATATTCAAATGGTGTTGTTTTCTAGGTCTACTAGAGGTGTCACATTTAAATACAAAGCTTGTTGTTGGAGATAGGAATTTAGATTTATATAGGTGTCCTGACGTTTGAGGTTCTGTCCTCCTTAATTTTGAGGGGAGAGTAAATTGTCGCACCTGCCCTGGGATGGTAACCTCTTCTCGCACTTGAACTTCAATGGGATAAGGCAGCAATTGAGCTAACCGGAATGCTTTTTCAGTGTTGTCAAAGGCCATGGAGTTACCCTCCTCGCCCTGTCGGAACCAGGCTTTTATGATTAATTAGGTCCAAATTGATTGCAAATGTGTTGAGAATTTCACATCCCAGATAAAATGCGGAAGGGACACCTCACACAACCAAACAATTATGCTCTAGGCTTTTGTTGCCAATACAAATGTTTAGCATACACCTGCTAGGCAGGAGATGTTTGGAATTTGGGGTTTCCAGACCTACTTCCCATTTGTCAATCAATATAAATGTGGAAATGGTCTGATCTTTTGGGAGTCTCCTGAATAATTCTTTGCTGACAAAGCTCCTTCCATTATTCAGGAATACTCTGCCGAGCACCAGCTCCCCCCCTCCCTCATTTAACTGAATGGGAAAAAATAGCTGCTCGCCCTTTTTCTGAATGTCCGCTAAACTTTGAGCGGGTTCTTCCTTGTCTGGTTTCACAGGATTCAATGTTTCTTCTGATTTTGGAACGGTGCAACATTTTAGCTTGTTCCCTTACGGTGTGGATTACCACTTAAAACTGTGAGGAAGGCTGATTTTCAAGAATGGAGAAGAGTTCCCATCATCAGTTTGTTCTCCTACAGAGATGACAGTGATGTCTGGGACTTAGTTATTCTTGAACCGGAACTCTACATTCTCCGAACGTTGATCAATTACGTGACAGGTAGCATTCAGGTTTACATAATTGGTACTCATTTAAAATGTTATAGGGTGGTTAGTCTGAGTCCAGAGAACACAGTCGATCAGAGGTGATGACCTCCTCAGGAGATTGCTCCCCAGTAAACAAGGCATGCCCTCTGGAGTCACAAATGTCACTGGATGTTTCAGCCGGTGCCGGACAATTTTTATGTTCAGATCCACAGTCCCTTCAACGAAAATACATTCCTGTTGAAATTTTGAAGTTTTCTGGCAAGTGGTTTCAGGGCATTTGGTGGCCCTCCCTCCGTCCTGAGTTTAGTTGGTCAAAGGCCTTTTTGGACACAAGGGTGGCTTGGGATCCAGTATCCACCACAGCTGATAATTCACACTGACCCTGCACCTTGACCAGTGCATAAAATCTGCCTTCTTTCTCCTCCAAGGTGCAAAGAAAGTGATTTATTTGACATACCTGGGGGTCCTTTTCTTAATATTGAACGTTGACAATGTGTGATCTTGGGCAATTTTCTTTGTTGGCGTTTGGGCATCTGCAAAAAAAAAACTTGCAACTCGCAATGGGAGTTGTTGGGAAGGCCTCTTTTTCCCCCAAGCTCCTTGGCTGTCCATCTTTACCTGGTGACAGTTCTCAGAACCTGTTCGGAGAAAGGACACCCCCTCCGTTTCCATTCTGTCTGGCTCACATTTTTGGGGTTGACTACTTCTGGTTCTGAGTCAGTCTCCATACTTACCCTGTCTCAAACAGGGTCTTTTGGGACCCATTTGTCTTTGGGAGCTATCCCCTGTTTTTGAAAGAGAAGGTCTGTTTACCTGAATCCTCCAGGGATTCCTCTCTTTCAAAGGGGATAATCCGGAGTTCCTGCACAAAGTGGGTTCTTCTTTGGCCTCTCCTACTTACCCTTTGCTCCTTGGGTTCTAACATTTCAGGGCAGAGATGTTTTCAGGGGTTCTGTTTCGGTGAGAAGAACAAGTTACTTACCAACTACTAACAGTCTTTCGACTGGATGATCCTCCCACGTATTCCTTATCTTTGATATTCGTAACATCAGCTTTGCTGCTTTGGATAAAGGTTTTCCCACACCAGAGGGTGCAGCGCTTAATGTCGTGGCGTCGATGTCCCTAGAGGGCTGTCGTAGAGCGTCAACGTCATCCATGGTATAAATAGCTTGAGCCGCGCCCGTTGGCTTCAGTTATGTTTTTTCGATATCCTCAACTGAGGAGTTGACTAGGCGTACCCTTAGACCACAAGCTCTCAAGGAACATAGAGTGTAATTCATGTAAATTGTACGGTGGGGTAGGCTGGGAGGGTCGATGAGGAATACGTGGGAGGAACATTAAGTCGAAAGAACATTACTAGTTGGAAGTAACTTTTTCTTCGAATGGATTGTGTCCTCCCACATATTCCTAATGTTTGATAGACTCCCAAAGCAGTGAAAACGTGGAGGAGGGAGTATCAATTAAACCTAATCATGGACCATATGAAGAACGGCCTTAGCAAACAGACCTCCTTGGGATGAGGTCAAATCTAAACAATAGTGTTTCACAAATGTATGCATAGACAACCAGGTGGCCGCTGCACAGATATGTTGCACCGGGACATCCCTTCTAAGAGCTGTCAAAGTTGCCATGCCCCTAGTGGAGTGAGCTCTTAGCCCATCTGGAGGTTCTTTACCTGCCACTTTGTAACATTCCCCAATTGCCATAATTATCCATCGGGATAAAGTCTGTTTTGTTACTGCGAGGCCCAATTTGTGGCCGGTATATCCAATGAAAAGTTGGTCACTTAGTCGAAACTTATTCTAGTCTAGAAATATAAAAGCTGAGAGACCTTTTTGGGTCCAGCCTGTGAAGTCTTTCTTCTTCCTTACCTGCATGACGGGGAGGATAGAAAGATGGCAATGTAATTTCTTGAGACAAATGAAAGTCAGAGGCTACCTTGGGTAGGAAGGAAGGTTTGACTTTGAGTATTACTTTATATGGAAAATGGTGTGAGGAGGCTTACAAGTGAGAGCCTGTAACTCAATCACCCTGCAGGATGATGTAATAGCCACTAGCAGGACTGTTTTCAATGTGAGAAGTCTCAGAGGACAAAAATGCAAAGGCTCGAAAGGAATGCATCTAAGAATTTTAATACTAAATTTAGATCCCAAACAGGAACATGGAATGGGACTGGGGGTACACGTTAGTGAGACCCTTCAAAAATTGTACAATCAATGGTATCTTGAAATAAGATACTTCTTCAGAGGAGCGCTTCAAGATAGAAAGCGCCGCTAGGTATCCTTTTATTGTACCAATCTAAAGTCCCAGATTTGCTAAATGTAATGCGAAAGAAAGCACCATAGGTTTCCACATAGAAATGGATCCACATTCTTATCATTGCACCAGTTACTGAACTTAATCCAACGACACCGGTACAAGGATTGTGTTGCTTGCCTTCTGGCCGAAAGCAAAATCTCCATTACGTCGTCCGGGAGGTCCCAATCCCTATATCTCAGCCTCTCAGAAACCATGCGTGAAGGCTGAGTGTCTTGACCTCTGGATGGAGAACCCGACCTTCCTCTTGCGAACGAAGATCCTCTCTTTGTGGAAGACATATTGGAGGGCAGATAGACATGTCCAGAAGGTCCGTGTACCAAGTCCTCCTGGCCCAATCCGGAGCAATTAGGATCATGGATTTCCAAACTTTCTTAACCTCCTGATCACGTGAGGAATGAAAGGGACTAGAGGAAACGAGTACAGGAGTGGAAATTTCCAGTCCACTACGAACGCGTCCCCTAGAGCCCCTCTCGGACTAAATTTCCTTGAGCAATACTGTTCACACTTCCAATTCACCTCGGTCGCAAACAGATACACTTGAGGGGTTACCCAGAGGGTGAAGATCACTTAAAGGACTTCTTGAGCTAGTTCCCACTCGTGGGAGACTGTGCTCTGCCTGCTCAGAGCATCCGCCGATGTGTTCTTCTCTCCGGATAGGTGAGCTGCCGATAGAGAGATTCCTTCTTGTATTGCCCAGAACCAGAGCTGCATTGCCTCTCTGCACAGTGGTAGTGACCCTACACCTCCTCTTTTTTTGAGGTAGTACATGGCCACTGTATTGTCCGTGATTATCAGGAAATTCTTTTCCCGTACAGAGGGCAGAAAGGCCTTCAGCGCTAGTCTGATTGTCCTCAGCAACAAAAGGTTGATGTGTAGTTTGGACTCCGATATAGGCCAACGCCCGCCGATTGTCAGATCGCTGGTGTGGGCTCCCCACCCCATGAGTGATGTGTCAGTCACTACCGTTATCTCCGGCCATGGTTGCCAAAAAGATTCTCCCTTGAGAATATTGTCCTTGCAAGCCCGCCATAGAATTTCTTGAGCCACTCGGCTTGGAACTTGAAGAAGATCTGACATATTCCCTGAACATTGGGACCACTGAGTCCTGAGGGCCCATTGAAGGGATCTCATTCTCAATCTGGCCTCTGGCACCAGAACAATGTAGAATGCCATGAGGCTGAGCAACCTCAGAAAATTGAAGGCCGGCAGATGCTGGGCATGCTGGAACTTTGTTGCTATCTGCAGAATGTGTTGAGCTCTCACCTCAGGAGGCGAGGCTTTCCCCGAAGTAGTATCCAGAACTGCTCTGATGAATTGGAGTCTTTGGAATGGTATCATATGAGACTTCTTGTCATTGCGAGAGAAGCCCAGTCTGTGTAGGAAGTGGCAGGTGATCCTCAGATGTTCCTGGGCCTTTTCGGGTGAACGAGCCCTGATTAACCAATCATCCAGGAAGGGGTAGAGGTGAATACCCCCTCTCCGGAGACTTGCTGCCACTACCGCCATCAGTTTGGTGAAGACCCTCGGGCGGAGGTCAGCCCGAATGGCAGAACTCTAAATTGAAAATGACAACTGCCAACTGCGAACCTCGGGTACCTTCTGTGCTTGACATGGATTGGCACATTAAAGTAAGCATCCTGAAGGTCCAATGATACCAACCAGTCTTGGAGTTGGAGAGCCTATAGGATCTGAGAAAGGGTCACCATTTTGAACCTATCCTTCTTGAGGAATTTGTTCAAATTGGTCTTAATCGTCCGACCTTCTTGGGAAATAGAAAGTAGGGGGAATCCCAACCCTTGTTCCTCTTTGGGGCAGGTACATGTTCTATTGCACCTTTCTCTAGCAGGGTTAACATTTCCTGCACAAGGAGCGGATCCAGAATTTTGACAGAGTTGTATCCCGGTGGATGATCCTGAGGCCTTTTCTGAAAAGGAAGGCAGTAATCCTGGGCTACTGTTTCCAGTGCCCAAGCATCTGAAGTAATGCCTCGCCATTCGTTCAGATGCAGAGAGATTATGCCTCCCACCGGGAGACCGCAGAGTGGCTTAGAGGCGGTTGCAACAGCGGCTGAGGAGACAGTTGCCGCTGCTGGGGTTGAACTAGAACCCTTTCCTCATCCATCACGAGGGAATCTTTTTTGTCCTCTTCGACTAGCCTGTCCTCGTCCCCTTCCAAATGAGGAATAGAAACGAAAAGGACAACCCCTCCAGGAAGATGAGCCCGAGTATTTGTATTTATTACGTTTGTATGTACCGGTCCTAATGTCAACACAATTTCCGTTGGCAGCACCAGAGAAGTTCAACGGTGATTCAAAGAATTTCAGGACCTTTATCTACCAATGTAGGCTGCCTTTTCTGTGCCGTCCCGCCTCCTTCCCGGATTCGACCACAAAAGGAGCTTTCGTTTTGTCCTATTTAGGCAGGACGGCCGCGGCCTGGGCCAACCCTTTTCTGGAGCAGAATAGCTTCATGTTATATGACTGTGATGCTTTTATCACGGCACTGAGTCGGGTATTTGATACTAGATCTAAAACCCAGGCCACAGATCTAGAACTGCTCAACCTTCAGCCTCTTTGGTGACGTACCTTGCCAAATGTAATCAGTTGGTAGCAGAAACAAACTGACCGGAGGACAAAAAATCTGCTATATATTATAAAAGTCTGTCAGACGCCTTGAAGGATATTCTGGCCACGGTTAAGGTATTACCCACAGGGTTTTTAAAACTTATGGATCTCGTCTTACAAATTGATGCTAGATGAGCGGAAAGGAGAAAGGAGGCCGGTGGCTCTGGCTCCCACGTGCCCCGAAACCAGTGGGGCTCCAGATCCTGAACCTATGCCAATAGGAGCAGTGCGGGGTCCGCTATCTCCTGAGGAACGGGAGAAGCGTCGGAAAAAAAACTTGTGCTTTTACTGTGGCTTCTCTGAGCATTATATCAAGTCATGTCCTAAAAAGCCAAGTAGGCCTCAGGGAAACTCCAAAACTCGACATTAGATGAGGTCCATTTATCGAGGCCAGTACCTAAGACCACCTTCAGCATGGCAGTTTCTCACCTTTTACTATTACCATGACGTTCTCTTTACCGTCAGGGATTTCCTGGACGGCCCTAGCCATCATTGACTCTGGAGCCACAGGCAATTATATAGACATTCAATACGCACACGACCAGGAAATACCCACGATTCTAAAGAAATGACCTGAGGTTGTAAATGCTGTGGATGGCACTACTATGGTGTCTGGAATGGTGACAGAGAGGGCCGTGGAATTAACCATGGTTTCTCGGTGTGGTCAATCTGAGGTCATTTATTTTGACATGATTGCTGTATCACAATACAAGGTTATTCTAGGTCTACCATGGCTATCCACGCACAATCCGTGCATTTACTGGCAGAAACAGGACATCTGTTTTCTTTCGGATTTCTGTGAATCTCACTGTTTCGATCTAGAGAACTGTCAATCTGGCAGCCCATGCCGCCCCCTGCTTGATCCAAGTTCGGACATCACGTCTGTGGTGGGTACCATCTTCACTACACAACTACCGGAGGAATACGCCGATTAGCGAGACGTGTTTGACAAAGGTTGTGCAGAGAAATTACCACCACATAGGCCATATCATTGTCCAATTGACTTGGTTCCGGGGGCATCAATTCCTAATGACCGGATCTATTCTCGTACTCCAAACGAAAACGTGGTTCTGAAGGAATATATTGAGAATGCCTTGCGCATGAGATTCATTCGCCCATCCCGGTCGCCAGCTGCCTCCCTGTTTTTTGTACCGAAAAAAGAAGGGGATTTGAGGCCATGTATCGATTACAGGGCCCTGAATGTCATTACTATCCGGAACAAATATCCTCTTCCATTGATATCCGTCCTAATGGATCAATTGGTACCTCGGCCTTATTTACCAAGCTTGACTTACGTGGTGTGTACAACTTAATTCGTATTCGTGAAGGCGATGAATGGAAAACGGCATTCAAAACCAGGTTTGGATTATACAAATACTGTGTAATGCCATTTGGTCTTTGCAACGCTCGAGCCACCTTCCAAAATGTCATCAACAATGTGTTTCATGATATGCTGGACCGATATGTGGTGGTATATCTTGATGATATACTCATATGCTCACCTTCATGCCAGCAACATGTTGGGCATGTATGTTCGGTTTTGCAACGACTACGTGAAAACCACCTCTATGCCAAATTGGAAAAGTGTATATTCCACACCACTGAGGTAGAATTCCTCAGTTACGATTTGACTAGTAAGGGCCTCCGAATGAATGAATCAAAATTCTGTGCTGTCCTCAAATGGCCAACTTCTAAGACACTGAAGGAATTTCAATCTTTCCTGGGCTTTGCTAATTTTTATCAGCGCTTCATATGGTCCTTTTCGGAGGTGGTATCACCGTTGACTGCGTTAACTAGCACCAAACAATCTTTCCTTTGGACGGATTAAGCACAGCAGGCCTTCGAAGCCCTTAAAATCGCTTTCATGTCGGCTCCTATATTACAGCATCCAGATCAATCATATCCCTTGCATGTGGAGGCAGATGCATCGGGTATCGCCATAGAACCCATCCTGTATCAGTTATGCAAAAACACAGGCGTTTTGCATCCGGTTGCCTACTTTTCATGGAAGCTTTCTCCTTATGAGAGGAATTACATTGTCACCGACCGAGAATTGTTGGCTATGCGAGATGCATTGAAGGAATGGAGGCACCATCTGTTGGGTGCTTCACATCCGATACAGGTGTATACCGAGCACCGTAAACTGCTTGCCATGAAATCGGTCAAATGCTCCACTTCTAGACATACCCGTTGGCATGAGTTTTTCTCAATGTTTGAATTCACGATCACATATCGGCCAGGAAATCTGCATTCCAAGGCTGATGCTCTTTCACATGTCCATGGGACTCTCCCTACTACTGAACACAAGGATACCCTTCTTTTGCCACATCAAGTTGTTTGTGGTTGTACACCCCAACCATCCCACAAAGCTGCCCTTCAGGAATGGGTGTTGGGCAAACCTGCAGAAATAGGTGAATACAATATGGACATAATTAATACATTGCCCTATATTCAAGGCAATTATATCTTCCTGATTCCAGGTCTCGTCGTACAGCTTTGCAATGGTGCCATGACTCGATGTTCTCAGCACACCCTGGGAGAAGGAAGACACTAGACTTCCTACGCCGCTGGTGTTGATGGCCCTCAATGACCCAGGACGTCGCAGACTACATTAAGGCTTGTGCCATATGTGTTCAATGTAAGTCCACTCCGGCAAAACCTGTTGGTCTTCTTCGTCCACTGCCGGTGCCCCAGCGTCCTTGGACAATGTTGTCCATTGACTTCATTTTGGAGCTACCTTCTGTTCAGGAGTACAATACCATTTGGGTCATGATCGACTACTTCACAAAGATGGCCATCTTTGCATCAGGTCGTGGGCTGCCTACTGCACCGATCTTGGCAGATTTATTTTTGAAACATGTGTTTCGCCTCATTGGTCTTCCCTCTATCGTGGTGTCTTATAGAGGAGATAAATTCACCTCGCACTTCTGGAGAGCACTTACATCCTCATTTGGTATTGATGAGCGCTATTCTAGTGCTTATAATCCGCAAGCAGACGGACAAACCGAAAGAATAAATGCCACTCTTGAACAGTATTTAAGTTGTTTGATCATACAACATCAAGAATCCTGGTTGTCTGTTCTGGTGACGGCTGAGTTCGCTTACAATAATTCCATCCACACTTCCACAGGCACATATCCTTTTTATGCTCTCTATGGCCAGCATCCAAGGGCATTACCACTAGGCCCGTCGTTCTCACAGGAGAATCCGGCCGCAGTTGATTGCGTCCGTGAACTGATGGGTGTACACAGGAGTGTGGAATGCGATTTGCATCAAGCACAAGAAAACGCAAAGCGTTTGCTGATCATCATCGTTCTCAGGCTCCTTCATATCGTCCTGGTATGAAGGTATGGCTCTTGTGCAAGAATCTACGACTCCCGGGTCATAAGTCTCTCATACCTCGTTTTGTGTGTCCTTATGAAATCAGTGACGTCATTAATGCCTCGGCCATGAGACTGGTTCTCACTTCCGGTTGGAAGATCCATCCGGTTTTTCACATCTTCCTTCTTAAACCATATCACCCTGGGACTCGGTTAGGTCCTGGTTCTTCTCCCTCGTCGGTGCCTGGGTCTGATGTCTACGAGGTCAAGGCTATACTGGACTCTAGGGTATAGCATGGGCTCCAGCAACATCTGGTTGACTGGAAGGGTTATGGTCTGGAAAATCGGACCATTGATAACATCGACGCTCCTCGTCTTCTTGCTTGTTTTCATGAGGCTGGGGGAGTAGATGTCCCTTTGGGGAAGGGAACTGTCAGGAAACGCACTACAAGACTTGTGCATACTGTAAGAAAACGCTCTGTGAGACCCATGAACAGGGATAATGCAATTAAACCTGCAACACAGACAACACCATGCATCCACTCCGCTATGTTTCATAAATGGAAAACAGTAACTCCAATTTTGTGACCAATGGTGGTTGCCATGGCGGCAAGTGAAGCCGTTTCCGACAGGCAATCATGGGCGAATGACGCATACGTCTACAGGTCACATGATCTTACGACGTCCAGTGGCAGGTCATTCAAATAATAAAGCCTGCCTCTATAAACACTGTGGTGCTTCTGATTAGAGCTATTTGGTTTTCGGCTCGCTGTTACTGTTCTTTGGTGTTTTCGACTTTGCTTTGTATTTTGGAATTGCTACCTGCCTATCCCTTGGAGTATTCTACTGACTGCCTGCTACGACACGGTTTGCTGTTTAGATTGCTTTTTCCCTTCGTTCTGGAACTTTGCTGCCAGCTTGTTATCGACCACGGACCGTCCCTCATTACCCTTTGCCTGACGTTTTGTACTAGTTTTGCCCACTCTTCGCCAGACCCATTTCTGCTTCCTGGACTGCCTTTTCATCCTGTTCCGTTTTGGAACATTGTACCTTGCTCGGATAATATTCCTGGTTCCTTGCGGATTGTACTTTTACTAGCAGCTCTGGACTAGAGACACTCTCCTGCTGTTACTGCTTCCCTAGGCATCCTTGTGCCGGTGAGATAGGGGATTGTGCTGAGCCTCTACAACTATGCTTCCTTGCACCTTTGAAGAACCTTCTGAATCCAAGAGGAATTGTCCCAGTAAGACTGGTAATTGATCTTCAGTGATTACACATTGTATAAACTATTACTGGTAGCTTATAGTGGATTGCCTTTTCCCCCAGGCACGGTCGTGAGTACATCCAGGACACCATTACATCTTTGCCCATTTTGTAGCTTTGTCTTCAGCACACGCCTAATTAGAGGTGGGTCTGATCTAATGGTTTATCGGTTAGTAATCATTGTAGATCATTGAGAGTATTAACCTTGTTCTTGTTTCCAACAGCTGGCGTGTCGTGGGGCAGGTGTCTTGTTTTCCAACTACTTGATCCCTCTGCTTGTCAATAGTCACAAAAAGTGGGTTATAGTTGTAGGAAGAATTCATCGGCTACTGTGTTCCATATCCATATTCAGTCTGAGAACTCTACGGTGGATTGGTCTTGATTCATGACACCAGCTGCCCTCCTGAACCCCCTTCTTCTCCACCTAGATAACCCAGCATGTACTGTGGTGGTTACAAATGCTGAGTCTGAATATTTCGTCACTGCAAACCCTTTTCCAGCACGCAGTGCTTCTATTAATGCTACCAATTCGGCAGCTTGTGCTGAATAGTGCATAGGCAAACGTTTTTGTACCAGTATTTCATATTCTCCCTTTTCCAACCTCACTACTGCTGCTCCGACATGTTTTTCCCCTCTCTCTGGACAAATTGATGCCGATACATCTACAAAGTAAACATCCCCTTCAATCAATGCATTTTCACTTGCTTTGCGAATGTCGTCTCCCTCCCCTTCATATGTAGAGCAATCGTGATTCTGCATGTCTTCTACAGTGCGTGGATGTTTGGGTTTGATATTATTTCGTAGGCTGTTGCTCTTTGTGTAGTTAGTATAGATTTAGAGCGTTCAAGGATGGTGAACAGGGAGTGTTCCACAAACAACATGACAGAACAGCCCATCACGATTGTTGAGCTTTTCTCAATAGGAAAGGCGGCTGCTGCAAGGGCCTATTCGCACACAAACTGGCCCTGCATCACTGAGCCAAGAGTACCACTGTAATAAGTTAATGGCTTATGTCCCAAAGTTGATTTTGTGTTAATACTGCGGTCATTAATGTGCTGTTAGAGTGTGAAAACATGAAGAATTCCTGTTCATAATTGGGCGTGACAAGAACGGGAGCAGTGCAAATCATTTCCTTCAACGTGTTAAATGCTGTGTGCATTTCAGGAGTCCATGTTATTGTTTTGTTTTCCTTTTGGGCATCCTTTAGCCCCTGCAGCAAGGGCTTTGTGTATGTGGCATAATCTAGAATACGTGCTGGGCAATAGTTACAAATGGCAAGGAATTTCTGCATGTCTTTCACTGTGCGTGGTCTTGCTGTAGCACACACTGTGGCAGCCATGTCTGGTATAATTCGTTTGCTGTCTTTGGAAATTAATTGACCTAGGTACTATACGAGACAATACTGCAGTTTACTTTTTTCTACTTTGTACCCCTTGTGGGCTAATAAGGTAAGTAATTGAATGGTGTCCTTCCTACACATTTCTTCCCCCTCACTGCATATTAGTAGATAATCGATGTACGGAATTATTGTACTTTGAACCGCAATATTGCAGTGGTCTTCGTGGAATATCCTGTTGAAAATGCTTGGGCTTTCACAATACCCCTGGGGCAATCTGCAATGTTCATATCTTCTCCCCCCTAGTGTGAATGCTGTCAAGTATTGTGAATCTGGATCAAGGGGTACTAAAAAAAGCGTTTTTCAAATCCACAACAGTGAAATTGGTTGCCTTCTTTGGAATACTGTACAAGATGGACGCCGGATTTGGAACAAGAGGAAATTCTTTTTGGACAATGTCATTAAGTGGGCGAAGGTCCTGCACCATACTCCACGACCCCCCCTTTGCTTTCTTAATTGGATAAAATGCAGTGTTACATGGGGAGTTGGAGGGGAAAATGATACCTTCTTGGAGTAATGTGTGTATTGTTTCTCTTATTCCCTCCTCTGCTTCTCTAGACAAAGGGTATTGTTTTACCTTGGGCAGCACTGACCCAGGTTTTACTCTTATAGGGGTCACTTCTTTTAATAACCGTACATCATGGGGATTTGTTGTCCATAAATTCAGTGGTACCTGCTGTAAATCTGTGTTGCAAAATGACAGTGGCGCACTGACAATAGCCATGAGGGGGTTTGTGACCCGTCTGTTTTGTACCATTATGTCACAGGGAATGCATATTTTCATTATTATTTCTCCATCATGGTCACTGTGAGTGAACAACTCCTCATCTGTTAATTCGCACAAAGCTTTATTTGGATCTATGCATAACACTGTTCGCCATTCACACCCGTGCGTGTCCAGTCTAATCGTCACAATACATTCTGCCGACATCTGTACTCCCTGCAAGTCTAGTGAAAGCACTGTATCAGGCAATATATTGGGGGCTGCTACTGGGCGGAAAACAAAATAAGAAGGTACTCTCTAATCTTTTTGTGTTATTTCTGGCACTACCCTGGCCAATTCTTGTATGCCATAGATAAACATATCTGCATTGGTGGGAATTCCTCGCACTTCTGTTTCGTTTGCTATTGTTTGTATTTTAACATCACCCGTAGGGGGCACATGCCGGGTGTAGAGCATACTACGCCCCTTTCTGTGAATGCAATTGTCATATTGAGTTTGCTAAGGAGATCCCTTCCCAATAAATGTACAGATGAGTCTTCATGGTACAGTAGGGTTGCTCTCACTGTTCTTCCCCCTATCTTTACATCCAAATCTTTAGTGTAAGGTACCGTGACCACAGCCCCAGAGAATCCCTGCGTCTCAAGGTTTTTGCCAGGTAGCAGAAACTTCCCTTCAGATAGGCATGATTTCTCCGCCCCCGAGTCCACCATAAAGATCAACTGCTTGTTTCCTATCTCTGCCCCACCAGTGGTTCCTCGTCTGGGCGTAAGGTAGTTGATAGGACTGTACACGCAAGGGCTCTCTGTGGGCTGTCCAAGTCTGGGTGAGTGTCTGTTCTGGGGCATGAGAAAGCATTGTCGCCGAGCACACATGCTCCCCGAAACGGTGCTGGTGCACTATTTGCAGTGGTAACAAAGGGGTTAGCATGCGTGTGTGTCATCTGGTTCTGGCGTATAAGACGGGTTTGCATGTTTTGCAGTGGTTGTCTGGGTGCATTGGGTCACACTGCATATCTATTTGCTCCTCTTGTGTGCATCCTCCCATGGACAACCCATAGGGGGCTCCCTGGGTGTGGGTGTAGGTGTCCATTTTGGTACCTCTGATTATTCTGATAGTTAGCCATATGACGGGTACGACATTCCCTCGCAAAGTGGCCCCACCTTCCACACGACCAACATGCACTCTGTCCTCCTCCCCTAAGTTCTTGTCCTCTGTATCCTCCTCCAAGCTGGCCTCGGTAGCCACCTCTTCCTCTTGCAGGCCTTCCTTGCCACTGGGGTCCTGTGTACTACTCTTCTCCACCCCATTGCTCTTGACCATTGTCCGTCCATGTAGATGTCATTCTACCCTGTGATGCTACTGTTCCCTCCCCAACTTCTCCTTGCCGTTCTTGGGGCGGTCCTACGGTCAACGCTGCCACCGTCACTAACTTGCTCTGTACCAGATTTGCTTCGTCCGCTAATCTTCTTTGTGCTATCTCTTTTTCACTTTCTTTGATCCTCCTACAGTGGTGTACTATAATACTCTGAATTTCTGGCCATCCTTTGGCTTCTATCCCAGCAATTTTATCAAGGGCCTTCTGTACCTCCTTTGGGAGGTCTTTTTTGATAATGAAATAGAATAGGGAGGTGATATGATACATGATATGATAGGTTATTTATAATGTGCTTAATACCCAGAGGTTTCTAAGCGCAGACCCGGGGATCGAACCTGTGGTGCTCTGTGTCGTCCTGCTTCCAAGGCAAGCACGTTGCCCCTGAGCTATCCTCCCGAGACAGGTGGATTGGTCCCACGCTGTACCCGCCACATATCCTGCATCCGAAGAATGAACTGCAGAGCCTCTTCCTCGTCCCCCATAGTGCATTGCATAACAGAATGTAAATCTGGGGTATCAGGGAAGGTTCTCCGCAGTGCATCCCATACCTGTGCTCTTACGTTGTTAAAAGACACCCCGTCATGTCAATCATTGCCCATCGCTACAGCCGGGAACCCCGCCTTCACCCGCACCAGCTCTGCTTGATCGCCCACTGCTGATACCAAGAGACTTTTGATATCCCCAATGTCTAGGGGGACCCCCGCTGTATTTTTCTCAAATGCGTATGTCCATTTTCCAGCCCCCCCCCCCGAAAGTGGAGGTAGTGCTTTTTAATAAGTTATTTTTGTCCATCAATGCCCAAGGGACATAATGGGGACGTCCTGCTCCCTTGTGGATGAGAGGCATTTGCAATTGTGACCTTACTTTTCCCTTACTCACCTTTGCTCCTTTCTTTTTTGCTATTGCCATTCACTCTAGTCTGTTGCAGAGCCTTCCTTCCCACTCCTCTTCTCCTGTGTTTGTCACCTGTGGAGTTACCCACTTTATTTTCTGTGTTCCTCCTGCTGCCCCGAAGTCACGCCAACATTCCTCTTCCCCATCTGATGCTACTGTGTCAATTCAAACGCTCATTGTTTCTCCTTCTCGCTCCACTCGTACCTTTCTGATTGGTGTGCTGTCTATTCAGAACAGGAAATCCCCGGACTATCACTCATCATTTGGTAGTGCAGTGGATCTTTGTAATGGGGAGGCAACTGTGGCTGCCTTCCACCCGGTTTGACAATGCTGTCTTGCATAATGTCCGCAACCGTGCTAACTCAGCTTGCGTATTTGTCATTAATATTTCCAAATCAGGGGCACCTGTGGGATTATCTGCGACGTATGGGGAGGAGGTGCAGCTGCTGGGGTGGTCGGTGCACTTGGTTGTGGTAAGTACAGTGGGTCACAATACCCTTCAGCGGGTCTTGTGAGTAATGGGTACAATTTCTTTGGTTCTGTCCTTCCCTTGTCTTTTTCCCCTGCCTCGCCCTTTGGCACGGGTGGGGCCTATGGTTCTTTTTCCTTGTTATTTGTTGGGAGGGCGCTTCTTCAAACATCCTCCAGAAATCCAACACTTCTTGTCTATTTTGAAGCTTCTTCCCTTTATACGTGGCCATTAAATATGTCTCTACATGGTCTAACACTAGTTCCTCAAAGTACCCCTCTTCTGGCCAAACCCGGGGTGTCCCCTCCCATTTTACTTCTGTCAACCACTTCCCATGGTACTTCTTTATTTTTTCACTATAGAGAGGAAGGTGTTTACAAATTTGCAAAGGTGGCATATCTAAGCCCATGATATAACTGTGTTTCTTTCCTCTTAGTGTGTGTATTTACGTGCGTGCTTGTACCACTAACCTTCAATATTTCACTTATAACTTCATCTCCATGGACACATCAATTACTTATGCATTGCAATTGTAGACATACAGAAACATGAAACATTTATCCAATTAACAGTTAAACATAAGAGACCGACAGATGCACTAGCAACGTTTAACATAAAACATAGAACCTTAAAGCCTGCCCCTTCTCCCCAATATCTTGTCAGTCAAGACTCTGCTTTCCCGCTCACACTCAACATTCACATCACCTTTGCCCCTCCTGGGCCTTCCTCCAAAAGATTATAGATACTAAAAAGAAGAACTACTACTATTTTCCCAAGCCTATGACTACATGAGTCTCGTGCTTTTATCCTTTTCCTCCTTTATATTCCTGCACCCCCTCTCGGAGCTAGGTTCCCGTATCTCCTCTTATTTCATCACCTTATTCATATAAAAAACCGAATTGCCATGCAAGAAAAAACCACCTCTTTGAATTCAGCAATCACTCTATTCACTTATTTCAAACCCAACCCGTAACGCTGTCCGCCTTATTAACAGGCCGATTCATGGAATTGATGTGTGCCGAAAATGGCAGCGCAAGCATGCCAAAGCCGCGCACATCGATTCATGGAAGTCAGTGCGCGTGTAAATCCTGGGATGTGCGCTAAAATCGTGGGTGGCGCACACGTCATCAAATGGCGTGCGCTACGCGCACAGGAAAGCACACATAGCGCAGACAACAAAAGTGGGCGTAACACGGGGCGTAACACGCGGAATGGTGAACAACGCGTGAAAACAACAAGTTACTTCTTACCTGGTAACGTTCTTTCGATGGGATGTTCCTCCGACGGATTCCTTATCTTTGATAATTCGTCTCCAGCTTGCTGGCCTCGGAAATTTTTTCAGCAGAGGGCGCTGCGCATCGACGTCCGTCGAGTTGGTGTCCCTCGACAGCCACCGTATCGGCGCCGACGTCACCATGCCCATAAATAGCCACACGCAGCATCCGTTGCTCAGTTTCGTTTTGTAGCATAAGATAAGTCATGCCAGAATTGGTTATTGACCTTGAAGGAGCGTAAGCTGCAACCACAAGGGAAGTATTACTGCGGGGATGGATGGGAGGGGCGATAAGGAATAACGTCGGTGGAACATCCCATCGAAAGAACGTTACCAGGTAAGAAGTAACTTGTTCTTCGAAGGGATTGTGTCCTCCGACGTATTCCTTATCTTTGATAGACTCCCATAGCAGTGTTGTGTAATTGGAGGTGGGAGTAAAAATGCCATGTTTCCTTTTAGGAATGAACAGAATGTAATACTGCTTTGCCAAACCTAGTCTCTTGACTAGAGGCGGAATCCAGGTTGTAAAATCTTGTGAAGGTATGTGCGGACGACCATATGGCAGCCGCACATATCTCGAACCGGAACCCCTCTTTGGAGGGCCGAAGAGGCTGCCATACCCCTGGTTGAATGAGCCCTAAGATTTTGAGGAGGCTCTTTCCCTGCTAGTTTGTTACATTCCAGAATGGCCAAAATAATCCATCTGGAAATGGTCTGTTTTGTTATCGGTAGTCCCAATTTGTGCCCTGAGTAACCTACGAAGAGTTGGTCTGCTTGCCTAATCCTAGCAAGTCTGCTGATGTAAAAGCTTAAAGCCCGCCTTGGGTCCAGCCTGTGTAGCCTTTCTTCCTCTTTCCCCGTATGGGGAGGAGGATAGAATGAAGGTAATGTAATTTTCTGAGTGATGTGGAATTCAGAAGCCACCTTTGGGAGGAAATTAGGCTTCACCTGTAGGACAACTTTGGCCCTCATTACGACCCTGGCGGAAAGTGACTGACCTGACCGCCATAGCGTAAATAGCGTTTCCGCCATCGCACGACGGAGCAAAGTGCGGCCAATTCCGACCCATCGGGCACGAGCACTACGCCATGGCGGAAGTGCAAAGTCCGCGATGGCGGAAATGTCCCCAAAACGCGCCTCACTGCCGTCGTACGGCACCCTAGGTGCAATTCCGCCACCCATCTTAGCGGTCACCGTAATGAGCGGCAACCGCAAAGTACGGTGACCGTAAATATACGGAAACGGAAGTAAAATCATGGGCCCGGAACGGGAAACAGCACGCCGAACACCTATAAAATCAGAATTCCCACACAACCATTAAAACTACTACCCTGAGACACATCCCAACCCGTCCTCCACCCCAGTGAAAGCAATAGTAATGGGAAAAGTAGCGAAAAAAGCGTGCGACCGCAAGCGGCAGGTCCACTTCTCCCGTGAGGAACTCACCGTGCTCACAGAGACCCTCCAGGAGAATGCTGCCGTCGTCTTCTCCACGCAAATGACCAGGACGGCACTTGCGAACAAGAAGGCCATATGGGCCCTGGTGGCACAGCGGGTAAGTGCGGTGGGGACCGCACCCCGCAACCCACAGCAATGCAGAAAGCGATGGGACGACCTACGAATACGCGTACGGAGCATACTATCCGCCAATCGCAACATTGCCACAGCTACCGGGGGAGGATCGGAATCACCCATCAAGTTGACCCCCTGGGAAGAAATCTGTGCCTCCACCATTGGAATGGAGAGTATAGAGGGAGTCGGAGGGATGGAGAAAGGAGTGCAGACATCCGAAGAATCCGGTAGGTGGGCCAACTAATACAATGCCAAATCCACAATGTCCAATCATGTGAAGTACCATGTGTCCACATAGTGCAACAGTAACACATGTCCAGGAGAACGTCCACATACATTGGCCTGACAGCGCACTTTAAAACTCACATTAAATACATAAATAATTTAAAACCCTAAAAACACCCTCTACACGTGCAGCAGGCACACCCTAACTGCAGGCTGCAAAACAACTGCATCCTCAATCCACACAAAAATGAAACCACCTCCAAGGCCCCGACCCAAATCACCCTCAGGTACCACCCCAATGCATGTGATACATTGCCATTCCAATTTCAACAGACCCATGAATAACGCTCGCCCTCCTTTACTCCACCACAGGGTCTGTATCAAACGACGAGCTCCAGGACACCCCTACCAGCACACCTGCAAAGAGGGCCAAGACCAACGGCCAAAGACCCTCCACCTCAGCTGCACGCATCAAGACACGGCAGCAGCACAAATCAAGTGGCAGCACACAGGAGGGAACATCAACAGGCACCCCAGCAGCCAGCATGCCCACAACAGCACCACCACAGGTCCCCCCAATGGATGCCACAGAAGGCACTGCCTCTGGTGGCAGCAGCACCATAGGTGACACTCCATTAATGGCAGCATGCTCCGACACAGAAGACGGGGATGTCGAAGTAAGATCCATCCATGACCTGTCTCAATCCCCCTGTTTGTTTCATCCCGTACACCATGAGGATACCACGCAGGGGCACCCACAAGACGACGACTGGCCATCCCCCACAAGCCCTGTGGCAAGGCAACATGAGGTGACCAGCCCCTCTGTGACACCACCGCAAATGGCCATGGCACAGCAGAGGCAACAGTCCCTCGACCAGGTCATCGTGCAACAGCAGCAACTGGCCACGCTCCTCAAGGACCATGCTGATGAATGTGGGGGTACTAAGGCAGCCATAGAAACAGAACTGAGACGCTTAGGGCAGAAATGGAGAGAAGCACCGAGAGCCTGAGAGTACAAATGGAGAGAAGCACCGAGAGCCTGAGGGGGGAACTGCATGCGACGTCCAAAGACGTATGTGCTGAACTTGCCGCTGTGCGCCGTGTGCTCACTGAGCTCTCACAAACCCTTAGGGACATGCATGGACGTGAGCAGGCAGAGACATCATCCGTTGCAAGTTCCGTCCAGGGCAGCCCCCAACGTAGATCTGGGAGGAACCTGCGCTCCACAGGCAGGGGTGCCCCTGATACCCGGAGAGGGGGCTTGCAATAGCGTCTGCCCACTGACAATGAGCATCTTTGGACACTGGTGTTCGGGGGGGAGGTAGGAGGGTGGAGGGGGTGTGTTGGGCTTACTTGGGTGGCGGGTCGATGGGGTGTGTAACATAATTTCACATATGCTATAAACATTTCACAATCAACCAATGAGATGTGTGGACATTGATCTTTGTGTACGAGGCCTTCATAGGCGTACAGTCCATATTGTGCATGTTCCAGACACACACAGTGCCACAAGTCCCGTGTCCATGTATCAGCCACCAGGCGTGAGTGCTAGAAGCATGAATCTATGAGAATCTGACGAATGTCACGGCCCTCCTGTGCCTCGCGGACTCCTTGAGGTGCTGCCACATCCCCACCCTCATCATGACCATCTTCAGGTGCTTGCAGTTCTGCGTCAGGGGGCATGGGCACATTTCTACGTACGCACATGTTGTGTAGCATGACACATGCCATGACCATCTTTGCAACCTTCTCATGGCGGTACAGGAGTGCCCCGCCAGACCTGCTGAGGCAGCGGAAACGACCCTTCAGTAGGCCGAATGCCTGTTCTATGACTACACGGGTACGTGAGTGGGCATGGTTGTAGTCCTCCTCATGCTGGTTCTGTGGGTTCCGGAGTGGTGTAAGGAGCCATCTCTTCAGTGGATACCCGGCATCACCTGTATGTGGACAATAAAGGATGTTTGTGGAATGACATAGCTACGTACGCATCCCCCCCCCCTTCCTGCCAGGTCATTGCCGCATCACATACCCCACATTATCATGCATGATATGAGACTCACCGAGTAGCCAGGATCTGTTCCCTGCGTGTCGCTCCATGTAGCGTGGTATTGTAGAGTTCCTCAAGACCATAGAATCATGGGTTGATCCAGGAAATCGGGCACAACAATGTGTAAAGATCCTGTTGGAGTCACACACCATTTGCACATCAAGAGAATGAAATTGTTTTCGGTTGCGGTACTGGGCCTCCATGGCATGTGGGACGACCAATTCCACATGGGTGCAGTCGATGGCACCAATGCAACCCGGTATGCCGGCAAGTGCATGGAATCCAACTTTTGTGTTCGTAATTTCCTGCTCCGAGCGTGGTAGAGAGATGTAGTCGTCTGCGTGCTTCAGGAGGGCATCGAGCACTTGCGATAGTGTCCGTGAGAACAGTGGCTGTGAAATGCCATGCAACTGTCCGACTGTGTGCTGGTAGGTGCCTGTGGCCAGGAAGTGGAGTACAGACACCACCTTCAGTAGGGGTGGGACGGCGGTTGGGCTATCTATCATGCTGACAAGGTCAGCCTGTGTCATGTCCACAATGGCGGTTATGGTGTCCCGGTCCAAACGGTAGAGGGTGTGGATCTGCTCATCCGTGAGGTTGAACGGATGTGCTCGGAGGCGTGGGATAGCGGGCTGCCTGCGTGGTGGTAGTGGCTGTGCTGGCGGCCCTTGCTGGCCCTGCCTTGCCCTCCTCCTCCTCCTGCGTCTCCTCTGTGCGGCCGGTTGTTGTAGTAGTTGGCGTTCGTCTTCTTCTTGAAGTTGTAGTACTTGCAGTGCTATCAGGTCCCCCAGGGCCAACATCGCTAGTCCTGCCAGTAGCATTTTGGAGTGGGTGTAGTTGTGGGAGGGGGTTGGGTGTGCAATTTATGTGTTTTCAAGCTGTATTGCCTCCACCTGTGGTGATTCATTCCACCTGTGCAAGCTGCAATCCCCTTTGGCCGAGCACCGTACCGAGGTTCACCGACGGGCGGGGCGTCCCATTTGTGAGTGAAGCCAGTTGCCATTTTCACACACTGCCGCACTACATGGATGATTTTGTGATTTCAAGCGGTCACAGATGCCTTTTCGACGTGATGTTGCAAATGAGGAATTCGAAGGACAGCGCTTTCGGTTTTCAGCTAGCGGCGAGGAGACGCCCACAGGTCTGACTGCAAATATAACGTCCTATTGTTTAATGTCCTTGGGACAGGGGCCATGGCGAGAATGCTATGATTGATATGGATAGTATGGGATGCGCAATAGCGTAGTGGACAAAAAGGCAGGACGTTCGCAAATACATGTTACTTCACAACACTGGAATTCCGGCCTGGAGAACAGTGGATTTTGCAGACTGCATTACGCACAGACTCAATGAAAATTTCACATGTGATGTGAGTAAATAATCAGGCGTTTTCATACCGGGATGAGGGAATGATGTATGGATGCATGGACAGATGATTTGATGGAGAGTTTGCCATGTACAGGGCTTTTTGGAATCTATCCACCTCCCCTGCGCTATGTCATGCAGAGCTGCCATAGTGGGACCATCGTCTTTCTGCCCTTGTTGAACCCTCCCTGTCTCGACGCGCCTTCAGGCACTTGTGTCTTTGCACGTTACTAATCCCATCTAATGGATTCTGTCTTCACAGACGCATGCACACAAACACTCGTTTGTAATGGTGTTTTCACCTCGAGTTTTATGGTTATGATTCGCAAGTGATTTCTGGGTGGGTATAATCCTTTTGAGTGGGCTAGCATGCAAATGGCAGTAGATTTAGTGTGATCATTGGAGTGAGTTATACAAATGTAGTTCTGATGGCCATTCTATTCTTTTTCATTTCATTTGGGTGACAGGTATCTCCTCCCCTTTTGCCGCTGCCATCTGTACGCCACTCCTGCAGATGGCTTTTACTCCCGACACCTGCTGCTTCGTGTCAATCAGTGGAGCACCATTACGATCTTATGGGACGATCGCCAATGGGCCACATGCCCTTACGCAGTGCTAGTGGCTAGGAGCAACATATCGTCCTTTCTGCTGGACTAGTGCCTACCTGATGGGACGGCCCTGCAGTTCTTGGCGCTTCCGTGTTGCCTTTTTGGACGTGAATGTAGCTCCTGTGTACCATGATGGAACAGGGCGTCACACGAGCAGAAGCTGGTCATTTCTTGCGGATGCAGCCCACAATACTGGAATGTATTTTGGAGTTCATGGCCTAATGGCTGTATGGCCCTTGGTGGTTTTGTGGTGCATTAAATTTCTATTCTGTTTTTGTTTGTCTCATTTTTCTGCTCATGTTGCTGTACTTGGCCCTTCAGATGCCTGTGCTGCATCAGTGCGGCAATGGTGCCATGGCAGATATGGATGCCCACTCACAAGGCACTTGGAGCCCCTGGATTCATTTGTTAGTTGGCATGCATGGGTGACTTGTACATTTCACTGGTTGCATTGTGTGACTTCATTGCACCTACGAGGAGTTGTGCAATGTGGCCAGGGAGTGGTGTACAGGCCCTCAGTAGGGCCGTTACGGTTGATTCGCGATGCCGTACTTCTCACCATGGCGGAATGGTACTTTCCGCCATGCTTGATGGCGTTAGGTACATGTCCGCTAGGGTCGGAATTCGCGTACCGTTGCGCCATGGTGGTAATTACGGTTTGGCATGGCGCGCGTGCGCGTACTTGGTGCAGTTAGCGTTGGCGTTCACTGCGGTGTCGCTAATGGCATCGTACTTTACGGTGACGGGTCGTAATCGCACCGAGCACTATTCGATGGCGGTATTGCATTTCCGCCATCGTTTTTCGATTTCCGCCAGGGTCGTAATGAGGGCCTTTGTCTTTATGAAAAATTGTATGAGGGGGTTTACAAGATAGAGCTTGTAATTCGCTCACCCTTCTAGTAGATGTTAGTGCCACTAATAAGACAGTTTTAAGGGTGAGAAATCTCAGCGAACAAGAGTGGAGTGGTTCGAAACGAGTACCCATCAGGAAATTTAAGTCTAAATTTAAGTCCCATAAGGGAACTTGGAATGGTCTTGGAGGATAGACATTAGTTAATCCCTTTAGAAATTGTATTACTAAGGGTAATTTGAAATACGATGGCTCCTGTGCAGTGCGCTTGAAGATCAATAGCGCTGCGAGATAGCCCTTGATAGTGCCAACTTGAAGGCCTGAATTTGCCAAATAGAGTATAAAGGATAACACCGTTGGTGTACCACATGAAAAGGGCTCGATATTCTCTGCTCTACACCAGCTGCAAAATTTGTTCCAACAGCAGCGGTATAAAGGCTTTGTTGCTGGCCTTCTGGCCGAAAGCAACACCTCCATAACGTCATCAGGGAGGTCCCAATCCTTGTATCTCAACCTTTCAGAAGCCAAGCGTGAAGGTTGAGGGTTCTGATGTCTGGATGGAGAACCTGACCTCCCTTCTGTGAGAGAAGATTCTCCTTGAGTGGAAGGCGAATTGGAGGGCAGATGGACATGTCCAGAAGGTCCGGGTACCACGTTCTCCTGGCCCAGTCTGGGGCAATTAGGATCATGGTCCTCCGGAATCTTCTCAACCTCCTGATCATTTGAGGAATGACAGGGACTGGTGGAAACGCGTACAGGAGTGGAAACTCCGAGACCACTACAAACGCGTCCCCTAGAGCTTCTCTCGGGGGAAATTCCCTTGAACAAAACAGATTGCACTTCCTGTTGGTACTGGTGGCGAACAGATCCACTGGAGGGGTTCCCCAAAGGGCGAAGATCTCCTGAAAGACTTCCTGAGCTAATTCCCACTCGTGGGAGACTGTGCCCTGCCTGCTCAGAGCGTCCGCCATCAAGTTCTTCTCTCTGGCTAGGTGAACTGCCGATAGAGAGATTCCTTCTTGAATTGCCCAAAACCAGAGCTGCATTGCCGCTCTGCACAGTGGCAGTGATCCCACGCCTCCTCTTTTGTTGAGGTGGTGCATGGCCACTGTGTTGTCCGTCATTATCAGGACATTTTTTCCCTGTACTGATGGTAGGAAAGCTTTCAGCGCTAGTCTGATCGCTCTCAGCTCCAATAGGTTGATGTGTAGTCTGGACTCTGATGGAGACCAACGACCGCTGATGGTCAAGTCGTTGGCATGGTCCCCCACCCCGTGAGTGAGGCGTCCGTGACTACTGTCATCTCTGGCCATGGTTGCCAAAACAGTTCTCCTTTCAAAATGTTCTCTCGATAAGCCCACCATTGAAGGTCTCGGGCTACCTTGTCCGGAATCCGAAGGAGATCTGTTATTTTTCCTGAGAACTGCGACCACTGGGTTCTTAGTGCCCACTGAAGATATCTCATTCTCAGGAGAGCCTCTGGCACAAGGAAGATGCAGGATGCCATGAGGCCTAGCAACCTCAAAAAGTCGAAGGCTGGGAGATGTTGGGCATTTTGAAACTTGGTGACCATCTGCAGAATATCTTGAGTCCTCACGTCTGGTGGTGAGGCTTTTCCCAGAGAAGTGTCCAGGACTGCTCCGATGAACTGGAGCCTCTGTGATGCTATCATCTGTGACTTCTTTAAATTGAGGGAGAAGCCCAGTTTGTGAAGGAAGTGGCAGACATAATCTAGCTGGATCTGAGCTTGTTCCAAAGATACAGCCCTGATCAGCCAATCGTCCAGGTAGGGGTAGACGTGAATCCCTCCCTTCCTTAGACTTGCCGCCACTACCGACATTAACTTGGTGAAGACCCTTGGGCGGAGGTCAGCCTAAATGGCAGAACTCGAAATTGATAATGAGAGCCGCCAATTGCGAACCTCAGGTATTTCCTGTGTTTGAGATGGATTGGCACATGGAAATAAGCATCCTGGAGGTCCAGAGATACCAGCCAGTCCTGGAGCTGGAGGGCCTGAAGGATCTGAGAGAGAGTTACCATCTTGAACTTGTCCTTCCTGAGGAACTTGTTCAATTCTCGTAAGTCCAAGATAGGTCTCAGTCCTCCTTCTTTCTTCGGGATGAGAAAGTAGGAGGGGGTGGGGGAGGGGAGTACCAGCCTTTGTTCCTCTCCGCTACAGGTACCGGTTCTATGGCACCTTTCTCTAGCAGGTCTACAATTTCCTGCAAGAGGAGCGGATCTGGAACTTTCAGAGAGCTGTTCCCCGGTGGATGACTCTGAGGGATGCGTAGAAAAGACAGGCAGTAATTTTGGGCAACTGTCTTCAATGCCCAAGCATCTGACCTAATAGCCTGCCATTCCGTCAGATGTTGAGTTAACCTGCCCCCTACTGGTGTCTTGTGAGGAGAGTCCTCAGGGCGGTTTGGAGGCGGCTGATGCAGATGCCGAGGGTAAAGAGGTACCTGCTGCTGCTGCGGCTTTTGTATTTTTAACCCGTCCACCTCGGGTGAATTTTTTCTGACCCCTTTGAACCGGCTGTCCTCTGCATCTTCCGAATGCGGAATAGAAGCGAAAGGACTTACCTCTCCAAGAGGTTCCTGAGGGGCGATATGGTGTCTGACGGATTGCAGCTCCCAGGGATTTTGCTGCTGCCTTTGATGTTTGAAGCTTTTCTAAACTATCATCCGCCTTCTTACCAAACAAAGAAGAGCCGTCAAAGGGCATATTCAAGAGTCTGCTTTGCACATCTGGAGCAAAACCAGCCTTTCGCAACCAAGCAAATCTCCGGTTGTTGTACTTGCCACCATGGCCCTGCTGATGCTGTCAGCAGAATCAATGCCAGTCTGAAGGGATTCGCACATTGCATCCTTACCATCCTTAATGATGTTGAGAAACGCTTCCCTTTCTTCTCCCTCCGGGAGGCAGTCAGCCGCTGATGAAGCACACTCCCAAAGCGTGTGGCTGAACCTTGCGAGCGTAAAAGTAGCATTGATGGATTTCAATGCCATGCTACGTGTAGAAAATACTTTTTTGGCCATAGAATCATATCTCTTGTCATCCCTGTCCTGTGGAACAGTAGGGTAAGCCAATTTACTACCTGATGAAGTTGCTGCCTGAACAACCAGACTCTCCGGAGTTGGGTGTTTGGATAAATATTCAGGGTCAGCAGTAGACACCCTATACTTGGCTGATAATTTTTTGTTAACCGCCGGGATAACTTCAGGGGTTCCCCAGTTTGTCAATATTTTCCTTTGTTATGCCGCATGAAATGGCACCACAGGATCCTCCTGTGGACCTTTAACCAAAAGGTCTGTGAGGTCGTCTTGCTGAAAAGCAGGTGAAGGTGTAGACCACCCCATAAACTCCATTATCCTTGCCATCAAGGTTCTATAAGGGGTTTCAGCATGTTCCCCTGAGTCTGGTTTGGCAAATTCCACTTCTGGGGAAGTGTCCAACCCACTTGTTTCATGTAGGATTCATGGAGGTCCTTAAACCTACCTTCCTCAGTGGTAAATTCCTCTGGTACAGGAGTTGCAGATCCCTACAACTCAAAAGGTCTCTCCTTATCTGAATTCTCCCCTTCCTCATAAATAGATGCTAAGGCTCTGGAATGATCAGATCTTGGAAATGGTATAAATCTCATTTCCAGAGCAGAAGGGGCCAAATTTGTCATAATTGGCTGAGAAAACGTTGATGTCGTCGACGCGGACGTTAAAGGCTTCGAGGCCATCAAAAAAGGCATCGAGAAGGTTGGTAGAGGCCTGGAGAGTATCGGAATTCTACTCGAGGTTGTCGACGACATTCTCGTGATCGAGGTTCTGGGTATGGCCACTGGCTGTGAGGTGGCCGTGGGTTTGTCCTTTCTCGGCGTCTGCGACGACGGCATCGAATCGACTGACCTGTGCGTCGAAGAACCCTTCGATAATGGCAACGAAGATGCCGATCTATGCGTCGAAGGGATATTCGATGATGGCGTCGAAGACGCGACCTTGCCTTTACTCGAGGGTTCGTGAAGCTCTCGAGTAGCTTCTTTTGCCGGGTGCTGCGACTCGCTGCATTTTGATTTTTTGGGTCTTTCACCCAGGGTGTCACCCTCAGCAGTCTTTGTAGGGGGTCGAGGCCGCTTTCTCGAAGACGCTAAGCATCTTTTTCCACTCAGCCTGAGAGCTATGTTTTGTGGGGCAGGAGACCCTTTTCGGGGAAACGGAAGAAGACGAGGAAGGGGATCTTCGACGTCTCTTTTTTGAATGCTTAGATCTCGAAGAGTGATGGGAACTGCTTTAGATTTAGAACGAGGATGTCTTTTGTGATGGCGAGGAGGTGAATTTCTCGACTCAGCCGAGGAAACATTTGAAGAAGTTTTAACTGCCTTACCTCTCTCGAGCTTCCCCTTACACTCCTTCAAGGCTTTCGCCGTCATGGACATGCAGTACTCGCACTCCGAACAATGGTGCTCAACTCGCAGGCATCACAAACAGATCCTGTGAGGATCCGTCAACGACATTTTCTTTCCACAGTCTCGACATTTTTTGAAGCCGGACCGTGGAGTCGTCGGTTCAGATGAGGAAGCCATCGAGCACAAGTCGGTATTCACGAGGAATAATGAAGTATATTTGACTGAAGAATTGAGCAACGATATTCCGAGGCCCCACGAAGTGCGGGAAAACGGAACTGAGCAACGGACGCTGCGCGTGGCTATTTATGGGCATGGTGACGTCGGCGCCGATACGGTGGCTGTCGAGGGACACCAACTCGAAGGACGTCGATGCGCAGCGCCCTCTGCTGAAAAAAATTTACGAGGTCAGCAAGCTGGAGACGAATTATCAAAGATAAGGAATACATCAGAGGACACAATCCCTTCGAATGTGGGCGTTAAGGGGGAAGTAGAGGAGGTAAATGCTTGCAACACCAACATACGCGCCTACAACAAGTATTCATGGAATCGAATAAGGGAAAGGTGTGTGTCAAAAAAGACGCGCTAATCAGGAAACACGTATGCCAGCAGGAAGCAGGCGTACGCGGCCCCGCGCAGCATAAAAGTGCGCGCAAACAACAAACAAGCTCAGACGCTACGATGAATATACCGTTCCTCGCAGCAGTGGTCGTGGGACACAGGAGGAGGAGGAGGGGGGGGTGGTGGTGGTGGTGGTGGTGGTGGTGGTGGTGGTGGTGGTGGTGGTGGTGGTGGTGGTGGTGGTGGTGGTGGTGGTGGTGGTGGTGGTGGTGGTGGTGGTGGTGGTGGTGGTGGTGGTGGTGGTGGTGGTGGTGGTGGTGGTGGTGGTGGTGGTGGTGGTGGTGGTGGTGGTGGTGGTGGTGGTGGTGGTGGTGGTGGTGGTGGTGGTGGTGGTGGTGGTGGTGGTGGTGGTGGTGGTGGTGGTGGTGGTGGTGGTGGTGGTGGTGGTGGTGGTGGTGGTGGTGGTGGTGGTGGTGGTGGTGGTGGTGATGATGATGATGATGATGATGATGATGATGATGATGATGATGATGATGATGATGATGATGATGATGATGATGATGATGATGATGATGATGATGATGATGATGATGATGATGATGATGATGATGATGATGATGATGATGATGATGATGATGATGATGATGATGATGATGATGATGATGATGATGATGATGATGATGATGATGATGATGATGATGATGATGATGATGATGATGATGATGATGATGATGATGATGATGATGATGATGATGATGATGATGATGATGATGATGATGATGATGATGATGATGATGATGATGATGATGATGATGATGATGATGATGATGATGATGATGATGATGATGATGATGATGGCCAGGCCCCGCATTTTTTCACTCAGGACCAGCCTTTTTGGGATGCCTGATGACCAGGTGTATGGGAGGTACAGGTTTCCACCACACATAATACTCGATCTGGTGAGTGAGTGGGAGGATGACCTCACAGCACCCACCCTGTGCTCCCAAGCACTGAGCTCCTTGGAAAAGGTGCTCAATGTACTGCACTTCTTGGCTACTGGTTCATTTCAGCAGACAAGTGCCATAGTGGGGGGAGGGGGGGTGTCATAGGCCACACTGTCACGCTTCCTACACCAGGTGTTGGGCATCATGCCTACACGCCCCTCAGTCCACAGGCACATATACATGCCCAGAACACCTGCAGAAAGGCAGGCTGCCATCCAGGACTTTTACGGGGTGGCACACTTCCCCAAAGTGCTAGGTGCCATTGATTGCACCCATGTGGCTCTACGTCCTCCTAGGGCAACTGAGCACATCTATAGAAACCGCAAGCACTGGCATTCCATCAACGTGCAGGTAGTATGTGATGCCAAGGGAATCATGTCCACCCATGATAGTTTCATTTTCAGAATGTCACCCCTAAACCGGGACCTAGAAGCTGGGCGGCATGGCGACACATGGCTGATTGGTGAATATAAATGCCTCTGCACATGCATACATGTCAGATACTGAGTAATGTGACAACCACACTAATGATACCCATCATCACCTCCCTAGGGGACAGTGCCTACCCTCTGAACATCTACATGATGACGCCAATGCGGAACCCCACCACACCACCCGAGGTAAGATACAACACAGCCCATATTGCAACCCGGGGCATAGTGGAGCGCACATTCGGAGTGCTCAAGTCACGCTTTTGCTCCCTTGACCGCTCAGGTGGGCAGCTGCTATATGTGCCCCAAGTAGTGTGCAGGATCATAGTGGCAGCATGTGTTCTGCACAACGTTGCAACCCGCCGGGGCCTGCCGGTGGACATGGTGGTGCCCCCACATCCCCAACCACATGCACAGCCGCTGCGCATGGGAGGTGAAAGGGCACGTGGTGAGGCAGCTCGTACCCAGCCGGTGGCTAATTACTTCACCTACAATCCTACCCCTTTGGAGTGCACACAGCCCAGGCACATACCAGCTGACAATCAATGATGATGATGACATAAGAGACAGTCAACTGTCACAACCATACCAGCCTGATATTGGTCACCTGGAAGTGTTAAATTGTGTGCATCCCTACGGACTTAAAGACAACCAATGCTGTGTGACAAAAAGACACATTCATGCAGCATGAATGACTACCCCTTGCAAAATACCATATGAAAATAGTGCCATGACACCCAACCCCTCCCCATCTCAGCTACCCACCATGGCATGGCATGCAATGTGAAAGCAACCAAATGAATGCACAACACATGACACAAGTGTCACAAAGTGCACTGTCCCTAATGTAAACAGGCCACAGACAATATGCTCCCAGTAATCAATAAGAAACAGCACACATGAACAAATACTTACCAGCAACACAAAACAGCAACACAGGATGAAACAGTGGCAATATATGACAGTCCAAAATTAAAGTAGTGCAAGTCTCACAACCTGACTAAGCCAGCACATCGACCCCTTCCAACTGTAGAGTGTTGCTGTCATGCAAATGCGTCAGTGTACTGCATACAACATGAACTGTATCTGCAAAGGAGACGGCCTTGTGAAGACATGAAGAAGGTACATGTGAAGAAGTAGAAAGACATGGATGCACAAGCAGATATCAATGCACCATGCAGTGTTCAATCCAACAACAATCCCCACTAGGGATGTACACACAGTTTTGACTACAGACTGCCCACACAGGTCATGGGAGCCCAATATCACTGTGTAAGTTACTGTCACTTGGTCACACCCTTTGCAAGCCCATGGAAAGGGGAAGCAGGAGGGGTGTGTGTCAGGAACCCAAGCATCTAACCCAAAGACAGGACAAGCCTGCATGTGGCCAGCTGGAATACACAGTGGATGCCAACGGGAGCCACACAAAGCAACACACTGTAAAAAAAAAAAAAAAATGGCAATGTGTGGACCAGGGGGAGGAGGGAGGCCACCCAGGAGGTTCGAGGACAGGGTGCACCCCAACACCCACATGCGTGGATGTTGAGAAAACAAAAATACCTCCATGGGCTCATGGCCTGCACGCTACACTACAGTGGGAGAACTGCCGTCGCTCTCTTCACCCTCTGCTGCTATATCAGGAGGTGGCCGTGATATGGGAGGCAGCCCACACAAAGCCCTGGTACGGTCCTCCATGGCAGTAAGCATGCGGGTGTGGAAGGTCTCATTCTGGAGGATGATGGTACAGAGATCCCCATGCAGCACCTCACGGGTAGCCCGAATTTCGACCTGCATGGCCTCGCGTGATGCCCGGATCTCCGCACGGATTGCCTGGAGCTCTGCTGAGAGTGAACGTGTGAGCTGCTCCAGCTGCTGTTCGGACCTAAAATTTCAGGAAGCCTCAAGTTAACCCAGAGTATCCCTGAGGAACTGGTGTTCTAACCTCAGGGCTTCTCTGTGGGCCTGTGACTCTACAGATATGGCTTCGCGCAGAGTCTCCACTGCCGCTCGTCGGTCCCTGTTGGACGCCAACATGTCCTCCCTGTGTGATTGGCAAATGGAGTGTGTTGCCTGCTGCTGGAGCTCCATCTGCCTTTCAGGGGGGAGAATGGAAGTGGCCACCCTATCCATTGCCTGAGCCATCATTTCACACGAGGCTCCCTGTTGTGCTGCTATACCGTACATGGAGTTCTCCCATACAGTATTGCCTGGTGGCGCATGGCCACTGCGTCGGTGGGCACCACACCTGTTTGGGGCAAGGCGATCTGCACCTTGCTGTGCTGGCACTGCCTGAGGCTGCAGGACTGCATTCCCCTTTGATCTGCTGGCCCAGGAACAGGAGCAAATGTTGTGGAGTGTGACCCTGCATCCGTAACCGCCAAAGGCGAAGTTACCAACACTGACATCCCCATAGAGGGGTCTACCCCCGGTGCAGGTGGGTTGGGCAGAACAGCATCCCTGCCAGAAACACTCACCTGCGACGGCACATATGTCTCCCTGACCGATTCAGCACCTGGATCATAGAGGTCTGCGGAGGTGTACCCAGAGACACCCGTGGACAGTATTGTCTGCAGGAGGATTGGGTTTTCACCCACCACCACCCCACATCCTCCACTGGTGCCTGGTTGTGGCTGAGATTCCTGCTGGGTCTGCACCATCTCCTCCACCTCAACAGCATCAAGTGCCTCATCACCTGCAAAAACATGAAAGACAACAAATGGAAACAGGCATGAGCACCATAGCACACACATAGGCCTGACAAGCCAGAGATCCAGTACATGAATTACACATGTCCCACATGACTATAACCCTGGCATGCATGCACTGTCAATGAGTTGGAAGGGAAGGCACAAAGCAGACACTGAGGACTCCAAGATGGAAAAGCAACACATTTGCTGCATGCTTGATAGCACTGGCATCACACATTAGCCTGTGAGTGGCATGTCCAATACACATACATGACACATGCCAGCACACAGATGGCACGTAGCATAGCCATGGTACATTTGACAACTACGCCATATGTCAGTGAATGAGTACTGTCACCCATCCATGTGAGATGGACATGATGAGATAAATGCAAAATAGTGTGACAAAATACGCATGTGCCACACACTGCAACACATCCAGTGTTCAATTATACAGTGATGGCAGGCAGATGGATACATCAATGGTTGGTCACTTCAACATGACAGGAGACAACAGTCATGTTCCACATTCAAACAGGGCCCAAAAATTAATGTGAGAAGGCCATTACTCAATCAGCCTGAATGGTTAAATCATTCCCATAACAAGGTAATAAATGTGGGCCATTGTGGGGTGTAATCTATGACAGAAGCATTAGGGCAGAAAAATGTGTTGTAAAAATGGGAGGATTGAAACAATCAGGCTGAATGAACACTGAAAATTTTGAACAATGTTGTTACAAGATGATAGTTCAAGGGCAACTGCAGTAATGTGGTGCTAAGTGGCTACTGTGGTCAGAAGGGATACTGTCATACCCAAATCCAAGGCCGGTGAATGGTTTGGAGGAAGCACATGGTTGACCCATACCACTCATGAGTACACACCCTCACCTGGCACTCAATCGGAACACATCACCCAAGCAACATACACATTGATTACACATACATGCATGGGCACTCACCGGACAATGCTTCATAATCTGGTAGGTCTCCCACGTGTTGGATCTGTTCCTCTGTGACGAAGGTTCCAGCAACAGACTCATGTTCAGTGAGTTGGTCGTCCTCTGGTGGAGACCCACCGCCAGTCACCAGAGTAGAGGCATGATTGGAAGCCAGCTTGTTCTTTGCTCTGCGTTTCAGGTCATTCCACCGCTTGTAGCAATCATCAGCTGTGCGCCTCACAAATCCAAGGGCACTAATGTGGTCCGCTATGGTCTGCCAGTGGGCCCTACGTTGAGCAGGCGTAGTCTTGCAGCCTGCAGTCACCACCATTTCGCGGCTATGTGCCAACACATAGGCCACAAGTGCATCAAGTTCGGCGTCATTGAAGCTAGGCTTCTGTTAGGCAGAAACCTGTGCAGTTCCCTCTGGGACCACTGCAAAAGATTTAAGACTACAGGTGTTTGGCAGTAAACCCACTTGGTAGCAGTCTGTACCACACAGATTCACTTGGTAGCTGTGGCTGATCAGACTTCCCTCAAGAAGAGTTAGGCAGTATACAGAGTATGCACAATAGATCAAAAAGAACACAGTAGAACAAGTAAACACTGACCAGGGCTTGGTGTAAAAGAGATATAATTATTTATTTAAAACCACATCTAGAAAAACACACAGGCACTAATAGTAAGCAATTCAAAAACACGGTCACTAAAAGATATACACTCCCTTAGAAGAATATTAGACAAGTCTTAAGTAAAGCCCCACTTATTTTCAGACAGCGGTGAGCGCTTAACGTAGATGGCACTCTAATAATTCGTTTTAAAAGGGAGAGAAAAGCAGAGAATAAATTGAAACAGATCCCAACACTTTTACAAGAACACAACAAGAGAGGAAGGCAAAGTAACACTGAGTTTAGAGTTCAGTAGGCCGGATCCACTTTAAGGGGGATCAAAACGAAATGTGTCCAAGGCCACACGGTTGCAGTGCACAAGAGTCTTGCAAAGGTTCAAAAAGAGTTGGACCAAAAGAAAGGGACCAGTTAGAGGTCAAGGCGGCCAGCTCAGTCCAGAAGGTTAAGGGGTTATTATTACCTTGTAGCAATCTTTAGAAAGGGAGGCCTGGCAGACACAGTACCTTAAAGTGGTGAGAATACTCCAGCGGGGGCAGTTGTTCCTGGCAGCGGATGCAAGTCGGTGCTTCGTCCGGGGGAAGAGAGGATCTCGTCGGGGAGGAAGACAGGAGTCCGTTGCACTGCCAGGGAAGAAACCATCCGAGGAGTTCAGGTAAAAGGAGCGGTCCTTTTATTCGTGGTCCAGTGGTAAGTGGCTATCCGGTTGCCGGGGTGCTTGGCACGGGCAATTCGACCACAAGACGGTCTGGGGTGCGAAGAGAAGAAGGTAAACTGGTTGTGCCCACCAGTCAGGGGAAGAAGCCTCTCCAGCCGGGAGATCTTCTCTGTCGTCAGGAAGTGGTGAGTCGATTCCGCAGGGCTCCACCGGTGGTGTCGTCGTGGTAGGTCGGCTCAGCTTCTCCCTCGTCAGATTCTCAGGTCCTGTGGCGACTTCTGAAGTTCCAGTCCCCAAAGCCCTGCTTTTACGCAGCACACCCCCATTCACTCAGCCTAGCTGTCAATCAAACATGTTAAGTGGTGAGCCAGCCACCAATCGCACAAGAGTGCGTCTTGAGTTACCAAGGTAACGCAGTCCAGGGTGCTTAAACCCCCTCCCACACCCCCTGTGGTACCCAGACAGAGTGGCACCACTTTTGGAGGCTTCTGTGGAGAAGCCCGCCAAAAATTGGAACAAAGGGCTCGACTTGGGTTGGAGTCACAGAAGAGAACACAAACGCCATTTTAGAATCGAGTCCTGGCAAAAAATACCAACCGGCGAATTAATAATAAATAAACCAGCGGTATGTTCGAGGCTATGAGAATTAAATAATTAAAGTTGGTAGCCTCGAACAATGGTAAAATCCCATAGGGATATATTCGCGGTCGAATATAAAAAGTAGTATCCACTGCCATCAGCCAAAACTCGATCAGGGGGGACGGAGACGTGCCCCCTCGACTAACAGACCCCGGGGCAATCGAATTGCCCCGACCAGTATGTCCACAATATGATGGTTTGTACTGGTTTCTGTTCATAATTTGGGACTAGTAAAGCCAATGGTGAATTTATATGCCCTGGGAGACAGTGGTCAGTCCCAGGGTATGGAGTCTATGGTGGGGTGTCACTATGACACCCCTGTGTTACTGCACGGATGGTGCTGTGTAACACATAGTAAAAACACATGAGACCCCATGGAGTAAAGGACCACATAGCCCATAAAACACATTAACAGTCAAAGGAACACCATAAATCATGTCCAAGAGTGGGAGAAAGAGTCTCACTCTTGGCAGGAGAAAAAACAAACTCCAGAAATCCAGCAAAGCTGCTGGGGGACTCACTAGGTTAGGAAATTCAGCCTAGCTTCCTTGACGTGCCGGAGTGTGTAGCCATGTCTGGGGTTCCAGCCTGTAGTGCAAGAGCACCCTTGTTTTTGGAAGGTGGTGCGGATCCTGAGTGGCCTGTGCCACTCTGGTCAGTAGGCGCAGAAACGCAGGTGGACTGGGTACTTGAAGTTTGTAAAGGCACAATGACCAAAGGTCTTGGTGCAGGCATTGGCTGCAGGGTGATGTTGGCAGGGCCAACGTCGGTGTGATGGACTTGGACCGACACTGTCCCGGCTGGGAGACTCGGAGCTGGGGTGGATTGAGCTGCAACTGCCCCTGCAGCCTCCTCACCCTGGCTACTTGGGGCAGCAGATGACATTGCTGCCCCAGATCCACGTGGCCTGGTGACAGCAACTTTCACCGCCACACGTGGCTTAGACTTGGTGACCTGGAAGTCAGCCTGGGAGTCATCCAGTTCAGTTGACAAAATGGGTCGGTTTAACAAGGGCTGAGCTGGGATGGTGTCAGCTACATTTCCCACAACCATTGGGTGGGGGGGCATAGGTGGCCCTGAATGGTCCTCCACACACTGGGCTCTAGGGGCACCCTGCAAATCCTGGCCAAGTCCCCTACCGTGCCCACCACGCCCACCTCTGAGCTCAGCCACCTTTGCCTCCCTTACTACTTGGTCGCCTCCCAACCATGGCACTGATGTTGTTGTGCATATGGGAGTTGCAGTAAACAATTGTCCTGGGCAATTGGGGTGAAAGGGGTAGGGTACTAGATGGAATTCGTACCGTAGTGCTCTAGCAAGGCTGTCTGTGACCCTGCAGGAAGATGACGGGTCACGCAATGCACAGGCACCCCAAAAACAAAAGTAAACGTGCACGCAACCCCTGGTAGACCACGTGCATGGAAAAATGAACCCGCACTACGCTGTGGCACCCAGAAACACAAAAATAAGCGTACACGTGTTACACGCAGCCTACAATGACCTCTGAAGGGGTACGCGACACACAGGGGCAACCAGTTGGACAATACGTGCGCGACTCACCGTCTGCCTTGAAAAAGAACGTGAAAAAGACTCACGTGTGTGCATGGGCAACCCCCCCCCTGCCAAAAGAAGAAAAGAACGCAGTCTGAGGAAACGGAGTACGAACTGGAAATGTTGTGAAGTAATCGCGTGTGAACCGACAAGAAGTACAAGAATCACCCGCTCGCTCTCCACAAAAAGCATGTACAAGGAAATGGCATCCTACATGTATCTTTTAAGCCAGCCCACACGTGCGCCGTCACTTATGCACCTACGCGCTAAGGGCCTTTCCTCCAATCACACGCAGTGACACCCGGACGTGCAGTTTTTTCACGTGTACAATTAACATGCACCCATGTTGTGGGAAACGCCTGTGCGTCTAACGTCACAGTTGCGCTTATGCGCTAAGGGACTTTCCTCGAATCACACGCTAACGTGCGTTTTTTTTCATGTGCCAAATCACTCCATATCAAGCTGGTACAAGGAAGACCACGCTCCTGCCCAGAAGGTTGAAGTACTGCCCCCCACAGCCCCGAGCACGCTCCCACCTGCTATCTGCTGCTGCCTGCCTGCCTGCTGGCCACGTGCCCTGCTATTTGGTGCCTGCACGTCAGCCATCTGTAGGGGTCCAGTTGCTGTGACCACCTCTGCTGGAACAGAAGACTCCCGACTGGAGTACCATCTTGCTCCACAGCCCAGCCCCAGGACCTAGTTGCCCACCCACACCTGCCTCGGGGGTTGACATGTCAGACACAACACCATCTGGCACCACTGGCAACCCCCAGTCAGAGAGGCAGAGGGCTACCAGCTTCACTGCTGCAGAAGTTGGTATCCAGGTGGAGCAAGTCCTGGGGCATTATGATGCCCTCTTTGGAAGTTCATGCGCCGACAATGAAGGACGGAAGAGGATCTGGACGGACATCTTGGCTGCCATCAACATGGAAGAGGTGGCATCCCGCGACTTGCAATACGTCCGGAAGTGCTTGGAGGACTTCAGGTCCAGGACCCTCAGCAAGGCCTGGCATCTCCTGAAGGCAAAGCATGGAAATGGGCGCCGGGTCTGCCTTACCAACATACAGATGAGGGTCCTGGAACGTATAAGCCCAGCGCTCCACCTCCAGGTCCTTGGGAGGCAGACCCGTCCGGAGTTGAGCGGTAAGTGTGCATGCGTACTGATTGGATGCTGTGCATGTTGAGGTGTGGCAGGTGTGTGCAGGATGCACATATGTCTTGGAAGGTCATGTATGGATGTGTATGTACAGGGACATGAGCCTGCTGCATGAGAGTCCAGTCATGTGTGAGGCACATCAACGGTGTATGTGTACAAAAGCATTATGTCCAAATGCATGTTGGGGTGGACACATGTTTACATATCTGTGTATGTACCATGGCATGGTTGGGGTGTGATACATGGATGCAGGTTCCACCTTCATGTTTGTGCATGGTGTACATGTGTGTGAGGGTATTTGACATGTGTGCCACTGTGATACACCATGGATGCATGTGACACTGACATGTAGGAGGCTGATTGTCAGATGTGACATGGATGCCGAGGATTTCACTGCAACAGGTGGTGTAGATGTACAGATGCATGTACGTCTGGTGGCGTGTGTGCATGTGTTTGCCAATCCCCGTGTTGCATGTGATGTCAGGCTAACCTTCAGATGGTCATGGTGTTGTATGTGTATGGATGGTGCTGCCTGCTGCAACATTCCAGTTCATTTGCGCTTGTGTGTTGATAGAGATGATGTGTGTTGGGGAGTGTGAGGCCATGTGTGAAGTTTGAGACTGTCACTCATCTGCAACTGTCATGTGTGTATCACACCATTGTACAGTGCCCTGATGCCTGTGTTCTGTCTCTCCCTGTCTGCAGCGTCAACTGATGAAGAGGGCAGAGACGGTGCTGTGGAGCACACAGGCAGAGATCCCACCGCCAGCCGGAGAGGCAAGGCCCAGCTCCCCTTCCAGGTTTCCATCTCGTCGGGGAGTGAGGAGTCTGGTGCCGCCTCCGCGGCCGCAGCTGCCGGGGTAGGTCCAAGAGGCGGAGGTCGGAGGTGTACTCCTCGGCAGCAGAAGGGGCAGCTGAGACCCCACAGGGCCCTACGGAGGAAGGTGGCATGGAGTCATCCAGGTTGGTGGAGGATTTGGTTGAGGAGGAGGCCGTGGAAGTCACACACACAGGGCCTGGAGGGGGGATTCCACTGGTGCCGGTGGTGCAGTCCAGGGGCAGGGACAGGAGGCAGCACAGGCCGCCACGGAGGTGCCCGTGTGTAATCCTGTTCCCAATCCTGTGACTGCATCATCCGGCACTTGCAGGGATGCCTTCGTCCAGACCCGTTTTCAGGGAGGGGATAGCCGCACAACAACTGGCCTTCCTCTCCCTGCGGACGTGGCAATCCGGGACCGGATTGAACCTGTCCTGGGCGGGGCGGCGTTGCGTGTTCGTGACATTTGGAATGACGTGCGGTGTTCTCGCGAGGACAGCGCACGTCATTTTGAATGTCTCGAAGACCGCGTCAACCTACTGGGCGGGGTCACCAGTGCTTGCTTCCTCCGTGTGCTGGAGCTTCTGCCGACCCCCTCCTCAACTGAACTCCCTATGTGCCAGTCGTCCTCCGTGTCACCCGGGCACCCTGTGGAGCTGTCCCTGACCCAGTGGCCAGGCTGGTGGAGGACACATCCCTGCCACAGTCGGGAGTCGGAGGTCCAGCAGGGGTGGCCACCCCAACAACTGGATCCCAGCAGGTGGATGACATGCAGGCAACAATGGGCAGGGAACATGCACGGCAGCAGCAGGATCAAGGTGGGAGCGATGATGTCTCAGGGCCAAAAACAAAGGGGCAGGCATCGGCCGCAGGGCAGGAGGACCCTGGATTGCAAGTATCTTCCGTGTGGCAGCGGTTGGGCCAGGCCATAGATGCGGAGCGGGGGCGGGCGGAAGAGGCACAGCTCACAATGGTCAGGGCGGAGAACTCCATGCAGAGGGCGCTGAGGCGGGCCGAGTGCCTCGAGGCAATTCGCAGGGAGTTGGAGTTGAACATGGCATCGTCCCTGCGAAACCTCAGGGACATGGAAGAGGCCCGCCTCCAGGACATAGACCAGGAGTTCGATGATGCTCTGGCCCGGGAAATCAGAAAGTGAGCCGTCAGACTAGCCTGCCCCCATTGTATATAGTTTGTAGGGTTAGGTTTCATTTTCATTTATTTTGGGGTGATTGGACTATGACCTACACTTTTGTATATAGTTCTTTTCTTAGGTAGTTTTTTGGATAGGTTTCATTTCTTTCATTGGGCTCATGGACCCTGGATGAAATCGGTGTACGTAGTTGAACAGTGGATGATGTGAGGATTTCATTTTATTAATCACCATGGATCAATGGATTTTTCAATTTACGTTTCCTTGGGATTTCATTTGGTGGACCGTGAGATTGGACACATTTTGTTTTTCATCACTTTGGATTGGTTCTTATTATGTTTTTTTATTCTGTTTTGGGTATACATTTCATCTCATCATTTGAAATATGTTTTATGCTTTCATTTCATGTGTGTGGTATTCGCTCATTGGGTTACTGCACGTGAAAAAGTGGATTTAGACAATCACTTGCACCCAGTGTGTGTGTGAGGGACATGTTTTGATGTGCATAGTTGACTTTCAGTTTGTGTCATGGAATAGCCATTTCAGTGTGAGGTGGATTGAGCCTGCTGGCAGATGCCCGTCAATGCTGGGTGGGTGGGGGTGCTGAGGGACACGAGTCGTGGCCTGCTGGCAGGTGCCCACCAATGCTGGGTGGGTGGGGGTGCAGAGGGACACGAGTCGGGGCCTGCTGGCAGGTGCCCATCAATGCTGGGTGGGTGAGGGTGCAGAGGGACATGAGTCGGGGCCTGCTGGCAGGTGCCCGTCAATGCTGGGTGGGTGGGGTTGCTGAGGGACATGAGTCGGGGCCTGCTGGCAGGTGCCTGCCAATGCTGGGTGGGTGGGGGTGCTGAGGGACACGAGTCGGGGCCTGCTGGCAGGTGCCCATCAATGCTGGGTGGGTGGGGGTGCAGAGGGACACAAGTCGGGGCCTGCTGGCAGGTGCCCGTCAATGCTGGGTGGGTGGGGTTGCTGAGGGACATGAGTAGGGGCCTGCTGGCAGGTGCCAGTCAATGATGGGTGGGTGGGGGTGCTGAGGGACATGAGAAGGTGATCACTAGTGCAAAGTGACATGTGGGCTGGCTGGGGGGGGGCATGCCCATGGTGGATGGGCTGCCTACGGGACATGACCAGGGGTGCAGGGTAGTCCCTTGTGGTGTGGGCTGCCTGCAGGGGCTGGGGAGGGGGTCTAGGGCACACCTGAGAGGACACACACTGCCAATCATGTGTGTAACACCCCGCGCACCCCTTAATATACACGTACCCTGCTCTGCAAGCAAAATCACGTGTGGTAGTACCTGCGCACCCTTCAGAATAAACGTACCCCGCTCAGACAGCGACATTGCGTGTGGTAGTACCCAGGCACCCCTAAGAATACACATACCCCGCTCAGACAGCGAAATCACGTGTGAAAGTTCCCGCGCACCCCTCAGAATAAACTTACCCCGCTCAGACGGCGAAATCGCGTGTGAAAGTTCCCGCACACCCCAATAATACACGTACCCTGCTCGACCAAGGCCTATCGCGTGAGACTCACAGCGCACCCCACTGAGTACATGTAGCCCGCCATGCAAGCGGAATCGCGTGTGAATGTACCCGCGCACCCCTCAGAATACACGTACCCTGCTCAGACAGCAAAATCACATGTGAAGGTTCCCGCGCACCCCAGAAGAACAAGTTACTTCTTACCTTGTAACGTTCTTTCGACGGGATGTTCCTCCGAAGTATTCCTTATCTTTGATAATACGTTTCCAGCTTGCTGGCCTCGGAAATATTTTCTGTAGAGGGCGCTGCGCGTCGACGTCCGCCAAGTCGATGTCCCTTGACGGCCACCATATCGGCGCCGACGTCACCATGCCCATAAATAGCCGCGCGGCATCCGTTGCTCAGTTCCGTTTTGTAGCATAAGATAAGTCATGCCTGAATTGGTTATTGACCTTGAAGGAGCGTAAGCTGCAACCACAAGGGAAGTATTACTGCGGGCATGGATGGGAGGGGCGATAAGGAATACGTCGGAGGAACATCCCGTCGAAAGAACGTTACAAGGTAAGAAGTAACTTGTTCTTCGAAGGGATTGTGTCCTCCGACGTATTCCCTATCTTTGATAGACTCCCATAGCAGTGGCATGTAATTGGAGGTGGGAGTAAGAATGTTATGTATCCCTTTAGGGATGGACCAAATGTAATACGGCCTTGCCAAATCTGGTCTCTTGACTAGTGGGGGAATCCAGGTTGTAAAATGTTGTGAATGTATGTGCGGACGACCATGTGGCAGCCGCACATATGTCTCTGACCGGTACCCCTCTTTGGAGAGCCGAAGAGGCTGCGATACCCCTGGTTGAATGAGCCCTAAGATTTTGGGGTGGCTCTTTCCCTGCCAGTTTGTAACATTCCAGAATGGCCAAAATAATCCACCTGGAAATGGTTTGTTTTGTTATGGGTAGGTCCCAACTTGTGACCTTAGTATCCTACAAACAGTTGCTCTGCTTGCCTGATCCTAGCCATTCTGCTGATGTAAAAGCTGAGAGCTCGCCTTGGGTCCAGCCCATGTAGCCTTTCTTCCTCTTTCCCTGGATGGGGAGGAGGGTAGAACGAAGGTAAGGTAATTTTCTGAATAATATGAAATTCAGAAACCACCTTTGGGAGGAAATTAGGCTTCACCTGTAGGACAACTTTGTCCTTGTGGAAAATTGTATGTGGGGGTTTACAGGAGAGAGCTTGTAGCTCGCTCACCCTCCTAGCAGATGTTAGTGCTACCAATAGGACAGTTTTAATCTTGAGAAATCTCAGCGAACAAGAGTGAAGTGGTTCGAATGGAGTGCCCATTAGGAAGTTTAAGACTAAATTTAAGTCCCATAAGGGAACCTGGAATGGTTTTGGAGGATAAACAGTTAATCCTTTGAGAAATTGTATCACTAGAGGTAGTTTGAAATACGATGGTTCCTCCGCAGTGCGCTTGAAGATAGAAAGCGCTGCGAGATAGCCTTTTACAGTGCCAACTTGAAGGCCCGAGTTTGCCAAGTAGAGTAGAAACGATAACACTGTTGGTGTACCACATGAAAAAGGGTCGATATTCTCTTCCCTACACCAGCTGCAAAATTTGTTCCAACGGCAGCGGTATAAAGACTTTGTTGCTGGCCTTCTGGCCGAAAGCAACACCTCCATGACGTCAACAGTGAGATCCTAATCCTTGTACCTCACCCTTTCAGAAGCCAAGCGTGAAGGTTGAGGGTTCTGGTGTCTGGATGGAGAACCTGACCTCCCTTCTGCGAGAGAAGATTCTCTTTGAGTGGAAGACGGATTGGAGGGCAGATGGACATATCTAGAAAGTCCGGGTACCACGTTCTCCTGGCCCAGTCCGTGGCAATTAGGATCATGGTTTTCCAGAATCTTCTCAACCTCATTTGAGGAATAACAGGGACTGGTGGGAATGCGTAAAGGAGTGGAAACTCCCAGTCCACTACGAACACGTCTCCTAGAGCTCCTCTCGGGGGAAATTCCCTTGAACAGAACAGATCGCACTTCCTGTTGGTGCTTGTGGCGAACAGATCCACCTGAGGGGTTCCCCAAAGGGCGAAGATCTCTTGAAGGACTTCCTGAGATAGCTCCCACTCGTGGGAGACTGTGCTCTGCCTGCTCAGAGCGTCCGCTGTCAAGTTCTTCTCTCTGACTAGGTGGACTGCCGATAGAGAGATTCCTTCCCGAAGTGCCCAAAACCAGAGCTGCATTGCCTCTCTGCACAGTGGCAGTGATCCTACGCCTCCTCTTTTGTTGAGGTAGTGCATGGCCACCGTGTTGTCCGTCATTATCAGGACATTTCTCTCCTGTACTGATGGCAGGAAAGCTTTCAGCGCTAGTCTGATCTCTCTCAGCTCCAATAGGTTGATGTGTAGTCTGGACTCCGATGGAGACCAACGACCGCTGATGGTCAAGTCGTTGGCATGGGCTCCCCACCCCTTGAGTGAGGCGTCTGACTAGTTATCTTCGGCCATGGTTGCCAAAACAGTTCTCCTTTCAAGATGTTCTCTGGATAGGCCCACCATTGAAGGTCGCCGGCTACTTTGTCCAGAATCCGGAGGAGATCTGTCATTCTCCCTGAGAACTGCGACCACTGAGTTCTCAGTGCCCACTGAAGAGATCTCATTCTCAGGCGAGCCTCTGGCACAAGGAAGATGCAGGATGCCATGAGGCCTAGCAACCTCAAAAAGTCAAAGGCTGGGAGACGTTGGGCATTTTGAAACTTGGTGACTATCTGCAGAATATCTTGAGCCCTCACCTCTGGTGGCGAGGCTTTTCCCAGGGAAGTGTCCAGGACCGCTCCAATGAACTGGAGTCTCTGTGATGGTATCATCTGTGACTTCTTTAAATTGAGGGAGAAGCCCAGTTTGTGAAGGAAGTGGCAGACATAATCTAGCTGGGTCTGAGCTTGTTCCGAAGATACAGCCCTGATCAGCCAATCGTCTAGGTAGGGGTAGACGTGGATCCCTTCCCTCCTTAGACTCGCAGCCACTACCAACATTAGCTTGGTGAAGACCCTCGGGGAGGAGGTCAGCCCAAATGGCAGAACTCGAAATTGATAAGGAGAGTCGCCAATTGCGAACCTCAGGTATTTCCTGTGTTTGGGATGGATTGGCACATGGAAATAAGCATCCTGAAGGTCCAGAGATACCAGCCAGTTCTGGAGCTGGAGGGCCGGAAGGATCTGATAGAGAGTTACCATCTTGAACTTGTCCTTCCTGAGGACCTTGTTCAATTCTCGTAAGTCCAGGATGGGTCTCAGTCCTCCGTCCTTCTTTGGTATGAGAAAGTAGGGGGAGTACCAGCCCTTGTTCCTGTCCGCTACAGGTACCGGTTCCATGGCACCTTTCTCTAGCAGGTCTATAATTTCCTGCAAGAGGAGCGGATCTGGAACTTTTAGAGAGCTGTTCCCCGGTGGATGACTGAGGGATGTGTAGAAAGGGTAGACAGTAACCCTGGGCAACAGTCTCCAATGCCCAAGCATCTGACGTTATAGCCTGCCATTCCGTCAGATGGTGAGTTAACCTGCCCCCTACAGGTGTCTTGTGCAGAAAGACCTCAGAGTGGTTTGGGGGCGGCTGATGCAGATGCCGAGGGTAAAGAGGCACCTGCTGCTGCTGCGGCCTTAGTACCTTTGACCCGTCCACCTCGGGTGGATCTCCTTTGGCCTCTTTGAGCCGGCTGTCCTCTGCCTTCCCCGAATGCGGAATAATAGCGAAAGGACTTTCCACTCCCAGAGGTTCCTGAGGGGCGAAAAGGAGTTTGGCGGATAGCAGCTCCTAAAGATTTTGCTGCTGCTTTAGATGTCTGCAACTTTTCCAGACTGTCATCAGCCTTTTTTCCGAATAATGAAGAGCCGTCCAAGGGCATATTCAAGAGTCTGGCCTGTACATCTGGAGGAAAGCCAGACTTTCGCAACCACGCATGCCTGCGGATTGATGTACTTGCCGCCATGGCCCTGCTGATACTGTCATCGGAAATCGATGCCCGTTTGAAGTGACTCGCACATGGCATCTTTGCCATCTTTAATAATGTTAAGGAAGGCTTCCTTTTCCTCTACTTCGGGTATGCAGTCAGCCGCTGATGAAGCACACTCCCACAGTGTGTGACTGAACCTGGCGAGCGTACAGGTGACGTTGATGGACTTCAACGCCATACTACAAGCAGAGAAGACTTGCTTTGCCATAGAATCATACCTCTTGTCATCTCTATCCTGTGGAACAGTAGGGTAAGTGGTCCTGCTGCTTGATGAAGTTGCCGCTTGGACCACCAGGCTCTCTGGAGTCGGGTGTTTCGATAAGTATTCAGGGTCAGCAGCAGCTACCCTATACTTGGCTGATAATCTTTAATTGACAGCAGGGATAACTTCAGGAGTTTCCCAGTTTGATGCAATTTTTCTTTGTAAGGCTGTATGAAAGGGGACCACAGGATCCTCCTGTGGACCTTTGTCTAATATGTCTGTCAGGTCATCCTGTTGAAAAACGGGCGCAGGCGCAGATCAACCCATGAATTCAATAATTCTTGCCATCAGGGTTCTATAGGGTGTTTTGGCATGTTCCCCTGGGTCTGGCTTAACAAAATCCACTTCTGGGGAAGTGTCCAGCCCACTTGCCTCATGTAATGACTCTTGTAGGTCTTTCAACCTTCTTTCCTCAGAGGTGAAGTCCTCTAAAACAGGTAGTGTGGTCCTCTGCAACTCAAAGGTTTCCTGGTCAGAATCTTCCCCTTCTTCATAAATTGAAGATAATCCAGGGTACTCTGACCTCTGAAATGGTATAAAACCCATTTCTAAGGCAGAAGGAGCCAAATTCGTCATTATTGGGCGAGAAAACGTCAATGTCGTTGACACCGATGTGACAGGGTTTGAAGGCGTCGAGAAAACCGGAAGAGGCCTCGAAGAACTAGAGGAGGATCGGGATCCTACTCAAGGACATCGACAACTGTCTCGGTGTCGTGTCGGAGGCTCTTGGAATCACAGATGGCTGTGGAGTAGCCGTGGTCTTCTCTTTCATCGGCGTCAATGTCGGCGTCGACGATGGAGTCAAGTTGATCGACCAATGCGTCGAAGAACCCTTCGACAACGGCGTGGATGGTGCCGATCCATGCATCGAAGGGATCTTAGACGACGGTGAAGACGGTGCCTTCTTACCCGATGGCCCATGGTGCTCTCGGGTGGAATGTTTCGCCGGGTGCTGCGACTTGCAGCTTTTTGATTTTTTGGGTTTTTCACCCGGGGCATCACCCTCAGCTGTCTTCGAGGGGGACGAGGCCGCTTTCTCGAAGACGCTTAATATTTTCTTCCTGAATTCCTCCCACTCAGCCTGAGAGCTGTGTTTTGTGGGGCAGGAGACCCTTTCTGGGGAAACAGAAGACGACGAGGAAGGGGATCTTCGACATCTCTTCTTTGAATGTCTTGATCTCGACGAATGGTGGGAGCTACTTCGAGATCTAGAATGGGAATGTTTGATGGCGAGGAGACGAATGCCTCGGCCAAAGAAACTTTCGAGGAGGTTTTGACTGACTTACCTCTCTCGAGCTTCCCCTTGCGCTCCTTCAAGGCTTTCGCCGTCATGGACATGCAGTCCTCACACTCCGAACAATGGTGCTCGGCTCCCAAGCAGATCCTGTGTGGATCCGTTATCGACATTTTTTTACCGCAGTCTCGACATTTTTTGAAGCCGGATCGTGGCGTTGTCGGTTCCAATGAAGATGCCATCGAGAACGAGTTGGTATTCGAGTAGATGTAGATTAGATTATCTGACTGAACTGAGCAACGATGTTCTGAGGCCCCACGAAGCGCGGAAAAACGGAACTGAGCAACGGACGCCGTGCGTGGCTATTTATGGGCATGGTGACGTCGGCGCCGATACGGTGACCGTCGAAGGACATCGAGTCGGCGGACGTCGACACGCAGCACCCTCTACAGAAAAAAATTCCGAGGCCAGCAAGCTGGAAACCTATTATCAAAGATAAGGAATACCTCGGAGGATACAATCCCTTCGAAATACATGTACCCCGCTCGCCCAATGCCTATCCCGTGTGAGACTCCCCGTGCACCCCATTGGATACACGTCCACTGCTCAGACAGCGAAATCGCGTGTTAAAGTTCCCGTGCACCCCAGAAATACACGTACCCTGCTCGCACGATTGCAGTGTGGCGGTCCGGTTAGCTGGTCCAGGGTTAGCGCGGCTCTTTGCGCTGCATTGGGGATTTCAAAGATTTTTACTTGCGTAAGGGGTGTTCTTGGGGGCGTAACTGGGGCTGCGGGATGTTCTCTGCGCCAGCGCTCAAAATGCCTTGCCAATTCCATGAATACGCGGTGCGCCAAAATGCTGTTTAGCGCACACGGCTGGCACACGCTGGCGCACGCTCCTTATCTGCGCTGCTCGCATGCGCTGCCTCTGCGCTGAAATCTATGAATTACCCCGTAAATCTGATCCATACCCTTCATACTTCCCACCTTTAATTCTTCTTGCAATCAATACTCACGTGTCCGTGGTATTCTGAGCGCCTCCGTTCGCGGTCTATCCAGAAGGGGGGCCTTCCCGTGGCAGGCCCTGAACGGCTCCGGCGAGCAGTTGGGTATTCGCAAAGTGGGGACCCATAGAACCTGCTCAGGAGCGTATGCTTTTTATAGAATTCTGGTCAGCCGTAGGTGGCATTTGGCCCTCCTGGGGAAGCCCCAGATCTCGCTGCAGTACAAGGACATAAGGGAACTATCAAATTGGGGTCACCACTTTGAAGGCGCCTGGTCCCAACATGATTCCAAATAAAAGGACACACCCCACTAGGGAATGAGACCAGGAGATGGATTGCAAGTTGAACAAAGTTTTATTTAGATAAAGATTTGCATGCAGAGAACTCTGCTGCCCTGAGAGTGCTCTGCCAAACAATACACGGGCAGCACGTTATGAACCCAAAAAGCGTAATGAGTGATGTAATGACATAGTACAAAATAGCAGTTTCAATTGGTTAGTTCACATGGCACAGTATACTTGTGTATGTACCGTCAGGCTCCAAATGGTTGCTGGGGCTGAGGTGGTCAGTTGGCACGTGTGTCAGCTGGGCTCGTCTTTGCAGAGTGAAGGTCAGACTTAGTTCACAAAGTGTTACAATCCTAACTAATCTAAACTACACAATGATCATTGACATGCAAAGAATAATGTCAGACATAAAACCATTACTTGGATGAAGGTCGCTATAAGAATGCGGACAGATATATATATATGTTCATTCTAACCCATACCTTTATGTGGACAAGGGTACATTGGGCCCTTCTCCCAGGCGCCTTATCTCTGGGGTTTGATCTGTGATTTATTCTCCCCGATGCCTCACAATTCAAACAAATAGATGGATAGACGTTATTGATGTTGATATTTTATTTCTATCACACTCATAAACAAGTGTTTCAGAGCACGACAAGGCAAGGGAGGGGAACAAGGGAGAACAAAACAATGATCTTACTAGGCCCAGTGACATTGAGAACGTGCAAGTGCATGGGAGAGGGGGAGGAGAAAAGTGCAAGGAAAGGGGAGAAGTGGAAAGTGCGGAGCAAAAGGAGAACAATTAAATAGTAATAAATAAACTAAATAATAAAAGCAGCAAAAGTGGTAGTGCAGCCAGCAAGTGGCAAGTGCTGAGTTTAAGGCAGCAGACAGGGTAGGTCAGATAAGTGCAGGAAGAAAGAGGGGGGGCTGTATGGGTACAGATACAGACCCCAGTGCAAGGGGTGGCTCGGGGGCAGTGCAGGAGGGTGGCAAGGTGAGCAGGAACCTGGGCCCAGAGGACAGAGGGTGGCCAGGTGCACAGTGCCAAGGGAGACCAGATCAGCAGGAGAGAGGGGGGGGTGAAGGCAGAAGCAAAGAGGAAGGTCTTGAGGTGCTTCCGGAACCGGAGATGGTTCTCTTCAAGTTTTAGGGTGGCAGGGAGGCTGTTCCAGAGGGAGGCCCCAGCCGAAGACAGAGATCTACCCCCAGCTCATTTCTTTGAAAAGCGACTAACCTTGAGGGAGTTGGACGTAAAGGAGTGGACAGCTTGAGAGGGGAGGCATTTGTGGAGGGATAGCTGAAGGTATTTTGGACCCAGGCCCCAGAAAGCCTTTTGGACAATGCAGAGGGTTTTGAATTTAATCCTTGCATCCACTGGGAGCCAATGGAGAGATTTCGGAGCTGGAGAGATATGATCCCAGGGCTTGAGGCCAAGGACAAGTCTCGCAGTCCTGTTCTGGATTAGTTGCAGAGGGCGGGGAGCAGAGGCAGGTAGATTTAGAAAGAGGCTGTTACAATAGTCCAACCTAGAGAGAACCAGAGCCTGGGAGACCATGGGCTTCTGGGGGAAGGAGAGGAAAGGCAAAGTACCTCTGAGAAGGTGCAGTAGGAAATTTTACTTTTTAGAGACATCAGAGATGTGGGCGGAGAAGGAAAATGTGGAATCAATGATGACCCCAAGGTTCTTAGCCTGGGAGGTGGGGGTAGGAGGAGGGAAAACAGAGGCCGGCCAGAGAGTGAGGGGAAAGGATGGAGAAGGTGTGCCGATGAGGAGGATCTCAGTCTTGCTGGCATGCAGACAAAGATCATTGGCGGAACACCAATCTTGAATGGCAGTAAGGCAATCAGCGATGAGAGAGGGAGAGGAGATGGCTGAGGGCAGCCTGAAAATGAGTTGAGTGTCGTCAGCGTAGCACTGGAAATTTGAGCAGAAAACGGTAATGCAGTAGGCGAGAGTTGCCAGGTATTGGTAGAAAAGCCAGGGCGAGAGGTTAGACCCCTGGGGAACACCACAGGTAGAAAGGGAGATGGATGATAGGAAGGACCCCAGTATGACCAGGGAGGGTCGATCAGAGAGGAAAGAGGTCAGCCAGGCCAGAGCCTGATCTGTGATACCCAGGTTATCACGAACACGGTTGAGCAGGATGGTATGGTTGACCGTGTCAAAGGCAGAAGAGAGATTGAGTAGGATGAGGACAGAGGTTGAGTCGAGGTTGGAGAGCAGATCTTCACGGATGTTCAGGGGAGCAGTTTCCATGCTTCTGGCAGCTCTGAAGCCAGACCTTCAACAAGGCAAAGATAACTTTCCCTCCACCTTAATGCAATTGCATCAAAATGAACAGTCTTCCACCAATGCACTTTGTCAGGAGTTGGAAATAGCTAGCTAAATCCCGGCCACGAGCCCCCAATTTGTAAGAGTTTATTGTGAAGCCACCCTCAACACAATTGTTTTGAGGGAATTTGATTAAAGTTGCCAAGGAAACTCTGGGGGTCTACATAGACTTCACCATCTCACTCAAGAAGCAAATGAATGCCACCGCCTCCACTACTGCCTACACCAACAAGCTGATTAACGCCTGCAAACAGCTGCATCACGTTAGCCAGGGCCCTAGTACTTTCCAAAATCGACTATTGAAACACCCTTTTTCTAGGCACCTCTGAACGGAACCTCAACAGACTCCAGGGCTTACAAAATAATGCCCCGAGATCTGCACTGAACATCCCCATTTCCAACCACATCACCAGCTTCAGACAGGATGCCCACTGGCTCCCGGTACGGGATAGAATCTCCCTCTGTACACTAGTCATGACCCACAAATGTCTGACAAACTCTGCCCCCAAGTACCTGTCAGACAAATTCATCAAATACCAACCAGCCAGACCCACCAGAGCTGTGTATTTGCATTGCTTCACTATCCCAAGGTTCAAACTAAAAAGAGCTGGAGGAGCTAGCTTCCCTGTACTAGCCGCCAAATATTGGAATGCCCTCGGAACCTTCGTTCTGGACCTTCAGAGCCAAAGTAGAGAGCTGGCTCTTTGATAAGAAACACTAACGGCCGGCTAACATGCTTTTCAAAAACGTATGTACCTGCTCATTCCTTCTGTATGTCTATATATAACACTGTCAGCTTGGTACTGTCGCCTAAACTGTAACCTCCGGTGATTCATCTACTGGCCTACCTGTATTCTTTCCCGTATTATATCAACCTTTGACCTGCCTGTAACCACCGGTCGACCTGCACTTATTGTTTGTTGTAAATCCTTTGTATGCCAGTTACCCCAGGGTTCGACTAAACACAGGGAGTTCCTTCCATCCCCACTAAAGGTGCGACGCAATACACTGATTAACGGATTCTTTTATTCAGCCCTATTTCAGACACATATGTCCCTTGGATCCCTCCCCATGAACTACCAATGAGCCTAGAACCAGGCCGGTGTACAGGAAATATATTTGTATTTATTGAAGTTAAAAGTAATAGAAATCATACTGAACTACACGCACCACCTTTTTTGTGGCTCACCATTAACGTCTTGTTACTCAAATCATTTACACAAATTAGTTAAAACAAAACACAAATCACAATTCTTTACTTCACTCCAAGAAATAATTAAACTGATCAATAACCAAAACAATTATACATGTAGTGTTGTGCGATTTTGATTTTCCGGCGGGCTTAAAAAGCTAGCAGTAGGATTTTAACATTGGTACAATTACATATGGAAATTATGATCTTGCCCACACATTTGGTTTAAAATAAACACGGGGTGATTTAGCGGTTTGTTGGGGAAGTCAGACAGAAAAATTTGAATGATTTGGGGAATCTTGGATGTCAGACCCCCCTCCACTGAAAGGCCTATGTTGGGGAAGCCGGATAAAAAGGTTGGACTGATTTAAGAACAAAGACACCCGGCTTCCTCAAAGAAGTCGGGGGTCAGCCGGACAAAAGTATTACCCAAATAAATTATAGGCTTTAGTCTTCAGCGCACACTGGGAAGTGAGCTTTGTTAATTTCGAATTTTAACAGCATTCACCAGTAGTGTTCTGCCAAATGGGGAATTAATTAAATTAATATTTTTGGTTGAATAGGCTAATGCTCTACACATCACCCACTATAAACGGAAAGGATTTAAGGCAAGCAGATTCTCTGACCTTTTGGTTTCCCAGGGCTCAGTGCTACTTACATAGAAAGCCTCTGTTTACGGTTCAGGAAAGCCAGCTGGATCTCAGGACACTCTGAAAGATAGGGCAGGGGCCTGGCCACTCCACTCTCAAAGATGACCTCCCACTCTCGACCATAGGACACAGTCAGCTTTGAGGCCTTCCTAACAATAGACAGCTCCACCCAGATGCACTCTCAGCAATCTCCTCTGGTGTTTCCTTAAAGCTGTCGGATGGTAAGTTTCAGCAGCCCTCCTGATGGTGAATTTCACCAGCTCTGTCCCCTCCTCCTAGTGTAGTCCCCCTTATGCAGCAGCGATGACACCACCAATTTTACAATCTTGGAGAAGTACCCTGCAAGTGGTCACCCAAATAGGATTGGCCAGTTAGCCTTCTCTCTCTTCCCAACCCCAGCCTACCAGCCAGGATTGGTTTAGGGGTCTGGAGCAGACATATGGCAGCTTAATTTACAAACCCCATTTGTTATCATGTCAAATGTTTTCAAAAGTCTAGCTATGTGGCAAAACTTTATAATTTTACTAATAACTGTCATAGGGCTTCATTATACGGTATGCGGTAACCATGGCGCTATTAGCGCCATGGTTGCCGCCGGTATTTTACCGTGTCCGCCTTGGTGGATGGGGGAATTACCGCCCTACTCCCAAGGTGAGCGGGGGTGGTAATTCCCCATTCACCAAGGCACTTCCCCATTCCCATTTTTGCCCCCATAGGGCTCAATGGGAATGGGGATGGAGCTTATTACGGTACCGCAAATTGCGGTACGGTAATTTGCACCAAGGTCCCTTTGCGGGCCCGTTCCTTAATGGCTGGTAAAACCAGCCGTTGAGGTCGGGTCCCGCAAAGGGACCTCGTAGTAAGGCGGTAAGGGTTTACCGGTACCGGTGCCCTTACCGCATTCTGTGTAATGAGGCCCACACTATTAATATTTTTTGATTCTGCTAATCATGGGGAATTAAATAAGACAACAGTCAGGTCTGCACCATTTTGCAAGCCCGTGTTTCACTTTTCTGCCCTTTTCCCGAAAAGTATGACAGTTATGAATATGTACCTTATTACCCATTGTCTTAATTCTTCCTTCCGCCTGTTCACCAACTCTCAAATTTGGAACCTTTTCAGATCAGCCAGAAACCCATCTTAGATGGCCATTACAGTTCCCGGAGTCACAGGTGGATGAATATTATATACAATCGCCTGGAAATTACATACAAAATAACATTTACATGTAACCTCTCACACCGCTCCTCTAGAGTATATTGGGGCAATGCCACTTTACCTCTTGCCCCCCATCTCTTTTGGGGTCACTCAGGGAGCGTGCATGTCACCCCTAGTATTTAATTTGTACATCTAGACGAACTCAAAGTGTTTTTCACTAACTACGCTGATGACACCCAGTTGGTTGTTGAACTCACAGATTACCATCACAATGTGACCCTACTACAAACCATCTACGGTCGCATTGAAGCCTGGATGAACACCAACTGGCTGCATCTCAAAGGGAATAAAACTGAGCTAATGATAATTGGTACTGCACACTCTAGATCCAAGCTTGACCCCATATATCAGTCCTTCCACATCCATAGATGCCCCATCCAGGTCTCAAAGAGTGATAAGACTTTGGGCTTCTACCTGGACTCTGCTTAGTGCTGAGACACACGTTAATTAGGTCCTGAAAAACAGTACCTATTACCTCCCTTTCTGACTGATTCCAACTGCTCGTGTGTGGCTCGGGCAGTTATTCTACCCAGACTGGACTCCAGAAATGGGCTCCTGATTGGGGCCCATACAAAAAATATCCAGGCCTTACAAGTGATCCAAAACAATGCTGTATGCATTGTAAAAAGGAAATCTAAAAGAGATCATATCTCAGATAGCGTAGAGATCTTCACTGGCTCCCTGTAGCTGCGTGCCTTAAATTCAAAGCGGCTTCACTTGTCCATAAGGCCCTAAACGGCACATTCCAGGCATTCATCAAAAAGCTTGTCTCTCCTTACGATCCCCCCAAGAAAATTGAGCTCATCGGCCTTAACACTGGTTAAAAACCCTAAATTAAATCTTGCCAATAGCTTGGGTAGATCCTTTCCTGTTGTGGCTGCTAAAGTCTGGAATGCCCTCCCCCTAGATCGCAGACCTTTGAAGGAATTCAATATGTTTCGTCAGAAACTGAAGACCGTTCTGTTTAACTAACCCCTTGTGAGGACTTATTCTGCTGTCCTGTTCTCTCCCTTGTCTGTGTGTTTAAGTTTCGGCACCCTGATGCCTGCTGGATACGGCACCATAATGATAAACTGAGTATACAAATACATGAATAAATAAAATAAATAAATCAGTACGACTTATGGTTGCTGAGAAAAAGGCCTAAACGAGAATAGTCCTTTTAAATTAATTGTGAATCTTCATGTGGTACAAATGGCCACTCTCCTCCCTTCAGGTCATATAGTCTCACTGGGTCAGCCTGTAACCAGAGTTGATCATTCTCTGTGTGTTTGCAGCTTGCTCTTTGAAGTTGGTTGCCTCCATTTTCACACCTTTTGGTCATCCTCCAGCCAAGGAAAACTGTCCTGCTATCACTGCTTCAGAGTCAGCCAGTCTGGGGAACACTGGGTTTCCACACCTTCCAGAGCACACTTTATTGCAGTTGTAATTAGATGGGGAATGTCACTTTCCAGTGGGGGAGTTTGTGATGACATGTGTCCAACAGGCAGCAAAAGGGTTTGCCTAGAGATCCTTTTTCATGAAAACAAAGTGGCTTTTCAAATGTCACTCGTATTTTTTATATGAAACATAATATACATTACTTTTTGTCAACACGCAACCATGTCTTTTTCCATGACATTGTTCCTGTTAGCAGTGGTATATTTTCACATTTAAACTGCAGATACACATGTCCAGCCATTTTTGGGGTTAGTGTTTAAAAATCCTGCTTTTCAGGTGAACGGGACTTCTGTTTAGGCCCTTTGAATGCACCCCACAGTCTGAAAAGGTTATTAGTACCCGGCGAGGGACAATGAGCTTGTTACAAGCAAGCTCATTGGCCCTCACTGGGACGTTACCTGACTGGGAATCCCTCTCCCCACAACGTTCCTTCCCGGCGGGGGAGAAGGGGTGTGGCAGTCACTCAGCGAATGAGGAGGCTCGGAACGGGGTAATCCCCACTCCGAGCCACCACACGGCTGGATGCCACCATCTTCCCCCATCGGGGATCGAGGTGTTTTCCCCTCTCAGTCCCCCAATCCAAAGAATTCCCTTCCCGCCCTCCAAACCCCACTTAACTTCATTTCTGTCAATTTCCAGAGTGGACGTGCTGGGAACACTCCTGTCCCCAGCGTGTACGCTCCAGATCCGCGACAGGCCGCCATGGAATGGAAGAAGGGACTACACATAGTCCCTTCTCTCCTTTCCATGGCGGTATTTTTTGTTTTTTTTTTACATTTTTCCCTATTTTTTGAATGGCCGCCAAAGAAAGGGAGAAGGGACTACGTGTAGTTCCTTCTTCCTTTCCAAGGCGGACATTTTGTTCGTTTACTTTTTGACATTCATTTTCAATGGCCACCATGGAAAGGGAAAACAGACTCTTTTCCCTTCCCTTGCAGGCATTTTTTTGACTTTTTATTTGTGTGTTCCGAAATGCTGGAGCGTTTTGGAACAGAAAGAAAATGCTCTAAGTACCCCGGTCTTACGGGCAAGGGTACTAATAGCAATAGTCCCCCTTGCGGGGGGGGCATTACTACTTCAGGTAATGCCCCAGAGCCTTCATTAAGGCTCTCGCGATGGGCCTCAGGGCATTACCTTAAGTGATAATGCCCCCCCCCTTCTCGGGGCCTATTGCTTAAGAAAGCAATGTTTAAAAGGGTAGTGGACCGCTGGCCTCAACCGATTCCTGATGCAACATAAGACATACAGTTAGGGTACTGCAGAAAATTGCTTGTGGGTTTGCGCATGGGATTTCACGGTTAGAAGAGCTGTATGAAACACTATGTAAATTAACAACTGCATGAACCCCAATTGTCTTAGGTTGAATGGCGCTATGAGCTAGATCACACTAGAAGACGTCTCGCAAACAGAAACACAAAGGATAGACCAGAAGATACATAGACAGATAAATAGCGATGGATATAAAGGTTTCTCCTTCTACAAAAGCACAACGCTATCCTGTGAATTCTAATTAGCTTAGGTTGAAATGTGCTTTGAGGAACAGTCTGGTATGCAGGAAACGAAGGCAGAATAAAGTCATGTAAAAGAAATCCCTGCCAATGCCACTGGTTGGGAAGCCATCACCATTTGACCCACTAAAATGCTGCCTTTGTGTCCAGAGATGGACAGCTTCCATTGTAAGCCTGATAAGCAGGCAAAAGATCTTTCTGACAAGTCCCCGGAATCTTACGGAATCATACAACTCAAACAAAGTTGTGCTAACCTGAAGGTTTTTAATTACATATGCACGAAAGAGTCCAAATGCATTGTCGCAGCATGTTTTACACTTGACCTCATTTCTAACTACCCACATACCAACTACTGGTACCGGAGGCAGAGTGGCCTACTGAGCTGCAGATGGAGGACCTTGAAATGGACCTGCAGTTCAAGCATAGTGCCAAGCATTGATTATTGATCTTGTCAATCCTATGTGCAAGAACCTCAGGGATTGCGGAGTTTGACAACAAATGAAGGCTGTGAAAGAAGAAGCCGGATAGTAAATCGAACATACATAACACATTGATAGATGGATATAAATTTTATATTTCAGTAATTATTGCAGTGGCGCATGTCCGGTGATGCTGAAGCAACTTCAAGATGCACTTAAGCAAATCTTTGTGAACTTCTGTGGCTCGTGGGCATCTTAAAGATGCTCAAAGCATCTCCAGGGCAAATCCTTCTAAATATTCTCTAAGTTCTCCAGTGCACTGTAAATTCGAACTCTTTGGGCCTGATTCACAGAACGTTCCTATGGGATTGCACCATTATAAAACACTTCTGTGCATCAGGCCTCTGTGTCTAAAGCTCAGTCTCCGACTCCTACGGCATGTCTTCTTAGGTCAACAGAAGGGCTGGACTCTAGGAAGAATGTATGTGGCAAAACCAACAACTTGAAAAACCGACAACAACATCAGGGATTACAGATGGCAAATGTGATGGTTGATGTGTCGGCAATGTATATGCATTGGCCAGGCGTCGGCATCATATGCGCAAGAAGCACATTTCTCAGGTATTGCTGTTCCATATGATCCGATCTAACACACACATCACATGCAAGGCAATGATGTCGTATGGCAGGTAACGCCATAAAACGGGCAGCTACTCACAATTGCCCGATATCCCATCAAGAACCAGGATGTAAAAGAACCAGGATGTGCACATTATTGACAAACAATACCAGATACTCACAACATTGAGAAGAACATGTGCATTTACTATATCAGTGCCTGGTTCCATTATGATAAGTTAATACAGCAGGGATGGATTCTATCGTGTACAGTTAGTCTACCAGAGTCAGATTTCCTTCTGCCCGTTTAGGAAAGCAGAGCAAAATTCCATTATGCACAGTTAGCACAATTTTCCCAAAGTTCATCTAATACAGTAAGCCCAGATACTATTATGTCCACATAGCACAGTTGGCATTAATATGCCTAGTTAGCACAGACCTGACTGATTGAAATTGCGCACAGACCACAACAAAGAATAGAGGGAGGAGAGTGCTGTGTCAATGCGCCGTTCTTGGAAGCAAGACCACGCTGAGCAACATAGGTTCGAATCCCGGATATGCGCCGAGCGCGCGTTATAAATAACCTGCACTTGCACCATCCGAATTTACAGGGCCTAGTAGGATCGTTTCTCCCACCCCTTGCCTTGTTGCGCTTTCAGACACACATATATTGGTGCATAAGAAATTAACAAGAAAATAAATACATAGCAATATGTTCTGTTAGTACAGCAGTGCCTGATTCCATTATGTGCACTGGCCGTAGCATGTTCCTATTCCATTATGGTCAGTTAGCACAGCAGTGTCAGATTCCATAGTGCCTAGACTAATATTGCCTTGTACCACGTTAGCTAACAAATGGCAGATTCGATCATGTGCAGTTAACAAGTAGTGCCAGATCCCATTATTCCTAATGAGCACATACGTGTGGACAGAGCATGTTCAGATTCCATTAAGGCAGTCGCCCACCCAGCGCAGTAGTAGCAGGTTCTATTGCACCTTCTTAGCAAAGCAGCAGCGGCAGATCCTACTTTGTCCTGTAGGATAGTGGCGTCAGATTCCATAAAACCAAGTAAACACAATAGTGCCATGATGCACAATGAAGATTTAGCACAGTAAGGACAGCTACTATCGTGTCCAGTTGGCACAACATTTGCAGTTACATATTGCTCACATAGAGCAATTTTAGAGTTAAAAATGCCCAGATATAACAGAAGTGTTTTTATTGTAGTGACAGGTGGGGGGACCAAATGTGGGCGCAACTGGCCACTTATGGTCGTTTATTTTAACTTGGGTTGGTCTCTATAGGGATGGGTTACTGGGTGGCCTGATGGGTGGTTGTGACCAATTACTCTGTGTTCTTTTATGTAAATGTTCTGATGTTAATGCGCAAAAATAAAGTTGCTAACTACAAATAAGTGTTGCGTCTCTTTACTCCCATTTGCATTATTCCCAGTTAGCACTATAAGACCACACTGAAGAATGCATAGTTAGCTCAATAAGAAAACAAATCCATTATTCACAGCTAGCACAGAAATGTTACATTACATCATTACCAATGTGTACTGTAGTGCCAGATGCCATTGTAGCCAGCTATCAAACAAGTATTAGATGCCATTATGTCGATCTGCCGCATTACATTACTCCCAGTTAGCACAGCAAGGCAGGAAAGCATTTTGTCCAGTGAGCGTGCCCACAGTGAGTGGTATGGTTTCCATCCCGTACCAACTGCATCTAAGCTTCCCACTGCGCTGAGAAGGGCGATGATTTAACTGTTTCTAATGGAACACATCTGGTACGCCGAAGAATGAAAACTGTGTGTGTGTACAGCGTGTACCCCCAATTAGACTTCAACATACAATCTTAAATGATAGCAGCAATGAATGAGAGAACCCGACCCGAGACCTGCATTCAACCTGCAGGTTGCAGAATTTCTATCGCGCCAGGCCCCTGTGACCTGCAGATTTCACACACAGATGTCCAGCAGATTAATCTAGCCGTAAACCATCTTTTTAGGATTAGAAAATGTGACTGGCAGTTGCAACATGTAGGACTAATCCACTGCCTCACTCACTGACATTGGGACCTGCAAATTACACACATGTCTCTGCACAAGAGACCCCCCCGCCCCACTCCCTCTCCCCACTCACTGAGCTGGTCTAGAGGGATTAGAATGTGTGTCTTGCACATCAAAGCATTTAGCTCTGCAGCACCTGCACACTCACACGCGACTCGTGTCCACATGTCTTGGACTAGCCCGCAGCAGCATAGTACACATCTCCCTAGTTAGGCTTCTGAGCACACACCAAAAAAAGGGTTTTCTGTGACATTTTAGGACCGATTACAACACGATGGTGAGAAGCGTCATTCTCCATACACGGAAACAAAGTTGATGAGAGCCAGCTGAGTAGTACTTTGTAAAAACCAAAAACGCTGCTTTCGTGCAGTTCTACGGCCTCGCTGATCCTTCCATGGACACGTGGCATTATAATTGTTTGAGCAGGATTGACCCATTTTGTAGTTCAAATATCTACTTTTAAAAATAGAACTTGTGGGGGCGTGAGGCGGGCCCTGGTGGCCTGGAAAATGCCTGCTTGAATCATCAGCGTGGGGAGAATAAATCCCCCACGAATAGGCGACGGCTCCCACAAAGGAAGACATTTCATGCAAGACATTGGGCCTCATTACGAGTCTGGCGGTAGCCGTGCCGGAAAAACCGGCAGACTGCCGCCAGACCGGTAATACCATTCCACCTCCGTGATTGCCGGAATCACCGGGGCATTACAACCCCGGTGACCTGGTAATTCTGGAGGCGGAATTCTGTAAATCCCCATTCCCATGGGGATGGGGGCCATGGAAACATCGGTTTCCGTCTATGACAGAGCCGGTGTTTCCATGTCCGCTTGCAGGCGGGTGGTGTTATTTCTGCCAGGACAGACCTGGCGGGAGTGACACCTCCCGCCAGCAGGACTCGGAATCAGCCGGTCCGGAAACAACGGTGGCGGCGGATTTACCGCCACCGTTGTTTCCGGACCGGCTGACTTGTAATGAGACCCATTGAGTCAGCCTAAAGACTTTGGGCCTGATTCACAGAAGCATTTTATAATGGTACAATCCCATAGGGAAATGCTCTGTGAATCAGGCCCTGTGTGTTTATGGATGGATTTGTACACGCTGTAGCTGTGGAAATGGAGGGGTGTGGCTCCCTTCTGCTCCTCCCAGAGGAGCTCAGTGAGTCCAACATGGGGCTTTAATCCGTATGGTGAGCACAGTGGGAGGGAGTGGTGGCAGTGCCATAGGCATGTCCAGGCAGTGACATGGGGTGGCACGTGCTACCCCTGGAATCTGATTGGCCACCTGAGGTGCCACCCCATTATCCAGATGTGTATGCGCGTGCTGGTACCGCCCCTCAATAAATCTGTGCCCCACTTGGGTCACCCCAGTCAAAATAGTCCACACACACCTCCCCCCCCACCTCTATGCCCTGCTGGTCAGTGTGAGGGAATCCAGTGGGCACACAATGTTTCTTCTGAGTCTCTAGGGTGCTGCTGCAGGATTTGCAGCCCCGTCCTAGCCTTCCATTTTCCCTGTCCTCCTTTTCCCTTTCCTGGTTTTACCCATTCCTATTTTCCCCTCTGTTGGAAGTTTCCCTAGGTGTGATTGCTGTTTTAATTGTTATCCTTTCCTTTGAAATCAACCACTTGGTGTAAGTATTAATGTGGGGTACTGTTCTCAAATATTCTTTTTGATATGCCATGACATGTGGTTTTAATAAAAAGGATTTGGGAAAAGAAAACAAACGTGTTGGATTTGTTTTATTACAAAACTAGCCATTATTGTAGACTACTTAGCAAACGTGTGTATGATTCCACGCTCATTTGAATTTCAAGTTGCGGGGGCACTGCTCACATGTATGGGCATCAGAAACAACTGGCATGCACTGTAAGTGATACGGGAAGCCCTAGTCTAATATTGCTAAGTGCTCACTGTCACGATGTTACAGGAGAAACAGTTCGATTTGTTTTATAGTTTTAATTACACAAAGTATTTTTGGCTGGCCCAATCTCCAACTGCAGCTTGTTACTTTTGGGTACTGGCAAATAATTGTAGATAGGCAGTGCACAGGCTAGCGCACAAAGCAATGTATTAAAAGGAGAGGAGGATATCTCTGAAAGGAACTTGGATCAATACGTTGCTCAGGACGTTTGCACTTACCTGGAAAATGTGGGCTGAGGCAGGAAATGATTCTGAGCATTAATAATAAAAAACAAAGGAGACCGGGAAGAGAGCCAAGCACAACTTGCTGCAGAACCAGGCCCTTGATACCAAAATACAATACCACACCGGCACCTTGGTATTTTCAGGAATGATGTCACAAACTCAAGGATTATACTACATCTGCATGACAAGTGGTGAAGCTCATTAGAATAACCCATCTTTACACTTTATGCAAAAACATTTATATATTTTAAAATATGTACAAGGCACTGAATACAGGCAGGTGCCTTTGCCGCAAGCGAAAAAGGAACGTGCACAAGATAGCTTTCGATAGAAACCATATGGTTTATAAGTATCGTCATAAAAAAGAGAAGCTCATGGACTGAGAAAGACCAATATCAAAGTGCTATGTAGAAGCGTTGTCGAGTCGCTGGCTGGCAATAGGGCAGTTTCCCTACGAAGTGCATATGAAGTTCCACTACACAAAAGTGGTAGTAGCTAGCCCTCCAGGCCTACGAGGACGACCTCAGAGGTTGTAAGATACATTGAACCACTGAAAAGAAATTGCCTGCTGAATGATTCGATCCCGGCAGAATGGCTTCCCAAATTGAAAGTCGTCCCAGACCAATCTAACTGAGTGTTCTGACTTTGACATTACCCAAATAGATCTCGATAGATGGGTGGATGTGATCCACTGGGACTTAAGCATGGATTTCCAGCCTAGAAATGTTTTCCATCCCAGTGTACTTCAGCAAAAGTAGTGCTATATGAGGATTAAAAACATTCAATTAAACACCTTCTTCCTTATTTGTAACAAGGAACAGCTCTGCATTTAAGCAGTGTCCCAGCCACTTTTACTCCCCCAAAAAGCAGCCAGATACTGACCCAAAAATATATAGTCTCAACAATAAAAGGAAACAAGGAGCACTTCTGATCCTGCCCGCTGCTTCCACACAATATCTCCACAGATAATGTTTGGATTAGTGGTGGCAGGAGAGCAACTCCACAGAACAGAGCTTTGAAGAGGAACCTAAAGACACAAATGCAATGTTTAATGTGCACGAAATACTACGTACAAAATAGTATGGATTACATAAAGCTAACTGTTGCCCAAATGCATCATTCTTTTTCCAATTCAGATGATCCAAGTCACAAATTAATTTAAGCAGACACTGATTCTAGTTGTACAGGTTTTAAGGGACAGCTGTTACTATACATGTATACACTCTGTAGCAGGGAAACACGAGGGACTACATAATTTACGGTGGCATCACATAAAGAACTATACTATTTAATTAATTCAGTTCATTACTGCATATAAGTGTGTCATTTAGAATAAAAGAGTAATGTTTTTCGCACAGAACCTTTATTCTCCACTATGAAAGCAGTGAATTTAAGCAACAGCACTAGATCCCATTATGAGAATGAAAATTGGGTACTCCCTATTTTTTGGTAACGGGGGGTCGAGTCTGTACAACTGGGAGAGTATGCAAGCTCAATAGAGAAAAAACAGATTGACTACCCCTTCTATAATCCCTTCATGAACATCAGGCAGTGGTTTGACCAGATAGGAAATAACCACTTGTTTTTCCTTTTCTCTTTTGCAACACCAAATCATGTTTTGCAAGGAATGTAATGTACATTATTTTGGATACCCCAAAATAGTGTTTCCACAGAAAAAAGGGAAACAAATCTACCACAACTTCAATGATATGTGGTAAAAGGTTTTTTAGATTTATGAGTATGTTGTAAGTGATCACATGTCTATTTTTATGTTTTTTATAGTAAACTGCAAAGAGTAAATACAATTGTATAACTTGCAGACAAGTGTCTTAAGTAAAAGTGGTGTATAATCCACTGTATGTAATGAGGTTATATCATTGAACTGCCTGATGTTCATGAAGGGATTATAGAGAGGGGTAGTCGATCTAGGTCCCATTATGACATTGCGAGGCATTTTGTCAAACCCTCACAGCAACAACCAAAATCAATATTGAGCCCATGTTTCGTCAGCGAGGAAGAGAATTTCACTAGACACTGAGATACTTTCCTGAGACTCTACCCCCTAGAGAATCATGGAGTGCATGTAAAGTAGTGCATGTATGCGACAAGGATAAGGAACTTTAAAGGATAGACACAGGTTATATTTAGTACTAACCTGAATACCCCAAAATTCCAGCATAGTGGTTTAGTGTTGCCTAAATAGGAGTGAATAGTCTAAAATAAGAATAAATACTATGTGCATGCCTTTGCTCATTTATCTGTATTTCTATTTATTTGAAAAACAGGGATGTCAATTTGAAACAGAAATGACTTACAATAACAGTTACAGATGGTGGAAGCATTCACTTGAAGGGTGGCCGTGCAAAAGCACAAACATGAGAACAAGTGGTGAGCCAGTTATAGAAGGTGTAAAAAAATGGAACATATACCAATGGCAAAATAAACAGAATATCAATAGTAACATTAGCCTAAGGGGCACAGGAGTACTATTTACATATGCTAGATTACACTGAGCATCACAGGAGATGGCAGTGGGGTCAGGTAGGGAGGTTGGGGAGAGAGCAGGGGTAGCTCCCTCTTTAGCAAGTACGTAAAATGTAACCCGGGCTTTGAAGAGATCCACAGTTGGGTTGGCTGGTTACAGTGGAGCAAGGCGAGAAGAAAGATAGAGCGGAAGCAAGACGAGGCAGAGAGAGCATGTGATGGTGAGGTTGAGTGCAGAGGAGGGTCAGAGGGAATGAGATAGAGTGTAAACTGATATACTTTCAAACAGGTACTGAGAAGCAAGACCATTAAAAGCTTTGTAAACTAGGAGAAGGAACTTGAAAAGTGAGTTGTTGTGCATGGAGAACCAACCAGCATGCAGTTGGTAGGTAGAGGTGGGGACCATTCTGGGTAGGTTGTAGAGAGTGCAGGTAGCAAAGTTGAGGATTTTGTCTACAGGGAGGAAATAGTAGATAGGAAGACCAAGGAGTAGGCTTGAACAGTAGTCAAGTTTGCTGAACACGAGAGTGGAGATTAGAGTTTTTGTAGAGTAGGTAGTAAAAGGATGGATTTTCCAACTGTTGAGGAGGTCAATATGAGTAGCCGAGGCAGTGGTAGTGATAAATTGTTGCAGTCGTAGGTCCCTATCAAAGAGGACGCCAAGACTGCGAGCCTTGGGTAAAGGAGAAAGAAGGTCAGGCGGGAAAGAGATAGGAGAGTGGAGGGAATGGGATGGCATTGGAAGCTATTTGAAAGATGACTTCTGTATTTTGGAGGGTTCAGCACGAGGCAGCAGAGATCCATCCACTGATGAATTTCGGGGGGAGAGTTCGTAATCCGTTCCGAGATGGTTGGCATGAAGGTGGAAATGAGAAAATATTTGTGTCATCAGCAAAAAGGTGATAGTGTAAGTCAAAGGATGAGAAGTCTTCTTAGGGAAGGCATACAGATGGTGAAGAGCAGAGGTCCAAGGACTGATCTGTGGTGGCCGCCGACAGGGAGAGGGGTGGGGTCAGAGGTTTTCAAGTTCCAAGTGATTTTAAAGGGTCAACCTTCCAGGTAGGAGGTGATCCGGGCAAGAGCAGATTTGCTAAAGCCAAGGTCTTGGAGCGTGAGGAGGCGATAGCAGGGATGTTTTTATGGGAGGGCAAAAGAGGCACTTGCCCAGGACCCCCACCTTGGAGGGGGCCCGCAAGGTTGCCTGATCTAAAGAAGTAACATTCCTTTGTTCACCAGACTTAAAATAGCACACACAAGGATATTGCTGAGGCTCTGAACCTATTGCCCGTCTGTTTTAGAAAGTACATTTTACCTCAATCAATTCATCATGTAATGCTTTGTGTTCACTGTGGTGTGTTCCTCGCGGCACAACTCCTGTAGCATTCTTTCCTTTCTGTGGGAATTATGTTGATCATGTGCAATAGCCACATTTAAAATGCATACTGGTAAATTGAGTGCCACAATGGTTCAGAGGTTAGCTCAGTGTGTAAAGCACTCATTGCAGTGATATGTGTTACTATGTAAGATTAGAATAGCACATTCCTGTAAGGCTGGCTGAGCCTTTCCTATGTCTGAAGTTTATAAATCTGCTGGCATATGTACTTGGTCTTGCAGCACAACAGGTGCCATAATCAGCAATATACCTGCACTAGATAGGGGTTGCTATAAAAACGAACATGTCATCCTTATGGTGAAGGTCTAGAAATTGGTGTGCTCAGTAGGGTGTTGTAAAACCTAGGCAATCACCTCCAACGATGAGCATAAACTGTTAGTCCAAGAGATGAATAAATATCAAAATTTCGAACCAAAGCATTCATGCTGGTATGCTGGCTTTGCCAGCAGACAATGCAGTGATCCTATCAATCATCTTATATCTTGTACATTAGTGTACTGTCTTCTGTGAAGTTTGCCTCCCTGCATGCTGGTGGCATCGTTTAGCCCATTACTAGATCTTTCTTCTTATGTAGGCTATTTGAGTGGAAGGGATGGTAGACAGAAGGGAGTTCCTTCTCCTCAGGGTATGATCTTCAAAACAGCCTCACTCATGGTTTCACTGGCTATAGTGTTGCTTCCACTATAATAGTGAGCATTGATATATTGCACACCACATAAACGTGTTCCTTTGATCTCTAATGGCAACACTATTTGCAAACTATGTCCCACTTATAATCTCAGTCTGTCTGGATGCAGACACCTTCCTGGTAGCTTCTAATCTACATCCACTTTCCATGCTATGGTACGTGTAGCTTTCTCCTTCCTACCAATTGGTCTGCTCTATCCATGTTTGAGCACGTTTGCATTCTGTGAGGCAGAAAATGTGAGATCTCTGTTTATTCTGGGTTACATCTTCCTTTTACATACAGTCCTGCATTAATACTACAGGCTGCATACCTTCCTGGATTCTATTGATATAAAGTCTCCTGTATGTATGCTAGAACATAAGTAACCTCTTCCTAGACTGATAAACAAGTAGCATTTGAAGGCCAACATTATCAGTCTGATTAGAGCATGAAGGAAGAGGGTACGGGGACTTAAAGGGAGTAAACATCCTTATTTTTAATGCTGTGAGGCATCATATCAACTTATGGGTTGTGACTGAGGCGGGGGCAAGGTGGCTCAGATATTCTTGATCACTTAATTCCTTTGGTTTGGTGGAGGGGGGCCCTAAAGAAGTCTGTGCCCAGGGCCCCAAAAGTTGTTAAGATGGCCCTGGGCGATAGGATTTGTCAACAGTGTTGTAAGCGGCAGAAAGCCAAAAGGATGAGTATGGAATAGAGTGGAGAGCATTAGAGAGAACGTTGGAGACAGGCATGAGTGCAGTATTGGTGGTGTATTAACTGCAGAAGCCAGATTGATTTGGATCTCCAAGGCTATTAACCTCAAGGTGCTTAGCGATCCTCTTGAACACCGCTCGCTCAAGGACTTTTGAATAATGGGGAAGGAGGGAAACTGGGAAATAGTTTGCTGGGACGTTTGGGTCAGCAGAGGGTTTCTTAAATAGGGATAGTTGCAGATTTCATGTATGCAGGGAGTCCAGCAGGGAGAAAGAGGTTAAAGAGGTCATAGAGATATGATCGAGTAGTTGAGACTAAGTCTGACTATTTGGGGAGCAAAAGGGTTGATAGGATTGCAAGATCGGGTGGCAGGGCAAAAGATGTTTGCTAATTTAATAGGAGAGGTAGGAGAGAAGTAGTTGAGTAGAAAAGGAAAGGGGGAGGTGGTGGACAGAGTTAGAGCTGGGGAGGGAGAGGGTGGAGGGGTGTAAGAGTGTTACACATTTTTTAGATTTTAGAGGAAAAATAGGGAGCAATGTGATTAGCACAAAGGGAGAAGGCCATGGATTTTGGCTTGTGAGGTATAATCAAAGATGCTAGTTTGCAGGGGAAATTGCGAAGGGAGGATATTAGGTTTGTGAAGTAGGAGGATTTGGCAGAGTGCAGTGTAGTTTGGGACAGCAAGATCATTTTTGTAGGCTAGGGGTAGAGTACTGTCTGTAATTTGCACCAGCATCTTAGTCCATGGTGCATGTTTGTTTTGAGGGTCTGAATTTCAGAGGTGATCCAAGTCTGAGGCCATAAATGGGAAGGTGTGAATGTTCAAGCAGTAAAGCGTTAGCCAAATTAAGTCATATGTGCATAGTGAAAGTCAGAGGCAGCACCATCAATGGACGAGGCAAGAATAGGGAAATAAGACTGGTGAAGGTCCTCACATCATCATGGTAAGGGGCAAGAACGTCCTTTCTGACTTTCTCTAAAAAACTGAGATGGGTAAATGAGGAGTAGAAGGAGGAGTGACAGAGATGTTAAAGTCAACAATGGAGTGATCAGAGGGAGAGGGGTCAATGAGGAGGTCGAAGGAGGAGAGCGAATTAGAGAAAAAGACAAGGTCAAGAGAGTTCCCAACAGAGTGGGTAGGGTGGTCAGATAGGAGGGAGTTAAGTTCAAGACACGGGAAACGTTCATCCTCTACTCAATCACACCTAATAAATTACATATGCAACGAGTTTCGCATTACATGCCAAAACTGAAGACTAAAATTTTCTGCAGTTCGCCAAAATGAATATCTTGAAATGTTAAATAAATTCTTTTGCATTTCTGCCATTTTATAAAAGGTCATCAGTCCAAAGCGGAGGGCTTCATAATGGCAGACCCTCTAGTGGAAGCAGCGCAGATATCAAGATACAACTCAGTAGAACAACTCTAACCCAAAGTCCCAGTTCTTACCACAACCGCACCAGCAATTGGTCATCACATGCATTCTCACTGGTAGGAAGCATGCAGTGTGCGTTTCCATTGTTTAGGCATCAGATGCACAAGGGCCTATTACCAAGCACAATACTGTATTTGCTTATGTCACCATGCATGAACATCTTCAGTTACACAACACAATATTCTGCTTAATCAAATAATGGCGTTCTCGGCATAGCCGTACACCTGTATGCACAGGGCAGGTATATGCCACTTTTAGCAGCACACACACAGAGGCTCAGCACGCAAAGCCTTTGTTCTTGAGTGATCCTTTTTTAAAGACCTTTGAATAGGTTGAACATTGAAAAAAAACAACCTTTAAATGTGGTCACATGTTTTTTTAAAGAAAACATTTTACATTTTTCGGTAGCTTAAATATTTAAAACAAAACCTGAATAAGTTCCATTCACATGCTTCCGTAGAAGCACACATTTATATCTGCCTACAATGAATACGGAGCTGTTCCAGAAAGCATATCACCCATTTATTTCTGCTTACAAATTGCATATTTAACTCGCTCCTATACATATTGTAATCATGGTTATATGATAACTGAACAGAACAGACATATGTTTTAGTTCATTTTGTCACACATTAAAGAGATAGGGAGGTTTGGCACACCACTGGAGAAAAGGCGATAAAGCAGCGTTAACCTGTTCACCTAGCAAACTTGCTGTCTTCAAGGATGGCTTTTTTCTGTAGTTAGGCACTTCCTGCTCAAACTGGAAAACAGCAGAAACTAACACCTTGAATAAAAGCGAGAACGCACATTTCAAAAGTTTACATTCTGGGTATTAGCAAAAAAACAGATCAAGGGATTTTTCAATATGAGTTAAAGGTTGCACTGCAAGTCCAAACGCTCTAGATAAAGATTTTAAAACCCAATGGGCCTCATTCCGAGTACGGCGCTAACCAATGGCGCCATTAACGCCTTGGTTGACGCCGTACCCGGACCGGCAGCACCTTGGTGGATGGCGGAATTACCGCCCCATTCCAAGGTTGGCGGGGCGGTAATTCCCCAATCCCCATTTACCCTTCCCCATTCTTGCCCCATAGGGCATAATGGGAGTGGGGAAGGCGTTAATTACGCCACCGTAAATTACGGTGGCGTAATTAACATCAAGGTCCCTTAGCGCCATGGATTTTAACACCTGCTAAAAGCAGGTGTTAAAACCTCCATGGCGCAAAGGGAACTCGGAGTATGGCGGTAAGGGATTACCGCCACCGCTCTCGTTAGCGGTGGCCGCTATCCCTTACCGCCATACTCGGAATGAGGCCCAATGTTATGTAGCGCACCGTCACCAACGGAATTGGTGCCCAGGCGCTCTGGCGAATCTGTAAACAGGGGGCGGGCGGGTAGAGTTAGTCGGGAGGAGGGGAGTAGGAGAGTGGGAGAGGTGGTGTGCTGTTGGCAGCTTCAGCTCGGTATACACCTAGTGCTGGGCTTTGGTGCAAGTATCAGATTGGGCGAGGCCTCATGTGCTGTAGGGGCCGTCTGTGTTGTTGATGAGGTGTGGTAAAGTGTGTGCGGATTGCTGGGAGAGAAATGGTTGTGTGAGTTTTGTGTGGGTTGAGTGTGCAGAAAATTGAGGGTTGGGTTAGTGGGGTCTGTATCCTGGTTCAGGTGCTTCTGGTTCGGTTTGAGCTGTATCCCTGTGGGTGGGCTTGTTGCTGGTTCCTTATGGGCCATCTCGTTGTGGTGGTGCTGCATGTATCCAGCTGTATCATAGTGAGTCTTGTATGGGGTGGTAGGTGTGTCGGAACCATTTCTTTGGGTGCGGAACTGGGTGGGTCCTACCTATTCTCTTGTTATCTAATGTGACACTGGTCAATTGAAGCTTTGAATGGTTCAGGGTCAGAATGCTGTTGATGAGGCATCCTAGTGCATCCATCGGTCAGCCTGTGTGTTCCGTCGTCAGTTTCCTCCTATCATAACTATCTTTCAGTTAGTTCTTTGGTTTCCGTGGGGTGACTTCCTTAGGGCTATTGTTTAGTTGTAGTTTGTGTGTAATGGCGCATTGTGCTTCCCGCTGTATCTTGATGCGCATTGTGTAAAGTGGGTGCTTATTCTGTTTCTCACCCTCTGGGTTGGAGCCAATTGTACATGTTTCCTATTCCCCGTCTGCTGTGATTAGTGCTGTTGGGAATGGCTATTGTTTAGGGTTAGGGTCCTGTTGATGAGTTGTCCCGGTGTTTGTCTTCGTCTTGCTGTGTCTTTGGTTCTATTACGGCTGTCTCTCGGTTAGTTGTTTGGTATGTGCTGGGATTTTTCCTTGGGCTTTTCCTGTAGATTGCTTGATGTGGATCAGGGTCTGTCTCTTCGTTCATCGCTATTTTAGTTGTGAGTGTGCCCCGGTGGCAAGTCTTTCTAGTTATGGCGTGAAGAGCCAAGTTTTGAGTAATTTCCTGAATAGTATGTGGTTTCTTGTGTTACGTATGTGCTTTGGAAGGTTGTTCCAGGTTTTCGGCACTTGGTGAGAGAAGGAAGATCCTCTGAGTTTTCTTTTGTTGTAGGGTTTTGGTTCTAGGCGGATGTCAATGCCTGATCTGAGCATTTTGTTGGTTGATGTAGACGCAGTTTGTCTCTCAGGAGCTCAGCGTCTTGGTTGTGTACTGCTCTATGCGTGATGCACATTGTTTTGAATTTTATTTGTTGTTTTATTGGTAAACAATGTAGTGTTTTCAGAGCTGGCGTGGTGTGTTCTCTTCGGGGTAGTTTCAGAAGCAGTCTGGCTGCTGTATTTTGTATGCGTTGTAGTTTTTTTTTTTTAAGTCATCCAGGCATACCCAAGTATATGCTGTTGGCGTAGTGTACTCTGGACATGACGAAGGCAATGATGGTGGTCGTTTTATTGGTGAATGATAGAAACCGTAGGATCCCCTTTGCCGGTCGAAGGAGGAAGAAGCATTTCTTGAGAAGAGCGTTTACTTGTGGCTCTAGCGTCAGATAGTTGACCATCAGGACCCCCAGGTTTTTTTTACAATCGGCGCAGGTGCTGGGGTTGTCCAGAGTTCCCTTGGCAAAGGGATGAAGTGGTTTTCTCCTCCATTTTTTGTGACGGTCATTATTTCTGTTTTGCCTGGGTTGATTTTGAGGCAGTTGGAGTTCATCCAGATGAATACATTGCAGAGGCAGTTTTCTAGCGTTGAGTTTATTTCTAGGTTGTCTTATATTCTGAAGATTATTTGTGTATCGGCGGTGTAGCAGGTGAGGCCGTGACTTTTGATGATTCTGATAAGTAGATATAGGTAGATGTTGAATAGTAGCGGGTAGAAGGATGATCCTTGTGGTACTCCACAGGTAGAATCACTCGGGCTGGATTTAAAGGGTTTCATCCATACAGTTTCCGTTCTTTTTGTTAGGAAAGATTTGATCCATGGTAGGGAGGTGTCTGTTATTCCAAGTCCTTCTAATCTCGTTATGAGGGTGTCGTGATGAAGTGTGTCGAATGCTGCTGATAGGTCTAGGAGCATCAAGGCAGTGCTTATGTCCGAGTCTGCGTTCATTTTTGGGTCATCTCATATTGAGAGGAGGGCCGATTCCGTTCCTCTCATTGGTCTGAAGCCAACTTGTGCCTGGTCTAGTAGGCCGTGCCCTTCTATGAATCCTTGGGTCGTTTTGTATATGTAAGTTTCAAGCAGCTTGGCTGTGTATGGGATGTTGGAGATGGGTCTGTAGTTGGAAAGTTCCTCTATGGTTCCCGCTGTATCTTTGAGTAGTGGCCTGATGTATGCAGATTTGAAGGATTGTGGCACTTTCCCCATTGCGATTGAAAGGTTGAGGATGTTCCTGTGATATTCAATGACGCTCCTTGTTTAAGAATCGATTTGTATATGTCTGGCGGGCAGGGGTCTTCGGGAGACCCCCAGTTATTGCTTTTATTCACCAGTTTGATTAATGTCTCCACTGATATTTCTGGAAAGCTTTGTAGTTTTTTCTGGTGTTCCTCCTGAGTGTAGGTGGGGGTCCTAGTCAGATCGGGTGGTCTGCTTTGTATGGTTTGTTGGATGGTGGTGATTGTACCAAAGTCATTGCATAGTGACTAGGTAGGTAGACAGAGTTGGTGTATCCCGGAGGATTTTTAATTTCATTTATGATTTTGAATTGTTCTTTTTGGGTGTTTGGTGCTTCAAAGATTCGGTTGTCGTAGTGTTTCCTCTTCGCGTTTTGTATTTCCTTTTTGTATGCACGGTTGTGTTGTAGGAATTTCAGCTTGTTCGCAGAGTTGTTTTGTCCAATCAAGTTCTAGTCTATGGTTTTTCCTTTTCATGGTGCTGAGTAGTGAGGTGAACCATTTTGCCATTGCCCGTTTATGAGAAGTAAAAGGTTTTTTTTTTTTGCGATATTGTCTATAGTTGTTATAATCCAGGAGGGCAGAGGGCTAATTTTTTGGCCAGGTCATCTTCTTTCATAAATGTTGGGTGTGGTTTGTTGAGTTCCAGGTGTTCAATAAGGTTGGAGTTTGATGGTTCTCCAGTTTCTTTTCATGGTGATCGGTGGTTTGTTTGGTTGATTGTTTACTGGAATGGTAATTTTGATTACGAATGGGATGATGAGGTGGTCGCTCCAGAGTATTTGAATGGAGGTGGCGTGGTAAGGAGTTGTTTGTTCCCAAATATTGCGTCACGTTTATGCCCTGCCAAGTGGGTTGCTCCTTTGACTAGTTGTTGTAGATACATTGCTGCTAATTGGCTGGTTAGAGATTTTTGTATGGTTGTGATTTCTTCTTCGAACCAGATGTTGAAGTCTCCGAGGACGATAAGGTGATTGTGCTTGATGGCTAGGATGGCGATTGCTTCTGTGAAGGCGTCTACGAAGGTTGCATCGTAGGTTGGTGGTCTGTATATCAGTATGAATTTCAGTTTTGTTTTGGGGCTTACTGATAGACGTATGATTATGGATTCGCATGTATCGATGTTAAGTGGGTCTTCCAATTCGATATCCAGGTGTTCCTTGTGGATGATTGCCAGTCCCCCCCCTCTTTTGGTTTTTCTGTTTGCTTGGACGCATTTGAAGTATTCAGGCAGGCAGTTGTTGTGGGTGATCCTGTAGTTGTCCTCTAGCCATGTTTCTGTTACAAATAGGATTTTGATCCCTCCATCGCAGAGCAAATCGTATAGGTTGTAGTGGATCTTTTTGGTGTGGTTTGCCTTGTTAGTAGTTCCTTGTTTTGGTTTGCAGTTTGGCTGCGGTGCATCTTTATTGGGGTTGATTGGGGAGGATGAGGATCAGCGAAGTCTGCATCTTCATTGCTAGATTGAGAGCTTAGCTGTTCAATAGCGGTGCTTCTCTATTCATGCCGGTTCAATGAAGATTCGCGAAGACTTCTTCATTGAATTGGTCAGTTAGGTTGATGTTTGGGTTGTTGGTTATTAGAGCTTTGTCGTTTTGTCCGGTGTGCCGTGGGTGTTGGCGTCCTTCTGTTTTTGCGATGTATGGGGTGATGGGGCTGGAGTCTACCCACACTCTTTTTCCTGGTTGTCTCTGGCTATTCTTTGTGTGTCTTGATGTCTCTGTCGTTGGGGTATCCAGGTCCAGGGGTTGTTGCGAGGTAAGGTGTGAGATAAGGATTTCTCCCTTTGAAGTTCCTTCTGGTCGTTTTGGTTTTTGGCGGTGTGTTTCCTTCATTTGTGGTTGTTGCTTTAGGGGTGAGTTAGAGTTGTGCGTTTATGTCCAATGTGGCCTTGTCTTGTGCTCTTTCTCTGCGCCCCTTCCTGCTCTGGGGCATTTTGGTGCTCGGTGCGGAGATTCTGGTTGGGTGGTTGACTGCGGTGCCTTGTGATGCAGTACTGGTGTTTCTTCTTGCATTAGTAAGCTTGGGTGCTTTCAGTGTTGTCTATTCTTCAGGTGGTTTGGCTATGTAACCTTGGAGCGTTGTCCGGTGGGGTTGTGGTGCTGGGCGTACAGTTGTCGGAAGGTGTAGGACTATGTTTGCTAGCTGTCTATCTAGCTCTCTGAGGTAATATTGGGGGGTTGATAATATACCATCACTGTCTAGTCTTTTCTAGGAGTGTGTTAAGTTGGTTTTGACTAAGTATGGGATTGAGACTAAGCCTAACTATGCTCGAGAATCCTGTATAGTAGGAGGGGGGCTACCCCTGATGGTGCAATTGAGCACAAGACCACACCCAGCTAGACTTGAGAGTCTTGTATAGTGGGAGAGAGGCCTACACCTGACAATGCAATTTGAGTACCACCCTAGACACAGTTAGGGCCTAACAATGCAATTTGAGTGTCAACGTAAACACAGCTAGATTTGAGAGTCCCGTCCAGTGGGAGAGGCCTACATCCAACATTGCAGTTCTAGTATCAGTCCAAGCAGAGCTAGATTTGAGAGGCAATTGGAACAGTTGGGTACAATCCTGTATAGTGGGAGAGAGGCCTATGTCTAGCAGAATAATTGAGTACGCTCCTAAAGCACAGCTAGATTTGAGAGTCAATTGGAACAGTTGGGTATACTCCTAAACACAGCTAGATTTGAGAATCCTGTATAGTGGGAGAGAGGCCTATACCTAGCAATGCAAATCTAGTATGAGTCTAAACACAGCTAGATTTCAGAGGGCAGCATTTGAAGATATTCACAGTGTTTCAGATAGGTTTGCTTAGCAGCTAGGGTTCCTGGGCAGAGTAATTTCTTTGCTGCCAGCCCGGGCCACTCTTACCGTATTGGTCCTAGTAGTTGCTGGTTGACGACTGGCAGCTTGCTTCCCCTGCGGACACCTGCAGACACGATCTGGCGCTGCCTCTGTAGGAGCCGCCCTTAGCCGCAGGGGCTCCCGGGCAGAGGGCTGCTCAGAGGAAGGCACTTAAGATCTTGGAGGGGGGCCTATCACAGGCAGGGGGCGGGTCGAGAGATGGGAGGTGGGGAAGCAGGAAGGGTGTTGGCAAGGGTTGCAGGCGTAAATGTGTAAAATATGGGACAATTTAGGCCAAAATCGAACCCACGGAGGGTCCGGAGCAAAATGCACTAACCAATGGATTACTGGTGTGCAGAGGGGAGCGGGCTGCAGCACCGGTGGACTAGGCCACACACACATGAACCACGTGCCAATCAGATGGCTTGAGAGGGTTAGGAAGTGGGATTTCTAGTCAGGAAGTGGGAAAGGGACTGGGTATTCGAAGTAGGCACACAGGGCTCACTCAGTAAAATATGGGACAATTTAGGCCAAAATGACACCCACAGGTGATCCGTAGCAAAATGCACTCACCGATGGATTACTGGTGTTCACTTCCATTTTGAAAAAAAGTAAATATATCACGATGTTCACAAGGGGAGAGAGGCGCAATTTCAAACTGACCTTCCAACGACTGCACCAGAGGGGCTGGAGAGGAAACAATGTGCAAGGTGGCAACAGGTTTTGTGGAGATGTGGCGAGGCGGGTAACAGTGGTAACCACACGCACACAGGACAGACATACAGATGTGCTGAAATGCCGTGTTAAAAATCACTGTTGTGCAGAGTTAAAATCACAGTCATTCCAGAGGCTGGTTACACTGGCTAAATGATGGAGAGGGGGCTCTGCAAAGCCAATCATTAAACCCATGTCAACTAAGCTAAAACTCTCACTAGCACCAAGTATCATTCATTAACATGCACAACAAACAAAGTAGTACACCATCTGGTGTAAATGTAAATGCCCATCAACATTTAAGTGACAGCAATTCTATGATTTTTTTTAATTGTATCATTTTTTTTAAAACAAAAAAGGAAGAACAAGTAGCTGCAGAGATATTAAATGGGATTTGATGCTTTAATGTGCCTCACAGGTCTCAAACGAAATATGGATGAACCTCAGTAATGAGAATTGATTTTCTTTGGGCCTACTAGCTCATCCTCCGCTGCCATCCTTCGGGGGGGGGGGGGGGGGGGGAGAAAAGAGAGAGAGAGAGAGAGAGAGAGAGAGAGAGAGAGAGAGAGAGAGAGATTCAGAGCGTGATAAGGCAAGGGAGGGGGAACAGGGGAGAACAAAACAGCGATCTTACTAGGTCCAGTGACATTGAGAATGCGCAAGTGCATGGATGGGGGAGGGGAAAAGTGCATGGGAGGGGGAGAAGTGGAAAGTGCGAAGCAGAGGAGAAACAGATTTTAACAATACATAAATAATAAAGTGCTAGATTTAAGGCAGCAGACAGGTTAGGTCTGATAAGTGCAGGAAGAAAAAGGGGGAGCTGTATGGGTACAGATACAGAATACAGACCCCAGTGCAAGGGATGGTCCGGAGGCAGTGCAGGAGGCTGGCAAGGTGAGCAGGTACCTGGGCCCGGAGGAATGAGGGTGGCCAGGTGCACAGTGACAAGAGAGAACAGATCAGCAGGGGAGTGGGGGAGCTAAGGCAGAAGAAAAGAGGAAGGTCTTGAGGTGCTTCTGGAACCGGAGATGGTTCTCCTAAAGTTTTAGAGTGGCAGGGAAGCTGTTCCAGAGGGAGGCCCCAGCCGAAGACAGATCTACACCAGCTCGTTTCTTTGAAAAATGACTGACCTTGAGGGAGTTAGAGGTAGAGGAGCGAAGAGCTCGAGAGGGGAGGTATTTGCAGAGGGATAGCTGAAGGTAATTTGGACCCAGGCCCCAGAAAGCCCTGTGGTCAATGCAGAGGGTTTTGAATTTAATCCTTGCATCTACTGAGAGCCAATGGAGAGATTTCAGAGCTGGAGAGATCCGATCCCAGGGCTTGAGGCCAAGGACAAGTCTTGCAGTCCTGTTCTGGATTAGTTGCAGAGGGCGGAGAGTAGAGGCAGGTAGATTTAGAAAGAGGCTGTTACAATAGTCCAACTTAGAGAACCACAGCTTGGGATACCATGAGCTTCTGTGGGAAGGAGAGGAAAGGCAGAGTACCTCTGAGGAGGTTCAGTAGGAAATTTGACTTTAGAGACCTCAGAGATGTGGGCGGAGAAGGAAAGGGTGGAGTCAAAGATGACCCCAAGGTTCTTAGCCTCGCAGGTGGGGGTAGGAGGAGGGCCAAGGGAAGCCGGCCAGAGAGTGACGGGAAAGGATGGTGAAGGTGTGCCGATGAGGAAGACCTCCGTCTTGCTGGCATTCAGACAAAGATCATTGGCAGCACACCAATCTTGAATGGCAGATAGGCAATCAGATGAGAGGGGAGAGGAGGTGGCAGAGGGCAGCCTGAAAATGAGTTGAGTGTCGTCAGCGGAGCACTGGAAATCTGAGCAGAAAATGGCAATGCAGTGGGTGAGAGTTACCAGGTATTGGTTGAAAACCCAGGGCGAGAGGTTAGACACCTGGGGAACACCACAGGTAGAGAGAAAGATAGAAGATAGGAAGGACACAAGTTGGACCTGGGAGGGTTGATCTGAGAGGAAAGAGGTCAGCCAGGCTCAGGCCAGAGCCTGATCAATGATACCCAGGTTTTCACGGAGAGAGTTGAGCAGGATGGTATGGTTGACCGTGTCGAAGGCAGAAGAGAGATCGAGGAGGATGAGGACAGGAGGAATGTTAGAGTCAACGTTGGAGAGTAGATCTTCACGGATGTTCAGGAGAGTAGTTTCCGTGCTTCTGGCAGCTCTGAAGCCAGACTGGTGGTCATGGAGATAGCCAACAGAATTGGAATGAAGGTTAAGCTGAGAGATGGCCAACTTTTCCAACTTTTCTTGCCCAGAAAGGGAGTAATGGAAATTGGGTGATAGTTAGCTGGACAAGAAGGATCAGCTGTGGGTTTCTTGAGAAGAGGATGCACAAGGGAGTGCTTCAGAGGGGAGGGGAAGGATCCTGAGCCAAAGGAGTGGTTGCAAAAATCTGCAAGGTCCGGAGCGAGGGTGTCAATGTGGTCCTTGATGTTTTTAGAGGAACAGGGATTAACCTGTTTTGATGAGGCTTTCATAGATCGGACTTGTCTAGCGACCTCATCAGGGGAGAAAAGAGGAAAGGACAAGAAGGATGGTGGGGGGATGGCTAAAGGAGGGTCAGCAAGCACAGATGGAGGGGATAGGAGGGGTGTGGGTGGAAAGGGTGGACAGGATGTCCTGTTTTTATTTTGTTTAATGAAGTGGGAGGCAAGGGCATTGCAAAGAGCCTGGGAGGCAACAGGAGGGGTAGAGACTGCAGCAGGGTTGGCCAGCTCCTTGCAGATTTTAAAGAGTTCGGCCGAGTTATTATATGCCGCAGAAACACGAGCTTGAATGTGGACTCTTCTTGCTGAGGACAGAGAGTCGGTATTGCCTTTGTAGCAGGCGACAGGCCAGTTTGTCAGAGGATGAACAGGAAGCCCTCCATTTCCTCTCAGCCGCCCTACACTTACGTTTAAGTGTAGCAAGGTCAGAGTCATACGAGGTATTGCACTTGGCTTTGGACTTTAAATGGATCCTCATGACAGGGGCAAGAGCATCAAGAGTATCAGAAATTGAAGAGTAGAGCAGAGACAGGGCTGTGTCAGGATGTGAGACAGCCAAAGGTGGGGGGCGGGGGGGGGAGAGAAAGGGGCGGCAAAAGCCTCAACTGACACACGCTTCATGGGCCGGATGTCCGAGAAGGTAGGTGGCAGGGTTGGGGTAGGCTTGGGGGGAAGAGGGGGAGAGATGAGAGGAGAGGAGGGAGTGATCGCTCCAGGAGAGAGGAGTGGTCAGAGGGATGGGGGGGGGGGGTTAGAGGAGATCAACACATCGAGTGTGTGCCCTGCAGAGTGAGTCGGGCCAGAGGGGAGGATGGACAGGGAGCGGGAGTCGCAGAGGTCACGGAAGAGTACAGAGGAGGAACAAGGAGAGTCTAAATGTATACCGAGGTCACAGAGGAGCAGGAGTTGAGTGGTAGAGGCCAGGAGGGAGGAGGAGAGGTCCGGCCACTCAGAAAGAAATGAGGTGATTTGACCAGGAGGACGGCAGATGGTAGCCACAGTAAGAGAATGGGTAGGCGAGAGAGAAAGCCTACAGACAAGGCATTAAAAAGAGGAATAGGTCTGAGTGGGAATGATAGAGGCAGGAATCCACTCAGGAAAGATCAGGGCTACCCCCCACCACCCCTCCAACCGGACCGGGAGGATCTGGGTGCGGAGAGGATCTTGTAGCCATCAGGGAGGAGAGTGTCAAAGCTTGTGACAGAGCTGCCTGTGAACCATGTCTCATTGAGACCAAGGACATCAAGGTCTAGTTCTTCAAGGAGGTGGCAGATGTCAGAGGAGTGTTTGACAGCAGAGTGAGAGTTGAGAATGGCAATATGAAGGTTGCCAGCCTTAAAGACCTTCCGGGGAGGGGTACAGATCCGAGGTACGTCCTGCGGAGGCGAAAGAGCCCTAGGAGGGGCAGAAAGAGAAAGAGAGAAAGAGAGAGAGAAAGAGAGAGCGAGAGAGAAAGCAAGAGAGAAAGCGAGAGAGAGAGAGAGTCGGCAAAAGCTACATCAGAATCAGACAGACAGTTTGAGGCATCTGATGGAGATCACACTAGCTCTCTGCATTATTGCCAGTCAGACCATTGACCACAAATCACCCATGCCAGGAGCTGCCTTTGCTGAGCCATCTGGTAGTGCCTGTGATTGGGTAACACAAATAACTACTGCATTTATGGCCGGGACATCTGCTTGAACAAGGATTGCCTCTACTTCATCCTCCACAGCGGCATCACAGTCAGTAGAAACTGCAGAAGAGTGTGTGAGTTTTGCAACTAGCGATCATCTGGGCTTATGCAGCTCAGCTGTGCCCACCACTCGTCCTGCGACACCCATGAGTATTTCCCTGACACAGAGCGATGAAAGCTGGAGCAGCTTATCTCTCAGCATTGAACATCTTGCTGCATGCTGGGCCAACACACTTCAACACTCAGCTCAAGCTGCATTTCCAGAGGAGGCTGCAAAAATGTTCCACTTCAAGTTGCCTCAAAGGTTGGAGCCTTCTCCTTAGCCTAGAATGCTGCAAAAAGATTGAAGTGCGCCTGTACCACACATTTGGCTGCATGCATGCCCTCACCCTAAATATATGCCACTATTGGAACCACCATGCACGGAACATTGGCTTCTGGAGCCGACCGATTCCAGCCTATTTCAAAATGGCTGAAAAGATGGTATTGTGAATGGGATGAAGTCCTTCAGTTCAAGAAGACTTAAGGAAAAGCTGAAGTCACCACTCCTCAAGAACTGCAGGCATTAAGACGAAACGAGAAAAAAAAAAAAGAGCTACACACCCTACAGATGACCGCAGTTCACAGCCAAGACAATAAGGTGTTCAAGCATCATCCACTCCACTATAGAGACCATGAGGATTTGACAACAATCAGCATTTTACTAGGAAATCTTGTGATTAAAAAAAAAATGGTGTCACAAATTCTCAGACAATTCTCAGTTCCATTCGGTTTTGAACAACTTGGGTCCTGATTTTCCTTTAAACAGAGAACACTAAACCTTTCATGATGTTGAACATATGCTGCATGGAGGCACAGACATTTATATAATGCAAAGTTTAGAAAAATAACAGATTGTGACCCATCAATGGCCTAGATCCTTTACTAACAGCATTCTGCACATTGCAAATGCTACGCTAATGCTGATGTAGGGAAGCGCGCCTCTATTCCTAAGGGCTCAAGGCTTGTGTTCCCTACTCTATTGCGGAGTGTGTTCCCTTTTAAGGGGTTCAGTGGCCCTGCAAGTGTAGCTCTTGCTATTTCCTGATAGTTTATGTTGCTAGTTATGATTCCAGTGATTTCAGATTCACTTTTATATGGAACCTCTAAGTCCACAGACTTAGGACTTAAATACTTCATGATCTGAGAAAGAAAGTGTAGAGGTCAACTGTGAGTGAATGAGTCAGCCAGTCAGTTAGTACATTACTGAAAAGATGACATTAACTGAGGTGAAGTGAGCTTTATGAGACAGATAAAGAAACACTGAATTCTGAGTCTGTCTTCCCTCGGATCAGCAAATGGACAGTGATGTGGAGTAGTTATGGTGGAGCTGTGCTGAAAGAGATTGGGTCAGCGACACAAATGTAAGCAACTCGTGTATCTGATATTCTTCCGGTCGCAGGGATAGCAACTGACCTAAGTAGTGTCTTGCCAACCTCCTTAAAAACCATGTGATCCTTCCTGAGGTATCAAGGAGCAGTAATTAGACCTAGAGTGGATCGCTGAAAGGGAAAACCTCAAAGGGCAAAAGCTCATCTTACAGCAGAGACATGAATCACACCATGATCCGGATAAAACAGAATCATCCAGGGGAAGGCGAGGAAGAGAAAACCACAGAGAAACATCTGTAGAGGTGAGAATGTTTTTGCTCTTCGATTTGAGTACTACCATGCCCAGGAATACTTGTGGCAGAAGACGCAACAGGTAACCCATCGGTGAGAGATGCAGCGATGAACGCAGAGCCAGTGGAACGTTGCTCTCCGTGGACCGGCAATCCAGAGGTCATTTGCAACAAACTTCGCTATCCCAGCCGCCATTGCCAAACACCAGTGGACATGCATGGTTTAGAGGGTGTTTTATGGCTTCACACCTTTGTAAACAAGGCCCTGGATGAAAGCAATGCAGAGGATAGCCCGGGAAACCAGGTGGGCCCAACAGCCAGTGGAAGGATAAAAAGCGACAAGCAGGACGGGAAAGTGTGGGTTGTTCGGGTGAGGTCAAGATAGAGGAGGTAGACCAAGTGATCAGGCGCTGTACAGACAGGTGGATTGTGGAGTCGACTAATGGAGAGACTGTTGAAGGTGAAGTATTGGATAGTTCGAGAAAGTGGGAGTGCATGTGTGATGAGTAAGACTTAGTGGGAGAGTAGGTGAATGAGTGAGACTGAGTACATAAGGTAACTGGGTGAGTGAAAGGAGGGTGAGATAGCGCTAAGAAGGGGTGGAGGGGAGTCTACAGTAGAGAGTGGTTGGAGTAAAGAGTAGTAGAGAGTGGTGCAAGTGGAGAGTAGTAGAGGGCATTAGGAATGGTGAGTGGTAGAGAGTAGTAGGAGTACAGAATAGTACAGAGTCTTAGGAGTGGAGGGCAGGAGTAAGTAGTACAGGTGAGACAGAATAAAATCAGAGGGACACAGGAGAGAGGGGGGGAGGAAATAGAGAGTTGGAGGAAGAGATATGGGAGAGTAGAATGAATGGAAAGGAAGAAAGGAACATCAGGGTGAGGAATAGGAGGGTGTGAGAAGAAGAAAAGCCGTTGAGAACTGGGTATTCGGAAGGCACACATTGTTGGTTCAAAGACTATTACAGTTCTTGTGGGACACCTGGCTGGATCCATCTAGGAAGACCCCGGAGGTAGCCAGATCAAAAAGATTGTTCCTTTTAGGCCTCACAGCTAGCCAGTGTAATTCAGAGAGATGCAGATACAGATCTTTAGTACCATCTTGGGGTTTTGGGAAGAGTGGTCTAGGATGGAGAAATCCCACGGGGAGACTAGAGAGAGCGAGAGAGTGAGAGAGCGAACGGTGGCACTTAGATGTACCCCCTTTAAGGTGATAATAAAAACCCTTGAACCATCTTTTGAGAGTTGGTGTGTTTTTGAGGCCACCTGTGGCATTAGCTAAGGAGAGGCAACGTGTAGGGTTAAGGAGGGGCAGTCAGACAGGGAAACCCTGCTATGTTTGCACCCAACAGTGGTAGTTTAACTTGATTATGTGTGACTAATACTACACTGCCATTAAAGGACCTTTCATGATGCACCCTGACTAGCCCAATGCCTGACATGTGATGTGGGGCTGGGGGCAGTATAGGTAGGATCCTCTGGTCCCCCAAAGCACTACAGGCCTGGGGCAGGGTAATGCCAAATTATATCCGCTACCACAACTGGTGGAAAATTCATTTTACTAGAGAGAAAGAGAAAGTTAACCAAAGAGAAGATGAAGGAGAACGAGCAAGGAGGACAGAAGCAGGGGATACAACAGGAGAATGGTAGCTAGTTCCTTGGAGCTGCAAAGACAGGAGTGTGAGAAAAAACAAGCATGTGGCAGGACAGTGAGGAGTTCAACCGAGAGTCAGCTAGAGGTCTAGAAGTGAGACTTAGAAACAGGCCAATAGGCACAAGTGAATTTTTACCTAGCAAGAACAGACGCAAGATGGGCTTGGAGGATACGTTCAGGACCCTGAAAACAGGGAGGTGAGCCAAAGCCCCATCCAGCACCTAGAAGTCCTACTGGACTGCCTCTCCCAAGGGAGAGACTGTGCAGCATTCTCACAAGAAGACTCGAGCTCCAACATAGTGGTCAGAGATACCTCAACAACTCTACATGACCAATGTGCTTCCAAGAGAAGCCAACCGCCAACCAGGCCAGAACTAAAGACTATAAATGACACCAGAGGGGGACCAGGAGGGAGACTATTTGTATCAGGGACATTGATTTTAGAGCAAAGAATGGATCTCCAGATTTGTTTCATATTTGGATCCACACACCGCCAGACCCTGGGCAGACAGTGAGGTCCCAAGAGGCCACCCGAGGGTCCCTACTGGCACGAGGAAGATCGACAGAGGTTTTCAAAAAACGTTCAGAGCACTGAACTTGTGAACTACGAATCACACAGGTGGAGAATCCTAGTAAAGACTTATACTCTAAGCAATCCTAAATATAGAAGAGGGCACAGCTATCCAGTAAGATCTGTTGAGGAACAGGAAGGATTAGTAGTGATGTATCCTGGAGCTATTTCTAGGTTGTCCATTTTTCGGACAGTAAGAAGTTTATTTTCATATTATTATGCGCCCCCCCTCCCCAGCCCTCCACACCCAATATAAAAAACTATTTCTACACTAAAACCTGATTCATGTGTCTAGTCATGCTCCCCCCCCTCCCCACTCCTTCGTTTCAGAGCTCCAAACCATTTTCAAAACCCAAGTTTGCTCCCTGCTTTCAAAATTCCAGCCCACTCCAAGTTTTAGTCAAAGTTTTCACAATGCCAGTATATTACCAGTTGGACTAGTCAGCATGTTCCTAGTTTGTCCAACCTCTCTATACTCCCGGTTTGTCCAACTACAGTTTATCCCCAGGTTGCCCCCACTGCTTTATTCCCGGTTTGATAAACCAAGGATATTCCTTTTTAGGCCATTGCAGTGTATTCCCGTTTGGCAATCCCTGGATGTTCCCAGTTTGAATACACCAGTATACTTTGTTTGACAACCCCACTGTAATCCTAGTTTGCTCAAACCAATTAAAAATATTTTGCAAAATCTCAGTATAATAGCCCCAGATTAACAGTTTTTCAATGCCAATAAAACCTCGGTTTAACTATCCCAGTGAACTCAAGAGTTTTAAAACCACAGTACACTCACAGTTTGACTTCCTCAACCCAACTTCCTCAACCCAGTTTGCAAAGTCCCAGTATACAGAGTTTGAGAATTTCAACACACACCTTTTTTTAAACTCTCGGTATATTCCACATTTGACCTTTCAAGTATATGTTACCAGTTAGTCCAAATCCAGAATGTTCCATGTTTGCCCAACACTGAATAGTCTCAGTTTGAAGACTCCAATACAGTATAGGTTTGCAAAGTCCCAGTCTATTCCCAATTTTACAATTCAGTACACATGTCTGCACATCCCATTTTGACAATTCAAGTATAATCTAGTTTATCTAAACGAGTACACTCGCTGCTTGACAATCACTCAGGTTGTATGATCCCATTTTAAATGCCCAGTTTGACAGCCTCTGCACTGTGCATTATGCCAGTAGGGTTTCATTTAACCAAATCCCAGTATCATTTCCATTATCCTGTTTTCCAGCCACTTTAACCAATCAGATTCCTAATGTAGTCATTGAAATCTAGTACTATCGTATGATAACTTTAATTTTTAATCAATAGCATGCTTCAGTTCCAGGTCATTGAAAAGGTCAAAAAGTATAGCTGTATTCCTGTCTATCACTATTATCTCACCTCTATAAGTATTCAGCCTGAAACAGACATCTTGCTACTCTATCTCTCCAGCCTCCTAATTCCTCAACCTTCCCAAAATCCTGCTGGTCTAAAAGACCCTACATATTAGCCAAGGTTTCCCATTTACTTTCCCAGCCTGCCGCCTCATTGACTGTTTCTGTTTCTGGAAAATAGGTATCACATTCAGGGATCCGTTTGATGACCAGGAGCTCAGAGCAGCTCCTTGGTATCAGGCATCACTCATTGAGGAGCAGTTTATTCTGGAGACGTAGGCTCTAATACAGAGCATACCGCAAACCCAACACCTACATGTGTTACAAACTAGATATTTAGTTGGAAATAAATGTCTGGTCATGTTTTGGATAAATTCTGTACGTGTCATTTGATGAAGTCCCATACCTTATCTTGGAGACTCTGGTGGGGTCACAAAGGGGGCCAGGAACCTCCCTGAGCCAGGGAATGATTACCACAGGGGGAGGCGCTGCAAGGGTAGGATCCCCTGTTCATCCCCATCTGGCCCTCACCCATGGGAAAGCGTGCAAACAACTTCTTAAAGGTTTTGACTGTAGACATGTGACCTCACAAGTGGTATTGCACCTCCTTTCCAAACCAGACTCACCATGGAGGCCCCCGACCTCACCCACAACCATCTGAATAATTCTAAAGCACTGCTAACACTTAATGAGGGGCACCCTGCAGACGTAGCTCCACTGCGGTCTGCACAGGCCGGCGCACATGTGCAGATCACACAGACAAGGAATGAAAGATGGTGGAAAGCCATGGTCCATCAGCCATTGGGATTACATCCTAAGCTGCACCTGTGGGAGAAAGGCAATTCCACATCGATCACACGGCTGCACTGATAAGGAAACACAAATGAAGCCCCTAAAATCAAGACTGCCAAAAACGAGGATTTACTAGCATACAAAAGAGACATTCTAGCAAAGGCAGGTGTGGACATTCGAATAAGGTTATGGCCAGAGTTTGGATTCATGTACGATTCAGGGAGGAGGCAGTAGAAGTGTTGGGAAAAGAAAAAGTGAGAGTGAAGAAGATGGAGAAAAGAGTGGGAGAAGCGACATCAGGATGCGGTAGCAGGGAGACAGCAGGAGGTAGGAGAAGGAAGCTATGAGGAGGTGGGACGAGGAAGACATCAGGAGGTGATAGGTGGAAGATAGCAGGAGGTGGTCAGAGGAAGAGATCAAAAGCCGGTACATTGAAGGCATCAGGAGGAGATTGTGAACCAGGAGAAAGCAAAAAGTACTTGGTGGCAGCTAGCGAGAGCAGGAAGGAACGAAAGGGCATGCTTGGCTGTTGGCAGGGGATGGCGGTGAAGCCCAGATAAGTAGAGGTTAAACCCATGGTGGGTGGAAGGATAAGCATGTGACCCAGAGTCGAAGAGGAGAACGACCAGGGGAGGAGTAGTGAGGTTGTGCACTAGGTAGAAGCCAGTGCACTAGGAAATTGAACAAAGTCCCCCTTACACTCCTCTGTGGAAACTGGGGCTGGCAACCAAAGTTGGCTCTTTATGCAAGTGGGAGAGAAACTCTAGATAAACCTGGGCTATTCATGAACATTTAAGTCAATAGTGAGGCATGATTGCGTCACTACCTACCTACCACTGCTGAACCAGATCGGATGACTTGATTTTGAGATGAACCCCAAGCTGCATTTTCGCCTGGTGCCTAATCTGTATGAGACATGAAAGAAAAAGCACCTCTCAAAACTAGAGTCTTTATATTTTACAAACTGCTTTAACCAGAAAAATTAGATAGAAAAGTATACTAGATTGTGTGAGCTACACCAACTTCACTGTGAGCCTCCCCATTGTGCAGCCCACAAGCACACTATGACATCACAGATGACATTGCTTATGACATCACTTATTACATAATCTATGACATCAATAGAAACTAGCAAACTGATGAAGTCATGACCTGTTCTCCCATTGCTCGCAGCACGTCCAAAGGCGATACCCCAAGCCCAAAAGGCCACCCACATTAGCCACTGAGCCTGGCCTCCAGTCAGGCCCAGTGGCCACTTCACCCACACAATGTAAATCTCTGTTAGTATGCTCTACACGTACATCTATACAATAGGTTTGTCATACGAAGAGAATTTTTACTCTGACAGGTACTTTCTACTGATATTCTTTGCAATGTTAATTGTGATGTCGTCAGTGAGCCCCAGTTTACGGTGAGGTCATCAATGATGTAATAAGTGGGGTTATGAGTGATGTGATTGGTGATGTCATCAGTGTGGTCATGGGCTGCGTGCTTCAAAGTTCAGGTAGTGTAGTTTCCAACACTTGCCAAATTTCAAGGGTTTGGTTGCGTTAACACCCACCTTAACATACCTTCAATTAAAGTTTTTTCACTGAGTTGAACCGGTTTTGTTACGTTAGATCCCACAAGACATGTATAACTAAAGTGTTTTCTTTTCATATCACAGATGTCATATTCAATATTAACAGTATGTTACTAAGCTGTGCACGGGGGGATGTTCTCCATTTCGTGTCCATGAGCCTCTGGCTATGGCTTGTGGCCAGGGGCAGTGGCCACTTTGTAATATAGGGAACTGGGGTGAGAATGCGTGCCATACTTAAAATGTTTTAGCAGAGATTTTTGACAAGGGATTTTTATGATCCCCCATTGCTCTTGTGTGCAAATCTTGTGAGATTTTCTCACAAAATGTTACCACAAGATTGCCTTGCAAGATTTTCTCACAAGACTTTCTTGCGACAATGAAATAATTTTCCAGTTATCGTAAGGATACCTGTAGCAAAAAAATCACAGTTGGAAACAGCACGTTGCTCACACAAGATTCGCACAAATATGTCATTTATCTGCGAGATGAAAACGTACAAAAAAAGTATAGTATCAGAAGCCCCCCACGGACTTGAAAATGTGGCCAGATGCTACTAGTTTACTCTCCCCGCATCCACCCTGAAGGCAAATTGCTTTAAGCCCACCAGCCAATATAATTTTAAACACGTTCTTATCCTCATGACACACTTTAAAAGGTACATCTAATTAAGGCAAGAATGTCACTTTTATTGGGAAAATATGAAAAATAATAGTATTCTCGAGCTCAATACAAGCTCTCACACTTCCCACATCCACCGTGGGAAGCTTCGCATTTTCTGTACTGCTGCGCCCGGTTACCTTCGGGTCTGGTGCGCATTATAAGTGAATAAAACAAACAAACAAACAAACAAACAAACAAACCGTAAAGGCAAACATCCCCTTCACTCCCTCCTACTATAATTTTAAGTGCATCGTGATTTCCAGTTCTCGCGAAAATACCTGCATTAATTTAAAAAAGGCAAATCTTGTATTTTTGAAAAGACTCACTGGCTGCAATGCAATACGGGCACTACAGGAAATATAACAAGGATTTTGGCACCTGCGGCAACCTGCACTCTGCCAAATCTTAAATAAAGCTACTGGATGGATTTCCACCAAACCGACAAAAAAGACATCTGCACCGCTTGCTGCGGCACCTGTCACAAATTTGAAGCAAATCCGTCTAGCGGTTTGTGCTGTTTGACTGTTCAACTTTGCACTGCCGAAATACACTTTGCACAGTTCCATGAATCATGGCTTGTATCGGCAGTGCAAAGTCACTTTTCTGCGGTGCAAAGTCAAAAATTCCATGAATCGGACCCTTGGCCTTTAAAAGGTGCATTCCCTGCAGGGCTTTCTAGCGGCCTGTAAGGTTGGAAGTTACTCTATTTGTGGACTCAAGCTCCCTGGAGATAGGGGCTGTGCCGAAATGGATTGTGCGAGTGACACCGAAAGTCGGGCAGAGAGCGGCATTGACATTGAATCTGTGGAGGCTCTGCTCAGATTACAATCGCTGCCTCCAGGAGGGATGTGGGGGAAACGGAAGCGGTGAAGGCGCACTACACAGGATCCCACTGCGACAAACATAAAATGCAGCACACTCTAAGATCTACTTGAACTAAGGTCATAGTAACCCCGTGCCACAATATTCCTACCACTAAATCTGCTTAACAAACCAATTCCCCTTTTCTTAATTGTTGGATACAATCAGCTTTACCCGCAATAATAACTGCAAGCCAAAGACAGCCACGTTTTCCTTCATATTTAACTTTTTTTTTGGTTTATCTTAAAATCGACTACCTTTAATACAGATTCATGCATTTGCAACATGCTCCTTTCTACATGTACAAACTGTCATTTGTACTTGTTTCACACGCAACCTTCAGTGCTGAGTTCCCTGAGCTCCCCATTCTGACATGTGGAGGTAGTGGGCCGCTAGGGATAGGGTTAGTATAGCTGCTGCCCGGTATGGCATCATCACAAGTCACAATACATAATGGGCACCTTCAGAACTACATGGTCCACAACACCTTGCAACACATACCAGCAACCCCACCAATGGCGACCATATAGAGGTTTTTATGAAATCACAAAGTCTGCGACATTCGGCATTTGCTGAGCCCGGAAGTAATTTGAGATTTACCTGAAAAGGAAGCAAGGGGAGGAGGCTTCCGCGCCCCACGCTTCAATAATCCCGCTGCACAAAGCAGTATCGGCAAACCGAAGCTGACATAGAGCCCCGCAGCATCGCGTCACACACAGAAGTTTCCAAAGTTGTGCCAAATGCCATACACACTTTTAACAATTCGCAAACCATCAATACTGATAATCAGAACTATCAGGAAATTAACCAATCTAAAGGACACAATGATAATGATATGAGAGGGATTACGAAACGCTTGGGCAATAACCAATCAGAATTAAGATTTAAAACTAAATTGAGTAACAACCTATAATAAACAAGACTAGCAGCCAATCCTGTGCTCTTGGAATAAAAAAGGAGCTTGGGAAACTCTGAAGGGGAGAGAATCGTGGAAAAGGTAGACAAGCCTGCTTGTGCTCCCTTGTCAAGGTGGGTAAATCCGGATGTAAGGACCTGAAAGTGACACGTGATTGGAATTCTGAGCCAAGTCATGCTCTAGAGAAGACCTGTTGAGAATCCGGAATCAATCCAAGGTCTAATGAAGACCTATTGAGAATCTTGAACCAAGCTAAGGTCAAGGGAAGACCCGTTAGGAATCCTGGCCTAAATCAAGGTCCTGGTGGGGCCTGCTGAGAATCCTATCCATGCCAAAAGTCAACAAGATCAAGAAAGATATCAGAGCATTCATGTCTAAGGACCGGGTCTCGTTGAGGGAATTGGTGAGGCTAGTAGGGTACCTGGTGTAGTCAATTCAGGTAGTTTTTCTCTGCCCTCTCCACTACGGGGCGCTGCAGCACCTCAAGATACAGCATCTCCGGAGGGGCTCCTCATACATCAGAAAGTCCCTCTCTCCCCTGAAGTGAAGAATGAGTTGTCCTGGTGGTTCCACCACATGGAGGCTTCGAATGAGAGAGCGATTTTCAGATCCTCTCAAGAACTAGTCATAGAATCGGATGCCAGCCATTGGGGTTGGAGAGCCCAATGCATGCAAATGACGACTGGGTGCAGGTGGTTAGAGCAGGAGCTCAGACTTCATATCAATTGCCTAGAGTTGATGGCATGCTCCTTCGCGGTAAAGTGTTGGACACAGGAGAGGGCGAAGTGCTACGTACTGCTCAAGACGGACAAAGTCTCTGCGGTCCGATACATCAATTGGCTAGGGGGAACGAGGTCCAGACTGGTAGCGGAACTAGCAAAAGCGGAACAATGTCATTGTGACAGCAGAGTATCTCCCGGGCCTACAGAGTCAAATGGCTGACTGAAACTTGAGATACCTAAGGGACACCAGCGTCTGGCAGCTGGAGCCAGCAGTGTTCCTCGAATTCCAGAATTATGACTTTCTGTTACGATAGTAGGGAAAATCTGAATGTCCTCTTGCAAAGAGATCCAGAGTTTGTGAGCAAGAATTGAGAAAGAGCAACATCTAGCTCGCATGAAGCGAGGAATGCATAACACTGTGTTCTTTACAGTGCGTAGTGCGCACTGGGGGCCGTATCGAATAACGTCATTCTCACTCCTAGCATTCTCAATATCAGGCCTCACATGGTACAGAAGTGAGAAAAGCTTAGGCTGCCCACATGGATATTTCTCTCTGGTTTGTTTGGTCAGACGTCTGAGTTCTCTATTCCCTGGGTTTATCAAGGGTAGCTGGTTGTGTTCCTGCTTCCTTCAGTGCTTGCATCGAACAGATAAGACATGTTTCATTTGTATTTGTGATATCAGGTGTTTTATGTGTGCTTTTGACGCTAATGGTAGGCTTTTCGCCACATACCGTTTATCTGAATAGCAGATCTTTACATACACATTGCTTATCCTGAAAACCTAATTGTGGTTGTTGTCCTTAGGGACTAGAATGGGAGACCCCCTAGAATATGTTGAACCCACATTAGGAAGCGTGGTACGCCACCTAATCCTGCACAGACCCAGGTTATGGTGCTAAAACTAAACAAGATTTAATAAAGCAGAGCTCAGCTGTTGCGAATTTATAAATGCCTACAGGTTCTAGGGGAAGGAACTAGAAAACAATAAGGATGATCCTAAAGTAATTAGCTCATGTAGGTTAGATCGAACATAAAGGGTGGATTCCTACAGGTGTCAAGCAAAATAGTTGCTTCTATCCCAGTGGATATACTGTACCCTTCTCTTACAAGTCCTTACCTCTGCTAGAGACAACCAAACTAACAATGTAAAAGTCTTTCCAAAGGCCGGCCAGCAAAATGTTCCAAACACCTAATCTTAATGATGCGACACTAAACTTTCAATGTACATATTACAAGGACTCGCCCAAAGCAAAAGTTAACAGCGCATTGTTCAAGGTCACCCTTTCTCTATCACAATCCAGAAGGTCTTCCTCTAGGTTCGGCTCTTGCAGCAGTTCCTGTCTGGTCTGGTTTGCCTTGCCACTCTCTTTAGGATTGGCATGGACATACAGAGTCCCTTGTGCTGCATCTACAATAAAGCCCAGGAATTAAAGGAATTCCATCATCTGGGACTGAGTGATCTCCGACTTGTCCCAGTTGATAAGGAACCCCACCTCCTGCAGTAAACTGACAGTGTACGCTACCTGCTCCAGTAACCGCCATTTGTCCTGGTACCTCAGGCAGACGTTATTCAGGTAGACAATGAGCCGTATTCCCAGCTCTCTCAGCGTGGAAAAAAACAGTTTCATTACCTTGGTGAAACACCAACGTACTGATGCAGTCTGAAGGGGAGGCAGGTGGACTCCCACCTTTGGTCCTGCCCAAGGGAACAGCGGTATTGCTGTGCAATGGGCACTGTGAGGTAAGCGTCCTTCAGATCTATCCTTGCTAACCAATCTCCCGTCTGAAGGCTATCTCGCAGTAGGTGAATGCCCTCCATTTTGAAGTGGTGGTACACTAAGAAGGCGTTCAGCCCCCTGAGATTTATCGCCGGTCGCAGTTTGCTTTCGCGTTTTACTAGAAACATGTTGATCACAAAGGAGTTTGTTCTGGCTGTCACCGGCGTGATCACTAAACAGCATTGCAGCTGCGCAATCTCTTCTCCTGGCAGGCACTCGTCTTCTGCTGAGAGCACTATGGGTCTGGGCAGCTGTGATTGTACGGGCTGCTGATAACATTCTAAATGGAACCTAACACTGCTTGCAACACCCACATGTCTTTGGTGATATCTAGCCATCTTTCTGCGCACTGCACCAGCCCCCCCCTCTCACTGGAGGGGTATTCACGACTATTTGCTCGTCGTGCATCACCGGCAGGGCTCTCACTTGGGTTAGTGGGTTGCTGCTTCCCACTGTGCCTCCAGTCTCTCCCTCTTCCTCTCCCCTAGGAGGGGAGGAAATTGTTAGGCTTGCGGTTGTCCTTATCTTGCCAGCCTCTGCCAGAAGGAACCCTGTAGCAGAAGGAGCAGCTGGCCGAGCAGCCCCTGCCTCTGCCAGCCCATCCAAAAACACCACTTCCAAACACCTTCAAGGAGGCTTGCGCTTTGTTGAGCACTGCGTAAATAGTTGCAAACTTGCTCATGTTTTTTATAAAAGGTATCACCAAATAATTTCCCTTTCGTGGCTCCCACCGCTTCTGAAGAGGCAAGCTCAACTAGCTTTGAATCAATCTTTACCAGGACAGACGTCCCAGACTCTGTGGCCAGGGCGTAATTAGCATTCACACGGAGGCATTTGGCCCATTGCGTCAAGCCCGCTAGGACGTCCGGGTCGAAGGCCAGTTGCTGCTGTTTGGCTTCCTCTGCCAGCTGCCACAATTTTGTGAGTGGTAACTGTTAAGACGGATTTCTGAACTCTGTCCTGGTGGCGCAGAAGTTCAGAAGGCCAACCTAATTACTTGGAACAGGGTAACCTCTGGACGAGCCAGACCAATCAAGGTAGCGATCGCGGCGGTCAAGACTAGGTCTCAAGAGGGGTGAGGGTGACTGAAAGCCCGCAATGAGCACACAAAGCAAGAGCGCTTACAAACTACTCCAAACAGTTGTTATATCAAAAATATATACACATTTATTTTAAGGCCTTTAAAACAATGACCGTAGCGAGAAAATCACAATATCACAATATTAAACCAACACATACCATATCAACACAATATATATACAAATACACAGTCGCAAGCGTTTAAAGCACGAAATATGTAGTCCACACCTGCAAGGGAAGGAAAACAGGCAGTGCGATAACGTTTTAGACTCAGTTCGCCTTCAGAGGCACCTAACTAGATGGAAGTCCGAGCCCTGCGAAGAGTGGAGCCTTGTGCTTAAAGTACCTGCCACGCCGGTGCCAACGGGCAAAAGGGGAAGCTCTTCGGAGGAAGTCAGGCAGTTCGGGTTAGTGCCCAGCAGAAGGAGAACAGGTGCCGCAACTCAAGCGCAGCCTCCACAGCGGGCAGAAGCAGAGCGCGAGTACGGCCAAAAGGGTGCTGTTTTTACACAGCGGGGAAAAGCAATGGGCTACTGCAGGAGGGCGACCAGATCCTAGCTAAACTACTCACCGGTCCCCGAAGCAAGCAGACCCAGGCTTCTCCACGTTAGTTTCAGCAGCTGGCAGGTTCAGAAGAGCAGGGAACGCCTCGTAGTCGTGTAGAGCAAAAAGACGTCCCAATCGACGAAACCAGCACAGTTTGTTGCCGCAGCAGGACAACGGAGCGGCCGTGTGTATTCGAGCCAAATGTACACTCCTCCCTTCAGACTTGGGAACGCCAAGTGTACGAAGCGTGGGAGAGTGACCAGGACTCGAAATACAACACAACCTGGCGGCGGTTACAGAGCAGGACTCCCTTGTAAGCTGGTCAGTCAACTGGATGGCCCAGAGACACTTCCGAAGGCTTACTTGGCAGGAGTTGATGAAGTCGCCGGGAATAGCTGTTCCTGCTATTCCAAAGGTCGAAGCACCAGTACAGGCCTTCTGGTTCGATCAAAGGAGGAAAGGGTTTCACAGGACGACAGCAGTGCAAAGGAGGATTCCTTCAGCGGGTCACCAGCGATTCCTCGGTCCAGCCTCTTGGTTGCAGGATACTTGGCTCCTGTATTCCTTCGTTCGTGAGAACTCAGGAGATCGACATGGTAGTGGTGTTTCCAGCTCCCTCTTATCCACGGTTCCCTTCGCGCCAAAACGGAGGGGAGCCAATGGGAGATCCGCTCATCAACACACATACCATACGTGGACCAATCACGGACCACGGTGGTCCCAGGCATTCACACCACCCTAGACTCTCTGGCACCCAGGATGTGTATTGGGACCAGACATCCCAGCCCACACCCTGGAGGCACACAAACGACATGTAGAAGCCCGCGAAAGCAACCACGTTTCGCGGGAAAGTACATGCCCAAATAAGGAAGGCCCCGGGTCGCTCGACCTGGGGAAGGTGAAGGGAGCAAGACGGTCAGTGGACAAGACAAAGGAGCTTCGTGGTCTGGCCATTTTGGGAGCCAGGCCACCATTTTGGGTTCAGTGCGAAAAACGTGCTCAGAACGCCAAAAGGAGCTCAAAATAAACAAAATGATCGCTGCCACCATTCGAGTCCCTGAATGACTTGCACCGATCAAATACCATCCTAAAAGAGTATCTAGGGCCTGTAGAAGGCTAGAGACCCAAGAGAGCTGTAACTTAGCTTACAGTGCCCTCTTGTGTCATGTTGCGCGAAAGCCGCAACACGATAAAAGAAACTACGGGAAACAGCGTTCCCCGGTACTGACTGTCTTAAGTGCATGTCAGTTTCCCCGTAAGAAGGAGCGAAAGCCCAGAGGAGTGCAGCAGAAGGCTGCACTTCTCTGGCAAAGTCAAGAACAAGGTGCAAAACAACAGCAAAAAGTTTAGGGGTTGCCACATGGAAGGAAAATTACCTACAATTACGAAATCTTTCCTAACACTCGCCCCTCCCAGACTATGGACAGGGGGAACTAATCCACCCCTGGATGAGTCTCTTGTTCAGGTCGGTTAAACATTCTGGACAACCCATCAGCATTGCTATGTTGGACACCTGGCCTATGCTCAATAGTGAAGTCGAAGCCTTGTAGACTTATGGACCACCTAAGCAACTTTGGATTCTCCCCCTTCATGTTCATTAGCCACTTTAACGGCTTATGGTCAGTCTGCACAGTGAAGTGGGTCCCATAGAGGTAGGGCCTCAGCTTCCTTAGGGCCCACACAACAGAGAAACATTCTTTCTCTACCGTGGACCATCTGAGCTCTCTGTCCTTAAGCTGGCGACTAATAAAACCGATAGGGTGTTCCTTACCCTTCTCATCTACTTGTGATAGTACAGCTCCTATCACAGTGTTAGAGGCATCCGTCTGCACGATAAAAGGTTTTTGATAATCAGGGGCCCTGAGGACAGGGGCCTGGCACAAGGAGTCTTTCAAGCCATTGAAGGCCTTCTCACACTCGTCGGTCCAAGTTACCTTCTTGGGTTTCTTCGGAGTAGTGAGGGCAGTCAGAGGAGCAGCTATGGTGCCATAGTCTGCCATAAAAGTGCGGTAATACCCCGTGAGTCCTAAAAAGGCTCTCACTTGGGTTTGCGTAGTGGGGGTAGGCCAGTCTTGTACTGCTTGTACCTTACTGGGTAGAGGCTGTCTCCTCCCTCCACCTACTTCATGTCCAAGGTAAACCACTGAGCCTTGTCCATTTTGGTGAGGGGCCACTCGGACACCCTCAAAAGAGCTAACTGAAGGACTGCTTGGGAACAGGTCGGGGAGAGGTTCAGACTCCTCTTCCTCAACGTCTGAAGCCAATAGCAGTGCTGCGATTTCGACGCTTGGGTCGAAAGCCTTCAGCCTATTCACGTGAAACACTTTTAGAGCCTGTCCAGGCCTTCCAAGGTCCACTGAATAGTTAACCTCACCCAGGGGCTCCACCACTGGGTAAGGGCCTGACCAGTTGTCCTGAAAAGCTTGAGGCCTTAAGGGATTCATGATCAGGACTTGCTGACCAAGTGTAAAGTTGATGAGGGAAGCTTTCTGGTCGTACCAATGTTTCACCAGCGCTTGTCCTGCCTTCAATTTATCACTAGCCAAGCCCATCAGAAGTACCATCCGTTTTCTGAGCCCTAGCACATAATCAACTACATTGGTAGTAACAGGGGGAGTGGGCATCTCCCAACCCTCTTTGACGATGGCTAAGGGTCCCCGTACGGGATGACCGAACAGAAGTTCGAAGGGGCTGAAGCCAACACCCTCCTGTGGTACCTCTCGGTAGGCAAACAGTAAGCATGAAACAAGAAGATCCCATTTTCTTCTCTGAGGCTCCTCCAGAGCCCCAATCACGCTCTTTAACGTCCTGTTGAAACGCCCCCCCAGACCATTGGTCTGGGGGTGGTATGCAGAAGAGAACCTGTAGGTGACCCCACATTCTTTCCACATAGCCTGCCTATACTTCGACATAAAGTTGCTGCCATGATCCGACACAACTTCTTTAGGGAAGCCAACCCTAGTAAATATGCCGAGTAAAGCTTCTGCAACTGACTTGGCAGTTACAGTTGTCAATGGGATGGCCTCAGGATACCTGGTTGCATGGTCGACCAGCACCAGGATAAACCTATTGCCCGAGGATGTTTGCGGGTCAAGGGGACCAACCATGTCGAACCCTACCCTTTCAAATGGTACCCCCACAACTGGGAGCGGTACCAATGGAGCTTGGATTGTCGCGCCAACCTTACCAGACAACTGGCAGGCGGCACAACTCCTGCAGTGACTTTCTACTTGCTCCCCCATCTTGGGCCAGTAGAAGTGCATGGATAACCTTTGCTTGGTCCTCCTCATACCAAGGTGACCAGCAAGGGGAACGACATGCGCCAACTGCAGGAGGAAGGGCCTAACAGCAAGGGGAACCACCAACCTCCTATGGTCTCCTCCTGTAGACTCTGTGGGCTCACTATACAGGAGTCCACCTTCCTGGTAAATCCTTTGCATCCCAGGAGGTTTACCCTCAAGCTGGGAGCAGGCCTGTCTCCTTAGGCCTTCCAGAGATGGGCACTCACGTTGGCCTTTACTGAATTCGTCCCTATCAGGACCTCCTTCAACTAACAAGTCTTTTAGTTCAGGATGATCGTTGGGGTCGAATACTTCAGGCATCGCCACCTCCTCGTCAGGCCCGGGCGATTGACCAACTTCCTCCACCGCAGTGGTAGGCGAGCTCGGGGGAATATTCTCTTTCCCTCGTTTTGACTTGTAGACTCCTTTCGCCTTGGGTTTCCCCTTTGGCTGGGGCGGCGTATTGGACTTGGCCAATGCTGCCCGTGCTTGAGACTGTGTGTAGGGTCTTTCGGCAGTGTCTCCACGAGCCCTAAAGCTCTGAGATCATTACCCAACAAGACCTTTCCCGGGACGTTTCTCTGAATGCTCACTGGAATCCTGACTGCTGTACCATTTAAAGTAAGATTTACAGGTATTACTGGAAACATACGGAGGGGGCCGTCAGCCAACTTAGTGGGCATCAGAGTAGCTCTGGCAACTTCCTCTGAGTCTACCAAGGTAGAATCCACTACAGTGCGACTGCACCCACTATCCCTAAGAGCTGGAGTATCCACTCCATTGATCAGCACACTGTCTTTAAAGTAGTGCTTGGTATTATCCGGAATCCTAGCATAAGCCTCTGCGACTTTAGGCTCCCAGGAACCCAGGGACACTAAAACTACCTCAGCCTCTATTCCGCTGGGAAATGAGTCTGAGGAGAAGGATGCTCCTGTAATCTCTTCTTCCTCGTAGGAGGAGAAGGCCAGATTAGCGGAGTGGACCCCCAAAGGTCTAACCTTACAACGGGGATCCCCCTTCACGTGGTCAGTTGCTCCACAAGAAAAACAAGCCCCAGTGGGTCTGTTTACGTAGGGAGGCTTATTGTAACCAGAGTTCTGTTTCGGAGGCGGACCTCCACTGCCCTGTGAGTTCTCTTGTGTCTTACCCTTGTTTTTCTTTTTGTGGCCCTTATGGGAAGAAGATTTAGCAGATTCCCCACCCTCCATATCTTTGGACTTTTTCCCTTCCTCCTGCTTACCAGGATGAGTTTTGTCCTTATGGGACACTCGATGTGACACCCATAAGTCTGCTGCAATGGCCAGCTTCTTAGGATCTATCTCCTTCGAATCGGCCAAATGCTGCTTAAGCTCCGGGGAAGAAGAAGCAAAAATATGTTCCAGCATGACAAGATTTATCATGCCTTCGAAGGTAGAAACCTTATAACCTTCGACCCAGCCAGTTAAGTGTTTCAAGGATTCAGTGACATAAGATGCCCAAGTACCACCTTCCTTTTTCTTATACTCTCGAAAACGCTTTAAATATTGGGCCGGAGTCTTCCCAAACTTTAAAATGAGAGTTTGCTTTAACATTGCAAAATCAGCTCGCTCAGCCTTTGACATTTCCATAATGGCACTACAGCCAGAATGGGGCAGTCTACTGAGCAACCACGCAATCTTATCAGCATTGTCAACTTCTTGAACCTCGCATGCATACTCAAACGCATTCAGCCAGTCCATAATGTCATTCCTTTCTTCATACACACTGAGCAGATCTTTCGGAAACCGTGGATGAGAGGAAGCCCCAGACCCATGTCCAGGACCCTTGGACCCATTTGCAACCTGAAGCTTGGCCAGTTCCAACTGGTGATCCCTGTCTTTCTGTTTTTCTGCCTGTTCGATTTTTAGTTTGGCTATGCTGAATTCAAGCTCCTGCTGCCTAAACCGCAGCTCCTGCTTCTTGAATTCAAGCATAGCCTCCCCATCAGCACTGGCAGAGGAAACATTAGACATCACATCCTCCCTGTCCTCGTGGTCGCGATGGATCAGTGCAGCGGCAGAACCGTCGGTTCTACCAGTGAGAGCAGCCCCACCACCTTCTGCACTGTCCTCAGAAGTTATAGCGTCAAGCTGCGCTTCTTGCCACGCCACGATTCTCTGGATCATTTCCAATTTTGTGCCTTGAGAGGAAACACCTCTCTCCGCACACATCTTTTTCAGCGTTTCTGATTTGGAAGCATTTAAAGTTAACAAGGTATTTGTTTCCATACTGTTTGATAGGACTATGGCCTTTTTAAAGTTATACTACAACAATTCACTACGTGTACTGGTTGGAATAACCTGAAATGCCTTAGTTCGAGCGCAACACTGGATACCTTCAGTCGTATCCCACCGCTGTACACCAATTTGTTAAGACGGATTTCTGAACTCTGTCCTGGTGGCGCAGAAGTTCAGAAGGCCAACCTAATTACTTGGAACAGGGTAACCTCTGGACGAGCCAGACCAATCAAGGTAGCGATTGCGGCGGTCAAGACTAGGTCTCAAGAGGGGTGAGGGTGACTGAAAGCCCGCAATGAGCACACAAAGCAAGAGCGCTTACAAACTACTCCAAACAGTTGTTATATCAAAAATATATACACATTTATTTTAAGGCCTTTAAAACAATGACCGTAGCGAGAAAATCACAATATCACAATATTAAACCAACACATACCATATCAACACAATATATATACAAATACACAGTCGCAAGCGTTTAAAGCACGAAATATGTAGTCCACCTGCAAGGGAAGGAAAACAGGCAGTGCGATAACGTTTTAGACTCAGTTCGCCTTCAGAGGCACCTAACTAGATGGAAGTCCGAGCCCTGCGAAGAGTGAAGCCTTGTGCTCAAAGTACCTGCCACGCCGGTGCCAACGGGCAAAAGGGGAAGCTCTTCGGAGGAAGTCAGGCAGTTCGGGTTAGTGCCCAGCAGAAGGAGAACAGGTGCCGCAACTCAAGCGCAGCCTCCACAGCGGGCAGAAGCAGAGCGCGAGTACGGCCAAAAGGGTGCTGTTTTTACACAGCGGGGAAAAGCAATGGGCTACTGCAGGAGGGCGACCAGATCCTAGCTAAACTACTCACCGGTCCCCGAAGCAAGCAGACCCAGGCTTCTCCACGTTAGTTTCAGCAGCTGGCAGGTTCAGAAGAGCAGGGAACGCCTCGTAGTCGTGTAGAGCAAAAAGACGTCCCAATCGACGAAACCAGCACAGTTTGTTGCCGCAGCAGGACAACGGAGCGGCCGTGTGTATTCGAGCCAAATGTACACTCCTCCCTTCAGACTTGGGAACGCCAAGTGTACGAAGCGTGGGAGAGTGACCAGGACTCGAAATACAACACAACCTGGCGGCGGTTACAGCGCAGGACTCCCTTGTAAGCTGGTCAGTCAACTGGATGGCCCAGAGACACTTCCGAAGGCTTACTTGGCAGGAGTTGATGAAGTCGCCGGGAATAGCTGTTCCTGCTATTCCAAAGGTCGAAGCACCAGTACAGGCCTTCTGGTTCGATCAAAGGAGGAAAGGGTTTCACAGGACGACAGCAGTGCAAAGGAGGATTCCTTCAGCGGGTCACCAGCGATTCCTCGGTCCAGCCTCTTGGTTGCAGGATACTTGGCTCCTGTATTCCTTCGTTCGTGAGAACTCAGGAGATCGACATGGTAGTGGTGTTTCCAGCTCCCTCTTATCCACGGTTCCCTTCGCGCCAAAACGGAGGGGAGCCAATGGGAGATCCGCTCATCAACACACATACCATACGTGGACCAATCACGGACCACGGTGGTCCCAGGCATTCACACCACCCTAGACTCTCTGGCACCCAGGATGTGTATTGGGACCAGACATCCCAGCCCACACCCTGGAGGCACACAAACGACATGTAGAAGCCCGCGAAAGCAACCACGTTTCGCGGGAAAGTACATGCCCAAATAAGGAAGGCCCCGGGTCGCTCGACCTGGGGAAGGTGAAGGGAGCAAGACGGTCAGTGGACAAGACAAAGGAGCTTCGTGGTCTGGCCATTTTGGGAGCCAGGCCACCATTTTGGGTTCAGTGCGAAAAACGTGCTCAGAACGCCAAAAGGAGCTCAAAATAAACAAAACGACTTGCACCGATCAAATACCATCCTAAAAGAGTATCTAGGGCCTATAGAAGGCTAGAGACCCAAGAGAGCTGTAAATTAGCTTACAGTGCCCTCTTGTGTCATGTTGCGCGAAAGCCGCAACACGATAAAAGAAACTACGGGAAATAGCGTTCCCCGGTACTGACTGTCTTAAGGGCATGTCAGTTTCCCCGTAAGAAGGAGCGAAAGCCCAGAGGAGTGCAGCAGAAGGCTGCACTTCTCTGGCAAAGTCAAGAACAAGGTGCAAAACAACAGCAAAAAGTTTAGGGGTTGCCACATGGAAGGAAAATTACCTACAATTACGAAATCTTTCCTAACAGTAACACCAGATCCAACATCTTGTCCTGGAACGCCTTCTAAGATCTATTGATGCCTTTTTTGACATTTCTTCCATAGTGCCCCATAAAAGTAAGCAGGCGCTCATCAATATATGGTGTCTCTGCCATCTTGTCGGGGAGATGAGGCCAGAGGCACTCGTCCCAGAGTTTATTCTGTGCCTCTTTATCTAGGGGCATGCGTAGGCGCATCCACAGGTAGGCAGTGATTTTCTCTGGGGGTTCCCACTCAGCCGACCTGGGGTGGACGAGGCTGTCCGGATCAAGCACTTCCTGATCTTCCTCCCTGAGCCTCTTCCTTTTCTTTGTCACTTTACGCGGTCTCCCCGTGTCCGAAGATAGATCTTCCCTCTCTTCTGTGCTTAAATCATAGGGGCCCGTCCAGCTGAGCTCATTTTGGTCAGTCATCCGAGGAGGAGGTATCCCCTCTGGGGCCTCGGCCTCTGCTGTCTGAGTACCTTGTTCTTCCACTCCTGCTACACTTGCTGTGCAGAGAGCCCGGGGGGTTTTCCCCCATTCTTGCTGTCTAATGACGATTCTCTAAGGTTGTAGTCCCTGAGATCCTGCATGCCTTGCGAAAAGGCAAAAAAGTCCTCCATCATACTCAGCTGCTTTCCGAGTGGCCCCAAGGCAGCACAGATGGCCTTTTGCACTACACAACCCATTGATGGGTGCAGCTTTCGGCTGGAGTGCCGCTCATCAGATGTGTCCATGGAGGAGTGCTCTGTCCGGCTCATGATTTGCTATTAGGCCAACAATGGGGCTGGGTATCTGCATTTTTACTTCGGCCTGCTCCAGTCAAATCAGTACTGCATGTCTGGGCAGCTGTTGTTAGTATTCCCTTGAATCTGGGCCCGCCTGTGCCCTGGTATGAGACCTTGATGGGCTGAAGCTGTGCTAGGGCGAGCTCTTGATCTTTAATGTGAGGAAAAAAGATCCTCTGACTCTGCTGATGCCACCAGGTGGCGCTGCAGTGAGCTGTTATGAAGCGGACAGGCTCTGAGGCTTCAATGCCTGGTCAGCTATGGATGCGTCTGTGGTCCCACCTTCTGGGGCTGCGCTATACTGCAGGATATGCCGGTGCTGCCAAGACTTTCCGGCAACCGTTAAATTGAGGCGCGCGGGATCACGCAAGCGAGCACCAGAACTCTGTCCTGTCATGCTGTGCCGGCGGGCTTCCCACACACTGCAACCTGCTGATAACCCTAACCGAAGCGTCGTGTTTCTGAGGGCTTGCTGCGGAGATGCTCCACCACGTATGCAATGTAGCTGCGCTGTGTTCGCTCGCAGAATAAAGTAGTCTGGGTCGCGCGGGGACCCTAACTCAGGCCAACAATCACTATATCGGACACAGATAAGGAAACTAGGAAAATGTGCACTCATCTGCAGCTCGAGCAGCAAAGAAAGCGGGGTATGTCTAGTAAGGCAGGGGAGGTGTAGGCTCAGGTGAAGCAGGATTGGAGGACCGTGTCACATGGACTTAAACATCCTATCAAGATAAACTACAAAAGACACTATCGCCTCTGGATGTTGTCGTTTTTCCTTGTGTTGTGTTTGTTTATGCAGTTGTTTTTTAAGCTGCTAGAGAAGTAAAGAGTAGAGTTGCTGATTGTTTAACAATGTATAAACCTCAGAACGATTAAGGGCCGATCCAGCCCTCCTACAGTCTTCAGACTTGCAAAGAGCAAGGGGTTCCCATGTCAAAAGGCCTGCTATGGCAAATATGCGCTCTATAAATCACAACACGTAACATAACATGTCAGGGGCAAGTGCTTAACTTGTGAGCTATCCACCCAGATATAGGCATAGCATATAAATAAGCATGTGTTTACTTATACGATAGCCATTCATATTATGCAAATATGCCATTCTTTTGAATGATCTGGTTGTGCACAGGTGCACCGCCGCAGATTTAATTGACTTCACTCTAAGTGAATAGTTGACAGGGTAGAGAACTGCCCTGTTGCATTTGGTGCTGTGCATATCAAGCAGAGGGATAGATGTATTCAATAATCTTTCAGGTTTTGTATAGCAGGTGTAATGTAGCAGTCTAAAACGTTCTGGGCATAGCTCCAAGTACCAGTGAAAATACTGGTGCTGTAAAACCAAGGCACAGGGTAGTTGCAGAAGGCCATTTGTGTTTGGAAGTTTATTGGGCTCGCTTCATCTCCCTGTAGTGTCGGCGCCTTTGGGAAAATGTCTGGTTCACACTGTTAATGTATGGGGAAAAGGAATGCCCGCCTCCATGACATACCTGTGGGCGAGATGTAGATCCATTCTGAGATGCTTTTGGGAACCGAGTCCTAAACATCTGCAGTCTGTACTAATTTTAATGTTAAAGGATATTTATACAGTGCACCATCACCATCGTAGTGGTCCTCTGGCGGAGCTGAAAGAAAGGGGGGTAGGTTAGGGCGCGTTAGTATGACAAAGTTTGGAGAAGAGCAAGGGAGCTGTGATGTGTTCACTCTTCCCAATGATATCCTCAAGACGGGTGGGACAGCAATGTGGTGCACAGATGCTGTATGGAAGTTGCTCTTGGAAAGATATTGGCCAATTTGACATGTATGCACTGAGGGCCAATACAGTACAAAGCCAAGTGAGCAGTGTAAGGTGCACTGATATGGTGGGAGACTGAAGGCCAACAGAAGAGTGGTATGGAAATGTGGTCTTCCACGCCAAGATTGTGTAAGCATCTGCTTGCTGTATTCTGAACATGGAGAACTACGCGGATCTGCTGTGTACAGAAAATGTGCATAGCTGAGGCGGATGAGTACTGTTGACCTTTTGCTGCTTGGACTCACTGCAAGAAATTGAGTCACGGAAAGATTAACAGCAGCGTTTTGACATAGAAGAAATTATGGGACTGGGTTTTTACTTCTTTGAATCAAACACAATCCAAGTTTTGATACCATTTTCTGCTTCCTTGAATGAAAGAGGCAATGCCTAACTTTGGGAGCCAATGATATTATAGTGTGACAGTGGCCACACTGTAGTTAAGGTGATTGCCTAGATACATAGGAAATCTGAAAATTCTATTGCTAGTAACTTTTGACTGGCATGACAGATTGGCTGATATTTTCCAAACAAAAGGTTTGCCATGGGTCTCCCAGACTGGAAACTATGGGAAAGATTAGTTAATAAATGAAACATTTATTACTAAAGCAAAAAAAACTGTTTTTGGCCTACTCCCATACTTTTTCCCATATTGAAAAAGTCAAAATATTTCCACGCCGAAGCACAAAAAACCGCTGGAAGGAATTGACATATCAGAAACAACTTGGGCACGAAGCGTTGAATTAATTTCAGGTACAGGTTTAGGGTTATTCCGTCCAGTAGGTTTTCAAGTATTTGACGGAGAAGGGGGTGCCCCCTTCTCCCAAACATACAGCTATATTTCCCATGGTGCTTTGCTAGATGCAAGCGATTACTGCAGTAATATCGGGAGTATTCGAAAACAAAAAGTGCAAAAAAAGCTATTTGGAGGAGGAAAACATTGAAACTGCATCAGGCTAGTGGTGCAGAGGGGAAAGGGAATTTAATGTGAAGTTGGGGAGCTGGGGGTGGTCTGGGAAGCCAGTTACAGTTTAGACATTTTCGCATTATTGGGGGAAATTCAGGGGAATCTTACAAGATTACCGTGGTAATAAAGGAGGAAGACATGCTTGGAAACAAAAACCTGTCACACTAAGCAAAGAGAGAAAGGGAGTCCGGCTTCATGCAAAATATTGCGAATAGAAGGTGAGTTAATATGTTAAATTACATTAAATTACAAGATTAGATCGCTTAAGAGACAGATACACGTTAGTAGTCACGGAGTCTGAATCTCCTGTTCTTTTTCACAGGAGCAACCACGACTCTGTAGCACTCATTGGTACGTACGAGTATGCATGCGCTAATACATTCAGACAAGAAGATCCTCATTTGAGGTAGGACAATACCTGGGTAGCCTGTCTGTTGTATAACAGACCAGACGAATTTAATAACATCGAAATCCATGAAGTAAGTTTTATATCACCATAAAGAAATTATGGTTAAATCTATACACTGAACATAGTTTTTATTTTGGACACAGACTATATCAGGATCTCTCTTTTCTCCAACTTTTAGCATGTTGAATGTTCACCATATCAGGAGATAGTGTGGAACAGTTTTGATCTAGCTTCCAAAAAAGAGATTTATAAACACCCTAGCTCCAACAAAGGGCAGTATGACTCTCTATTTAGTAATCGCCCTCTGAAAACATTAATTTATTAATTAATTGAACAAAGTACGCTAACAACGTGTCATTTCTTTGGCGAGACAGGATGTACCACACCTAATTAAGGGAGCCAAATCAGCCCGAAATGCACAGTGCATTAGCAGATCATTTCCTAAACATTTGTTGGAAACAGATAAATTGGGAATCTCTGCATCGATTGTACACCCAGTCAACTTGATGTTATTTTGTTTAACTAAAAACAAATACATGCCTCAATGGATACAATCCATTGGGTGCAATTGCTGGTGAATGCATGTATTTATTAGGAATTGTTGAAAATTCATATATGTCTGTTTAATAATTGACTTGATTCTGTTCAATTCAAGATTTATATATAAAATGAAAATACAAGTAAACATTCATTTAGGTCTATAAATCAGAAGAGTTTCCAGAACATTTCTTTACAGGGTTTATCCCCAAAAGTGCACAGGTATTTCTTTGAGAATTTTCACATCACCTATTTTGTTCAGTAATGAGAGGAGGCCAGGGAGGAAAAAAAAGAAATCAACTGTATTTTGTGGGGGGAAACTAGGTAAAAGGAAGGAGGCACATGGGGAGCGTCTGAAGTCTTTTTAATTTTCAAGCGTTACCGCTGTAATTGACGTGCGCAATTGCAGCAGTAATTATCAGGGGATTATCAGAGGAATGGAAACTGGGGAAAACAATATATGGGGTGTCATCTGTTGTGATCACATCTACAAGGCATGGGAAAGTGGGTCTTTGGGCTAGTGGCCCTGGTCAGTGGACCCCCAAGAAACCTATTGGGGCAACCTGTGCAACGTACACGGCAAAAGGTCATGGCCACTGGCCATGGCCAAAGGCCATGATGGGTGGGCTTGAAAGAAACCTAGTGTATTCAAATATACAGTGGGCACAGACAAAGGCCATGGCTAGGTGCAACATGTACAGTGGTCACGACCAAAGGGCTAGTGGCCCTTGAATGAACTATGGTATAACAAAACCCTTGAAATCCATTGAAAAAAATGTAGTTAAGGGACAGATAAAGTGATCAGATTTAACGCAGCAATGACCCTTGAAATTCAGCGGATGCTCAATCATGAAGATGTGTTCTCTGTCAGCAATCATGTTGCAAGATGTGACCTTGCCAGGTTGAGACCACCACATGCCATTGAAACTCAGGTATTTGTGTGGGTATAAGAGACTGGCCCACAGAAGGGAGGGGGGTACACTTGCACCGAACTCTCGGGATGCCGTTGGTTATGTGTCTGCTACTACTGTAACAATAAAGTGTTCATCAATCCACCAGAATTGCGAGTGGTCTTTTCGTCCACCACAGGAGAAAGCTCACAATGCTATACCGCCCATGTAGTCCTTAATTGTGCCACATTTTTAAATTCTCGCATGAATATATCAGCATCATTTTTTCTTAAAATGATTTCCCTTAATGCACATTTCTTTGCTGTGGTAGACTAAGCAAGATAGTATATTGAGGGTCTTTGGTTTAGCAAAGGGTTAGTTCATACGTCCTGGAACTTACTCTGACCAATATTGGGCGCATTCTTCTAGCACTAGGTCGTTAACCACTCTCCTAGGAGATATTCCATTGTTACCAGTTTAGATGTTAGCCTTTCACTCTTACAATATTCCCCTACATTGAAGTTGACTTACAGCATTGTGTTTACCTTCAATCAGGTAGACCACCAAGTGGGAATTGGATCAACTAAGTGGTAATATAACAGCACCTTAAATTAGAATGATCTGCACATGCCATCCCACTCCAGGAACATCTCTGGGCTCATTTGCCCTTTGCTATTGGCAAAGCTGGAGTTAATCAGATCGACCTGAGATGTGTGGTTCTAATGGACTATAGCAATCATTTAGTTGTGTCAAACTTGAGGGACTGTTGCTTTATAGGTCTTTAATGTTCCCTGAAAAAGGACTACAGCGCATTTTCATGGCTTATTCAACTTTATAGAATTAACATTTTCCTAATTTGTCTGCTTTCCAGAGGAATGACAGTGATCTCCCACAAAAGAGATGATCACGGTGAAGATGTTTTTGCTGTCCTGGATTAGATCATTTTGTTTGCCGGAGCATTTGCCACCTGTCTTCTTATGAGCTCATCATACCAAAAAGAGTTAAAAAAAAAATTACAAAAAAAAAATAAAAAAGTGGTGTTCCAATTGTTACGCCTCTCGTCCCATACTAAATGCCTTGGAACATGTTTAACCCATCATCCTTTTAGTTCAAAAGGTACCCCAAACATTTGTCCTGGCTAGAGCAATAGGTTCTCTCAATTGGTTAAGGAAATGAGGTAGTCATTAAGATGTAACTGTTATTCAAATATCTGATTCCAGCAAGGCAGTGTGATGTTTTTGCAGCCACTCAGCCTTCCTAAGTAGAACATATTTTTCTTTGAGTCTTTTCATTTGCCTGTTAGAATATGAACAATTGACAGCCAACGGTAGTTACATTTGGAGGTTGTGACTTTCTGCTTCCTTTTCAATGAAGGCCCTCAGGGATCAATGATCAAATGATGATGACACGTAGCTTTAGGGATATTTATTGGACAGTCATATTTTGCATGATGTTTATGACCTTAGTCTTGGATGTGAGTGCCAATAAGGCAAGGCTGTGTGTATTGAGAAGTATGGGATATTTCTGGTTGCCAATTTTTTGGTACACCCTGCTTAAAATGCATTACAGCCTGCATTAGGACATTTGCGTGGGTGTTAAAGAGCAATAGGCCGTGGTTAAGACTTGTTTCATTTCTATATATACAAAGGTCTGGGAGCCCCTCTCCTGAGAACAAACATGACCAAATAATCTGTTCTCTGGGTAGGTTCCCACTCAGAAGGATCTACAACCATGTGTAAGCACATTTCAGATAACAATTGCACAGCATTTCGGTGCTGGCCTGCGCAAGTGGGTGGGAGCAGACTGGTATTCAAATGGATATTTCTCCTCTGTGAAAGGTGCAGTGAGCTCAAACGCGGTTGTAGACCCTCCCAAGCGGGCACCTTCCCATAGAACCGGTTGCTTGGCTCTGTTCTTTCTCAGTAGAGGGTCTCCCAGACCTCTTTGTGTATATTTAGGATGTTGGGGCACACGTGTCTGGGTTTGCTGTCGGTACTCTTGTTCAGAGGAGAATTGTCTAGCATTTCGGTGCTGGACTGCTCAACTGGGTAGGACGATCCTGAAATGCAAATTAATATTTCTCCTCTGTGAAAGGTACAGTGAGCTACAACGTGGTTGTAGACCCTCCCCAGTGGGCACCTTCCCATATAATAGTTTAGTTGACCATGCTTGTTTTTGGTAGAGGAGCTCCCAGATCTCTTTGTATATACTTAGGAACTTTGGATACACATTTCTGGGGTTGCTGTTGGTACTCTTTTTCAGAGGAGAATTGCCTAGCATTTCGGTGCTGGACTGCACACGTGGGTGGGGCCAGACTGATTTGCAAATGGGTATTTCTCCTCTGTGAAAGGAACTGGGAGTTAAAATGCGGTTGTAGAACCTCCGTAGTGGGCACCTTCCCATAGAACAGGTTATTTGTCTGTGTTCATTCTTGGTAGAGAGGTTCCCCAATCTCTTGTGTGTATTTAGGAACTTGGAGTTTCACCCTAAATTACCCAGGGTAATCCAAACGTGGACTCCTTACTCACTGTGCTTAGAGAGGCACAGCTTCACCTCACTGATGAGGCCCAACAAAGCCAAAGCACCTTCCCATAGGACAGGTTATTTGGCAATGTTCTTTCTCGATAGAGGGGCTGCCAGACTGTTTAATTTCTACTCTCATTGCACCTGGTTTCTCTAACCTCATTTGTGCTTTGGAGTATTCATAGGGTTCTTCAATTGCAGCTGCAAGATGTTTGCTAATCAATGTCATTCCAGGTTTACCCAAAGTTGCTTTCTCTTGATAAAACAACAAGCTGAAATATGATATTTCAGCTTGTTATGAAAAACGAAGCACTTCTTCAGAATCAATATTATGTTGGAGTACAAATGCCTGATCAACCAATAAGAGGTTATGGTGAAATCCTCCCTGGAAGTGTAGGAGGACATGTACTGTTTTAGCTACTCTTCTTGCCTCAAATTGTCGACTTGAGAATTTCTGTCCATAGAAATCTACTCTGAAGCTCCTGTATGTTGCTGGAGGAGTGCCAAAAATGACGTCTTCTAAGGATGCCTCCTTGCCTTCCTGACTGTAATCTAGATGCATCCTGCAAGTAAAACCACTTTAAGAGCAGTCCTAAGGGCTGGTTGATGCTCAATAAGTAGCTTTACGTTAATTTCAATCCAGTTTTGACCTGCTTCCGGTGCTTTTGTGGAGGGATTTGAGGGATTTTGCAAATCAGTTTGTCCCTAGTTTGTGGTATTATGTGAGGTTTATCTTGTGTTTTTGTGGACCCCCATCCCATTTTACTGAGCTGGTCTGTTTCTAGAGTGTGCAGTCTCTGGGGTGTAGTCCTTTGTTTGTTTCTGGCTTTCTCACTGTACTCCCCCATTGCAATTGGCTGGAACAGTCAGGTGTCTCTCTGCCTCTGTTCCACTGCACCATTTCCACTGGCTACGGAACTGACTACGCTAACTGCCTTTACCTAGACGCACCAGCGTTTCAGCCAAGGAAACTGCAAAGAACCCAAAATGCTGCAGCCCGTCTGCTCTTTAACCTACCTCCCAGAGTATACATCAGCCCTACACTGAGTCCTCCAATGGCTCCCTATTGGCCGACTCACTACCTTTAAAGCCATGTGCATCACCCACCAGGCCATCCACAACACAGGCCCGAGTTCCTTCAAGACAAAGGGCCTCATTACACGGTAGGCGGTAAGGGTTTACCGGTACCGGTATTTTACTGGTACCGTAAACCCTTACCGCCTTACTACGAGGTCCCTTTGCGGGTTGGGGAATTTAACGGCTGCTTTTTGCAGGTGTTAAAAACCAACCCGCAAAGGGACCAGGGAGCTAATTACGGTACCGCAATTTGCGGTGCCGTAATTAGCACCTTCCCCATTATGCCCTATGGGGCAAAAATGGGAATGGGGAAGGGCAATGGGGGGAAGGGAGAATTACCGCCCCACCAACCTTGGAATAGGGTGGTAATTCCCCTTTCCACCAAGGCGGTGCCGGTATTTTACCGGCATGGACCAAGGTGCTAATAGCACCTTGGTCCACCGCCATCCGTGTAATGAGGCCCAAAGTCACCAGCTACCACCCTCAAGGACTCTCAGATCTGGCACAGCATCTCTCCTAGTAGTCCCACAGTACAATTCCTCCAGACTCGGCAGATTCTCTTTCTCCATCCAAACACCGACCATCTGGAACTCCCTACCCGTGCACATTCGCAATATTGACAACCACCTGCATTCAAAAAGGCCCTCAAAACCTGGCTTTTCCCTCCTGCCTCTTGAAACCCTCCCCCACTCTAAACTCTTGATAGAGACACATAAATGCGGACCCAAACACAACAACACTCCTATCTCCCAATACCCCACGGATGCCGGCAGCGTTCGCAGCGGCACACTGTGACAAACACTTCTTTCCCAAACACAATTAGACTCATATTCGCCAACACCTCATGGACACCGGCAATGTTTGCAGCGGCACACCGTGACAAACATTTACTTCCCAAACACAACAACACCCCTCCACACTGACACCCCACGGATACCAGCAGTGTTCAGAGGCACACCATATCAAACTATCGCCCTCCCTCAACCCCGGCCAGCAATCCCTCTGGTCACTCTCCCACTGCTCAGACTTTCATTCCAGGAAGACCACGAATAGCGACACCAGCCAATCGCACTGTACCAAGAAGAAGAAGAAGAAAGCAGTGAACCTACAGCTAAGGTGATGGTAGGTATACCTTACACCACGCCTGTGGAAATAGGCCACAGGCACGGCCACCCATTCATGCACCCTAGAACGCAGCTACAGCTATGCTATTCCAGCCTAGAAGCTCACATAGCCATACACACTGAAACACCTGACGTACCTCAAGACCTCTGCCATTAGTATACAGCGACAAATAACGAAATAAATTTGGTTTAGCTGGACACACATTGAATCATCAGCACTAGAACCCTATCCTAATTCACCAACAGCACCCACCCACGTGCCTGACCTCCGGTCTGCTTACTGGAGCCTAGCCAGCCCGCCCAAGACCTAACCCAGCTGAAATGCACACAAGCATCTTTAATTCAAACTCTTAGAACCTCCTGCACATGAACTGTGGTCACAGAGGGCGTTCTAACCACAAAGCGCATTGTGGCCATACAAATGAGCAAAGGGTGCTATGTAAATGATGAATACAATACAATGTCCTTAAGAAAACCCAGACTCTGAAGGTGGTTCACAGGTTTTTATTTTCAAGCTGTTAAAACGCATGGTTCTTTTTGATTCTCTAGTTAGGATGCAGGAAGGGTAGACAAATGAGTTTCCCTCTCTTGTCTCCTGTAAGATTCCCCACCACCCTAACTCGGGCATCACTATCCCTCAGATTTCTTTACTGTCTACTACTAGCAGTTGGAGAGAGCCTAAGGGCAAAAAAACATTATCAGTTTCCCTGCTGGAGACCCTGACCTACGCTTCCCCAGGTATCTCAACAAGAGCTGGTGTTTTTGGTGTGCCAATATCAGACACTCTGGTCCAGCCTCTGCCTCAGTCACTCCCTCTCAATCCTCCCCCTTATCTTACTGCTCCCTCTATTCTACTCACTTTCTCTCCCTCTCCAGGCCCATCTCGTTCCCTATGATAGTCTTCCTACTCTCTTTCGGTCTTCTGTCCTTCCGATGTTCACACTCGCACTCTCACCCCTACTCGCTCTTCTCTTGTCACTCCCTCGCACTGCTACTCTTACCTCCTCCTCACTCTGCTATTCTCACCCCCTCATTACTCTGCTACTATCACCCCTCCTATCCTCTCTTCATCACACCACCTCTGCCCACATTCTGTACACCAGTCATTCCCCTTTTATACTGCTCTCTTCCTGGTTCTGACTCTCGACACATTCCATTGGCTCCATCACTCAAATGACTCTGCTGGCCAATCTAAAGTTGTTCTTTTCCCATGGGCTGAGTTACAAAGTTGAAAAGCTTAAAAAAAATATGTTCACCACGCCCCCTTTACCGCCTCTGTTTGAAAGTTAGTAGCCAGGTGCTCAGGCTGCTCGTTTTTCAGGGGCCTTCCTTCTTGTGCTGGTGAGTTTTGTTTCCATTTTAGTTTGGGGAGGGTTTCTGTGTTTCTTCTGCTCCCATGCAGTCCCTTCTCACTCTCAATTGGTTTTTCTTTTCCTTCCATTCCTCTAGGGTCTCTCTGGGGATGCTAGGTCAAGTGTCAAGAGTCATCTCTGTTTGGCAGGATAGATCCCAGTCAAAGCCAAAGCCATTTTAGTTCTTGATTCCATTCCCCAGGTCCAAGTCCAGGTTTTCTTTGTTGCGTCCCAGTGCACACTAGGAGTTGCTGTCCTGTAAAAGGCAAAACAGAACTTGGCCAGGAAAATACTGGTAGGCATCATGTGACAAAGAGTGGTACCCACATTTATATTCAAGGCACTTGAAACAGGCTTTCAGTGACTCCCTCCTACCCCCAACTCCCACTCCCTGCTTCTGGGACAGGGCTGTTTCCGACTTCCGTCCTGGTAAGCCTCCTGCCCCAGGTTAGGGGGGAGGGTTGGTCCCCGTCACCCCATGACAGAGTCATGACCCTGCCCCTGTCGCACTGCTGTAATCAAATTAACATTTACAAACATTCTATCACTGCCGCCAATCACTCCCCTTTCTCAACCCACCTTAAGTCACCTAAAAACTTTAAAAAATGGTCGGCCCCAGAATCTACTACCCCTCCATTATGTCATTTCTGTGGGTGTCTCCTTGCTTTCTTTCATGTCAAAGTTCAATCTCTTCGCTCCTCTCTCTCTCTCTCTCTCTCTACCGGCCCTCCACCCCTCCCACCTGCTGGTCCCGCTTTTTAAAATCTTCCAGTCCTACCTAGCTTAGGTCATTTGGTCCATTCTCTCTTCAAGAACTAACTACTCAATCACCAAAGCTCGAAAATGGCTGCTTACTTGACCAAATCCCTGTCAAAACCTTCTCCCCTATTCCTTTCCTTGAATGTGGTTCGTTCATATCCGATATCTGCAGTACTCATGCCTGTGGAAACCGACATTTTACTTTAGGTCTGTGGACGTACATGAGCCTCAGACTGTGTTGGAGGCCAGCTATCATTGTGGCAATGATGAAGTAGTCGCACCCATGTGTCAACGATTGGACGTACCGGTTGTTCATGGTGATAGTCTTTACCAAGATAGGGTCTGTCTCTACTGGAAGCCACAATGTCCCAGGGATTTAACACTGGAGAATATGTGAAGTCCAGAGCGGCAGCGAAAGGAAAACCCTTGTGGGGACGAAAAACCTCTGAATATCAGGAACAAGATGTCAATCCTGGAGTGGAAGAATGGCAGCTCAGATAGAAGATTGTCCCAGATGAATAAGAAGACTGTGTGGGAGAACAGAAAGCAGTACAGCTTGGACGATAATGCCAGGAGAATGAAGGCTGTACCAGGGTAGAGGAGAGCGAAGCACCAGGACAGAAGAGGTCAGGCAAAACAGCACCCAGGGAACTTGGAAGAACACAGCCAATCAGCGAAGAAGGAAGTAGGAAGGAGAGCGGGGAACAACTGGATCAGGGAAGTACAGGAGAACTATAAACGTCCTTCTGATAAGCATTCAGATGCGCTGAGCAGTGGAATCCTTACTGCTTATACTTGCCTCCTGAGTGATCTGCAACTTGGCAGACAGGCAGTTGGCAGTGCGTGACGTACACTTTTCCGGTAGGCACCATCTTGGGAAGGGTGAGCAGTGCGGTGTGATGAAAGGTGTCACCTGCCCCAGTGGGACCAGCGCTGAGGAAAAAAACACCAGGGGCGCATTACTCCATGTCAGCGGAGGGGATCCAGACCAATTAGTGATTGGTTGGCAGCTGCACCAGTATCCATTAGGTCGTGCGAAGAACCGGTAAGTCTTCATCCGAGGCGCAGGTACGCACACCGACATGCCCCATGTTATGTCAAACACTCTGTCGCTGTTCAGGATGAGCTTTAAAGGGTCGTGAATGGAGGAGATCTATAATTGCTGGTCATGCTGGACCTATCCGTGGCCTTTGATATGGAAGATCATCACATCCTGCTCAGTCGTTTGACAGAGATTGGTAACGTTTCCTAGCAGGCACCTAAATGGTTTAATTTCCTTCTGTCCAACCATCAACAGCAGGTTAAATCTGTGGGGGGTTACTTCAGACCCAATATTCTTGAAATGTGCAGTACCTGAGGACTCCCGATTATCGCCCTTGCTTTTTTATCTTCATCTTTGGTCACTAATGAATATCCTGAGGGATCACAGGGTTGATTTCCAGTCTTATGCCAATGATACTCAGGTTTTCATTAAATAGGGAAGGTTGAGGAAACATTCCTCAGGGTGAAACAGTGCCTTGATGATGTGAGCAGCTGGATGTCGGAAAAACCAGCTTTAACTTAACCCGATTAAGACCGAGGTTGCGCTGTTTGGAACGAAACATTTACTTGCTGCCGAGAAATGTCTCCCAGGTTCCATCCTTTATGGGTGCTGAGCTGCAGTTCACAGAGTACAAACTTGGGATGTATCTTGCAGGACAATCCTTGCAGTGAAGGCCAATTTAGTGCCAAGGTGCAGGAAGATTTCTATTCACTACGTTTATTGCAGCAAGTTTTGCCATTTGTTCCAGGCGAGGACGATGCTGTGGTAGTTGGAACATTGGTGAATTTTCACCTGAACTAATGCAACAGCCTCCTTGCTGACATTCCGACAGAGGCAAAGGTTGAAAAAAAGAGAACACTGCTTTAGATTGCTTTTCCGGTTGGGAAAGTCCTCCTATGTTTCGGCTTCTCGTCGGTCACTTCATTGTCTGGCGGTAGAGGACAGAATAAAATATAAAGGTGGCCTGTTTGATCTATAAATGTGTGAATGGACTTGCTCCTGCTTATCTAGGGGATACAATTAGTTGCTATCAACCAACAAGGATGCTACAATCAGGGGGAACAACTGCTGTTGACAATCCCTTCCTCTTGTGTTTCAAGGGGAGGTGGAAGGTTTGCCGTCTTTGGCCCCAAGCTCTGGAATAGTCTTCCTCAAGAAATCAGGGCCCTCGACTATGTATCAGTTTCGTAAAGCCCTCAAAACCTACACCTTTTTAAATAAGTGGATGATGGGGCATTAGGGTTTTCATTATTGTAGCTGTTGGTGGAGTGGTTGTCCACACTGTTTTCCCTCAAGTTTCTTCTCTTTTAACAGCTGTGCATTTATACGGTTAAGTCTGTCCTGTGCGCATTATAAATGTTAAAATCAAATAAAGTCTGGTTCAGCTGCCTGAGAACCAGAACGTCAGTGACGTGAATGCTGCGTCTGTGATGTTTTACCGCTAGGTGTAATGGAAAGCTCCTGCAGAGGAGGTGGACTAAGTCAAGTAGGTCGCCCGAGCAGTATTACTTCAAGCTTGCATGGTCCCGTTAAGTCATGCACCCAGGATGTACCATTAGGAAACCCATTACTAATTTCACAGACTAAAAGTATCATGCTGACATTTCTGTATAAACCTCATTGTGTAAATCTGTATAAAAACCCTGAGGTTTTCTGAACTGGGCAGGCACGATTTGGATATGGGGATACTATGCTGCTTGGTTTCGATCCTATTTCTGCACAGCTATATGGAAATCCACCCAGTCTCTGCCTTTACTGCCTGCTTCCTTATCAGGTTGTTTGGTGATGAGCTGTGGGTTTCAACGTGCCCCTTTTTGGAGGAAAGCTTTCTCTTGACCCTGTAAGGAAGGCATGGTATCAAACAGTGAAGATAGACACAAGTGATCACAGTTCAAGGGTGTTTATTGAAATTCAATGGGTTGGTTAAACGCCTATCTAATCCTAAATCTAAGGATGGGCGCAAGCGACGACCATCAAATTATAAATAACGCAGTCCTAGTGGAGTCTCCATCAAAATAAAAGGGCCTATACTAATAAACCTATTGCCAATCCTTACTTCTAAATACAAATGGTGTGGGACAACAATGTATACTAAAAGAAAAGTGGTCAAGAATAATATACCAGGATAGTTGACTAGTTGGCTTCCCTTACCCATGTTTTCAGCATGGGACAAGGTGGCACGTTCGAGCTTTGCACACACGCTGACTTCTCTGCCACAAGGATACAGTTCAAACCATAAGTATCAGAGCCTTCTATGCCAAAGTCTCTTTAGCATTAAAAGTCTCTTATTGCAGAGGTCTTGACGTAACAAACAAGCACTAAAGTTCCTTTCTTATCAGGCTTTTTCACATTCACAAGTTCTCGGGTTCAGTATTCACCAGGGGTCTCTCCTTCAAGGTCGGACCCCCTTTTGCACAATATTCACGATTGGTCTCCCTCAATCGTGTTCAAACCATGGATCTCCCTTATTCGCGCTCGGACCCCTTAAACACAATGTTCTCAATTGGTCTACATCATTCAGGCTCATACAGTGTCAAAAATTAAAGACTTGTGATGGACTTACCTGTCCTTCAGACAACGGAAGTGTACGAGTTAGAAATAGGCCTTGAGAACGACCAGAGGGTCAAAACACGTGTTGCCTGTTTGACAAGAAATACAATTGGCTACTTAAGCCAAGAAGACAAAATTTGTGTTCTTTGGACAAAACATATACGTTTAACAAATGTGCTTTGTGTACATCGAACTTAAAGACATAGACCAGTTGTAACATTTGCATCGAGATCGCGAGCTGTTATCTCAAAACGCAATTCTTTGTGTTCTTTAGGAGTCAAACCCTAGTGTGTGGGTTTCTTGTTTTGGGATCCTCGCTGCCGGATCACAACTTCTAATATTTCTCATATTCCAGAACGGTCACTAGCGCACAGTAATTGTATCGAACCCACTAATTTTTAATCTCTTCTCCTCCTTTCTATCCGGCGGTTTTGGAATCTGACGCCTTCCACGTTTTTTCTCAGCTTCCCTCTCTCCCAATTATCTTGTGCATTCACTTGAATCTCTATGTACAAACTCTTGCTTCACTGATATCTCCTTCAATCGCTATGTTCAACCTCACGATTTCTGATCTTTCCCTCTAGCTTTTCCTATGATGCTGATACCCAGATTATCATCCACTCAGATGCAGAACTACAATCCACTGACTCCTAATTCCAGACCTGCATGCCCTTTATATCAAACTGGAGGAATACTAATTATCTCTGACTTAACTCTGGCAAGAGAGTATATCACAGTATTCGGTGGACAGCATCCCTCTCTGTGGCCTTACCTTCTGGCCTCCCTCATTTGGTGTCCATCCTGGACTCTACTGCAAAAAATCTTAATGTCAAAATGGATAATGCTCTATACTTTATCCCTCAAATTTCTCAAGCCTCCTCTTCCCATCATTTCTATTTGTCTTCTTCGATAAATCTTCCCTTTCATTACCAATTTTTGGCTGCTTCTACTCTTATACAATATCATATCGACTATACCGATCCTCTCTATATAGAGCTCCCTTCTTTCTATTTTAATAATCTCCAAGTGATACAGAACCATCGCTTTGCAACAAATGTTTTGACTCACACCTTTTCTGACCAAACTCCTCTACATATGTAAAGAGGAAATTTGTGGGTATGTGTGTGGGTGTGTGTCCAAAATGTTCAGCATACTCCCCAACATGCTACACACCTAAAATGTGGTATGTGGGTAGGTTCCATGGTGTAGACATTGTAATTACTGTGCGAAGCACGGATACAACTGCTAGCTCCCATATAAATAGAGCCTCATTTTCAAGGACTTTTTTTATTGTTTATCGGGGGCCACTCCAATCTTTGTTCCAGTTTTCTGCCATTTTGCCTTAAGCATTGCATTCCCTCCCACTCTCTTCCCTCTGGTGACCGTTCCTTGCTAACCATTCCAAAATTCCACCTAACCCATAAGGGTGGCAGGTTCTTCTCGGTCCTTGCCCTCGCTTCCTGGAGCTCTCTCCCACTTTCTCCTTCAGATGACTCCTACTCTTTCACCTTTTCATCGTAACATGAAGGTGTGTCTCTTTTCGTCTGCTTTCTTGGCTAGGGCCAACTAGCCACCTGAAAGACTACCACCAAGAAGCCACGTGTAATCATCAAAAATAGAAATAAAAGGGAGATTTTCTTGTACATTCTTACCACCACATCAATTAATCTGATTGAGCAGTGTGACTTGGTGTCCATTTTGTTTCCCGTTTACAGATGGTTGCAATAGTGTAGTGAAGGCAAGCTCTTCTGTTCAAATTAATGGCATGGGTAGCAGCCAATGATTATATTAAGGCCTGGGAATACACTGTTTTATGTTCATTTCCAGTCTCACATCCAGCCGCCGTTACGTGACAATATCGAACATAGAGGAATAAACCCTGACAGGCATGTGCTAATGGGGTATGTTACTGTGCAGAAATGCATTGGTCTCTTGGGGTACCAATACACACAAATAGGGGAAATCCCTTGAAATAAAATAAGCTGGAAAGGTATATGTTCACAACCCCCCTCACTTTTTACAGTGCCTGGGTTAGTCCAAATGAGAGGGTTCAGATGGTCACCAATAACCAGACATATGCAAGTTGAAAGCCAGCTTTAATTCCTACTGTCTTCAGCTCACATTAATACACTTTTTTTTATAATTGGTTTGGCTTAAATATTGACTATAAGAATGTCAGACATATTTTTAAGTTAGGATGCAGAGAAGATGCGTTCTGTGATCACAACCTTCTGACGGGAGCAACACTGCTAATCAATACCTGCACCCTCAATGATCTGAAACCTCTGTGTGGGGCTTCCAGATGGCACAGCAAGTCCCAAGAACTATCAATTGACAAGTATGTTGTTTATGCTCAAATGTATATAGAGGGATGCTGCCAAAACACAATTGTGATTATTCCTAATATTTTACAATGCAAAGTCATGATTCTATTAATGAAAATAGACTTTGTATTATGCATAACTGTTTTCTATTTATGTGAGCAGCAGCACGAAAAAAATTACCAGAACTACCACTCACAGCGTTCCCCCGCTCAGCGGTCTTAGTCTCTCTTCTATTGTCCTTGTCGAATGGTACGTCTCCTCCCCCTATATTTTCGTTCTGGTGTTTTCCCTTCACCCCATTATTGGCAGCGACCATTATCCCATCCGAGTCTGAACCCTTACAAATGCAATAATAAAAAAGCGGTATCTCAACATCCAGGAGGAATTATAAGACAGTCTGGGAACAACACCCTCAAAAGGATCTCTGGATTTTGGATCCATAGGGACTATAGAACCATGGTTGAGGCATGCACAATAGGCTACATTAAAAGGTATGGAAGAAAACCGAAGCATTAGACCAATCAGCTGATCTGAGAATGTCTTCAAATATGTCTCCAGACCATAAAACGTTAGAAGCAATAGCAATACTGAAAGAAAGTATTTATTCCAATATTTATAAAGCCCCGCACACTCAAAGGTTTCAGAGCGCTCAACACAAATCAACATGACCAACAAAGCAGAAACAAGCAGGAGATGAAAGGGCAGCTAATCTATACCTTTATTTAAAAAAGATACGTTTTCAGATCCTTTTTAAATCTTGCTGGACCGGAGCAGGTAGGCTATTACAATAATGTAACCTTGAATTGATTAAGGCAGTAGCCAGTGAGGCTCTGTTATCCAAGTTGAGATACGGACTGATCTGCTGGAATAGTCTGTTAATGTACATACAGGAGGAATGATGGGGTCAACATGTTTAGAAAATGTTAACTGGGAGTAAAAATAGACCCCACAGAGTTTTGATATGGAAAGCAACCTGGACAACACATCCAGCGATGACAAATTACTCATATCAGGGATGACATTTTTGAAGTCTTGATCCAGATATGACAATGAGGAGTTCGGTTTTGTCATTGTTAAGTGCTAACAAGTTACGAGTCATCCAAACCGGCACAGTAGTATATATCCTATTAATTGCTCTAGAATCATGGTCGTAATCACCTGTTAATTTGAGAAGGATTTGAGAATCATCAGCGTAATTGGCATATGTTATGCTTATGTTGTCTAATAAATCAAAAAGGGGCCTCTTGTAGATATTAACGTTGGAGAAAGACACTGAGCCTTGGGGGACACCACATTCCAGGATCGCCGGGCGAGCCTTCATATATAGTAACATAGGACCACGACTGAAAATACCTGGGGAGGCCAGGATATGCCGTATCTGTCAGGGGGCAGGAATATTGGAAACCTCTAGACATGTGTTAACCCTGTGCTCTAAATTGGGCCCTATATATATGAATGCATATGTTAAATGGGTCCATAATTATGAGGCAATTATGGAGGATGACTTTTGGTACATGTGTTGAAATACTGAATCTCTTAGTTTGCAGCTGTCTCTTTTTAGAGTATGGACACAAATCATGCCTTTACTATCACCAACACAGGAATAGCAGTAATATGGACATCAATAACAATAACAATAAATAATAATAATAATAACATCAGTAGAATTAGAACGCACTTCCTCCACTGTAATTATGATTATAAATGTGATTCTAATTGTATTGTAGTATACTGTTGTGATATTACGCTGTTATGTGCTTTTATATTTTATCTCTTTATACTTGATATATATTTGATACATTTTATATTGCATATATTTTATTTTATTTTACTTATTTCTTTATATTTCATGTATCAATGAATGTGTTTAAAATGTGTTGTGTAAAATCCATTTCTTGGATTATACCACAATAAAGTATTATATATATATATATATAGTAACTGCTAAACGTGCTTTAACAATAATATAATTAATCCATATTAGAATAACGGGGCAGGGCAACCATATCAAAGAGGCACCTAAATGAGATCAAGAGATCTCTGGATGAAATCGCAGATCAGCCACAACCAATTCATAGTGACATAGACCTCTAACACCACACATTTTACGAAATTCCCCAAAAGCCTGTAATTCAGTGCCTTTAGACCCAGTTGCAATGCAATTTGATACCTAAGAAGAAATCACATGTGGTGGAACCTGTCAGCTCCAAGGCCCGTACACGTAACATTCTACTGAATGCAATCTGACACATCTGCCACTGCAGCACAATGGTTGTTATGGGAATGAAGGAGGATAAGAAGACGCTAGCCTGTTCTATTACGTTCACCTTTAAAAAAGCAGCACAATGCTTGTTTATTTCAAAACGTCGGCCGTGCTTCCAGGTTCTATCCTATACTACGCTGTCTTCAGAGCTACACTTTGCATCACAGCCCTTGCTTCATCTCGCGTTCAAGTCTGACACTTGCCCTCCTGTATATTTTACTTGGTAACATTTCTCTGTTATTTCTTAGCTCCTTTTTTGATCCTTGCTGCATCCTTTCTCCCTCACCCCTTTCTGCCTTCCCCAGACTCATCTGCTTTTTCCCTCTGTCCCTGTGTGATCTGGTTCTGTTACCACTGAGTTACCTTCCTCCTGCTCCTCCTGCCTTGGAATTAATGAGGGTTTGTATATGCCTTTCTGCTTTTTCCTTGCCATTCCTCTGACAATCCTCGTGCAACCCCTCTGTCATGTCTGTAGTTATCAGGGCTGGCACAGTGGCAACCAGGATGAATCGCCATAACTTGTACCCACAATGACTGAACTCAAGAATACGAGAACATAAGCAGCCATGGCACACCTGTCCACAGGTGAGTCACCTTGTTGAAGCACTTGGCAGTGGGCATATCAGCATAACCAACGTAGCAGGGAAAGCTTGTAACCATAAAGACGCATTATCCAGCCAGTCCCAAAAAGTGGTAAATACTAGATTCACAATTCACAGATGAGACTATTTAGGTAGTGAGGGATTTATAAAGCAGACGCCCTTGAATAGTCAACACTCAAAGGTATGCTTGCGTATTGTAAGACTGTCCACTAACTAATGGTGGGTAGAAATGGATGACCGATATAGATTAAATCAAGAGAACTTGGATGATAAATCTGCCTGAACGTTAACAGTCAGAACTACGTCCGTATGAAAGGGATCCACATTTACTGATTACAACAGCAAACCCTGGACATCCAGGCAAAGCCAAGGACATGACTGTACTACGAGCCCATGGGCCTTAAAGAAAAGAAGACGCTGTCTGCAAAATCCCTCTGGGCAAAGAAAGACTCCCAATATTATACATATCATCAGATGTAGTTTGTTGGCCAGCACCAGAGGATGAGGTTCTACTTTAAGGTGCATCAACAGATCCCAGAACACTGGTAAAATAATTGATAATTCATGGACAGATCGAAAGTAATTAGGTATCTCAACCAGAATGGAGTGACCAGAGCTAGATTTCAAACAAATGTGTTCATCTATATCATGCAACGTGGTATCAATAGGAAGGGGAACAATACAGTATCATTACATCAGTCGTGAAATAAATGCATCCTTGGCCATAGCCTCTGAATCTAGACACCAACTGTGGGGTACCTTTAAGGCCCATGACAGAAATCCCCTTCACCTCAAAACTGCATTTCCACATTTCACCCAAAAATGGCTGAGCTTTCTTTCCCTGGCACATGGGTGGCAAGCTTTAAACATTCCACACAAAGAATGGCTGCATTGGCTTATGTCATCTGCATCCAAAAAGAAAATAACCTACATTCAAAATGGCTCTTCATTGGCTGTTTTGTCATTTGACTAAAGGCTGCACACAGCATTTCAGACGGCATTGCAATGTGTTCTTTTTCTTCATTTAAACACTGTAAAGTGTGCGCTCTATTTAAATACAGCCCTGCGTGTATTTTTGCCTTTCATCTGAAGTTTCACAAAGTTATGCACTGCTTTGAAAAATAGCCCTGCATGCTTCATTCCAGCTGAAATGCCAAAGAAAGTTAGACAATCCCTCCCAAAAACAGCTGTGGCTGACTGTTTATTCACTTAAGAAGCAAGAATCTCCCATTGTAACTGACACGGCTTGGTTTTCCTTTGAGGTGAATCACTGCACTCTGAAACTCGGAAAGAAAAGAATACGGCGTTCTATTTTCATTCCGTGTCAAAAGCAAAAGAAACTCTGTAGTTTCCCATCTGTGTTCATGCACCAATATTACCTGCAGGCCCGCTCAAAAAGGATCAATGGGAAGAGAATATTATTTGTAAAACCGCATTGGAAACAGGAAATGTAAAGCTTGCACACGTGTTAATTTGTTATTTTGTAAAACAAAGGAAAAATGAAATTCAAATGTCAAATGACAGCTGTTACTAGCAAATAAATGTTATTGTATATGTGGGTGGGGGCTTTCAAGCAATAGATACTGTGCTCTTCCCCCCCACAAGACTTCAATCAGCCTGGCAGAGGAAAACCAGTTTGGCAGGAGGTCTTGCCTCCCACTTTTGCATCCACAAGTGAACGAATTCTGCACGGACATGTGCTGGGGCTGAGGGTGTGATAATTACTGGTTATACTAGACTGGCCGGCAGGACTGCCAGACAATACAAAGGAAGTGACTGGGCCCTGTGTTGGACCCAGAGGTGCGATTGCCTTCAGCACCCATTCGGAGGAGGTCCTTTGTGCAAGCTGAGCCAAGAACAGACAATTTGGCTGTGTGGGTTTTGCAGCACTGCCCTCCCACGTGACCAACTTTCCCATTGACACTAAAAAACTGCTGCAGTTTAAGACATTTTTCTCAGCACTCTAAATGAATAAGAATTATTCTGTTATGCTAGTTTTCTATGGAAATGTTTGGTGAATAGAAAGAGACCATGTGCTTCTTTCAAGCCCATGGTGAACTGAGATGGCCCGGAAAAATGTGGTTCTGGCTGCTCTATTAATGGGATCAATATGAAACCTGGGGGAAATATGTGAAAATGTACTTATGAACATTTGTACTCATTGCCATAATTTAAATGTTATATATCTCATACAAAGGGCAAAAATGTGCCAAAAAGTGATGCTACCTCACACAGTCGGCGATCGGCTTGCCAAATCCCCTCTGGCCCGTTGAATCTGCATATCTACTTTTCATGACGGTAGCTAGTATAAATCTGATGTTTTGATCCATAACTCATTTTTGTCAAGAAATAGGCTTTGTGAGACAAAGGAAGTCATACATGCACAAACATAAATTATGTAATTTCCCCTGAACCAATCAGCCCAGGGAAAGGAGAGGACACTGGAAGACTGCCCTATCCCAGAAGAGGGGTAAGTCCAGGGTACTTCCCCCTCAGGTTGTAAACCAATGATGCCATTCTGGCTATTTAAAGGGGGAAGCAGGGAAACAGCTTCAAAACTCAAAAAGCAGATCCAGAGGCAGCTGATTCCATCCAAGCAGAACCACCCATCCAGATCCAGGCAGAACCACCAATCCAGATCCAGGCATACACAAGAATCCAGGGAGAAAGGAGGAAAGGCAGCTGATCCCATCTAGGAGAGCCCAGCTGTCCACAGTGACCAGACCTTGCTTAGCTGTCCCGCATCACATCCACGAGAGCCCAGCTGTCCCAGTGACCAGATCTCTTGGCTCGCTGTCCCAGTGACCAGATCCCTTGGCCTCCGCTGTCCAGAGACCTTGCTGGCTGTCCAGATTCCCAAACTCAAGCTTACATTTTAAGTATCACCTCACTCAGTCCCACAACTGCAGATCACCCTCTTTTAATTTTGCATCTTATAGAAAATCCTATTGAAAGTCCCATATTGCATACCCCTCTCTTTTGAATCCTGCATCCCTTACAAAATCCTATTGAAAATCCCAAATTGCCAGTATCTGTTCACCTTTTTCATAGACGAATCTGTGTTAGTCTATGTCCGTTAGCACATTCCTTTTCTATTTCTTTCAGTTATCTGTGTAAGTCCCTAGTAGCATTTGAAGTAAATCAATTCATTTCCCCATTGAAAATTCATGTTCGTTATTGTTGCCCTTCGAAAGTAACTATTTGTCGAGTATTTTTACTAATTATAACCATTAAAATATAATATAGTCTCAACAGAAATAGTCTAGTGCAACAAAAACCGAATTCCCATGTGCATTGTGCTTTTCTATAAATTCTGATTTGCATTTCCCATAGAAAACCACCCACTATCATCCCATAAAGAGTAATGAATCCCTTTCCATCAGAATCCTATCTGTTATGTGCCTGTGGTTCTTATCCTAGAAAACGATTTCTGATTGACAGTTCAGCCCTTCTCTGTGGCTGACTGTCAGCACCAGTTCTGTGTAGAAAAGAGTTGCATTCTGCCACGGGTGTTTATTTTGCATTGTTTTCTTTTCAAAATCGATTTTCTCACCTGTGTGCACATTGTTTTGGTGCCCTGCTCTGTAGTCTGTAAATGTCCTTATCTTCAAGTGCAGCCACACGAATTTCTGTCCTAGCTTTCCCAGTATGATTGTAAACTGATGTACAAATAATAAGTAAAATCCGAGTATGACATTTTGCTCTTAAATAAGTTTTTCAATTTCATTTTCGGCCTCCCATCTTGGGGTGGTGGGCTGGATTCACATTTCGATGTTTCCCTCTTCCTACTGACTCCTTGCCACTACTTTCCATCCACAAAGAATTTAGTAGCCGGTGTTTGGGGAAGTGTTGCAGGAGAGTGCATAACCTGTGTACTATCTGTTATTTTTAAGAAAAACGATTTTTGCTTCTGTTTTCTATTAAAGGTTTATGTAGATTATGTTAGGAGTTTGAAGTAACCGTATTGTGGGATTTTTGCATTTGTAATGCCACACGGTGGTGGCTGCTGTCCTATTTGATTTTTCAAAATCACGGGGTGTTAGTTAAGGTGTGTGTGAGACAGGTTAGACGTACATGAGCCATGGACCGAACGGAATCGCAGCTATATTTAGAGATGATGCTATGAAACGCAGCCATGATCATGGAGGTGGCGCGGGAAGAAATCTGACTGGTTGGCATGCACACTAGGCCCAAGAAGCAGTGTGTGTGTGTTACATCAGGCTCTGTCCAGGATGCAGGTAAACCCAGTTACCGGCTAAGCACCATCACTGTAGGTGGGCTTCAATGCCTGAGAACCAGAATAGTGAATCAGATGGGCTCTACGTGCTGAGTCAGGCCTGCTGGAAGCAGGGGGTCTGTATCACGTGGCTAAGCTACGCAGAATTATGCAGATTTCAAATGGTGCAGTAAAGCCTTGCGCTCCAAGGTCGCAGAATTTTCCATTAGGACATTCATTGTTAATGTACACAACTACATGTTTAAGGCTCATTTATAAAACTTGCTACAACAACCAGAGGTTTGTGTGCTCGGTGTCCACAATTTTGGAATGGAAATACTAGGCCAATGTCCGGACCCATTTCTTCACAGCTGTATGGAAATACATCTAGTCTCTTCCTTTGCTGTCTGGTTTCCTTTTTGGATTTGGTGAAAGGCTGGAGGATTCAACATTCGCACCAAAACAAAAAGAGAGATAGGACAGGGCCTGGCCACACATGAATGGTCCATGTATCTACTCTCTAGCTAATCAATCTCTCTGCTCCAACTTCTCACAAACCACTTCAGTGTCTCAGGGACTCACAATCCCATCACAGAATAAACCCTCAAAATACCAGCTCTATCGCTTTCTACGAGACAATTGGTTACCCTCAACGTTGCACCGGGCATTAAGTCCACTGCCATAGAAAATTTTACAGCAGTATATCCGAGAGGTCTACACACCACCTTCATTCCTCAGTGGCATTGGCATGGACTAGCAGCATGGTTCTCGCATATCGGCAGAGGGCCTTGCAAAGCTAATAGGTTGAGGATACCATATGTCAAGTGCGGCCTCAAATATCCCAATGATGGCCTCATATGCTTGGTGTGGGTATGAGAGGGTAAAGCATAACCCACATATGCAGCGGTTACCATCGTATGCCACGCGTAGCCTCATAAGCCCCAATAATTCACTATATAACACGTCCACATAAATAAATAACTACATGTGCGGTCATGCAGGAAATCCTCGACTATGTTGTGGGTCATGAGTGAACTCTTTTCTATGGAACAAGCTATAGTACCCCACTTCTAACATGCTTTTAGTAAATCAATATATTTTAGGCTAGAATGAAAGAGGGAGAAACGTACCTCCCTATTGCCCACCTTCCTTCCAGCTAAATTGCCTGTGTGTATTTTTTGTTCTTGCTACTATACTTTTAAATATCTGTATATTTGCAGTGTCGAAGAGCACTTCACAGCAGAGCCAAGATAGCATTGCTTGCCCAGAATACATAACGAGGAGGAAAGAGAAGAGGGAGCAATGAACAGGGAGGAAAAGAGTGATGCAGGCATGGCGTGGCCTTCAGATGCACGGGCTTGGAAATGCAGTGCACGGAGGAGGGTGGGGAATAACAAATGGAGCATCCTTTAAAGAAGCACAGGAGATGTATAAAAACCCATAGGTGAGTAACTTAATCCAGTAGAACCCATGTGGACTAGTCAAGTGAATGTACACCAGGCCATCCTGCCTTACCATAATTATTATCATTATAATTGTTCTTTTATAACGCTAAGTGCGGGATCGGGATTCGAACCTGTGTTGCCCCTGAGCTTTCTCCCCATACAACATCTTTCCTGGTATCTAAGTAAGCAACCTATACAACGAGCTTGCCACCTGACATTACCAGAAAAAAGGCAATATTTCTTGGCAAATAAACCAATTATGATTATTAATTGTGATCCTGCCTGTCTATTGCTCGTTCCACTCAAATGTCAGTGAATGAATAAGACCTTCTTAAGTGTGCACCAAACAAGATGCACTTCTATTAGTGATAGATTTAACATTTTATTGTTCTTTTCCCACCTACCACTACAGAAACTGATCAAAACCAGATAGTAACTTTGTTGGAAGAACTACTACATGCTCCATTGCTCAATTCTCACTTTGCATTGGGCCAAAAAGCGGTCTACCTGCATAAGCATGTTTTCTTTTCTCTAAACATCGACAGAACACGAGCCATACAGGCGGATTTAGCAGATCTCACCACTGTTACATCACCCATCAGCATGCTTCCGACACGTTTGCAACCTATGAGCAAGACTTATGAAGATCACGAGACACTCGGCTGGTTTAGACATGCAGACTTTCAGGAACAGAGCTCGCTTCAATACTCAAACTTTCTCAATTTCAATGGCAGCATCTAGGGACCGATGACATGTCCTGTTGTGATGTGCATCACCAATTGCCTGCATTCATTGGGTTTATGCAATCCCCCCACTTAATGCTCAGAATATCACTGTTGCCAACATTCTGGTCGCTGAAGTGACACATATGAGATAAAACCTAAAACTGCCCGTGGACCATGAGCAGGCAGGCATATGAGCCTCTTACCTGGAGAAAAAAAGGGCAGCAAGACTTCCATTCCAGTGACGGGCCACCAGGACTCCCATGCCTGCAGCGAGTCTCAGAGGCTCTTACAAGCACCATCATTTCCAGGAACCATCACAGCTGGTGCAGGCATCACAGATTCTCCTACCAGTATTCACACATTAAGAAGGCACGTGGGTCTCATGCAAGTAGTGAGCAACAGGGTCTCCAACACACAACTATAGTCCACACACTAGCAACAGGTGCCAATAGACTTTAATGTCAACAACAGATCTTCAGATCGAGTAACAGTAGGCCTTGGTTTCTACCAGCAGCTGTAGGCCTCTGTGTCTCTTTAAGGAAATGTGACAAGCTGTATTGTTAGCTATATTCTAGTACAACTACAGAATGTTCGTGGTGTGCTGGCGCAATATGAAAAACCTATAGATGGATAGATAGCTTTGGTTGGACAGTCGGCATGCTATAAGAGCCAGTATAGCACGTAGGTTGACCAATGCCCCATTTTCCCTGTGCCACAATAGTACTTTCTGTTTTCCCTGCTCGGGGATCACATCTGTATAAAGATTGTCCCTTAATAAAACATTAATTCGACCCCATTGGCAGAAATGTATATTTTAAAAAACTCCTTTCACAATGTTGGATCTGATTTAAGGGTGCTCAATAATTGCTTTATAGACCCAGACCTTTGGCTAAAATGGACTAACACTCAGAGTCCCATAATGGGCAAGTTATTTTCTTTTTACTTTAAAAAATATATTTCAATTTACCTTATCCTCCTTTGCACTCTATTTCCCTTTTCACATTGAAAACTATTTTTCTGCCATTTGAACGAGAGGATACAATTGTAGCTTTCTAGCCCCAGACGTCAGGCCATACATTCTGGTATGAGCCCAGAAAACTTGTCACATGTCCTTGGGACTTTAAATCAATCTGCAGGGCCCATAATGGTCAGTGCAGCTCTCGGTCTGGGTCTATAAGGAGTAATTAGAACCCTCGGAATGTCCACTGCGCTGTCTCATTGGACAATCTGCAGGCTAATCGAACAGATGAACAGATACAGTCCACCGATCGTATAAAGTGTCCTCTTTTCCTGTTCTGGGGACATAGTCTTGATATGTTGCCTAATGGCAGACATTCACATAAAAACTAAAACACATTGGGCCTCATTACGAGGTCCCTGGTCTGGTAAAAAGGCCAGAAAAATTGCTGGTAATACCGGCACCAGCATTTTATCTGACCGGGGGAAAGTTTCGTTTATTTGTAGAGAGTGCCAAGCCCGTAGGCATATGGGCGCTATGTTTACAGGTTACAATCAAGTACACAACATGGAATACATCAAAATGATACATAAGAATTACATATATACATCATATATAGGAAGTTACATACAAATATACATGGCAGGTCGTGGTTATGCGACCTAAATGAGGTCTTGCTCATGGAGCCATACCTTGACCTTTTTACGGAATAACTGGTAGGAGGGTTCCACTCTTAGAGAGATCGGGAGGGTGTTCCATTTCTTTGCAGGGAGGACTCGGAAGTTGACCCTTCCTGCTCTTTGTTGCTTGAAGCATGGGATACAGACGCAGTGAGTCTGGACTGTTCTGGTAGGAACTGTTGTAGTGTGGTAGGTGATACTATTAGACAGGTAGGTGGGCGCCTGGTTGGACAAACAATTATGGGTGAGGGACAGTGTTTTAAGTGCAATTCTTTGCTTGATGTTAAGCCAGTTTAGTGTGTGTCTAGTTTCCGAAATGTGTTGTTTCCTAGGGAAATTCAAGGCTGCTCTGATGGCATTGTTTTGCATAACTTACATTTTGTTAAGGTTCTGTTGTGAGGTACCTAGATAGAGAGCATTGCAATAGTCAAGCTTGGAAAGGACAAGGGCTTTTGCTATTGTGATGCAGTTAAGCGTTGTCAAGAAGGGTCGGCAAGCTGTTATGAGTTTACAAGTGTATCCAGTGGATGAAGCCAAGGCGTTAGTTTGTCTAGTTGATTAATGCGGAATCTATGTAGATTCCTAAAGTTTTCACAACATTGGAGACTTTAATTATATTCCAGTCAATGTTAAAGGAGGTGAATAACACATCCAGTTTGTTCAGGTTAGCAGGTGATCCTAGGAGGAGCAGCTCTGTCTTATTGTCGTTAAGACAGAGCCCATGCTTCGCCATCCAGGCTTGTATAATGAGATAAATTTCATTGAGGGTTTTACTGTCTATAGTGTAGTCACCAGTGATGAGGATGAGTATCTGGGTGTCATCCGCATAATTAGTGTAGGTGACACCCAGATAGTCAAGAGCATCAAAAAGTGGTTTGGTGAACACATTATAGAGAGTAGGAGAACCACAAGACCCCTCAGGGACCCCACAAGTGACTGAGTAGGTACCGCAGAGGCTGATGGTACAAAGACCCCCCATGGATCCATTGCTGAGGAAAGGCTGGATCCAGGTGTTCGCTTGGTCCGAGAAGTGTGCAGCAGATGTAAGGTGTTTACATAGAATTTTATGGTTCACCAGGTCAAATGCTGCTGATAAATCGAGTAGAAGAAGCAGGGCCATTTCACCTTTGTCTTTCAAAATCTGGATTTGGGTCTTGAGGTCGATCAACGCGGTTTCAGTCCTGTGTCTAGGTCTGAATCCTGATTATCTAAAGCCTAGCAAGTTATTAGATTCATGATATTGCTGGATCTGCAGATAGGCCGCTCGGTCCAATATTTCCAACAGAAAAGGTACGGTCGTAATGGGTCTATAGTTTGATGGATTGTTAGGGTCTAAGGATGTTTTTTTTTTTTTTAAGGTGGAGTACCCAAGCGTCTTTCAAATTATTATGTACTGTGCTGGATTTGAATGATGCATTGATGAAGGAGGTGATAAAAGGGGTCAGTTCCTTCACGGCCTCCTTAATAAGAGGAGCAGGACACGTGTCTCCCTGACAGTTTGAAGGTTTGAGTCTCATGATGATGGTCTCAACCTCTTTGATAGAGAGGGGTGTGACGTTAAATTGAGGCTGTAGGTTCTTGGTGAGAGTAGGTGTGTTCAGAGTGTGGGCGACATTGGTAATAGAGTTTTTTTTGTTTCTATTTTGTTTTGGAGCAGGGTGATTTTGTCTTGGAGTGCGTTCTGGGTGTTCGTGCACCACAGGATATCTTTGGTGCAGGTATCGGGAGGTGAGGCAGGTGATTCTAACTCTTTTAAGATGTTAAAGAGTTCCTTGGTACTGGACTTGGCTTTGGTTATGTGTTCATTATAGTTATCTTTTTTTGCTTGGACAATGCTTCCTTATAGTTGAGGGAAGCTGTAGTGAAGTTGGCCTTATTGGCTAAAGATGGGGTGTTTTTCCACAGTGCCTCAGAAATTCTTTTCAGTTTCCTGAGAGACTTGAGGTGTGGGGTGTACCAAGTGTTGATGTGAGCACGTGGTCTAGAATTGCGTATTTTAAGTGGGGCTATTGTGTTGATGGCCTTCAGGATAGTATGATTGTATAAGTCAACTAGGGCCGTGTGATCTGAAAGATTTGTGGTAGGGTTGATGATAGGTTAAAGTAGTGGTATTATTTTCTCAATGGTTAAATTGCATTTATTTCTGGTCATCATGGCTGGTGCTTGATTTTGTGGGTTGGATGATGAAGATTCTTTTATAGTGAACAAGATTAGATTGTGGTCAGTTCAGGCACACGGAGTGTTGTTACAGTTTAAATCAGCTAACCAATCTAGGGTTCTGCCTTTATTAGGACTAGGTTCGGTTATGCAGTGTGGAAATCCTAGTTGCATAATTGTGTCTTTCAGGGACAGGCTTTGAGGTCGTTAGTATCTTGGAAACCTAAGTTGAAGACTCCCAAGATCATAACTTGTGATTTAGTTTTGGTGTTTGTTAATAATAAATGTGAAATATCGTTCGAAGGTGGTAGTCAGTCCTGGTGGTCGTTAGATTAGGTGGATAGTAATGGTGGATGTAGGTGTGATGAGTAGTTTGATAGATAATAGTTCTGCTGATGGCATGGTTTGATTGTTGACATTTCTTAAGCCTAATGAGGTTTTATAAATGAATGCAATACCTCCTCCTTTACAGAGGTTGGTATCTCTGTCAGATCGGATGATGGAGCAGTTGTCCGGGACTGCAAGGGCCAGAGCTGGTCCTGAAGCTGCATGTAGCCAGGTCTCTGTGATAGCAATAAAGTTGAGGTCATGTAATGTTATAAGGTTGGCGATATCTGAGGCATGGGCAGGTAGTGATCTAGCATTAATGAGGCCAGCTTTAAATTGTGGAGAAGTGTTATCCTGTTTACCCTTAGGTAGCATCGAGCTGTGCTCCGATAGAGGGGATGTGGTGACTGGATTGGCTAGGGTGTTGTCTGCTGTAGTAATGTCTTTGGTAATGAAGGCGTTGTGCTGCCGTGGGAATCTAGAGCTTAGTCTATGATTTCTATAGTGCATGCAGCATGGTGAGGTGGATGATGGTATTAGTGTAGTTAATTGAGGTAGCTGTGCGTTAGCATTGCAAAGAAGATTACTTGCGTGTGGTGATACAATGATATCGTGGGGAGATGCCGTAGTCATGACTGGGATTTCGGATCAATACGTATACAGAGAGATAGTGTCCTCTGTGTCATGAGCTTTTGTGAGGGGCTAGGTCCAAAATGTAGGCAGGGTGGAAGGAATCTAAATGGCGGAATAAGGGCCGATGATGGGAGGCTAGATGCCATAGACAATTGAATGTGGGACAATCAAGGATTGGTGTGGTCCACCATGGATGGCAGATGAGGACTAACTATTTTGAGTGCTAATATGGACAAGTTCAAGCAGACAAGAGTGATGAATGCAATGGTTTGGTGGACTAGATGCATGGCGGAATTCTGTCTACTTTGAACAGTAACTAGATATGTGCAATCAGAAGTGCAATGTGCAACTGGACTGTGGGTGGTAGGCATTTAGTATAGGCAGTAGATGAGGATACAAATTCAGCACAGACGGGCATATATATGATCTATAGATGTGTGATACAGTTTGAAGTAGAACAGTATGGTGATTAACACTAGGGAATTGCAGTACAGTAGCCCTACTGAATAACATAACTGGATCACACTGACAAGTATCCAGGATTAACAGATAGAAAGTAGCAGTTGGTTGTCATCCTTAACTAACATTGCTAAACATGGGGTTACACACGTAAGTGACGGAATTAGGTATCGCTGTTGGATAGCAAGTACAGTAGGATAACACAGCTAGCTAAAAAAACTGTGTCCTAGTGGTGTAAATAGCACAATAGATTATTTACTATGCAAGTTAAGGCGAGCACATGGAGGCAATAGGACACTGTAGGTTGCGCAAATATAGTGATGGCATAGCACAGAGAGTATGGGTGAAACCGTGAGAGGATAGGCGTGACTCAGGGATATACTGTAATATTGGATCGTGCTGATCTCTACCGTGGGAAAGTGTCACAATGAGATAGGTATCCTGGATAGATCGGAAGCTGGAACATGGTAAGTTGGAGAGTAGGATGGATAGGTAACATAGGGGCTAATTAGCATAATGGCACAGTGTTAAGGACTGCAATACAGTTAGTTCAGTAACAATGTGAATTGAATAACAAGGTAAGCCACGTTGCTAGTTGGCTCGAACATACAATTGCACATTAGGCAATGCCGTACAGTGTAGTATAGAAACACTCAGGAAACACATTGGGCAACAGCCACAGCCTCACTCAAGAACACATTAAGCAATGTTGTGTAACAAGGAGCCGTGCCGGATTGGATGATGTAGGGCTCAGTTGCTAAGCGACCAAGCAACAGCCTCGTTGTGGGACCGCGTTGCGCCGGCCATCTTTGAATCAGGTGCCAGCCTCATACGAAACACGTTGTGGTTAAAAAATGAATGGGCAATAGTCAGCTGTGCTTGTAGCCGGGGCTTACCAAGGAGTATTCTGCATCAGTGGCTGAGATCAGAATAGGAGATCAGGGCTGCAGGCAGGATCATCAGCATGGATATTTCGGTGCTGCATTCGCACGATGAACGGGGGGCCGTGTGTGCAGGGGGCAGCTGGTGCGGGGTTGATGTAGACGGAGAAGGGCTCCTGCCCTCTCCACTTCGAGAGAATACTGCTTCTGTATTCGGGGACACGGATCTACCGGCAGGCCTGACCACCTGCTGGTAGTTCCGGCCACTACCACCAAAAAAATGGCGGAATCACCAGCACCAGTAATAGCGGTGTCAGTAATTCCAGCAATCCCACCATGACAGATAGCTTACTTTCAAAACATGCAAATTAGTAACAGGATCAGTGGTGCATGGGAGGATATATAATATGGGTTACAGCAGCATAGTAACATGGGAAAGCACAGCTTCTATGTTGGTGTTGCCTAACACACCCTCAAACACACATAAATCATTTGTTGACTTCCTCAAGGCACCAAAACTGGAGAGATGGTCTGCGCCTTTATGAAGGCACGCAACTGCAGACATTTCAGTGCGAGTTGGACTCAAAAGGTTGCATGAAAGGTGTTTACCTATTTTATGGCTATGGAAACAGATTAAATGATCACTGGCGCTAGCTGTCTGCCCTAGAGAACTTGCTGGAAGTCTCTGGTACCTGCACAGGTGAGAGCGCTCATCACAGTGCAAAGCATATTCTCAGGAAGCTCATTTTATCCAGGGAGCCCAAGAGTCTAGGGAAAGCTGTTTATTTTTAAAGGGAGCATGTGGTTATATATTATTGGGCCTCATTACGACCCAGACGGGGGACCATGGGGCTATTAGCACCATGGTCCATGCCGGTGTCCGCCATGGCGGAATGGGTAATTACCACCCCATTCCGAGGTTGGTGTGGCGGCAATTCCCCATGGCGCCATGGCCCTTCCCCCATTCCCATTTTTGCCCCATAGGGCTCAATGGGAATGGGGAAGGCGCTAATAACGGTACTGCAAATTGCGGTACCGTTACTAGCACCAAAGTCCCTTTGCGGGTCCCTACTTTAACGGCTGGAAAAACCAGCCGTTAAGGTTGGGTCCCGCAAAGGGACCTCGTAATCAGGCGTTAAGGGTTTAACAGCACCGACACCTTTTACAGCGCCGTTAAACCCTTAACGCCAGGGTCGTAATGAGGCCCATTGTCTATGTTTATAATGGCACCTCGTCGTACGGAACTACAGAACTACCTGCACCATTTTCAACAAGATATAGGTCAGCCACACAATGGAAATGCGGCGGCACCACAGCCTGCTTTGCTCTTTTCCATTCCCAATCATATATATATATATATATATATATATATATATATATATATAAAATCTGCCCTAGCATGTACGTGGGTTGGAAAATGAGAATGAGCACAGACATCCTTACCCTGAGACCAGGCTACAGTTCTGTACAGGTAATAGAAACATCACCTTTAGATAGCCCTTGGACCCCAGGGGATTAAGCAATGTCACAGCCATTTTACCCTAAGATCCAAATCCTGAGGCTGTCCAAATCAGTATATATGATCATTTTCAATGGTAGGGTGTTGTGAAAAACAAAATGAACTCAAAGCCCACTGTGAATTATGTACTTAGTAACTCAAGCAAACAGCACTTTTATTGCAGAGATATTTGTAAAATATTAAGATCTGGTCATTCTTATGTTTCCAAATTGCTCTTTAATTTTATGTGAAGCGGGCTGGAATCCTCAATGGTGCCATTTGCCCTTTTCCCTTTTCTCATAGAGGGGATTTTTAAAAGGCGCAATAGAAGTATATCAGACTGTCCATCTGGTAATATCAGTAAGGCAAGTGTAACATTTGTATTATGACTAAATATATACCGGAAGATATAATTAGAAATAAAAAGTGTAACATTTATAAAAGAGTCTGTTTACAATGTTAGTACAATAATTATTATCTTATCTTTTTTATAGTAACTGAGAGACTAAACGCCTCACCCCCAATATATCGAATTGTTTCACTGGTCATGCAGCTGTCAAAAACAGCTGGCGGGTGTCTAGCAAACACATCTAACAAAACAATGGTACCCCACATAGAAAGAGACAGACAGTGAGACAGAGAGAAAGAGAGTGGGTGGACCAATCAGGTTGAAGGTACAGTCCAATTATTCTGCAGTAACTAAATCACCATTAGCACCCCAGGTCAGTGGAGCAGCCAATCAAGTTGCTCCAAACGCAAGCTGAATCTCATGACCCCACTAAACGCGCCTCTAACAACAGGATTGGACAAGGGTGATAGTCTCCGCCTCGCTCTCAGCTGGTTGGATTTCAGGAAAATGATGACAGATTTATGATGTGAGTTTTGCAATGTCCAAAAACCTCCCACAGTAACTTTAACTAAACTCCGATTTTGCCATAAACACACATTTATACAATTGCAATCTCTTAGCAAATTATATACACAGGTTTCATATTTTGTGCAGCACATAGCAGTCCAATCCTTCCGTTTGTGTGACCTTGTTTCACCCTTCTAGCAGTTTTTCGTGCTTTTCAATGGGATTTATTACTCAAAATTCTATAACTTTATACATGGGAGTGGATTATCATAAGGGATGTATGTACACAAATGTGCACTTGCAACATGGTTGCTTTTCTTGTAATCCGCCACACTTTGCCATTGCTGTCCCCAAGGTGTCAGTGAATTCTACCATGTCTTAAAAGAAAGCCCAAAAACTCACTTTTACACTGAAAATTCTACATTTTTACAGAGTCTTGCTGCAGAGATAAAAGTCTTTAAAGTTTATTTATGAAATAGTCTTTGGAAACAAATGCAGTCCTTTGTCACTGGATCATTTTTTTCTTCCTTCAACTGCTACCAACTGTCATTTCCTTCAAAGCAAGGTGGGGGTTTCTCAGCTTGATTGAAGGTTGTATTGCCCCTTCACACTTCAAACGTCCTTGCCCTGGGAGTTCCAATGTCAGTGAGTTTGCCTAGACTAGATTATTTTCAACCTAGTAATTAACATTTAGGTATTAGTATCTGCTGAGAGTTTATGGTGTGGCTCCCTTCCTTAGGGGGAAGTTTCAGGGCTGTCAACTGGAATAACTTGTTTTTAATGGAGCTTGCAAATTCGGCCCATGTGTTTTTAAAATCTTTTTCTTCTTATTTTGGGTCCTGAATTAAAACAAACCTGTGGAATAAATTAGCCCCTCTGTGTATTATCACCAACACCACAACACCTTCACATTGCTAGGTAATGCAAGCTTTCATTCAACTATTTACTTTTAAACTGCCCATTTGTTTCCTTTAGTTTGCAAAGGCCCATTTTTACATGTGTGGTGAAAAGCTAGAATTTCTTTCTTTAAATTCGGTTTGGCAGCTCCATCAGATTCCCACACTGTCTTTGCAGCCATAGTCATTTTCTTGAAAGCAGGATGTTTTGTCTGAAGCACAGATATATTGAAACTGACCTGGCTCAGAGAGTTAGAGTCTCTTTGAACTGCTGAGCTTTGGATCCATTTGGAAAGAAACAAACGCATGTTCACATGCGTGTAAAATTGCACTTCCTTGTTGATTTCTCTCAGTGTTGGTTTGACAAGGCCTGTCATTCAGGAATAATGCCTGGTTTTGCTGAGGCACAATGAAATATATTTGGCATGGCAGGGCCTTTTTAATCACAGTAGTTTAAGAAAGAACAAATGGAATTAGCGTCAAAGCAGCATTTTTAAAGGGTGAAAAAGTTTAATTTTGAAGGGGAATTTTGGGTTTTCAGTAAAGCAGTGCTGCCTTTTCACTTTATTCCATTTATATATTTCAGAACACATTGGCACGCTCCTTCAGTGTGTCCCATTGTTCCATCCTGCCTGATGTGTGCTTGGCAGGACGATGCAGCCCTTTTTTTTTTTGTTTGTTGCAAAACTCAGTTTTGAGGTCCTGGTGCGCACAGGAGCCTGAGCAGCCATTTGCTGTTTTCTGCAGACAGGCATCTTGGTGATGTGCAAGGCATAAAATAAGCGGTATCGCATCGCAATTGATGTTTTGCTGTTTACTTTAACAATCATGTCGCACCAACTGCGATATGAATGTCCACAGCAAAAAATTAAAAAAAATAAATAAAGATTGTTCCTTTTAAAGTTCTGCCTGCTGTGCACAACGTGCACTGCAGGCGAGGCAGAAGCACCCGGGTTGGGCTGAAAACATTGTATCAATGTTATGTCAGCCCAGCCCGGATGCGGCGTAATCACGTGGTGAGAGGAGGATCTCAGCCCCCCCTCTCACTCTGGCTTGACTTTCTTGAGGTAAGGAGGCCTGGCTGAGGGAGTCAGTAGGGGAGGTTTGGGTGGGGGAGCCGGGCCCTTTAGATTTGAAAGGTGGGTGCTGGGTGTAAGTGTCTGATGATAATATTTCTCGCGCCCGTTCGGGCAGGAGAAATATTATTTTCAGCCACTTGTTCACACCAAGCACCCGCTGTAATAACGCCGCCTGCTGATCGCAGAGGCCTTCTGCGATCAGCAGGCTGTGTTATTACGGCAGGTGCTGGGTGTTGGAGAGCACCCGCTGTGATGTAATTGTTAATACTTTGTATAACAATTACTTCACGGGAAAATACAAAACATGCATTGTTGGCCCCACTGGAGCATTCTAAAATGCACAACCCATCAAACAGCACAACATGGAAAGATGTTCAAATGTTTAAAATGTATACTTTTGAATGTTAAGTTGAATTCACTACCCAACTTCACAAAAGGTAATGACACAGTAGGCAAAGTTTGCCAATGCTCTGTAGCACTTGCCCGGGCAATACACATTTATTCCTGCAGTGCAAGATGAATAACTGAACAACATGGAGACTGATACCCTCCTCAGTCTGATAGGCAGATGCTGTGTGATGGGTGGTAGGCTCTGCCACTTGCCTTCAATGGTGGTTCACCTAAGGCCTGTCCCGGCCAAAGTCAGGTCACTGGATTGGTCTGAGCCCATCACTCAAAGTAATCAACCGCCTACCGCACAGACAGACTAACTAATGTGATTCATGCTTTGTCCTGGGCCGGTCTCAAGCCCCCTGCCTTACAGTCACATACCAGCCCCTGTAAAAAGCAGTAGGATTTATCACCCAAATCTGTAGGTGGTAGCCTAGGACTGCTTAAAAAGCAGTAGCCTACTGCCTAAATCAGTAGGGTTGGCAAGCATGAATAACGCAGCCTGCTGCTCGTAGAAGGCCTCTTCTACGAGCAGCAGGCTGCATTATTACGGCAGGTGCTGGGTGTTAGAGCTTGTGTGTTCTCGAGCCCGCCCCCCCCCCAAGAGTGAGTGTGCATTGTTGTGGGTAGGTAATCAGTTGCTTTCTGCCTATTTTGTAGGAATTGGTCTGCAGTGTAGAGGAAGATTAGGCAGAGAGGACCTTCCCACTGTGACTTAGCAATGGGCCTTAAGAGGTAAGCAAAGCCTAGCCCAACCTTTTATTCTAAAACTATCTTTTTAATGTAATTCAAAGGCCTTCTGCAAGCAGGATGTGTTATTGGTGCAGGTGGCCGCGCTGGGAATTAATTTTCTCCTGCCCGTTTGGGTGGGAGAAATATCAATACCAGCCATTTGCCTGCGCTCAGCCCCGCACTAAAAGCGCTGCCGGTGCTGGCAAAAAGCCTTCTTTCAATCACAATTTGAATATTAGAATGCTTTCTGAGCAGACTGTGTTAAAATTGCAGGGCTGTGGGCAAAATATTCGTCCCAGAGCCCTTTGCTAGCACGCAGCTCTGCACTGATAAAGCCTGCAGAAGGCTAATCATTTGTTCTTTCCTGTCAGCAGCAATTAAGACTTGCAATAATAGATTTGTGATCAGACTGAGTGAAACTGGCAACCCTCTATGGCACCTAATATCCCCAGCTTGTGAAGCTCATAAATATCTTGAGGGTTTTCCCTGTGTCCAATGCAGTTGTATAACGCTGCTTTTCCTGCATGAACAAAGTTAAAACTGACTGGAGGGCATCCTTATCAAAAGAGACTGTTGAAACACTCATTTGTGACGGATTCCAAGATGGCATGCCGGGGTGAGCAGTCGTGTTTAAGTCGCTCTCTGCCCGGGCCGCCGAACAATTAGCACAACACGGCAGCGGTATCGACCAGAGCAGCCGGAACGCCCCCCCCACAGCCTAAGGGCCCCCCCAGTGAGAAGGTTACATCTCCGGGTCCGCCCGTCGCGAGGGACCGAGGGGCCGCCAGAGGAAGCTGAAACAAGTGAAAGGCACAGAGGAGTCAGGCGGCCCCCCCTCCCCCTCCGGGTCAGAGAACGGGAATTCTTGTGGCGGAAGCACGGGTGGTGGGGGCGCCTCGCCTCCCCTAAAAGCAGCAACCAGTTCAGCGCCTGCCAGAGGAAGCGACCGCAAGGAGAACCCAAACCAACAGCGGGGGGCCAGCCCGCCAACAGTACCCGCACTCACCAGCGTCTTAGGGGTGAGGGGCGCTCACGGCGAGACGGAGGCTCGGACAGCAGCATCAGGGAGGAACTGCTCCGCCGGCAACACAACGAAACAACAACGGAGGAGGGGCCAGCCGAGAGTGAAGGCCGGTGCTGGAAACGGAGACTGCGGAAAGGTGAGGGGAGAGACGCGCACACCCCGAGAGGGCCCGCCGGCACACTTCCGCGCAGTCCTCCAGAGGAAGGCATCCCTGGGGGGGGAAACGCCTGCCACAAGGGACCCCAGAGAGAAGGCCCCACTAGGAAGGGAGGCAGGAAGACATCACCCCGGAAAACACAGAGGTGGGGTGAGACCCCCCCACACTCCCACACGAGTGGCCATAAGTAGCAGGGGCATGGAGAAAGGGCCCCCGTACCAAGGGGACGCATAGAAGAACAATAAGAAGACAATAGGAGATAAGGAGACTACACCCCCCTCCCCACCAATATACCTCAGCAGGAGACCGCCTTCACCACCAATCCACTAACTTAAAGCAGCATATAATTACGGGGGACTCCTGCAACAATGCAAAAGCGTGTTCAGAGGAACCCTGGAACAGCCGAAAGGGAGAATAGGAGGCGCACCTTCACGGGGAAGCAATCCAAGCTAAAGTGGGAAAGGAAGTCTCGGCTCAGGCTGATAAAATCAAGCCTATAGGGGCACGTGAAGATAGGAACATATGAGCCCAGATCCACCCTAGGACAGGATCCCACCTGCAACACAAGAAAACAAAGCAGTGGAATAACAACCCGACAACGCCCAGACCACAGGATACCATTATAGAGCTCAAGGACACGCCAAGACAGATTCTATAACATGTCAAGAGCCAAGGGAAATGGCAACGCTACATTACAGACCCCTCAGACCACAAAACAAAACTCAAATATCTTACAAATGCGGTCGATCGTTAAATTTTCTCAATCAAGACGAAGGACCATGACAACTCCCAAGGTCAGGAGGACACCCCTGTACACCACAAACAGCCACCCTCGAGAGAGGACATGCAAACATGGTTTCAGGACCTGCAAGAAAAATTAATGTCAACGGTGCAGGAAACACTCATTTGTATTAAGAAGCAGGGCCCTACTTCTGCAGGGTTCAAATCCAAAAAGGCTGTAGATTTATTTTTTAGCATGAAACCAAGACGTCCTGGTGTTGCCGATGATGACTTAAGGCCTACCTCTCCCAAAAAGAACAGATCATGCAAACCAAGCGTGTCTCAAGACACAGATTCTTAGTCCTACACACAGGGACGTCATTTAGGGGTCGCCAGAGGTCGCAACTGCGACCTCTGTCTCCCTTGCAACCGGTAGAAGAAAAAAAATATATATTTTTTTTTTAATGCAAGCTCATGGGCTGTGACCTGCACCATGTGGCTCTTTAGCTTTGGAGTGGCTGGCTTTCTGGTTAAAGCCCCTTAAAAAAAAGAAGAAAAGGAGTGACACAAGTCTAACACTTTCAGCACTGACCCTAAATAAGAAAGATTAGGAATACCAAATAATGTGTCTTTCTGGAATTCTATACAATAATTGATAGACTCATTAAAGGTTTATTTCAGGCACACTTCAGGGGGCGAGTCACTGATTTAGTCTATTCTTAAACGCCTCAACTCAGCCTTTCATCCTTCTGAGGTCGATACATGAGTACCAACACAGGTTGGGTGATATTGGGTGTATATTTTTTCTATATAAATGCGCTTAAGCGCAAGTGCGATATAACAACACATCATTATCATTTGGTCATGGTGCTTGCATTCACAGTAATTTGGTAATATCGGCCTATACACACTGATCTTAACGATACACATGGCGATCCATTCTTGTATGAAATGTACATCACATTATAGTGATATCGTAACCATATTTTTTGTAGTGTACAATGTTATGCGATAGCACTTCCTGTTTTGTCAACGGGTGAAATGTCGCGTTCCATCGCATCCCGCGATATCACTTCGGGGTGGGATCAAATGACATCAATTCCTGTGTTGTAACCAGGGGTCAAGGGCTGTGTGATGTCACTTCCGCTACCCCTGGCATTTTGGTGAAATGACATCCCTGCCTACACATTAATTTTAAAATGTTTTTCCCAATTTTAAACCAAGTAAAGTTGCTTGTGACCGTTTATGCCAAACACTTTGTAACTTGATATAATGAAATAAAAATTGCACATGCACACACTATTGAGTCTTTAATTGATGTCTTGTTAACAATATGAAGGATGCATTACTGTGCTGCAACACTGACTGCATGACTCAGCCACACATCCTTGAACTGAAAAATGTTTTTAGAGCTTTGTTTGGCCATTCATGCAGCGAACCTTTACATTTTACAGACATTGCACTGATGTTATACTTCAGAGGTACATAGAAATAATTTCTGCATTCTCGCTAATTCTATATCTTGGGGTACAATTAATTCTGGTGGCATTTAATATTAGTACAAAATTGCTTATCAAATTAGCTCATTTGCTAATCAAAAAAATTTTCATTAGCAAAATCTGCTAATCAAATTTTGAAAACTAATTTATGCCTTGGATGTGGTGAAATACTGTTGAGTGGGTCAATATATCCCACAGGAGGCAGTGATACCCTGGATTTATCCCTGGTCATCCACAGGGTAGCTGTCGACGGGATAGCCGTTGACGGGGTCGACGATAGCGCTGCCGACAGGCATGTGCCACCCACAGGCGTCGACGGGGCAACTGTTGACGGGGGCCTGGTGGACTAAGTCGTGGTGAAAGGTATCATCGATGGGGGCCTCTGCTTGTGCTGCACCGCCGCCAATGAAATCGTGGATGTAGACGAGGACCTTGACGTGGCCTCCTTACAGGAATGCTTTTTTGGTTTATCCTACGATGAAGGGCCATGTTTTGAAGGTCTCACAGACGATACACCACCCACCGGCAAGGTTACCATGGAGGGGCATGGTGACAGAGAGTGTGTGCCCCGAACTAGGACCCGCATCCGCAGTTTCTTCATTCGGCTCTGCAGCATGATGCTTGGCCTTATGGACACCCTGCAGGGATACATCCTCAGCCGATCTTGACCTCTTACCCGAGGGAGAGTGCTCCACAGGTCAACTGGATCTGGGATCTGCCTAAGCATTCCCAGATGCCACGCCAGGGTCCCGGTCTTCCTTCAGTCACGCCACCAACTGGCAGTAACGGTCTCCCTTAGTTTTCGCTGGGAAACTTCAGCAGATGTTGCATCTGTCTTCCTCATGGTCGCGATGCAGACAATAGAGGCACCTCGTGTACCTGTCCTCCACACAGATTTTCCTCAAACCACACCAGGAGCAGAGCCTGAAGAGGCTGACCTTGCCTTCCTCTGACATGGTGAGGCACAAAGTAGGCCTCAATAGCTCTCCAAATACTTGACACGAAGATCTGACGGTGTAGTTGTCTATCTTCACCAGCGACAGTTCGGCGCTACCGGCAATGACTACGAGTCAGCTGATGAGATTTATGCCAGAAATAGGATTTGAGCAACAATTTTGAAAAATAGTTCAAAGAGTAGCACATAAGTACTCCCTGCACCGAAACTTGCGGTAAAAGACTGAAGATATGGCCGCCGGGGGCGGGACCCAGGAAGACAGCTGTCATTGGATGGGTGCAGTATGACCCAGTCTCCAGTGATTGGATAGTGAGAGAAATTGAGTTTTCTAGCATTTAAAGCAAGACTGCTTTCTTTTTCTTAGCAAGGATTCCTGGCCTGACGGCTGGGAATATTCATGAGCATGTGAATCTATGCCAGACCCCATGCTGGAGAAGGGCTTTTCTCACATATATATTACAAAGCACTGACGAAATATGACAGCCTCTTTGTGGTGTTGGTACGGGCTGATAGGGAGGAAACCCTTGGTGCCTACTTTAAGTTGTTGGATACCACTGTGCATAGCTAAGGCTTACGGGTTAGCAGGAGCGCTGCTTCCTCTCATTGTTCAGATTCTGCCGACCCAGAGCATTGCTGCTTCCTGTGGAGAGGTCTTGAGTGTTCCATGCATTGACTTTTGTCACGCGGCTACATGTGCCTTACCTAACAAGTTCATATCCCACTTTAAGTTGCAAGTGGGCATGCTGCCAGGGGGTAATGTGTGTTCCGTGATATTTTCAGCTCAAAATACAGCTTTTTGCTATATATTAAAATTGCAGATGTTGCATTTAATCGGACGATTGTGGTTTATGGGGTGTTAACCCCACTCGCCTTATTAGGCATATGCTGGATAGTGAGGAAGGGGAGGTGAGGTAAACCAGGAGTAATGCCTAGATTATGTTTGGTAATCCACACATTACCCTGATCGCCTCCATCAACCCCATACTTATTTACCTCCTAGGTCCCAGACCTGGTATTTTGGCAACTAGGATATCTGTGATACTCACAGCAGATTCTCCAAGAGGTAATGCCCTTTAAACCACAGTTAGGTGAGGAACATCATGGCAGGAGTTGAGTAGGAAAAATAACTAAATGAGGTCTATCCAATGGAGGCTAAACATTAATAGTAAGAGGGTGAGGAAGCCTGCCAGGGCAGTGGGATGGGGATTACCATAGATTGTCAGGGCATTTCTACAACTGTTTATCATGCTCTAGCTCATGAAAGACAAATCATTTATGGAGCACGCGGAAGAGACTAATCCACCTCCTGCTCAAATGGTGCCATAATTAATTTATCGCATTCTGAATCAAGGTGTGCTGCTAATTTATGCTTGGATAAAAGAAACAGCATTTGCAATAAGGGAGGCATTGATGCCGCTTGGCTCTATTTTCAAGATAACCATGTGCAACTTATTATGATAAGAGGAAGACTTATCCTCACTTTTGTAAAAAAAGGAGTGACTTTAACAGTCTTTAAAAAAGCTAGCAATGCCATGTGGGGCGCGGAATACCTCAGGCATGAAGCTGGAAGCCAAAAGTTTAAGGGGGCGTGGCAGGGGCAAAACTGGTTTTGGAGCCAGCGCCATCAGGTGCCCCCAAAAACCCCCTCCGAGCCCCCCCACACTCAGGATGCAAGGCATCCTGGCACCAGGTAGCTGAAGTACGAGGTGTCACGACACCTTGTACTTCAAAGGCAGGGGGGGAACCAGAGCAAATGGGGACAAAGGGTGAAGTAGGTATGAGGCAAAACCAAATAAAACAATGATGGCGGCAGAAGGCGGCAGTCGAAACTGGCCCCCTTTCATCAAGCCACCTCACTGGGGGAAAAGTAATGTGGCCCCAGGGCAATCTTGCCCCATAAGTACAGAGGCAGTGGCAGAAGGTTAGCCACTACGGTCAAACTCTGAAAGGAGCATGACCCAATTCAGAAAGATTTCACTTTAATCCGCCTCATCTTCCGTCAAGCCTGTTCCTCGCTCTGCTTGATATGATATGCCATTTATAACACGCCTATACACAAGTGTTTCAAGGCGCGACGAGGCAAGGGAGGGGAACAAAGCAGGACAGACAACGATCCTACTAGGCCAGGTGTCATTCAGATCGCGCAAGTGCGTGAGAAGGGGGCGGGGACAGTGCAGTACATGGCAAGGATGATAACAATAAGTGCAGTACATGGCAAAGATGATAACAATAAGTAAGTAGCTGCCAGCATGTGGCATGTGCATGGATAAGTGCGGACAACAGGTGTCACGGGCTGAAAGGGGGACTGTAGGGATACAGAAACAGTCCCCAAGAGCGGGTGTTGCCAGGAAGGCAGTGCAGGTGTGAGACGCTTGCGTGGAAGGACCTGGATCCGAGATCAGAGGGTGTACAGGTAGCCAGTGCAGTTCCAGTTACAGCTTGGAGCATGTAGAATTTGGCAGGCAAAATTTTGGATTACTTCACAGCATGAGAAGCAAATCATTGGGGACTTGGGAGTTTACCTAGCATCCTGGTGGGGGGCAGAGCACGAGAAGCAACTCGCGGGGGGCTCAGGAGTCCTTACCTAGCAACCAGTTGTGCGGCAAAGACAGGTACGCCAGCGCTGGGACATGCCTACAGGGTCAAAGCTATAGTTTGTTTCAACACACGCCCGGCGTGCATCAACAGCACTGGAGAGAAACTTTGTAAACTTTTCCATTTGCTATAGTAGCACAAGAGTGCTTCCAAGCGCGGCGGATAAGGGGATGCAGGGCTTTGCAGCCTACAGTGTCAATTTCACCAGAGCGGAAGGAGGAGATTGCCCCAGACAAAACAAAAGCAGCAGCACATTTGCAAAATTCAGTGATTAAAAACACTCTCAGTTTTTAAGTGGGCGCAGGAGCGACACAGAAAGGAGTCCTAGCTGTGATTTAGCCAAACAGCCTACGCCAATGTCACAGACAGGCTGCACCAGCAGGGCAGTGAACACTTTGACAAAAGGTCCTGTAGTGTTCATTTTCTTCAGTGCAGAGTGTTTTATTACAAAACACCAGTTGTGATCTAAGCAAACAACTTACGCCAGGGTGAATCCATGGCCAGAGAAGAGGTGTAAAAGAGTCAGCTGCTGGCATGGGCGGCAGCAGCCGAAAAGAAACATGGGATTGACTGGGTCCAGAAGAATCTATGCCAGGATGCTCGGGCACCAAAAGGAAGCCAGTCTCCGAGCCTGTTCGAACAGAGCAAGAATTAAGTGGTGCTGGATCAGACAGCACAGAGGTCCGCCCCCCAAAAAAGAAGACAAGAAGAGAGGAAGAAATTGCTGGCCCAGCCCCTGGGAAAGCAGAGAACGGTGCTACTGGTAGGAAGAGTAAAGAAAAAAGATATAACATAGGTACTGAGGGGGGAGGGGGGGCTTTGGAAAAAATTATTGAAAAAAATGTTGTCTAAAAAGAAAGGAGAGCATGATTATAAAAAAGTATTGAAAAAGATTGAAAGGATATTTAAGAAATTGGAGAAAAGAAAGTCAAATAAGGATAATGTTACAAATGCAAAAGACATAGATGCACTGATGAGGGTGAGTGGGAGCATCTGAGCACATGGGTTAAGAAAAAGAGTAATTAAAAAGAAAGACAATGGCCCTCATTACGACCCTGGCGGAAATCGCGGTGCAAAATGCACCATGGAGCACGGCGGAAAGCTGCCGATAGCGCCATGGGGGTTGGCGGATTTTCCGCCCCATTCCGACCTTGGCGGGGCGGTAAATCCCCATTCCCCATTTTACCCTTCCCCATTCCCATTTTTGCCCCATAGGGTATAATGGGAGTGGGGAAGGCGTTAATTACGCCACCTCAAAATATGGTGGCGTAATTAACGACAAGGTCCCGTAGCGCCATGGATTTCTCCGCCCGGAAAAACCAGGCGGAAAACGCTCCATGGCGCTACGGAAACTCGTAGTAGGGCGGACGGGTCCGCCGCGAATAACGCTGGCGTAAACCCACTGCGCCAGGGTCGTAATGAGGCCCAATGATATGGAAAATAATGATAACGATGGTGCCTTTAAAATAAAGTTTGGGAGGCACACAGTTGGGAGAACGGTACAGAGCAGCGTTAAAAGAACTCTAGCATGCCACATTGAGACAAAGGTGAAAAGGAAAATATGGGGGAAAGAGTTTATAGAAATATTCTCATTATTAGAAGAGGTTGAACCCGTGTGGCCCCTTTAAGACGAGGTAACAGTATCTGAGATGGATGGGGATGCAGATCTTACTCAAATATCAATAATCACACTGACTCTGGAAGTTTGGCAAAATCTCAGCTGTTTTAATAACATTTGTTAAAACAGAGAGTGCAACGGGCATCTATGGATGCCATACAGCTCGCTCAACGAGTTCTTGAAAACATTTCCTAAAAAACATCCTTATATAGCAAATATTTGTCATAAGTGACGTCATACTACGTGGCAAAGTAAGAAAACCTAATTGGGATTGTGGTTGGTATATGGGGAACATCTACATATACTTTTTTTAAGGGATTGGGTTGTGATTGGGTCTCTACAGTCAGGTGGACAACTAAGCCTGCCCCAAATGCAAGTCATCTTCTGTGTTGGACTAATACACAATGTCCTATTGGCTTCTCAAACTATAGGGCTCTTTGATACGTGGCCCTCTATAATTGGTTGGCACACTTGTACGCTCCTGGAATATTCCACTCGCTAGAAGCACGAAAGCTGGTAGCCCAGGTGCTGGGGAGGTCGCATAGTCATGCCTCCCCACCCAATTAGCCCAACATCCATCATCACTCCTGTGGTCTGCCATTCAATTACTATGTTTGAACGTGGCCTTGTGCGGGCTCTCTGCGCCTGAGAATAAAAAGGGAGTGAAGGCATGGCCTTATCTTCTGGTCTCGGTGTATCTCGCCCCAAAGTCTATTTTCATCTGACCATGTGACCCAAGACCATGTTTTGAGCTCCTTCATTGCATTTTATTTTATTAAATGGAGAAAACCTGGCACTTCTAGTGTTTTTCCATTACACCTCAAACAGGAGCTCAGCTCACTGCTCACGTTATTGTATCCTTTCAAGTACATAACCAGGCTCTCGGTGGCCCCGACTCTTGACACTGGACCAGGCAAGCCTCCCAGAATCTTCCTTCACCGTCAGCCATTCTATTCTGCTGCACCACACTTCCAACCCTTTCATTCACGGGGTCCAAGTTTACTTCAATGCGTCGTGGAACATCCAGATTCTATACATTGCTATACATGTACATTGGTGCATCGCCTGCAATCTATTTACTATGTAGCCAGCCTTATGATTACTTCGACTACTTGCATTACTGTACAAATGTAAAATGGTTTGACATTTTCTTCAGTGCTTCTCCACACGTGCAATCTTCATTTCGCTCCCGATATGTTGCTTTATTTGCTATTTCACCATCAGATTCTATTTATTTTTTTTGTAAATGTTTTTATTGGCATTTGTGAGATGCACAAGTCAATGCACATATCATGTTAATATCCTTGCCATCTTTTCCATTTATAATAATAACAATTAAACAACATACAACATTAACCGTCTTCAGTGATTCACTTCAATATTCAGTTTATCCATTGGGAATGGGGGAGTAGGTCTACATCCATAGCTTGCATCATGGGGATGGGACAGTGAGCAGTTCACTTTTATATATTTCTGTGATATATTAAGCATTTTGCATGTTCCACTTACATTTTCAGGGAGGGGAGAAACATGTCTTGTATGAGCGCTTTCCATGCTTTGTATGTAATGCTGCTTCCCTCCCCCTCCACTGTGAGGCCTGCCCCCGATGTTTCTGTTTCTGCAGCAGCCCAACGCTCCATTTCTTTGCTCCACCTCTCAAGTTGCGATTCCCCTTTTTTCCAGCACGCATACCATGTCCATAAACTTCACAGTGTGTTTGATTTTACTTAACCTGGGGTATGTGCCCAGAAGGCACTCCATCAGAGACCAATTGTACCTGTTCATACCTGCTTTTTTACAGGCCTGCTCTATTTTGGCCCAAAAAGCCTCTATTTTCCTACATCCGCAAAACATATGCATCAAGCCTGCCCCTTCTCGTCCACACCACGGGAATACCGGCCTTGCCTGCTTATTGAAGCCTGCCACTTGGAGTGGGGTCATATATGTTCTGTAGAACACGTTCATCTGCACCAGTCGAAACCTGGCATTCCTGGACCCTTCTTTGGGATGCATCAGTGCCCTCTCCCATTCTTTATCTGTAGTGGGTTCTCCCAGGTCTTTTTGCCATTTGTCTTTAAGTGCTGTACTGCGGGGGTTGGTCCCATCTGTTAGCTGGTGATAGAGCCTGGATACAGGATTCCATCTATCCATCACTCAAGCCGTACAATTCTGCCAGCAAGGGGGGGGGGAGGGGGAGTAGTGGAGGGGGGTCACCTCCGGGTTCCTCTGGCCACTTGTCTTATTCTTTGATACCATATAAATTGCCCTCTTGGTAACCCCTCTTTTGCATGCAGCGATTATAGGTCCCTAAAATTCCCTCCTCGTACATGTCTCCCCAGTTGTACAGACCCAACCATTCCCAATATCTCATGACAGGGAGATCAACCTCTGTTTTGTCTACGTCTGCCATGATCGGTACGTCGGGTGAGTAGGGTTGTCAAGTCGTAGCAGAGTTTTAGCTCCGTTCCATACCCGCTTCCCCAGCTCTAGTAGCATGGGGGTTGTTTTCAGGTAGGTTGGCGGGATCCAGATAATTTCTTTTAGGTATGTAGTGGCTATCAGGGGTTGTAGTAGCCCTGTCTCCACTGTGGCGTCATCCGGCAGCCATCTAAGACTGGGAGTTGTATGCCTCCCTCTTTGTAGTGTAGTATCAGTGTGGGTAATGATAGCTTGTGGCGGGACGCACCCCATAGGAACCCCCTGATCAGAGCCTCAAGTGTACGGAAAAAAGTTGCTCCGATAAAGTGGCAGATGTTCTTAAAATAGTATAGGAACCTCGGCAGGATGATCATCTTAGTGATTAAGGCTCTGCCCATCATTGAAAGGGGTAGCTTGGACCAGAATTTCATTGAGTTGCGCTTTATCACTGCCACGGTGTTATATTTATGTGTCTGTTCTGACGTGTGCCTAATTTTGCCCCTAGGTACCGGAACATTTCTAGTTGCCACTGTATTCCCACTACTGGCAGTTCACTAGCTTCCATCTCTCTCAGTCCCGCTAACGGGAATATGCAAGACTTCTTTCTACTGAAGCGTATCCCTGAATAACGTGCATAATTATTTAGCACCGCCGGGGTGTTGTACTGGGGATCCCTTAAATAAAGTAGAACATCATCAGCATATAGTGAAATTACATGGTTCCTCCCTCCAACCTGTATCCCTGCATCGCAGAATTGTTTCCTTATGTATATTGCAACCGGTTCCAGCCCAGAATGTATAGCATGGGCGATAACGGGCAACCTTGCCTAGTACCCCTCCTTATAGCCCAAGCCGCCGACAACGTTCCTCCCGTTTTAACCCTCGCTGTCGGGTCCTTTTATAAAACGGTAATCCATCTCACGAAGCCTTCTCCAAATCCAAAATTGTCTCAGTACCTCTATCAACCATTCCCAATATATAGAGTGAAATGCTTTAATGTCGTCGAGTAACATCACCGCCAAGTGTTCCCTGTTTTGCCCCGTCTGCGCCATAATGTGTTGCAGCCGACGTAAATAGGCTGTCGTGTTGCGGCAAGGCACAAAGCCATTTTGGTCTTCATGTATAAGGCTCCCTATTACTCTAGCTGGTCTTTTGGCCATTATGGCGGTCGATATCTTAATATCATAGTTGAGCATAGCCAGCGGGCGATATGAGTCGCAGTCTTCCACTGGTTTATTTGGTTTGAGGATTGGAACTAATGAGGTTTCCTGCATACTTTCTGGCAGAATCCCCTTCTCATACGCCTCTAAATACACCTCATGCAGCACTGGGGTCAGGGTCGGCTCATACGCCTTGGAAAATTCTGGGGAGAGTCCATCGCTTCCCGTGATCTAATGGCCTCCGTCACATCTTCTGGTGTGATGGCCTCATCTAATGCCCCTCGCTGTGTCGCGCCTAGTTTTGGCATTTCAATTTCTTCCAATGTGACGCGCATGACACACACTGGTATCTCAGTATCGTGTGAGTATAGCTTAGTGTAGAAGGCCGCAAAGGTATCATTTATTGATAATTGCGTCCTGTGCAGTTCCCCTTCCCCATCCCCCATTTCCGTTATGGGGTGTCTCGGGTGTTCCCTCTTACACAACCACGATAGAAGTCTGCCAGATTTGTCCCCCTCATTGTGTATCCTTGTTGTGCGGGTTATGAAATCAAACTTGGAGAGCTCTTCCTCTTGGGTCCCCAGGGTGTTCTCCATATTTTTTTATCTCCTCCTCCTGCTCCTCTAGTTCCCCCTTGAGCATTTTCCTGATACCTCCCGCTATAATTTTGCCACGCATTACCACCTTAAGGGCTTCCCATATTGTGTTGCATTGGTCTACACTGCCTCGATTGTTCTCTATGAACTCCACCAACCTATCCCCTAATTCGTTCTTAAAGATTTGATCCGTAAGCACCTCTGTGGGCATGCACCACAGCGGGATGGTGGGGGAGGGGGTCTAGGGCCTGTCATTGCCCAGTGCATTAATAGCGGTGAATGATCTGAGATCGATCTGCCCAGGTACTGTGATGACTCCACTTGTGTCAGGTGTGCCCTGTCTATAAAGATATAATCAATCCTTGTGTTTAAGCCATGCAGGAAGGAGTAGTACGAGTAGACTGTCAGTGGGTTGCCATTCTGTCCAAACGTCCACCAAATCTAGTTATGCTAGTGTTGTGTTCAGCGCCTTAGGGGCTGCCTCCGCCCGTGTTTGTTGGTCGTGCAGATATGTCCACGTCCAGATCCTTAACACAGTTAAAGTCGCCTCCCCATATAAAGAGGCCTTCCCTATGTTGGGTTATCTTGGCTTGTAGCATGTTGAGGTGTGCTGGTATACCGTGGTTAGGAAAATAGGAGTTCACTACACAGATCGCTGTCTGCTCAATGGCGCCCTGGAGTACCAGGTATCTTCCCTCTTTATCCGCTTCCACCCCCAGTAATCTAAAGGGCACCCTGGGATTAACCCAAGTGAACACTCCCCTTGCGTACTTAGAATATGTTGCCCCATATCCGTTCCCTCCACAGTGGTCTTTTAATTTAGCCATGGCTTCCGCCGTGAGGTGCGTTTCCTGGAGTAGGGCTAGGTCTACCTTTTTTCTGTGTAGGTAGGATTTGACACGGTTCCAGCATAGGTAGGTGCCTAACCCTCTCACATTCCAGGTCAGTATTTTAAGTTGTGCAGTCATCATTCATTACATTCGCCTCTTTAGTTGGTGTCCCAAATCGGTTCCTATGTATCATTATGGCCGCCATTTAAAGCCACACTCTCCATGCCCTGGGTCCCCATTCCCCAATTGTTATCGTTGCTTGTGGCCTCCCCCTCACCAACACTTCTCACCTCAAAGACTCTCAAACATAAAAAACAATAAGAACAATAAACACAAACCAAGTAACTGCACCCAGCAACTGCATCTTGTCTGCAGTGCTCGGGCGCCCCTGCACCGTCTCATCCCCTATGGGGCATCAGGCGCGAGTATTCACGTGCTGGCAACGGGCCCGCACTAGTTATTTCGTGGGTTAGGTCCTGGCATCCCGGCAAGGAGGGCGAGCATGTCCCTCAGCCGTTTTTTCCCTAGTATGGTATCTCGACGTTCATGGATCTTTAATGTGCAATTCGTTGATAGCGTTCCAGTCCAGCTGCTTCCCTCAATAGCCACGCATTAATTTGCACTCTAGTTCCTCAAGTGACCGACTCTTTCCCGTCAGCTAGGTTGTTGTGCTCCAGGTTGTTGTGCTCCAGCCACATCTGGGCTGCAGCTGGTGTCTCCAAAAAGATGGCTTACCTTTTGTGGATTATTTTTAGTCTGGACGGGTACAGTAGCATATATTTCAGATTTAGCTGCCTGAGACGTGCTTTGATCGGGACAAAGGAGTTTCTTGCCCTCTGTACAGCCGGCGTATAGTCAGGATAGATGGTTATCATAGAATTGCCACGCTCAATCACCCTGCCCTCCCTGGAGTGTCGGAGTATGTTCTCTCCGTCTTGGAAATTGAGAATCTTTGCAATTATGGGTCGTGGATATAAGCCCAGTGGCGGTCTTTTCTGAAGTGATCTGTGGGCCCTTTCTTGTTGTATCAAGGTTTCCACTAACTCGTCAGGTTGGGGCCCTCCGTGCCTTCCGGGATCCCCAATAGTTGTACATGGCTGCGTCTAGCGCGTCCTCAGATCTCACTTCCAGCATCGCAACTTTTCTTTCCAGTTCAAGTACCCTAGTCATCAGGTCTACTGTAGCCTCTGTTGTGTCCTTGAGTCCAGTTTCAGTGACTGCTACCCTCTCCGTCAGGTTTCATGCATCCTGTCTCATCAGTTGCATATCCGACTTGATCTCATCTAATTTGGTGTCTATGAAGGTTCTCAGTGCTGCAATAGCCTCTAATACTTGGCCGTCTTGGTTTTCTGCCTCTAATGTTTTGTGGGTCGCAGATGCTGTTGTGCCTTCTTGCTGTGCGGGCCCTGTCTTTGTCGCCGCAAAGGAGTCCATTAATGTGGACTTTGTTTTGTCTTTGTTAGAAGGCATTGTTGTTCGAGTGTGTCGCAGGGCAATTATCCAAGAAGCGAGACCGTGACGCTTGTGCCCCACCTTACATTTTGGGTACAGTGTGTATCTGTTTGGTAGCTCCTGTGTTTAGCTCTCTGTTTGGGCAGTTTCTGCTCTCTGTTAGTACTGTGGTGCGGTTGTGTTTATTCGGCAGGGCACTGCCAAGTTTTGCTTACTTGTGCCTGTCATGCCCAGTGGCTGTGGGCTTGCCGTTTGCTTATCTGCACCTTGCTCTCGTTATTGTAGTTATGCTGGCTCCACCACCTTTCTTTTATTTGCTGTGCGACCTCGCTGTAAAGACTGGAGGGGGATGTCTGTACTCCTGCTCTCTATATGGCAGAGGAGAGGCACAGAGGGCCCCAGCCAAGATTCTCTATAGAGTAGCGTTGGTCGAGCAATCAAGGCCTAGCTTCTCAGGAGGTGATGTAGGCTGGTTCTTAAGTACAGTGTAGTCCCCAAGCCCCCACAAAGGAAAGTCCACACACTATTAGTTAAAACACAGTCTTTATATAATTAATATTTAATGTTATGTACACTATCACAATAACTCACTTTGTGCTCAGAAAATCCAGAATGGCAAATATACACAGTTCTAAAGTGGTACCACAATTATTATCAGATCTTATTAAAGTGCATCAACTATACTCTGGTCAAATGTCACACAGATTAAGGAATAAAAGTACCCAACAATAGATTTAGGAGGAAAGCAGTTGGTTAGAACAGTGGACAGAATGTTGACCCCTACCAACTAGACACAATTCTGGGTGGAGATCCCCCCCCACCTGGGCAAACTATAAATTAAAGATATATCACAAGCCCAGTCCATATATTGTTCTATAAGTCTTATTTCCTTCTACAAGGTTTCTACCCCCCCAATGTACCTGGTAGAGCAGAGTTCTTCGAGGAGGTGTCGATGGATCCTTCTTGAGTGACTCCCTTTAAAGCAGGAGCCACGGATCATCGAGAGGTTGTCGAAGAAGGTGAACTTGGCGTCGACGATGAAAAGTTCGATGGTGCCGAGATCACGGCGTCGATCCAAGCGGTGCTCGTCGGCGACGTCCTGCGAGGATGAGGTGTGCGGGGCACCTCAGCATTTGATAGTTCAGGACCGCAAAGAGTTTTTGAAGAACTGTGGCCCGACAAGGGCATCGAGTCGTCGAAGTCTTTGTGGTCTTTGGGTGGCGGGAAACCCACCGGTGGATGCTCCTGGGCCCGTCGACGGCCTGGCCTTCTCCGGCGGGAGAAGGTGGGCGTTGGTGCAGAGGAACGCGTCCGGGAATCAAACGTCTTAGGCAAAGGAGCGTATGGCTCCGGTCATCGGCGGCACGGCATCAAGCAGTCCCCTCTTCTGGGCAACCCGGCTTCGATGGGCCTCCAGAAGTTACGGCGATACTCCGAACCCTGGTCGACGGCAATGGACTTTGACGGCGTCGATGTCCGGGTGCTTTACTTCGTTCTCCTCGGCGGTCCCCATCTCCGGTCGGCAGCCTTCGGAAGGTCTGATTTCCAGGGAGCTTCGACGAAGGTTAGCGGTGCTCGATGGTCCCTCGGAGCACAGGAAGAGGGCGCCTAACCAAGTCCTCTTTCGGATCAGTCCTTGATGAACTCAACAGCTTTCGGATCAGGTCGAAACAAATGCAGCAGCAGTTCTTCTTCCAGCTGGGTGTCAAGGATAAGCAGTTCCAGTTACTCTTCACGTCAACTCAGCTTCTGAACAATTTCCACTGATGAGAGGTCCCCAGATATACTATTCTGTCTCTCATCCACACTGCTGGATCACACTCAGCAGCCAATCATACAGAAAGGCTTTCATGCAGTCAGCAGCCAATCAGGCATACAGTGCATTCGGGCCATTCTCCTCCCTCTCAGACACTCACAACAAGGAATGTGTATTGGGACAAGTACCCAGCCATTCAACACTACACACTGCATTCATACCAGTTTCGGGCAAGGCTGTCTCAGTCATTGTATCTAACACCAGAAACCAGACATCCACAACAAGAAGTGCATATTGGTCACACACTCCATTCACCCAGGTCCCACCCACAGGGTGTACCCACAACATACATTCACTGGGAAGGCTCCAGCCAGTCTGGCCTGGACTTCACAACAACACCATATATGGAACTTCCACCCCAAAGCCAGTCAGGGAGAAGGGACAGAGTCAGGGCTTCCCAGGACTTTGGGAAAACAAGGTAACAGGCAATAGAAAGCAAGAGGCCACAGGGGCCATCTTGTTTCCTACCAGGAATCAACTGAGTCCAATGGCAGGGCCTGGGTATCCCAAAATGGAGGATACTCAGAGCACCTGTCAAATTCAGCATGGAGCTGCCACCAGCCCATACCCTGCTCTGTGGGCCACACACAGATGCCCAAAAACATACACTAGGGGCACAGGGTTGCACCCCCACCCATGGGTGCCATAAGGGTATCCCATGGGTCTGTACACCAAACCAAAAATAGGAAGAGCTGCACTGCTAGGAAAAGGACTACAGGACAAGGACAGGGAGGCCCTGTCCCTCCAATGCATTTCCAGCATCACACTCGCTTATCACGTTACCTGCTTGCGTTGCTGCACAACACCATTCTAGTTGTAAAGGTGTTTGCTAATTCTCACTTGTGGGTGTTCACCTATTGCTGGTGGCCCGATTACCTTGTTGCGCCAACCAACTGTCTGGCGTTAGCCTTCTTACGTCTTCAGCTCCTCTTCTGGCTCTCTTGTCTATAGAATGTGCCACATCACGCTTCGACCTTGGGCCGTGCGGTTCGCAACTGCTAGGTGTCTGGCTTTTAACAATGATTTGTTGCGCGTGTCGGATGAGGTTTGTGCTTCCTTCTGTGGCTGTGCGTTATAGCGGGCTGCCAAGTTGTGTTAGGGAGCAATGGGGTGAAGGGTGGAGCACGCTTCAGTGCCCTGGGCAGCTGCGTTGGTGCTCCGATGTGCTTTCCCAAGTTGGTATGGGTCTGGTGTGCTCTTGTGGCAGGTCCGATTATCCAAAGTGTGTGCAATTTGTCCCCTTCGGCCGCGCGGCTCGAGATTGCTGCTGGAGCCAGGTATCCCTCAGGTGCCGCAATACCGTCCCCAGCAGTGCCTAGCCCAGTCTGTTGCAGTGGTCTAAGTACGGCGCACTTCTCACTAGAGTACTCCTTCCCAGTGTAGATCTGGTGCCCAGGATCTCCTTGGGGGGCAGCTTGTGTAACTGTTGGGGCCCGAAGCCGATAATATCAGTGCATGCTGTAGGGGCGTTCGGAGAGGGGCCCACCTTGCACACTCCCGCACTCCACCCAGCACCCAGGGAGTGTAAAGGAGCGTTGTCGGTGAGTGGAGTGATTTATAGGCCCAATATTTAATGCCTTCACAATAGTATGCGTCTCACCTTGCTCGTGCTGGGGCTGGTTGCTTCTGCTCTCCGTTCCACGCAGCATTCTTCTGGGCCAATCTCTCTGCTTCGGATTCTGGCTTCCTTGGGGTTGCTGCCCTCGTTCGTCGTGCTGGCATTTGGAAGATTTGTTCACAGACCGCGTGGAGCTTGTCTCTCTGCTTCAGTCCCGGCACAACTCCAGGTTTGTTGGAGTCTCGTTTGCGCCTCAGCACTCCTGCACTGCTTTCACTGAAGCGCTCGTTGTCATGACTCCGCCGCAGTGGTCTCTCCCCTGCTACAGGAGCCCGGGGCTTTCCGACGCCTACTGCGTCGTTGGTCCATCTGTATGTATCCCTTCTGACCCAGCGCAGGCTATTCGTCGTGTGTCGGGAGGGTTTAATCAAGGTTTGCCCAGATGGCTGGTCCCTCAGTGGGCTGGCTGCAGTTCCGCGCCCATCCTCCCACGTCGGCGTAGGCTCCAGGTTTCGGCCCCCATCTTGAGAGATCTTGGGGGGGCGGGGAGTGCTTCTCGGAGGTCTATCCTGTGATTCCCAGCTGCGATTTTCTTCAGGTTTGGCTTGCACAGGCGAGGAGTCACCTTATCAGCATCTGGATGTCCTTCACTGCACTGGAGGTGCCGATTGTGATCCGGTAAAGGATCAGATTGTAGGATCACAGCTGGAGCTCAGTGATTCAGCCTCCACACACCATGAGCGCCAGGCCACGCCCCTCTTCACCATCAGATTCTATAAGGTCTATATTCTTTCTTCATCGGCATCTCTTCTGGGTTCGTCACTTCAGCTTCATGTGACATCCCCAGTTTTCTCTTCCATTTTCTTTCACACTTCTTCCGGAACTTCCTTCAGAAGACCGTCATTTCTTCGTGGATACATATAGGGTTTTCTCAATGAATACCTTGTTTCAAGGACTCTTCGTGGTATAGGTACAATTACTGGCCTTGCGCATGTCGAAACTTCTGATTGCCAACATATAGGCAGGATGGGTGCAGGACGTCCGGTAGGAGCACTTTGCTTCTCCTCTACAAGGTTTTGATATTAGTAAAGATGACAAAAGGGATGATGAAAAGAATGTTATTTTTTTTGAAAAGGCGAGTGGAACATACTTTCCAAATCTGGCTGTCAGCATTTCTGATTTTGGGGACCATAATACTGGAAAAATGTCCAGAAGAAGGGACAGCACTACTAGCGTTCCAGCCCACAGTGCATGAGGTTAACAAATCATATGGGGGAGGCGCCTGGTTCAACTATGACAGGGAATTCAGAATGGTCAATGGACAGTTACTCTGACTTAGGTTGGGATGAACAGGAAGCAAAAGTATATTTATCCAATACACCCACATGCCATGACCGCAAACAGGAAAACCACATTTTTACAACAGACAGAAATATGGCGACAGTTATGAGCAACAATATAAAGGGCAGCAGCCCTTTCACAAGAGACAATCATGGGGGTGTACGGAAGGTATTACCCAAATTGGTCATTTCTAATTGACCGTATGGAACAACTGACCGAATTCGACCAGTACTATTTGGTAAAAGACCAATTTGGGTAATCACTACCAAACATGGGGAGCAGGGGCTAGGGGGTGTCCCCCGCTCACCATGTTTGGAAGTGATTGCCTTTGGGGGTAGCAGGGGTGTCCCACGCTTCCGGTGGTCTGGAGGCAGGGGACCAAAAAACACAGACCCTGCAGCGTCAGGTCCGACAGCGTAGAAGGGATGGATCTGATGCTGCAGGGTCAGAACATGCATGGGTGACAAAATGGTAAGTCGGGGGTGGGGGTGTTTTTTAATTAGGGCTGTTTTGGAAGCTGCAAAATTGGCTTTGCGGACAAATTGAACACGGTCAATTTGGCTGCGAACAATTGTGCTACGGCCAAAACTTATACATCCGTAGGGAAGGCATGGTATCCTAAGACACTGACACAATGGATACAATCTATAAAACCTTTATTGAAAATGTTGAGGTTGGAGAAACTCCTATTTTGCCCTTTAACTAAGATGGCAGTAGTCTCGACCATCAAACGATAAACAAAACAGTCCTAGTGAAGTCTGTCAAATCAAAATGGCCTATGCTAACAAAAACCTAATGCCTGCCCCATCTCTTGTACAAAAGTGTAAACCTGCTCTCTTCCTCTCTTCCCCACGTTAAGCCTCATGGGGAAAGGCGATCCATGTAGGCAGGAAGACACATTCTGGCTCGGTTTTCAACACAGTACATAGTTTAAAACCGTGGATCGAGGCTCGCCTGGCCTTCCACGTTAAAGTCTCTTTTTCTGACTTCAAAATGTATGTTTCAACCAAAACGTACACAAAGGTCCCCTCTGCCGGGCTCAGACCTCTCATGATAACGTTCCACACAAAGTTGCAAGGGGGACTCTCTTCCCCAAGCTTAGTATACTTCGGGTCTCCCTCAATTGGGCTCGGACCCCTTTTCAGATGTCAAAGGCCCTCATTACGACCCTGGCGGAAATCGAAAAACGATGGCGGAAATGCAATACCGCCATCGAATAGCGCTCGGTGCGATTATGACCCGTCACCGTAAAGTACGATGCCATTAGCGACACCGTAGTGAACGCCAACGCTAACTGCACCAAGTACGCGCACGCGCGCCATGCCAAACCGTAATTACCACCATGGCGCAACGGTACGCGAATTCTGACCCTAGCGGACATGTACCTAACGCCATCAAGCATGGCGGAAAGTACCATTCCGCCATGGTGAGAAGTACGGCATCGCGAATCAACCGTAAACGGCCCTACTGAGTGCCTGTACACCACTCCCTGGCCACATTGCACAACTCCTCGTAGGTGCAATGAAGTCACACAATGCAACCAGTGAAATGTACAAGTCACCCATGCATGCCAACAAACAAATGAATCCAGGGGCTCCAAGTGCCTTGTGAGTGGGCATCCATATTTGCCATGGCACCATTGCCGCACTGATGCAGCACAGGCATGTGAAGGTCCAAGTACAGCAACATGAGCAGAAAAATGAGACAAACAAAAACAGGCCCCCCCATCGACTGACACCAGTGTAAGGCAACATTCAAAGCAGTATCCTGAGTGAGACTGCACCAGCCCTGTACTCCTGCCAGTAAACAAACCAACCATCAGCATAAGCATGTACCACACAAGTTGGCAGAGTGACAGAGCAGCCAGGCTCATCTCAAGAGGGGCCAATGGGAGCTGCAGGGCACAGATGGCACGAATACAGAAGCTATTCCAATGGACATGACCTCAGTCTCCCTCCAAGAAACGCACGCAAACACAGGCACCTGTGACCAGCCATTTTCTGATAATCACATCATTCCACCAATCCACCTGGCTGACCGGCATCTGTTACACAAAAGCTAATCCCCCGCCCCTGAGCATGACATCATTAAAACAGTCATAATGGCAGGCCCCATCCCTGACCTCACTGGGCTTCGTAGGCAAACGCGGCCAGTACAGTACCACGCAACTATACTCAGAAGCCGGAACCCAATGCAGATCTCCTCACAATACACCGCTCCACAAATAGGAATATGCTACATTACTTGCAAAGAATAACGCTACACGGTTAATATCAGAATAGAAATTTAATGCACCACAAAATCACCAAGCCCATACAGCCATTAGGTCATGAACTCCAAAATACATTCCAGTATTGTGGGCTGCATCCGCAACAAATGACCAGCTTCTGCTTGTGTGACGCCCTGTTCCTTCATGGTACACAGGGGCTACATTCACGTTCAAAAAGGCAACATGGAAGCGCCTAGAACCGCAGGCCCGTCCCATTAGGTAGGCACTAGTCCAGCTGAAAGGTCGATATGTTGCTCCTAGCCACTAGTACTGCGTAAGGGCATGTGGCCCATTGGCGATCGTCCCATAAGATCGTAATGGTGCTCCACTGATTAACACGAAGCAGCAGGTGTCGGGAGTAAAAGCCATCTGCAGGAGTGGCATACAGATGGCAGCGGCAAAAGGGGAGGAGATACCTGTCACCCAAATGAAATGAAAAAGAATAGTATGGCCATCAGAACTTCATTTGTATTACTCACTTCAATGATCACACTAAATCTACAGCCATATGCATGCTAGCCCACTCAAAAGGATTATTCCCACCCAAAAATCACTTGCGAATCACAACTATAAAAATCGAGGTGAAAACACTATTACAAACGAGTGTTTGTGTGCATGCGTCTGTTAAGACAGAATCCATTAGATGGGATTAGTAACGTGCATAGACACAAGTGTTTGAAGGCGCGTTGAGACAGGGAGGGTTCAACAAGGGCAGAAAGACGATGGTCCCACTATGGCAGCTCTGCATCACATAGCGCAGGGGAAGGGGATAGATTCCAAAAAGCCATGTACATGGCAAACTCTCAATTAAATCATCTGTCCATGCATCCATACATCATACCCTCATGCCGGTATAAAAACGCCTGATTATTTACTCACATCACATGTGAAATTTCCATTGAGTCTGTGCGTAATGCAGTCTGCAAAATCCACTGTGCTCCAGGCCGGAATTCTAGTGTTGTGAAGTAACATGTATTTGGGAACGTCCTGCCTTATCGTCCACTACGCTATTGCGCATCCCATACTATTCATATCAATCATAGCATTCTCGCCATGGCCCCTGTCCCAAGGACATCAAACAATAGAACGTTATATTTGCAGTCAACCCTGTGGGCGTCTCCTCGCCGCTAGCTGAAAACCGAAAACGCTGTCCTTCGAATTCCTCATTTGCAACATCACGTCGAAAAGGCATCTGTGACCGCTTGAAATCACAAATTCATCCATGTAGTGCAGCAATGTGTGAAAATGCAAACTGGCTTCACTCACAAATGGGACGCCCCGCCCGTCGGTGAACCTCGGTACAGTGCTGCATGAGGGTCCACCGTTAATCGAGTACTAAATTCCACTGACCCTTCACAAGTTTGTTCGCGACTGCAAAGATAGTATGTGAAGCAATGGGACCATAGCAGAATGAACATATGAACCAATATCTCACTGCCATCGGGATGAAATACATGATTGTAATGGCAAGATGCCATGCGTCGAATTGCAGCGTTGTGTGCGGGACGTGCTCACCCAAAGGGGATTGCAGCTTGCACAGGTGGAATAAATCACCACAGGTGGAGGCAATACAGCTTGAAAACACATAAATTGCACACCCAACCCCCTCCCACAACCACACCCACTCCAAAATGCTACCGGCAGGACTAGCGATGTTGGCCCTGGGGGACCTGATAGCACTGCAAGTACTCCAACTTCAAGAAGAAGACGAACGCCAACTACTACAACAACCGGCTGCACAGAGGAGACGCAGGAGGAGGAGGAGGGCAAGGCAGGGCCAGCAAGGCCCGCCAGCACAGCCACTACCACCACGCAGGCAGCCCGCAATCCCACGCCTCCGAGCACATCCGTTCAAGCTCACTGCTGAGCAGATCCACACCCTCTACCGTTTGGACCGGGACACCATAACCGCCATTGTGGACATGACACAGGCTGACCTTGTCTGCATGATAGATAGCCCAACCGCCATCCCACCCCTACTGAAGGTGGTGTCTGTACTCCACTTCCTGGCCACAGGCACCTACCAGCACACAGTCGGACAGTTGCATGGCATTTCACAGCCACTGTTGTCACGGACACTATTGAAAGTGCTCGATGCCCTCCTGAAGCACGCAGACGACTACATCTCTTTACAACGCTCGGAGCAGGAGATTACAAACACAAAAGTGGGATTCCATGCACTTGCCGGCATACCGGGTTGCATTGGTGCCATCGACTGCACCCATGTGGAATTGGTTGTCCCACATGCCATGGAGGTCCAGTACCGCAACCGGAAACAATATCATTCTCTTAATGTACAAATGGTGTGTGACTCCAACAGGATCTTTACACATTGTTGTGCCCGATTTCCTGGATCAAACCATGATTCTATGGTCTTGAGGAACTCTACAATACCACGCTACATGGAGCGACACGCAGGGAACAGATCCTGGCTACTCGGTGAGTCTCATTTCATGCATGATAATGTGGGGTATGTGATGCGGCAATGACCTGGCAGGAAGGGGGGGGGGTGCGTACGTAGCAATGTCATGCCACAAACATCCTTTATTGTCCACATACAGGTGATGCCGGGTATCCACTGAAGAGATGGCTCCTTACACCACGCCGGGACCCACAGAACCAGCATGAGGAGGACTACAACCATGCCCACTCATGTACCCGTGTAGTCATAGAACAGGCATTCGGCCTACTGAAGGCTCGTTTCCGCTGCCTCAGCAGGTCTGGCGGGGCACTCCTGTACCGCCATGAGAAGGTTGCAAAGATGGTCATGGCATGTGTCATGCTACACAACATGTGCGTACGTAGAAATGTGCCCATGCCCCCTGACGCAGAACTGCAAGCACCTGAAGATGGTCATGATGAGGGTGGGGATGTGGCAGCACCTCAAGGAGTCCGCGAGGCACAGGAGGCCCGTGAAATTCGTCAGAATATCATAGATTCATGCTTCTAGCACTCACGCCTGGTGGCTGATACATGGACACGGGACTTGTGGCACTGTGTGTGTCTGGAACATGCACAATGTGGACTGTACGCCTATAAAGGCCTCGTACACAAAGATCAATGTCCACACATCTCATTGGATGATTATGAAATGTTCATAGCATATGTGAAATTATATTACACACCCCATCGACCCGCCACCCAAGAAAGCCCAACACCCCCCCTCCACCCTCCTACCTCCCCCCCGAACACCAGTGTCCAAAGATGCTCATTGTCAGTGGGCAGACGCTATTGCAAGCCCCCTCTCCGGGTATCAGGGGCACCCCTGCCTGTGGAGCGCAGGTTCCTCCCAGATCTACGTTGGGGGCTGCCCTGGACGGAACTTGCAACGGATGATGTCTCTGCCTGCTCACGTCCATGCATGTCCCTAAGGGTTTGTGAGAGCTCAGTGAGCACACGGCGCACAGCGGCAAGTTCAGCACATACGTCTTTGGACGTCGCATGCAGTTCCCCCCTCAGGCTCTCGGTGCTTCTCTCCATTTGTACTCTCAGGCTCTCGGTGCTTCTCTCCATTTGTACTCTCAGGCTCTTGGTGCTTCTCTCCATTTCTGCCCTAAGTGTCTCAGTTGATGTTTCTATGGCTGCCTTAGTACCCCCACATTCATCAGCATGGTCCTTGAGGAGCGTGGCCAGTTGCTGCTGTTGCACGATCACCTGGTCGAGGGACTTTTGCCTCTGCTGTGCCATGGCCATTTGCGGTGGTGTCACAGAGGGGCTGGTCACCTCATGTTGCCTTGCCACAGGGCTTGTGGGGGATGGCCAGTCGTCGTCTTGTGGGTGTCCCTGCGTGGTATCCTCATGGTGTACGGGATGAAACAAACAGGGGGATTGAGACAGGTCATGGATGGATCTTACTTCGACATCCCCGTCTTCTGTGTCGGAGCATGCTGCCATTAATGCAGTGTCACCTATGGTGCTGCTGCCACCAGAAGCAGTGCCTTCTGTGGCATCCATTGGGGAGACCTGTGGTGGTGCTGTTGTGGGCATGCTGGCTGCTGGGGTGCCTGTTGAAGTCCCCTCCTGTGTGCTGCCACTTGATTTGTGCTGCTGCCGTGTCTTGATGCGTGCAGCTGAGGTGGAGGGTCTTTGGCCGTTGGTCTTGGCCCTCTTTGCAGGTGTGCTGGTAGGGGTGTCCTGGAGCTCGTCGTTTGGATCGGACCCTGTGGTGGAGTAAAGGAGGGCGAGCGTTATTAATGGGTCTGTTGAAATTGGAATGGCAATGTATCACATGCATTGGGGTGGTACCTGAGGGTGATTTGGGTCGGGGCCTTGGAGGTGGTTTCATTTTTGTGTGGATTGAGGATGCAGTTGTTTTGCAGCCTGCAGTTAGGGTGTGCCTGCTGCACGTGTAGAGGGTGTTTTTAGGATTTTTAATTATTTATGTATTTAATGTGAGTTTTAAAGTGCGCTATCAGGCCAATATATGTGGACGTTCTCCTGGACATGTGTTACTGTTGCACTATGTGGACACATGGTACTTCACATGATTGGACATTGTGGATTTAGCATTGTTTTATTTGGCCCACCTACCTGATTCTTCGGATGTCTGCACTCCTTTCTCCATCCCTCCGACTCCCTCTATACTCTCCATTCCAATGGTGGAGGCACAGATTTCTTCCCAGGGGGTCAACTTGATGGGTGATTCCGATCCTCCCCCGGTAGCTGTGGCAATGTTACAGTTGGCGGATAGTATGCTCCGTACGCGTATCCGCAGGTCGTCCCATCGCTTTCTGCATTGCTGTGGGTTGCGGGGTGCGGTCCCCACCGCACTTACCCGCTGTGCTACCAGGGCCCATATGGCCTTCTTGTTCGCAAGTGCCGTCCTGGTCATTTGCATCGAGAAGACGACGGCAGCATTCTCCTGGAGGGTCTCTGTAAGCACGGTGAGTTCCTCACAGGAGAAGTGGACCTGCCGCTTGCGGTCGCACGCTTTTTTCGCTACTTTTCCCATTTCTATTGCTTTCACTAGGGTGGATGACGGGTTGGGATGTGTCTCAGGGTAGTATTTTTAATGGTTGTGTGGGAATTCTGATTTTATAGGTGTACGGCGTGCTGTTTCCCGTTCCGGGCCCATGTTTTTACTTCCGTTTCTGTATATTTACGGTCACCGTACTTTCCGATTGCCGCTCGTTACGGTGACCGCTAAGATGGGTGGCGGAATTGCACCTAGGGCGCCGTCCGCCATGGCGTAGTGCTCGTGCCCGATGGGTCGGAATTAGCCGCACTTTGCTCCGTCGTGCAATGGCGGAAACGCTATTTACGCTATGGCGGTCCGGTCAGTCACTTTCCGCCAGGGTCGTAATGAGGGCCAAAGTCTTTCCAAAGTGCGTGATTTTCTTACATACCACCACGACTCAACGTTCACTATTTTAATTTCACTCTTACCTTTTATTCGCCTTTTAGCTTCAAACAATGTACCTTTCACTGTAACTTTTTTTCGAATGGGCTATTTCCTTTCACCGGACCACTTTGTTACTTAGTATCGCTGATCTCGCAGCTGCATTTTACTTCATTTGCGGGTCTGCCTTTTTTCGCGTCTCATCCGCACGGTGATATGATGTTGCTACTTCATTTACTTTGACACACGCTGATTTCTGGTTGCTTGCCAACTCACCAGCTGTGTGCGCTTCTTTCTTGTTTTGCGGTTTTCCGATTTTCGAGTCAAGAGTACCACAGGCTTGACCTCTCCTCCCAAACTCTGCCGTTCACCCGGGAGGCTTTCTGGCATCCTTGAAAAACAATACAATCTTCACTTAGGAGATCCGACCTTCTCCACGTGTCTTTCGCTGTCTGTCAGAGTCAACGACCTCCAGTAGCGAAGCCTTGGGGTTTTCAGCCTGCTGCCCTCATCCCTTGGTCTGTCGCTCTGCTCCAGTAGGTGTGCCTTTCTACCAGAAGTTCTACTCGTTTTCTTCTTTCACCTTGCTCAGAATGTGGCTTTAGGTGTTGCCTTTTCTTTGAGTGAGGAGAGCTAACTAGTATCAGGTGTATGCATTTAGGGTAAAGTGCCTGACTTTGCCTGACCGGATTAAAGGGACATGTCCAGTACGATGTGAGAACGTTAGTCTGGTTACTCTTAGTCACCCTCTTCCTCTGCCCAGTGTTTGTGCAAAAAAATGGGTGGGGGGTTGGGACTTCGGTAAATCCTAAAAAATAGGATGGGGTAGATGAACAAAAGAGGTGGGGAATACTGCGTCTCACCATTGGCTATCTCACCCCCACTCCCCGAAGACTCCTCACCCAGGTGATCCTCCCGCACCGGTCCACCCTCAGGGTCTGTTTCCAAAAGTGATTGCCGTGCCCTGGCCACCTAAGAGAGAGATTCTCGGGGACTAGCGGGTGAGACACCCTCTGGTTTCTCACAGGGGTCAAAGACATACATTTGTAATACACCCCAGTTTACCCCCACAACACAAGGAGCACCAAAGAATGGAAGTGCAGCAATTTGCTGAAACTTTAAAAAAGGTAGCTGCAATTGGGGTAAGGAGTGCAGGTATAAACACCAATGTATCAAATGTGGGGCAGGTCACAGCAGTGCCAAATGTACAAAGGGCTCGACCAGAACAGTGGAAGTTAAACAACCCTGATACCGACCTGGGCCTGGGTAGATCATCAATCAGGCTACAAGCAATGTTAAAATGGCTGAACATATTTCTGGATAAAGGGAGCAGCAATTTTATTTTCCAAGTTTTCAAGCAAGGTTTTGCCCTCCAATTCCAGTGCAGAGGGTCGCAGGACACCCCAAACAACCTTAAATCAGTGAAGGAAAAACGAGAAATAGTGCGGAAAAAGATACAAGAAGAAATTGACCTAGGCAGGGTGAGCGGTTCATGGCAAAAAGGGAAAAAAAAACATTTTGCAGACTACATCTGTTCCCAACTAGTTCTAGTTCCAGAAAAGGGAGGATAATTCAGACTGATACACCATGTATCCTACCCCAGAGACAAATCAGTCAATGATGCCATATCAGTGATGGGAGCAGAGGTGTCTTACACCAGCTTCCAGGAAGCAGTGGAGGTGGTAAAGAAAGCAGGAAATGGGGCAATGTTATCAAAGGTAGACATGCAGTCAGCGTTCAGGCTGATGCCAGTGCACAGAAGCTCACAGCCTTATCTACGTTTACATTTTGGGGATAACCTGTATGTGGACAAGTGTTTACCAATGTGCTACGCCATCCCATGAGCCTTTTTTGAAAAACAGAGTTGTTTCCTGCAATGGGCCCTGCAGACAGCTATACCAGACACTTTGATAGTACATTATCTGGATGATTTTTTATTCACAGGCCCAAAAGTGGCTGACTTATGTGAAAAGACATTAGAAAATGTTAAAGAAATCACAAAGGAGTGGGGCATCCCATAGGCACAGGAAAAAACTGCAGGCCCATCCCAAATAATGCCTTTCTTGGGCTTAGAAAGGGGAATGCTGCATCCCTGGGGTTAAATTGGGGACCAATGCGGATGCCAGAATTACTCACATAGAGACCTCAAATATTAAACATTTGGAGAAGACAAAGGGATAATGTTGGATCTGACGAACAGAGCCTTGGCCCCAAAAACAGCAAGGCTGTACAAAAAACAATTGACCAGATTTAAAGAAATCAGTTCAAAATAACCTTTATTCAGCGTAAGCCATATCGGTTAACATCGCAACAAAAGAATTTGCAAAACATCCCAACAGCACATGGTTTTACAATCATCATTTTTTAAAAAGAAATATTTATATGCTCTAAAAACATTTGCTAAAAATAGAATAAGGATGCAACATACAATACAACAATTTATTAACCAAAGACCTGGGGAAACCAGGTCGGTACCCCCCTCGTTAGGGCTGAAACTTTAGATGTGGGGGTTAATTTGTTTCCAAACCTTCAGAGTACAGACAAGGTTCTTATTCCTCCTTAACTAGGCTCTATTTATTTTTATTTTTGCATTTTTAAAGTACTCACACAGCCTGCGGGCATCGAGGCGATGTTACAGGAATTGTTTTTTTTTAGTTGCATAATTGTTTTTCGTATTAGTTGCATATTTATAACACGCTTAAATACCCAGCGGTTTCTAAGTGCGGATCCGGGGATCGAACCTGTGTTGCTTAGTGTCGTCTTGCTTCCAAGGCGAGCATGTTGCCGCTGAGCTATCCTCCCGAGACCAATGAATATATTTAAACACAAAGTGAGCCACAGTCAGATCTGTGGACTCCTTACATAGGTGAACAGCTTTGATGACAGTTAGGACACCATGTAATCTAAACAGGGGTTTCAAGTACAATACTCTGAGATCTTTCAGTGTGTCACAGAATAATAAAAAGTGCACCATTGTTTCCACCCCATTTTTTCACACAGCGGACACACAGAACCTGTGATTCTGACCCGCCCACTTTATAGTTGTGACCTCCCACTTTATAGTGGTGTCTCGTAAGGGCAGGGAGCCCAGGTGTAGCCTCGTGTACAACACCAGGCCAAATGCTGGTTTGAGGTTGTTCAGGTAGTTTTCAAACCCCTGGGACTCTTATTGCAAGATACGCCAGCCCCTTGGACAGAGCAAGTGTGAGGGTCCTAGCTCTGATCTCCTTATATCTCCTGAATGCATCTTTTACTCTGTTTTTGGCTTTGTGCTCCATCTGACATGGGTTTTGCCAGTATGAAAATAACCATGTCATTGAAAAAGCTGTGGGCAAATTTTGTTGAGTAGGCATTTATGCAAAAGAAAAAGAAATCGTAGGCAGTGGCACACCTCGCAGCAGTTGCATATTACGTTAAACTGGCAGGAGGTGTGAACCCAGCTCAAAGTGCCTTAGTTACATATGCCCTAAAAGGATGGGCCAATTTGGTGGGGGCAAAGATAGATATGAGACGCCCTTTGAATTTTAGCAAATGGTTGGTACTGCAAGACACTCTTAAGGGCATATGAGCAAACGCATGTGAAGTGTTTAAAGAGGCATTTGCAATGGCATATTTTAGGGCCTTTAGAGTGAGAAAACGTATTGCTAGAAGTGGGACAGCAGAGAATGCCTTGGCCACGGAAGACGTGTGCATGGGGGGGGGGGGGGGGGGAGAAGCTTGGCAATACGGCTGAAGAAGTTTAAAACAGACCAACTCGGGAAGCGGTTACTGATTAACTTGTATTGCATAATTTCATTTACTTTGCAAGGAGTGCCCTGGTGACTGCATACTCACCTTGCCTGCAGCACATTTCGCCCTACCAGCACTGCGAATGGAACTCTTGCCGGACATTGTTTGGCTTCCTGGAGGAGGCGGACTTCGTCGCGGTCACGTGACGAATCGCGTGACTCACAGCCCGCATTTAGTGTCGGCCCAACCGCCCGAGCGGCATGTTTCATTTACTTTGCAAGGAGTGCCCTGGTGAGTGCATACTCACCTTGCCTGCAGCACTTTTCGCCCTACCAGCACTGCGAGCGGAGCTCTTGCCGGACATTGTTTGGCTTCCTGGAGGAGGCAGACTTCGTCGCGGTCACATAACAAATCACGTGACTCACAGCCCGCATTTAGTGCCGGCCCAACCGCCCGAGCGGCGTGTTTCATTTACTTTGCAAGGAGTGCCCTGGTGACTGCATACTCACCTTGCCTGCAGCACTTTTCGCCCTACCAGCACTGCGAGCGGAGCTCTTGCTGGACATTGTTTGGCTTCCTGGAGGAGGCGGACTTCGTCGCGGTCATGTGACGAATCACGTGACTCACAGCCCGCATTTAGTGCTGGCCCAACCACCCTTGCGGCGTTAAGCCCTGGAGGCAGTAAGGGCTGGAGCTGCTGTTTTGCTGATTGGGGCTGTGACCTGCAAATAACTCGGTCCTGGGTCCTAAGCTGTTACTTGTCTTGCACTACCACCTCCAGTTCTCAGGGTAAGGGGTGGAGAGTCAGACTCTGGCAGCTCCATAAGCTGTCGCGCGTTCCCTACCCTGAGACTGAATGCACCATTGGGTTTCGCTGATGAATGAAGCTATTCTTTAATCCTATATTGGATTAAAGGACATTCTTTTAATAAAATAAAAAAAATAAAAAAAACATTTTATATAATACTTGTACTTACAATTTTGCAATTGTCGGACAGAGATCCATATCGATCTGCATTTTTATTTAAGAGTGTTTTTGGGACGTGTTTGCCATCTCAAAGACTGTTCCATATGTTATTATTTTTCTCTACTGGAACTGCTACATATTGAAACTCAGTCTTTGAGTTTTTGCTACTTTTTTAATCTTAAATTTATTTACTTTCATCTCTCAAGTTCCCTCACTTTCTTTATTGGGTTTTGTCACGTTTGAAGACACGTAGGGGACTTCGAAGCCAGGCAGCTTTGGAGGCTTCTCTTGATTCTACTCCCTCTGTTAAAGGGGATCTCCCCTTTGCTTCGCCAGTCTGTACTTTATCAGTTACTTCTATCCCTGCTGCCCCGGGGAATCCACAATATTTATTAGTGGATGGCTCCCAGGACTCCTCTGTCCTTAAAGCCTTGGCCCAGGCCCAAATTTCATTCTAGAGATAGGTCTGGGGTACTGAATGACATGGGTATTATTCCACGCACCATAGCCAATAATAGTTGCAAATTTGGAAGAAGGTTTTACAGTTGCCTATGTCCCTTCCGAACCCTATTATTATTCATGAATTAGGTCTATCTTCCTTGGCCACCAAACACCTATGGAGAAAGCTTGCGTCTTATGCTAAAATCCTGGAGCCCTTACCAAATTCACTGTATGAAGATCTTCTACACATGATAAAAAAGGGTAAGCCTGTGTCAGTGGTGATTGAAGGTAAAAGGTGCGACAAAGAGCTTGAAAAAATTGGAATGGTAAGGGATGACCTTATAAATCGTCCTCAGATTGTAAAGTCTAAGCTCATGCAATTTGATTGGGCAATTAATTCAGATAAAATTGGAGAATATTTTTTATATAAGGAGTATGCAAAATATCGGCACAAACAGTCATGTTTACCATTATATCTGAAATTGTGTCCTAGCCATAAGATGCGCACTATGTATATGAGATTCAAATTTAATCTAATTTCAACATTAGAGCGTACTAAGAATTGGCTAAATTGTTCTGCCATGGTAAATAGGGGTTGTAGATTTTGCGATAATTCGCAAAAAGAAACGCTGAAGCATCTTGTCTTGCAGTGTTTATATTTTGAAAAAACACGTCAAAATAGTTTGTTAAAAAATCAAAGCATAACATCTGAATACCAAAGTGAAATGTTGTGGTCCCAATGTATGTGGGGCTATCGTATGCCAATGATTATTGACTTAACACAGTTGTTGTTTATAATCGAGAAAAGTTTATTGTCCAAAAACACATGTGAAACTGGTGTAGGGTGTAAGTCAAGTGATTTTCCAGCTAAATTATGATTAGGACATATAATAGATGTCTAAATATTACAAAAGGAGAAGTGCGTAAAGATGTAAATGACTGTGTACAACTCAGGCATCTAATATGATTTAAGACCTGGTGGTATAGAGTTAATACAATGATATCTTATGTGCTTTGTTTGCTAATATGTGCTGCTATGTTATGTCCATTTTAAATATTAAAGTTATGACAATGTATTAGAGTTTTAATAATCTGCAACTGTTAGGTATAATGCATTGGAATGTATTCTTAAATTGATTATTTTAAGTTTTGTAATCAATCCATTAATTTTAAGAAAATGTTGTAAAGATATTTGTATCGGAAAACAACAAATAAAATAAAAAAATAAACAAATTAAAAAAAATAGTTGCATCTTTAATGGAAAACAAGACATATCCATAGATGCACAGGAAGAGCGTCTAGCAGCTACTATAGCCTCCAATCTCGAGGAAGGCGGTAGTCTACCGAGGTCCAGGGTACATATGGATCACCCTAACAATACTATGGTTAACACTGTGCTTCCAACCCCTGTTCAATCACATCCTAGGCTGCCTCTACCGCCCGTAATGCTGGATGACTCTGCAGCCAATGCTACAGAATCTCTGGGTCTGACAAAAGAGCTACTGATTGTCAACTCTCCCCCCCAGAGGGTAATAGGAATTATGGTACTCCCCCCTACTAATTTTTCGCCTGAGGTTTTTCCCTCTGTTAGGGGTGTAAACCATACCTCCTCTATTCATGTTAATCTTTCTGCTAACCCTGCTGGAAACCCCGATACTCCTACAGTGAAATCTATTGTGTTTAAAACTCCACTTAATAAACCTTCAAATCTCACACCTAAAATAAAATCTAATTTGGGTACCCAAGGTAAATCTATCCAAGGGAAGAAAAAAAATATAATTTATTTGGAAAGAAGACTGCAACTAGCACCCTGGTCAAATCTTCACATTCACTTCCAATAGTGGCCATTTTGGATCATACTCTTCTTGTAAATGTAATTAAGAAACTAGAGATTGAAGATCCCCTAGCTCATGATATTGATGACATCAGTATTATAGAATGTGCGGATAAGGCAATTGCTGATAGCCATCTGGGTCCCAACTCTATTAATACAAATAATGTCACCCAGCAAATTTGTGATGATTCTTATGTGGGCTCTCCATCTGATCTCATTAATTTTATTGATGAGCATACAGAAAAACAAAATTGGTTGAGAGAAAGGGGATTACTCCCAGAATTGAAAAAGGATTATGGTAGCGAGTCTATTCTGCATCATACTCTTAAAGAGGCGGATGACAGAATAAAACTCATTCAACCTACACTCTCTGCTCTGAATATGGTTTTGAGTTCTTTTGTGAGCCTGTATGACAATATATGGTCAGAGGTTAGATCACACTCTCTTCTACTCTCTGAAATCTATTCTAGGTTACAGGGACTTGACAGATTTGAAGAGCTAGTAAAAATAATTAAGGAAGATTATCCCTTAATGCCAACACACTGCTCTGATCCTATTTCTCCTACAACTAACTGCTGATATCCATTTGGTTAAAAAAGTTCTCAATGGGAAAATGTCGAGTGTACAAGGGGAAGTTCTAGGTATGGGTTCGGGTACCACTGATCCTCGTTGCTCGGATAAGGATATATGTGATCATCCACCCATGATTTCTTCCATGACCTCTGTGGGTGGTCTAGAGGTTTTTGGCATGGAGGTAAAACTCCCTATCCCTCATGTAAATGTCAATACTGAATTAATAGAGGAGAAAGTCCAAGAGGGACCCACCAGCTATCCTCTTAATCCTATCCCTCAGGGATTACCCTCTGTAGGGATGACATCAGAGCTCGTCGATCTACTTAAGGGAGATTATGCTGCCTCCTCTGTGGATCGTATATCCGCTCCCAGTTTGGAGAATCCATCTGATCCTATTGCCCTTACTAAAGAAATGATACACCAAAAAGGTTTTGACTGCACTGCATAGGAAAAAAAAAAAAACTTAAATCAGCAAATAAAGAAAACTAACAATCAGAAGAATTTGAAAAAAATGACTTCATTTACTAATCAATTTTTTTAAAATCTATTTTTGGCTAATACTTCGGCTCCTACTAACCCCTCTCTTGCTCCTAAGGGGACTGTGAACCCTGTTGAATTAGCGGTTTCTGTGACCTCTACTCCAAATACGGTGGCCATTCCGGTCGAAGTTAATTCACTTCCTATTATGCCAGCTCTACCCGGTCCACCTGACGCTCCGGTAGATGGTTCAATCACCATTAATACTGTCCCTCCAGTAGTGGTGTCTAATTTTGTGGGGGTTGAGGACATTTCTGTCTCTTACCCTCCGAAAACAGTTTCAACTTTACTAGAGCCGATTTCTACCAATAATTTTGATGAATCGAACATCAATACGGTTATCAAGCCGCAGGAATCCTCCTTGGCCGTAGAATCTTTAATTATACCAGGTAACTCTTTACCTGGGGTGGATCCGCTCCATCCAGAGATCACTATTTCTCTGATCCCGACAAACTTGGTCAATATTGATATGGTTAAACATCTATTTCAGGAGCTACTTGTTTCTAAAACTGCCAATGGGGTGGTGTCTCAGTCAATTAAAACTCCATCTCAGGATGGAGCTCCATCTATTCCCTCTTTATCTATGGATCCCCATCTTTCCTTCATTTCTGAGGGTCATTTTGCCAATACTGAGCCTACAATGAGGGATTGTGATATGGGAGTCAGATCAGTGGGGGGTCTCAATGCACCCAACTCTCTTAACTCAGTTCATTCTAGTATGTCAAATGTTGGTCCTATTATGGGCCATGAAGGTGCTCGTTCTTGGCCTGATTCTGCCCAATACAGAAATTCTTTCAAATCGTCTGAAAGATTCCCTGTGGGTCCTAACGTAAACCAAAATAGGACTATACTAAGGTGTTCAAGGGGCACTGACTTGGAGGCTGACTCCTTAAGTCAGTTCACTAAAAAGATTTCTGATTCTCTACCTCAACCAGCAGAGGCCAAAGATCTCCTTGATATCTTGCAGCTTACTAGTCTTTGGGGTCAAGATATGCCAATCTGTTTTAACCGTGGTAATATTCTAAAAATTCTCCACCAACTACCATCGCTCTCACTTATTTCTAGTTATGATATGGAGAGAATTTTCTTTCCGATTCAGGGTCGGGTAGATGTGAATAATATTATTCTTAAATCAAGAGTGGTATTGGAACTGATTATGGGGCACAGAGAAGGGTTAAAGCAGCTTGGTTTTGAAGTAAACCCATTAGTATCCAATCAGTTTTCCGGCATAAATGAAGGGTTGTGAATAGTATAGGGGAAACCTTACTATGGTATATCATCCGGAAAGAGCTCCACAGCAACAACGGAGGCAATTCATGCCCAGATTCAATGGAAATGCTCGAAACTGGGCCCAGGTTACCTCAGGTCTGTGGAAATGAGCACTTTCCTAATCACTCTGAACTCCCTACTAAGGTTCTCCCCTTGAATAGCTTTGCGTTTCTTTCTTGGAATTCCAGAGGTAATTCCCATCTCTTTACGAACTCGGACACTGTAACTATGATTAGGGCTTCACACTGTTTTTTCCTACAGGAAACCTGGATGCTTTCAATTCCCGTTTTAGACGGATTTGATATCTACTCCCAAAATGCTAAACCTAGTCTGGGAGGGAGGGCTCCTGGGGGTCTCCTTATAGGAATTAGAACCTCCTTTGGTTTTATGAATAAGGTTCTTCCAGATATGCCTTTTGGTATCTTGGCTTTGGAGGTTACTTCACTTGATCAAATGGTTAACCTCCTTTTGATCAATGTATATTGGCACAAGGGCATTGCTGCACTTGAGCCGTTTCTGGAAAGGTTAACGGATACACTTCTTTCTTGGAGATCTTTACACCCTAGGGGGAAATTGATTCTGGCTGGTGATCTTAACTCTGACTGCTCTATCTCCTCTGAATCCAAATATGATGATCTGGGTCTGGCTATGGAGGATGAGTCTCGCTTGGGTCAGAAATGTGTAAGGGGTCGTCTTTGGAATCTTGCTTTGGATTTGGTTGGTCTAATATGTCTTAATGGCTATTATGATGCTACTTCCTCACTCTGTCCTACATGGCGTAGAACACTGTCAACATCTACTCTAGACTATGTCTATGTAGATCATTCCCTGTCTTCTCTTTCGTCCAAAGTCGAGGTCTTCTTTAACCCATGGAGTGACCATGGTATTCTGCGGGTTTCTTTTCTATGCCCTTTTCCCCCATGAAGTTTCTGCCCGCTGGGGGGCCATGCCACCTTAAAACTGTGGGACAAGGGACAGGGGTATGTTGGTCACCTACAAATATCAGCTTGCTCAACTGTAAACTGATTTCTTCCTTTAATCATACCTCTTTCTCTTGGAAATTAGCAGTTTTCAATACTGTTTATTTTGACAGTTTTCTTAAAGCTCTGCATAGCAGTATCTATGGTCTGCTTAGGAAGGGCGTCTCCAAAAAATCTCATCCTTACAGATTTGATCCAGAGCTGGCTAATGAAAAGGCCCACACTCAGAAACTCATTAGAGGTGCCCAAGCTCTGGACACTGAGTGGGATGATAAAAAAATAAAAATTAAAGCCATCCGTCAAAAATATAAAAATTACTGCAAGTCATGAAAAGCTATTATGCTACAAAACGATGTGGAGCATATGCTTGAAGTATTAATGAAAAGAGACCTGAGGGCCTTCTGGGTTACTCTGTCCAGCCTAGATGATGTGGCAGAGGCTGATCAGTTGAATGCTATTCCAGAGGTTCAATGGGTAGAGCATTACACTGAATTGTTTGATATAGGGGGAGAGGGGTTGGAATGGTGTCTTTTGGGGAAGAATGTGCTAAAGGATCCCTGGAAGCCTGTAATTGATTATGAGACAGTATTTGAGCTTATCTCTAAAGCTAAGAAATCCAGGGCTCCGGGGCCTAATGGCCTAACTAACAACACATTAAAAGCTGAACCAGAACTCTGGGCCAACCTTCTCTCCTTACTATTTCAAGATGTTGTTAATTCTGGTAATGTACCTACTAGCTGGCAGACCGCTCACATTGTTCCCATTTTTGAGAGAGGTCTTCATACTTTAGTCAAAAATTATAGACCTATTTCTCTTATTGATGCGGACGGCAAGCTTTTTGCTTCTATGCTTCTTTCCCACCTCAACGTCTGGTTTAAGGAAAATCATATTCTCCCGAAACAACAAACAGGTTTCATTCAGGGTTGGTCATTCAACTAATCTCAACGGTTTCATTATTACTGCCTTACAAAGCTCTATCTGGGATAATTATGACGGTTCTCTCTATGTTGCTTCAATCGATTTGTCAAATGCTTTCGACTTGGTAATTAGGTCAAGACTCTGGGAAAAATTAACCAAATGGGGTATTCCGGCTGGTCTTCTCACTCTTATCATGGCAATGTATGAGAACTCGGGGGTCCATATTAGGATCGATTTGTCAGAACTCTTTCTAGAAGGATAAGGACCCGTATTGGGGTGAGACAGGGTTGCTCCTTGTCTTTTTATCCTTTATATGGCAGATGTCGGTGAATTTTTGGGAAATACAGGCATGGTGAGGGCTAAATTGGGGGATCTCAGGCTCTCATGGTTGGCATATGGCGATGATTTTCTTCTCTTCGATCATACCAAAGTTGGTCTGCAGAGGCTTATCTGCAAATTCGAAGAATATGCCATTCTTAATGGGCTGAAGATTAACCCGAGCAAAACCCGAACAATGGTCTTTTCAAAGGGGAGAAAAGGGAATAACAAAGTGTGGAAAATAGGTGGTGAAAATATCATCAGAGCACACAAAATCATCTATCTTTGATTTCTTATTCTGGCCCAACCGTCGGCTATTGAATTAAGACGTTTTCTTAGACACAAATTGCTCCCGCTTATCTCCCAATCCATAAGATTAGACAATAAATACTGCATGTTCTCCCTTAAACCTGTAGTAGATTTCTTCAAGGGAAAGGTTATCCCAAAGCTACTTTATGGAATGGAACTCCATTATTTGGCACTTTTGACATTCTGGGATTCTCTTGAGGGTATCTACTGGAGGAAAATTTTGAAAATGCCGAACTCTGTTCCAACTGTGGCCATAAGATACGAACTAGGGTTAGTTTCATTGCGAGCTAGGATTCTCTGGAGAGTCCTTACTCTTTTCTCTTCTTTGCTCTCTCCCAAACCTGGTACCCTCTATGTTGATGTGGGCCATACAATTTTCTCACAGGGACCTATGGATCGTAACCTATATCTCAATAGATTCAGTGATCTTTGTGATAAGACCCTTTCAGAGATCTCTACTGACAGGGATACTTTGTTAATGAATCCCAATAAGGTTAAGGAGTGTCTTTTTAGTCATGACTGGAGTAATACACTGGACAAATTGCATACCTATCCTTCTCTCACTGACCTACAATTTGATCATAAGAAAAGAGGCTTGCTGTCTTTCATTTTGATTCAATTCCCTAATCGCTATTACCGTTCACTTCTCCTTGAACTTAGATGGAATCTCGTTCCCACCAGGGAAGTTCTACAAAAAAGGAAGGAGTTTTCTGATTTAGACCCTACCTGCCGCTTTTGTAAAACTCTGGGGGTGATTGAGTCTTCTCGACATCTCTTTCTAGAATGCATTGCTTTGAAAAGTCTAAGGGACAAATTCCTAGTTAGATTTAACACACTGGGCCAATTGGGGGCTGATAATATTATCTGGTCACAGTGTCTTGCTATTACTAATACTAAGGATGGGCTTGCTGTGGCGGGTTTTATTAAAGCTCTAGATCTGTACACCCCCCTTGCCTGATTTTGTTTGTTTACATGAAATTTCAAACTTCTGTGATATCTTTAGTAAAAGCTGTTTGTTATTTGAAGATGTATTTTAAATTCTAAATGTCTTGTTGAATTCTAATTGCACTGAATCTTTTAAATTGTGTTGCTTGTATTATGAGTCTTAAAATCTGGAAATTGGATCTATGTTTTTAAGGTATTACTCTAACAAACTGTCTGTATAAATGAAATTTAGTTGCAATGAATGTTTTTTTGTCTTTTCCTTCTTTTTTGAACTCTTTGTAAAGGTTTCTTTTGTAAACCATATACAATAAAATAACAAAAAAAATAAAAATAAATTGCATAAATAGTAGCAAATACTGCACACAAGATTCTCTCAAGGTCCGCCCTGCATTGGGGGCGCAATTTCTGACAGAGGAATGGCAGGGCCCTCAGCTGATTTACATTTCAGGCAATAATGAAGAAAGGTATTGCAGCCGCAGGGTGGGACCCGACAGAATATGGCACCTATTCATGTCATGTTAATTCTAAAAAAAAGAAATATTGCTCCGCAATGGGATGTTTGGGAACCTTGAGTAGCCGCCGTATGTTAAGGGTGCTACTGTGGCCGAAAGCTGGTAGAAAAATGAAAAGCACCCTTAGCATGAGCTTCTTGCTACCAGTTTTGGTCCACAGAAGAGCAGTTCATATCAGGCTTTTGGTCCTTCTTAGGTCATACAAGTTTGGTAACATTCAGGTTAATGTGACCCCAATGTACATTGTAAGAATACTATAAGCCAATGAGGAGTTCTACTCCATAAAAGGCACTGGGTCACACGCTGAGTGCTTTAGAGAGGTGCGGAAACCCGGGGTGACTTGTAAAATCCTTAAACTACACTTAGGGCCTGATTCATAGAACGTTTTCCTATGAGATGGTGCCATTATGAAACACTTCTGTGAATCAGGCCCTTCATGCGGGTACTTTATTCTGCATAATACTGACATCTTAAATGATATCACTACTAAAGACCTATGTTATAGCTGCATCATTTGGGGTGTCAGAACCCAAGGGTTGTCATATAATCAGTTGTAATGTAACAGCTACAGGAATGTATGCACTTTCTGCTCTATGAATATTAGTTTTCATTCGAATTGGGATTATCTGATAGCAAAATCCTGGCCACTGTGAAATATGTAATCGATAATTCCTAAAACAACAAAGGGTTTCTTGTATTTGGTTCTGCATTTCATGAATACCAATAATAATGGCGACAAAGTAGCAGTGTCATCATCCCAAATCCGTGGCCCTGTACTCTACCACCCATAGGCCCTGTATTACTTGTGCAAAGAAAGTGAAAACCTTAAGGGTGACATTTTGATCGCTCATGTCATTTTGGATCTATAAAGGTGTCATAACTATTTTTTCCATAATGACATTTCGCCCCATTTTTTGCAACAAAGAACGAGGCGGGTGGGTCGATCCCCACACCTCAGCTTCGACCCCCCCCCCCCCCCCCCAGCTCCCTTGTATACACCTTACCATCTATATTTTTGTGGCAAAAAAAATTGACGAAACTGTCATTCGGCAAAAGTGGGTAATACGGTAATTTTTCCTTCGATGCACAACCACGGTGCAAGTCATATGCCAAACTCAGTGTGGCTACACAGCACCCACAGCGTCATATGCCAAACTCAACGTGGATGTACAAAAACCATGGAGCAAATCCGCCAAATGTAACCACTAAGTGGGCAGCCAATGTGTAAAATAGGTAATACGCAATTACTATGGTCTACAATGGGTCACATCCTACACAAATGCACAAACACGGCGCAAAACAAAGATGCATACTGCATAGTGCGCCTCTGTGTAAATGCACTTAGCACTAGGGCAAAGGTAGCCCTGGTGCAGGGGTCTGCAAACCTTTGGCTATCCAAATGTTTTGGACTACAACTCCCACGACTCTAGCCAGCTTAGACAATGGTGAGGGACCATGGGAGTTGTGAACTGTTTGCATCAGGACATATTCCGCTAGCACCAGGGAAAACAATGCTCTAGTAAAAAAAATGAATTGGAGGGATATGCTTTTTGCACTAGGGCATTTTTGCCGTAGTTCCAATTGCACTTGCACAGATGCAACGTTTCTGCAATATGCCCCCAAATGCGCAAACGAGGTGTAGAACAAGGCGGGTGCGCAGCCATGGAGTCAAGTATATCCATCTCGACCTGCCTCTGTAACTTGATCTCCGCCTGCGCATCCCGCACGCTGTGTCTATTTTTTCCGAAAGTCATCTTCACATGGACGCAGCGACGGCGCATTCCTTGCGCCTGTAACGTGGCGTTTCCTTGGTATCCTTCAGGGGAGCTGGGAATTATGCAACATCATCGCCGGATGACATTAGCTCCCAGCAGCGTTGCCATTTGATCACTGGGATGCGACATTGCATAAGATGCAAGGCTGCACATACATGTTCTGCTCGGGCCTAACTCAGGAAAGCAGTGCGCCTCGACTTCTAACACTCCATGCTTTCATAAACGTGCATTGTTTATTAAACAAAAAAGGTTAATACTACTTTAAAAAAATGAAAACTTGGAATACTTATTCAGACAAATATCAGTAGCCATTGATATTGTTTAAACAATTGCGCCCAAAAGGATGGTGAGGGAAGCTGGTACAAAAAAAAAAAACAAATGAAGTTTTCAAAAATGCGACAGGCATGTACAAATAAATGTGATGTTGGTCCGAAAGCTGACAGCAACATATTAGATTGCGTTTAAAATGTCTATATCCTAGGAAACATAATGATGATGGTCGGTTATCTTGCGAGAATCCTGCATTAAGACGCTACCTATGAGTTCGTACAGCAGCATCACTGCTCGTCTAAAATGTATGAGTGCTACTGGGCTGATCCGCAGTTTACAGTCATGTATGTGCAGTTTATGCAGGTGGCATGTGGCAGCTACGGAGGAATTCCTCGCGGTGTGTTGGATGAGTTTGGGAATGTGTTTGCATCTTCTTTTGATGCAGGGGGAGACTATAAGAGTGTGTGTGACTTCGGTGTGTGGAGAGCACTGAGCGGCGGTGGGAAGATGCTGGCTAAGTGCAAAATGCAGGTCATGAGCGCGTGCAGACTTTGGGAAGTTCAGCCCCGCCAGACAGGCTTACATAATGCCGGGGATGCAGTTACCGTCCACAGTGGGCGGGCGGCGATGAAACGTGAAGGGAGTTCCAGCTTCAGGCTGAATGCGTTTATGGACTTGGGGGAAATGCAGCGTTTCTCTATCACACAAGGGGGTGGCCAGGGCATCATCATAAGTGCAGAAGCGGAGGAAACAGGAGTAAAGCAAGTGGCAGAGACCTTCCAGGAAAAGCCGTGCACCAAAGTGCAGTTTGAATATATATATATATATATATATATATATATATATATATATATATATATATATATATAAAATGTATGTGTGCATTGGAAAATAAGCAAAGAAGAACACTTGCAGTGTGTATCTTTTAAAAAGGCACTGCGAGAACGCAGCAGAGCAAGTGTTTGATTGTGCATTACAGCCTTATTTCAAAATAAATGGAGCCCGCCTATGAAGAACACTTTGCTCCTGGACTGTAAAATCTGCAGAACTGTTCCCTCAGTGCACATGAAATGGCTGTTGGTAAAGCGAGGTAGCGCGCTGTGCCGCCCGGGTACCTGTGGATGGAGTCTCCATGGTGACTGCCGGCTCCTGGACCCCGCTCCCGGCGCGCCTCAGCTCCTGGTCCCCGCCGCCCGGCACCAGCGGCGGCAGCTGAGCCCAGGTCCCCGCGCTCGAGGTGCCCGCGCCGGCTGCCGCCTGCTCGCTGCTCCCCGACAGCCCCGCTGTTGCCGCCTCAGCCTTCTCCTCCTCTCCCGCCGCAGAAGAGCGCTGCGCGGCCGCGCTGGGCGGCTCCTGGCCGGACATGGTGAAGCGGCCTGGAGGTGTGCAGAGAGCCGCTTCCGGGCTGCAGGATGCTGATGGTGATGGTGATGCTGCCGCTGCTGCGTGTTCCCGCGAGTGAGGCCGGCACTGGCAGCCGCCCGCGCCCGTGCACCCTCTCCAGCGGAGCGTTACGCAGGTGAAAATGGCTTGTTTGGTTTCAGTATCTCCAGCCTGACGTCACCCCCTGGAAGGCTTATCACACACATGGAGCCGCTGCCTTTAACTCTTTCCAGTAGTTCAGCGAGCAGCAGGACCAACCGCGCCAGGGGTGTGTTCACTGGACATCTGTTTGGGGGGCTAGAGGAGAGGGGGGGGCGGGGGAATTATCCTTCCCAATAGTAGTTAAGATACGGTATTTTACCATCTCTTTGCAAAACCAGGGAACTACTATTGTTTTTTCGACCTTAGTCGCTCAGTCTCTCAAGTAGGCCCACACAGTTTGTATATAGCAGTTGCTGCCACGGTTTCCATTGCATACCACTGCATATACCTGCAGTTATTCTTGCCAAACTGAGTGGTTCAAGTTGTATCAAGCAAAAAGCATTGAAGTCAACTATCAGGTAGCAGGGAGGGGCGCGCAGGGACTGCTGCGCGAGCTGCTATCACAGATAGGACCAGACGCCATGGGGGTTCATCATAAACTGCTTTATTGGTGCGCTGTGTGCTTGCACCTTACCCCTGGTCACCTGACCGGGTTCACGCATCGTTCAGCCCCAACATGGTGATGTCGCGGGATGCTGCATCTCCCCCCAAAACAAATATAGTCCTACCACATCTCCTCAATCCATCTTCGAGGTCTTCCAACGATGCAGCAGGGCCTGCCTTGTCTGGGCAACCTGACATTTACATCCAGATTTTCCCCACTGCTGCCGTGCTCCTCTCTTTCTGGTTCATCTTCGTCGCCGAGTATCCTGATCCCCCGATGTCTTCTTTTTCTTCACTCCATTGTTCATCTACTCAAATTGTGTCCTCTCCTGCCTTTCTGAAGAATGAACTGTTTCTTGTTATGACCCATCCTTCCATTTCGGCTGTGACCATGAAGCCCTTGATGAGGGAGACCGTCATGGGCCGTGGATCAAAAGGCGGCATGTCCTTGTGAACCTGTACTTGTCGTACCAGTACTTGTTCTCCTACTGCTAATTCTGCAGCTCAGGGTCTTCTGGGCAATGCGGCAGGGCCTCCCAAAGCGAGGCAGGGTAACTGCTGGTACAATCCAGCAAGGCTCAGGAGAGGGGCAGCCGGACCCCGAACTGGGACCCAAACAGTCAGGAGGTTCTCTGTTCACTCAGCGTCTTCCACACTTTTTCTTTCAGGCAAAGTTTTGCTTTTAACTTATCATCTTCCCACGGCCCCCATCCTCCGTACCTTTTGGTTTGGGGCGTCTTCTTTCCAAGGTTCGTTACACCCGTAGCGTCTTTTTTCTTCCTCCCCGACATAGTCCTGTCCGAAAAGCAAGGTTGCAGGAAAGCAGAAGGTGCAGACAGACAGAGTGCCTTCCCATCAGGCGCGCACGGCAAGCCAGGTGGAGCAAGCGTCCGTGCGAACAGACGAAGGAAAACAAAGAGAGCAACTCGGCGCAGGCAAATTTAGTTCATCATTACAAGTAAGTGAGCCCCTGCGCCGAGTTGCTCAGCAACGACCAGAACGTTCCGCGGCTTATGTAAACATTGTATTGGAAGCAAGCCAGCACGGAGCAACATTGCAGATATTAACACGTATTTCCAAAAACACAGTTTCTGAGGGATATGACGTTGTGAACCATGTGCTTATTGAATTGCACAAGCACGGGGTTCATTATACAAGTAAAAAACGAAAACGGATTGGCTTTTTCTAATAACAGCCAGTTTTCTCGTGCAATGGAGGACACAAATTAGTGGGGGTAGGGCAGGAAATGCAATGAAATAGCATCTAACTATTAAATGAGCGACAAAGCTTACACAATGTAAAATTGTTACAGACCACAAACGACCATGAAAAGGTTTTGAAGAGAACCAAACGGAAAAAGGCAGCTCGCACCAGATATTTGCTATCAGCTGACAGGAGTAAACAGCAGGTCTCACCAACAGCAGTTACCCAAACACGGGTGACAACAAATTACAGCAAAACAGTTTCCCCCACACTCAGGCCAGCCAGCAAATTGTTATTATCCAGAAAAATGAAAATAGAAAAACTTTGTTCCCTTTTTAAACAGGCAGATGGCACCCAAGAGAAAAACCAAGGAAACAACAAGCTCACCACCGAAGCCAAAATCTCCCCATCTACTCGCAGCTATTGTGGCAGCCGAACCCCATTGGGTAGCGCACCCAGTACAGCAGATGCAAACAACAGCAGTACCGAAATGGTGATGATTAGCAGTGCCACACTTGACCAAAAACTGAAATCTTTCCACTCAGAAATCCTGAATAGATATAAAAGATGTTTAGCATGGAACATAGACAATACAATCAAAGAGGCCATTTGGACAAAAGAATTCATCGAGATCTTTTCGCTGATTGAAGCCCAACAAAAGGGGAGGGATGCGTTTAGGGATCCCAAGAAAATAGAGGAAAAGGCGATAAATAGGATCGCCCAGGTAGTGCAGAACTGGGACAATTGGTTGAAATCATTCGTCATTTTGACAACTATATATCTAGAAAAAGTTCCCGAGGATGGGGCCAAGCTATGGGCCTACATGGACAAAGTCAGAGAAGTAAAAATCACCCAAAAAGGCAGAATCTGGTTAGCATACAACATCAGATTCAGGAGGAGTATGTCAGAGAGGCCAGCAATAGAATGGGATGAGGTGCAGAATGATCTATATATATTAAACGCCAAGCTTCCATCTGAGGAAGAGGCCTCCCAAACAGCCAAACCCAACAAAAATTCACAAGGGCCTAGAATCACAGACAATGAGAAAAACAAGAAAGTGGAACAGCCCTTTCGGAAAAACCAGCCCTGGGGGACTAAGTCTAATGCCCACGGACAGAACAAAAATCACCATGTTTCCAAAGCCAACATTCCATGGAGGAATTATGAGAAAAACCTATGCACCTGGGGTAAAGAATGGTGGTACAAGCACAGCCATGCAAACTGCAATGGGGACCACCCGGCAAGCAATTGCACCAGACTACCAGCCAAAAATACGAAGGATTAGCGATCATTTTATTCAGCCAAGCCCAACAGAATTACCACCTAAACCACCCACCATTAACACCTGCATGGACCAGCTAGTTTTAGAACCAGGCAGAACCCCCAACAACTTCAGCAAAGAATTGTTGAGCTACCCAGACAGCGAAACCAGCACGACAATACAGCAAGGTTTCACAACAGGTTTCACCATTCAAGTTCAAAGGAACAGGGTCCCAAAAAATCCCAAAAAACCTGAAGTCCGCCAGAGACAACCCAGAAGTGGTAAAAAACAAATTAGAGAAGGAATTAAGACTGGGCAGGATCGCAGGCCCCTGGTATTCCATGCCTTTTTAAGACTACGTAGCTTCACCTCTAGGTCTTGTGCCCAAGAAAGAACCAGGTAAAATGAGGTTAATACACCACCTCTCCTACCAAAAAGGCCAATCTCTTTATGACAGCATTCCACACACGGAATCTGCAGTCTCCTACACACATTTTCAGGAAGCAGTAAAAATAATACAAGAATGCGGCAGGCACGCCTTGATGGCCAAATTAGACATTGAATCAGCTTTCAGACTCTTACCTGTCCACCCTGAGTCACAACAATGATTAGGGTTTTCCTTTGAAAACACATTTTATGTTGACAGATGCCTCCCCATGGGATGCGCAGTCTCCTGCACCCTATTTGAGCAGTTCAGCTCATTTTTCCAATGGGCATTCCAAAAACAACAACAAGGCACCAATATAATACACTACCTCGATGATTTCATGATAATGTGACCAGCAGAGTCAGGAGAATGCAAGAGGGCACTTGCAGAACTAGAAAAAAAGGCTGCACGATGGGGCATCCCCCTGGCGACAGAGAAGACAACCAAACCAGCCACCAACATTATATTTCTAGGAATCGAGATAGATTCAGAGGAGGGCCTTTGCAGAATCCCAAAAACAAAAATAACAGAACTCCTGGAGAAAATACAGAACTTAATTACAAAAAACCAGGGCACAGTGAAGGAACTACAATTACTGGCAGACAGCCTTAACTTTGCAGCCAGAATCATCCTGCAAGGGAAGGTTTTCTCCAGGAGTCTAGAACTTAAAACCAAATCATGCACCAAACCTCACCTGCACATCCGGCTAAGCAAAGAGGTGAAAGAAGATCTAAAAATCTGGGGGAACTTCCACAGAAACTTCAACGGGATCACACTTTGGCGCATGCCATTGAACACATGGGCAAAAAGGATCCTTTTCACGGATGCAGCCAGTAGCAGGGGTTTTGGAGCCATTCTAGATACAGAATGGGTGGCTGGGCACTGGCCTAAGTCATAGCTAACAGCAGGATGGACCAAAAACATGACATTGTTAGAAATATTTCCCATCTGGCTAACCTTACGCATCTGGGCCAAGCAGCTAGCTAACACAGAACTTTTGATATGGTGCGAGAAAATGGCGGTGGTAGGCATCATAAACAGAAAAACTACCAAATGCCACCTTGTACTAAAAGTCCTAAGAGCCATTACAGCAGTCACACTACAAGAAAATATTGTGGTTAAAGCCAAGAACATCAATGGAACGGATAATAACATTGCAGACGCTTTATCTCGTTTTCAGTAGACAAGATTCCGGGAGCTAGCACTGCACGCCCAAGAAATGATGACGTTAATACCAGCAGACTGCTGGTCAGTAATGGGAAACTAAAAGAAATTGCATCAACGCCGAGGCCAGAGAGCCAAGGCCGGGCTGTACACCAAGAACCAGGCACCTCAAAAACGTGTGCCAACAACAATGGGCTCACAAAGAGCCGCAACCCTGACACGGGTTTGTGGGATGTTTTAACCCACTTTCTGCTCTGCTATGCTGCAGCACTGTGTTATGAGGGTGCCAGAAATAGCAAAATGGCTGCGAAACCCTTGTGTGCGCCAAAACCTCTGAAAATCGCACTTTGCAACGCACAAAAAGATGGCTCCCCAATCTGCCACGCATGTTGTCAGTGGTGGAACAGAGATCTCACTCCTGGAATATGTCACTGGGCTCCTGTAACGCTCACCTGATTCTCGCAGAGGCGCCGGTCTTGACTGGGCGACTACCGTATCTTCAAAAGTGATGTGCACCACCCGGTTGGCTCTTTGGGCTGGACCTCTGTGCACTGTATGCCTGACTCGAAGAGTAAGATGTCTGCAGATAGAAAATATGGGATTAATGAACTGGGGTTATTGGGGTGTCCCTATCTCTTTCCTTTTCTCCTCTCCTGTAGAACCCCAAAGGTTAACGCTCTCACCTTAGGTAAGTGAACGCCGAGCTCTCCATCTGCCTCGGGGCAGGGTGCTGTAACCAGTTTCTTCACTGGATAGGTAGCGCAGGCCTCTTGACTTCAGAGGACTGCTGTCCGTCGTTTACTTCACGAACGGTGAGTTCCGAATATTTCAAATGTCTTTAAAAGTCTTTTGTAATGCTGTCTCTTATTTTGCAGGGTTCCGGCGATGGGAGTTGACTGGCTGAAGTGAGTTGAGGATGGACCCGTATGCGGAATAGAAGCACCTGGAAGCGCGTAAGTAAGCGCTTGTTGCTTGCTTCACGATGCGCACTAACTGTCCTTTTATTTTGCAGGTACCAGTTCGGAGCTGCTGAAGGATGCCGGAATGCCCACTGAGTTCGGCATGGATGGAGTAATGGCACGTGAGTATTTAACGTTACCCAATGTCTTTAAACGCACCTTCTTTTGTCTTACAGATGCGGGATGCAGCGCCGAAGGCCTCCGGAGCGTGCGAAGAGTTGGTAAGCTTTTGTCTTTCAGATGCCGGAATGCAGTGCGATGACCTCCGGAGCGCGTGAAGAGTAGGTAAGCCTTGGTCTTTCAGATGCAGGAATGCTGCGCGAGGCGTTGATGACAGTCGATGGACCAGGTAAGAGATGCGCTGTCACTGAAGACCGTAGTGCTAACCTGTTCTTTCTTGTCTTTATAGATGTTGCTGAAGACTGGATTCAAGATGGTAAGCCTTTTTCCTTTAGGCCCAGGATCAGATGCAGAAGACACAATGAGCGTTCTGCTGCAGAGGATGCAGAATAACGCAAAGCAAGATTCATCCATCGGGTGTGGTTTAAATAGCCTCCTGTAGTGCTTAGGTGTCTCCTTCCACAGCCACGCCTAGGTAAGAAAAGAGTTCCTGCTTTCCAGAAGAGTTCCAGTGTTCTGAACCTAGGGAGTGGCTCCTGCCCCACCCAACAGGAAAAGTAGTCTCAAACAGAAGAGGATCAGGGGTTCAACTGGCAGGTAAGTAAGCAGCATGGTCTGCTGCAGGTAAGTCCACCCAAGCATTATGAGCCCGGCGCTTGCAGCGCTGGGACTGGGCATATTTATGAGCCTGGCGCCACTGGCGCCAGGACAGGGTCCAAAAGGTCCCAATTGGGACTGGCTGGCACTCGGAACCTGGGTTATGGGTCTGCTTCCAAGGGAGTTGGGTAAGTCCTGGCCTTTTGGAAGCAGAGATCATGACAGTACCCCCCCTCAAGGCCCCTCCCAAACCGGGCTTCCCCGGGGGTTTTGGCTTGTCAGGAAATGTTTGATGAAATCTTTTGATTAGACGAGGAGCGTGGACATATTCTGCAGGTTCCCAGGATCTTTCTTGAGGGCCGTAGCCTTTCCAGTCAATTAGGTAAAATAGCTTAGATTTGGAGATCTTGGAGTCCAGGATGCTTTTGACTTCAAACTCGAGTTCTCCATCAACTAGGATAGGTTTTGGGGATTTAGTTAGTCGGGTTTGAGGTTGCACGGGTTTTAAAAGAGAGACGTGGAAGACCGGATGTATCTTCATGTGAGGGGGCAAGTCCATCTTGACCGCTACTGGGTTTACTATGGTAGTGATGGAATAGGGACCAAGGTATCTTGGGTTGAATGTGCGTGGTCCTTTTAGAGGTAGATATTTGGTGGATAACCAGACTTGATCTCCTACTTGATATTGGGGGGCTTCCTTCCGGTGTTGATCTGCTCCTTTCTTGTATTGTTCCTTAGCCCTTTGAAGGTGAGAAACGGCTTCCTTAAAAGCTTGGGTGATTGTAGAGTGCAGGTAGTCTACTGCTGGTGTTCCAAGATCTTGGGGTGGATCCAACTCTGAGGTTCGAGGGTGACAGCCGTATAAAAGAAAAAACGGGGTTTTCCCAGTTCCTGAGTGGACAGAGTTGTTGTAGGCATATTCGGCTATCCAAAGGATATCTTTCCAAGTTTTTTCAGTTTGTTGCAGCATGCAGCGTAAATACTGTTCCAGAGTTTGATTGGTCCTCTCGGTTTGTCCGTCGGTTTGAGGGTGGTGACTGGTCGATAATCTCACATCAATTTGAGCCGACCGACAACAACTTCGCCAAAAATGAGAAATAAATTGACTACCTCGATCCGAAATTAGCACTGAAGGAAAACCGTGCAGTCGGACAATGTTTTCGAGAAATTCTCGGGCCAGAGTTGTTGCTGTTGGCAAGCCTTTGAGTGGAATGAAATGCGCCATCTTGGAGAATAAGTCCACGATTACCAGGATCGTATTGTATCCGGAGCATGGAGGTAGGTCGGTGATGAAGTCCATAGAAAGCGTGTGCCAAGGGCGAGGTGGGATGTCAATAGGGCGTAAGAGGCCGGCTGGTCTTTCATTTTGACTCTTGTTTTGGGCGCATACTCCACAGGACATTATAAAGTCTCTGATATCTTTTTTCCAAGACGGCCACCAGAAGTAGCGCTTGATATTTTCTGAGGTTTTGGCCATACCGGGATGTCCTTCCATTAGAGACTCGTGATAACAAGAGATCACCTTTTTCTGTAAATCTGTGCTGGGCAGGTATAATCGTTCTTGGAAATACAATAAGTTGTCCTTTACTGCAAAGTCCTTTCCCTGCAGATGCCAATTCTGTATTTCTGCTGGAGTTATAAGTTGCCTGGTTTTATCCTTAATTTCCTCTATGGATTGTGTGGTTATTACACCCAGAATTCTTTGTTCGGGAATAATAGGTACAGGTTTAGGGTTGGTCAAGTGTTCCTCCACTCCCATCCGAGAAAGGGCATCAGCTTTACCGTTTTTTGTACCAGGTCGATAGGTAATTATGAAGTCAAACTCGGCAAAGAATAGTGCCCAACGGAGTTGTCTAGAGGATTGGGCTTTTGCGGTTTTCAAATATTGCAGGTTTCGGTGATCCGTAATCACAGTAACGGTGTGTCGGGCCCCCAGAAGATAATGCCGCCAAGCCTTATAGGCAGACTTGATAGCCAGAAGTTCTTTATCAGTAATAGTGTAATTGATCTCAGGAGGCGAGAATCTGCGAGACCAGAATGCCACGGGATGTAACTGATTGGTTACTGGGTCCTTCTGTGATAGAACTGCCCCCATGGCAAGGCTCGAAGCATCAGTTTCAACGATGTAGGGGAGTTCGGGGCGAGGATGTTTTAGAATTGGTGCAGAGATAAATTTTGTCTTCAAATTCTGGAAAGCTTGTTCCGCCTCGGTAGACCATTCAAAACGTTTGTTTTTCTTTAACAAGGCGGTGATGGGCTGGACTATTCGAGAGAATTCGGGGATAAACCTGCGGTAAAAGTTGGCGAAGCCTAACATGCTTTGAACCCATTTTACGGAGGATGGTGATGGCCATTTGAGAATTGCATCGACCTTCCTTGAATCCATACGCACTCCGCTAGGTGATTATATGAATCCCAAGAATTCAACTTCAGTCACGTTGAAAACACATTTTTCCAACTTAGCGAAAAGTCTGTGTTGACGCAACCTCTCGAGGACCATTTTCACGTGTTTCCGATGTTCAGATTCCGATGAAGAATAAACGAGGATGTCGTCAATGTAAACGACAACACATACATCTATGAGTTCTCTAAGGACATCGTTCATAAAATATTGAAAGGCGGCCGGGGCATTGCAAAGCCCGAAGGGCATGACCTGATATTCAAATAGCCCATACTTGGTGCGGAAGGCCGTCTTCCATTCATCGCCCTCTTTTACTCGTACCAAGTGGTAGGCTCCTCTAAGATCCAGCTTTGTATATATGCATGCTCTTCTGACTTGGTCCAGGAGTTCAGGGATTAAAGGTAACGGATATCTATTCTTAACGGTGATCTGGTTCAGTGCGCGGTAATCTATACAAGTTCTAAGGTCCCCTTCTTTTTTTGGAACGAAGAACAAAGCTGAAGAAGCAGGGGACTTAGAAGGACGAATAAACCCATTCGCTAGGTATTGATCCAGGTATTGTCGGAGGTGAAGGTTCTCAGGCTCGGTGAGGGCATAAATTCTGCTACACGGAGGAGTAGATCTAGGTATCAGGTCTATCTGGCAGTCATAGGACCTATGAGGAGGTAGAGAGTTAGCCTGATCCTTCCGGAAAACATGTTGGAATTCTAGGTATTCGGGAGGTAACTGGGGAGTCTCCGAAGAAATTGCTGCTAGAGCAACACCAGGTGGAGGGTGACAAGTACAGACACATTCTGGGAACTGAACCGTTCTTGCTCGCCAATCGATCCGAGGATTGTGTTTCTCTAACCAAGGTATCCCTAGAATAATCTGGAACTGAGGGGCCTTGATCACATCGAACACGATCTTCTCATGGTGTCCATCTTGACTTACTAGCGTCACTTCTTGAGTGGTATGCGTTACTGGTCCGGAGGCTATCTCCGTACCATCCACCGTAGTAATGACGTCCTTTACAGCCTTGGGACAAAGAGTTAGATTCATCCTCAAAACCATTTCCTGATCCACATAATTGCTGATGGCACCGCTGTCGACGTAAGCTTCAATCGCATGTAATCGATCTGGATGATCAGGGCTTATGAGGACCATAGGTATCACGAAATGCGAGGTCACGGAACTGGTTTTAACGCTCGGCAAGAGGACCTCTATTCTTGTCGGGCGAGGTCGTTTCCCTGCTCAGAGTTTGTGACCTTGGTAGCTGCAGCTCCTACCGCCTTCTTGGCTGGTTTCACCGGACAGTCTCGAAGAAAGTGCCCTGAGTTTCCGCAATAGAGGCATAATTGCAACTGTTTTCTCCTTTCCCGCTCCTTTTGTGTTAGTGGTCCTTTCAGGCCCCCTATTTGCATGGGTTCCCCGGAGTCTACTCCTTTGGAAGGAGTTGGTGGTTTGGAAAATACTCGAGCATCAAACTTGGAACGATCGGCCTTCCTGTTCTGCAGTCTGTGATCTATTTGAACGACTAAGTCTATATAATCCAAACAGTCTTGTGGGGGATTCACTACTTGGGCTAAAACGTCTTTGAGCTCTCCACGTAGACCTCTATAAAACAGCGTAATCCTTTTGTCCTCAGGCCATTGAGTTTCCACTATTAGTCTGTTGAAAGATGCAATATAAGCCAAAAGGTCTTGATTACCCTGTCGCAACGAAAGAAGCTCATTGTCCAAGGCCTGCCCCTGTGAATGCCTTGCGAACAGTTTTTCCATACTAAGCTGAAAGGCTTGAAAATCATGGAGAACCGGATCATCTTGATTAACTAGAGGGATCGACCAGTCTGCCGCATTGCCACTAAGGTACGAAAGCACAAAAGCTGCTTTAGCTTGATCAGTTGGAAAGGCTGCTGGCCGGCATAAAAAATGCAACCGGCACTGATTGATAAATACTGCAAACCTCTTTGGGTCACCAGAAAATCGTTCGGGCGGAGCCAGAGGTACATTCCCAGGTTGGTTGATCTGCACTGGATTCATAGGGGATATTGAAGGAAGATTTGCCCCTGATGCGGGTAACGGGGTCTGTCCGGCTTGTGACTGTAGCAATTGTCTAGCAAGATCGTCTGTTCGCTCCTTGGAAATAATTAGTTCCCTTCTTAGAGCATTCGTTTCCTGACGAGCTGCATGCACTTCTGCCTTTAGTTCCCCAAGTAACCGGGCTAGGTGGTCGGTATCTGAGGTTTCCATAGCGCCTGGGCGAGAGTTTTGCGGTAGGCTTTGCGTTCTGTAACGCTCACCTGATTCTCGCAGAGGCACCGGTCTTGACTGGGCGACTACCGTATCTTCAAAAGTGATGTGCACCACCCGGTTGGCTCTTTGGGCTGGACCTCTGTGCACTGTATGCCTGACTCGAAGAGTAAGATGTCTGCAGATAGAAAATATGGGATTAATGAACTGGGGTTATTGGGGTGTCCCTATCTCTTTCCTTTTCTCCTCTCCTGTAGAACCCCAAAGGTTAACGCTCTCACCTTAGGTAAGTGAACGCCGAGCTCTCCATCTGCCTCGGGGCAGGGTGCTGTAACCAGTTTCTTCACTGGATAGGTAGCGCAGGCCTCTTGACTTCAGAGGACTGCTGTCCGTCGTTTACTTCACGAACGGTGAGTTCCGAATATTTCAAATGTCTTTAAAAGTCTTTTGTAATGCTGTCTCTTATTTTGCAGGGTTCCGGCGATGGCGGTTGACTGGCTGAAGTGAGTTGAGGATGGACCCGTATGCGGAATAGAAGCGCCTGGAAGCGCGTAAGTAAGCACTTGTTGCTTGCTTCACGATGCGCACTAACTGTCCTTTTATTTTGCAGGTACCAGTTCGGAGCTGCTGAAGGATGCCGGAATGCCCACTGAGTTCGGCGTGGATGGAGTAATGGCACGTGAGTATTTAACGTTACCCAATGTCTTTAAACGCACCTTCTTTTGTCTTACAGATGCGGGATGCAGCGCCGAAGGCCTCCGGAGCGTGCAAAGAGTTGGTAAGCTTTTGTCTTTCAGATGCCGGAATGCAGTGCGATGACCTCCGGAGCGCGTGAAGAGTAGGTAAGCCTTTGTCTTTCAGATGCAGGAATGCTGCGCGAGGCGTTGATGACAGTCGATGGACCAGGTAAGAGATGCACTGTCACTGAAGACCGTAGTGCTAACCTGTTCTTTTTTGTCTTTATAAATGTTGCTGAAGACTGGATTCAGGATGGCAAGCCTTTTTCCTTTAGGCCCAGGATCAGATGCAGAAGACACGATGAGCGTTCTGCTGCAGAGGATGCAGAATAACGCAAAGCAAGATTCATCCATCGGGTGTGGTTTAAATAGCCTCCTGTAGTGCTTAGGTGTCTCCTTCCACAGCCACGCCTAGGTAAGAAAAGAGTTCCTGCTTTCCAGAAGAGTTCCAGTGTTCTGAACCTAGGGAGTGGCTCCTGCCCCACCCAACAGGAAAAGTAGTCCCAAACAGAAGAGGATCAGGGGTTCAACTGGCAGGTAAGTAAGCAGCATGGTCTGCTGCAGGTAAGTCCACCCAAGCATTATGAGCCCGGCGCTTGCAGCGCTGGGACTTGGCATATTTATGAGCCTGGCGCCACTGGCGCCAGGACAGGGTCCAAAAGGTCCCAATTGGGACTGGCCGGCACTCGGAACCTGGGTTATGGGTCTGCTTCCAAGGGAGTTGGGTAAGTCCTGGCCTTTTGGAAGCAGAGATCATGACAGCTCCACAACAAGTAAAAATGGAGTACAGAAGGAAAAAGCAGTGTTGCTAAATGAAACCTCAAAATGTTGCTTTAAATCCTTTTTTCTTTGTTACTGAAACTGCAGAATGCCGGTGCAAAACACCCTCAAACCCCCAAATTTTTGCTGGGTGCTACAATTCCCTTAGTTTAAGAAATCAATGTGAACTTGCAAGGTCGTGAAAAGCTGAGAGCATAAAGAAAATTCCACAGAAAAAGTGGCCTGTCTGTGGATCTGTCAAAAATCTGGGTGCAGTACCCTGGGCCACCTGAATGACAGCAGTCAGGAGCCGGCCTGATTAAACTTTCAACATGTATATAAACTGAAATCAAATGTTCGCAATCTAAGAGGCCTGTTACTGAGAGTAACCTATGTTGTAATTGTTTTGATCCCATGTTTTAAAACCTTGAATAAGTATTCTAGCTGCTATTTTGAAATCACAAGTTTGTTTTAAGATAAGGAAAATGCAACAGAATTAACAATTAAATCAATCCTGGCTAAAAGCTACCAAACTGGAATATCAGGTTTCTCCACAGAAGGATGGCCTTTCCCCCCACCAGAAAATCACAGCAAAGTGATAATTATAGGTTTGGAAAGAACCTGGTCTACAGAAGCAAAAGGGAACAATCAACAGCTGCCACTAAGGAAATGTGGGCTGTGAGGACAGTTGTAAATGGCCTCTACCAAGAGCAAACAGGGAGGAGACTGCTTTTGAACTGCAGGGAGACAGAAGGAGGCGGAGACAAACAACCATCTGTGGCTGAACCTTCACAAAGAACACTTTTTAAAAGACTTATAATTTGCCAGTGAAAACTGTGTAAAATATAGCAGTAACAGATTTGTGAATCTAAATTTTGTCTGCACGTTTCAAGAGGCGGCAAAATCGTGTGACATGTTCTGGAAAGAAACGGCAGAAAATGTGATTTTATACAAAATGTATTTTTGCAAGAAGTCTGAAACTTTATACACTTATGCCCATGTTAAACGTGCACACCTGTAGAATTTTCTTATAAATTGGACATTGTGTTCCTGATGAAAAGGGCAAAATTCGGTGAAAAGCTGAGACAAGATCCCACCACTACAGGGTTTGGAGGTATAGCTGCTATATAAAATATGTAATCTGTATATATGATTCTTATAGAGGTTGCACTTGTGTAAATATGTATGGTGCCAAAAGTAGATTTTGTGTTCAAGGGGCTAGGGGTGGATCCTCAGCCTCATAAAATCACACCATAAAGGTGACACCCCGTTTCTCTCCTATCAAGGCAGAGAGAAGACTCTGACCCAATCACCTGTCAAAGGGGCGAGCTTAGGATAAACCAGCCCACACACCACTTTATCATAGCATAAATAGAGACAGCTCACCACTCAAAAGGACAGACAGATTCACTCACTATCCCAATGCTGGCAGAGCACCCTGCTAATGAACTTTACATCTTCCTTGCTCCAGACACCACAAACTTGGCAAAGCAGAAATCCATTGCATAGCTGAACCATTTTCAGCTAGGCCTCAAATTCCAGAACTAGGATCCCCACAAGCCTAAGCGGAAGCATCAAAATACAGCCGGCCTGCGCTGTACTGCTTGCCTGCTGAAAGAATTATCATCAGAACCAAGAAGGGCAGATTCAATCCAGTTCTGTGCCACGCTGTGACCAGAGCCATTGCAGATCCAGTCCAGTCCTGTGCCGTGCTGTGACCAGAGCGCCTTGCTGATTGCAGACCCAATCTGATGGGCCAAGCCGTCTGTCTTAGAACCAGATCCAATTCCCTGACCAGAATCTTGACGGACCAGAATCCTGACGGTTCTGTTTAAAAACATATCTAGTGAGTATCTATAGAAATAACTGTGTCACTAGCATATGTGCCTTGCTTAGTTAATACCTATCTTAAAGCCATCCTTTCTTGTCTTCAAAACCTGTGTTGTTAGGAGTATTTTGAATTGTTTGAGCCCTCTCTCCAATCCCTCCTATCTTCCTCCTGTGCTAGTATTGCTAAAACTATCTCTGCGCTATTCTTTTCTCATCTGAAAAAGGTGAGTTTCCTCTGCAGGCCGTCACCCTGATCAAGTGGCTGTGTTCCAGTGGGGTATTCATTTGTTCATAGTCATCCTCTAGTGTAAGAAATCCTTTTTGTCATTTTAAAAGTGCATTCCTGTTTTCCCTTTTTGCGCCTATCTCGAAAAAACGACCTCCACTAAAACATCCATAACTTTCTCAGATTTTCTGCTAGAAACAAAATTTCAACTTCTGCTTGTAGCTAAAATCCACAGCGTTAAACCGCTTCTAAAACTGCATCCCAAATCTATACATTTCTCCCGTTATCGCGATTACCTCGCAGTGAAAAGTTTGCCATGAATTTCGTTTTTGGGAAATTCTGACACATGTAAAACAGCTTTTGATTGCTCCCGACTTGAATTTTAAGATTTCAAATTGTTTCTTGGTATCAAATCATTGCTTGTGTTTGTGTGCAACTATCCAAAGCAGCTCCCATAAGAATTTAGAGTAATTTCAGCATTTTGGCCATATTTAGTGTTTTGCCCAGTCCATTCTAAGATAACTTTAAAAGCCATTCTGACAGCTTGACAGTCAATTCCGTTTTCTCTTGTGTTTGCTGGGGGAAAGTGGGATTGATATTTTGTGTGAATTCTGCTATTCCTGAATACCTGCTCTCTCCTCTTATCTCTTTAAATTGCCTATTGGGGGTTGAGGGGTATGCAGGGGGTACCTTTAACCAAAGTACTATCTGATCTGCACACACACACAAAAGTATTCTTTCTGTGCTGAATTGTTTGCTCACTATTACCCCTTGTGTATTAAAGAGATTATTCTGTGTTACATCACCCCATTGGTGATTATTGTGTACCCATTAAGACATAGTGTGATTAAATTGTAAATACATAAATAAATATTTTAACTTTGCAAACCAGCCTGATTCCTGGTTCAGTGTGACCCGGGGGGGTTCCAGGAGAGGGGCGTGATATGAGTGGTACATCGTTCAGAATAAAGAACTTTTAGACAAAAATAAATAAGGATTTCAGTTGTGCATTACACGCTAGGCATTGACTTGGGTGTGTGCCGGATTGAAATCACTTACAGTTTGGGGGCTCATCACGAGATCCTGAATTAGACATACCACTTGTGACAGTCTAACACAGTGTGCTAACTGATAGGGTACATACACCTTGTTGGGCTACCACACTGTGCTACACTGTAGAAACACCCTTCAATAGAAATACTCAAAGGAGTTGGGCCTGTTTTGCAAATATAAAATAACCCTGAGATAAGTCAGAAGGATATTAATATTTCCGGAATGGCGACCCCAGTGGAAATCAATATGGCAAAAGACCACCTACTGCACAAGTTGTTTGTCAGGGGTGAATGGGTAGAGCAGGATGAGATTGTCTGGCTGCAGGCAATCAAACAACAAATCACTGCCATAGAATTAGATACATGGCAGGACCAGGGTCCATTACACCAGGCACTTAGTGAATTGTATATGGCCCCAAAAGCAAAAGAAGAGCAATGTAAAATTGCCAAAATAGCGGCTTACCTATAGCTCCACATTGGAGTAATACAGGAAAAATATGCCGAAAACCTAGATCTGGCAAAGAGGCAAGTACAATCCCTAGAGAAAACCCAAACAGATCTGGACTCTGCAGAGCAAAGGCTACAACAGAGCCAAGATTCAGAGAGAGAAACCAGATAGTACCTGACAAAAGTAAAGGAAGATCTAGATCTCCTGCAGCAAGAGAAGGTAGAGTAAGATACCAAATTACTGGCACTGCAAAAAGAGTGTCAAGAAAGGTTGAACTCTTTAAAACAGAGCCAACAAAAACTGGCGCAACAATTAACGTTTAACAGAGCCTGTGCAGAACAGCTCCACGTCTTACAAGACCAGATAGACCAAGTAAAAGAGGAAAATAACAAATTGATTATCAAAGACCTTGAATCCCAAACAAGTTTGATGAAGAGCGCCAGAAAGCTGGGGAATTTTAAAAACAAAAGATGACCTGGCTGCACAGAGGGGTACTCTAATTCAGGAAAGGGACACCTTAGGCCAGGAAGTCATCCATTTAAAAACTAAGGTGGAAGAATATAACCTGGCCCTTCAGGGAATGGGGAACTCAAAATGGACTACAAAAAGCTGTTAGAGCACACCAGGAGGGTGGAAGATGCTCTGGCAAAGAATGATCAGGCCAGTAAGGACAGAACTCAGGAGGTGAGTCTCCTGTAGCAAAAGTTGGCCAAATACTCCCAAAGCAGACAGGAAGCACAGAGAGACAATGAGGCTCTCTGTGAAATAGATGACAGGCTCCATAGACAGATAGCCATGCAGGAACAACTAATAGAGACCAGTAAGGCCTTAAAAGAAAAACAAAAGGGTCAGATTCTTGCATGCCATCAGGGAATAGGGGCTGAGAGGGATCAGGTCAGATGGGAGAGGGAAACCCCTGAGCATAATCTCAGGAACTCTGTTCTCACCGGAGACTTTAATCCTTTCAATTCCATGGACTCTGCCACCCCCATGTCCACTGGCTCACACGAACCAAGGTCCACGGGGATGGTAGACTTCAACCCAGTGGGAAATATGGGGATAATAGGTCAGCGCCTCCCAGAAATGGATGGGCGGGCATCTATGTACAGGTTCCCAAGTGCTAGGGCCATTTTCTCTGATCAGGGAGACTCCAGTGAGGGGAGAATCAGAGAAATGGATCCTCAGAAACATAACTTACAGAGAGATCAGGCAGTGAAATTTGGTGGGGAATTCCACAAGACCAGGCCCACCAAGATATAAAAACTTCTTCCCAGCTAGGACAGTGGGAGGGGGGGTTCTCAACCAATCCTGGGAGCAAGGAAGAGCCAGGAGACTTTTCTGAGTGCAACAGGTCCCAAGAGACTAGGCCCCCACATTCTGCCAGGCATTCCCAAGCTCCCAGAATCCGGGAGAATCTAGAAGAACAGCCACCCACCTCTGGTAGCAGTGCCTCTGAGTCAGAGGATGAGTGGACCAGGGTGACCAGAACTAAAAAGGCCAACAAAGTTAAGAGGGCTTTACTCAAGGATCCCCTGAAACAAATAAAAGCTATTAGGAGCGTCATCACGCCTACCACAAAAATGCCAAATATTCGGTTTGGGAGCACCTTGAATTATTTGAGCAGATGATGGAGACTTTCCATCTGAAGGACAGCCAAAGCTGTATTCAGTACCTAAAGTGGACATTTTCTCCTGAGTACTCCAGCTTCTTTGCGGGGCTGGAGGATCAGAACCATTCCAGATGGTCCACCTATAGGGCGGCCATCCTGAAACATTTTTCCATTCATAGGAACGCTCAAGAGGCTCACAAGGCAGCCTACAACTTACAATGTGGGGAAGACGAGGCTGCACAAGAATTTGTTCAGGAATTGAAACGTGCCATTGCGCAGACCACTAGAAGGGTGCGCACTGACAGTAAGGAATTTGTGAACACCTTCTTTCATGCTCTCCCTAAGTACATTATGACCCAGCTAGTGAGGGACTTTCATGAGAAAAGATCACTAGACTGGATCATTGAACAAGCAACGCGCATCTATGAAGTACAGAAGCTGTTAGAAATAAAAATATGAGCAAGAGCCCCAAACCAACCAGCACCCCAGCTGCTGCTAAGGTGGCAGAGGTGAAGGTTGCCCCCATTTTAGATCTGGAGATGGAGGGGCCTAAAAACCTTCCTGTGCAGAATCTGACCAACCCCAAACCCAGAAGGCCCTCGGGCCAATCCCAAACAGGGAGCCAGGGAGGTAACCCCACAAATGGGATCCCTAACTCCCCTGACTACATCAGCCCATGCTACAAGGGAAATAGACCCATCCTGGGCTATGTGTGGACTCCTCCAGCCCAAGGGGGGGATCCAACCAGGCAGCTGCCAACCCAGGGAACTTCCCACCTCACTTTACCCAGGAGGGCAGTAATCCCCCTAATGCCAGACCAAATTTCTTTGCCCGGTAGCCGCCAAACTTCAACCCCCAAAACACCTCTTCTTTCTTTCCCCACTTTCCGTAGCCCAGACAGCTCAATCCGGGAGAGGGGAGGACAAGGGTGGAGGGATACCCAAACTTTCCTAACCAGGGGTATTATGCGAGAAGGGATAGTTACCCTTCCCCGGATCAACCCAGAGTAGGTCCGAGGACCCCGTACCAGCCAGAGCGGGTGTCCCAACTTGAGCGCCAGGTCCAGAACATGGCACAGGATCTGGGTCGCATGCTGAGGGCTCAACAGAACCCCCAGATGAGCATGGCGGCCCAGAACTCATCAAATTCAGGGTCTGGTGATCCAGAACAATGACGGGGGAAGAACCCCGACAGCCCACCAGTTCCCAGGGAGGAGGCACAAGGGGAAGGGGGGTGTAGGGGTGTAAAGCCTTGGAGGAAGCTTCCTTCCCCACTTGTGAAAAGCCCCTGGAAACCCAGGAACTAGAACCCAAATCTCCTGCCCCCGAAAGTCTGCAACCCAAGGAGCAGAGGGTGGGTAGGAGAAATAAAGAGCCTAAAAAGACCCATTTTGTGAAGGAGGTGCAAATCTTCCAGTTTGAAGGAGAGGGGCCCTCAGAGGATTCTGGGAAAAAGATCTTCTCCTTCGGGGATGGGGGAACTCCTCCCAAAGAAAAATGGGTCCCAAAGGATCCAAATCCAGACTGGGTAGATATGGGGGCCGAATTAAAACTGCCCATCATCAGTACCCAGAATGACCAGCACGAAAATCCCCTGGTGCAAACCCATTATGGTGACTGCCTCCAAAAGGGGGGGGGGGCAGCCCAGAATCAGAACCAGGGGAACCCAAAACTTCTCCCATATCTAGCTATCACCTTTTTCATACACGTTCCAAAGATCCCAAACAGAATCCTGCCCAAATCACCTCTCTGTCGGTATCCAAAACAAGGAAATTAACCCACCATTTGGCCAAAAATGTGCATGATCTTTGCCCCCTTGAGGAAAAGGAGGGAAGATTTTATGCCCCGGTCCGAATACAGGGGCAATGTACAATTTTGGCACTGGTAGACACTGGATCCCAAGCTACCCTTCTGTCAAAAAGGGCCAATGAACAGCTGAATTCGGGAAGGGGGAAAAATACCAAATTCCTCTCACCCCTCTTCCTGGACAACTTCAGAACTTCGATGGGAAGGAAATTCCTTGTGGATTTAGACATTCTGGACCCAGACTAACCGACCAATGAAATTGAAACAGAGTGTCAACTATGTTAGTTTAAATGGCACATGCCACATGGTTGAACAAAAACCTGACCACATTGAGTTCCACTTCCAGAATAATCAAATCCCAGACGTGACAGTAATAGCAGTGGGACAACAAACTGGTGATGGGGAGTCCTCTCTATTTCTGAAAATCAGCCTTCCTTCCAGTCTAAGGTGCCATACCACACTGGAAGGAAACACTCTGAAATTCTATACAAATTCACAATCAGAAAATCCCATTCCTAAAGGCCAAAAAGACGAGAAATCAGCTCAAAGCTTGGCTGATATTCAGAAAATTGGAGAACAGTTGTTCATCCCTATTTAGTTAAATGAGGGGAAAGACTCTGTTCTCGCCTGGGTATTTGTGAACAACGGTAAAAGCTTCATCAGCGAGGCCATGTTCTGCCAACTCCCAAAGGATCCAGCCATTCCCACATTTAAACTGATAGGCAAATGGGAAATGGACCTGGAAACACCCAGTCCCAAACATCTTTTGCCTAGCAGGTTTATGCTAAAAATTTCCATAGGAAACAAGAGCATAGTCCATAATTGTTGGGTCGTGCAAGACGTCCCTGCTGCATTTTACTTAGGCAGTGACATTCTCAATCACTTTGCCATTAGTTTGGACCTAATCAACTTCAAAGCTTGGCCCCGATTAGCGGGTAATCCCATGGACTTTGATGACCCAGAGAAAGCATTTTGGTCAGCTCAACTGCTGCCATATGCAGTTGAGATTCAGATTGGAGAAGAAGTCACCATCCCAGAATGGACCCGACAATTCTCACTGGAAGTAAAAATTAAAAGAGGACAGAAACTGAAAAATCCTGACGCCTATGCCCACCTTAACGCTCATTTCCAACAGCAAGGGTTGGGGGTAAACCCAACACCATTAGTCAACACAGAACACAACACCATTCCAATCGAGGTGGATTACAGAGACCTAAAGAGTATCACTCTGGGCGCAGGCACCGTTATTGGAATGGCAGTTGATGACCGACATTTTTCCATAGATTTAGGTAACAAACTGTTAGGACCAATCCCCAAGGACTGTTTTGACAGTGATAGCGACGATGACGCAACAACAGACAGGATCTTCACCCGGCATGGGGGGAATTTCCTAGTGTACTCTTCCTGCCCTTATTGTAGGAAAGATGTGAGCTGTGACTTCAGGAGGGATAAGGTGATATTTCAAGTCCACGAGGACTGCCTTCCCCACCTGAAGCCATCAGTCCAAATCAGCACTTTGACCAGGGACTTCTCCTCCCAGCTGGAGGAGGCCGCTGAGATAGCCAAATCAGAAGTCTTTCCAGGCTTCAGGCAGATGGTTGTAGAGAGAGTCAACCTAGTTTATGCCTGTGAGACTCTGGAGCAAAAGCAAAAATTGAAAGTTTTCTTAGATTTTCAAAATCTCTTTGCGGTAGACTCATATGACTGTGGTCGCACCGACATCCACACAACAACAATTCCCACTAACCCTGGTATGACGCCAGTGTTTGTGAAGCAATATTGCTTGCCTCTCGCATCAATGGAGTCCCTTACTGAAATAATTAAGAACCTTGAGTCCCGTGGGATAATTCGTCCATTCCGCAGCACCTTCAATAATCCGGTGCTGGGGATTTTGAAACCTAACGGCCAGTGGAGACTCTGTGCTGACCTAAAGGAGCTCAAAAAACGGGTCCATACTTCCTGATGGTCTCTTCCCTACATTGACCAAGGCCTGGCCCAGATCCAGGGGTCAAAGGTATTCACTGCCATTGACCTGACCAGTGGGTACTGGACTGTACCTGTCAGTAGGGAGGACGAATACATGTTGGCCTTTACCTTTGGGGGGCAGCAGTTCACTTGGACCCGGACTCCCTTCGGATACATCAACTCCGGCAGTGAATTTAACATCTTTCTACATAAGGCCATGCCCAACCTGGGTGAAAGAGGTAACCTGACCTATGTAGACGATGTTCTAGTCAAAAGCTCAACTGTGGAGGAACACATGGCGGAGATCTGTTATGTCCTGACACAGTTGAGGGCTGCCGGAGCAAAACTCTCCTTTCAAAAGGCACAGTGGTGTAGAACCTGTGTCAATTTCTTGGGGCATGAGATAACTCCTCGGTCTCTGTCCCCAGGAAAAGAAAGTAGAAGCCCTCCAGAAAATAAAAGACCCCACAACTCTGCGGGAACTAAGGAGCCTCCGTGGACTAACTAATTACAACAGAAAGTTCATTGAGGATTACTCAGGGATCACAAAACCCCTGTTCCATCTTTTGAAGGGGGGGGGTCAAGTGGCAGTGGGGTCCAGAACAAGCCGAGGCAGTAAAACAACTCAAAAGAAGCCTCTCACAAGCGCCTTGCCTAGCTTACTCTGTCAAAAACAAGGAGTTCTTCTTGGAGACAGGGTTCTCAAATACATGCTTGACTGCAGTATTATATCAAAAGCATGACACGGTCAATAAAGTAATCTCCTATGCAATTAAGACTTTATCCTCGGTGGAGGAAAAATGTAACGATTGTGAGAAGGCACTCCTGGCAACGGTGTGGGCATTGAAGAATTTCCGCCCGTTTATCCACGGGGAACACATCATAGTGGAGACTCCACACCAACCTTTGCAATACCTTCAGAGTGACAGAATCCGGGCCGGAAATGTGAGTAATTCCCGAATTACTTCCTGGATTCTGTCAATGCAAGGCTTTCCTGTGGAGGTCAGATATGGCCAAAACAAGAAGAGTCCCCTTGCGCAAGGTCTGGCTGACTTGCATGATTGTGCCAGAGAAAACTGTCTCGAGGACGAAAGTCTTAAAATCAAGAACAACATGGAAGCCTACCTTAATTCCCCACACAAAGTCTATGAAGAAGACCAGTGTGAGGGAATGCCCCGTCTATGTGGATGGGTGCTCCTAACATGTTGACAACAAGGGGGAAAAGGAACTTGTGGCCGGCGAAGGGAATGCATAGGTGAATGATGCCCCAGAACCCTCCGCTGGGTACAAAATCGGTCCCCGAAGTATTCAAGTGGCAGAGTTGATGGCTGTGCATCAAGCCATCCTCACTGCTGTCCAACATCAACTCCACGAACTGGTCATAATCACAGATTCAGATTATGTACGGAACGGGTTAGTGGAGCACCTGGTTAACTGAAAAACCAGAGGCATACTATGTTCTAATAACAAACCATTGAAACATGGGAAATTAATACAAAATATTGATGATCTGGTCACCTCGAATGGGATGACCATCTACTGGAAAAAGATCAAGGATCATTCTAAAGTAGAGGGACCAGACACTAAAGAAAGAAAGAACATCCCAATCTCCCGACTTCCCCTTGATGGGCAGTCAAACTCAAGTCATGAGGGGGGGCTCTGTGGGATGTTTTAACCCACTTTCTGCTCTGCTATGCTGCAGCACTGTGTTATGAGGGTGCCAGAAAGAGCAAAATGGCCGCGAAACCCTTGTGCGCGGCAAAACCTCTGAAAATCGCGCTTTGCAACGCACAAAAAGATGGCTGCCCAATCTGCCACACATGTTGTCAGTGGTGGAACAGAGATATCACTCCTGGAATATGTCACTGGGCTCCACAACAAGTAAAAATGGAGTACAGAAGGAAAAAGCAGTGTTGCTAAATGAAACCCCAAAATCAGCCGTTAAAGTAGGGTGCCGCAAAGGGACCTTGGTACTAAGCACGGTGCCGCAATTTGCGGCACCATACTTAGCGCCTTCCCCATTCCCATTGTGCCCTATGGGGCAAAAATGGGAATGGGGAAGGGCCCATGGTGAATGGGGAATTACCGCCCCGCCAACCTTGGAATGGGGCGGTAATTCCGCCATTCACCATGGCGGACCCCGGCATGGACCATGGTGCTAATAGCACCGTGGTTTAGCGCCGGGGTCGTAATGAGGCCCATAGTGTGATTAAATTGTAAATACATAAATACATATTTTAACTTTGCACACCAGCCTGATTCCTGGTTCAGTGTGACCGAGGGGGTTGCAGGAGAGGGGCGTGATATGAGTGGTACATCATTCAGAATAAAGAACTTTTAGACAAAAATAAATAAGGATTTCAGTTGTGCATTAAATGCTAGGCATTGACTTGGGTGTGTGCCGGATTGAAATCACTTACAGGTTTCCTTACAGAGATGGCAGAGAAAGCATTGGCAAGTTCGACCACGGCTCAGTACAGTAAGTGCCTGCAAACAGCCTTTAGAATAACAGGTTTAAACCATGTAGAATTAATAACAATAAAAGACAGTAATATTCTTAAAATGGGCCCACGAACAGAGTTTTAAGAGGGATTGGGCAAAAAGACACCTAGGGGCAATATCCTATTACTCAAAACTGCGTGGGGACTCAGATCCCACACAGAGCACCCTGATCTCTTATGCCATGAAAGACTGGGGATAATTGGAGGGACCACAGGTAGACACCCGCCGCCGTCTAGATTTTGACAAACTGGTAAAAATAACAAGCCAACTGGACAACATATGCTGTCATCCATATGAAACCATGTTATTCAAGACGGCTTTTTTCCTGGCATACTTTGGGGGCATTCAGGATAGGAGAGCTCATTGCCTCAAAGACCAAGCCAGCAACGGCCTAGGCATCATGGAGACCAGGGTCAGACACGATAGCATCAGCATAGACATACAACAGTCCAAAAAGGGGGCCAAGAGAACCATCAACATTTCCTGCATCGACGATGCAACAAACTGCCCGGTGTGCATCACCAACCTTTATTATTCACAAAGGCCCACGGTAGGGGGGAGGTTCTTAATTCACAGGGATGCCTCAGCCCTGAGCCGGTATCACTCTTTCAGAATTGGGGCCGCAACCTCAGAATGGCAAAGGGGGCTCGGCCCACAACAAGTTAAAAACATTGGGGGCTGGAAATCAGACTGTTACAGAAGATACATCAGACCTGAACTAATATAGTTCCATTTCTCTTCCACCACCAGAAACACCAGATGGGTGGAAGACCCCTCTCCGATCAGCGTGGATAGTCGGACACTCGTTCGTTTTCAGGACAGGACGATGGGCGGAAGAAACCAAGGAGGGCCCACCATTCAGGAACACTATTGCATCATGGTGGGGATACAGAGGCCTCCTCTGGGCAGACGTCCACGACAAACTAGCAGAACTAGTCGCATACAGAGATCCGCCTGAATTTCTGATAATACACCTGGGGGCAACGATCTGGTGTCCACAGGCAGAAGAAGCTTACTCAAAGAAATGTGCGCCTCATTAGCAGGCATCTCACACAATTCAAGGGACACTGAAATCTATTTTTCAGCAAGCTTGCCCAGAAGAAAACGGCAAGGGGCCACCTGTTACAAATCAGTAGATATTTCCAGAAGGAAACCGAACAGAGGGATAGAGAAATTCTGTACAGCAAGAGGACTGGGTTTCATAACACATCCAGCCATTACACTGGGAGATCCCAACCTTTTCCTCAAGGAAGGCACACATTTATCAGGACTCGGCATGGAACATTTCTTTTGAGAAATTTCCTCCACCGTAGCCACCAGGGGCTGCAAATAAACCAACATTTGGGGGAACACAGTCAGCTGTCAACCTGCCTGTGTGTGGCGGCACGGGCCGTGGGGGTTTACCCTGGACCCGGTGCCCAAAAGTACGATATTATTATTGTGATATGAGATTATTGTTAATGTTCCACATAACCATATCTGTACCAATAAAATCCCACAGCCTTTTATTGCCAACACTTTAAGTGGTGTGTTCCAACTTCTTCTCAGGGTGGGTCAGGGTCGGCTACTGTACTTGCATTCATATGGGTCCAGCAGTTATTGTCAGGATTCACCGTCCATGGAAACTGTGGAATGCCTGGCGCATACAGAACTCCAAGGAATAGACTCCCCGGTCTAGTCCTCATCCAATAGGGCAGCTAAGACTATAAGAAATAACCACAGGCACGTCTCCTGGCGTTGTATCTGTTGTTCCTGGTTTTTCTACTTTCAGCACTTCGATACTCAGCCTTACGTTCTACAGCCTTTTGATCCCTGATTCCTCCATCCTTCTTATTCCAGGCTTACCGGTTTTTCCTTCTCACGACTTTCTACCGCTTTGCTCTACTTTTCTTCATTACTCTTATTCCCGTACCTTCCTTCATGTTACTCACTTCTGTCCAAACTATCCTTTCTGCCTATGTATCCCATTTTAGCTCTGCCTCCAGCTGCTCAGATCTTTCTCTCACTCACAACCTCCGCCTGCACCATTTATTCGGTACGTAACGGTCTTACTTTCCTTTTCTTTCCCGCTTCCTATACTTACAATTCACTCGCGGTGTTGCTCCTTCATCTCCGGTAAGTGGATTCCTCTTGCGGCGGCTTTCCGCGCCTCTGCTGACTATAATTCACTCGCGGTGTTGCTCCTTCATCTCTGGTAAGTGGACTCCTCTTGCGGCGGCTTTCCGCACCTCTGCTGACTATTATTTTTTCCTTTCCCAACTTCATTCTGGGTTCTGTAAATCTCCATCCTATTCTTCTGAACTCCCTTGATCTCTGTATACAGTTCCGGGGAGAATACTGCTGTCCTCTTGCACCATTCAGGACTTCCCATCATACAGACCTCTTCAGCCAGGGAATCCATCTCCTCTTCATTGGTTCTTGGTCCAGCTCTTCATCCAGTTCAGGACTGGAGTAAGACTTTATTGTGGACAGCAATCCATGTTACCTAACCACGGGAGCACCTAAAGAGGAACCCATCTCTGCCACTTCATCCAGGGTTTTTTATTTCCCAGAGGCTTTTCCCTGTTCTTGGGGTCTAGCTCCCCGAGGTTCCCCTTAGACAGGTTCCTATCCCTGTCAAGGTGGCCTCTGGGGAAGCTAGACCCTACTTATACGACAAGAAGAAGAAGAAGTCAAAGGAAGGTGTGCTCACTGAACACAAGAGATCAAGGAAGAAGAATCTAACAGAGTCCAAGGACAGTTCGTCTGAAGGTCCAGGTGAGGAGGAGGGTGGTAAATCAATACAACTGCCTGACAGTTATGGGCAATGCTGCAGGGCCTCCCAAAGCAAGGCTGGGTAACTGCTGGTACCATCCAGCAAGGCTCAGGAGAGGGGCAACCCCTCCTTCCCCCCAGGCTTGCCTCTCTCTTTCACTTACCACAGAGACACACAGTCTCACCCACTACAAAACAAGGGAAGGGTGAGGTGTGAACAATCACCTCACCCTTCCACAAAACAACAGAGTGCCAAGCACCCAGAGGAAGCCACCATTCAGGCAGGGAGGAGACATTGACCTGCCCCCAGGGGGCTTAGACAGTCGGCTACAGCCGGCCTGGGGGCTGGGCCTCATACCCCACAGACATACATCAAAGACACAGGGCTACCCCTGGGTCTTATAAAAAGAGCTGACCAGCTCAGAGAGAAACACAAACTGTTTGTGGACCATGAACTGGGACCCAAACAGTCAGGAGGTTCGCTGTTCACTCAGCGTCTTCCACACTTTTTCTTTCTTTTCCACAAAACCCTCCCACCCTACAAAAGAAGGGAGAAAAAAACAAAAACAAGGAAGAGACAAACAGGACACTGTACGGTGACTGTACGGTGACCACAACAAGTCGTGGGACAAGAAGGCGGGCACGGGCCTGGGGGTTTACCCTGGACCCGGTGCCCAAAAGTACGATATTATTATTGTGATATGAGATTATTGTTATTGTTCCACATAACCATATCTGTACCAATAAAATCCCACCGCCTTTTATTGCCAACACTTTAAGTGGTGTGTTCCAACTTCTTCTCAGGGTGGGTCAGGGTCGGCTACGGTACTTGCATGCATATGGGACCAGCAGTTATTCTTCTGTCCGCATAGTCCTTCATCTTTTCCTTTGCTCGGTCGTTTCTTTGCCTTGCCTCCGGCATCGCTTCGCTTTCTTCCACTTCCTGGTCTTCTTAGGGAACTCTCGACCTTAAGGGACGTTCAAATATGAGTTTTTCCGGGCATTTCCCTGTGGAGTAATGCAGTGTGTTGTGGTAATCCCTTAGGAGTTGACAGATGGCTTTTCAATAGGCATACGTGTGATTGTTGCGATGGAGTTGGCCCTCTTGATGTTGGCCATGAAGCGTTCTACTACTCCATTCGCCTGTGGCCAAAGGGGCGTGACCTTCCGGTGTTGGAAACCGAGGTAGTTTGCAAAATCTCTGAAGTTTCTGCTGGTGAACGGGGGGGGGCATTGTTCAATTTAACCACCATTGGTACTCCGAATGCTGTGAATATCCGATCTAGCGCTGGTATCAGTGCTATGGCTGCTGTGGAAGATACTATTTCGTCCTCCATGTAGCGTGAGTGTTCGTCCAGTGCTACCAGCACGTATTCCACTGACCTTAGGGGTCCAAAGAAATCTACTGCCACTTCCTCCGAGACTTCCTTTGGGAGCCCAGACATGTGTAAGAGTTCTGGGAATGCTGTACTTTGTAGGATAATGCAGATGAGGCAGGACTTCAGCGTTTGAAACCATACTTTGCTTCTCAACATGCATTTTGTGGATACAATTCCACAATGTCCTTCATGTGCTATATCTATGATCCTTCGATGGAGTGTTTCTGATATAATTATCCTCTCCCGTTTTAGTCGTAGGGATGACTGTGATATGGCCAGCTCATCCTTTGACTTCTCAAGTGTCTTGAATAAATGTTCATCCATTGCCTGATTCGTCTGAATCAGGCAATGGATGAACACTCTCCTGCCGACCTCCATCTTCCATTTCCAATGCAGGACGCCAGAAGTGCAAGTGTTGCATCTTCAGCCATGTGTCTTGCGAGCTCTGTCGTGGGGATGGTGGGTGGGATCGACTGGTGGATTATATAGTTTATTGGCCTCATTACACGGTAGGCAGAGGACCAAGGTGCTGTTAGCACCTTGGTCCATGCCGGTAAAATACCGGCACCGCCTTGGTGGAAAGGGGAATTACCGCCCTATTCCATGGTTGGCGGGGCGGTAATTCCCCCTTCCCCCATTGCCCTTCCCCATTCCCATTTTTGCCCCACAGGGCTCTATGGGAATGGGGAAGGCGCTAATTACGGTGCCGCAAATTGCGGTACCGTAATTAGCACCCTGGTCCCTTTGCGGGTTGGTTTTTAACGCCTGCTAAACAGCAGGCGTTAAAGTACCTACCCGCAAAGGGACCGCGTAGTAAGGCGGTAAGGGTTAACGGTCACCGGTACCATTACCGGTGACCGTTAACCCTTACCGCCTTCCGTGTAATGAGGCCCTATGTATCCATCCGCCCTACTCCTTGAGGTTGTTCCTCCAGCGAGTGGGTATCAGTTGGGCTGTGATAATCGTGAAGGGCTTACCATACAAAAACAAGTGGAAGTGCTCACAGGCCCACGCTACGGCTAGGGCCTCTTTTTCGGCTCTCTGCTCTGCCTCTGTTAGACTCTTACTGGCATATGAGACTATTTTTCTCTGGGCGTGTTCACACCCTGAATGTTGTGCAAGGATTGCTCCCAGACCTACAGGGCTGGCGTCCACTGTGAGTTCTGTTTGTAGGTTGGGGTGAAAATAGGGCATGCATACGGCAACGACAATGTCTCTTCTTATCGTATTGAAACTTTCTTGTTGCTCCTGTCCCCATTCGAATTTCTTGCCCTGCTTCGTGAGTGCTCGCAAGTATGCACTTGAGGTGGCAAAATCTGGGAGGTATCTGGTGCAATAACTGGCCAGACCCAAAAAGGATCTTACTTGTGCCACGTTCACAGGTCGGGGAGCCTCCGTCACCGCTCGTATTTTGTCAGGGTTGGGTTGGATTCCCTTATGAGAGAAGATGTGGCCAAAGAATTTAAGGGTGCTTTTGTTAGTCACATTTTTCTTTATTCAGGGTGAGGTTGGCGTCATTCAGCGCTGCGCACACCTTCATCAGCGTGGCGTTATGTATTTCCTGAGAGTGTCCAAATATTAGACTATCATCACTATATTTGATGCAATGCAGTATGAGACAAATTATTTTGCGTATCTCCTATTGAAAAATTCCAGCCGCTGATGAGATCCCGAAACTCAGGTGTTTATATTGAAAAATATATTGTAAAAGCCGTAGGTGTGTGCTGAAGGCTGTTATGTAGCGTGACTCCTCACTGAGCTCGATTTGCTCGTATCCCTTGTTCCAGTCAAGGCCGGAAAACACTGTGGCTCCGTTGAGACGGTGCATCATGTCGGTGATGTTGGGTGATTGGTGGTGTTCTCGAAGAATCGCTTGGTTCGGGGCCCTCATGTCAACGCACAACCTGATTTGGCTGTCCGCGCTTTTCTTCGGCACTGGAACGACAAGTGAGACCCATGGCGTAGGTCCTGCTGCATGCTCTAGGAGGTCTCCTTCCATTAGTGTCAGCAATTCCTTTTTTGACTTGTTGCTGAAATGTTGAATGGGATCCCTCGAAAAACTGTTGCACGCTGGGTCAATGTGTAACTCAATGTTGCATCCTTTGAGCTTCCCTATTCCTTTGAAGAGGCGTGGAATGTTTGCCGCCACTTTGGCATCCGGGGACATGTATTTCCCTGCCATTATTTGGTACAAGATATGGATCAAGCCATTTGAACTGCCGATTTGAAGGTTAACACACTGCCGCTTGCGGCCTCTGTTGTCAGGACATGAACTGTTATGTGATCTTGCTTGTCTTTGTGGTGGCACTACATTTTCTTGGACCTGTATGTGTAGATTTCCACTTGTACCTTGCGTAGTCTTGGTTGGCACTTGAGTTTCAAGTATTCCGACTCTGGCATGGCGTTGATTGTGGCTCCAGAGTCTACTAGGAATGAAAATTCCTGATTTTGCATCGTCAGTGGTAGCGTGGGGCTGTGCTCTGATATGGTCGGATTTGTCAAAGCATACAGGTATCCCTTCTTGCGCCTGTCTGTGCTGGATTGTGGTTCCGACTCGCTGGAGGATGGCATGGACGTGTATAGTTTGTGTATCCTTCTTCGCCCTACTGTGAGTGTTTTCTTCTGGTGTGTCATCTCCCATTGTGATATCTTCTTTCTGTTCCTTTTGACCTTTCCGCCCTTTGGTACCTGGGCGGGGTCCTGTGACGGTGTGGTCCTTGTTCCGTGGAGTTGACCCTCATTGATTTTAGATTGCGGCACATCGCTGGATAGTTATCCTCACCACCACAGGCTAAGCATGTTTGCCCGATGGCTGGGCACGATCCATCAAGGGGGAGGTTCATGTCTGCATCAGAAACACTTAAGTTTTTCTTGCCTGGTGTCCTGTGGTTGCGACATAATTTTGTTTATTCCTTCCTCTTTGATGACTGGAGCAGTGATGTGTGTCTTGCTCAATGTGGATATCTGCAGGTCCAGAGCTGAAGATGTTCTAGTCGACACGAGTATTTCTGTCAGTGAGTGTGCACTTGCAGTAGCTTCTTTTTTAGTATCAACGACTCACAACCTGCAATAACTTGAGATTTTATAGCCTGGAATTCGCAATGTTTCACCCTTGCTCTTAGGCGTGTGATGAATTTGTCCCTGGGTGCTGTGTGGTGGTCAGGAATACTTGTCTTTCATAGTCAACGTTTCAGTGTGTGGTGAAATGTTCTTTTAATATCTTTGTTAACTCATCATACTTGTATTCCACGTCTTCGGGCAATTCAAAAATGATGTCTCGTACCTCTGGGCCAGCTGTGACAGTGAGCAGGCTGATGATACGTTTGTCCTCTTGAAGACCCACTGCGTCGAGGTAGGTGTCAAACTCTTTCATCCACCTGGTCCATCGTGGGCCCAGGCTGGTGGTGTCTATTGTGTCAAAAGGCATGATTGAGGGTACCGGAAAAGCATCCCTTCCTTTGTGACCCTGCGCGTGCACTAGTTCCCCTTGGTCCTGTGCCTGTTCTGACATGATCCCACTGTGCAGCGTTTAGCCTGCTCCAGCTTGCATGCGTAGCGTTATCTGCTGTGGCCACCCTTTGCTGTACTAGTGGTTTCTTGCAGGCTATCCCTTCTGCTGCCCCCTAGTTGTCCCTCTTTTCTGAGCTTCTTTAGAAGTGTTTGGGGTGCTTTTTGGATCACGGTTGGGGTGTTGCCTTGCTGGATATTTTCTTTTCTCCCGTTCTCCTCCACTCCTCCCCATGCTCATTAGCAGTCAGCTGGCATTCCGCTGCTTCTGAGCACGTCGGGTTCATCCCTCGCCGCCACCAGTGTAAGGCATCCAGTAGCAGGGAGGGGCACGCTGGGACTGCTGCATGAGCTGCTATCACAGATACGATCAGGCGCCATGGAGGTGCAACCTAAACTGCTTTATTGGCGTGCTGGGCGCGCGCACCTGACCCCTGGACACCTGACTGAGGTTCACGCATCGCTGCGTCCCAACATGGTGACGTCGTGCAATGCTACATCAACACTGGAATTGCAAACTGTGCATGCAGGGTGAGCAGGTATTGTATCGCAATATATATTCACAGACGTCTGGAGGTCCACTTACCTAGCACCATGGAATTAACCCACTTCATTGGCACTGGTAAAAGGTAAAAGTGTTCTCTTCCGACACACAACAGTGATGTGTTTGTGAAATTAAGGCTAAGTAATAACATTCTGGAGCTCAACAATGGTGACAATGCTAGGAACCCTTTTCTTGTCCTAAAATCATTCCCTCAATTAGACTTTTATTTCCCTGGTCTACAGAAAGCTATTTCACAGGAAGTGTTCTGCTAGGCTAATGTCATTTCACAAAAACTTTCAGCCAAGGCGGGGTTCTGCAGGTTAAATCCCAGAAGATCCCCACCTCTTCCCAAGAAGAATGCAACCTTCCATACAACTACTACCATCAGGCCCGATGAAGATGTGTGGGGGCCCACCTCAACAGGATGGTTGGAGCCCCCCCCTTGCTTACAGCGGAAACAGTCTGAGGCACCTTTGGGGTGCATACATTATAATGGAGACAAAGACAAGTTTAATAGCTGCCGATTATCACGAAGCAGCCAACCAGCAAGGATCTGAAACACTAAATGCCCACTGAAAAGCTATAAATTCTTCCACATCAGCAAGATGATTTGGAGGAACTGGTGTTAAAAGGCAATGAGGTGATAACACTTCTGTATATCCCTAGGGAAGTGACGGACAGAAGGGCTCCAGCAAATACAGCTTGTAGGGTGAGCGCTGCAAAGCGCACATTTAACGCACGAGAACGAAAGTAATACAGAAAGGAATATATTGCTGTGTTATAAACCTGCTGACTGGCAACATGGGGGCAGGTGCTTGGGGAGGCTTGAGGCCCCTTTCAACTGAAAAGTATGAAAGGCCCTGATGCCATCACTGACTTCAATGAGCACGGGAGCACTGTTAAAATGCAGGTAGTGACCGCGTGGCTGGTGAGTAGCCTCAGAGTTTGAGGTAATGTCAAGGTTTGACGCGAATGTCCAGGTTTTCAGCCCTTTCCAGAACAGGAGGAGCAAGGGAGCGGCCAGCGCTGCTACTGCCACAGTGTTTTTGTAGATACCATCTCATGCAACATCCTTAAGATATTTCTGGGAGTAAAGGACTCGCTGCTGACATCCGTTTAGGGTACCATTAAATTGGATACATTGAGCAATTACAAATAGGAGAAACGGGTGCACACCTCAGTAGTTCATGAGAAAAACATACATGATCCATTTAAAGTGCAGACACATTCACGTGTCCATGTAAGACAACTCTACACAATACTGGAACGTGGTTTGAGATATCCAACCTATCATGCTCCCCAGATGCTCTGCCTCATAATTATGCAGGACATGCAATATCACGACGGATCCTCGTTATAGTGGTATCGAAAGACAAGTCTGCAACAAAACAATGGGCACTTCTGGGAGAGACAATGCGGACCCAAAATCAAGAAGCACGCTAAACAAAAGGCGTAATTACAAAGGGAGCGCGCACTTGCAATTGCTTATGGCATTTCACATTTACAGGTATGAATACGGTAAATACTTGGGTCACTCACATCTCTGCAAGTTAGCGTAGTGTTTGCAGACACAGAGCATTAGTAATAAACATAGGAAACAGGTGAGCTGGGCCAGTGGGTGGGGGGTGGGGTGGTGTGCAGGGCGAGCTGCTTGGATCACGGTGATACAGCGTGGGTAGAGTGAGAGGTGAGCTAGGGTAAGGGAAAGGTGTGGTGTTGATACCTGGCCTTGCTGTGATGTTCCTAGCGCCGATTGCCGCTCTCTCAGGCAGAAGCCATGATCAGCTTTTGCCTTTTACCTTCCGCTCCCTTCCCCTGAACAGAACACTCGCACATTCCAAGGGGAAGCAGGGATGGATGGGCCCGTGTACGCCACTACAGATGCAGGTACAAGCACTTTTGACGCCAGACTCCAAGGGAATGCAGCATTGTCAACGCCGCAGGCCTGCTCGAGTGCCCAAATAACTGGGACCAATGACAACGTCTGAAAGATGGGATCAGTGGCACTGTACAGCACTGTGCTAGTCATGCTCCTAGATGGGATTGCAGTTATGAAGCGCATGTTGGGGGATCATTACAATTTTCCCAGTGCAGTAAAAATGCTGTAAAAGTGCTGGTTAATCCGTTACCGGCACTTTTACCACACCGGGAAAATACAAGTTTGCCAATGGGCGTTAGTGATTTACCTCCAGCCAAGAGCTGGAGGTACATCAGGACCTCACCGGCAAAAGAATGGCCTAGGGACTCCATGGAATGGGGATTTACTGCCCTTTCCGCCGCCTGTAATATCCCGGTAATATCAGGCAGTGAAAACGGTAGGTCGGTTTGCTGGTTTTCTGCCGGAATTACGGCGGGATACCAGCAAACCTATAATGACCCCCAATGACTTCATTTTTACCAGCACAAAGATATTTAGCAAAGCCGTTTTAGCTGTGACAGAAAATGCCTAAACAATGGGCCTAATTACGAGTTTGCCGGCGCCGGTTAAGTGTGGTGGTTTTACCATAAAGTGCCGCATTACTGCACAGCCCAACCTAGGAGTTGGTCAGAAAGTTGGAGGCTCACCTCCAGCTATGAGCTGGAGGTAAATCAGCCAATTTAGCGTGGTGGAATTACCGTTGCAGTAATTCTGCGACAAAGCCCCATGGAGTCCTAATAAATGGAGATTTGCACTGCCACTACCACATGTAATCCGGTGGTAATACCGTCAGACTAAGTGGCGGTAACAGTCATTCCGTTTGGTGGTATCTCAGTGGATTTACAGCCGAGATACCACCAGACTTATAATGAGGCCAATTATGATTTTGTAAAGATGGGGTGGAAACCCCCGGGTAGAGCAGACACGACAGGCCAGGGAAATAATAATAATAATAATAATAATAATCCCACGCCCAATCAGGGAAGAGCCCCAAAATATGACAAAGACTTGTTTTATCCACAATCCATATAAAACAGGGACAGCTGTGGACATCAATAACATTTCAGCAGTCTGAATTACTTTCAGGCTTGACAAAAGTTTAAAAGCAAGAACTATGTCACAACTGACGTTTCATCATATTCTAGAGTACAAAAACCTATGAGGAGGAGGGATTGGTTAAGAGAATCATCTAAGTATATTTACCATATGGGTTAGGTTTCTCATTGGTCATGCTCTGTCTAGTGGCTCCACCTGAGACCACCTCCTAAATTGATACAGGTAAATAAATACATGTTATCTCTCTACAGTTTTATTGGATGGTGCAACATATATGGGGTAATGTTATTGGGGGATAGGGATTGGTCAGCATTGACTTTCTCAGCCATGGCAGTTTGGAATTTTATCAGCACATGGGAAACAATAGTAGCCATGAGGAGCGGCACCAAGGTGCTGCTTCTCACAATTAGGTAACCATGTCTGATACTCTAGGCCCCAAGCCAGGACTTGGCATGTCTTGTATCTTTGTCTGGAGAACTTGATGGGAACGAAGGCCTCAACTTGTCTGTCCCTGAAGCTAGTATATAGCCATTATTCTCCATCGGCAGGTCACTTGTGTAGAGAGCACATTTTTGGATTATTCCGCTCAGTATTTATTAGAATTTGAGCCCTTATTAATGCAGGTGTCCCTACCCTTTCTGACCGTTAGAGACTTGTTTGAGCTATTTTCTTCTCAATGGGAATCTGACCTTCCAGCGTTATTTGTTTCTTTGCTTAATCTAAGAGAAATGTGTCTCACGCCTGGGAACTGTTATCGACTGTTCTCATGTGTGTCGATCCAAACCCTCCCTTGGTCAGAATCCACCGACTCTTGAATACGTAGTGTTGCCGAAAAATTCTTCTAAGTAATAAACACCCAAAGAAAGCTATTATCTGGAAGAGGGGCACCAGATGAATACCTCCAATGGGCTGGAACTGCATACGAGGACACCCCAATGGTACTGTCATGCACCAGCCCTGGAAGTTCGTACACCATTGGAAGTACTACTAGCATGGTTCTTACTGTTCCAGGTTGTCGGTCTAGTTAATTTCCAAGAGGGACACCAGATGAAGACCTCCAATGGGCTGGAACTGCATACGAGGACACCCCAATGGTACTGTCATGCACCAGCCCTGGAAGTTCTTACACCATTGGAAGTACTACTAGCATGGTTCTGACTGTTCCAGGTTGTCGGTCTAGTTAATTTCCAATATGGCCGACGGAACCTATAAGCAGCAGTTCAGACCGGCGCTCTGCGCATTGTATCATCTATCGTTACTTGCGCTGCCAGTCCCTTACATAGCGACTAGCCTCTTAGTGCTAATATTTCTATACTTCTTATCTTTCTCCCTATTTTAGTACTATCTTTCCGCTATTCCTCACGTGCGGTGCCTCCAGGTTTTCAGGTAAGGTGAAGGTTATTTCTCTCCACTATTCTTTCTATCACAACGTGTTAACATGTTCGCGATTAACGCGTCTTCCGTATTCAAGTCTATCTCGGCTACCTCTCTCAGCCTACTCGCTCTGTTCTAAGTACCGCCTTCCTCTGTATTGTCCGTCTTTTTGACCTTTCTCTATCTTTTTTTTCCAAACCTCTCTTTATCTGAATACTGTAGTTTCGTTTCTTTCTACTTATCTGGCACTAGGCTTGGAACGTCTCTCCTTCGTTCCGTCCGGTCTCATAATTCCCACTCCACTTAACGGAGGTCCCTACCTGATACATTGTGAGACTGCACAGAGCCTGTTGGTCTTCATAGATCGGTCCTTCCCGTCTCACCGGAGGGATAAGAAGTGAAACCCGCCTGTTTTCCATCTACACGATCTTGTGTTGCTGCCAGCAGAGAAAATCGTCAGCCAACCAATCTTAAAGTGGCAGTACTCCTTCAACAACTCCTAACGTCTGAAGACGGATTGAAACACAAATCGTGTTTTTTTTGCCTTTTGGTTTTTTCCCCACGTTAAGGGCGTGCTCCTCGGGTTTCCCCCAGATCTGTATTCATTCCAGATCACGGTGGCCACCGAGGGAGCGCGTCCCTACCTACGTCAAAAGAAGGAGAAGAAGCCAGTAGAAAGCACAAGGATCAAGAAGAAGAAAGAAGCAGCAAAGTTGGAGGAGATACTAGAAGAACCAGGTGAGGAGGAGTTTGGGGAGGAGGAGTCAAAGCCTGACAGTATACAATGCCCGAGAGAACCCATGGCGTCTCTAGAGCAGTTCCAAGAGATGTGTAATGCAATACAAGGACTCAGAGCAGAAATGCAAGCCCTTCATGCCGAGAACCTTCTTCTTTGCCAGCAGGCCGCTGCCAGGAATGCAGGCAAGGATGATTTACCACCAATGCTGTTTGCATACGGCAAGTATGAAGGAAACCCCAAGACGATTAAGGAGTTCCTAGATGCTTGCGCAGTGTATTTCTCTGTTAGGCCCCGAGCCTTTGAGTCAGAAAGGGCTTGTGTTGGATTTATCATATCCAATTTAACTGGAAGTGCCCTGGCCTGGGCTACCCCTCTGGTCACTAGCAAAGATCCCTTGGTTAATGACTATACCCTATTTGTCGAACGGCCAGAGGTCCAGTACTCTAAATATGAAGCCTTCCTCGATGTAAGACAAGGGAATCAGGAGCTGCAGAGTTACATTGCGCAGTTCCAAGGTCTGGCGGTTTCTACAAGATGGCCGGACACGGCACAACAAACCATATTCAGAAGAGGGTTAAACGAAGAGCTGAAGGATGAACTGGCCCGAGTGGCTCGTCCAAACAGCTTCCAGGAACTGGTTACTCTAGTCCTCCAGATAGAATTCCTTCTTCAGGAAAGACAGGCGGAACGGAGAAAAGGAAGAGGTCCATTACAACGGTACAGCCCGCCACAAGGACGAAGGGAACGTCCCACACTAGAAGAACCGATGCAGATAGGATCGACTAGGGGACCCTTAACCAAGGCTGAAAGAAGGAGTAGACAAGATCTGAACCTTTGTATGTACTGCGGCTCCTCTAAACACACCCTCAAGACTGTCCTGAAGTTGCCCCTAAATGACAGGGAAACGCCAGACCCCAGGTTTATGCAAGGGAGACCATGGGGACGACCGCCCAAACCCTTGCAACCTTACCAAATCCACTAACGAAGGAATAGAAGACAATCATTTAATGGTGTTTCAAGTATCGTTTTCCTACAGACCGAAGCAGAACCTCTCTGTACTGGCAATGCTTGATTGTGGTGCTGCGGGAAATTTCAGAGATGTGACCTGGGCTCAGGAGAATCAAATCCCACTTAGGGAGAAAACAGACCTGTACCGGTTGAAGGCGTGGACGGTCGCCCGTTATCATCAGGACCTATAACTATGGAAACAGTTCCGGTCACATTAGAGATGAATCGTCATGTGGAGACCCTCAGCTTTGATGTCATTAGAGCGGCACATTTCCCTCTGATATTGGGAGTTTCCTGGTTAAGAAGGCACAATCCTAGGATTGATTGGACTGCTAACAAAGTTTTGACTCAGACTTTTGCGGAGAACATTGTATGATTATAAAGTGTTCCCAGATTGAAGTCCTATCCAGCCTTTCTAAAGGACCGTCCAGTATCTCGGGTTCTTCCATACCTGTTCATTACCAGTCTTTTGCGAGGGTTTTTGAAGAGATGAACCCTAGACTCCTCCCACCTCACCGAAATGAGGACTGTAACATAGATCTCATAGAGGAAGCCTCTCTTCCGTTTGGACGGATGTATCCATTGGCCTTAACTTAGAAGGAAGCGTTGAAGGAGTATCTCACAGCTAACTTGGAGAATGGACTCATTCGACCGTCAAAGTCTTCAGGAGGGGCTTCATTTGTTTTTCATATCCAAGAAGGACTCAAAGGAACTACGCCCATGTATTGATTACAGCGGTTTGAATAGCATTACCATCCGGGACAGATACCATATGCCGTTGATTCGAGATATCCTCGAAGCAGTTAGAGACTCAAAGGTTTTCACCAAACTCGACCTCCGAGGAGCCTACCATTTGTTAAGAATCAAGAGCGGTGACGAATGGAAGACAGCTTTCAGAACACCACTGGGGTTGTTCGAGTATTGTGTGATGCTTTTCGGGTTGGTGAACGCCCCAGCAGTGTTCCAGAGATTTGTCGACAGGACTTTCGCTGATATGCTGTATGTGTCTGTAGTAGTATATCTTGATGATATATTGATCTTCTCCCCTTCCTTGGAAGAACATCGAGTCCATGTTAGCGAGGTTCTACAGAGATTATTAGAGAATCATCTCTTTGCTAAGCCGGAGAAGTGCCTCTTCGAAGCATCCGAGGTTCCTTACCTTGGGTTCATCTTGTCGGCTAAGGGGATTCGCATGGACCCGAACAAGATTCAGGCGATAGACCGATGGCCAGAACCTTCTTCTGTTAAGGAAGTACAATGCTTCCTAGGTCTGGCGAATTTCTATCGTAGATTCATTCCAAGATTCTCAGACCTCGTTTTGCCCATCACTTCACTCCTCAAGAAGGGTGTGGCTTTTCATTGGGGAATTGAAGCACAGGAGGCTTTCAAGGGCTTGAAAAGACACTTCACCACTGCACCTGTCCTAGTACAGCTGGATCAGGATAGACCTTTTGTCCTGGAAACAGATGCCTTGGGAGCAGTCTTGTTACAAGAGGATGGTAACGGTGTTGAACACCCCGTAGCTTACTACTCTTGCACCTTGACTGGAAGCGAAAGAAACTATTCTGTGCTTGAGAGAGAACTATTGGCGATGCGAGCTGCCTGTCAAGAATATAGACATCTTCTGCAAGGAGCTTCGCAACAGTTCACTATCCGTACGGATCATAGGAACCTGAAGGTACTCCAACAGATGGAGTGCAGGAACTCGAGGCATGCTCGCTGGGCATACTATTTTTCCTATTTCGACTTCCAGATCACTTATATACCTGGATCTCAGAACAGTGTTGCTGATGCATTATCCCGAAGCTGGTCAGAGAAGGAGCTATCGGAAGTAAAGAGGGAGAAGATCCTACATATGCATCATTTTCAAACGATAGCAAACCTCTTTCTTCAAAAGGTCCATAGTGGATTAGTGAATAGCACACAGGAGGAAAGGCAGACTTATCAGTTACAAGAAGTCGACGGATTATGGTTTCACCAATATGCACTGTTTCTTCCCACGCCTACTCTTCGGAAGCAAGCCATCAGCTTTTGTCACCATCTTCCATTAGCAGGACATAAGGGAGAAAAGGCAATTTATGAGCTGGTATCCAGGAGTTTTTGGTGGCCATCTATGCGAAAGGACATTACCTCCTATGTTTCTACTTGTCCCATCTGTGCCATCAACAAGACCCCTCGACACAGACCCCTCGGTCTCCTGCATCAAGCCAAGGCACCTTCACGTCCATGGGAAGATCTTTCTATGGACTTTATTGTAGAGCTACCCACTTCCAAGGGTAGAACGGCAATCTTGGTGACAATCGATTCCTTCACAAAGTTGGCCCACTTTATAGCCTTACCTGGAGTTCCCTCAGCCTCGGAGAAGGCTACCATCTTTCTCCGCGAAATAGTAAGACTACATGGTTTACCACTGACAATTATCTGTGACCGAGGTACGCAGTTCACCTCCATGTTTTGGGACTTGCTATGTCACCAACTAGGTATACAGAAGGCTCTGTCCTTGGGGTATCATCCTCAATCAAAAAGACAGACTGAGGGACTGAATGCCAATTTAGAACAGTACCTTCATTGTTTTTGCAACAGAGAGCAGGATAATTGGCCCACCTTGCTGCCAATGGCTGAGTTTGCATATAATAACACGTATCATACTGCGATCAGGATAAGCCCTTTCAAGTGTACCTATGGGTACAATCCACACCACTTACCAGGAGCCTTATCCCTCAGGATTAAGACCACCACTCCAGCCATAGAGGGATGCTAACGGACCTCAAAGTCTCACACAAGGAAGCTTTACAAGCATTGGAAGACAGCCGAAAGAGATACAAGGCGTATGCAGATACCAAACAAAGTCCCACTCTCCTTTGGAAACCCAGAGATTCTCTCTGGCTATCCACACGGTATCTACCTCGCTGGGCTCATATGGGAAAATTTGCAGTCAGATATATAGGCCCAAACCGAATTCTGTCCAAGATCAATCCGGTAGCCTTCAGGTTAAAGTTACCCCGCACTCTATGGAGAATACACCCCATCTTTCATTCATCGCTACTCAAGACTCATCAAGAAGATCCATATAAAAGACCCCAGAGAAGATCGGTCACTGCTCCTCTCAATGAACCTGAAGAATATGAGGTGGCCAGAATTGTCGATTCCCGTTACAGAGGAGGGACTCTTCAATATCTGATCCACTGGAAAGGCTACCCCATTGCAGAAAGAACTTGGGAGCCAAGATCCCATGTGCATGCTCCCAGACTTGTCCAGCGTTTCCATAGACTATATCCGGGGAAGCCGGGAGGAAGCAGGTATCGAAGGGGGCGTACTGTCAGGCAACAGCCCTGGAAGTTCGTACACCATTGGAAGTACTACTAGCATGGTTCTGACTGTTCCAGGTTGTCGGTCTAGTTCATTTCCAATATGGCCGACGGAACCTATAAGCAGCAGATCAGACCGGCGCTCCGCGCGTTGTATCATCTATCGTTACGTGTGCTGCCAGTCCCTTACATAGCGACTAGCCTCTTAGTGCTAATATTTCTGTACTTCTTATCTTTCTCCCTATTTTAGTACTATCTTTCCGCTATTCCTCAATTGCGGTACCTACAGGTTTTCAGGTAAGGTGAAGGTTATTTCTCTTCACTATTCTTTCTATCAGGACGCGTTAACATCTTCGTGACTAACGCGTCTTCCGTATTCATGTCTATCTCGTCTACTTCTCTCAGCCTACTCGCTCTGTTCTAAGTACCGCCTTCCTCGGTATTGTCCGTCTCTTTGACCTTGCTCTATCTTTTTTTTCCAAACCTCTCTTTATCTGAATACTGTAGTTTCATTTCTTTCTACTTATCTGGCACTAGGCTTGGAACGTCTCTCCTTCGTTCCATCCGGTCTCATAATTCCCACTCCACTTAACGGTGGTCCCTCCCTGATACATTGTGAGACTGCACAGAGCCTGTTGGTCTTCATAGATCGGTCCTTCCCGTCTCACCGGAGGGATAAGAAGTGAAACCCGCCTATTTTCCATCTACACGATCTTGTGTTGCTGCCAGCAGAGAAAATCGTCCAGCCAACCAATCTTAAAGCTGCAGTACTCCTTCAACAGCTCCAAACGTCTGAAGACGGATTAATACACAAATCTGGGTTTTTTGCCTTTTGGTTTTTTCCCCGCATTAAGGGCATGCTCCTCGGGTATCCCCCAGATCTGTATTCATTCCAGATCACAGTGGCCACCGAGAGAGCGCGTCCCTACCTACATCAAAAGAAGGAGAAGAAGCCAGTAGAAAGCACAAGGATCAAGAAGAAGAAGCAGCAAAGTTGGAGGAGGTACTAGAAGAACCAGGTGAGGAGGAGTTTGGGGAGGAGGAGTCAAAGCCTGACAGATACGGCCAGTAGGCATAACTGTTTCTGCAGAAAACAGTACAGTTATCAGAGGCGTTTTAATGCAGGCAAGTAACGTTAACAAAGATCCATGAACTAACCTGCTCTGAACAGTACGGACGCCTCTGTACATTGGTTAGAAGAGCCTTAGTTCATGGGTGGGGTTGTATCCCCTGCAAAGCAATGTATAAGGCAATGAGATGTACTTTAAATAGTGAAACAGGTAGTTAACAAAGAGCTTTTCAGAAGGGCTTACCGGCAGAAGATGTTGACACAGGGTGGAGGTAGTGAACAACTGGTGCACGATGAAAAGGTCCCGAGATTCCGGGTAGAAGAAAACCTGAACCGATGAAATGAGGACACCTAAACCTAAGGTGGCGAGTCTCTAGTCCCAGTCGGCCACTGGACCCGACAGCACGCGGATGCCTAGAACAGGCAGTCTTAATAAGCCGTGAGGAAGTCCAGAAACAAAAGAAGATTTGATAACTTGCGGGCAGCGAAGTAGTAATGGAGTAGTAAAGGAGCAGGCAATGGAGTCTGTGAGAGGTGGTTCAGGGTCAATAACTTGCAGGCATGCAGGCAGCAAGGTGCAAAGGAGCAGCAAGGGAAGTACGAGAGACGTTACCCGTGGTCAGTAACTCAGCGAGGTATGAAGGAGTAAGCGGGTCAATAACTTGCAGGCAACAATGACAGACGAGGGGAAGACCAAGGCAAACCAAAAAACATATCAGGAGTCGATATTACAATGATGCAAGACGAAGTACACAGAAGTACACAGTAGCGAGAAGGCTCAATCAGAAGTGCCGCCGCCATGTTTGAAATGGCTTAAAAGCCCAAGGTCACATGACATGGTATTACGTGTCATGTGACCAGATGCATGAAGTGGCCGCCACAGTTTCCAAGGCAAACACCAATGTTCCAATAGTTGGGTTCGTCCTGTGACGTAGACCCAAGGCAGAATGGGCGAGGAACGGCACCAGAAGCGTCTCGGGGAGGCATGGTGAGTCAAAGCATTACCGGGCTGCGGTTTCCTATTGCTTGTGACATTCTTACGTGAATACTTATCAGAACTAGATCTCTGATTCCTGACACCCTTCCATGGCAAACTTGGCAAGGGCTGCACAATTATTGTCTGGGCTATTCAGATCTGACTTTCCTGCTAACTAGATGAGTCGGGTCCCCCTGCAGCTTCGAGGTCTCTTCATGTCTCCCATTCACTGGACCACAATTGCACCATCCATTTTATTTAACATGGCAACCCATTCTTGTTACATTTCTGAGTTAAGCAAGCTTTATATGTAATCTTATGCAGTTTGATCTATTGCTTGTGTATCTTTGTGGTGGATGTGTATCTGCTGCATGTCTAATGTGTCTACGTGTGTCCGTTCTAGCAGTGACGTCATTTGCTTTCGTCATCTTGGTTAAAGCATGTTCATATCCTCCATAGCCCGCAAATTCAGCTCCTCTTTGATTCCTCCAGGGTAGGGTCAGTAGGGTTGCCTTAATGAGTAATAGCTCGCACATCTGTGGTATGGTGGCGGGAAGGGGCAGATGCCATAACTGATGCACACATTGCACTTCTATAAGACTGAGATGAGGGAGAGGCTAACATTATGAATGTGATGAGAGTTGGTTTGCTACCATTAACTGCGCACACAAACACAATTTTAAAAGGCTCAGTTGAGCGTTATTTAATGCAAATCAAAACAGCCGACACGTGTTTTGAGCAGCAAGGCTCTTCTTCCAAGGCTTAAGAATGCTTGAGCGTATATCTATGTAGTTGTACAAATGACAATTGAAAATATAGGGTTCAATTCCCAGCTCCACTATATAACCGCAATTGCGTGATGGCGGCGTGTACGCCCGTACTGCATAGAACAGGAGCCTGCCAAAACCCTCTTTTTGTTCATAACATTATGAATGGCAAATTCATTTGCCTCTCTTCATTCTCCCCTCTGGTCAAGTCCTCGACCACACTCATCAGAGGACCCCCCCCTAGGGTATCTTAGGGATCCATATCTTCGGCACCCCCTCAGGTCACCAACCTTTTTTATATGCTTGTCTACACTCCAGGTCATATAGCAGCACTCCCCATCTGGTTTGCAGAACACCCAACGTCCCACGTAATTGCGAGCATCTTGAGGATACACAAATATTGTACCTGGGGGAACTATAAGACATTGTTTTAGCTTCAACAGAGGTAGGCTCTCAGCTTGGGCATGCTCGTCTGTCTTAGTGTCGATATCTAACACTATTGTGATCCCTATCATCCTTGTGGCAGTCTTATGACATTGGTTTATTGCTATTCTTAGAATGCAGAATCCAAATAGTATTATCATCAATACAGCTATTAGTACCTTGAATCAATTGACCAGCCAAGATGGGATCCAGGAGAATAGATAAGAGAGCCAATCGTCATCATGCTCCACTTCAACTTCCTCTACCATTTGTGTGTGATGTGGAGATCTGTTAGCAGCTTTATAGCTTCTGTGAGGGTCCCATTTTCTTAATCGTGGGCAGGCATGTATGTACAGCAGGACAGGCCAATATTTGTGCACACGGCTGTGATGAAGTCAAAGACAACAAGTTTTGAAGAGTCATGAGTCTTACTGCTATGAGCGCTTCCTTTATGGCATTAAAGCCTTTCACTGTCAAGTTAATTGTTTGTAGTAATTCCCAACAGGTTATTTGAAATCACTTGGCATTTGTGTTAGCTTGTATTCCAGGAATGATTGAAGCAGAGAACATGTCTGTCCTACTTAACAGTCTATGTTCCTCTGCTATAGCATCAAGAGCCTCTTCATTCTTGTTTAACATATAATTGCGACTTCTTTTTAATTGTTCGATTGTCAGGGATCTTTTCTTTCCCTGGTGTGCATCCATTTTGAGTAATCCACGAATTTGGATCTCCTTCTGAGGTATTACTAGGGCAGGTGTATTTAGTATGACCAAGGAACATATTCCTCCTCAATTTGGAGGCAGCTTCACAGAAGCTTTTGAGCCACAGGCTCGTAGTGGGCCATGAGCACTGCCGTACCAATTTTCATACCATATATTTTCAATATGCTTTTGCACCCTTCATTCTCTCCAAACTGTACTGCACCATCATTCTGGAAACACAGTGAGGCATTCTTAAGGGGTGTTATGAGTACAGGGCCTGCTTCATTTTCCACCCAGGTGAGCGACTTTGAGTATTCTGCCCAATCCTTTAGGCACCCATCATTCTCTGTCTGCAACACCTCTACTGGTACTGTCTGGAGTGCTTGTGCTTTGCACCCCATCACTCCTTCCACCCATCCTTCTGATGTAAACTTATGTCCATATACCAGTAGTTGGGGCCTTTCCCAACACCTGGGCATTCCCCCTATCTCTTTTCTCCAATCATTTGGACATTGTAATTCCTTTTGATCCACTATTCTAGCTTCTCCTCTATTCGGACTGTTTAATAAATATTGTATAATTTTATTTTTGTTCCAATAGTCATCGATCATGGCATAATCCTTTTTATGTAGCTATCCTTATAGGGGAACGTCTTTTTTGACATCCACCGCAAAGTAGCCCATAGCCTATTTCCCTTGAACTTGACCGCTTGTTGTGCAGAGCGCCAAATGCATTAGGCACTGTGCTCTGGTTGCTGGTATTTCAGTGGCTAGAAATGTCCTGGAAGCACTCATGGCATAGGGAATGAGATGGCACACATAGCAGCTCTCTCTTGATGTCTCTCTCCCAACACGTATCATGTGCTGATACCACAATTTGTGAGGCAGACCACCAATAATCTAGACACAAAATAAATGCAATCCTCTAAGGAAGGAAGCACAGGACACTTTTTGCGAGGATAACAAGTTCTTTTATTTCCAAAAAGAAAAATACATGTCAACAGGGACATTCAAACCCTACTGCCACCAAGCGCACAGACTCGTTCAAAGCAGACAGCACATTTTAAGGCACAACAACGTCACTCATAACAAAAACAATATGCAGCGACATTCCTCGATTAGTATTGGTGAGGCCCTTATGTCCATACAGTCGACCCCTCATAGACAGTCCGATGATTGGCTGGTGTTGCGTGTGTTGATCTTCTTCCATGTGGCCCTTGGCAACGATGAGTTCACACCCTAGTAACCCAATTGGTTCAAAAGATGAATAGACCTTTCTTTTCACATTTTGACAAGGTATTCAGACATGAGCATATTGGATACTCTCAAGGATAAGATAGCCCTGAGAAATGTGAGAAACCTTGCCCGATCCCAGATGCTCTGGCGCCCCCACCATGTCTCCCCATCTTTGGCCTAGATTTGTGATTCTCATCCCATGCACCTTGCAGTACAAATCACAGGACATGGTTTTTGGACTCCCCCTTGACATCCGCTTCCTGCCAGGTGTTACATACTATGGGCAAACTAATCAATCATCAGTTGAGGGATTTAGGGCTCTGGATGGTGGACCTATGATAGTTCAAAAACAGAGTGGCTGCGGGTTTGTGGGACATGGGTGCTCTAAATCTGGGATCCTTGTTTTGGTAGTTTCAGACGTCTACCCTGCTGCTCGTGAGAGCGTCCTTCAAACCCAGGCACAACCCTCCCCACGCTTCACTGTGCACATTCCTTTCAACTTACATGAGCCTGCAGTGTGAGACATAAAAGGGCTCTGTCCATGATTAATAAAATAACCTTTTACGCTATTGCCTGGGATGGGAGCAGGGATGGGGGTGCATGTTCTTACTGAGGCCAACAATTTCTATTTCCTGGTGCTGTGCCCTGATTGTGCGAGGCCTAACTTCCAAAAGGGCAGTGGTTCAGTATGCCTCTCTTATTGTGACAAATTACAATTTCTATATGTCCCACAAGCACTATTATCCCTTCTTTAGACCTCCCCACTCTCCCTGCCACCATAAGCCATTAGGTACACATGCACTTAGGGTATTGCTCTCAGCGTAAACTGCCTGGGGGGACAGAGGATCTGGGCTTGCATCCCAACATTGCCCCTTTAGTTAATCCTTCATTAACTAACTCTGCTGCCATTTTCTGTGCTTCCTCATACCTCCAGGTTCCTTCCTTCGGTACCCAAACTCTGCATACATCTCACAAACCTTCCCTAGCCTGAGCATATTGTTCTGGAGTACAGGTCCTGTAGATAAATCCCCTATCATCCATAGGTCTACCCAGTGTTCCGTATAATTTTCATGGATCAGGTGGAGGGGTGGCAACAGTCCTTGGGGGATCTATGGGTCTCTCAATTCCTACAAACCCACGTTTTGTGGGATCATCTGTCTGTGCTTGTCCATCTTTAGTACTAGGAGGCGCACTATTTACCCCAATTCTAACCATCGTCATTGCGCTATCATCCATGTTGGAGTCCACGAGAACAGGTTGTCAAATCAGTCGTCCGCCTCAATTCCACTTTCACTCTGCATGTCTGTCTTCAGTTTGTGATGTGCATTAGGGACCCATTTTCTGCAACATTTTGGTGTACGTATGTACAACCTGAGGACCCTACCTTCTTGCATACCCCTCCCTCCATTGCTGTGAGGAGGTCCAAAACATATCTGATTTGGAATATCATCAACCTTATCACTCTCATCTTGCTTTTAATGGCATAAGTCCCTGTTCAGTATCATTGGCCAGCTGGATCACTTCCCATTTCGCATTTGCTGACACCGCCACTCCTGGTAACAATAAGGAAGTGAAAAATACTTCTGCTTTGTTGTACAGCCGGTATTTGTCAGGAATCTCCTTCAGTAGTTTGGAGGAATCTTCAGACAGGTAGTTGGACCGTCTCTTTTGTCGTCTAAGTGAGCATCTTCTTCTTGCTGCTTGCTGGGCATGGGGTGTGGGTGGGCTTGGTTGTATTGTACTCTCTATTGGCGTTCCGACAAGATGCGCTTCCGGAACCACAAGGATCAGAGAATGCAGAGTGACAAGCAAACATATGCCCCCCATGATGGTGGGAGTTGCAGAAATGCTTGATGGTTGCACGTCAAGTATGCATCCATGAATTCTGAAGTACCCTTCTTAAGGTCTTGGATGTACAGAGTCTTGTTACACTTGACATTGCTTCCCACTGGAACAGTTCCTTTCCTTCACAGCACACCTGGTATACTTCCTGTGTTTGAAACCTCACTGGGCTCTCTTTTGCTTCAATCAATGTTAGCTTGGAGACATGTGCCGCCCAGATATCTTGGCATTTGTTGTTAACTTCCCATATTACTTCTTCGCCAAATCCAACCAGGCCTGCAGCGGTGCAGCTAACCACTGCCTCCTCCCATTGATTGGACACAAACAATGCACCATTCATCCTTATGAGTGGACGCGGCATACGCTGAGGGTCTTTGCAGTTACTTTTCTTGGCGCATCTATCGCCGTCTTTATCCATCAGCACCAATCGGACTCCATGTGCCTGGAATAGGCTACAAACTCAGCATAGCGCTAGATGGACTAAACCCCGAGCATCTAACGGCGATATTTCATGCAGTACCAGCAGCTTTGGGAGCCCTGAGGCGTGGGGCATTAAGGAGCAGACATAGCAGCTTCCATTTGCCCTCTCTTTCCCCACCAAGCTCATGTCATTGTACCACATATTATTAAACTCTGGGTGATAAACATTCTCCATAGTGTCTAGGGCAAGACCTTTGATTGTGTCATATTGATTTGTGGTACTTGCTTCCCTTTTTTGTCTTGTTCCACCTGAACGCAGCCACAGAACATTGTAATAAACTTTGCCAGTTGGCATTACATCATAGAGGCGTTGAGCACTTTGCCATAGCATGAACAAAACATTTTGGAAAATGGGCCTCATTAGGGGACTTACCGGGGCATTCCAGCCCCGGGGGACCCAGGAAATCCCCATTGCCGGTTGCCGGTAATTATTACTCCCCATTCCCGTTTCAGTCCCATTTGACTCAATGGAAATGGGGAGGCCGGATGCACCGGCACGATTCATGAATGGTGCCTGTGCATCCGTCGAGGTCTGCTCACGGGTGCTGGTGAAAGGCACCCGTGAGCAGAACTTGTAGTTTGCCAGTCTGCTAATAACTGTGCGAGTAGCTTACATCAACCCCCTGTAGACACCTATTTTTATAATCCACTTTTATATTCCCTCTCAATATTAAACCAGTACTAATCATGTATAATGCCAGTCCACAACAGAAACTGCAAAGAAAGCACACAATTATATACATGATTTGTTTTAAGAAGAATAATATTGTTTCTGTTTTGTAGAAGAAATGCAATGTCAGTTGTGTACTTTGGCAGCAACCATTGTATGCATGGAGATGGGGTATTATCCCTACCACTATCTATAACCTATATATATTTATATATATATATATATATATATATATATATATATATATATATATATATATATATATATATATATATCTTTTTTTGACAAAACGTGTACTATTTTCAAAAGCAGCTTATTGTTGATGAGCTAGAGGTAAAGGTGCGAATCTGACAATTATGTACATATATACAGCTTCTGGTAGCCCCTCGTTGATGCAAATATAAACAGTAGATCAGAGAGGACCACAGGGGTACTATGCAGTGGGGGTAGGCAACACAGTAGGTCTGCTTTTACAGACACAGAGATGGAAGCCGCGGTTCAAGACCTCATGCGAGGCATGCAGAAACTAACCACAGAAGTCCAGAACCTTAAGGCTGAGAATGCTGCTTTAAAGCAGCTAGCCTTGTCACGTGACACTGCAACTAAGGAAAGCATGTTATTGGGAGGAGTAGTGGACAAATATGATGGTTCTTCAAAGACCCTCTGTGCCTTCCTTGATTCGTGTTTGGTACACTTCACCTTCAAGCCCTACTACTTTTCCACCCCTAGAGCAAAGGTGGGCTTCATGATCTCACACCTCACTAGTAATGCCTTGACATGGGCAACCCCCTTAGTCAATTCGGGCGACGCCCTCCTGGATAATTATGATGGGTTCGTGGAAGCCCTAAAAGCCATGTTTGATCACCCAGAGCAAATTTACAGCACTCAAGAACGTTTACTTGAATTTCAACAAGGATCCCAGGATATGCTTACCTATGTGACCCGCTTTAAACAACTTGTGAAGGAAGCTGATTGGTCTCAAGAAGCCAGCTTCACCCTCTTCCGAAGAGGCCTGAATGAAGAAATAAAGGACGAGTTAGCCAGGGTAGCTCGCCCAAACTCCTTCCAGGCTCTTATGGACCTTTCCTTGCAAATCGACTTTCAAATCCAGGAAAGAAAGGCGGAAAAAAAAGAAGTCTAAGTCAACCTTCCAAAAAACTGCCACAGACCACTCAATCAGACCAGAGCCCACAGCTTCTCCAACCTCGGATCCAGAACCCATGCAACTGGGGGCGTTCCGTGGACCCATTACCCCACAAGAAAGAATGTGCCGGATTCACACTGGCCTATGCATGTATTGCGCCTCCGATAAACATCTCGTGAGAGAGTGCCCTATTGCTCCTCCACGGCGTTCGGGAAACGCCAGCTCCTGATCCTAGATGGGGCACAGTTTCGGGAGAGAGATGTCTGCTCCACATCAATTCCTTCCTTGAACTCTCCTGGAAAAAATAATCTTGTGATTCTACAGGCATTCCTATTGCCTTCCAAGAAAGAATCTTACCCCATTCTGGCATTAGTGGATTGCGGAGCCATGGGCATATTCATAGATCATGATTGGGTCACTTCTCACAACATACCACATGAAACTCGAGAGACAATGCAACCTGTAGAAGCAATTGATGGGAGACCCCTGTCTTCGGGGCCCATAACCCTCCAAACTAAAGAGATCCTACTTTCCATAAACCACCATCAAGAGAGGATTACATTTGACATTATAATATCGGCCCGCTATCCAATGGTTCTAGGCATACCTTGGTTACAGAAACATAACCCCTCCATCAATTGGACAGCAGGCTCCTTGTTTCTTGGTTCTGAACATTGTATGTCCCACTGCTTATCTCTGAAGACTCTCAAGAAACTCAGCAATGTCCAGTCACTGTTTCTAACATCATCCGGATTCCCAGGGCCTATCAGACTTACATGGATGTATTCTCGACAGCCATTGTTCAAGCTCTTCCACCACACAGACCTGAGGATTGTGCCATCAATACTGAACCTTCAGCAGTAATCCCTTTCGGGAGAATGTTTATTTTGTCAGAACCTGAAAAGAGGGCCCTCCGGGAATACCTGGACACCAACTTGGAAAATTGAACTATACGACCATCCAAGTCCCCGGCGGGCGCTTCTCTATTTTTCGTCCCCAAGAAGGATTCCAAGGAGCTTAGACCATGCCTAGATTACCGTGGCCTTAACCAGTGTACTCTCAAGGATCGTTACCCATTGCCTCTAATCTCGGACATCCTGGAAGCAGTCAAAGGTGCAGTCGTCTTCACAAAATTAGATCTAAGGGGTGCCTACCATCTTATTCGTATAAAGGAAGGAGATGAATGGAAAACAGCCTTTAGAACACCCTTTGGCCACTTTGAATACTTGGTTATGCCCTTTGGACTTGCTAATGCCCCAGCAATCTTCCAACGTTTTATGGATCGGGTGTTTTCTGATATGCTGTTCCTCTTCGTCATTGTATATCTGGACGACATACTGATATACTCCAAGGACCACCTGAAACATGAAGAGCACGTAAAGACAGTCTTACAACATCTACGTGAACATAAGCTCCTAGCTAAACCCGAGAAGTGTCTTTTCCATGTATCAACTGTTCACTATCTCGGATTCGTTCTTAGCCCAAAAGGAATTGGAATGGACCCCTCAAAGGTTGATTCTATTCTATCCTGGCCTCTTCCAACCACTGTAAAACAAATTCAATCCTTGCTAGGGCTTGCTAACTTCTACTGGAAATGTATACCAGCATTTTCTGAGATTGTGCATCCTATTGTTACTTTGTTAAAGAAAGATCCCCCCTTTCGGTGATCCTCAGCCCAAGATTCGGCGTTCTGCGGTTGAAGTCGGAGCTCACACAAGCGCCCATCCTAGCTCAACCTGACATTGATCGACCTTTTCTTGTCAAAACTGATGCCTCCAACTATGCCATTGGGACAGTCCTGAAACAGGAACTTGGCGACAAGTTCGAACACCCCATCGCCTATCTCTCTCGCACCTTGCCCCCAGTGAAACTCATTATTCCGTCCTGGAAAAGGAATTGCTAGCCATCCGTCAAGCTTTCACTGATTGGCGTCCTCTTCTTTTGGGAGCCAAACACCCGGTACAAGTCCGCACGGATCATCGGAATCTTCAAGCCCTGCAATCCCTAGAATGTAGAAACAGTCGTCAAGCCCGTTGGGCCTTCTTTTTTGCCCAATACAATTTCAAATCCATCATGTCCCTGGAACACATAACATTATAGCCGATGCCTTATCCAGACATCCTGATTATGAAACCCTTGAAGATCGGACCTTTCCTAAAATGTTTCCCCACACAATATTTGTTGCCCATGCAATTACCCTCCTGGAGGATATTCAAATTCAAACCCAGTCCTCTGAACCTTGGAGGGAGTTTAAGAGAAACAATCGATGGAATCTCAAAACAAAGGACGGATACCTGTTCAAGGACAATCACTTGGTCATTCCCACTCCTGGACTGAGACAAAAGATCACAAGCCTATGCCATGATACTTTCCATTCAGGACATCGTGGCATCACCAACACTCGCCATCTAATACAAAGACAGTTTTGGTGGCCAAAGATGAAGGATGATATCAAGATCCATATCCAGACATGTGCAGTCTGCAATCAGAACAAACATAACAAAAGACCAGCACGTCTCCTGCTCCAACCAGCAACACCAACAAGACCCTGGGAAATCATTGCCACAGATTTTATTGTGGAACTACCCTCTTCCAAGGGCTACACAACTATAATGGTTACCACTGATTTGTTCACTCATATGGCTCATTTTACACCTTTATACAAACTGCCATCCTCATCTGAACTTGCTGGAATTTTCCTGGAACACATATTCCGGCTTCATGGGCTACCTTCCAAGATCATTTCTGACTGAGGACCCCAGTACATATCTCAGTTCTGGAAACAGTTATGTCGTATACTGGGAATCCAACGTGCCTTGTCTTTGGGTTATCACCCACAGACCAATGCAGCCACTGAACGAGTAAACCAAACCCTGGAACAGTATCTTTGTTGCTTTGCCACCAAGGTCCACGATGATTGGTCACTCTTAATACCTGTGGCCGAATTTGCATACAACAATTCGGATCATTCAGCTATCAAAACCAGCCCTTTCTTCTGTAGTCAAGGATTTCATCCTTCAGTCCTACCGTCCATTCTTCCACACCCTACCCCAGTTCCTGCTTTTGATTCCTGGATTGAAACACTAATTAATGTGCACAAAGAAGCAAAGGAACACCTAAAAAAGCCTCAAAGAGACGTTAAACATTAGGATAACTCCAAAAGAAGACCTGGGCCTTCCTATTCAGTAGGCGATAAAGTCTGGTTATCCTCGAAACTCCTTCCCCGTCACCTACGACCAAATAAATTGGCTCCCAGGTATTACGGCCTTTTTCTATAAAAGAAATCGTCAATCCAGTGGCCTTTCGACTCCGACTACCAGAATCATGGAAAAGGATCCATCCAGTCTTCCACACCTCTCTGTTAAAACCATATGTTCAGCCCTCTCGAACTGCTCCAAGATCTACCCCAGTGATTGTCAATGACCAACTTGAATATGAGTTCTCCAGAATCTGTGACTCTAGGTACCGACGTGGTCAATTACAATATTTGGTTGAGTGGAAAGGTTATCCTGCCAGTGAACGCACTTTGGAATCTTTGTCAAACATGAATGCTCCCAGGCTGATTCGAAGATACCATCTTATCCATCCCGGCAAACCCGGAGGACCTGGGCTTCAGAGGAGGCATACTGTCATCGTCGCCTTCGTCCTTTCTGGACTTCGTGGTCCCTGACCCATAGGGGATTGAATGCAGTAATCCTTCCAACATGGCCGCCTGATACAGAACGCTGCTTGGCAGTCCTTGCGCTCCACGCTCTGCGTTCTACTAAGCAGACACGCCCCGCGGCTCTGCGCATCTCAACCCTACCGCTTGCTGTAGTTGGATGTGTGTTACCGGAGTTCACTCGGGGCTTTCTTCTGAATCCTGTTTCCCGGTTCCTTGAACCCCCCTTCCTTCCTTCCTTTCCTCAAAACTTGCCTTCAAACTTCCTGGATTTTCGCCCGCACTCGGGTCACGGCGTTCCGTGTCTCCGAGCTCGAACATTGGTCCTTCTTGGTCTCCGTCCTGGACATCTGAACGTATCCTGGAGTTGGATTGTCATCCTCACGCTGGAATCCGAAGACCAGCACACGGTTTTATACAAATCCCGGACCGTGTGAAAGAAGTCACCAAAGAAGGTCTCAAACAAACAACAAAAACAGGTGAGAAGGGGAGAGACATGTGACACAAACCTATTTAGGAGCTCCTGCGGATTGGGGACAAACCAGTCCTCCTGCAACTCTGCGGCAATATGCTGTTTAGATAGATGAAAAGGATAGTGCAGCTGGTCAAAAGCAATCACCATCAACTCATATGGCATCACAACTATCCCATTGGCACATTGCCTTCAAACTAAATCAGTAGGTGACTGCACACACCCTCTTTTCTTCTTGAGCCCGTCCCTGGAATTCTATCATTTCAGCAGTTGGCAAGAACGTATAGGGCAGTGGTAATTGTACTTGAATCTTTGTAATCTCTGCATATTCACCTATTTTGGGTATGGGGGTATGTTGCATAGTAAAAGCAGGGTCCCGGATACCTCACACTTAAAAATTGATGAATATCCGCACACTTATTTGAGTGAGTTCAGTGGTATTTATTTAGAAGAAGACATATGGGGCCTCATCACGAGTTGGGCTGTATCCCCGGGGCTATTAGCGTTACCGCCAAACCCCCCAGCGCTATTAGCGCTGGATCATGGGTTTAGCGGAACAGTAAGTCCCCATTCCCGATTTGGCCCATTCGGGAATTCCCCATTCCCCATTGGGCCCAATGGTGAATTTTCGGTGTTACTACCGCTGGCGGTATTAGCGCACGGTAATAGCGCTGAAAATCAGAGAAATCACAGCGGATTTGCCCCCAGCTCAGAGCTGGGGGTAAATCCTGCCAAACCTGTGATTTGGCAGACCCTAAAATGCGGCAGTAATAGTGTTACCACCACATTTAAGGTTTACCGCCAAACTCGTGATGACCCTGATAGTCTTTTGTGGTCAGCCGACACATGTTTTGACCTCTAGGGTCCTGTACATGTCAACCATGAAGGGTGTGACCAGTGACAATTTGTGACATGTGTGACAAGGTGTGTGGATATCCCGTGAGTAAATGGTTTGTTAATCATTCTTTCACAACCGAGTTGACACAGGGATAGAAGAAACCTGGATACTCTCTCACAAGGCCCTGCAGAAAACAGTGACAATGACTTCACCCTGATTTCGGATCTGCTCCGCCCTTCGCACCCACATTAAGTCCTTCCCAATGATACACCCTACTGCCCTAATAATAGTAAGGGACAGATGAGTAAATCACTTGAAAGGGCGAGTATGTAAAAACGGCCGAAGGACACCAGGCTGAAACAATAAAAGAACAAAATCAGAAATGCATTCCAATATTTGACAATATCAGCAGGAAGGAACAACAACAGTGCTACCACTCACTAACCTGAATGGAAGAGCCCGTAAGCCTTGGATGTGAGACAAGGAAGGTCCCTGTCTAGTAGCGGCCTCTGGAAGGGAAAGAGAATTCCACTCCTAAATGAGTCCGGACAACGTATCTACGATGCCCCTTACCAGAGCAATAAGTTAGGAGCAGGTCTTACCGTGGGGACAATGGTAGGATGGTCAAGAGGTCTGCAGTCCTGATGTCGATGTGGCGGGAGATCTAGGGAAGTGTTCAAAATGAAGGAGGGTAGGTTAGTATGGGGACTAACCCGTGCAAAACGAGGGTCGCGCTAGTGTCGGGTTGTGATACGTCTATGTCTGCATAGCATCCTCAGTCCAAGTGCCAGAGGAATCCAAGTTGTGGGGCCAGGAAGAGGAGGTAAGGGCCGGGCAAGAAGGGCAGTGTATTGAAATACCAGAGGTCCGCAGGGATAGTAGAGGAGGCGGACCAAGGTCAGTAACAGAGCAGGCGGTGTCTGAGACATAAGTAAGTAGTAAACGGAGTTATTAGCAGGCGGGCCGAGGTCAGTAACAGTGCGGGCAGTGTCAGTAGCAAAATCAATTAGCAAGAGGGATAACAGCAGGCGGGCCGAGGTCGGTAACAGTGCGGGCAGTGTCAGTAAAGACGAAACCAAAAGCAAGTCCAAGGAGAGTATGCAGGGTCAGCAACAAGTAATCCAAAAGTACAGGAACAGCCAAAGGGCGTAACAGAGAATATGAGCAAAGCATCTCAGAGTCCACGAAATGAAGATCAGAAGCAGCGCCACAGTAGCTGCTTCCGGGTTTATAGGGTCAGTGACTACGCCATTCCCTTACAGGGTTGACGCTGAACTTCCTGTCTCGTGGTCACATGACCGTGTATGCTAGCGGGGCATGTGGCTTTTCCTCCGAGTTTACCAGCGGCCCATCGTAACCATGGCAACCACCATGCTGCCTTCCAGGAGCCGAAAAGCGGGCGTGTACGGAGCCCAGAACCAGATACTCTGAGCCCCAAATGGGTATTTGAAGGCAACTGAGAGCACGACGGTGAAGATGCCATAGGATCCATGGCACATACATCATTTTTTTATATACAATATTTTACATACATATCATGGAATCATACATTCATGTTTGATTTTGTGAACATATTTCAGTTGTCATTGGGGAAATAAGAGAAGAAAAGGAGAGGAGGGAGTGGTGGGAAGAGGGATGAATTAGATTAGTTAGTACACTGTTGTGTGTTCAATGCTATGTTTTAGGGTATCCTGTAGTTTTGTCACGGTTTACCTATGATTAGGGTTTCCTGTTTCAGGGGTTTATTATTTCTTACTTCTGGGGGTGTTTTTTCAGTGTTTTCAAAAAGTTTCAGAATCTGTGTTAATCAGTGTTTCCCAGTTTGCCCACTTCAAAAAATTGCGGATAACTGTTTTTTCCAGTGTAAATACACAAATATTATTTTATTGTTTCAATGCGCACATAAGTAGGGTAATGTCTCTTAGAGCAAGATGTTATGAACACTTTCCGGACAATAAAGATGAATGTGTTAATCCAGTAATATCTATCTAGTCAAAATTATTGTGGTAAATTATGCAATACCTTTTCAGGGACTCTTTGCCCATCCTTGCTCTTTGTTTTCTTCCCATGAAGACTTTGATTTCAGAAAACGTCTTTCCACATTGTACAACCTTCTAATTTTAGCAGATAAGGCATAGCACAATAAAAGGATTTGCCGGGGAGCACTCACTTTGGTGGAGATAAGGATTATTTTGACTGTCAAAAAAATTAACTCCAAGCAGATAATAACTGTTTATCATGTGCTGCTCACTACAAAATGAGAAGGGAGTCTCCTTAATGTACCCACTGAGGCTTGATTGGAGGGGGTGAGCAGGCCAAAACTGTTTGCCTGGTGTGGGAATATCAGGGGATCCTATAGCAGAATTGTTCAAAGGCTACTCGGCAGGTTAGGTGATTGTTGCCGAGATGTTATATGTATATGTACCTTCCTGTAAATCATATGGCTTTTTTCTTATTCCTGCAGCATCATGTGCTGTAAAAAGTGTTGTTTTGACTGGGGATGAGCACAGCTCTCTCGCTTCACTCTGTGTGGGAACTTTAGTTCCCATAGTGAAAATTAAAAGCTGGCACCCATGAATATACACACAGTAAGTGAGCATATCTTAAAGTGAAATATACAAATGTAGTTCAATTGACCTTCCCCTTAGAAGGAAGTGTGCAAGACAAAAGAGCATTGCACTTTAAAAAAAACTAACACCAGAAAAATAAGCAGAGAGGAAATGTTCCAATATGAATGCTGGAAAAGTATAAAGGTGCTCACCTTTTAAACCCAGCAATCTGTAGTGAAATATTCCCTGGAAAACAAAACCCCAGTACAAGACGCGCTTGTTTTCTTGTGGGTAAGAGTCTGCACTGGGAACATGACAACCTGGGTAAAATCCTGGTAGCCAAATACTTGAGCAAGCTTACCAACCTCAAAAAAAGGAGTTACGTCTGCCTTCAAGTTATGCCGTCCACCCACATGTATCCCTTAAATGAGCCATCATTTATAAATCATACCTGATTTAAAGATAGTACCCAAATTGATCGTTTATAAACAATCGTATGGGAAATCTGGCCGAATTCGGGGTGTCTCCCGCTCTCCATGTTTGGTAGGGATGGCCTTTGGGGATAGCAGGGGTGTCCTCCGCTTTCAGAGGTTTGGAGGCAGGGGACAGAAAAAAAAATGAAAAGAAAAGCGGACCCTGCAGTGTTGGATCTGACCCGCCTAGGAGGGACAGATCCGACGCCGCATAGTCAGAGTGAAAGCAGACGTGAATAAGATAAGTAGAGGTGGTGTGGGGTTTCAATTTGGTCCGATTTGGCCATGGCAAAATTGTCTTCATGGCCAAATTGCCCATGGTCAATTCGGCTGTGAACAATTGTGCCATGGCCAAATCGTATACATCCAATTTAAAAACTCTCCTTGAAGAAAGAAAGTGATAAGCAGCAGTTAAGGGGCAATCAGCATCTGATGGGCTGCTGGGTGCAGGTGCTCTAGAGAGCCACATGAGGTTGGGAGGTGACCGTGACACCAGGGCCTCACGCAATTTTCATACATGGAAGCCTCACACAGCTTTCCTTTTAAAGCTGACAGGCAGCTGACACTTTTCAGCTCTCTTCCAGACATATACAAATACACAGAGGGTCTCTGACCATAACCCGAGACACTGAAAAATCCATGTTAAAACCATTTTTGTAAAGACAAATATTTGTTAGTGATCAAGGGCTACTTTGAGGAATTTTTGCCAATTTAAAGATCTGAATCAGCAACCATAAAAATGTCTGCAATTTGTCTACTATTCCTCAAAATAGCTCTGCCCACATATGAACACATTTTTCTTTACAAAGAAAACAATGTAACATTGAATGTACAGTGTTTTTTTTTCTTTTTCCACTTTGTATTTATTGAAACTTTTTCATTGACAACAGAAGTATCATAAACAAAAACGGGACCAACACATCCAAGTCAATTTACAATAAGAACCCCACACCCGCCGTCCACCCCACCCACGCCCCACTACCCCCCCAACCATGGAGCTACAGATGAATCAACAGACCACTAAAAAAAAGGTTTCAAAATTTACACAGTGCACAAAAGGAAGAGCCACAGCATCATACCAAAAAAGGCGCAACAGAAATCCCTTTCAATCGGCAAAGTCCCCAAAAACTGCGGAAACCCGTAGCACAGCCACATATTCAACCCCATCTTTGCATTTATACACTTCGGGTAAAGCCCCAAATCAGCTAGAGCGTGACAGCTGCACAGTCCTCATTCAATAATACAATTGTCCAGTCCTGCAAGAAGGAAGCCATGTTATCGTTGGCAATAGCGGTTAGCTTCTCATATGTAAAGATAGTTAAAAGCTTATTATACCATTCCGCTTTCGTGGGAGCCTGAGGGCACTTCCATTTCTGAGCCAAGGCCATACTTCCCGCCCTCAACATCGCCCCCTCCACTCTGGAAAAAGGCAAATCATCACTCTCCGGTAAGGGCGTACCCAAAACTGGAGCTGGTTCGTAAGGGGGGACCGATTGATTGGAAGGGTGCCATGATTTCCATATATCAGGATCTGTCTGCTTTCACTTTGGCACGTCGGAGGCTGTGTGGCCCCTTAAGGAAGTGGCTGCAGGGTAAAGGAGTGTGTTATAGATGGGGGCACCCCTTTTCACTCTCCTTTGAGTTTAATGGCGAGAAATATGCTCTTGTATCAGAAGCAGACATCCGGGGGGCGATGGGTGAGTTGATGGGTGACTCCCCCCATGGAGCTGGGGGCAGTCGGGGGAGGATCCTGCGAGGGTCCTCGGAAAGAATCATCGGGATTCCAGGGGCGGAGATGGGTTCGGGGACACAGGAAATACAGAAAAATGGCACCTCCCTCTCCCGGACTTCCGGGAACTTGATTGGGGGGTCATGCTATTTTTGTGTTTTCTCGTCCCTCCTTGGAGGGCCGTGCCGATAGGTCTGTGGTTGTTATACGGATCATGAGTGTGGATTGAAGCTTTGGGTTTTTTTTTTTCTCAGGCTGGGGGGCTCTGGGCAAGATGGTTCTTCTATGAGTTTTTTTTGCCCTGGTGGGGGCGGTCAGAGGGGGCCTGAAGGCTCGACTAGGAGATGTTGCAGGCCTTTCAGGCGCTCACAGGTTGGGGTGTTGGGGTCGGGGGCATGGAGTGGGGGAGAAAGGGAAATGTTCGAGCTACTGAGGTTCTGCAGTTGATCTGGTTTCATTTGGTTTGGATGTTGTGCACAAGGGTTCCTGAGCCAGGCATGCATTTCGGCCTCCAACAGGAGGTGGGTGAAGTTTTTGGCAGCTTTTATGGGTGATTCTTTATTTCAGAATGTATAGTGTTTTTTAATAAGATCAGTGGGCAGGAGGGGACGCAATGGGAGAAAGCAAACAAGCATACATGGGGAGTAAGGCCCTTTACCTATTGTCTGCTAAGCCCCCTCACAAGCCACCCCTTCAACTCCAAAATTCATCCTTTCCAGCTCCTACTAAGGCACCACTGGTAAAGGGGAAACCGTGTTTTTTCAGTTTAAACATAGGAGGCACTTTTTCTTCCGGGGGTGTTTTTCCAGTGTTTATCGGATTTCACTGAAAACAGGAAAGCCTACCTATGATGTAAGTAAGTGGGCCCGGATGTCCTTGGGTGGTGGTTCCTGTATAGGCCGTAGTGGAGAGGTCTGTTCTGTTTCTTTCTTGGGTTGGTTGGTTTGGTGCCTGTTAGGCTGTGGGGTTTGTCAATCCTGTGCACGTGTGCACATATGGCTGGTCTAGACCCTGTGCAGTGCTCATTCTGCTTTGTGATTAAGTCTAGGAGAGTGTTTTGTTTGGGCTGTGCCTTCGATTTTGGAGGGCTGGGAGTGATTCATCTGATGACATCAGTGGGGGGTGGTGCTCCCGTGGAGTGCCAGTGTGGGACTTGTCTCCCCATACAATAGGGCAGAGCTAGTTAGTTTACCAGTGCATGCCTGTGGTGTGAACTATGTTCTCTGTGGGAGCAAGTTGCTCTGGGGCTGCCTGGTGTTTGGCCCCGTAGGGGAAGTGGGCTTTACGTTTGTGGTGCGGCATATTGTAATGCCATGGTTGTTTGAGCAATGGCCGCACATCATTGCAGCTTGTCTGCTTTTTGTGAGGGTGAGGGATGGCTAGTGCCTGCTTAGGGCACCACGCGTTAGAGCGCCAGGAGGTGAGGGATAGTGGCAGCGCACTGTGGGCTGCAGTAATTAATTCTGCATTGGTTCACCTTACCTGAGGGATCCTTGTTCGTACGTGCTCAATTTCCTCGTTTGAGATGACAAAGTGATCCGTGGTTAGTGGTTCCTATATTCGCATGTGCATGTCGTAAGCCTATCGACCACACATGCATATTGGTTTCTCTTCTACTTGTATAACGTCTGTGTGTTGCGCATGTGTAAGTCAGGCATGTTGGGGACAATTTTGACTTGTTGCCGGGAACGTTTTCTTTTTGGAGTTTGTCCAACATGTGTGTTCATCTATGCCCATTGATATGGTCCTGTATGATTGTCGCCACGGTCTCCATGGATTAAGTATATTCCCGTGGTGTGTACCCTGTAGTGATGTATGGGAGAACCAGCCTGTGTGCTGATTTATGGTGGTCAAAGTTTAAGTCATTGGTTGGGTGTATCTTGGTTGCTGCCAGTATTGGAGTAGTCCATGAGGATATAGGTTGTCACGTTTTCTGGACCTTTGTAGTTCATTGGTTACATGCTTACTGGGTGTCAGTCTTGTCAGCAGACACATGTGCCATGTTGATACCCTAGTGGTTTGGCATGTGTATGTGTTGTTGTGGAGTGTGGTACGGCAGGGTAGGGGGGTTCCTATGGAAGGGTGGGAAATCCCTATTCGGTCAGCACAAACGTTGTTTGGGATGGAGGGGGCCAAGGTTGTCAGTCAGTGGTAACATGTGGCACATTGCATTTACTTATAAAAATACATTGAAGTCGTGATCAGTGTTCAATCGGTTCTTTACGCATCTGAATTTGCATATCATCTTGGATTCTTGCTGTCTCAGCTTGAGTTCTCTGTTACCCTCCTGGTACCGCATTTCACAGTTTGCAGTCCCACAAAGCAGATCTTTCTTTTGTACTGAAGTTGGTGGTTCAGTTGCCAGTGGTTTGCCAGAGGGAGCTTGGGGTCTTGTGAGTGTATGCTTTTGAGGTCTTCTCTTATCCTGGTGCGGAGTTCCCCGATAGTACTTCCTATATATACTTTCTCACACACACAAATGATGGCATAAATCACATATTTTGTTTGACAATTGATGTGCTCATTAATTTTAAAATCTTTGCTGTCTTCGAATCGGGCAGTTTGTGTTTTTTGCACGTATACACACATAGAGCACATTCCACATTTGTTGAATCCTGTGTCTGTGCTTGTGCTGGGCCAGTCTGTAGCTTGGATATTTTTCTGTGTCATGAATGATGGACTTAAGATATTTCACAGGTTCGGTGCTCTACTGAATGAGGTATGGTATGTGGTTTGGTCTGATGTCTTTGCCCATCAAAAGTAGGGACCAATGTCTTTTGAAAATGTTCTGTATCTCGTAACTATCAACATGGTATCTAGTTACAAATCAGATATTTGTGTCTTTGCTTATTTTTTCTCTAGGTATTAGTAGTGACTGTCTTGGCATTTTTAGGGTTTTATCTTTTGCAAGTTGTAAATTGTTTGCAGTGTATCCTCTTGCCCTGAATCTTTCATCCAGGAGTGTGCATTCCTCTTTGAATGCTTTGTTTGTGTTGCAGTTGCGTTTTGCTCTGATATATTCCCCTTGCAGTATATTGTTGATCACTGACCTTCTCTGGCAACTACTGGCGTATAACACAGAGTTTACCTCTGTTGGTTTGCGATATGTTTTCGTCATCTGTTTGTTGTTGGTGACCATTATTGTAAGGTCTAGGAATTCAATTTGTGTCACACTCGTGTAACTTGTTAGTTCAATTCCAAATTCATTGTGGTTAAGGTATTGTACATATCGATCCAGGTGGTCTTGTGTTCCTTTCCAAATTAGTATTATGTCGTCTATGTATTGGTACCATTCCACGATCTGCTGTGTAAAATCTGGGTTTATCATAGCATGTTCCTGTTCATAGGCATGCATAAAATAGTTACCTAGTGCTGGAGCATAACTCGCTCCCATTGCTATGCCTTTGGTCTCCCTATAAAAATCTCCATTAAGCAAGAACACGTTGTTGGTTAGGGAGAATTTCAAGAATCCTTTGGTCATTTCCAATTAGCCATGGTATGATGCAGATTTGTAACAAAAGAGGTATTCTAGGCTCTGTATGGCAAGTAGATGTTCAATCGAGGTATATAGAGCTTTGACGTCTAGAGTAGTTTGTAGAAATCCTGACTTCCATTCTATTTCTGACAGTATCTTTAAGGTGTGCATTGAGTCTCTTAGATATGACAGTAGAGTGGTCACTAAGGGTTGGATTATGTTGTTGATGTAGCATGCTATGGGTTCTGTTAGTCCCCTGATCCCACTCATTAAGGGTCTGCCTTCTGGTACGCATTCAAGTCCCTTATGGATCTTCGTTAGGAAGTATAGTGTTGGCGTAATGAGGTGGGTGACTGTAAGGTATTTGTATTCATCATCTGAAATCAACCATTGCTTCTGGTATTTGTTGAGCAGTATTCAATGTTCCTTAAGTATAATATGATTTGGGTTGCTACCTAGTTTGATGTTATTGCCCGGGATGTTTAGATGGTTGTCCGCCATTAGAATATAGTCTCTTTTATTCATGACCACGATGTTACCCCCCTTATCCGCTTCCTTAATCATGAGGTAATCGTCATTTCGGAATTTCTGTAGTACTTGTGATTCTCCCTTGCTAAGGTTGACCCTTAGGTCTTTGTTTGTTGTTCCTCTATCCTCTTGTTTGTGCGGGTCCATAGTGACTGCTTGCTGGAATGTATCAATGTAGTTCTCTGAAAATGGTTGCAGTGTAAATTTGGATTTAATCTTCTTGAGTTCTGGAATGTTCATTGAAACATCTGCTATTTCCAGGTGAGCCATAAAATCCTTCTAGCTAGTTGTACCTTCTTGGTCCAATGTGGTCAGTAGGTGTATGTCATTGAGATCTCGAAGAGTTGTTTTTCTTGACTATTTCTTTTGCGGCCATTCTGGGTATATAGTAGATTTGTTGCAAATCGTTTTTTGGGCATTAGTCTTCTTGTGAATTTGAAAAGGTCAATTTGTATGTCAACAAAATTGTTGTAGCTGGTTGGTAAAAAATAAAGTCCCTTATTGAGTACTTGTGGCTCTAATGGTGTTAGTTCTTTAGTGGATACATTCATGACTATGGGCCTCATTAGAACCCTGGCGGCCGTGGAATGAGCAGTGCCAGTAAGGGACTGGCACCGTTCATTCTGGGCACCTCATTACGAGGTCTGCTGCGGGTCCCGCTCAGGACGCCTGGCCAGACCAGGCGTTCTTAGCGGGACCTGCTAGCAGACCAGGATGCTAACAATGGGCCCGTCATTAACAGGCCCCTTGTTAGCATCCTCCCCATTCCCTTTGAGCCCTAAGGGGCTCAAATGGGAATGGGGATTCATTTTTACCGGAGCCCAGAAAAGGGCAATTCCCAGGTCCGCCAAGGTCAGCATTACCCGGTTATTGCCCTTTCCTAGGCTCTGGTAAAAAATCATTACTGGTGGCAGCCGTGCCCTTAATAAGGGCACGGCTACCGCCAGGGTCGTAATGAGGCCCTATGTCTGGGTGCTCCCCTGCCCCACTTGTTTTTGGGATTGAGATCTTGTTCTTCTTTTGTAGATTTATTTTTCTAATTTGTTTCCGCTGTTTCTCTGCTCTCCAGACATGTGGCCACCTGACACACACAGGGTTAACCTTCCCTGTATTAAGAAAAGGGTCTTGAGGGCGCTGAGTACCTGTTCGTCCGGTTGATGGTCTCGGAGAAGATGCCAGACTGTCGGAAGGTCCTGTGGAGATTGAATGACACGGGGAACCAGCCCGACTCGCACCCGAATGAGAACTGGGTTGGAGGTGAACCAGCTCCCAACGCCACGGGTGCGCTTTCCCCTGATTTATGTGGTGTCAGGACAGTGCAGGCACTGACAGGGGATGCGTTTCCTGATGAGAGTTTAAAGTCCCTCTGTAAACAACAGGATCCAGATGATGGTGGAACCACAGGCAATGACGTGGTAATGAGAGCTGATGAGTCCAAAAGGGTAGCGTACCAAGGCAGGACAAGAGGCAGGTGAGATAAGGCAAGGGGAACCCAGGAACAGAGGAGCAGGTGTTACCCACAGAAGGAACAGAAGGGGAACCACCCCAGGAATAATGGGACCAAAGGAACATGAGAGCCACCTTCCCAGGAGCAAGGAAATAAGGAGACAGAAGGTCCAGGACAGCACAGCCAGGGGAAGGAATCAGGCAACAGGAAAAAACAGGAATCAGGCCAGGAGGAGGAAACTGGAGCTCGAAGGGTTCCGGTGCGTACACGATCTGGAACAAGCCGCATTATGACGTGGTTTGTTCAAATGGCCCGGCTCCTTATAAAGGGCAACCAACACCTGAGAGGCTTGGAACGCAAGCCGTGCAGTTCCCAGGTGTTGGTATACCCAAAGAGAGCCTCGGACCACAAGTCCGTCTCAGCCCGAGCGCCCTGTGCACTGCGCATGTGCGGAGGGCGAGACACGGCCGCCCGCGCATGTGCAGTCCAGCGTGAATGGGAAACCCGGAAGCTCCCGGGGACATGGAAATCCCAGGACCCCCCAAACGAAAGCGCGGATTAATCCGCCAGGATGGGGCACGCCGTAAGCGGCAGGATGATCCCAAACCCCAGGTAGGTGGCGTGACACCCTGAGATACTTAACCTTCTCACCACTCTGTGGGTTCACTTCATGCAACTTAACCACACAGTCACAGCTATACCCCCTCATCCTTTTCCTTCTGTTCTTCCTTTACAGAAGCTAACCAGCACCTCATCTACCCATTTTTTAAGGCAATTGCCTACCATCATCTAACCCTACCTTCCATTTCTTCCTTTTTCTCCCGCCCTTGGTGCAACTTCTTCCCCTTGTTAATCATATCGCCCATGTTGGCACTGCATTATTGTACTGTATATGCATACCTAAATTCATGCAATGTTTGTCACCTCACAACCACCAAACACCAGTTTGCTTCAACTGAATGTGTACCTATGAAACCTGAAATGTATATAATGGATTATCTATCATGTGTTTACCCATCTGCTGACAACTCACAGCAACTCACCTCACCACCACCACGCCATCTCGCACTCACACACTCTCCCAGCCTTGACAAAGACCCCTGGTCGAAACACGTGGTTGTCTCTTTTTTCCTTTTCTCATGCAAATGTACAAATAATTGCCTGCAAGACTGTGGCAACAATTTGCCGTTCTATAACCATTAAAAAAACAGCAATATGAAAACTCAAGTGTTTCGAGTGGTGATTCCGTGATCAAACATCTAGGGATCACTGCAACAAGAGACACAAGTCTGATGCAGGTCCATTATCTCTAGGGATCCAAAAACATACTACTAGCCAGATGGGTAAGCACTCCTCCATCTCCTTAACAACCTTACATACTCTAGACTTAATCCTGGTTATCATATTCCATTGGATTAATTATTTCTTTTGCACCATTCTTGCTTTTCACCTTAGATTGGTGCTGATACTTTTCGAACCATATGCACCAATGATTGGGAGTCCGCCTGATTTATATTCAAGGTACTCTTCCCCTTAGTTATCTCGATGTTCCTATTTTAATAGCATTCTTTTGATACTTCTTCATTGGCAATCTCTAACTTCTATACGCAAAAAAGAAATTCTCAGCTCCGGTCCTAACTGACTTCAGATACTTTGTCAGGTACTTCCCTGATTTATTAAAATTTTCTTTCACAAATGAATTATTGAGTAATCAAGAGATTTGCCCATAAACTATTCATTACAGCTTTGCCGGTATTCCAGCAGGATACCAGGAAAGCTGCATTACCATCTCCACCACCCAATGTTACACTTCAGGCTTCCCCGCGGGCCTCCTTGCAGAGTATGACTTCTTTACAAGCTCCTCTATGGACCAGATACAGGCTACCATGGCGTCTGTACAAACTTCGACGGACTCTGGGTCAGCTGACACGTCTTGTACGTAGAAGACGTACGGCAAGACACGCCCCTCTTACGACTATAAAACCACCGTCTTCCAAGGAGCTTGTTGCTGCTAATTAGCGTTACAAGCTACACGCAGTTTTGTCCGTTACTTCTTCGTGTCTTCCTACACGATTCCTCATCTGAACTCCTGGTTTTGACCTTTGCCTGACTACTGGATTGCCTCGTCTCCTCCTTTATTCCTGTCGTGCTCATCTGGTTGTTTGACTCGGAACGTTACTGGATCCGGCTCCCTTCTGTCTCTTGCGGTACTTCATTCCAGGTTGCCGCTTCTGCACTCGGAACCAAATTGCTGTTGACTATCTGGAACTTTTCTACAGCTACTCTGGATACATGTGTGCTCAGGTACATACTTAATTGGCTATCCCCATCTCTGCTACTATTTATCTCCACGACTTGTTTGGATATTTGTCTTCTGTTGGATTCTGGGACATTGAGTGACTTTCCTGTGAGATTGTCCTTAAGTGCATATAAACGCTTTCCTGAAAACTGCACCAACCCGGCACTCGTGCGACCCTCGTGCCGTCCGGGACTACTTCCCTATACTAACATCCCTGTTTGTTATTTTCTCCTGTCGTTGTCTTCTGTTTCCTGGATTCCTTTCCTCAATATATCCTTATTCAGGTTAGTTGTTATCAATTCTATATATAGGTGGGACCAATATTGAATTAGACCATTTCCACTCATTTTGTGTTATTCCTTGTAGATCCACCCCGGGGAAGCTCCACTCCAATACCTATCTAGGTAGTTGCCCATTTAATTCAACTGTTCTAATCACTTGCATTAACCTCAACACTGTCTAATATCTTTGTATTTCTTTGCAGCATTGGTATTGGCGGTGTGTGTTCTCCCCGCTCTTTTATTCAATTGACACCTCTGTCTGTCCCAACTGAAACAGCAGAGAGGTACATTGTGGAAAAGAGCCCCTCTTTGAGGAAGCCTGAGTCTTGTACTCAGGGGAGCTGGGATGGAAGGCTGAATATCGATTCTTGTACTACCATCATCTCCAAGGTCACTTCTCTGCATCTTCGGCCTATTTCGGAGTGGTGAGTAACACCCAATATCTCGGTATTGTCCGAATATTGCGGGTGACGGAGTAACAGTAATTTCCCATTGGACTCCATGGGATTGGAACCACTGAATCACTGGCACTGCTGTTAGGTGTCAGTGATTCCGTGAAATCTCTGCCGGTAAGGGCCTGAACTACCGGCAGGTCTGGCCTGCAGGTAGTTCACTGCCACTACCGGCAGACTCGGAGTATGCCATTCTGGAAAAGGTGCTGGTACACGTTGGTAACGGCACCTTAATTACGGACCGGCATACTCGTAATGAAGCCCAATACGCATACTTTTGAGATTTCTTTTTGAGCTGTACATTGTTCTATACCATGGGTGCACAACATACGGCCCGCGGGCCAAGTGCGGCCCGTGATGCTGCTGGATGCGGCCCGGCAGGGTTGAAGACTTTCCTAATGGAAGGCGGCCCGCAAGCAGCAAAGGTCGCCCTCCATTAAGAAAGTCTTTGTTTTCCTTGCCGGGCCGTGAGTCACGCAGTGTGTGTGTGTATGCTGCCAGGGAAGCTGGGGCTCAGTGACCTAATCTGCCCTGGCAGGGGTGCAGAGTAGGGGGGGCTGCGGGGCCCTCCTCCCCCCCCACCCCCGGCAGAATGAAGTCGGGGCTGAGCAATCCCCACCCCCCCACGGGCCGCACAGAAGAGGGGCAGTATGGATGGCCCTTTGTTCCATCCATACTGTCTCTCTCTGGCGGCCCGGGTAAAAGCCGGAGAAAAAGGATGTTTAAAAATGGAGGGACGGATGCAAAGCAAGAGGCTCTTGTTTTGCATCTGTCCCTCCATTTCTAAAAATCGTTTTGGGTTGGGTATACTTCTACATCTGTGCACCGGGGTGCACAGATGTAGAGGTACACCCAACCCAAAACGATTTGGGCAGTGCCAGAAGCCTCGCCAGCGTTCCAGGACGTCTGGGTAAGTACATGGTGGGGGGGCTGTATGTTTGTGTGTGTCTGTCTCGGCTCCGTCCTGTGTTTTTTGTTTTTGTATGTATGTTGAGATGCAGAGGTGGGGGTGTGTGTCGGGTGTGTATGGGTGTGTTTGTATTTGTATGTCTGCATTGTATGTTGAGATGCGGAGGTGGGGGGGTGTCTATGGGTGTGTTTGTATTTGTATGTCTGCAGTGTATGTTGAGATGCGGGGGTGGGGTGTGTGTCGGGTCTGCTTGAATGTGTTTGTGTGCAAGTGCAGTGTATGTTGAGATGCGGGGGTGGGGTGTGTCGGGTTTGCCTGAATGTGTTTGTGTGCAAGTGCAGTGTATGTTGAGATGCGGGGGTGTGGTGTGTGTCGGGTCTGCCTGAATGTGTTTGTGTGCAAGTGCAGTGTATGTTGAGATGCGGAGAGGGGGTGTGTGTCGGGTCTGCCTGAATGTGTTTGTGTGCAAGTGCAGTGTGTGTTGAGATGCGGACGGGGGGTGTGTGTCGGGTCTGCCTGAATGTTTGTTGTTGTGTGAAAGTGCATGTTGAGATGCGGGTGTGGGGTGTGTGTCGGGTCTGCCTGAATGTGTTTGTGGGCAAGTGCAGTGTATGTTGAGATGTGGGGGGGTGGTGGGGCCGGGTCTGCCTGAATGTGTTTGTGTGCAAGTGCAGTGTATGTTGAGATGCTGGGAGGGTGGGGGTGAGGGGGCTGGGGGGGTGGGGTCGGGTCTGCCTGAATGTTTATTGTTGTTGTGTGCACGTTCAGTGTATGTTGAGATGTGGGGGGTCCGAGTCTGTATGCGTGCATGCTTGCGAGTTTGTGTGCTGAGTTGGGGGGGCTCGAGTTTGTATGGGTGCATGGTGTATGCTTGTGGGTTTGTGTGCTGAGTTGGGGGTGGGGGGTTTGGGTCTGTATGGGTGCATGGTGTATGCTTGTGGGTTTGTGTGCTGAGTTGGGGGGTGGGGGTTCGGGTCTGTATGGGTGCATGGTGTATACTTGTTAGTTTGTATGCAGGGGTGGGGGGGTTGGGGTCTGTATGAGTATGGGGCATAGTGTTTGCATGAGGGGTGGGTGTCATGGGGCATAGTGTTTGGTTGAGAGGTGGGTGTCTTGGGGCATAGTGTTTGCATGAGGGGTCGGGGCCATGGGGCATAGTGTTTGGTTGAGGGGTGGGTGTCTTGGGGCATAGTGTTTGCATGAGGGGTCGGGGCCATGGGGCATAGTGTTTGCTTGAGCGGTGGGTGTCTTGGGGCATAGTGTTTGCATGAGGGGTGGGTGCCTTGGGGCATAGTGTTTGCATGAGGGGTGGGTGTCTTGGGGCATTGTGTTTGCATGAGGGGTGGGTGTCTTGGGGCATTGTGTTTGCATGAGGGGTGGGTGTCATGGGGCATAGTGTTTGGTTGAGGGGTGGGTGTCTTGGGGCATAGTGTTTGCATGAGGGTGGGTGTCTTGGGGCATAGTGTTTGCATGAGGGGTGGGTGTCTTGGGGCATAGTGTTTGCATGAGGGGTGGGTGTCTTGGGGCATTGTGTTTGCATGAGGGGTGGGTGTCTTGGGGCATAGTGTTTGCATGAGGGGTGGGTGTCTTGGGGCATAGTGTTTAAATGAGGGGTCGGGGCCATGGGGCATAGTGTTTGCTTGAGGGGTGGTTGTCTTGGGGCATAGTGTTTGCATGAGGGGTGGGTGTCTTGGGGCATAGTGTTTGCATGAGGGGTGGGGGCCATGGGGCATAGTGTTTGCTTGAGGGGTGGTTGTCTTGGGGCATAGTGTTTGCATGAGGGGTGGGTGTCTTGGGGCATAGTGTTTGCATGAGGGGTGGGGGCCATGGGGCATAGTGTTTGCTTGAGGGGTGGGTGTCTTGGGGCATAGTGTTTGCATGAGGGGTGGGTGTCTTGGGGCATAGTGTTTGCATGAGGGGTGGGGGCCATGGGGCATAGTGTTTGCTTGAGGGGTGGGGGCCATGGGGCATAGTGTTTGCTTGAGGGGTGGGTGTCTTGGGGCATAGTGTTTGCATGAGGGGTGGGTGTCTTGGGGCATAGTGTTTGCATGAGGGGTGGGTGTCTTGAGGCATAGTGTTTGCATGAGGGGTGGGTGTCTTGGGGCATAGTGTTTGCATGGGTGGGGGCCATGGGGCATAGTGTTTGCATGAGGGGTGGGTGTCATGGGGCATAGTGTTTGGTTGAGGGGTGGGAGCCATGGGGCATAGTGTTTGCTTGAGGGGTGGGTGTCTTGGGGCATAGTGTTTGCATGAGGGGTGGGGGCCATGGGGCATAGTGTTTGCATGAGGGGTGGGTGTCATGGGGCATAGTGTTTGGGGGTGGGAGCCATGGGGCATAGTGTTTGCTTGAGGGGTGGGGGCTATGGGGCATAGTGTTTAATAAAAATAGGGGGTTGAAAAAGCCTCCTGCCACACCACGCCCCACCGCGCCTACCGCCCCACCCACATTTACTTTTTGGCCCACTATAGCCATCATGTAAGGTACTTTCGGCCCTCTGTCAAAATCAGTTGTGCACCCCTGTTCTATACTATAAATTGACTTTTATTTTGAACAATTAAAAAATGTTTAATATTTTAGTGCTATGTGTACAAAGATATTTCGTTGTCATCCTGTCCTAAAGGGTACTCATTTAGCTTTTTTGTCTAATAGTTGGATGCATTGTTCCTGATGAAGGGAGTCTTGATCCGAAACACGTTGAGGTATCATTGACTAAATCTGGACCCTACCTACATTATTTTGGAGTTGACATTTATTGAGAACTCTTCATGATATTATTCTGCACCTTCTTCTAAACTGATACATCTACCACTGTTTTAATAGATTTAAGTTACTGATTTAATTGTTTGAGATCCCTATTCCTGTTTTTTAACAGACAGAGCTCGAGCATGGAGACTGTGCAGTGGAGGGTGCTTTTTATTTTGAATTGTAATCTTCTGTTGCCTAGACGGATTTCTATTTCCCTAAGATACAACCTCATTTAGTTTGCAAACAAAAACTGCATGAGGGCATTATATTCTGGCATCTGGATGTTCTGTTCTTTCCTCTTTATGATACTACATGGCTACGATTAACCCCAGAAAAAGTACAGGCTAAAGGATTCAACATGTAATCCTCCACTACTAGTAATAGCAACATTTTCAAAACCATTCATTCTACAGATCGAAACTTCTGTCGTTGTTTTAGGGGACCCCTCCAACTCTATTATCTTACTGGTTGAACACAGAGATGGAAAGATGCAAGCAAATGTTGACTACTGTAATTGAGCAGACATCCCACAGTCAAGTTGAAATAAGGGTAGCTACAAAGGAAGGCGAGAGGTACGTGACAGTCACATTTTCCAAATCTTCTTTGGGACTGGGAAGGGCTCTGGGTGTCAGGATCCTGCGGCTGTAGGGTCCTGCCCCTGGCCTTACCTGGGGCGCTGGTGCATTAATATGCCCTAGGGGTGACAGTGACTCATCAACAGGGCTGGAACACAGGCCAGGTTAGCTGTGACAGTAGGCCACCACCATATTGAAATATTTCATGAGCAATCAGCGATCTAGTCATGGAGCAGCCCGCTCATGCGCCCTGAGGGAGTATGTCTGAGTAGGACAGTTTTCTGGCTCCTTCTGGTGTTCACATCATGATAAGTATGCACATCAGTGAGTGCTGCGTATTAACTTCTTTAACTTTCTTTTCTATGTTGCATACAGGTTTTCATTGCTGCTCTACTTCGGTTGTGAGTTGGGTAGTTTCTACATTGGCTCCTTTGGTTGCTTGATCTTTTCCAGCCTCGTCTTTTGTTGTATTTTTGAGCTTTGGGATAACTGATTGTTGCTTGTGGCCAGAGGCGGATTTAACGGTCGCCAGGCAGACCAATGGCGACCGGGCCCCTGTGCTAGGCCCCGCCCCTCCCATACAGCACAGGGCCCTTTCTGCTGTGACGTCACTCTAGTCCAGCTCCTAACAAGCTGGGATAGCAACGCGCTTTAAAAAGGTCATCTTGTAAAAGGGCGTGGGCAGGTGCCCGCTGCTCCGTGTGTGTCCTCTTCTTCCCCAAAACTATAAGCCGTGTGTTAGCAAAAAGGTCACCATGAAGAGTGGGAGAATGGGCAGGCTAGGAACCGCTCCCTGGACGTGTTCTCTCTGATCAAACTTCTGGTTGCAGAAATATTTAAAGGGCTGTGATTCGCTGCTGCTTCGGCGCTTCCTTTTATAGAGAGTTCCTCACGGAATGTGTATTGTTGTATCTGCGGCTCAGCTCAGCAGTTTGATAGACTATTGCCTGACTGTCAGCAGGGTCCTGTTTCTCTGAAGCACTATTATAAGTGTGGCAATCTGTTAGCTGGATGATTTGCTCAATGTGTGTCTGTGTGTGCTGTATCTATTTTGCTTGTGTTATTCATCAGTGCATTTTTCCATGTCGCATTCCCTTTTCTGTTATATGTAGGCTCAAGGCCGCAACTGTACTACACAGCATTTTATCATCTTATGGAAAAAAAACAAATTAATAAACTAATAGATACAGCATCTGGTCCTGCGGCGATCACAGCAGCTTATCACACTGTTGTCACAAACATCAATTCTCTTCTGGTTTGTTTTTTAACACCGTCCACGTTGATCTGTTTTGCATCTAAAGTACACTCAGATAGAAAATATTGTAAAGGGCTCTGTAATTCCGTACTCTACAGTACACCCTTATACAGATCCGAGGTTTTCACTCTCCAACCCGTGCAGCAAGAGCTTAACACTATGCAATTCTGCCATTTTGCAATGCATGGCTGCAGCAACTTCCGCACAAACAGAATGACATCACTTTTCTGCTACAAGGACGCATATGTTCTCTAGGTTTAGAATATTTAGCATTGATAGCAAAGCCTGCTGAGGAGGCCCAGCTGTTTCCACTTAGTCAGACCCCTAGGTAACTGTAATGAAGACAACTTAATAAAACATTGCTTTTGTCCCTAAAGTTTGCCATTGTGCACAAGTAACTCCGCCCACCCAAAGCTCCGCCTCCATGACCCGCCCACCAAGGGCCCTGTGTCAGGTGCTGCCCACGGGGCCCTTTGCCTTAAATCTGCCACTGCTTGTGGCACTAGATGTTTGGAGGATGGTTTGAGTGGGTGTCACCGCCTTCCTTCTTTTACCCTCAGTTCTCGCATTCCACAGCCTTCCTGGTTGGCATTGTTCATTATTGACACAGCACTGAACCACCAGCGGGACGCAGTGTAATGCTACATGCAAGGGAGCTGACTGTAAGTAACACTGGGGCAAGGGATGCCCACCCGCTGTGCAAAGTGTACTAGAAGGAGCCTTAAGTGGGAGAAGACTCTAGTTCATTTAAGTCTAAGAGCAACCTCATGCCCACAAGGGCAACAGCTGGCTGGAGAGTAGGAATATCTTAGCCAAACGAAAAAAAACCTAAGCAGGAGCAAAGGAGTACTTGCTGGTAGGAGTGTGTAGAAAGGTGTTCACATCAGCCCACAATGGTGACCTGCAGGTAGAGGGTGATGATATCTAAGACTGACATGAACTCTGAGGCAAGGGGGAGAAATACTTGCAGGTAGTAAAAATCAAGCAGCGAGCTGGGTGCTATATCCCGAGTCTGTATGCATGAGCTAAGTAGCGTACTGTGTGCTCTATCCCTGAGTCTGTACGCATGAGCTATGAAGCGAGCTGGGTGCTATATTCCCGAGTCTGTACGCATGAGCTAAGAAGCGAGCTGGGTGCTATATCCCCAAGTCTGTACGCATGAGCTAAGAAGCGAGCTAGGTGCTGTATCCCTAAGACTGAAGGATAGTTAAGGAGTGTTGGGGAAGACCCACATTTCTATAGATAAGTAATTGCATTAGATTGAGGTTTACCCATCCTGACACCATTATTATCAGTATGGTTTACATTGCCTAGATTTATTGGGTTATGTGTGGATTTCCTCGACAACAATTGGTCGAGGGAGGTTTCGCGGAATCTTCTTGTTTTGTTTGGTCTATTTATTTTACTGATTTCCTTGTGCCTGGCCTCCTGGCTGCCTCAGGATCTTGATCCCGGTAGGCGTGCTCTCTTTCATTTCTCGCTGCACTCACCAGTGGCAGTCTTTCCTCCCTGTCTTCTCGGCAGGGGAGGGGGATGGCCCTCTGCAATACCATGTGTGTATATAGATTACGCGCCAACTGGAAGCGCTGCGGATGAGTGCTGCGTGCATGTGCTGAAGTCGTGCCTAAGTCCAGCCCATCTGTGCCGTGGAAGGTGTGGCTGGGCCATTCCCTTGGACTACCCCAAGTCCTTTGTCTGCATATTATTCTCTGCTGCAATTGCTTCAATTTGCCCCACCATCTACGATATTGCAAGGCGGCTTTGCCGATATTGATGCCACGCCTTCCTACACGCCATGATCATTGCTGGTCACTTTTAAAGTGTTTATTAATTAAAGCACGTTCACTTCCAGCTCACAGTGCACAGTGTCATGATGTCTTGGCTGATTATGGTCCAAACATTATGTGTACAACTGAAACCTGGCTGGGTGAGTCATCTGACCTAACGGTGGTACAATTGCTACCGGCCTCATTTCACATATTGCATTGTGACCGCCATCCCCTCCCTCCCCCGGGTGGGTGGGGCTATCATTTCTAAAGCCCATTGAACAGGTAGTATACTTACATTGAGCCATCACATTAAGATGGAGGCATTATTGCCTCGTTTTTTATTGTCCCCCGATTACACTTTTCATTTCCTGGTCGTATATCGTGTTCCGGGATAAGATCCTACTTTTTGCCATGCCTTTTTGGACTTGGCAGCTGTCCTTCATCTCCTACACTCTCACTTAGTGATTCTTGGGGATTTCAATTTAAAGCTAATGACTGTATGCACTCTAGAGTCCAAATGTTTATTACTGCCAGGAATGAATCAGCCCTGCCCCAGCTGGTGAGGTATGCTACACATGAATTGGGGAGCACATTGGACCTTATTTTTGCCCCGCCTTCGGTGATAGCCATCTACCCAGCCCTCCCTGTGATGTGGTCTGACCATTCCACTATCCCTTTCTCCTGGGAAATGCATCAGTCTGTTCCCCTATTTTGGTTAAGCCAGCTCTTAGCTGCCGCTGGTGGACAGTACCAAAAGATGAACTCATGAAACAGATTGAGGCAGACCATGTTGATCTCACCACCCTTGAGCTCTAGCTTCTACTTTTGCCACTGTGGCTGATCAATTAGCGCCCCTTAAACTTTGAGGCGTCAGGCTAGACCTATTGAGCCTTGGTATCCTGATGAACTGCGTGCCTTGCGTCTTGCACGCAGACAAGCTGAGCGAAAATGGCTCTGCAGGTACAATCAGGCTGATAAAATGGTATATCAGAAGGCCTCCGCTGGCTACCATAATGCCATCTTTGCCGCCAAACAGGCCCACTTCACCTCTGGCATTGAAGCTTCTAATAATTACACTAAGGAACTGTTTTCTTCTGTTTCTTCTGAATCCATTCCTTTTTCGTAGGATCTCTGTGATTTTCTGGCTCTTTTTTGTTGTTGAAAAAATCACAAAATACGTGCTGGCATTTATTCATCAGGCCCTTTGATGGCGTCTTCATCCATCTTAGTTTCCATTCCATCTGCTTCTCAATCGTCTACGTTCTACGTTTTTATGGCAGATGACATCTCAGCTGCGGTTTCTAAAATAAAGTCAGCTTCTCCTAAAGACTCTATTCCTCTGCTCCTGGCAGCTGTCAATAACTCTTTCTTAACAGGATCTACTCCTGCACCTCTAAAACATGCTATTGTTATAGCTCTCCCTGCTTGGATCCTCTCCTTCCTGATAATTTCCTGCACATATCTCTCATTTCCTTCCTTATGAAGCTTTTGGAATCTTTGGTCTGTCCACTTCTTAGCACTTTTCTTGAAGATTCCCTTTTCTTTCTTTCCTTACCGTATGGGTTTCATCCATGCCGGGGTGCCGAGATTGTGCTGGTCTCCGTAGTGAACAATCTGGCATAGCTGCAGGATCAAAACGGAGATGGTGCCCTGGTGTTATTGGACCTCTCTGCCGCCTTTGACACCATTGATACCATTGATCATGCTGTCCTGCTGGATCGCCTGTCCGGGACTGGCCTATCTGGGATTGCCCTTGCCTTGTTCTCCTACATTCTGTCTGGCCATTAAACAATTCTCGCTCTCCCTCCTTTCTGTTCACAGGCTATGGCTATCACCTATGGTGTCCCCTAAGGGTCCGCCTTCTCACCTGTTCTGTTTAATGTATACGTTCAACCTCTGAACAAGCTCATTTCTTCCCACGACTTCCTCCGTTATTCATATGCTGATGACACCCAGATGCTGGTCGACCTTGACCTTAGTCAACCTGAGTCAGTTACCGGGTTCAGGGTATGTTTGGAGGCTGCGGGAGAATGGATGCGTAACAATTGGCTCAAGTTGAATGGTAAGAAAACGGAGGTGTTGGTTGTGGGCTCCCCCTCTGCTTCTTCCCTATGGACTTCTGATTTTTGGCCACTCTCTGTGGTTTCCCCTCCTGTCCCCACTTCTGTAGTGAAGGATCTGGGGGTTCAAATTTCTTGGACAGTTTCCATGGAGCAATCAGTCAGCGCAGTCTGCCAACACGGCTACTTTCAGCTCAAACTGCTACAGAAAGTTCTTCCTTTCATTCCGGTTCAGTTTCAGGCACCAGTGGTAGCGGTGCTGGTCACCTCCTCCATCGTTTGTTCTAACTCCATATTCTTAGCTCAGCCCTTAAGTCTTTTTTGGCGCCTTCAGGTACTTCCAAACTCGTCCGCGTGCCGTGCTACCACTATACCACGATGCGCTCACATTCCCCTGTGTTACACCATCTTCACTGGCTACTGGTCAGGCAGAGCATTCCAATTAAGTCTGCCTGTCTGGTCCATCAGGCATTTTTTGTTATGGGGCAGAGTACCTGCAGGCCAAATTTCACCTTTATGTCCTGGGCCAAATACTCCGATCTGCAGATGTCTGCCTTCTCTCTGCCGAGGGTCATGCTCAGCCGGATTGGGGATCAAGCCTTTTCAGTGGCTCTTACTGTTCTTTGGAACGCTTTTCCTCATGCCCTGTGATCTACCCCTAACCATCTTGCCTTTCGTCAGGCTTTAAAAACCTATCTTTTCTAAACTAGATTCCCCTTCACGCCAATCTGTTGAGCAGCGCCAAGGTACCCCTGTGGCGAACGTGCACTTTATAAATTAAATCAACATAACACAACATAACCCACCCTCCCCAACCCCACCTTTGTTATTACCCAAACCCCCCTGCCACATACATTTGCATTGAAATTCAACGAATTCTCCCTCAACCAATTCTGCTGCGGTGATCCCTCCCTATGCCGATTTATTGTATAGGCATTAACCTCACCCATCCTGTTGTATCAAATAAAACCTCTCAAATTCACTCATGGCTCCTGAGTTCTGCTGATCCTCGTCATACTGCATGAAGTCAAGTCATCAGTATTTAACTGGTGTCTTTGCTAAAAGGCTGGAAATTAGGAAAGAAGGGCCTCTGGGATGAAGCCCGAACCTAGTACTTTTGGCAGATCGGTTCCCTCGAGGCAAGTTTTCTAACCGTGTCTCCACCAATGATCTGGCTTTGAAGTGCACCTGAAGGTTTTTCTTCCCGTGAACGATGCGGTTCTATGCTTTGTAGACAGAGCATGCAAGTGCAGACGCTCCAGACCCTTCAACTCCCGCTGAACGACAGTAACACACATGCTAGGGTTATTGCTGCCTCCATCGCCAAATGCAAAGAGACCATCATGGTTTAACTTAGGCTTTTAAGGGTACCTATCAACATCCCCCCCTTAAGATGCAAGTGCAGACAACACAGTTTGGTGGAGAGGACAGACGAGCAGCGGGTAGCTACACATTAAGGCCGTCCTTGTTTTCAATTCCTAAGAACAGAGTTTGCTTTAATGAGCCTCCTCGAGTCATTCCTCAACCCAACCTTGGCAGCTTCATTGGGTCTAAAGATTCTGGGTTCTAAATTTACGAATTTAAAGTGCGACCAGGGCTATATCTCCGAACACGGTAAGAGCTCAGTACATCATTATTTTGAGTACGATTTTCACCACTATACAGAATATTACTCAAGCTGACTTCACCATTCCCGCAAGCGGAGCGTGCTGTACAATTTAAAGGCAAATCGCCTTCGCTAGCCTCTGTAGTTTCTACTTAGAGTTGTTATATGCGATGGTACCTCAGAGGAGGATTTGACACGTTTTGTCCCATTTTTAAATTCCTATCGAGAAAATAATCTCATTCCTATATTTAAAAAGGTTGTAACTTTTCGGTGCAAAGAAATATGTATACTCTTTACCTGATAGCTATGTCTCTTATGCTGTGTATTCTAATATTGAAAAAGCATTATTTTTAAAGAGAAGCTATGTTGTTAGTTAACAGTTTGTTTCCTTTTTAATGTAGTATGTATTTGTTATAATGTTTTTTAGTTTGCTTTCATGATGGGCTCTTAATCATCGAAATAAAAATCTCGACTGACGTTAAGGGAGAGGATTTATAGCTGAGCAAATTGAAGGAGTTGAATGAACCATAACATTAATTCACCATCTGTTGGAGAATTTTGTGCACAACAAAAGTATTTTGTGTACACAAACTCAATTGAGTAATGTGTATTACTCTTTTGGTCTGATTGCGCCTCCAAGTAAACAATGGGCCTCATTAGGACCGTGGCGGCCCTGGAATTAACGGTGCCGGTAAGGGACGGGCAGCGTTCATTCCAGGCCGCCCTATTACAAGGTCTGCAGCGGGACCCGCTAAGTAACGCCTGGTCAGACCAGGCGTCCTTAGCGGGACACGCTAGCAGACCAGGATGCTAACAACGGGCCCGTCATTAACGGGCCCGTTGTTAGCATCCTCCCCATTCCCATTGAGCCCTATGAGTCTCAAATGGGAATGAGGATTAATTTGTGCCAGCGCGCAGAAAAGGGCAATTACCGGGTCCACCAAGGTCAGCATGACCTGGTTATTGCCCTTTTCTGGGCTGCGGTAAAAATGTATTACCGGCGGCAGCCGTGCCCTTAATAAGGGCACGGCTACCCCCACTGTCGTAATGAGGCCCAGTGAGTTAAAAGACATTGGTTAACCAAACATAGGAAAGTCTTTCAATGTAGACGTATGATACTGTTGTTCTACAGTACGAGTCCCATAACAGCGCTAGCCACGTAGGAGGGATCAAATTAGAGACATACTTGAAATGTCTAAATTCTGCCCAATGGTTACTTTGAGTCAACTGGTTCCACTAGGCCAGTCGTGCTCTGTTCGAATGGGTCTGCCACATTTGATGTACCTACTGTCTAGCACATGTTTATTGATAATGTCGTGATGGGCTGAACCAGTTCACTTACCAGGCCATAAAATGAAAATGAATGCAGATCATCCATAATGTGGAGCTATGTCCTAGGGAAGATTTATTTTGGTCTGATCAGTTAACTGGTTAAGCAGGCATAATATTGCTACCAGCAACTGGTGCCTTTGTTAAATAGCGGACCTTTTTTTTTATGAGCGTGTCAGTGAAAGGGTCAAACCCAGCCCTTTTGGCTGCTTGCTGCTCCTAGGTGCAAGTTCTAACCTTTTGTCCACCAATGCTCTGGGTATGATGTGCACATAAACGCGTATGTGCCACAGAACGGTGTGCCAGATGTATTAGGGCATAGCATGCTGTTGCAGGCTCTTTCACCACTGTGATCTTCTGTTAGTTTGATGAACAACTCTCTACTCCAGATAAACAGCACATAGTCATAGGGCCTCATTCCGAGTGTGACGGTCCGGAAACAAGAATGCCGGTAGGTGCTTCCGTCTCCCCACTCCCATGGAGTCCTACTGGACTCCATGGGAATGGGGAATTACCAAATCTGCTGCCTGACTTTTCGCACCGCCGGGACTTGTAATGTACCCTTTCAAAGCAATGAGAATGGACATGGAGGTGTGAAGTGTTCTCTAATGGTGCCAACTCTGATCACCTAGTCCTGGGAGAGTGCATTCAGTTGGCAGTTCGTGGGCAACACTTGTAACTTTTCCCCTCTATTTAAATGGGAACAGTCCTCTTTGTCTACCTTGGTTAAATGGGCATTGTCCTTTTTAGCCAGGTCACGTGTTTGGAGACCGCAAAATGGAGCTGTCCTGCTTGTAATTATGAGGATTTTAGCCTGATTTTCTGCAGGTGGATCATTGTCTTGCTAACTGGAACATTCCTGTCTCCACTTGTCCTTGTCTGGGTGACTTGTTTCTGATCGCCTCTGGCTGCAGTGATCATGTCAGACTTTCCATGTACCCGAAGCTGTCTCTCCTTTGTCCTCCATTTCAGAGACCTGTAGCTTCCATATCATTCCTTATTACTTCTCCAGGTTCGTTGCAGTCAAGCATGTGCAAGCTAAATATATGAACTTGTTGCATCTTGCGGTTTTAGCTTTGGCGATAAATAGGAATATATAGAAATATGCTAAGGAAAGAGAGAAAAAGCCATGGAGCAGCAGGACCACACTCCAAGGACTTAAGGACACAGAAATAGAGGCAAGTCTATGAATGGATTCTAACATGGAAATTGAATGTAACAAATTGTAAACTGACAATGACAGGTGTAAGGAAGCATGGTGTCAACAGTAAGATAGACACAAGTGACCACCGTTCAAGGGTGTTTATTGAACTTCAAAAAGGGTTTGAAAAACGCCTATCTAATCGTAAATCTAAAGATGGAAGCAAGCTACGAACATCAAATAATAATAACGCAGTACTAGTGGTGTCTTGTCTATACATAAGTCCCTATACTAAAATACCTATTGCCAATCCTTACCTATAAATACAAATATTGTGGGAAACACTGCTATGTAAAAGAAGGAAGTGTTCAAGAAATGATATGTAAGGATATTCAGGCCATTGGCGTCCCTGCCCAACTTTTTAGCACAGGACAAGGCGGTAGACTGAAGCTTAGCACAGTCTCTGGCTTCTCTAGCATGAGGGTACAGTTCAAACATTAGCATCAGGCCCTCCCGTGCCCAAGTCTCTTTGCCTTTCAAAGTCTCTTCCTTCGGAGGGCCAGGGCCTGATGCGACAAACAATAAATTATTTTCCTCTTAGGATTTCACAAGCATTCACTTTCTCAGGTGATTCACTATGGACCTCGGATCCCCCTCAGCTGAGCTCAGATCCTCTTTAACACAATGCTTGTAGGATTTTCATCTATCCAATTTCTCAGGTTATTCACGGTTGACCCCGGATCCCTCTCAGCCGGGCTCTGATCCGGTTTAAAACAATGTTCAATCAGTCTCCCTCTGCCGGGCTTGGACCAATTTCATTCACTCTAACACAAACTTGCTTTAACCCAAAAGATTTCAATTGATTTCCCTCGTTCAGGCTCAGACCAACTTTATCTACTTTGTCATCAACTTTCTTGGCAGTATAAACATCAAAGACTTTCAATTCTGCACAGGATTTTGCTTGACCCATTGCAGGACCACTTTGATGCACAGTTCTCTACCACTCTTTCACCTTTGTCAACACTCAGTTGGATATCTTACAGAGACCTTCGAATGAGCATGCACGTGGTGCCGGACCCCTCCATCAAAGATATTGGGCCTCATTACGAGTCTGGGGGTTACCAAGCCAGAAAAAACGCCAGGCTACCGCCGGACCCGTATTACCATTCCGCCTCCATGATTCCCGGAATCACCGGGGCATTATGACCCCGGTGACTCGGGAATCCCAGATGCGGAATTGTGTAAGTCCCCATTTCCAGGGAGCCCCAGAGGACTCCATGGGGATGGGAACAATGGAAACACTGGTTCTGTCTATGACAGAGCCAGTGTTTCCATGTCCGCCTGCAGGTGGGTGGTGTTAAACCCACTAGGTCAGACCTGGCGGGAGTGACACCTCCCGCCTGCAGGACTCTTAATTAGCCTGTCCGGAAAGAACGGTGGCAGCGGTTTTTCCACCACCGTTCTTTCCGGACCGGAAGGGTCGTAATGAGGCCCATTGTATCTTTGTTTCAAAGTTCAATCACTCATCTGTTGTTCAATTTTACTTGCGTCAGTTATCACATGCGTTCTGTATGCTTCAGCGCTCACCATACAAAGTTGTCGCTTGCAACCTTGCCTTCAACACAGACTGGTCTGGTATCGGTCTCCCCAATTCAACGGATGTGTTGATTTCACTGGTACTGCTTTGTTGTAGGAGCCAAGGACAGTACTATGGCAGCAGGCGATTCTCCCCGTCTTGATTATCGATGCCAGAGGGCCCCGGGTACCTCCAACACACAATGCAGGATTCTTCAGCCTGGTTTTCTGCTCTTACTCTTTCTATTCTCGAGGTTTTGTGAAAGTAATGGCTCCTTGTCGAAAAGGTCAATGACTCTTCCCTCCTTGTGATCTCCTTCTGTTTCGCTGTCTTTCTCCTTGTGTTAAACTGCCATCTTGGAACTGCTGTTTCCGTGTGCTTTGCCTCGCTCCGAGTGTGCTCTCGTGCTCCGCCTTTTATCCGTTTTATTTGTGTGGCGAAGTGCAATGGAATTCAGGTGGGTGTGATGGTCAGTGATTGCCTGACCCTGCCTGACCATTGTATTGGGACATGTCAGGAATACGGCTCGGGTGTTAGTTTGTTTTCTCTCATAGCAAGTTTTCTGTGAGAAAGTGTTTGTGTTGTGAAAGGGGGGGTAGAGTTCCTTAGTATCCTACCGAGTAGGATTGGGTAAAGGTTTGTTTATTTATTTGGTAATGCGCACCAAACACTTGGGTAGAAGGGTGCAGCAGAACACAAGATATCTTATAACTTAGTTGCAGTACAGGTGAAAATACATAGCACAAGTGAATGAAGTAGGTGGAAAGCACAAGATACATAAAATACAGAACAGTAGTCTTGGTAAGTCAAGGAAACATTAACATAAATATCAGTATGTGCACATATACAATCTTGCATGATTACGGCGTCAAATATCCATAATGTACATAAATTACAAATAGATAGCCATACGTGCACAGTTGCCTAAAGTACAGTGTGATTTAGCAGAAGCAGAGGTCATGTAGAGGCCGAAGAGGTAGAGGTGTAAGTCGTCAGTTAGGTGTCGTTGGTGTGTAGCCATTTGAGTATCTTATGTCTAAATTTAGGGTAAGGTTGTTCTAGTCTAAGGTCAACTGGTAGTTTGTTCCAACATTGTGCAGCTTTAACAGGGAAGCTGGTTCCTCCCGCTGTTGAGCGTTTGAACCTGGGAATCTCCAACATAAATGAGTTGGCAGATCTCGTAGTGCGGGTGGCTGTTCTCCTAGTAATTTTTTCCGCAAGGTAGCGAGGTTCTAGGTTATTCAGGAATTTGGAAGTGGGGGATGCTGTTTTAAGGAGAATTCTGTCCATTATTTTCAGCCAGTTAACCTCTTTCCTGAATTCGGTAATATGCTTTCTGAAGGGGATGTTCAACACTGCCCTCAAGGCGTTATTCTGCAATCTTTAGATTTTATCTGTGATATATTTATTGGCTCTTGAGTACAGGGCATTACAATAATCTAATCTAGACATGATAAGAGCATTGGCTAGTGTGATACAGCTAGTGCTCGAGAGGTATGGTCTGGATGCTCTGATAAGTTTGCAAGTATAGGTTGTGGATGAAACAAGGGAGTTGACTTGCTTTTTAAGTGTGAGAGAGGAGTCCAGGTAGAATCCTAAGGTTTTAACTACAGACATCACCTTGATAGGGTTGTTATCAATGTTGAAGGATGTGTAGTTAGGGCTGAGTTTTTGGATGTTGGCTTCAGATCCTAAGATTAGTATCTCCTTTTTTTCGTCATTCAGGCATAGGCCATGGGATGCCATCCATGCCTGAATGAGGGTATAAATCTTGTTCACCAAGGCTGAGTCCGTCTCGAAGTTGCCCGAAAGGGGTATGAGGATCTGTGTGTCATCTGCATAGTTAGTGTAGGTGACACCCAGTCTGTCCAACATGTCAAACAAAGGCTTGGTGAAGATATTGTACATGGTTGGGGAGACAGAGGAGCCTTGCGGGACACCGCAGGTAATTTTGATGGGGTCAGCAGAGGCTGAGGTAGAGAAGACTCTCATGGTCCGGTTAGCTAAAGGATTGGACCCAAGCTATAGCATCTCTGGTGAAGTTGGCGGCAGATTTGAGGTGGTTGCATAAAACTGCATGGTCCACCAAGTCGAACGCTGCCGACAAGTCCAGTAGGAGTAGCAAGACTGTTTTTCCGTTGTCCTTTAATTCTTCTATTTGTGTCTTGAGATCTAGCAGCGCTGTGTCAGTGCCATGGAGAGGGCGAAAGACCGATTGACGTGAGCCAAGTAGGTGGTTGGCTTCCAGGTAATCCTGGATTTGTATGTAAGCAGCTCTATCTAAAGTTTTGAGTAGAAATGGCATGGTGGTGATGGGTCTGTAATTGGTGGGGATAGTGGCGTCCAGGGTTTGTTTTTTGAGTAAAGGGAGGACCCATGATTCTTTGAGATTGGCTGGTACTGCATTAGATTTAAATGAGGAGTTTATAAGTTTAGAGATAAAGGGAGCTAGGTCTCTAGCTGCATCCTTTATTAAGGGAATATTGCGTCTCGCTAGTGGTGTCCCACACGCCACTCCCCGAGGACCCCTTACCCAGGTGATGCTCCTGCACTGGTCCACCCCTAGGAACTGGATCCAAAAGCGATGGCCAAGTCCTGGCCACCTGGATGACAGATCCTCTGACACTAGCCGGTGAGACACTATCAGGTTTCTCACACAGGGTACAAAGGGGGGAAAAAGGATGACACGTTTCGCACTTCATGAGTGCTTATTCTCATAGAGTTCATGGGACCCAATGGACCATTTAAGACTGAATAGTTCCTCTTTACTGTTGGCAACAACCATATCTGATAATGTGAAACATGCAATGCATGCAGATGTATTGGAAGAGGCAACTGATTATAGTGAAAAAGCCAAATTACAAACAATTACAGAGAGGTATGTAAAACTAAACTAAAAATGATGTTACTTTGAGAATTGATTTTCAGTTCATCCAAATATGATGTAAGTTAACAAGTAAACAACAGAAGTGGTAAAAATTGCTAATAGCCTGCCTCAGTGTAAAACAAGAACATGATGGATCCTAAAGTGCAAAGAGTTGAATTGACAACAATACTGTTAAGACTCACCGCCGTAGTAATGATGTGGCAGAAGCAATGATTGCAGAACCCTGAGTCGCTGAAGAATTCTTCCTACAATTGTAACCCTCTGCTGTGTAATAAATACAGGAAGAAGGATCCAATAGTCGGATGAGGAGACACACACACCCGAGGACGCCAACTAGGAAAAACAGAGAGAAAACCAATAAGTACTACTGCAGTAGGTTTTCAATATACAGAATCAAAACACTAAGCACCACCAACCTTAAGGGCAGCAATCAGCGCTGTCTTCACACGGTGTTGGTGTAAGATATCCTCAACTTGGAACATGCAAACACCTGAACAGTCGAATACAAGAACAAAACAAACCCCTTTGAACAAACCGTGGGAACCAGATTTCAAGGAAATACTACGTAAGGAAATGTCAGTGTTCTTAGCATAAGGTGTTATTCCTTGTTCGTAGATAGTCTTTACTCCTAGGTCCACAATCCAAGGTCCTGCCCCGACGGCACGAGGACGCCTAAGAGTTCTTTAGGTAAGTCCCACAATCCACACACCTACCCCGATGGCACGAGGATGCCTAGGAAGTGTAGTAAGTCTCAAGTCTCTATTTCCAATTGGTGGTATTTTGTAGAAATATCCTTGAGTGATGCAGTTCCGGATGATAAGAAGGGACTACCACAGGATCTTGAGAATGTGGTCAGGCTGCACAGAATGGTAAGTAGGATGAAGAATTCCAGGCAGAAGAACAGGTTTAATAACATGCAGGCAAAAAGGTATATAATCAGCAGGCAGGCCAGTCTGGTGTCCGGTCAATTGGTCGACAACAAACTGGTCGACTGCAATTTGGTCGACACCATTTGGTCGAATGCCAAATGGTCGAATTTTTTTTTTTTATATATATATGTGTTTTGTGGGTTTTCGTGTGGGGAAAAAAAGAAAAAAAGAAAAAAAAAGGGGGTTGGGGGGGGACCCCCCACAAAAAAACCAAAAAAGGGGTAAAAAAAAAAAAAAAAAAAAATCGACCATTTGGCATTCGACCAAATGGTGTCGACCAATTGTCCTGTCGACCAAATGTTTTCGAGCAATTGACTGGTAACCGGCCAGTCTGTGTAGCAGAAGGGAAGTTTTGATAACATGCGGGCAAAAAGGTGTATAATCAGCAGGCAGGCCAGTCCGTGTAGCAGAAGGGAAGTTTTGATAACAAGCGGGCAAAAAGGCGTATAATCAGCAGGTAGGCCAGTCCGTGTAGCAGAAGGGAAGTCGGTAATCGGAGGGTGAGTTGTACAGAATCCCTGGGCACAAGAGTTCCAGTATAACAATACAAAGGTCCTGGCAACGGGAGAGCTGGCAGCAAGTACGAGGAGCTGGAGAGAGAGAGGGAAAGGGGGAAGAGGCACTGAAGGGGAGGGCTTAGACTAGGAAGTCATAAGGCACAAAAAATGGATCCAACAACGAAGATCCAGGACGCAAGATCCAAAATACTTCAATCAGAAGCAACAAAAGCGTCTGGGGGCTGGCTTTATTCCTCTCATATTACACGATTGCAGCCATGTGATGGCTTCACGCTAGCGTGTCTGGATGTGGAAAATCTACCTCATTGCCATGACAACAGGTAGCGAGCAAGAAACGGGGCTCTGTATTTATGTGTAATGTGCTTACTAAATGGCGTGGAACCAGGAAGAAATTATTTCTTCTTGAAAGATTGTCATGCCGTGTTCACAAAGGTATCCCTGGCGACTATGGAGCTGCTGGCGACTATGCCGCCATTAGGATGTTCCACCTTTTTCTGTTACTTCCTGTTATTCTGCTCTAGTCTTTTTTGTCTTCTGTTTCCTCGCTTCCGTACTTAACCACGCCCTTTTGTTTTGCCCGGCACGTTGCAACCCTTTGCATAACGCTCCGGCTACTCGCTCTGCATTCCTTCGGGCGTTTGCCGTGTTCCTTTGTCTACCGGTCCCACTCCGGTACTTTCTCCCTTCCTGACTTGCTTCTTTCCCCAGTTCTAGCTCTCCGGTTTGCCTTCCTTTTATCCAGCCTTTACTTTCTATCTTTCTTGCCTTCCTCGTTTCCTTAACGGTTTTGACCGTTGCTCCCTGCTCTTTTCCACCCTTCTGCCCCGCCCCCATTCCTCCCTTCTACTCTCTTTCTGCCGCTCTTGGCTTTCCACTCTTACCTGTTCCTTTTTCTGTCTTCTTGTGACTTTGTTCCACAGCTGTCTTCTCTCGTTTCCTTTTTTGCTGTCAATGGCAATCCAGTCCACGCTTGGAATCCTTACTCAAGAGACAGATCGCTTCCAGTACTTCCCACCACGTGACCAGGATTACGTTTACCAGTTCCATCAATTTACCTGGACTTTCTGCAGCACCTACTCAGAAGTCAATCACAAAATCCAAGAGAGGTTTTTTTCAGCTTCCGCTTTTTTCCTCTCAGTTCGGTCTCTTCGGGAAGGGGCCCTTTGCTTTCCTGTTCTATCAGGTGGGCAGAGTGGCTTCTAACCGCGCAAGACCATTTCTCTTCACAAAAAAGAAGTCAACGAGGAGAAAGGTGTGAAGACACAAGTCCTCATCGGAAGATACAGGTGAGGAGGAATGGGTTCTGGAACAAGATAGGTCTGATTCTGAGAAACCTTGCACAAAGTTTTACAGATTGCAACGCCCAAGAAAACCTACAATGGTTACAGCTGAACAGGTCCAGGAACTGCTCACTGCAGTACATATTCTCACACAAGATCTCCAGACTGTTAAGGCAGAAAACGTTGTACTTAAGCAACGGGTGGACAGTCAAGAAAGAGCACGTACTGAACTTCCCCCCATGTCTTTAGCACTGGGTAAATACGACGGCTCCCCTCACAAGTTCACGGAATTCATGGAGGCATGCATCATTCACTTCACTTTCCAACCCCAAACCTATGCCTCTGACCGAGCCCGCATAGGTTTTCTGATTTCGAATATCACTGGAAAAGCCTTAGCTTGGGCCAAACCACTGGTTACTAGCGCCAGTCCGCTGTTACAGGATTACAGCGGGTTTACTGCTCAGTTCAAAGTGGCTTTTGAAAGGCAAGAAATCGCTTTGGTTGCAAGTGAACACTTGTATATCCGTCAGCGTAACGCCGACTTGTTATCCTACATTTTCCGTTTCATTCGAGTCGCCGCAGAAACCAGTTGGCAAGAGACAGCCCAGTACGCCATATTTCGGCGGGGTCTCAGGGAAGAGTTGAATGATGAATTAGCAAGGGTTCCCAGACCCGCCACTTTGACAGAACTATGGTCTACTGTGCTTCAACTGGATTTCCGTCTTTCCGAGAGACAGTATGAACAACGGAAAGTACGGGTTCCTTTTGACCTCCTCTGAACCCTGCTAACCCACTCCCTCCTCACCTCATCAGACCAAAGAAGAACCCATGTAGATTGCAACCGCTCGAGGACCCCTTACTCCTGATGAACGTAGGAGAAGGAAAGACAATAATCTATGTTTTTACTGTGGCTCGAACCAACATCTCCTGAGAGACTGACAGAAGTCCCACCACGGAGGTCAGGAAACGTCACTCCTTGGAACTAGTAGGAACAAGTTACCGAGGGGGCTTGCCTGGTCCCTACGTTTCGATGTCAGTAATGTCCGTCACTTCCTCTGAAGACAATCTCCTCATGGTATTTGCCATCCAACTAAGTCTTCATCGAGAAACCTACGACGTCCTAGCACTACTGGATTGTGGTGCTGCAGGGTGCTTTATGTATGGACATTATGTGGGCCAATAAGACTGGAATTGAATGTTTAGAGAAAGATGAAGACCAAAAGGTTGAAGGGGTGGACGGTAAGCCCTTAAGCTCTGGTCTTATAACTCACACCACACCCCCAATGACTATGAAGTTGTTGCAACGTACCGAAACAATCCAGTTTGATCTTATCAGAGCTGCACATTTTCCAGTCTTACTAGGGGTCTCCTGGTTACGTAAACATAACCCCTTAATAAACTGGAAGAACAATCAAATGTCCTTTTCTTTTGACTATTGTCTCAAGACATGCCAACCAGAAACCAATTACACCACTATCCAAGCAATTTCTGAGACCACCACAGCGTCCAATGCTTTAGGAATACATACCATTCCTACCGACCTTTGTCAGTACAGTGAGGTCTTCCAGGATAAAGAACCACAAGATTTGCCTCCCCACAGACCTGAAGACTGTGCCATAGACCTGATTCCAGAGGCTATGGTTCCTTTTGGGCGCATGTTTCACTTTCACTAAAAGAAAAAGACGTACTCAGAAAGTATCTGGACTCCAATTTACAGAACGGTCTTATCCAACCTTCCCATTCTCCAGCTGGAGCATCATTGTTCTTCGTACCAAAGAAAGACACCAGCGAGCTAAGACCTTGCATCGACTACCAGGGTTTGAATCGTGTTAACATCAGAGACCGGTGCCCAATGCCGTTGATCAAAGATGTTTTAGAAACAGTTCAGGGGGCCAGGATATTCTCCAAAATCGATCTACGAAGGGCATACCATCTACTACGCATTCGGTCTGGGGACGAGTGGAAGAAAGCATTCAGAACCCCGTTTGGGCACTTTGAGTACCGAATGATACCCTTCGGCCTGGTGAATGCCCCGTCCGTGTTTCAACGGTTCATGGACCGTATCTTCTCTGATCTATTGTTTCAATGCACTATCATCTACCTGGATGACATATTGGTATTCTCAAAAACCCCACAGTTGCATTCTCTACACCTGCATCAAGTACTACAAACGTTAAAGGACAACCGCTTGAAAGCTAACCTAGACAAATGTGTATTCCAAGCTTCCACAGTTCCATACCTTGGGTTTATTTTCTCAGCCAAAGGCATCCAAATGGATCCCCGCAAAGTAGAAGCCATCTTACATTGGCCATGTCCTGAATCAGTAAAGGAAGACCAAAGATTCTTAGGACTGGCCAATTTCTACCGCAAATTCATATCCAATTTCTCCTATAAGGTCCTGCCTATCACCAGCTTGTTAAAGAAATCGTCTATCCCGTTTGTTTGGTCCAACAAGGCTGATACGGCATTCCAACAACTAAAAGAAACCTTTTGTTCAGCTCCGGTATTACATCAGCCAGATCAAGGGCGACCATTTATTGTAGAAACCGATACCTCTGCTGCAGCTCTGGGAGCCGCTCTGCTACAGGAACATGAAGGCATTGAATACCCGGTGGCATACGTATCCAAAACCTTGACTACCAGCCAGACTCACTATTCCGTGATCGAAAAAGAACTGCTAGCTATGAAAGTAGCATGTGAAGAATGGCAACATCTCCTGCAAGGGGGTGTACATCCTTTTGAGTTGAGAACAGACCACAAGAACCTCAAAGTTATTCAGAGCATGGAGTGCATCAATTCGCGTCAGGCCCGGTGGGCACATTTTTTCTCAAAGTACGATTTTGTGTTGACCTACTTACCTGGCACAAAAAACCTGCTTGCAGACGTTCTGTCTAGAAGACCCATTCTAGGTAATAACCCGGAACATCGATTGAGTCTCATGTTACCTCAAAAGAAGGTTATTTGTTCCGTGAATTCTTTCTTGGAGGTGGTACGCAGTGCCACAAAAGATCTAGGCGTACCCCCTTCGGCTAGACCATTTGAGGACCTCCTTCTGCAAGATGGAATGTATTTTTTCAAGCAACGTTTGTATCTACCAGACTCCAGCACCAGACGGTGTGCCTTATTAAAGTGGTGTCATGACGATTCAGTGGCAGGACATAGGGGAGTTAAAAACACCATTGATTTGCTCAGACGACAGTTTTGGTGGCCTGGGATGAAGAAAGAGGTCCCTAATTATGTTTTGTCATGCCCGATCTGCTGTAGATCTAAGTACAGCACTCAAAGACCTGTAGGGTATCTGCATCAAGAAAGCCCACCAAGAAGACCATGGAGTATAATTTTGACCGACTTTATCGTAGAACTACCTCCGTCTGAAGGTTGCTCATGTATAATCGTGACGGTGGATAGCTTTACTAAGATGACACATTTCTCTCTGTTAGCTGGACTGCCTACGGCCGCTGAAATGGCTTCCGTATTTGCCAAGGATATCTTCCGTCTTCACGGAATACCAGACAAGATCATATCGGACAGTGGAACCCAGTACGTCTCCCACTTCTGTATTTGTATTTGTATTTATTTATTTATATTGCGCAGCCTGCCCACGGGCATCAGGGCGCATGTTTGGAAAGGTTACAGTGAGAAGTTACAGAAGGCAGTTACATATTACATAATATAAATATACATAGAGCAAAGAAATATACATACATTTACAAAGGTAGTTAGTCGTCTCAGTATATACAGAGGTAGTCGAGGTGGCACAGCATGCAGTAGGTGTTTACCAAAGGGTGGCTGAAGCTTCGTCTTGCTCATAGGACCATTGTTTTGCTCTGTTGCTGAAGGATTGAAGGCAGGGGACATTCCTGAGATCATTGGGTAGTGAGTTCCAAAGCTTCGCTGCCAGGACTGGGAAGCTCGAGCCTCTGGCAGTCTGGAGCTTGAAGCTAGGAATGATGAGTGTGTGTGCTTGTGCAGATCTTAGAGGTCTGTAGGCTGTGTGTTGTGTGAAGCGCTCTGACAGGTAGGGCGGTGCTGCGTTGTTCTGTGTTTTGTGGCTTAGAACAAGTGTTTTGAGGGCGATACGCCATGAAATGGGGAGCCAGCGTAAGTTGCGTCTAGTCGAAGAGATGTGGGCGCGCCTAGGTATGTTAAGAACAGCCCGGATGGCGTTATTCTGGGTTACCTGCAGTTTGTCAATGTTTCTTTGACTTGTTCCAAGGTAGAGGGCATTGCAGTAGTCCATTTTGGATAAGATGAGGGTTCTGGCAAGGATAAGACAATTGTCCATAGATAAGAAGGGACGGCAAGCAGTGATTAGTTTGCACGTGTACGCAGATGCTGAAACTACTGAGTTGGTTTGTCTGGTGAGAGAGAGGGTGGAGTCTAGGTAGATTCCGAGTGTTTTAGTGACATTGGTGACCTTGATGATGTTACCATCAATGTTGAAGGCATCATATTTGCTGTCAAGTTTTGAGAGTTTAGATTGAGAGCCTAGGATGAGTAGCTCAGTTTTCTCATCATTTAGGCAGAGACCGTGGTGGGCCATCCACACCTGGATGACGGTGTAGACTGCATTGAGAGCTTTGACGTCAATTACATAATCACCAGTGATAGGGATGAGTATCTGGGTGTCATCCGCATAATTTGTGTAGGTGACACACAGATGGTCAAGAATATCAAAGAGTGGTTTAGTAAAGACGTTATAGAGCGTGGGTGATATGCACGAGCCTTGTGGGACTGCGCAAGGCACATGCACTGGGTCAGCAGCGGTAAGAGGTGAGAAGACTCTCATGGATCTGTTGGCAAGGAATGAGCTTATCCAGGAGGTGGCTGCATCAGAGAAGTGGGCGGCCGTTTTGAGATGCTGGCAAAGGATTTGTTGGTCCACCAGATCGAAGGCGGCGGATAGATCTAGGAGGAGTAAGAGCGCTTGTTTGCCTTTGTCTTTCAAATCCTCAGTTTGTGTTTTTAGATCTAATAGAGCTGTCTCAGTGCCGTGTCTCGGCCGGAAACCAGATTGCCTGAGTCCTAATAAGTTGTTCTTATCGAGATAATCTTGAATTTGGAGATATGCAGCACGGTCCAGGATTTTTAGGAGGTAGGATACCGTGGTGATGGGCCTATAGTTTGTGGGGTTACTAGGGTCTAAGTTAGGTTTTTTGATTAAGGGGATTATCTATGCATCCTTGAGGTTATTTGGTACAATGCCAGATTTAAAAGAGGAGTTGATGAAGGAAGTTATAAAGGGAGCGAGCTCAGACGCTGCTTCCTTTACGATTGGTGCTGGGCAGGCGTCGCCTTGACAATTAGATGGTTTTAGCTTCTTGATGATATTTTCCACTTCCCTAATGGTAAGCGGTGAGAAGCTAAAAGGTTTGAAGGAATGATTGGGGGATGAGAAGCTGGAGGGTTGGGTGTTACCTGCTGAGTCAAGGAGATGGGTTTTTTAGTGTTGATTTTAGCTTGGAGTAAAGTGATTTTGTTGAGTAGTGCTTTTTGAATGTTAGCGCACCATTCGGTGTCAGAGGTGCATGGGTCAATGGGGCAGCTGGGGACTCTAATTCCTTGAGGATTTTAAAGAGTTCCTTAGTATTGGATTGAGCTTGTATGATCCTGTTGTTATAGACTTCTTTTTTTGCGGCTAATATGGCTTCTTTGTACGAGAGGGGGATGGATAGAAGGTTAATTTTATTTACTGGCGTAGGTGAGTTTCTCCTGAGAGACTCAGCTTTACGTTTATCTTTACGAAGTTCTCGTAGGTGTGGGGTGAACCAGGAATTAAGGTGGTTGCGTGATTTTTCTTTGCGTTATTTAAGGGGGGCAATGGAATCCAAGGCTTTTAACATAGCTCGATTGTAGGTGTCCACCAGGACGGTAGGGTCAGCACAGGTTGTGGAGACCGAATTTAATAGTGGGAGGATGAGTGGAAGTAGTTTCTCAGTTGTGATATCCTTCTTGTTACGAGTGAGTGTGGGTGGCGCAGTACAAGGTTTATCCACGGATGGGCAAGAATTGATGGAGAATGTTATTTTGTGATGGTCAGACCATGCACATGGTAACACTGAGATTAGGTTTAGTGCGCAATTCATGTCTGAAACCCAGTCCAATGTGCGTCCCTTGATATGGGTAGCTAAATTGACATGCTGGGTGAGGCCAAAGTCGGATAGGACATTGGCTAGGTCACAGGCTTTAGTATCGTTCGTGTCCAGATAGCCTAGATTAAGGTCTCCAAGTATGATAATTTGGGATTTAGGCTTAGTGCTGGATGCTAGGATGGAAGAGATATCTTCTACGAATGTGGAAGTGGGACCAGGTGGCCGATAGATGAGGTGCACTGAGGCGGTATGATTAGGTGAGATTGGGAGTTTAATCAAGAGTAGTTCAGCAGAGGGCAGCTGATGACTGTTAGCGACTTTTAGGTTAAGAGAGCTCTTGAATATAAATGCTAATCCACCCCCCTTAGTTTGATTGGTGTCCCTATCACACCTGATGATAGAGTAGCTATCGGGAATGGCGAGGGTCAGGGCAGGGCCAGACGCCACATGTAACCAGGTTTCTGTGATAGCCAGAAAGTCAAGGTTTTCAGTCACAATGAAGTCAGCAATGTCTAGCGCGTGAGCGGAGACAGAGCGGGCGTTAATGAGCGTCCCTTCGATTATAGCCTGGGAATTGGGAATGTTGGCTGGGGAGGCCTCTACCGATAGTGGGGCATCTAGAGTATGGGTTAAGTTGGCCGAATTGGCCCTGATGTCTGTGTTCAGGTGGTAGGACCAGTGGTGACATCTGGTTGCTAATCTTTGGTTACGGAATGGAGTGGCACAAGGTTTGCTCCGTCGGCTAGGGGATAGGCAACTAAGTAAGCGTACTGGTGAGGGTTCATCTGTGGTGAATTTGGACCTAGCAGTTTCAGGCAAGGATGATGTGTAACCGTGAGAGGAGATGCAGTTCCGTGATGTGAAATGTGTGTTTGAGGGGTGATGGATCCGAGAGCAAAGCCTGGCATTCCTGATGCGCGTATGGCATGGTTGGTTAGGGATGGGTTTGGTGGTAAAGTGTTGTAGCCACAAGGCTGGCTCATTTAGGTATGGATTGTGCGATATCGTGTTGCAGGATTGAAGTGAGCACGACAGTGTTGTAGTGGTTGTGGTAGCTAGTTTAATGTGAGTGGCCATAGTGGGAACAGGTTGTAGTGTGATTGAGGCCAGAAAGGTAAACAGTAAATAGAGGTGAAGCGAGTGCAGATGGACACGCTTAAGGGTGATGACGTCAGATAATGGATATAGTAGGCATGTAATCCAGGTGCAATTCATAATTAGTAATAGTGTCGCACAGTATGCTGTGGGGAGCTAGTGGGTGGGGGGTGACACATTGGATGACTGACAACTTAGCGTAATAAGGTAAGACAATAGATCCTGGGTACAGCTTTGTGTTGGGCTTATGGTGATTTGGGCATATTGTGGCAGTGAGTGTCGGATGGTTACCACAAACCTTAAAGCCCAGCAACAAAGGTGGCACAGTGACTAAAAATGCCTATTGAGTACATACAAATGCTAAAGTGATCAGCAATGGAAATTCAAACATTCGGATATGGCATAATGGCAATGAATATCTAGCAATACATAGTGCATGCCTAGCAATACATACTAGTGCTACGTTGACCAGCGTGAAAATTTCAGACTTGGCAGAGTGACTGAGAATGAAGGCAGAGCATACGGAGGCTGAGCATAGTAGGAGGTAAGGTTAAGCAATGCATACTGCGGCTGAGATGACCAAAGGAAGAGTATAAAATATTGGTAGCAGTGACTACGAATATTGAACAAAGCGTGCAAATATAGGACAAAGCGTACAAATGCAGAGAGGGCCAATCATTCCAGGCATCTATATTTAGATGAGTGGCGTTGCCTGAGTGGGCGCAGAGCACACGAGTGATCTAAGTCCAGGGATAAGAGACTTGAGCAATCCTTAATACAATAGGGGTCGAGTAACTGCGCAGAGGTGTCCCTAAATCAGGTGGCTAAGGGGACATATAAATGAGGCAGCTAATATGCGGAAACGCTTAAATGCAGCACAGAATGCGGCGCATGAAAATCACAACATGATTAGCGGAGATGAACACAGTAGATGCAATAGGTAAGGCAGAGTAGCAAGTCACATGAGAATGCACGCGCAAGTTCAGAAAAGTCATCGGCAAGTGATGAGTGGAGTGCGGGATCAGCTGGGCGTGATAGGGCACTTACCCCGACAAGACTCGAGGCGCAGATGGTAGGCACCAGTGTCCGCAGCCGACAGAGTTCCTGGACTCAAGCTCTTTTGGCTCCCGATAAGAAGGCTTGGTGTATGGGCTTAGGGTGTGGGCCTGTATTAATCAGCAGCTTGCGGCGTCCATCGGCGAACAGGAGGCAAACAGGGCCTTTCTCCTGGCCTTCCTCCGATGGCTTCCGCCTACCAGCGGTGCTTGCTGGGGAAAATGCGGGCTGGTTGCTTAGCAACCGGGTCGAGCCTCGATATGGGCCCGAGTCACGCTGGCCATTTTAGAATGGGCCACGCTTCGCAAATATTTCAATAACAGCTGTTATTCAGACGATCAGCTGTGCAGGCGACAAACGAAGCGGTCGCTTGCTTCGTGGTTCATCAGGTGCAGAGATAGAGCAGCTATGGGGTGAATGGCCTCGGCGGGCAGCTGAGTCTCCTGACGGTGGGAGAGGGGCTCCAGCCCACTCCTCCTCACGGATGCTGGTGATGACTGTGGCTTCTGGAAGGAACTCTGCGAGAGGTTGGGAATTGAAAGAGCTATGTCTTCAGGGTTTCATCCGCAGACTAATGGTCAGACGGAACGTATCAATGCATCCCTGGAGCAGTACCTACGTTGTTTAATCAACTATCAACAGGACAACTGGGTGGCACTATTGCCCACAGCAGAATCTGCATATAACAACTCTACACATAGTGCCACCAAGCTTAGTCCTTTTTTTGTTCTTATGGTTTTCATCCCAGCTTCATACCTACAACAACTTTTCCACCTTCAGATACTCCTTCCGTTGATGCCATGCTTTCCAACATCTCTGAAGCTCACAAGATCGTTTTCGAAAGTCTACAAACCAGCAAGCTTTGTTATAGCTCTCAAAGTAACCCACAGCACCTTCCTTCCCCTCAATGGCAGAAGGGAACCAAAGTCTGGTTATCCACCAAGTATCTTCCCCGATGGTTACATCCCTCCAAACTTACCCCACGATATCTGGGTCCATTTACCATCCTCAACAAAATTAACCCTGTGACCTACCGTCTCCAGTTGCCAACGTATATGAAGCGCATACATCCGGTGCTTCATTCCTCCCTATTGAAGGAATACCAGGAGGACCGGTACCAACGCAGTATGAACCTGAACCCCAGAACATCCCTCCTGAGGAGTATGAGGTTGCTGCTATCCAAGAGTCCCGGTATAGAAGAGGCCGACTGGAGTATTTGATTCATTGGAAGGGGTATTCCATATCAGATGATTCATGGGAACCCGTTTCGCACATTCATGCTCCCAACCTAGTCCAAATGTTTCATCGCCTCCACCCCGGTAAACCGGGAGGTGTGTCCCTCAGGTGGGGGCATACTGTTATGCCATGTTCACGAAGGTATCCCTGGCGACTACGCCGCCATTAGGATGTTCCACCTTTTTCTGTTACTTTCTGTTATTCCGCTCTAGTCTTTTTTGTCTTCTGTTTCCTCGCCTCCGTACTTAACCACGCCCTTTTGTTTTGGCCGGCGCATTGCAACCCTTTGCATAACGCTCCGGCTACTCGCTCTGCGTTCCTTCAGGCTTTTGCTGTGTTCCTTTGTCTACCGGTCCCACTCCGGTACTTTCTCCCTTCCTTGCTTCTTTCCCCAGTTCTAGCTCTCCGGTTTGCCTTCCTTTTTTCCAGCCTTTACTTTCTATCTTGCTTGCCTTCCTCGTTTCCTTAACGGTTTCGACCGTTGCTCCCTGCTCTTTTCCACCCTTCTGCCCCGCCCCCGTTCCTCTCTTCTACTCTCTTTCTGCCACTCTTGGATTTCCACTCTTACCTGTACCTTTTCCGTCTTCTTGTGACTTTGTTCCGAAGCTGCCTTCTCTCGTTTCCTTTTTTGCTGTCAACAGCAATCCAGTCCACGCTTGGAATCCTTACTGAAGAGACAGATTGATTCCAGTACTTCCCATCACGTGACCAGGATTACGTTTACCAGTTCCATCAACTTACCTGGACTTTCTGCAGCACCTACTCAGCAGTCAATCACAACATCCAAGAGAGGTTTTTTTCAGCTTCTGCTTTTTCCTCTCAGCTCGGTCACTTCGGGAAGAGGCCCTTTGCGTTCCTGTTCTATCAGGTGGGCAGAGTGACTTCTAACCGCGCAAGACCATTTCTCTTCACAAAAAAGAAGTCAACGAGGAGAAAGGGGCGAAGACACAAGCCCTCATCGGAAGATACAGGTAAGGAGGAATGGGTTCTGGAACAAGATAGTTCTGATTCTGAGAAACCTTGCACGAAGTTTGACAAGGATAGCTGGGTCGATCTGATGTTATTACCAGGTATTTTACACCCATAAGACTGAGCATGCTTAAGTGCTAATGCAATAAATACCAATCGCATGCTGTGCCAAAGGGCATTGAATATGAACTGAATTAACGCAAAATGGGAAAAATAAGTCTATTGCACAGAATGAAACATAGAAAACATCACAGTATCAATGGGTAATACGCACAATAAAAGTATTCAGGAACGTAAAACAGAGAAGATCCCTCATACATGTGCATTAAATATGCAACATGGTCCAAATAGACACGATAGAGTGTAAATGCTCATAGCTGCCTAAGAAGACATAATAAAGTGCAAATGCTCATAACTGCCTCATAACTGCAGAAAATGATGGATCCTAAAGTGCAAAGATTTGGAAGGTCAGCAATACACCCATAAGATTAAGCATGCTAAAGTGCTAAAGTGAAAAGTGCTGATGCAATAAATACCAATTGCTTTCTGTGCGAATGGGCACCGAATACGGACTAAATTAACCCAAAATAGGAAAATATGTCTGAGGCACAGAATGAAACATAGAAAACATCACAATATCAACAGGAAATATGCAAGGTATTCAAGAATGTAAAACATGCAAAATTCCTCATACATGTGAATTGAATACACAACATGGTCTAAATAGACATGATAAAGTGTAAATGCTCATAGCTGCCTTAGTAGACCTAGTAAAGTGAAAATCCGCCTAGCTGTCTAAGAATAAAGTGCTAGTGCCAGAATTACCCATGAGACCACGCCAGCAAAGCTAGAGGCAAACTAATCAAAAAGCATGTTAATGGAAATTGACAAGTGATTCACCAGAATATATCTGAAAAGGCAGGATGCAAAAAGGAACATCAACATACAGAATGAAAAACACAATCCCCATTCAAAGAAAAAACTGCAGTGCAGATACACAAATTCATTAGCCAAACATGATGCCATGAACCCTGTAAATACAATGAGTGAAGAAAGATTTCACCTAAAGAATATTGAAGCAAATTAAAAAATAGCTGCAAAAATGACCAACAATCAATTACAGAACATGAGGCGGGAACCTCTAGAAAAATAAAGTGACAGATGGAACACATGGTGTAATTTAGACTCCAATAAAAGTGTATAACTCCTCATCAATGTTATGACCACACAGCACTTTAGTGTCAAGTCCAAAATGTGCTTGGTCTCCAACTGGCGTAGTCTTAAGGTTCTATATCCACTTCGAGGATGAATAGCAATGTGTGCAACTTCAAAAAAGTTAAAAGCTGTGCATTGTTATCATGAAACTCCTTAAATGCTTTGCCATCGAATAAGATGGATCTATAATTTGTATAGCTCTCAAATGCTGTAAAATCTGAATCTTTACCTTGCACGTGGTGCTCCCCATGTACCATTTGTTGCATGGAAAGCACAATACATATACAACAAAAGTAGTGTCACATGTAATCAGGTGTTGAATCATCCAGGGTAAGGCAGTAATAGGATGTTCAAATGTTTTTATGGGTAGCATGAAAGCAAACACTATGCTTAAAACATTTCATAAAACCAACAAGCAATATAGATAACCAGGAGGTCTGAGTCGATGTTTCCACCATAGGCTGAAGAAAACTCTACACCAATGTATCCCTCAGTGAGGATGCTTGTCTGAAAGTTAGTGTGGTTTGCAATGTAAGCAATGGCATTAGGTCTTTAACCTTCCTAAGCACATGCCAGTGCTTTTGAATGATCTTCCTAATATTGCATGAGCAAGAAACAAATGTCATAACAAAACATGGATCATCATCAGTCTTTTCAATGAGAGATCTATTGGTGTTAAGAAGTTAATCCCTGTCAAGTGATCGGGCCTTAACATATGCATATGCCCTTGGAGTAGCCACGGAATAAGAAATTATTAGATGCTTCTGAACAGCAGTTATCAAATTTGACCAAATCAGAGCAATTTCTGCGATAATGCATAAGATCACCATAAGGAATACTCCTCTTACAACTGGTGGGATGACTACTTTTGGCATGTAATGGGAGACCCAAATTGGTGTTTTTTTTTGTAGACAGTGGTGTGTAGCCCATCCTTGTCAAAGGTGACTTTAATTTCAAGAAAGAATTTACGAAGTGCTATAACTTTCAGTAAAAGCCAAATTAACATTATGGGCCTGATCATGACTTCAGCGGTAACCCTTAAATCCGGCAGTAGCGCTAATACCGCCGGATTTAAGGGTCCGCCGAATCAGGGCTTCGGCGGATTTCGCCCCACCTCTGAGCTGGGGGGAAATCTGCCGAAAATTTGCGCTATTACTGCCGGCTAGAAATCCGCCGGCGGTAAGAGCGCGAAAATTCCCCATTGAGCCCAATGGGGAATGGGGCATTCTCGAATGGGCTCAATGGGGAATGGGGAATTACTTTACCGCCGAACTTGTGATCCGGCGCTATTAGCACCGGGGAGTTCGGCGGTAGGGCTATTACCGCCGGCAGTAATACTGCCGGCGGTAATGGCCAAGTCATGATCAGGCCCTATGTATGTTGATCCTTCTGGCAAAATCAACCGAACTCAACTCAGAACCCTTCCTTAAAACACTGACTGTAATGTTTGGAACAAATACGATACACTTTATGCTACTAACCCTCACCTAATTCAACTGTGATGTTAACAACAGTTTTTTACTTTTTACTTGTTTCACCGTCCATTATAAGCTAAATGAAGATTATATGCCATATTTCCAAAGTTGTTTTTCTTTGTAAAATAAAATTGAATTTGTGTTTTACGACTACAAGTGACCCTCAATAACTAGTTATTAAACACTAGTTTCCTGCTAACCTAGACCTACCTACTATATATGGTTGACCTGGGTTAGCTTTTGACTCTCTTTCTGTTCCCTATGCTTAAAACAAAGACGTCATCAATATAACACCACAAAGCAACAATCTGATCATTGAAAAATTCTGATATGATTTCAGATAAAATAGTTGGTTCCCACCATCCCATTGTAAGGTTGGCATATGAAGGGGCAAAGAAACTACCCATGGCGGTTCCTCGCACTTGATGGAAAGAAATGTCTTCAAACAGAAACAAATTTTTAGGTAAACAAAATTCCAACATTTCCAAAATCATTATGCTGTGTGACAACAAATGAAGGGATTGTGTTTGCAAACAATATTTACAAGTATTGACACCTACTAAATGGTCTATGGAGGTGTACAATGAAACAACATCCAAAGTGGCCAAGACAAAACCTTCCTCCCATGGGACTTCATTGATGTGACATAAGAAATCCTTGGTATCTTTCAAATAGGAAGGTAAAACAGAAACAAACAAAATCGGTTTTGTCAACAGATCGGGATACATTTTCCAAAAATAAACCTCACAAAGTAACAATGGGTCCACCAGTTGGCTTGATAAGTGATTTGTGGATTTTGGGCAACAATAAATAGTAGGAATCGTGAAGGTGGGGAGAACAAAAAATGTTACCAAATCGCCATCAATCATGCCAACCTCACTCCATTTGTTAACTAATGCCCTCAACTCTGTTTGTAACCTGGGAAAGGGATTAGCAGACAACTCAGAATAACACATTTGACCTTTTAATTGCCTGAAAGCTTCATCAACATAATCTTCTTGATCTTGCAGAACAATATTGGAACCCTTATCTGAGGGTTTAATAACAGCATCTCTCCAACTTTGTAATGCTTCCACGGAATCAATGTGGGACCTGTTAAGGTTGCACCTGCATGAAAATGATCAAGGTAGTCGTAACTTGTGAAAATCTGCTATGCAAAGATCATACAACCACCAGTAGGCATTGGGGGATTGAACTTGGATTTGCCCTTCAAACGAGAGGAACAAGTCCAACCAGTATTAATTACAACATCTTGAAAATTAATGTTGTCCGCATCAAAAAAAGGATCCTCCAAACTTGCCAAATCTGGCAAGGAATCAATGGGGGTCATTACGAGTTTGGAGGTAACCATGGCGCTATTAGCGCCATGGCTGCCTCCAAACCCTTACCGACTCCGCCCTAGTGAATGGAGCTATTACCGTCCCATTCCAAGGTTGGCGGGGGGGTAATTCCCCATTCACCAGGGCCCTTCCCCATCCCCATTTGAGCCCCCATAGGGGATGTTAAGGGAGGACCCGCAAAGGGAACTCGTAGTAGGGCGGTAAGGGATTACCGGTACCGGTGCCCTTACCTGTACCGTTAATCCCTTACCGCCCGGGTCGTAATGAGGCCCAATGTCTGAAATGAGTAGTTCAGTTCTTCGCAATCGGGATTCGAGGCACCTCCTTTAATAGGAGTGATGGCAAAAAACATTTTCAATTTTTATTTGCAGAAAAATTGATCCAAGTCCAAGCATGTTTGAACATTGTCAACAGATGGACTCGGGCAAAAATTGAGCCCTAACTTCTAAATATCAGTCTGAGATTCACTAAGTTGATAAGATGAAAGATTGATAACTTGCATGTCAGTGTTAGATTTTATTTCTTGCCTTGGGCCCCAGAGCGAGTTAACCTGCTCTGAGGGTCTATGTTTAAGTCGTTGCCTGCATTGACTCCTGTGGATTTTCTTCCACCTGCTGCGTTGTATCCTTGACCTCGTGCACGACCCCTGCTTCTCTTTTGAGACTTGCCATCTTGACGCAGGAGCCGCATTTTGTCTAAAAAATTAATCTTAATAATTGGTTCATCACTCTCAGAATTCGAGACATCTCATTCTGAAGATGTGACCACTGTAGGGTTGGATTCACCCAGTCCCAACTGAGGCCTGGATGCATTGCATAAAATATGAAAATATTTGGCAAAAGTGTAAACCCTCCCAGTATCATAATCATTTTTGTCTCAAATGAATGTTCTATTTTTGCGCTGCTTTATTTTTTACACATAGGCAACCAAGCTTGCATCGATCTTGGATCGAAGTTTGTTGCCTTCTTCATTGGGAGGTATAATTGTAAACTGATTTTCAACCTCCTCTACAAGTTTATATACTGCCATGCGGTCTGACTTTGCAAATTTCACCAAAATAGTCATAAACCTAGCAGAGCATTCTGTACTGGCTTGAAGCCATTCATCAAGCATCGCAGGATCTTTAGTTTCAAACGATGGAGTGATTGATTGAGGAATTTATATGGCGCACGCAACAAACCTAATCGTATCCCAGCCCAAATGAAATAACATAATCATATGATTATACCATCACCAATCATTTATTGACAGTAGCCTACAGTTATTTAAAAAGATGAGTTTTTAACTTTTTTCGGAAAATATTGACAGATTCCGCTTTCGTCAGTTCCAGTGGGAGGCTGTTCCACACTCTGGGCCCAAATACTTAAAATCTACAATCTCCTCTGAAAACACATCTTGTCATGGGGATAGTGAGCAGGTGTTTGTCCTCTGATCTTAAAGACCGAGTTGACTGATATTGTATTAGCTTGTCCCTCAGATATCCCGGTGCCAAGCTGTTCAAACACTTAAATATTAGACAGCTGATTTTAAACTTAATGTGATCCTCTACTGCTAACCAATAAAGGGAAAGACGAAGGCACGAAATTGGGGTGCCTTTTGATACCCCAAAGACTAGTCTAACTGCTGCATTCTGTGCCTTTTGTAGCCAATGGATATGTTTGGCAGGAGCCTAGTGAGTAAGCCATTACAATAGTCCAGCTTTGAGTTCACTAGGGCTCCTACCACTATGGCACGGTCCTTCTCAGGCACGTAAGGAATATCCTGTCGCAGCAGCCGTAGGTTAAAAAATGCTGCCTGCACTTTGGCTGAAACCTGCCCATTGCAGCCCATATCGCTTTGCCAAATGCACCCCAAGTTTTTGGCTTTGGACACATACTTCAATTCTGAACCCAGGAATGAAGGAGGAGGATGTCATGATGCCTACCTCCAAGGAGCCAGACCAGGCCCAGCTACCCCAGAGGCAGACATCATGTCCCCGAGGGAAGTCTCAGCAGCCCCAAGTAGGGTCCCTTTGGACTCAGTCCTGGCGCCTTTGGCGCCAGGCTCATATTGGACAACAGTCCTGGCGCCATAGGCGCCAGGCTCATAAAAGATGACTTTGTGTTTAAAGGTGCCTGTTGTAAACTTACCTGATGCAGACCATGCTGCAACATCCGGGCCATCTAGAGGCCTGTATGGGACTACTTTATCTTTGAGGACTACTTAACCACACAGGTGTGGCCGGAGGAAGAATACATACCTGAGAGGAAGGATACATACCTGGAACTACTTTGAAGGCTATTTAAGCCACGCCCAAGCAGCAACTCACGCTTCGCGTTGTTCTGCATCTAGCAGCTGGACGCTCACTGTGTCTGCTCCTGCATCCTGACTTCTGCCACGCCCGCCAGCATCCTGGAACACCTGCAAAGGGAGAAGAGAAGAGAATAGGAGAAAGAAGAGTCCTTACCTGCTAAATATCCGCATTCCGGAGACATTTCGCTGACGATCCTGAAAAGGAAGACATTCATTTTAAAAGCACAGCATCGATCGCTGCAGCGCCGCATTCCACTCACCTTTACTAGGCGCCTCCATGTTCATCAGCGACCATCTGGATCCGCAGCCACATTTCAGCGAATAGGGAGAAAAAGACAAGAACAAAGGTGAGCTAGGGAAGAGAATAAGAAAACCTTAATTTGCCATCATAAGACTTACCTGTTGGGTCTTTCCCACTTCATTTCGGGTTGGTGCCGCATCCTGGCATTTCCGGACCCCGGCCCCTAAGGGGAAAAAAGAGACATCAGCGTTAGTGAGCGAATGCTAAGACATTACCTGAACGCTCATTAAAGACTTACCTGATATCTACTGGAACTGCACCTCTCACTTCGGGTCGGTGCCATATCTCCGGCATTTCCAAACCCCGGCCCCTATGGGGAAAAAAGACACAAGCATTAGTGCATTAATGCAAGGACACTAAAGGAACCTCTCATCAAACAACTCACCTGAGTTTCCTTCGTTGGTTCCATTGCTCATCTCGGAATCTTTGTTCTGCACCTGAAATAGAGACAACGGACAATTATTATTTCGGGCTCATACTTATAAACAGAATTCTCACAGTACTTTACCGGGAAGGTCAAGCAAACTTGAACTCTCTACAATCCATGGTCCAGTGAAGTAACTGGATTACAACGCGCCCCTGCATCAGAAGCAGGATGGAAAGCTCGTCCTTTCAGACCCTAAGGTGAGACTTAACGGGGAATCACAGAAGGGTTTCGTGGAGGGTGAGAAGGGAGTGGGAGGCTACACATTATCCCGCAGATTGTTTATACTCCCTTTTCACACACAGAAGGATATTTCTGCGAGTCAGGCATGCCAGATTTGAGGGTCCGGTCCTGTCCATCTTCCGAGTCCTGCGCTTCACCATAGAAGAGGCAACAGCACTCCAAACCAGGCCTGCGCCTCCGTGGGAGTCAGGTGAGCGTAACAGAGGAGGGCTTCTGTTCGCCACCAACAGTCTGTCACGACCCACTTCCTGAAACCCCCCGGCAGGCCCATGGGCCAGGAGGGGTCTCGGCTCGGGCCCCCAACAGGTTTAGGCATCCTTTGCCTAGGCCCTCTTGGGGCCAGTCCTGGCGCCTTTGGCACCAGGCTCATACTTAATGAAGACTTGTGCTTGGGAACTACTTTATTTCAATGCCAGTCAACATGGAGGCATCCACATAGTTTGGCTCCTTGGAACCAAGCTATGCGGTATAGTGTTTTGGGTGTGGTAGCCTAGGGACTATTGTACCTGGACTACTTTCTTGATGCTATTTAAACCACACCCGACTTGGAGAACACGCTTCGCGTTACTTTGCAATCCTGCAACGTGACGCTCATCGTGTTCAGCAGCATCTGCGAACCTCGGAAGAACAGCACCTGAAAAACAAAAGGGACATCGTTATTAGCAGCAGCTTACTGTGATTCCACCGCTAGCTGCCCTCTGCTCCTGCAAACAGCATCCAAGGAACAGCGAGCCTCCCGGACCGTCGGATCTGCAAAAGGAGAGAAACAAGACATTATACATTTACAATTGTGCCGGCAGCTTACCTCTCAAGTCGCCCATCGACCAGCACCGCCTTGGGACTTCTTGCTCCGGGTGAGCACCGCAACCTACGGGAACAAAAGACAACAGGTTAGAAAAGGCAAGGCATCATAGCGCTGCACATAGCGCCTACTTACCGCATCAAGGCGCTCTTGAAACACCATCACCTGCCGGTGAGTCCAATTCAGCCAACGTTCCACGGCGAACTTCCGCGCACCTAAGGAGAGACAAAAGACATTATTGAATCCAATAAAGGCTTACAGTATAACAGTAATAAGACCTACCTGAAAGACTCTAAAGGGCAGCATCAGTGAAGTAACTAGATCGCACTCGCCCACAAAGGACAACGCGCCCCTGCCAAGAAGGCAGGACGGAGAGCAGGCCAAAATCCATAACAAGGTGAGGAAAAGTCCGGGGAGGGGCTGCGGGCATACGGGGTGTTGGGAGGCTCTTACCCCAGTTGCCCAGTCTTGAACATTGCCCACCTGTTTTCCAGGCAGAACTTCCCCCCTGATTATACCAGGAAGCAACTGAGAAGGGCACCAGAGTCCCCGCAGCTGGGTGGCGTCCCCGTGGATACCAGGTGAGCGTAACACAGTCGTCATACGCAAACCTCTGGAGATCCATCCAATGCAAGATAGTTCTGGAGTGAATATTCCTCCCAATATTTGGAAATCTCTTTTTTTGGTGTTTTTCAAGTTCTCTAATAAGTGGCAACTCCTTACTGATGACTACTTCTGTAAGTGTATTGGTTATAAGTACATGTGTGGTTAAAACTGTTTGCTGTTCATTGAAAAGACTTTGTGCCCGGAGAAGATGTGCTGATTCCCTAGTACCCTGCATGTCAGGATGTGCCATGATTACTGAAAAAGAAACAGCTGCCCAAAAAGACCTTGCCCCACAGAAAATGCTAAATAGCACAACGGCACAGAGAATGCAAAGGCTTTTTCTGGTGAGGAGAGAGACAGAGCAACAATCCCTTTTGCATACAAATCTGGAATGAGGCACCTACCTGGATCACAACAATCTGCGTCCTCTGAACCAGCCCACAGCACTTCCAAATGCAGGCACAACAGACCACCAGCTCCAGCAGGTGCGATCAAACTCGCCCCGTCAGCGCTTGAATACACCACTGATGGCTGTAGGGAAGCCCATATCAGCGTAAATGGGTCAACCGTTGCAAAACCAAAGCCTTTAAAGAACACGGTTCCTGTCCAACACGGTACACACTGTGCAGTATACAGCAATGAAGGAGAGAAAAAGCTGCAGAGAAGCAGGACCGCACTGCAAGTACTTAAGCGCACAAAAATAGAGGCAAGTCCATGAATGGATTCTAACATGGAAATTTAATGTAAGAAATTGTAAACTGACAATGGCAGGGTACAAAGGGGAAAAAAAGGATGACGTGTTTCACACTTCCTGAGTGCTTGTTCACACAGAGTTCATGTGGCACAAGGGGCCACTTAAGACTCAATAGAATCTCTTTACTGTTGGCAACAACCATATCTGGTAATGTGAAACATGCAATGCAGGCAGACATATTGGAACATGCATCCGGTTATAGTTAAAAAGCCAAATTACAAAGAATTACAGAATTGTATGTAAAACCAAGCTAGAAATTATATTACTTTGAGAATTGATTTTCAATTCATGCAAATATGATTTATGCATTCGGCGAAAGATATGAATATATAGAAATATGTATGTCTGTCTGTCCTCTAACTACGTGGGTCAAAAGCATGTGCTTCGTGCCCATATGCAATCAACTAGTGCATGTTCATGTAACTTCATGAACGGATGAATATATACTTCATGTATAAGTGTGGCTACATCGTGATGTCAGTGATGATGTCACTGATTTCTGGTTTTGCAGTTAGCCGACTTACTCAATCAATGCCATTTCCATATCATCCAAATCATCGATTGGGTATAGTCTGAACGGCTGTCTGAGTGAGTAACGTTTCTCACACCTATGATACATCAATGATTGTTGTGATGGGCCTAAGAGTGAGGCACATCTGTCATTTCTCTGCCTTTGTGTTGAGAGTCGTGTGGAGGGCATGAGGTCAGATGTTACCCCCCATCTACAATCCCCCCTCTGGTTGACCTGTTGACCACACTACCTACACCACTCTCTCTTTTCATCTGCAATTTCAGGAGCCAGGCCTTTGTTATCCCTCCAAGATGTCCATAGTATTTTGCATGGTCATCCAGGCGCTATGTCACGTAAATGCAGTCCCCATCATGGTTGCACCAACCCCATTTTCCCCAATAATCATGGGTGTTGTATGGGTACTGGAACACTGTTCCTGTCGGGAATAGAGGACACTGTGTCAGTTGTGATTTCAGTGCATTCCGTGCCTTTGTTTCCTCATCCTCTTCGGTCTCTACATCTATCAGTACTTTTATCCCTAAAGTCTTCTTAGTTGTCTTTCTAAACTGTGTGATGATTACCCTGATGACACAAAATGTCAGTAACACTAGTATCAAAGCTGCTGCTAGTATTTCAGTCCGTTGGTCATCCATGTTGGTATCCATGAGCCTTTCCTACATTTTTTGTTTCTGTCTCCATCTCCGTGTGCAGTTCAGAGAGCTGGGTGGTGGCCACTATAAGTGTCCCATTGCCTTTGTCATTGGCAGGAGCAAATGTACAGCAAGAAGACACAATCTTGACACAATCGCCTCCCTCCATGGTTGTGAAGAGATCTAGAGCATATCTATTCTGGACGGCCATTAGCCTAACTGCTCTCAGTTCTTCCTTGATGGCGTTGAACCCCTTTGATGGTTGAGTTTGTTTGCATCAGCTCATCTGGATCCATTTGGCATTTGTGCTTGTTTGTACTGCTGGAACGATAGATGCAAAGAACATCTCAGTTCTGGTGAACAGCCTGTGCTCTGGTGGTATCGCATCCAATGCCTTTTCCACATCTGATGAGGCATAGTTCCCCCTTTTCATTCTGGTCAACCCTACAGATCTCTTCTTTCTTTTGCTAGTATCCATTTCAGGGAACCCTTCTATTTGTATGTCTTTCCGAGGCACTACTAATGCTGGGTGTTCAGATGAACAAGTGAACATATTCCACCACAGTAGGATGGCAGCTGCAAGTATGCCTTCGACCCGCAGGCCCAGTGGTTGTCCATGAGCACTGCTGGACCGACCTCCATACCTGGTATCTTCTAAATCTGCTTACATTCTTGATTTTCTGCAACATCTACTTTGCCATCATTCTGGAAACATAAAGTTGATCCCTTGAGCGGTACGATGGGCATAGGCCCTGCTTCGTTTTCTACCCATGTGAGCAGTTTGGCATTTGCTTCCCACTCCTTGAGGGACTTGTCATTTTCTTGCTGTAATACTTCCACGGGAACCATTAGGAGAGCATGTGCTTTGCTCCTAACCACTCATTCTTTCCATCTGTCTGCTGTGTATACTTGTCCATACACCAGCATCTGCGGTCCATCCCAGAATCCTGGCATGCCTTCTATTTCTCTGTGTCCTGTCTTGGGAGACTCTAACTCCTTCGGTGTCACTGTCTGTACTTCCCCCTTACGCAACCCCTCTGTGATGTACTCTATACATGTGTCTGTATTCCAGTAATCGTCCAACATTTCCAGAGTCTTTATGTAGTTGTCTCTGTACGGGAACATCTTTTTGGACATCCACTTTAGTGTGGCACGCTTCCCTTGAAATCGACCTCTTGTAATGAAGAGCGATAAATGTATGAGGCATTGTGCTCTTGTCGCTGGAATTTGAGTTGCCACAAACATTCTGGATGCACTCATGGCACAGGGGATGAGAGAACAGACATAACAGCTCTCTTTTGTCGTTCATTTCTCCACTTTGGCCATGTGGCTATACCACATGTTTGATATACAGGCTGAATCAGTTATGTAAGAATTTACCTGGTTAAAATCTACTTCTGCACTACTTCTGCACTGCGTCTTACTCTCTTTACTTCCTTAGCAGTGCTTATTGCCTGGCCAGATATGGCTTCTCTAACGGCATGGAAGGGTCAGAGCTTGTGCTTGGTAAAACAACAATCTTCGTAGACAAGAAGTGTAAAGAGGTAGAGACAGCAGAAGGACCAAAACATTATCTCAATATTACGAATTACATTTCCCATGTTGTTATCCTTGGGTGTTACTTTGTGTTGGTCCCACGGTTTTGTGCAACTCACATGGAAATCCGGAGAAATGCATTATTATTATGTTAGTATGTGTTTAGTTAAGCTCTACGCCTATAGTATTGGGCAAGTGCTGCAAACAGAAATCAGTCCCACACTATACGGATTCTCTAATCACCAAGCAGAGTAATGATAGACAGATTTCCACTGGTCAATTGAGGGTATGTCTGGGCTACATAAAGCAGAAAGGCATGAAAAAACAATCATGGAGAAATAATTTGTTCAATTTCTGTCCATATCAAAAAGCAGATACAACATTACTGAAATGAGTCATGTCTATTGAGAACCATATGGCTTGGACAGTCTTTACTTTCTCAATGAATACCCATTGTTAGTGTAAGCAAGGCATGGTATCAAACAGTGACGACAGACACAAGTGATCACAGTTCAAGGGTGTTTATTGAACTTCAATGGGTCGATTGAATGCCTATCTAATCATAAATCTAGAGATGGGAACACGCTACGACCATAAAATAATAACACAGTCATAGTGGATTCTTTGTCAAAATAAAAGGGCCTATACTAATAAACCTATTGCCAATCCTTATTTCTAAATACAAATGGTGTGGGACAACAATCTGTGCAAAAAGAAGTGTTCTAGAAATAATGTCAGGATAGTTGAGCAGTTGGCTTCCCTTCCCCATGTTTTCAGCACGGGACAAGGCGGCACGCTCAAGCTTTACACACACTCTGGCGTCTCTGCCACAAGGATATAATTCAAAATATAGTTATCAGTGTCTTCTGTGTCAAAGTCTCTTTCCCAATAAAAGTCTATTACTACATTGAATCTGACATAACAAATAAGCACCAAAGTTCCTTTCTTATAAGGATTTTCACATTCATACGCTTGAAGGTTCACATTTTACGATGGGTCTCCCTCCTTTAGGTCCGGACCCCCTTTTAACACAATGTTCACGATTGGTCTCCCTCGTTCAGGCTCGGACCACCGTTACACAATGTTCACAATGGGTTTCCCTCATTCGGGCTTGGACCACGGATCTCCCCCTTTCGGGTTAGAAAGAGAAAAGCATATAAGTGAAGCTTCATGGTCAGAGGCATGAAGCTTGACTTCTATGCTTCTCTCTTTGTATCAAAAATCGAACACTTTCAATTGTGCGATGGGTTTTGCTTAAACAGTCGCAAGACCACTTTGATACACTTTATTCATCATTTCCATCTTCTCTTTACTTTTACTTCTGCCACTTCTTGGCTGGCTACCTCACAAAGGCCTTCTATTGAGCACACTCGCAGTGTGGACGACTCTGTTACTGGTATTGTATCTTTGCCTTTCAACATTCAAACATCCATCAGCTATTAAGCTTCTCTTGCATCTTTCATCATACGCGTTTCCAATCTTCGATCTTGTGCTCTTTATACAATGTTGTTGCTTGCAACCTTGACTTCAACACAGACCGGTCTTGTATCATTCCCCCCAACTCACCGGCTGTGTTGATCTCTCGGGCACTGCTTTGGTTATGGAGCCAAGGATGGTAACACAGTGGCTGCTGCTCCTCCCTGACTCGATTAGCCATGCAGGAGGGCCCCAGGTATCTCCGACACACAATGCAGGATTCTTCAGTCTGGTTTCCTGGCCTTACTAGACCTTGTATCATTGAGATTGCGCAAGTGCGTTGAAGGGGAGAAGTTTTGGGGGGTGTGGGGGAGACGTACAGATAACTCAATAAGTGCAACCAGCAGGTGGCTCATAAATGCAGGGAAATGGGGCTGCAGGGTTGCACATACAGAACCTTAAGTGCTGGGGGAGGCCGGAGGCAGTGCAAGGGCAACTGGACATGCAGGAGCCTGGGCCCGAGTTCAGAGGGTATCCAGCTGACCAGTGTGCGGAGCAATCAGGTACATCAGCAGGGGGGAGTACGATAGAAAGGAGAAGTGAAAAGGAAGGCCTTGAGTTGCTTCCGGAACCAGAGGTGGTTCTGCTCAAGTTTGAGAGAGGCAGGGAGGCTGTTCCAGAGGGAGGTCCCAGCCAAGGAAAGAGATCTGCCCCAAACTCTCTGCTTGGAGAAGGGGCTGACCCTCAGAGAGTTGGAGGTGGATGAGCGGAGAGCTCGAGAAGGAAGTTGTTTTGGAAGAGAAAGTTGGAGGTAGAGCGGTCCCAGGCTCCAGAAAGACTTGTGGACGCTGCAGAGGGTCTTGAACTTGATCCTTGCAGCTACAGGGAGCCAGTGAAGAGATTTCAGCGCTGGAGAGATACAAACCCTGGGCTTCAGGCCAAAGACAAGTCTTGCAGTCTTGTTCTAGATAAGTTGTAAAGGGCGAAGAGCAGAGGTAGGCAGATTTAGAAAGAGGCTGTTGCATTAGTCCAGCCTAGAGAGGACCAGAGCTCTGGAGACAGTGAGCTTCTGGGGGAAAGTGAGAAAAGGAAGAATACCACTGAGGAAGTGCAGCTGATAGTTTTACTTCTTAGAGATGTCAGAAATGTGAGGAGAGAAGAAGAGAGTGGAGTCAAATATGACACCAAGGTTCAGAGGAAGGAGCAGGAAGATGGCCCAGAGTGGGCAGCCAGAGAAAGGAAAGGAGGAAGCAGGTGTCCCAATGAGGAGAATCTCAGTCTTACTGGCACTATGGCAGAAATCATTGGCGGCACACCGTTCCTGAATTGCGGCCAGACAGTCTGGTATGAGAGAAGGAGCAGAGGTGGCTGAGGGGAGCCTGAAAGAAGGCTGGGTGTCATCCGCACAACACTGAAAATTGGAGCAGAAAGTAGCGATCCGGTGGGCAAGAGGTGCCAGGTATTGTTTGAAAAGCCAGGGAGAGAGGTTAGATCCCTGGGGAACACCACAAGTAGAGAGAGAGATAGAAGAGAGGACAGACCCCAGTTGGACCTGAGAGGGTCGGTCAGTGAGAAAGGAGGCCAACCAGGCCAGGGCATGATCAGTGACACCCAGGTTGTCACAGAGGTGTTTGAGCAGTATGGCATGGTTCACTGTGTCAAAAGGAGAGGATAGATCGAGGAGAATGAGAACAGAAGGGAGATTAGAGTCAAGATTGGAGAGCAGGTCTTCATGGGTATTCAGGAGAACAGGTTTCGTGCTTCTGGCAGCTCTGAAGCCAGACTGATGGTCGGGGAAACAACCAACAGATTCAGTATGCAGATTAAGGTGGGAGATGGCCAGCTTTTCCAGTAGTTTTCCAAGGAAAGGAGTGATGGAGATAGGGTGATAGTTAGTCAGAGAAGGAGGTTTGGCTGAGGGCATCTTTAGAAGGGGGTGCACAAGGAAGTGCTTAAGAAGGAGGGAACATTTCCAGTGTCAAAGAAGTGATTGCAGAAATCGGCCAAAGCTGGAGCAAGTGTGCCGATGTGGTCCTTGATGGTTCAGGATGAGCAGGGGACAACCTGCTTTGATGAAAGTTTCATAGATCAGACTTGTCTAGAAACATCGTCAGGGGTGAACAGGGGAACGGAGGAGAAAGGAGGAGGAGCGACGGGCCAGGAGTGGTAGAGGAGGAGGAAGAGAGGGTGAACAGATGTCCTGAGTTTGTGGTGAAATGAGAAGCGAAGGCTGTGCAGAGGGCCTGGGAGGGAACAGGAGAGGTAGAGACTGCAGCAGGATTGGCCGGCTCCTTGCAGATTTTAAAAAGTTCAAACGAGTTTTTAGTTGCTGCAGATATATGGGCTTGGGTGTAAGCTCTCTTCTTAGAGAGGGCAGAGAGTCTGTGCTGCCTTTGGAGCAGGCGGCAGCCCAGTTTGTCAGCGGATGCACCTGATGCCCTCCAATTCCTCTCTGCTGCCATCCATATGCATTTAAGGGTGGCGAGGTCAGAATCGTATCAAGAGTTGCACTTGGTTTTGCGATTCAAGCAGATCCTCATGACAGGGGCAAGGACATCAAGAGTGTTAGAGATAGAGAGATGAAGGTTAGAGAGGGATGTGTCAGAGTGTGAGTCAGCGTCAGCCAAAGGCGCAAGAGGAGGAGAGAAAGTAGCGGCGAAAGCCTCAACTTACACATGCTTCATGGGTCAGATGACCGAGAAGGTAGGTGGCAGTGCTGAAGTCGGCTTGACCTGAGGGGTAGAGAGAGGTGGGAGGAAAGGAGAAAGTGATTGCTCCAATAGAGAGGAGTGGTGAGAGAGTTAGAGAAGGGGAGGACTGAGGAGATCAGAACATCCGGGGTGTGAGTGAGTCGGGCCAGAGGGAAGAATAGAAAGAGAGAGCGAGTCACAGAGGTTGTGAAAGAGTCCCGAAGAAGAGCTGGTAGCATTCTGGTGGATCTTCAGGTCTCTGAGGAGGAGAAGTTGAGAGGAAGAGGCAAGGAGGAGAGGTCAGCCTACTCAGAGAGGAAGAGGGCGACCTGGCCATGCGAGCTGTAGATTAGATAGTGGCCACAGTGAGAGAGAGGCCAGGAGAGAGAGAGCCTGCAGACAAGGCATTCAAAGGAGGAGTAGTCATGCATTGGAATGACAGAAGCAGGAATCCACTCTAGGAAAATCAAGGTGACACCCCCCACCAGGATGGTTGGTTCTGGGTTCGGAGAGGATCTTGAAGCCATTTAGAAGGAGAGTATCAAAACTCGTGACAGAGCTTGCCGTGAACCAAGTTTCAGTGAGACAGAGTACATCAAAATTAAGCTCTTCCAGGAGACGGCAGATGTCTAAGGAATGTTTGATTGCTGAACGAGAGTTGAGAGTAGCGATGTGGAGCAGGTTGACACCTTTGAAGGACTTCGGGTGAGGAGTACAGCCTAGAGGTATGCTCTGCGGGGGTGTTGGAGTTGCCCGAGGATGGGCAGAGGAGGAAGGAAGAGAACGCACAGTAGTCAGAGAGGAAGAAGAAAGTACTAGAGCGATGGCAGAGGAGGGAGGCAACAGGGTGGGCAGAGAAGCAGCAGGAGGTGCCGGAGAGGTGGCTGAGGAAGGAGACAGCAGAGGAGCCTGAAAGGGGCAAGAAGGGATAATAGGAGAGGAAAGGAAGTTGATAAAGCGCGGGAAGTGTCTATCAAAAAGGAGGAGATTAGCCTGAGGGCCCTGGACCAAGAGGGTGCCATTTAAGTAGACATTAATGATGGTCTCAGAGGAGTGGAAGGGGGCCAGGAGGGCCTCCCACTGGGTGCCACCATTAATGGGAGAAGAGGAAAAAGGAGAGAGAACAGAGACCATAGGGGGTCGGGGGGGGGCATAGGCCGGTAGAGGGAACGACAAAGAGTATGCCAGTAAGGGTTTGTCTGGAGGAAGCACTGGTGTAGGTATCATCAATAGGGAGGCCTTTGTTGGAGACCAGGATGTCCCTTTTTTGCTTCTTCCTGACCGACTTAGTGAGAGGGATAGGATAGTCGATAGAAAAGCAGTTAGAGAAGGTAGGTGAGACAGAGAGCACCATAGGAGGTGCATGGAGGAAAGAGGATGGGGAGCCCAAGCAGAGCAGGCAGGAGCACACTATGGGGGTAGAAAGGAGGTAGAAACAAGGGGGGACACAAGAGGGAGGGGAGCACAACAAAGAACAAGAACAACGGATCAAAAATCAGATGCAAAACGGAACCAGAAGCAAAGCAGAGAGCACAACAGGGAACCTAGAAGTAAGAAAGCACATGAATACAGAGCCAAAAGCAAAACACAGGGATCAACAGGAACAACACAATATCAAAACATTAGAGAACAACACAAAGTCAATACCATCAACAAGGCACAGAACACAACAGGAGCCTAGAAGAAAGAATGCAGTGGAGCACAACACAATGTCGAAAAACAGTGCCAATAGGTCAAAGAAGGGAAGTGCTAAGATGCGAGAGGAAGGAAGGGAATGCAGGAGGGACGGTACAGGATGAGGGACCTACAATGCGAGGGAGCGCACGTGGCTATAGAAGCAAGGGAGCGCATGTGGCCATGTTGCGAGGGAGTGCACGCATGCAAGCAGGGTGCAGGGACCAACAATGCGAGGGAGCGCACGTGGCTAGAGAAGCCAGGGAGCGCACGCGGCCAAGTTTTGAGGAAGCACACGCATGTGGGCAGGATGCGGGGACCTACTGTGCGAGGGAGCACCCCAGCGGCTTGAGAAGCAAGGGAGCACACACAGCCAAGAAGTGAAGGAGCGCACACAGCCTCAAGTTGTGGGGGAGCACACGCAGCCTAAGTTGTGAGGGAGCAAACATAAGAACGGGAGACGCAAGCACGTGGGGGGTAAGTGGGTGCGAGGATTGGTTGCAGGGGGAGCAGCGCATTTACAAGAGTGTGAAGGGGAACAAGGTCATGGGCGTTGCGTGGAATGTAGCAAAGATAACTCTCCCGCACCGTTTTACCTTGCAGCCGCAGACAGGAGGGAGAAGTCGTCCACGCTCACAATCGGCGCTGCTAATCCATCGCTACCAAACATCTACGTCTTCTGTGTCAAAGTCTCTTTCCCAATGAAAGTCTCTTACTACAGAGAATCTGACGTAACAAATAAGCACTAAATTTCCTTTCTTATAAGATTTTCACATTAATTCGTTTGCAGGTTCAGTTTACCATGGGTCTCCCTCCTTCAGACTCGGACCCCCTTTTAACACAATGGTTACGAATACTCTCCCTTGTTCGGGCTCGGACCACTTTAACACAATCTTCACGATTGGTCTCCCTCTTTCGGGTTCGGCCCCCTTTAACACAATATTCACACTTGGTCTCCCTTGTTCGCGCTCAGACCACGGATCGTCCTGTTTTGGGTTCAGACCACTTTAACACAATATTCACACTTGGTCTCCCTCGTTCGGGATCGGACCATGCAACTTCACTTCTACTTCTGTGATTTCCTCTTTGTATCAAAAATAGTGTGATGGGTTTTGCATATACCATTGCAGAACCACTTCGATTCACTTTATTCATCATTTCCATCTTCTCTTTACATTCACTTCTGCCACTTCTTGGCTGGATACCTCGCAGAGACCTTCGATTGAGCACACTCGCGGTGCCGGACCACTCTGTTACTGGTATTGTTTCTTTCCCTTTTAACGTTAAAAAATCCATCAGCTATTAAGCTTTCCTCGTGTCTTTCATCATGCGCGTTTCTTGTATCAGTCTCCCCAACTCACCAGCTGTGTTGATCTGTCGGGCGCTGCTTTGATTCTGGAGCCAAGGACCGTAACACGGCGGCTGCTGCTACTCCCTAACTCCATTAGCCATGCAGGACTGCTGCGCATATCTCCAACACACAATGCAGGATTCTTCATTCTGGTTTCCTGGCCTTACACTTTTTAGTAGGAAGGATTCTTGAAAGTTACGGTTTCTTGCCAGAAAGGTCAAGGGTATCTCCCTCCTTGCGTACCCTTCTTGGTTTGCCACCTTTCTCTCCTCGTTCAGATGCCATCTGGAAAACACTGTTCCTTTGTGTGCTTTGCCTTGCTCAGAGTGTGCTCTCATCCTCCACCTTTTATCTGTGTGGGGAAGTTTAATGGAAGTCAGGTGTGAGTGGCTTCCAGTAATTGCCTGACCTTGCATGACCATAGTAGTGGGACATGTCAGTTACACTGCTGAGGTGTGAGTCTATTTTCTCCCAGTGAGGGCTCTCCGTGAGAATGTGTTCATGAAGGGAAAGGGGGAGGTAAGATTCCTAATTATTCTACTGAGTAGGATGGGGTAAAGGCATTACAGGGAGGGGACTACTGCATCTCGCCATCAGGTGTCCCACTCCCCAAAGAACCCTCACCCAGGTGATCCTCCCACACTGGTCCACCCCTAGGAACTGGATCCAAAAGCGATGGCCGTGTCCTGGCTGCCCGGAAGACAGATCCCCTGGGACTAGTGGGTGAGACACCTTCAGGTTTCTCCCATAAGGAAAAGATAGTATGCCTAGTCTCAGTGTGCATATTGTCCATCCTAACTCTCTGGCTCTGGACCATGTTATCTGCGGTAGTTGTCCTTCTTTGTCTTTGTCTTCTTCCTGCATCAAATCATCTTTTAAACAGGAAGAGGTCTCACCTCTGCAGGGCTTAATGACTCCAATGTAATTCCATACTTTCTTCCTATTCAATTTAACTGCATGATCTGTTGCTTGCTCCACTACATAGGGTCCTTCAAATCTTGGTTTGTACCAGGGCCATACCAAACTCTGCAGTAAGACAGTGTCCCCTGGATAAAGTGGTGGTTGCTTGAGGAGTCTTTCACTTGCGGCTGGGATTATATCTTCCTCACTGTTCTTCAACCTCTCCCCCTGCGCCTGCAGTTGGCGAGAAATAAAAGATGCACTAGCCATCAAGGAAGCCACATGTTCATACATTTCATTTCCAAGAACATCAGAGGTTGCATTTGCATCTGTCAGTGCCCTAGTGGGAGGAGCCAGGGGTAGTTGCATGAGCCATCCTGCAACCACTACATGGGGCATTAAGTGGTGATCAGATCCGGGCAGATGGTGCAATGCGAACAGTGCTAAGGGCAAACAGTGAAGCCATCCCTTTTTAAAGTGTCTATTATCATTGGAATCTTTTCATTGAGCAGGCCGTTGATGTTCTCACGAAGCCCGTTAGCTTGTGGGTGATAGCCACAGGAGAATTTGTGCTGTATCCCAGTAGGGTTGTTATGTGGTCAAAAGTCTTATTCACAAAATGAGGCCCATTGTCTGACCGCAGGACCTTGGAAAGAAGAGAAGATTCAACATTTGAATCCTCCCGTCCCCTACTCACTATCTTGTGTTGGATAAACCAATTACTATAGTCTATAAAGTAAGTCAAACAAGATTAAAGCGTTAATAAAGATTTCCACACAGAAAGTCTTGTAAAACAAAAATGTAAAGATATATTATCACAAACTACAATTTCAAAAGAAAGCAACAGTTTGAAAAGAAAATAAATGGAAGAAATATTGGCAATGGTCACAACCTGAAATGATGTCACAGGCTCTTTTCTTCATTACCCTCTCTAATATGGCAACCGGCGTCACCATGGAGACGGACGCTGATGCTTTCCTGTTAGCTCCGGCCCGCGCTCTACAGTAATCTGCTTCTGGTAGGCTCCTCCGCTGGGACCAAATCCTTATCAAATGCTCACTTGATTTGATTCTTCTTACTATAGAAGAATTATCCAAATCACTTACGAGCATAGACACAGATATTTCCACCTTGAAAGAGCAACTTTCTAAATTCAAAATACCACAAGAGTTATCTGACTTACTAGATGAAATTAATTCTAAATTAGCAGACTATAGGTCTGAAATCGAACAGAGGAAACCACGAAAATTTAAACGGGACACATTTGACTATTTAAATGATATAGTGTACAATTGGCAAGAATTTTATCACCAAAGAAACTCTAACCGGGCCAGACCACGACAGGACGGTTCAGCTAACTCAGGGAACAGCAGTGACAGTAGTATAGGGGAACCTATACAGAAACTGGTACCACAACAGCCAAGCTCTTCAAATCAGACTGAAGACTTAACCCAAAACAATAATCTAACACCACAGACAACTAACGAACCATCAAACGCGGGTGCTTTTTTAGGCATAAGAGAAAGGCCAGGAGAAGTAAAAAAAAGCCCAGAAAAAAGAACACATAGATGCTGTTAATTTGGTGGTGAATATTTTGAGCAAAACACTTACTAGTGGCCAATTGAACACACTGAACAACGGACTATCCTTTGTCCCGACTTGTAATACCACGTTTTTTGATGAGAAGGTTTGTTTACATCGATTACTAAGAAAAGTAAGACTGAAAATCTTCTTTGATTCACAACCTATAATGGAATCCCAAACTCCCATTGATGACTCACTAGAAATGCGTTCGAAGAGCTCGTTTGACCCTCAAATTAAAAACTCAGTGTTGAACCTTTTTGAAAAAAACTAGACCTCAGTAGAATTAACTATAAGAGGAACACCCCACTGAACATTAAAAATAGTCAACTTGAGTACATAGAAAACTTGGCAAAAGATGAATCACTAACAATTAAATCTGCTGATAAGGGAGGAGCCATCGTTGTAATGGACACCTCATTTTACAGCAGGACATTTTTGGATCTACTTAGTGACGAGGGAACATATATGAAACTAGACAATGACCCCATCCTTAAGATCAAATCATTAATCATTAAGACACTTGAGAAAGCAAAACAGAACCAATGGATTAGTGATAAGACATTTGGATATCTGATTAACAAACACCCGATCACACCCGTATTTTACGGATTGCAAAAGATTCATAAGGACCGCCTGAATCCACCACTTAGGCCTATAGTTGCCGGGACTGAAAGCATTTTTGATCCCCTATTGGTCTACGTTGACATGCTACTTCAACCCCGAGTTCAAGCAACTTCTACCTATCTAAAGGACACCACCAATTTTCTTAATTGTTTGAAAGCAAACACGGTTATCAAATCAGACTGTATTCTGTTCAGTCTTAATGCATGTAGCCTTTACACCTCAATACCTCATGGTGAAGGACTTGATGCGGTCGAATGGTTACTTCTTAATACAACCAACCTCAGAGGTGATGCTCAATTTGTTATTGAATTACTGAACATCATACTAAACAATAGTTACTTCCGCTTTCTAGGAAAATACTTTTTACAGATCTCAGGAACTTCCATGGGCTCCTCCATGGCACCCATGTATGCAAATACCTTCATATTTAAATTTGAGAGTGATTATGTACTAAATGACCCCAAGTGGTCATCTTACATACTTATTTGGAAATGTTTCATTGATGACATTTTCGGGATATGGTGTGGTACACATGAAGAGCTTAAATCATTGGACCATGGAGACGGGTGCCGATGCTTCCCTTTAAGCTCCGGCCCGTGCTCTACAGTAATCTGCTTCAGGTAGGCTCCTCTGTGTGTATACCTCCACGCTAGGGACCCTCTATGAAGTATCTTATTTGAGTTTTGAATTACGTCTTCTCCTTCGCTTAGAGCCTCCGCGCAAGCTGAAATTCTTTTGATCTAGTTTTTCAACCGAAGTCTTCACATAGCAGTGAGCACCCTGCTTACTGCATTCTGTGAATTTACCATTTACCTGACTCCTCTAAACGCACTGCATGATTTATTATTCTCGGGGTATTTAGTTGCCTTTCATACATTTTTTGCAGTTCATACTGCTTAATTTTTTGTTCATCATATTTTATTAAGCTTATTATTAATGATTACTTTTTATACCTTATTATTTTTATCCCATCCTACAGACTTACATAACCATTTTTCGATTCCTGGGACTCATGATGGTCTCTTCTGATCACTGCACGTCACCCCCTGTTGATGAGAATACTTTGTGTTGAATATTGTTAGGTGAGCGTGAGTTTACCTACTTTCTGTGTAGCGTGAGCTACCCCTTTTTTTCATCCACTGGGTTCACGTCTGTTTTTCTACTCTTTATGTTTCCACTCATTTGTGGATCTCCTACTGGCACTTGATACTCTTATCTACTTTTAACTACTATTCTGTCTGGGGTTTTTGGTGAGCGTGAGTTTACCTACTTTCTGTGTAGCGTGAGCTACCCCTTTTTTTCATCCACTGGGTTCACGTCTGTTTTTCTACTCTTTATGTTTCCACTCATTTGTGGATCTCCTACTGGCACTTGATACTCTTATCTACTTTTAACTACTATTCTGTCTGGGGTTTTTGGTGATCTTTAATGTTAGTCATTACCTAGTTTACTTTCTATACTTTATTCAATTGTTTATCTCCTCCCATTATCTTCCCTACTTATTTCTGATTCCTGGGGCTGGTCATGGTCTCTACGGACAACTGCACCTTTTTTCGAAATGGACACTCCTTGTAGAATATTGATTAAAAAAAATGTTTTTCTTACCTTCTGTGTTTGATTACGTACCCTTGTTTCAGCCACTTGGTGTACGCCTCTTTTCTGCTCTCCATCTTTCCACTCATTTGTGGATTTCTCACTAGAACCTGATACCTCTCTTTACTTTAAACCACTACTCTAGCTTCGTTCTTTTTTTGACTTTTAATGTCAGTCACCCTATTTTACATCAGTGCTCTCTATATTTCATTTTTTCACAGATGTAGCTGATTTACAAGCTATACTTACCTTTCAAATTGGTACGACTTCGCTATAGAACAGCCTTTTTCCTCCACGTTGGCTTACCAGAACCTTCACACTCGCCTTCTCGGGACTTTGCCCCCTTCTCATTTTCTCATCAACCCGCTAATCAGGTAATCTATACCTTCTCGGGACTTCTGACCGGTTGTTTTGTTTGGAATTTTTAACATAAGGTTGTCTTGGTTATTTGAGAGACTCCTCCACAGGAGATGTAATGCTCTCCACCGCTGTATACTATTTGTTATATCCGTTTGAGAATGGACCAAGTTGTTTTCCCATTACTATCAATATTAAGTGTTATGAGTCGGCGTTCATCCCCGGCTATCAGCAAAACCCGGTCACTTACGCCGCTGGCGCTTCGGGTTTCCAAATCTACTACCAGAGGCAGTAGGAAATTTATAGCGCTCCCCAAAAGGATTCGGCATCAAACCGCGTCGTTTTATGCACGATGGAAGTTGCCGTGGAAGTTAGCGGCTCGGAGACTACACCCCCCAGGAAACCTGCTTCCGTACGGTAGTTCACCGGAAGAGCCTCACATTGGCTAGCCCCGCCTTTCTCCATTATTTAGTTCCCGGAGACGGCCAAGACGCTGCTTCTGTTTACAGCTACTACCGGTAATTAGAAGTTCCTTCTTCGATTGCTATGTGCTTGTGGTTCTTACGGTTTTCGACTCGGATTGTTTACTGGACCTTCTATTTGGAATTCCCTCACCTTCTGATCTGCCTTCCCGTGTACCGAAAATCCTGCTTTCCTCCTGGACTCCTCTTCTCCACGTTCTGTTATAGTTCCTGTCAGCCAGTGTACCAGACCTTGCCTGTTTTTGACCTACCTGTCTCAAGAGTCATCATTCCGATTGGTTGCTCTGTATCCTGCCAGAATTTACCTCCTTAAAACCCATTCACCTGGAAATACCATCCCGACTGTCATCGTCCTTAATCTTTTTCCATCAGTGGGAAGACTTTTGGTGTTAAACGGAACATTGGGTTTGTGCATTTTCAGGACGCTCTGCAGCAGTGCACCATCCCGAATCTAGCGCGACCCTCGTGCCGCCCGGGTAGTAGAACCCTACTAACCTTACCTTTTTCTTATTTTCTCCCTGTCGTTGTGTTCTAACATTTCAAGTACTAAGTCAATTCCCACTGGTAAGATCCTACCCACCTTTTTGTTTGTGTAATTATTTAAACCAGTTAGATACTAAATCTTGTCCTGCTCTTAGGTGATTCCCGGGTTAATTCCTTCATCTATCCTACGGGGGGAGGAAAACAAGAACCCAGGTACTCCTCAGTTAGTAAGGCTTATAAGGGACAACCGTTACCTTTTGTATTACTTACTTGTTGTTCTTTTCTTTTCAGCCTGGTTCGTGGCGGTACGAATTCTCTCCGCCCTTCTGGGTGATCAGTCCCCTTGTCTGGTTAACTACAGCAAGTGGTCATATCATTTTGAAGGTCTATTTTCCCTCGCAGAGAGGAGGCTTAGGTAGAGGCCCTACTTAAGCTCCTTCAAGCAAAATTCTGGGTTTGGATGCTTCCTGGTTCCTCGCACTCATCCCACCGGTGAGTAACATTAAGCACATGTGACACATAACTTTTCTTGATTGTCTAACACAATTGGTCATTGTGCTTCTGCAATACCTAACCGAGAAACTATTTATGAAACTATTCAAGAAATTGCTAGGTATATCTCTAACTACTACAAAATCTCTTTGTTGAATCTATGTATGGATAACTTAGTACTTCTGTATCATTGTATGGCAGAACTCTGCTCATATGTAACGTAATATTTTTTACAGTCCTTTTAGGCCTATGAAGAAGAGGACTTTTCTCCTCGAAACGTGTCGCCACTGAAAACGGACCATTGCCAATATTTCTTCCATTTCCTTTCTTTTCAAACTGTTGCTTTCTTTTGTTTTACAAGACTTTCTGTGTGGAAATCTTTATTAACGCTTTAATCTTGTTAGACTTACTACAGTAGTTGGTTTATCCAACACAAGACAGTGTGCAGGGAATGGGAGGATTCAAATGTTGAATCTTCTCTTCTTTCCATGTTATTTGTAGGGGTTTTGTGCCAAGATCTCAGTTCCTCCCCTGCACCTTAAGAATTTTCCCATATCCACTATTTGTATTTGAACCTATTATACCTGGAGTGCACCATCACTGTACTCTTTTGACCGCAGGACCTTCCCACACCCCTCATCATGGGAATACCTCTCTAGCGAGGAATTCTGCTGCCCTCAGCGCATTGTGGTGTGAACAGGGACCGGCTTCGATCCATCGGGTGAATGGGCATATGACCACTATCATGTAGCGGTAGCCCTGGCACACCTGGATCATATCGACATAGTCAATGTGGAGATGTTGGAAAGGCATAATTGGGTGGGGTATTGTTCCTCTCAATACATGTAAATGATGTCCTTAAGTAAACCTTTTACAGGTGACACAGTTTTCCATAAATGTGGCTATATGCTGTGCCATATTCAGACAGAACCAATCTTCCCCAATGTGAGCAGAAAGTACCTCTTTATCCATGTGAGTCGGATAATGCAGTTGCGTGGGTGTAATCGGCAATAATGCTGTTGGGAGTACTAGCTTGCCTGTGGTTTCCTGTCACCACAAAACATCTGTAGGAGATATTGAACATCCCCTTCTCATCCAGGATTCCTTGTCCTTTGTCATAGTCCTTCCCTGAAACTCTATTATCTGTGTGGCTGGTAACGTATTAGAGGCGTCTTTTAGAGTGATATTTCGCAAATGGATACTTGTGTTTGATGGGGTATCGAAGTCTGTTATTCCTAAAAAATATGCTGTGCGCTTTGCTTCCACATCTGTTGCTTCGTTGCCCCCAGAGACTGCGCCCTCCCCCTTGTGTGGGCCTGGAACTTTACGACCGCTATTGCTGCTGGGAGTTGAAGCACGTCTATGAGCCTACCCAATAGGGGCGTGTGCTGCACCAGTGTGCCATCAGCACGTCTGACGCCTCTCCTCTGCCATTGCGACAGCCGATTGTACTGTAGATTTCACATAGGCCGAATCTGAATACACTGTTATTTCCTGGTCCCTGAATGCTTCCAATGCCATTATGAGAGCCACTAATTCTGCTGCTTGCACCAAAAAATGTGAAGGCAATCTTGTGCTTGCTATTACGTCTGCTGTACCGTCTGCCCTTAGTCTCACCACTGCCACCCCTGTATATCTTTGCCCTGTTGTCTGGTCTAGTGTCGATGACCCGTCAATGTAGAGCACTTCTCCCCCCCTCAAGTGGCTTTTCCCCCATCTTGGAAGGTCGTCATACTGTTCCATGTATTTGGTATAGTCATGTACATAGTGTCACACTTTGCCTCGAATCTCACCTGTTTATCCTTTGAAGTCTTGTTCTTCAGATGTTTTTTCTTTATTCTGATGGCTCGGGATTTGTATAAACACGGGCAAGTGTCTTCTGTCGCCAGTGTGCAGGCAGGGTATTAGTCTCGTAGAGATGCTGGCGTTCAGAACTCCCGGGAGGATCAGATAAGTATGGACGGAGTCCGCGAAGGAAAAGGACACCAGGAAGGAACTGGAACTTGTACCGTGCAAAGAGATAGAGTACGAGTGCACAGCAGATCCGGGCTAAGGCCCCAAGGAGAAGGTGGAAGGAATAATTCCACAAGCGGTAAGCGCGGGCAGACCAATTATTACCAGGATGCAATATGGAATATTAACCGCTAACAAGAGCGATAGCATGGGAGTAGAGGAAAGTTAGACACACACTTGCCGTAACTTTGGAAAGGCAGCGTTGAGACGCGCAGAGCTGCAGGGGCGTGTCTGTTTTCTAGGAAGTGGCAAGTCAGTTGAAACACTAGACCAGTAACTTCAGAATGAAGTTGGGCATTTTGGAAATATGCTCGAAAGGATGTTGCGGTGTCTGATGGACCATGTAGTCCAGAAAGGGAAAAAACATTGAGTCATGACACATAGTCTCTGTCCTCTACTGGTTCAGCTAAAAACATCACTGGATTGACAGTCCTGCACTTAACTACATTGCATTGCTGGATTAAAGCTAATTACCTTGTATCCAGAAGCTCACTGTGTGGTCAACGTACTCTTGGGTCTTTCAAGAATTACAAAGAGGGCGTCCTCCATGTAAAGTGTGGTGCTACACCCCATAGTGATACTCGCTGACCTCTCTACCATGAATGCGGCAGAACCCAGAGCTTGCTCACAAGGGTAATGTCCACTCATTACTTGGTCTAAACATCTACTATAATAAGCCAATGGCTTCTGCCCTAGGGTAGTCTTCTGTGTGAGTTCCGCAATCATCACTACTCCATTGGAGTATGAGAACAAATCAAATTTGTCGTTATAGTCTGGGATCCCTAGTACTGGAGCTGTGCATATTGCTTTCTTCAGTTCCTCAAAGACGTCCGTCATTTTATGTGTCCATACCAATTTACCATTCCCTCTCTGTGCCTGCCTAAGCCCACTCAACAAGGGTCTTGTATATGTGCTATAGTCAAACACCCAGGCTCTGCAATAATTGCAAAGGCCCAGAAGCAGCTGCATTTCTCTCACTGTCTTTGGCATTGGCATCCTACTGATCACCTCAACCCTTTCTGGAGTCATTTGTTGCCCTTCTTATGATATCAACTGCCCTATATATAGCACTTCCCACTGGCAATATTGTAATTTTGCCTTGTGCACTGTGTAACCCTTTTCTGCCACAACTGTCAGCAAGTATACTGAGTCATTTCGGCACTGTTCCTCTGACTTGCTACAAATTAAAATGTTGTCCACGTAGTGTATGACTGTGCTTGCTATCTGTATGTTGCTTAGATCCACCTGAAGGACCCTATTGAAGATGGAAGGTCCCCGGGCTTAAGGCCAAGGATAAGTCTCGCTGCCTTATTGTGGATTACCTGGAGCGGCCACAGAGTGGAAGAAGGTAGGTTCAGGAGGAGGCTATTACAATAGTCAAGCCTAGAGAGAACCCGGGCTCGGTTAACATTGAGCTTCTGGGGAAAGTGAGAAAAGGGAGAATTCCTTTGAGAAGAAAGAGTTGAACGTGGGACTTTTGGCAATGTCCTCAGTGTGAGGGAGGAAGGAAAGAGAGGAGTCAAAGATTACTCAAAGGTTTCTGGCTTCAGAAGACAGAGCATGGGAGAGCCCATGGAGGAAGGCCAGAGTGAAGGGAAGAAGGCGAGAGCAGGGGTCCCAATGGGAAGGATCTCCGTTTTGCTGGCATTGAGGCAGAGATCATTGAAAGTGTACCAGGCCTTGATGGCAGACAACCAATCAGGGATGATGGAAGGTGCAAAAAGGGTCAGCAGGAGGGTTGAAAAGAGTTGTGTGTCATCTGCATAACACTGGACGTTGGGGGAGAAGCAGGAGATGAGGAGTGCCAGTTGAGTAAGGTAGATGTTAAAGAGCCAAGGGGAGAGGATAGAACCCTGGGCGACACCACGTGTGGAGAAGGAAGTAGGAGAGGTGAAGGTGCCCAAGATGACTTGGGAAGAGCAGTCAGTTAGGAAGGAGGTCATCCAGTCCAGCCCCCGACCTGTGATACCAAGGGTATCGTGGAGCGTTTGCATGAGGATGGAGTGGTTGAGCGTGTCAAATGTAGAGGAGAGATCAAGTAGAATAACAACAGCTGGGGAGTTGGAATCCAGGAATGCAAGCAGTTATTCACAGGTGTTCAGTAGAGCAGTTTCCGTGCCTCTGGATGCTTGGAATTCAGATTGATGATCGTGGAGACCACCAAGTTCAGTGTGAGAGTTGTGTTGGGGCAAGGCCAACTTCTCTAGCAGTTTTGCCAGGAAGGGGGTGATGGAAATAGGGCGTTAGTTGGCTGGACAGGTAGGATCTGCTGAAGGTTTTTTCAGGAGGGGGTACACAGGGAGGAAGGGAGAGAACCCGTTGCAAAAGAGTGGTTGCAAAGATCAGCTAGTGAGGGGACAAGAGAGCCAATGTTGTCCTCAATGGTTCTGGATGAGCAAGGGGAACCCTGTTTGGAAGAGACCTTCATGGAGCGGACAACTCTGGTTGTTGACTTCATCAGGTGTGAAAAGAGCGAAGGAGGAGAAGCAGGAAAGAGGAGGGTGAGGGGACACGTTAGGTAAGGGGTGTGAGAAGGTTTGGGAGGGTGAGTAACAAGTCTGTTCAGGATGTCCTATGTTTTGGTGGCAAAGTAAATGGCTAGTGCGTTGCAGAGGGCATGGGAAGGAAGAGGGGAGGAGACAACTGCGGAAGGGTTGGCAAGGTCCTTGAAGATTTTGAAAAGTGAAGCCGTGTTGTTGGACGCACCAGATACTCACGAGCTTGAAAATAAAGTGCAAACTATATATTGTGGATTCTAAAGGGGCCAATCCCCACCATGCACCACTGTTAAAGTTGTTTCAAGATGTGTTGCTCTCCTTACAGCAAGGTAGCTGAACTAGTAGACATATGCTGGAGAGACAGCTCAGTGAGTTAAGCACTCATCTCAGACATGTGTATGCAATCTGTAGTGTCAATTTTGGATCCTGTAAGGGCTGATACAGCCCTTCTTCCACCCGCGGTCAATAAATTGAGTGCCTAATAGATTGTATATATCCGTAATAGCAACTATCATTAGAATATCTATAGCAGGAGGAATGTGGCATGGAGCGCTACATGAAAACGTGATGTTATTATTAATCTAATATGTTATTATTGCATGTCTCCGGACAAAATGAGACATGGAGCCTTCATTGTGTAAGTATATACTCCTCTGATGCTGTAAACGACAGTCCATTAAAGATGAACGGTACATACCGAGAGCCTAGCAAGAAATTATTCATTAGGATAAACCGGTGAACCAAAAAGTGTTAGGAAATCCAGACTGTGCAAACCGTTGGAATGCAATAAACTCATTTGTTACATGGAGTGTTCCTGACATCTGGTGGTAATTATGAGTACTGCACAACAGAGCATTTCGTATGGTTTTGTTGATCGGCTGAATTAGTTTATCATACCATTATGGGCAGTTTACAACTTTTACAAAAATCAAACAACTATTTCAGAATTATTTTCTATATTCTTGGTGGACTGCGTAGCTTCTTTGGTAAAGTAGGCTAAGTCTAACGATCTCTTGGGCTTTCTAATGATGCCCAACTCCAGTGACTCCTTGGGTTAGACGTTGAATGTATGGGATGTAATGTTGCAAAACCTTTGTACTGCAACACATCACGAGCGTGGCGGTCTCAGAGCCCCATCCGGGGCATGAAGACCGTAGTCTGCAGTGGAAGGAGAGTAGCAGGAAAGGATGACAGGTTGGGAAAGAGGGTGTAACTATGACGAAACGTATTCGCTGTCAATAAAGTTACCGTGAGCTATGACCCGGATTGCAGAAATTAAAACAGCATATTCCATGTGAGCGTAGACACTGGGACTGGTTACGTGTCACGGTGATTCTTCAAAGAGAAATTTGATAATACTGCTTAGTCTTTGGCTGTGGGCCTAATGGCGCAGAGGTAATAAAGACACGCCACACTGGTTGCAGAGGCCGTGGGCCTAATGTCGCAGAGGTAATAAAGACACACCACACTGGTTGCAGAGATACTCCCGAACTGCCGGGTTTCCTGCGGCCCGGTCCTTTATTTGCACGTCATGTCGTGGTGACGTGACGCAGATATAACATTCCTCCTTTTTCCAAATAACCAAACATGTGCTCACTATATACCAACTCTGGCATTTTCTATATTCAAGTCCCAACATATAACAAAAAGGGCTCCGTATTAGCAAACATAGTCTCTGAGCTTACCCGGGGACCACAGGGCCACTCTCAGGTCATACCCACTGGATCGCTGACGAGGCGGGGGCTCTGCTGTCTCTTCTTCATCCTGCTCACCGTCTGGGCTGGGGGGGGTGTCCTCATTGTCTGGCTCATGAAGCCGTGTCCTCGCTCCTCTCCACTTGCATGATGTTCCCATGGGGTCAGTGGGGTGCCATCGTTCCCTCACTGTGGCTGATTCTGATCTTCTGTCCAGGGACACTCTTGAACCACAAAGTATTTCTCGTGACGGTCTCCTGTCCCCGGCTAGCTGTTACCATAGTTCCTTCTCTCCGGACCACTCTCCCGGGTGTAAGATCGTATCGGGTTGACAGTTTTGACTTTGTTGGATTCCTCAGTACCAACACATATCCCCCACTTTGTAACTAGATTATTTTGCCTGTCGCTTTGTGGTCATGCGCTCGTTGGCTACCATTCGCTTACCATGGGTCCATTCTGTGTCCAATTCCGTCACCACCTTGCTGTGGTGGTGTGGTATTGAGGAATTTAGTATTGTCCCGTACAACAGCTCTGCTGGAGGCATGTTCTTTGAGCTGTGTAGGGTCACTCTGTAGTTCAACAGGAATAGATATATAAATCCACTCTCCAAGAACTGTTCCGAGCTTTCACTATGTGTAACACCTTGTTTATTGTCCTCATAAAACTTTCCAGGGGGACTATCGGGTAGTGGACTCACCACCCTGGCCTCACGGGAAGGGGCTCCCCGTTCGGAAGCAGCAACATCATGGGATGTGTCACACATGCCACAATAAGAAAACATGTCCAAACTGTCTTCAAAATGTAGGGCAGTCTACACACGTAATAACACTTATCATGTTTGCTTTACCCCTGATGCCCAGTAAAAAAATGGCATGTCAGAGTAAATAATAGGTAGAATGGCTCACCAGAAAGCTACTATAGCTACGTAATAACATGTATCATGCTTACTGTATCAAAGATGCCCAGAATAAAATGTCATGCCACAATACGAAATTGTCAGGAAACTGATTCGGCTCCAGCCCGACACTTGGGGAAAACCAGAACTCATATGCGGGCCAGGTTCCACTCCCTAGATCCCCCTCTCGTTCGCACTCTCAGGTAATTGTGCCACGTAATTCTAAGTCCATGAACATCCGCCGTTTAGCAGTTAGACGGCATTGGAAGTTACCATGGAAACAAGGTCCTTCCGCGTTCATTCATTCACGTGTCTTTTCATGTTAAGCCTTGTTTCCCCCTGTCACATGATCTATGGTTCCTACTTATGCCCCGCCCATCCTTGAATCACTGCTTCTGAATTCGTTTCCTACGGCCATTGAAACTTTGTTTGGAACTGCTTTCTTGGTTATCTAGCCGGCTACATCCTAAGGAAATTCCTTGTCTTTCTCCCTGTCTGTCTGGTCACGAAAACCCACTTCGACCCTTGGAACACCTTTTTGACCTGCTACGCCTGCTGATTCTGTACTTCATTCTACCTGCACGAATACTGACCCGGAACCGTCGACCTTTCTTCCTGTTCGCTCAACATTGTGCTCATTCAAGCATTCGATCACTGCCTCCGCACTCCTTTACCTTGAGACTCTGTCCATCGCGTGTACCTGGACTGCCTTCAGGAATACTTTAGGCGTCCGCATGCCGGCGGGTGTTAGGAGGAGCATTTCTTCGCCTCACTGGAACTTGGACTGTTTCCTGGGAACTATGCTAGGCGTCCTCGTGCTGGCAGGTGTTAGGTGGAATTTCTTCCCTTTCCATCGACCTGGGACTGCCTTCTGGGAACTTGCTAGGCGTCCTCGTGTCGGTGGGTGTTAGGAGGAGCATTTCTTCACTCCATTAGTGCAAGGACTGTGCAACAGCGAGTAGGTCTTCCCATCTTCCATTCCGCGCAAAACCTACTTTCAAGCACTAGGCAACTAATGGAAAGAAGGCAGTTGCAGGGGGATTAATAACCATTTATAGGTTTTTAGCGACAACCCTCTTTTCAAAGCTCTTTTGGTCCTTGAACTATTGGTGTTGAAGGAATCCACTTCTCTAAAAAAGAATTCCCCCGATGAATGTTCCGTCATTTACGACATTAAGAACAGAAACATGTTGGGATATTTCTTTCAGAGACACATGCTGAGGAATGTATATTATATGTGTGGTCTTGGTAATATGTTGTAATTTGTGTTATGTGATGTATTTATGATTAACACAGGTGATTTCCTTCAATTGGAGGTTGTTCTAGGGTCTATGTGTGGGATTTTTTTTTAAACATGTATAAAATCTTTTATGATGAAAACATTTTTTTTGTTTAAACTATTTGTTGAATAAATTAAATTGATGTTTTAAATTGAACTGAGGTGTGCAGGGCATCAATTTTTTCAGGTTGCTCTGTGACAGATGAACCTACCTCTATTTGTAGGCCAATGAGATATTGTTGCAGTGATTGTGGTAAATCCATCTAGTCATTTTTATAATATTCAAAACAGAACGGGGTGCCCCCTGCTCCTTAAAACCTTTATATCGGTCTTGGTGCTTTGCAGCAGAGAGGCTGAGACAGGCTAATACAATTTCTGAGAGGGGCATGCGGTTATTCCATCCTGTAGTTAAAATATGTGATGGAGAAAGGGCTGGCCCCTTCTCACAAAAGTCTAGCTATATAAGAGTCCCACAATGCATCAGCAGCGCTTTTCAGAAATGAAAAAGCTGCCTTTTTTTTGCTTGATGTGAGAGGTAACCCGGTTATAACGGGTAAAACCGGGGTCAGCCGAAAAAGAAAAGTGGAATAAATGCCATTTAGTGGAGGAAAAATTATAAAATGGCATCAGGCCAATTGTAGGGAGGGGGAAAGAAGACACCATCTGAAATTGGGGCGTTGGGGCGTTGGGGCGTGGGAGGCTGGGGACCAGGTTCAGAGCTCAAACGTTTTCACAGAATTAGGGTTATCCGGCAGGATAACCGCAATTATGATAGAAAACTAGATCAGGACTGAAAGGACGAGTGTTGGAGGGAGTGGGAGAGGGATTGGGAGGGAAAAAGAACTTCAATGGCAGTGCAGGGGACATCATCTGGGGGTCGCCAGGGGTTGCAGCTGTGACCCCTGTGGTCTAACTTGCTACCTTTGTGGTCTGCCTTGCTACCCCTAAAACACTTTTGTTGTTGTTTTAAATGGAAGCCAGCGCCATGTGGCTCTTTGTTTCTGGAGTGGCTGATTTTCTTGTTCAGGCCTCTTAAAAACAACAGAAGTTTCCACAGGTATAACACTTTTAGCAGTGACCCTAAATAAGAAAGAATAGGAATAAGAAATAATTTGTCTTTCTGGAATTCTGTACAACAATTGCTAGATTCATTAAAATGTTCTTTCAGGCACGCTTAATGGGGTGACTCACTGATTTAGCCTGGTCTTAAATTCCTCAAATTCACAATGCAGACAGAAAGCATTTAGAGTAGAATAAGCATCCATTTTAGACTATGTATTTTGCTTTTCACAAGTTGTAGTTATAGCATGTTTTTTTTCCTGCCATTGTCTCTTTTACGATCATCAAAAGACAGTCCATCTCGGTGGTCACTTGACAAAATCCTTGTGCCTAAAAGCTTGTGTATAGTGTGGAAATGTTTGACCATATCACATAAAGTGGCCCTTGATTTCATTGTGCCACATTTAATGCTTTGTTTTAGTGTGCCTATCTTTCCTATCACCCTGTCATGCTGTTCAGAATGTTTGCTTGCATGTATGAGGTAACGGGTGCCCAGAGTATGGGATGTCATGTGAGTGCTCTGGTTTCCCAGCGCTACTCTAAATTCTTTAATACACAGCTACGACCCTCACAATGGTATGTATTTTGCCAACCTCCGAAGCCTGAAAAGTAGATCCACGCAGACTTGACATGTGCCCACCTTTGCACCAGACCTGCAGATGAACTGGCCTGCTGTTAAATCTCAGTTACCAGTTTTCTGGTATTCCCTTACAGAGTGTAATTTGCTTTCTGACTTTGAGAACATTCAGACATCTAATTGCTCATTTTACTATAGCCGGTAAGATAGCTATAGCCAGTAAGATAGCTCAGTGGGTTGAGTGCCCGCTGTTGCGATGTATATGGGATCTGTAGGTTGCAGATTTCATCCTTCTGAGTTCAATAAATGAGCACCAACACAGGTTGGGTGATATTGTATGGATATTTCTTCTATATAAAGCGCTTAGGCGTAAGTGCTATATGATAGCACATTATTATCATTTGGCCTTCGACCTCTGCTTGCATTCACAGTAATTTGGTAATATGGGTCTATACACACTGATATTAACAACACATAGGGTCATACATTCTTGTATGAAATGTATATCACATTATAGTAATATCGTAACCATATTTTTCATAATGTACTTAGGAACAATTCTATGTGATGCCACTTCCTGTTTTGTCAAGAGGTGAAACGTGTTCCATCGCTTCCTGTGATGTCACCTTAGGGTTGGGTCAAATGGCATCACTTCCTGGGATGTCATCAGCGGTCAAGGGTCATGTGATGTCACTTCCGCTACCCCTGGCATTTTGATGAAATTACGTTCCTGTGGCAGTGGGGGGAGCATGGCACGAAAAGGGGCACCTGGTGTGTACCTGGGAGGGCAGGGAAGAGTTTTTGATTTTGCGTGCTTTTGACGGATAATAACAGCAATTTGTGTGTGTTTATGGATGAATGCAATTAAAGGTGTAGATTGATTCTAGACCTTCGACTGGTGTGTTATCTTTATTTGTTTCCTGTTGTCTCTGTCTTGTGAGCGCCGTGAAGCCTTTGGGTGAGAAGCGCAATATGAAAAATGTATAGATAGATCTGTAGTACATTGATAACCGCAATTATGGGGAAAAAAGAGTTAAAAAAATTAGATTAAGACAAAAAAGGGGAATTTTACAGCTAAAGTGAGGTGGGTGGTAATGGATGTGGCCGAAGGCGATGGCTACTAGGTTAATTTAAGGAACTGAATAGTGCAATATGGAAAGTGGCTGAAGACCATGGCTAGTGGGCCTCAACAAAACCTAGTGGGCAACATATGAAGGGGCCACAGCGAAAGGCCGTTTAGGAAACCTATTGGAGCAATATGCAGAGTGGCCACGGCCAAAGGCCGTGGGCACTGGGCATGGCTGAAGGCCATGGCTAGTGGGACCGGAAGAATGCTATGGAGGCAACATGTGAAGGGGCCACGGCCAAAGGTCATGTGCAAAGGCCATGGCTAGTGAGCAGCAAGAAAGATGTAGTGGACACGGCTGAAGGTGTGGGCCTTTCAAGACATATATTGTGGCCACCGCCTTTGGGTCCAAAAGAAAGATATTGGGGGCACATGTACAGTGGACACGGCCGAAGGCCATGGCTAGTGGCCCGTAAAAAACTATGGTATAACAAAACCCTTGAAATTCACTGAAAAAACCTTAGTTAATGTACACTTAAGTTGCACAGATTTAACGCAACAAAACCCTTGAAATTCAGCTGATGTGGGAAATGGGAAATCATGACCAGATTAACTCGGCACACAGAAGTGGACCAACTGGGCCTTGAACCACAATGGACTGACCAATGTCAGATTCATTTTATCTTCTCATGCAAGTCATAAACCTGCAAGAATCAGTATATATGGTTCAAAGTTAAAAACATTTTCATGTTCAGGTGAGTGTGGTGAAAAATGAAATGAGATCCAAGCCTAATGGGCATTTTGTACAAAATGATTATATAAAGATTATATAAGATGATATTAGTCAAATAAGATCTGTGCTCATTCCTATGTTCCCAAAATGTGCTTTGATTTTATGGAAAGCAGGCTGGAACCATCACTCTTCTATCGGTCCCTTTTCCCTATCACAAAGGAGTCTTAAGAGAGAGTGCTAAACTATCCATCTTGGAAAGATAAGCTTCTATCAGAAGATCATTTATTTGGCTTTCTAAGTCTTGATAATTTACTTTGCTCATTAAGAAAGTGTAACACTATTATCATAACTGAATTCTATATACTGGAAATGATCATATGAGGGAGCAGTCTTAGTCATATTTAGTATTAGGTTCACAATACAATTACCTTGGAGAAGTAAATCCTCAGATGTACAATGTTGATGGTTGTGCAGAAGTAAAATAAAAAAGTAAGGAGTGTACATATCCCCTAAGCAATTGTATTGGTAGGGGCTAGCTTAACTTAATCATAGTTACCAGATGTCATCCTATATAGACTCCAGAAGTAACATTACTGTGAGTCTATAACCAGAGTCCTTGGTAAAAGTGCTAGTCTAAACAAAACAGCGTTAATAAAGGCTGGCCAATTTACCAACTTTAGACCATCATTCCTCACATTTTAGTGATTTTACTTAAAGCCAAGAACAAGAAACGTAATACAGACAGCTTTAATTATTACATAAACTATATTGGGTTCTCTAGGTAAACATGGCCCGGTTTAAAACTGCTTGAGACATGACTCATTTTGGTTCTGCTGGAGTGAATCTCTGACTCCCTCGGTCTGGAGGAATGCTGCTGCTGAGAGCCTCTGAGTCTTCATTCCCATTGGGCATGTCTAAGAGAAGAGCCTCTGACGTGACCGTCTCTGAGAACAGTCTCGGGGAAGGCTGCTTGTGTGCTGATGAAGCAAAGAGGTTAGCAAATGTTCCCGAGAATGGCTGGATTCATGGTGGCATGGGGTGGTGAGGGTCTCTGAAAAAAAGCTATACTCAATCTGGCAAAGTCGAGAGGCTGGTGAGGGTCTCCAGTGGAGTAACTTTGCTGAAAATGTTAGGGGGTACATGATATCTGAAAAAAGTTGCCCCAGCCAAATGAATGGGGACAAAATGGTATGCCATGAAAGTTGGGGGGCAAACACCCCTGTCCCCCCCTAAAATTACGCCCATGAGGGTTTCTCAGAAGGAATTCTCTAAACAACATGGCAAGCCAATGGACATTACAGTAATTAGACTATTGTGTAAAGAGCTGAATGACGCCAAAGGGGCAAGTGTGCCAAGGAACATGCAATTTGAACATGTCCTTTCAGCCACTAAATCAAGTACAATAATAAAGGGTAAACAAATCAAAATCAATGGACCTGAAGTAAAGGCGAAGGAGAAACCTGCATTATATACGATGCCCCAAAATTAGGTGAATATAAAAGGCAGGCCAGCCAACCATGCCCCAAAGCCGATGCTGTGTTTGAATTGCTGCAAAAGGGGATTCCCTAGAGAGTGTGCAGTTGTGGCAAAACTACCGGAACCAGTGATTCTGGTGCAGATGTTGGCGATCGCAAGTTAGGAGCTGAAACAAATAGCTGCTGGACCCATATGCAGTCAGAACCTATACATTTGTTATGTTGGGATGTCTGTGGTTTGTCATGCAGACCCCCCCCCCTACCTCAATCATCACACCAAACGTTTGCTCAAGTGTTGGCAATAAAAGGCTGTGGGCTTTTATTGTTACAGATATGGAAATACACATAAACAATAATCGCATATCATAATGTATTATACTTTTGGGCACCGGGTCCTAAGGTTACCCCCTGTGCCCCGGGCCGCCTTCCTTGTCCCACGACTTGTTTGTGGTCAACGTACAGTGTCCTGTCTTCTCTTCAGTTGTTTCTCTCCCTTTTTCTAAGGTGGGAGGGTTTGTGGAAAAGAAAAACAAGATGCTCAGTAAACAGCAAACTCGTTCTTGTTTGGGTCCCAAACTGTTTGTGAACTATCTGACTGCAAGCAGCCCCTTATATAGGACCCAGGGGTAGCCCAGGGTCCTTGTTGTGCATGTGTGGGGGCTGTGAGGCCAGCCCCCAGGCCGGCATGGCGGTGACTGTCTGCACACCCCGGGATGCGTACCTTTGTTATTCCCGGACTCCCTGCACCACCAAACATCCTGGGTGCTTTGCGCATAGTTGGAGAGGAAGGGCAAGGTGTTCTTTCACACCTCGCCCTTCGTTCATGCCCTGCAGTGCTGCGGCAACGTGGCGCCCGCTCTTGCTGGGGGAGAGGGGAGCTGGCCCTTGGTTGTGAGCTGCTGCCCCTCTCCCAGGCCTGCTGGCATGGGGCAGCAGTTACTAAGCCTTGCTTGTTGCCTGGCAGCGTTGCGCATAACTGCTGGACCCATATGCAGGCATAACCTATACATTTGTTATGTTGGGATGTCTGTGGTTTGTCATGTTAACCCCCTTCACCTACCTCAATCAACACGCCAAACGTTTTTTCAAGTGTTGGCAATAAAAGGGCTGTTGGTTTTTATTGTTACAGATATGGTCATACGCATAAACAATAATCGCATATCATAATGTATTATACTTTTGGGCACCGGGTCCTGAGGTTACCCCCTCTGGCCCGTGCCACCGCACACAGGTAGGTTGATCAGCTGCCTGTGTTCCCCCAAAAGTTGGTTAGTGGCAGCCTCTGGTAGCTAGGGTGTTGGTTATTTCTCTATAAAAATGTTCCATGCCTATTCCCGATAGGTGGATCCCGTCTTTGTGGAAAAAGTCGGGGTTGCCCAAAGTTATGGGCGTGTGTTTTATAAACGCCAGGCCCCTGGCTGTGCAGAATTTTTCAATACCTCTATTTAACTTTCTCCTGGCTGTGTCTACTGATTTGTAACAGATGGCACCATGCCATGTTTTCCTGGGCAGTATTGTTGAGTAGTAAAGTTCAGTGTCCCTCCAGTTGTGGGCGATGCCTGCCAGTGAGGTGCATATCTCCTCGTATAACTTTTTCCTACCAATGTTTACCAAATCATTACCCCTAAATAGATAATCAACAATTCCAGCGGGTCACTGTAAGTGACTTGGTTGGCTAGTTTCTCGTGGATGTCTGGCCAGTGAAGGCCTCTGTAGCCCCACCACGATGCAATTGTGTTCCTAAAGGCTGGCCCTTCCTTAGTTTCTTCGGCCCAACGCCCGGTCCTGAATACAAAGGAGTGCCCGACTATCCAGGCTGATCTTAGCAGTGCGTCCTGATGTGTTGTTTTGCGGCGGGGGGAGGAAAAGAAAGGAAAGCTAAATTAGTTTGGGCCTGAAATATCTTTTAAAACAGTCTGATTTCTACCCTCCTATTATCTTTACCTGTTGTGCACCTGCCATGCTGTGGTTGCTGCCCCAATTCTAAATGAGTGGGTGCCGAAATCTTTCGGGTTCCATCCCGCCTTGCTGATTGCTTTCATGAACACCCTTTTGAATTGGTAGTGGCTTATGGCCGAGGTGTCTCTGTGGATTAGGAATCTTCCCCCCACCCTGGGCCACTGTGCACAATAGAGGTTGGTGAAGGACACTGGGCAGTTTGGTGCATCATCAATGCAGCAAATGTTTATAACTCTTTTTGCCCCTGTTTTTGATCGTTGGATTTCGATGTTGACACTGTCCTTTCCTACCCTGGTTTCCATCATGCCTAGCGCATTGTTGGCTTTAGTGCTAGATGCTATAAGCTCCCCTATGCGAAAAGCCCCAAAATATGCGAGGGAAAAAGCTGTTTTAAACAATAATGTTTCATATGGGTGAGAGCATGTGCCGTCTAATAAGCTTGTTATCTTAACCAATTTCTCAAAATGTAGCGGGCAACGGGTATCTATCTGGGGTCCTTCCACCTTGCCCCAGCCTTTCATTGCATATGTAATTAATGCCCTCTGTGTGGGGTCTGACTCACCTCTTAGCTTTGAGAAATAAGATATCGCCACAAGGTGTCTTTTTGCCCAATCTCTTTTAAAACCCTGGTTGTGAGCCCACCTTAATAAAGTGTCTATTTCTTTTACTGTTATTAAAGCAACATGATTTTGGCCTGTTATTTTAAAAACTGTTTGCAAGCACTTACTGTATAGAGCTGTGGTGTTGCTTGCCAATACTTTCTTAGCCATCTCTAGTAGGAACCCCGTGTCAGGGCTCATGTTTTCTGTGGGCAGCATGCTGGCCGTTCGGCGTTGGCGTTGATGCAATTTTATCTATCCTTCTAGTATCGTCCAGCAGTCTCCTGGGATCGATGTCATCTTTTTCTGGGCGTGCGGCGCTAGCTCTCGAAATTTCATCACTGGAAGCGAGATAAAGCATCTGCAATTTTGCAATTTTATTATCTGCTCCTGCGATGTGCTTTGCTTTGACAACAATATTTTCATGAAGTGTGACTTCCGTGATGGCTCTTAGGACTTTGAGTACCAAATGGCATTTGGTCATCCTTTTGTTGATAATTCCTATCACAGCCATGTTGTCAGACCAAGCAGTGAGTTCCGTGTTTGCTAGGCACCTGCCCCATATGCGTAGAGCTAACCAAATGGGTAGAATGTCTAAAAGGGAGATATTCTTGGTCCAACCTGCTGCATGCCATGCATCGGACCAATGCCCTGCCACCCATTCTGTGTCTAACAAAGCTCCAAAACCCTTGCTCCCAGCTGCATCTGTGAAAAGGAACCTCTTGGCCCCTAAATTCAATGGCGTGCGCCAAAGTGTGGCTTTGTTGAAAACCTGAGGAAATTCTCCCAGACTTTTAAATCTTCTTTCACAGTTTCGCCCAATCTGATGTGCAAATGGTTTTTTTTGCATGATTTTGTTTAAACTCCAAACTCCTGGAGCTGGAGAATACCCTCCCCTGTGGAATTATCCTGGCTGCGAAGTTTAAACTGCCCGCCAAGGATTGTAACTCCCTGACTGTGCCTTTGTCCTTTTTGCTTAGGTTTTGAATTTTTTCTAATAATTCTTCTATTTTCTTTTATAGAATTCTGCATAATCCTGCAGAGGGGTCTATTTCTACCCCTAAGAAAATTATGTTTGTGGAAGGGTTGGTTGTTTTCTCAGCTGCTAGGGCAATGCCCGATTGTGCAGCCATTCTTTTCAATTCTGCTAATGCCCTCCTACAGTCTTCTGTGCCCGCAGAGCCTATCACCATGAAATCATCCAGGTAGTGTACTATACTGGCCCCTGGTACTTGTTTCTGAAATGACCATTGGAAAAACGAACTGAATTGTTCAAAGAGTGCACACTATACTGCGCAGCCCATGGGGAGGCATCTGTCCACATAGAATTTTTTATCAAAAGTGAAACCCACCCATTGCCGTGAATTTGGGTGGACTGGAAGTAACCTGAACGCGGACTCTATGTCTAACTTTGCCATAAGGGCCTCCCTGCCGCCGTCCTGTATTAATCTTAGAGCCTCCTGAAAGTGAGTGTAGTTAACTGCTGCTTCTGTTTTGGGGATGCCGTCATTAAGTGACTGTCCCTTGTGGTATGATAGGTGATGTATTAACCTTATCTTACTTGGTTCCTTTTTTGGTACCAGGACTAGTGGTGACAATATATAGTTCTGAAATGGCATTATTTCCCAGGGGCCTACCCATCTTTAACTCATTTGCACTTTTTTCTCTTATTATCCCTGGGTTATCTCTTGCTGAGACCAAATTATGGGGGATTTTTGGAAACCCTCCCCTTTGAAAGGAATGATGAAACCTTCTTTGAAACCTAGATCGATTGCTGTGCTGACCTCTTTATCAGGATAAGTTATTAATGCTTCCTTGAAACGTTCGGGGTTGATGGGGGTTCTACATGGTTCTAGTTGTACTGGATGTATTTTCTTATTGGTTTTCTTTTTTGGAGGGTTTTGGCCAGTAATCTGGTGCAGCTACTGCTGGGGTGGTCCCCGCTGCAGTTGGAGCAGTTTTGTTTGTATCAGCATTCTTTTCCACATGCGCACTGATTTTTTCCATAATTCCTGCATCTGATTGTGAATTTTGTGGAATTGTGTGACTTGTTCTTACCTCGGGTATTTCACTTAGGTAGCCCCCCATGGCTGGTTTTTACGAAAGGGATTCTCTTCCTTCTTATGTTTTTTGGATTCTGAACTTCTATTTCCCCCTTGAGAGTTTTTACTTGGTTTGTTGGTTGCTTGCGCAATCTCCTCCTCTGATAGAGGCTTGCCATTCATTAGATATAGGTCATTCTGAACTTCATCCCATTCTATGGATGTTCTTTCAGACATATTCCTTCTGAACCTTATGTTGTATGCTAACCAGCCATTCCCTTCATAAGCAGTTTTGACCCCCATTTCGAATAAAAAACGTCATAAAAAAAATAATTCGACTTTTTTTTTCGGCCTTTTTTTTAGATTTTCTTTTTTCGGTTTTATGACCATAAACCGTTCCATGCAAGGGATTTTTTGTACCTCATAAGTATTTCAGTTTCTAAAGTTTTTAATCTTAGCTCAAGTTGTGCACTGGTGATAATCATGATCTCTTATGCCAAGCTGGTGTTTATGTCAATAGAGCCTGTGCTGTTTGTGCTGGGTGTGGCCCATGCTTTTAAAGGCCTTGCTGTTTCGGTCCCTGGTGCTACTGGAACCGGTGTTGGTGGCTCTGAGGGTGTGATGGTGTCTATAATTATTGTGGGTTCTAAAGGTATGTTCTGTCCTGCCACCCATGTTGGATCTTTGCGAGCCTGTTGTTTGTTCCTGATCTCCAAAATCATTTGTTCCATTTTCTTCATATTATCACACAGTAATGACAACTATTTGTTCTTATTACCTTCTTTGTTGGTGTCTCCCAGAGTCTTGAGTTTCTTTGGTGGGGGGGGGCTGTCTTCGCCCACTGGTAAAACTGCCTCCACCTTTACCAAGACCCATTCCCAGCCATAATGCTCTGCTGCCTCTTCTGCCGACCGTAGGAGTTGGGATTTTGGTTTCTGGCATGTGTTTTTGGGGTCTTGAGGCTTCCTTTTGTGTGCCATGGCTCTCTTCCAAACAGAGAAAACAAAAAATGATCATTTTGTTGTCACCCGTGTCAGGTAACTGCTGCGCTGTGCCCCGTATCAGGTTTTGTAAGAAACTTGTATTTTTTCTAGTATGCTTGTTACGTTTGATTTTTACACTATTGCCTAGTCTTGGTTACAATTTTGCTAAAATAAAAAACTACGTTTCTTGTTGCAGGCATTGTATGGTTAAATGGTTCTAAAGAAATCGTGCTCTGCTGTTGTGACGTAGTGCATTTGTTTTGGAAACCTCCTCCCATGTTTGCCTTCTGTGCGCACATTTTTTATCAGGTTACGTTTCCACTAAGCTTTGCTTGTTTCTTAATAGTAAGAACGATTGTTCTTTTACAGACGTATTAATTATTATTTTGCTGTTCATGATTTTAACTGGGAGCGTAAACGTGCTTATAGTTTACAATAAAAAGCAGTTATTGTCCTTGCGGTTAACGTAAATGCTGTACTTATTATTTTGCTGATCGTGATCTAAACATGGAGAGCGTAGCATCTTTATAGTTCAAACCTTTTTGTTCGTGTGTTTACAAAATGAGAATACCTCCTTCAGTTAAATGCACAAAATATGTCCAAACTGTTATTCCATTTTGCATTCGTTCTCGATCTGTTTAAAAACTGTAGTAAAAGTCTTAACGTGCTACTTCGTGTCGGCTTGCTTCCAATAATTAGGCTGCCCGTCGCTTGTTCGGAGGGCCCGTTGCCGGGTAACCCTGGCTGGGGTCAACTTACTTGGTTGCAAAGTAAAAAGCGCTACCTGTGCCGAGCTCCTTTGCTGTTCCTCTCTCTCTTTAGAATGTTCTGATTGCTCGACCTCGCTGTAAACGTCCGACTCCTTTCAGTAGTCCTCGGGTGCAGCCGCTGCACCTTCCCTTGCTCCAGTGATGAGTTGACCGCCGTACTCCGTAGGATCACGTTTTCTCCTTTCTCCTGGACCGCTTCGCTGACGCAGTTGAAACGGAGTAAGTACGAACTCCAGCTGCAGCCTGTCATAGGGCAAACAAAATGAATGGGCAATGTTCAAAGAAAAAAGAAAAACAAGATGCTGAGTACACAGCAAACTCGTTCTTGTTTGGGTCCCCGTGCAGGGTCCCAAACTGTTTGTGAACTATCTAGCTACAAGCAGCCCCTTATATAGGACCGAGGGGTAGCCCTGGGTCTTTGTTGTGCCTGTGTGGGGGCTGTGAGTCCAGCCCCCAGGCCGGCATGGTGCTGACTGTCTGCACACCCCGGGGTGCGTACCTCTGTTATTCCCTGACTCCCTGCACCACCAAACATCCTGGGTGCTTTGCACCTAGTTGGTGGGGAAGGGCTCACACCTCGCCCTTCATTCGTGCCCTGCAGCGCTGCGGCAACGTGACTCCCGCTCTTGCTGGGGGAGAGGGGAGCTGGCCCTTGGTTGTGGGCTGCTGCCCCTCTCCCAGGCCTGCTGCCATGGGGCAGCGGTTACTAGGCCTCGCTTGGTGCCTGGCAGCGCAATCTCTTTTGCACTCTACCTGTACATTTGTATGCAGAAGAAGCAAGATATTGCAGCAATGGCAGGCATGTCTAGCGTATTAACCGGACAAATAATGTACATATTTGCTTTGGATTGAGTGGAAAAGAAGCGAGGATCAGCCTTAGAAACAGTGTTGGCGCTCTAAGTGGAAAATGTTTGTGGGTTATAAGATGGTGGTGGTAGAGATGCTGCAGCTGAGGGATGCCAGAGAGGCTGACCTGGGCTTGGACAAACTTGAAGAGAATAGGCCCTCCAGTTGCGCTTCTCAAAATAGAATATTTACACGAATGATAGGTTTCAAAGAAAAGTTAATTTTTAATTTGAAATTTAGAGATTGACACATATAAATTTAAAAATGTTTGTAGACATCAAAATTAAAGTCTATTTGTGAAGGCGAAATCTAATGAAACCAAACTTGTTAAAAACAGCTATAAGAAATCTTTAACCAGAACCAGACAATCACTGCTGCAAGTAAAGTTGAAAACTAAATCCACCACAACAAACTCCAATCGGAAAATTAATTTCATCACAAACTACAGTTCCAACAACTCAATCATTCAGAAGACCCTCAACAAATATTGGAACATTCTCAAATCAGACTCTGATCTCACGACCATATTGGAAGCCAAACCAACGATCACCTTCAAGAAAGTCAAAAATCTCAAAGACGAATTAAGCCCATCACACTTTGAGCTCAACACCTCTGTTGGAATACCTAATCCACAGACCATGTGGCTACAAAAACCTCTCGAAGGAAGTTACAAATGCGGCCAATGTTCCATGTGCAAATATGCAGACACGCAAGAACCACCATCATCAAACCAAACGGCACCATCCACACTATCAAACAGTTTATCAACTGCAACAGCAAATTTGTCATATACATCATCAGTTGTCTATGCAATAAAATATACATCGGAAGTACCATCAGAAAACTCAAAATCAGAATCAGTGAACATATCCGGGCAATCACCAACCAAGACACAAGATCGCCGATAGTAAACCACTTCCTGGAATCACATCTACCAACTCAGATCAACCTAATCAAATTTTATGGAATTGACAAACTCAAACCTGCCCCAAGAGGAGGTAATATGGAACAAAAACTAAGACAACAGGAAGCACGCTGGATTTGTTTAATGGACACCTGCCACACCGGTCTGAACACAGACCAGGAGATTTGTCACTTTGTGTAAAGTTCACCAGTGCTAAAAATTCACACATAACACCATTTACTCAACACTCATCTTTCAACCATTTTTCTTTCTAGTAACATCCATCCTTTTGTCATCACTTGTGCCGTCTCTGTATAATTAACATCATTATCCAACCTGTTCTCTCATTATTCTCCACATTTCTCCCTATCTCCCTTTCAGACCACCATATATTCTATATCACAGCCTCATTCCCATGCAAATACAGAGCATGTCTTGTGCTTACACACCGTACTTATTAGGAAATACTGCACTTCAGACTGAATAAACTGTTGGAGATCTTCACCAATATGAAACCACAACTGCTGTTTAACATCTAATTCATAGTATTTAGTTGCAGTCAACATCAGACTGCTTAATACAGCTTCATATTAAAAAAGTCATTCCCCCTCATCCCATTGGGGGGAAACCATACTGTACCGTTGCAGTCAACACTGTGAAACCATACTGTACCGTTGCAGTTAACACCTGACTGTTCACCTTTGCCTCATGTTTTCATGTTCTGCCTCCACATTTCTCTCAGCTCAACACAATGTTGACTACTATATACTGTTCCCATTACCACCCCTTTTTTTCTCTTTACCTCGTTTTCACCTTCCATCCAGGTGCCAGTATCACTTTCGTAATACTTAGGCTATCTGGCAGCATAGCAATATCCTCGAGGATGCGTGTGTGCGGTGGCGTCATCACGCAACTACGTGCGTGCGTGTGACGTCATCGTGCACACATTACTGTGCAACGCCAACGCTCATAACACACCGTTCCACACCAGGACGGCAGTCTTTTTTGAACGAGTAGGACCTTACGAATTCGAGCTGTAAGCGGAACTCCAACAGCATGCCTTTTTCTAACTAAATGTCCATTAGGATTCTTAACTATTTTTCCACATTATCTTACCGCTAGCTTTAACCAGTCTTGTTTTTAACTACCTGCCTCTCAAACTATATCTTTGCATTAACCCATTACCAGTCACTATTAGCTTTGCCTTATACCGGTCACTAGTAGCCTTGCCTTATACCTTCTGCCTACCCAATCTCTATAGTGATACCCGCATCAATCTCTCACTTTGCCTATCATTGTTATACTTTTAACCAATATAATCCTATAACTATCTCAAATAAAGTATTGCAACTTTGAACCCCTTCTAGAGCACCCATATCTGAGTGCTTTTTATTATTGCAGACCAGACTATATGGAAGAATGTATTCATGTCACACAGACTGAAGCGAAACTATCAATTCACATCACATTGACTCTACCTATTTTGTAAGTACCATGTTTGATGTATTTATCCATTCACACAGAATGTTACTCACAAGCTCTATAGCACAGGACTTAATGCTCATGCTAATTTACCTTTTCCTCTCAGACATTTTTGCTAATAGATCTGTGAGAAGGGGCCCGGAGTGGAGGGGGTGCCGGGAGGGGTAGCGGGACTCCGCGGGATCGCGGCATGGGGCCGCGATCCAGAGAACGCAGCCCCGTCCCGCCCGCTATCCCCGGGACTCTACGGGATCGCGGCAACGAGCCGCGACATGAAAGGAGCGGCCCCCTCCCGTCCAGCCTTACCTGAACCCGCCAAGGGTAACGCCGCCGCGGCCTGCAGCCCAGGAGACGGGTTGGTGACGGCAAACCCGCGGGAGGTACGGGTGGTCGCGGGGAGCCGGCCCACATGGCCCGCCGAGCGTCTCTCCCCACCAGGAAGGGAGAGAAGGGAGAGACGGCTTGCTCGGCGGGGCGGGCCGCTCTGGGGCGGCCACGGAGACAGACACACATGGCAAGAGGGAGAGACTTCAAAGGGGGGGAGGGACTTGCAGGATGGAGTGGCCTGGGAGCGGGACTCTTCGGGCAGGCAGCAGAAGCAGCCACTCTGGGAAACCACGGCAGCCTTTAATGGAGGCGGGACATGGCAATACCAGCCAATGAGAAGTCTGATTGACAGGGAAGCTTTCCATTGGGGGGGAAGCAAGTCACTCACATCCTATAAAAGCCCGGGAACTAATCCAGCGTTTGTTGTTGATTTTCCTAGTCATACGAAGAGGACGAGGAGAGAAGGAACAACTGGTGGGCCTATCCGGACAACAAGGAGACTTAGGAGGGCTTAATCCTATACCTGGAAGACTGCCTAAGAGTGGAGTAACTCTCAAGGAGTTCATGGACTATATTCTCATTAGTTTAAAACCACATGAATAAAAGTATAATTTCAGCAACCCAACCCTGGTCCGGGTCTTGATTTCTACATTGGCGACGAAGGTGGGATCAGCGACAACTCGATGGATAACCTAATTAAAACCCTGACGGATGGCCAACAGCAGCTGCAGCAATTAATACAGCTTCAAACACAACAGGCAGAGGCTGATCGCCAGGCGTTCCAGCAAGCCATCCAGTTACAGGGCGCCCTACAGACCACGGCCCAGGACAAACAGCATGAGAACATTATCAGGCTCACAGATGCAGTAACCAGCACGAGGAACCAACCCATGGTACCGTCCACCCTGCTCCAGAAGTATAAGGAGGGAGAGGATCCAGCCTTTTTCTTCACAAGTTTTGAGAGGATTGCAAGAAATGCGCAATGGCCGCCTGAACGCTGGGGACAGTATGTGGCTCCCTTGTTATCTGGAGTAATGCAGGGTGCATATCAGGCTGTGAACCCCAATGGTATCACTCCATATGGGGAAATTAAAGCAGCTGTACTGGACCGTCTAGGCCTGGATGAGGAGGCCTATCGCCTTCAGCTAAGGGACACCAAGTTGAAAAACGGGGAGAGTCCCAGGCAGTTATATTACCGCATTAAAGACCTGACGGAGAAGTGGATGCAATCCCCTACCCCAGCCAACCAACCCCTCCTAGATAAAATAATCCTGGAACAGTTCGTAGAAGCCTTGCCGAGCCCAATGCAAAGATGGGTTAGGCAACACCACAGGCCTACATTGGCGGAAGCCGTGGACATTGCATCGGCTTATCAAAAGGCCGGGTACAGTCGCTTCCCCTCAACAAGTATACCAGGAAGGATGACGTCGCCGAACTTTGAACATCAGATACAAAAAGGCCCAAAAGTGGCACATACCAGATGGAGGCAACCGGAGGAGGTCTTCAGGAAACTAGAAGAAAGGAAGACTGGATATGAGGAGAGACAGCCACCCATAATCCCGGGAGTTCGACAACCCCAGTGCTTTGAGTGTGGTGAATGGGGTCACATTGCCCGGTTTTGCCCCAGAAGGAAGACCACAGAACCTATGGAAATCGGCTACATGAAGCCACACCCGGAAGTACGTAACCCTGGTCCATACATCGTGGATATAAGAGTGGATGGACGACCGACCCGGGCGCTGCTGGATAGCGGAAGTCGACAAACAGCCATATCTCCCACCGTGAGTAATAACCCTAATTTACCTAACCTTTCTGTACCGATAAAGTGTATACATGGGGACATTAAAACATACCCGATGAGAGAGGTACAGATAGAGGTGAACCATGAAACCACCCAATTAAAGGCTGCCGTCCTTTCTACTCTACCCACCCCAGTGGTCCTGGGAACTGACCTACCCCACTTTAGTAAAGCACTGGATGAAGAAAGAGCAAAGAGCAACAGAACCTCGAACATAGGTGACTCTAGAAACCCCCCCGGACATAAAAGACGGAACAGGCTAGAGTGGTGCCAAGCCAGTTACATGACCCGACCCATTAACTGGCAACCCGAGGATCATGAGGACTCCCTGAGGGGGGAAACCCTAACTGATCCCACCCTTCGGGTAGCCCGTGAGAGAGCGGCCAATGAGAATGATCCAGACGTAACAAAAGGACCTGGCTTTCTGTTCCGTCATGGACTATTGTACAGAAAATATAAGGCGGACGATGGGACTGTAAAGGAACAATTGATATTACCAAAACCCCATAGAATGGTCATAATGCAACTGGCACACAACCACCCCTGCGGCGGACATATGGCCTCCCTGAAAACGCAGCAGAACATACTGAGACGGTTCTACTGGCCAGGCATATACGGTGAAGTATCCCAGTTCTGTAAGGCGTGTCCCACTTGCCAGCTAACAAGTGGCGTCTTACCAGCAAAAGCCCCTTTGCAGAAAATGCCCCTCATTAACGTTCCTTTCCAGCGGATAGGCATGGACATCGTTGGACCTATAGAACCCGCATCCCGTGGATACAAGTATTTACTAGTCATTGTTGACTATGCTACGCGGTATCCAGAGGCTTTTCCCTTGAAGGGAACATCAGCCCGACAACTATGCGACCAGCTCATTCCCTTCTTCGCAAGAGTGGGCTTACCCTCGGAAGTTATCACAGACCAAGGGACCAATTTTATGTCCACCTTACTTCGGCAGGTATGCGAAAGACTGCAGATACATCAGTTACGCACCTCGGTATACCATCCCCAGACCGATGGCCTTGTCGAAAGGTATAACAAAACGATCAAGAAAATGATACGGAGAGTGACCGGGTCCGATGGGAAGAACTGGGACCGTATATTACCCTTGGTCTTGATGGTATTACGCGACACCCCACAGTCGTCTACCGGTTTTTCTCCATTCGAGCTCCTTTTCGGAAGACAACCCCGAACCATCTTGGACCTTGTAAAAGAAGAATGGGAGACTTCGGATGAGATTTCTTTAACAGAGTACACCGAAGAGTTGAAGGAACATTTGACAGCACTCCGCTCGATGGCCGAGACGAATCTGGGACACGCACAGACAAACCAGGAGAATAACTATAACAAAGGAAGTCGGATGAGAACTTTCCGAATAGGAGACCAAGTACTAATCCTACTACCCACCAGTACTAACAAGCTATTGGCCAGATGGAGAGGTCCTTATGAGGTTAAGGAGGTACTTAGCCCTGTGACGTATCGGATCCACCAACCCGATCGTGCCACACCAGACAAGGTATACCATGTGAACCTGCTAAAAGCATGGAACGCGCCTGTATTGGTAGCCACAATGGATGCTGGTGAGGATACCTCAGAACAAAACGTGAATCATGAACCGGGCAAGCTAGAAGACGTGCAATGGGGAACCAGCTTGACTCCTTCCATGAGGTCAGAACTTTTGACCAGGCTGTCTCCCTTTGGAGAAGCGTTCTCGGCCTTACCAGGGAGGACCTATTTAATCGAACACGAGATCAAAACCGATCCCGGACAGATTGTTAGACTAAGACCCTATCGTATTCCAGAAGCACGAAGGATGGTTATCCGAAACGAAGTAGAAGAGATGCTCCGTATGGACATAATTGAACCCTCAACCAGCCCGTGGTCGTCCCCGATAGTGTTGGTACCAAAGCCCGATGGTACTGTTAGATTTTGTATGGACTACCGACAATTAAATACGATCTCCAATTATGAAGCCTATCCTATGCCACGAATGGACGAGCTGTTGGAAAGGCTAGGATCCGCCAACTTCCTAAGCACGCTTGACCTAACTAAGGGTTATTGGCAGATTCCCTTGAAATCCACGGACCGGGAAAAGACTGCCTTTACCACTCCCCAAGGTCTATACCAATTCAAGGTTTTGCCATTCGGGCTACACGGTGCACCAGCCACCTTCCAGAGACTGATGGATGTCATACTACGTCCCCATGAGAGTTATGCTGCGGCTTACTTAGACGACACTGTCGTGTATAGCACGACCTGGACAGAACATGTACGCCACTTGGAACAGGTGGTGTCTGAGTTGTTTAAGGCAGGCCTACACATTAATCCGAAGAAAACAGTGATAGGGGCACACGAGACGAAATATCTGGGACACTTGGTAGGCGGAGGCATGATACGACCGCAATTCTCGAAAATCCAGGCCATCCACGAGATACCTACTCCATCCACGAAGAAACAGATCCGTGCCTTTTTGGGTTTCATAGGCTACTACCGTAGATTTATCCCAGATTTCTCCTCGGTGGCAGCTCCACTAACTGACGCTTTAAGGAACAAAGGGTCTCCCGATTTGACCAAAAACACCGCTGCTTTGGAAGCCATCGATGTCCTGAAGCAGAGGATCACCTCAAATCCAATACTTCGGTGCCCCGACTTCCATAGACAATTTTTCCTTCAGACGGACGCGTCAAATCAGGGGCTCGGTGCAGTTCTTTCACAGGAACAAGGGGGCGAACTTCAGCCCATCTGTTTCGTGAGCAGGAAGCTCATACCTCACGAGGAGGCCTATTCCACTATTGAGAAGGAGTGTTTGGCCATCAAATGGGCGGTAGAGACCCTCAGGTATTATCTCTTGGGTCGCTGCTTTACGTTGTATACTGACCATGCCCCCTTACAGTGGCTCGCAAGGCATAAAGATACCAACCAGCGGGTACTCAGATGGTTCCTGTCTCTTCAACCGTTCGATTTCATTACCTTACACAGACCTGCGGGTTTCCAGCTGGTGGCCGACTATCTGTCCCGGAATCCTCCCTTGCCCGATCGGCCAGGGTTTGTGATGGGGAGATGTGAGAAGGGGCCCGGAGTGGAGGGGGTGCCGGGAGGGGTAGCGGGACTCCGCGGGATCGCGGCATGGGGCCGCAATCCAGAGAACGCAGCCCCGTCCCGCCCGCTATCCCCGGGACTCTACGGGATCGCGGCAACGAGCCGCGACATGAAAGGAGCGGCCCCCTCCCGTCCAGCCTTACCTGAACCCGCCAAGGGTAACGCCGCCGCGGCCTGCAGCCCGGGAGACGGGTTGGTGACGGCGAACCCGCGGGAGGTACGGGCGGTCGCGGGGAGCCGGCCCACACGGCCCGCCGAGCGTCTCTCCCCACCAGGAAGGGAGAGAAGGGAGAGACGGCTTGCTCGGCGGGGTGGGCCGCTCTGGGGCGGCCACGGAGACAGACACACATGGCGAGAGGGAGAGACTTCAAATGGGGGGGAGGGACTTGCAGGATGGAGTGGCCTGGGAGCGGGACTCTTCGGGCAGGCAGCAGAAGCAGCCACTCTGGGAAACCACGGCAGCCTTTAATGGAGGCGGGACATGGCAATACCAGCCAATGAGAAGTCTGATTGACAGGGAAGCTTTCCATTGGGGGGGAAGCAAGTCACTCACATCCTATAAAAGCCCGGGAACTAATCCAGCGTTTGTTGTTGATTTTCCTAGTCATACGAAGAGGACGAGGAGAGAAGGAACAACTGGTGGGCCTATCCGGACAACAAGGAGACTTAGGAGGGCTTAATCCTATACCTGGAAGACTGCCTAAGAGTGGAGTAACTCTCAAGGAGTTCATGGACTATATTCTCATTAGTTTAAAACCACATGAATAAAAGTATAATTTCAGCAACCCAACCCTGGTCCGGGTCTTGATTTCTACAAGATCTTACACTCCTCCTGAAGAACCGCCGCGACCCTGCGGCGGGGAAACACGTGTTGAGGAATTGCTGCTTCATACACCTTTAAGTTGAGTTATTGCTGCTCTATACACCTCTAAATTGAAAAACGTGTTCGCTACATCACTAGACTTAGTGAATTCAACTAAGGACTTTGAAGAATTGCTGATTTACATGCCTCCAAGTTGAGGACTGTGTTCGCCACACCACCAGACTTAGTGAATCTAACCAAGGATCTAGTAAATCCAACTAAGGATTTCTTCAACCCACAAGGATTAAAAGACATAGTGAATCTAACTAAGGACTTTCAACCCATAAGGATCCATTTCAACCTACAAAAAAACGTAGTGAATCCAACTAAGGACTTCTCAACCCATTAGGACCAAAACTTAGTGAAAGCAACTAAGGACTCTCGCATCGATTGGACGCTAACATAAACCTAGTGAAAATAACCAAGGACATCACACCTCTTTATTTTTTCATTAAATTTCACCTTGACAAATAGACTTTAATTTTGATGCCTACAAATTTTTTCAATTTATATGTGTCAATCTATAAATTTCAAATTAAAAATTAACTTTTCTTTGAAACCTATAATTCGTGTAAATATTCTATTTTGAGAAGCGCAAAAGCAGGGCCTATTCTCTTCAAGTTTGCTTTGGATTGAGACCTTACTGCTTATTCTAATTGACAATGCACATGTGGCATTTCTTTCCCGAAGATATACGGTACAACGTCCTTTCATCGCCAGGCATTTCAAAGCCTGCCATTTAAACGTGTACAAAAGTTCATAGATTTTATTTGGGGGGGGGGGGGTTGGGAAAGTGCAGATAAGTGGTTGGGGGGTTGGGTATAGTTAAAAATAGGTGCACGAGGTGGGGGGTTGGGGAGCACCACCCTAAAAATAAAAAAATGTGTTGAACTTTTATACACGTTTAAATTGCAGGCTTTGAAATGCCAGACGATAAAAGGACATAGAACCGAGACTAGTAAATGTGGCTATGGCCCTGTATCTTCCATTTTTTCTCTAAAAGGTAAATATTAGCTAATTAGTGTTGCTCTAGTACCATCTCTAAAAGACTCCTGCATGATTTTGATATGAGTGGGTAAATGCAAATCCATCGAAAGAGTTGTGAACATAAAGAATGATGGATACATGTTGTTCAAGTTGCAATGATAAATCCTCTATTGATTTCTGTTCAATATATGAAAACATTAAAATCTGAAACAGGTATTTTTATAGGCATCGATTTCCAATACCAGTTTATTCTGGTTACTAAGGCTTGATCCAAAACACTCCTTGAGAAATGTCTCAGACCACAGGTGGCATTGCAGTGGCGGAACACATAGAGGATCAGGAACATTTAGTGGGGCAGCTGGGTTCTCACAGCCTTTGATCACATCAAAACAATCAGACTTCAAGGAGCAGACCAGGTAACTCCATCTGTGTGGTTTCTGGGGGTATTCATGACCGTGAGTACCAACACAAAGCCACCCATAGGAGACGCCGCACGACAGAGTCTAAGACCATCAGACGCCAGCATGCATGTGGCCTGCTGGTCGTGGTCCAGACGGAGAGTCAGGAACAGTTACTACAGAGGCTGGGATCTGTCAGCCTTTGTTCACATCAAGACGTGCACACTACAAGAAGGGGATCACACTACTCCATCTGCCTGGCCAAGTAGGTCAGATACGTAATGCTAAGAACCAGTCCAAATGCGCCCAAGAAGATATCAAAGGCAACTCTATACATACGTGATATACCATGAACTCTGAGTCCCTAAAACCAGGCAAATACTCCCAATTAAAAAAAAAAAACAAGCAGCAAATATATTCCCAACAAACAAAATGGAAACAAGACCAACACAGGAGCCCGCCCCCTGGATATACCCACACTGCTCCAAGGATGTTTAGACCAGTTGCACAGGCAAGACCTCTAATAATATTACTGCCTGATCTGAGGAGGAACTTGATGGTAAAAATATACCTGCAAAGAAATATGAATTACAAAAGAAGATCAGTTTTTAAAGAGTTCAAATATATATTTATTTGCATAAAAATGTACCTCACGAGGAACCTGAATTATTTTTTTACTCCCTGCAAATTAACTTCACTCCCATCTTCAAAAAACCACAGAGTGAAATGTTCCCACTTCAAAATCCTATCTAGATCCCTGACTGCACAGCAGTGTCTCAGACAATGTTTTGCCGGTTTCTGAAACGATACATTTCACAGGCTGTCCCTTACAAGGCGAGCAGCTGAAGACTGAACTATGTGGACACAAAAGTGTTCCTGCCGCCATTATCTAAGTAAAAATGTACTCATCATCTTTTAAATATGCAACCTGCGTCCTTCCAGATAGTTTTGTCTACAGCTCCCACAAGCCTTCTCCTGCATTGCCAACGCTGAGGGATTATGTTGCCCACCACTGGTGTAAGGCTATGGTATATCAACCCCCGTTTTTCCGATGGGTGTTTTGCTGCAGCATTTTTTCTAAAAACAACTTTGCGCATTTTTTTGGGTGAGGGGTGGGCAAGGGCATATAAACGGTTGGGAAATAGAAAAACAGGCAAATGATGTGCGGGTCGGGGGCCCATAATTTATTTAAAATTTCGAAACTTTATTGGGCAAATATTCTGCGGCAACACACCCGTCGTAAAAATGGGTGTCGATGAAATGACATTGAACCAAGGATCTGAAGTAGCTTGGCTTGCTGTTTCCTTCCTCTAGAACATTAATACAATCAGGTGTTTGCCCGACATTTACTCAACAGCATCAGGCACACCTTAATTGTTGCTTGTCACTCCATTCATAAAACTTACCACATCTGGTTCCTCCTCCCTTCCCAGTCCCATGCTTGGAAGAAAGTTCTATAAGCAGCTACAAAACAAAGGGAAGTAGCTTACTTTGCAGCTTTCCCTCTGGCATATTTTTGTCCATCCTGAAACCCCTCCACTTCCAGTAGCAGGGGATTGGTAGAGGTCTCTGAGTCAAGCCATTCGTTGCCTCTCTCTGCAGTGCTATCATAGACCTCCTTAGCACTCTTTCTGCTGGGGGGTGGGGGTGTGTGTGTGTGTGTGTGTGTGTGTGTATATATATATATATATATGAAATGAAGCTTTTCAAAGGAAAGGCAGCGAGTGGAATGCACTCCAGAGAGCAGCTGCAACAGGAGAAAAATATCCTTGCGCCAAGTAAGTGGAAAAAACACCTCGGTATTTCCTGGCAGCACGTTTTCTTTATTAATATAAATACATCAGGAAAGGGAACCAAAAAAAGAACGACGCGTTTCGCGGTACGCAGACCGCTTGATCACATAGGTACATACACATACAAACAACACAGATAATGGACTGCAATTTATCCCCAAACAACTCTCTGATTATGCATAGAGAGTGTCTACCTGCTAGAAGCCACTAATTCAACATGTTTTGCAAGGCAGCCATCTTGGAACAATTGGATGGTATATGTTACCCATAGAAAAATACAGACAACTTCCTCTAACATATACGACATGGATGACAGTATTAACATGATTTAAAATACGTTCATAATTCCAAAATCCATACCGAAAAGGGCAAAAAATAATGCCACTTAAAATAAAGCAGTTACACAAAGAAACCATTTGTTTCTCAAATTCCGTTTCTTTGTGTATCCATAATACATTGACATTGCATACAAAGAGGAAGTAATCAAATATTGCTCCTGGCTGCCTAATGACAATCAAGGCAGTAATAGCCTTTACAGAATGCAGATCGGCTCATATGCCTTTAACATGCTCAAACATGGATGTGCTTCACTATATGTATGATAACTGATTGTTAAATGCTGTGATTACGTATAACATACAGCAGGCTTGGATGATACTTGAACAGAATGCATGTAGGCAATAATACCTATTTGCTGGGGTTTGTGCAAAGATGCGAAAAATAAGTAAAGAATTTGGATTTGAGTGCAAATAGCATTTTAGCAGCAAAAATATGTATTTACATAGCAGCAATTGAATAAAGTGCATAGTGCTCTCCGCCCATGCATGTACCTCGCCTATGAATATAGGGCTCTGTAGTAAGTAATTTAGTATATGGATTTTAGTATCCTATTTATATAAAGTAAAGAATATCTCTATTAATTTATATTTCTCACAGAGTCAGAGGTAAATACATGGGCTACTGCTTTGTTTTTTATAGGAAAACTAATACGGAAAAAGTTTACCTTTTATAAAGTGCAATGTGCGTGCAAATATTGCTTGATTGTAAAGTGCTGAGTGCATAAAACATCCAAATTCATAAAATGACCTATAAGTCATATTAATAAAAAATTAACCCATATACATGCATCATAATGTTTAGAAGAAGGGAAGTATTCCAAATGCAGTGTAAAAAACATTTGGTATTCAGTCCATATAGAATTGTCACCGATTTAACGCAGTAAAGCAGGTAAAATCCAGTCCAAAGGTCTCTGTGTTGTAAGGGCCACTTAAAATAAGTATCAAAACCTATACAGTTACATTTTAAAAAACAATAGTTTAAAAACTACACCAGAACTGTGAGAACAGAACCCCAGACCGTTATTGTATAAATATACATATAATAACACCATTATCATCACAAGGATTTAAGAAGTATGAAAATGATAAATATGTGATAATCAGAGACACATTGTGCATTTCATTGCTCAGGTCATGGCACGTATTATTTGTATACCCTAGTCTTAACTAGGATAGTGGAAAGCAAACCTATGAGACATATACAACCTGGTCAGAGCGAATATGAGACAATATCTACTAGATCCTCATGTACCCAGGAAGGTATATAGTTCCTCATCAAGGTTGTGACCCCTGGGTTTTTTTGTCTCTAGGTCTAAAATACATCTGGTTTCTAACTGTCGTAATGTTAATTCACAATTACCTCCTCTAAGTGGTTTAGTGATAGTATGTATACCAAAGAAGGTAAAACCCTCTAATTTGCCTCCATGTTGATTCTTAAAATGAAGGGCCATAGGTAAGTCGGATCGGCATTCTTGATTGCCCTGATGTGCTGTAGCACCCTTAATTTAAGTTGTCCTTTGGTGCTAGCGACATACCACTTGTTGCATGGGCAGTTCAACACATATACCACATATTCAGTTTCACAAGTAATTCTAGACACAATCTTGATGTTCTCTCCTAAGATGGGATGTAAATAGCAACTGATGTTAACAGCATAGGTACATGCTTTACACTTAGAACATTTTTGGAAGCCCGGTCTCTTGTTGTTCATCCAACTGGCTCCTTATTGGTTAACTAGAGGACTCATGAAGCTGGGTACAAGAGTATCTTTGAATGAAGGCGATCTACGGAATGTGATGTTAACTTTAGGTGCCAGTAACTCGCCAAGATGTTCATCTAGTTTTAAAACATGCCAATGTTTTTGTATTACTTGGCGAATATTTTGGGCCCGGTTACCAAAAGTCCGAATCAAACGTGTGTCTGCATTGTCCGTGATCTTCGTTTGTACAGCATTAGAAACCAGTAGTAGGGAACGTTCCATGTCTCTAGCTTTTAAAAATGCTCTTTCCAGTACTTTAATTGGATAGCCTCGATTTTTGAATCTCTGAGCCATCAGGGCACATTCGCTGTCAAAGATGTTGATATTAGAACAGTTTCTACATATGCGTGTAAATTCCCCATACGGAATGCTCCATTTTAAGGCTGTGGGATGGCTGCTCTTTGCATGTAATGGAATGTGTGAGCTGGTTGGCTTTCTATATAGGCTGCTGATAAGTTCGCCATTGGCCACTGAAACTGCGATATCCAAGAACACTATGTCCGTCTTGCAATGGCTTTCTGTGAATTGAAGATTGAGCTTGTTAATATTTAATATCCTCACAAAGTCTAGCCATTCCTGGTCGCTGCCATCCCAGATCACAAACAGATCGTCAATGTAACGTAGCCACAGTATTATTTTGTCTGTATGTTGGATGTTACTCGGATGCCAGACAACAAACTTCTCCCACCAGCCCATTGTCAAATTCGCATACGATGGAGCAAACGTGGTGCCCATGGCGGTGCCTTGAAGCTGAATAAAGAACTCCTTATCAAACAGAAAACAGTTGTTGGTTAAGCAGAATCTAATCATCTCTATTATCATGATGCCATGTTGCATATAATTCATGGATCTGGTATGCAAAAAGTACTCGCATGCTTTAAGACCATCAGAGTGTCGGATTGATGTATAGAGGGAGACCACATCTAGTGTTGTCAGCAAATAAGACGTTTCCCATGGGATGCCTTCTATTCTACTCAAGAAATCTTTTGTATCCCTTAAGTAAGAGGGCAGAGTAGTAACGAAAGTAATCAATGTTTCATCCACAAACCGTGATAGGTTTTCCAACAATGCCCCACATAGTGTAACAATTGGTCTGCCTGGGGGTCTGGTCAAGCTCTTGTGAACTTTAGGCAGAAAATAAATTGTTGGAATGGTGGGAAATTTGGGTTGTAGAAATGTACAAATGTCTTCGTCTAACAGGTCTCTCTCCTTCCAAGTCTGTAAAAGATTGGACAGTAACACACTCATGGCTTGGGAAGGATCACCTTGTAATTTAGCGTAGCAATTTTTATCCGTTAATTGTCTATGGGCCTCCTTAATATAGTCATTCCGATTCATCATGACTATGTTAGTCCCCTTATCTGATGGTTTTATTATATACTCTGTCATTGCACCAAGTTGTTTCAATGTGCGTTGTTGTGCTGGGGTTAGGTTTGTTCTCATAGGCTGCCGTTTCTTCCGGATCTTTTTAAGATCGTTGATTACCAGGTCCTGGAAAGCCTCAACATGGCCTCCCGGATTGAACATGGGGTTAAATTTACATTTCATTTTTAATGCTGTTTTGCCTGGCCAACTGGTATCTGCATTTGTTAGTTCAAGTTCTCGGTCTGTATTGTTCACATAGTCTGCATTTTCCAAATCTTCAAGGATACGTAGAGTAAGAGTGTCCTGAATGGAGATATCTATACGTCCTGGATAACAGGCTTTGGGTTTTGGTTTAGGCGGAAACATGGCAAAGAATTTTTTTAATCTGATTTTCTGCATGAATTTATCAAAGTCTATGTAGGTTTCTGCATAGTCGTAGACAGATGTGGGACAGAAGTTCAATCCCAGTTTTAAAACCTGGTTTTCAGCCGGGGTCAGCTCATGGGTTGAGAGGTTGATTATAGACATGTCTGGTAGTTCAGTAGTGGTTGGATTCATTTCTTTGTTCTAGAGCGTGTTAAGCGCTCCGGTTTGTCCACATTTACTGGAGATCCAGCGCATCCCCTCCTTGTCTTTTTCTTCCTCTTTGACACGAAGCCTTGCCTCGTCCTCTGCCTCTTGTTTTTTTGCCACTGTTTAGTCTGCCTTCCACCCCCAACAGCCTCATCTCTTCTAAAAAATTAAGTTTTCTCGAAGGTTGTTCACTCTCGCTTTCAGTTGTCTCGATGTCTGAGGATGATGGTTCTGTCGAACTGATATATGTAAAAGAAAGATGGGTGAATGTGTTTGACTGGGAAGGGAGTCACACCAGCATCAGTGATATATAGTGGCAATGCTGGTGTTTGAGCAAAATGGAAGACATTCATAGTGGGAATGCTGCCATATCCTGAGGGCACAACACCATCAAAGTGATTTCCAGTGGCAATGCCTGCACATTTTTTTTCTGTGCAGCCACATGAAAGTGATTTACAATAGCAATGCCTGCAAATATGATGTATAAATCATGGAAGTGATTGAGAGTATGAATGCAGGCATATATTGTAGTCACAGAATTGTGTAAGTGATTTAGAAGAGCGCAATAAGCATATGCTGTTGAGACATCATCATCAAAGTGATTTACAGAGGCAATGCCTGCATATTGTGGGTGCACCGTCATGAATGTGATTACTGTGGCAATGTTGGCATATATTGTGCATAAGACATCATGAAAGTGATTTTCATTGACAGTGCTGTTATAAATTGTGGGTACACCATCATCAAAGGGATTTATAGTATGAATGCTGACATATATTTGGTTGCAGCATCATCAAAGTCATTTTGAGGGGCGACATTTGCATGTAGTGTTGTCCCAACAACATTACAGTGATATACAGTAGCTATGACTGCATATATTGTCGACATAGCTTCATGAAAGTTATTTTGTTTAAAAAGGGTGCTGTATACTGTCAGTGCAACATCATCAAAGTATTTAAAACAGGAATGCTGTTATATACTGTGGGCACAACATTACAGTGGCAATACCTGCATATTGTGGGTTCTGTGTCATGAAGGTGAGTTACAGTGGCAATACTTGCATATATTGTGGGCACAACATAATAAAAACAATTTACAGTCACACTTCTGACATATATTGTGAACACAGGCATCAGGAAAATGAAGGAAACTGCTCTGGTGTGCTGTTGGTTTTACCTGGCATCTATTGGCTTGTTTCATGTATAACCCTAGAAAATGATAGTAAATTGTATGGCTTTTTATACTATTTTTCTCAAACATTGCGCTGTAAAATGCACAATTTCACCCCATTATTTCAAAATATTTCTCAGGGGGAACCACCCTGAATATTCATGTATTATTCAAATGTCTCTCACTATGTTTGGCCCCAAGTGCTATTTAATGGCCATTCATTGACAATGTTTACCAGCCACCACTGTTCTCTAATCATTCAGAATGCCAATGCCCCTTGAGGAAGCATCTGTCCCGCCTTTCACCAAAAGCCACTGCGTGGATAGAACACCAGGAGAAGCTGTTCATATAATGAGCTGCTGAAGTGCACCTGTCACACCTCTCTGCACACGTTCAACCTGGAGAAAAAAGGACAGCATCCTGCTGGAAAACCTTCACAAATCATGTCATGTACCGACCATTTGTTTAGTTGGGGCATACAGTGTGACTCACATGCCCTTGCATGCGGTGTCACTCAGACACACATTTCCTTGCAGCAGCACAGTAATCAGTGGTATCATGTGATGCTCCCTTGCTGTGGGATTCCCACTGCACTCGTCACACCCACTCTTTCACCTGTCCTCATATTATCAATAGCTCCCGGGCTGGGCGGCGCAGCCAATCTGGTTCCGCGGATCGTGGGCTGAAACCTATAATCTCACCCCATGTTCCACAGAGCCCGCAAGCTGCCTCCCTGCCACAGGTTGCATCTTCCTTCCTCCCACTCTTGTATATTTATTATTATTTTTTGTAAAGATCCCCATCCCCATCCCCACTTACCCGATTGAGGTGACGGCCATCAGCCGCAGTGGCAGCAGCTTCCCCTTTCTGGCCACCATGGAGATAGACGAGGGGCTCCGTATGGAGCCCCGCTTTCTATGACCATGGCGGCCATTTTGAATCAGTATTTTCATTCATTGAAAGGGACGCATGCGGCGGGCCATTCAATGGATGATAAAACGTTTTTGCTCAGGCCGTTAACTTGGGCTACCGGGCCGTTACCCAGTTCCAGCCCTTGGAATGGGGGGTTAACACCACATTAAAGGTCCCGTGCTCACACTCCTTAATCTATCCCATTCATGCTTATTTAGTAATCCATCCATCAACATGACATGTATGCATTTATCGGAGTACACCTTCTCACATATGCCCTTAAAAATTCATTAATTTATCCATATTAAAAAACTTTCATTCATACCTCCAGTATGATAATCATACTCGCTCATCTATGCTTTGAGTCATTCATTCACACATCCTCCATAGCTCTCATTCATCCCCCCTTCCCTCTATTACCACTCTCTGTCTGATTTCCCTTAGAAATATCCTCCTTTTGCCTAAGTGTGCCTGTATGCATAAACTCACAATTGTTTTTTACTATATAACAGATAAAATGATTGGCTTTGTCAATATGTGTTGAAGTTGTGGTAGAGCAGAGGCATCTTTCTAAAGTTTGTTGGAATGTTGCCTTTTTTGGAGGAAAGTTATTTTTATTGAGTAGTTATGGGCAGGGGTGCAATTGCCTATTACTGTTATCCCTTAATAAAGCTACCTTGCATTGGGATCCAGAATGTAAGGCAGCAGTTTTATATTTTAGCTAACAACACAGTATTGACCACAAGGCAAAGTTTACAGATGACACAGAAATTTAGCGTGAGAGTGAAGCATAGGCTTCGTAATTAGTAAGTAGTTTTCTGGTGGCATTATTCATCAGTGAAGTTCAATAGGTGGCGAAAAAGGAAGAAATGGATCCGGTTGTCCCAGGTTGAATGGCATCGCGCTAGAAACAGTTATTTTTTGTTGTTGGCTGTTCTCCCATTCTAACTACTGGGAGGTGGGTATTTGATAAGCTGATGTTTATCAAGAACCATTATATAGTCACTTGTGGGGGAATTTGATGTTAGGGCTTTCATCCAGAATGAAATGGAGAAGTGTGTGGATTGGGCATCAATCATCTCCTCCCTATGGCAGAAATTGGTCTCATGAGAATGATATCTCCCTAGGAGATTTTTGGAAGAGTGTACCACTATGTGTAAAATCTTGGAACACCCGAGGTAATGTCCATCTTTCCTCTAATACTGTTTGTATGAATATGTTGAGAATGGCCAATTGTATTTTCCTGCAGGAGACATGGTTAACATCAGCACCCACTCTTGATGGATACAGTGTGTTCATCCAGCCTGCTAGGGATGGTACAGGGGGGAGACCCTCAGGTGGCCTTTTGACTGCAGTGGACATTTCTCTGGGCCTCAGTGGGCTGGAAATTGCGGGCCTGCCTTTTGGTGCCTAGGGGGTCAACTGCAGGTCTGTGGACGGATCGATTAATCTATTATTGCTTAACATCTATTGGCATAAGGGAATCGAACCAGTTGATCAGTTCGTAGATGGGATCTGCTGGGTGGTGGATGAGTGGATGGGAATTCATCCTGATGGAAGGGTTACTGTTATGGGTGATTTTAATGCAGATTGTGTTCATTTCCATCAATTGTGGGAACCGGCAGAGTTTCATGTGGGTAACTCAGAGAAGCAACTGGTGGGACAGAAGTGGAGTATAGATTTGGGAGGCAGGGGGCTATTCCCTCTGGTAGGAAAAATCAACGGCACAGCAGTGAATGACATACGTGGCACAGAGGGGATAGCTCATCCTTGATTGACTATATCTTTGTTGATACTTTTCTAATTAACTCTTGTCTGGCATTTCACATTTTTAAGAACGATTGGAGTGACCCCTGTATCCTCACTGCACAATTTAATTGGGTCGTTAATATCAGAAAATATTGGCAAAAATTACAATTGACTGCCACGGTAGGGTGTAATACTTTTATATGGATTGAACCGAATATTAGACGTTTGAATTCCAACACATATCATGTTCTGAACTGCTCGACTTGTGAGTGGAAATTCAAAAATGTCAATGCATTTGAATTCCACTCATTCGTTGGTCAGATGATTGACGAGTTGGTCCCGAGGAGTGGTGCTATATGTCATGGTCAAACTAGGCATGTTCACTGTTATAATGCCAAAATGGCACTTGCAAAAAAGAATCTACAGAGATCTGTGAAACAGATTCAGTGCACTGATCATGACGAGGCTACCCGTAAGAAGTTAATTGGGAAGCTCAAACAAACGTATAAAAACGACTGTAAATCAATTAAGTCTGTAATGCTTCAGAAAGATGCAGAAAAGATGCTTGTAACCCTAATTGCTGCCGATTTGAGTGCATTCTGGTATTTGGTGAATGGGCGGGACCCCAATTTAACCACCTAGCAATCAAACTCGATATCCGAACAAGATTGGATTGAGTTTTTAGGAGAAAGATTTGGGAAGTCTCTAATAGACCCTCCATTGGTTTTGGACTTAACTAAAGAGGAAAGGTGGAATCCCCATGTTGAATTAGAAACCATCCTAAAATTGATTTCTAGGTGCAAGCGATCAAGGGCCCCTGGACCAAACAGCCTGACAAATAATACCTTTAAGGATAACCCACATTTATGGGCCCATCTCCTGCACATGGAGTTCAGCGACATCCTTTCCTCAGGGGTGAACCCTGTTTCCTGGAACACGGCTCATGTTGTTCCGCTCTTCAAGTGTGGTAGCAGGACGAATCCGTCGAATTATTGACTGATTTCTCTAATTGATGTGGATTGTAAGATATTCTCATACTTCCTGCTTTCACACCTGGAGGAGTGGGCACAGAGGTGGGACACCCGCTGGATCAATTTCAGACAGGCTTCAGAAGGGGCCACTCAACTAACACTAATGGGCTTGCCCTGAAGTGTGTGCAAGAGGTGGCATGGTTGACATCAGGGGGCTGCACGTACATGGCCTTGATCGAACTGACTGCCGCGTTCGACTGGGTCGATCGAGGCAGATTATGGCAAAAACTGGCCAGTTGGGGCATGCCCTCAGGTCTTCTGAGGCTAATTAGCGGGGTTTATGAAAACTGTGGGGTCCGGGTTCATCTAAATCAAGGAGGTGATCTTTCGAGGAGAATCAGATAATTCCAGTGGGTCAGACAGGGTTGTACATTGGCACCCTGGCTATTCAACCAATCCTTTTCCAACGTAGCCCTTTCGTTAATTAAAGAAGGACTCCTTGCCCCTAAGATCGACAAGGATAACATTATTTGGCTTGCATATGCTGATGACCTATTAATTTTTGACAACACTTGGGTGGGGCTGCAACAACGTCTTACCAACTTCGAAGCATATGCCAAAGCCAATGGGTTAATAATGAATCCTTCAAAAACTAAAATCTTATCCTTCAGGAAAGCGAGGGTAAAGACTTTAGGCTTTACCGGCAAGTTGGGTGAGACTCCCCTGAAATTGGCTAGGGCAGTGCGATACATGGGGTTTAATTTCTCAGCCAACCCGGGTCTTAAGGTATTAATTGAGCCCATTTTACATAAGGCCAAATTGCTCGAACCCCAGGTGGTCAGGATTGACCAAACGTTTGGTAAGATCTCCCTGAAACTTGCTCTAATTTTCTATGAGAGCAAAATCATACCTAAACTAATCTACGGCCTGGAATTGTTATCCGAGAGAGTGAGCGAAGCACTCAATCGGATTGAGGGCCGCATTTGGAGAGGACTGTTGGGTATGCGAAATGTGATCCCTGTCTCTGTAATTAGGTTTGAGCTGGGTATTGTTTCGATGTGGGCATGGGTACAGTGGGCCTGTATATCCTTGTACTCCAAAATAATTAAAACTGGAACACCAAATACACTTTACCATCTGATGGGTAGAAACGTGGATCTCTCTTACACACTGATCTCCTTGAGGGATCGGTCAGAAGCCATCCATGAGGAGATTGGAATGTCTATATAGAGCTTGATTTCTAACCCCATGTCTGTAAAACGTGCTTTATTCGATTTTGATTGGTGTCAAACTGTCGACAAATGTCATTCCTACCCCTCTTTATCTCATTTGAACCATGAACATAGAGCCTGAAGCTCGCCCACTAAGGTTATCCTACAATTTCTAGATAGATTATTTCAAGGTATTGTTCTTAGGGCCAGATGGAACATTCATCCTACTAGAGACATCTTAGTTAGAAGATCGTTGATTCCTTTGGACCAAGCCGGATGCGGGTTCTGTTCGGCAAAGGGGGAGTCTTTAAAATATCTGGTTATGGAGTGTGTACCATTACAGCCGCTTAGGGCTAAATTCTTGGAGCCCCTTAATGTAAATTCCATCCTATACGAAGAGGAATTGGCATGGAAACGGTGTCTGAACATTCAAACCATCCATGAGGGCTAAGCGCTATCTGGATTTATCGAAAGTTTAAACTTGTAATACAGAGCCAATTCTCTTCTATTTTTTTACTCATAAAGATGCATTAGGTTATGCTGATGGTTTAGGTCAGAAGAATTGAATATGTGTTTTTATTTGCTGTGTATTAGCATTCTGCTTTAGGTAGGATTTATTATTATTATTATTATTATTATTATTATTATTATTATTATTATTATTATTATTATTATTATTTTTATTCTGAGTGATTATCTGTAAAGCCTGGTTGTATTGATGACTGCATATCCTTATTTCTTTTTTACCTGAATTGTTTTTTTTATTAATGGTGCTGATGAATCGGAATGTGTTTTTGTTTTTTGTCTTTGTAAAGATTGTAATCTTTTTTACTTGTCCTTGATGTTTTGTAAAGGTTTCAATAAACCAAATAAAATTGAAAAAAAATAAGAAGTGTGTGTTTAGGGTTTTCTGGTTTCAGTGTTTATGTTTTTCCAATTCTGGTGGTGTTTTTCCAGAGTTTTCTAAATTAATTATAGAAAATCTGTCTTTATCACTGCTCACCCATTGTTTCCCTAAAAAACCAGACAACTGTGTTTTCCCTGGGTAGACACAATGTATATATTATTGCTGCATGTATAGTATGCATAATTAAAAAATCTCATGTAATGCTTATAAAGCCCTTGCAATCTCTTTGGATTTTTGGACTTGTAGTCCTGAACGTATATTGGAAAAGGAAACCAACACATACAAAAATGCAAAGAAGCAAATAAGAATTGATTGGCAAAATTAAGAGCTCAAATCCTTAGCCATGTACTATCCAAAGTTAAACTAAATCATGGTGTACAGGAGAGGAAGAGGAAGGCACATGGGGAACGAGGCAGGTTTATCTGTATAGTTTCAAAGCTGTATGCAGGATATGCAACTGAACAGCTGATGTTTACAGAAACACTGAGGAAATAAGCTTCTCATCACATAGATTACAATGAAGTCCTTGGTTAAAAAAATTCCAATTATTGCATATGTGGACATTTAAATATATTCTGGAAGATTAAAGGTTATCTGGATATTTAATTCAGTGGGAATTAGGGGTTCCATATTAGACATAACTTTCCAATTCTTTAACCGTACTATACAATCACATTTTGATGAAAAACTTGCATTGTGGGAACAGAAGTGGCCTTTCCTTGGTCTATTTCCCCAACAGAACTTGAACGGACTAGTGTTTGGTGGAGAACCATTGGAATACAAGGAACTATTTGATCAAGTAGTCCATTTGGATCTTCTCTGACAAGTGGCTAATTTAAGGTGTTCAGCTCTGTAGCTTCAGGAATCCAGTAAGTTAGCCAAATTGCTACTTTCTAAAAAGCATGATCCATACAACAAATTATGATTATGGGGAACATATTATATGCCCTATTTCGGTTTGGATTATATTGGGGTATGAAAATGTTTGAAAATCTCCACTAGATTACAGCAGTGACCTTGCTTTTAATGTTCAATTTAATAAGGGAATCTATGTGTAGCAAGGGGAGAGTGCCAGCTAATGAACATTTTCAGATAAGTCCCTAAAATGGAACATTATTTCTGGGTGATGGAGGGGCAGAAATTGGATTAAATACGATTTTACTGAAATCAAAAAAGCCTAATGTGAGAATCCTGATGGTATTCTCACTCCTACTCTCCTTGGACTTCTGTGCAGGTGGCCAAGGAAAAGCCATCGCTTTTGGATCCTGACCCTGGGGGTGGAGAAGCGAGGGAGGATCACCTGGGTGGAGGGTCCTTGAGGATTCATAGTGGGGTGCCCTGGGATGAGACATGGTATCCCCCTTTCCCTAGTGACAACCAACCTAGCCCTCTCTGACCTTTATGGGCTGTTATAAGCCAGCGTCCCTCATTTCCCCACATGTGACACTTGACAGTACTGCGACGAGGAAGAGGAGACTGAGAGTATTGCACACTATGCCATGGCAGCCCTTTAGTACCGGGACGAGGAAGATGGGGCTCCTATGGGGAGAAACCAGTAGCCGGAGTTGCGGGAGAGCAGGAGAGAGCAGGAAGCTGTCCGTGTCCAGACGGAGGCTGCAGAACAACCGGCAGGGCAAGACAAGCCTCGAAGTGCGACCGGGGCTCACAGCAGCTGGCCCGCTGACCTGCAAGGCTGGAAGGAAGCCACAGAAGCCGCCAAAAAACAATGCCAAAGACTGGTGAGTGTCTGGGACAGGCACTCAGGAGCCGAGTCGTTCCTAGCGGGCAGTGAAGAGGCAATGCTTTACCCAGCTGAAGGGAAATCTTCAAGTTAAACATGCTAGATGCATATTGAATACCAAACCAAATGGGAACTTTACAATTAAGCATATTGAACATTTGTTAAACACCGAAACGAAACCTTGCAATTAAGCACAGTGAATATCTTGTGAACTCCAAGCAGCGTGAAATCTCACAATTGAGCTTGTTGAATATAAAATTAAGTGAAAATGTATGGGCAAAGCAAATAACAAAAAAGGAAAGTGCCCATATGACACCACATAAGAAAAAGCACAAGCGTGAAAGAGCGTCATAAAAAGGTGGAACAGGAGTAAGGCTACCACAAAGTGAACTTTACAAACAAATACAGAGGTGTGGGACATACTCTGGCAGTGCCAGGAGGCTACCAAGGAGAGGTCAGGGAAGTGTAAATATTATCCATACAGTTAAGAGGCCAATAAAGAGAGGGATCCTGGCTGCGCGACCTGTGTTAGGTGGACCGTGTGGTCTGACAACTGCACCTAGGCCAGTGAGCCTTGAACTGTGAGAACCAAAACACATTGTGGAATCAACTAAGGGGCACTGCCAGTGAATGGAGGAGGCAATTCAGGAACAGGGCCAAGCACACCTTGAGTTGTGTTAAACCTGTTTGAAAAACTGAAACAAGTATAACTAGCTGAGCTGAAGTCTTGGGGAAGGGAGCCATGAGACTTGAGGAGCTACATTTGTTGTCTTGAGAACAAAGTCTTGAGACAATCTTTCCTCTGAACTGTGCTACTTGGAACTTGGGGAAGGGAACCCTGAGGATTGTGTGGAACTGTATTCCCTTGAGACTTTTGTGGAACTTTCTTGAACTTGGGGAATGGGGGCTGAAAGGTAAACTAAGAGCTGGACGAAGCTCCAAACCTTATGTTGATCACCATTTGATTGTTGACATCCCTACACACTGTTTAGCTTTAGTTGTGAGGGCAAGCATTGGTTTTGAACACAGACAGACTTTTAAGTTGAACTCTTTGACTCAGACTTTCCTTAGTTTTGTTCAGGTAGGCAAACCCCACCTTAGCATAGGGCAAGTTAGGCCTTCTACTATCCTAACATTTAAGTTAATAAATATCTTTTGTTTGAATCTTGGGTCTGTTGTCTGTCTTGCTTCATGATGTTGTCACAGTAGGTATGATGTTTTCTCTTTCAGAAATGTGCTAGGTCACCAGGTAATTGTTGGGGCTTGGAAGACACAGGCACCACTCTTGCTATTACAATGGTATAATGAATGGTTGGAGGCTTTTGATGCAAAAATTGGTATTCATTTGACATTTTCATCAGTTATGAGTCCCCCATGCATCTTTTTAGATGCATAATAGATTGACAGATGGATGGATACTAGAAAGGAGGCCTTATTGATCTCATGCACTTTTAATGTCAAAATATGCACTTTGTGATTTCGTGTATATTTACCGACCTATTCTATGATGGCTTTGGTTATATTATTGTAACGTTTATTGTGTTAGTATTCTTTGAGATAATATGATGTGTTTTAGATGAAAAGAGTTGATATGGTCTGTCATTCTGAGTGATAATCACACATTTATGGTTTTGTCTCTCTACATTAACCTGCACGAATGCAGACAAATGTACGTCTTAGCACGAGGGTACAAAAAACAGCTGTTATCTGTCCATAGCACCATCATATCACGTGAATGTGTGCTCTACAAATAAGCATGCTATGTTAGATTACAACTACTGGATGTCCCAATATGCAAGCACCTACATTAAGTATATGCTGTGTTTGTATTTAGATTATGTTTTTGTGAATCTGGTAATAATTAGTCTATTTGATTCATATTGAGTTGTTATGCTAAAATGTGCATTACAAAAACATAGAAATAATAGCACTGACAATGGAAATGTTGCTAAAAACGAGTGAAAAAGACATGTAGACAAAAACGCTTGCAACTACCTACACAAATATCCACATTTAAACTAAAACAAAATATGGAGGGTCAAAAGTCCAACAAGTGGTGCTGCATCCTCCAGATGACTCAGACAAGGAGGAAGATAAACAGGAAGAGTTCCTCATATTTGGCCCTTGCATGATGGGCGAAAGGCAGACAGCAACCAAAATGTCATATTGTTCACAACTTCTATTCTAGCCCTCATTGAAACCGGGAAATCAGTCAATATAATAAGCAATGCCCAGTTTACCTTTCTGAAACCCAAGGCCTAGCTGGCACAAACAGGGGTGACTATGTATTCCTATGGAAGGTACACCTCCTACCACTACTCGGCATGTTCCACACACAAGTTTATCGTAACAGAGAAAGTACTGTTATCACATTTTATTTGGCTTTCGCAGATGCCACCTGTGGGATATTTCAACCCATGCCAATGCACCCTACTACACCCCTTTGCCAATGGGGAAAGTAAACTGCTGTAAATGGAGGCAATAACCCTGTGCGCGCCAAATCTGCAAGACTGTGCATGGTTCATAAACCACCAAAGAGCTGCACACCCTGCCACACAGGCAAAGATGGTGTAAAAACAGGAGTCACCTGTCACCTGTCACAAGTCCACAGAAGGGCTAGAAATCAGAAAATGCCCTTAAATACAGCTCTCTAATCAATGGCAACCTTCAAAGTGCTGTTTTGGTGCTAAAGTCTGTCATCTTTCCAGTGAATTATTGGAAGGAAAAGTGTGCTGAAATCAAAGATTCTCCAGGCAGTCAGCGGAATCCAGGCATCAATGCCTGACAGCTGCTTAAGGAAATTAGCTGTCAAATTCAGTTTAAATGTGTTTTCTTTTTCCTGTGGAAGTGAAAAATCTGCCTGTTCTAAGCATTTTTCTGTGAAAGACTTAATTCCTTTAAAATGTCAAAATCCATTATAAACTCTGTTCATTTTATATCTTTTAAATAAAAGGATGTAGGTGAATTTTACAATAACCCAGTGGAAGTAACTGCTAAATTCTGATTGGGCAGTGCATGGCCTGGGAAAGTAGACATCTCAGCTTCACAGTCCCTTGAAAACAGGAAGCCTAATGGGTCCCGCATAATGACAACAAGCAGCACAATGGGACCTCAGTAGACTTTTGTCTGGGGCTGAGCCAAGGATAATGAAAAGCTGCCCAACTGATCTCTACAGGGGAAGTTCCCTCCAGAAAGGGGACATACCTCCATGATCAAAGGACTGGACAGCTGCTGCCTGGGAAGTGGAGGTTACAAAGAAGAACGTTGATGTTGAATCCTTATTTTTGATTAAAGTTTAAAACTCTATAACTGAGCAACCTAAAGAGGCATAAATCTGAAAATTGATAGACATTAACCTAATTTCAGGCTCTTGATTTGAAGACATTGATGAAACTTGTACCATTTAAGGGCCCAGAGTTATGAAAAAAGTCTTATTATAGCAGAACAATTAATGTTGCAAACCCAAGATTGTATGTACATGGTCCACTGATAAGCGCCCAGAGATGTAGTGAGTTCGAAATGATTAATCCAAATTGTTATGTTTAAAATTGGTAAAATTCTATAGAATGAGAAAGACAGATCACACAAAGACTGGGATTGAATGCCAATATAGACGATTAAATATGAAATGTGGGTGTCCAATTTTATTAGGGTACATAATGTTAGAAATGTACATTTGTGCAAAAGTTATGTTTTGGTAAAAATCAATGCGGGAGTTCCTAAATCGCATCATAAAGATGACAGCTCTGTTCAGACAACCAACCAGGACAAAGCCTGTGCCTGCAGCCACTCACAGCCTTGGGGGGGTGTTTTTGAAATTCTGCCCACACCATAAACTGGGGGATGGCATTTGACAGTATAATTATAGGAGTTTCACTACACATAAGACACACTGTTTCCAGAACACATCCAGATTTCAGCGCAGCACCTGGTTCCAGAACTTTTCATCTTGCAGCTGACTCCAGAGTTCTTTGAAGATCCAGATTTCTTTGCAGAATCCAGACTCTAGTATTGTTGAACTATTGCTAGCTTGACCAAATTGCAAACCTCCAAAACTTAAAAGAATAATTCTGATTCAGCTTGGCTTGCTACCATTAAGGCTTGCCCGCTGAAACTTGCATCCTGTCATCTACCGTGTCCAGTAACCAGAAGGGCCCATCCAAATCCAATCTGATGCGCAGTCCAAAATTGACCAGAACCGCTCTGCTGATCTAATCCCTCCAGAGGTGCCCTGCTGCCGGTAGATCTGCCCGATCCAATGACCAGAGCTGACGGACCAATTTAATTACAAAGGACTGTAAGTATTAACAGGAAGAACCATGACCCATAGTATATCTGTGTTGTATTATCCCAATCGCAACCCATCCCATCTTTAAATTCAGAACCATAGTATTGTTAGATTTCTCTTGTGATGATTTTTGTCATCTGTGTTACAAAACCATAACTCCTTAGTGATCTGAATAACTAAAGTAAATCCCAGAAATCGAGTGTCCACCACGGACTGGTTTCGCTGGCCACGTAGCTGTGAAGTTTCTTGCGTGGAATCCTCTTTTTCATAGTCCTTAATATAGTATAAGAAAACCTATCTGTCATTTATAAAATCGAATTTCTGTTTCCATTTTCGCACCTATTTTGCAAAAATGCCTCTGACTAAAACCTCCATAACCTCTTCAATTTTAAAGATAGAAAAGAAATTTCAACTCTGACTGATACCTAAGACCCTGTATTTGACCCGTTTTTCTCCAATATCGCATAGTAAAAGTTTGCCACGAATTTGCGAAGTTCAAAAGTTTACACGTGTCTCTTTCCCATTTCAAAGTGCTTCTTCCATCCCATTTTGATCTACAGTGTGTACTGTTGTTTATATTATAGCTCATGTGTGTTAGGACTTGTTTAATGTTGCTTTCCTCAGAAATTCTATCCATTTACACATCTTTGCACCCTTTTGCATTATTTTACAAAGGAATTTTATACCTGTCAGTTTAAAAGTGTCATTTGCCCAAAACAGTTTTCTCTCTTGTTTGGGGAGGGAAGATTGCCTATAAACTCTAGACCTTGTCTTTCATTCCTGAATACCTGCTGGTTACTCACATTTGTGTAGGTTTGCTCATTTGTACTTCAGTACTTTGCAGGGGGAAATAGTAACCTAAACGCTATTTGTTCACAAACCAAAACTGTTCTTTTTCCTGTGCTTTCTATGCTGCATCATTATAAGTGAATTCAATTGCTTGACTTATAGTCTGAATTGTATTGTCACCGGTAGGTGATCACTGTCCCATATATATATACATATATATACATATATATATATATATATATATATATATATATATATATTACAATTGATGTGTGATTTGAATATTAAATAAATAAATAAATCTTTGCCTTTACAAACTAGCCTGATTCCTGGTTCAGTGTGACCTGGGTGGTATTTTGAGACGGGTGTGATATGAGTGGTATGTCATTCAGAATATTGAACTTATAGACAAAAATAAAATGAGGGTTTCATTGCGCACTACATGATAGACGAGACCTGGGTGTGTGCCACTCTCCTTACCTGCGACACCACAGAACGTCTAGAGTGTATTCATTTCAGGATCAGCATCTATGATGAAGTTCTACAAAGAAGAACATTGTCCACATTTCTGAGGAGCTTTTCAGTGGCATAGATTGTTTGAAAAGCCAAGAAGCATGTCTCCACATTGGCAACACTGTACAGCCACTTGCCTTGAAGGACAGGAGGATCAAGTTCCCCCCTGGGTCAAAGGTTGAAGAGCTTCATACGTTACAAAAGGCAGACATCATAGAAAGGGTCCATCATGGTAGCTCTGAAGCCTAAGCACCCTGCATTTGCATCGACATGCAACAGAGCAATGAAACGTGAAAGGCACCCAACGCTGACCATCAACAACATCATTGCAGACATCCAAGGATTCAACCACTTCTCTAAATCAGACCTCAGTGCTGGCTACCACCAGATTTCACTACATAAGGACTCAAGATATATCATGACCTCATTGTTGCACATTGGTTTGCACAGATATTAGCGCCTCAGTTTCGGAATATATTCCGCCAAAGAGGTATTTTAGAACATTATTTGTGGCATGATAGTTGGAAACCCAGGAGTCGTTAGTGTTAGTGATAACATCATCATCTTCACAAACGTACCAGATGAGCATCGCGGTCACCTAAAGAAAGTCTTGGCGTGGCTTCATGATCAAGGCCTAGCACTAAATAAGAAGAAATGTGAATTCAATAAAGGGAATGTATCCTTTTCTGGTTATGTGTTTCATAGAAATGTCATCTTCGCAGACCTGTGCAAGATTGCAGAAATTAAGTTGGCCCCTCTGCCCCTAAAACAGACTGAAGTCCAACATTTTCCAAGCATCGAAAACTATTATGGCCGGTTTATACTTGTCTTGGCCTTCACTATTAACTCGCTCAAAAGACTGATGAGAGCTAATGAACCATGGATGTGGGACACACCACAACGAGAAGCCTTCCAGATCATGAAAGACACCATAGCTCCAGATAAGACAATTGATTGATTTGGTATTTATAATGCACCTATTCACAAGTGTTTCTAGGCGCATCAAGACTAGGGAAGGGGAAACGGAGGACATGACAAGACAAACAATCCTACTAGGCCTTGTGACATTTGGATCGTGCAAGTGCGTAATGAGAAGTGCAGTGGAGAGGGTGCAGAGGGAAGTGCAATCAGGGCAGCAGGGCTCTAAGGTAAATGCGAGGTAGGTAACTACATGGGTGCAGTCCCAGCCCACAGTGTGCTGGAGGACCGGAAGCAGTGCAAGAGGACTGAGCAAGGGGCCTGGTGCCCTGTGAGACTGTGCGGGTACCAAGCAGCCAGTCAGACAGAGCAGGAGGTTAAATGAGCAGGGGAGAGGGAGAGAGAAAGAAGAGGAGAAAAGGAAGGTCTTGAGATGCTTCTGAAACTTAAGGAGATCAGACTCAAGTTTGAGAGGGGCAGGCAGGCCATTCCAGGGGGAGGCACCTGCCGATGAGAGGGATCTACCCCCCACTCTCTTCTTGGAAGCGTCTCACCCGCAGGGAGTTAGAAGTACACGAGCAGAGGCCTCTAGATAGAAGGTATTTATGAAGAGAGAGTTGGATATAGTGAGGACCCCAGCCCCAGAAGGCCATGGGTTCTTCACTGTTTTTTGTACCGACCTTTAGGCCTTGACACTCTTTTAACACCTGGGATTCATGTACAATCAAACCCAGGTTTGAGAGTGATTCCGCTGCTGAGAGAAGAGCCCCTGCCCCCATTTTTGATTCCAAGCCCACTTCCACCAGCTGATCATTTTGATGGTCTGGAAAGGTCACAAATTCAATGTCTTTTGTTGAGAACAGGTACAAGTCAGGGATCTTTTTGATGATTGACAAAACGTGTCCTCGATTCAAGAAACTTGGATTTAATATTGGCTTGTAACAAGTCAACAAGTCAACCATAACTTTGGTAATGCATAGGGACCCAAGATTCCTTGAGTGAAACACATTTGAGCGGTGCATTGGCCACGAAAAACATAGAAATAATAGCACTGACAATGGAAATGTTGCTAAAAACGAGTGAAAAAGACATGTAGACAAAAACGCTTGCAACTACCTACACAAATATCCACATTTAAACTAAAACAAAATATGGAGGGTCAAAAGTCCAACAAGTGGTGCTGCATCCTCCAGATGACTCAGACAAGGAGGAAGATAAACAGGAAGAGTTCCTCATATTTGGCCCTTGCATGATGGGCGAAAGGCAGACAGCAACCAAAATGTCATATTGTTCACAACTTCTATTCTAGCCCTCATTGAAACCGGGAAATCAGTCAATATAATAAGCAATGCCCAGTTTACCTTTCTGAAACCCAAGGCCTAGCTGGCACAAACAGGGGTGACTATGTATTCCTATGGAAGGTACACCTCCTACCACTACTCGGCATGTTCCACACACAAGTTTATCGTAACAGAGAAAGTACTGTTATCACATTTTATTTGGCTTTCGCAGATGCCACCTGTGGGATATTTCAACCCATGCCAATGCACCCTACTACACCCCTTTGCCAATGGGGAAAGTAAACTGCTGTAAATGGAGGCAATAACCCTGTGCGCGCCAAATCTGCAAGACTGTGCATGGTTCATAAACCACCAAAGAGCTGCACACCCTGCCACACAGGCAAAGATGGTGTAAAAACAGGAGTCACCTGTCACCTGTCACAAGTCCACAGAAGGGCTAGAAATCAGAAAATGCCCTTAAATACAGCTCTCTAATCAATGGCAACCTTCAAAGTGCTGTTTTGGTGCTAAAGTCTGTCATCTTTCCAGTGAATTATTGGAAGGAAAAGTGTGCTGAAATCAAAGATTCTCCAGGCAGTCAGCGGAATCCAGGCATCAATGCCTGACAGCTGCTTAAGGAAATTAGCTGTCAAATTCAGTTTAAATGTGTTTTCTTTTTCCTGTGGAAGTGAAAAATCTGCCTGTTCTAAGCATTTTTCTGTGAAAGACTTAATTCCTTTAAAATGTCAAAATCCATTATAAACTCTGTTCATTTTATATCTTTTAAATAAAAGGATGTAGGTGAATTTTACAATAACCCAGTGGAAGTAACTGCTAAATTCTGATTGGGCAGTGCATGGCCTGGGAAAGTAGACATCTCAGCTTCACAGTCCCTTGAAAACAGGAAGCCTAATGGGTCCCGCATAATGACAACAAGCAGCACAATGGGACCTCAGTAGACTTTTGTCTGGGGCTGAGCCAAGGATAATGAAAAGCTGCCCAACTGATCTCTACAGGGGAAGTTCCCTCCAGAAAGGGGACATACCTCCATGATCAAAGGACTGGACAGCTGCTGCCTGGGAAGTGGAGGTTACAAAGAAGAACGTTGATGTTGAATCCTTATTTTTGATTAAAGTTTAAAACTCTATAACTGAGCAACCTAAAGAGGCATAAATCTGAAAATTGATAGACATTAACCTAATTTCAGGCTCTTGATTTGAAGACATTGATGAAACTTGTACCATTTAAGGGCCCAGAGTTATGAAAAAAGTCTTATTATAGCAGAACAATTAATGTTGCAAACCCAAGATTGTATGTACATGGTCCACTGATAAGCGCCCAGAGATGTAGTGAGTTCGAAATGATTAATCCAAATTGTTATGTTTAAAATTGGTAAAATTCTATAGAATGAGAAAGACAGATCACACAAAGACTGGGATTGAATGTCAATATAGACGATTAAATATGAAATGTGGGTGTCCAATTTTATTAGGGTACATAATGTTAGAAATGTACATTTGTGCAAAAGTTATGTTTTGGTAAAAATCAATGCGGGAGTTCCTAAATCGCATCATAAAGATGACAGCTCTGTTCAGACAACCAACCAGGACAAAGCCTGTGCCTGCAGCCACTCACAGCCTTGGGGGGGTGTTTTTGAAATTCTGCCCACACCATAAACTGGGGGATGGCATTTGACAGTATAATTATAGGAGTTTCACTACACATAAGACACACTGTTTCCAGAACACATCCAGATTTCAGCGCAGCACCTGGTTCCAGAACTTTTCATCTTGCAGCTGACTCCAGAGTTCTTTGAAGATCCAGATTTCTTTGCAGAATCCAGACTCTAGTATTGTTGAACTATTGCTAGCTTGACCAAATTGCAAACCTCCAAAACTTAAAAGAATAATTCTGATTCAGCTTGGCTTGCTACCATTAAGGCTTGCCCGCTGAAACTTGCATCCTGTCATCTACCGTGTCCAGTAACCAGAAGGGCCCATCCAAATCCAATCTGATGCGCAGTCCAAAATTGACCAGAACCGCTCTGCTGATCTAATCCCTCCAGAGGTGCCCTGCTGCCGGTAGATCTGCCCGATCCAATGACCAGAGCTGACGGACCAATTTAATTACAAAGGACTGTAAGTATTAACAGGAAGAACCATGACCCATAGTATATCTGTGTTGTATTATCCCAATCGCAACCCATCCCATCTTTAAATTCAGAACCATAGTATTGTTAGATTTCTCTTGTGATGATTTTTGTCATCTGTGTTACAAAACCATAACTCCTTAGTGATCTGAATAACTAAAGTAAATCCCAGAAATCGAGTGTCCACCACGGACTGGTTTCGCTGGCCACGTAGCTGTGAAGTTTCTTGCGTGGAATCCTCTTTTTCATAGTCCTTAATATAGTATAAGAAAACCTATCTGTCATTTATAAAATCGAATTTCTGTTTCCATTTTCGCACCTATTTTGCAAAAATGCCTCTGACTAAAACCTCCATAACCTCTTCAATTTTAAAGATAGAAAAGAAATTTCAACTCTGACTGATACCTAAGACCCTGTATTTGACCCGTTTTTCTCCAATATCGCATAGTAAAAGTTTGCCACGAATTTGCGAAGTTCAAAAGTTTACACGTGTCTCTTTCCCATTTCAAAGTGCTTCTTCCATCCCATTTTGATCTACAGTGTGTACTGTTGTTTATATTATAGCTCATGTGTGTTAGGACTTGTTTAATGTTGCTTTCCTCAGAAATTCTATCCATTTACACATCTTTGCACCCTTTTGCATTATTTTACAAAGGAATTTTATACCTGTCAGTTTAAAAGTGTCATTTGCCCAAAACAGTTTTCTCTCTTGTTTGGGGAGGGAAGATTGCCTATAAACTCTAGACCTTGTCTTTCATTCCTGAATACCTGCTGGTTACTCACATTTGTGTAGGTTTGCTCATTTGTACTTCAGTACTTTGCAGGGGGAAATAGTAACCTAAACGCTATTTGTTCACAAACCAAAACTGTTCTTTTTCCTGTGCTTTCTATGCTGCATCATTATAAGTGAATTCAATTGCTTGACTTATAGTCTGAATTGTATTGTCACCGGTAGGTGATCACTGTCCCATATATATATACATATATATACATATATATATATATATATATATATATATATTACAATTGATGTGTGATTTGAATATTAAATAAATAAATAAATCTTTGCCTTTACAAACTAGCCTGATTCCTGGTTCAGTGTGACCTGGGTGGTATTTTGAGACGGGTGTGATATGAGTGGTATGTCATTCAGAATATTGAACTTATAGACAAAAATAAAATTAGGGTTTCATTGCGCACTACATGATAGACGAGACCTGGGTGTGTGCCACTCTCCTTACCTGCGACACCACAGAACGTCTAGAGTGTATTCATTTCAGGATCAGCATCTATGATGAAGTTCTACAAAGAAGAACATTGTCCACATTTCTGAGGAGCTTTTCAGTGGCATAGATTGTTTGAAAAGCCAAGAAGCATGTCTCCACATTGGCAACACTGTACAGCCACTTGCCTTGAAGGACAGGAGGATCAAGTTCCCCCCTGGGTCAAAGGTTGAAGAGCTTCATACGTTACAAAAGGCAGACATCATAGAAAGGGTCCATCATGGTAGCTCTGAAGCCTAAGCACCCTGCATTTGCATCGACATGCAACAGAGCAATGAAACGTGAAAGGCACCCAACGCTGACCATCAACAACATCATTGCAGACATCCAAGGATTCAACCACTTCTCTAAATCAGACCTCAGTGCTGGCTACCACCAGATTTCACTACATAAGGACTCAAGATATATCATGACCTCATTGTTGCACATTGGTTTGCACAGATATTAGCGCCTCAGTTTCGGAATATATTCCGCCAAAGAGGTATTTTAGAACATTATTTGTGGCATGATAGTTGGAAACCCAGGAGTCGTTAGTGTTAGTGATAACATCATCATCTTCACAAACGTACCAGATGAGCATCGCGGTCACCTAAAGAAAGTCTTGGCGTGGCTTCATGATCAAGGCCTAGCACTAAATAAGAAGAAATGTGAATTCAATAAAGGGAATGTATCCTTTTCTGGTTATGTGTTTCATAGAAATGTCATCTTCGCAGACCTGTGCAAGATTGCAGAAATTAAGTTGGCCCCTCTGCCCCTAAAACAGACTGAAGTCCAACATTTTCCAAGCATCGAAAACTATTATGGCCGGTTTATACTTGTCTTGGCCTTCACTATTAACTCGCTCAAAAGACTGATGAGAGCTAATGAACCATGGATGTGGGACACACCACAACGAGAAGCCTTCCAGATCATGAAAGACACCATAGCTCCAGATAAGACAATTGATTGATTTGGTATTTATAATGCACCTATTCACAAGTGTTTCTAGGCGCATCAAGACTAGGGAAGGGGAAACGGAGGACATGACAAGACAAACAATCCTACTAGGCCTTGTGACATTTGGATCGTGCAAGTGCGTAATGAGAAGTGCAGTGGAGAGGGTGCAGAGGGAAGTGCAATCAGGGCAGCAGGGCTCTAAGGTAAATGCGAGGTAGGTAACTACATGGGTGCAGTCCCAGCCCACAGTGTGCTGGAGGACCGGAAGCAGTGCAAGAGGACTGAGCAAGGGGCCTGGTGCCCTGTGAGACTGTGCGGGTACCAAGCAGCCAGTCAGACAGAGCAGGAGGTTAAATGAGCAGGGGAGAGGGAGAGAGAAAGAAGAGGAGAAAAGGAAGGTCTTGAGATGCTTCTGAAACTTAAGGAGATCAGACTCAAGTTTGAGAGGGGCAGGCAGGCCATTCCAGGGGGAGGCACCTGCCGATGAGAGGGATCTACCCCCCACTCTCTTCTTGGAAGCGTCTCACCCGCAGGGAGTTAGAAGTACACGAGCAGAGGCCTCTAGATAGAAGGTATTTATGAAGAGAGAGTTGGATATAGTGAGGACCCCAGCCCCAGAAGGCCATGTGGGTGATACAGTGGGTCTTGAACTTTATCCTCACAGCCACCGGTAGCCAGTGGAGGGATTTCAGGGCTGGAGTGATGCATTCCCTGGGCTTAATGCCAATGATAAGTCTTGCTGTCCTGTTCTATATTAGCTGAAAGGGGCAATGAGCAGAACTAGGAAGATTGAGAAAGAGGCTGTTGCAGTAGTCCAGCCTAGAGAGAAACAGAGCTCTGGGGACAGTGAGCTTCTGGGGGAAGGTGGGGAGAGGGAGAATACCTTTGAGGACGTATAGCTGGAAGTCGTCCTTCTTGGCAAGGTCCGTGATGTGCGGGGAGAAGGAGAGAGAAAACTTGAGGATGACCCCAAGGTTGTTAGCCTCATTGGAGGGTGAGCGGAGGTGGCTCAAGGAGGGTAGCCAGAGTGAGAGAGGGAAAGCGGGAGCAGGGGTCCCAATGAGATGAATCTCTCTCTTATTGGCATTAAGGCAAAGATCGCTGGTGGCGTACCATGTCTGAATAGCGGATAGACAATCAGGAATGAGAGAGGAAGGGGAGGAGGCCGAGGGTAGCATGAAATAGAGCTGTGTGTTATCCAGATAACACTGAAATTTAGAGGGGAAAGTGGAGATCAGGTGGGCCAAAGGGGCCAGATAGACATTGAAGAGCCAGGGTGAAAGGATAGAGCCCTGGGGGACATCACATGTGGCGAGAGAGATGGTGGAGAGAAAAAAACCTAGTTGGACCTGGGAGGGTCGGTCCAGTAGGAAGGAGGTCAGCCAAGCCAGAGCCTGATCCATGATGCGAAGGTTCTTGCGGACTTAATTAATCAGGGTGGTGTGATTGACCATATCGAACTCAGAGGAGAGGTCTAGGAGGACGAGGACAGAGGGGAAGCTGGAGTCAAGGTTAGCGAGCAGATCTTCACGGGTGTTCAGCAGAGCAGTTTCCCTGCGTATGGCTGCTCTAAAGACAGACTGATGGTTGTGGTGGCAACCAACAGATTCAGTGTGGAGTGTTAGCTGGGAGATGGCCAGCTTCTCTAGGAGTTTGCCCAGGAAAGGAGTGATAGAGATCGGGCAGTAGTCAGCTAGAAAAAGGGGTCGGCAGAAGGATTTATAAAGAGAGGTGCACAAGGGAGTGCTTGGGAACAGAGGGGGAAGATCCAGTGACAGATCCAGTGGAAGAATGCGCAGAGTCTGGGCAGCAGAGTCTATTGGAGTGCCTGGAATTACTGTTGTGCCTCGTGGAAGCTGCTTTGTGGGCTAGGAGTTTGAAGAAGTCCAGTCCTCTTTTTGTGTGAACTAATTTAATCCCTGCCTATCCGCTGAGCGGGCCACGGAGTCTGGGCAGCAGAGTCTATTGGAGTTTTTTGGGCTCTTGTGCGCTCGGTGGTCCTGGGGCTCCGTGGTTGCCCTGCGTTCTTTAGTGCGAAGGACTCGAGAGGCACATCGGACCAGCTGGGACTTGGGTGGAAAAGGAGAGGGCTGTGTGCAACGAAACAAAACGAAACGAAAATTGCGGGTAAGAAAGTGCCTGAACTAATCGTGATGACTTTGCGAGCGGGAGACTGTGAGGAGTTTCCTTTTGATCCCGCCCGCTTCTGGCACATTGCTACCGGTTTATGCCTCGTTCTATCGCATTAGCCCTGTGCCACCATAAGTGTTAAAAAGTGCCTGAACTAATCGTGATGACTTTGCGAGCGGGAGACTGCGAGGAGTTTCCTTTTGATCCCGCCCGCCTTTGGCACATTGTCATTGAATCCTGCTTTTATCTCCCGTTCCAGACCTGTGCCATTAGTAGTGTAACAACGCTCTTGAAGGTGTATGGCCAGCGCTGGAAGAGTTTTCGGGAGGCTGTGACAGTTTTCTTTTTGACTTCATTTGAAATTGTTCCATAGTCCTCGGATTTCTAAAAATCACAACCAGTGAGAGTGCGATTGCGAGGACTTCTTTTTGTTTTTGTTTTTACTCGCATTCTGCTTCCCCAGTAGCAGAAGCTCCGGGGCTTAATTATTATTTTAGTAACCATCCTTCACGCCCGTTATATTCCCAAAGTAAGACTCTGGTGTGTGGAAAAGGAGTCAGTGTGGCTTTGCCAGTTTCTGGGTCTAGTGGCCTAAACTTGAACTTGGCCCTGAGATACAATTTAAGAAGTGGCCCCGCCGCAAGCGCTGGTTTGGGTTTGGAGTGGGAAGAATCACCCATTCGTAGGACTATCCTGCAAGTGGATGGAGGCAGCCAGAGACTTCAACAGAGTGTGCCGGCTGGGCAGAAAGTCCATGCTCAAGCCCAAGTTCATGCCCTGGCTGTGGAAGCGAAAGAATATATACTAACCGCCACAAACATCAAGGGGAAAATTAATCAGTATTTTTCCAGACGGAGAAATAGGAGTTTAAACGACCTCCCGCCAGCAGTGCAGGTCATGCAGCAAGTGGCTGGGGAAAATAAGGACATTTCGGGGTGTTGTAGCTTTTTAGCCCCTTCTTTGGACACCCATTAAGAGATTGCTCCCTCCTCACTCCATTTAAATAACATTTATCTTTCAGTAGCTTTGTTCAACTCTACAGAGGCAACTAGACAAGAATCCTTGACATCAGCACCTTTGTGCACTAAACCAAAAGAAGTGGGCCCCTCTGCACCTCACTCCTCAAGTCAAGACCCCTGTGCATGTGAAATTACACTGTCAGCGCTGAACTTTGTCCTAAATTCTTTGGTAAAGGTTTTTGAAAATAAAAAGGGCGATGTGAGGACCCATACTTGTATTCTCTTGGAAATGACTAAAGACATCGAGCAATTAGAGTTCGGAGTCGTTGGTCTTTCCAATGCATTAAACACCTCAATCCCTGTTTCATTGACATCTCTGTCTGAACAACTGTCACTACAAAAAAATAATATATTGAATCTTAAAGTTTTATTGCAAGATCTAATTAAAGAGGGGAAGGACTCTAAGGAAATAATCCAGTCTCCCCTTCATGAGAAGGACAAAGGCATTTGAGCTCCAAAAGGACAGAATGTTATGACGGAAGTGGCAGAATTACCTTTAGCCGATGACACCCCTCTTTCACAATCAGTCCTAGAGGAATTTTGCAGACTGGCTCAGGTAGCGGAGACAAATTTATCATCCCCACCACCTTCCTTAAAAAATCCTCCAACGGAAGATATTAATCTGGCAGAAATACAAGAGGGCGAAATATGGAAAGATGGCTCACAACAAACATATTGCAGAAGGAGAAGAAAAAAACAAAAAAGAAAGGGGCTAAGCTATTGCAAGGCCCCCAGCTTCTTCTGCCACAGGTAAAGAAAACAAAGAACATGAAGGTAAAAAACCGGAGAGCTCGGCCTTAAATGGGTTTATTAAGAACCTATCTGTCCCTCCAGCACCGTCCAAAGTAGGTCAAACTGGGTGTCAAACCCTCCCCAATAGCGCAATAAAGAAAGGGAGCAAAAAAAAGGAAAGTAATTAACCCTAACCAGTCCCAGGAAAAGGACGGTCTGATAGTGTCAAAAATGACAATAGGAATTCACACCAATCTGACCCAAGATGAAGGAGAAGAAGTCTTAAAACCCCAGAAAATGGCAGTCGAGAAATCAATCAAATGGGCCCCTATTTTCCTTCCAAAACCAAAAGTGGAAAAAAAGAAAAAAGTGCCCCCCTCGGGGCCTGGTCTGAAAATGGCGCCAATCTTTTCGAGCTGTCTAAAGAAGAACAAAGATTTAACAAGAGGCTCATCAGTTTTGGTGCCAGTACCAGTCAGTATTCCCCAGGGTCAGCCCGATATTCACTCTGCTACACATTCAGCAAAGATCTCAGGGAATATAAGCCCCACAGACTTAATACAAGACATCAAAATACCAACGATGGAGGATAAAAGAAAGGAGCCAAAGACCACTCAAGGAATCTTGGGTCCCTATGCATTACCAAAGTTATGGTTGACTTGTTGACTTGTTACAAGCCAATATTAAATCCAAGTTTCTTGAATCGAGGACACGTTTTGTCAATCATCAAAAAGATCCCTGACTTGTACCTGTTCTCAACAAAAGACATTGAATTTGTGACCTTTCCAGACCATCAAAATGATCAGCTGGTGGAAGTGGGCTTGGCATCAAAAATGGGGGCAGGGGCTCTTCTCTCAGCAGCGGAATCACTCTCAAACCTGGGTTTGATTGTACATGAATCCCAGGTGTTAAAAGAGTGTCAAGGCCTAAAGGTCGGTACAAAAAACAGTGAAGAACCCATGAGAAATGAAACACATTTGAGCGGTGCATTGGCCACGGGTGGGAATTCCCAGAGAGTGAGTGATAACCCAGACCTGTGGTCAATGTTACCAGAAATAATCACTCAGGTCTGCCAGAAACTGGGGGCAAGGCCGACCTTAATTTAGTTGGGGCCGGTTAAAATTTGTGAGCTGGAATACACGAGGCTCCAGCTCTTTTAGAAATCTAAAAACAAGATCAGATATATTTGGGACATACGACTTAATCCTTTTTCAGGAAACATGGCTGGTTAATTCTCCTGACCTAGAAGGTTTTACATTACTAACCCAACCAGCTACTACAATTGGCAAAGAAAGACCAAAGGGTGGGTTACTGATAGCCGGTAATTCCCTTCTTTTTAGCGATGGAAAAATAATACCGTGCAAACAGGAGGGCATTCCGGCTGTCAAGTTAGAGATAGCATCAAATGAGGGCAAGAAACAACTGATAGCCATAAACCTATATTGGAATCCTTTGAACTCATTGCTTACTGTATTTTTGGAGGCCTTAGCAGATGTTCTAACATACTCCAAGACACTTTATCCAGATGCATATATTTTGGTGAGGGGGGGGGGGTCTGAATTCGCAATGTTTACAAAATAGTCCAAGGGAACAGAGCCAAAAAATCAAGATTGTGAGCTCCAACGGGAAAAAGTGGGTATCCTTCTTTAATGAGTGGGATCTCAGGATGTTAAATGGGACTGTGGAAGGGGACACTCCACCGAGTAGCACTTGGTTCCGAGGGGATTCAGAATCAATATTGGATTATATTTTTTTGTCTCCTGGTCTATTTAAGAGATGTGATCATTTTAGTTTAGGTGAAGGTGCCACTAGTGATCATTGTTGGCTAGAGGTGTGTATAGACTGGAGCCTTCAGAAAAAGGTTGATAAATGGAGTGGGACGGTGGCAGTCAATGGCAAGAAAAATCGCTTGGTGAAATACAGGAATGATGGCATACATCTAAATGATATATTGTCACGGATGGATTACAAGGGGGAAATTAAGAACGATGTAGGAAACTTTAAGCCTTGTTTCCATGATTTTCTTTGGACCATTGACCGCCCCAGTTGCATGCCTGTGTTCGGCTCGCTAACGCATAAACACACCTTCGTTGTACTAACTTGGTTGAAGAAGAGGGAGATGCGGGGTGAAATTGGTAGACTAAGAAGGGAGATAGCTAATGAAGAGGTGTTATTGAGGGAGATCAAGCACATTAAAGGTGCATATAAGAACTGGTCCAAACATCAGAAATTGAGTCATCTACAAAAAGACGGGACATCTATGCTTAGAGAATTAACAAGAAACCAAACACAAAACTTTTGGGCCCTGTTAAATGAACAAGGGAAGGTCCCTTTCACGACACAGGCAAACTGTGTGGCGGAGGACACCTGGGTAGACTACCTTGGAAGTAAATATTTGCGGCCAACGTGGGTTTCAACATATAATATTCCCAGTGCCCCTTGGGATCTGACTATTAGTGAGGATATCATTGTATAGTTAATTAACAAATCTTCAGCATCGAGAGCCGCGGGCCGAGTGGTTTAACTTATCAGGTGTTTAAAGGAAATCCAATATTGTGGGCTCGCATCCTGTGTACACTTTTTAAGGGCATCATAAAAGAAAGAATCATCCCACCATCATGGAAGTCAGCCATAATTATCCGCATTCATAAGAAGGGAGACCGGAAGAATCCTATTAACTATAGACCCATAACTCTATTAGATGTTGAAAGCAAGATATTTACAAGCATCATTTTAAGAGAATTAGACAAATGGGCATCAGCTGATGGGATACTTTCCAAACAACAAACCAGGTTTCGGAGGGGTCAGGCCACTTCCCTTAACGGCATAATATTGGCCACTTTGACACATAACAAGCCTAAAATGTCGTCACCACGATTATTTTGTGCCTTCATTGATTTGTCCAGTGCATTCGATCTGGTCAATAGAGAACGTCTGTGGTACAAATTGGCCCTAAGGGGGCACCGATCCCATTGATAAATATTCTAATGGCTCTACATGAAAATAACACTGTAAGGGTAAGGCTGAGTAATGAGGGCCACCTCTCTGAGAAGATATCAATTAACATAGGGGTGAGACAAGGATGTATGATAGCCCCCTTCCTTTTCAACTTTTACCTAGCCAATTTTGCGAATGGAATTGACATGGAAGGTCTGGGGAGGGTCAAAATTGGTGTTAGATCCATAAAATGGCCCAGGTACGCAGATGATATCGTACTCATGGATACAACAGCAATAGGACTACAGCGACTCCTATCTGCTCTTGAGGTGTACATGAAGGATAACGACCTAAAGATTAACCCGAATAAATCAAAAATAGTGACATTCGGGGGAAAGAAAATATGTACAAAGAAATTCCATTGGAGAATAGGGGGTAATCCCATTGAAGTAGTGGAAGAGATTGTCTATCTAGGCTATACACTTTATGCTTGTCCTAAGAGAAATCTGGTATGGGCTGAATTTATCGTTAGAATCAACCAATTAACATCGCAACTCCAGAGGGTGATAAGTCAATTTTGTGAGTTTTCTTTGCTCCCGGCGGTGAGATTCTACACAGCAAAGATTGTACCTATTCTACTATATGGGATAGAAGTAAGACCTATCGCTTGGTTATTTGACTGGCAATCTTTAGAAGGAAAAATCTGGAAGAAGGCCTTGAGCTTGCCCTAGGGAACTCCAATGACAAGTTTGAGATGCGAACTAGGCCTTAGGTCCTTAAAGTCCCAGCTAGATTGGAAGCTTACCTCCCTGTATAGGTCGATTGTCAGCCCCCTGAAAGATTCATTATGTGAGGACCTCCTGAAACATCTCTATAAAGGACCCCTGGGGGTATTACAAGACCTGAGAAGGTCAACACTGGAGTTGCTCAGGGGGTGTGGCAGTGACGAAGTCACACTGCTATCAAACCCATTGAAGTCGAAAAAGGCCTTAATGACAACGGATTGGATCAACACAATTGACCAAATGAGATCCTCCACAGTAGCAGTATCACTCTCGAAGTGTGACAAAAAACAGGGTTTTCTTCTCAGATATCTCCTAAAAATTCCGGATAAAAGAGTGCGACAGAACTTTCTCAGAATGAGGTTGGATCAGATTCAGACATGTGCAGTTCTATCAAGATGGGGGCAGCAGGAGGATTGTAGGCTCCTTTGCCCAGACTGTAAAGATACCAAAACCCAAACAATAGAGCATTTGCTAAGGTTTTGTGAGGGCACAAGTTTTCTTAGAGAGAAGTATTTAAGCCCCTTAGCAATCTCGATAGATGGGTTATCTTTGGATATGTTTTGGGACAGAATGTCATCAGGAGTGGAAACCTTGTTAACAATTAATGTGATAAATGTACTGCAACAGTCTGGTTTTATTCAATCGAAATTCTGTTGATGATTTCATTTTTCTTTTCTTCTTATTTTCTTTCTTTTCTATTGTTTCCTTTCTTTCTTTTTCATTTTAAAGATTTAAAGTCAAGTTTATTTATTATAGTAATACTTATAAGTAAGATATTTTTCTTTAATTGTAGGATTTTAGACTTTAGAAAACTGATGGACCATAAAAAGAAATTCTGTTACTTTTTTTGTTGCTGTTTTATATGGAATGTTTTGTGAAAAAAAAACAAATTTGTTGGTTAAATCACTTAAAAAAAAATTTCAAAAAATAAAACTGGTAATGGTTACAATAATCGGCCAAGACTGGAGCAAGGGAAACAATGTTGTCCTTAATGGTTCTGGAGGAGCAGGGGAACACCTGTTTGGATGAAACTTTCATAGATCGGACTTTTATAGAGACGTCATCAGGTGTTATAGGAGAGGGGGTGAGAGGAGGGGAGGGGGGAAGAGGGCCAAAGGCGGCCCGAGAGAGGTAGAGGGAGACAGATGAGGAGAGGAGGAAAGTGAGGACATGATGTCCTGGGTTTTAGTTGAGAAAGGAGAAGTCAGAGCGTGCAGAGGGCCTTGGAGGGTATATGAGAGGTGGAAACTGCAGTAGGATTGGCAAGCTCCTTGCAGATTTTGAAAGGTTCAGCCATGTTGTTAGTGGCTGCAGAGATGCAGGCTTAAATATGGACCATCTTCTTAGTCAGCATTACCTGATGCTAACAGTGTGTAAGGAAGATTTCTGCTGTTTGTAGTTGAAATCTGAGAACAAACAGTTCTTTCAAGCCCCATATAGGCGAACATGGTAGTCCTTTCAGGAAGGTCCTCATTGGACTGGGAGTCCTTGTTCTTGAGAGGGGAGTCACTCCCAGTGAACTCCCAGTTGCCCAGACTCCTAGGGAGGATCTTGAGGAGCTGGCTCATCTCCCTAGCCTAAAAGGTGGTGGCTCCCCTCTGGGGAGAGGGGACAAATTCTCTATGGCATACTTTGATTTGTTTTACCCCTGACAGAATTAGTGGTTGATGCCAACCCTCATGGGCCTTATGTATTTGCCTTTTTGGTTTTATTGGGATTTATAAAGTGCTTTCGCGAAAGCAGAGCGCATAAGAACAACGCAGTACAAATATAAGCAATGATGAAATTGTGAAACATCTGTGAGGGTGGCCTCCTTTGAGCTATTTTGATTTTTGTGACCCAAAATGACTGGTAATATTGCCTCTGAAAGTGAGCGCTGCTGATCAGACTTAATGTCATCATGGTCCTTGCAGAAAAGTATAGTGCAAACATGTAACCTTGCTGAGTCTGTCTAGTGATACTCTTGAGAGCTGCCATATGGCAACATGGTAGTTACAGAGTAGCATGTGAATTCCTGCAAACAGCCTAATGGAAGCCAATGTGCCAACAGAAAGAGAATGCCTTTAACTGTGGGCAGCCCTGATCCGAATGACCTATAGCTGTGTACTCCCAAGGCCTGGTAGCAGATTAATAAATACATACATATGTCTAGTATGATTTGGGAATGTTAAATAATACCGATCAAAACTCTTTGGTGTCATTTTGTCGGCTTCTGACTTATTCTCATTTTGAACTTGTGTATCTAACTGTCTCGGACTAAGTTCACCCATCGCAGATCATTTGGGTGGGCCTTAGAAAAGCATTTGTTTTCTCTGGGAAGACATTTCACGTTCCAGGAGAACAAGATCTGCCCCTACTAGGCAGCAGCAAGAGAACCCGTGCTTCAATGGACATGCTCTGCCAGGAAGAAGGAAGTCACACCATGATGGTAATTACTAGAGCCTCTTCAAAGTGGGCAGACAGAGCTGAGAGTGGAGTTAGAGTAGCCAAAGAGAGTAGCTGATGTCCAGAGAATGGTCCCACCATCTTGGAATCTCCCAGGGCTCCCACAATTCCTGTAACCCCACCCACTTCGAGCAGACAAAGCACGCTGGAACTGACATCACCACGAAAAGACACTGAACACACCAGCCAGGATAGGACCCAAAATGGACCAATCCACTGTGACAGATTGTCTATATAAGGTGGTGAGGGCACCCCTTTATGGTAATAGTCTTTGGACACTAGAAGAAGGGTTCACCTGGACCTTTAATTGGGTCAGTCTACCCAAAGTACACTGACATAGAGGTGAAGATAAAACATTCCAAGAAAGGAGCAAGTCCTTCCCACAACCATTTCAGAGGACCATTTTCAGTGAACAGCTGTGTGAAAAAGGTCCACCTACCGGCCGCCCACTGGAGCTAGGATCCTGCTCACAGGAGTTAACAGCCCCTGTAAGTGGTCTCTGACAACCTTCCTGAATTGGGAGCATAGAAGAAAAAGGACTCAACTTGTCCTGGAGACCCTGGACTGGGTCCCCCAGCAGCCACTAAATAGCTCTCGGCTCTGTCTCCTGCCTTAATCCGCTCTTCGAGCTGACTCAACCATGTTGAAGTCATTTGGGGCTGCCGTAGGATCCCTGGAACTGCCTTTGTCACTCCATGCATGTCGAACCACCTTGATCCACTTTTAATTCCGTCTCAATGCAGACTCAATCCCTTGGAATCAATCGTCTTGCCCATCTCGAAGACTGGCTCGACCCAGTGGAAGGATTCATTTAACCCGTCTTGAATGCCCCTGGAAACAGCTGAAGCCATTGACTCACCCCCCATCTCAATCACCAATTTAGCCCAGTGGAAGCAATCAACACTGTCTCGAACTGTGAAATAGCACTTAGAAACCATCTCAACTCTGTCCAGACCCAAATACGAGCTGTGACAAATCTGGACAATTCGTCCCTTCTCCCCAGGCTGCTCCTCAAGACCCTCCGTAGGGGTCTGGGCAAGTGAGACCTATCTTCGAGTGACTCTCCTCTGCGTCAAATACCACTTCCGTAAACTGTGAGGCTCCCCATTGATTATGAAGTGGCAAATTATTTAAAGAGTCATGTTCTTTAGAGTTGATCACTCTTTGCTGGTGGCTGTTTTTTCAGGTCCATACAGATAGATCTTCTCCCTTGAAATTTTCCCAAGAGAATAACGGAGAGCATCTGGGGGATTTTTCTTTAAGAAATTGTTGTCGAAGATCTGGAAAAGTCAGAAAATCAGACCCAATGATTACTTCCTATGGCAGGCCAAGGACTATGGCTGACTGAATGTTGGTGTGGTGTCCTCTAACTTCGAAGTTAAGAGAAATTTTGGGGTAAACTTCTACATCTCAGTGGACGCACGTGATCTCTACCAGCTTTGTCCCTTTCCGATCTTCCGGGTAGACTAAGTCAGAGCGTGCAGCTGTCTGTTTAATCCCCGAATCGATCAGGGCTCAGGCCAGGATGTTAACCATGACTGTTTCTTGGCTTGGAAATGGTTGGAGTTTTCTGTAACCGGTTAGTTTCTTCTATGCTCTCCCCTTTTGTCCCTTCTTCCACTCTTCAGTCCCCACCCACCCTATTTCCATGGGTTCCTCGATTTGATTGTTTAAGACAGAGGCAGGAGAAACACGCAGGTAGGGTAGAGCAAAGGACTTGGTTCATCCTACTTCTTCTACCAGGGTAGATTTTAGATGGAGAGACAGAGGTCTCTGAGCAGTCTCATCTTTCGGATAGGATTTATTAGAAAGAGGCTCAAACACATCTAATATGTATTGTAGGTTAGTCTCCGGTTGTTGTAGGGAAAGAAGCATGTCATCTGCATATAGAGAGACCAGATGTGTGCCACACCGTATACTGATGCCTGTCTCATGGTATTCTTTCTGTAAGTATTCCGCCAGCGGCTCTAAGGCCAATATAAATAACATAGGGGACCAAGGACAGCCTTGTATCGTCCCTTTGTTTAGCCTCCATTGTTCCGATATCATGGTGCCTGTTTTGACTCTCGCTACTGGGTTGCTGTACAGTAGCTTAACTCATTTAATATACGTGGGACCCATGCCAAAATCCTTTAACACTGCTAGTAACCAGGGCCACCTAACCGAGTCAAATGCCTTGCACCCGAATCATGCTCTGCTCAGTTTCACATTTGTACAACCAGGCTAGCAAACGTCCTTGTTTGTCTTCTTCGGCATGCTGTCGTTCCACATATTTCCTATAACTCATCTTTCCCAATCTATCCCAGTGTGCTAAACATTTGGGCACGCTCGCTGTGTGGATCACTCTGACCATTTATGGCTTCTAATTTTGTTTCTGCTTTGCGTAAGTCATTCCCTATTGCGGCCTGAAACCCATTTGCCTTGGCGATTGCAGTCCCTCTAATCACCACCTTGAAGGCTTTCCATAACATGCCTGCAGACTCCACACTTCCTGTATTAAACTTAAAGTAATCCTGCACACCTTCTCTTAACTGTTCCCTGAATGCTTCGTCCCTCGAAGACTCACTCCTAAGTCTCCATGTTGGGATGCATGCTCTTGAGGTGGAAACTCGCCATGTGACCACCAGCGGGGCATGATCTGACAAAACCCGTGCTTCATATTCCACCCTATCGATTTCACCAAGGGTATCATCTCCAGTGAAAATATAATCAAATCTCGTGTACATGGCTTGGGGAGTGGTATAATGCAAGTATCTGCAGGTATGCAGGTGTAGAGGGTTCCATGTAATAATTTCGCCACAAAAATCTCACCATGCAAAAATATCACCGAAAAATGGCAGTTTTTTGTGGCAACATTATTGCATGGAACATGCGGGGGACAACCCTGCAACCCCCAATTTTTTTTAATATTTTTTGTTTTTCATTTTTAATTTTTTTTTTGCCCCTGTCCCCATATATATGGTCACCCATATAATATCGCCACAACCTTTTCCCGGTGATATTATTTACGGCGACCATATATATGGGGATAATATTACCTGATACCGTGTAGAGTCCGCCATATATCTGAGAGTTTAAATGCTTGCAATAATGTGCCCAGGGCTTTGGCGGAGGGGCCAGGGTGCATACATTTATCATCTGATCTGTCTTGTGTAGGGTTGAGCGTACAATTAAAATCTCCTCCCCATATCACTGTGCCATCTCTGTGTGGACTTATTAGTGCATGTAACGTGCGGAAATAAGCCACAGTCTCTTGGTTTGGTGCGTATGTGTTAATAATTTGAAATTCTCTGTGCTCGACCTGACTTCGCAACACAAACATCCTTCCCTCTTTATCCTGGGACGTCCAAGCACCCTCAAAGGAACTGATGGTGCTACCCATATTATTACGCCCCTAGCATAAGCAGAATATGCTGAGCCTAGCATCGTGCCTCTCAATTTTTTAGCAAGAGAAGTCTGCTTCTCTTTTGCGAGGTGTGTTTCTTGCAAGAGTGCGATTTCAATTTTCTGACGCCTTAGGTAAATCATAATCCTGTTAACGTTTAATGTAACTGTTGAGGCCTCTACCGTTCCAGGACACTATTTTAAGTTCCCCCATCGCATTGAAAAATTCTGACATGTACCATCAGTCCAAAGTTACAGTTCAGCATATTCCATGTGGACACATAGGCTAATTCCCCTTTAACTACCCCAACTCCCTCGCCCAACCCCTGCCGCCAACAATAGCCCAGCTCAATTCCTTGTGCTCAGGCCTCCCCACTTCTCGCCTCCATCCCAGGTCATGTCCTGGTGCATAAGGTGCAGTAGGCAGATAGGTAGCTGCTAGTATCCGTGCAAACCAATGCAATTTGGGGTATAGGATGCTCCTGCATAGTGTGATCTTAAGTAAGCACCATGTTGTTGGCTCCTGAAAATAGCAACTTTTGTTCCCTGAGGCTTATGAGTACAGGCTTCAGCAGCCTAGTAATTGCTGTGGTCTTCTGCATGAGATGACTCCTGACTACTTGGATCGGCTTCTGCTCCGGTTGGCAAATTCTGCGTGCCCATCCATTTATGCGCATCTTCGGGATTATCGAAGAAGATGGCGCGGCCCTTGTGAATCACTTTCAGTTTGGACAGATACAACAGCATGTACTTCAGATTAGCCACTCGTAGTCTCTTCTTGGCCACTATATAGTTTGTTGCTTTTGAACCTGCAGAGTGTAGTCTGGATATGCTGTTATCGTGGCAGGCGCTGGTTGGATCGTCACACCTTTGCAAAAGTGTTCAAGGATCTTTTTCCTATCACGGTAGTTCAGAATCCAGGCTATTATTTTTTGGGGCTCCCGGCGGTAGTTTCCTCATCAGCGACCTACGTGCACTTTCTACCGTGAAGCCTTGACTGAGGGTACCAGGACCGATTTCTTGCTGCATCTGGGTATCTATGTACTCTGTCGGATTTGCTCCTTCTTCCCCTTCTGGGACCCCAATAATTCTTACGTTATTGCGTCTAGCCCTGCCTTCAGCATCCTCAGCTGTCCTCCAGATTACGCACTTGTTGTTGCAGTACCCTGACTTCTTCCGTGGTGTCTTTAAGGCCACTTGTATTCTCTGCCACTGACTTTTCATGCGTTCCAGTGCATTCAGCGAGTGCCCTTACATCTTGTCTTAGTAAGTTCACATCAATGCTGATGGCATCTATTTTAGTCTCCAGAGACTCCTTTTGAGATGATATGGCTGCTAGAATCTGTTGATCTCCTTCCACGAGTGTCTGCTCCCTTTCAGATGTTGAGGCTGCTTGGGCAGGGCTCTCTGCTGGGAGCGCAGTCTTGGTGCATGCCTCCAAGGTGAGCTGCTTTCCTTTGCTCTTATGGGTTTTAGATGCCATGGTTTATCGCCCTCTCGTGTCTCCATGCCTGTGCTAGTGATTGAGCTACCCAGGCGTATTTATTCCGCTGCACGCCAGTCTATTAGTACCTGCAGGTTTTGCCGCACCCCGCTGCTTGCTCCCTGGAGTATTTTGGCATACTCGCTAGGTGCTTCTTGTAGCTACACAAACGGTATCAGCAATATACAAGTCTTCAGACTTTTACAGCTTGGTCCCTCTGCTCTGCATCCACCTTGACTTGTAGTGCATGAAGGTGAACCATCTGAAAATACCACCCGAAGAACCATACCTGACAGCGTCAGTCTTGACAGGTTCCCGTAAAGTTCCATTACGCTGTCATATTAATAGAAGCAGGGCAGCAGTACTGTGCTGGGGACCATCCAGCATATTCTGGAAGTGACAATTGGCTCCTCAATTGTGGGCCAACCGCTGTCAGGACTGTACTTTTTGGATCTCTTATTGCACCCTGGGACAGTTTCTTGTAACAGTTTTGATGAGTGCTGTCCGCTTTACACTGGGGTACTGTGCTCCACAATGGTCACTTGGTCTATCAGGATACGAATAGCGTCACTAGCATCTTGTTTGGGGCCACTCAGCCTTTGTTTGTGTTGCCAGCTGCATTGGAGGTAGGCCTGCCATTAGGTGCACATTATGCAGCAAGGATGGTGTTCTGTTTTGCTTCTCTTCCGTGGTTAAAGCACAGTTTCCTATACGGTCCACCAAGCCGCATGACATGCACCCAGGGCCTGCTTCTAGAGCGATCCGCCTCCACTTATCTGCCGGGGCCAGCTCCCCCTCTAGTCTGCCCAATCTCAGCAGCGGAGTAATGTTCGCTCTAATCCGCACCAATTGATAAAATGAACTTGTGTTTATACGTGCATTCACGGCGCGGGAGCAGTCCCAACGGGGAGGTTGGATGCCTACTAGGAGTCATGCTTCAGGACGTGCTCCTAATTATACTGGCCCAGTTGACCTGTATGAGTACTCTTACCATAAGCACCATTGGTGGTGCAACGCCCGGTGCTCCAGCAAGCAATCGCCTCTCTATACCTCGCCAGGCCACTGCAGCACTCAATCAGGGCCCCCAGATTGTTACAGTCTGTCCAACCTACAACAGCGTTGGCCTTGTCAGCATCACACATCCAACCGGCCTCCCGTGCTCCTGTTTATATCATGAAAGCTGCTTCCCCTACAGCAGCCTGCCGTGCATCCTGCCGGCCTCCTCTTGCTACGGTGCCACTCTTCCACTTGTCGTTTCACTTTGGGCTGATCGGGCTACTGCCGTTCCTGTCGAGTTGTATGATCCCTCATATGCTCGATCACTCCCCTGTAGGCTGCAACTAAGTATCAGCTGTCCTCCTTATTTCCTCAGGCCCAAGCTGCTATTATCCTGCCTCTGGGTCCTGCCAGTTTTGCTTGGTCCTGCACGGCAACATCAGGGCTGCACTTTCTTTGTGTGTTGTTTACCGCACACAGTCTGTGCGTACACTGTCTTCCATTGAGTTCAATTCTCCGGTTGCTGTCCCTGCTTCTCCTGCTTGTTTGGGGACCACCTTTCCTGTCTCGCTACAGGGTGGCTGGTAGTGCCCACGCTGACCCGGAGAGTTCTGTATCAGCAGATCATTTGCGCAACTCTGCAATCCCAATTCGAGGCACAGTCCGGGTCGGTACACGTTACAGTCCGGGCCCGGTCTATTCAGCACACCAGTGGCTTCTCACACTGTGTCCCTTTGCTGCAGTGCCCAGACTTCACTTAGCCCTTTGTTCTCTCACATCTGCCATCTTGATTCCTCCGTCGTTAAGGCTCACCTGAATGACCTGTTCCACTGTAATTGCCTCAAGTACCTCATGCAGATTCTCATGCAGATTCTCCTTCAGCAACCACTGACCAAGGACATTAAGAATGTCTCCTAGCTAATTCTAGAGGACTCTCATTTGGAAGTAGTTGGGCATTTCGAAATTTTAACCCAAAGAAAGCTTCAGTTTGGCCTACCCATTCTAACAGGGCCTGTTTTATTTCTGCAAAGGAGGTAGTTGCCAGAGAGTTTATGTTCTGATATGATACATGTAGGTCTTCCCTTAGTAAAGGGGCTAGGTAGCAGATCCTCAGGGTCTCGTCCCAAAGAATCTGTGTTGCCAATCTTTCAAAGCTGGTAAAAAAAAGCAGTAAAATCATCCCCTCATGGTAGGGTTGGAGTACTTCATATGTAAGACTCCTTTTTTTTAGTTAGGTTTTCTCGTGTGGTAGGACCAGTTAGTGAGCAGGAATTTGGACTCAGGACTCATTTTGGACTAAGACAAGCACCCTTAATTTTGTTTTAAGAAGGCAGGGACTCCAACTCATAGCGATAGGGCCAGTTAGGCATGTTTCTTTTATTTTGAATAAATCAATCTATACCATAACCCATTGGAGTGCTTCTTCGGGTTCGCCACAGTGCCTAAAAGGTGTTTGTAATGGTGCCCCCCCCTGGCCTGCTTTAAAGGGTCCTGGAAACATTTAAGACCCCTCTTCTCATAGTTTTAAAGCTTTATTTATTTCAATGTTTACCAGACAAACATTGTACCATACAACCTTTGCTCGTGTTATAAACATAATAGCAGTCTTGGTTTACATTCATTTTCATTATGTCAATATCTCAACTACCCTTCCCCCCCCCTGCACTCCGCTGTCTGAACAAACTAAATAAACCAGTGGTGGTGCAACAGAGTATCCCCCATTTATCGTCCCTTCTAACAGGGGTTTTCCTTCCTATCAGTGCCATTAGCCTCCCAATTTCAGAGTCCCGCAGCATTACGTAACAAAGCAGGCTTGAAATAGTTCTGTTCTCTCGCCGATGCATGTTCATTAAAAGGTAGCCATACTGCCAGACATTTTCTATAAGTGCCGTTGGCTAGTGCACACACCTTTTCTTTTGCCATGATGGTCCACATTTGAACCCACCACATAGCTGCAATTGGGCACGGCTCAGTTTTCAACTATGGGCTATAGTAATCCTTGCCGCCGCCCCAACATATGAGTAATCAAAGTAGCACGGCTCCCAATTGCTGCGTATAAGCCCCTGCAGTCCCAAGTACCACCACCGTCGGGCTATGAGGAAGTTAGATCCCCAATATGTTCTTAATGACTCAGTATTTCTTTCCAATAAACTTGCACTTTTGGGAAAGCCCACAACAAATGGCACAGGTTCTTTTCCTGCCCACAGTTATGCCAGCACATGGAAGATATTTTGGAGTTGATAGAATGTAACCGAAGTGGATTCATATACCACCGGAAGCATATTGTGTATGCTGATTCCTTAAAGGCCGTGCATTTAGAGCTCTTAAGCGCTCAGCACCAAATCTGGCCCCATTCCTCCTCCATTATGGTGACCCCCGGATCTTGCTGACACTTTAACATATATGGCAGAACATCCCGGGTATAGACCTGTCCAGCAAGCGATACAGTCTCACCACTCCATGCTTCGGCGACCCCTCTTTCATCGTTAGTTCTAAGGTGATAGGTTCCCTGGTAGCTGCCTCCCTGACCATCCAATTTGTGATCCAATGCCTGATCTGAACATAGTGGAATCGCTCCCGTTCCATTAATAGACATTTCGCCTTACAGTCCTCAAACTGCAGTGGAACCCCTGACTGGTAAAAGTCCCTTAGAGTCAAGGTAGCTCGCCCTGCCCAGTTGGCCCAAAGGTTAGGAGATCTGCCTGGCGCAAAGTCTGTATTGTGTCCCATCTGTGTGAACAGACACAATCCCAATTTTTGTTTCTTGTCCTGCCGGGCTTTCTCCCAATATACGAGAGAACATTTTATGGTTTCCAGTAATAGGCCCCATGCCCCAGGAATCCCAGAGACCCCAACTGAAAATCTGTGTCCCCCTGTGCCATTGCGCACCAAACCATTTGAAACTCTGCTGGGGACCATTGTAACATGGGAGCTAACTGCGCTGCCAGGAAGTAGCGGGCGATCTCTGAAACCCCTGTGCCCCCTAACTCTGAGGGATGAAAAAGGACCCTCCTAGGCACTCTGTGCTTCCTTCCCACCCAGATGAAGTGCATGATTTCCCTTTGTATGTTTTTAATCATTTGGGTTGGGATCCGGATCGGAAGAGAACTCACTGTATATAGAAACCGTGTAAGCAGGGTCATCTTTATGGCTGCTATACAGTCGAACCACGAGAGCTCTTGCATATTCCACCACCTAAGGTCCTCAAACAAGGTCTTCCATAGGCCTGGGATATTGGCCGCATGCAGGCCCTCTTAGGTCGGAGTCAACCTTACCCCCAAATACTCTATATTGTTCCATACCCAGGGGAGAGGGAATTGTCTGCTCCAATTGTCAGGCATGGTCGGGTCTTCTGTGACATTGAGCGCTTTGATTTGGAATAGTTACTGTGGAAAGCAGACACTTCCACAAACTTATCCAGGATCCCATAACCCTCGGAAGTGAGTCTGCAGTGACTCGAAGGAACCGCAGTACATCATATGCATATAATGCAATCTTATGCGAGTCCCCTTTGATCGTGATTCCCTGGACTTCTATGTCTGCCCTTACCGCCTGTGCAAGTGGATCTATGGCCATGGCCAATATCAGCAGTGACAGGGGGCATCCTTACTTGGTACCTCTCCTTACTGGAATTGGAGTCGGCAGCTGCCTGTTGACATGCAATCCCATAGAGGGTATCTGAAAGTTGGCCAGAACCATGCGTGTAAAAATTGGCCTACATCCAAATTTCTCTAGAGTTACTTCAGAAAATTCCAGTCCAGTCTTTGAACGCTCTGTATCGAGAGCTATGGTAGATATTATTTGTGCTGTTCTGTCTCCCCATATCACTATGTTCACTGCCCTGCGGATGTTGTCCTGGGTATGCCTCCCCATTATGATCCCTGCCTGATCCCATTAATCACTGAGCCAGTATTTTGCATAGAACTTGGCATCTCCATTCAGTAGGGAGATTGGGCAATAACTAGTGCATTTGGTCTGGTCCTTTGCGGGTTTTAGCAATAAAGTGGTTGTAGATGGCTCCATGTACTTCCTGAGACTACATCACTTTCCCTTATCCAATTGAACAGTTTTGTAAGGAGGGAGTCAATATGCCGTGGAGTGTTTTGTAATAGCCAGTCCCAAACTCATCTGGCCGGGGAACCTTAGTCCCTGCCCGCCACATCCTCTGTTAATGGGGTTTCCAAGCGCAGTTGATCTTCCATTATTATTTGGGGTAGATCTATTTTCCCCAGGAAGTCTTTTGCCATTCAACGTCTCACTTTGCAAGACCTTGGTATAGTAATTCTGCATAATTCCATTTTCTCTGCATCACTCCTTTCAGAATACCCCATGTGATTTGTCAGTTGGGTGATGTCGTTTTTGGCTCTTTGTTTTCTTAATTTTGCTGCGAGAAAGACATCCAGAATTGTGGGCAAACATCTTGTTTAACATATTCACTCTCATAAACGAAACAAAATCTTTGCCGGCAACATGGAAGCATTCCATTATAGTTCCAATTTATAAAAAAGGTGAATGAACGTCACCAACTAGTTATAGACCTATAGCGTTATTAGACGCCCCAGGAAAGATCTTTTCTAGAATAATCCTAAGAGAATTAAATGAATGGACTCTCCAACACCAACTCAGAGATCCCTTCCAATCGGGATTTGTTGCTGGCCTTGGAACCAATCCCAACTTGATCACTCTGAATATGTTAAGATCTAAGTATGTGGCCAGAGATCAATTGCTATATTTAGCATTCACTAACTTTCGTGCCGCGTTTGATTCTATTGATCGTACCATCATGTGTCATAAACTATTGCGGTATAATTGCCCTCCCTCAATATTGTCTTTGATCATGTTACTCCACTCTAACACGACAATGCAAGTCAGATTAGCTTTAGCAGGTAGCCAATCTGCCTTCTTTAAAATGTATGAAGGTCTCAAACAGGGATGTATATTGGCGTCTGCATCTTCAATCTGTCCGTGTTTGACTTGGGTACATCCTTGCGATCAGTACAATGTGATCCTCCCAAACTGGGACCTCACGCAATTTGTCACTTACTTTATGCAGATGATCTTATACTTATGTCACAGACTCCGACAGGACTACAGATATTACTAAATGAATTGGATCTGTATGTGTCTACTAACAATTTGAGGATCAACACACAAAAAACACAAATAATGGTGTGCAAAACACATGTGAAAACAAAAATAAGACCTTGCAATTGGCATTTAGAAAAGGTGATCCTTTTAAAAGTCCAACAATACAAATACCTGGGAATCACTATCTCAGACTTTATGTCTAATTAGGTAATTGACCATGAGATGATTCGTTAACTCCAAACTTTAATCTCTCAAGCTAAAATACTTAGAGGCAAATTTGGCACATTTTCTTTGACAGACATCATGCAATCCTATCCACAAAAAGTGATTCCCAGTTTAACGTATGGTGTTGAGACCTTTCTGCCAAAAGATCATAAGTGGTGGCATAAGCTTGAATCCTGATTCTGGAAGCAATTACTTCATTTACCCAAGTCCACCCGGTTACCACTCATTCGATATGAACTAGGTTTACTTTCATTGCAATCACAAATCAAGTGGAGAATGTGTGCACTCTTCAGAAAGTCTATTATGGGGAAATCTACCCGTGGTATCCTAGGTATTATGGCACAGCTCCTACTGGCACGTGAACATGTGTTTACTAAGCTGTAGTGTAATTACACACTGGATGCTTTAGTCGATGCCTCAATCACTCTGGAACTTCTACTTCATAACCCGCAATGAGCCAAACTAAAAATGTATCAACATGACTCGATTGAAAACCGAAACTCCTGCCTTAAATATAAGGACTTCACTCTGCATTTGTTTCGGCACAAAAGTTATCGCATAATGGCTGATTACCTCACCAAATGTCCCTCACCATATATACGTGATCAATACTTAAGATTCCGGCTGAACTTAGGCCGACAAGAGAGATTATGGCTAGAAGGAACCTAATTCCAATAGTATTGAACTATTGTCGTTTCTGCCTAGATGAAGCTGAAAAATAAACTTTGGAACATTGCATAATGGCATGTCCCATGTTGACCATTAAACGCAAAATCTACTTTAAGGAACACTTAGTGGATATCTATTGTAATATGGAAATGAGTGAAATTTGGCAACGCATTTTTAACAGCTCTAAATTGGCGGCCCGAGTGGCAATAGTTCATTTTTCTGGATGCAATTTTTCCTAAAAGTGAAAGGTTGAACAATGAAATGCAATGAAATGAAACAGTGATTTTATTGTTTTATTAACTCATGTGCCTAATCTGAAGATGATATTTTGTTTGATATGAAGTAATAAGCAACATATCATGGAATAATCACAGATAAGAAGTATACTTTATTTTAACTTGGTGAAATTTGATGATTTGTTATATATATTTGAAAGGATGATTATATTGTCCAACCAAATAAAATTAAAAAAAAGAAGAGGAGCACACCTGAGGATGACAGCATTCTATTGTTTAATATATGTTTTTTTGTGAGTGCTGAACGCCTGACAGCTCCACATGGGCATGCCACAGGGCAACTACAGGTGCTGGTTCTCTCTTCAGGAATCTGCAAAGAAAGTATCTGGATGATACACATGGTTTTCCTTTTTCCCAGGTATCTTGTGCTCCCTGCAGACTTTGTGGCACGTGTCAGGGAGCTAATAGAAGCAGGAAGGAACAGGCTAGAGCTGTGGTGGAGAATTAGGCGGTGGTGGACTCCGTCTTCATCCAATTTGCAGCCGGGGGAAGGAACTGGAACTAACGCTGGTAATTTGCTTTATTTATTCCCCTTATTATTTGCACACAATCGCGTAAGACAGTACAGAGAGCTCCTGGGACACTGTGGAGAATGTATGAATTACCTAGGCTGCGCACGGTGGGTTGATCTGGCACCGGAGAGCCAGAATAAACCCCAGGCTGGGGCAGAGGGTGGGCATCAACCCTCACCTAAGATCTTCACCCAGGTTTACCTGGGCAGCGTGCCCCGGGATGTAAGAGGCACTGTCTCTTTAGTTCTCTTCTCTACAATGGGACAGAGCATATAGCTGATCACTGAACAAAAGGCAGACCAGCCCTTCTACTTTCTCTTCTGCACTCCTGCATGGCAGCACACAGATAAAGAACAGATTCTCCTCTCAGCTCCAGAGCTGGCAAAAAACAGGCCTATGGCAGGCCTGCGATGTGGCTGTAGTGTCTTGCTCCTGACACTAATGTATGACACATTTCACAGAGAAGTTCCCTTTGAAATGCTAAAAACAAAGCATTTCCATCCCTATTTGCGGGATGAAAATGCAAGTGTGACAGCCACAGTTTAAATCACAGCTGTCAAACTTAAAACAAAAAATCATGACATGTCCAGAAATGACCTTCCCATTATTTGCACCTCCCTCTGTGCCTGTTAACACCAGGAGCAGAGGGATAACCCTCTTTTCTGGACATGTAAAAGCACATCCCATGCAGAAATACCCCCTGACTTGTGCAAAGGAGGAAAAAGGGCATCTAAACGAGTGCATCAAAAATTCGCTCATTCAGATGCCCTTTGTGGATCGTGCTTCTCCATTTTTTGGCGCAAGTGATGAAATGCTCTAGCACATCTCATTACTTGCGCCCAAACATTTTTTGAGAATCTGGCCGAGAGAGTGCATGCATCGGCTGCTTTCAACACCATTAGCCACTAGATTCTTCTGAAGGGACTGCGAGACATTATAGTTAAATCGACAGCTGTCAGATCACCTCCTTAATCATTGGCAGAACCGAAACCTCTATCATGGCCCCATCAAATCCTAGCCTCACCCATTGACCGTTGGAGTACCCCAAGGATCCCTTTATCACCTATTCTTTTCAACATCTACATGTCATCGATGCTGGACCTCATCAACCAAACTGGTATTACCTGCCACAACTATGCTGATGACTCACAAATAATCTACAAACTTCAGAACAATCCATTGATAAGCCCCCAGATACTCAAATGGACACATTGATGACAGTAAAATGACTAAAACATATTCTCACAAAACTGAAAAAGTAGGGGGGGCTCAATGGGATGTGACGTCACCAGAAACTAGCATATCAATGTGAAATATTAAAATTCCATTCAATTGGCTTTGCATAACCATACAAATTGCAAATGACAAATGGGCACTTGTCTTTCATAAAATCAACAAGAGAGGATACTTTATTCTAATAGGGTTTGAACATTTTAAAAAGTGTGCACGTTTTAAACCCCAAGAATCAATGCCAATGTTTTCCCTGGAGGGGAGTGGAGTTAGAAAATGTGACATTTCTCCTTTAGTTGTCTACTAGGTTATATTGTGTAGTGAAGTGCCCAACTTGTAAACCTGGCGACTTCAGTAATTTCGAAAAAGCCAGCCAGTGTCTTGTTTTATCCAGCGGGACGGGGTCGGCCCTCTGGAAAAAAAAAGTGAGGGGACGCCGTCCCCCCGCGCGAACCCACAGCATGAGCACTTAAATGTCCGGAACTAAAACGTGTATAACCACAATTCACACTACGATGTTTGCAGAATCTCACTCTCCGAGAAATGCCTATGTGCGCCGACTGTCACTTTCAGACTGAACATCCTCACCACTTCCCACTTGGAGAAGCGAAGCGAGGATTGTGTCCTCCAGAAACGTAACGTGTTGTTGTTAGATCAGGGGAGTCCTCTGGACGTAACTTCCATCAAACGTAACGTGTAAGTCACCTGACCAGGAAGTGTTGCTAAGGAACAGGTCGCTACCACACTGCCACTAGTGCAGGATGAGCAGGGATACCGAGGCTTGTCGTAGCACAGTAGTGCATGCCCAAGGAGGAAGGTTAGTGCGCAAGTATGAGGTACCCTCCCCTGAGTTAAGTAATGCGCCTTTCTTTCACTGCCCTCCTAACAATTACATTCAGGGTTCGACGGAGCTATCCGGCAGTGAGTAGCTCACACAGAGCCCGCTTTGTATTTGGGGATTTCTGGCACCTGTAGTCCAAAAGCGCCATTTTTTTTTACCAGTGCAGACGCATTTGTGAATACGGTGTGAAGATGGGTTTTATTTACACACTGCTGGGACGTGTGAGCAGATAGCGTCACTTCTCGAGGGGGCAGGAGTACAATACCATTCGTTTTTGGAAGTTTCAGTAATGCAAAGTTGTATGGGCAATATGATCTGTGCTTCACGTTTAAATGTCTGAAGGGTTATTTGCTTATCTAGAATAACAATTATATGCGGCAAAGTACAGATACTGTTTTTACGCAGATCTTTGTCTCAAAATAGGCAATTTAATAGTTTTGTTCACATCTATATAAAGCGCCAGGGCACCCACGAACACGGGTGTATCACACATACATACTTAGATTAAGTTCTAGTACTGCCTTCCAGTGTACTAGAAACTTCCATCACCCCAAAGTTCTTGCCTGGAGCAAATGTGCTATCAGATATGGCCGAATATTGCACTTTTTCAAATTACGTATTATTCTGAAAAAAAATATTCTCCCTGGGCACGGTTTTGGTTTTGGGCTTAGCAGTCATCTAGATGTATATTATGCTTTCTCTGATTAATATCTTTGGTGCTAGTACGGTGAGAGGGGTAATTTGATAATTTGTATTGTATTCTTGTTTAAATTGAATTAAGACAATTTTTACAAGGGTTTGTCACTTATGTAGCTTTCCTATACTCGGTATATCCATATAGGTTCCAGGCTCCTTTTTTCAAGTGCTCCTGGATCCCAGAGCTCCACTATGTTCTACAGAGGATACGTTGTTATTTATCTTCTTGGACCACAGTCTTTTCGATTATACTTCTGGTAAGCAGTCCTGAGTCATGGGAAAAGCCAATTACAGCGATCACCCAGGAGGTTTTCTCCCAGCTCATCAGCCGATACCACAACTCGTCTTCATCGTAGAACTGCAGATGTTTAAATAAGGGGCCCAGGTGACTAAAACGAGCCACAATCAGCCCTCGGCAGTTCATAAGGAGGTGTCTAGTAGTTTCTATAATTTCCTTCTGTGTACAGAAGCGGCAAGTTGCTGAGTCGCTCAATTTCCATCTTGCTAAAGTTTCGTTGGTGTGCATGGTGTTTAAGCATATTCTCATAATGTTTTCTCGAAGCTTCCTATCCGGGCTTTTTGTCAGGTAGCTGCGAGTTTCGTTGATCTTTCCTACGTCCAGTGGGAGCTCCAGCGAGGATGGAGGTGGCTTGTTTCTTCCAGTCATTTTCCAGGATCTTTTTTTTTAACCTTTTCTGGGTTCTGGATAAGTTCAGCTTCCGTGCTGCCTATTTTAGCCAGCAGGAGTCTGTTCTTGCTAGTCCAGATTCCTAGCCTTTTGCAGTGCGTGGCTTGGATTTCCTTGTTGATGGCCTTTAAGATGAAAGGCGGAGAACGTAGAAAAGTTTTTTTTATATAGCATCAACTTGTTCCTTCCCACAATGGAGCTTAGAGATGGAAGAGTTAGCTCCCTCCTGATCAAGGAAATCGACAAGGAAGATGGAAGGTTCAAGACCTTCTTCCAGAACTGACCCTCCAACTTTGGCCATAGTATTCCTAGAAGGTAAAGCATTGCCTCCATTCCATATGTAATGTGAGGGATTACTTTAGATTTATAGAACATCAGGAAAGGGGATATCGTGAAGCGGCCATTTTTTCTGTTGATGGCATTAGATTGCGTTATTAAAAGGCGTGTCTTTGCCCTCAGACAGTCCTGCATAGGGGCTTCGATGGTACTTTTGTTCAGAGTCACTCCCAGGTATTTGAAGTCTTCCATAAGCTCTAATGGTTGGTTGGCAATTGACCACATAAAGATCTTCTTTGTGGTCTTATGCTTGTCCAGTACCATGATTTTAGTCTTTTCTCTATTCATCTGTAGGACGTTATCTTTCAGATAAGCGGGCAGGTTGGAAATTTGCCTCTGGAGACCTATCGGTCTGTGGTCCATAAGTATTATGTCGTCTGCATAAAGAGGCGCAATATTTTTTCTCCCCCTAGAGTTGGGGGGGAAAGACTTTACTCTGTTCTCACATCCCTCGTAATTGGCGATGTAAGCATTGTACAGTGCCGGGGTCAGTGGGCAGCCTTGTTTGACACCACAGCCTGTTTCGATCCATGGGTAAAGCAGGCCAGTTTGATTGAGCCGCACACACATAGAAGTGCCTGTCTATAAATATGATTTGAGGCGTGGAGGACTGATGTTCAAGTTTTTCCCAAAGCACTGTTCATTCGATCTGGTCAAAGGCTTGAACCAGATCGATGAAGGCAATGTAGATTTTTGGGCGGCCTTCCAGGCCCTTTGCTTTAAATATGCTCAGGGCCAAGATCATCACTGTCGTGCCCAGGTTTTTTACGAAGCCAGCTTGGAGTGGATCCGCCGTGTTGAAAGTTGTCCAGTAACAGAGATCCGAATAGTTTCCCTATAGAATCGAGAAGGGCAATGGGGCAATAGTTGTTCGGATTGTCCCTGGGCCCTTTTTTGAAAATCGGGACCACAATTGCCTGCTTCCACGAAGGGGGGATTGATGTCGTTTCCACACATTTTTTGAAAACTTCGAAGATGAAAAGGCTCCAAGGAACAATATGTTGTTTTATTTCAACATTAGTTATTCCATCTGGGCCCGCGGCCCGCGAGTTGTTAAGCTTTCTGATTTTCATTAATATTGTATCCCGGTCCACTGAGATGTCCCATGTGATGGGTGAGAGATCCGGGGTCGAGCTTTCGTGTCTGCAGGAGGACTGTACAGGGTTTCAAAATGGTTTATCCAGGCTGAATCACTCATAGCGTTTATCAAGGGTCGTGTATCGATTTTTTTGCTGTTCTTAATCAACAACCAAAAGTCTCTTGAGTTCTTGCTGCATATCACGCGTAACATTTGTTCAGCATCGTCTTGATACCATTGGTATTTGCTGTTTCATAGCCATGTTTTGTAGTTGTTCTTAGCGAGGTAGCTTCTTACCATGAGCCGGCGCTTTGTGACTTTTCTGCTATGCGTCGCAGTTTCCTTTATAACTTTTCTTTTCTCCACTAATAGTGTGTTATAAACATGCACGGTCGGTTTCGGTTGTGTGGAAGTCTTTGGGCCTCATTACACGGAAGGCGGTGAACCATGGTGCTATTAGCGCCATGGTTCATGCCGGTAAAATACCGGCACCGCCTTGGTGGAAAGGGGAATTACCGCCCCATTCCAAGGTTGGCGGGGCGGTAATTCCCCCTTCCACCATTGCCCTTCCCCATTCCCATTTTTGCCCCATAGGTCTCTATGGGAATGGGGAAGGCGCTAATTACGGTACCGCAAATTGCGGTACCGTAATTAGCTCCACTGGTCCCTTTGCGGGTTGGTTTTTTAACGCCTGCAAAAAGCAGGCATTAAATTCCCCAACCCGCAAAGGGACCTCGTAGTAAGGCGTTAAGGATTTACCGGTACCGGTAAAATACCGGTACTGGTAAACCCTTACCGCCTACCGTGTAATGAGGCCCCTTGTCTTTTGCGGGACAAGGGCCATCAAGAATACCGAATAATCTGCAGTAGTGGGCGGCATTGTGTGGTCTGTTCTCACCTGGGCGGTATAGCTCTTCGTGAGCTGCAAGATGGCTTTCTCTGACAGTCTTATCCTGTTGCTTATGGTATTTGTATCTAACGCGGCGTTCAGGTGTCTCGCCGGGGGTTTCTCCGTGAGCCAGACAACAATCAGGATGTTGTGGTCACTGAATTTGGTGCAGGTCACTTCAAAAGAGTCTAGTAGCGCCAGGAGACTTCGAGAGGTATGGATGTAGTCAATGGTTGCCTCAACACCGCTTCTTTCCCAAGAAGGTAACTGAGGGCCGATTCCCGCTGCCGCTGGCTGAAGGTTATGTAGATCTCTCGTGTCCATGAGGTTATTTCATGCGTGCGCATGTCCAGTAGAATTGTTGGTACGCGTAGAAAGATCCACGTTCAGGTCGCCCATAATGATGATGTGAAAGGGCTTCTTACTGGCCATCGAGCTGTCAATCAGAGCTTCAATATGGTTCAGCAGTGTTGTGGTCTTTCCTCTGGCTGGATTCCAGTAAAAGTTGAATAGTAAAATCTCCTCTGGTAAAACAGATTTTTCAAGAGAGGGGTATCTTGACCATTCAATGATTGTAGCCAGAATGAATTCTGACGCCAGTAGCACTTGCTTTAATGACAGACCGCTGCCCATTATTATTGCTGTTATTAACCCAGATCTGGGTCTACCCTTAAGGCCTTGTAATGCCGGAGAATGGGCGAGCTTGAAACCATCTAGCAGTAGTTTCGTCACTAACCATGTTTCCTGAAAGCCGAGCACATCAAAGTCTGCCAAGACAACATCAGGTTTTCTGGATACGTGCGAAAAGCCCCTCGTATTCCATGAGCCCATTCTCAGCTGTGTGGTCGAGGCATTCGTCCTGTCCTTGTGCTCCTGGAGGCAGACCGTTGTGTTTTTGTGTAATGGCTACTTTCTCCTGTAATAGCTCCGGAGGGTCTCTGCCCGTTCGTTGCTCACTTCCATTGGTCTACAGGGTCTCATCTCGTCTCTTCTATAGTTGTGCATTGCCTCTTGGTTTTTCCTAGTTTGCTGGTTAGTGCAAGGATCCTTTGGGAATCGCTCTTTTCCCGGAGTCGGGGGACTCAATAGCTGTTCTTGACTCACCTTGTCCGGTCTGCTGGTACTTTCGTCCTCGTGGTTTGATCGCATCCAGATGCCGTACTTTGTCTTTCGGTTTCTCGGGGTGACACTCGGGGGTTGGCCAAGATGACGAAGAGGAGTCGTTCGCCGAGAAGTTACCCTTCGAGGATTGCGTTGAAGGTTATGTCTGGTTCTTGTTTCTGTTCTATAGGATGGCTTTTGCCTTGGTGAAGCGTCTTTTGAAGGGTGAGGCTTCCCTGCAAGTGGAAAGTCTTGATTATATAATTAATAATAACTGAATTTCCTAATGATATGATATGATAGTTTATTTATATAGCGCCTATAAACAATGTGTTTCAAAGCGCTTCAAGGCAAGGAGGATCAAGGGAAAATACAATGACATTCTTATAGGCCATGAACAGTACGGAAATTAACTATCGTACTCGGCCTGACGACATTTCAGATTAGTGCAAGAGCTAAGACATAGATAAGGAAGGGAGGGGGAGAGTGGGAATGAAATGGAAACAGACCGGCGACTACCGTACTAGACCTGATGACATTTCTGGTAGAGCTGGAGAAAAACAAAAGGTGAGCAGAAAGGGAGGGGAGGAACAAAACAAACGACTATCGTACTAGGCCTGACGACATTTCAGATTTTCAGATAGCGCTGGAGGGGGGGGGGGGAGACAAGCAAGGGGATGGGGGAGGAGACAGATGAGGTTGCTATCATACTAGGTCCAGGGACAATTTTGATAGAGTAAGTGCATATAACAAAGTAAGGGGAGGAGGTGAGAACAGAGAGTAAGGATTCAAAAAGAGTGCAGAAGCAAGAGGGGACAGGAATATAGTTGCAGAAGTCAGTGGTAACACATCATGTTGCAAGCCAGGATACAGGATGGAGATGGGAACAGCATGATTAAGGGCCATCAGTTGTCCTGGGCAGCACTTGCTCCTGTTTGTAACCAAATGTCCAAATTGTACCCGAGAAACTGTGCACCTTTGTGAGGTTAATGGCTTCAAAACTGGAGAGGGAGGTACGCAGCAGTACCCCTACTAGTTACTTTGAAATCTGTCCGTTGTCTGTTACACTATGAATAAGCGAAACAATGTAATATTTGTACAACAATTCTGAGATTAGATAAGTTAATCCACTATCTTGTTGTGTAGATCTCCCATCCTGATTTATTTCTTTATTACTATTTACCCTCCTGTCAGGTCTAGTTGGCCCACCTCTCCTTATCCTATTTACCATATCAGGACACAGCCAGGCGCCCTTTATTATTTATCTTGCCCATGTTTGTAAGGAACCATTTGACCTTGGAATCTATATGTAACTCTTGGTAACTGTCGGTTTTAAGGTAATCAGGCTCTCCTAGGAGAGAAGCAGGAGCTAAATAACTCCTAGCAATTTCGAACCCTCCGAAAGCCAATCTATGCTAAAAATCCTCAGTTCAAACTGTAGTTCTTCCTTTTAGGAATAGGTGAATTGTTCAAAGAATAAACAAGAAGGTTCTTCTAGCAATCCTGCATCCAAACAAACTTGTATAAAGCATTTTTCAGAGATGTACTCTAGTTCCCCTGACTAGTTCATTTGTTTTATATGTTAATACAGCAATTTTTAGCAATTGGGAGATATTTTCCCACAGGTTATAAAGGAGTTAATTAGGAAGTCCAAGAATTCTAAACCAATTAGACGTGATGGTTTGGCAAATATCATAATAGGACATGATGCTGATCTTTGATCAGTTGTTTCAACTTTTTTGTTTAGAAATATTGTAAAATGGGGATTCTAGAACTGTCAGCTCCAGAGATGGCAGCATAACAGCTGTGCTCCTGTGCCCTATGCCGATTCCCTGTTTTTGATTTTAATATGTCTTTGCCAAATAACCCAGAGGCAGCTCAGCCAGCCAAAACACAAAACGGAGCTGAACAAGAAGACAAAGGAGAAAGTAGAGAAGATAAACTTCTGGAGTTGCTGAGCAATATGATATTGGATATTGCAGAAATAAAGGCAACTCTCTTTAAATCAGAAGAAAAATTTGAAGAGGTGGTCAGGAGAGTGGATTCAACTGAGACACATTTGACCACTGTTGATGAGAAGACTTTAAAATTGATGGATCAAGTAAGGGAACTAAAAATGGTGAATGAGAAGATCACTCTAAAGCTGTCTGAACAAGAAAATGTTTCCCGTAGAAATAATCTTCAATTTTCTGGGTTTCCTGAGAATGCAGAGAAAGGTAATGCAATTGACTTTCTACAAAAACGTTGCCAAAATTGCTGAATTTGGACTCAACAGTAGAAAGAGCACATCGGTCTCTGGGACCTAAACCCTCTCTAGGACAGAAACTAAGGCATCTTATTGTTACATTTTTAAGATTCCCAGTAAAGGAACTAATTTTGAGAAGGGTTCGTTTACTGAAGGATCTTGCATGGGGAAGAGATAAGATGATGATATTTGTGGACCTCAGCAGAGATATATTGGAGAAGAGACTGGCCTGTCATAAAGCCAAGATAAAGGCCCGGGAGAATCATCTAAATTATTATATAGAGTTGTGATTGATGGATGTCTACACTCCTTCACTGACAATAAATCTGCTGAAGCATTTTTATCAGACCTGGATTCAGATCCTATGGAAGGAATGTCTTCTGAAATATCAAAGAAAAAAAAAAGGAAGGTCTGGATTGCTATAAATGGATGAGGGAATTGGATCTGGAATTTGCCTGACTTTTGTTGTGGCTTACTTTCCTTTTATTTTTGAATTCCTATTATTTTTTTTATTTTGAACTTATAATTATAATTTAGTTTTTGCTTTAACTATTAATCTTAAAATGGCCACAGTGAAAATGCTGTTTTTTCAAACCTCTTAGAATGTTTTTATTCTAGTTGGAAATAAACAATGTTAACCTGAGGGCGAGCCCTAGCCTTGGAACTAAGGAAAGCACCTTCAAACATCTTTCCTAACGTTTGACGCTGGGAAACGCGTGATATGACGTGCAGTCGTGTGCGTTCGTGTGAGGGAGCACTGGAAGTTTGATACAAAGCAAAGCGAAGAGCAGCAGAGAATGGATCCGTGTGGTCACTGATACGATGGCAGAGTGTGTGACAAGGAAGATGCATTACGGAATATGGCATTGGCATGGGAAGCGGCGTGATCTCTATTTGCTTACAACGATGGCTCTACGTATTATCAGGCTGCTGGGAATAAACTCGCAGGTAATGTTATTAAACATGCTTGGCGGTTCAGTAAATTTTTGCGTCGCCTTGACTTTGGCCCCTCTTATTAATGGATGTATATGGATTATGAAAATATGTATGCATTTCTGCATGCCGTGCTGGGATCGCTTCATTCTAACGTACTGTTCTTTAATATGAGGATAGCATGCTGAACGTTCATGGAGATCATACTACGGCCATTTAGATGCTCACAGCAAAGAGAGTGGATTATACTTTATGGCATTCTTCTCCATATGTAAATGCTGTGGGCTGAAGTCACTGTTTAGCATGAATGAATATGACTGAATATGACAGCTATTGTGTCAATCAGCGTGAGCTAGTGGTAGCATCTAATACGGAATATATGGTCACTAAATGCTGACATACACTTGACTAAAATTAGCATGCAGAGACTAGTATGGTACTCGTAACTGTTTAGGCTTGCTGAAGCTGCTTATTCCTTATTCATGACTTTCCTGTTCGAGCATCCACTGGAGGTAATGAATAAACAGTCACCCACTAAGTGAGATGAATAGGATGCGTTTATCTTTAGACTGCTGCAGGTCGCTCCCTCACCTGCCAATCGATTGTCTATATTGGTTGGAATTGCTCTTGCTGTATTAGTGCTAAGTTTCAAACTAAATACACCTTGTGAAGCTAATGTGATGGCATGATTCGAAAGAATAGCTTGGTGCAGAAGCGTTTGGAGGCCAAAGAGATGTTTTATGTACTGCAGCCAAGTATGGTACCTATCTGAGTGCCATGAATGCCATGGAAGGATATAACTTTAGAAGAGGAAATGGTTGACTTATTTTGCTTGCCCTTAAGCAATGACATTACATGTGTTGATAGTATTGATACAAAGTCTTCATTTGGTTGACACCTGAATGAAGTGTGGATTATTCTTTGATGTTTGGTTAATACAGATCTTTAGACAACTTAGTTGGGTTGATAATTACGGATGGGTAGGATTGTCCCATGTGAATTGATTTGTTATGTGATATAAATACTGCTAATAGAGATATGATAAGGATAACAGAGGGTATTATGGGAAGGTGAGGATATTAAATCTGAACTAGTTTGTAGAACGTGTATGTGAGGGTTGGTAAGGTCATAACAAAAGTAGAGATAGGAACATAATGTGTAGATCTCCTTTTTTTTGGAATATTTAGGAGAGTGGGATTTTGAAATGAGATGATACTTCATTGATTTCTGATGAATGTTTGTCCATTTAGTTGGGGAATATCTTTGGGACCTCATTAAGTATTAAGTTGTTATTTGATTTGGGATGATAGTTTGATTTTGTTTTAAACTAAAATAGATTGATGATACTTACGAAATGGGGAGTTTGGATATTGGGATTATAAATTGGGAGGTATAGTGATAAGTATATTTTATTTATTATTTGGGCATGTGTCTGCTGGTGAGTATAGTTCGGGAAAAAGTGTTGATTGTATATATGCTAGCGCCTTTATGGTCCGATGATTGTTGGATTTTGCATGATGTAAACTTTTATTCTTGGTTTCTAAATGTTTATCTGTTTGTCTATGTTGTATTGTCGTGTTATTTTTTTGTGTTTTTGTTTCCTTTCATCCTCTCCTCTCACCTTCCATGTTGTAATGCTGGTTAATCTAATAGATCTAAAGTGGTGTAGTTGCTTAGGTTGTATTACGGGCAACTTAAGGTAGGACACTGAAATATGAATACGTTGACTTTTATTTTGTGGAATGGAAAAGTTGTTGGCTGTGCTATTAAACGAAGGAAGGTTATGTCGATAATTTGGAGAAATAAGGGAGATATCATTTTCCTAAAAGAAACCCACTTAAATGAACAGTCTGAATGTTTTTTGACTAGTTCCAGGTATTCACAGGTTGTTTCTAACTGTTGTGATTCCAGGTCGAGAGGGGTAAGCATTTTATTTAGGAAAGGTTTGCCAATTAAAATAGAAAAAATAATGAAGGATGATGAATGTCGTTTTTTATTACTTGACATACTTTATGATGATAGGAAAGTGACGATTGGGACGGTATATTCTCTGTGTTCACCAAATGTACAGTGTTTTACTGTGTTGAGTAATCTGCTGAAAGAAATGGAGTGTTATGATATAATTTTGGGAGGTGATTTTAATGTGGTCATGAATAGCAAGCTAGACCGAAAATCAGATTGTAGGTATAATAATTAAAAGGTAAGTGGAGAGCTTTGTGCTTTCGTGTTTAAATATGGATTAGTTGATATATGCCAGGAAATGCATCAGGGAGGAGAAGAATACTCTTTTTATTCTCCAGTTCACAATTCATACTCAAGGATTGATTTTTGCTTTACTAGTAATAGATTGGTTGGCAAGATGATGAGTTCGAATATCAAGGAAAGAGGTATTTCAGATCATGCATTACTTGATATTCAACTTAATATGAAGGCTACGAGGGAAAAATCCAAAAGATGGAGGATGCAGGCGTGTATACTTAAAGATCCCTTAGTGTTCACAGGATTAGAGGTCTTTATTAAGAAGTATTTTGAGGAGAATGAAGGTTCAGCAGATGTAAACATTGTTTGAGATTGCTTTAAGGCAGTGTTGAGAGGTGAACTGATAAGCAGGTCAGCACATGGTTGGAGGGAGAATTTGGAGACAATTAAAAAGATGGAGGAGGAGGTTATGGAACTACAGAAGACTTGTGTGATTGTAGACACAGAATCAAATAGGATGAAATTGAGGAATCTAGAAGGTGAGATGAAGAATTATGTGCAAACATTAACAGGGAAAGGGCTGTTTTATACTAAACTAAGATTCTGGGAATTTGGGGATAAGAGTGGTAAACTGTTGGCCAATAAACTTAAGGGGATGACGACTGACACATGTATTTCTTCCATACAAACTGATGAGGGTGATACCTTGTTTAGGAATATGGAAATTTGGGAGTATTTTCAGGATTTCTATTTGCGACTATATAGGGAGGAACTCTGTCCTAGTGATGAGGACCTGAATAGCTTCTTTGATAAAATAATGTCTCAGAGTTAACTACTGAAAAGAAAGTTAAACTGGAATCTATGATTGATGTTACTGAAGTCCATAATGCAATATTACAGTTGAATGATGGAAAGTCACCGGGGCCAGATGGCTTGGTTTCGGAATTTTATAAAAAGTTTGTGATTCAGTTGTCACTGGTTTTTGTGCAGGGTTTTCAATGATTTTCTATTGTCAGGAACAATGTGTGAGTTGATGAAAGATGCTCTGATTATTGTAATTCCAAAACCAGACAAAGATCATAATAAATGTGGTAACTATAGACCAATCTCTTTATTGAATGTGGATTTAAAGATCTTTACTAAAATATGGTTGAACCGGTTGATGAATTGTATAGGAGATTTGATTGATGAATCACAGGTAGGTTTTACTCCAGATAGATTTGGTTATGATAACATCAGGACTGTGTTAGATTTTGTAAATGTGAATTATGGTAGATAATCAAATGGGTACATAGGATTCTTTGATGCTGAAAAAGCCTTTGATAGAGTTAATTGGAAATTCCTAAAATTCACATAGTTGAAAATGGGGTTTGGACCAGTGTTCATGCGGATGATTGACTGTATTCATTTTGATGTTAAGGCAAAAGTGCTGGTTAATGGGTTGATTTCTAGATCCATTCCCTTGTCTAAGGGTACTAGGCAAGGGCACCCCCTGTCGCCATTTTTATTCAATTTGGCTTTGGAACCGTTAGCAGCATATATTAGGCAGTGTAAGGAAATTAGGGGACTTTGTGTTGGGAGTACAGAAGTTAAGATTTTGTCTTATGGGGATGATATGATGATTCATCTTTCGAATCCAGAGGTATGTGGACCCCTATTGCAGCAAATGTTTGAGGAAGTTGGAAAATTATCAGGACATAAAGTGAATTGGGATAAAACTGAAATGTTTCCATTATCTGAGATGTGTGATAGAAGTATTTTGAAATCCTGGAATTGATTATGGTCCCCTAAGGGCATCATATATTTAGGTATACATATAATGGGTGATCTAAATAAAATTGTTCAATATAACATTGATAAAGTGATGGGAAAAATGGCGATATCAATTAAAAGATTGGAGATGTTGAATTTGAATATATGGGCAAAAAATGTATGCAATTAAAATGGTTCTATTACCCAAGGTATTGTATATTATACAGTCAATACCTCTATTAGTTTCAAAGAAACATTTATTGAAGATCGATAGTGTTTCAAACTTTTTTATGGGAAATTGGTAAAAGACCTTGTATCCCAAAATATATCTTATTGCAGGATGTTAAGGAGGGTGGATTTGGCTACCCTGATTTGATGAAATATTATAAGGCTTTTTTACTCAAGAAAAGCTTGCATTATTATGATGAAGAGACAGTTAAAAGTCTGATTTGGTTATGCAGGAAGAGGGAGATAAGTACTCCTTACCCTTTGGATAATATAAACACAATGGGAAAGCTGTCGAATAAGAGACTAAAATTACAGTCGATAATAGCGACTAGGCAGGTTTTGATGTCATGGTTGAAGGATAATGGCCAAAGTTCTGGTTTCAGTGGTGATGCATCTATATGGCATAATGAGACACTACACCTTAATAACAGATGTTTGCATTGGCAAAGCTGGATTAGGAAAGGTATATTAAAACTAAGTGATTTACTAGATGGACGCACGTTATTGCAATTTGGACGAACTGCAGGATAAGTATATCTTGGGAGGGAGAGGAGTAGATATATGGACCTGATTTCATTAATTAATCTGAGGATGAATATGATTAATAATGCATTGGAAGGGAGGCCAGAGATTTATAAGCTGTTGATTGGAAAGGAATACAATGTATGTACATATATGCTTTTCATGCCTATGGAAACAGGTTATACAGATGCATGGAGTAATCTAAAGGATACTTGGTCAAATGATGTTAAGGTTGTTATATCGGAGGAGGAATGGAGGGATGTTCTTAGAGTTGGTACAAATTCAAGTTTGGATATTAATTTACATCTAATTAGACGGAAGGTAGTTGGTAGGATTTATTGGACACGAGTAAAGATGTTTAAATTGAAGCTGAGGACAGATGAGAGTTGCTGGAGTTGTGGAAGGGATAGAGGGACACTATTACATTTACTTTGGGAGTGCCCGAGAGTACAGGAATTTTCAAAGGAAGTTATTGATAGAATAGATATGACCTTTTGCATCCTCATTCAGAGGTCGGCTGCAAATGTGATTTTGTTAGTACATAAAGGGAGGTGTGTAAACACTAGGAAACATAATATCTGGATTGATAAAGCTATGATGGTAGCGATTAAGCTGATCCTCAGGGTCTGGAAGACTAGAAAGAAGCCTGTTGCGGAGGATTGGTTAGTGGAATTACACATTTTTTCTAAATATGAAAAGATCTTGTTGAAGGACCAAGATAGGGAAGATGATTATCTTTCATTATGGGGCCAGAGTAATGCCTTATATGAATAATGAACTAGTATGGTGGAAGAAGGGAAGGGAGGGAGGGGAGTGAGGAGGCTTCACTACTTTTTATTTTTTCTTTTTCTTTCTTTCTCTCCTTTCCCCTTTTTTCTCTTTCTTTCCTTTTTTAATGTTTACTGTGATGTGTTGTGTGTTTAGATATGGAATACTATATTAACTTTCTTCTTTTATTTCCATAGGATGATAGTGTACTAGTATTTTTTAAGACAGGGTAAAATTGGGTTTTGGGGATAGATTAATAGTATTACTGTTCTGATGTTATTGTTTAGGATAGTTCTTGTTGGCTTGATTTATTAGACTTGTGTGATGAATCTGTATTTCAATGAAAATCTAATGAAGATATCTTAAAAAAAAAAAGAATATTGTAAAATCCTTGATATTACCTACCTCATGGTATAAAGCTTACATTGTTCCAATATTCAAAAAGGGATGGAGGTAATCTTTCTAATCCCCTTCCTATCTTCCTTTTGAATGTATCAATTAAAATCTTTGCTACACTTCTGCTTAGGGAGGTGGAAATGTAGACCACTCCCTAGACGGAATTTCTAGGTTCTCTAGCACCTTCGGTATTGCCTCAAGAATCCTGTCTCCTCCTTTCTGCAGCCCCCTGTGTCTCTCCTCTATCCTCCTACCTTCAGTTCCCACACCTTCTGTTCTCTGTTCCAACTTCCCCCGAAGGACCTGCTTCTCCAACCTCCCACAGCCTTCTGGGGACCCAGCATTAATTTATACAGGTCCTGTTCTACCTCCAAGGAGGGGTTTCTGCTAATCTGGTTCCAGTTTACTGGTTTGATATGGGGAACTTTGAACTGGTAGTTCTCTGTGGCTAGGCTGGTCTCTCTCTTTTTGTCACACCGTGACTCCATCCCCTGGAAGGGGTCTACCAATGCTGGGATCTGGTCCTGGACTAGGGATTCGCAAAGTCCATAGCCTAGGTGGTTCTCCTGCCCTTCCCTGCCAGCAGAGAGGCATTTTTGTGTTAGACTGCCATCTTGGACTGTGACTCTGGACGCATGTGAGCAAGGGCTGTCACACATGTGAGGGAGATAACCAGCCATAGTATCCCATGCAGGCGACAAAAGGCAACACCATGGAGACCCATGAACGATCCAAATACCATACACCTCTCGACCCAAAGGGAGAAGGTACTTTCACTTTCCTCCTACAAATTGGGGGGAGGGTACTAGCCCTAGTTACCCAGGGAGGTGACGACAGGCAACCCCCTGGCAACCCACGAACGACCCAATACCATACACCTCTCAACCCAAGGCACCCACTTCACCACACTGCAACAACAAAACAAATTGCACATAGTCTTGCACAACAGCACATGGGAGTCTACCGATTCGTGAACCGCACCCATGCTCAGCGAACAGTGCTAACCAAACTGAAGCTGCCAACAGTACATCACTTTCTTTCTCGCTATACCTTTGTCCCGCTTTGTCCTACTAACACACCCTACCCTCTTATCTTCTAGAGCCGCAAGGGGACCACTTCAGTGGTGATAGTCCTTTAACATTAACATGTGTTGTACGCCCCCACTTCTTTTCTGGTTTGTTAGGACAGCCTCTGACTGAAGCAAGCCTGTGCCCCTCTGTGAGTGCTGAAACTATGCCTCATTAAAGTGAGTCTGTGCTCTCCACAAAAGGGACCTTATGGATGCCTACTCTGGGATTGTCTGATATTTTGATACTGTGGGCTTATTCGTATAAGTTGTGGGAGCAAAGCAGCTGACATGATGGTGATACCTTGCCCTCACAAGCCAGTCAATTAAAGGGATATAATCCTGAGTTTGCCCCGTGTGGCAAGCCCCTAGCTACTGCTGGTGGTATGGTGGGTGTAGACGCCAATACTGGCCCAGCATCAAGTGGCTTGTGGAAGTGCACAACCCAGTTGCTGACCCGCCCATCCACCAGTATGGTCAAGCAAGGAACATTGCCACAATGGACAATAGGTAGCTTAAAGGATAAGGGTTAGCTGTTCGAGAGAATGTCACACCCATTTCAATGCTGTACCATCTCTGAACCAAGGAGATGACTACAGGGTGAAAGCAGCATGATAAACTGCAAGATTTTGTATCCCTAAATCTTTCTTGCAGTTGAAAACCTAGAGTGTGACTTAAGTCTGCACTATTAAATAAACAAAACATTCTTCCTAACATCTGTTTTGTGGTAGACGTATGTTATTGGTGCCTCTTAGTGGCGCAAGTAGAGTTTTTACTATGACAGGCAGAATGGCCTTGCACTTTGACTACCCAAAACGTTTTTTAAATTACATTTCCACACTACATAGTCGTGGATAGAAAGTGTTCTCTCTTAGAGGGGATGGCTTTACCTCTTGAATGGAGTATTGGCGGATTGTATTAGCCATTTATTCACGTGTCTAAAGTCTGAACTATTGCATAGTAGGAAGTCAAATCTAGTGTGTGGCGAACATAGCCTGTCCCCAGAAAGTCTTTTCTGAGTTCCAACTGTTTTTTTTAGTATTTTTGTATTTGTGTTTGTATAGCAGAAACCTGGCTAGGAATCATCAGAGCTCTTTACAAATAATTTGGGGTTAAAACGTTGGTGCCAGTGGTGATTACAGGTTATAATAACTTTGATATCCTATTATTTAAGTGTGTTCTATACCTAGGAGTAGAAGGTCCTAAGTGACCCTTGGATATTCCCTGAAGAACAGTGTCCGAAGTTCAAATCTGAACTGCAGGATAATTGAAGTGGACCCGATTGTGACCAGGATTGTGACCAGGATTGTGACCAGGATTGTGACCAGGATTGTGGCCCAGATGGCTGGGCATAACAAAATAAGTCCTGTATCCAGGTTTTCTTTGTGTGGCAGTTTTAATCTCAAGGCACACAATGGTCTGGCTCATAGGGGAGCACATCTCAACTGAACCTGTGAGGTTCGTGGCTAGGAAGCTGGTGTTTGCACAGTAGTTGCTCTATATGCGATGCACGTAGTTTTGTAGAGTATTAGGGGCGGGATGGGTAGCTAGTTTCATTCACTTAGGATGGGAGATGTGACCACATTTCTTAGTTCCTGTTATGAGGCATGCAGTGGCATGATGATTGGCCTTAAGGGGAACGTGGTGAGTGTCAGGAACGCCATTGTGCAGGGCCTTTTCTGCATTGAGGTGTGAGATTACCTGGGCCTGCACTGTGGTTCTAAAAACCTTAGGTGGACGTTTAAAAAAAAAAAAATCTTAGAGGCATACTAGCTGATAGTCAAGGAAGAGCCATGTTGGTTAATCCAATTGTGAAGTTGTTTGATAACTGCCCTTGTGATAATTTTACTGATGAATAGAAGGCTAGTGATTGGCTGTTAGTGGTCGGTGTTGTCATCATACCATCATGCTGGAAACCATGATGCAGAATTTAAGAGAACATGCAGAGTAAAAGCAAAGTTGGGTTTCCAGGATTGGCAGCTGTTGTTAATTGAGACATTATGGCATTATCTTTATAGCAGTTGGTGGTTGAAGTTTGGTAGTGGTGGAAGCTCATAGGTAGGATATTTGAAAAGGAACATTATTAATTAAACAATGAGTACTGAATAACATTAGAAGACAGTTATCACGTGGCTCTATGGCCGCTGCTTTATTCGTTACCTTGGTGGATATGTGTAGTAATAAATAGGGAACTAAAAGCAGCAAATAATCTGGCATTTTCTTAATTTAATGGTTTCAGCTAATTAAAGCCTTTTACATACAAATTAAAACAATGAATAGTTAAATAATGAAAATGATAAAAAAAATTCATAACAAAATACATTTCATCAGTAGAATAAAACCCATATAAATACATCCTTCATAAGTTCTTTCTTTCAATTCAAACCCATCAACAATTACTAGTTATTATAACCTGTATTAATAAATGAACAGAGGGCTAAGGAAGAAGCTAGATGCATCAAGTGTTCAGCTGGCTAGATGGAGAAACTGTCGAATTCATTCTAGTCCTGGCAATTTCACAAACATAATAAGCGGCGGCAATGACAAAGGTTCAGCAGAGAACATTGTGGCCCAGAATTGGTCTGATTTGTAGTCGCCATGTATTACATAAAACCTACCATAGGCCTTGTCATATTGCACATTTAACCTAGTGCAATCTATAAGAATGTGCTTGCAGGACTCCACCTCAATCTTACAGATGCGACAAAGCTGCAATTTGCATGGCACCTGAGTCCACGCCATGGTGATCTCCCGAATGGCCAGAATATTCAATCGCAAATATAGGATAAAACGTCACAATGGCAGGCTACAGTATTTCATGAGTTAACTGCAAGGCTTGTACTAAGGAAATCCCTGTCTGGTATACTCTGCGTAGCGCTTACGTCCTGAAAGAGCATCAAGGGCCATTACCCAATCCCATTTTAGAGATTCTTTACTTAGCTCAGCCAGGAAAGGGCTTGGGTGGCCATTTCCTCAATTGAGAGACCAATGTCCTCCAAATGCTTAGTTGTAACCTTTGTTAAATGCAAGTTAGCCAGATGAGCTGGCTTGTGGGACATGTGTGATTCCACTAGCGCCAATAGGGTATTTAAAGATGGGCTGAGCTTTGCTGCAAGTATCTTCATTAAGAGCTTGGTGCATTTCAGCTTCTATAATCTAGAAAGTGAAAGCACCCCCAGCTCCATTCTTAAAGCCTCTTCTGCAACAGTTTTGGGTAATCCCTATATGGATTTCAGGAGTTTCCCCTCAATCCTGTTTAACCAGGCAGAAGTGACATCAGGAGCAGTTTCTAACCCATACAATAGAGTCGGGATGGCCGACTTGGAGTAAACCCCCAAGTAAACTTCCACTTATTCACCCCCCTACTCTACTGATTACGTTTTTCAGGAGCTGCCATTTCCGTAACACTTATCAACTCCAACCTCCTGTAAACCGTCGCAAAGGGGGTCCCGGCGAATGGGCAGCCCAGGCATAAATAAGAGCTGACCCTTTCTGACTTGACCCTATCAATCCACCAATTATACTTCACAGACTTGTTCACCTTGTACTGAAGCTGTAAGAATTTAGGCTTTTGGAGGTTGATTTTCATGTTGTTATTCTTTGCGTACAGTGAGAGGGCATCCAATGAGTGTTGCAGGCCCTTCGGTGTGTAATCTAAGATCACTGTATCGTCCGCGTAACGGTATGAGCGCAATTGTTATTTCATTAGATGATACATTAGACCGAATTTGACCAGTACCATTCGATCGAATAAAACAAACAATTAGGCTAAAACATAACAAACATGGGGAGCGGGAGTTGCAGGGGTGTCCCCCGCTCCCTATGATAGGTATGTATTGGTAGTTGGGGTGTCACCCGCTTACTCAATATTGGAGGCGGGGGACTGGGAAAAAAGAAGAAAAAGGGACCCTGCAGTGTTGGATCCGATCTGATGCTGCAGGGCTGAAGTGGACCAGGCGGCAGGCAAACAGTTAAGTGGGGAAGGGGGATGGTGGGTGTTTGTGGGTTGGTGGGTGTGGATTGGTGCGAGCGCGTTTGATCCTCTGATTATGGACCCTATGCAGGCTGTTTTTTTCTAACAGTTTGCCACAATTATTTCTCAGACTATCAAACACCAGCAAAGCCGCGTAACCAATCCACGCGGTTGAAGTACCTCCTAGACATAGGGGAACATTTCGGCACTAGGCAAGTGTGAGCCCCATATCGGCCGTATAAATGTTGAACAGCAGGGGTGCTACAACACACCCCTGCTTAAGACCTATATTAGAGACTACCGGTGGTGTAACCAATCCATCTTAGGAGAGTCGCACTAGAACTGCTGTTTCGGTGTATAAGAGGCAAATGACGTAAAGAAGGTGAGAATCAATGCACCAAGCAGCTAATTTACTCCAAAGGCGTTCACTGACAATGGAGTACAAGGCAGCCGAGTAGTCCATGAAACGGAGGTAAAGCGTACCATCTGTCCCTCTGCAAACATCGGCGGACAACACCTGTAGTGCCCAGGTGGCTTGCACTGTCAAACAGCCTTTCCGAAAGCCAAGTTTTTGTGGCTTGATTAAATGGCAAGTTTCAACCCATTCCTCCAGAAGTTTTAAAAGGATTGAGGCAAAAATGTTGCTACTGGAATCTAGCATGGCGAGCAATCCATAATTGCAGGGATCCTTAGGTGACCCCTTTTTGAATACTGGTACAAGAATAGAATATCGCCAAGTATCCAGGATAACCCCGCCATGCAGGATCCCAGAAAACATTATATGTAATACCTTAGCCCAGAACAAGGGTCGCTCTGTTTGCTAGCCCATCAGGGCCTGGGACAAGAGAGGGTTTATTTATTGTATTTATTGAACATTTTTATGGCATCTACACAGCAGAAAGTGTTTCCAGGCGCCAAAAGACTAAAGAGGGGGATACAGAGGAGAAAATAACAATAAAGGTCCTACTAGGCCTTGTGACATTCGGATCCTGCAAGTGCATTAATAAGAAGTGCAGTGGGAGGGGGCTGATCGGGGTGAAGGGATGGGATAGGGAGAGGCGGAAAGGGAGAAGTGCAGGATGGAGGGGCCCCAGGGGCTGGCCAAGTGCTGCGAGGAGCCCAGGAGGGCAAGTGCCTGGGGAAAACAGGGTTGGTGGTCAACTAGTGGGGGGACAGGTGGACCAGACTCAGTAGGCTAGTCTGGGAAGGGCCAGTGAAGAGATTGTAGGGCTGGAGAGATGCGGTCCCTGGGATTGGGGCCAAGGATAAGACTTGCAGTCCTATTTTGGATTAGTTGAAGAGGGCCGATGGAGGAAAGAGGCAGCTTAAGGAAGAGACTGTTGCAGTAATCCAGCCTGGGTGAACCAGAGCTCTGGAGACATTGAGTTTCTGGAGGAAGATGAGGAAAAGGAGAATGCCTCTGAGGAGGTAAAGCTGAAAGTGTACCTTCTTGGCAAGGTCAGTGATATGAGGCGCGAAGGAGAGAGAAGAGTCAAATATCACGCCCACGTTTTTAACCTCACACGAGGGGTAGGGGAGAGGACCCAGTGAGGGCGGCCAGGGAGTAGGAGGGACGGAGGGTGCAGGTGTCCCAATGAGAAGGATCTCACTCTTATTGGCATTAAGGCACCCAGATCTCCAGGAGAGGGCAGGAGCCCTTCTCCAGCATCCCCAATGGCACACTGCAGCCCGAATGCTCCAGCTAACGTGCCATCTACTGATCAACAGTCGATCCTGACGTGCAGCATATGACGCCTGCAACAATGCCCAGTGAGCATGTATTGTCCTACCTTGATTCCAGATTCCCCTTTGAAGTGATTGCAACGACACAGTCGTTTATGGGCTTTTTTCACTGAAGCCGCACATCACGACCTCCTAAAATGGTCGCCCGTGCCTTTTGTTTACACTGTTGCTAAGCAACTGATCCAATTTCAACAAAGCATTTCCGCCGGCAGGCGGGAACCAGCTCTCTCGAAGCAAGGCCTTTGAGAGATAAGGCCCTGTTTGCGCCTGTTAGCGCGCTGGTGTGCGCATTACCCTCGCCTCAACCTCCATTTATCACCCCATCCAGGGATTATATTATAGAAACTGTTAATGCAGCTGCCTACTCACTTCATCTACACGAACTTCCTTATCCGATGCCAGGCATAGACACTACGCATTGCCGGTTGTACCCGCTAGCAACTCGGCCAGTATGTTTCCTTTCTGCAACTATAATAAATAACTTGTCTTATTCCACCAAAAGCTGCATTAATTAACATCGTATGCTCTTAAGTGCATTTTGTGAACCCCTATACACATGTTGGCTTAACCTACTGTCCCATCTATATTGAATTAGCTACTTGTGTGAACCACCCCAACTACATTGAACTAGCTTACCTGCATATTGAACTAGCCTACTTGTGTATCACGTACATATGCAAGTGTAAACCACTGCGCTCAAACAGCAATTTGTATTACCTAGCGATGCACTTTCACTTTCAACCACTAATGTTACTTGAATATATCTGTACCCATGTACATTGCTTACCACCTGCAATTATTTCTGTATGCAATGACCAGACTGTAGCATTGTCACTCCGCTAGTTTTATACATTGCCATTATATGTGCTGATGAGTGCTCTGACCTCTGACCAGTGACCCCCACTACTGCTATGCCAGTTCTACTGTACTAATTTTCACTGCTGTCTGCTGCTAAACCCAACTAGTATGACACTGGGTTTGTATCTGAATTGACAGCCACTTTATTCTGTGTTTAATGCCTGATACTAGCCTACTATACTTTGTAGGCCCTGCCAGACTAGCCTACTAGCAATGTGTCTATGCATATGGGACTAGTCCTCATTATTGATGGTGCCTTATGATACTAGCCACTAATTACTGTGTCTATGCATATGGGACTAGCCTACTGTCCTTATTGTGAGACTAGCCTATTCGTTAATTATTGTGTCTATGCATACAGGACTAGCCTACTGTCCTTATTGATTGTGCCCTGTGAAACTATCCTTTAATCACTACGCCTACACCTAGGGGTTTAGTCCACTGCACTCCTTGAATGCGCCCATGGGACTAGCCTCTTAGTACCACGCCTATGGGTCCAGCCTTTCAACCTCTGCATTATACACATTTGCTCTCATACTTGCTCACCATGAGGATGCTGTTGCACCTTATTGCCTTCTGCCTTCTTATTTTACTGGAAAAGCCACATGCTCAAGGTCCTATATTTGTACCGCACTGCCAACCTCTTCACCGCTCTACTATCACAAATACATCCAGGTATATTTTACCTCTGCCACACGCTTCAAAAAAATCCTTGAGTAACCCAGTACCCCCCAACACACCCTCACCTCCCATACCTAAATTAACTCCCAACTCTCTGCTTACTTATCCTGACCTTGTGTCCAACCCGTACCTTAACTCACCAGCCCTATGGTTACAGCACTTTGCTACCAAGCCCACACCTAACCAACCATGCTCTTTTCGCATTTGAAACTCTAGACTTAGGTCCAGATTTCAACATACACCTCGCCAAATGCGCATGTCTCACCCAACAGTGGAACTTGTTCCACCTCCTACGTCCACGTCACCGTCACCACCAGTCAGAAAAAAGACACCCAAAGAAACTAAAATCAAGGGTGCGCTCATTAATGCTAGGTCCCTCCCAGCCCATGCACTTGACTTTGCGGACCTTATTACTACCCATGACCTCAACTTCATTGCTATTACGGAGACATGGTTTCATGCTGCAGCTGGCCCACTCCTCTCCCTCGCTCTACCCAATGGATATTCTATTATTAGATGTGACCGTAACTCAGGCTAGACTAAAGGTGGTGGTGTCGCCTTTATACACAAAGACACAGTCAAAATTAGAATTACATCCAACTCACAAATCCCCTCAGCTGAATTATTATCTGTCAAACTCGCTATCTCTCCTAATAAAACAGCTACCTTGTACCTCGTATACAGACCCCCAGGCCCACTCAACACCTTCAATGAGGATCTTACATCCATCCTACTAGATCAAATTAAAACAAATTCCCAAATCATTTTACTCGGCGACCTTAACCTTTGACTTCTTGACCCCAATGACCAGCCTGAATTGGAAATTGCCAGCACTTTCTCTAATCTAGGCTTCACACACTGAGTATGTGAACCTACTCATAACCAAGGCTGGACACTTGATTGGGTAGCCAACCTTAACTGCAACATTAATATAGAACATAACACTTCTTGTGCGTGGTCAGACCCCCACATTATCACCTTCAATATCCTAGCGAATAATTAATTTACTAAACAGGACATTGCACCTGCCATATCCACAAGAAACAAAAAGGATATCACTCGGGACAAACTTCTTCCCATCATACTGCCCACGCTTAATAAAATCGCACGAGCATGTACAGACCCTACTACCCTCATGAATGTATGCAACTGCACCATGCTCAAGGCTATTCATACTATAGCCTCCACTAAACTCAGGAAGCCTAAACAACGTGCGCACCTCAATTCCTGGTTCACACCACAACTGAGAGCGCTTTGTAAAGAAAAACGCACAGCTGAAACCCGCTTGAAAAGCCTCCCTTGCATCACTAACAAAGACAACTTAGTAGTTGCTACTCTCAACTACAAGGAATCCATTCTCCAAGCTAAAAAACTGACTTATAACACAAGCCGAATCTAATACTAAGGAGCTCTTCAAAATCCTGAAGGAATTAGAATCACCATCTTGCACTCCGGATACATGTAGCAAAGATAGAGTGTGGTGCTCCAACATCCAAAAAGCACTGTTAGACAAGATAGCTATGCTCCAGTCGAAAATCAATAATAAAAAAATCTGCCTTCAAAACACCATATTACTTATCCTGCTACCACCTCTTCAGCGCACATCCAGGCTCCATTCAACTTCTCACCACTTACTATTCCAAAAGTTGAAAGTATCATCAGCAAACTTAAACGCTCCAACTGTCAGGGAGATACTTGTCCCGCCGCTATCATCAAGGATGCTGCTCACGAACTAGCCCCTTTCATTACTGCTCTTATTAATTCCTCTTTCAACACTGGCATTGTCCCCGACAACCTCAAAGACGCCTGGGGCATTCCCCTCTTAAAAAAACCAACATTGGACGCTGGCATACCAACCAACTACAGGCCCATCACCACCGTCCCTTTCATACTTAAGATCTTAGATCGTGCGGCTTATCTGCAAATACAGGATTACCTGGAATCTAACCAACTCCTTGGCCTAAGACAATCCGGCTTCCCCCTAGGCACGGAACCAAGACTGCACTTATAGACCTTAAGACACAAATTGAGGACCTCAAAGACAATGGCAAATTAGCCCTGCTACTTCTTGATTTATCAGCGGCATTTGACCTTGTCAAACACCACATCCTCTGTCAACACCTCGAAACTGCTGCTCATTTTTCAGAAAAAGCCACCACATGGATCAGATCGTTCTTGAATAACAGATCCATGAGGGTCTTTTCCCCTACTGCCGCGGCCGGCCCATCACCAGTCCTATGTGGGGTCCCACAAGGATCTTGTGTTTCCCTCACACTCTATAATGTGTTCACCAAGCCATTATTTGACATACTTGACTATCTGCGTGTTACATACACCAACTATACTGATGACACCCAGATACTCATTCCGATCATGGGTGACTACATTATTGACACTAAAGCCCTTAACAAGGTTTATCAAGTCATACAGGCTTGGATGGCCCTACGTGAGCTCTGTCTTAACGACGACAAGACAGTGCTCCTCATCCTTGGCTCACAGACTCGGATTCATAAACTGGACCTGGCCTTCAGTGCCTTTAACATTGATGGTAACACTATCAAGGTCTCTAACAACACCAAAACCCTCGGAATCTACCTCAATTCCAGGCTTTCGTTTAACAGACAAACCAACGCCGTCATTGCAGCTTCGGCATGCACCTGCAAATTGATCTCAGCCTGCTGCCCGTTACTTACCACACCCAACTGCATTACGCTCGCCAGGACCTTGGTTGTGTCTAAACTTGACTACTCAAATAACAAGGGGCGGTCCTGGGAGACTCTCTACCAGACATGAGTCCTGGTTACAAGAGCCTTACCCAGAGTCTTTAGCTCACTATCTTTCACAGAGGAGAAATATCCCAACCATATCAGTCTTTGTCTTGCCCTGGAGCAGTCCAGCACCGAAATGCTAGGCAATTCTCCTCTGAACAAGAGTACCAAGAGCAACCCCAGACACGTGTTTCGGTCTGGTTGAACCTCATCAGTAGGGTGTAGCTGTGCATCTCTACGAATAGTGAGCAAGGGGTCCACGTCTGGATTCCCCTAGTAACTAAGGGTGAGACCCAAAGTTACTTGAAATATGCAAATAACACAGGGGGTCCTGGGAGACTCTCTGCCAGACATGAGTCCTGGTTATAAGAGCCTTACCCAGAGTCTTTAGCTAACTACTGCAATGCACTATACCTAGGGACTAGTCAACGCAACTTAAACAAACTTCAGGTTATTCAAAATAATGCCATTAAGGCATTTCCTAGATATTCACACATTTCGGACACTAGACAAAGCCTTCACTGGCTATCGGTCTCCCAGAGAATTTCTCTCAAAACCCTTGCCCTCACACATGAATGTGTGAACAACCAGGCCCCAGCCTACCTGGCAAACCGATTTACTCACCACTCCTTTACACTACCCCTGAGATCTGCCCAATTGCATAGCCTCAATATACCTAGATATAAACTCCAAAAAGCGGGCAGGGTGAGCTTCTCTGTCCTCACTGCTAAACTTTGGAACTCTATGCCCAACCCCATTAGGATTGAGCCATCGTTCCACTCCTTTAAACACAAAGCCAAGATATAGCTGGTGTCCCGTGACGTCTAGCTTCTTACGTTACATCTACTCTCCTTGCATAAACTATTTGAAATTACGCCCTGCTGTTCATCTGCAAACTAACATATCTGTGTTTTTTTTGCTGATTGTAAATATGTACATCTGTATCTTTGTTCTTGTGCAACTGTATCTTAAGATATGCGCCCAGATGCCTTTGGGGAAGGCGCGCTCTACAAATAAATAAAAACGAAGCACACCATGCCTGAATAGCAATCACAGTCGGGAATGAGAGAGGAAGAAGAGGAGAAAGAGGAGGGAAGCTTAAAGAGAGCTGTGTGTCATCGGCATAACACTGGAAATGAGGAGAGACGGTTGAGATCAAGTGGGAAAGAAGGGAAAGGTAAATGTTGAAAAGCCACAGCGAGAGGATAGAGCCCTGAAAGACGCCACAAGTAGAGAGTGAGGTAGAGGAGAGAAAATGGCCCAGTTGCAATTCAGAGACCGATTTGAGCGGAAAGAGGTCCACCAATCCAGTGCACGGTCCGTGCTGCGGTATCGCACAGCTTATTTATGAGGGTGGAGTGATTGACCCTATCAAAGGTAGAGGACAGATCGAGGAGGATGAGAACGGAAGGAGAGATGGAGTCAAGGTTTGAGAGCAAGTCCTCACGGGTGTTCAGGAGAGCAGTTTCCATGCCTCTGGCTGCTCTGAAGCCAGACTGGTGGTCGTGCAGACAGCCGACAGATTCAGTGTGGTGGATTAGTTGGGAGGTGGTAGTTAGCTGGCCAGGAAGGGTCTGCAGATAGCTTTTTTAAGAGGGGGTGCACAAGAGAGTGCAAGGAGGGAGCGAGAGAGGCAGTGTTGTCCTTGATAGTTCTAGAGGAGCAAGGAAGCACCTGTTTGGAGGAGACTTTCATAGAGAAAACTGTCTTGGTGACCTCATGCAGTGCTATGGGTGAGAAGAGGAGAGTAGGGGGGAAGGAGAGAGGGGGGCCAATGGTGGTCTGGGTGCAGGCGAGGAGGGGGGGGGGGGCGGTAGAGGACAGAAAGGACAGGATGTCTTGAGTTTTGGATGTGAAATGGGATGCCAAAGCCGTGCAGAAGGCCTAGGAAGGAAGAGAAGTGGAGACTGCAGTAGGATTGGCAAGTTCCTTACAGATTTTGAAGAGTTCAGCCCTGTTGTTTGTGTCCCCAGAGAGGCGGGCTTGGATATGGGCCCGTTTCTTGGAGCGGATGGAGAGTCTATATTGCCTTTGGAGCAGGTGACGGGCCAGTTTGTCAGACGATGTGCTAGAAGCCAACCACTTCCGTTCCTCAACTTTGCACTTGCATTCCACAAGGCTAGGTCAGAACCATACCAACTATTTCACCTGGAAACAGGCTTCCTGCAGATCCTCATGGCGTGGGCAAGGATGTCAATGGTGTTGGAGATGGAGAGGTGAAGGTTGGCAAGAGCTGAGTCAGTGTCAGAGCCACTAGCATGAGTGGGGGGGGGCTGAAGGAGGCGTCAAAGGCAGCTACTGACACCTCACCTGCTTCATCGGTCGAATGACAGAGAAGGAAACTGTCAGTGCGGGCTGAGGCTTAGCCAGGGAGCCCAGGAGCACCAGATGGGAGGAGATGAAGGCATGGTCAGACCAGGAGAGAGGAGTAGTGCGAGGGTTAGTGAAGGAGATATCAGCTCACATGAGCACAGCCAAGGTGGGCCCAGCTGAGTGGGTTGGGCCAGAGAGAAGAATGGAGAGGGAACGAGAGTCACAGAGGTTGCAGAAGAGTAAAGTGGCTGCATCAAGAGTGTTGAGATGAATGTTGAAGTCTCTGAGGAGTAGAAGCTTAGAGGTAGAGATCAGAAGAGAGGAGGCGAGGTTGGCCCACTCCAAAAGGAAGAGGTAGATAGCGAGAATGAGCAAGAGGGTAGGAGAGAATGCAAAGCTTGCAGACAAGACATTCACAGGAAGAGTAGCCTTCAGTCGAATAATGATGTCAGCAATGTTCATGCTGTTCATGGATTCCGGTAACTTATCTCCTCTTTGTGTTTGAAGTGTACCCATAGAGTCATCGATTTATTTATTTTTGTTTAGTTTTTTTTGTTTTATTTTTTTTTTAATGTTTTTTTTTATTTTATTCTTTGAGTCCCACTATGTCTCACCCAAATATTGCTTTTATTGCTGCTCTGTAATCCCGCATGATTCCGTAGTGGAATTTGAAACCAGATATGTTCTGTACAAATACCAAAATTTGCAGGAATCATTAGTTTTGATTAATTTATAAACCAGCTTCCAGTTGGCTGACGTCAACCTACTTTTATGTCAGTTCATTTTTATATATGGAGCTAAAAGAGGCAATTTCGACTTTGTGTGGACAATGAGTTGCACCTATTCCGCCAAATACAGGCTATATTGCGGCATAGAGTCTGTTGCTTATCATGGATGCACATATCAAATAGATGCAACTTAAGCCCATTCCGAACCATGACTCTCTTAGGCCTAAGGGATGGAGGCCACACTATCTGCAGCAAATACTGCAGTCTCCCGTTACATTTACAAAATAAGTCACAAGGTGTTCATTCTATTTTCTCAATATTCTCAGTGATTCTCTGTGTATTGGCCTCCATCCAAATGATGCGGTTACCTTGAACATTAACAGTTGTCCTACTCAATGCTGGGATACTACTTGCTCCTAAATTGATATGCAATCGAGGCTGGAGGAACTAGAACCAGCCTACCTCGTGATGTTGTCATTTTGAGAGATTTTCCCAGTAGGGATTAGGGGTTCCAGGCAATATGCCGACATAAATCAACCCAACATGCTGCCTGTTTTATCAAGTCAAGTGCATACTTGCTTGCCACAACTGAGCGTTTCCCAAAAAGCATTGGACCACTATCCAGCAGATGAAGCTCCAAAGGGAGCAAGCAATGAGCATTTAAAGTCTCCTGCCACTATAAATTCACCAGCTGGGTACAGTCTGTGCCATCTTTCCAGGAGGTCTTTAATGTCATTGCTAACAACCAGTGTTGAGTAACCATGTCAGGTATATGGCTTGGGTGTTAGTCCGTTTCCTCTAATAGTGAGCTGTCTGTGAGAAAGTGTTTGTGTTGGGAAAGGGGGTAGGGGGTGGGGCTTGAGGTCCTAAGTATCCTACCTGGTTGGATGGGGTAAGGGTGTTACAGAGAAGGGGATACTGTGTCTCGCCATCCGGTGTCCCACTTCCACTCCCTGAGGACTTGCTCACCCAGGTGAATCTCCCACACTGGTCCACCCCTAGGAACTGGATCCAAAAGCGATGGCCGTGTCCTGACCACCTGGACGACAGATCCCCGGGGACAAGCGGGTGAGACACCTTCATGTTTCTCACAATGGCCAGTTACTTCCATATTATTCCATTTATAGCTGCATGTCGGGTATTGTCATTTAAATGAAAAGTAAATTCCCTACATTGTCAGTTGCTACGATAATATAGTATGCAAAAATCCAAGCCACTTGCAGTGCACAGGAGCATTAATGCTTTAATAATAATGATTTGATGTTTATATAGTGCTTACGTAGCTCATATTTACATACAATTATCATCATAACCAAAGTTAGTACTCATTTATCAACCTCGGAAGAATGAAAGGCTGAGTTGGCCTTGCCAGCATTGAACCTGCGCCATGCAGATCACACACAGATCACAGCAGCGAGCGCTCAACCAGCTGAGCTATCTTAACGCTCTGCCTTTAAAAATGCAATGCCACCATAAGAAAGAATTTAAAAACTACACAATGTAGGCCAGACACGTAATATCACTTATCATGCTTACTTTATCATAGCTGCCTATAAACATATACAATGCCACAGTAAGGACTGGCTGCAACCAAATGCCAGTCTATCCAGGTAATTATACTTATCATGATTGCTTTATCAGAGATGCCCGGTACAAAATGTCAAGCCACAGTAAGGTCGAGGAAGAGTAGAACTAGGAGTAATGAATATTACAGGTAAGTAATCGTGGCATTTAACACAGTCACATCATTCACATGCCTGTTTATGCTACACTCATCCACCATTCACTCACACTCCCAGCTGCCCATACGTCATACGTCATGCACTCACTCACACACATTATATCATATACACACACCCTTTCATGCACACACATTTACAAAAAAACACTTTCTTACCTTTAACAAATCCATTGCTGCTCCTAGGAATTCTTCTGCAGGCAGGCCGATCTCCCATGCTCCATGCTGTGAGAAACCTTAAGGTGCCTCACCTGCTAGGTCCCCGGGGATCTGTCATCCAGGTGGCCTGGACACGGTCATCGCTATTGGATCCAGTTCCTGCGGGTGGACCAGTGTGGGAGGATCACCTGGATGGGGGTCCCCAGGTAGTGGAAGTGGGACATTGACGAGTGAGACGCGCTACCTTCTTCCCTTTTAACACCTTTTTCCCATCCTACCCCATAGGATATTTAGAGGGTCGACCCCCTTCTTTTCCAACACAAACACTTTCCTAAACCCTGACCGACAACGGACTAACACCCGAGCCGTGTACCTGACATGTCCCAACACAAGGGTCAGGCAGAGTCACGCAATTGACAATAACTTTGCACACCTGACGGTCCTTTCCCTTCCCTGCAAGGATAAAAGGCAGAGCACGAGAGCACACTTTAAGCAAGGCTGAACGCACGAGGAAGCAGCCATTCCGGACCGGCAGTTCAAACGGAGGAGAAAGGCAGAGATACATGGAGGGACGACGAGGAGGGAATTACCCTTGTCTTTTCCATATGAGACCCACGAAGCCCCCGAAAGGCAAATCGAAAGACTGGGAAGTTCAGCTGGCGTGTGGTGTGACAGGCGTCAACAGCACACAGGGCCCTCCTGCACTGATAATCAAAGCAGGGAGAAGCGCTTGCCACCGTGGTGCCGTCCTTGACTCCTGAGACAAGAGACTCTAACAGTTCAGCACAGCGGGTGAGTCAGAGATGACAAATGGTGAAACCAAACTGTGCTGGGCCCAGGGTTGTAGGCGGCAACCTTGTTTGAACAAAGAAACCCTGTAATTGAACTTTAAAGAAACCCAAGGAAAAGGTTCTAAAGCAGAGTGGTCAGGTGTCACGGGGTGCTCATTCGAAGGACTCTGACGGAAGCCTTTTTTGGGGATATGTTTGTGATAAAACTACAAAGACCGAGAGGCCTTCGGAGAGGATAATGTAAAGTGTCAAAGTGGTCCTTCGAGTGTTGAGCAAAACCCCTCGTACACACGAAAGTCTTTAACACACAAGAGTTTTTTGTTAACTGGCACATGTGAAACAGACAGAGGGATGCCTGCGAATTGAGAATTGTGAACTGGCAAATATTAACCCGACCGAGGGATGCCTGCAAATTGAGAATTGTGAACAGACAATTGTGAACCTGGCTGAGGGATGGGTGGAGAGGATGCTTTTTGAAGTCAGTGTAACTTCAACAAGAAATTCAAATCGGAACGAAAATAATCTATTTTTGAAGTCAGACTGACTTAGAAAAGAAATGAATGTAAAGAGGGCTCTCGTTTGAGAGCCCTCTTTACTTTGGGTTTCTCTCTGCCTCTAAAGACCCCAGGGGTTGCAGAGGCAGAGCCAGGGGTTGCACAGGAGTTGCCTGGGGCTGCAATTGTGACCCTGTCACCCCCAGATTGACATCCCTGGGACTCGCCTAATTGATTCTCTTATTGACTTTCTACGAAGACCGAGGCACATATTGAGTACAGAGTTATTGTTGTCAATTTTTAATAAAAAGTTTTTTAACTTCTTTTTTTTAAGTATTCTGGAATGTAAATAGTCACTTGTCTTATAGGCACATACCTCTTCATTAACCCTCCCTTCCACTACCCTGTCATCAGTGAAGACAACACCCCTGAGCAAACCTTTCTACAGAGCAATAATCCCTCACACTCGCTCCTCCCACCACCGCATCCCGTGCCTCCCTCCTTCCGCTCCCCCATATGCCCTCATTGCATTACAACAGCAACAATCAGCCGACCCTTCAAGGGGGGCACAAGTCTGAATTCAAGTCCAGTTTATCCCACATCTCATTCCACACTGTGTAGTGAGCCTCCCTGCTCTCCCCCTGACACAACTGGGCACTCGCATCCATTTCGGCTCTCGCCCATTTACGCCAGCTTCTACGCCAATCTCCCATCTTGGGGCCATCTTGTGCCTCCCAGGCGGTTGCTACCATCCTTCTGGCCAGCAACAGTCCCAGCGCCATTGCCCTAGCCAGCCCCTTCCTGCATCTGCCCTTCCCCACAGGGATTAACCAGACCAAACAGTGTTTGATCAGAGTTTGCACTCCTAGCCCAATCAGTGTATTCAACTCTGAACAGATGTTGCCCCAGAAACCGCCCGCACGCTCGCACCCCCACCACATGTGCGAGAAGGTCCCTACCTCCTTTCTGCATCTCCAGCAGATTGGGTCCGCCACCATCTTGGCTACCCTCACCGGTGTGATATATGCCCTCCGGGCTATTTTATACTGTATCCATTGAAATTTTATGTTCCGAGATACCCACTTCATATGCTCGAGGACCATTGCCCAGTCGCTGTCAGTAAGATGTTCACCCATGTCCGTCTCCCATTTGGTAGGAAGCCCTGCCGCTGCAGTGTCACATTCCTCCCGACTGGCCGCATAGAGTTCCGAAACACCCTACCCCTCTACCAGTTGTAGAAGAGTCACGTTCATAGCGTGAGTACAGGACATCCCTGGTAAGAACTCCCAGGCCTCCCTGCTGCCATCATCCAAGAGAAGTCCAGAAAGTTCAGACGGGCTAGAGGATGGGCATCCTGAAATTCGCCATAGGTGACTGTCCTGTCCTCCACATAGAAAGCATCTAGCGCCCTCCGCCCCAGTCGCCCCAGATCTCTTCCATCCACCGCAGCCTACTACAGCGCAAGCGGTGGAGCGACAGGAAGAGAAAGCGTTGCCCCTTGTGTGCGGTCCCCCTCTCAGAGTACCCTAATAATCGTGCACACAGGTGAGAGTATATTCCCGCAGCTCTCCGTCCTGCCCCACAAGCGTCCCCAAAAAACTGCACAGTGCCATCTCCCTCACTATCCAGCCTATGACCCGGTCCCCATGAGGCTGGGTGAACCAATTCACCACATGCTGGAGGTCAGACGCCCAGTAGTATGCCCAGAAGTCCGGCGCCCCAATACCCCCCGTGCCTGCTGGCAGCTGTAGCGTGGCCATGGCAATCATCAGTGTCTTGCCTTTCCAAAGGAGCCCATTTAGGATAGCATGCAGGGATAAAAAACAGGGAGTTCCCAACACCATAGGCATGGCCTAGAACACATATAACAATCTCGGCAGCATGAACATTTTCACCAAAGCCAGACGTCCCAGCAGTGAAATGGGAAACCGGTTCCAAAACCTCATAAGACCCTCAAATGCCATAATCGGCCTCGAAAGATTCTGGGAATACATCCAATCCCAATCCGCAATTATCCAAAAACCCAAGTACTTTAACCCTACAGTCGACACCTCCATCCCGAATTGATCCAAGTCCCCACTCGCATCTGTCGGCAGCGTGTGCACCACTGATTTAGCCTTATTGACCACCAGCCCTGATAGTCGACCAAACTCTATTCTATTCTTGATAGGAAGATTTGGGTGGGCACCACTTTAGATCGGGTGTGTTTTCTCATATATACGGTTAAAGTAATCAGAGCATACCTTAGGGCCTTGACACAAGGTTGCATACATTCATAGAAAAAATGTAACTAGAAAGAAATAGTCTGAGGTATGCTCACACCGTGCTCTTATAAGAAGCTGCTATTGATATTCACATTTATTTGACTCTTGTACTTCAATTATCAAAACAATAATTTTAGAGTATGTTCAGTTTTTTAATTTCATGAGAAGGTAAAAGTGCATCCAGATATTGAGTGTCACTACTTATATTATGCCAATGCATTTCGGATCGAGTCAGTCTTCAGGGCTAGGACACTGAGTTAGTAACTGTGAATAATGACAGTCTAACCGTATGTACAGCAAACGGAAATGTGATAAATGTTTACATACCATGTTGGATTCAAGTAAAGAGACATAAAACACAATAAGGTAATAAATAAGTGCATGCGCGTTGGAAATCAATAATGATGCGAAATTGCAGGGCAGGTCCCTGATTGTTACATGAAATTTACCTGGCTAGAGGGCCATACGGCGTAACTGTGATGAATAAGGCATAGCTTTATTTCTGAAATAGATGTGGGAACAGGGTTTAGAATGCAGACATTGTGAAGAATGACATGTCAATGTGAGGCATTTTAAATATGGGGAGTTACCTGCGATCAGTGTATTTGCCTTAAAAGGGTTATGCACCTAAAAGTGAAAGATCGACTTTACTACCACTTTCATTAAAAGAGTATTGTAATTGGAGAGTTCGGATGGCAAGGCATTGTGCATACCTGATTCGAGAAGACTCGCGGCACCTGGATGAAATCCAGCATGCGCGTCTGCCGTAAGTTATCTTTGTTGTTCTGTGGTCGCTGTTGCTTGGTGACATGACGCCATGGGTCGGAGGATGCACTGACGTACCGCACACCTCGCGTCCTCCTGCCGGCCCTGTCTCCAGGGGCAACAGAAAGGCTACAGATGTTACGTGCAGGATGTTTAATGTGAATAAATGCTTTGCTACATTTTGATATATGAGCAGCATGTGTCTCAATAAATGGAAACATCGGGCCTCATTACGACCCTGCCGGTCTGGAAAGAACAGTGGTGGTAAAACCGCTGCCACCATTGTTTCCAGACTGGCTTATTAAGAGTCCTGCAGGCGGGAGGTGTCACTCCCGCCAGGTCTGACCTGGCGGGATTTACACCACCCACATGCAGGCGCAAATGGAAACACCGGCTCCGTCATAGACGGAACCAGTTTTTCCATTGTCCCCATCCCCATGGAGTCCTATTGGACTCCATGGGAATGGGGACTTACAGAATTCCGCCTCTGGAATTTCCGGGTCACCGGGGTCGTAATGCCCCGATGATTCCAGGAATCACAGAGGCAGAATGGTAATACGGGTCTGGCGGTAGCCTGCTAGTTTTTCCGGCACGGTTACTGCCCATAATCTTGATTATGTCAAGGCACGAGTAGTGAACAGTTTAAAAAATAAGGGTACCTATTCAACCGCAGGTCCTTCAGGCTAAATACATCAAACAATAATATAATGGACCTTAGCAAATGAGATTACAACATTTCTTTATATGGACAACATCAATCTTGTCAATATCACAAAAATATATTTATATACAACTTCGCAGTATTTGTTCATACACCATGGGCCTCATTACAAGTATGGCGGTAGCCATGCCGCTTTTGGCGGCATGGCTACCCCCATACCGGGTACCAGGTCTGGGTCCCGCAAAAGGGGACTTACCGGGCCATTCTGACCTCGTAATAGGGCAGCCCGGGAATGAATGGTGCCGGTCCCTTACCAGCACCATTCATTCCGTGGCCGCCTGGGTCATAATGAGGCCCCATGTCTTTTCAGTGCAAAAAATTATTTTCAACATCTGCATACATACACCACCATTCATTTCGTTATTCATTCATACTCTTACGAATGTACATATCTACACGACAAGGGTTATACAAAAACCCAACAGTACTCGCAACATTAAATACATTTTTAACACCTATCTTCATTCTCAATGAGTGTTTCTACAAAAATCAAATAGCAGTTTGCTTATTCGATAAACTTGACATATGTTTCAGTCGTCAAAGGGAGGGTAACGAAATGAATGGTGGTCTATGCATGTAGATGTTGAAAAAACATTTTTGCACTGAAAGACACGGTGTATCAAGGCATAAATTAGTTTAAAAAAATGTATTAGCAGAGTTTGCTAATTAAATATTTTTTGATTAGCAAACAGACCCATTTGATTAGCAATTTTGTACTGATATTGTTAATGTCACAAGAAGTTATTTGTACCTACGACATGACATGAGCAACAATACAGCAGTTATGCGTACCACTGAAATAATACATTAGTGAGAGGAGTCAGGCCTTGCCAATTCTTTAAATTTCAGCTAGACCTGCAGGTCGGGTAACTTGGTTTACTTATTCAGCCTAAGAGAAATGCACTCGACCCATCGGAACGGAGGACAACAAATTTAAAATGCGATTTCTGTCAAATGGTGCATGTTACTACAAATTCACTTTATGTTTGGTACACTGCTGCCTCCCAGAGGCCAACCATGCACAGTGAAACTTTTATTTGATATTTACTGCAAACAAAGAAGATGTTAAATAAAAGTTTCAAACTTCTCTTGTAAATGCTACTCGCCCTTTTTAAAATGTACTCGACTACGCGGGTGGGCGAAAAGACTTTGCGAGCCATTGATGAGTCTGTAAAATGTAAAAGGTTAGCTGCATGAATGGACACAAATAAATAGATATGATCAAAAAGGTTCTGAAAACTGTTTGGCCAGCTGTCTCGAACAGGAGGTAATATATAATACAATCGTAAGCATAAAGCAAAGCGAGCTCTGGAGGCCAACTACAGTGTCTGGTACTGTAGTAGATCTGTAGATGTACAGACTGGATGGAACTACTGATCACTACTTTGCATAAGCATCTAGTTTGCTTTGTGTATTCATTATGCAAGAGGCAAGAAAGCAACTATGGGTGGATTGCATAGCAGGCAGAGAACTGAGCAAACTAGGTGGAATATTGTAGTTTGTGGTCATCTCAATTTCAGGGTACCTGGTATTAAGCAACAGGGTGATAATATAGAATATCAAGGAATATGGGTTTTCTCATGGGTTGAGCACCAGTTGCAAGATGTATGCAACCTGCAGGTTACAGAACAAGGTTTGTCATCAAAAGCATTTGATTATGTGATCATGTGTATTTTCAAAAGTGTTCACTCGTCAATATGGTGCAGCTTTCCCAACAAAAGGAAATATAGTTGACACTGTGACATTTAGATACACTAACCTTAACATTAATGTAAAGCATGGAGATGATGCATTGTTTTACAGTATCAGTACTGTAATTATGCATTATATAACAGTTTGGAATTGTATGACTATCTTTTAAAAAAATATAAAGTTAACGCATACATCTTTTTGCCAGACAGGATATAGAAAGCTTAATAAAAGTATCATCCTGATTACTTTTGGAATGCAATTATTTGAAAGAGGAAAGAAATTCCTGCCTAGCACTCCCACACAGGCCTTTGGCATTCACGAGTGGAGGAGACGATTACTGCTGCACTTTCTCTGCATTTTCACTTGAAGTGAACAGAGAAAAGAGGGTGAAGAGAGCACTGAGGGTAAGATAGGAATGCAGGGAGAGCTGTGCTTTCATTGAAGAGGGTAACTTAAATAGCTAACTTTGCTACACAAGTGTCCATTTGATTAGCAAACCTACAGAATTGCATAGCAAATTGCTATGCGACACCGCTTATTTTATGCCTTGGTGTATGAACAAATACGGCGAAGTTGTATATTAGTAAATATATTTTTGTCATATTGACAAGATTGATGTAGTCCATATAAAGAAAGGTTCTAATCTCATTTGCCAAGGTCAATTATATTATTGTTTGATGTATTTAGCCTGAAGGACCTGCAGTTGAACACTCACCCTTCTTTTTGAAACTGTATGTGCACAGCCCACTGGCTGAAAGGGAGCGTATTATCACGCAGCTAAATAATACAGCTTTATTTAAATGGAGAGTGTTAATATTTTTTCATTCTCTGATGATCACTACAAGAAATTACTGGATATTCCAGCCTTGTTTGATAACGAAACACCAACAGAAAAGATCCCGGATGGGACAGATGAGTTGAATGTTATCGCACAAAAAAAGAAGAAATGAGTACGTACACAATTACATGGCAGCTTTATGCTGCAATACCTGAAAGGTGGCATAATACCCAAGGGTTTACAAGTGAAGATAATCCCTGGATTGTTCATGGTCTCGGGAGGATAGCTCAGGGGCAACATGCTCGCCTTGGAAGCAAGATGACTCGGAGCAACACAGGTTCGATCCCCTGTTCCGCGCTTAGAAACCTCTGGGTATCAAGCGCGTTATAAGTGCCCATTAACAATTGAGAATCCTAGATTTAAAAAAAACTTCTGCGGGGTCTGCAATAAGTGTTCGAGGGACTTAATAACCCTCATAATAGAAACTGCAGAGGAAGAGACTAAGGCACAAAATGAAGAACTAGAATGCCTTGGAAAAACTATTTTTTTTTTAAATAAGTGCATAAAAGACACAAAAATGCAACTTGAAAAGCTAGAAGAAGAAATAAAAAAATTCAAACAGTTCAACCTTGATAAAAAAATCAACAAACTGAAGCAAGATTTGAACAACTACAAGGAGGAAAAAAAATATCCCTACCTGCGTGTAGGGTTCTACACGGAGACCACCACAGGTCCTTACAACCGAAGACCAAATCGCTACGTTAATTTCTCAAACACGTCTGCTTCATCCAGTGATTTGGATCAATCAAGTGTAGCACAAGAAGGTACAAGTGCAGCCAACACCCGGGGTCAACAACCCAGTTTTTTTCAGAGGGGAGGTCAAAGAGGCCGCCCAAGACAAAGACAGCAGTTCGGACCGGGAGTCCGAACAGGACAGCGGTACCAAAACCAATGAATATGGACAGTATCCCGATTTTTAATTTGTCATCATTCACTCTGACTGACACCGAGCAAGACCTTCTATCTAAAGGTCTTTCATATGTTCTGGTATCCAGAGTGGATCCTTTTATGTGTGATATTGAACTACACCGATTTTTTTTCGGAAGATTAGACTGAAACACTACTTTGAGGTTTTTCTACCAAGTACACATGCAGGTAATTGTGAAAGCCGTCATGGCCGAGAGGAAGTGAGAAATATAACGGGTTTAAAACCGAAGTCACATTTTACACTTCGGCACATGTATGTGCCCCAGAAATCATGGCTTTTGAGAACATTGTGAGAAAACAAGTACAAGATGCTATAAAAAAGAAAGATCGTTATCAAGATAATTTAAAGAAAGCTAAACGAGAAGCTTTGAAGAATTTGTGCGAGAATCCCCGCCTGACTACAAAACCAGCCGACAAAGGTGGCGGCATCGTATTGATGGACACCAAGAAATATGAGGAAGAATGTCTAAGACTGCTGGGAGATGAAAGATCATATAAAAAAAATAGAAAAAGATCCCACAAAGGCCCTTCAAGAAGAAATTAGCAATCTCATGAAATCCACCCTACACGAGGAGTGGATTAGCAAGGAAGAACAATCATTTTTATGCAAGATCCATCCAAGAAAGGGAGCATTTTATGTACTCCCGAAAGTGCATAAAAATTTAGAGCATCCACCAGGGAGACCAATAGTCTCGGCCATTGATTCCTTACTTGAACCGCTATCAGTCTACACAGAATTGTTTCTAAAACCTTTTGATGAACACATGCCAGCATATATAAAGGACACGAATCACATGCTCCATACTTTAAACAACATCATCATCGAAACAGGTGACATTTTAGTCACCATGGACGTAGAATCACTATACACGTCCATTCCACAGATGCAGAGTCTGGAAGTACTGAGAACAGTATTAGATACACAGGAAGAACCATTAGCCCACCAACTGGTTTTATAGTTAAATGTGTACGACTAGCCATGTGTGAAAACAATTTTCTTTTAAAAAAAAGTTTGTACAAACAACTAAGGGGTGTCAGCATGGGTGCCACATTTGTACCAGATGTGGCAAAGCTTTACATGGCTAACTTTGAGAACAATTTTATTCTTGGACCTCTAAATTCCCTAAAAAACAAACTTTTGGAAACAACTTGGTGGTATGGAAATGCTTCATTGATGATTTTTTTTTTTTTTTCATCTGGAGAGGTCATGAAGACTCTCTGTCAGCTTTTCTTCTATGGATTAACACATGTGACCCACATATAAGGTTCACTATGGAATGGCATATGACCAAAGTGAGTTTCTTGGATCTACTGATCCTAAAGAAGGATGATCATCTGGAGACCACCCTATACAGAAAAACTACAGACAAGAACTCACTTTTACATTTTACGAGCTTCCCTCCAGCCGGCCTTAAACTCAATCTACCCTACGGGCAGTTCCTTCGCATCAGAAGGAACTGTACCGAAAAAACTGAGTTTATGAACCATTCAGTTAAACTCCAGGATAGACTGATCGAGAGGGGGTACCCAAAGAAGTTGGTGAAGCAACATTACAAACGTTCACTAAAACCCATCGGGATGTTTGCATATCCACCAAAGCCAAAGAAAAAAATGACAGATTGATCTGTATATCCACTTTTTCACCCATCAGCAATATGCTTAAAAAAAGTGTGAATAGAAACTGGCACCTTGTGAAACAACCTGGTAGTCTGGCTAGTAAGACCATGTTTGTCTTTAAACGCAATATGAATTTGCGACAGAAGCTAGTTCACACATACACAGAAACTGATGTAAATCAATCAGTGAGGAATCAGTGGGGCCCAACACCCATCACAGGACATTACAAATGCGGCCATTGTGTTGCATGCCCGTTCACGGCCACAAGAAAGTCTTTTGAATATGGGAATAATAAAACATTGATATTGAAAGACCATACAAACTGCCTGAGTAAAAATGCCATATATGCCATCATGTGCCCATGCAATTTACTATATGTGGGTAAAACCATGAGAGAAGTGTGCCAAAGAATATCGGAACCCTGCTAATGCATAAGAAATAAGGTGCAAGACAAACCACTATTTGAACATTTTGTAAAAATGGGACATATGGACAAAGATATTAAGTGGTTTATTCTTCAGACCATTAAAACTCCCACGAGAGGGAGAGACATGTCCACATTGCTACATCAATTAGAACAAAGATGGATACATTCTTTAGATACCGTGAGAAATGTTTTGCAGAATTCCGTGGGTCCTCACACTCAGGAGCAGTGATGGGATGTTTTATTTAAATACAAACTCTACATCATCAGGTTGTGGTGTAAGTACAGTCTAATTTGATACTTCTTTAAATGCAGACTCCTTTTTTCTGCATTTGTTCCAGGCTGTGGTACTTGTAGAAAAGGATCACTCAGGCTAGAGAACTTCCCGTCCCAGGATGCATCGTGTCCAACCGGGCCCCAAATTAGTCCTTCTTTCATGCTCCTCACTATATTTGGAGGTGAGAGCCACACCCATTTTTCACAGGCGTTTTTCTGCCTGCCCAGGATCAAGTCGGACCTTTTGCCGAGTTTGAGCAGAGCATTTCTCATGTGACATGTAAGTACTTGAGGTGTTTTGATAAGAAACATGCAGAAGGGCGAGATACGCGCCCCTGCAGACATGTCTGCACGAACGGCACGCCCTCACAAGCAGAGAGCTTTTCAATTATATAACTCGTGGCGGGTTTATTGTGAAACATGGACGCTTTATAACAAGGTGCTAGAGCAGTCCCTGTTATATCATAGTGTGCACCAAGCAGGGGATATATTTCTGAATAGTCACCATTAATTGTGTGTGTAATCCTCCACGAGATAGATGCGCTCGTCCCATCCCAGGGGCTCCTGGCATCAGAAACTATGTGTTTTAAACACTGTGTGTGCCATTTTGGACCCATGCATTTTAAAAAGACATGCCACCTATGAGAGTATCTTACATGGATTCATCCTCCGTGTTTGAATATCTCTGAGACAGAGTGGCCCGCCTCATTGATGGGGTCGTGTTTTCATTTTTTCAGAAACCATTGTTCTGCATCTTCGGTGTGCCATCAAGAGAGATGGACATTTTCTAAAAGGCATGCTGCCTTCGAGATTGGAGAACATCACTCCACTGTAAAGCAACACGAAAATAGTGAGTGAAGTATGCTAGTTGTAACATTTTGCATTATGGCAATAGGGAGAGACCGCTAGTCAACTACACCCTTGTTTTTGCTTTAGACAAGTGTTTGTGCTCTCCTCTGCAGTCCTTAGACTTACAATCATGGATCTCTGTACCGTGTCCCGATCGTATTAGTGTGCTACCCAGTACTTTGGATCAGGTAAGGTAACTTTTTCAGATCTTTGTTGAAATCATCAGGGCATTGACTGGCCTGAATTGAAGTAAAAAAACTTCTAGTGAGTTATGCATAGGAAGGCTCATTTTGTGCCTTATCCTCTCTTTTTTGCAGACTCCTGTCAAGTGCTTTATAACAGGGCTGTAGGATATAGTCCTGTGCTGACACGAGGCTCCATTATTGGGATTTGGAGGCGAGTGCTAGTGAGTATACACATTAAGGACAGTATACACACAAGTTTTTCTGTGTCTTTTGAACAAGAGATTTGAACCATAATTAGATGCATATTTGTTTGTTTATAGATTGGTGCTAGATGACATCTCCCACCTTTTCACACCTCGGGCAGGTTTCATCATTAACCACCCGCATCCTGAAGAAGGTCGCACTAACCTTGTGGCTGAACTGTTAGCCTCCCTTTGACGACCGAAACATATGTCGAGTTTATCGTATAAGCAAACTGCTATTTAATTTTTTATATAAACACTTATTGAGAATGAAGATGGGTGTTAAAAAAATGTATTTAATGTGGTGAGTACTGTTGGGTTTTGTATAACCCTTGTCGTATATATATGTACATTATTGAGAGTATGAATGAATAAGAAAATGAATAGTGGTGTATGTATATAGATGTTGAAAATAATTTTTTGCACTGAAAAGACAGGGTGTATGAACAAATACTGCGAGTAGTGAACAGACAATTGGTACCCATGAAACAGATAATGGAGATAATCGGTGGCTACAAACAGGCTGGGAGGGCATTATTGCAATTAATGGAAAAATAATCTGCAGTATATCAATGTGCACAGCAAGTTGATACACAAGTGGAAACAGACAATTGGTACATATATTCCAAATATTGTGGATAATCAGTGTGATTGGTGCACAGGCGGATTCAATGCATGGAACTTCTGTATGTCCTTCAGAGATTCAGTTGTGATTTTCGGTACATGAAGGTTACAAGTCTATGTGTAGAGCTAGGTTGGATCCTCCAAATCTTGCTTCATTGCGATGTTGGTCCTTATTTCCATTTTATTTTTAATTTTTTATTAAAGTTTTAGTTTATATTCAAACATTTACGTTATATTTCACTTATCATCAAGTATAGAGTTCATTTAATTTAAAATGTATGATCTGCAGCACTATTTGGAGTTTTCTTTAGTCATGATAAAAGTCCAGAACTGGGCTGCCATTATGATCAACCTTTTTGTTTTTGCCAGAGATTATCTGGAGCCACATTTCATCCTCTTTATAAAATGTTCTTTGGTGGTTCATCATGTTGTTGAACTGGATCCTACGGTCGGAGAGAGAGGGACATTTCATTAAGATGTGATGTATCATTTCGTTTTGATTGTTTTGTTTGCAGAATCTCCAAACATTTTCTTCATCCGGTATTAGCTTAGTTGCTGCTAGATATTCTTTGGTTGGTAGGATGTTGAGATGGAGTCTTAGATACAGGTATCGGATTATTCTGGAGGGAAATCTTGCCAGGTATAAAGGTAGTTCATTCAGGGCTCTAGTTTCTAGCACAGGAATTATATTCATTTTGTAAGAGGCCTTGTCTTGAGTTGTTTTTATCCATTCATTCTCTTTGATTCTCTTTTTCACCTCCAAGGGTCTGTTTATCAGTGTCTCAATTGAGATGTCGTTTTGATTGAGTAAGAATAGACGGGCTTCTTTCCATGTATCCAGCGTGAAATTGTTCGATGTCGCTTTCGCCTCAGTCAAGATCTTGATTGCTGGGATGTCGTCGTTGTTGATGGTCTTTCGATAGACGTCCAGCTGTTTCCAGTTTCTGATGGAATCGAGTGATTGAAGTGCCAATTCATATCGTATTCTGGTCATCGGGAAGCACTGAGCCAAGGAAAGTACCTTACACCAGAATATACCTTGCACCAAAGTCCAGATATTGTGGGGAATTTTAAGTAGTTTTTCACTTCTGTATAGTATTATCGCAACTGCCTGTAAAAGGCTATAACTGGTTTCATGGTGTATTGACCGTATTTCCTATGGATAATCGAGCCTTGTCTGGCTAAGGTTAGGTCTCTGTTCTTTAAGTAGGTGGACCAGTTCAATTAGACATGAGACTGATTCAGCCAAATACCAAGATATTTGGTCTCCTTGACAACTCCAAGTTTTTGTCCCTCAAGAAATGGGCATAAGCAAGCGTTTTGCTTCCTAGAGCAGTGGCCCAATGACAAGACTTGAGTTTTGTTGGAATTTATTTTAATACCGTTTTCCTTTATATAGTTGTTGAGACTATTCAGTCTTTTTTGAAGGCCGACTTGAGTCTTATCCATTACCACAATATCGTCCACGTATAGTATGTAGGGGACAGGTCTTGCGTTCAGTCTGGGAGGGTTAGTGAGAGCAATTATTTGGTTTTCTCTGCAGTCAAGGAGGTACAAATTGAAAAGGGTGGCGGCCAGTGGACACCTTTGCTTCAGTCCATTGGTTGTATTGATCACAGAAGAGAGGACTCTGTCATGTGTTAGGCGAACTCGGATGGTGGTGTCGCTGTAAAATGCTTTATGGGTTCCAGCAGTTCACTGGGGCGGTTCTTTTGCTGGAGTTCTTCCACAGCTTGTTTCTATTGATGCTGTCGAACGACATTTGAAGATCGACGAAAATGGTGTGAATATTTGTCTGAGTTCTAAGTGATTCCTGTGTCAGAAGATTGAGAATCAGTAAGTTGATATAAGTGGCAACGTTGCTGGTGAACCCGGTCTGGCGGGGATCCTGTTTTTTTGTTTTCCTTGGCCCATTTGTTGAATCTTTTGACCAAGATGGAAGCAAAAATCTTCCCTATCGGGTCTAGCCAGCGGGCGGTAGTTTTTGGGCTGGTTCCTTTCGACTTTCTTGAGAATTGGAATTATGATCACCGTTTTCCAAGTGTGGGGTGTGCATTTATTTTCTGAGATTAGTGTAAAGATTTGGATGCAAAGTTTGGCACAGGCTTCTGGCTGTCTTTGGATGGTTTTGGTGCTTAAGCCATCAGAGCCAGGAGCTCTTGAGGTGTTTAGTTTCTTGATGTGAGAGAACATTTCATCATACTCCCACTGTTTATACCAGGTTTTATTGTCGGAGTTAGTGTCATTGTTGGAACTTACTAGGTCCAAATTGGTGTTGTATAATGATCGAAAGTGGTCGACCCATGCTCTCTCAGGCACATCTGTGATCAATTGATGTTGCAGAACATGGTTTTGGTTGAGCAGAGTCCAGAGGTCTGTGGTCTTTCGCTTATTCAATACTTTCAACATGAATTCCGCATCGTTTTGAGCAATCATGACTCTGTTGTTTTTAAGCCATTTTTTATATTTTTGTTTTAATCTTTGAATTTTTTGTGTTCTGTCTGTAGAGTCTGCTTTCTTGCCTATTCTTATGGACTTCCTTAGTTCTTTCTTTGTTCAAGCAATTTCCTCATAGTAGGCGTGCGTGTGCTCTGTTTTATTTATGGATCCCTGTTCGTTTTTACGAAGGTAGGTTTATCAGGAGCCACTCATAGTTGATTTTCTCTTTGATGCCTTTGTTGGATGTTTTGAATACATCCTCCAGTTGTTCAACCTGATCGTGAGATATACATAATCTATTTAAGCCGAGATTAATGGCTATTTTCTGATTTTTCATTTTGTCCATACATTGGTATGGAACATTCCAAGTCATTAGGAGTTTAGCGTGGTCGCTATGTATATCAGTCTTAACTTCTAGTTCAAGTATACTAGAGTGCAAATTAGGTGAAATGTAGATGTAGTCGAGGTATACATTGTAATTGCCTCTGTGCCAGGTCGGTCTTGCTGGTTTGTCCCCTTCAATTCTCCCATTCAGGAGTATTAGGTCTCGTCTGCGTGTGGCAGCTGTCCACAATTTTGATTTTTGGGGCTCTAATTGATCTCAGATATTTTGAGGCCACCTTCTTAAAACAAGTGGAGATTAAGGTCACCGTAGATCATGGGTGCAAAACATATGGCCCGTGGGACAGTTGCGGCCCACCATGCCATTTTGTCCGGCCCTCCAGCAACAAAGACTTTCCTAATGGAGGGTGGCCCACAGGCAGCATCGGCCGCCCTCCATTAGGAAAGTCTTTGTTGTCTTCCGGGCCGGACAAACACTGGCCCTCATTGGTTCAGTGCATACAAACCACGCAGCTCCTACGAGCCACGTAGTGCGTGTGTGCTGCACCAATGGACGGCCAGCACTACGGCTGGCATGGCCAGTAAGGCTTGATGCCGGAAGGCATTTCAGCCTTGTCACGCCGATGCCAGCCGTAGTGCCAGAAGCCTCGCCAGCGTTCCAGCACGTCTGGGTAAGTACATGGTGGGGGACTGTGTGTGTGTGTGTGTGTGTGTGTGTGTGTGTGTCTGTCTCAGGTCCGTCCTGACTGTGCTTTTAGTTTTTGTATGTATGTTGAGATGCGGAGGTGGGGGAGTGTGTCGGGTGTGTTTGTATTTGTATGTCTGCAGTGTATGTTGAGATGCGGGGGTGGAGGGGGTGTGTCGGGTCTGCTTGAATGTGTTTGTGTGCAAGTGCAGTGTGTGTTGAGATGCGGAAGGAGGTGTGTGTGTCGGGTCTGCCTGAATGTGTTTGTGTGTAAGTGCAGTGTGTGTTGAGATGCGGAGGGGGTGTGTGTGTCAGGTCTGCCTGAATGTGTTTGTGTGCAAGTTCAGTGTATGTTGAGATGCGGAGGGGAGGGGGTGTGTCGGGTCTGCCTGGATGTGTTTGTGTGCAAGTGCAGTGTGTGTTGAGATGCGGAGGGGTGTGTGTATCGGGTCTGACTGAATGTTTGTTGTTGTTGTGTGCACGTTCAGTGTATGTTGATATGTGGGGGGTAGGGGTCCGGGTCTGTATGCGTGCATGCTTGTGAGTTTGTTTGGTGAGTTGGGGGTGGGATCTGTATGGGTGTATGGTATAAGCTTGTGAGTTTGTGTGCTGAGTTGGGGGTGGGAGGGTTCAGGTCTGTATGGGTGCCTGGTGTATGCTAGTGGGTTTGTGTGCTGAGTTGGGGGTGGGGGGTTCGGGTCTGTATGGGGGCATGGTGTATGCTTGTGGGTTTGTGTGCTGAGTTGGGGGTGGAGGGGTTGGGTCTATGGGTGCATGGTGTATGCTTGTGGGTTTGTGTGCTGAGTTGGGGGTGCAGTGTTCCGGTCTGTATGGGTGCATGGTGTATGCTTGTGGGTTTGTGTGCTGAGTTGGGCGTGGGGGGTTTGGGTCTGTATGGGTGCATGGTGTATTCTTGTTAGTTTGTATGGAGGGGTGGGGGGGTTGGGGTCTGTATGAGTATGTATGCATGGTGCATGCTTGGTGGCACGGCGCATAGTGTTTGCTTGCGGGGTGGGTGTCTTGGGGCATAGTGTTTGCTTGAGGGGTGGGTGTCATGGGGCATAGTGTTTGCTTGAAGGGTGGGTGTCTTGGGGCATAGTGTTTGCTTGAGGGGTGGGTGTCATGGGCATAGTGTTTGCATAAGGCGTGGGTGTCTTGGGGCATAGTGTTTGCATGAGGGGTGGGTGTCTTGGGGCATAGTGTTTGCATGAGGGGTGGGTGTCTTGGGGCATAGTGTTTGCTTTAGGGGTGGGTGTCTTGGGGCATAGTGTTTGTATGAGGGGTGGGTGTCTTGGGGCATAGTGTTTGTATGAGGGGTAGGTGTCATGGGGCATAGTGTTTGGTCGGGGTGTGGGGGCCATGGGGCATAGTGTATGCTTGAGGGCTGGGTGTCTTGGGGCATAGCGTTTGCTTGAGATGTGGGTGTCTTGGGGCATAGTGTTTGCTTGAGGGGTGGGTGTCTTGGGGCATAGTGTTGGCTTGAGGGGTGGGTGTCTTGGGGCATAGTGTTTGCATGAGGGGTGGGTGTCTTGGGGTATAGTGTTTGGTCGGGGAGTGGGGGCCATGGGGTATAGTGTTTGCTTGAGGGCTGGGTGTCTTGGGGCATAGTGTTTGCTTGAAGTGTGGGTGTCTTGGGGCATAATGTTTGCTTGAGGGGTGGGTGTCTTGGGGCATAGTGTTTGCATGAGGGGTGGGTGTCATGGGGCATAGTGTTTGGTCGGGGAGTGGGGGCCATGGGGCATAGTGTTTGCTTGAGGGCTGGGTGTCTTGGGGCATGGCACTTGCTTGAGGTGTGGGTGTCTTTGGGCATGGCATTTTCTTGAGGTGTGGGTGTCTTGGGGCATAGTGTTTGCTTGAGGGCTGGGTGTCTTGGGGCATAGTGTTTGCTTGAGGGGTGGGTGTCTTGGGGCATAGTGTTTGCATGAGGGATGGGTGTCTTGGGGCATAGTGTTTGCATGAGGGCTGGGTGTCTTGGGGCATAGTGTTTGCTTTAGGGGTGGGTGTCTTGGGGCATAGTGTTTGTATGAGGGGTGGGTGTCATGGGACATAGTGTTTGGTCGGGGTGTGGGGGCCATGGGGCATAGTGTATGCTTGAGGGCTGGGTGTCTTGGAGCATAGCGTTTCATTGAGGTGTGGGTGTCTTGGGGCATAGTGTTTGCTTGAGGGGTGGGTGTCTTGGGGCATAGTGTTGGCTTGAGGGGTGGGTGTCTTGGGGCATAGTGTTTGTATGAGGGGTGGGTGTCATGGGACATAGTTTTTGGTCTGGGTGTGGGGGCCATGGAGCATAGTGTATGCTTGAGGGCTGGGTGTCTTGGGGCATAGCGTTTGCTTGATGTGTGGGTGTCTTGGGGCATAGTGTTTGCTTGAGGGGTGGGTGTCTTGGGGCATAGTGTTGGCTTGAGGGGTGGGTGTCTTGGGGCATAGTGTTTGCATGAGGGGTGGGTGTCTTGGGGCATAGTGTTTGGTCGGGAAGTGGGGGCCATGGGGTATAGTGTTTGCTTGAGGGCTGGGTGTCTTGGGGCATAGTGTTTGCTTGAAGTGTGGGTGTCTTGGGGCATAGTGTTTGCATGAGGGGTGGGTGTCATGGGGCATAGTGTTTGGTCGGGGAGTGGGGGCCATGGGGCATAGTGTTTGCTTGAGGGCTGGGTGTCTTGGGGCATGGCATTTGCTTGAGGTGTGGGTGTCTTGGGGCATGGCATTTGCTTGAGGTGTGGGTGTCTTGGGGCATAGTGTTTGCTTGAGGGCTGGGTGTCTTGGGGCATAGTGTTTGCATGAGGGGTGGGTGTCTTGGGGCATAGTGTTTGCATGAGGGGTGGGTGTCTTGGGGCATAGTGTTTGCATGAGGGGTGGGTGTCATGGGGCATAGTGTTTGGTTGAGGGGTGGGGGCCATGGGGCATAGTATTTGCTTGAGGGGTGGGTGGCTTGGGGCCTAGTGTTTGCATGAGGGGTGGGAGCCATGGGGCATAGTGTTTAATACAAATTGGGGGTTGAAAAAGCCTCCTGCCACGCCAGCCCCACCGCGCCTACCACCCCATCCACATTTACTTTTAGGCCCACTATAGCCATCATGTAAGGTACTTCCGGCCCTCTGTCAAAATCAGTTGTGCACCCCTGCCGTAGATGATCAATTGCAGCTGTTTATATTTTGTGTATAGAATGTCGATATTGGTCAGTATTTTGTCTAGAAATCCGTTGTTCGATGGTAGTGACAGGCTCCAATAGATGTTTAGAATGACGATCAGGCACAGTTCTTCTCTTTTGGAATTTTTGTGTTTCTCAGAACGGTTCTGTTTGATAATAGTTATTTGTAGGCAGGGATTCGCGGACAATGCTTCGATGAGTTCGAAATTAGCTTCGACTTTCCAGAAAGTCAAGAGGACAGAGCAAGGGTGGCCCTTTGTTCCTGTTATTGCTGAGGTCGTATGGATCAAATATCCATCACATGATGGTGGTTTGGTAAGTCAGGTCTCCTGAAGACATATTATTTCATAGTTGGCAAGGTCATTATTTCCTTTTTCAAACAAGTGCGTCGAGCCTCTGGTATTCCAAGAGCATAGGCGAAAGGGCTGAATGTGCTCTTTCTGGAGACATTATAAGTAAGTAGTTGTTTCTTTTCTTCTGAGGCCTCTGAAGTTGGATTCTTTGCTGTAGCCGATAAGTGGTCTCTCTGTATTTTGTTTTGAGTGTGATTTTCATTCCACACCCTGTATTCTTCCTGAACAATCTTCTGTGACACTTCACAAGATCATAAGTTGGATGGAATTCTTATCTTCTGCTTTTGTTTGCTGTTTTGGGAAGAAATTCCTCTTTTTTTGTTTCTGCAAGATGAGGGTTTCGAGGTGTCTGAGGGAGTCTACCCTCTGGAAATACTTGGCTTTAATTGCTCTAGCAATTGCTCTAGCAATTAAAGCCAAGTATTTCTAGTTGGTTTGTTTGCTCCATAATTTTGTCAGCCATAGCGCTTGATTTAAATTGAATTTCTATGGCATCCGTTTGGTCGTAATACTGAATTCTACTCCTTTTATGTCTTCAGATCGAATCTTTTGGAGAGGAGGAATAACATGGAGCAATCTCAAAAGATTTGTCCTATTCAGGATAAGGCCGTTGGGGAACTGTTTCGATCTGTAGATCTCAATCATGTACTTAGTTTTTTGTGCATGCGGGTCAACAAAAGTGGGAAGTTTCATGAGGTTATTCGACTTATCAACATTGTGGTTTGAGGCAGCAGTGTTTTGTTTCCTCTTCTGTACTTGTGAATCTTCATTTGCTTCCCGGGGATAGTTTTCTAAGTGTGTTCAAGTGGATTCATGGTGCGTGGTGTTTTTGCAGTCATTGTTTCCAGAATTGTTCCTTGACCAGTCGCCTTCTGTGTCAGAGACTTCTTCACAGGTGCGTATTCCTATGTTACTAATTATTGTATTGCCTTCTGTATATTCATCGATGATGTAGAATGATGATGTATCACTGGAGATGGCCGACAGCGGGTTATCCGTCCTTTCTACGATAGAGCTCGCATTGTTTGCTGTTTGGAGTTCAGAAGATGTTTCTTCATGTGTTGATATATTCATCAGCAGTTCCAAAGTTTTCTTATCTTCTAGTTCCTGCTCTTTTGGATTGATAGGTTTTTCTGTAGGCTTATGTTGGATCGATGATTGTTCTCTTTTATTTCGGGAGGTCAATTTGGTGTTCTTTAGTGACGCAGCTTTGGTTGTGGTTTGGGGTAGTGTCAAATTTCTTAAGAAGGCTCGAGAGCCTTTCCTAAATGACTTTGCAGTGGTTTTTGTTTTCGCTTACGCAGGAAGGGTTTTCTTTTCATGTTTGTCAGAAGAGGGAGAACCGTTTTGTCAGAGTTGTTATCAATGTGGGCAGAAGACTTAGATGGAATGGGCAGTGCTGGTGAAATCAAGCTTTGTTCTAGTGTCGTGGGCATTATGTTGACATTCGCCATAATGTCTTCAGATTTTCTCTTTGTGATTGGTTCGCTGGAAGTAGCTTTCCCTGTGTTAGTTTCTTGGTTATTTGTTTTTTCTTGTTTTACCGCAAGCAATCTAAGCAGGATAGATGTAATTTTCTCCTTTTCCATGCGATCGCGTCTTGCAATATCAAAGAGCGGTTCTGCCATGTGTTACTGTTCTCCACTTCTGTATCTAGTCGAATTTGGATTTTGTTGGCAAGCGTTTCGATGTATATTTGCTTTGTGTGTATCATCGCAATTAGAGTGGCTTGATCATTCATAGCCTCATTAATAGATTTGTATAATTTAATTAATGGAATTAAGGCCAGACAGATTAAAAGCTGTTATCATGGTGCTTTGTAGCTCGGCCATCGTTGTTGGTAGTGGATTCATGTGTTCTTCCTTCGCGGTGTCACAGTGGCATTTTGAGTTCATCTCTTTGTCGTTGTTCATTTCCAGTGAGCTTTGCAATTCTTGTGCGGTTTGTGATGTTTCTTGTTTCCGTTTTGCGTGGTCCAATCATTACTGTCTCATCGGATAGGGCTGACTAATTCTTTGTCAGGTTTTGGAGTGGAGGTCTTTTCCAGATCTCTTGAGTTGAGTTTGGTAAATGGAAAGTTTCCAAAGACTTAATTTCTCTTTTCCTGATCATTCATGATCAGCTCAATCTCGGTGATGTCAAGGGAAAGTCTGGCTGCACAATGTTTTTCGTGATTTGTCGGAAGAAAACCGCAGTTTGCGCTATCCAGTTGTAATTTGTCATAGTTTTGATGCCAGAATTTATTTGCTGTAAGCGCCTTTTTTTTGTATCGTAAGTGGTTCTAGCATAAGGTCCTGTGTGTTAGGATCTGTATCATTTTTGTATTCCAGCTTCATAATTTTCTGTGGGCTCTCATTTGTCTCTTCATAGTTTCCGTTGGTGTTCGGGTTATGGTGGAGAAAGTTAGTCGAGTCGCTGCGGTTTTTTTGATGTATGTCCTCCTTGAGAGGTTTAAACTGTGGAGGGGTTTCCTGCATGTCGTTGCTTTTGCTGATTTTCCTTTTGTTAGCTCTTTTATTCTGGTTTCGGGAGAGGCATTGAGTCAGAGTTTCAGTGTCAATCAGGCTGTGCACTTCTAGGTGCGTGCTTTGTGGAGTTGAAACTTCCTGCGTTTGTTCATTTTTGGAGGTTGTGGGGTGTTCTCTGCGCAAAGGGGTAATTGTTTGCCTTTGCTCGGTTTCTTGAGGGAGTGTAGTTCCAAAAGTTTGTTCAGTGTTGTTGTTAGTTTTCGCACCTGAAAGAGAACCGACGTGGGTGGTCGGTATTGAAGTTTCTTCCGTTTTGTCAGTTTCATCATCCTTCGACTGTCTTAGTGGCACACAGGTTTCACAATATTTACTTTCTGAATGAAAGTCGGTGTGGTTGAGTTTCATGTGGCGTGACGTTTGAGGTGAGCGGGTGGCAGCTCGGACAAAGGAGATTATTAACATTCATGGCAATTTCCCTATTAGGAGTTTTAGGAATATCTGGGAGCAAAAGAAGCTTTGCTCGCAATCTGATGCACGGGCCGGTAGAAACGACCATGCTGCAGCATTGGGCGAGGGGGATGAGATGGAACAGATCAAGGAAAAAGGCGGAGGAAGACAAGGAGAGCGGGAGTGGGTGTAAGGAGGAGAAAGTCAAATGCTTCAGTGATAGCAGAGGTTTACCGTGGCAGTTAGGGAGTTGTCACAAACGCTTGAACAGCTCTCAGAGACTCAGCACTGACTCCGCTCCGCGGAAGTTGGGTGCTTTAGAGTGTTTGCTACGCCTCACGCCAATGAAAATAGAAAGCACACTCCAAGGCAGTAGCAAAATTAAAACAGACAGTGCTTCACTCCAGACCTCCAGCACTCTCAGAGACTCAGCACCGACTATGCGTCCTTTTTGAAAAGGCTTGTGCGATAACAGTTAGTGCTAAATACCAGTGATTGTTATAAATAGCACATGTAGTTCATTTCTTCGTTGATACCACCTGGAGCGTGCAAATCAAGACAGTCTATCCAGTAGGCTTCCCTTTGGTCTAGATTTGTAGTAAGGATTTCATGTGTGTTGCGTTTCATGACCACATCCACTATTTGACCGATGTTATGTTTCTTTTAGTTCCAGTGGCGTTTTACTGCCCAGTTTACATTATTCGTCCTGATGCACGACCTGTGCTCATTCCACCCTGTTTTTACTTGGCGTTTAGATTGTCCAACATAGTATATACCACAGGGGCATTTAATTGTGTAGATGATGTTAGGCGCATTGCATGTGGCAAAATTGTTGGTTTTAATTTTTTCACTTGTACGTGGATAATTGATTGTGTCTCCTTTTGTTATGAAGACGCAATTCTATGTCAAGACGGAGGCGAGCATTAAGCTAGCTTCATCTTCTTTATTCTCTACTATCCAGCAGTTTCAACAAATATAACTTTATAAACTTTCAATTTAAATGTTTTTTTTTTTAAAAACAAACTTCAAATCCCATCAATCCTGTATCCTGTAGTCCCCTAGTCTCAGGCCATGTGACCTAGTCCTTCCTGTTCCTCTGTCCTTCCTCTTCTTTTCCTGCTCTCCACAAGATAAGTACCTATCTCTCAAGTTTCTGCCTCTTTTATAGGCCATCATAGGTGGGTCTGGGAACAATTCAGATAGTGTACTGTCGGATTTGATAAGGTCCCAATTTTTGTGTATTATTCTTTTGATCTGGAAGCTTTGACACAAGTATCTTAGTGTGTGGATTAGTCCTTTGTCTTTTCTTTTTGGGTTTCCTTCCAATAGTGTATTTCTGGCTTGAGTTTCTGTGCGTGCTATGGCACTATCAACAACCTCCGAAGGAAAACCTCTATCCAAGAATCTTTTCTTCATTGTGCTGTATTCATTATGCAGCACAATGAAATACACTATTGGAAGGAAACTTGAGAGACCATTTGATAAAAGCAGAGAAACCCAAACCGACAACTCAGATGACCCTCAGCAAACAAAAAACAGGCACTTTCGCCTGTCTACATTGCCAACATTGTAACAACGTAATCAAAGGTGACAATATTAGACACCCACACAATGGCAAAAAAATAATGCTAGGGAACTTTGCTACATGTGATACAAAGAACGTAATCTATGCAATCCGCTGCCCATGTGGTATGTACTACGTAGGCAAAACAAACAGAAAGGTTAACGACAGGTGGACAGAGCACAAATCCTGTGTGAGGACGAAAAATTGCAAATCCCCCGTGTACAGACACTTCCGAGACGAAAAACACAATGTATCACAGATGAGATTTGTGGTACTCGAAGTCCTACGACCCCTAAGTAGAGGTGGGGACCTTCCAAAACTTCTGGCCCAAAGAGAACTTTTTTGGATAAACAAACTTGATTCCATGACTCCACTTGGAATCAATGAAGATTACTATTTAGGACCGTTTTTGTAAATTACCCCTGTAATACTTTGAGCCCAAACATCTCATTCCATGATAGGAGCTCAAATATCAAAATTCAAGATTTGGCCTGACACTCCTTAAAACTTTATTCACTTTTAGCACCTGTTTGTCTAGACAAGGGATCACCTGTACCCGGTTTTTGTTATATAAATGTACAGTTTACTCATGTCATGTAAACTCACAACAATTGTAATTTGGGACTAGTATTGTGAAATTTGTGACTGATATTGTGTATTATATGCTACCCCATTTTCTAAACATAAATTATTCCTACAGGTACTAGTCTGTATACCTACGATATCTATACTGTTGGCATCTCGAGATTTGTGTACATATTCTGTTTTCAAATTGAAATGTAAATGACATTCTCTAGATTTATGTAAACTGTCTGCATTCTGATAATTCCCTTGCCAGACACATTTTTTTGCCATTTAGACGAACACCAGAAAGCACACCCAATAATCTATGGGACTAATAACATTGTTTTTAATTGTTCGTTATGTGCCTAACTCTTTCTTTTTTTTACATACCTTCTGATCGTGATTTACATCACCTAGTCTTTACAAATACTGTTCAAACTTCATGACCATCCTTAGCACTCATAATTCTTTTATGGCTCAAATCCAACCCGGTCCCCTAAAACGTATTTACTTGGTTTGTTTACGTCTTGGCGCGCGTGCACGGGTGACGTCACGCTTTTGGTGACGTTGCACGCACTTGTGTGCGATGACCTCACAGCCTCTTTTCAGTATATAAACAGGGATGCCGAGTGAATACATCACTCTGATGCGGTTCCCAATCGTACTCGGACTACTCCTGGACGCAGATGGATACTGAACTTGTAAGTTCCTTTTGAGTTAGAGGCTAGACCCTCTCGTTTGCACTTATTATTCCGCTCAGCTAATTTAATAACTGCTTGGTTATACCATTATCCCATTTAGATATCCATACCCATCAAGGCTTCACCAAAGTCTTCTTTCCATGAGATGCACTACATAGTGTCCGCTTGACACCTGGATCAGCTCTGCTAATCTTGGACCACTCCATGAGCCTAATATATGTTCCTGGGTAAGATGGTTGCCCATTTTTTACATTCCGAATGCTACTATTTGACCCACCTCTCCTAGTCTGTTTCTCTCATCACTTCCTCCGTATACTCACAGTTGCTTAAAATATTATACCACGTTCTCCAATTCTGTGTACCACAACTATGCATACATAAGGCACATTACCCCACATTCGAAATTTAATAAGAAACTATATGCCCATACTAGACTTAGGTCATTTGCATATCAACCTTAATTGTTGATTTTTTGACGAAATCCTATAGCTTGTAGCCCTGTGGGAGATGGATTGAAAATGAGTACTGAATAATGGGATGTTGCCCTATAGACTAGGCTGACTGCCTTGTAAACAATTTATCTGTTAAAATTGATCTAAAAGTTTGATATGATGTTTTTCAAAATTGTGTAAAAACTGCTTTAAGTTCAAACTAATTGAAGAATATATGTATTTTCTTTTGTAGACTTTAATTTGTTGAAAAATGCCGCCCCTGATTTCGAGTTTTTTATACTCGAAACGCGTTGGGCTCACCAAAAGACAAATAAAAAGCAAAAATTGTTTTTTATAAAACAGAAAGTTTCAACTGAATAATTTTGGACATTTTCTACAGAATTGATTGAAAGTTATCAATATTGTATTTCAAAAAATTTACAAAAAATGGTCAAAAGGCCTATCTTGGCCGTCTAGAAAGTGTGCAGGGGACGTGGCTATCCATATTGGATTTCTTCTTTGTTTTTTGTATATAACCAGCCTAGGTACCAAGGCTGTGTCTTTCTCCCCCGCACCTCGAATTATTTACTAAAGATTACCATTCTGTTTAAACCTAACTAAATTACATTCAAATTGGTGTGCAAGTGTACTTACCTGTGTCAGAGACTAGGGGACTACAGGATTGATGGGATTTGAAGTTTAAAAAAAAAATATATATTTAAATTGAAAGTTTACAAAGTTATGTTTGTTGAAACTGCTGGAGAGTAGGGAATAAAGAAGATGAAGCTTAATGCTTGCCTCCTTGTCTTTAATAGAATCAAGAGCACCCTGCGCTATTAGCAGGGGGAATCTTCATTGCTGCAGTGAAGACAGGGAAATGTGCCTTTTCTTGATGTTTGCGGTGGTCTGATGGTTGGCCTATTTTTGATTAGACGGTCCCTAAAATTGGCACTCCTTTTGTAGGCAAATATTAGCAATTTCTGAGAACAAAGTTCCACCCTTGAGTCACTGGTCAGAATTCTCCAATTCTTCTTGATTGTTGATTTTATTCAGTTACTCTGAACAGAGTAACAGGATACGTAAACAAGAGGTGTGTTGGTCTTATCTTTGCTTCCTGACTGTATGATGCCTGCACGTGGCGGGTTCATAAATTGATCCGTTGCTGCTTTTATCTCCTCATTCTTGTAACCCCGTGCCAGACATTTTTCACCCATTCTTTGGATTTCTTTCTCATACTCCGCAGTATCATTTACTAATACAAGAATCAAATAAATCTGAATATCTTTTCTTGACCTCCCGAAGTCCAATTATAAAGTTCAGCTACTCCTTTTGGTTTCTACTCATATCTGCGTTGCTCTTTGCAAATGCCTCACACACTATTCTCTTTGTACTATGTTGCCGATTGCAACCTTGGTTCAAACACAAGCGGGTTTGGTATCAGTCTCTCTGACTCACCGACTGTGCTGTCTTTTTTCACGCTGCTTTGTTGTAGAACCAAGGACAGTACCACAGCAGCAATCGCTCCTCCCCGCCTTAGTTATCAATGCTGGAGAGCACTGGGTACCTCCAGGTTTGATCAGCCTCTGTTCCTGGTCTTCGGTTTCTTTTTTTCTAAGGCTCATGAAAGTAACGGTTTTTAGAGGTCAAGGGTACTTCCTCTCTGGTCTCGCTGTCTTTCTCCTTGTATTAAACCGCCATCTTGGAACTGCTGTTTCCTCATGTGGTTTGCCTCGCTCAGAGTGTGCTTTCGTGCTCCACCTTTTATCCGTGTGAGGAAGTGTGATGGAAGTCAGGTGTGTGTAATAATCTGTAATTACCTAACCTTGTGTGACCTTGCTTGTTGGGACATGTCAGGCATGCGGCTCTGGTGTTAGTCCGTTGGCGCTCACAGTGAACTTTCTGGGAGAAATGATTTGTGTTAGAGAAGGGGAGGGGGTTGAATAAGTTGAATTCCTAGGTATCCTACCTGGTAGGATGGGGAAAAGGTGTTATTGGGGAGGGGATACCGTGTCTCACCCTCCGGTATCCAACTTCCACTCCCTGAGGACCCCTCATCCAGGTGATTCTCCCACACTCTTCACCCCCAGGAACTGGATCCAAAAGCGATGGCCATGTCCTGGCCACCTGGATGACAGATCTCTGGGGACTAGCGGGTGAGACACCTTCAGGTTTCTCACAGAAGGGACTGCAGATACAGACCACAAGTGCTGAGGGAGCCGCGAGGCAGTGTGAAGTGCAACTGGACATGCAGGAGCCTGGCCCAAGTTCAGAGGGTAGCCAGGTGACCAGTGGGTGGAGCAGTCGGGACATCAGCAGGGGAGAGGAAGAGAGAAAACCGAAGCAAAGAGGAAGGTCTTGAGTTGCTTCTGTAACCAAAGGTGGTTCTGCTCAAGTTTGAGAGAGGCAGGGAGGCTGTTCCAGGGGGAGGTCCCAGCCGTAGATAGAGATCTGCCCCCAACACTGTGCTTGGAAAAGCGACTGACCCTCAGAAAGTTTCAGGTGGATGAATGGAGAGCTCGAGAAGGGAGATGTTTAGGAAGAGAGAGTTGGAGGTAGTGCAGTCCCAGGCCCCAGAAAGCCTTGTGGACGATGCAGAGGGTCTTGAACATGATCCTTGCTGCCACTGGGAGCCAATGAAGAGATTTCAGAGCTGGAGTGATACGATCCCTGGGCTTGAGGCCAAAGACAAGTCTCACAGTTCTGTTCTGGATAAGTTGTAGAGGTCGGAGAGTAGAGGCAGGAAGATTTAGAAAAAGGCTGTTGCAGTAGTCCAGCCTAGAGAGGACCAGGGCACTGGAGACAGTGAGCTTCTGGGGGAAAGTGAGGAAAGGAAGAATACCTCTGAGGAGGTGCAGCTGATGGTTTGACTTCCTAGAGACGTCGGAGATGTGAGGAGAGAAGAAGAGGGCGGAGTCAAAGATGACCCCAAGGTTCTTAGCCTCACAGGTAGGAGCAGGAAGAGGGCCCAGAATGGGCAGGGGGGAGAGAGGGGGAGAGAGGGGGACAGAGGGGGAGAGAGAGGGGGAGGGAGAGAGAGATCTCGATGAGGAGGATCTCAGTCTTGCTGGTATTAAGGCAGCAATCATTGGCGGCACACCATTCCTGAATTGCTGGCAGGCAATCTGGAATGAGAGAAGGAGAAGAGGCGGCCGAGGGGAGCCTGAAGGAGAGCTGGGCGTCATCCGCATAAAACTGAAAGTTGGAGAAGAAATCAGCAATGTGGTGGGCGAGAGGTGCCAGGTATTGGTTGAAAAGCCAGGAAGAAAGGTTAGACCCCTGGGGAACACCACAAGTAGAAAGGGTGAGAGAAGAGAGGAAGACCCCATTTGGACCTGAGAGGGTCGGTGAGAAAGGTGGTCAGACAGCCCAGGGCCTGATCAGTGATACCCAGGTTATCACAGAGATGATTGAGCAGGATAGCACGGTTGACTGTATCAAAAGCAGAAGAAAGATCGAGGAGAATGAGGACAGAAGGACGTTTAGAATCAAGGTTAGAGAGCAGGTCTTCAGGGGTGTTCAGGAGAGCAGTTTCTGTACTTCTGACAGCTATGAAGCCACACTGGTGGTCGTGGAGACAACCAACAGATTCAGTGTGCAGAGTAAGCTGGGAGATGGCCAGCTTTTCCAAGAGTTTGCCCAGGAAAGGAGTGATGGAGATCAGGCTATAGTTAGCCAGAGAGGAAGGATCGGCAGAGGGCTTCTTTAGGAGGGGGTGCACAAGGAGTGCTTACAAGGAGGGGGAAGGTTCCTGAGGCATAGGAGTGATTGTAGAAATCGTCCAAGGCTGGAGCAAGGGTGTCGATGTGGTCCTTGATGGTTCTGGATGAACAGGGGAGAACCTGTTTAGACGAGACTTCATAGATCGGACTTGTCTAGAAACATTGTCAGGGGTGAACAAGGGAAAGCAAGAGAAGGAGGAGGGATGGCCACAGGCGGCCCAGGAGTTGAGGGGGAGGACGAGGAAGAGAGGCTGGACAGGAAGTTCTGAAATTTTAGTAAGGAAATGAGAAGCCAAGGCTGTACAGAGGGCCTCGGAGGAAACAGGAGAGGTAGAGACTGCAACAGGATTGGCCCGCTCCTTGCAGATTGTGGCAGATTTTACAGACGAGAATAGTGGTTTACCTAACGCAAGGCTCTGGCGAGAGTTAGATTTCTGTACTTGGCTCAAGAGAAACCACTACCCCTGTGCACGTGACAGCTTACTATCGGACATCAGTATTGTCGTGGGTCTACCTCTGTAGTGTCTAGTAACCAATGTCTATTACCATTGTGTGTATGATAAACATTACATGTTATCAATCTCTTCCGAAAACAGTTTTATCACTAAACGAACAAGTATTTGTACTTGCAACATTGTGTCTTTTATACTCATAAGTAGTAACGCTTTAAGAGTGCTCTCACTCTCTTGTTTAGCATGCATGTATATTGATTCTCTTGTACAAGTAATATAAGCGCATTACAAATAATATAGTTAAACTATGTATGGGTCCCACTTTTACCAATAACGTAGTTGAATAGATTCCCAGCACCCTACTCTTCTTTTCACTTCAAAAATGTTAAAGCCAGATATAACCAATCAGCAATGTGCGTGTGTGTGTGTATCCATTGCTACACAGGAAAACAAAACCATACTTGCAACTGTTTTGCTATGTGGATTGGAAAACCAGGGAATAGGTGTGATTACAATACAGACCAACCCCCAGAAAAATGAATCAATTGGTAACAGTGAACAACTGTCAAAAGCCTATGCCTTCTATGGTCAGTTAAGTAAGAACAACTTAAAAGCCTTCTAGAGCCAGGGATACAAAATTCAGGTAAAACATCTTAAATCCTCCTTGCAAGTTTTCTTTTCTTCCTTCATCTGTTCTTTGATGGATCCACTTTTTTCCATCTTTTTTGTGCCATGCCCAAATGAAGTGCCACAATAAACTCAGTGTTTCACCAGCACAGGTATATCTGAAAGGCATACCTTACAAATGCATCATGGTTTCTCTATATGGTGTAAGCAGGAAAAAGAAAATGCAAGTACAATATAGAAATTCACCCTTTCGTATTTCTTCAAGGTCTGTTATTTTTGTATGGAAAAATATATTTTAAACGGGAAGAGCTTTTCTGGCTGAAGTCGGCTCCCTTGCAGTGAACATACGTTGTATTTATCATGCAACTTAAAAAGTTTAATAATGGTTTGTATATGTCAATTTGTGCTTGAAAAGAAATGCTGCTAAAGCTAATAGCTCTGAATGCACATATGTGAAGGTTCATCTATCTGTGTTATCCTAAACCCTGCATGATGATTCACTAGGTGTTGTCACTTCTCCCCAGGGGGAAGGTCTTTCCCATGAGGCTAGGGAGGTGAGGCTGCTACCCCATATTCCCCCATAGGGGTGGTTTTATGCGGGAGTACCTCATGGGGAGGGACTCCCCTCCTGGGGAGAAAGACGAACACCTGGATAGAATCAAACGCAACACCCAAATCCCCGCCCTCCCAAGCCTTTTGCCACCATTCCATCAACCCTCCATCCTAGTACTTCTATTTGCTATAGTCACAGTTCCGCTATTGTTTGGACTGAGACGAAGATCAACCGCAGCATGAAGATTGTCAAACAGGCAATCACTAGGACGAGGTGGGACACAGGAACAATGAAGAGCAATACTGAGAAGGACCCACAGCGGTATAGCCTCCCACTGAGGTGTTGTTCCCCCTATGCCATAAAAAACAAAGGAGGACTGCCTATCAAACACACACAGCCAACCGGGACGAGGGACTGTGAAGCCCGGGAAGCACAAAGCAGACGCAGAGAAGGTCAAGCTGGAGCTGAGAGCAGTCCGCTCCTGGACTCCTTTGCCCAACGGCCTTCAGACGGTAACGGGAGGCTGGCGGACGGTGATGCAAAAACCAGAGGCAGCATCCATACCATAAGTCCGAGGGCCAGGCAGGAGATCCGCGAGGTGAAGGCACTGAGACACAGAGATGCCTGCGCAGCACATGTAGTAGGAGATGGACCCCAGGAAGAACCGGCCATGTATCCCGGGAACAAGCAAGGTAAGGGAAGAGGCACTGGAATTGGTAGGGGCAAAAACCCTGTGTGGATATAACCAGCAGGACTATCCCCCTCATGTCAGCACTTGGCAATTGAGGCAGCCAAGGGGACATTGTTATTGTTATTTTGCACTTATATAGCGCCTTATATACCATTGGTATGGTCTGAAGGCGCTGGTAGGTTGAACGCCCTTGGGAACCGAAGTTCAGATCAGTAGAGAGAGAACGGAGAGTCAAAAAGGTGCGTGTGAGCACCGGGTATGTGTGCAGCTCGTGCGATACTCGTGTAATAGCTGCTTCTTAGCGGTAGATGTGGTGGTTTAGAGATCAGGAGAATGTGTTCGTTCTGGCAGGATTTATCCGGAACGGATGTGGCTGCGTTAGGCCTGAGGAAAACGCCTGGCTGGGGGTGTGATACCAGCAGTGTTTACATAGAATGATGTGGAGTAAGCGGCGGATGTTGGTATGAGAACAGATATACCGAATGGTGTCATAGTATCTCTGTGTTCTAGTTGAGTGGTGATGTAAGGAGAGAGTAAGCGTGGTGGTGTGATATGATGGGTTATATGCTCTTTCAATGAGCACACTTCTAAATGCAACTTTCCCAGAGAGGGTACTGGGCGAACTTCTAAATTCAATCATCCATAGCAAGGCTACTGGGCGAACTTCTAAATACAATTTTCCACAGAGAGGTTTATTGGGTACACTTCTAAATTCAATTTACCAGAGAGGCTATTGGGCACACTTCTAAATTCAATTTACCAGAGAGGCTATTGGGTATACTTCTAAATGCAATTTTCACAGAGCGTCTGCTGGGCATACTTCTAAATTCAATTTTCCAGAGAGGCTATTGGGCACACTTCTAAATTCAATTTTCTGGAGAGGCTATTGGGCACACTTCTAAATGCAGCTTTCCAGAGTGTCTATTGGAAACACTTCTATAATCAACTTTCACCGATGCTATTGGGAACACTTCTAAATGCAACTTTCACAGAGTGGCTATTGGGAACACTACTAAATTCGATTTACCAGCGTGGATGTTGGGCACATTTCTAAATTCACGGAGAGGCTATAGGGCACACTTTCTAATGCAACTTTCACGTGCTAACAATCACATTTCTATCTAGATGCGACGCAGGCCAATATTCACAATTCCATCTAAGAGTGGACATGCTAACATTCATAATTCCGTCTAAGTGTGGACATGCTAACATTCACAATTCCATCTAAGTGTGGACATGCTGATATTCACAATTCCATCTGAGTGTGGACATGCTAACATTCACAATTCTATCAAAGAGTGTACATGCTGACATTCACAATTCTATCTAAGTGGGGACATGCTAACATTCACAATTCCATCTAAGAGTGGACATGCTGACATTCATAATTCCATCTAAGTGTGGACATTCTAACATTCACAATTCTATCAAAGAGTGGACATGCTGACATTCACAATTCTATCTAAGTGGGGACATGCTAACATTCACAATTCCATCTAAGAGTGGACATGCTGACATTCATAATTCCATCTAAGTGTGGACATTCTAACATTCACAATTCCATCTAAGTGTGGACATGCTGACATTCACAATTCCATTTAAGTGGGGACATGCTAACATTCACAATTCTATCTAAGAGTGGACATGCTAACGTTCACAATTCTATCTACGAGTGGACATGCTAACATTCACAATTCTATCTAAGTGGGGACATGGTAACATTCACAATTCTATCTAAGAGTGGACATGCTAACGTTCACAATTCTATCTACGAGTGGACATGCTAACATTCACAATTCTATCTACGAGTGGACATGCTAACGTTCACAATTCTATCTAAGTGTGGACATGCTAGTATTATGGCACTCTATGTTATTGGTAGGTAAGATAGAGTGAACAGAGGTTTTCTGGAGTAGAGTGATTGCTCTATTCCCCACCCATGCCACACTCACGGTTTTTGTTGGTGTCTGTTGTCTTCCTTGGCGTCCCCTGCGGACACCTGCAGACACATCCTGGAGCCGCCAATGTAGGAGCCACCCTTGGCCTCAGGTCCTTAGCCGATGGGGGCTGCCGGGCAGAGGGCTGCCCTGGACGGAGCAGTGATGAAGGGAGGGATGGGCGGGTCGGGGGCGGGGGCTGGGCTAGGGAGGGGCTGGGAGGCGGGCGGGTGAAACAGATTGCGGAAGGGAGAGGCAGGGAAGCACGGGGAAACGCGGGGCCGGGGGGGGGGGGGAGAAAATACAAAATATACGCGGCAAGGGTCGCGGAGGGGGGCGCACTCACCTGCTCCTCAGATGGAAAGAGGAGTAGGTGCAGAGGCTCGGGTCGCTAGACCCAACAAGGCCAGACTTGGTGACCAATCAGGGGTGGGGGGCGGGCTGGGAGGCGGGCGGGTGAAACAGATTGCGGAAGGGAGAGGCAGGGAAACACGGGGAAACGCGGGGCCGGGGGGGGGGAGAAAATACAAAATATACGCGGCAAGGGTCGCGGAGGGGGGCGCACTCACCTGCTCCTCAGATGGAAAGAGGAGTAGGTGCAGAGGCTCGGGTCGCTAGACCCAACAAGGCCAGACTTGGTGACCAATCAGGGGTGGGGGGCGGGCTGGGAGGCGGGCGGGTGAAACAGATTGCGGAAGGGAGAGGCAGGGAAACACGGGGAAACGCGGGGCGGGGGGGGGAGAAAATACAAAATATACGCGGCAAGGGTCGCGGAGGGGGGCGCACTCACCTGCTCCTCAGATGGAAAGAGGAGAAGAGAAGGGGAGAGAAACAAGGGTCTGGGATCCGAACCACATTTGTGAAAGGCAAGATACAAGTCATCTTTCCAGTGGCAGTACTTGGCAGGAAAGTGAACCAAGTGGGCCAAATCAAAGAAGGAAAGAAACCTGGGCCTGGGAACCAAACCAAGAAAGTGATATGAGTCATCTTCCTCGTGGCAGTACTTGGCAGGGAAGTGAACCAAGTGGGACAAACCAAAGAAGAGAAGCTTGTGTTGCAGACCCTCCTAGCACTCAGAGTTGAGTGCTGTAGGTGTGAAGCCTAATGAAGAGAAGACCAGGGGAAGAGAGTCATCCCGTTGGGTGTAAGATTCTGTTCTAAAATTACCAGGAGAAGGGAGTTATTCTCCTGGTAACTTGGACCGGGAGTAAGGTCTAACAGGCCTGGCTAAGGGAGTCATTCCCCCAGACCATCTGCAACTGGACACCGGTAGAAGGGAGACATTCCCCTGGCCCACCAAGGAAGCATTGTGTGGAACTCTAATCATAACTCAGAAGAAGGGAGCCATTCTCCTGGGACCAGAACAGAACTGACAGTCTTTAGTTTTTAGTGTATGGGTGAGAAGTAAGGTTTTCTTGACACAGGACTGTGGACACTTTTGCTTTAACAGACATCCTGACAATTTCCTTAGTTCTTTAGTTGAGGCAGGGAAACCCTTCTTAGGAATAGGGACAGATAGGTTTTCCCTTGCTTTCTTTTTAACTAAAAGTCTTTAGCACCAAACATGCCACCTTTGTGTCAGTCTGCTTCTGCACCCTTTCACCTGTCAGAATCAGTAAACAGATCACAGGCACGTATGGCTTGCCTTTGATGGAAAGCTGTTTAGGTCACATGTATATTTGTGCAGTTTATGACACTGTGTCTCCACCATATCAATCATTGTGCTCTTTCCATGCTGTAAAAATGTTGCTAGGGTACAACTCTGTGGGTTGTATTTCTTGCTCCTTGCTGCCTTTTGTTCTTAATGGAAAACTCCTGCATACAATGGGTGCAGAGCACAGACTAGTTTGCCACACAGGTGTATTCATTGTGCGTTGCACAGGGATTCACTTGCTCTGTCTGTTGTGACAAAAGTTAGATTGTTTATCAAATTACAAATAAAACTGCATGCCCCAAATTAATTGATAGTATCCAACCAATTTTCTTTGGGAATGTGAAACATTTTCCCTAACAGCCAGTAACAACATACTGTGAAGGCAGTCCTCATGTTGGGGTTTCCCATTAGACTTTCATTTCCTCAAATTCTGTAAACAGTAACAATGCTTTGTATGTCCAATTGTTAACTCCAGCTGATACTTTTAAACCATTCGGGAATTATCCCAGAACACAGAATAGTGAAGTACGTGGCAGTTCTGACTGGGTTACAAACTCCATTCGGGAGAGGACCTGTTACCAGTATTGAGATACTTGCGCACAAGACCAAATCATATGGGTATTGGTTCCAATTTCCTTTTTTAAGTTCCAGCAAATATCAGATTTTACATACTTTCATCCTCAACAGCGACCATTACAGACGCGCTAGAACCCTCTGTTGTGTTCCTTAATATTTCATTGATTTTATAACAGCATAAACAGAGAACTATATACAGCAGGCAGTCATATAAAAACACAATTAGAAAATCAAAGCATTGGGCCTACCACAATCCCAAAAATACAGAAGAGGATATAAATGAGTGAGAAGAAGAAAAGAGAATAAAAAGGGCGAGAGGAGGGGAAGGAAGAGAGCTGGTCATATAACTCCTTGAAAGCCTTCCAGATCTCTTCACACTTATCATTTAGCTGCTTAGGTTCGCTGCAGAAGTTGAAAAGACACTATTTCCCTGTTGGAAAGAAGCAACAGGCTGTCTAGCCTTTCATCAACAGCGGGTTTAACATCACCCTTCCAGTTAATCAAAATATGATTTTTGGCTACCAGAAGGGCTTTATAAACCCAGAAGAATTTACCTTAAGGCAAGTTTAAATCACTGAGGAGCCAAACCCAGCACACGTATCAAGGGTCTGCAAGGGAGGGGAAGACCCAGCACAGCGTCTATATGCTGGAAAACTCCCCTCCCTACCCCCAAAAAACAATCTGACTTTCCTACACAGCCAAATCAAGTAAGATATCTGTATTTCATGCAAAAGCTCAAAAATGCCATTTTCCATGAGGTTTCATATCCCTCCAACTATAGGGAGGAGATTCACCCACAACCTGCAATATGTTTCTGCTGTCATGTTAATATTTTGAAGACATGTTTTTACCATGTTGTTTTACTCTTCTGGGGTTGACAGTCACCAAAGGAGCTGTTTCCCAAGCCAGCACTCTGACATTATTTCTTCAGAAATCTATTTTTTTTGGTTTCTGCTTATTTCCTGCCCCACCACACACATTTAGAAAATCTACAAGAACTGCATCAGTGTGGGGAGCCAAGTCAATAAACAAATAGGTACATTTTCCTGTGTGTTGGAGGCAGAAGAGAAATCTGGGCCTCATTACAAGCATGCCGGTCCGGAAACAACGGTGTCGGTAAATTTATCAGCACCGCTGTTTCTGGACCGGCATAATACAGGTCTGCCTGCCGGAGCTGCTGTGCCTGGCAGGTCTGACCCTGTTGGACACAGCGGCCACGGTAGGCAGACCTCCACGGAAGCACTGGCACCGTTAATACCAGTGCCGGTGCTTCCATGTTCCCCATTCCCACAGGGTCCTCTGGGACTCTATGGGAATGGGGAATTACTATTTACCGGTGCCTGACTTTCCGTACTGCCAGGCTTGTAATACCCCGGTCTTACCGGCAAGTCAGGTGTCCGTAACTATTTACGGGTCCGTCGGCAATCCGCCAGTAATACCAGCACGGTTACTGCCAGACCCGTAATGAGGCCCAGCGCTATCTTTTGAGAAAGTGTACACTTTGATTCTGGTGCACATGTGCCAAAATTGCAAGAGGTGCTAAAAATACCAAAAGCCTTACATTCAAAACCAAAAGCAGGTGGAAGAATGAATATTGTTGTTGGGAGATGGCATAATCTTGAGACCAATCTCGCATCCTGTTATAAATATAAAGGAAATTACCATGTGTGTGCCCCTGTAGCTATACTAACTCATGGGGTGAACTCAAGTTTACTCATTTGGGCAGGTTTTTGAAGCATGATTTCCACGGGTATGCCATGGGTTGAGTATATCGGAAACTTGTTAAAATCTATTTCCTTTTATGAAAAAACCTTATTAAAAAAAGTAAATTGTTGTTGTAGCATCAATTTCTGGAGAGCAAAGACAATGTATAAAGTATCCTTCATGTCCTTAAATGCTAATGCATTTCCCAATTCCTTTCACTCATCTGATTTTTGCCAAAATCCGATATAATAAAGGCCACCTAGAAGAAGTACCACAGTCTCATCTGCTATTTTGTTTCACTTTGAAGGCACCTATTGAACTGTTCCCTTCAGTCAGACCTGCAAAATGACCCCAAATGAAGACGAGAATGCAGAAGAAATAATCAAGGAATTGGTACGTTTTGCTATAAGTTATGTTCATCATTTTTTACATGTATTTATAAAGCCTGTCTCGTTCAGAAGGGGAGTAGCTTGCTCAAAACAAAACTACCTTAGCTTAACTTTGCTTTGCTTGATTAAAATCCTCAAAGTACTTATTGGACCTGACAAATGTCACATTTTCCTCAGATGGCTAAAAAGGCTGTCATACAGGGTTGCCACCATTTGAAGCAGAAAATACCTGTCATTGGCTTGCGTTTCATGGTTTTAGGAGTGTCCTATCTTGATATGTTTATAAGGACAGACAAAAACAGACCTGCACTCAGGATTAGCACAATGATTGTAGTTCGTGGTCTTGGAATCCAATTGTGAAATAGTATAGACAGCTGGAAAATATTGAAGCAGTGTATTTTATATTGAATTTCTTTTCATCAAAGGAAAATACCCTTTTTGCTGAGCTCTAGACCCATTTCCAAATTCAGTTACTCTTTCATTATTAGCCTTGTTGACAGTTAACTGACAAGGACCTCCACCCAACCACGACTACCTGCTTTCAAGAAAGTACTTGGCTAATGAACAGGGCTAAAGACTACACCCCTGAAACAAAGTCAGACAGACCACCTGGAATTACCGCCTGGTCCCTTCTGAGATTAGTGGCATGACAGAGGAGATGGAGCAAGCATCACCCATAATGGAGAACAGTCTGATTAATTCTTGTGAAATACCTCTGGCCAGTACCTAGATAATTAACAATTTTACTCTCCTCCTTTAAAAAAAGCACAAAAGAGTGACAAAACGCACATGAACAAAACAGGACACACACTACAAGCAACCTTATTTGTACCTATCTAGCCAATGAACTTTGTAATATAATACTTTTCCTCTGGCTGACATGACGAAAAGCGTCATTGCTGCCTCAGCGGTAACAGTAAAATGGGTGGTATTTGACAATATAACCATGTATATTGCCACCCCATTACAGCTTTGGAATCCCATTAAACATTCCTCTCATGTATTATTTCTTGGAAAACACCATAGGTGATATTCCAGGTACACCCCTATCTAGCTATATACCTGCAAAAGCACCACTGTTAAAAAAAAAAACACCGTTATGTTTGTAAACCTGGCTAGAAATCAGCCAAGATACCTCAAGTCTACAAGGAGGTCATAATGACTTGCAGGGCAGCACATGAAGACACATCTGAGGCAAAAGAACATCAATACCTAGATGCTCATTTCAGGACAAGTGGAACCATTGAGAGGCCCTTTGATCTTCTCAAGGTATGGGTAAGGTGCATTCACCTAACAAGGGATGATGGGTCTCTCATGTACAGTCGCTAGAAGGTGAGAACAATCCTCATAGTCTGCTGCTTGCTACAAAGCATATGCATTAGGCGTCATGTCGACATTCCATGTCGACATTCCAGCATGCAGACATATTGCCCGATGGCCAAAGTGATGATGATCGCCAGCAAAGACCTGTACATCAACATGAGACATAGTGCCTACCAGCACTGGATGGACAAATATGTTTATGGCATAAACATCCACATTTGGCATATATAAATAAAATATGTACACATCAATGATCACAGATCAGAATACATTTGTGAACTAAATACGTATTCCCCTCTATACATGCTAACCTTCCTCAAAGAGCCTCTCAGTCCAACTCCCCCTATTTATATGTCCATGCCCTACTGGCCCATCCTACCCCTTCTCTAACCCAACCCTCTGCTAACCTATGTGCCGTGGTCCATTGGCTCATCCTACCCTCTCCTTAGCCCAAATCCCCCTGTCTGACTCTGCCCTAGTGGCTCCTCTTACCCCTGCTACCTATGTCCCACTGGTCTACTGAATCATACCCCCCCTCCCTCCCTCGGCTCGCCCTATTTGTGCCCCTGCCCTACTGGTTCATCATATCCTCCTCCCTAGCACAACGCCATCCTACTATATTCTTTACACCAAAGCCTTACACCCAGATCTCCAAGGCTCCCTCTTGCTCTGCTCAATAGGAGTGGGAGAAGGGGATTAGTAGTTTTGCAGGCCCCTGGACTAGGCTTTCTATCATGGAATCCTATGGGGTGGTGATTGAGGTAGAGGCAGAAGAACAATACCGCCCCTGGAGGAGTCTCAGACTGAAGGATGCCAGAGTAGCAAAAGCATGTGGCCTCCTGCATACATGCTGATTGCAGAATTCCCGAATCCGTTCTCGCCATCTGAAGGTGGCAAAGGAAGTTGAAGTGTCTGTCACTTTTCTTTCCAATTCAGCATATGTGTGCTGGACCCAAGTAAAGGTCCTTCACCTATCCCACATCCAGCTACTCTTGTGCATTGTGGCACATATCCATATCCCAGAGCTGGAAAATGACTAGCTGGAGAGTTGCCACTTCATGAAATGTAGATGTAGGGCCATTGGGAGAGGTGAGTTTTGCCCTGGTCATCATCTGTGCTTGGCAAAAGAGGATACCACTTTTCAGATCCAGCATCTACAAATTTTGCAAAACTCAGCAGCGTGGTTGGGGCTGGATGCCCCATGTCTTACTTCTTCACAAGCCATGTTATATCAGCTTCATTGGCTCCCATTGAAACTCTCATAATAAATTAAAGGCACTGTGCTTGACTCATCATTCAATTTACAATGTAGGCGTAGAGTATTTACAGGAAAGGTATTCCGTTACCAGCCTGCTAGGTGCCTTCGCTGTCCCTCTAAAAATGTTTTAAAAAGTCCTCGTCATCGGAGAGTGCGTTTAGGTGCACACTCCTTTTCATTTTTGGGCCCCTTCTTTGTGGAATGCTCTGCGTCTTTTGTCAAGCCAGATAACTGATCATGCTCAGTTGCATGCGGGACTGAAAACGCATTTTGTCTTAGTTGACGTTTCCCGTGTGGCTTTGCCTTTCTCTGCCTTGCAGCACCTTGATGCCCTCGGGCCTTAGTTTGCGGTTTTATAAGTACTTTTACCATTACCATTTACCATTATTGTACTGCTGATGATGAGGGCACTGTTCATGTGACTTACGCTCCTCTGCCTGGGGATTGTCACTATCATTCTCTGCTGTAGGCATTACTTCCACCTGCAAGACTACGGTGCCTGCCTCTCCAGGCTACAACAAACAGATAACCACATTGGACACCACCTGTGATGTGCTTCCCACCTCTGCTGGGACTTGATCCATCATAATCGACCCTGACTGCAGTTTTACTAGCCGGCAGCTCCCTGAGCAGAATGTTTCATGGAGATGCTGCTGCAGGGTTTCCCTCTGTGGTGGCATTTGCAGACATTGTGCCTACAATGCCCTTGGCAGAGAGAGCTGTGGTGGTGGTTTTCATTTTGGCTGGGGCGCTGTGCTGTGTTTAGGTTCTGGTAATGGTCCCATCTTCCTCCCACTCAGATCCTGTGTCTCCTGTCAGACAATCAGATGATCTACAGTTACTAGATTGAAAGAGTAATTGCAGAGTGTGCCTGGTGTTCAAATAATGTGAGGTCCATCGCCTGTCCTGTCAATGGACTGTGAGGATAATTCTGTGTGCTTTCCTGTATATGACCAGGGGACAATATTCTGGACAGTGTCCTGTTGTGCTCACATGTACTCTCCCTGGCTATGCATGTTGATGATCTGTGTCGCCATGATGGCTTATCACTGTTGATGCATTGTGCAGAAGGACATTTATGTGAATGTGAAAGAGGGGCTTTTTGTTGCTAGCATCCTGTTCTGATGTGCTTACTACTGTGGTGAGCAGATGTCATATGCACCCTGCACCATGCTTTGAGGTGTAGACACTCATGAATGAGGTACTGAGTGATTGTTGATGGCATTGTGAAATAATTTCACCTCTATGGAGGCAGACCTGGTTGTACATGCATTTTGTGTGCTTAGCAAGTGACATTGTGAGACGTATGGCATCACTGCTATTAATCATTGTGTGAACTGCAAGGACCAGTAGCTACTGTGCCTACATGTGTCAGACAGTTAGGTGTTTTGAATAGTGTACGGTTTGGTCTACAATGGGCATGAATGCTAGATGGTTCCCTTTTGATATGCTGCCAATCACATGGTTAGAACTATAGACTTGAAACTACCATATAGTAATGATATGTCAACATGCCAACATAGCAAATTGCATTCAGGAAATTCTAATCTGGGACCTATAGTCCTGGCTTTGCAATGGGTTATCCATGTGCAAAACCCTTGTGCAGGTAGGCTGTAGACTGGACTTCAGTCTCCCAAATGGAACACTTAATTTTGGCATGTGTGGCTATCAGCTGTCTTTACTCACCAAGGCAAGTGAGGGATCCTTCTCCAATTTTCTGGTTTCCGTTGCCTGTCAGGCAAGTGGGTTCCAGGGTTCCTTCCAGCTACCTTCTTCTGCCAGGGGCATGGAACCAGTGGTGGCACACTTCCACCTCTGGTTGCCCTGTGGTGTAGCGATACGGGGAACCTCACACGCTCCCAAAAGTTATTCCACCGCTTGTGGATATTATCTGTCCTCTATGGGTGGTAGGAGAGGTTTCTTGACTGGACTTGTTTTAATGCTGAGGGGTCTGAAGAGTTGGGTGCCTCACTTGATTATACGTAAAAGTTGTTTGTGGATTTGCGCATCATTATTCAGTTCATAGAAGCTTTATCCGACACAAATGTCTTTAGCACAACATCACATATAACAGCAGAATTCAAAAAGTAAATATCCATATGATAAAATCCCCTACTCATATTTTCTGACCCTTGATGTGATTAAAACAGGTAATCAATAAAATACTGAGGAAAGAGACAATTAAAACGTCCCATCTACCATTAGACAGTTGGTGCAAGTCTAATTTGGCGATTCCTTAATGAGCAATGACGCAGCAATAAACTTCGCCACAAAGTAAGCAACGTTTAAATGAACAGTCGTTTTACAGAACAATAGCGCATCCTCAACTCTAACAATACAAGCTTACCTAAAAAGGGCAAACAAATACGTCACCCTAATATCTTTTAGTCTTTCGCAAAATAACATAAAGTTCATTATTGTTTCAACACAAGTGCCACACAATGGACAGTTATCAGAATGATGCTCCTTCCAATTGTAGGCAATATTTAAACAAAGGTCGTGTCAGCGGAATGCAATGATACTTCGTCACCAGGATGTACCTGACAAAAAATACCAAGAAAAGAACCCCTTAATCCACACCACAGATCAACCCTAGACAAGACAAAAATTAATGGTAAAAAGCTGTATTTATTTAATTTTTTGTATCAATGTTAAAATACTTATTAAATCATTGTGAGCTCATATTTAATATAAACCTGATATGTCAAAGGTAAAGTGCATCATAATAAAGTGCTTATTAAAAGGAAAGCGGAAAAAAGGCCATTGAATTGGTCCGTACCGCTAACAAACAGGTGAAGTGCCTGGGGCTCCGAGTGAGCGAAGGGGATCACTCAAAGGGAGAACCGGCAGCCGCCTGTAAGATATTTGGTGAAAGGTCGAGAGTATACAATCTCGTAATAATCAAGAACACACAAAAGCTAACCATGGGGTGCCATGCGTCAACTACTAAGCTGTCAAGGCAATAAAATGCATATAATAAGCCTGGCACAAGTTGAAAATAGTAGTTTCGATGGTAAGGCACATCTAACTTTGTTGATGTTGATGCCCATCTTCTTCAGGACGAAGCACTCCCGTAAGGATCATGGTCCCTTGATGTTTCATCTGTGCCTTTGTTGCAGAAATACTAAAACTAGAAATAAGAGCTTGCACATAAGAGGCAATAATCACACTTAAAACAAATACATCAAAAGAGAGGAAAAAGAGAAACACAAAAACAATAAATGAACAAGATAAAAATGGCGATTGTGGATGTAAAACAGGGGAACTTCTATCATTATCATAATTCAGGTAAATCTTGAGACATAAGTAGGGAGAAATGGTAATTACCGTTATCTCAACCCAAAAAGGCTGGTCCCAGCGTCCTGTGAATAAATCCAGGAATATATATGTATGGGCCTTTCCGAAAATAGATTAGATGTGTAAAAAGCAAGGACAACAGCATTAATTATGTGGCCGTAAACAACATCGTCAAAAATGTCTAAATTATGAAGCAGGAGAAACCAAAAGCTGCTGGTCCTTAAGATCCAGTTAACATCAAAGCAATGGGGATTTCTGAGAAATACTGGCCAGCTGAGGGCCGAAATTAGTAATAAAATACTGTATATTAAACTGAACTGTTACTACATAACTCACCTATGCACGGTTACTGACCAGTCCCAAACAAAGTTTTGGAACTCTTCCATTATTAGTCCGTGGACAATGCAATCGATGCTGCAATTATTGGATAGCTACCGATGATCAAGGCTCGCCAAAGAAACTACCGCGTTATTTTCTTATGGCACAAGACTGCGCCATTGGGGCAACTGCATAGAGTGAAACAGAACAAGAATATAATGAAATATATTTCCTAAGAAATGACTTCACACAAATGCCATTTCGCTTGCATGTATGAGCGGTATTCAATTTTCAGAAGGAGAGTTTCCTGTGAATGATCAATAAATAGTTTAAAGTGTGTCTGCCTAGTAATAAATAGTAAGTACACACTCGTGGCCGACTTTGCTAATACATGCTCTATTCAGCTTGGATCTCCTGAAGTGTCCGTTCTACCACACTTGCAATAAGTATTTAAAAATTAAAAGTGAAGTTGAACAAGTAAAACAGTTCGTATCCACTTCTAAAGGGTGTGTAGTCTGGCAACTCTAGCTAGCCATTTATTCCTATATAAAGAATGAAAAATGCCCATCCAAGGCTGACATAGGCACGACTTACAGTGCACAAACTTAAGCACAAATGTGAAGCATGCATGCAAGACAGCCAAAGCGTTCCCTAACCAAGCAACCATCCGGAACGGACATCAGGGCAACCAGAAATGCCAGACACTCCGGTGTAAAACGCACGACAACGAGTCCACCTCGCTGCAGCCAGGAGGAACAGTTAGATGCGCCATACCATCAAAACTACTATTTTCAACTTGTGCCAGGCTTATTATATGCATTTTATTGCCTTGACACCTTAGTAGTTGACGCACAGCACCCCATGGTTAGCTTTTGTGTGTTCTTGATTAATACGAGATTGTATACTCTCGACTTTTCACCAAATATCTTACAGACGACTGCCGGTTCTTCCTTTGAGTGATCCCCTTCACTCACTCGAGGCCCCAGGCACTTCACCTGTTTGTTAGCGGTACGGACCAATTCAATGGCCTTTTTTCCGCTTTCCTTTTAATAAGCACTTTATTATGATGCACTTTACCTTTGACATATCAGGTTTATATTAAATATGAGCTCACTATGATTTAATAAGTATTTTAACATTGATACAAAAAATTTAATAAATACAGCTTTTTACCATGAATTTTTGTCTTGTCTACGGTTGATCTGTGTTGTTGATCAAGGGGTCCTTTTCTTGGTATTTTTTGTCAGGTACATCCTGGTGACGAAGTATCATTGTATTCCGCTGACATGACTTTTGTTTAAATATTGCCTGTTGCTTCACCTCTGTCAGCGATGAAGGGGTAACCCATCTGTTGTGTTAAGCCTTCCAATTGTAGGTACATTTTGCAACCTATAATGTATCTGTCCTAAACTCTAAGAAAAGTGCATGTGCATAAACTGAGGATATGATATCAAGATATTCCTCAAATCTGAGATTATGTTTCAGTGCTAAATACTGCACCCCTACTTTCAAGCGTGAACATGCATCCTCAAATCGTTTCCACATATATTGCTGGGCTGCGTTTTTCACCTCACGCTTGCTGCCACTATATAACACCCCTTGGTTTGACCACAAGCTACGTGAATTGAGGGCACCCAGCTGTTGCTTAATATGCACCACCCAGGGGAGCGAATGCCCACTGTAAGAAACTCATGGTGGCAACAGTAAAGACAGACACAAGTGATCACAGTTCAAGGGTGTTTATTGAACAATTAATGTAGGGTGGAAAAACACCCAACCTAAATCTAAGATGGGAGCATGTGTCGACCTTTAAATGAAAAATAAGGCAGTCCTAGTGGCGTTAAAATAAAAAGGCCTATACTAAATAAAAACCTATTGTCAATTCCTTACAACTAATTATAGAAAGAGTGTGAGATAGGATTTTCATAAAGAAAGAAGTGTTTACAAATAATAAGTCAGGATGTGATTGCCAGGGATCTCCCTTCCCCACGTTTTCAGCACAGGACAAGGTGGGACCTTGGAACACAGCACACGCTCAAGCTTTCTCAGCACAAACTGACAGTTACTTTCCAGCGATCTGGTTCCTCAGTGTTAAAGTCTCTTTTTAATAAAAGTCTCTTGCCCTCGAGGGCCAGATGTATTCCACAACAAACGAACACAAAGTTCTGCCCACGTATACATTGGGTGACCGCTTCACCCCTGGGTGCCCCTCTTGCAGGCGTAGACTCTTCACAAAATCGTCTTCAACAAATTGACTAAACCGTTCCCTTTCAATGAACTTTGGGTGATAACCTTTCACCCCTGCATCTCTCTCGACCGGGCTCAGACCCACTTGACAAGGGGTACCATTTACTTCCCCTGTTCTTCCAATATTTCTTACTTTCACAAGTCTCAATGTCTTTTTAAACAGTTCTACAGGCTTTTACCCCTGATTGTTGGCTTCCCTCTGCCGGGTTCATGCTCGGCAACTTCTACGGACAGTTCACTAAGGGACTTTAGGCTTCGCTCCGTCTCATTAGTATCCCTCCGTCGGATTCACTCTTGCCAACTTCCACCAAACAGCTTTCTATGGGACTTTAGACTTCATCCCATCTCGTTAGCATCTGTCATGATGCCTACCTCCAAGGAGCCAGGTCCGACCCAGCAACCCCAGAGGCAGGCATCATTTCCCCCAGGGGAGTGCCAGCTGCCCCAAGCTGGGGCCCTTTGGACCCAGTCCTGGCGCCTTAGGCGCCAGGCTCATGTTGGACCTCTGTCCTGGCTCCTTAGGCGCCAGGCTCATAAAGCTAGACATGTGTTCAAGTGTTTTAATGTGCACTTACCTGATGCAGACCATGCTGCCACATCCAGGCCCTCTTGAGGCCTGAATGGAACTACTTTACCTGTGGGACTACTTTCCACCCGGGTGTGGTCGGGGAAGGATACATACCTGATCGGAGGAAGGATACACACTTGGAACTTCTTCCAAAGCTATTTAAACCACACCCGATCAGCAACTCACGCTTCGCGTTGTTCTGCTCCTCGCAGCTGGACGCTCACCGTGTCAGCTCCTGCATCTGGACCTCAGCCACGCCTGTCAGTATCCTGGGTCACCTGCAAAGGGAGACAAAAGACCTTACCTGCTAAATCAGCACCACAGAGACTTCACACGGACGATCCTGAAAAGGAAGACATCATTTTAAAAGCATTTCGCTACGATCGCTGCAGCGCTGCATTTCACTCACCTTTCCTGGACGCCACCATCTTCAGCAGCGATCATCCGGATCCACAGCCACTTCCCAGAGCCTAGAGAGAAAAAGACAAGAACAAGGTGAGAGAAGGAAGGAAATAGGAAAAGCTCAGTTTCCTTCTAAGTCTTACCTGTTGGGTCATTCCCATTTAATTTCGGGTCTTGCCGCTTCCAGGCATCCGGACCCCAGCCCCTATGGGGAAAAAAGACAGACATTGAATGAGCGAATGCAAAGACATTACCCGAGCGCTCATCCAGAACTCACCTGTCATTTACTGGAACTGCACGTTTCACTTCGGGTTGGCGCCATATCTCCGGCATTCCGAACCCCGGCCCCTAAGGGGAAAAAGACAAGGAACATTATTATTAAGCTTGGATTTTTGAACTTGCAACAGAACTTTTACAGAGCCTTAACTGAATAGTCAAGCTTACCTGAACTCCCGTCAATCCTCAATCCAGTGAAGTAACTGGGTTTCAACGCGCCCCTGCATCAGAAGCAGGATGGAGAGCTCATCCTTCCTGACCCTAAGGTGAGACTTCACGGGGAATTGTGGAAGGGTATCGTGGAGGGTTGGAAGAGAGTGGGAGGCTTGAGCATAACTCAGTCAGTAGGTAATACTCCCTTTTCACGCACAGGGGAATATTCCTGCGAGCCGGAAAAGCCAGAGTAGAGGGGCCCTTCCTGTCCATCTTCAGAGTCCTGCGCTTCACCATTGAAGAAGAATCGGCACTCGAAGCCAGACCTGCGCCTCCGTGGGAATCAGGTGAGCGTTACAGCATCCCTTCGCCGGGTTCACTCTTGGCTACTTCAACACACTGTTCATATGCTCATCTCACCAAGCGGGACTCATTTTGCCTCATATTTGCAATCATCTGTCAGTCAAAGACTTTAGATGGTGCAGAGGATTTTACAAGACCCCTGCATGACCACTTTGAACTCTTTATGGCTCTTCCCAAGGACTTCTGGTTATGGTAGTTTCTAACACATCGGGTAATCACCCAGAGTTTTCTGCTTGAGCACCCACTAGGTGCCCGATTCCTCTGTTGCTGGTTCCCCCCCTCTTTTCTCACTAGTAACATTTAAGCTTCTCAAAAGTTCAAATTAGCCGTTGGCTATTTATCTTTCAACACAGTTTGGTTTCTCTTCCCTCGACTCACTGGCTGTGATGAAATGCTTGGCTTTCTTATCCTTCGAGTCAAGGTTGGTATCATAGAGACCTGCATCTCTCCCCGGCTTGGTTATCAGAGGAAGAGGGCCTTATGTACCGTAGACATCTGCTGCAACACACACTGGCTATTGTTCTCAGACTTCTAATTCTCTCTGCAGAGGTTTCACAGGCCTTGGTCAGAAAGGGCAAGGTTGCTTCTCTCCTTGGCACCCTCTCGGTCTGCGCTGTCTTTCTCCTCCTCTTAAACTGCCGTGCTGAGTTAGCGCTCACGTCGTGCGATCTGCCTTGCTCGTATTGTGCTCTGGTGCTCCACCTTTTATCTCTGTGGGGACGGGAAAAGGCCGTCGGGGGGGGTTGGGGGGGTGTGTGTGTGTGTGTGTGTCTGTCTGTGTCTGTGTCAATTGCTTGACCCTTGTATTGGGACATGTCCGGTAAACTCCTCTGGAGTTAGTCTGTCGTCTTCCATGGGTTAAGAAAGTGTTTGTGTCAAAAAGAAAGGGTTTGTCTTGAGAAATGATATTCTTTGTCCTAGGGGTGTTAGTAAAGTCAGAAGGGTGAGATTGTTATGGTTGATAAAGCAAACCGGAATGACCAGGATTTGTATCCTGAAATAAACAAGGGGGATTGTGGGAATAATAGTGTTTCATCTGAGTAGACTGGGTGTTCGGGAAAGAATAACCAGAGGGATGGGGAAAAGAATGTTTGTGTGTGTTTGGGTAGGGAACAGGGATTCTGGGAGAGATGGTTTCTGGGTGAGATAGATTCAACGGGAGGAAGGGGGGTAAATGTATTACAGCCTACAAAGGCCTCCGGTATGTTGTCCTCCTCTCCTTTTTCCTCGGTACGATACCACGTCTCACCTAGGGTATTCCTCCAAGCACACCCCCAGGTTTGCTTACCCAGGTGATCCTCCCCCGCTCGTCCACCCCCAGGGTTAAGCTCTGAGAGCGCCAGCCCTTCCCAGGCCACCTCAATAAGGGATTCTCGAGGTCTACTCAGGAGTATACCCTCAGGTTTCTCACACCACTTGCGGATTCTAGTACATGGTTTAGAACTTCCATGTACTTTAAAAAAAAAACATTTCTTTATTGGAGGTTCACATCACATACCATTGGTACACTTACATTATATCCGCCTTTATCATATACATTAAATCAGGAACTGTAGGATAAGCATCTACCCCATCACCCCGCGCCTCCGAGCTTCCCCAGCACATGTTTACCCTCATAACAACAGTACTCCCATCCGTTCCATCATTTAGGGATAGCAGATAAGCAGTAAAGGGACCCCAGATGTCTCCCTGTCTATTTTGCAGCCACACAGGCTCCTGTATTCCTTGTCGATGTCACTATGCCATATTAGATCTTTAAGCCACATTTTTGTCCCCGGGGGGGCGGAACTGGTCCATTTCCTGAAGATACACCGCCTAGTAAGGATCATGCAAGTCGTGACCAATTTCCGGTATTGTTTGGGGAGGGTGGGGTCCCAGTCAAGCATACAGCCTTTTATTTTACAGGAAACAGGGTATCCCAACATTGCAGAGCAACATTCCACCACCCCTTCCCAGCAAGGTTGCAGTTTTACACAAGTCCACATCAGCCGGATTGTGGCCACATCGCCGGCAGCGTGCCGACTTTGAACTGTCAAACTGCTGTATACGGGCCGGGGACATGTATGTAGGTGCAGTGTCTTCAGTTGGATTAGTTGAAGCTGTGTATTAAATACCCCTTATTGTGTATTTTCACGTATTAGTGCCCACTGCTTAGCTGAACTTCCCTGTACTTAACGAGTTGCAGAGTCACCCACAGTCTGACCCAATAAAGGACCGGTTTAAGGGCTACTACATCTATATTGGTCTCATCCCCCATTCCTTGTGCAGCGGGGCACTGCAGAAACTCTTGGGAAGCCTAAGGAGAGCTTGTAAACATTTATTTTCAAGAAATGCCAGAGAATTACAATCATTGTTGCCCCATAACTCAGCACCATAATGGGACACACATGCAATTTGTGCGTTATAAATATCAAATGCTGGGATTACAGCCCCTCCTCCATGGTTTTGAAAGTATTTCCTAAGGTCTTCGTTGTTCTTTTCCAAGGTAACAGAAGATTTAACAAGCTGGGCGGACCAAGAACGATTATCTGAGAACCTTATGCCAAGGTAGTCGTAGAGAGGGACCTGCTCCAATCTAGTATCATCCACCTCCATTATTAAATTACAGTATTTAGTTAGTTTGGGCCCTAACACCATCACCTTAGTTGTATCTTTATTCAGGGACAACCTCAGTTGATTACAAGTATTGACGAAGCAGTTCAAGCTGTGTGTAAACCCCATTGGTGATGTTGCCAGCAATACTGCATCATCCGCGAACAACAATTCTGAAATTGTGTCAGTGCCCATCCTCGGGGAGTTAAACTTTCCCACAGAACAATAAGTTGTAAGCTTTGTAATAACTTCATTAATATAAATGCAAAAAATGAGCGGGCCAGGGACACAGCCCTGCCGCATGTCCCTCTCTACTTTAAATGTGTCTGTTGTTTCCCTAGCTAATCCCCACCGTATAACAGTCCTTCTCATAAGAACCTGCCAGAGTAGATGTTGCGTTACACATTCAAATGCCGTCTTCAGAGCTACGAAGACTGCATACAACTTTACTTTCTTTAAGACTGTGTGGGTCATTACGAGTGCGGCGGTAAGGGGTTAACGGCGCTGGTTAGGATGCCGGTGCTGTTAACCCCTTACCGCCGCATTACGAGGTCCCTTAGCGGGTCCCGCTAAGGATGGCTGGTTTTACCAGCCACCCTTAGTGGGAGCCGCTAAGGGACCCGGGAGCTAATAACGGGCCCGTTATTAACAGGCCCGTTATTAGCTCCCTCCCCATTCCCATTGAGCCCTATGGGGGCTCGAATGGGAATGGGGATGGGTATTTTGAATGGGGACTTACCGGGTCCTCTAAGGTTGGAATGACCCGGTAAGTCCCGAACCCGAGTTTGGAGGCAGCCATGGCGCTAATAGCACCATGTCTACCTCCAAACTCGTAATGACCCCCTGTGTATTTCGGCAAGATTAAGGATAAACAAAAGCACTGGTCAACTGTGCCTGTCCCTATTTGGAACCCTGCCTAATGATTATTAATAAGTGTGTTCGAGTATACCCTATCTTGTAAGTACTTGTGGATTACCTTTGCAAAAATGTTCCCCTGAGGCATCAAGTAGTGACATTGGCCTGTAGTTACCTGGATACACCCTCCCACCTTTTTTTAAATAAATTGGCACGAGCTTGGCCTTTAACCAGGAATCAGGCACCCTTCTAGTTTAATTACTGCTATGAATAACCGCCACAGGATGGGTGTCCAAACATTTAGCTCATCTTTAAATAGATCTACTAGAACCCGGTCCGGTTCCAGGTCTGGGGCTTTTTGCGCCTTAGACATGGTAATTGCTCTCTTTACCCCATCCAATGTAATGATCAACCCCCTAGCATCTTTTGCCAACGGTTCCTCCGTGCATCATTATAATCACTTACCGGCTAATAATATAATCACTTACTGGCTAGTAATTAGTGACATCATATTTATTATTGAGTTTTTTTTGTATGTCTGTTGGCCATCAATTTATATGTATAATTTTGTAAAATGAACAAGAAATACCTTGGTGCCCAGTAATTTGAGAACAAAAATCACATCACTGGTCAAACATTTTTTTTTTTTTTAGCTTTTCTGTTTTATTGAAAATACAAAATAAATGCCATTTCCTTCCATTTTTATTGAAAGTAAAAAATGGCCCCTTTTTTTAGTTGAAAACTGAAAAAGAACTGACAGGTATTGTTTCATGTTGAATGCTTTGTCAGTGCTATTTCATTTGTCTGCAAATGGAATTTGAAAATATAGACATATTTCGGTTCACGTATTAAAGATGTCTGTTTAAATTTTTAAATTGCAATATTTTGTTTTTGGTGTCAAACTGTACATTATTTCTAATGTAAGTGCAAAAGAGCCTGCATACAGGCAACAAAGAATGGCACTCGTGAAAATAGTATCCTATTCATAATGTGCTCTGTGAAAATTAAAATTAGAGTTCTGACTGGAACTTTCACTTTTATAATATTAGTAGTGCTGATTTAGGTTTTTGAAGTACTTCACCATTTCTTGAGGTTCTGATAAAGTCTTAATTTTGCTGTTTTGTCCATATTGGAAGGCTGCTCTTCTGAGTCATTGTCTATCATTCCTCCCCTTCTGGAAGGCTACTTGTCAGAGGTCTTATTGCCCCCCCCCCCCTCTTGCGGACACTGCCCTTCTTGGCCAGATTCTCTTACTCCTTTCTTCTCCCGTCTTGGGAGGCTGTCTTTCTGCACCCATGGTCTCTTTACACTTTCTGGCATTTTGGTTAGGCTGATCCCTCCCACTCTAACCACTGCGTTGGCCCCTCTAGAGTAAATGGTGAACTTTCAATAGCCAGCCTTTACCTCTGCTGTCAACTTGGGCCAGTGTCTTAGCAACTGGGTGCACACTGGGCTCCCTTAACAGCAGGATTCCTTTTCAGTCTCTTCTTATTGCCTTCTCTCTAGCTTGTCCTCCTTCTTGAAGGCCTTTGACAAACTCATACCTCCTTGATTCCTGGGGACTTCGAATTGTTTGTGTTAGTCAGCTAGGCTGCAGTCAGAATCCCATTGGTTATGAGGCTTTGAAGTTTCACCAATAGACCTCTTTCTAAGGGCTACACCTCTGTAAAGCACTCTGTTGTGCATCTCTATTGGTGTATACTGCTGTAAAGCGCTCTTTTGCTTCTCAAACCTAGGTCCGCGCTCAAAAAATGCCATAATAATAATTGAAAAAAATCATGTAAACTTAAAAAAAAAACAATGTATTTTAATGTTTAAAGCATGGACCTAGCTCGAGAGCAGCAGAGAGCTGTATCGAGTGTGGGTAGCCGGCATTTTTGCTGGCATCTTTTAAAAGTAGCACAGTACTATGAGGTCTGTGCATTGGTATGTGCGTCCATTGGAATTAGTCCTTAGTCAGGTGTTGTTGAAATCGCTATGTTTTGAGAGATTTGGGAAATTGTAGAATTGTGGGGGCATTCCGAGCTTACACCGAGATCGAGTTCCAGAGGGTGGGTGCATGACAAGAACAGGATTGTTTGCGGGTCCTCTCTTTGTGAGCAGTTGTGATTCAAACTGGTTGGAGATTTGCTGCTTGAGGATCATGTGCCTACAGATATGTAGCGCTTAGCCATCAGGTACGCTTTTGGGTTACTTGTGACTGCTTTGTAGATGATACATGCAGTCTTGAATAGTATTCTGGCTTGGAGTGGAAGCCAATGTAGTTTGCGTAGGATGGGGGTAATTCAGTCAAATTTCTGTGTTCCCGTAATAAGATGTGCTGCAGCGTGGTGGACTACTTTTATGGGAGCCAGGTGAGCAGCTGGGTTCCCTGTCAAGAGAGCATTGCCCCCCCATTGATGTGAAAGACCACAAGGGCCTGCTCTACTGTCCGGACGTCCTATGGCGGGATGAAGGGTTTGATTTTTCGAAGTGTAGCGATTTTGAGCCAGTATCTTTGGGCTTCTTGGCTATGTGTTTCTGGAAGGACAGATTGCTGTCAATGGTGAAGCCTAAGGATTATGCCGAGTCTGACAATTTTGGATCAAATCCTTCTAGGCGCACATCATTGAGCCATTGTTGGACAAGTTGTTTTTTAGCAGGTGGACTGATGAGGACAAATTCAGTCTTGGATGGGTTTAGTTTGAAGTAGGCAGTCGACATCCAGGACTAGATGATGGCTTGGTAATCGCAGTGACAAATTATTTCCTGTGCACTATTTACTCTCATGTACAACTGAGTATCATCGGCATATTGGTGGATGGCTATATTGGGACCTTTGAGGAGAGTGCCCAGAGGATACATGTAAAGGTTAAAAAGGTTTGGTGAGAGGATGGAACATTGGGGAGTTGAGGTGGAGTTGTTTGTGTAGCAACTACTTTTTCCAAGATTTTGACAATAAACTGGAGGTTCGTAATGGGCCTGTAGTTGGCCAGGTCATCTGGATCAAGGGTTCGTTTTTTCAAAAGATGTCGTATGCGACCAGTCTTTAGGGTGTTCCGGAATTATCCTTCTGCAAGGGAGGCATTGATGATGCTGAGGAGCACATTGAGCGTCGGGCCATTCAATTGTTTAATGATGGAGGCCAACATGATATTGTCCGAGGAAGAAGTAGGTTTGGGGGAGGCAATCATTTTTAGGAGATCTGGGAGAACAGAGGAGAGAATTGGGTTCAGAGGGGCAGTGTGCGTGCCGGGGTGCAGGGGAGGCTAATGCTGTGAGAAGTTGATTCAATGGTCTCTCAGATTTTGTCTATTTTTTTCAATACAAAATGTGTTGACTCTGTTGCATTTTTCCTGAGTTGCTGGTACCTTGGGACGGGGGAGGGTTCGGTACAATGTTTTACTACATCAAAGAGAGCGTTGCTCCTGTTCGAGACTGCCGCAATGGTGGTGCAGTCGTAAGCAGCTGTTATGTCTTACATTTGGACTTTACACTTTATTATAAGGTAATTAACCCCACCATTAATAATTTTGCATGCATGTCCTTATAAGGAGTTTAACATCAGTTGGGTAAGTGTATCTTTTCTAGGTGTGAACATGAAATGTTTAATAATAAACATGTTGTGGATACCAACGCCATATAAGGAGGTAAACACTGTGCACAATATATATATATATGCACAAACCTTCCTGCCAGAGAGATATGCACTGACAGGAGGGCCTTCATTTCTATGAAATACTTACCAGAAACCTTTTGCCCAGGAAGTCCTTCACTTCAGCAGCTCTCGTCTCGGTAATCGCAATCCTACATTTTGTGCACAGAGATTTGAGGTTGGTGAGGTCTACCGAGTTATGGTTTTTGCACCACTGTTTCTCTAGAGCTCTGATTGAGCGTTTCTTGGAGGCTAGCTTGGGGGTGTACCATGGTGCGGATGGTTTGGTCTTAGCCCGGCTGGATTTTATGTGGCATGAGTGGTCACCAGTTTCATAGGAGAGTTGCTGAATAATTCCAGGAGGCCTGAGGCATTCTCTTTGGTGGGGAAGTCTGCAAAGTTTGCTTCTAGTTCATTGACCAGGAAGGTTTTGAATGAGTGGTGTTGAGTGTGGGTGCGTTTAGCCTGATCTTTGTGAGCCATAGTCAAGTGAGTGACTGGTAATGGGATGGCAGCGTGGTCAGACCAGTCAAGGGCGATCGGGGTCTGCACAGGTGATGCAGGGGGATGTTGTGAAGACTAAGTGTAGGGTATTGTCTTTGTTGTGCATGGGGGAGAGCACAATTTGCTTAAGGTCCATGGAAGTGGTCAGTGCGAAAAGCATGCTTTGAGTGTGGTTGTCAGCCTTTGACTCGGGACATTCAAATAATGTCTTTCTCTTTGATTTGAATGTGTTAATTTGGCAGAGGAGAGTAAGAAGGAGATGTCTGCAATGAAAGAGTCACTCCTGTGAGGTGGTCTGTAGATGAGGTGGAAGGTGATGGATTCCTTGATTTGATTTGATTGATTTTAATTTTAACATTTATAGTGCGCAAATCCCAAAGGGAACCTGGCAGAAAACTGCATCTATGCGCAGATGGTACTATAGAGAGCATGAACATAGAGATAATCTAGACTACCATGAGTCAAATAGTTACCTAAACAGATATGTTTTCAGCTATTTCCTGAAACGGGCCAGGGAATCAATCTGTCGCAGTTGTAACGGAAGGTAGTTCGACAGTTTGACAGTTCGCGCAGCTCCACTTCAGACTCAGGACGCATACAGACGAATTCGGAGACACAAGGGAGCACTTTTGAAAACAGCAATTAAGACATAGACTGTTTACCGGAGGAAGTCCCACAGAAAAGAGGCTGCCTCCCCCTACCCCATCTGGACTCACTACAAGATGGCCTACCTGCTACTGTAAAGGAATATGTCTACGAACAAAGAGAACATAACAAGAATACAGCACCACCCGCACTGACTGATGGGCACACGCCACCAGGAACCTACACCTCCGGCTACAGCCAGCTCCCACCAAATTACTGCCTTTTGCCCGCAAGTGTCCCGACCTACTCAGACTCCCCAAGGGACTTGGGATTCTGCTACCGACTATTCTCGCAACATAACCGCGTCTGCCCATTGGACGCCCTGAGGAAGGTGCTTTGTACACAAGTACATACATGCACCGAAACATGAACACACTAGTCCGCAAACAGAAGAGGACTATGGACACATTATTTCCAACTCTTTCTTCAAGTAGTGTGTTAATTAATCCGCTAGATATTGAGATATCTTGAAGTCCAAGAACCAGACCTATAAGGTCAGCCTGAACAGGAGCTTAGGGACTGGAACAATCGGTGAAAGTAACACAAGATTGGCTTTGTCTTTCACCTTAGACACAATGCAGTCCATAAACCCTGTTTTAATTGCAAATGGCTTGCTCCATAGAACCAATGTGAAATCTTCAACACATTTTTCTGATTGAATAGATTCATTTTATGTTAATTTTATGTCATTGTAAATATGTTTTGTAACCTACTAGGGTTGTACATATGTTTCTTTTCTTTTTCTTTGTTACGGTATTCTGCACAAAAATCTGAAAGCAATATCATTTTGTCCTGTTCACATTGAATACATGTGCCACTACTAATAAGCGTTACTGCACTACACATTTCTACTGTGTAAAATGGTTTTGCAATATACACTCTTTCTGCTTTGATCTATTTATTGCTCAACCTTGCTGTTCAGCACACATGGAGTTTACATTTTTATGCGTTGGGTCAGAGTTGTCTTAATAAGCAGACGCTGGGCCTCATTACGACCCTGGCGGTAAGCGAAAAACGATGGCGGTAAATGATTACCGCCATCGTTTTCCGCTAGGTCCGATTATGACCCTTGACCGTTAACTACGATGCCATTAGCGGCATCGTAGTCAACGCTGCCGCTATCTGTGCCAAGGACACGCACACACGACCTCCCACACCATAAAGGTACGCAAATGCCGACCCAAGCGGACATGCACCTAACGCCATCACCCAGCCGGTTAAGTACCTTACCGCCATGGCGCTAAGTACGCCATCGCTAACCAACCGTAAATGGCCATGTAAAGTGAATCCAGCTGCCACAGGTGCACAGAAACAGCACAGGTGGGGGCAATACAGACTCAGGAAGTACAAAAAGAGCACACCCCACCCCTTCCCACACCCAGTCACACTCCACAATGATACCAATATGACTTGCAATGTTGGGGCTAGAGGACCTGATAGCAATGCAAGTGCTACTACAACAACAAAAACAACAACAACAGGCAGCACAGAGGAGATGCAGGAGGAGAAGGAGGGCAAGGCAGGGCCAGCAAGCCCCACCAGCACAGCCAGTGCCACCACGCAGGCAGCCCCCAATCCCACGCATCAGAGCCAGTCCATTCAACCTCACTGCTGAGCAGATCCACACCCTGTACCGTTTGGACGGGGACACCATCAACGCCATCGTAGACATGACACACAACGACATCGTCAGCATGATAGAAAGTCCAACCGCCATCCCACCCCTACTGAAGGTAGTGTCTGTACTCCACTTCCTGGCCACAGGCACCTACCAGCACACAGTGGGGCACTTGCATGGCATTTCACAACCATTATTCTCACGTACACTCATCCAAGTTCTCGATGCCCTCCTCAAGCACACAGACGACCACATCTCATTACCACGGACTGCCCAGGAGATTGCAAACACCAAAGTGGGTTTCCATGCACTAGCCGGCATACCAGGTTGCATTGGTGCCATCGACTGCACCCATGTGGAATTGGTGGTTCCACGTGCCATGGAGGTACCGTACCGCAAACGGAAACAATTCCACTCAATCAACGTGCAAATGGTCTGTGACTCCAACAAGATCATCACACATTGTTGTGCCCGATTCCCCCGATCAACCCATGATTCAATGGTCCTGAGGAACTCCACAATACCACGCTACATGGAGCGACATGCAGGCCCAAGATCCTGGCTACTCGGTGAGTCTAATGTCATGACCATGGAAATGTGAAGTGGGTAGGTGAACGACGTACCAATGCATACTCCACCTGGCTGAAAGGGGGGGGAATGATGCATACTCCACCTGGCTGAAAGGGGGGGGGAATGATGCATACTCCACCTGGCTGAAAGGGGGGGAATGATGCATACTCCACCTGGCTGTGAGTAGCAGAGAGAACGGAGACAGATGATACCCTAAAGCAACCCAAACTCCACCCAACACCAGTAAAGCCAATACCCAATGTATGCAGCCCTACCATGTGAATGAGGTTGTGTCCCAACCATGACACAACCATCTGCAAGTGCATTCTACCAATTCAGACCACATTGTCAACAATGAAATGCACCTACATGCACGTCACCAAACACCATCAACCGAAAGGCCTGTCCCCCATAACTGCCCACGAAGGAGGCACATGACGGACAGAAACATCAACACACCATTACACAGACAGCAGGGCCCCCAAAATGTCCCTATCAACATCAGCATTGCTCACTGGGGTCATGATGAGGCCCATAGCAATGTTGCAATGATGTGCGCATTGACATCACAGGACACGTGCCAGGCCAACAAAACAAACGGCATGAACGGACACAGTGGATGGGCACTCGCAATGCACTCCACCCCTCTGCATACATTGGGTGATGGCATGCAAAACAGGCCATGAGAGCCATGAGCATATACTGGTTGCATTGTGTGAATCAATTAGTGCATTTAGAAGTGGTCCAAAGTAACAGTTGGATGCAAGCCATGGTGGCACATCATGTTCTTGATCAGACGTCATGACTGACACATACATTCTCGCCTACATACAGGTGATGCAGGCTATCCCCTGAAGAGGTGGCTCCTTACACCAGTCCGGAACCCGCAGAACCAGCACGAGGAGGACTTCAACCGTGCAGGTCTGGTGGGGCACTCCTGTACCGCCATGAGAAGGTGGCAAAGATGGTCATGGCATGTGTCATGCTACACAATATGTGCGTCAGACGAAATGTGCCCCTGCCCCCTGACGCAGAACTGCAACCACCTGACGATGAGGATGAGGAGGGTGCAGATGGGGCCGCACCTCATGGAGGAGGCGATGCACAGGAGGGGCGTGAAATGCGTCAAAATATCATCGACCAATGCTTCTAGCACACACGGCTGGTGTGTATCACATGGAGATGGCACTTGGGGCACTGTGTGTCTCTGGGACATGCACACTGTGGACTGTACACCAATAAAGCACACATATGCAATGAAAATGTCCACACATTTCATTTCGGAAAAAGGAAAAAGTGTATTTTTATCATAAATTGTCGTGACACACACCCCCCTCCCCCTGCACACCCCAACACACCCCCTCCCCCCTCCCCTCTGCACACCCCAACACAACCCCTCATCCCTCCTCCCTCCCCCCTGCACACCCCAACACACCCCCTGTGAGTGTCTACAGATGCCTGTAACAGTGGGCACAGGCTATTACAAGCCCCCTCTCCCTTGCCTGTGGAGCGCAGGTTCCGTCCTGAACGTCGGACGGGGCTGCTCTGGGCAGAACTGGCAGCGGAGGATGTCCCTGTCTGCTCCCGTACATGCATGTCCTGTACGGTGTGGGAGAGCTCAGAGAGCACACGGCGCACCCCGGCAAGTTCGCCACAAATGTCCCTTGACATGGACTGCACTGCATCCCTCAGGGTGACGGTGTTCTGCGCAATTCCGGCCCTTAGGGTCTCCGTAGCCTGTTCGATGGCTGCCCTAGCCCCCACACATTCCGCAGCATGCTCGGTGAGTAGCGTGGACAGCTGTTGCTGCCGTTGAATGATGTCCTCAAGGGACTGTTGCCCCTGCTGGGCCATGCCCATTGCTGGTGGTGTGATGGAGGGGCTGCTCCCCTCCTGTGGACTTAGAACTGGGCATGGGGTAGATGGCCACTCCTCTTCCTCTGTGTGCCCCTGTGTGGGATCCTCATGGGGGCTGGCATGGGACGAACAGGGGGAATGTGGAAGGTCAGTGGGGTGTCTGACGTCATGCTCCTCAATGTCGGAGTCTGAGCATGCTGCAATGGCAGCTGATTCTCCAATGGTGCTGCTGGCTGCAGAACCGGTGTCTTCTGTGGCAGGCAATGTTGGAACAGGTGGTGCTGCTGCTGGCCTGCTGCCTACTGGCGTGCTTGCCGGTGGGCCGTCCTGTTTGCTGGCAGTGGATTGTGCTTGCTGTGGGGTCTGGCTCACTGCAGCTGAGGTTGAGGGTGCGTGAATGGTTGTCTTGGCCTTCTTGGCTCTTTTTGTCGCAGGGGTGTCCTCGTCCTCGGGGTGTGATTCTGAGCCTGTGGTGGAGCAAAGGAGGGAGAGCGTTATTGATGGGTCTGCGGACATTGGAATGACAATGATTGACATGATTTTGGTCAGTAGATGAGGCACATTTGAGGCAGGGGCATGCAGGTTGTCTCCTTTTTGTGTGGAATGAGGATGGAGGTATGTGGGTGCCGGCAGTTAGGGTGTGCATGCTACATGTATACAGGGTGGAGCTCTCATGTGGCTGTGGGCAGTGTCCAGCTAATGTGTTGCATTTACACTCTAGGGCAACATTGTGCTACACATGAATGGACTTCAGTGACTATGGCATGTCTTGATTTGAGGCACCTACCTTCATCGCCTGATGTCGGTACTCCTCTTTCCATCCCTCCGACGCCTTCAATGCCTTCCATGCCAATCGTGCTGGCACATATTTCCTCCCACGGTTGGAGTTTCAGTGGGGATTCAGAACCTCCACCGGTAGCCAGGGCAAGGTTGCAGTTGGCAGAGATGATGCTTCTTACACATAGCCTAAGGTCATCCCACCGCTTCCTGCACTGCTGTGGGGTGCGGGGTTCGGTCCCCACCGCGCTGACGCGCTCTGCCACCAGGGCCCATATGGCCTTCTTTTTGGCTATCGCCGGCCTGGTCATTTGCGGCGAAAAAACAATGGCTGCATTGTCTTGTAGGGTCTCCGCGAGCATGCTCAGTTCCTCCCGGGAGAATCTGTCCTGGCGCTGGCTGTCGCATGACTTCTTGACAACTTTGGGCATTTTTAGGTGGTTAAGTGGGTGGATGATGGGTTGGGACAGGTGTCAGGGTTGGATCTGGTGTTGTTGGGAAGGATGGCAATGGATTGTATTTTTAAAGATGGCCGCCGTGCTGTTTCCCGTTCCGCCGCGATGACGCTATTTCCGGTTCCGCTTTTTACGGTGACCGCTAATTGCGGCCACCGCTGATTACGGTGGCCGCTAATTACGGTGGCCGCTGAGATGGGTGGCGGTAGTGCACCTTGCGCGGCCTACGATGCCGGTAGGGGCCCTTTCCGCCATGGCGTTATTTACATTACCGCCATGGCGTAATGCTCGTGCGCGATGGGTTGGAATGTGGCGCTCTTTCCGCCATCGGTCCACGGCGTAAACGTTCATTACGCCATGGCGGTAATGTCGGCTACTTACCGCCAGGGTCGTAATGAGGCTAACCAACAGAAAGAAATGTGATTAGTTTCTTGTTAGTCCCCTTGTCTAAAACTATGTGACGGTACAAGCAAGGACAAGGTAGGAACAGGTCTGGGCCCCAACTCACTAAAGGTGGGGCTCCATTACAAATTCTTATATGGGAAAGGGGACAATTTTCTTTGTTTGCATACGGAAGGTAGTTCCAGGCACGAGGACCCATAATAGAGAACCGCCTGTCTCCCCAAGTAATAGTTTTCGATGGAGGGTTCGCCAGTAACCCTTTACCCATAGAATGTAATACACATCTAGGGCAATGGATCTCAATCTTGGATGTTCAATACGTTGGAGCAAGACCATGGATGCATTTGAACACAAGACATAAGACCTTAGATTGAATCTGCTGCTGAATTGGCAGCCAGTGAAGGCTTCTCCAGAAGTCTGAGACTGGGGATTTATGTGATCAGGAAAGAAACGTCGAACTGCTGAATTTTGGGCCACCGGGAGACGCTGAAGTTGGTATTTAGGAATGCCGGACAGAAGGGCATTGCAATAATCCAATTTGGCATTTGTAAGTGTGCCTACTAAAATTGGACGATCATTCGCAGAGATATGGGATAGTAAGGGTTTGAGAAGATTCTATTGAAAATAGAATGATTTGATGATTTGGTTGACTTGTAGATTGAAGCCCAAACTAGACTGCCAAATACAGCCAATATATATTACTGAATAAGTAAATTTAGACGCAATTCCAAACAAGGTAGGAGAGGGCACTAACAGCAGAAAGTTGCACAGTTTCCTTTTAGAACCGAAAATAACCTTGGTTTTATTGGGGTTCAGCTGAAGTTTATTCTCAAGCATCGGGATTAAAAAATGTTCTGCACACTTCACGACTTGCTCCACTGCCTCCAATGGTTGTTTCAGATGGACGTTAATCTGTGTATCATCTTCATATGAAGGGTACTGTAGGTCGACTTGGGCGAAGATTTTTAATAGCAGACAGATGACATATTAAACAGTAGAGGCGATAGCGATGAACCTTGTTGTACACCACACATTACTGGTAGTGCTTCCAAGTGATAAGGGCCAGCCTTGACCTGTTGGGATCGACACAAAGGAATTAAACCATTGGATGGCCTCTTTGGAAACATGGGCTAAAGATGCCAATCTGGACTCAGGTATACCAAATTCCACAGTATTGAAAGCGTCCGACAGGTCAAGCATGACAAGCATGCTGATTTCACCCTTGTTGGTTGTTTCAAGAAGATGTCCTAGACAGTCAATAGGGCTGCCTCTGTACTGTGACCTGGCCCAAATCCTGACTGGTAAGGGCCCAAGATAGCATGAGTTTCCAGATGATCCTGCAGTTGTGTAGTGACCACTTTTCCGAGAATTATGGCATGCCATAACAATTCGGCAATGGGGCGTGAGTTAATTAGAACTTTATAGTCCAAAGTGGGCTTTTTTAGCAGAGGTGTAAGTAAGAGTTTTTTAATTTCACAGGGGCAAGGCCCTGGCTGAGCGATGCATTAACCAGGGTCTGTATGAGTTTACCTAGAGTCAATTTGTTTTTGAAGGCACAAAGATTTAGCCAGTAGAATCTCCTCTTATAATATTTTAAGGCAGACTTAGTTTTGGTGTGGTCCACTTCAGATCTAGTTTTGAGCAGTTTTTTCTCAGTTTTCCCATATAAGCCTTTTAGACTTTTTACATTTTTACTATACCACTGAATGTATTTATTTTGCGCCATTTTTATCTTTTTTAATGGGGCTCTAGCATCACAGTTAATCTGTAACTGACTCATCGTATTTGTATATGAATCTGCACATGAAGTGTTGGCTAGTACAGTATATATGCATAAAGAGGTCTGGGAAACCCTCTACCGGTACAAACACAGACCATTGACTTGTTCTTGGTGGATGGCCCCTGGGAGGGTTTCAACCACGCTTTAGCCCACTATTCTTTTCAAAGAGGAGAAATGTAGGTAGTCCAGCACCGAAATGGTAGGCAAATCTCCTCTGAACATGAGTACCAACAGCAACCTCAGACACGTCTTTGGGTCTAGTCGGGCCTCATCAGTGAAGTGGAGCTGTGCCTCTCTAAGCACAGTGAGCAAGGGGTCCATGTCTGAATTCCCCTGGTAATGTAGGGTGAGGACCCAAAGTAGCCAAAATTTGCATAAAGAGGTCTAGGAAACCCTCTACCGCTACGAACACGCCCCATTGACTTGTTCTTGGGTGGATGGCCCCCTGGGAGGGTCTCAACCATGCTTTAGCCCACTATGCTTTTCACAGAGGAGAAATGTCCATACACATATCAGTCTTTGTCCCACCTTAAGTTTCCCTGGGTCATCCAGACGTGGACCCCTTGCTCACTATGCTTAGAGAGGCACAGCTCCACCTCACTGATGAGGCCCAACAAAGCTGAAGCACGTGTCTGGGTTTGCTGTTGGTACTCTTGTTCAGAAGGGAATTGCCATAGCATTTTGGTGCTGGACTGCCCATATGGGCGGGACAAAGAGTGATATACAAATGGACATTTCCCATCTGTGAAAGGTACAGTGAGCTAAAGTGTGGCTGCAAACTCTCGAGTGGGTACCTTCCCAAAGAGCAGGCTATTCGGCAGTGTTTGTTTTCGCAGAGGGGTGCCTATGACTAATTTTTGTTTGTTTAAAGGGTGGTCTTAGGTCTAGTCACCCTAAGTTTCCCTGGGTCAACCAGACATGGCCCCTCTGCTCACTGTGCTCAAAGAGGCTCAGCCCCACCTCACTGATGAGGCCCAACAAGTCTGAAACACGTGTGTTTGGGCTTGCTGTTGGTACTGTGAGGAACTCATGGTGACAACAAGTAAGACGGACACAAGTGATCACAGTTAAAGGGTTTTTATTGAACAATGAATGCTGTGTGCAGGTTGGAAAAACGCCTAATCTAAACCTAAATCTAAGATCGGAGCAAGCTTCAACTATCAAATGAAAATAAGGCAGCCCTAGTGGCGTTGTGTCAAAATAAAAGGGGACTATAATAAAAAAAACTATTGCCAAACCTTACAACTAATACCAAAAAGGACGTGGGATAGTTCTCGAGAAAAGAAAGAAATGTTTTTAAATAATATGTCAGGATGCGGTAGCCTGGGTCTCCCTTTCCCACATTTTGGACACTGGGTAGGATGGGAGCTTGGAGCACAGTACAGTTACAGGCTTCTCCAGCACAAGACAACAGTTCCAATGGCAGCTCTCAGGGCACACTCTTCAACTTTCACCCATCAGGACTGTCAATGGGCAAGTCTGGTTTCACTTGAAAGTCTCTCGCCTTGGAGGACCTGACGTGTTCAAATAACAAAACAAAAGTTTCTTTAACAAATTAAAAGTTTGGTTCCAATGTTCGCTGGGTGATGGGTTCACCCCTCGGTCGCCCTCTTCTCAACAATTCTTAATTTCTTTTAAAACAGTTTCAAACCCACTGTTTCTTGGGACTTTAGGCTTTGCTCCTCTTGGGATTCGCTTCTCTTATTTCTTCTCACTGCAGGATTCACTTCCCTTTCTTTCGCTTAGTGTTTAGATCAAAGTCTTTCAATTGTACAGGGTTTTTACTAGACCTCCTGTATGACAACTTTGACCTCTTTCAGCGACACTCCTACGCCCTTCTGGTACCCGTAGTTTTCGCTCAGATGGGGATCGACCACAGTCTCTTGAATTAGCACCCACGTGGTGCCGGTTTTCTCTCTGCAGCTGATCTCCCCTTAACACGCCTTACAGTTCTTTACACAGTTCATTAACTTGGTTCAAACTTGCCACTTTGTGTTTCTCATTCAACACAGCCCAGTTCTTTTCGATTCTCCCCTCGACTCACCGGCTGTGACGAACTGCTTGGCCTTTCTTCTTCCTTGGAGTCAAGGCTGGTACCATGGTTGCGGGAGATTCCCTCGCTCTTGCTTATCGGCGTAGGCTTGCCCGTGTACCGTTGACATCTGCTACTAGACACTTGTACTATGGTTTGCGGTCGTAAGCTCTCTTCTGCGAAGGTTCCGCAGGTCTGGGACGAAAAGGGCAAGGTCACTTCTCCTCGCCACCCTCTCTATTCCTGCAGCCTTTCTCTTTCTCTTGAACTGTCATGCCCGATTAGCCATCTCATCGCACTGTTGCCGTGCTCGTCCTGTGCTCGCTGGCTCCACCTTTTATCCCTGTGGAGAAGGGAAAGGGATGTCCGGTGTGTGCGATCAGTTGCTTGACTTTGCCTGACCCTTGTATTGGGAGATGTCAGGTAAACAGCTCGGGTGATTGTCCGTTTTCCTGTGTGTTGTGCGAGAGAGTTTGTGTTGGAAAAGTGGGGGGGGGGAGGCAGTGATTTAGAATGTCCGGATCTGCGTGAAATTACCGAATGGAAAAGTCAGAGTCCCAAAAGTCAGTTTGTCCCCCCACCCATTTGTTCATATATATATATATATATATATATATATATATGGGAGGACCCCCCACCTTTCCCCTATACATTTGTTCAGAAGGGAATTGCCATAGCATTTCGGCACTGGACTGCCCAAATGCCCATGTGGGCAGGACAAAGACTGATATGCAAATGGGTATTTCCCATCTGTGAAAGGTACAGTGAGCTAAAGTGTGGATGCAGACTCTCGAGTGGGTATCTTCCCAAAGAACAGGTCATTGGGCCGTTTTCGTTCTCTCAGAGGGGCGCCTATGACAAATGTTTTATTAGTACAGTAAATAGATTGTGCAGAAGATCGTCATCCGAAATACGATTCAAATCTTTTTTTTGATGGCGAAAATATTACCTACTTTTGCTCCGTTTATAATGGGTTTAATTACCAGAGCAAATCGTATCAGGTAGTGATCTGACCAGCGTACTGGCTCATTGTCACAATGGCTCAAATTAAGGCCTTTAAACTATATAGGATCTAGACCGTGCCCGCCTCTACGTGTTTGGAGATTAGAGAGACTAGAGAAGATAAAGAGATTATGTGATCAAGAATATCTCTCAGACGTCTGCAGTCACTATTTTCGGGCTCATTACACCATATATTGAAATCTCCTAACATGATCAGCTTTGACTGATGGAACTTGTGCGATAGAGGGAACCGGCACGTGAATGATTCTTATGAGCTTGTACTGGGAGAGAGCATGATGGAGCATGACCAATCACTCCTGTGGATGATTGCTCCACCAACTGCCCTTCCTGGCCGGTGGGCATTTTGGATGCAGTAGCCTTGTGGTAGGAGGATGTCAAAAACCTGTGGCTGGGGTAAACCATGTTTCAGTGTTGAACAGGGCATCAACGTTGTTTGTTGTACGAGATGTGGTCCGAGATCTCTGCAGCGTGAGCGACTGCTAAGCGAGCATTGATCAAAATGAGCGGCCATGTGCATGTGGTCCGTGGGTGTTGGATGGGGGTAAGGGAAATATTGATGAGGTTCGCTAAAGTGGCTTGCCAGGACTGCCCAGGGTACCTGGTCATTCAAACCCTAGTGAGAGTTGGGGAGGGCTGTGGAGGGAGGCGACACATGGTGATGTCTTTTGGTGAGGAACAGTAGTAGCGATTAGTTTGTAGATGAAATGCAGTATAGCGGGTCAGGCCCTTGGCACTATCAGGCCCGAACTGGCACAAACAGGTGAGGTCCTTGTCTTTGGACATCCTTTGCTGAGGACGCCGGTGCTGAGGATGCCTAAGGAGGACTGGTTTAATAGGTGGTGGGCGAAGCAACTGAGCAGCAGGGGCTGTTCACGTCACCAATTCATTACAGAGTATATTGTGTATCTCTCTACTGGAGACCGAGAAATTTGATAGATAAAGGGGAGATTGATGATGTCAACCCTAATGCCTCCATTCATCACCCATAGAGACCCTATATTAGGATGTTCTAAAGTAGGGATACTGATGATTCTTAAAATACTGCCATGGAACATTGCCGGCCTAGCTAAGAATTTGAAAGACTCCATTTGAATCTGCTTCATAACTGTTTATGACCTTGTTCTGATTCAGGAAACGTGGATGAGCAAAATACCTCACTTGGATGATTTCACTACACATGAAGTGGAAGCAACAACTGTGGTGCATTATGTGGACCTTTACAGAACCTCACTTAATTTTGGATACATATAGAGTAGCCAATAGAAATAAATACTCACTGATTTTTTTTTTTTAAGTTGTCCTGGAATACATGTTTCTAACTATGGAGGACTCGCAATATTTAAGTGCCAGAGTTTGGATGCAACTTACCCAGGAGAGTAAAGGGAGGTAGGTGGTGATTTTAATTTATAGTTGGGGAGTACCATAGACAATGGAATAATTGATGTAAAACAGACGTTATTTGGGACATCATGTCCTCAGAATGAAGAGATCGAAGAGTAGATTTGGGGATAACTTTTATTTTGTATGGGTAGGGCATTGGTAAATAAACAGCCATTCGCAATCTGACCCCTCCTGAAGGCAGTGGATCTTTAGAGTCCATAGACGTGCATCAATTCTAGATTATTTCCCTTACCTTGCTCTTATTGGGACACATTCCATGTTATGTGACTGATCCTTAGAACACAGAGTGCCCATTGTCCTCTTGAATTTCTGTTGACCACTATTAAGGGATTAAAGACTGTCCAAGTAACATAACATATAACAGAAGGTGAAATCTCCAATAACAGGAGAGCCATATGATTGGATGAGTTAGACCATACGTTGTTAATCAGTTCAATCATTACATTGTACAGAATGTGGCGTTAAGCCCCCGTTCCAAGGGCTAGAACGTGGGGGTTAACTGCTTAGCAGCCCAAGTTAACGGCACGAACGAAGCGAGGTCTCTGGGCCGTTACCCCCCGTTCCAGCACTTGGATCGGGACTTAAGGCCATTAGAACCCTGTGCTACCAAAGCGGTAACCCGGGGTGCTAAACAAGGATTTTCCTTCGTTCAACAGGACACGTGTGCGCATCCTGTTGTACGAAGGAAAATCCTTTACAAAGATGGCCACCATGGCAAGGGAAGGCGGGACCCCTCTCCCCTTTGCATGGCAGCCTGCGGGAGGCAAGGGGAAGGAGCGGATGCACCAGCTGCACTTGCAACCGATGAAATAAGGTAAGTGGGGGGATAAATAAAAGGGACGGAGGTTGGGGGAAGATGGCGACGGAGGGAGCTGGCCATCAGGCGGAATGGAACGTGGGCTTTCACCGGCGGTTCAAGCCTGCGTTCCTTGCCACCCGATTGGCTGGCACCTCCCACCACGTGCTAATTCTATTCTAACAATGCTTGAAGAAAGTTACTGCAACAACTATTATCTTGGAGACTTACTCAATATTTTTGGGAACATGAGTATTAGAATACTTTCAAGTCCCAAACCTAACTTAAAAATTAAACCTCATAGAGGGAATGGTTGATTTAACCTTTTTTGTGAACAGGCAAGAGAGGCAGTACAAAGAGTTTTATAGTTAAACCCAAAAGACAGGGACCCAGTTCTAGAGACTTAATTATTATGCAATTTAAAATCTAAGAAGGAGAAAGATAACAGAGTGAGAGAAAGCTGGGAGGAGTTCCGAACAGCAACATCACTCCATAATAGGCAAATATGTTGGCAACTGGCTGCAAAATGCTCACATTCAGGTAATAAGGATTTTTAAATTGAATCCTCAGACCAGCCCTTTCAATATTTTGAAAGGATGGACACTGTAAGGCACCCCTCTTCACCTCCTTTTGTTTGAGACAATGGTTGGGGACTCAGTAGGACATTTCTTATTGAAATTGTCATTCGTATTAGTGGAAACCCTATCTGCCTTAAACAATATAATATGAAATGTCCTTGCAATGATGAAATTCCAGACAATTTTTATAACACAACAGCAGTTTTTTGGGTGCATTTCGTGAATTTTGTGATGAACGTAGTTATCCAACTAGGTATTGTGATGAATCCCAAGATGTCGTCACTTCTCCCCAAGAAGAAGCCCCTTCCCATGAGGCCAGGGACGTGAGGCCGCTGCCCCATAGTCCCCCTCGGCGGGTGGTGAACAGTGGGAGTATCTCATGGGCAGAGACTCCCCCTCTGGTGCTATGGACAGACATCTAGGGAGAATGCGCCTGACCCCCTCCCAATCACCCGTCCCCAATCAACACCTATGTTACACCCAGTACTATACCCAATAACTCCATGTATCTGTCTAGTGCCAGTAACATAAGATCCACTGAGATGAAAAAGAGCCCAGACTACCCAAGTAAGACTTGTATCATAAAGACTGGGACGCGGAGGTGCAGAACTATGAAGATCACTACCAAAGGTAGGTGTGAGCATTCTAGTTCGCCACTAAGGGTCACTACTAACTCCAACATAAAAACAGAAGAGGGACTAGGGAGTTGGTTAAGTCATCCCTGGCAGAGCTGAGGACCGATCGACGGTTCAGTGCCTGACAAAGTAAGGGCTTCAAACCAGGGCGCTGTCCCTGGGATCAGGTATCTCTTCCGGGTCCGACGTGGAAGGACCTATCCGGTGGCTGGAAGAACAACCAGACCGGAGAAAACTAAGGGGCTGTGTTGTTCAGAGCTGCCCAAAAACACTGGAGGAATCCAGCAGCTGCGGAGCCGCTGACCGAAGGGAGGAGTACACGGAGGCAGTGCACATCCCAAGAACGAGTCCCAGTGCAGACCGGTGCCCGCCGAGAAGTTCCCTAAAGGTAGGGAAGAAATCAGGGCGGCTGGTAGGGACCAAAGGGAGTGGTAGCATTTAAAGGGAAGTGTCAGAGAAACCTAACATGAGAAAAAGGGTAGTAAAAGACTCCCAGAGAAAGAGAGAAATATTGTGATTGCAAAAGGGGAGGAACTCCTGAAGAGGGGACAGTACATAACCCCATAACTTGAGAGAAAAAGTCAAAAGGACTTTGTAAATCGTCTCCTTCGTGACAGTACTCGGCAGAATAGTGAACCAGGTCTATCTACAAACAAAGAAGGCAAGCAAGAACAACCCTCTTCCTCGTGGCAGCACTTGGCAGAGCTGCACTCCATGGTACGGTGGTTGGAGTGATGGTGGCTACATCATATATGCAGGTAAAAATAGCTAAAATGCAACATTAGGATTGGTGCACAAAATGAGAAAGCCACACTTAAAGATACGGGGGCTACATCAAATATGCAGGTAAATATAGATAAGATGCAACATTCGGATGGGTGCACAAATTGTGACAGCCTCTTCTTAAGAAGGATTTCTGAACTCTGACCAGGAGGGGCAGAGGTTCAGAAGGCCAACTTAGATTCTTGGAACAGTGTAACCTCTGGACAAGCCAGACCAATTAGGGTAGCTATGGCAGGCGGTCAAGACTAAGTCTCAGGAGGGGTGAGGGCGACTGAAAGACCTCAATGAGCACACAAAGCAAGGCCACTTACAAATTACTCCAGACAGGTGTTATATTAAAAATATAGACACATTTATTACAAGGCCTTTGTAACATAGACCACAGCAAAGAATCACAGTAATACTAAAGTAAACCAATACATCACAATGAACACAATATATATACAAGACCAATGGGGTATAAGGGGTTAAAAGCACAAAATATGTAGACCACCTAGATGGGGAGGAAACCAGGCAGTGCAAGTAATCTTTAGGCCCAGTTTAACATCAAGAATACACCTAACTGAGAGGCAGTCCAAGACCTACGAAGAGAGGAGCCTTATGCTCAATAGTACATGCAAGCGCTTGTGCTAATGGACGAAATAGGGTCTCTTCAAGGGTCTCTAGCAGCTCAGGAAGGTGGATAAGGCGATGAAGAACAAGTCCCCACTATTCAAGCAGGACCTCTACTTGAGGGCAAAGGCAGTTTGAGAGTGCGGGATGTAGTCGCTTTTTTGCAGTAGCTGTGGAAAGGAAAGGGGCCCTCAGGGGCCACTTTGTGTGTAAAAATGGGCTTCTGCGCTAGGGGCCACCGGTTGGGGTAAGGACTACTCACCGGTCCCCGACGCAGGCAGACCCAAACTTTGCCAGTACAGTCCACTTCGCTGGCAGGTTCGAATGCGACAATCAGGACGTCTCGACACCGTGTAGACTCTGAGAGACAGCGGGGATTCCCAAACGGGACAGTGGCGATTTCTCCACTCTGGGTGGAGGAATCGTCCCAATTCCCTGCAGCAGGCTTCAGGGGAAAGGGGGTCACAAATGCAGCGAACTTGCACAGGTTGTTGCCACAGTAGGGCAACACGGTAACCGTGTTTACTTCGGTCCGGGCACACTCGTCTCACTTCAGACCTGGGAATGCCAAGTGTACGAAATTCGGTGTGGGGGTGCCGTGGACACAGAGCAAGCAGAATACCAAGTTTCGGGGGCCTCCTCGAAATAACGGCGGTAACAGAGCAAACGTCCCGTGCAAGCTGGTCAGCCCACTGGTTGGCCCAGGGACACTTCCGAAGAGGCTTACTTGCAGGGTTTGTTGAAGGTGCTGAGAATAGTTGATCCCACTATTCCAATGGGTTGAAGCGTCTTCGCAGACCTTCTAGGACGATCAGATGCAAAGGGGTCCCACGGGACGACAGCGGGCTCATGGTGCCAAACCTTCCAGCGGGTCACCAGCGGTTCCTTGACTCGGCTTCTTGTTGCAGGATACTTGGCTCCTTATCCTTTGTTCGTGTGAACTCAGGAGATCGACATGGTAGTGGTGTTTCCAGCCTCCTCTTATCCAAAGTTCCCTTTGCGCCAAAACGGAGAGGACCCAATGGGAGATCTGCTCACAAAACACTCACTCCATATGTGGACCAATCATGGACCACGGTGGTCCCAGGCATTCAGGACACTCCAGACTCTCTGGCACCCAGGATATGTATTGGGAACAGACATCAAAGCCCACATCCTGGAGGGACACACACACACAAGGCATGCAGAAGCCCGCGAAAGCATTGGGTTTTGCGGGAAAGTGCATGACCAAATAAGGACTAACCCGGGTCGACTCGACCTGGGGAAGGTGAAGGGGCAAGATGGCCAAAGGACAGGACAAAGAACCTCGTGGCATGGCCATTTTGGAGCCAGGCCACCTATTCGTGCCAATCGCGGTAAACGTGGGTTAAAAATACATGAAAACGATAGCTGCCACCAGTCCTGTCCATGACACATCTGCACAGTTCATAAAAAGTCCAGCAAGAGTTTCTAGGACCTTTGGAAGGACTAGAGACCCCAGTGTGCTGTAAGGTAAGTTACATTGCACACTGATTACATGTTGCACAAAAGCTGCAACATGAGGAAAGGACTAAGGGAAACAAAGTCTCCCAGTACTGACTGTCTTAAGGGCATGTACGTTTCCCCATAAAAAGTGATGCGAAAGCCCAGAGGAGTGCAGCAGAGGGCTGTGCTCCTCTGGCAAAGTTCAGATCATGGTGTAAAACAGCAGCAAAAAGTTTGGGTGTTGACGCTTGGAGGGAAAATTACATTCAAATATGAAATCGTTCCTAACACCTCTCCTCATGGTACGGGGGCTCCAACAATATACAGGTACAAATAGGTAAAATGCAACATTAGGATGGCAGCACAATTTGGGAAAGCCTCACCTCATGGGGGCTACATCAAATAGGCAAGTGCAAAGGGATAGAAACCAGGGCACTCCCCGCAGCAGACATGACCAACTCCAACAGGCTCATCCACTAAGGCCTCATCGCTACATTTTTCAGTGAGCCTCCCCGTGGCTCCCACAATGCAATATTGAAAGAGCTCTGACTCTACACGGCATACGCCAGCGTAGAGTATTCTTTTACTCACTGGCCAAATAGCCTATAGGCCGAGTTTTTTTGTTATGATATGGCATTTGTAACGTGCCTATACAAAAGTATTTCAAGGCGCGACGAGGCAAGGAAGGGGGAACAGAGGGAGGACGGAGACAGCGATCTTACTAGACCAAGTGACATTGAGATTGCACAAGTGTAGGGGTGGGGGAAGGGGAAAAGTGCCAGGGTAAAGGGCAGGGGGCAGTGCTGTACATGGGATTAAAACAATAACAAGAAGTGCGGCCAGCAGGTGGCAGGTGTCCAAAAGTGCATGTAGGGGGACTGTAGGGTTACAGATACAGACCGAAATGCAAGGGTTGCCGGGAAGCTGTGCGGGTGTGCAACTGGGCGGGCAGGGACCTGGGCTCGAAATCATAGGGTAGCCAGGTGACCAGTGCAGTATCGCACAGGAAATCAGCAGAGGGAGAGGAAGAGAGAAGGTCTTGAGTTGCTTCCGGAACCGGAGATGGTTCTGCTCATGTTTCAGAGAGGCAGAAAGGCTGTTCCAGAGGGATGCCCCAGCCGAAGAAAGAGATCCACCACCAACTTGTTGCTTGGAGAAACAACTAACCCTAGGGGCGTTGTAGGTGGAAGAGCGAAGAGCTCGAGTAAGAAGGTATTTACGAAGAGAGAGTTGGAGGTATTGAGGGCCCAGGCCCCAGAAGGCCTTGTGGACAATGCAGAGGGTTTTGAACTTGATCCTTGCAGCCACTGGGAGCCAATGCAGAGATTTCCGTGCTGGAGAGCTACGATCCCTGAGAGATTGAGGCCAATGGCAAGTCTTATAGTCCTGTTCTGTATGAGTTGCAGAGAGTAAAAGCAGGCAGATTTAGAAAGAGGCTCTTGCAGTAGTGCAGACTAGAGAGACCCAGAGCTCTAGAGACAGTGAGCTTCCGGGGGAAGGAGAGGAAAGGAAAGGAAGAATACCTCTGAAGAGGTGCAGTTGGTAGTTTGATTTCTTAGAGACGTCAGAGATGTGAGGAGAAAAGGAGAATATGAAGTCGAGGATGACCCTGAGGTTCTTGGCCACACAGCTGGGAGCAGGAAAAGGGCCACAGAGCGTGACGGGAAAGGAGGGTGCAGGTGTGCTGATGAGGAGAATCTCTACCTTACTGGCATTAAGGCAGAGATTGTTGACGGCACACCACTCCTGGATAGCAGACAGACAGTCTGAGATGGGAGGAGGAGAAGAGGTGACAGAGGGGAGCCTAAAAACGAGCTTTCATCCGCATAGCACTGAAAGTTGGAGCAGAGAGCAGAAATGCAGTGGGCGAGAGGTGCCAGGTATTGGTTGAACAACCTGGGAGAGAGGTTAGACCCGAGGGGAACACCACAGGTAGAGGGTGAGATGGAGGGAAAGGAAGGACCCAAGTTGGACCTGGGAGGGTCGATCAGAGAGGAACGAGTTCAGCCAGGCCAGGGCCTGATCAATGATACACACGTTATCACAGAGACCATTGAGCAGGTTGGCATGGTTGACTGTGTCAAAGGCAGAAGAGAGATCGAGTAAGTTGTGACAGAGGGGAGATTAGAATCAAGGTTAGAGAGCAGGTCTTCACAGATGTTCAGGAGAGCAGTTTCCGTGCTTCTGGCTGCTCTGAAGCCAGACTGATGGTCATGGAGACAACCAACAGATTCAGTGTGAAGATTAAGCTGGGAGATGGGGGATGTTGTTCTACTCTTTAAGTTTGCTGTTTCAAAATAGTTGAAAACCTGGTTGCGACAGAAAGCGATGAAGCTAAGGACACTTGATGGCAACTGAACCCCACTGGAACCCGAACCCTTCCCCGCCGTCAGACAGGACAGAACTACGAGAGACCTCCCTGCCGCACCAAAAATTTCACTTCGTAACACTTATCATATAAGGCCTGAACTTTCCCAACAAGTGCAAATCAGCACTCCAACACCTTGGGGATTTGGCCAGCTCAAAAATGTCATCCAAGAAACTCATCTGATCACGGCAGGCTTTCCTTGTCTGCGGAGCAAAGATTTTCAGAGACAGTATCTGACATCCAGCGGCTCCAAAAAATGTTGCACAAAACTTTATTGACGAGGGGCATTCCATTTACAGAACTAGAGGTACTCCAGGGTCCCGAAAGTGCGATTTGTGGGCATAAAAGTCAAGCTGTTTGACCAATTGTATACCGTGGTCTCAGTCTACGTTCCCAGTGAGAGACAGGAAGCCTTCTTGATAGGCTTGGAGTGCAATTTACTCCCGTTCTGGGAGGACCAGGTGGTGATGGGTGGCGACTTTAATGGGGTCCCGGGCCCCCGATCGATAAATCTCACCAACCAGCACTGAGAGACTTCAAAATTGCCATGGGTCTGCTTCACTTCTTTAAATTCCTAGGAGTGGTGGACTCATGGGGGGTTTCACACCTGGAAATGAGGGACTTCTCATTTGTTTTCACTCGTACACCGCACTTCCTTCCGCATTGGCCTTTTGCTGACCAGCCCCAGCTCCTACAATATACCAACGAGGTAACGATTGGTATGAAGATAATCTTGGATCATGTCCCCGTCATCCTTCCGGCCCGAATTCGCAACACTGATCACCCTCCTAAGCCCGGATGGTCTATATATGAGCCGATTCTAAACGACATGGCACTCAGAGACGCTTTAACCAAAGCCTTTCATAATTACTTTAAAGAGACCCCAGTAGGACCCACTTTGATTGGTTGCATGTGTTAATTCTGCAGTAAAAATATTGCGATGCAAAAATATCGCCATATTTTTGCGGCGAAATTCACACATGGACCCTGCGGGGGACACCCCTGCAACTCCTGCATCATTTTTTTATGTGCGGGGGACACCCCCGCAACCCCTGCTCCCACATAATATCCCCAAAAAAAAGATTGCCTATGGCGAACCAAACGGCCAGATCTATGGCAGTATTTTTGTTGGGGATATTATGTAGTGATACCCTTTGATTGCCAACAGGTGGGAGGCAATCAAAGCAGTTATCGGAGGGGAATTGATTGCCCAGGCAGCGGCTTACAGAAAACGCAGAGCCCAAAATAAAGAATTATTGGAAAAGAAATTCGTGGCAGCCGAACTGAATCATAAGAAGGGTTGGTCACCCAAAGCAGCTCGAACCCTGTGAATTGCACGCAACAAATTGGAAGCCCATTACGCATAAGAGACAGCACAAACTCTTATAAGAACTAAGCAAAGCTATTATGCCCATGGCAATAAGGCCAATACATTCCGGGTCAGGAAGCTAACAAAAGCCCGAACGAGAACCTGATTATAGGCTTAAAAGGCTCCAATGGCTCCACCTAACATTATGAAGAATCCAAGCTACAACTAACAACATCACACTTAATCGACACTGTCAGGCACCCCTAGAACATTATCTCAACAGAACTAATATATTGAGGAAGACGCTCTCCCTGCCCTATCAGAGATAGATAGGGAATCGCTGGAGCTACCTATCACCGCAGAGGAAGTTGAGACAATTATAAAATCATTGAAGACTGGGGCCACCGGTCGCCCTGTTCATTTGGAAAAGGGGAAAAGTGCGGATCCCACAAAAGTTATGACGGGCGCTGCCAAGTGTGGTGGAATGGGCGCTCCTAATCTCTGGAGCTATTATGTGGCTGCACAATTGGTGAACATCCCTACATGGTCAAACACAGCAACCCCCCCGAAATGGGTACTCATTGAACAAGCCAGATGCCCTCTCCCACTCTTCTCCCTGCTACATATATCTGCGGCTGCACACAAATATTGGATGTCCATTCTCTCCTCCGCCAAAATGACCCTGCAAATCTGAGATTGGGTCTTACAGAAAAAAGGGAGCCCATGCTCGCCAGTCCTTCGGAACCCAGACTTCACCCCAGGACTGGAACCGGCTAATTTCAAGAATTAGAGTCGGGGGGTTTGGGGTGAAGGTGGGAGGGTTGGGGGGCTGCAGACAATTTCTCAACTTTTTGAGGAAGGCTCTCCACTCACCTTCGACAAATGCAAAGTCGGCTTCACACGCTCAGAATGGGATATATTCTCTTACACACAGATTCGACATTGGATCACCCAGCCACCCATCAGACGAGGGGCCATAAGAGAGTTCAACTCCTTAGAAAGCACTCTCCAAGAGGGCCCCCGACAAGGACTCATCACGAGACTATATAAATTACTCCAAGAAGATATGCTATCCCTACGACCAACATACATGACCCAGTGGAAGGCAGACCTTGGTCACCCTACAGACAACCAATTGTGGGTAGATATTTGGTCCAGGAACAATACATCCACTAGTTATGTCACCAATAAGGAGTGTGCTCTTGAGCTACGATATCGCTGGTACTATCCCCCCGTATGCTTACAACACTTCAAGAATTCACTGGATCCCAAATTCTGGAGACAATGTGGGGCCCTGGGAACCTATCTACATATGTGGTAGGAATGCCCACGAGCGCAAGCCTTCTGGGAGGAAACGCTCAATACAATTGAGGCTATCACTCACATTAGGTTGCCAATGGATCCGGAGGTAATTCTATTGGGGATCCCGCATCCGGAGTACTACCCTAAAACCGGACCCACAGCCAAGCTCCGCACCCAGCTCCTCCTAGCCACGGAAATTACTCATGCTCACACTTGGAAAGCCCAGGAGGGCCCCCAACTACCTCTGTGGTGGGTCAAGGTCTGGGATATCCTCGTTGTGGAAAAGGTCACGGCGGCTAAAGAAGGAACACTTAACTGTTTTACTGACATTTGGGCCCCAATCTTGGAGTATGATAAGGCCTTCCCTGCGCTGACTTACCAACCACGCCTGGTGAGACTTTTCCTGTGCCCCAAGTAGTGGCTCCAGAACGGCCCTTCCTTTCACAGGGCCTCATGGAGATGTAGCACAACCGGGGTGGATGGTGAGTGCAGCACCTATTTATCATTATGCATTGCTGTTATCATGTCCTAACACTTTGTCTATTATGCTGCAACTGATTTAAATAAAGTTGTTTTAAAAAAAAGGCAAGTACAAATATGTAGTACAGCGCAGGGCTGAGAATGTCAATCTGGTGGTTAAAGGTAAGTAAAGTACAAAGCGCAGCTGGGACAGAAAGGTAAGCAGTGGTATTATCATGAGTGCACAGATTGGAAAAAGCCTCACCTCGTGGTGCGTGGGGCTGCTATGCAGGTGAAATAGGGCCAAGCAATGATCAAGTGGGTGCACTGTCCAGCAGAGCCTTACTTCGTGGTGCAGGAGGGCAATGTTGGTGACTCAAAACTTGTGCGCGAGGGATAGTCGAACGATCCTTGGTAACTATGGCATGGATAGCATGGTGGGTAACGAGCAGACAAACAAGGTAAAGAACATGGTGTAAAGTACCCGCCGGATATGCATGCAGAGCAGGGTTGCCTGGTAGGGATCCGAAGCAAATACCATGTAAGGTGTATGCAAAATCAAAATACAATGTGGCTTCCGACAAGGTGTGGCGAAAGGGATAGTTGGGCAGATTGGCATTAACCTGGTTCGGAAAGGCCATTACACCGGCAGGTGTTACTTCAGTCACCGAGTCAGGTATGGAGATCAAAATGAGGGTCCATAATGGCAGACTTACCGTTGGTAGCGGATCTTGTGAGGCAGAGCAGAGCTGTAATGATGCAAGTTAATACAGTTCGTAAAGCTTGACCCAGTCCAGGAGTGATGTAAGAAGTTGGTGAAGGATCAAAGAACGGCAGCCATGTCGGCCAGGGCCAAACAGGAATGGAGGTACAAGCCTTAAACGAAGGTGTTTAATGGGGCCGGCTTTGTCTACCGGTTCCCGGAGAGGAAGTGAAACAAAAGATGAAGCGGGCCAATCGGTGGACCTCAGAGGCGGGTCCATGGAAGGTCTGCAGGCCTCAGTGTTGGTCGGCATGAATCCGGCGGCCATGATTACAGGGCAAATGATCTTTTAAATGCAGGAGACATGGGTAGATTTCTGAGACACTCCAGTGCCACGTTGATGTTAGTAGTAGGGCCAGGCCGGAATGAACAACATTTCCACATTTATATAAATGTTTGTCTGCAAAGTAAAGAAATTAGGGGATTTATAATCATCTTTCTTGTAAAAGAAGGCACTTTCAGCAATATAGGCCAGGTTTACTATATTTTCTTTTAAAACTGAATATTTCCATATATGTTATAGAAAAGACTACCCCCAATGCGTATATACAGCCTGCAACTACTACTGGACCTTGGCCCCAGAGCCAATTAGACTTTCATTGTTGTCAACAATATGTATATCAAAATATTGCTAACCATTGTGATCTTGATTTAGCCCCAGCCTCTGATATTAATAAGAAGCCTAAGCAAAGATATGCAGATTACAATGCCTATTTGCTGCCATTTCAGTACAACAATGTCATGCTTTTCAAACACTATATGTGTATATCTCCACCTTTCGGTTGAAACCTATGTATCCCAAAATATGCATCTTTGAACACACTTGATGCGAACAGCGCCGCTCGCATAGATGCACTTGACACATCTGTATTTGTATTTATTATGTTTATATAGCGCTTTCATCCGAAGCACTTTACATTATAACAACAGAACACATAGAACATTTGAACATTATAACAGAAGAAACAATTTACAATGAATCGAACCAAAAAAAACAATAAGTAGAGCAATTAATCTGTGAGGGGGAAGGGGAGGGGAGAGTAAGGGAAGAAGGAGGGGAGAAACAGGAGGGATATAAGGGTGAAGTGAGGGAGGTGAGGGGACGGGGGAGGGAGGAGAGGATCGTAGGGAAGATTCGAGGGAAGGGGAGAGGATGAGAGGTGGGGAAGGTTTCAAGGCGGGAATGGTGAAGGAGAGGTTTCAGGGAAGTGCGAAAGGAGGAAAAGGTAGGTATAGAGCGGATTGAGAGAGGTAAGGAGTTCCAGTGGAGGGGGGCCAGGAGCTGAAAGGAGCGGAAACGGGAGGAGGCACATGGGGGAGGGGGAACATCTGCTTTTAATTGCGTGAAACGAGACACTCATAACCCACATGTCGCAAACACTTTTCAATATTTAAGTATATATTGCCACTTGAGAATCCCCCTGCCACCACCCAACCCATTCCTCAAACCGGCTGCAACCTTAGCGCAGCTCTCGTGGGGTTACTCGCTCTTCCCCGATTGCAAACAGGATCAGCCTGCCTGCTCAAATGTATTGCACTGCGCTAAAACATGCTTCCTGCCCATCACACACCTCCAAACAGCCCACACGAAGTGCAGGGTAAGTTCCCATTGGCTCCTTCTAGGCTCCTGTTTGCTCATGCACAATCTGCGCATAATAGGATCCTGCCTCCCCTCCAAACATCACAGGCCCCCCCGCACACAACCCATCGGCATGTGAGCGCCTCCACTTTCTAGGCAACAGAACCCACCACGAGCAAAGCCCTCACCCCATGCTGATCCATCTACACAATGCACAGCACTTTAACAAACGCCCATGCCACGACTTCATAGTTCCTACTAACAAACCCAACAGGGAACCATGCCTACCAGCCCCATTGCCACCAAAATCCTACTGCATGTTTCCACCTCTACTAAGTTGCCCTGATGTCTTGCACTGCCCCCACCACCCCAGCTCTACCACCTGCCACCACCTTGTCCTGTTATGACGCCCCACTCAACACTCGAGGCACCTTTGCACGTCCATATTCGGTGACCACCTGTACAAATAAGGAACCTATTGTCAGCCTGGATATCATTGCTGCTGCCCATCCTAACAGTGTCATACCTTTCTCCACCATAGGCCACTGCCTTGCACCTACTGCCACACCCTGTGTACCTGATGCTAGCCCATGCCTTAGCGGTGTGCCTACTGCTTCACCCTGTGTACCTGTTGCTAGTCCATGCCGTAGCTGTGTGCCTACTGCTGCAATCTGTGTACCTGTTGCTAGCCCATGCCTTAATCGTGTGCCTACTGCTGCACCCTGTGCCTGTTGCTAGCCCATGCCTTAGCCATGTGCCTACTGCTGCACCCTGTGCCTGTTGCTAGCCCATACCTTAGCTGTGCGCCTACTGCTGCACCCTGTGTACCTGTTGCTAGCCCATGCCTTAGCTGTGTGCCTATCTCTGCCCCTTGTGTCACAGTTACTGCTAGTTCATGCCCAGTTCACCCTCGCACACATACCAGGGCACCTCTCACCATAAGTGTGATAACACCCACAAAAGTACGCTCCACCTAGCACTAATCAATGCATGCTCACTCACTGCCGACGTCGTAGATATCCATGACCTCCTAACAGTCAACAACCTAGACGGTGTAGCTATCACAGAAACTTGGCTCAATGCAGCCTCAGGCCCAACTCTACCGCTGGCCATTCTCCCTGACTACACTATTTTTAGAAGTGCCCAACTACCTTTATAGCTAAGAAACACATGTCCATCAGGCAGCTGAACACGTCACACAATGAAGCCTCCGAAATCCTATCCTATCACTAAAGCTAACAACCACCCCAACCAAAACCATCACGATCCACATCATCTATCAACCGCCGTGTGCCACCGGCACCTTTCGAAGAAGACCTCTGTCAAACACTAAGTCACAACCTCAAGCTCTTCTCACAAGAACACTCGTAGGGGATTTCAACCTTGGGTTAGATGAACATAACTACCCAGGCACTTCCTCCCTCGCCAATTCTCTGCTCTCCGTAGGCTTCAGCGAATCAACAACCCCACGCACATAAAAGAACGCACACTTGATTGGATAGTCAACTTCCAATGCAACATTGCCCTATAAAATAACTCCTCATGCCCATGGTCCGACTACCATATAATCACATTTGCCATATGGGTAACAAAACCTCCTAAACCTCTCGCCAAACGATTACTGCTCTCCATTTCCCGTAACTCAAAAAAACATACAAAAGAAAATATTTTCCCTTCCTGGGCTCACTCAAATTGGATTCCACCTGCACATCAGATCCTCAACCCTTAGCTGAGCTCTACATCAACACACTAACTGATGCTGTTAACACTATCGCCCCACTATCCCACAAGAGATCGAAACCCTCTGTGCACGTTAACGCTTGGTACTCCCAAGAGCTCACTGACCTCAGATGCAAGAAAAGAACAGCAGAAACATGCTGGAAAAACTCCCCTACAGATACCCGTAAACAGGAATTTAACACCCCGGCCAAACAATACAAACAGGCCAACACGCTGCCAAAACCACCATGTATAACTCTAGAATAACCAATGCCAATTCTGACACGCGTGAGCTATTTGCCATCCTCAGAGAATTGGAATCTCCCATCCCTCAAGCCTCATCCGAGTACAAAGACCTTGCCTGATGTACTAGTATACAAAATGCCATGTTGCAAAACATTGAAATGCTACAGAAGAAAATAGCCGTCAAACAAGCCAATACAAAAATCATTCCACAAAACACCAATAATAATCCAAGTATCATTAGTGGGACATCTGACACCCCTCAGTTCACATTTAATGATATAACAAACTAATTACATAACCGTGAAAAGCCTTGAACCCCTGCAGATGCAAAGGAGCCGCGTGTCCAGCCCCAGCATGTCCAGCCCCACTGATCAAAGACTGCGCAGAAGTATTGGCCCTGTTCATCACAACCTTCATCAATGCTTCATTTTCAACCGGGGTAGTCCCATCCGTGCTGAAAGAATGAATTAATATTTGTGACTTTACTCTGTCAGTAGTTGGAGGAACCCGGGATGGAATTAAGCGCACCCACAATAGTCACTCCCCGCTTATTTCTTTTAGTTATGTGCTGAAAGAAGCCTGGGTCCTACCACTATTAAAACAAAAAAAAAACTTCCCTAGACCCTGCCTTCCCAAATAACTATAGACCTATCACCACTGTACCATTCCTCCTCAAAATCTTGGACAGAGCTGCCTATATCCTGATTCAATGCCATCTAGAATCTAACAAAATCCTAGGTGTTAGACAATCTGGATTCCATCCAGGCCTCGGCACTACTGGATCTGAAAAACCAAATGGACGACATTAGAGACAAGGGAAAACCGGCTCTGCTGCTCCTCTTAGACCTATCCGCAGCCTTCGACCCGGTTGATCACAGTATCCTATGTCACCATCTCACCTCTGCAGCCGCCTTCTCACACGAAGCAGCAGCATGGATCACCTCCTTCCTTGAAGGTCGAGTAATAAAAGTATTCTCTGACCAAGCTAGCGCAGCACCCGCTCCCATCAACTGCGGGGTACCCGAAGGCTCTTGTGTCTCTCTCATGTTGTATAATATCTTTACTAAGCCTCTTTTCGACCTCCTAGACGATCAGGGTATTATTTACACAAATTATGTGGATGATACACAAATCCTAATCCCACTATCTGGTATATACACTCAAGACTCTGCACTGCTAAACACCACATACGCCACTATCCAGGTATGGATGTCAACCCATCGCCTTTGCCTTAATGATGAAAAGACAGAACTACTTCTAGTCGGTTCACGCTCAATCCTAAACAAACTGAACGCAGATTACACTGCATCCAACATAGACGGCACAATGATCACAGTATCACCGGCTGTGAAGACTCTTGGAGTTTACATAGACGCTACCCTCTCCCGTCAAGTCAATGCCATATCTTCATCTGCAGCATATGCCACTAAACTCCTAATCTCAGCCAGACTATATCTATCTAAAGATGACTGCTTAGCTATTCCCCAAGCAGTGATGGGTGCAAAACTGGACTATTGCAATGTCCTTTTCGCAGGCACATCCTCTCACAACATACATAAGCTCTGATGATTCAAAATAGTGCCCTTCGAGCGGCATTAAACCTGCCTAAACATCACCATATATCTGAGGCCAGGAAAGCAGTATACTGGCTTCCGATACAACACCAAATACTCTTCAAGACCCTCACCATTACCCACAGGTGCACATCTAAAGGGACCCCACCATACCTAGCTCAAAAAATGGTTCCCCATCAAACTTTTAGGCCTACCAGAACACCTTACACCCACAGGCTGATCCAACCAAAATTCAAATGATCCAAAGCCGGAAGGGCAAGCTTCCCAAACCTTGCTGCAAAATATTGGAACACCCTCCCTCAACTCCTAGGGGCCGAACACTCTTACTGGGCTTCTTTCAAAAAGCCCTAAACACCTGGCTGTTCACCTGAACTAATTGACGATATACATCACCGCCCACATCAGCAGTCTTGACATGGTAACTGTACTGTCTCTGTAATGTATGGATACACATTGCCTTATCTTTATACCATTATGCTTAAACACCTTCTCTTTGTACCTGCCAATCCTTATGTACCACTGTCTAATCTTGAACTAAGAACTTTCCCAGCCAATGGGCCTTATGTAACTGGATTGTAGCACCCTTATGACTGAGGGCTTGTGTGCGCTGTATAAATTTAATAAATAAATAAATGATCGTCTTGTCTTAAAAATATATCAAATTAAGATCGAGAATAATTCCATAAAAGAATATGAAATAGACTGTACATTGAGGACCAGAATATAATGATCATTTAGTATATGAACCTAATGTTCATTTTATTCTGTCCATGCATTTAATGTGTATTGTATGCATTTTGTTCTATGAATTGTTGTGTTATGGATCATTTTATATATTCAAAAAAACAGAATGATTGATTGTTCGCAAGAAACCAATCCATCAATCAGACTCATTTGTTCCTGTCTAAAAGGTTGTTTACTGCCCTTTTCCTTTTTGGGAGCTATTAGAAACCATGGATCCAGTACTGGTAAACATACCTCGCAGGAGGTAACTGCTCTTCTGCTACCAATTAAAAGATGAATAAAGGAAGCCTCTTGCTTTTAAGCACAGCTTTCTTTCCATCTATTGGCATTGTCTTTTAATTTTAATGAGTATTTTGGAAATGTTCCCCAAATTCAACATTCTAAATCAGTAAAACGGTTGTCACTGTCCCTCATCACCCATACCTCCAGCATCCGAGGAGCCACTCTTTGAGTTAACATCAAGGCAAATTCTTTCAGGTTTGAAAATCGCCCCTACAATAAAACTTATGGAATCATTCAAAGAACAAATAATGCACAAGTATAACTTTCGATATTGCATGGCTTTTTGCATGGTGTGTGTAGCAAGAACAGACATAATACATCTCTTCATTGTAGTTAATTACTATAATTCAACATAGCATTTGTGTTAGGTTACTACAGAAATTAGCCCTCTGCATCCCTCACATCATGGAGCTGTCGACCCATTACAAATAGTGAACCAAGGGCAGCAACCAAGGAGACCCTGGGTAACCTAGTGGTGATAAATCTGTACGTGTTCCTAGGCTTTGCAATTGTTTCTGAAGGGAAGATACTTTATCTGGGTGACCAGAGGTCTTCCAAGTCATATTTGTTCTGCTGCATTCCCATTTTCCTGTAGTGTTATTTCTTTGTTAAGGTCGCTGCACCATTGTTATTCCTTGGCCAGATCAGCTTGCTCCTTTAGGCAGATGAAAGAACTGATTTCAGTTCTTTTGGTGAGATGCCAATGATCTTGCATCTTCATCTTTAAATGTTGTTGGACAGTGGTCTATTCCTGTCTGAAGGGTAACTTGAATGTAGATCCCTTTTCATACAGAACTCTGTGCTCTAGAAGTCAGTTACTGTTCATGAGGCTTGAGTTCCACTTATGGGAGAGTGGTTCATTTGGGGAGAGAAAGCAAATTGAAGTCCCTCAGAAAGCCCTTCCATGGCATATAAGGAAATCTCCATGGACCTCAGTGTTGATCGAGCCCTCAGCATAGCCAGGTTGTTATAGTTTTAAGTTCAGGCCTGCCACCAATCATATTCATCATTAGGTTGGCATACTGTCTCTGTCGGAGCATTCTTTTAACATATGACTACGTATGTGTTCTGCGAAGCCATGGAGCCTCACCCACATTTCCTGTGTTTTCCTCATGGCTATTTTTACCATTTTCATATTTGCTGTGGTATTTTCACAGCTTTGGTTTTTTTAATGGGGTTCCTCCTCCAACCCCCATCTAACCCACACGCACCCCATCACTATGCCACCCAATCCCCTAATGCCCTACCCCAAACACACAACATATGTATTTATTTATAAAAACTAGGTGGCAAAAAAATGGCTGAGGTGAAAACACAGCAAATATTCAAACAGCTAAAATAGCTGCAAGGAAAAGACGATAAGCGCGATTGATGTATGTGGTTGATATGTGGAAGGGAGAGGGGCAGTTCTTACCATGACAACATAACGCAGGATCTTTGCCGGCTCATTAGAAGATCTTAAACACTGCCTCAGTACCCCGATTAAGCTAGTTGATCTGACAAAGGAATAACCATCACTCCACGACCTCTGCAAAAAGACAACCACCACTTGGAAAAGGGAAGCCGGGAAGATAATGATGACTTGGAGGATCCATGGTTGAACAGAGAGAGATTAGTATTCCCTTCAAAACAATTGTAAGGCCTTGTACAATGACCGAGTTGTCCCTTTTAACCCTGGTTGGCCCTAGCTGTGAAGGGGGTGTATAGAGGCCCATGCAGGATGCACTTTAGATGGGAATCTGGAAAGACAGTTTACATGCCTTTGTTGTTACAAAAGTTGACGTCATTGGTGTGAAAGCAAACCGATGAAACCAAAATCAAGTCTTTCACACTGGGAGTGTTAATGTCTTGCCTCCCAATGGAGGTTTGCAGGTTTTCCAGGGGTTCCCAAACCCTTTATTCTGAAGTCAGTGTATGAAAGTAAAAAATGTCTTGATCTTTCCAAATGTCTCTTTGACCAGCTGATGATATAGCTGTAACCTCTCTGTCTGAATACATGGGTCCAGGAGTTATCACTCCTGTTTCCTTGCACCACGCCCCCCCCCTGGAGCTCGGGTCCCTCCTTCCTCAAGCCTCCGGACTCTCTCACCATTGCCCTGACTAGTCCTCCTCTGTCTTCCTTGCCTGGGGCTTGTTACTTTTCCCACCTCGTCAATGACTTCATATCCTTTCTTACTTGGGGGTTGCCCTCCTTCTTCTTCTCGGCTATTGGTTCTTCCGCTAACTCCACCTCTTCCTCTAGTGTCGGCACCTCCTCCACTAGTACTATCACCTCCTCTCCTGATGATGTCTCCTCCTCCTCTATTATTGTCATCTACATTATTATTAGCAGCTCCTACCCTTACTGCCACCTCCTCTTCTGTTGTTACCAGCTCCTCCTCTATTACTTCTGCCTCCTATAAGGTCTTCTCCACACATCTCCAACACCTCCTTATTGCTCGTCGTATCACTCTCTAACATGCTCCTGCCGCAACCTTCTCCACCAACCCACACTGGCTAACTGGGGTCTCTGGGTTTTAGACTTTTCTCCACCCCACCTCCTGGGTTGAACTCTTAGTAAGGTCTGCACTTTTGGTAATTTGGACATGGCTTTGATAGGTTGCTGTTCACAAGTAGGCCTGGGGCTGCTTTAAGTTTAGGGGGATGGACCCAGCCTATAAATGGCCTGTCCACCATCGTGGTCCACCATGTTGGAATTAACTATCCCCACCCATCGACCCTCCCTGGTGCTGCCGTGCAGAGTGTAGTCTCCTTTGCCTCCTGCGTGTGGACTACATTTTGGCAGAATATTTGGTACGTTTATTTTAACTCTTTGTGGAGAAACCATCCATGTGTAATGACTTTGAATCATTGTATTCTTGGTGAGAGAATGCTCTGTCAGGAGACAATTTTTTAGTAACTTGTTTTCACACGATACAATTTGCAGTTGGAATGTTGTGAGTTTGCAACATTGTATCCTCATAACTCATTGAATCGCTATGCATCCTTTTAAAGCTGTGAAAAGACTTCTCTGCTGTTGCAAGGTTACTTTTAACAATGTTAGAATCCTGATACTAATTCCATTTGAATGATACTGACTTTAGTTAAAGGGGCAGGTGTATTTTCCAGCCTTTAGAATTTGTGTCTCTTAAAGAAAGCTTCAGGCTATCTCAGTTGGGAAGGGCCTGCATTCATGGGGGTTCTTCTACTGTCACCTTCCATGGGCAGGTCATGAGGGAATTTTCCCTATACTTCTCCGGGGGCCATCATTGATTGGCTACGGGAGGCCCCTGGGCCCCTGAGGCCCCTCACGTTAATTCCCTAGAACCAGACCAGGGACCTCGTCACAAAGGTCATTCGGTTCATTTGACTCAATCTCTGCCTCAAGACCACAGGCATACCTTGCCAAAGCCTAACTGCTTTGCTGAGATTTATCCACCACTCGCCCCTCAGTTTCCATCCAGGCCAGCAAGGAGTCACCACGTCACAGAAGACTCTATCCCCACCATAAAAGTCGTGAGGCTATCACTGAACTCTTCAAGTCCCTCTATTGCTTCCCAAAGGCTCTGAATTGTGGATGCCCAATGGTGGATATGTTTCTTTTCCATGGCCTGAACAGTTATGGCAGTGCCTGCATTTGCAAAATACTGAGGGTAGCATTTTGGGACACATTCCTCCCTGCCCCCCTCATGCCCAGTTAAACCACTGCTCAACGTCCATTAGTAAGAGCAGAAGCAGAGAGCTGCATAGCCCACTGCATTGTATTTCCATTTCCACTAAGTAATTTGGTGATAGTGTAACATTCAGCCAACTGTCCCCTTCAGGAAGGCATGGCAGGAAGGAACTTCTTCAGAGTCTCTGAGCCACAGCTGCCACCGTTTTGAATTGCTCCATGCTCCTCTGCACTGCTTCTTGCAAGTGACACCAGCTTGCCACTTCTCCCAGGACACTGAAAGATATCAAAGTAGCTACTTTCAGTAAAGGAGTTGGTACTTCTGGGGTTTAAGTCATAATTAGCCTAGGCCCATACTGTAGCCATTTGTGTGCTAGGGAATCACAAAAGTGTCACTCGATTATTCTGTACTTGGCCAACTTTCCAGGCAATTTATTTTAATTTGACTCCTAAAGTAAAAGTGAGAGGTAGCTATTCTGTCGCTTTAAATCAATGTCAATATGAGATTGTGTATATTCATACTTTAAGATTTTCACAGGGGGCTGGAGAGTGTGGTGCTCAAGAAAAATGTTGAGCGTGATTTTACTTGCAACAGTGTATTGATAAAGCTGAAGAACTCGGAGGGACAAATGAATGAGCTAGCTTTGGCAGGTAATCAAGTTCATGTGGCTCTCCAAACAATCTGTCCGTTTTAAATGGTTCATTGTACCATCCAGGTTCTTGGCAACGTGAAATCCATAGGGATGCTGATGGACTCTTCCTTATTGATGCTTCTTCAGATTGGTAGTATTGTGAGTTCCTGGAATTTCATGTTATGACTCTCAGACAATTAAGACCTTTATTGTCAGAAACACATAGTGCTGTCGTAGCACATGCAATTATTGGTGCTCAAATGGATTACTGTAATGCTTTGTATGCTGGTTCTACTAAATAAGCCATACAGCGTCTGCAGCTTCTTCAAAATATGGCTGCACAAATAATAACATATGCCCATAGGCACAACCACACAGCCTTTGACCACCTTAAGAAATTACATTTGCTTCCTGTTAGCACTAGGGTAATGTTTAAACTTGTTACAGTTGTTCATAAAATGCTCTATGGGTCTGCTCCACTATATATTAAACCCATTGTTTGATGGCACATGTCCTTGTGACCTTAGAGCTCAATCTTGCGTTCTTCTGTGGTTGTTCCCACATTTCAGAAGAGTAAGTTCTTTTTTAGACCCAGCAAAGTCCATTTGGCAAAGCTCTGGAAATCCCTTCCAGTATAAATTCGGGACACCTGTAACCATCTCCAATTTAGGAAAAGGATTAAAACCTTTGATTGTTGTGCCTTCTTTGATTCTCTAGTCTGCTTCTTATTGTTTTTTGTTCGACCAAATCTTTATTAGCGCATGAACATCCACAAGTGCAATCATATGACATTTGCATAGTTTGCTCCAAATGAGCTTAACAGCAAACCTTACCAACAATAACTGCTTCAACCCCCCCCCCCCCATGTCCTAGCCCCCCTCCCTACCCCTACTAGTCTAGAGATGACAGACCCCCTATATCCTCCCTTCCCTGGTTCAGTTCTCTTCCTCCAGTAACATCCCAAGTGTCCCCAGTCTTTTCTGGATGTATAAGCAAGTATAGTCCTTAAGTGCATAAGTAAGAAAAGGGCGACCTAACTTCGCCAAACCTTCCCATCATACCCCGTATTGTTGCCATCAATCTTTCCACATCAACGATGTCCCATATTGTGTAATACCATTGTATAATGGACGGTGGTTCCTACTGTTTTCATGGTTTCTAGCCCTCATGAATCAGTTTGCCAACAACATTCCTGCTCGCCCTCCCAACCGAAGATCCCCACTCAATGGTATGTTCAGGAGTGCCCTAGCCCCATCTACTTCTATATTGAATCCCAGCATCCTGCCCATCTTCGACTTCACCTCCTGCCAAAAGTGTTTGAGCTGTGGGCACCCCCACCAGATATGCTCCGTCGTTCGTCGTTCCCTCCACCACCCCCCCACAGTCCCTCCAGCACAGCGATAATTGTGAGTTGTACATTTTATGAGTTTCTTGGGGTGCAGTGCCATCTGTGTAGCAACTTATATTGCAGCTCCCGGTGCTGTACGGATGTGTATGGGCTGTACCATCCCTTTAAAGCATGCCCCCATTCCTTATCCGTAAACCCCCTCCCCAGAACAGTATCCCATGTATTCCTCACTGCCCAATTCTCCTGCCCCTCCTTTTCTGACTGGATCCTGTAAATGGCTGACATCAGCCCCTTTATTCTCACTGAATGATAGCAGCTTTTCCCATTCTGTCAATTCCCTCATGGCTCCCACCCAGCGTTTTAGCTGCTGACCGGCATAGAAGTCCTTCTTTCCCAGGTCATATTCCCTACGACATCTTCCAAATGATTTAAGTTGAGTCCCCTCTCAGAGATCTCCAATCTCCCTTACCCCTCCCGCTATCCACAGTTTAAACCTGTTGTAATCCATTCCCAGCAGGAATGCAGTATTTCAGGGTCCGTGGTGATGGCCATGGCGCCAGCCTGAGCCTCTTGTTCAATCGGTCCCAGATACCCAAGGTGTTCCTTGTGATGAGGTTCTCCATAAACCCGGCTCCTGGCCTATCTTCCTTTCTCATCCAGGGTATTTTCCAGAGATATTCTCCCACCACTGTCTATTACATGATCACCCAATGCTTCTGGTTGTCCTCCCTCCCCTATTCTGCCAGGGCTCTCTACTGTGCTGCCTGGAAGTATTTCATCACACTGGGGCAGACCCCCTCCCTGTTTTTTACCTCTAAATAGAATTGTCCTCCCTATACATGGTTTCTTCCTGTTCCATATGAAACCCATAATTACCTCCTGGATCTCCATCTTCTTCCCTGGGATTGGTAAAGGGATCGCTTGAAATAGATATAGCAGACTGGGGAGAATGTTCATTTTCACAATGGCAATCCTTCCTAACCAAGACACATACAGCCCCTTCCATCTTGCAAGATCTGCTTTCGTTTGTCTCACCAGTGGTGGATAGTTTGCCCCAACTATCTGGTTTATAGTTGCCATCAAATTCACCCCTAGATACCCAACCGGGCCAGTCGCCCACCTAAATGTGGTATTGCTCTCTAGACAGCCCCGCTCTTCCTCCCCTACTGATAGATGAAATATTTCGGACTTGGAATAGTTCACCATAAATCCAGAAACCTCAGAGAAAGCCTGTATCTCAACCATGAATGCTGCTAGCGATGTTTCCGTACTAGTGAGCATAAGAACCACATCTTCAGCAAATTTGCCAATTTTATGATGCAAGTTTGTCCATTTGACCCCCTGCACCTCCCTGTTCTTCCTTGCACGTTGCGCAAAGGGCTCCATCACTAGCGCAAAGAGTAAGGGAGAGAGCAGACGCCCCCATTTGGTTCCTGACTTATTGAGAGCAGGCTTGTCCACCCCATTGACTTGGACCCTGGCATGGGGATTCCGGTAAGTTGCCTGGACCATTCTCAAGAAGTTTGGTTCCACCCCCGCCTTGCTCAGCGTTTGACTCATGAAACCCCAGTTAACTTGATCAAACACCTTCTCGGCATTGAGCATTAATGAGCAGGTGGGTGTGGAGCTTCCCTCCCTTGTGACCTTATCAATTATGTGCATAACCCTCCTTACTTTGTCAAACGTGGTCCGCCCTTGAATGAACCCTGACTGATCATGCACTATTAGGCTTGGAAGCACCCTTTCTAGCCTAGCAGCCAACACCCTGGTATAGAGTTTGGCGTCTACGTTAATAAGTGCAATTGGCCGGTATGAGGAGCTCAGCTGCATTTTCTTCCCCGGCTACGGGGTGAGAGTAATGTGCGCCATCTCCATGGACATGTTGCCCCTTTCTCGGAAGTCATTAAATACTTCCGCCAACCCTTTGGACAGCAGCTGTTTTAAATGTTGTGTAGAACAATGCTGTCAGCCTGCCCTCCACCAGACTTGTGTATGGTTCTAGACTTGTTATTGCTCGCTGTACTTGCTCCCATGTTATGGGCTCCTCTCGCTCTTTGTTCAGAGGATAGCCGCGGTCCCGACCACCCCACCAAGCATGCCTTTTGCACCTCCCCTTTACGCAACTTATTGTTTTTAGGTGTAGAATCTGAGCGCTTAGGTAACTTTGGGTGCTAGCGCCACATTTTCTTACAACTACTTCAATATCTTGTGCTAATATGTGATATTTGTGTATGTTTTAGAAACCTATGTTAAATAGTTTGTCTGTAAAGAAGGTAGAAGTTGATTTGAAAGAGGGAATGAAGCCAACATTATTTTGATAATAAAAGAAAAAATTGGTTTGTTGCATAGCATTCACATTATTTGTGTACTTCTACAGCTCTAGGGCAATGGAGTTACCAAAGTGACAGCACGTAAAGACGGCAAAAACTGAAATTAAACAGAATTTTATTTCTCAATATGTGTTGGTAGTCAATAATTTACCATGCTAACAACTTACACTATGCATTGATCTTTCTTTCAGTGTATGTGCAATGGCTTGTGTTTTGAGAAACTCAGTAAGGAGGGACCAAAAACTGCAACGCTCGAGATGTTTTTTTCAGGATATCCCGGCATGGTGGGATTGTCATTCTTCCCAAATCTAACAACGCTTGTTCTTGTTGGGCAAAATATTCACAAGATTGCGTGCCTGGAGGCATGCCCTTCGCTGAGAGAGCTGTGGATCGCAGAATGCCACTTAATAGTAAGTCTACAATTCACGTTGCCTGAAGGCTTAATTACTCAGTGAGTGGAGGGAAATATTGATGAGTGCCGTACTTGGACTCACATCTCGCTTCTTGCAACACTCCTCTTGTTCTTCTGGATCCCTCAGCCGCATTTGACACGATCGACCATGCTATTCTTCTCTCATCTCTTTCTGAACCTGGCTTTTGTGACTCTGTTCTTAAATGGTTTCACTCTGGCCTCTCAGAATGCACTTTTTTTGTTTCCAGGGCTGCTCACTCTTCCCACAGTTCAGGGCTCAGTTCTCTGCCCTCTTCTTTTATTTTTCTCTCTCTATGCCTCTCCTCTCGGCTCCATCATCTCATCCTTTGGCTTGTCCTATCAGATCTACGTGAAATAGTCTAAATAAACGGGGCGGAAAAGCAGTTTAAAACTTTGCATCGCAAGTCAGTTTTTTCACTTTTTTACTTTTATTTACTTTTGTTTTCCCCACTTTGCTTGTTATGGAAGCGGGAGACACCCCCGCAATCCCTGAATTCCCATAATGTTGAACAAGAAGACCCCGCAAATGACTCGCAAATCTGTCTATCGTTCACCTCTTTTTATGGCTCCATTCACTCTTCTTTGCCTGCCTGTCTTCTTGCTATTCAGTCATTCATGTTCTATGACTGCCTCCATCTTAATCCCTCAAAAACAGGGGTTCTTTTCTTCCCCGCTCCTACCATTCCCCTCCCAATCCCTCCTTCCTCAATCTCCTTTCTCCCTACTACCATTTCTCATTTTTCTTTGGCCCGCAATCTTGCCGTCATTCTTGATTCCTCACTTTCCTTATCTGCTCATATCTCTTCTCTCTCCTGTTCCTGCCACTACCAGCTGTTTAACCTCCAAAAAGCATGTCAATTCCTTTCTTTCTCTTTAACCAAACTCCTCATTTCCTCTCTAGTTTTCTCCAGACTATTCTATTGCTCTTCTATACTCATTGGTCTTCCTACGTCACACTTGACTCCATTTAACTCAGTCTATCGTTCATCAATCTGGTTACTCTGCGCTCCTCCCCCTTGTGGCTCTATCACGTCTGCTATGCACTGGCTCTCTCTTGAATCTCGTCTACTATTTATCTTCCTTTGTATTGTTTTTAAGTGTCTCTATGGCCTTGTGCCTCCTTATATTCCTTCTTCTATCTCTTTCTATACCCCAGCATTCTCGCTCCGTTCCCAGTCCCTCTTTCTCATAACTGTTCCCCATTTTCCCTGTGTGCCATCCTGTTTCTGCTCTTTTGCTCTGCTTGCGCTCAAACACTGGAATTCTCTCCCTCTTTATGTTCCATTTCCTCATTTCCCCTTTTTAAGGCCTGCCTCAAATCCCATCTTCTATCTCCATGATCTGTTGGTTTTGTTTCTTTTGGCGCTTATTTGAATTCATATTTTTTGAAGATCAGGGTTGTCAATTTTGATCAGAAATGACTTACAATAAAACATTTACAGATGGTGGAGACATTACTTGAAAGGGTGCTGATACAATAGCATAACGATGAGAATAAATGGTGGGCTAGTTTATGAGGATTTCATTAAGATGCCATCAATATAAAGTAGTTGTGCCAGCTTACCATAGACTCGATCACTAAGCTAAACGATCATTCCTGTTCATGGGATAGGCCTTTGCCAGGCTCTGTCATAATAGTACTTCCTGACCATAAGGCTACAACAGCTGGAAAATGGTGCTCGTACCTGGGCATATGGTAGAAGTGCAAGACTAATGCCTATAAACAAGACAAAATGCCTGGCTTTGCCAATGTGTGTTGTAACTGGACTTCAGATGCTTTCTTCTAATGGAGACTTCAGATGCAAGGTCACACACACTGCTTATAAATGAAGTTGCCAAAGGCACACTTAGTCGAGACATTTTTATTACACTAGTAGTATATTTGAAGCTGCAATTAAACCATTAACAGAAGACTGATGTGAAATAGCACTCACAATCAATATTATGGAGGGTTTTAAAAAAGTAGAAATCCCATTCTACCTGCAGTGTGATAGACTAGACTATTTGAGCTAAAAGCTATACATTCACAAAATTACGTAGAACTCATCGCTGAGAGTTCACCTCCAGATCAGAGCCGTACAGTAATGCACTACAGGTATGCCATTTAGCTGAAAAGCTTGTTTTTTGGTTCATGTGAGTACATTGTGATAACTTTGTCAACCCAAGACTGAGAGCTTTAAAGCATACAACAACCATCAATAACACTTGCATCCTAAATATGGTTGCCCTCCCTTGTTTACTGTACCACTTTGTTAATGTCCCATATCTTATAACACAGTCCTTTTTTAGGGAACTGAACTCTGTGATTAGGGAGTTCATTTGGGGAAAGGGCAGACAAAGAGTGGCTCTGGAAACTTTGAATAGAGATTACGCAGGTGGAGGAATGAGACTTCTGCATTTCACGCTCTATTATTTGGCAGGACAACTACAGCATGTGGCGGGATGGCTAGCAGATTACGAACACATAGAGCTCTCCCTGTTGGGTGAGGGCACAGCCCCTTACTTGCTGAAGGAGGCACTATGGCTGGGGACTGACAGGATCACTGATCCTCCGGAAGTCCTGCTACTGGGTAGGAAGATCTGGGCCAGAGCTAGAGCAGTACTGAAGCTGAAAGAGCCTTACTCACACCAGATGCCAATAGCGGCCATCTATGGGAAAAACACCAAAGACCTAGCTCAGATTAGGTCACACTTGGAAAGTAAGGGGATAATAACGGTTGGAGATCTGCTCTCAGCGGATCAGCTTTTAACATTCCCAGAGCTGGTGGAGGAATTTTGGGGTGCACAGGGGGCAGTCCTGGACTTATTCCAGAATAATGTACGCAATGCACACGAAATGGCCAAGCTTTCTGGGCCCCCTAGACGAGAACAGTATGTTGGGACTGCTATGCAATGTGCCGGAAGGGGACACAAAGTGTCCAGACTATACCAGGGGTTATTTATTTATTTATTTATTAATTACATTTATATAGCGCACATACAGCCCAAAGGCATTGCAGCACCGTTACTTGTGGCAATCTTAGTTACAAGGGAGTTGCATACATGCAACGATAGGTGTCGGGGGAATATGAGTGCCATCATTTAAGTACAAACAGATACAGGTTCAGGTTAAAATACACTATGCAGGTCCCTAAATATGCTAATCCTAGGCATGTGACAGATAGTGTTGAGACCTTGGAAGAGTTTTAGTTGAAGAGCATAGTTTTCACAGCTTTGCGGAATGCTAGGTGGGAGACTTCTCCTCGCAGGGGTGGTGATGGGGCGTTGCATTGCAGCACTCATAGTTATGGGAAGTTAGCACCTCCCGCTCGGGCCCTCTTGACTCTAGGGATCGTGAGCATGTTTGCATAATGTGTTCACCAGAAGTGGAGAACAGACAGTTCAGCCACTCGCAAGAGAGGATTCAACAATTTAAGATTGTCTGTAGTGCTAACTTGCTGAAGTGCATCCGTGAGCCCCAGAATACACAATATAGGGTAATCTGGGATTTCCACCTGTTGGGTCTCCTTGAGCCTGGGTCTCACCTCTAGCTAGAAACCCTGTATCAGCGGGCAACTCCATAGAACATGCAATAGTTTACCCTCTAATCCACACCCCCTCCAGCATAGTTTGGTGTTATTCGGGTGGATACGATTTAGTCGGGTAGGTGTTTTATACCATCAAGTCAGTATTTTATATCTGGTTTCTTGGAGGCCCAGGCAGTGTGAGGCCCCCATTTCCCCCATAGATCTTTTCCTAATCCTCTGGGGGGACACTAACACCCAAATCCAGCTCCCAATCCTCACAGTATGAGCGGCGCTCCATCACCTTGAACCAGTGTATTGATTTGTAAAGCTTGGAGATTAGCCCCTTGAAGTCTGCCGCTTCCAGAAACACCTGTTCTTACTGCCTTAGCTCCCTCATCGCCAACGCCACATTGGCGGGGTGGAGGACCCAATGCCTTGCCTGCATGTAGCGGAATCTATCAGTCTCCTCAAGGCCCCCCTTTCCCCTTGCAGTCCTCAAAAGTCTGGATTTTCCCATTTAACAATTAAGTCCTCCATTTTACTTATCACCCTGTCTAGCCACCGCAAGAACCTTCTGTCCGTCTTCCCAGGAGAGAAATCATCATTTTGTAGTAATGGGGTGTATGGGAAAGGGAAAGTAGTAGCCCCCTTCTCACGGTAAAAGCTGTCGCATGCATCGAGGGAAGCCCTAGTGATAGGGTGCAAGTAGCGGGTCTCTGCTCACACACGCTGTGGCAGCTAAAGCGGTGTCCACAAGCGTCTTCCCGCTATGGCTTGCTCCATATTTACCCATCATTTCTCTGAATCCGTTTGCACCCAATCAATCAGGGGACAGATTTGTGATGCGCTATAGGAGTTCCAGAGCTTAGAGAAGGACAGTCCCTGTGCCTTAACTGTGTACAATGTGTTCCTATTGACTCTAAGGTAGCTTCCTCTCCACAAAGATTGTAATAACATAGCATCTCAGTTTCTAATCATACTTTTAGCGTTGGGGATAGGGATTGACTGAAAAAGGTAAAGAAACTGCGGGCAGACGTTGATTTTGACAACTGCCATTCTGCCAAACCAGAACTACTGCAAGGCACCCCATTGGTCCAAGTCATTCATGATATTCTTCACTAGAGCCGGGTAGTTGACTCCAAAAAGGTCCCCAATCTTACTGGATATGTTGACCCCAAGGTACTTAATAGTTTTAATGGCCCACGAGAAGGGGAGCTTCTGCTGAAGATCCTCTCTCAGGCATGGGTGGGGGGGGGGGGTAGTAAGACCCAAGATTTCTGACTTAGAGTGATTAATTTTAAAGTGTTAGAATCACATTGTGTGCAAAAAGGTTAATCTTATGCTAGGAAACCCCACATTTTATTCTGACGATTTGCTCATTGGCTCTTACGCACGTCGCCAGGGATTCCATCACCAGTGCAAATAGCAATGGCGAGATGTGAGAATGAGAGGATAGTTAGTCACCTACCCTGGATCTCCGACACCACCATTATGTACCTGCCATCTATGTCCTTCTTGGTTGCTATATGTGTAAATCCCACATCTTTAAGTAATGGGATCGATACCCTTACCCATTTACTTTCAGATGAGGAGTGATATTGGTGTGGAAAGAGCCTATTTCTAAGCCTTCCCTGGTCTTTTTTTTAACAGGGCGGTTTCCTGGAGTGCTGCTATGTTACTTGCAGACTTTTCAGCTCCCTGAACTGCTGAGTACGTTTACCCGGGGTATTCAACCCTTGGGTGTTTATGGTCCCCAAATAAACCACCATGGTATGCCAGATAATGTCCCACCTCCCGTGGAGTGCCCGATAACCTAGTGAGCCCGTCATTTCTGAACCTCCTACTGCATTCCCGTGAGATCTCCCCATTTCAAGTGAATTATATAATCCCTGTGATATCGCTCACTGTAATAGCTTCTGCCATTGATATAATTACGTCTTTGTATTCCTGAAATGCCCCCGTTATATCTGCCAGTCAGTAGAATACCTGATTTGGAAGATGAGACCCCCACATCCTTCCATATGACCCAACTATCAAAGATTTTGTTCGAACTGGTGAAGAATCGCTATAGATCCCAATGCAACAAATAGACATTTTAAGGCAAAAGATAAGCATTGTAGTTTCGTCCCCAGAAAACAGAACTTTTAAAATACTGCTAAACAGTTATCCGCCGAAAGGTGGTCAGCAGCGAGTTGTACTGCTAAGTATAGCAATCCCGGCCGGTCACACCCTGTAGCGCAGTGTGAGGTAGGCAGACCTAAGGCAATGCCAGCTCATCGGTCGACCCTTTTTAGCCCGAGTGCACCGTGTGCCAATATCCTTCTCCTCTGGCGCCATTGGCACTTGCCATGGCCGTCCCCTCCTTGTTTAGTGTTAAGTTCAGTAGTCAAGCACCTTCTTCCTCAGTGAAAACCGTGTGCACTGCATCCCTCATTTTAAACTGGAGGCCGAACCATCTGATTGTAAAACTTAGAAAACCCATTTTAAACCGAATCCTATTCAATCTCCATATGTGCATGATTAACATAGAGTATATAAAACATCTGTTAATTTTGATGATTGTATTGCAAACACAACTGTTCAACAGTGTGATTCAAAATACTTTGAAACTTATGGAAACTCAAAGTCCCAGAAAGCTCTAAGTACTGGGATGAGGAGGAGGAGGAGGCACAATGAGTTAATGTAGAGGAAATGTGACTTTAAAAACAATGTGTAGTCTAGTTGTTGTCAGCCTAGTCAATTACGGCAGACATTAAAATTCCCTGATCAGCGGTGAAAATGGATACAAGGAGAACGTCGGGAACGAAGGAAGAGAGGGATCGAAAGCTGCACAGTGCGCATAGTGGGAAGCGTGACCGGTGGCAGAGGAAGACCTATGGACGACCGTGTGGAGAACGAGAGACACCTGGCAGAAGCAGTTTGGCGTCGCTCAGGACTAGAGGAGAACTCCAGGGAAGAGAGAGCAGACGACAACAGCGGGACTGTGAGAGACGTGGTCCTGCGAGGCTGCGCGGATCTTGGAAGCGAAGGCCAGGAGGGCCCATGAGGAGGCCCAGAGAGACATATTATTGTAATTTGAAATGCCAATTAAAAAAAACACCAACTCAAAATAAGTTTCCCGGCACACTTTCCTGACAGAAACTCTCGATATCCTGGTTTACTCACCTGCCATGAATATGCCTGTTTTGGTTCACTTAGATCCCCTGGTGTACTCTCCTGCCAGGTATCTCCTTCCAAAAAGGTTTCACTGCCCGATACCCTTGTCAGGCTTCTCTCCAACATTCACTCTCCTCTTATATATTCTTACAGTTGTACCTCTCCAGTGGTACAACCCTTGTTGACTTCAGTTAGTACTTGCACCAGTCTCCCTCACACTCACACTAGTATCCCTTATCTAAGGATTTGTTCAAGCTCCTTATGTTAACCTCTCGTTTAAAGTATCTTGGCTCTGGACAATGCTTGTTGCACCTCTGAAAATAAACTTGTTTCAAAGTGGCATGGGCCATATGAGGTACTAGAGCAAACAGGAACCTCTACCTATAAAATAGCCCAACCTAATAGAAAGCAAAAGACCCACCTTTACCATGTAAATCTCCAAAAGGAGTGGAAAGAAAATCCTTCCGCTGCCACCACCTCGATATTATCTTATTTGGTACCGGAGGAGATGGACAACTCTGAGCTTACTCCCCAAGAACTAACTAGACAGAAACAAGAAAATGAGTGTCCTTATCATGGCATTCCCCGATGTATTCTGCGAGAAACCAGGGCAACAACATGGTACTTATCATTATATCAGAACTCCAAAGGGAATAGTGGTCCATTTTAAGCCATATAGACTCCCAGAAGCACAAAAACATATAGTAGTTGAGGAGGTGAGAAAAAGGCTGAAGGTAAATATTATCAATCCCTCTTCAAATCCATGGTCCTCTCCTATTGTGTTGATAACCAAACCTGATTGTTCTTGGAGGTTTTGTATACACTTCAGGCAGGTTAACACCATCTCCGCCTTCGATGCCTATCCTATGCATCGCATCGATGAGTTAATAGATAAACTTGGAAACACCAGGGGCGTGGCTAGGAAGCCATGTGAAAGGACGTGTCTGTACGGGGGCTCCCGAAGATCCGCACATTATCCGACTGAAAACAGTGCAAGGACCGATGCAATTTGGCTGAGACTGATATGACTGCGCGCATGAATCTCAGGTGAACGTGAGGTTGTGTTTCGATACGGGCCTGCACCGTGAGAGCGCAACAAAAAGCTAAAAGAAGATCTGGAGGCGAGAGTGCGATGAACGAGAAAATGGCCGCCGCCGCCGAACAAAGGAACAAAGGGGTGCTTGATCTGGTGTAGGTGCATGACGCGGGTGCATCGAGGTCATTAAGGACACCCAGTCCTGTGAGGCCGACGGCGTGGACCTGGGAAGGGAGCAGGGCCTGATCGAAGATACTTTATGACCGGATCGTGCGGTGTGACCGGGAACTGTGCCCCGGGCCTTTTGTGGCCTAAAGTGGACCTCAGAGGGCGAGATGCGACCTGGCTTCGCTAGGTAATAGACAAGATGGCCGGGGGTGCCGGAGGACAGAGGAACTTTGTGTCAGAGAAGTGGTGATAACAATGGGGCACCCGCAGAGCGCACTGTAAAACCCTGCCCCAGATCCGAGCGGGGATTGAAGGACGCGAGACATGTCTAACAAGCCCCTGAGAGCGAAGACCAAACAGCACACGCTCGACGAATACGCTAAAACGCCTCCCGGCCCAGACGGAGCCAAAAGCAAGGACAAAACGCAAGCCAAGGAAATGGCCGCCGGGGGTGCGAACCACGAGGTCCTCGCTGCGATCGCAGACCTGAAAGCGACCTGGGAGACCAAGCTCCAGCTCGCTGTGGCTGAACTGAAGACCGCAATGGAACTCCAGGTTGGGGCAGTGCAGGAGGACGTGAACCTCCTAAGGCAGGACGTGCGTACCCTGGCAGAGCGTACAGAGACTTTGGAGAAAGAATTGAGCCCTACCGCGGCAGACTGCGCTGTGCATAAGCGTGAACTCCATGCCCTGGTGCAACGCGTGGGCAACTTGGAGAGTAGGGCGGAGGAGGCAGAAGGGCGCGCCCGGAGGAACAACATTCGTATCGTAGGCCTGCCGGAGGGAACTGAGGGCCACAATCCAACGGAATTTATTGAAAACATGCTACTGCAGGAGATCACGGGAGGCACCCTGTCGCAGGGTTTTGCGGTTGAGAGAGCGCACAGGGCCTTAACTAGGAAGCCACCACCGGGAAACCCGCCCAGGCCAGTGATAGCTAAGATCCTTAATTACCGGGACCGAGAAAGGATCCTTGAACACTTCCGCAAGGGAGGCACAATACAACGAGGAGCGGCGAATATAACGGCCTATCCCGACTACACCCTGCAGGTACAGCGCAGTCGTATGAACTTCGGAGCGGTGAAGAGGAGATTGCGGGAAGCGGGGCTTAAATACATGTTGCTCTATCCGGCCAAACTGAAGGTTTTCTTTCAGAGCAAGCTACTGTTCTTTGTCACCCCGGAGGATGCTATGGAGTGGTTGGATGCACACAACTGCCCTCAGGAGTCAGATGTCCAGACGGCCGGTGGAAAATAAAGGACGAGATAAGTAACGCTGTAGGCCCGGTCGGGTCATGAACATTGGGACTAGATTATAGTCACTGAACTCGCTTGAGAACATGCGCGCGTCAGGGGTTATGAAACGTGGTCCTTGCGCGGACATGGTTGCGAAGATGAGGAGCCACCTGAAGCCACCCTTCACACCCCCTTTTTGTGTTTAGTTTAGTCACTGTTAGTGGGGTGACACCCTGTCGGGTTCTCTATTTGGGTTTCCAAGGAGGACCGAACACAGGGATGCCTGAGATCCAGGGATGGAGCTGGGCAGTGGTTGGGGGTAGGGGTTTGGGGGGGAGTTTTAGTTTTTGTATGAGCCTGGGGGTGAAACCGGGAGTGGGTGTTCGCAAAGTGGGGAGGGATTGCCTCGGATGGGGGGAGGAAACTACTGATAGACCATGGGAGACCTCAGGATATTAACGTGGAACGTTAGGGGGCTTAACAGTTATCTTAAGCGAAATAAAGTCATGTTGTATCTTAAGAGGCAGAAGATAGACGTAGCCCTGCTACAGGAGACACATCTAAAGCGAGAGAAACTGGAGCTGGTAGGGAGGAAGTGGAAGGGAACAGTGGTAGGATCAACGTACTCCGCCTATGCCAGAGGAGTGCTGGTGTGGGTGGCGCCACACGTCCCATTCAAGCTAATTGAGGAGGTTGTGGAGGAGGATGGGAGGTTGGTTATGGTGAGGGGGATGGTAGAGAACAAAGTAGTGTGCATTGTAAACACATACGCGCCTAACCAGGAAACGGCGACATATTTTAGGACGCTGTGCACCAAGCTCAGTGTTGGGATGGGGGGCAAGGTGATATGGGGTGGTGACTTTAATTGCGTGTTGAACCCCAGGGAGGATAGGTCGGATGACAAGATGGCTAGGCCCAGTCCGGCGGCTAGGGTATTGCAGACGCTGCTGGCGGATTTTGGCCTAGTTGATGTGTGGAGAGCGAAACACCCGAGCGCGAGACAATACTCACACTATTCGGCTCCGCATCTACTGCACACGAGGCTTGATTACTTTTTCACTACGCCAGACATAGTCGCGGAGTGCGACCATATAGACTACAGGGCGAGGGTCCTCTCTGACCACTCACCCCTGGTCATGCGATGGCAACTGTATTCCCCACGAGCGCGTATTCCAACATGGCGCCTAAGGGCGGAGGCGCTCAAAGACCCCGCCTTCAGAGAGGATATTAGGGAAGAGATAACTGCTTATTTTGAGGTGAATAAAGGGAGCGTTAAGTCGGCTGGCACCTTATGGGAGGCCTTTAAGGTCGTAATGCGGGGGATCGCCATTGCGAAGTCTAAGGGATTGATGGGGGGAGTCCTGGCGGATTTGCATAGAGCTGAGACTGCGCTGGAGGAGGAGTTGAAAGGTGGTGGGACAGATGCGGAGGCGGTCTCCAAATTGCAACAAGAGTGTGCGGAACATTGGGACAGGCTCTGTAATTTGAACTATAGAAAGTATATTGAAAGACTGCATGCGGGGGGAGATAAAACGGGCCGACTCTTAGCTTGGTTGTACAAGAGTGAGACCCCACGATCCCCGATCAGAATGGTAACCAATGAAAAGGGGGAGGAGGCAGACACCCAAGAAGGCGTGAACAGGGCATTCGTGGAATACTATAAGGTCTTATACGAAGATTGCGAGGGGGGCAGCCAGGAGGAGATGGACGAGGTGCTGGAAGATGTAGGCTTGCCCAAGGTCAGCGATGAGGAGCGAGAGGAGCTGGATGCTCCGATCACCCTGGAAGAGCTGAAGGAGATTGTGAGACAGTTGCCCACTTGTAAGGCCCCAGGGGCAGATTGGATCCCCAGTGAATTTTATAAAGTTTATGCAGAGGAAGTGCTCCCGCCCATGTTGGAAATGCTCAACGAAGCGTATGAGATGGGACGGTTGCCGGAGTCACTTAGGGAGGCGATTATAATACCGCTCCCCAAGCCAAATAAACCGGGACATGATTGTGGCTCCTACAGGCCCCTGTCGATGCTGAACCAAGATAGTAAGATCCTGACAGCTGTCCTGGCTACTAGAATGCGTAGAGTGATCGGCAAGTTGATCCACCCTGACCAGACGGGCTATGTCCCCAATAGGAACATCACTCACAACCACAGGCGCCTCCACAGGGTGGTCGAGTGGGGTGGTGGTGAGGACGGCGAAATGGCGATAGTAGCATTGGACGCGGTTAAGGCGTTCGACTCTGTTCGGTGGCCTTGGCTGCTAGCGGCTCTGACAGGGTACGGGATGGGACCAGGTTATGTTAGGTGGGCCGAGATGTTATACAGTGCACCACTGGCCAGGGTCCGTACGGGCGCAGTGGTGTCAGAGAGATGGCAGTTGGGCAGAGGCACTAGGCAGGGGTGTCCTTGGTCCCCAATGTTGTACATCCTGGCCCTAGAACCCTTAGCGATTTACCTCCGGCAGCAATATGACCCGGTTGGCATTGATGTGAGAGGAGAGTGTCACCTCATATCCCTGTATGCAGATGATATGCTGTTATACCTAAGATACCCAGAAGAAAATTTGCAGTATGTCTTAGAGGTGATGGGGAGGTATGCCTGGTTGTCCGGTATAGCGGTAAACCCTCAGAAATCCATTCTATTTCCGCTGGGGGGCTATGTGGGGACTCCAGTGGAGAGGTTGCCAGTGTTGCAGATCCCGTGGGCGACGAGATCCTTTAGATACTTGGGGATTGATGTGTATCATACGACCGTGGAAGAGCACAAGCATAACACCGAACTTGCTGTGGGGAAGATCGAGAAATGTATGAGGTTCTGGGAAAGATTACCACAAGCGATGATGGGCCGAGGAGCCATGCTTAAAATGGTAGTGCTGCCCAGGCTTCTGCATTATTTTAACAACATCCCCTACATGATTCCTAAGAAGTTTTTTGTGAGGCTACATAGTGTTTGCAGAGAATTCCTGTGGCACGGCATGCGCAACAGAGTCGCACTGTGGAAGCTACAGAACTTCTATGAGAAGGGCGGAATCAAGCTGCCGAACTTTGAGGCATATTATGTGGCAGCGCAGCTACAATATGTGTCCAGGTGGCTCTCTGATGAAGAGACCCCTGAACACAGGCTGTTTGGGAAGGATTGCTCCCCTTTTTACTTGCGAGAGGTGATCTGGGTGGCTAATGCATGCATGAGGGAGCGGCCTAGTATGCTAGCTTTGGGACGGAACATGTGGAAACGGGCCTGCCGGATGATGGGCAACCCTTCGCCGTGTGTGTTGCAGTTCCCATTGGTCGCACTGGCGAAGGGAGACGGGCAGCTCAGGGCAACCATTCGGATATACTGGGAGTCAGTGGGGTTGGTCACCATGGGAGATATTTGGCAGGATGGGACCATCTTGGAGTTCGAAGAATTAGAGGCAGGGTCGGGACTGCACAGGGGTCAATATATGACATATCACAGGATAGTGCAGGAGATCCGGAATAGGTGGCCCGAAACTACCCTGGCCGATGAACCGGATGTCCCGGTGGAGATACTATATGACACATCGGAGGGCGGGCATGAGGTCTCTAGGTTGTACGAGATGTTGATGACGGAGGCTGGGAGCGATTTAGAGCACTTGAGACTGGAATGGGAAACGGAGATGGGGGCCCCGATGGCAGATGGGTTGTGGGAGCGAGCCCTTGGGTATCATAAAAAAGTATCGAGAAATGCCAGGTTTAAGCAAATACAGCTTTATATAACGCACAGAGCATACCTGACCCCTTTGAGAATATCCAAATTTCGGGGTGTTGGACGCCAGGCGTGCCCCAAGTGCGACGAGGAGAATGCAGACATGATACACATGTTTTGGGCGTGCCCAGTAATTGCAAGCTATTGGGGTGAAGTGGCGCAGAAGCTGGCAGGAAAGGGTGTTACGCTCAAAGTGGATTCAGCCTGGGCCTGCTTACTGGGGGGATATCCCATAGCGCGTAAACTTAGACATGTCGATAAATTGAAAGATCTGGCTTATGTGCTTGCTAAACGTAGGATTGCCATGGGTTGGAAGGAGTGTCATAAGCCACGAACGGAGGTCTGGTGGAGGGATCTCCAAAAATGGGCGGAGGCCGAGACGGCTGTGTGGCGAGATGCCAGTATCGCAGGGGAGGACGAGGAAATGTGCTCTCTCGCGGCATGGAAACTGTTGATAGCTGAACTGTTTGGAACAGGGTCAGCTTCAATTGACTCTGAGAGTGATGACGCCCCCTCGCCCACAGCGGATACCAAAGGCGAACACCATACAGGCTCATAGGGGGGAGGGATGGGGATTGCAGTGTTGTTTGTTGTTAAACGTGTTTATTTATGTTTAAGTTGTAATGTTGTGTGGTTTATATATATAAAATAAAAATATATTAAAAAAAAAAAAAAAAAAAAACTTGGAAACACCACATTCCTATAAATCCTAGATTTAACCAAAGGATATTGGCAGGTCCCAGTACATGAACCTGATAAGGAAAAGGCTGCTTTCTCTATACCCTTGGGACTATTCCAGTTTATAGTTCTCCCTTTTGGCCTGCAAGGGGCCCCAGCCACCTTCCAGCGACTTATGGACAGGATATTACAGCCCTCCTCAGATTTCTGAGGCCTATATTGACAACATAGTCAGTTATAGTAAAACTTGGGAAGACCATCTTTTTCATATTTCTACTATTATGAGAACACTGTTACGCTCACCTGGTTCCCACAGGGGCGTCTATCGGACCCGGACAGCTGCGGTCTCCACCAACGTGATGAGATGACAGTCTGGACTGGCCCGCCTAATCCTGTCTGCTGGACTCGTAGAAGTTTTCTCCTGCAAGTGGAGAAAGGGATTTAGCCACCCGTGGACTTAAGTGATGGCCCCCCAATAGTTCTCGTTCTCCCCACTAATCACCTCCGATATTCCCTTTTGGTAACCTCAGCTTATGTTTTTAAATGATGAGCTCTCCATCCTGCATGGCATGCAGGGGCGCGTAGATACCAGTTACTTCACTGGGTTGAAGGTACTGGAGGAGTATTGACTCCAGTGTCTATAAAGTTCAAAGAGTTCAATAGTTCCGATGTTCACTCTTGTTCCATTCCCTTGTTAGGTTGCAGCTGGGTCCAAAAGAATATTGCCTGGAGGCAGCTGATGGAGTTCAGGTAAGAGTCTGTATTACCAAACACTGTCCGTAAAAGTTGCATGAGTTTAACTTGCTGTTTTTTCTCCTTTTATAGGTGCGGCATAGGAAGATGCGGCGAATTAAAGAATAATACCCCCGGTGGTAAAGCAGGTAAGCCTAGGGTGGCAAAGAGATTGTCCTTGTTGGTTTTCTCAGCTCACCTTGTTATTCCTTTTGTTTTCCCCCCCAGGTGCTGGGTTTCGACAAAGAAAATGATGGAGGCAGTGCCGAGTCGAAAGATGCGGTGGACTGGTGAGTATAACGCGGTGCTGCTGCTGGCGAAGCGACGCGTGCTGAAATAATGTCCTTTCCAGGCTCGGAGATGTGCTGGGTCCGGAATTGGGTAAGGAATCAAATAATGTCTGTGATCTAACCTCTTCTCCTTTCTTTGCCTTTTGTCTAGGAGCTCCGGATTCGAGACGGGCGTGGCAGAAGACTGGATGCTGACTTGCAGACACGGTGAGCGGCCCGCTGCTAGATGCAGAATAACGCAAAGCATGAGCTGCTGTTCGGGCGTGGTTTAAATAGCCTGCAAAGTAGTCCCAGGTAAGAAGTTCCCCAGAACCACACCCGAGTGAAAAATAGTCCCTGTAATAAAATAGTTCCATCCAGGCCTCACGTTGGCTTGGACTCATTTGCAGCATGGTCTGCATAAGGTAAGTAAAGTCTATGAGCCTTGCGCCTATGGCGCCAGGACTGATTTCTATGATGAGCCTGGCGCCAGGACTAAATCCAAACAGCCCCCAGCCGGGGCTGTTGGGGTTTTAATGAGTATCTGGATGCCTGCTCCCGGGGCTGATGAACTCGATCCGGATGCCCGGGGTTAGGCATCATGACAAACCCTCGGAGAAGGCGGCTTAACTGCCAATCCATCCAAATGTAAGCTGGCTCAATCGGCCATGAAATATCTTGCTTCTTTGTAGGGAATGGCAGTGTCCAGCCTCAGCAAGAAAAAGTGAAAGCTGTCCTAGATGCCACCACGCCCAAGACCAAGAGAGACCTCAGGGCATTCCTAGGATTGATTGGTTATTGCCATAGGTTTATCCCACATTTGTCAGATAGAACAGCCAGGTTAACAGATAAATTAAGGAATGCTAAACCCCAGAAGATTGATTGGACTGATGATGACGATGCATGTTACAACAACCTAAAACCTTGTGTCAGAACCCAATCCTAAAAGTAGTAGACTTTTCGAAAGAGTTTGTGTTACAAACTGATGCCTCTCTCACAGGTTTAGGAGCAGTTTTATCACAAATACATGATGGCTTAGAACATCCCATCCTATTCACTAGTTGTAAACTCTTCCCATGTGAGAACTACTCTGGGTTGGAATTAGAGGCCCTTGCCATCAAATGGGCAATTGTCCATCTAAGGTACTACCTTCTAGGGAGGAAGTTCACACTTGTCACCGACCACTCCCCTTTGGTATGGATATCTCAACGAAAGGGCTCTAACCCTCGAGTCATGCGATGGTTCTTAGATTGCAACCCTACTGTTTCACTGTGGAACACTGAAACAGTAAAGAACAGCGGAACACTGATTTCCTTTCCTGGTTCCACTGTGAAACAGATGCAACTACATCGCATTGGGGAAGTCTATGTGAGAAACCAGATGGTGTCTCACCCGCAAGTCCCTTGGTATCTCTCAGGGGGCCAGGGCACAGCCCATCGCCTTTGGATCCAGACACTGGGGGTGGACCAGTGCAGGAGGATCACCTGGGTGAGGGGTCTTCAGGGAGCGGGATACCAGATGGTGGGACGTGGTATCCACCCCCTGCAAAACCTTCACCCCATCCTACCAGGTAGGATACCTGGGAACTTTAGCCCCCCTTTACAGAAATACTTTCACACAGACAGCCCGCTCTGGGAGAAAACAGACTCATACCCGAGCAATGTACCTGACATGTCCCACTGCTATGGTCAGGCAAAGTCGGGCAATTACAGACTGAAAAATTCTGCATGTGTGTCAGAGATACCCAGGCCCATCCTGCATGGCTGGTCGAGTCAGGGAGAAGCAGCAGCCACTATGATACCGTCCTTGGCTCCAGAGTGAAAGCGGCGTCAGAGAAATCAACAGGTGGGGGGACCGATACAAGACCAGTCTGTGTTGAAGTCAAGGTTGCAAGGGGCATTAACGCATGTGATGAAAGACGTGAGTAAAGTTCAATTGCCATTGGATGTTTGAACTTTAATATGAATCAGAGACAGTACGATGCAAAGTAACAGTGTGATCCGGCACCGCAGGTGTACTCAATCGAAGGTGTCTATCTGAGTTATCGAGCCAAGTAGTGGCAGAAGCAAAAGTAAAGTTTAAAGGTGAAACTTATGAATAAAGTGAATCGAAGTCTTCCTGCGACAGTTAAAGCAAAATCCATTGCACAGTCGAAAGTCTGCGATTTTTGATAAAGAGTGGAAAGCAAGGAAAGTGAGATTACAAATTCCGAGCCCAGCCGAAGGAGGCCTATTGGGAACTTGTGTCTAAGGGGGTCCGAGCCGGACTGAGGGAGACCCGCGATCAACAGTAAACCCGAAAACTAGTGAATGTGAAAAACTTGGTGAGAAAGGAACTTTGGCATTTGTTTGTCATAGATCTTTGGCATAGATTGGTGCTCAACCAACCCATTGAAGTTCAATAAACACCCTTGAACTGTGATAATGTCTGTCTTCCCTGTTTGATTCCATGCCTTCCTTACAGTATGCAGATGATACTCAGATGTTACTGCGACTTGCTCAAGATCTTGAAGGTACAAAAATACTGTATGAAAGCAGTCACCGACTGGATGGCTGCAAACTGACCTAAATGTAATTTACTCAAAACGGAGGTTCTGACATGTGGTGCAACTTCGGTGGCCATCTGCTCTGGGCTCTTGCCTTCATCCTGTGGAACGGGTCAATAATTTGGAATTGCTCTATGAAGGTCAACTGTGTTTAGCTCTCAAGATAAGCAATGTTAATCTGCCTTGTATATGGCTATGAAAAACCCAGAATAAACGATAAACAATTAACTTTCTCTTCCTGTGCACACAGAATCACATTAATGAATGCATTCATACAATTTTTAGGAGAAATGTTAATGATAATGATAATACCACCTATGCTGGACCAGTGTGCCCTAGATTGTCCCCAGAGCATCCACAATGTTAATCCCTGAGGCCTGCTCAAGCTCCCCAAAAACACATATCACTCCTGCCGTTCCCCACTTCTGCTGGTTGCCAGTGATAAAAGAAAATGAGTATGGTTGCATGTGTCTGTACACCAGACAACATCGCATATTCTTCTGATTCTTCATATTCTTCCTTCATTTAGACTGGAAAAGTCATGTGATTGTGTCATAAATCACCAATGTATCAACTGAAAAGGATACGGAAACCAATAAAGGATACAATTTGGTAGGGCTCTTCCGGATCCTATTTTCACAAGACTTCATTGTAGGCAGGTCAAATTAGACCTTCCAAATGATACAACTCTCTGACTGGATAAAACAGGCAGAGAGATAGATCACTGGAAAGGGCGTGGGAATTGTGTAGGAAGTATGCCTAGGATAGATAAAGTATCATAAGAAACTGTCCCAATCGAATTACTAAGATAACACAGTTTTAGCATTAATTCAACCACTGACCTTATGGCAAAACTGAAGTAATCCACGAAGGTTCCTTGAAGAAAACCAGGAGTTGAACAAACGACAAAGGAATGGAAGATTAGTAAGGGAGACTTATCCCAAACGGCACGAGGTTCTCGCTAGATACCGGGTTGGTGCACCACAGGATAGCGTCCAAAGTACTGTGCACAATAACCTTCAAATAGTTCATGAAATACTTCCTTTCCCACGATGAACAAAAATTAGAATTTCACCTGTTAAGTGTCACAGGTACCAAAGGTTCAAAATAGTTCAGAAAATCACGTGCAGGATTGCACGCGATAGAATACACGCAGCCAGGCCAGCCGCGCTTGAAAACAGGATCCGCGTGTAGATAGTTAGCACGCGAACAGGTTTCACGTAGCTCAGGCCGCGCTTGCAGACAGTGTCCGCGTGGAGATTTGGCACGCGAACAGGATTCACGCAGCTCAGGACAGCTGCGCTTGCAGACAGCGTCCGCGTGGAGATTTGGCACGCGAACAGGATTCACGTAGCTCAGGACAGCCGCGCTTGTAGATAGCGTCTGCATGGAGACTTGGCACGCGAACAGGAAACACGCAGTCCGGAATTAGCGTGTGGAGGAAACACGCTCAGAATAGGCCAAAGAAGTTGCTGAAGGGAATGCGAGAACGCAGGTCCGGAGCTCAGCTACCAAAACGCCAAAATTGACTTAATCAGAAGCAGCGAGTGGAGTTTCCACGCTGCTTATGTACGCACTGCTGTGATACACGTGACGGACCTAAGTCACGTGAAATTTAACGACGTGAAAAATGCAGACGTCTTTATCCGGGCAATGCATCGAACAACCTCCATTTTGAGTAGAATGATCTAGTAGTTCTATGGGCGTAACTCATTTTGTATGGAGAAGTCGTTCCTGGTCCAGAGGTATGTCCAGCAGGCATGACAGTGCCACCCCCCAAAGGAGCAGCCTCTCCCCTTTTCGAGTGGAATCGCCTTAATAAAGCTGGAGCATGAATGTTAGACAGAGGTTCCCAGGATCTATCCTCGGGACCATACCCTTTCCAATCCACCAGATAAAATGGTTTCCCAGACCGTAACCTCATGTCCAGAATGTCATGTACTTCATATTCGTCTGACCCTTTCACAGAAATAGCAACAGGCCGTATAGGCAATCTAGTAGCATCCGAACACGGTTTGATGAGTGACACATGGAATACAGGATGCACTCACCACCGTTGTAGCAAAGCCAGACGGACAGCAGCCGGATTTATAACGTGGAGCACTTCATATGGCCCGATGTATTTAGGCAACAATTTCTTTTTACCGGGTATCCTCAAGTTTTTTGTGGACAGCCATAACTTCATACCTGCTTTGTAGACGGGTGCAGGGATTCTATGAGCATAACGAGGTCTTGTCTCGTTTTTTAGCTTGCTCCAATTGCTGCTTAACTTTCTTCTGTAGACTTTTAAGATCTCTAAAATTACGTCCTGCTGCAGGAGTATCCAAAGACAAACTGGAATCCAAAGGAATGGAACGTGGGTGTTGCCCATACAAAGCATAGAAAGGTGAAGTACCTATAGCACTATGATAGGAATTGTTATAGGCGAACTCTGCTGCCGGCAGAACATTGAGCCAATCTGACTGAAACTGCAGGCACAAACATCGCAGATATTGTTCCATAGTGCTATTGACTCTCTGTCTGTCCATCCGTTTGTGGGTGATGAGCACTAGACAATCTGTCATCAATTAGTAATGCCGAATTTATTGCTCTCCAAAAACGTGACGCAAATTGTGAGCCCCTGTCAGTGATTATCACTGAAGGTAGACCAAAAAACCGGAATATAGCCAGATGAATAGATCAGCCAGACCAGCAGCTGTTGGTACACCAATACAGGGGATGAAAAGCGCCAATTTTGTAAAGTAGTCCACCACCACACATATGGTATCGTAGCCTTTATTTCTTGGAAGTTCAACCACAAAATCCATTGATATCATGCCCCATGGTTTTTTGGGAACAGGTAGAGACTGGAGTAAACCCACTGGTTTGCCAGGAGTGTTCGTGCATTGACTGCATACCGAACATGTTGAAACATAATTTATAACATCTTGTGTTATAGACGGCCACCAACACCATCTTTTCAGTAACTCTAGAGTCTTCTTCTGTCCAGGATGGGCGGCAATCAAGGAATCATGACCCCAACTGAGGGCCTTGTTCTGAGTGGTACCAGTTGGTAGATAGAGTACTCCTTGTTTAAAAGGCAAACCATTGTATATATCAATATTCAATTCCAGAATCAATTGTGGATTTAGTTTCACCCACTCCTGTAACTCGTTTTTTAGGGAAGGTTGTGCAGAACAACTACATATCACGTGATCTGCCAACAACTTATTTTGCACCGATGATTCTTCTTTCACCTCTTCACTGATGCGAGACAAAGCATCCGATTTGACATGTTGTCTGGCAGGGCGATAAGTAATTTGAAAATCGTATTGAGCAAAAAAAACATGCCATCTGGCCTGTCTAGCTGTAAGACATTTCATAGTTTTGAATGACTGAAGATTTCTATGATCCGAATACACCACCACCTGATGTTTGGCCCCAAGAAGATGATGCCTCCATTCTTGAAAAGCATCCTTGATTGCAAGTAATTCACGCTCAGTGGCAGTATAGTTTTGTTCATATGGGGTAAGTTTGCGTGAGAAGAAAGCAACTGGATGCTCCTCCTTAGTTTCTGCACAAACCTGCGAGAGTACAGCTCCTGTAGCGACACTGGAGGCGTCAGCTTCAACGATAAACTGACCATCCGGATCAGGATGTTGAAGTACAGGTGCAGTGGTAAATGCTTCTTTTAACTTCTCAAAAGAAGCTTGGGCAATCTGGTTCCAACAGAATGGAATTTTAGAACTAGTTAAAGCTGTCAATGGTGCCACTGTTTTGGAGAAAGAACGAATAAATCTGCGATAAAAATGTGCAAATCCTAGAATTGACTGTAATGACTTGACATTGTGTGGAACAGGCCAATTCAATATGGCCTTCACTTTGGAACGACTCATTCGAACAACTTGATTGGTAATGTCGTAACCCAGAAATTCCACTTCTTGTGTATGAAAGACACATTTCTCGGCTTTAACAAAAAGTTTGTTCTCTCTGTCTTTGTAAGACAGCTAAGACGTGTTTAACATGTTCTGGAAAAGATGATGAATGTATCAAAATGTCATCCAAGTAAATCACCACGAATTGATCCATCATATCTTTGAAGATATCGTTCATGAAGAACTGAAATGTGGCGGGAGCGTTACAAAGACCAAAAGGCATCACTAAATATTCATAAAGGCCGTACCGCGTCTTAAAAGCGGTCTTCCATTCGTCTCCTTCGCGAATGCGAACCAGATTGTAAGCACCGCGCAAATCCAATTTAGAGAAATACTTGGAAGTTCCTAATTGATCTAACAGAACATTAATCAGTGGTAAAGGATACTGATTCTTTATGGTGATGTCGTTAATAGCCCTGTAATCAATGCAAGGCCTTAGATCTCCTTCCTTCTTTGGAACAAAGAATAAAGGAGAGGCAGCTGGCGATTGAGATGGCCGTATAAATCCCATATCAAGAGCTTTATCGATGTATTCTTTCAAGACAACATCTTCTTTGAGAGTCAAAGAATAAACTCGACCAGTAGGGATTTTAGCTCCAGGAATTAATTCAATTGGACAATCATATTGCCTATCTGGAGGCAGTCGTTCTGCCTGACCTTTGTCAAACACATCAGCAAAATCTGCATATTCACTTGGTATATGTGTACCGCTCTGATGTACCACACTGATAGTGGAAATTCCCTCAATAGAGGCCAACATATGTGATTTATTTGACACCACCTGGTTGGTAAAGCAATGTTCGTTGCAAAAAACGGAAGGATATTGGATCAATCCCGTAACCCAGTCTATGGCGGGATTATGAAGAGTCCACCAATTAAATCCAAGTAATATTTTGTATTGAGGAGCCGCAATGACATCGAAGACTATTTCCTCCGAATGACCATTTGATAAAGTCATCTGAATAGGTACAGTCTCCTGAGTTACCATACCGGAAATCAAGACTGATCCATCCACAGTATTAACAGTTTCAGGTTTGTTCTTGTCTATAAGGGGTATAGAACATTTCTTGGCATATGTGATATCGATGTAATTATTAGTGGCTCCAGAGTCAACCATAGCCTTGGAAACCAAGTCTTGATCATTGAAACGTAAAATCATCTCAACAGCTATTGGTGCATGAGCTGGAAATGTAATGGAGTCCGATGTAACACTCGACACAGGGACTCCTGCTACTGTTGAGTTTTGGCGTTTCCCGAAGACTTATTTGGTCTTTTAGGACATGTCGCCAATAAATGCTCAGATGAACCGCAATACATACATAAGTTATTTTTCCTTCGGTTCTCTCTTTCGGTTCTAGACAACCGGGCTCTCACCGCGCCAATTAGCATTGGTTCAGGATCATTTGAAGAAGGTTCCGGTGTATCAGAACGAACTGGTGCATGAAGGAAAGGTTTTCTCTCTCCTTTGCGGGCATTTCTTCGGGCATCAATTTGTAAGATTAAATCAAGAAATTCTGAAAAACCTGTAGGAACCACTGGGACCGTGGACAAGGCATCTTTGAGTTCTTCTGAAAGACCCTTGTAGAAAACGGCCGTCTTCTTGTCTTCCGGCCATTGGGTTTCGGCTGTTAATTGGTTAAATCGTGCAATGTAAGCCAACAGAGGTTGAGTACCTTGTTGTAAATTCAGCAATTCCAGATCTGTGGCTTGAGTAGCGTAGCGCATATCAAAGACTTTGTTCATAGCAGCCAGAAGATCATCGCAATCGTACAACAAAGGGCTATTAGATTCAAATAAAGGATTTGCCCAAGCAGCAGCTGTACCCCCCAAATGGGAAAGAACAAATGCTGCTTTAGTAGTTAGATCAGGAAATGAATTAGGCCGGCAAAGAAAATGAAGTCGGCACTGTTTAACAAGAGTTCTGTAGGTTTTAGGATCACCTGTGAACCTTTCCGGGGGAGCCAATGGAAACTGTGTGGGCATAACCACTTTAAGAGTTTCCTGTGATAATGATGGTGTCGTAGTCCCAGATCCAGATGCAGTGGCTACTGGAACCCGTGCTCCCTGAGGAGTAGCATGCATGGCATCTTGCATAACATCCATTCGATGCCGAAAACCAGGAGTTGAACAAACGACAAAGGAAGGGAAGATTAGTAAGGGAGACTTATCCCGAACGGCACGAGGCTCTCGCTAGATACCGGGTTGGTGCACCACAGGATAGCGTCCAAAGTACTGTGCACAATAACCTTCAAATAGTTCATGAAATACTTCCTTTCCCACGATGAACAAAAATTAGAATTTCACCTGTTAACTGTCACAGGTACTAAAGGTTCAAAATAGTTCAGAAAATCACGTGCAGGATTGCACGCGATAGAATACACGCAGCCAGGCCAGCCGCGCTGGAAAACAGGATCCGCGTGTAGATATTTAGCACGCGAGCAGGTTTCAAGCAGCTCAGGCCGCACTTGCAGACAGCATCCGCGTGGAGATTTGGCACGCGAACAGGATTCACGCAGCTCAGGACAGCTGCGCTTGCAGACAGCGTCTGCGTGGAGATTTGGCATGCAAACAGGATTCACGCAGCTCAGGACAGCTGCGCTTGCAGACAGCGTCTGCGAGGAGATTTGGCAAGCGAACAGGATTCACGCAGCTCAGGACAGCCGCGCTTGCAGACAGCGTCCGCGTGGAGATTTGGCACGCAAACAGGATTCACGTAGCTCAGGACAGCCGCGCTTGCAGACAGCGTCCGCGTGGAGATTTGGCACGCAAACAGGATTCACGCAGCTCCGGAATTAGCGTGTGGAGGAAACACGCTCAGAATAGGCCAAAGAAGTTGCTGAAGGGAATGCGAGAACGCAGGTCCGGAGTTCAGCTGCCAAAACGCCAAAATTGACTTAATCAGAAGCAGCGATTGGAGTTTCCACGCTGCTTATGTACGCACTGCCCTGATACACGTGACGGACCTAAGTCACGTGAAATTTAACGACGTGAAAAATGCAGACGTTTTCCGGACAATGCATCGAACAACCTCCATTTTGAGTAGAATGGTCTAGTGGTTCTATGGGCGTAACTCATTTTGTATGGAGAAGTCGTTCCTGGTCCAGAGGTATGTCCTGCAGGCATGACAGTCTGTTCCTTATTTTTTTTTTCAGCATGACTATGGAACGCTGTAACTTCCAACATCCTATCAAGGATCACTTTAGGTTTGGTAGAGATGATAAACATTTGCATTTGCTCCATAATTTCTTTCCTGAACTGTCTGTCATTTTCTCTCTGTGGCGCCACACCAAGATGCCTCTTTGGGGTGACTGTGTGTAATAAAAATTGCATTGCAATAAAATACATACCATACTCATACTCTTGATTGTGGATTCGTCCTAAAGGATTAGTGGTCGACGATTCCTCAGCTCTCCATGCCACTTAAAAACCTTTCATCATTGACCTGCATCTATTTACTGCCAAACTGTTTCTGAGACGATGTATGGAAAGGTGCTCAACTTGCACGCAAGATGTGGTGGGATTTCTTTCTTAATGTGGGATCACAGTGTTAAATAACTGTTGAAAAACATTGTTTCGCTAGTCTTGCACATTCTTTTCTGATCCTGCTATATGCTAAAAGTGTTCACAAATTCTCAATAGGAGAGAATTGAGGGCTTTGAATACATGGCCACCATAAACGAAACTTTCCCAATATTTTAAAACGGTGTGGGTTTGTTAATTATCTTGCATTTATTTTTTTCAGAAGATTGATGATCTACAACAATGTAAAAGTCTGGAAAAACTGTATCTTTATTGCAATGCAATTAAGGCGATTGAAAATTTGGAGGAGCTAACTCTGCTTGAGACAGTGTGGTTGAACAACAATCAAATAGGCATTATAGAGGTGAGTGTCCATAAAGTGTTGTGCAATTAAACAATGACGACTCCTTTTTTTATGGTGTACTTTATTTAAATATTTTGTGACAGTTTCAGACAATAAAAGGGAGATTCTAGCATTATGTATTGGAACTGTGGAGCTGTTTATGAATCCACCCTTGACCTTCAACAAGTATTACATTTCCATATAGCCGATGTTTTTTAAATTATATATATATATATATATATATATATATATATATATATGGAAAAAACTTTAGTTTCAGGGACGTTAAGGTGAGAACCTAAAGCAACAAACACCTTGAAATTCAGCTAAAGCCACCTTAACTTCGCACCCCCGGTTGTGCACCCTACGACCACACTGATGACATCACATATCACATCAATGGTGGCATCACTATTTACATTACAACAGTAACTGGCATTAAGCATGGCCTTCGGCCATGCACAGTGTGTATAGCCAAATATATTTGAACACATGAATGGGTACTAGTCATGGCCTTGTGGACAGTGGTCACAAGCTTCACCCATGTGCACTAAATATTTTAAAATACTAACCGACTACCAACCATAGATTTTGGCCTTTAGCAGTGTATACAGCTTTCAACTGTGTCCACTGTATATTATATACACTGATCAGGCACTAGCCATGGACTTTAGCATAATACTGGCCAGTGGCAACAATCTTTGACTGTGCCCACTATATATTCTAACATATAAATGGCCCACTATCCATGGCCTTTAACATTGCAAGTTTGTACATCCTTTGGCCATGTCCACTGTATATTTATAAATAATAAAATGCAATAAACGATGGCCTTCAGCCGTGCCCACTGTGTATTATATTACACGAACCAGCCACTAGCTATGGCCTTCGGTCGTACCCACTGTATATTATATACACTAACCAGCCACTACCCATGGTCTTCAACACAATACTAGCCAGTGGCCACAGCCTTTGGCTGTTATGACTGAATATTCTAACATATTAATGGGCACTAGCTATGATAGTTTTTAACGTTGACCACTGCATATTTTAAAACAATGATGGGCTATTAGGCATGTGTTTTAACCATGCACATTGGTATTTTTGAACACTAGCCGACCACTAGTTATGGCTTTTGGTGCTGGCCAGTGACCCAAGCCTTTGTCATGGCCAAGTCCACATCCTAAATTGTTATTAAGGTTTTCATGAGCTAACTTAAAAATGATGTTATCTCTAATTCCATCAGTGACGTAATCAGTTATGTACAATATATTTAGTGTTGTCACCAGTGATGTGATGTCATCATTGTGGTCATAGGCTGCGCAACAGGGGGCACACAGTTCAGGTGGCTTTAGCTGAATTTCAGGGGTTTTGTTGCGTTAAGCTCTCACCTTAACGTCCCTGAAACCAACATTTCTTCCTTGAATTTCAAGGGTTTTGTTATTCCATAGATTTTTACCATGCCATCTGTACATTTTAAAACACTACCAGACCACTAGCCATTGCCTTCGGATTGCAGGCTTTGAGAACTCGCAATGTTTTAGTCAATGCGCAGTGAGATTAAATTAATTGCTGAGGATCACACACTTTGGTTAAGCAGCATGCTACTAGCCCCTTGTTTTATTGATGGTCTCTTCGTGACTGTTGTGATACATCGCACAACCCCAATTAACCACCTATAAGCAGCACGGAAAAGAGTAAAAAATGATCAGCTTCAAGTATAACATATGTTCTGGTACTTTTGCCCCATAGTGAAACTCAAAAGCTGGCACCCATGAATATATGCACAGTAAGTGACCATATATTTTAAAGTGAAATACACAAATGTAGTTCCATTGACCTTCTCCTTAGAAGAAAGTGAGCAAGACAAAATAGCACTGGACTTTAGAAAATAAAGTAATCAACACCAGACAAATAACCTGAGAGAGGAAATCTTCCAATAAATATGCTGGAAAAGTATACAAGGTACTCACTTTTTAAACCCAGCAAACTGTAATGAATTATTCCATAGAAAACAAAATCCCAATATGAAACAAGTGCTTGTGGTCTTGTGGGTAAGCGTCTGCACTGGGAACATGGCAACCTGAGTAAAATCCTGGTAGCCAAATACTTGAGCAAGCTTGTCAACCTAAAAAAAAAACCAAGGGGTTGCATCGCCACACATGTGTCCTTTACTGGTGCCCTGAAAAGCAGCCCCAATCAGGGGAAAATAACTGCACCAGTGTCCAGGATTGCAAACTCTCTTGCCACATCATGGGCAAATACTCATGACTTACTTGCCCTCTCATTTCCCCTCCTCACCCCCATGTCTGCCTTTCAACAATGCTCTGCTCGGCTTTGTACAGCTAACTTCAAAAGTACACATACCATAGTGTCACTCAAATATATAAATCCGTATAGAACTATGTCGGGCAAAAAGTGTACAATTGTGGCATTGTTCCCCCCATCTTAACTGTGAGATTACAACTACTAGAATGCAATTCGGCAAAAGGCAAAAAAATTGTCTCTGAGTGCAAAACTTTCAAGGTATGACAGAAGCACGGTTTAAGAAAAAAATAATGCAGTTGCTGTGTGTTATGAGCTATTTAAAACAAAGAAAATACAAGGCATTTGGAACTGTGGTCTGTCTCCCATTCATGCAGTATCCAGGACCAACCCTCCTTAGTTTCAAAGTGAGGAAGGATCCAGTCCCCTTAGGCCATGTTTCTCTTGTAACTTTGGTTGTGGTCTTGTAACTTTGGCTCATTTATTAGGTTAGATGGCCATAGGGGATGACCCCTTCCTCGCTTTGAAGCTAAGCAGGGTTCGTCCCAGTTACTGCCAGGATGGGAAACCCACTGTTGCTGTAAAAATATATATTTGTTATTATTGACTTGGAGACTGCAAATACCAGAATGCAGTTTTAGCAAAAGTCAAAAAATGGTCTCTGAGTGCAAAACATTGAAGCACTGACAGTAACATGGTTTCAAAATATCTATTTGGATGCTCATTCGGTCACCCATCCATGCAGTAACCAGCACTGACCTTGCTTAGCTTCAAAGCTGGATTGACCCAGCTTGGCTTCAAGGGAAGGAAAGGGCCGGCCCTTTTCTCTAAGTGGTCTTGTAACTTTAGCTCATTTATTGGGCAACATGGCTTTAGGAGGCTGGCCCCTTCCTCACTTTGAAGCTAAGCAGGGTCTGTCTTGGTTAGTGCATGGATGGGAGACCTGGATGGCAGTCTTGTTACTTTGGCCATGGCCAGTGATTTTTCACCCCGGACGTCACTATAGCTGTAAAAATATCTTTAAAAAAAAATGGTAACCGCGGGTACTGAACTACACATGCCCTTGGCTAGCCGTAGTCTTTTATAGCCTAAAATATAGCTGTGAATATCAGAAAAACGCCAGAGGAACAAAATGCTTTCTTGCTCCCCCAGGCTACAGAAATCTTTGTGTTGCAAACTCAGTCCCTAGACCCCTCCAACTCCCAAATGTCACTTTGTGCCCTCTAGCTACCCTGTCCACCTCCTAGTATGATGGCATTTGTATATTCTTTACCTGCAAATAGCTTTTTTCCTGTGTTTAATTTTCCCATATCCTCTACTATAGTCACGGTTATCGCTTACATCGAGAGAAAAACAAGATGGTGGTAGTTTCATTTCTAAGAAACCTTGGTTTCGGGTAAATTCCAGAGAATTAGCAATCTATTTTTGAGAAGGGGCACCCTCTTCTCTGTCAAATATTTAAATAACTACTGCACAGAATAACCCCAAACCGCACATGGATCGCGAGTCAATGCTTTGTGCCCAAGTTGTTTTGGAGCTGGTCCAAATACGTCCAGCGGTTTGGGCTGCGCTCTTTGGCAAAAATGGACCTTGTTTGTCTATGGGAAAATGAATGGGAAGTAAGCCGCACATTTGGAAAAGAAATGTTATTGTCTCCTTAATAACTTTTTTTATTTTTTAACACATTTTTACAAAACTTTGCATTCTGGGGGGGGGGGGCGCAAGTCCTTATCACTTTTGAAATTTCGGTCAAATCCATTGCTCAAATCAAACGTTAACAATAGAATTTTGAGAGGTTCCTATGAGAGTCTGACTCACTTTAACTATAGGGCGATTTTATGTATATAATATATATATAGTATATATATATTACACGACCCACGTTAGTGGCCGTGTAGTTATGGTTAAGTTGCTAAACCCATAGGAAGAGCACCTTTTGGGTAGGTTATAACTTCGCTCCCCCTGAAAGAATCTTCACCAACCTTTGCATAAAGTATATGGCCCACTCTGAATTTTCTTGCAAAGTTTGGTGAGGTTTGGTCAAGAGGGGGCAAAGTTACAGGGGGGGTCCCAAAATGTATTTTTTTCCCATAGACATAATGGGAAAAAAAGTCTGTCGCGCCTATAGTCCAAACAGCTGGACAGATGTTCACCAAATTCACGGCAGGAGCGGCAGCTTACTCCCGAAAGTGTGCTTTTGTTAATTCGGTGTAAATCCATCCAGTAGTTTTTTTTTTTAAACAAACAAAACGTAAGGCAAAAAAATTAGTGATATCTACGTCCGCTCCGCAGACACACTTTTCTGTTCGCTCCGTGGACAGGACACCGATTGGATAATAGGCTTGCGTCATGTCCACGGACACGCGACGTGTTGTCTGATTGGCTGGGAGGAGGCATGAGGTGCGTCAAATTGTTGCAATGCGCCCGCCATTTTGGATGTGGGGACATGGCTTGAAGTGAGCATAAATCCAATTTTTGGGAGTGTGTTGATGTGTATGAGTGCTTGGAGGCTTGGAGAGGGTGGTGGAGTAAGAGATGGGTCACATGCTGTATTTGTTTAGGTGGGAGAAGGCCATGATGTGTTTGCGATGCCTGCGGTCAGCGTGGTTGTCTGCGGACATACTAACAGTGGGCGCACTACTGGCTATTTTACTTTAGTATGATGTTGGTTTTGGGTCATTAGAATAGCATTGGGTGAAGAGGGTATGTATTGAAGAGTTTGTACATTGGTTGTAATTATTTTTTAGAATGTTAATTGAAGTGGATAGTTTTGAGGTGGATGTATTATGTTTTTGGGTTGTGGTCATTTGATAGGTGTTTGTTTCTATGGGCGCGTTATGCTGCGGTGGTTGTGGCCAGGGCCTAGAGTCTTGGGTGCATGGCCGAAGGCCGTAGGCCATGCACCCAAGACTCTAGGCCCTCGCCACAACCACTGCAGCATAACTCTACAATGCTACCAAACATTTTGATTGTGGTATGTGGGCTGCTTAGGGGATATGTTTTAAAAAATGTGAGTACTTATTGGTAGTAGTGTAATAGTGTTTATAGGATAGTGAGATGTTGTGTTTGTTTGTTTGTTTGTTTGTTGGATTGTGTTCAGATTGTTGGTATTAAAGACTCTAGGCATTTTGGGTTGTATTTTGTTGGTGAGGTCTTTGTTTGTATGGCTGTGTTATGCTGCGGTGTTTGTGAGTTTAATTATTATATAGTTACTGTTTCTTTTGTTGAGGCTGTATGAAGAGTTTTGGCCAGGCCATGCAGTCAAGATTGTAGTGTTTGGCAACAAGCGCTGCGGCATAAGATACCCATGGAAGTAAACATTTTGGATTGTGTTTTATGGTCAGGTGTTTGCTTGAAAGGGTGTGTTATGCTGTGGTGTTTCTGAGTCCAATTATTATATACTTACTGTTTGACTTTTTGTGGTTGTATGCAGTTTTTTCATGACATGGGTAGTTGGAACACACATTCTTTTTCAATCCCTGTGATAAAAGAAAAAATCACATGTTAGTGTAGGTAGTTTATAATGAGTATTGCATTGCATAGTAGACATTTCTTTATTTTTGTCGACCCTCATAGTTAGTACTTTAGAAGTACTCTAGTTCAAACCAGTGTACTGTACAATTTGCTCAGTCTCTGTGTTTGTTGATTAAATCATTGGGACTGTGGAAAAAAAACCATGCTGGATTAAAAAAAAACTTTCTACGTTATGGTACAATATATTTCTTTCATTGATTTCAATAGGAGGAATTGAATAGGTGTATGGTTTTTCATTTGGAAGTGGTGGTAGTATTGTTGCAATTAGATAGCAGTTGGTGTATTCTATTTGTTTATTTCTTTTTCCATTTTAGTGGTATTCATCTATCTGTTGGCTTGTTGCAGATTTTTGGGTCAGTTAGATACTTGTTGGCGTTGTTAGGCAGAAACCTGTGCAGTTCCCTCTGGGACCACTGCAAAAGATTTAAGACTACAGGTGTTTGGTAGTAAACCCACTTGGTAGCATTCTGTACCACACAGATTCACTTGGTAGCTGTGGCTGAGCATTCAGACGTCCCTCACGAAGAGTTAGGCAGTATACAGAGAATTCACAATAGGTCAAAAGAACACAGTAGAACAAGTAAACACTGACCAGAGCTTGGTGTAAAAGAGATAATTATTTATTTAAAACCGCATCTAGTAAAACACACAGGCACTAATGTTAAGCAGTTCAAAAACACGGTCACTAAAAGATATACACTCCCTTAAAAGAATATTAGACAATTCTTAAGTAAAGCCCCACTTTGCGGTGAGTGCTTAACGCAGATGGCACTCTAATAATTCGTTTTAAAAAGGGAGAGAATAGCAGGGTATAAATTGAAACAGATCCCAACACTTTCACAAGAACACAACAAGAGAGGAAGGCAAAGTAAAACCGTGAAGTTAGAGTTCAGAAGGCCGGATCCACTTTAAGAGGATCAGAACGAAATGTGTCCAAGGTCACACGGTTAAAGTGCACAAAAAGTCTTGAAAAGGTTCAGAAAGAGTTGGACCAAAGAAAGGGACCAGTTAGATGGTCAAGGCGGCCTGCACAGTCCAGAAGGTTAAGGGATTATTATTACCTTGTAGCAATCTTTAGAAAGGGAGTCCTGGCGGACAAGGTACCTTAAAGTTGTGAGAATACTCCAGCGGGGGCAGCTGTTCCTGGCAGCGGATGCAAGTCGGTGCTTCGTCCGGGGGAAGAGAGGATCTCGTCGGGGAGGAAGACAGGAGTCCGTTGCACTGCCAGGGAAGAAACCAGCCGCGGAGTTCTCAGGTAAAAGGAGCGGTCCTTTTATTCGCGGTCCAGTGGTAAGTGGCTATCCGGTTGCCGGGGTGCTTGGCACGGGCAATTCGACCACAAGACGTCCTGGGATGCGAGGAAAAGAAGGTAAACTGGTTGTGCCCACCAGTCAGGGGAAGAAGCCTCTCCAGCTGGGAGATCTTCTCTGTCGTCGGGAAGTGGTGAGTCGGTTCCGCAGGGCTCCACCGGTGGTGTCGTGGTGGTAGGTCGGCTCAGTTTCTCCCTCGTTGGATTCTCAGGTCCTGTGGCGACTTCTGAAGTTCCAGTCCCCAAAGCCCTGCCTTTATGCAGCACACCCCCATTCACTCAGCCTAGCTGTCAATCAAACATGCTAAGTGGTGAGCCGACTGGCTCACCACTTGGGCCAATCACACAAGAGTGCGACTTGAGTTACCAAGGTAACTCAGTCCAGGGTGCCTAAACCCCCTCCCACACCCCCTGTGGTACCCAGACAGAGTGGCACCACTTTTGGAGGCTTCTGTGGAGAAGCCCGCCAAAAAGTGGAACAAAGGGCACGACTTGGGTTGGAGTCACAGAAGAGAACACAAATGTCATTTTACAATCGAGTCCTGGCAAAAAATACCAACCGGCGAGTTAATATTAAATAAATAAACCAGTGGTATGTTCGAGGCTATGAGAATTAAATAATTAAAGTTGGTAGCCTCGAACAATGGGAAAATCCCACAGGGATATATTCGCGGTCGAATATAAAAAGTAGTATCCACTGCCACCAGCCAAAACTCTATCAGGGGGGACGGAGACGTGCCCCCTCGACTAACAGACCCCGGGGCAATCGAATTGCCCCGACCAGTACGTCCACAATATAATGGTTTGTACCGGTTTCTGTTAATGATTTGGGACTAGTAAAGCCAATGGTGACTTTACATGCCCTGGGAGACAGTAGTCAGTCCCAGGGTATGGAGTCTATGGTGGGGTGTCACTATGACACCCCTGTGTCACTGCATGGAGGGTGCTGTGTAACACACATAGTAAAAACACATGAGACCCTTGAGTGGGAGAAAAAGAGTCTCGCTCTTGGCAGGACAAAAAAACAAACTCCAGAAATCCAGCAAAGCTGCTGGGGGACTCACTTGGTTAGGAAATTCAGCCTAAAGAGAGAATTCTCCCTAACAGGCGTATTCTAACTGTTTATTGCTTGTTTAATTTTAGTGTTATTCATTTTTGTCTTTCTTTGTTGCAGATTCTTGGGGCAGTTAGATACCTGTTGGCGTATTCTAACTGGTCATAGTTTTGAAGTTCAAGCTTTGTTTATGTTCATACAGAGATTAGTTATAAAATGTTGGTTTGAAGAATATTAAGTAAGCGTTTACAAGATTTGCTGGTAATCTCTGCTTTAGAGTAATGGTACCATCATTCCATTCAAACCATCCACAATTCTTTTCTATATATGTAGTGTAGTGACCTGCATTGGTTGTGGCTCCTGTGTGGTAGATTATACCTATTGTTGTGAAGGTTTTCTTACCAAGTGAAGGTTTTCTTACCAAGTGATACTTGATCATATGTGAATCCAGTCAGCTTGCAGTTGGTTTTGGTACCATCTGCATTATAACGTAGAAGCATTAGTATCACGTATTTATTATGTGTCTGTGTTTGTAAGGTGGAACGATTATCAGAATTGCAGGTAGTACATAATCTGCCATGGTTTGCATTTTGTACAAGTTGCTGAAATGGAATGGATTTACAGTTAGGTATGGATATATATACGAAGCGTTCATTAGGAACTTGTTCTTGTACTACACGCCTGCAAAGAGTGCATGTATGTTCCCATATGTATGAAATCTGGAAGATTTCATTTATAGGTATGTTTTTGTTTTCTAGTACTTGTAGCAAGTAAATTAGAAATTCTTGTGGATCTTCTTGTAAGTTTATAGTGAATTTGACCATTCCAGCACAGTAGTCCTTATTCCATGAACACTGTAAGTGTTGTCAGGAGTGTTGGTTGCATTTCTATGAAGGACTAACATTTGCAAACACAATTGGTCTGTACCGTGTAAGTAAATATTGTCAATAATTGGTGGCAATTGGAATAGAATATTTATTGCTACATTTGCGTAGCAATTTACACCAGTTGTATTTGAAAACTTGAATGGACCTGATATTTCTGTGTCCAAGTCATTTGTTGGGAGTGTGCGTTGCTTCATTGAAGAGGTACTTGAGTTACTTTGAACAGTAGATTCTTCTTTGGTTGTGGTCGTTGATGAATTATTACCTTCTTTTACTTTCTTTGGAGGAATTGCTGTGAGATCCTGCATAGATTGAGTCGGAAGTAGTTTTCTTTTACAACGTTTTGCTTTTTGCGGAACAGGATAGGTTTTTAGATGGGGGTGCAGAGTGAACGCAGTCTATTGTATTCTAGAATGCAAGAAATATCACCATTTACTTTACTTGCATCAAAGTGGATTAGAAATAGTCCGTCAAGTGTATGTAAACGTGATCTTTCTACATAGCTCATGCCTTCTTTAAAGACTGTGCTACCAATATCTATCAATACTTTATCTATGGTAAGACCTTGTGATTTGCGAATGGTGACTGCGGATGCTAGAGTTAGAGAAAATTGTTCTCTGCGTACATAAATGTCTTTGAAAAGAAGGAAGCGGACAGTTGAGCGTCTTATCCTTTTAGCTTCGGATAGCTTGTCAAAGAGAATATTGACAATTGAATATTGTTGTCACTTGGGTATGTTTGAAAACCAACAACTGTACCAAGTGCTCCATTAAATAGTCCTTGGTCCAAGTCAAGGTTACATTTAAGCATTACTCTACAGTTTAAAGATAATTTTTATATTTTCTCCAAACCAGCTGTGTTAGAGATAGAGTTTTTTAAGGTGTTTAGCCTTGTTGTGGCTTGTTGACACATGGGTAGTGTCATACCATGTACGTCCAGTTTGTCTGTGGCTGCAATTTGAACTATTGGTTGCATTTCTTTTTTTAACATTGTTTCATTAAATTTTGAACAGCTTCCAGGAGTTGGCATCAAGGACATACAATTGACATTTTTGTGTGCTAATTGTTCCATGACATCAGTAGCACATGAGTTATGGCCATGCCGTGCAAGGATGTGCCTGGTTTTTAATATAGTTTGTGCTTCTTGAGATAGTAGACCAACTCTAATACTTTTAAAAATGTTGGCGTATGTCAGGTCTGCAGACTGCCGCATATTTTCATTTAATTCTCTGTATTGGAAATGTTGCCAAAGGTTGACATTTCCTATGCTGCCAAGAGTTTTACGGCACAGTTTGTGCCCTAAGGTTTTAAAAGTAGGTTCAGCTTTCACTGGTGTTAATTGAAGAAGATCTCCGAAAACAATAATGTGTTTTCCTCCAAAGAGCTCTTCGTAGTCTGTTTTGAGCACCTCTTGTAGTCTGAGGTGAATTAAAGGCAGCATTAGGTTGGAGATCATGCTCACCTCATCTATTAGCAGCATTTTAATTTGTTTGAAAACTCTGCGTAGTTCCATTGCAGCGTCTGTAGAAAGTTTGTTATAGTCTAATTTGTTTTGGTGTTCTACTGGAAGGAGTAGTAATCGGTGTAAAGTGACACCGCGTATGTTGTAGGCAGCTAAACCTGTGGGGGCAGTTACAACAGCTGACAATTTGTTGTTTGTCAATTGTTGGAGGAACTTACTGATGATTTTGATTACGAATGTTTTGCCGGAACCAACTTGACCACTCATGTATAACAGTATAGGTTTGTAGTCTTGGCAGCTACAGTTTTTATTTTCATGTTGCACACCATGTTTAATTTTTTTTGTCACGTCTTGGAAAATGGTACGCTGTTCAGTGTTTAGTTGTGATTTCAGTACAGAAAAGTCTTCTGTAGATTGCTCATACTGACACATGGTGTTTTCTACTTCTGCCATGGCTAATTCTGCCTCAGTTTGCTGTTAGTGGCTGTCCAAGTGGTTCTTGGCTTCCTGTTACAGAAGGTTGATTACTGTCAGGAGTGTCCACATCTAGTTGGGCCTGGAGTTCTTCGTATTGCTGTTCACTGTGCAACATTGTTTGGTACTGTGTAAAGTTTATGTCTGTTATAGTGCTTTCATTTGCTTTGAAAGCGTCTTCATAGGAGTCATATGTATCCAGTAAGCCTTCTCCCTTTCTCCGTGGTTTAAAAAGTTATAGCAGTGACATGAAATACAGTTCTTTATGTTGAGGAGTTTTTAATGACAATTTGATCCTGCAGGTCCTCGGGTAGGTGTTGGTGGTGGAGGGGACAGGGGTGCTCCTGAGACAGCAGTAACACCAGCAGCAGCCATGGATGCCATCAGTTTAGTTTATTCATTTGTTTAGTTTAGTTTATTCATTTGTATTGCGCACCAGACCCGTGGGTATGAGGGCGCAGGAGCAACAAGGTTATTCACAGCTTGGTTACATGTTACAATGCATTACATTAATTACAATAAGATCAAAGAAGGTTGCATTAGTTGTGGTGAAGGCACGGGTTTGCAAATTTACACATATACATATTTACATATTAAGTAGCGGTGGTGGGTTGGATGGTCTTAGCGGTCATTGCTCTTTATCCAGTGTATGTAGTTGCATCTAAAGTGTGTGTATGTTTGGGTGACCTTAGAGGGGGTGGCAGGGAGTTCCAGTGTTGGGCTGCTTTCACCTGGAAGCTGTTGCCACACATTTTGGTGCGTTTGAACCTAGGAACTGTGAGTAGCTTGGCGTTGGAGGTTCTGGTAGGTCTAATGGAAGTGTGTCTACTTATTCTATCAGCTAGGTAGTGGGGGGCAGCGTTGCTGAGGCATTTGTGTGTAAGTGAGGCAACTTTGAGCAGGATTGTGTCTGTGGTGTTGAGCCAGTTATGGGCTCTCCTAAAGTTAGAGATGTGTTCTCTCTTGGGGATGCTGAGCGCTGCTCTGAGAGCGTTGTTTTGTAGCGTCTGTATTTTGTTAGTGACCTGTTTGCTTGCTCCTATGTATAGGGCATCGCAATAGTCCAGTTTGGATAATACAAGTGCTCTGGCTAATGTGATGCAGCTCTGGGTGGATAAGAAGGGTTTGTCTGCCCTTATAAGCTTGCGTGTGTAGGCCGTAGAGGATGCCATGGAGCTAACCTGTTTGTGGAAGGAGAGGGAGGAGTCAATATATATTCCTAAGGTTTTCACTTCCTTAGCTACTTTGATCAGGTTCCCGTCTATAATGAAACTGGAGTAGTTGTGGTCCAATTTGGTTAGGTTTGCAGTGGAGCCAAGTATGATGAGTTTGGTCTTGTCATCATTCAGGCATAGGCTGTGGGATGCCATCCATGCCTGGATGATGAGGTACACCTTGTTCACCAAGGCCAAATCATGGTTGTAATCTCCCATCAACGGGATGAGGATCTGGGTATCATTGGCATAATTTGTGTAGGTGATACCCAGACCGTCTAGATCATCAAACAAGGGCTTCGTGAACACGTTGTACAGTGTGGGGGAGACGCATGAACCCTGGGGGACTCTGCATGTAATGGGGATGGGGCCGGCGGCGGCTGTGGTGGAGAAGACACGCATGGATCTGTTGCTGAGGAATGACTCGATCCATCCGGTGGCTTCTTGGGAAAAATGGGCAGCTGAGTCCAGGTGATTGCATAAGATTTTATGATCAACTAGATCAAATGCCGCAGAGAGGTCAAGAAGAAGCAGTAAAGCAGTTTTCCCATTGTCTCTAAGAGTGTCAATTTGAGCCTTCAGGTCGATAAGGGCTGTTTCTGTCCCGTGTTGGGGTCTGAAGCCTGATTGCCGAGTCCCGAGGAGATGGTTTACTTCAAGGAATTTTTGGATTTGTTGGTAGGCTGTCTTGTCTAATATCTTGAGCAGGAAGGGGACGGTGGTGATGGGTCTGTAGTTGGTGGGAATAGAGGGGTCAAGATAGGGTTTTTTGAGAAGGGGGAGGACCCAGGACACTTTGAGGTTGCTGGGGACGGTCCCTGAGGAGAAGGAGGCGTTGATGAGTCTTGTGATAAATGGTGAGAGGTCTTTTGCCGCATCTTTAATAATTTGTGGGGGGCAAATGTCACCTTGGCAGTTAGAGGGTTTTAGGCTGAGAATTATTTTTTCCACTTCAAGAGTGGAGACTTTGGAGAAGCTAAAGCGAGGGTGGTTGGGGAGAGGGTGTTGGGCCGTGGGGCGCAGGATCGTATTAGTGGGGTTGGTTGGTTTGGCTATGGAGTCTTTCTTATTTTTAATTTTAGTTTGAAGGCCTGTGATTTTATTATTTAGGGCATTTTGGACACTGGTGCACCGTTGTTTGTCCTTCACGCAAGTGTCTGGAATTAGCACAGGTGTTTTCAGTTCTTTAATGATCGTGAACAGTTCTTTGGTGCTGGAGTTGGATTGAGCAATTCTCTGGTTGTAAGACTCATGTTTGGCAGCTATAATTTCTTTTTTGTATTTGGACGTTATTTTATTGAGCACTATTTTGTTCTGGTCTGTGGGCGATTGTCTCCAGGCTTGTTTCATTTTTCTAGTCCAAGGGTTTTGAGGTGATTAGAGAACCAGTGGTTGAGATGCTTTTTTGGTTTACATTTTCTTAGTTTTAATGTTGCAATGAAGTCTAGGGGCTGGGCGCATCGTTTTATTATAGCCTTCTACAAGGTCGTGGGGGTTAGAGGTGGCCGGGAGTTGGTTAAGTGTGGGGAGAATGAGAGGGATCACTTTTTCCACAGTGATATTTTTCTTGCTTCTCGTGGGGATGGCTGAGGCTAGCACATTGTTGGTGATGGGGCTCGAGGCTTCGAGTGTAAAGGAGAGGAGATGGTGGTCTGACCAGGGTTGCGGAGAGTTATCGGTGATAGAGGCCGCGCAGTTGTGATCTACTACCCAGTCGAGGGTTCTCCCTTTGTTATGGGTGGGGCCAGATACTTTTTGGGTAAAGCCTAATTCAGAAATAGTATTATTGATGAGAGTGGCCTGGTGATCTTTGGGGTCTTTAAAGCCTAGGTTGAAGTCCCCTAGGAGGTGGCTCTGGGAGGAATTATTTAGGTTATTGGTGAGGGTGGTGGTAAGGTCTTCCTCGAAGGATCCTAAAGGTCCGGGAGGTCTGTAGAGTAGGTGGATGGTTATCATTTGGGAGTTAGTGGTGGGCAGTTTAGCTGAGAGTGATTCACAGGTTGGGAGGTGGGTAGAGGAGTCGAGTCTAATGTTAAGCTGAGTTTTGGCAGTTATGGCTAGGCCACCGGCTCTAGATTCTGTTCTATCGGCTCGGAGGATGGTGTAGTCGTCGAGGATGCTAACGAGAGGGCTGGTCCTGCGGCTGCGTGGAGCCAGGACTTGGTTATGGCTAAGAAATCTAGATCTTCTGCTAGAATGAGGTCCGCTATATCTGTAGCATGGGCTGTTATAGAGCGAGCGTTGATGAGGGCGCCTTTTATAGGTGCGGCAGTAATCTTAATGGGGGTGTGGGTACTGTCTGTATTGTAAGTTTTGTGTTTGGGCATAGTGTTGGGAGGGCTGGGCTTGGGTCTTTCCAGCGTGAGGTTGGCGCAGGTGCTTATGGTAGTGGGACGGTTGTTCAGTTTGGACTGGATTGATTCCCTGGCTCGAGGCTCATACAATTTAGGTAGTCTGGACCGTAATGTGGTGTTTCTTTCGGAGAAGCTACATGGTAGGGAGAGTTGGGGCAGCATGGTTGTGGTGTAGGGCTCTAAGGGGGGTGGTGGAGTGGTGCCAGTGGTGGCCAAGCTGAGGGTGGAGCTAGGCAGGCATGAGGAATTGATAAGGTGGAGAATAGTTCTCAAAAGTATTGAGTAGATGCCTGGTAGGAACATATTGTTGGTAGTGGGTGACCTAGTTGGTGGTTGGCAATCATCAGATGCTGCGTATGTGACTAGGATGTGCACATAGAGCTTTAAAGTGAGCTGGCGCAGTGTGTGGGCAGTGTAGATGCCCAGGCCGGAACACTAGTCTAGCAACAAGTGTGGTCAGGGCGATATCAGTATCGGTTAGAAGGCACACCGAAGTTGGGCCGTGCGGGTGCTCTGGAAACAGGCGTAGGCAGATCGTCTCAAATTCAATTAGGTGCAGCAAATCTAGGCAGTGTCGGTGTGCAGATGATGCACTAGCAGCCTATGGGACAGGCAATCTCAGTTTCGGTTGTGAGGTATCTGAGATATGAGGCATAGAGTGCATGTAGGTACTGTGAAGCATATAGCAGGCACAGTCAGATTGTGGGCGAGGGCAGTAGCGCTATGGAGCGCTTGAGGTTGGAAGGCGCTAGGTTAGATGGGGCAATAGTAATGTGGCACTGTGGCGGCCTAGTTACAGAGTGAAAGCACGGGCTGAGCATAGGTTGCAAAGCGTGCAGACAGCGTACATGTAGTACTGTTATAATAGAATGCTAGGCAGAATAGTAGTTCAGGCGCATATATGCACACAGTGAATAGTGCAGCGTGTGAGTGCGGCTGAGCATGCAGGCAGCGAGCATATTTCAGAACAGCTGTTTCAAAGAGCAAGAGCTAGCCAATGGAACAAGGAGCAGTCTCTGTCCTGGAAGCCCAAAAACTGAATAAGGAGCAGCTCTGGGGTGTGGCCTTTTATAGGGGTGCTGGGGCACGCTTCGCGGACACCCGTGCTGTTCTCGAACATTTCAAACACAAAGAAAGGGCTCAAAAAATTCTAAAAAGTATGTAGATCGCCTGGGACATAGTGTGGGACATGTGCAAGGGTGCACTTTCCCAGAAAAATAGCTTGGATTGATGAAAAAAAACACTTTTTAGGTGTCCGGGGACCCAGACAGTGTTCGTTATGCTTAGCACGGGTGCGGTCACATGATGACGTCGAGGGCACGTTGGTGAATGGGACTGCTGTCTGTAGGACACCAAACGCGCGTGGTCGGGTCTACGCATGCGTGCGGTTGCTCTATGGACAATGTTCCAGTCCCCGAACTAATTAAAAGTGCGACACGTGTGGCGGACAGTTGCGGACAGGCACAATGTTCGTAGGGACAAGGTTGTGGTACGCATGCGTGCAGGTGTATTACGGACAGTGTTCAGGTCCCCGATCAAAACAAATGTGCGTCACAACTTTGCGGACAGGCGGACGTGCTATGTGCTCTACAGACATATTAATTGTGGTTACGGACAATGTGAACAGGGGGAATGTTCTTAGGATACTTTAGTTTGCATAGCTGCGAACATGCGGACGTCTTTAGTGTTCTGCGGACACCCCCATTTTGACTACAGCCAATTCGAACAGGTATACTGTCCTTAGGACACCCCCATTTTGGTTAATTACGGAAAGGCGGACATCCTGTGTGTCCTAAGGACACGTCCATTTTGATTGCCAACAATACGAACAGGCATAGTGTCCTTAGGACACACCCATTTTGGTTAATTGAGGATATCCCGGAGAGCCGCGCTGTCTGCGGACACCCTAACTGCCATTTAAAAAAAAATAAGACAGAGGAATATACTAACACCACACTTAATATTTTATTATTGTATAACAATATAATAATTATGAAAGAGAGGGGGAAGCAGAAACTGAAAAAAATACAGGGGAATTAGGGATTTGGACATGATGGATGGGAGGGGGGAAGGGATGGAGGTCTCATTGTAACGTTTTTTTTGCTGGGGAGGGTTTGGGGATAGTTGGCTGGGACATGGAGAGGGGGAACAGTTACATGTGGGACAGTGATATTGAATTTTTTCTTTTATGTGGTCCTCTACAAAGTTTTTTAAAAGAATGAAATTTTGCATTAACAGATCAATTTTTAGCTCCATTCGCTGCAGAGGATTTTCTAACGTCTCTCTTGGTATATTATTTTTAATGTATGTATGGTCTTTTAAAAAAAAAAATGTGTTAAGTACAGATAAAGTAATGGTTATTAATTGGCTATTATAGAGAAGTGTAGTGTCTACCATTAGTATCACTGCCTTCACTCATTTCATCCCGAGAGAAACTTTCTTCCAAACATTCCAAAATACTGGACATTTCTGTGTAAAAAAAAAAAAATATTCGTTTTAATGTACCTAATACAGAAAGTTTATAAGTATATACAATAAATGTAGGGTACTCACTAGTTTCTTGCTAAGTTTTGCTGTTACTGCTCCATAGGTGACCTGTTGATTTCTGCTGTGCAATTTCTGTGAGGTAATTCTGTTGGAGGCATATTTAATGTGTTTTGGTATATTCCAGAGCACCTGGCCCAGACGGTCTAACAAATATTGACCTCAAACAGCACCCGGAAGAGTGGTCTATCTTCATAAGCAACATTTTCCACCATTGTAAAACAACAAAGCAGATCCCTACATCCTGGACTGAAGCCATAGTGGTCCCTATTTTCAAAAAAGGATAGAGGGACGACCCGTTAAATTACTGTCCAATCGCGCTGATGGATATAATTGGTAAAATCTTTGCCACCTTGCTACTAAAAAGGTTTCAAAAGTGGGCTAGAACATCACCTTGCTCAGACTCTTTTCACACTGGTTTCTTGAAAAACGCCAGCACCAGCATCAACATCCTTTTACTAAACATAATAAAAAGCAACATCAAGACAGGTGCACCAAGAGTCTTTTTAGCATTCATCGACGTGTCACAGGCATTTGACAAAATAAATTGTCAAAAACTCTGGACCAAGCTTACTGCCTGTAAGTGCCCAGCCGAAATCCTCGAACCAGTTATCGCACTCCACACTGACACCAAACTGCGGGTGCGGCTAAACCAGCAGGGGTTACTTTCAGAAGAAATCAAATCGGAGCGAGGAGTAAAGCAGGGCTGCCCTTTGGCTCCAGCTCTCTTTATCGCTTTTCTTGGGGATTTCCAACATTCCGAAGAATCCGTGAGATCTTTCCCCCCAAAAATAGGCGATCACCCAATATCTCATATTCTCTACGCAGATAATTTGATCTTGTTAGATCAAACCCAAATTGGTCTCCAACGCCAGTTATCCAACCTGGCTAAATACACCAAAGAAAACAACCTGGAAATCAATATAGCCAAGACAAAAGTCTTAATTTTTGGCAAAAAATTAAACAAGAAAAAGGAACAAACCTCTGGTCACTCAACAACACAAAAATAGAAGTAGTTCCGTACTTCAAATACCTGGGGATAATGGTGGACACGACGAGCAATGAAAAAACGATGCAACAGACACTATGGAACAAAACAAAAACGCTAACTACCCAAACCAGACTTGCAGATAAAAAATACAAATACGTAACATTTTCCCTAGAACCGGCAATACAGTTTTACAAATCCAAAGTGGTGCCCTCTCTGATCTACGGAATGGACGCATGCCTTAAAATCCCAGCCTCTCTCTGGACGAAGCTAGAGGGCTACTTGTGGAAATCAGTGCTGGGACTTCCCAAGTCAACTTCAATAGCAGCCATCAGGCGTGAACTTGGTCTCCAGTCCCTGGCAGCGTCAGTTGAACAAAGCCAGATGCAGCTCCTGCAGAAAATTATAACTCCAGGTACCCTGGCGATATACAAGATCATCTGTCTTGAACTCGAAAACGGTTGCTGCAAAGCATTAAACAATTGGAAACGCAACCTGAACAGCAAATTGAAAGACCTGGCCTGCACACAAGAAGATCTGGTCACCAACCCCGAAAGAGTAAAGACAAAAATGGGGCTTTAAGACTGGATCACAACGTGTGACAAGGCCACAGCAAACCGTTTACTGGCTAATTTACCCCCATTCACAAACAAATTGAAAGTCCCGTTGGCGTACTGCTCCAAATTCCCAGACAAATCATTGCAGAAAACGTTTGAGATTGCACCTGAACTTATTACCAACGTAAGAAATCCGTCTGTGGAAATCAGGACAGTAGCCGATATGGAGTTTTTTGTAGACCTTTATTACACACTGGTTAAATGTAATGTCTTAACCACGGTAGTTGGACTCCAGGTTGACCCCACAGTTACTTCACTGTGAGTAAAAGGCACCAGGAGTTCCTCTTCCCTTGAAGTGTCTCCTATTCTCACGGACCCGGATAGGCCCACCAGTTGCTCTCACTCTCCTCTCCTTCTCCCTGCAAAAAGCAACCAAAATGCCATTAGGCCAGTCCCTTTTATACCCGGTGCTTGGAGGGAAAAAGGGCCAATCAGGGACAACTTCCCTCCCCCCTTTCCGATTGGTGGGGACTCTAGGCACCCACCCTCTATGAATAGAGCTGCCCCCTCCCCTCCTCCTCCTTTACCTTGGCTGCCTGGTTCCGGCTCCCCCTCCCTGTTGTCAGCCACGCCCTCTCCATAGGCTCCGCCCCCCCAACATGGTGTCTCCCTTGAGGTATGCTTCCCGGAGGCCCGTCCTGCTCGAAGCCCCATGCTGCTGCTAGGGGTCTGCCCTGCTCGAGGTAAGGAGGGGGTTCTGATATGTCCCCCCTGTCTGGTTCCTGACCAGGTGTCTGGCGCACCTCCGACGCCGAGCGGTCGGCACGAGCCGGGCTCTCTAATTCCTGAGCCCCGCCGCCGGAGGCCGCCGAGGTACGCCGTGTTCGCGGGTAGCCCAGCCGCAGCGCTAGTGGCCCGGGTCCTCGTGGGCACACGCGGCGCTGCGGCTGTGGGCACCCGCGGCGCTGCGGCTGCAACGACGGCACTGTCGCGGGACGCCGACAAGGCTCTCCCATTAACAGGGACGCCTCCCCGGCGCCCGCCCTCAGCGCCGCACACGCCCGCGGTACAGCAGGCTCCTCTGGCCAGGCGTCCCGCTCTTCGGCGTCCACCCTCACATCCTCACATACCCCCACCACAAATCCAGGCCGTTCGGGCCGGATCGAACTCCTGGACAAGTAATCCGCCACCAGCTGGAAGCTGGCAGGTCTATGTAAGGTAACGAAGTCGAAGGGCTGGAGGGACAGGAACCATCGCAGAACTCGTTGGTTGGTGTCCTTGTGTCTCGCCAACCACTGCAGCGGCGCATGGTCGGTATACAACGTAAACTTCCTCCCCAGTAGGTAGTATCGCAATGAGTCCACCGCCCACTTAATGGCGAGACATTCTTTTTCGATAGTGGAATACGCTAACTCATGTGGAAGGAGCTTCCGGCTCACAAAACAGATCGGTCGTAGGAACCCGTCCACCTCCTGCGTCAAGACCGCTCCCAACCCCATGCCAGAGGCATCCGTCTGCAGGAAGAAATGCTTCCGGAAGTCCGGGCATACCAACACCGGGTGGGAAGATATATACTGCGCTTCAGCCCCTCGACGGCCAGTATGGCTGCGGGATTGGTCGACAGGTCCGGGGAAACCCCGATTTTTAACGCCTCGGTCAGCGGCGCAGCTAGGGAAGAAAAACCGGGAATAAAGCGTCTATAGTACCCTATAAACCCCAAGAAGGCCCTAATTTGTTTTCTGTTGGTTGGTACGGGGATCCCCTGAATAGCCTCGATTTTGGACACCTGTGGTCGAATCACGCCGCCACCGACTATATGTCCGAGGTACTTGGTTTCCTGGGTCCCTAGGACCGATTTCGCTGGGTTGATATGGAGTCCGGCCTGGGTCAGGGTGCCGACCACCTCGCGTAGATGGGTTAGGTGGTCACTCCATGATGCGCTGTATATCACAATGTCGTCCAGGTAGGCTGCAGCGTATTGGTCGTGGGGCTGTAGGAGGACGTCCATCAGCCTCTGAAAGGTGGCCGGAGCCCCATGCAACCCGAACGGTAGTACTTTATACTGAAAGAGCCCCTGGGGTGTAGCAAATGCCGTTTTTTCTTTGTCAGATACCCGTAGTGGGATCTGCCAGTATCCCTTGGTGAGGTCCAAGGTACTGAGGTAACGGGCAGCACCCACCCTTTCCAGCAGTTCATCCATCCTGGCCATGGGATAGGCCTCATAGTGGGATATCATGTTGAGCTGCCTAAAGTCCATACAAAATCGTACAGCCCCGTCTGGCTTGGGTACGAGTACGATTGGAGAACACCACGCACTGGTTGATGGTTCAATAATATCCAACCTAATCATTTCTTCGATCTCCTTCTTAATGATCAACCTTCGGGCATCTGGGATCCTGTAGGGTCTCAGCCGGACTATGTGTCCGTTTAGGGTTTCGATACGATGCTCCATTAGGCTGGTCCTTCCAGGTAAATGGGAGAAGGTGTTGCGGTGGGGTTTGAGCGTCTCCAGGATCTCGTTCTTCATGTGTTCAGTGAGTGTTTCACCCCACTGCACCGCATCCAATTGGCCGGTTGCGTGGATCACCCACGTACCCTGGGTGGCCAGAATGTCGACCGGGGCAGGCTCGGTCCATTTCTTCAGCAGGTTTATATGGTAGACCTTATGTGATGGGCTTCGGTCAGGTTGGTATATCCGGTAATTCACTGGTCCCACCACGTCCTTCACCACATAAGGACCTCTCCACCGAGCCAACATTTTGTTCGTACTGGTGGGTAGCAACACCAGTACCTTATCCCCTGGTTCTAGCTTTCTTAGGCGACAGCCCTTGTTGTATGTCTTCTCCTGCCGGTCTTGGGCTATACTTAGATGGGATTCTGCTAGTCCCCTCAAAGTAGACAGATGTTCCTTAAGGTCCTCAGCATACTCGGTGAGGGACGTTTCCTTAGTGTTTTCCCAGTCCTCCTTGACCAGATCTAGGATTGTTCTGGGTTGCCTTCCAAACAGCAGCTCGAACGGGGAGAATCCTGTCGAGGACTGGGGGGTGTCCCTTAATACCATTAGGATCAGGGGTATGACTCTATACCAGTTCTTCCCCTCCGGGCCTGTTACCCTCTTCATCATTTTCTTTATCCTTTGGTCGTACCTCTCCACCAACCCATCCGTTTGGGGGTGGTAGACCGAGGTACGCAGCCGTCTGATCTGTAGTCTTTCACAGACTTGTCGCATGACAGCCGACATGAAGTTTGTACCCTGCTCGGTGAGGATTTCGGTGGGTAGGCCTACCCGTGCGAAGTAGGGGATGAGTTGGTCACATATCTGGTTAGCCGACGTCCCCTTTAGGGGGAAGGCCTCGGGGTACCGGGTGGCATAATCCACAATGACCAGCAGGTATCGATATCCACGACTGACTGGCTCGAGCGGGCCTACCAGATCTATACCTATCCTTTGAAAGGGTATGGTGATCAAGGGCATCCGATGAAGAGGTGCCTTGGCTGGCTTTTCCCCACTCGTCAACTGGCAGATTTTGCATTCCTTACAGAATTTCACCACCTCCCCATAGACCCCTGGCCAGTAGAAACGTTTTAGAATATTTTGCTGTGTCTTTAGGGAGGCCATGTGGCCCTCACACGGGTGATTATGTACCAACTGGAGGACAATGCCCTTGTGTGTTTTGGGCAGGAGTAGTTGTTCCCTTCGTGCTCCCCCCCCTCTTGGTAAATCCGATAGAGCAGGCCCTGTCTAGATGTAAAACCGGCTCCCTTGGTCAGGTCTGGGTCCCCATCTGTGATGGCTCTTTCGCGGGCAAGTGTTAAGGTAGGGTCCGTCAAGGTTTCTCCCCGGATGGAATCCTCATGGTCCTCCAGGTTCCAGGCTATCCGTTGGGTGGCATACATGGATGCGCATTTAGCAAGGCGAGCTTCCCTTCTTTTCCTAGTGGGTCTCTCTTGTCCCTGGGTGTTTGGGGGGATGGGTTCCCTGGCAAAGGGTGCTTCTTCCCACCATCCCTGGCCCAGGGCTTTGATAGTCTGGTGTAAGTAGGGCAGATCGGTCCCAATCACCACTGGGGCGGGTAAGGAGGGGAGGACGGCAGCTCTCATCTCTGCAATGTTAGGGCCCACCTCTACTGTTATGGATTTCATGGGGTAGGTCCTCACATCCCCATGTATACATCGAATTGGGATACTAACATTGGTGAGGTAAGGAGAATCACTTACGTTTGGTAGTACCGCCGTCTGCCGACTTCCACTGTCGAGTAGGGCCCTGGCCGGGTTCCCGTCTACCCGGGCGTCCATCTCGTAGAGACCTTGGCATCGTGGTCCTTACTCAGTCCTCATGAATCCGATCTCCATCGGCTCGGTGCCTCTCTTCCGGGGACAAATCCGGGCTATATGGCCCCTTTCGCCACAGTCATAACATTGCGGTTGCCGGTATCCCGTGGACAACGGGGTGGACCGCGGGTCGGGACCGCTCCTTTTCTCCTCGGATCCAGAAGGGCGTCCTTCCATTGCTCTCCATTTGGGAGGCCCTACTCGCAGGCTCTTGGTTGTGAGGGGTTCCAACGGTGGCATCGGGTTGCGATTGGGAGATCCGACTCCAAAGGGTTTACCCGCTCCCCCGGCCTTTTGGTAGGCTGACGCTATGTCCACAGACTCAGATAAGGTGGGCCTGTGATGTTGTCGGACTCATCTTTGCATCAGAGGGGGTAGGGCCTCGATGAACTGCTCGAGGGTGACTTTATCTAACACATCTTGGAGGCCTGTTCCCGGTGCTTGTAACCATTTCTCGGTGAGGTCTTTAACACGGTAGAAGAGTTGTCGGGGGTTCTCCCCCGGTTTGAGTTTAGTGTCGCGCAGCCTCATTCTGTAGGCTTCTTCGTCAAGTCCCAACCGGTCCAATACTGCCTTTTTGATTTCAGCGTAAGGTGTGGTTCCGTTTGGGTTAACTGCCTGGTAGGCACCTTGCATGATGCCAGACAAAAGGGGAGCGACATACTGGCCCCAGCGGTCCACCGGCCACTGAGCGTTTCGGGCGATCCTCTCGAATGTGGTGAAAAAGAAAGCCGGGTCTTCGCCTTCCTTGAATTTCTGCAACACTGCGGAAGGGACCATGGGCTGGTTTCGGGTGCCGGTGACAGCATCCGTCGGGTGTTTTATCGTCTCTTGATGTTTGTCCTGAGATGTGGACTGCAGGGTACCCTGCATTTGCATTGCCTGCTGAAAGGCTTGGCGATCAGCGGCCGCCTGCTGGGCCTGAAGTTGGAAGAGCTGTTGTAACTGTTGTTGCCCCTCTGACAGTGTCTGTATTATTTTCTCCATCGCGTTCTCTTTATCCTGCCGACTACGCCACTTTTGGAAATCAGGACAGTAGCCGATCTGGAGTTTTTTGTAGACCTTTATTACACACTGGTTAAATGTAATGTCTTAACCACGGTAGTTGGACTCCAGGTTGACCCCACAGTAACTTCACTGTGAGTAAAAGGCACCAGGAGTTCCTCTTCCCTTGAAGTGTCTCCTATTCTCACGGACCCGGATAGGCCCACCAGTTGCTCTCACTCTCCTCTCCTTCTCCCTGCAAAAAGCAACCAAAATGCCATTAGGCCAGTCCCTTTTATACCCGGTGCTTGGAGGGAAAAAGGGCCAATCAGGGACAACTTCCCTCCCCCCCTTTCCGATTGGTGGGGACTCTAGGCACCCACCCTCTATAAATAGAGCTGCCCCCTCCCCTCCTCCTCCTTTACCTTGGCTGCCTGGTTCCGGCTCCCCTCCCTGTTGTCAGCCACGCCCTCTCCATAGGCTGCGGCCCCCCAACATGGTGTCTCCCTTGAGGTATGCTTCCCGGAGGCCCGTCCTGCTCGAGGCCCCATGCTGCTGCTAGGGGTCTGCCCTGCTCGAGGTAAGGAGGGGGTTCTGATATGTCCCCGCTGTCTGGTTCCTGACCAGGTGTCTGGCGCACCTCCGACGCCGAGCGGTCGGCACGAGCCGGGCTCTCTAATTCCTGAGCCCCGCCGCCGGAGGCCGCCGAGGTACGCCGTGTTCGCGGGTAGCCCAGCCGCAGCGCTAGTGGCCCGGGTCCTCGTGGGCACACGCGGCGCTGCGGCTGTGGGCACCCGCGGTGCTGCGGCTGCAACGACGGCACTGTCGCGGGACGCCGACAAGGCTCTCCCTTTAACGGGGACGCCTCCCCGGCGCCCGCCCTCAGCGCCGCACACGCCCGCGGTACAGCAGGCTCCTCTGGCCGGGCGTCCTGCTCTTCGCCGTACATCCTCACACCGTCCCATCTGTCAGGTTTCCACATTATGTATCTAATCTTTGCACGGGCCCTCGTAAAATTAGACATTGTTTCAGGAGATCTAGTATTAGATAAATTCTGATTTGAGTGTTGTAAATTTTCATTCATAAGTTTCTTAATATTCCTTAACTAAATTTCACTTAGAAAGATGAAACTCTCCCAAGCCAAGATGGTGAAACACCTTTTCAGCAGTGATTGGTTAAGATTACTGAAGGCAGCATTGTGTGGTCATTTGGAATGTTCATTTTAGTTCTAAACTGCCTTTCATTAAAGTTTTAACCAGAGAGGGTCATGTTCTTGTTTACTCCAGTGAATAAAGTTATAGTTTCCACTATACAGTTGTAACTAATAAATATTTTAGTTTTCATCCATCTCAGCATATAAACCAGTATCATCCAGTTATAGTGAGAAGACATCTGTAGAAGAAAGAAAGTTCCAAGAAGCATCTGATGGCTGTGTAGCTGATTATCCAGTTTTTCAAGTTAAAGACTAAGCTAAGCGATCATCTGAAAGTTTTCAGTGTTTGTTGTTAAAGACTCAAGAACTCTTAATTTTCACTGGGTTTTTTTTTAAACTGAATTTTTGGAACTGTTTAATGTTTAATATTTTTATTTTTGAAAAGTTCAAGGTAAAATCTATTTCTTGTGAAATTTTGACTAATCACTTAATGCGTGCGGTTCCGTTTCGCTTTGTTTCTAACTGTTAATACTTTCTTTTAACATTACTAACTAGTAATAATTACGGGCGCGAGACGTGAGCAGCAGTTAGCGCATATTGTTTACTTTTGATCGCGCGCGTGCAGAGAAAAGGACCCTACAATGTCGTGCGTGCGTCGTGGCCATTTTGGAAATTATGTTGTGCGTGCGTCGCGGCCATTTTGGAAATTACGTTGTGCGTGCGTCACAGCCATTTTGGATTTCCAGAACTATTGTATCTCCGTAACGCTTCGTACTTGCGACTTGAAACTTAGCACATTTTTTCAGTTGAATGTTTTTGTTCCCAATTTTAACTCCTTCTAACTGCCAAGTGGAATTATTCATTGTTAGGCAGAAACCTGTGCAGTTCCCTCTGAGACCACTACAAAAGATTTAGGACTACAGGTGTTTGGCAGTAAACCCACTTGGTAGCAGTCTGTACCACACAGATTCACTTGGTAGCTGTGGCTGAGCAGTCAGACTTCCCTCAAGAAGACTTAGGCAGTATACAGAGTATTCACAATAGGACAAGAGCACACAATAGAACAAGTAAACAGTGACCAGGGCTTGGTGTAAAAGAGATATAATTATTTATTTAAAACCACATCTAGAAAAACGCACAGGCACTAATAATAAGCAATTCAAAAACACGGTCACTAAAAGATATACACTCCCTTAAAAGAATATTAGACAAGTCTTAAGTAAAGCCCCACTTATTTTCAGACAGCGGTGAGCGCTTAACGTAGATGGCACTCTAATAGTTTGTTTTAAAAAGGGAGAGAAAAGCAGAGAACAAATTGAAACAGATCCCAACACTTTTTCAAGAACACAACAAGAGAGGAAGGCAAGGTAAAACCATGAAGTTAGGGTTCAAGAGGCCGGATGCACTTTCAGAGGATCCAAACGAAATGTGTCCAAGGTCACACGGTTGCAGTGCACAAAAGTCTTGTAAAGGTTCAAAAAGGAGTTGGACCACAGAAAGGGACCAGTTAGAGGGTCAAGGCGGCCAGCCCAGTCCAGAAGGTTAAGGGGTTATTATTACCTGGGTTATTATTACCTTGTAGCAATCTTTAGAAAGGGAGGCCTGGCGGACACAATACCTTAAAGTGGTGAGAACGCTCCAACGGGGGCAGTTGTTCCTGGAAGCGGGTGCAAGTCGGTGCTTCGTCCGGAGGAAGAGAGGATCTCGTTGTGGAGGAAGACAGGAGTCCGTTGCACTGCCAGGGAAGAGACCAGCCGCGGAGTTTCTCAGGTACAAGGAGCGGTCCGGTGATTCGCGGTTCAGTGGTGAGTGGCTATCCGGCTGCCGGGGTGCTTGGCAGGTGCAGTTCGACCACAAACCGGGCTGGGGTGCGAAGAAAGAAGGGAAAACTGGTTGTGCCCACCAGTCAGGGGAAGAAGCCTCTCCAACCGAGAGATCTTCTCTGTCGTCGGGAAGTGGTGAGTCGGTTCTGCAGGGCTCCACCGGTGGTGTCGTCGTGGTAGGTCGGCTCAGCTTCTCCCTCGTCGGAACCTCAGGTCCTGTGGCGACTTCTGAAGTTCCAGTCCCCAAAGCCCTGCTTTTATGCAGAAAACCCCCATTCACTCAGCCTAGCTGTCACTCAAACATGCTAAGTGGTGAGCCGGCCGGCTCACCACTTGGGCCAATCACACAAGAGTGCGACCTGAGTTACCAAGGTAACTCGGTCCAGAGTGCCTAAACCCCCTCCCACACCCCCTGTGGTACCCAGACAGAGTAGCACCACATTTGGAGGCTTCTGTGGAGAAGCCCGCCAAAAAGTGGAACAAAGGGCTTGACTTGGGTTGGAGTCGCAGAAGAGAACACAAACGCCATTTTAGAATCGAGTCTTGGCAAAAAATACCAACCGGAGAATTAATATTAATTAAATAAACCGGCGGTATGTTCGAGGCTATTGGAATTAAATAATTAAAGTTGTTAGCCTCGAACAATGGGAAAATCCCATAGGAAAATATTCGCGGTCGAATATAAAAAGTAGTTTCCACTGCCACCAGCCAAAACTCGATCAGGGGGGACGGAGACGTGCCCCCTCGACTAACAGACCCCGGGGCAATCGAATTGCCCCGACCAGTACGTCCACAATATGATGGTTTGTACTGGTTTCTGTTAATAATTTGGGACTAGTAAAGCCAATGGTGACTTTACATGCCCTGGGAGACAGTAGTCAGTCCCAGGGTATGGAGTCTATGGTGGGGTGTCACTATGACACCCCTGTGTTACTGCACAGAGGGTGCTGTGTAACACACATAGGAAAAAAACACATGAGACCCTATGGAGTAAAGGACCCCATAGCCCATAAAACACATTACCAGTCAAAGGAATACCATAAGTCATATCCAAGAGTGGGAGGAAAAGAGTCTCACTCTTGGCAGGAGGAAAAAAAAACAAACTCCAGAAATCCAGCAAAGCTGCTGGGGGACTCACTAGGTTAGGAAATTCAGCCTAAAGAGAGAATTCTCCCTAACATTCATCATCAAGCCCAACACCAGATATTAATTTATAAATGAACATTTTCTTTTTTAATTCATTTTCTTTTTTAAAAGAGGAAGTTATTTAAAAAAGAAAAAGGCAGTAATCTTTTTTGGGTATTATGTAGGACAAATATTTGGGTGCAAAGGAAAAAGAATTCAGTGAAGAAACGAATTTTGAAGAAGTTCTTTTTTAGAATTACATTCAAAGCTTGGCAAAGAAAAGTCATTCACAGTAGTCTACAGTCCATTAGAAAAAGCCAGAAGGAATTAGCCTATTAGCTATCAAGCCTAGGCTTCAGGTAATTAGAACAGAGGTTTAAGCTTTTAGTCTTGTATAGGGAGTTAGCATTAATATTTAAAAAGATTGCCTTCTCATTTTAGGTTCTCTACTGCTTGATACAAAAGACATTCCTGTGAAGACAAACAGAAGTGCCAGAAGCAAGAGTTCCTGTGTTTGTTTATCCATGCCCCTTTCCCCTTGGGTTTGCCTGTCCAATAGTTTTATAGTCACTGGATTGTTGGGCTGGCGGGTTTAGGGGGTCTGGAGGGCCAGCTTCACTCCTGCAGGATCTACAACAGCAGCATTCTGACACCATCCGAACAATTACAACTTCAGACAAATGCAGACTGTGTAACAACGAATCTGAACAGAAGACCATAAAACATCTATTAATGAAATGTCAAAAAACAAACCATCTTCGGATCGCCTACCTAACTCCGCTTTTTGAAGATGCTACAATTAGGGAAGAAGAAACCTGGTGGTGTCGTTTGATAGCAGGGGAGAAAACTATATACACCATAGCGGCGGTCAAAATCCTTGAAGCAGCAATGAAAATGAATATAGCTCTATCGATGCTCGATCAAAGGGCTGATTTTCATTTGACTGACCAAGAATGCTAATTAATCGAACAGGATCCACTTCCTTGAGCGCGACACTCTGCTTTCGATACCCTGCTACTAACTTCTACTAAACCATTCGTCAAACTTATAAAATTGTCTTGACATTTAAGACACTCCATCCCAAATACGCCACTATGTAAACAAGGCGACTTTACCACAGATCCTTTACCGCAGTCTCTTCCCTACAGTTTCTTTCTTCCCTGACTTTTCTTCTACTTTTTTTTCACTTTCATGCACAGCTACAAAGAACTTGGCTAAAAAGAACCTTGTAAAAATCTTATTAGATTGTACACAAGTAATTACATTTTTTAAAAAAAAAGTATATTCCACTATGTTGCATATGCTATGTAATTGGACTGTTAGTGTCTTACATACAGTTTCACTTCTTTTTTATTATTGAATGTAATTTATTTATGTGCTGCTTTTTGAACATGTTTAGTGTTTTTTTGGATGATATAACAATGTAAGATACCATCTGATTTTTTGGATAATGTTGATGTTGTCTGAGTCCCTCCGCGAACAGGCGCATGCTTCGCGGATATCAGACGCACTAGCGCATGTAAGGGATTCAGTATGTTCTATGTTATATGTATATAAACTAAGGGCATCCTAGTAAACGTTTATCAAATTTACATTATTTATATATGTAGATTCAGTGAAAAAACGTTGTTAAAGGGATGTTATGGTTACACGTAAAACCGAAACCCCCTGAAATTCGACAGTTATAGTAAGCTAAGCAACCATAACTTGCGCCACCACTGTGCACTGCTAAGACTAACACCCAGGACATCAAAGATGACATCAAAAATGTCATTGATGACATCACTGATGACATCACATGTCTGGCTCCCTCATTTTTCCTTTACTGACATATCTAGGCCACTTGGTTTTCTTTAGTAACAGTCAGAAACTAAAAACTCAACAGGTACTATATGTGTAGACTTAACCTTCCAATATGTTCTTAGAGTGATTCCTGTAGGGTCCACTCACATCATATGAAACATATACATTCGGGAAGACACAGGCTTGAAAGTCAGCAATCCTTTCTGTGCATGAAGATAATCAGTAAGGTTATCAACACTTTCTGATAGTTCTGCTGTTTTTTTATTACTGTACTTTTCCTGGATATGCTCATATTTGTATACATTGTACTTGCACTACTTTCCTTGGGGTCCAGTCATATCATGTGATACTTATACATAGGGGAAATAGCAGCTTTGAAGCAGAACAATCATTTCTGTGCATGAAGATAATAATCAGTTAGGTTATGAACATTGTCTGGTAGTACTACTGCTTTTTGCTTTCTTCACTTTCTCTGTATATGTTCATATTTGTATGTGTTGTCTCTTTGTGTTTTTTCTGTAATAATGCAATTATGTAGTAAGTGGGTTTTATTAGCTACTTATTAAATGTTTCACAGTACGCAAAACTCTAATAAGAAAGCATTTATCATTTTACTATTCAACATGGCAAGATTATTAATATTGCACCTCCATCATATATGCTGCACACAATGCCTATGTTTCTACATGAGTCGCTTAGTATACTGGAAAGAACTTCATAAAAGAATGCTATTTATATCAATACATTGCTTAATGCAATACGTACCTCATGATATTTATTCCAATGATCCTTGACACTTTTTTGTCAACATTATAATAAGAATCCCTTGTACAGACTTTTCATGACAAGTAAATGCACATGTGAAGTCATCAGTGATGTCATCAATGACATTTGTGATGTCCTCTTTGATGCCCTGGGTGTTAGTCTTAGCAGTGCGCGGTGGTGGCACGGATTATGGTTGCTTAGCTTACCATAACTGTCGAATTTCAGAAGTTTTTCTGTTTTACATGTAACCATAACGTCCCTTTAACAAAGTTCTTTTCACTGAATATATATATATATAATTACACACACACACATATACATACAGGGTGCAAAATGTGTGCACTCCACTAGCCATTGGCTAATGTATATTGACTCTTGGCAAGAAATGGTATGCTAAGTGTATCTGCAGAATTGAGGTGGTGAGTGACTTTTTATGGCAGGCTTGTAGCTTGGAACTTGAACTATCTACAAATTCAAAAAAGGTCTGGTAGCCCCTCTACTGAGAACAAACACGGACCAATATCGAGAACTAAAACGGCCAAATAACCTGTTCTCTGGGAAGGTGCCCACCCACAATTTTACCCCTTAAATATATATGTATCCATATACTTATATGTATATGTAGAATAGTCCATCTGAGCCAACCGTGACGAATCCCTAGATGTCATCACTTCTCCCTGAGGGGGAGCCCCTTCCTATGAGGCCAGGTAGGTGAGGCTGCTACCCGATAGTCCCCCTGGGGTGGTGCACAGCGGGAGGATCTCATGGGGAGAGACTTGCCCTTTGGGGATAGGGACAGGTATCTAGGGAGAAGGCTGTGACCCCCTCCCTATCACCCCTCCTCAACCTACACCTATGGTATACCCCAGCAGTGTACCCAACCATCCCATGTACTTGTGTAGCACCAGTGAAATCAGATACACTGAGATGAAGAAGAGCACAGACTACCCAAGTAATACTTGCATCACAAAGACTGGGACGAGGAAGGCATGCAGAACTATGAAGATGACTGCCAAAAGTGGGTCTGAGCATTCTAGTTCTCCACTAAGGGCCTGTGAAGAATCCTACAGATCCTTCACTGAAACTGTCTAAAGTCTCTTCCCAGGTGGCCAGGGAAGGCAGACACTTCCTGATCCCAACCCTTGGCGTGGTGTACTGTGGGAGGATCACCTGGGAGAAGACAGGGCCCAGGGTGGTGAGGGAATCCTGTGGGATGAGACACAGTATTTTTTCTCAGACAGAGAGACTCTGGCCCCGTTACCAAAGGAGGTCATGCATTATTGTCATTGTAATGTCACTCAACCTTAAATGAGATCTAAGGGTATGAAATCTGAACTCATGAATTCAGAGCACATTATATCAAAAGCAAGACCCTTATTGGTGTCTCAAATTAAATACCCATCTCAATCCCAAAGGTGCAAGGTAGAGGATTATGGAAATGTTGTCTTCACTACACCATCTTCCTCTGTAGGAGTTAAATCTTACAGCCCATCTGTTAAGAATATTAAGGGTATAACATCTACCTTTGAGAAGACTCTAGAAGTTGAAAAACCTATCTTTTGTAGAAGAAACTACAATTCCCAGAATCCTAGAGGGACTGAGACAAAGAAGAGGGTTGAAGAGGCATGCAGGTGTAGTAGTGGGGCACTTAAGCCATTCTAGGAGTCAGGCAATTGAAGCTAATGACTCACACCTGAAGCCTGTTGACCAAGCTAGGGGGGCATAAAAGGCCCCAACCAGAAAGGAGTAGTATAGGGAGCTGGAAGGAGGACTGGAAGGCTGGTTGGACTACCAGTAATGGAGGAGAAGCATGAGGCTGGCAAATCACACAAAAGTGGCAGAATAGAAGGGATACCGGAGCTTGGAGACAGCAGATCTCACCTGGAAGCTCTGAGAGTATTTTTATGTCAAACGCTCAATTGCAGAGGCAGTGCGCGGAATAAGTGCAGAAGGCTGATTTTCCCCATGTGAGCCATGTTGCAGTAATTGCAGAGCCATAGAAGTTGTGCAAGAGACTAAGGCCAGAAGCAGAAGGCGAGCCAAAGGCCTCGGGAGAAAAGCAAACTCGCACAGCAATTGGCTGGACCTAAGACACCTCTGCGGGAGAAGGGTGCGAGTCCCCTGCAAGCCAGAAGTAGTAGAAGCAGAACAAGTCGGCAAAGCAGTGTGACCCGCAGACCCATTGTCACTGAAGCTGGTGAGTGAAGCACAGCGTTCAGGTGCACTGTGCAAGCCTTGCCAGTAATTGTAACCAGCTCCTAACTGACTCCCGTTAGAGTTAATGCGAGGAAAAACTGTTTGTTATATTAGAAGTCATCCCATCGATAAAATTGTAGCACTCGCGTATGACGTTGAAAAGTCTTGTTCGCGTGAGAAACTAAAGCACTTGAAACTCATTGTTGGTATATCCAAGAGTGTTTGCTGTACAACGAAGCAGTTGTGTGTCTCTAAGTAAACTGAGTGAATGCTTCCTAAAAATTATCGGCTACTGAACTTTCTCTATACACGAGTTACAATTAGCAGAGTGAAAACTATAACAAAGGGAGATTGTGTGTGCCTAATTACAATTCCCGAAAGAAGCCTGAACAGCATTCTTTACTATTATATGGGAACTCAAGGTTTGAATTTCAACTGTAAACCTTGATAACTGCTTGAAAGAAAGGTTGTGTGTGCGCCTTATTGTGTTTTCACTGTGAAGACTGAACACTGTTATGTATCCAGAAATTACATTCACACTATTTCAAGAAGTAAAGAGTTTAAAAACTTTGAGGACAAGCATTACCCAAGCCAGCAGACCTCCTTTTTTCAGAGTGGAACATTTTATGAAGTTGTTAACAGTTAAGTGGCATAAGAAGCAAGTACCCCATTGTTACCCGAAACTGAGAAAGTAGCAGAGAAACTTCTAGGTAATTACTTGGGCTGATACCTGTTGGGAAGGTGGGTGCTGTGAGAAACCTGAAGGTGTCTCACCCGCTAGTCCCTGGGGGTCTGTCATCCAGGTGGCCAGGACACAGGCATAGATGTTGGATCTAGTTCCTGGGGGTGGACCAGTGCGGAAGGATCACCTAAATGAGGGGTCTTCAGGGAGTGTGAGTGGGACACTGGATGGTGAGATGCGGTATCTCCTTCCCTGCAACACTTTTTCCCCATCATACCAGGTAGGATATTTAGGAACTCAAACCCCCACCCCGTTTCCCGACACAAACACTTTCTCACAGACAGCTCACTGTGAGAGAAAACGAACTAACACCAGAGCCGTATACCTGACATGTCACAACACAATGGTCAGGCAGAGTTGAGGCAATTACTGATCATTACACACACCTGACTTCCATCACACTTCCCCACACGGATAAAATGCAGAGCACAAAAGCACACTCTGAGCAAGGCAAAGCACATGAGGAATTATCAGTTCCAAGATGGCAGTTTAATATGAGGAGAAAGACGCCAGACCAGAGAGGGTTGCAAGGAAGGAAGTGCCCTTGATATTTTCAGAAAGAAACTGTTACTTTCACAAGCCTTCGAGATCAAGCAACATGAGACCTAGAATTAAAGCTGAAGAAACCTGCATTATGTGTCGGAGATACCCAGGGTTCTCCTGCGTCGATAGCCAAGACGGGGAGGAGGGTTTGCGGCTGTGGTACTGTCCTTGACTCCAAATCAAGAAGAGTCCCACAAATCAGCTTCCTTCCCTTACCGCTATGAGTGAGCTACCCTAGATGTATACACATTTAGTTCTTTGCATTTTTTACCCCAAAACAAGGGCTCTTAACCATGTAGATGTTGAAAAAATATACATATTTTAATATTTATCACAACATATTAAATACACAATGTAAAAACAGTACATATTTTTAGCCACATATTATTGTGTGTGCATTTCCACTGAAGGCGTACAAACCAAACCAATAAGAAATCCTAATTATGCCTTACTATGGTGGATACTCCACAAGGATCCACAGTTCTTATTCATGCCCTTCCCAATACGTACGGGCAAAAAAAGGGAATTTGCTGTCCTTGACTCCTACAACAAAGCGAAGCCAGCAAAGTCAGCACAGCCGGTGAGTCGGGGAGACTCATAGCAGACCTGTCTGTGTTATAACCAAGGTTGCAAGTGGCAACATTGTATGGAGAAATCTGAGGAGAACAGTTTGTGAAGCGTATGTGACGAGCGATGTGAATATATTTGTACTGCAAAGGAGTGGCTGAACTTTTGAAGCCAAGATAGATACCGTATACAGAGTGGTCCGGCGTAACGTGGGTGCTCATTCGAAGGTCTCTGTTAGGTATCCAACTGACTGGTGGCAAATGTAATAAAATTGTGAAATCGAAGTGGTCCTGCAACGGGTCAAGCTAAACCCAGCGCACATTCGAAAGTCTTCGATAGCTAATACAAACTGAAATTGGTCCGGCCTGGCTGAGGGAGACTAATTGTGTAAGAGGAAGGATCTGAGCCCGGCTGAGGGGGATCCGGGTTGAACCGTGAGTCACCCGAGAAAGAATATTCTCTGAACAATGAAAAGGGGATCTGAGCCTGGAAGAGGGGACTCCAAAGTAACAATCATTGTATAAAAGGGATCTGAGCCTGGCTAAGGGGTATTCAGGGTAAAGAGTGAATCACCTGAATTGAGTACTTGTAAGAGGAAAGGAACTTTTCTTTTGATATGGTACGTCAGGCCCTCTGAATCAAGAGACTTTGATAAGTAAATCGACTTGGGCACAGAAGGCCCTGATGCTGGTTATTGAACTGGATCATTGTGCCGAAGAAGCCAGAGAGTGTGCTATGCTCGAGGGAACTGCCTTGTCCCGTGCTGAAAACGTGGGGAAGGGGGAGGCCAACAGCCTGAACATCCTGACATATCATTTTTGTGAACACTTCTTTCGTTTTCATAAACATTACCCCACACTCTTTGTATTTAGAGGTAAGGATTGGCAATAGGTTTTTTTGGTATAGGCCCTTTTATTTTGACGAGATTCCACTCGGACTGCATTATTATTCTTTGATGGTGATAGCTTGCTCCTATCTGTAGATTTAGGAGTAGATAGACGTTTATCACACCCTTGTTGAAGTTCAATAAACACCCTTGAACTGTGATCACTTGTGTCTGTCTTACTGTTGATGCCATGCCTTCCTTACAGTGCAAAGCTTGGGAAGGGGAAATAAATGCTTTTGAAGGAAAACCCTGAAGTAGAAAACAACATGTGGTGCTAGAAGAGAAAGAGTCCTGTGAACAGAAAAAGTTTGTTCCTGTGGTAGTTAGACTGACTGAAGAGGCGAAGAGGCTGCCCCTTTTAGGAAAGATATTTGAAGTTAAAATCTACCTAACAAGTCAAAAAATACTGAAGCAGTAGTAGTTACACTTGAACTGTGGTGGTGTATAAAATTGTCAATAGAAGTCACATTGAAGTGGTTGAAACAGTATTGTGCTATGGGACAAAAGGGGACTGTTCTCATAGTACCAACAGTAGAAGTGTGGTTGTTGGAAGTAGAAGCAGCATAACAAAGAGAACATCCTGGCAAATATACCAAATGTAAAGTTGTAACAGAAGAAGTTGTAAAGAAGTGTATATTATTGACATTTTGAGGAATATTAAACTTTTTTTTTTACTTTGGCAATTTATCCAGAAGCAGAGACAAGTAATCATCATAACCAGGATAACCATTGGTGCAATTTTCCTCATGGAGATTGTAAGGGGATAACCCTAGGATAAAGAGTGGCTACCAGTGGAGTTTTTCGATGAACTTTGTTTTGACTTTGAACTTTTTGAAGTGGCTTTTAATCCTTGGGCAGGGATTTTTCCCAGCATAGGAGAAAGCCATAAAGATCTTGAGTTCATATTGTTTATTATATTGCGGTGTTATATAATTTTCTTTGTATATTGGTTGTTTAGAGTGAGGCCCAGTTTTACGCATGCTAGAGAATGTTCTTTAGACTAGGTAGGGAATTCTTCTATAGAGTAGGGCAAGAAGGGTATTATTTTATTATATTTTCTTTAATAAAATGGCCTATTTTGAGAAATCTACAAGCAGTTGTCCGCCTCGTGTTACTGACCTTTCACATGGCCACTACTAACACTAGCATAAAAACAGAAGATTGACCTTCAAGTTTGTCAAGCCATCCCTCGAGGAACCGAGGATCGACTGGCGGTTCGCCACCCGACGAAGTAAGGGCTACAGACCAGGGTGCTGTCAATGGGAAGTAGGCGTTTCTACCTGGTCCAATGTGGAAGTACCTATCTGGTGGCTGGAAGAAGAACAACCAGACCAGAGAAACCAGAGGGACTGCATGGTCCAGAGCAGCGAGAATGCTGGAGGAAGCCAGCAGCTGCGGAGCCGCGTGCCTAAGGAAGAGTACGCAAAGGCAGCGTGAAGCTCAAGAACATGTCCCAGGACAGACCACAGCCCGCCGAGATGTTCCATAAAAGCAGGGAAGAAACCAGCCCGGCTGGTGGGGATCAGAGGGAGTGTTGGTACTTAAGGGGAAGTATCAGAGAAACCCAACATGAGAATAGGGGTAGTAAAAGACCCCCAGAGAAAGAGAAATATTGTGATTGGAAAAGGGGAGTAATTCCCAAAGAGAGGACAGTATATAACCCCACTACTTGAGAGAGTCAAAAGGACTTGTAAATCATCTTCTTCGTGTCAGTACTTGGCAGATTAGTGAACCAAGTCTGTCCAGTGAACTAAGAGTGAGTCAAGAGAACTTTGTAAGTCATCCTCTCTGTGACAGTACTTGGCAGGATAGTGAACCAGGTCTGTCCAATGAGCTGAATAGAGAATTAAGGGTCTGAGACCCACAAACGAAGAAGGTAAGCGAGAACGACCATCTTCCTCGTGGCAGTACTTGGCAATCCAGAAGGCTAAGTGGGCTATACTGGGGAAACATGGGTCAAGGATCACACTTGTGCATGAACTGTTGGGAAAGAAAGACAAGTGTGAAACAAGGATCACCAGCAGGGGAAGGAAGTCATTCCCCCGGGTACTGCTGAGTGTGAAGTGACTGTGAGAACAAGATACCAGGAGAATGGAGCCTTCTCCTGGTAGTGCTACCTCTACAGGAAGAGGGGCAATCTAATGAAGAGGCCAGGGGAAGGGAGTCATTCCCCCTGGTTTTGTGAGAAACTGAGAAAGCCAGAGACGTGGAAAAGGGAATAATTCTCCTGGTAGTAGAATCTTCAAAAAGGATCAAACCACAGAATATTGCGATCCAGATGAAGGGATTCATTCCCCCGGGGGAGAGGAAATTGAGAACCTTCTGATACAGAATGTTACAGGATAGACAGTGCTTTGTCTGGAAAGTATTGGGAACATGGGAAGGGAGTCATTACCCTCTGGTTAAGAACTTGCAACTGGAACTGTGCTACCTAATCCAGCAGAAGTAAGTAATTCTCCTAGCCCAAAAACATTGATGCAACCTTCTAGTTTATTTATAAGTGTAAGAGTCAGATTTTGAGATTTTGTCACAATGGTGAACTCTTTAATTTACAAGGACATTCTGACAGACCCAATGAGCGCTTTTGTTGAAGTAGGGAAACTCCTCATAGAGATGGGGAAAATTAGGTTTTCTCTTTAATTTCTTGGTGAATCAAAGTCTATAGCAACCACTATTCCAACTGTGTGTCATTCTCCTCCTTCTGCACCCATATATATGGTGTCAGGAGTGTGATCTGATGTATTTGACATAAACTGGGGGAACACAAATTCACAAAGCTAAGTGACCGAGCATCTAATCCCTTTATTGCTACTAGGGAGTCTGTAGGGTTTGACCTCTCCAGAAGCCGCAATGTAACTATAGAACCTGCAGAGCGACAACTCATACCCACTGATCTAGTATTAGCAACCCCCTAGTTTACGTAACTCCGATTGGTCAAATTGGGGCCCACTCGGAAGCATGGACTGGATGTAATGGCCGGGGTTGTGGACCCAGACTATAGAGTCTGGGTACACATAGATATTATGGTCTTATTCCAGAATAACAGTAAACATGCTTGTCATGTAAAAACACAGGGGGATGATTGCGCAAGACATTTTAGAGAATTCGCTATTCCCCATACTCATAGAAGTACATGATCTAGATTCCACGGGGAGAGGGGCTAAAGGTTTTGGGGCGGCTGACCAAAATCCAGACCCAAACATAGATCTAGCAAAGCAGAATATTGAGGAGGGGGAACCTGAGATAATCCCAGATTTAGCATTTATGCAACGCAATGACCTTGTGTTGGCTGAAGCTTTCCTCAAAGTTATCTCTGAGGATGAGGAGGAAGAAATTGAAAAAGAAATTATGCTACAGAGGAGATGCCATCAGTGAGGGAACCCCTCAAACCCAAATAGTAGTCCCCAGAAGCCACTGCAAGGTTGTTATAGAAATTGTCCACGCCTACCTCACTTCGGGACATTTGGGAACAGCAAAAACCCAGGGACAAGTAGTGAGACGATTCTATACCAGTGATGTCATCAATGATATTTGTGATGTCATCCTTGATGTCATGGGTGTTATTCTTAGCAGTTCACAGTGGTGGCGCGAGGTATGGTTGCTTAGCTTACCATAACTGGTGAATTTCTGGGGTTTTTCGGTTTTACCTATAACCATAATGTCCCTGTAACAACGTTTTTCCATCGAATTTCATAGGTTTTTAGTAGCGCAACTTAACAATAACGTCCCTTTTAACAAAGTTTTTTCACTGAATTTGATAAGTTTTTAGTAGCACAAATTAACCATAACATCCTTTAAACACATTTCTTTCACTGAATATAGATATAGATATAATGAATTTCATATATTCTTACTCGTATACCCTTAGTTTATATAGATATACCATACAACATACTGAACGCCCTGTCCCATGCTAGTGCTTGCTATGTCCCGGGACCATGCGAATATCCGCGGATGGACTCCACACTGTCCAAAAGCTCAGGGGGTATATTACATTGTTATATCATACAACAAACACGCTGAACATGTTCAAAGAGCAGCATATAAATAAATTACATAAAAAAATAATAAGAAGTACAAACTGTATATGTAAGACACCAACAGTCCGATTACATAGCATATGAAACATAATGGAACATACCAAAAAAAAAACATATTCCTCCAGCAGAATTACTTCAGTGATACTTTATACAGAAACTGCACAGCAAATATCAACAGCACACCGACAAAGCACTATCAGGAAAACAGAAAAACAAACTAGTGAGTATAATACATTAATTCCTATAGTTATAAACTGTCTTTAGTAGGATAGACTAAAAAATAATTGATCCTTTTTTTACACAAAAATTGCTAGCACTCTGGAGTGGCTTGAAGCAATTTTTCCCCTGGGTGAAATGAGTGAAAACAGTGATACTAATGGTAGACACTGCAGTTTTCAAAGTAAGCCAAGTAATACACATTATTTTATGTGTACCTAACACATTTTCTTTCTTTAACAGTACATACAGAAAATAAGAATAATACTGAAATGGAACAACAAACAGACACTGTGGTAAATCATCTACAGCATTTAGAACAAAAAATGTATCAATTAATGACCACTTTCATTATTTTGAAGAACTTTGTAGAAAATCATATCATGGAAAAAATTAATTATCACTGTCTCACGTGCACCTGTACCCCTTCTCCATGTCCCAGTCAACCATCCCAAAAAATCCCCATCACCAAAAACATTATGACAAGACCTCAATCCCTTCCTCCCCTACCATCCACCATGTAGAAAACCCGGATTCCCATAATTATATGTCTCCATTTCTGCTTCACCCTCTCTTTCACAACTTCTATATTTTTGTACATTATTAAACTGTTATGTATACTGTTCCTATATGTGTCTGTTTTTTTTTTTAAAGGTCGTTTGGGTATCCGCAGACGGCGCAACTGTCCGGAATGTCAGCAATTAACCAAAATGGGGGTGTCCTAAGAACACTATGCCTGTTCGTACTGTCCACAATCAAAATGGGGGTGTCCATAGGACACATAACCTGTCCGCCTGTCTGTAATTAACCAAAATGGGGTGTCCTAAGGACACTCTCCCTTTTCGTATTGTCCGCATTCAAAATGGAGGTGCCCGTTGAACACATAACCCGTCTGCATGTCCACAAAGTTGTGACGCATCTTTAATTAGTTTGGGGACCCAAACCCGTTCTGGCAGACACTTGTGCGCATGCGCATCTCTCCCTCGGGGTCCTATGAACATCGCGCCTATCTGTAAATGTCTGCTGCACTTGTGTTGCACTTTTAATTATTTTGGGGACCCAAACTCTGTCCATAGAACACCCGTGCGCATACGTACAACCGATCCCGCGCATTAGGTGTACTACGGACAGCCGTCCTATTCGCGAAAGTGTCCGCAACGTCATCATGTGACTGCACCCACGCTAAGCAAAGGCCCTTGTCCGCGGACACAGTCCAGGCCCCTGGACACTAAAAAAATGCTTTTTTGAGCAATCCAAGGTATTTTACTGTGAAACTTCACCCTTGCACATGTCCCAGACCATGTCCATAGCGATCTGGATATTTTTTGGATCTTTTTGAGCCCTTTTTGGTTTTCGAATTGTCAGCGGACAGCATGGCTGTCCACGAAGCACTCTCCAGCACCCCTATAAAATTCCACAACCCAGAGCTAATTCTCATTCTGTTTTTGGACTTCCACATTGCTGGATTGGATTGCTCTTGCTTGCCCTTTCCTGTCTGCAGACTACTGACATTCTGGTGGTTCTTGACACCATTGAAGATGGCAACCATGGCTTCTGCTGCCAGTACTGCCTCAGCACCACCCCAAACACCGCCGCCACCACCACCACCACCACCACCTCCCCTAGGGGCTGGAGAGGGGAACAGGCGTGGAGCTGTAGAGAGTGATGAAGAGGATGACGAGATTGAGGTAGTGGAAGTCCCTACTACTCACAGCCACCATGAATCTTGGGTGTAGAGGCTGTTTACCACCGTTGGAGGGTTACCCAAAGCTCATGCACACAAGGTGCGCTGCACTGAGTGCCAGATGGAACTCAGTCATGGCAAACCGGGTTTGTACAGCTACGGGAATACTTCCATGCGGTAACACCTAAGATCATTCCACGCTGTGGCAATTCGGAGGGTCGTCCCCTGTGATAAAAGTATTAGGTTGAGTTCCTCTACAGCAAGCTCCGTCTCTGCTGCTGTCACCACAAGAAACACTAATGTGGGGCAGCCTATCCCTGAACCAGCCTTGCAGGCCATACACGCCACAGAAGACCCTTACCTTTTGAGGGTCACTGTATTGTGTATGTACTGCGACGCGGTACTCTGCAGTGGGGAGACACTTCGAAGTGCTTTCGAGGCTACGGTCCGGGAGCATGAGAAAGTCTGTCACCTACCTGATTAAGGCCCACCCAACATCTTCCTCTCTCCAGCCCTTTCTTATCCCTGTGGTTGGTGCCCCTTCCCTACCCTCCCTTCCCTTCCTTTCCTTGTGTGTCTTGTTAAAAAAAACAAAAGAAATACAAAACAACAAAAAACTAAAAAAAGGCTCTTTTCAGACCCACCTTTCACAGTTTAAAAATAGAAGTGCCAATGAAATGCTGCAGGGCCCTGTGCATTTTTAGAAGTCTGCAGACAGTCGACGGACATTAAAATGTTTGGGGTATTGCACTATTAAAACCATTGCACGCTTCTCCGGGAGGAAATGGTGGCTCTGAAAAGAGCATTTTTGTGGTGTTTTTTTGTGTTTTGAAAACTTCAAGTGGTCAACACCTACTGGAAAAAGGATTGCCATACTTCCAAAAAGGGTTGCAATGCATTCTGTATATTTCGGAGAAAAATCTGATTCCCAGCATGATTAAGATGGACTCCATCTGTGCAAAAAATGTGTGTGCTACGAAACATAATATTTTCATTGTGAAAAGAGGACATACCAACATCTCTCAAAAAAGCGCAAACAGCCTTGTTGACAATGCCCCTCACTTTCTCCATTTGTGGACCAAATGAAGAAGAATGCAGCCACATTTGTCTCTGCGCAATAAGAGAAAGAATTACTCTGAGTTTGGAAACATGTACATGATTTTCCCAAGTCCGTCTTTCATTGCAAATTGCAAGGAGATTCCAGAGACATGTCCTAAACTGTTCCCTCCACAATGAATAATAATAATGTCTGGATGACAGTGTGTCATTAAAGTGGCACAAAGAGGAACCAAATCTAACCACTTCATTCCACGCAGTCCATGCCAGTGCACAATCACATGAGGGAATCCAAGATGTGCAGCCACTTCACAGCAATCTGCATGCACCTCCAACCAATTTATCCACGAGTCACCCAAAATCCATACAATGTACCTCCTGAAAGACACAGCCATAGCTATCTGCTCTCCTCTCAGGAAACAGACTTTCTGCCAAAGTTCTCCTTATACATCACACCAAGTAAACCTTATTGACCAATCCCTTGGCCTGCACAGTCTCATTTGCATGCCTCTCGGTCTCAAAATCCCTGTAGGTAACATGCGCGATCCGCGGACAGCCACGGTGTCTGCAGACAAATCGTGAAATCTGAGAGTGGGCAATGAAAATTTAAATAGTGTACTCCACTTCCCTTTTGATGTTGGCTCTGAAAAGAGCCTTTTTTGGAGTTTTTCTGAGGCTTCTTTCAGATTTTGTCTGCTACATGACATCACAACAACTTTCTGATTGAGTTCTGAATATTACTAAGAAATATTGCATTACCACAATCTGTGAAAGTCATTCCATCACAAAAAATGCACCATCTTCCAAAAGATTCTCATTTTGGAACGATGACATGCCTACAGAATACATAAAAGAAGATATTCCTTCATTAACAAAACATCTTGCTATGTCTTGTTGAGGATTAAAGACACCACAAGACATCCATGCAGTCCTAGGTGCGATTTGGGAAAAAATATCTTTGCAGATGGAAATAGGTACATCAGTTCCTTTAGCAACTGCTTCAGTGCACACTGCAAACTTATTGCACTCGGACACCCCAAGTACATTCCTCCACAATTTACCACCTGGATATCTGGAGTAAACAGCCATATTTTAACAAAGTGTAAATACACCTTGAAAATGTCTCCCTGGCACATCACACCACATAGCCTCCACTCCCTGCAATCCAAGATTGTCAGAAATGCCACACATGTTTGCATACCACAGCAGATTAGTGATAAAACCATCTCCCACTATCCACACTGTGACTCTGTCCATGTCTGCAACCACAGCCATATTCACTGCATAAAGCAATGAAAACAAATGATTACCCTCTCTTCCTATGAGTGACACCCTCAGCACCTGATTGGCTAATCCCCCCAGTCCCATTGCCATGCCAGATATGCTGAGAAGCCCCGGATGTGGCACGCCCTGTGCGCGAACATCCGCAGTGTCCGCTGATCCCGTAACACAGGGGCAGCCCTTCTTCCCTTTCCACTTCACTCTCTGAACCATTCCCTCATTGGCTACTGTTACACAGTCACACAACCATCCACCAAACTCATCCAAGAACTCTACAGGCCTCATTCCGACTCAGGCGTTAAGGGGTTTACGGCGCCGTAAACGGCGCCGACCCTTAACGCCTGATTACAAGGTTCCCTTTGCGGGATGGCTGTTTAACGCCTGCTTTTTGCAGGCGTTAAAATCCATGCCGCAAAGGGACCTTGGCGATAATTACGGCACTGTAATTTATGGTGCCGTAATTAAACGCCTTTCCCCATTCCCATTATGCCCTATGGGGCAAAAATGGGAATGGGGAAGGGGCCATTGGTGAATGGGGAATTACCGCCCCACTCACCTTGGAATGGGGCGGTAATTCCGCCACCCACCATGGCGGAATTGCAACCTTAGCGGCATGGACCCTGGTGCTAATAGCACCATGGTCCTCCGCCAAGGTTGTAATGAGGCCCTACATCTAACTCTGTCATCACAGTTTAGCACTTCAGATGTACTGTTCATCACTCTGAGTATAAGTGTCATGTGATTGCAAAGCACCTACAGCTGAAACTACTGTAAAACTCTTCAAGATTTCTCCTGCCAGATTCATCCACATCTGCATACATCAATACAAACTACAGTTATGAATATTTTGTTTACATTACATTTACAACTCTTTTATAAATACATATGAACAGGGTACCTGCCATTGACCCTGCATAATCTGCACAAAAAAAGCATACTCTAATTTCTCCCATCTCCTACAATAAGGTTAAGTTACAAATCTGTCTGCTCTCCAAATTTTAATTTACCAATATACTCATTGCAATGTCCAAACTATTATTCTCTTATTTCCTTCTGTCATTTTCAGAAAATGCACACAAAACAGGAGACCAGCTTTTATCTTACAAAACCACTGCAAGTACATAAGATGCATTTATTTAAACAGAATGCCTGATACTTGCCCTACTTGCAAAACCAAACAAATACAAGTGTACATTCAGAACAGTGCTAATAGGAATGTGGATAACCATGTCAAAGAACTGAAAGGTGTCCAGCACTCATGTAGGAAACATCTATGCACAAAAAGAAAAATGGAATTACACACACAAAAACATTCTCCCTTTAAATCTGTACATTTTTCCAAGCTTTTTTTCTCATCCTACTGCAACTTCCACTGATCTATTACCACACTAAACAGTGCAACAGCAACACATACTTTCAAAAGTGCACCTCATAGGACACACCTATGAAAACTCCACTAACCCCCTTAGCAATTAAGCGGATGCTCCAAAATCCCCATTAATATACAAAGCTATGCAATGTAACACATACTTCCTACAAACAATTTCTTTTGCAAATGTAACTAATCTATTCTTGAAGTGAAATTACTGTGACATTAACACATATATGTACTAACTTCCTTCTTTCACAATTTCAGTGAAGACCACACTCCTGTAAACCAGCAGTATCTGAAGTACAAGACAGAACCCAGAAGAAATCTACCCTTTGCATCCAACAAAGTAAGTGCAATACTGTCATAATGTTCTAACTGTTACTCAAACACTGTAGTATTCTAGTAATGTAGAAAAAACAATTGTATCAACCCTACAGCATTAAATTCAGTATTACTGATTGCACCTCAACAGGTGCACACTTTGTATTGTTATCTCAACACCAGTATAGTAACACACAAATACTAGAATAGCCTTCCCAACCTGAAGTAACAGCCCATTCAACAATCACACACCTCTACATACATGCCTACCATCATACTCAGACACATGCACAATGCACACATACATTGCACAACGTCCCAACCCAGACTTTCTTTTTTTCCGAACAGACACCAAACAATGCCTACCAAAAAGCAACTCTGTAGAAAGCAATGCAGAAATAGAACAAACCAAAATAAAATTTTACAGTATAGACATCCGCCTCTAGCAGAATTTATACAAAAAAAGTCAAACAAAACAGCTAATACAGTCACTAAGTGAAACTAAAGCAGTTTGCAGTAAAGAAACTTTGACTCCTCTTTGAAAATGTAAAACTAAACAGACAGTTGTTAAAAAGACTGCAACTACCACTAATGCTAACACTGCACCTATAAATCTTGATGTAGCCACAAGTAAGCATACCAAGAAAATGATAATACAAAAAATGATCCGCCACAGAGTCCTTCAGAACCTTATAAAAACAGGAGAGAAATCATGCTCAACCCTTAAGACCTACCACAGAAAACTAATCCTGGAAGCTCTCATAGACAGTGCAATCCTTCTCAAAAGGAAATTATTTATATTAGTTTTAAACAGAATGAAACCACTAACAAAACTAACTACTAAACTACAACAAGGACTTCTCAACAAACGGAATATTAACAAAGATAGCTTTGCAAACATCTGTGCAGGTGAGTGGAGTCACACCACCAGCACAGAACCATATTTAAATGAAGAAGCATACAAACAAAAGCAAACAAACCCAATTGCCATACATAGCAGTGGACAAGGTTATGAAAAGGTTAATAATACCATCATGGAACAAGAGATGCTGCTCACACAAATATCTCCAGCAAACTTAGCATTAACTCTCCATTCAACTGAACCAATACGTCCAGTCTACAAATGGCCGTGCACATCAATGTGTAACACATGCAAAAAGTCTTTCACATCTTTACGCCAGTTCCTCAATCAATATGTGAAAGGCGAAGACAAATTCAAAATAAAACTATTACAAACTATGGACTCCTGTCCAGTGCGAAAATACACAGGACTACAAGGGCATTCATTAGCCTGCATTTCTGGACCAATTTGCAAAAGCACCTTCCACCATATCAAAATGATAGGAACACACCATTCAAATGCCAAAAGTCCTGCTTTAGCACTGGACAATTTAAATAACATTCTTCTACATGGTACAGCCAAAGAACTACTCGAAGAAATAGCACATCCAGAGAAAATATTTTGGAAGTGAAAGCCACTTACACAATGCAAAAATGCAATATCTTTAGAACAGACTAGCAACAAATTTACTGATGGCAAACCTTCTAGTACACACATACAAAAAAGAAATACTAAAGTTTAAAAGCACATCTGTTGAAGTACCAAACCATGTGTGTGTGTGTGTGTGTGTGTGTTTTGCCGCAGGACTTTTTTAAAATAATAATAGCACAAAAACTAGACATAATGTACAAAATAGAAGACAATGAAGATTCCAAGTGGTTTGAATTGGCTCTCTATCTTATAGCAGAAAACAAATACAGAATTACTAACCCCTCAATACTTTGAAGATACTGCACTGCAAAACTTGAACACAACCAAATACCTTCACGTGCAATCACTAATAACTTGGGATTATTCCCACTACCAAAACCACAACAACAACTTAACTTGTATGAGAGCATTATCAGTTTGTCATGGCCACTGGGGAGCAGCCCAGTACTTCACTTCATGCAGGGTCCCAATGGACCCAGTCGTGGCGCCTATGGCACCAAGCTCATTTCAAAGTGTGCATGGCACACAGAACACCAAAGGCACGTGTAGCAAGGCCGGGTGGGGCCCTGTTATCACAGGGAAGGCACGTGCAGAAGACAGAAGGAGGAGCTAGGTGGGGCCACAAGGGGAGTGGCTGGGACCAGGCTATATGAGCAGGCCCCACCCGCACCCGCATACTGGCGCTTCGTGTTAGTTTGCTGAGAGCAGCGTAACGCTTACCGCCGTTCAGAGGACTCCCACCTGATTCAGCACATGTACCTTCAGTCTCCGGAACCCTCCACCACCTACCTGGTTCAACATGTGCATCTCCAGTCTCCAGATACCTCGACCATCTTACCTGAATTCAGCCACACCATCACCGGAAAGTTTTCCATCTGCTTTCCGCTCTGCAGTCGCTGCGCACGCCTTACCTGAAGGCACGCCATCACCAGAAGCATCGCCATCCGCTTCTCATTCCGCAGTCGCTTCGCACGCCTTACCTAAGGCCACACCATCGCTGGAAGTGCTGCCGTCTGCTCCTGACTCTGCCGCAGCCACATTCACCTTATCTGCCTTCCGAAATCCTCCGCAGGTACCGCCCAGCATCCTTACCTGCTCCGAACTTCACCAACACGGGACCTTCATCGGGCGCAGCCTCCACGTGGATCTTCATCTCCGGCAACCTGAAGGAGTCGGACACCGCTCGCCAGTCATCGCCGCTCTGCCTCACCTGCTAGAGAATAAGAGACACAAGGTGAGCGGTCACACAGACTTTAACTTGCAAAGTAGCACAACTCACGAATGTTGTGCAATTCCTAAAGACTACTTACTTACCAGTGGTGGGATCATCCGTAGCAGTCTCTTCTCTCCACCACGCGCTCCTGGGTCATCTTCATCATCTACAGGGGAGAGAACCATATACCATTACGAACAATCTAACTTGAGACAGTATTGTTACAAGAATACGGACAACAACCATTATTATAAAAACTTACCATCAAGACGAAATGGTCGCAGCCGGTGTGGACCTGAACAATTAGGACCAGTGACGCAACTAGGTCCATCCGCAGCGCCCCTGCTGAAGAAAGCCTGCCTGACGGAGAGCTCATCCTTACATACAAACAGGAACAATCCCAGCCGTCGGGATCCCCAGCAAGACAGCAGTTGGGGGAGAGAAGCGACCAGAGGGAGCCAGATCCAGGGAGGGCTCCAACCCTGCCCCAATGTCCCCGCAGAGACCAGCTGAACGTAACAAATTCAACCAGTGCACCCATTGCAAGCAATAATACGCCTTCAACCAAAAACAGCAAAACTACCTCCCTCTGAATTACTAAAAGGCATGTGTGGCAACTTAGTTTATTTGCCATTAGATCTCAAAGAAAATGTACACACTTTTGGAATGCAACTGCCAATAGATCAATCTTTGATTATCCAACTAAATGGCGTACCTAAAAAAGACAAAAGAATTTGGCAGCAACTAGTGGACTTACATAAAGTTAGAGAAGCCCTGCAATATCTAAAAGACAACAATGAATACTACAAAGAAATAGACATTGAAGAAAACCACCGAAATAACTCAAGACTCATCAGGAACTGGCCAATTTCAACTTCTAGATCCTACAACAGAATCCAGTATTTTAGACCATTATACAATTCACCCATTTCATTCTAATGACACCATAGATGGTGCACTGGAAATTTACGAAATGCGGCAAGCCAAAGGATATCCAATCAGCATATGGAAAAAAGTGTAGAAGCACAAGCCTTTCCTCTACTCTTTCCTACCGGAAAAGGAGGAAGGTACGACGAAAGAGGCACACAAATAACCGCATCAAAATGCCGCTCTTTACGAATGTATTCTGAAGACCCCAGATTCAGACAAAACGTGGAATACATATTCCACCTTCTCTTTGAAAGTGAACTAGCAACTCTATGCTACGGAGTTGCACACACATTGAAATCGGGTACTAATTTTCAAAATATGTCTGCTCCGCAATTACTACAAATAATGCAAGAAAAAGATGAAGTTTTACAGTCAAGCATTACAAATCTTTTAGCAAACATGCTTGGAACAAAAGAATACTGGTTCCGACGACACAGTGTATGATGATAAACCTTGGCCCAACCTCATGGTTTGTGACATTAAGTTGTGCAGAATATGCATGGGAAGATTTGCACGATTTACTACGCGTAGCAAACAAAAACAAAACAAATATAGATATAAAAACACCAGGAGAACTCTGCTCTCTAGATCCTGTAAATGAATCAAGATATTTCCATCATCGCTTTATTGCCATGCTACACTTCGTTTGTAATAAAACAGTGCCTCCCCTCGGAGAAGTGCGACACTTCTTTTTGGAGAAAAGAATACCAAGCCAAAGGAGCACCAGACATCCACATGCTTTTGTGGATTAAAGATGTTCCTAAATTTGGTCAGGACATTGATGCCACTGTTTTGCAATTCATTCAGAAATATGTCTCTTGTGAAATCCCTTCACAAATTACACATAGTGACCTACATGCACACATTTTATATTTTCAAAGACACAAGTGTGGGAAGTATTGTCGGTGCAAATATAAAGACAAAGGGAAATACTACACCAAATGACGCTTTGGTTTCCCTAGACCAGTTTCAGCAACAGGTCAAGTCAACAACTTCATGTCTTCAGTTAGACATGGTGTCAAAGGTAAATCACCTAAGAACACATACTGCATAAAAAGAACAGAAGGATCAAAGTACATCAATGATTACAATGCAATCATTGCCCTCCTATTGAATGCAAATATAGATGTTCAATACATAGCAGACAATTCCACTGCAGTTGCACCATATGCAACAGCCTACTTAACCAAAGCAGAAAAAACAAAGCTCATAGACCTCTGGGACGACATATCATCTGACAAAACACTGTCACAGAAATTGTACAGTTTAGTCATAAAAATGCTCTCCCATAGAGAATGCGGCTGCTACGAAGCCTGCAGACCCTTTAACTGGTACTGCCTTGTATGGAAAATCTGAAAACATAGTATGGCTAAGCCTTGGTCCTGCTAAATCCAGAAAATGAGTTCTCAAATCATATGAAGACATGTAAACAATAACCAAAAATGATCCCAACAGCCAAGACATTTTGAAAAACAACTTACTAGACACACATTACCCAAACAGGAGTACCGTTTTGGAAACAATGTGTCTATACCACATAACCCAAAACTTCACATACAAAAATAATATTAAACCAGATGAGAAGAAAGGTAGATACAGAGTCGCAAATTGTGAAGGCAGCCTAGTGAAACTTACCAAACAAAGCTTAATTAATCATATGAAATTGTCATGAAAAACTCCTCAACATAAAGAACTGTATTACATGTCCCTCTACAACTTTTTAAACCATGGAAAAAAGAATATTTATTAGATAGCCATATCTCCTATGAATATGCTTTCAAATCAAATAAAATCACTTTAACAGACATACATTTTATGCAGTACAAAACAATGTTAGACAATGAACAGCAATAAGAACAACAACTCCAGGCACAACTAAATATAGACACTCCTGACAGCAGTCAACCTTCTCTAACAGGAAGCCAAGAAACACTTGGACAGCCACTCGTAGCAAACGAGGCTGAATTAGCCATTACTGAAGTAGAAAACGCCATGTACCAGTATGAAGGGTCTACAGAAGACTTTGCTATACTCAAATCACAATTAAACAATGAACAGCATCGCATTTTCCAAGAAATAACAAAACAAATTGAACATGGTATGCAGCACGAAACTAAAACTTGTACCTGCCAAGACTACAAACCTATACTGTTATATGTGAGTGGTCAAGCTGGTTCAGGGAAAAAATTCTTAATACAAATCATCAGCAAGTTCCTCCAACAATTGACAAACAACAAACTGTCAGCTGTTGTAACTACCCCCACATGTTTAGCTGCCTACAACATAGGCGGTGTCACTTTACACTGATTACTACTCCTTCCAGTAGAACACCAAAACAAACTAGACTACTACAAACTTTTTCCAGAAGCTGCAATGGAACTACACAGAGTTTTGAAACAAATGAAAATGCTGCTAATAGATGAGGCGAGCATGGTCTCCAACCTAATGTTGGCTTTGATTTACCTCAGATTACAAGAGGTCCTCAAAACAGACTACGAAGAGCTCTTTGGAGGAAAACACATTGTTTTCGGAGATCTTCAATTAACACCAGTTAAAGGTGTAGGTCTTTTTAAAACCTTAGGGCACAAACTATGCCGTAAAACTCTTGATAGCATAGGAAATGTCAATCTTTGGCAACATTTCCAATACAAAGAATGAACTGAAATCATGCATCAGTCTGCAGACCTCACCACCTACGCCAACATTTTGAAAAGTATTCGGATTAGTGTACTATCTCAGGAAGCACAGAGTATCTTGAATACCAGATGCATCCATAACCTATACGGCCTTAATTCATGTGCTACTGATGTCATGTAACAATTAGCACACAAAAATGTAAACTGTATGTCCTTGATGCCAACTCTTGCAAGCACAATCTAATGAAACAATGTTGAAAAAAGAAATGCAGCCCACAGTTCAAATTTGCTCCACAGACAAACAATATATGCACGGTATGACACTACCTATGTGTGAACAAGCCAAGCACGACTAAATACCTTAAAAATCTCTATCTCTAACACAGCTGGTTAGAGCAGTAATGCTCAAATGTAACCTTGACGTAGAGCAAGGACTAGTTAATGGAGCACTTGGTACAGTTGTTGGCTTTCAAACAAACCCACGTGACAACAACAATCAGCTTGTCAATATTCACTTTGACAAACTGTCAGAGGTTAAAAGGATGGGACTCTCAACAGCCCGATTCCTTCTTTTCAAAGACATGTAAATTCGCAGAGAATAATTGTCTCCATCTCTAGCATACACAGTCACCATTCATAAATCACAATGTCTTACCCTAGATCAGGGGTGCACAACTGATTTTGACAGAGGGCCGAAAGTACCTTAAATGAGGGCTATAGTGGGTCGAAAAGTAAATGTGGGCGGGGCGGTAGCCGGGGCGTGGCAGGAGGCTTTTTCAACCCCCAATTTGTATTAAGCACATGGAAAAAGAATGTTTTTGAGGGGTAACGATTTTTATTTCCATTTCAATCTTACATTTTGTATTGCACATTTTCCATTGTTATAATTCATTTCTATTGAGTTATTGTATATCGTCTGTTTAATTAAATTATATATATTTTATTGACCCTTGATTGGACATTCTGTTATTTTGGACTGCTATAGTTTGCTGTTTGGGTTGCCCAAGAGGAGTATGGCCTTCGTTTAGTCAGGTTTCCTCAAAAAGCACAGGATGTACATCTCCTAACTGTGCCTGTTTTAGCTTTATTATTGGGTTCACTCTTGGAGTGAAACACTATACCCCATGGCTCCCACCCCCAACCAAACACTATGCCCCATGGCCCCATCACCCCCAACCAAATACTATGCCCCATGGTTCCCACCCCAACCAAAAACTATGCCCCATGGCCCCCTCACCCCCAACCAAACACTATGCCCCATGGCTCCCTCAACCCCCAACCAAACACGATGCCCCCCTAATCCCCAACCAAACACTATGCCCCATGGCCCCTACCCCTCAAGCAAACTCTACGCCCCGTGTCCCTCACCCCAACCAAACACTATGCCCCATGGCTCCCACCCGCAACCAAACACTATGCCCCATGGCCCCCTCACCCCCAACCAAACACTATGCCCCATGGCTCCCTCAACCCCCAACCAAACACTATGCCCCATGGCCCCCTCAACCCCAACCAAACACTATGCCCCATGGCTCCCACCCCCAACCAAACACTATGCCCCATGGCCCCCTCACCCCCAACCAAACACTATGCCCCATGGCCCCCTCACCCCCAACCAAACACTATGCCCCATGGCCCCCTCACCCGCAACCAAAAACTATGCCCCAACTCAGCACACACACTCAAACATGCACACATACAGACCCGAACCCCCCACCCCCCAACTCAGCACACACACTCAAACATGCACCCATACAGACCCGAACCCCCCACCCCTCAACTCGGCACACACACTCAAACATGCATCCATATAGACCCAAACCCCCCACCCCCCAACTCAGCACGCACACTCAAACATGCACCCATACAGCCCCGAACCCCCACCCCCCAACTCCGAATCCCCCACCCCCCAACTCAGCACACACACTCAAACATGCACCCATACAGACCCGAACCCCACACTCCCCAGCTCAGCACACAAACTCTCAAGCATGCACCCATACAGACCCGAACCCCCATCCCCCAAATCAGCACACTCTCAAACATGCACCCATGCAGACCCAAACCCCCCACACCCAACTCAGCACACTCTCAAACATGCACCCATACAGACCCGAATCCCCCACCCCCCAACTCCGAACCCCCACCCCCAACTCAGCACACACATTCAAACATGCACCCATACAGACCCAAACCCCCACCCCCCAACTCCGAACCCCCCACGCCCCCAACTCGAACCCCCCACACCCCCAACTCAGCACACACACTCAAACATGCAACCATACAGACCCGAACCCCCCACCCCTCAACTCAGCCCACTCTCAAGCATGCACCCATACAGACCCGAACCCCCACCCCCCAACTCAGCTGTAACGCTCACCTGGTTCCCACGGGGGCGCTGGTCTAGTCTGGATTGCTGTGGCCTCTTCTAGCGTGATGCGCAGGACCCGGAACACCGATTGGACAGGACCTCCAAATCGTGCTTGCCTGGCCCGTAGGAATATCCTTCTGCAGATGAGAAAGGGGATTAACAGTCTGCAGAATAGTGTGCTAGCTCCCCCCTTTCCCCCTTCGTTCCTCTATAACTTCCTCCAAACCCCGGTTTAAGCTCACCTTATGGTTTGGAAGGATGAACTCTCCATCCTGCTTCTGGTGCAGGGGCGCGCGTTCGTCCAGTTACTTCACTGGTTTTCAGAATGGCGCTGGCAAAATCCACTTGACTTTCCTGAGCGATGCGCCGTAAGTATGAAAGTTCAAAGTTCAAGTGAGGCCCCCTTTATGTTGTCTTTCTAACCTGTGATCTGTCCTTTATTTCAGGTGCACAATGAAGGCGATGCGTCGAGGGGTTAAACTGCCGAGGTGAGTAGTGATGAGGGCGATCCCTCTAAATGTCATTATCATTCCCCAGAAATGTCTCTTGTCCTTTCCCCATAGGGGTCGGGGTACGGTACCTGCCAACGGGGCGGCACCGACCCGAAATGTGGAGGAAAAGCCGGTAAGTATTATGGCTGTTAATCAGGCTTTCCTTCTGTGTTCCTTCTGCTCACCTTTTGTTTCTTCCTCTCTCCCCTAGGTGCAGAGATGTGGCGTCCGATGCTGACAGCCGCGATGGAGCCAGGAGATGTCTCGAGGACAGGTGAGTGAAGCGTGGCGCTGCAGCGAGCAACGCGATGCTTTTAAATGGAAGTCTTTCTTCAGGGATGCTGGCGAGAAGATTCCGGATGCAGGTAAGAAGTTTGAAATAGCCCTTGGTTTTCACCTTTCTCTTCTCTTCCTTCCTTGCAGGTCTTCCAGGTTTGAGGTGGGCGTGGCTGGAGTCCAGGAGCAGGAGCAGACACGGTGAGCGTTAAGCTGCAGGAAGCAGAACAACGCGAAGCATGAGCTGCTGTCTGGGCGTGGCTTAAATAGCCTCCAAAGAAGTCCCAGGTATGTATCCTTCCCCAACTAGGTATGTATCCTTCCCTGGCCACGTCCGAGTGAAAAAATAGTTCCTATGAAAAAATAGTCCCTTTCAGGTCTCAGGGAGGCCTGAAGCGTGCAGCATGGTCTGCATCAGGTAAGTGCACAAAACACCTCCCTTTATGAGCCTGGCACCTATGGCGCCAGGACTGAGTCCAAAGAGCCCATATAAGGGGCCGCTGGGCTTTTACCCGAGGGCATGATGCCTGCTTCCGGGGGTGCTGGGCCTGGCCTGGTGCTCCGGGGGTAGGCATCATGACATCAGCACACACTCTCAAGCATGCACCCATACAGACCCGATCCCCACACCCCCCAACTCAGCACACAAACTCTCAAGCATGCACCCATACAGACCCGAACCCCCATCCCCCAAATCAGCACACTCTCAAACATGCACCCATGCAGACCCAAACCCCCCACACCCAACTCAGCACACTCTCAAACATGCACCCATACAGACCCGAATCCCCCACCCCCAACTCCGAACCCCCACCCCCCAACTCAGCACACACACTCAAACATGCACCCATACAGACCCAAACCCCCACCCCCCAACTCCGAACCCCCCACGCCCCCAACTCAGCACACACACTTAAACATGCAACCATACAGACCCGAACCCCCCACCCCTCAACTCAGCCCACTCTCAAGCATGCACCCATACAGACCCGAACCCCCACCCCCCAACTCAGCTGTAACGCTCACCTGGTTCCCACGGGGGCGCTGGTCTAGTCTGGATTGCTGTGGCCTCTTCTAGCGTGATGCGCAGGACCCGGAACACCGATTGGACAGGACCTCCAAATCGTGCTTGCCTGGCCCGTAGGAATATCCTTCTGCAGATGAGAAAGGGGATTAACAGTCTGCAGAATAGTGTGCTAGCTCCCCCCTTTCCCCCTTCGTTCCTCTATAACTTCCTCCAAACCCCGGTTTAAGCTCACCTTATGGTTTGGAAGGATGAACTCTCCATCCTGCTTCTGGTGCAGGGGCGCGCGTTCGTCCAGTTACTTCACTGGTTTTCAGAATGGCGCTGGCAAAATCCACTTGACTTTCCTGAGCGATGCGCCGTAAGTATGAAAGTTCAAAGTTCAAGTGAGGCCCCCTTTATGTTGTCTTTCTAACCTGTGATCTGTCCTTTATTTCAGGTGCACAATGAAGGCGATGCGTCGAGGGGTTAAACTGCCGAGGTGAGTAGTGATGAGGGCGATCCCTCTAAATGTCATTATCATTCCCCAGAAATGTCTCTTGTCCTTTCCCCATAGGGGTCGGGGTACGGTACCTGCCAACGGGGCGGCGCCGACCCGAAATGTGGAGGAAAAGCCGGTAAGTATTATGGCTGTTAATCAGGCTTTCCTTCTGTGTTCCTTCTGCTCACCTTTTGTTTCTTCCTCTCTCCCCTAGGTGCAGAGATGTGGCGTCCGATGCTGACAGCCGCGATGGAGCCAGGAGATGTCTCGAGGACAGGTGAGTGAAGCGTGGCGCTGCAGCGAGCAACGCGATGCTTTTAAATGGAAGTCTTTCTTCAGGGATGGTGGCGAGAAGATTCCGGATGCAGGTAAGAAGTTTGAAATAGCCCTTGGTTTTCACCTTTCTCTTCTCTTCCTTCCTTGCAGGTCTTCCAGGTTCGAGGTGGGCGTGGCTGGAGTCCAGGAGCAGGAGCAGACACGGTGAGCGTTAAGCTGCAGGAAGCAGAACAACGCGAAGCATGAGCTGCTGTCTGGGCGTGGCTTAAATAGCCTCCAAAGAAGTCCCAGGTATGTATCCTTCCCCAACTAGGTATGTATCCTTCCCTGGCCACGCCCGAGTGAAAAAATAGTCCCTATGAAAAAATAGTCCCTTTCAGGTCTCAGGGAGGCCTGAAGCGTGCAGCATGGTCTGCATCAGGTAAGTGCACAAAACACCTCCCTTTATGAGCCTGGCACCTATGGCGCCAGGACTGAGTCCAAAGAGCCCCTATAAGGGGCCGCTGGGCTTTTACCCGAGGGCATGATGCCTGCTTCCGGGGGTGCTGGGCCTGGCCTGGTGCTCCGGGGGTAGGCATCATGACATCAGCACACACTCTCAAGCATGCACCCATACAGACCCGATCCCCACACCCCCAACTCAGCACACAAACTCTCAAGCATGCACCCATACAGACCCGAACCCCCATCCCCCAAATCAGCACACTCTCAAACATGCACCCATACAGACCCGAACCCCCACCCCTCAACTCAGCACACACTCTCAAGCATGCACCCATACAGACCCGATCCCCACACCCCCCAACTCGGCACACAAACTCTCAAGCATGCACCCATACAGACCCGAACCCCCATCCCCCAAATCAGCACACTCTCAAACATGCACCCATACAGACCCGAACCCCCACCCACCAACTCAGCACACACTCTCAAGCATGCACCCATACAGACACGAACCCCCACCCCCCCACCTCAGCACACACACTCAAACATGCACCCATACAGACCTGAACCCCCCACCCCTCAACTCAGCACACTCTCAAACATGCATCCATACAGACCCGAATCCTCCAACCCCCAACTCCGAACCCTCCAACTCAGCACACACACTCAAACATGCACCCATACAGTCCCGAACCCCCCACCTCAGCACACACACTCAAACATGCATCCATACAGACCTGAACCCCCCACCCCTCAACTCAGCACACTCTCAAACATGCACCCATACAGACCCGAACCCCCACCCCCCAACTCCGATTCCCCCACTCCCCCAACTCAGCACACACACACACTCAAACATGAACCCATACAGACCCGAACCCCCCACCCCCCCAACTCAGCACACTCTCAAACATGCACCCATACAGACCCGAACCCCCACACCCCAACTCAGCACACACTCTCAAGCATGCACCCATATAGACCCGAATCCCCCACCCCCAAACTCAGCACACAAACTCTCATGCATGCACCCATACAGACCTGAATCCCCCACCCCCAACTCAGCACACAAACTCTCAAGCATGCACCCATACAGACCCAAACCCCCCACCCCCCAACTCAGCACACACGCTCTCAAGCATGCACACATACAGACCCTGCATCTCAACATACACCGCACTTACACTCCAAAACAAACATTCATGCACACCTGACACCGCCCCACCCCCGCATCTCAACACACACAACACAAACATTCAAAAACAAACATTCATGCACATCCGACACCCCCCCGCCCCCCCGCCCCCGCATCTCATCATACACAACACAAACATTCAAAAACAAACATTCATGCACATCCGACACCCCCCCCACCCCCGTATCTCAACATACACAAAACAAACATTCAAAAACAAACATTCATGCACATCCGACACCCCCCAACCCCCTCATCTCAACATACACAAAACAAACATTCAAAAACAAACATTCATGCACACCCGACACCCCCCCAACCCCGCATCTCAACATACACAACACAAACAAACAGCAAAACAAACATTCATGCACACCCGACACCACCCTGAAACCCCATCTCAACATACAGAACACAAACATACAGCAAAACAGACCCGACACACAAACACTAACAGACCACTTACAGGAGACGTGCTGGAAGGCAGGTAAACTGGAACGCGGGCGAGGTAACTGGAATCGTACTACGGCTGGCGTGGTCCAAGGCTGAAATGCCTTCCGGAATCAAACCTTATAGACCACGCCAGTTATAGTGCTGGCACTTCATTGGTGCAGCACACACACTACATGGCTCGTAGGAGCAACGTGGTGTGTGTGTTTTGAGCCAATGAGGGCCAGTGTTTTGTCCGGCCAGGAAGACAACAAAGACTTTCCTAATGGAGGGCGGCCGATGCTGCTTGTGGGCCGCCCTCCATTAGGAAAGTCTTTGTGCCTTGCGGGCTGGACAAAATGGCATGGCAGGCCGCAACTGGCCCGCGGGCCGTATGTTTTGCACCCATGCCCTAGATCAAGCATTGATAGATATTGGCAGCACAGTGTTTAAAGAAGGTATGAGCTATGTAGCACTATCACGCCTACGTTCACTTGATGGACCATTTCTAGTCAACTTTGATGTAAGTAAAGTAACCCGGTCAAGTGGCACAGCGAGTAGAGCGCTCGCTTTGACATCAGTGCAGAGCCTGCGAACGCAGGTTCGAATCCCGGCAGCGCCAAACTCAGCGTTTCATCCTTCCGAGGTCGATAAATGAGCACCACACACCGTGGGTAATAATAAGCAGCGCTCAGATACCTGAGGGTTCGTAGCGCTATATAAATGCCAAATTATTATTATTATTATTTATTATTAACCGCTGATATTCCTTGCATTCTAGAATACAATAGACTACGTGCACTGTACACACCCCATCTCAACACCTATCCTGTTCCTCAAAAAGCTAAAGTTTGTAAAAGAAAACTATTTCAGACTCAAATTGTACAGGATCTCACAACCATACCTCCAAAGAAATTAAAAGAAGCTAATACATCATCAATGACCACAACCAAAGAAGGATCTACTGCACAAACAAAACCAACTACCTTTTCAAAGAAACAACAAACACTTCCAACAAATGACTTGGACACAGAACTGTCCGGTCCATTCAAATTTTCAAATACAACTGATTTAAATTGCTATGCATATGTAGCAATCAATAATCTATTCCAATTGCCACCAATTATTGAAAACATGTACTTAAACGGGTAGACCAATTATGTTTGCAAATGTTAGACCTTCACAGAAATGAAACCAACAATCCTGACAACACTTACAGTGTTTCTGGAATAAGGCAGGGATTGGACTACTCTGCTGGAATGGTCAGAATTACTATAAACACACAAAAAGATCCACAAGAATTTCTAATGTACTTACTACAAGTACTGCAAAACAAAAACATACCTATAAATGAAATCTTCCGGATTTCATACATATGGAAACATACATGCACTCTCTGCACCCATGTGGCACAGGAACACATCCCTAATGAACGCTTCGTGTATGTATCCATACCTAACTGTGAATCCATTCCATTTCAGCAACTTGTACAAAATGCAAACCATGGCAGATTATGTACTCCTTGCAATTCTGATAATCGTTCCACCTTACAAATACAGTCACATAGTGAATACATAATAGTAATGCTTTTGCGTTACAATGCAGATGGTACCGAAAACAACTGCAAGCTGACTGGATTCACACATGGACAAGCATCACTTGGTAAGAAAACCTTCACAACAGTAGGCATAATATACCACGCAGGAGCCACAACCAATGCAGGTCACTACACTGCATGTATAAAAAAGAAATGTGGATGGTTCGAATGTAATGATACTTCCATTACTCTAAAAAAAGATTACCAGCAAATCTTGTAAATGCTTTCTTAATATTCTTAAAACCAGACTTTATTCACTAATCTGAGTATAAACATCAACAAAATAACAACAGCTATCTAACAGTAAAAAGCTACAAACAGAATACGCCAACTGGTATCTAACTACAACCAGACAACTGCAATATACATTTTTCTAAGGAAACCCTACAACACTTATAAAGTATAAAAATACCCCCAACAACTTCAAAACTAACAACAGTTAAAATACGCCAACAGGTATCTAATTGCCCCAAAATTCTGCAACAACCAAACAGATAAATGAATACTGCTAAAATGCAACACGAAATAAACAATTAGAATACGCCTACCGGTATCTAATTACAACAATAGTGCCACCACTTTCAAACCAAAAACCATACACCTATTCAATTCCTCCTACTGAAATCAACCACCGAAAAATATTGTACCATAAAACCAAAATCAATAAACCTATTCAATTCCTCCTACTGAAATCAACCACCGAAAAATATTGTACCATAAAACCAACAACAATAAACCTATTCAATTCCTCCTACTGAAATAAACCACCGGAAAATATTGTACCATAACGTATAAAGTTTTTTTTAATCTTGCATGGATTTTTTTTTTCCCCACAGACCCAATTATTTTACGAACAAACAGAGGAACTGGGCAAATTGCACAGTACACTGGTTTGAATCATAGTGCTTGTAAAGTACTAACTATGAGGGTCGACAAATTACAGAAATGTCTACTATGCAATGCAATAACTCATTACAAACTACCTTAACTAACATGTGATCTTTTCTTTTATCACAGAGAATGAAAAAACAATGTCTGCTCCAATTTCCCATACCATGAAAAAACTGCATACAACCTCAATAAAGCAAACAGTAAGTATACAATTATTGGAGTCACAAACACCACAACATAACACACCCATGAAAGCAAACACCTGACGATTCACCACAACCCAAAATGTTTGCTAGCATGGGTGTCTTATGCTGCGGTGGTTGTGACGAGTGCCTACAATCTTGGGTGCATGGCATGGACAAAACACTGCACACAGCCTCAATAAAGCATACAGTAAGTATACAATGATTGGAGTCACAACCACCGAAGCATAACACACCCATACAAGAAAACACCTGACCACTAACAACAACCCAAAATGCCTACAGTCTTAGGTACCAACATTCTGAACACAATCCAACAAACCAACTACCACACACCCACTGTCCTATAAATACTATTACACTACTGGCAACCAGTACACAAACTTTTGAAAACATACCCCTTATACAGCCCACATACCACACTCAAAATGTTTGCTTGCATGGGCGTGTTATGCTGCGGTGGTTGTGGCCAAGACCTAGAGTCTTGGCTTTCGGCCATGCACCCAACACACTAGACCCTGGCCACAACCACCGCAGCATAACACACCCATGCAAGCAAACACATGCCAACTGACAACAACCCTAAAACATAACACAACCACCTCAAACCCTATCCACTTCACTTGACATATTAAGACAGTACTTGCAGCCAATGCACAAACTCTTTAATGCATACCCTCTCCACCCAATACTCAACTAACTGCCCAAAACCAATACAACAGAGTACAATAAAATACCCAGAAGTGTGGTCAGTGGTTGGCATGTCCGCGAACAGCCTCAGTGACCACGGACACCGTGATCACATCACTGCCTTATTCCACCTAAACAAATACAGCATTTGACCCATCTCTCACTCCCCCACCCTCTCCAGCCACTCTTCTACACCTACACATACCCCAAAATTATATTTATGTTCTATTCCATGCTGCGCTGTCCATGGATGTCCGCGGATCCAGCATGGCGGGCGCATCGGGAAAATGTGACGCACCTCATGCTTCACTCCAACCAATCAGTGAACACGTTGCCTTTCCGCGGACATGACGTAGGCCCTCTGGCCAATCAGTGTCCTGTCCGCAGACCAGACAGGGAAATGTGTCCACGGAGCGGACCCAGATATCACTAATTTTTTTGGACCTACTTTTTGGTTGTTTAAAAAATATATACTTTACGGATTTCCACCAAATTTACAAAAGCATGTGTTCGAGACCAAGCCGCTGCTCCTGCCGCAAATTTGGTGAAACTCCATCCAGCGGTTTCGGCTGTAGGTGTGAGCAAAGTTTTTTTCCATTCAGTCTATGGGGAAAAAAGAAATGTTGGGAACCCCCCTATAATTTTGCCCCCCCTTGACCAAACCTTGCTAAACTTTCCAAAACAATTCAGATCAGGCCATATACTTTTTTGCAAAGTTTGGTGAAGGTTCGTCCAGAGGGAGCAAAGTTATCAGCCACCCAAAAAGTGCTCTTCCTATGAGATGAGCAACTTAACCATAACTAAACGGCCACTACTGCAGGCCATGTAATAGATTCACTGAAAAAAACTGTAGTTAAAGTTGAGTTAAATTGGCCTGATTTATCGCAACAAAACCCCTGAAATTCAGCGTATTTGGGAACTCATGACCGGCTTAACTCGGCCCGCTCTGGTTGATTTGCCTATAATGCTATGTCCCCCATAATGCCATTTTGTATTGTTTTTGTGAATCCCTTCTCTTTTAATATATATGTGCTCTTCGGCTTTGCCACAGAAATGCGCTGAGTTAAATCGGTCATAACTTCTCAAATGTGCTGAATTTCAGGCATTTTGTTGCAATAAATCTGCTGAACTTAAAACTTTAACTAAACATTGTGAGATAGTGCGAAGATAAATAGATGGAATTTCCAAAATTATAAAAGAACATAAGAATGATGAAGAAGTATCTAGTAAAAAGAGGAAAATGAGAGCCAAATTTAGAGAAATCATAAGGAAAAATATATATGACCCGCTTAATTTGGGGAATATTCAAAATATTAAATTAAAATATAAAAATTGGGTGGGACACCATCCAACGCACCTCCGTTCCTTGATTGAGCACTCATCTGTTGAATAGTATAAAAGCGTAGAGACTTCAAAAGTATTTTATTCACGTTTCCAAAGTCTAATTGGTCTGGAGCCACCGATTGCAAGTTCCCTTCCCTTGGTTTCTGTTAGGGATTGTGTTTTCATCATGACCCAGCGGGCTCTTCCGATTGGGACTCGGCGTCTGTTGGGAGATGTTTATTTTTAAAGTCCATCCATAGAGCTTCGCATTCGGCGGCTTTGCCGTGCAGAGAGGTGGTTATTGTCTCCATTAGGTAGATGTTTGTGGCCAGATTGATCCATTCGTTTTTGCCGGGCACCATTGTAGACTTCCATTTAATTACCAGGAGAGCCCTGGCCGCTAGGAATAGTTGGGGGGGGTCAAGCCCTTCACTCAGCCCATTCATCTGCGTCTTTTTCCAGGCCAAAGTGTATCAAGTAGGGGTTCAGCTTCTCTTTGAGTCTCTTCTATCTCTTTAATCCACCCCAAGACCTCATTCCAGAATACCCTGATGTGCCGGCAGCCCCACCACATATGCCAATAGTTGGCTATTTCTCCACATTTTCTCCAGCATGTTGGGCTCATTGTTTGGGACATTTTGGAAAGTCTAAAGGGGTCGTATTGCCATCTATGTAGGAGTTTGATGGCATGAAGCTTGTATTGACTGGATATAGATGTTTTGGAGGCCGTTCCACACATTGTTTCCCAAAGGTTAGGATGCATCTCTTCCCCAAAGTCTTTTTCCCACCTTGTTCGTAGGGATTCCATTGATCCGTCACCTGCTGCTATTAATTCCTGATACATCACAGATATGAGGCCTTTCCTCTCTGATTTGGAGTCCAGGATTTTCTCAAACGGGGTGAGGTCTCTGTTCAGTTTGTCTCTCCATTTTCCTTGCGTTAAGACCCCTTTCAGTTGGATGTACTGGAATGTGGAGAGGGTGCCTATACACAAGGCCTCTGTCAGGTCTGGTAGTGTAATGAACAAGTCTTTCTTCTGGAGCTGTCCTACTCGCTCCAGGCCCGCCTCATACCACGCCTGAAACCTACCCACGTCAGGTATATGGTTGTTTATGCCGGGTGACCATAAGTGACTGAGTGGGAACGGCCAGGTGGTGATTTTGCGCATTTCCTTGCCTGTACGCCATATGCTCCATATAGTGCTCAAGATGTGGTGGCCTTTAATTTTTCGTTGTACTCTTTTGTGTGGAGTCCATAGCCATTCCGATACTGTGGCTGGAGAGAGATAGTGATTGTACATTTGTACCCTTTGGAGGTTTTTCTGGTCCCTAAGGTGTGGGATCAGGACGCGCAGCTGGGCGGCTTTATAATAGGTCCACAGATCGGGGAGCTTTCTTCCCCTGCCATATGAATCTTACCATGAGGTTTTTGGCTTCAATAAAGAACTCTTTTGGTATTTCCACTGGGAGCATTTGGAAGGGATATAGAAAATGGGTGAGGCATACCATTTTAACTGCATTAACTCGGCCGAGCCATGAGATCGTGAGTTTTTCCCATTTTTTAAGATCGGCTGCGAATCGCCGGAGGAGTAGGGGAAAGTTGGTTTCAAATAGGTTGTTCAGGGTTTTAGTGATTTGTATGCTTAGGTATTGTAATGTAGCATGTTCAAGCTTAAAGCCCAGCGGGAGAAACCTGGCGTCGTTTACCTCTACAGTTCCCTGAAGGGGGAACAAAATGGACTTGGTCTTATTCACTTTAAAGCCGGAGAACTGGCCATATTCGTCCATTAATTTAAGGGCTTGAGGAACGGATTCTAAAGGGTTAGATATGTGGAGGAGGATGTCGTCTGCGTAGAGAGCTACCTTGTATTCTGTTGGTCCTAGTTTCATCCCCTCTATCAAGGGGTCTGCTCTCATCTTTTGTGCCAGAGGTTCTAACAAAAGTGCAAATAGGATTGCAGAGAGGGGGCATCCCTGTCTAGTTCCACGTTTCAGTTCAAACCATCTGGAGTATTCTCCGTTGACAAATATCGCTGACTTTGGGGACGTGTATATTGCTCGTATTCCCTTTCTAGTTCTTGGGCCTATTCCAACCTTCTGCAGGACTGCTCCCAGAAATTCCCATTCCACCCTATCGAAGGCCTTCTCTGCATCTATTTACAATAGAACAGGGTTGTTGGGAAGGTTATGGGCCGCATGGATTAGGTGTAATGTTTTGCGCATGGAGTCAGATTCCCTGTCTCCCCAGTATAAACCCGACCTGGTCTGAGTGGATTAGACGGGGCATTAATGTTTCCAATCTGGCAGCTAGTACCCTCGCGTAGATTTTAGCATCAAGATTGAGGAGGGAGATAGGGGGCTACGGTCCACAAGACTTAGGGTCTCTCCCCTCTTTAGGAATCACTGTTATCAGTGATTTTTTAAAGGAGTCTGGAGCCACGCCTGACTCCATTATTTCATTAAATAGTTCAGTTAAGAAGGGTGCCAGTTGCTTAGCAAAAGTTTTATAGAACCCATCAGTGTAACCATCCTCCCCCGGGGATTTGCCCAGCGTCAACCTTTTAATTGCCTCTTGGATCTCATGTGCAATAATTGGGGAATCGAGGAGCTCGGTTCCTACATGCGTTATGGTAGGCATGGTGATCAGGGATAAGTACGAGTTTATATCTAACTGGCCAGAGATTATTTCAGAGTTATATAGATTCTCATAGTTGGCAAAGGATTCGGGGATGGTACAGGGGGTTTGGGCAGAAGGGGTGGGGTCCTGAAGTATTTAATTTACCTTGCGCTCAGCTCTTTGTTCTCTGAGCCTGGCTGCAAATAGGGCGTCGGCCTTGTCCCCTTTTTCACAGAATTTCTGTTTTAGAAACTGCAGTTTGCGTACTACTTGATCATGTTCCAACAAATGTAGTTCTTCCCTTTTTTGATGAGCTATTTTCATTCTGTCTAGGTGTACCTATGGGTCTTTCCTTATCTCCGCCTCCAATTGACATATTTCGGTCCGTAGCCTTTGTTCTATGATCTTCCGCTCCCTTTTCTTGGAGGACCCCTCTCATCAAGATACCTCTCCATGTGGCTTTCCCCGCCTCCCAGATTATCTGTTTGGAGACCTCTCCATCGTTATTCATTTTAAAATATTCATCAATTTCTGTCTCCATGGTAGTTTTGAAAATCAGATCTTTCCCAAGAGTCTCGTTACACTGCCACTTCCCTCCTTTAACAGGTAGGTCCGCCCAGTTGATAACAACCAGTACCATATCGTGGTCGGACCAAGTTATCGGGACGATGTCTGAATGGTGTGTAGTGGTAGTGAGGTCGCTTGTGAGGTATATGTAATCGATACGCGTGAATGTATGGTGGGGGTTTGAGTAGAAGGTGTAACCACTTACGGTGGGGTGCATAATTCTACACACATCCTTCATGTCATAGAGTTCCATCATTGCAGCCAATTCAGTGCGCACCCTCCTGTATTGGTGTCTCGTTTCAGGTCTACCCGGTTTCCAGTCTTTATTCGGGTCGGCCCATTGATTAAAATCTCCTCCCAGGATGACATGCCCTGTAGCTTCTAACATTATCTTTGTCAACATCTTCTCAAAAAATACAACCTGTCCAGTGTTAGGTGCATATAGAGTAGCAATAGTTACTTGTACTTTTGCTATTTTCCCGGTTATGAGGAGTGTACGGCCCCCAAAGTCAGACCATGTTTTGTCCAGTTCAAATTTGATTCCTTTTCTGATTAGGATTCCAACACCACCTCTCCTGAGTGGACCCGAACCCAAGAACTCCAGACCTCCCCTCTTCCCCAGGACGCTCAGCTCTTCGCCTTTAGCATACTTGGTCTCCTGTAAGAGGAGTATGTCAATGTTAGATCTGCAAAATTCCCTGAGGACCAAGGATCTTTTGGTCAGTGAGTTCAAGCCTTTCACATTAATAGTCCTGACCCTGAGCGAGTCCCTTGCCCCATGATGATCAGGGGTTGCCATTGTTAGGTATCTTTGGGGGGGTCGCTCACTTCAGTTGACCTGACCAATATTTGATATTTCAGTCCTTTGCTGTCAGTGGTATTGCAAATTCATTTAGATGTTAGTGCTACTGTTCTTGAGATTCTCATTTCCCTTCCCTCCCTAACACCCCCCCTCCCTGAGTCGATGGTGTTCAAGCAAACCCAAGAACTGAAGGTGTGCCATTCTCAGCACCTTGATGGCATCCGATTCGGACTTGGTGGAAATGTTCAGTCCAGTACCGGACCACCAACGGAGATCGTCGCCTCACTGTCCCATTCGAGTATACTATCGTAACATATAAATGAGCCCACCTCTCCTGTCCCCTCCTCCCCCCCCAACATCATATATTTCAACATTAACCATGAAAAGAAAACAAAGGTGTAACATTACGTGCGCCCTCCGGCCCTTTCTTCAGATGTCCATTTCCCCCCAACTTCAGGAGGGAGTTTTGCAGCCGGGAGCCATAGTCCTGCCAGTGATCCTAATGCCCTACGGCTGTGGATACCTATTCGTCCATTTTTAGACGTATCTCCTCCTCCCTCCTTTCAGTATTACAAATTCTTGAGTCCATTTTGGCTTCAAGGTTGTCAATTGAGGCCTGATTGTTCTCGACACCTTCTAATCTCTCTTCGAAGTTATCCATTCTCTGGGTGATCCTGTCGATGTTACCGCCTAAATTGGCCCCAAGATTCTTTATCTCGGACAACAATGCAGCAATGTCTCCTTTAGTGGCGGCGGCTCCCGCCTCTGCGGCCTCAGTCGACATTGTTTCTCTCTGCGCAGGAGTCGGAGGGGATGGGGCGTATATATGTACTTGGCGAGCTTACTTTTAGCGTCCATAAAGTGAGTCTCAAGTTGGAGGAGGCACACGCACCGTTATCGGGGGCCTTACCCTTTTAGCAGCGGTGTGGGTTAGTAGGAGCTGGGGAGGTCCAAACGTCCAGACCTTTGTGTGAATTCCGATGTGGCTGGAGAGACGTCTGTGGGGTTCAGTGGATGATCCGCAACGTCCTCAGGGGGGTCTGTTCGAGGACGTGTCTCACAGGGGGTGCGGGTAAAAGGAGTCATCCCATGCACGGTTTATTTAATGCACAGTATACACTGGTTAGTAGCGCCCATGGACCGTTGCAGGTAATATGAGGTGTTAGGTAGCACCAACACTGGAGACTCTCTGGTTGGTGGGCAGGGGGAAACCACAGTGCTCTAGGACCCCTGTGAGAGGACAGGACTGGTCTTGCGCATTGTGGAAGTGCCGACCTTCGGGTAGTGCTCCTTAGTGCCTTTGTTCATGAGAAAGCTGCACCTCTATCCTGCTGGTGAGCTACTCTTATCAACCAGGGCCTGGGATCCCACTTGTTTGAGAGGGGAAGACCGCTTGTTTATGATCCACAAACCTCACGCTTCTGGAACCGCCCCAGGTGGGGGTATGCTTCAGAGGAGTGCCGTGCCTACTGTTGCTGCTCTTCTTTTTTGGGGTTTAAAAAGGGCAGTGCCGGGCGTTCAGGGGTGTTCAGCCTCTGCGGCGTAGTTTCTTTTGTTTGGAGGGGGGCGGGTTGCGCGCCCTCCACCCGGGGGTCTGATGATACGTTCCCACAGGCGGACGCGGCGGCCCTGGCGTGGACAAGGTCCCAGGGGACGACGCTAGGGGTTGGAGCCCTCGTGCCGTCCTCTCCGGAGCGGAGCCCTGCCACAGAGTACGTGCTTCCAGTGGTGGGGGCTAGCGCCCTTGTGATAGGATGGCGTTCCAAATGCCCCGGCAGAGTTCTGGGGGAGGGCTCCCTGAAAGTACTCACAAGGCCAACGTAGCAGGTCTCCGGCCCCGCCAATGGTGCAGGTCGCGAGCCACAGCAGGATGTCCCCCGGAGGTGTGTGGGAGGGGGGGTGAAATGCTGCACACTTGCTGGTCGGTCCGTCTAGAGCGGGAGTCCGTCCGCGGCTCCAAAGTGTCAGGCCGCGCAGGTCCCGCGTACGCTGAGCCTTCTCGCGTTCGCTGGTCGGAGATTTCAACAACCAATTTCTCCTGGAAAACACGTCGGAGTTCTATCAGGTTTTCTGTGGGTTGGTGGGGGGGTCTTCCAACATCTAATCCACCGCAAGTAGTCCGGGGGGGCGTAAGGTGGGGGCTCAACTCACATTACGGACCCTCGAGGGCAGAGCTCACACAGGAAGGTAGCTCATCCGTGCGCCCCCTGGTGGCCAATGACAGGTCCTTTATTTGAACCTTTAGAGGGGTCTTTGAATTGTGACACAGAGGATGTTCTAAATGTAATCATGAGCTAGTAATTCAAGAGCACCTCGTCCCAACCAAATCTCTAACAGACGTTTTAAGCGAGCACCCATAGAATGGGCAGGGACCTTAAAATTATTATTTGACGACGTTTTGAAGACAGCCACTTATCCATCATCTTGGCAAACAGCCTATATCATCCCAATATATACATCTAGAAGTAGAACTAAACCCAGAAATGACCGCCCAATTTCTTTTCTGGATTCAGATAGTAAAATATTTGCAACTAGATGTTTGAGCGCCGGGTATTGGACTGATTACAAAAAATCTAACAGGATTCTGTAAATTGCACGGAACTAACCTGAATGGGTTTGGGTTAGGATGTCTACAGGATTTGGCAATCAAAGGGAAATATGATGTAATTCATTCAGCAGCATTAGATTTATCAAATGCCTTTGATATGGTATCAAGACCAAGATTATGGGAAAAATTAAGGAAGTGGGGAATACTGGCAGGATTGCTAAAATTAATCATTAAATTACATGAAGGAACAAATGTGAGGATTAGGCTGAGCCAGGATGGTGTGTTATCAAAGAAGATAGCTGGGGGTAATGGATTGAGGCAGGGAGTGCATTTTCCCCCTTGCCTTTTTAATTTATACGTGGCTGATGTAGGTAATTCATTAGAAAAGGTAGCCTTGTAACCCGGAAAACAGGGAATTTGTCGATTTGTTGGCTAGCATATACTGGCCATTTTATCCTAATAGACCGTACAGGAATTGGGTTGCAACGCTTACTGGTGGCTTTTGAGGTATTTGCTAAGGAAAATGGCTTCACCAAAAGGAATAGGAAAACCTCTGCAATTTGGGCACTGAGCAACTCAATTCTAGTCAAAACTTTAATTCATTTGGGGTTTCCTATTAGTGGTTACCCAAATAAAGCATTCCTCATTAACTATTTGAGAGCAAAGGCAGATGCTTTAGTTCCAAAAATAAAATGCATCCGGAATTGTTACTGTACATTTCCACTGATACCTTTAATTAAGTTCTTTGTCTGAAAGGTCTGCCGCGAAACTATTGTATGGCATTGAGTTATGCAAAGATTGGGTTTTGGAACACTTATCATTGTTGGAAGGGTGTCATTTGTCGTGCCATACTTAGTGTCTCAAATTCTTTCCCAATGTCCGCTATAAGATATTACCTTGGTCTAAATTCTATGAAGGTCAAAGGCCAATGGCACATTTTGTTATTGTACAGGAAGTTCTTGCAAGCTCCAAAAAATACCATGTATAGTGACATTGCTGAAATCATGGAAAAACGATTGGACCGAACTATGGTGGATTATGTAGACCGTTCTTTGATTTTGAAGGGATTTGGTTTTTTCGAATGAAGATTTGGTGATTAACCCAATAAGGGTAAATAAATCAATGCTTGATCAGGATTGGTGTTTGAATTAGCAATTATTTCATGGTTATAAAAGTTTGATCCATCTTCGGAAAGAACATAAGCTTAGAGGCACTGTAGCCCATTATCTAGAAATCTTCCTGTGTCCTAAGATTAGAAAGCACTTTTTACGTTTTCGGTGGAAAATATACTTAACCAGGGAAGTGTTATTAAGACGCAAATTGGTAGAGACATCTGAGATATACTGCAGATTCTATAAGAACGCAGATAAGACTGAGACTCTTGAGCACTTGTTGGTGGAGTGTTCTAGTTTGAGGACGTTGAGATATATGCATTTTAAGAGTTTTTTTTATATTTGTGCTTCAGTCGATTATGAATCATTTTGGTAAAGATGTGTACTTGCTCGTCAATCATCAACTGTAATATCTGTGGTGCTTTTCTTGAACAGTCTGAACTTAATTGAACTAGGGTCTTAGAGGCATGTGGTAGTATTGTCTAGGGAATTGACGATTGTGATAAATAGTTGAATTCCATTGGAACAAAAGAATGTTTTTAATTGTTTTGATTAATATGTTTTAATGCTTGTGTGATTAGAATAAGGATAATTATGAAATGTACATGTAAATATGTATGTGATTGGTTATGCATTGTTTTAGTGTGAAGTTTTGATAAGGTTGAATACATTTTAATCAATAAGCAACAAAAAAAATAAAAGCCTAAAGGTTTACCAGTGAATTGCAAGGATTTTGTCATACCATAGTTTTTTTCTGCCCCACTGGCCATTGCTGAATGGCTTTCCCCCGTGCTCACTGTATATGTTCTCCCAATATTTTGGGCCCACTAGCCAGGGCTTTCGGCCGTGCCCACTGTATATTTTAAAGCAGTACTGGTCCACTAGCCATGGTCTTCGACCGTGTCCACTGTATATAGACCCCCAATAATTCAGGCCCACTACCCATGGCCTTTGGCTCTAGCAAGTGAGCATGGCCAAAGGCCATGCCCACTGTACGTCTTAAAACACTTCCAGCCCACTCCATTGCTAGGAGAGAGGCAGGCTAACCTTTTCAGGGTACCCACTTGAAACCTATCTGCAGTGTGCTGCTTTGTGCATTCTGTTACCAATTTCGCTTTACTTTTACCGCACCTCGTGCTCTTAATTGTGTTTATTGTGATTACTGTGATTTTACAATGTTGCTCTGAGAGCGCCGGTTCTCAGTCAGTCCTCTTTTTTTTATCTAAGTGGGCGTGACTTGCCTCAATTTCATCCCGCTTCAGGGAATATATGTGCAGAGCTCTTCGTCCCTGCAACGGTTTGGCGCAGCAGCTCTCCGTCAGCATGCCAAAGGCGTGCTTAAGGCAAGTCTGACTGTGCCTGACCGTTCTCGGTCCGGGTTGGATGGGCCCATACTTTATACTCGGGCAGACCTTCTTGCCTTGACCACCCCAGCACTTACTTTGCGGCTGGTTGGGTGGGTCTGTTGGACTTTAGCACTAATACTATCAATTAATTGCCTACCTTGCAGTCACCAGCTATAGACGACCTTAGAATGCTGCTCCTTAATACACTTTCCCTTCTGGCTCATGCAGACAACATTTACAAGGTACTGTCTGATCGCCTCCCTGATCTGTTCTTTTTAACTGAAACTTGGCTACATGAATCTTAGGCTCCTGACTTGATTCAAGATATACCTGATGGCTATTCCATTATTTATGCTGACCGTCCCCCCCCCCCCCCCCCCGCCCAACACCTCCCACAGATGGGAGGTGGGGTTGTGGTAATTTCAAAGAATTTCTTAATGTCTCTAAGCTTGATTTTCCCCACAAACTGGCTATGGAATCTCTTCTCCTTTGCTCTGTTTTATCTCCCTCATCTGTTTTTCATTTTCTGCTCATTTATCGTCTGCCGGGTCCTGTACTGATTTCCTCGAGCCTTTGCTTGATACTGTGGCTGAATTGCATATACGATTTTCTAACCTTGTGATATTAGGTGATCTCAATCTTAAATTTAAAAAACCCCAAACCCCCTACACTTAGTTCCTTCTTTGATGGTCTGACTGATTTGGGTTTTACTCAACTTGTTCTTGAATCTACTCACAAGTTGGGTAATACCTTGGATCTGGTCTTTGCCAAAGAAGGGCTTCTTAGTACTTTTTAGGTGGAACCAGTACTCTGGTCGGACCACTACATGATGTCCTGCCTTATCAAGGGGTGCTGCATCTATCAAAAGATAGCGCCTCTGAAAAGGTGGCAACGGGGCTGGTGCTCTGTCAACCTCCCCAATCTGATATCTATCAGAAGTCAAGGCGGCGAGGCATCTGTATCCACACTATCCACACATACAAATTCGCTGCGTGCTGCTGTGGATTTAGTAGCCCCATTACGGCTTATTCAGCCACGAAGGCTTCCTTCAAAGCCTTGGTTCTCGGAGAATCTTAAACTGCTACGTTTGATTATGAGGCAAGCTAAGCGCAAAATGGCAGTTGCCATATGACCCTAGCTCAAAAGTACACTATAAATCCTGTGCTTCGAATGGATTGTGTCCTCCAACGTATTCCTCATCTTTGATAATCACGTCCAGCTTCAGCTGCTTCGGAAAAAATAAATTCTCAGCCGACGGCGTTGTGCATCTATGGCGTTGAATCAATGTCCCTCGAAGGCCTCCGTCGAGGGTGACATCATTGGATGTATAAGTAGCACTCGTGGCGCCCGTTGGCCTCAGTTCGGTTTTTCTGCAAATGTGTTTGCTTCGGAGGCTCAGCGCGCCTCGCTAGTATTTATTTACTGTGCAATTCTTCAAAAAATCATCGACGACATGTCTTTGTCATCGACCCCCGAACAAACCTCGCTCGGGTTTCAAGAAGTGTAAAGAATGCGATTCGAAAATGTCCATCACGGATCCCCATTGCTCTTGCCTGTGGTGTCTGGAGGAAGGCCACGACATGTATTCCTGCTCGAAATGTCAGGAAAAGTCCTGCGAGAAAGGAAGGGGAAGTTGCAGGTAGGCCGTAAATCTAAAATTGATCATACCTCGACCGTCGAGTCTGGAGATCGTTGTCCTTGATGCGAGAGCGACAAAAAGAGATCAAGATCCCGTAGTGGTTCCCGCCACTCGTCGGCCTCGACAAAACGATTGAAGAGACTGTACCATCGGTCTCTATCCTCTTCATTGTCGTCGGACGAATCCCCCAGAAAATGTAAGTGCCCACTAAACATTCTTCATCTGCAGAGTGGGAGGCATTTTGTGTGAAAATGCTAGAAATATTTGAAAAGGGCAAGCCTCTGTCTGCACCTTCTTCAGAAGCCTGCCGAGAGCGTCCCGTTCCGACACTCGTGCGCCCTCGAGCCCAGGTGGTCAAAGAAAAACCCATCGAGAACCTTCGAGGTCTCAGATGAAGAAAAGTCACCCGAGTCGTGATGAAGATTCCTGTGGTTTCAGGACAGCCGTCTCAGCATGTTAAGACTGACAAAGGTGCTAAATTAAAGCCTTCTCTAAAACGTGCTACGTCTTTGGTGGTTTCTGAGAAACCCTATACTCCTTTGCCTAGAAAGGAGTACTTTAAATCCCTTTCTTTGATATTTGAGGAAGAAGAAATGTCTGAGGAAGAGGAGGTCCCCTTTGGTCTTGAGTTTGGAACTACAAATGTGCCAGAATGTTTAATCTTAGGGGAAAGTAAGATGAGAGACCTTATTGACACACTGCACAATGCCAGTGGTGTTGATACATCTCCTGAGACTGAGGTCGGCAGACCAGAAACAAGAGAGCGCGCTGACTCTTCGTATCGGCACTTGATGTCAAAGGTGGTGGAATATCTAGGCTGGGCTAGACCACCGGGACAATTTATCCAAGATGACCTTACTGATATTCTGGACCAAGGTCCACCTACAAACCCAATCTTACCCTTTCATGTGGCCTTGCAGAATAGGATGGCCAAAAATTGCTCTCCCCTCTTGCTTCCCCACCCTTTTTGACTGCTTACTCTCTGTTATCCCCTCCTCTCCCTTCTCCTATTTCCTCCCCTCCTACCATTACTTTCTTCGATGCACTTACTCTATCAGAATTGTCCCTGGACCTAGTATGATAGCAACCTCATCTGTCTCCTCCGACCTCCCCTTACTGTCACCCCCACTCCCCCATCCAGCACTATCTGAAATGTTGTCAGGCCCAGTACGTTAGTCGCTAGTTTGTTCCTCCCCTCTCTTTCTGCACCCCTCTCCCTAACCTTTTGTTTTTCTCCGGCTCTACCAGAAATTTCATCAGACCTAGTAGAGTAGTTGCCTGTCTGTTTCCATTTCCTTCCCACTCTCCCCCTCCCTTCCTTATCTATGTCTTATCTCGTGCACTATCTGAAATGTCGTCAGGCCGAGTACGATATTAATTTCACATCCTTACTGTTCATGGCCTGTAAGAATGTCATTGTATTTTCCTTGTTCCCTTCCCTTGCCTTGAAGCACTTTGAAACACATTGTGTATAGGCGAAATATGAATAATCATATCATATCCCTGCGGTGGACAAATCCCTGAGTAAAAAATACTGACATTCCAGTAGCGAACCCGGCTATCTGTCCAAGCACCCCACTCCCGAGTGTCTGGTGGTCCAGGCAGCCACAGCTACATCAAATAAGGCAGCGTACCCTACCATCCTTCCAGATAGGGACGACAAGTGTGTGGATGGATGGGCGCGCATGGTATTTTCACCTGGGAGTATGGCCCTGAAGTCGGCCAACTCCATATGTGCCTTAGCCAAGTTTTCGTACACTCTGTGGAAGTGCATTTCCATGGCGGCGGAACACATTCCAGAAGGGGAGGAAAGGGAGGGTTTCCTAGCTATCGTTAAGGATGGCAAAGAAGCCGTCCGTGAATCCCGTCAATCCTTATTGGACACTGCACAGGGCGTCAGCAGGTCCATGGCTACAAGCACGGTTATGCGCAGGTTTGTGTGGTTGAGGAAGCCTGGTTTCGCACCAGATGTGCAGGTCCATCTTCTAAAATTGCCATTTGACGGTTCTCACCTTTTTGGCAACAAGGCTGACAAGACCCTTGAGAGGTTGCAGACCTCAAAGGCGGCTGCTAAATCTTTAGGGGCCGCTGTTAGGAAACCTCAGCCTTTTCGTTCTTCAGGACATCCATGGAGGGGGCGATCCTATCGTTATTACTCCTCATTTGGAAAGGCGAGAGGACCGGCCAGTCAAAGAGGCCAAATAAGAAACCGTTGTGGTGGATGAGGAAAAAGTGCAAAGCCAGCTAAAGCTACAGCTTCCTTGACATCAGCAGCTGCAGAAACTGCGCCAAAACCACTTTGAGACCTTGCATCACAAATCACCGGTGGGGGGCAGACTGTCTCAGCATCTCAAACAATGGAGAGCCGTTACTTCAGATGCTTGGGCTCTGGAGACAATAGCCCAAGGTTACTGCCTTCCATTTATAACGGAGCCTCACAACAATCCACCGGGGAAACACTCTTTGAGGATTCCAGATCTGCTCCTTGTGCAGCAAATAGTAACCCTGCTAGCGAAAGGTGTTATAGAACCAGTGCCCGTAGCGGAGAGGAACAAGGGTTCGTATTCCCCATATTTTTTGATTCCCAAAAAGGACAGGGGACTGAGACCCATCTTGGACCTGAGATACTTGAACACGTTCAAGATGGTCACACTTTCTCAGATCCTTCAGGCCCTCCAGTTACAGGATTGGTTGGTGTCATTGGACCTTCAGGATGCTTATTTTCATGTGCCAATGCATCTCAAGCGCAGAAAATACCTGAGGTTCGCTGTTGGTGGCTCACACTATCAGCTTTGAGTCCTGCCATTCGGGTTGACCTCCGCCAGAGGGTCTTCACCAAACTGATGGTGGTGTTGTCAACACATCTCAGGAGAGGGGGGATCCAATCTACCCCTACCTGGATGATTGGCTGATCAGAGCACGTTCTCCCGAACAAGCCCTGGATCATCTCAAAGTCACCTGCCACTCCCTTCACAGACTGGGCTTCTCCCTCAGTTTCAAGAAGTCACAGATGACACCTTCCCAGCAACTCCAATATATCGCAGCTCTACTAGACACATCCTTGGGAAAGAGCTTGCCACCCAGGGCGAAGGCTCAAGACATTCTTCAGATGGTTACCAAATTCTGAACTGCCCAGAATCTTCTTGCCTTTGATTTATTGAGGTTGCCCTGTCTCATGGCATGCTGTATTTTTCTGGTGCCAGAAGCCTGCCTGAGAATGAGATCCTTTCAATGGGCTCTAAGAACACAATGGTCCCAGTTCTCAGGAAAGATAACAAACCTACTTCAGGTTCCAAGCAGGGTAGCACAGGATCTTCTGTGGTGGGTCTACGAGGACAACATTTTGAAGGGAGAACATTTTTGGCAACCATGGCTGGAGATTACCTTAGTGACGGACGCCTCACTCACGGGGTGGGGAGCCCATGCAAGTGTTCTAACGGTCAGCTGTCGTTGGTCTCCATCGGAGTCCAAACTACACATCAATCTTTTGGAGCTGAGGGCAATCAGACTAGTGCTGAAGGCCTTCCTTCCCTCTGTATGGGGATGGGATGTCCTGATAATGACGGACAACACAGTGACCATGCATTACCTCAACAAAAGAGGAGACGTAGGGTCACTACCACTGTGCAGAGAGGCAATGCAGCTCTGGTACTGGAAAATTTGAGAAAGAATCTCCCTATCGGCAGTTCACCTAGCCGGGGAGAAAGCGATGATGGATGCTCTGAGCAGGTAGAGTGCAGTGTCCCACGAATGGGAACTAGCTCAAGAAGTCTTTCAAGAGATCTTCGCCCTTTAGCGAACCCCTCAAGTAGACTTGTTTGCGACCGGAGTCAACCGTAATTGCGAGAGGTATTGTTCAAGGGAATTCCCTCCGAGGAGCTCTAGGAGACGCATTCATGCTGGATTGGGAGTTCCCACTGCTATACGCGTTTCCACCGATCACCGTCATTCCTCAAGTAATCAGGCAGTTGAGATGGTTTGGAAGCCGCATGATCCTAATTGCCGCGGATTGGGCCAGGAGAACGTGGTATCCGGACCTTCTAGAAATGTCTGTCTGTCCTCTGATACATCTTCCACAAAGAGAGAATCTTCTCTCGCAAAGGGAGGGTCCGGTTCCCCATCCAGAAGTCAACACTCTCAACCTTCACGCATGGTTTCTGAAAGACTGAGATACAAGGATTTGGACCTCCCGGATGACGTCCTGGAGGAGTTGCTTTCGGCAAGAAGGCCAGCAACAAAATCTCTGTACCGTTGCCGTTGGAACCATTTCTGCGACTGGTGCAGGGAAAAGAATGTTGATCCTTTTCTATGATCAACTTCAGAGGTGTTATCTTTTAACTAGCAACGCTTTCTATTTTCAAACGGTCTTTGGAAGAATGCTCCTACTTTAAAATTCCATTGGTGATTCAGTTTCTGAAAGGGCTCACAAACATGTTCCTGCCTTCTTCTTTTCAGGTTACAGTTTGGGACCTTAACCTGGTTGTAAAGTTTTTGATGTGTGCCCCTTTTGAACCCTTGCACACATCTCCATTGAGGTTATTGACCTTCAAAACCATATTGTTGGTTGCATTGACATCTGCATGTAGAGTGAGTGAGTTGCAGGCACTTTCTTCCAGGCCACCCTATACCGTATTCCACAAGAACAGGGTTGTTTTGAGGGTAAAACCCTCCTTCCTACCTAAGGTTGTATCTGATTTTCATCTAAATCAAAAATAAATTCTGCCGGCATTCTACCCCTTGAAGCATCACACTAAAGAGGAAGAAAGGCTTCGTAGGTTGGACCCTAGAAGAGCTTTAAGCTTCTATATTTCTAGGTTCTCCAAATTTAGAGTGGATGACCAACTCTTTATTGGTACACCAGAAAGAAAATTGGGTCAAGCTGTTTAAAAACACACTTTATCAAGTGGATTATACTTGGCATCTCAGAATGTTACAAATTGGCAGGCAAGGACCCGTCAGAGGGTTTAAGAGCTCATTCCACCAGGGGTATAACCTCTTCTGCAGCCCTTCAAAGGGGTGTACCTATTAAATCTATCTGTGATGCTGCAATATGGTCATCGCTGCGTACATTCACAAAGCATTACTGTTTAGATGCTTTCCACTCCCAGGATGTTGCCTTTGGTAAGGCGTACTGTATTCGGCCTTATAAAATGCTGACAATTTCAAATTCTCCTCCCTCCTCCTATTCTGCATACTGCTTTGGGAGTCTATCAATGATGAGGAATACAGTGGAGGACGCAATCCATTCGAAGAACAAGTTACTTACCAACTGGTAACGTTCTTTCGACTGGATGTTCCTCCAACGTATTCCTCGTTGCCCTCCCAGCCTATCCCGCTGTAGAATTTCCTATGCTATTGCAGCTTCCTTTCTTGCAGAGCTAACTAATGCTCGTCTAAGCTGGCAGCACAACATGAACAGGAGGGAAAAATAGAACTGAGGCCAACGGGTGCCGCACGTGCTACTTATACACCTTATGACGTCACCCTCAATGGAGGCCTTTGAGGGACAACGACTCGACGCCATCAACGCACGATGCCCTCTACCGAGAAAATGTTTTCTGTAGCAGCTGAAATTGGACGTGATTATCAAAGATGAGGAATACGTTGGAGGAGCATCCAGTCGAAAGAACGTTACCAGTTGGTACGTAACTTGTTCATCTGTTTACTCCGCAGCTATTTTAGCAGCAAGAAAAGCTTTTTTCACTCAGAAAGTTGAATCTGCCATCTGTCAACCTAAATCACGTTTCACTGTGGTGAGATCCCTGTCATCAGCAGCTTCATTAACTCTGGTAACTGCGCCTACAGCAAACTTCTGTGATCGCTTGGCTCAGTCTTTTGTCACCAAGATTGATACTATATGTACTAATATAGCACAGGCCATTATGCCTACTACTATTGACCAAGATATTTTGCCTGCAACATGTGCTCCTATGAGCCAGACACTATCTGAGGGCTGGTCTTCTTTTTCATTGTTTTCAGAATCACCCGTTCTGTCTGCTATCCATCGTATTAAGTTTGGCTCTCCCTCTGACCCTATTCCTCTGGCTATCATGAAGGACATCTCCTCTGAACTACTTACAGAGATTACCTGCGCAGTTAGTAATTCTTGGCAAACTGGCACTATTCCCGCTGAACTTAAGGCTGCCACAGTGATCCCTCTGCTTAAGAAACCCTCGCTCAACCCTCTCTAACTACCGTCATGTTTCACTTCTTCCTTTTCTTATGAAACCTTTAGAGTCTCTCGTCTCTCCTATGTTGTCATCTTATATGGAATCCACGCAGGTCTTTGACTCTTCCCAATCTGGCTTCAGGCCAGGTCGGGCGACTGAGAGTGTCCTGGTCTTGGTTCTTGACGATATGACCAGGTTGGTTGATGCAGGAGGGGTGGGTGCCCTGATCCTACTGGATTTGTCTGCGGCTTTTGACACAGTTGACCGCCCCATCCTGCTTGACCGCCTGGCCCAAGTCGGAATTTCAGTCCAGGTTCACTCCTGGTTCTCCTCTTTCCTGGCCGAGAGAACTCAGACTCTTTCACTCCTGTTTCTTTCTTCCATGTTCTCGCTTCTATGTGGTGTTCCCCAAGGCTCCGCCTTGTCCCTGACTCTCTTTAATATTTACATCTGGCCTCTTGTGTGTCTTATCCGCTCCTTCGGGGTCAGGTGCTACTTGTATGCTGACGGCAATCAGATCCTGATTCGGCCTGAATCTTGATCAGGCTGAGATGTCGTCGTACCTGCGGTGGGTGCATGGCCGCCATGGAGGAGTGGATGAACCGCAACTGGCTTAAGTTGAACAGGAATAAGATGGAGGAGCTGGTGGTGGGTTCTCCTGCTGATCCTTCTCTCTGGGTGTCTTCTTTCTGGCCTTCTCTTGGCTCCCTTCCTATGCCGGGTGACAAGGTGAGGAATTTGGGGGTTATAATCTCAGCCTCACTCTCGATGGACCCCCAAGTTGCCGCTGTTTGTAAAGCAGGGCACTTCCATCTTCGTATCTTGAGGAAGGTGCTGCCTTTGTTACCTCATCATCTGCACTCCGCACTAGTGGCTCCCCCTGTGTTTAGCCGGCTCGACAACTGTAATTCTTTATATCTTTCTCAGCTTAAGGGTCTTATTCAGCAGCTTCAACGACTTCAAAATATGGCTGCTCGGGTCGCCACTGGCTCCCCCTATGGTGCAATTATATCTCTGGTGTGGCGCTCACTACACTGGCTGCCGGTTGCCCAGCTCATTCTTTTCAAATCTTTCTGCCTGGTCCATCGCGCCCTGCATTCTCAAGGTGCCGAATATCTTTGTGAACATTTCTCCCGCCACCTTCCCTCACGTTCTCTGTGCTCGGCCACAGCCGGCCTCCTTGTTGTACCTCCTATTTGCTGCTGCCGTATTGGTGACCGGGCCTTTTCTGTTTCTGCAGCTCGGCTTTGGAATGGTCTTTCCCTGGTTTTGAAAAATTCCTCCGCCAACGCCATGAGACCCAAGGGTGGATGTGAACTTAATAAATATTACTAACATAACATTGCCCTTTGGCCATGCCCACTTTCCACCCTCCACCTCACTGCAGCTGTTAAAAAAAAAAAAAAAAAGAAATTAAGAAAAAATGTAACTTTTCTTACATTTCTTTTTTTACTTTTTTCTGATAACTGCTGGTATATTAACAATGTACTGCAGATAGCCGCTGTTACTTTTAGTTGGATGATAGCCATGTTTATTGGGAGAATCCATTGGGGGGGAAATGTCCCCAGCCCATCCAGGCACTAATCAACTGCCCCCTCCTCCTAGCATGCTCCCCCCAACTACACTCAAATCCTCCTGACCTCCCCAGCGGCCTCCCATTCACCCCAACACTTGTGCTTTTCCATGATGCACTTTCATTCCCGATCTCATTTTCTTTGATAGCCGTGATTATCCTGAAGAATAACCACAGTCACGAGAAAACGTTTGTGCTCTTAACTAGGTCCCTAGACCCCCTCCAACTCCCATATTTCACGCGTCCGTCTCTTCCCCACCTCTAGACTGATGGCATTTCTTTGTTTTTTGAGTAGTCAAAGGGTATACCCACGGTTATCTCTTGCGTCGAACAAAAAAAGAAAAGGCGTCTTTTCAGTCCCGAAAAGCTTGTATACTGCAATGCACCATAGGAGACCCCTCTTCCCCGCCCCCCCCTGAAACGGAGTCAACGCTTTGTGCCTATGTTGTTTCGTACCTGGTCCAGTTCCATCCAGCGGATTTCGCTGTGCATTTGAGCAAAAATTTGACATTTTTGCCTATGGGAAAATCAATGGGGACCAGACCGAAACTGTGTTTTTTAGTTTTCTTAAAAACTTTAAATGTCCAGTCTGGGGATGTTGTGGGGGTCGTCGGTACATTTTTGTATGCAAACCTGCAGCTAAATCCGTCATACGAGCCAATAGTTATTAGAAAATAATGTTTTCAATTTCCTATGTATCTCAATACTCAACTTCATTATAGTGTGGCAATATATACAAAATGCCAAGAAAGTTATGGTGGGTTTAAAAAGGATTTAACGAAAAACTTACACCTGAAATGTGAAAGTAGAATAGTCCATTTGAGCCAAGTCACACATTCCACAACGCCACCTTGTAGCCATCATTTGAAGTTCACCTCGAGTACCGAGGCACATCAGCAAGGCATTCTGGGTTTTGTGAAGGTATCATGAAGCAAGACACAGACAACAGATTAAAAGTTCAAAACAAAATTGTTTATTAACTCAAATGTCAGGATGGTTGAAGGCCTAACTTGCCCTGTTGCTAAAGTGGGATTTCCCTACCCGAACGAAACTAAGGAAAGTCTGAGTCAGAAAGTTCAATTTAAGTCTGTCTGTGTCCAAAACATATCCTTGCCCTCACAACGAAAGCTAAACAATGTGCAGGGATGTCACTAATCAAAGAAATGGTGATCAAAACAAAGTTCTTAGCCGCTTCCAGCTCTTAGTTTCCTTTTCAGCTCCCTCCCCCAAGTTCAAGAAAGTTGCACAAACAATTCTCAAGATAACCTTTCCCAAGTTCAAGGCAATATAGTTCCACACAATCCTCGGGATTCCCTTCCCCAAGTTCAATGCAACTCAGTACAAACAAAAAGGCGTCTTGAGGCTCCGTCCCGAAGACAGTATTTGCAGTTCATCAAATCTCAGACTTCCCTTCCCCAGATTTCAACGTAGCAACTTGTACTGGTTTCTGTCTTTCAAAGTTCAATACAAATCTAGGTTCACTTGACCCTCCTTCTGGTTCGCCTTACCAGTTCGCTCACAGTGCTCCTTCTTGGTATATTTCGCAATGTCATTAACTTTCACAATTTAGGGCTCACTGGTCTAGGCGCAGTTGTCAGACCACACGGTTCACCCATCACAGGTCGCGCAACCAGGAACCTTCGGCTTTCCAGCCCACACAGGTTTTTCTGTACTTGCCCCTGTGTACAAATTCACATTCACTTTGCTTCTCTTTGTCAGCCTCTTGGCTCTACCTACAGTTTCACACTCTGCTGGCTTCTCCTGGTTAGCCTCTTGGCTTTTGTTGGCAAGGGTGCAAGCCCATCCCATCAACCTAGGCGCTTCAAGGTGAGGCGAACCCCACTGAAAGAACTACAATAAACCAGGGGGGAGTGGTCATCCTAAAAGTCCCCACACAATCATAATATCGTCTGCAGATTAGACATTTAGACTTAGTGCACATATATAAGCGAACACCATCTTTGTAGATATTAGCAACCATAACCAAAGCACAGGGCCTGTGCGACCATGCAGTATTTAGTGTGTTGAACAAAGGCCACGAGCCTGAAGGGGAAACCTGGATAGGCCCAAGCACTGATGAGAGAGGCACACGCCGCCGACTTCCACAGAAAACCCTTCTTTGTTTTAAGATTGTTGCCAATATGTTTGCGCTAAAAAGAGTGTGCCCTGCAAGGCCACGAGACATAACTAGGCACCTTGGTGTACATGTTATCACAAACAGACCGGAGCAGGTCTCCGACCCCCACCCAGCCAACTACCAGTTATAGCCCCTAAAACTGCCCTAGTACGAGACCCCTGAATGCCAAGATACCAGTTGACCCCAGGCCACCAGCTATAAACCAATCAACCATAAAGATCTAAGAGCATGGTCGTCCCACCTTTATTTATCATAGCATGGTTTGTAGTGCGAGGTACAGGGAGGGATACATTATAGTTCAAAAAGTGAGGGTTGAAGCCTTGCGTGTGGATGCCGTGATCGGGAATGAGTGACGGATGTGTGGGCAGGTTTGACCTCGAGACTCCCTCTGTGCCAGTCCCTGAGCCTGCAAAGTGGGCACTATAATGATAGATTAGTATTGTTCCCCAAAGTAGCCTTTGGTTCCCTGGAGATGAGGAGCCCAGCTCTACCCACGTGATGGAAGATGGACTGGGCTGGTATCAGTGACCTGGCATCCCCTATGGAGCAGGCCGACCATGTATAGGGTCGCACCAACCAGCCACGCGGGTTTCTACTGTATATGATGATGTCATCTATGACGCTGTCTCCTTATAAGATTTCTGGTTGTACACTTTTTAGCAGTAAGTTCCATGGCAGCAGATTTCTTTGCTCATGCACCTATTCTTTGTAGAAATAAACACTTGTTATCCTTGCAAGAGTTTCTTGGGCCTTTTTCTCTAGCGGGTTCTATTTTCTCTGGTGTGTGCATTCAGGGGCAAGCCTTCAATTGGTGACCCGACATGATCCCAGTGCCCCCCGTGCCTGCGGAGGCCTCCAGGCCACTTCTCCGGAGGGGCTGCGCCGACCTATAGCGACCAGTGCTGAAAAAAGCATATATTATCGCATGGTTTTACAGGAGCTGTCTTTGCAGAATTCATGTCTGCTCTTTGGAGTGTGGCGCAGTTCCGAGGAGAGTTCAGGCTGGTATTATTGGGATTCCGTGACGGAGGAGTTCAGCTGAACACTCGCATGTGAGAATGCCCTTGCAAGTGATAACAAGTAGGGGACAGGTATATTGGAAAGTGTGCTGGTTGTCAACATGCAGAAAGTGAGATTGTTGGTGTGAAGTGGATGTGGTTTGTTTTAGCTTTTATTATTGTTATTGCATTTTTAAGGAGAATATTAAGGAAAAGAAAACTGAATGTTAAGGAGCCTTCCTGAGTGAGGGGAGAAGGTGGTATGACTTATATTATTAACGGCAGAAAAAGGAAACTAGTAGGAGCCCCGCATAATTAGTGGTCTTGGGAATATTAGCTGTTCTTATTTTAGCCTGTTATTTTAGCTTGTTTTGTTTGTGTTTTTATTGTGAATTGTATAGGCCTGAGGAGGGGTGATGTGTAAGTAGAAGTGTGTTTTGAGTGTGTGGAGTGAGAGTAGGTGTGTGGGAAGAAAAGGGGGGATTGTATTTTTTTATTTTTTGACGTGGAGGAGGGGATGAAGGACTGACTTTCTTGGCAGGCAGCAGCAGTAAGGCACAAGGACCTTTATAATGGTAGGAGAAACACCTGTAAAGTATATGTATAAGGCCCTGCCACTATATTGTGACAGAATCGAGAAATATCACAAGCAATGGGTGGTGGAGGGAGACAAAAGGAGGGGGGATGCCCCACTCGTGGCCAGAGTAGGGCTCCCATAATAAGGGTATTCTGGAACACATCTTCATATTTTTGACAACCAAATACAAGAGGAAACGGTTGCAAAAGAGGAGAGAATTATTAGAACGCTGGAAAACGATACAGAACATTCTGAGGGAGAAAAATAATAGCAGGGATGACTGTCCAGAAAAGGAGTACAGGGTGCCAACCGAGCAGGGGGAGGGCAATATATCCATTGACAGCTCGCCCCGCAGTAGATTATACTAACCCGACTTATGTGTCCACCACAGCGACAGCCCTACGACCCCCGTACGCATCCACTCTGGATGTCCCAGGGCATGCCGATATTAATAAAAGAGACCTAGAAGTGGCATTGACATTGGCACAAACAGAACGGGCCAGATTGTGGACAGTAAAGAGTGAGGTAAAGACAGACAAACAAGCAGAGCAAGGAGTAGATGGGTGGAAAACAGGAGACCTTTTATTCAGAATAGAAAGAACCTGTGTATGGAGATTGGAGCGAGCAGGCAGACAGCTTAGGCTACGAGAATTTAGGCTCTTGCAGAGGAGAGGAAGACGTGTGGAGTACAGATGATTAGTTCGAGGATGATGAAGAAGAGGAGGCCGAGCAAGCGCCTGAACTAACTCCCCGGGTAGAGAGTTTATGGTATTGTAGGTTAAGCAGCAGGTTTGACCCGGAAGGCCGTAGCAAAGGAAAAAGGAAGAGGGAAAAGGAGTGACAGGACTAGGGCACAGATGCAGATCCCCCTTTACATAATGGGACTGGCAGGCCGAAGTATGTGCCATGGGCGCAGATGGATAAAAATAATTTGATAAAGGTACTCCTGCCCCTCACAGTGGGTGCGCTTACGTCGATTAATGCATTTGAAAAGCACACAGCCGGGGTATCCCTGGCGGCCGGCGACATGAAAAGCCTACTGGTAGCGATTATTGGATACCAGGCTGGGGATGTGTGGTAAAAGCAGGATATCCAGGAGTGACTTTGGGGAACGATGCACATGATGGAGCATTGTTTTACAAGATTCGGGCACAAATATTGGATGCTCTGCGGCGAGCATTTCCCGACACACCTGACCTACAATCGATAATGTAATGTAGCATGGCCGATGATGAAGACCACTCTCAGTTTATTCTTTAAGTTCAGGAGATGTGGAGAGTGGAGACGGGTGGTTTGTGGGACCAGTCAATATTGTTTTTTCTACTTTATTGTTAAAAAGGGCCTGCCAAAAGAGGTAGAAAAACAACGAGACAAAATTGTGAGCATTGTAGCGAAAGGGTGGCCCAAAATGCAGAGCATAATAGTACACCATTGTAAGAGGATAAATGAACGTGAACGTTAGCAGAACTAATACAAAACAAATTAGCTAAAAATGCCATAGAGGCATCAGTGTCCATGCCAGTACAAATGGAAGTGGAAGGTGGAAGAAAGGCATAGTATCAAAGTAAGACAGACACAAGTGATCACAGTTCAAGGGTGTTTATTAAGCAGTAAAGTGGGTGAGATAAACGCCTAATCTAAACATAAATCTAAGATGGGAGCAAACTACGACCATCAATTCATAAGAATACCGTCCAAGTGGAGTTTAGTCCAATAAAAAGGGCCTATACTAAGAAAACAAACCTATTGCCAATCCTTACCGCTATACTACAAAAGAGTGTGGGATAGTGTTCAGAAGAAAAGAAAAAAAGTGTTCACAAAATAATAAGTCAGGTTGTTATGGCCGGGGTCTCCCTTCCCCACATTTTTAGCACTGGACAAGGCGTGACTGTTGAGCAAAGTCCACTCCTGGGCAATGTTCCCTCTAATTATTTTTCTCCAAGTGCTGAACTGGTTGCCTTTTGTGCACACTTTATTTCCTTGTGTGCAACTGACTAATCTGGTAAGCCACTTTGTGAGCATGCGTGTTTAGTGACCTACCATCTCTGAACAGAGTTTTGCAAAGGAATTTCCCCTTTCCAACCACTGCAATTCTTTACAAATCTGTGTAAAAGGTGCATCTTACAGCTCTTTATCAAACAAATAGGCTAAAAAAAATGTTATATGGGATTATAAATAGAATTTAACAACCAGTTCAAGATATCAAGATCTGTCACAGTAGCTAGCAAAAGTACTCGTGTGTAGAGAAAAATGTGTGCTTTATGCCACTGGAAAAACACTCATGTGTATTACAAAAAACAAATATCGCTTTTCATAACTGATGTGGCTGTCAAAAAATCAGACAGGATGTTAATGTTAAAGGTATTTGTACTGCGCACCGTCACCCAGAGGTACAATATTTGCAGATGGAATAATGGCAAAAAGAGGAATGTGAAAATGAAACATGCCAATAGGAGTTTATGTGCCACTTTAATGAAGTAATTCAAAAGCCAGGAGAACATGCCTCTCATAGTTTGTGTAAGGATGATAATTGTATCAGAATAACTGCATCACATAATATGATGATCAATATTCCCTGGCCTCTGATTACTATCCACATTACGTTATGTGAGTTGTGACAACACTTGCTCAAAACCAGCCTTACAGCTAACAGACATATACACTATCCATGTTTACTCCCTAAAAACAGAAAAATGTGCCCAACAAAAATGGGAAACAATTAACACATATTAGCCAACCCCCAACTTCTGCCCACAAAACTCCAGTGATATTTTTTAGACTCAGTGACCAGCAGGCAGTGTCATAGGAAGGAACTCTAATAATATTTCTACCCAATCTCAAGATGAATTTTAACAGGAAAGAACATTTTTAATAAGCATAAAGTATCTAGGTTGGCAAAGCTAGTGACTTTTTCAGTCCCGGAAAAATCATTGCACTCCAAGTAGGAAGTAAATTCTTATTGGAGCCTTGCTTGTTACCCTGACATAGGAAGTAAAATGACATGGCACATATTACCGCCTAATGTTTCGCCCAACCGTCTTCACCACAGCCTAGATAAAAATTCAAAAAGAGCCTTACTGAGGTTTCTAATGGAGCTCTGTTGAAGAAAATCACATATATATGCCTTTTAGGTTAATAGCATCAATGCTCAGAGGTACAACAGCCTGAGTGCCTTCTTCTGTAACTAGGGACCCCTCTGTAAGTCATTTTTATCAGTTAAACAGAGATGCAGGGGGCTGCTAGTCAATAAACACAGAACACATGTTTATATTGAAATGTCCTCAGCAGCTGAGCGTAGAAAGAAACAGAAGGTGCAGTTATATCGACTGTTACTAGTGTTTCCTATCCTTTAACAAACAAACACATTTCCTTCACTGTACTGTAGTGCCGAAACAACTGACCTGATTTTTTAAAGTTACTGATTTGCTCATCACCCACAAGGAGTGTTCTCCTGTGCCCTTCCACTCGTACCCCTTCCCAGTTCCCGTGCTAGCCTCCACTACTAGTTGACGGGGCACAATAAAAAGTGAGGTATTGCTGCAGTAAAACACTCACTGGAATATTTGTAGACCCATAATACTTGTCAATTAAACCATATTTAGTGCCTCACCATGATATAATATGCATTTTAAGAAAGTGTCATGAATCTGCATGTATCTATCTATGGGAGACTGTTTACCCCTCCCTTACTCTTTAAACACACTAATATGTCCACACCGTTTACTTGGAACATTGCTCATCACTTTTTACACAAAAATCTAGAGAGAGAAAGCATATCAAAGGGTCTTATATAATTTTTTTGTTCTGAAAAATATTCCCCCAACGTACAAAATTATAAAACCGCTAAAGCCAGCACAAAAAAACAGATTAAAAAATGTGTTTTCAAAAAAACACTTCAACAGATAAAATGTGACTGGGGATTAGTATACAGTTATTTGACACAATATTATTGAGCACACAGCAGAGTAAAAAACAGATTAATTAGTATTCTGTACTACAGCCTCATTCTGCATCGTTTTGTTCCCCAACTCTACAACCGTTTTAGTTTTGCAAGCCAAGTTTAGTTTGTGTCTTTTTCGTTTGTGGGAACACCAAAAAACCCAGAAATATTTGGTTTGTCGACACATGTTTCAGCTCTTTATCCGTGATACACTTGTACCCACGTGGTTAATTGTTAGAGCCATATTCAGAACATACATGTGGTTCTGTTTCAGGGTAAGTCGGTTGAAAGCCCCATTTCTCACACTTCCCTTAGATTAAGGCAGGTGAAGTAGGGATCGTGGAGCAATTTTTGGAGCCAGTTGAAATACTTACTTCAGCCCAATTTCTTCCCAAGGGTGCACTTGCTTCCCTCTACCTGGTTTCTGTCCTTTAGGTTTGGTGGAGCAAGACAGTCTCTTCCTTTATGCGTCTCAATACAGGGCACAGTCCCCAACCGCTCTTATGACACCAAACTCCAATTGCCTTCCAGAACTCTTTTCCTTGTTCTTTCTACAGTTATCCGGGTGCGTTGTCAGTCAGTCAGCATTTCCGTCCTGTAATACATGCATCCAGAATCTGCATGTACACTATTATTTTGCAGTGTATGAACGATTGTTGTCAATTTATCCCACCCTTATATAGTTGGGTAGGATTATGCGACTGATAAGTGAAACCGTTTTTGTGTAGCAGCGAGTTACAATATCATTTGTTGAGGTCTATGCCCAATGCAACTCTGAACACTTGGAAACGATTCAGATTGTGTGAAAAACATTCTACTGTCTGAATATCTGTTGCTCTACTACTATAGATGAGTAATTCAGCAGTTAGCCCATACCCATTATCCCTTGCAGTCCAAGTAAATGATATTGCAATGTTACTCTCCATCTATAGGGTAATGTTAGCAATGCTAAAGTAGGAGACGCTGAGCTTGACATTTGTCTATTCCAAATCCTTGGAGTAAATTCATATTTGAGTTTTAAAATGTATTAACTTACAAGGTGACCCCTTCAAAGCACTTGCGTGACATAAAGGGCGCTTTGAAACAGTATATTCTTATTGTATAAGTGCCTAACAAGCAAACATTAATACAAATATGTTCTAAGAATAGAAAGCATGGGATGAGGTTAGACATCAAAGTAGCCTGCTTACTTACAGTCAGTATCCGATATTTGAGATGATAGCTGGGTTACATAGTGTGGGTGACGCTTATTATTATTAGGCTCGTTATTGAGCGCAGGCCTATCTTTGGGAACCAGCAGAGCGCTTTCCAATCATAGTAAGAGAAGCAGAGAAAAAGGGAGTGGGAGCTAACAGGTGGGTGATTTGCAGCAAGGGATCTACAAGCAACCGGGGTAGGGGACAGTGAGGAGCAGATCAGAGTCTCATTACGGTGGAGGGTGTGTGGGCCTATGTGTTACAGAGGAACAATTCCTTGAAAAGGAAGTTATTGAGCTCTTTCCTGAATGGTAGCAGCAATGGATGAGTCTGATGACCGACTCGTTCTTTTCTTCCTGCGCCATCAGTTTCAAGTCTGCACATTTCCTGACTTCTGGTGGATTGCAGGCCTCTGGAGATGCAGAGTTCTCAGTGAGGTAGCTTGGGAACTTCAGGGTGGCAGAAGTAGCCATTGGAATGTCCAGCAGGAGCCAGTGCAGTTAGAGGAGGGTCAGGGTCGAATTTCCAGAGTCCTTTGAGTCGTGCTGCAGCATGCAGAAAACATCTCAGGGGCGCCAGTGTAGTCATTGCAAGGCCTTCCAAAAGGGCACTTTTGATAAGGCACCATGAATAATAGAAGGTCTGTTGCTTGAACATTATTTAAATGACAACAAACATAAAACAAGTGGATGTAGGTACAAATCTGGTAACCCTTTGCAGAGCCGAGAGAGGAAGAGTCCTGGTTGTCAGGCAATATCTAAATAGGTTCTGGGGAAGAGGTTAGAGGTCTGAGTAAATGCGTGGTAGAGTAAAGCATAGGAGTCATGGGTGGGGAGAGAACAGTATTTGGTTAATGTGTGCAGGCATATCTTAGCTAGATTTTACTGTTCATGGAGCCGCTTTTTCATATTAGTTTTTACCTCTTGTGGCTGTATTCAGTTTTTAAGGTCATGCTTGCATAGTATGGTAATGTAAATAACCTAGACCAGAATATCGGGATTAGTTAATTATTTTAAGTGAAAGCAAATGTCAGGCAATTGCTGTGGCTTCTGCGTTATTGAATGTTATTGCATAGGTCAGAAATGTCTGTGTGTTGCAAAAATTCTTCTCATCGGCACCCAGAAGGAAGCTGGGCAAGCGCACATGTGCACAGCTTAGAGGGAACATTGCTCCTGGGCTTCTCGAGCACTAGGTTACAGGTACTCTTCCAGTATCTGTGCTTTCTGTGCTTAAGTCTCTTCTCATGCAAGGTCTCTTGCTTTAGAGGGCCTGATATATCATAAACAGCTAAATAAACAATTCCTTCTGGTAACCTTCACGTCGGGTGATTACTCTTCACCTTGGGATCCCCCTCAACTGGGCTCCGATACTTTTCCCAACGTCAGTATCACTCAGTCGGGCTCAGACCACCAATTTACCGTGGACATCCCTCAGTTGGGTTCACGCATTCTACAGTTCACAATTTCAACATCTCATCAGAAACCAGGGGTTCCCTTTCCCTAGTTTTCTCTTGGCATCCATCCTTTGGGTTCACATTTGCCACAGTTCGTATTTCAACAAAAAGTCATTCTAGACCCGTAGGTTCTTCCCTTTTCCTAAGTCCGGATCTCAGCCCCAGTCAGGCTTTCCCTTAAGCCCCCAGTCAGGCTTCACACAGTTCCATTTACACAAGGTTCTAGGGTGCGTTAGGATTCACCCCACTTCACAGGCATCCATCAGTTGGGTTCACGTCTGCCTCCACACCGTGTCAAAGACTTTCGATTGTACAAGGGGGTTTGGTTTTACCCTCGTATGACCACATTGACACTGCACGCCGGGCCTCCCCTAAGGCCTCTTGGTATTTGTTGTCTCCTGGTTCGGGTCGGGGGGGCACCAGCCAGAGACCTTCCAGAGAGCGCCCACATGGCACCGGACCACTATCGCTGGTGCCAGGTTCACTGACAAAGTTCCCAAGGGTCTCCCTCTGTAGGGCTCGGACTCCTCTGAAGGTTCACAAAGGGCCTCCCTCTTCGGGGCTCGAACCCTGCTCCCAAAGTTCACAAGGGTCTCCCTCTGCTGGGCTCAGACCCCTCTCACAAAGTTCATAAAGGAGACTTCCCTGCACCGGGCTCAAGTCTCTCCTCGCATCTCACAGTTTTCAAAAAGGGTTTTGGAACTTCTAGTTCCAGAATGCACTGTTAGGATTTAGCTCCCATTTCTCAGCTCCCCAAAATGGCATTTGGCATTGGGAGCTGCAGGAGCTAAAAGGGGATATTGTTCTGAGGTCAGGGTCTCCTCTGCCGATCCTCAGAGACCTGGGTTCGCCTGACTGGCCCAGGGGAGGAGTCTTGCTGTGGGTACTGCCAGGCACCCCAGGCTGCCCCTGGACATGCCTTCTGAGGTACATCTCCCGCTGCATATTGCAGTCTCCTCTCTACTCACAGGGCCAGTGTCAGGGTGGTTTCCTCCTCCTCCAGGTCTTGCAGGGTCTTTATAGCTCTTCTGGTCTTCTTCCGGCTTCCTGCACCTTCCAGCATTCCCAACTCGCTCAAAGTGTGCTTTCCTGTCCTGCCTTTTATACTTCCTGGGAGTAGTGATTGAATTCAGGTGCGAGTGGTTGGAAGGGAATGCCTGACCCTACCTGTCCTGGTTAGCGGGACAACATGGCGGTTGTCCATATGAGTTAATGGGCCAGGGATTCCTATATGTAATCCTTATTCTCCCAATATCTCTTCTCCTCATCTCAATGGTTTTAGGGAAAAACAGTGTGTGGGTGGATTATGGGACTTTAAGTTTTTCCGAAGAATATGAAGGCAAGTCCCTCGATGCGCACACTCCAGAGTAAATGCAACCTGCTAGGGAAATAAGCCAAGAGATAGCTTTGCAAGGATAACCAGGTTTAATAATACAGAATACAAATGCCAGCAAAGAACTCTGCTACCCAAGAGCGCTCTGGCTCTTACAGTCACAAGCATGGGGTTATAATTACAAAATTCGTCACTCACATACAGTACAGTTGGGTGCCACTGATTGTAGGCACCCAATACATGGTCCTGTTCCATAGGGGATACTGGGCGGTAATTGGCTGGTTCTTTCCCATCGATCTTGACCCACGTGGGTCGGCTGGGCTCATCCTCGCAGTGAAGGTCAAGGCATGCATAAAACACAATGTTCCTATCTAAACTAAACAAGCTAATATGGAATATTCACTCATTGTGGCAGGTACCTGGGTGTCACGGTAAATGATGCCAGGGGAAAAGTGAGGAAAAAATACAGTCATGCCGACCCATACATTCAGGGCTTCATTGATTCCGCAGTTCCCACACTCAAGGTCCCCCCCATGGAGTTTGATCTTTAATTTATCCCTCTTAGTGCCTCATGTTATGTGGGCTATGTGGTGTTGCCTAGAAGAAATATTGCTGTGCATGCTTAAAACTCCTGCGGACACTTGATGAGGGTTAGGACCTGTGGGTCGCGTTCATGTCAAGGGACGCGAATGTGTAGGGGTCGAGGCAGCGGGCTGAGGCTGGCTCTGGCCTGGCAGGGCTGAGAGTCCTCCTGGCAGGTTAGTGGAGATGAATGGATGCAGCACGGAGCCTAGTACTGTCTCACGCTCTTGCAGGACGCATTCCGGTGAAAGATACTAAATATTTGCAACTCTGAAGGTAAGAGAGGGACATGGACTTTGTGGGAACAAGGCTCACGCGGAGCCAGCATGTTGTGCAGAAATTGGGCTCTGTGAACCTTCGTGAACCATGAACGTGGGCAGCGTGATCCTGTGGCTTATCCTGTCTGGGCCTAATACAAAATGAAGTGTGGGTTGTGCTCCTTTCTAGGGCTATGTGCCTTCTTCTATGTAGTGGGGGGCTTCAGCACAGGGCCTGATGGGGTGGATCGCCCCCCCTTGTGTGTTATATTGCCTCTTATGGTGTTCACCGTATTTGGAAGCGTCTAGGGGGTGGGATAGGCACATTTCCATCCCAAACCCAGTGGGTTTCCGTCAGCGTGAAGGGGGTACCTGTAGCGTTGGGTACAAATGGGTTGTTGTAGGGCACGGGCTGACACATGTACTTACCTTCTCCTGGTTCTTCTATGCTTTGCTTCCGGTTTGGTATCTGTTGGGATTGGAGGGCGGCAGGAGGTTAACGGTATGAGTTCTGAAATGGTGCATGGTAACAGAGGTAATTTCGGATAGGGAAGTGTTAATCCATTGTCGCTCACAGTGAGTTGTGCGTGAGAAAGTGTCTGTCTGAAAAGTGGAGGGGTTGAGTTTCTAGATACCCTACTGGTAGGATGGGTAAAAGGTGTCATACGGTAGGGTGTACTGCGTCTCGCCATCAGGTGCCCCATCCGACTCCCTGAGGACCCCTCACTCAGGTGATCTTGCCGCACTCGTCCACTCCCATGGTCTGGATCCAAGGGTGATTGGCGTGCCCTGGCCACCTGAGAAAGGGATTCCCAGGGTACAGACAGTGAGACACCCTCAGGTTTCTCACAAAGTGAAACGCCCTAGCGTTTGCAAACACCAGAATAACTGCGGTTTGGTCAGAAGGAGGGCAAGGACAGTGGGGCGGCAGTGATGGATTACAACTCGGTCTGCGGCCAACAAGCATACTTGCACCTCCCACCATCATGGAGGGACTACTGTTCGCTGGCAAACACTGCACTTAGCACTATTGGTAGTGATGGTGTGTCTATGGAGAAAAAGAGCGTGTACGTTTCCAACAATATGGTGTGAAGGGTTAGTGATCCCAAGAGTGACCCAATTTGACTATCTTGGGGTGCGATTTAATGAGAATTATAATGGGCATGCGCAAGTACTGAAACCGATCCAAGTGATGAAACAATCGGTTGATGGCATCTATAGATTCATGAAGCAGCATAAGCAGCAAGCACTCTGTATTGTGAAAATGATTTATAATGCTCCGATTATAGGGGCAATTAAATATGGTGCTGCGATTTGGGGATATGGAGGTTATGGTGTGCTACAAAAAGAGGAAAATCACTTTGTGATGTCTTTGCTGGGCTTACCCACGTCAGCGCCAAATTTTACTTCACACAAAGAGATGGGCTTGGCCTGCCTAAAAGATCAATTGGCCTTGGAACCTTGCAGGTTGTGGTTGAGCGTATGGTCTAACCCAAAGGCTGGGCTTACACATAGATTGTTAAGTCATCTACTGAGAAAAAAGGGTGCAAATAAAATTAGATGGTTAGAAAATGTAAAGAAAACACTGGGAAAAGTGAATGCTAGTAGTATGACTATTGAACTGTAATTATTGGACAAAGGTAGTTGCGTCTCCTAGCAAAGAATAGAATTGCTAAATGAGGCCAGAGAGGCACAGGAGTCATTGAAACCAACAGATAGAGAACTGATGAAAAGATCATCAAATAATATAAAGGAATATCTTGTCTGCTCAAACAGGAAGTGCCAAAGGGCACCTATTACTAGGGTGCGCTTTGGATGCTTAGAGTTGAGCGAGGTTCGAAGTCGAAGATCATGCTGGGAGTTTGAATCCAAATGCCCTATGTGTCAGACTGGGCATGAGGATTTAGTGCACGTTTCATTCTTTTGTCCTGCATATTGTGGTCTAAGAAAAAGGTATTTGCTACCACTGTTTATAGGAACAGGGTTTACCCAGCATAGGCCAGCACTTTACTATCTACTGAATGCAGCTACGTCAGCCATAGCCATGAATCTATCTCTATACACAAGAAAGGCTTGGCGAACACGAGAAAGCTGACAAAGATTAGATGTAATCGCAAGAAGTAATGAAGAAACTAGATGAGCCAATTTTATACACCACATGACGGTAAAGGACCTATATATGTAAAGGACCTATATAATGCTAAATCACACGCATAATTTTAAATGAACTGATTGCTGCCTGTACCTCTATGCTAGTGGAAAAAAGTTGTGTATTGTTTTGGGACAGCTTTTTTCTCCTTTTTGTTTTCTTTCCCCTTTTAATAGTATACAATTGTGCCACGTAAGTGATATGTAATGAATGAATTATTGCTGTTTGTCTAAGCTTTTACAATAATTGGTGTCTAATGTTCGTGTATGATGTATCTTGTATGGACTTGGACAGCCCTTTTTACCTTTTAAGAGAATGATATTGTGTTTTGTAAGTGATATTGTAGTGTATGAATTAACGCTTTATGTCAATTTTTTTTATAACTGCTTGTGTCTAATGGCTGTGTATGATGTTTCTTTTATGGATTTTTTATATTTAATCCGAAATGAAGCACTTACTTAATTACAATTGGTAATCATGCAAGAACACTTGCAAGGAGGGCCAATACCCGATTCAGCTCCAACCATTTCTCTGGCGTTTGAAGACCAGAACCCGTTGCCACCGCCAGAGTTTCACATCCTACCCGGACGAGGGCGATATGAGAAGCTGCGGAGGAAGAAGAGGCTGAACTACCTATCTCGAGATTCATCCGCGTTGCTCGCTGAAATACCCAACGAATACAGACTTTTGAGCTCAGTGGAAATGTTCTCCGCCTCACTTTTGCTACCCGGCGTGCAGGCAGCAGCCAATGCAAAAAAACTGTTTGCAGGGAGTTGGTCCAGTTGGTAAATGACACAGACCATGGGTTCATCGTCATGAAGGTCAAGCTGCGTGCCCTGAGACGAATGACGATGCAGAACCGCTACGTCCTCGATATGTTGACAGCGATGAAAGGCGTTGTGTCCTGAAAAATTGGAGATTCCTGCTGTACATTCGTACCTCCCGAAAACGCGGAGAACGAGTAATTTTCTCACATAATTGCAGCTGTACATGGTCTAGGAGTTCGAATGAAGAAAGAAGTAGGAATACAAGGAAATGTCTGGTTTGATGTTGCTTATGGTTGGGAGCCATTGCGGAGATTGAGCCCGTCATGGTGTTCATCTTGCTCATCTTTTGCACAAGCAAAATGGGCCTCCGGTGTTCTGCCAAAGCAGTGCCTAATAGTGCAGTGATGATGGTGTCAATGGGGGTTTCAAAGGTACCTCACAATGAAAAAATAGCCAAATAAAGACTTACCACCCCATTCCTCACATGGCCCCCATTCCCTATGGAGACGAAGTAGACTGTTCGTAAAACAACGTTATTGTTCCACCCTGTGATTCTGAGTATTATAATGAAGTATGGGTGGATCTGGCAGGCGATTGTGGTGTATTTATATGACATGCCTGCCTCGATCTGTTTGTAGGGCCTGGATACCAGAGAAGCGAACCCCACCATATGACTAGACGATGAGAATGGAGAATGAGCGCATGTGTGGGGGGAAGTTTGTTACTGTAGAAGTAATGAAAGGGGGAATGTTGGGAAGGGGGAAAGCCTATCCCACACCCTAGGTACTTTAAGGTGAGGTAAACCCCACTGAAAGAACTGTAATAAACCAGGGGCCAGGGGGGGCATCTTAAAAGCCCCAACACAATCATAATATTGTATGCAGATTAGACATTTAGACATAGTGCACATATATAAGCGAACACCATCTTTGTGGATATTAGCAGCCATAACCAAAGCACAGGGCCTGCATGACCATGCAGTAGTTGGGGTGTTCAACACAGGCCACAAGCCTGAACGAGAAATCTGGATAGGCCCATTCACTGATGAGAGAGGCCCACGCCACCGGCTTCCACAGAAACCCTTCTTTGTTTTAAGATTCTTGCAAATATGTTGGTTCTAAAAAGGATGTGCCCTGCAACGCCACAAGACAGAACTGGCGCCTTGGTGTATGAGTTATCACAAACAGACCGGAGCAGGCCTCTGACCGCCACCAAGTCAACTACGAGTTAAAGCCCCTACTACTGCCCTAGTCCCAAGACCCCTGAATTCCAAGATACCAGTTGACCCCAGACCACCATCCATAAACTAATCAACCATAAAGATCTAACAGCCTGGTTGTCCCACCTTTATTTTTAATGACATGATTCGTAGTGTGAGGTACAGGGAGGGATACATTATAGTTAAAAAAGCGAGGGTGGAAGCCTTGGGTGTGGATGATGTGATCGGGAATGAGTGAAGGATGTGTGGGTCAGTTTGACCGTGAGACTCCCCCTGTGCCAGTCCCTGCACCTGCTAGGTGCACTGTATCATGATAGAGTAGTATTGTTCACAGAAGTAGCTAATTGCTTCTTCAGCCTTGGTTCCCTGGAGACGTTGAGCCCAGCAGAACCCACGTGATGGAAGAAGGACGTGCTGGACTGGGACCAATGACCCGGCATCCCCTATGGAGCAGGCCGACTATGTATAGCATCGCACCAACCAGCCACGTGAGTTTCTGCTGTATATGATGATGTCATCTATGACACTGTGGCCCTCATTACGACCCTGGCGTTGGACCATGGTGCTAATAGCACCATGGTCCATGCCGGTAACTTACCGACTCCGCCATGGCGGGATGGGGAATTACCGCCCCATTCCGAGGTTGGCAGGGCGGTAATTCCCCATACCGCCTTGGCCCTTCCCCATTCCCATTTTTGCCCCATAGGGCTCAATGGGAATGGGGAAGGCGCTAAGTACGGTGCCGCAAATTGCGGCACCGTACTTGGCACCAAGGTCCCTTTGTGGGTTGGTTTTTAACGCCTGCAAAAAGCAGGCGTTAAAATCTCCAACCCGCAAAGGGACCTCGTAATCAGGCGTTAAGGGGTTAACGGCGCCGCCACCTTTTACGGCGCCGTTAACCCCTTAACGCCAGTGTTGTAATGAGGGCCAGTGTCTCCTTATAAGATTCTGCGTGTACACTTTTCTGCAGAATGTTCCATGGCAGCAGAGTTCTTTGTTGATGTACCTATGTTTGTTGAAATACACACTTGTTATCCTTGCAAGAGTTTCTTGGGACTTTTTCCCTAGTGGGTTGTATTTTTTCTCGTGTGAGCGTTTAGGAGGGTGCCTTTACTTTGCCATAACATGTCACACAGCTCTTGCCAGTCTTTGGCCTTGCTGCACTGTATCCATTCATAAAGTTCACTTTGTGGTGGTATGCCCCACCTTTCTGTCACACTCTTTCACACTTGTGCCCTTTTCTGTAGGTTGCTTTCAAATGGGCACTTTCCCGTTTGGGTTTCATTAGCTATTTGCTTTGCACATAAAGTTTTACTCAGTTCTGTATGCTTAATCTAGCTTGGTTTCATGTTTTCATTCAGTTCGGTATTCAATATGCACGTTTTTATTCATACAGCCCTACGTTACTTATGCGCTGCCTTCTTGGAGCGCCCCGACATTGAGTGACTTTCCCCGACACTCAGCGGTCCTTGGCATTCCTCTCTGGCAGCTCCTGCTACTTCCTTTCTGTTTCATAGAACAGCGGGCCAGCCTCTGCGAGTCGCGCTCGGGCTGCTTTCCAGCACACGCCGACAGCTCCAAACTAGGGGAGAGTAGTCTGTTATTTGGCGTGACCTACGAAACCAGAAGAATATATTTTAGGTGAATCACGGCCCACTTGACTGCAAATGACTCTAACTCGATAACTGAGCAGTGTTTCTCCTTGGGGAAGAGCTTTCTGCTGATGTACATAATTGGGTGTTCTAAACCATAATGTTTTTGTGACGGAACAGCTCCTAATCCCATTAAGGAAGCATCAGTCTGGAGGATAAATTCTTTGGAAAAATCTGCATCTTTCAAAATGGGGCTTTGGCTTAAGGTTTTAAGGTTGTATAACAGATTTCATCTTCTTCACATCTGATCTTTTGAGGCTTGCCATTTTTCAATCTATCTGCCAGTATGAATGTTTTTCTAGAGCCATTTGGAATACATCTGAGTTAATTCCTGATTGGTCCAAAAAGGCCCTTAGATCTTTCTTAGTTTTTGGAGTGGGTGTATCGAGAACAGCTCTTACCTTCTCTTTCTGTGGTTGGAGAGTGCCCTTACCCACAAAAAAACCCAAATACTTTACTGCAGATTGGGCCAGTTTGTACTTTCTGAGATTAGCAGTCAGCCCTGCTTTTCTTCACACTCTCATAATTGTATAAAGGTGGTATAAATGATCTTCCCAAGTCCTGCTATGTAACACAATGTCATCTATATAGGCTCCACAAAATTCCAAGTACGGTTGTAAGATTTCATCCATGAGTCTCTGGAATGTTGCAGGAGCACCATGCAGCCCAAAAGGCAGGACTTTAAAATGAAATAACCCTATGGGAGTGGTGAAGGCAGTTTTCTCTTTATCGGGCCCATGCAAAGAAACTTGCCAATACCCTTTCGTGAGATCTATAGTTGAAATGTAGACCACATTACCCGGCTGATCTATCAGTTCGTCGATACAGGGCATTCAGTAAGCATCAAAGGCAGAGATGGCATAAAGGTCATAAAAGACAATGATCAAGTTTGTATAGAATAGAAATGTGTAATGCTCATTTAGTTTTTTAAGATGTGGAAGAAAAGTGACGAGTTCTTTTTTTGAATTTTTTTTTCTTTCAAATTTCGAAAAGTTTGTAAAAACTAAATGAAATAAAAGAAATAAAAAAAAAAAGATGGCATTTACCTTTCGAAAATGTATACAGAATCTCCAACCTCACCAACACAATGGTGGAGGATCAAGGGCTGTTAGAAGGTTCCATGTAAGCCTCTAACATGTTTTTAACTTCCTGAATGATGCTCTCCTTTCTAGCCTCAGGTAACCAATAAGGTTTCAAGTGTACCACTTTGCCTACAGGAGTGCGGCTGTGATGATAAATCCCCTTGACTCTTCCAGGCTCCTCTCGAAACACGTCAGTAAAATGCCTTATAAAGTCATATATATCGTGTTTTCCTTTGTTACTGAGGTCAGGTGAAATGAAGGCTTTGTTTTCTGTGTCTTTGGGTAGAAGGCAGGTTAATATTATAACCTGGGACTCTGAAGGATTTTCGTTCCACTGCTTCAATAAGACCACGTGGTAGACTTGGGTTTTAAGACAATGGTCGGGTCGTGAGATCTTATAATTACAGGAACCCATTTTTTCCAGTACCTCGTATGGTCCATGCCATCTGGATACCAGCTTATTTTCAGAAGTAGGCAGTAGTAACAGCACCTTTTGACCAATTGAGAAGGATCTCAGCGCAACTTTTTTATCATAGGAGCTCTTTTGTTGCTCCTGTGCTTTTAACCATTTGAGTCTGGACTAAAGATCTAACAGTCGTCATGTGTTCTTTCAAGCTATTTGCAGTTTGGGAAAGTGGAATTGGGGCCTCCTCTCTCTCTCTTCCCATGTTTCTCTCAACACATCCAGAACATCCTGCGGTTCTCGTCAAACAGGGAAAATCCTGTTGAGCCCTGAGGGTTTTTCCAGACTGCAAAAAAGGGCCAGGGTAATATTTGATCCCAGTTCTTACTATCTTGCTCAACTAACTCTCGGAGTATGGTTTTGATGGTTTTATTAAATCTTTCTACATGGCCATCTGGCTGGGATGATACACAGATGTTCTAATGGTGGTGATATGCAACAGTTGTTTAACTTCCCCCATAACTTTCTCATGAAAGTAAAGCCCTGGACAGTCAAAATCTCCTTTGGAAACCCTACTCTAGAGATGAAAGGGAGCAGATGATTCTGGACTTGTTCAGTTATGTTGGCTCTCAGGGGAAAGCGCTTGGGATAACGTGTGGCATAATCTACAATAACCAGAATGTATTTGTTGCCCATTTTGGAAGTTTCCAGGGGTCCCACAATGTCCATACCAATCCAGGAAAATGCAACCTCAGTTATTTAGTTTATTTTTTACTTTTGTATTTTTTTTAGTTTCTTTTTTTTTATTTAAAGCACAAAGCATACAGAGCATATAATAACGGCAAAGGATATTCTGAAGCAGAATTATGATGAGAAATTCCTACATTGAAAAATTAAAGTTACTTACAAGGTTAATGCATAAGAAACTGACAATTTTGAGTTTTTGAATAAGCAAGACATACAACAAAACAAGGCAATAGATAGAGAGACAAACACAAACAGAATGAGGGAAGGGAGGGAAGAGTAAAGCAGTAAAATGATGTACAGATGTACAGATCTTTGATTTATCATCAATTGGTGACTATACTGGATAAGAATCTTATATAAAAAAAGCTGCCACTTCAACTGATGCTTAAATAAAAGAAAATGGGAGGAAGCATTACGTCTTTCCAGCCTATGTAAATTGCAAATGGAATTTCACCACAATTTATAATGAATGCAATCTAAATTCTTCCAATTAGACATTATAGTTTGGATTGCCACTTAAATAAGAAGGTCAAACAAATAACATGCATTACTATCCAGACACCTCGTAGCATTGCACTACCTAGAAAAATAAATTTAAAACAGAAATCATGCTGTAAGTTAAAGTTTAGCTTAACTGTGTTCCATATGCTTTTCCATAAAGGTTAAACATATTCACAGTCAACAAACATATGTTTGAATGAGCCTTGAGCAAGTAGGCAGCTCCAACATCTATCATTCTGTGCTGGTTTACATTTGAAGAGTAATGGAGGAGTAATGAAAGCTTGTGATGAAAGAAATCTAATGTTTGAAGTAAACTGGCTGATGTTGGGACTTTGGAAATGTTGTTCCACACTGGGTGCCACTCTAATTGATTAGCCAATAGTGTGCAGTCTTGTTGCCATGCAGTTTGAGATTCCCACATAAATTAGGAGAAGGAAGCATCAGAAAGTACTCTGTAAAACATGGAGGCACTAAAATTAAGATTTTGCATATGTTGCACTCTTTCTTCATTAGGAGTGTTTCACTTACATATTATTACATCCCAATTTTCCATAATTGCATTAATAATTGTCATGTATTGTTGCATATAAGAGACCAGTATATGGCATTTACCGGCACAATCATTAAAGGTGACCGGAGCTCCCTGTATAAATAGCTGATTAGTATACTTGATGCGCTGAGAGCCAAGGTTTCCAAAAAATAGATCTTGCATTAACTCGTATTAACAAATTAAACCAAATATATTGTGAGATTGAGAGGATTTTAAAACAGAGAGATAAATAGAACTTCTAAGACAGCGGCCAGATAGGCTAATGCTTGTGCCTTTAATTAATATATTTATCCCTTTGATGATGTAGCAATCAGCAAGAATTAGGGGGGAAACCATAGCTCTTTCTATGAGCAGCCTCTTAGGTACATTGTTATATTCCATATGAGTAAACTATAACTGCGTCTGCCTTAAAACAAAGGCCATATGGTATTTTTTGAAATCAGGGAATCCATCACCACCACAGGCGTGTGGTTTTTTAAGCTTGTATAAAGAAATCCTATGCCCCTTTTTTTCCCCCAAAATAATTTAACCAAACAGGAATCTATAGATTTAAAGAAAGAAGAAGGAAGGGGAAGATACAAAATAATTGGGGAGATCATCATTTTAATAGATTTCATATGACCCCACTAGGATAAAGGGGGGACCATGTTTTTTTAACGCCTTGATTCTTGACAACAGGGAAGAGGTATTGTGTTTAGTAATATCTTTTAATGGATGAGGAGATATGAATTCCTAAATATTGTATTCCTTTCGGACACCACCTCATGCTCAAAGTTTGACTATGATGTTTAGTACAATGTACATTGAGAGGCAGGATTTCTGATTTATCTGCACTTAACTCATAGCCAGATGCTAGTGAGAAACGTGAAATAATGTCCAAGAGGTAATGTACACTGATATCCAGATTATTGAGAAGCAGTAATACATCGTCAGCATATGCTGCTGTTTTTACTTGTATTTTACCAACTTCAATGCCTTGTATATTGTTTTTCTGTCTCATTGCCTCCAGAGAGGGTTCCAGAGCCAAGATAAAAATAAGCTGGGAAAGAGGGCAACCTTGACGTGTACCCCTGAATAAGGGGAAGTATGGGGACATTTGTTCATTAATGAAGACGGCTGTTTTAGGATTTGAATATAACACTTTAATCATTAAGAGAAAGTGTGTGCCAATACCATGCCATTTGAGGGTTTCAAACATGTATTCCCAATCGACCCTGTCAAATGTTTTTTATGCATCTAGGGCTACAGCAGCATAATGATCCCTGCACTTATGAATGGTGTCTTAAGACGTCTAGAAATAGCCTGATATTAGAGGAAGATAATATATCTTTAACATACACCAGCTGATCATTTTTAAGTAAGTTGGGTAAAAAAGGGAGAAGTTTATTCTCTAAGATCTTGGCAAAGATTTTACAATCAGTATTTATGAGAGAAATTGGTCTATAACTTTGGGGAAGTTCAGGATCCTTATTGGGCTTGGGGAAAACTATTAACATGGCTTCTGAGAAAGATCCCTGTGTTTTATTTATCATAATGAAATGAGAAAGTTAATTAAGTTTGGGTACTAATAGCCGGTCAAATATTAGAAAATAGCCAGTCAAATAGCAGAGCGAGTAGAGCGCTCGCTTTGGTATTCGTACAGAGCCTGATGATGCAGGCTCGAATCCCGGCAGGGCCAAACTCAGCCTTTCATCCTTCCGAGGTCGATAAATGAGCACCACACCGTGGGTAATAATAAGCATAGATACCTGAGGCTTTGTAGCGCTGTATAAAAGCTAAATTATTATTATTAAATTATTATTAATAGGTTGTTAAAGTGAGCAAAAAAATGGATAGGGAAGCCACCTGGTGTCACGACCCCCCATCCAGAAGACCCCCTGGCAAACTCATGGGCCAGGAAGGGTCTCCACTAAAACCAGGCATCCTTGGCCTAGGCCTTCTTGGGGCCAGGCTCATACTTGATAAAGGACTTGTATTGGGAACTACTTTATTTCAGTGTCAATCAACATGGAGGCATCCACATAGCTTGGCTCCTTGGAACCAAGCTATGCAGTATAGTATTTTTGGGTGTGGTACCATAGGAACTATTTTACCTGGACTACTTTCTTGAAGCTATTTAAACCACACCCGACTGGGATAACACGCTTCGCGTTACTTTGCAATTCTGCAACGTGACGCTCACCGTGTTCAGCTGCACCCGCGAACCTCGGAAGAACTGCATCTGTAAAGGAGAAAAAGGACATTGTTAGCAGCAACAGCGTACCTGTAATTTCTTCGTTAGCTGTCCACGGCTCGTGCGATCAGCATCCTGGAACCAGCGCCCCTCCCGAACCGACGGATCTGCAAAAAAGAAATAAACAAGGCATTAGACATTTTTACAATTTAATGAACGGTGCCGAAAAGCTTACCTCGCAAGCCGCTCCTCGACCAGCATCGCCTCAGGAATTCCATGTACTGGGTGAGACCTGCGACCTGTGGGAAGACAAGACAACAGGTTAGCAAGAGGCAAGGCATCATAGCGCTGCACTTAGCACCTACTCACTGCATCAAGGCGCTCTAAAAACGCCATTACTTACCGGCGAGACCCAATTCAGTCTATGCCAGATATTGGGCTTCCGCGCACCTAAGGAAGAGAAAAGACATTAGTTAAACCAAAAGGCATGCAAGGACAATAATATAGCACAGCAATAACACCTACCTGAAAGAAAAGCGGGCCGGCATCAGTGAAGTAACTCGATCGCAAATGCCCAACAAGCACAACACGCCCCTGCCAAGAAGGCAGGACGGAGAACACACCTGCATTAAAAACAAGGTGAGGAGAGGTCCAGTGAGGCCGCGGGTATACGGGGTGGTGGGAGACTGTTTACCCCAGTTGCCCAGTCTTGAACATTGCCCACCGGTATTCCAGGCAGAACCCTCCCGCTGGTCACAACCGCAGAGAAGGGTACCTGAGTCCCAACTGCTGGGTGGCGTCCCCGTGGAACCAGGTGAGCGTAACAGAACGCTAAGCCTGCCAAACCAATCCACCTGGGCGCCATGGAGACCTCGGAATTAGACCAATTGGCCCAATTAATAGGAGAACTGCGCGCCGAGGTTCATTCTGCCCGACAGGAGACTAACGCTCTCCGAAGAGATTTAATAGCGACTAAGGAGCGCACAGAAGACATTAGCAGACAATACTTGCAATCACAAGCAGGACATACACCTCTGCCTGGAAGCAACCCGACGATGTAGAATCCTACCCTGCCATCCACTTTCTCTACTCCGGTACAAATTATGCTACCAGGAACAGTTCCTTTGGCACCGCCGGGGCGGTTTACAGGTGATCCACGGAAATACGCAGCTTTCATGAATCAGTGTAGCCTTCACTTTCTTTGCAGGTCAGGAGCATTCCCAAACGACCAAGCTCGGGTAGCCTTTGTTTTATCATACCTGAGCGGTAACGCAGCAGATTGGTCTGTACCATTGGTGACCCATGATGATCCTTTATTACATGACTTTGGGGGATTTCAGAGGGAAATGGAGAAACTTTTTGCTCGCCATACCCGAGAGCAAGCAGTGGACAATGAACTCCTTTCCCTCCGATAGGGGAATCAAGACTTGTTAACGTACATTGCTACTTTCAACAGATCGGTTGCCGAAGCTAGGTGGCCTGAAAACAAAAGAACCACGTTGTTTCATCGGGGCTTACAAGGCAAATTAAAAGACGTTCTAGCTCAAGTAGTTGATCCTCCTCGAGACTGTTCTGAGTTCATAAATCTGGTCTTGCCCGGTGAAAACTCTAACAAAGTTTGTCGCAACCACGGAAAAAGATGAAGAGAAAGAATCTAAAACGGAAAACTACCCAGCTCGGCAAACGTAGAGGTCAGTTTGTCGAGTGAGAGGAAAGAGCCACCGACATCACACTTTTCAATACCAGTGATCTTAATCGATAACCAACGGTCGTCAAGAATGCATGCCGTTGAGGCATACATCAACAGCGGAGCAGTCGGGAATTATATAGATCAAGAACTGGCTGCAGAGATGGGGCTTCCCTTATGTTCTAAGCCGACTACAGACAAGGTGACTACGGTAGATGGGACAGAAATCGCTTCCGGACCCGTAACCCAATGCAAAGCCGAGATAACCTTGCTGTGCCTGGACGGGCATCTGGAACTCATTTTGTTCGATCTCATCAAGGCACCTCAATTCCGGCTAATACTAGGGATGCCATGGTTAGTCGCTCACAACCCTTTGATCGACTGGCGGGCCAGGAAATTAACCTTCCCCAGTGACTGCTCTCCAGCCTGTTTTTATCAAGAACAGAAACCAGCTTTCAATATTTCTGCAACTCCTGGAGCGACAACATCAACCCTGGGTATAACTAATACCTTGCCAGAGGAATACCGCGATTTCCAGGATGTATTCCAGAAAGACCAAGCAAACACCCTGCCGCTGCACAGGCCTTATGACTGTCAAATCGACCTTGTTCCTGGTGCTCAAGTCCCTTGTGGTAGAATCTATGCTCTTACGGAACCTGAAAATCTTCATCTGAAGTCTTACTCAGACCAATACCTTGCAAACGGATTCATCCGACCATCAAAGTCCCCTGCAGCCAGTTCTTTGTTCTTTGTGCCAAAAAAAAGAAGGGGACTTAAGGACCTGTATTGACTACCGCGCATTAAACCAGATCACTGTAAAGAACCGTTATCCCTTGCCACTTATCCCAGAAATGCTGGACCAGGTCAAAGATGCTCAGATTTACACCAAATTGGATCTTCGGGGAGCGTACTACCTGGTCTGGGTCCGAAGCGGAGACGAATGGAAAACTGCTTTCCGTACCAAATATGGTTTATTCAAATATCAAGTTATGCCCTTTGGGTTATGCAACGCTCCGGCAGCATTCCAATTTTTCATGAATGACGTCTTGAGAGAGTTAATTGATGTCTGCGCCCTAGTGCACATAGATGATATCCTAGTGTACTCAACCTCAAAACAGGATCATATCAAGCACGTCCGTTCAGTCCTCGCCAAGCTCTGTGAACATCGTTTATATGCAAAGCTTGAAAAGTGTTTCTTTCATGTAACCGAAGTAGAGTTTCTAGGCTTTATCCTTACTCCCGGAGGCATCAGGATGAACCTGCACAAAGTTGACGCCGTTCTGAAGTGGCCATCACCAACGTCAGTAAAAGGAGTGCAAAGTATGTTAGGCTTTGCGAACTTCTATCGGCGGTTCATACCAGACTTCTCCCAAGTTGTACACCCGATCACTGTATTACTACGAAAAAATAACAAAAAATTTGCCTGGACCGAAGAAGCAGAAAAAGCTTTTCAGGAACTTAAGAAAAGGTTCAACTCTGCGCCAATCCTGCGACATCCACGTCCAGATCTTCCTTATATCGTGGAAACAGACGCTTCCAGTATAGCAATGGGAGCTGTCCTCTCACAAAGAGATCCTGACACTGGCCAGCTACATCCAGTGGCCTTCTGATCGAAGAAGTACTCACCTCCAGAAATAAATTACGCCACTACGGACAAAGAACTCTTGACAATCAAATCCGCCTTTAAAGCTTGGCGACACTACCTTCTGGGGGCCAGACACACCATTACAGTTATCACGGCCTGCCGAAATCTGCAATATCTTAAAAGAGCTAAAGCCCAGTCTTCACGCCAGTTGCGGTGAGCTCTTTTCTTCGCCGAATATGATTGTCATTACATTTCTACCAGGGGACAAGAATGGAAAAGCTGACACACTCTCTCGTACTGGCACTGATGACATACTTTATACAGCCCAGACCCAGTCCCCATGGTACCCAAAGACAAACTCTTAGGCCTCACTACGGCCTTAACGCAAGTGGAACTGGGAAAAGAAATTCAACAAACCATGAATCCCGATGCCCTCCTTGCATGGCAAGCACAGGGGGTACAATATTCCATCAAAGATCACTTAACCTTTTTTAAGGGTCGTCTGTACATACCCACCAAGGACTTACAGCAACAAATCATTTCAGGTTATCACGATTCTTTGATCGAAGGACACCCTGGAATTACCAAGACCTTAGCCAAGGTAAAACAGAACTTCTGGTGGCCTACCTGGCGTAGAGATGTCATCAAATACATTAAGTCTTGTGGAGTCTGCACACAAAACAAGTCAAAAAAACCATTGGGCCTTCTAAAACCTTTGGACATTCCTCCTGCACCATGGCACACTCTTTCCCTCGACTTCATCACTGACCTACCTTCCAGTCAAGGGTTTAACACCATTCTTGTAGTCGTAGACCTATTCTCAAAGATGGCGCACTTTATTCCGCTCAAAGGCCTCCCTGACTCATCCACTCTAGCCAAGATATTTCTGGACGGTATTGTTAAACTACATTGCTTCCCATCAGTCCTGATCTCCGATCGAGGTAGCCAGTTCGTCTCTAACTTTTGGAAAAAGTGTTGTGCAATGGTGCAAATTGACGTCTGACTATCCACTAGCCATCACCCCCAAACGGACGGTCAGACCGAGACACCCAACCGGACCCTTGAGCAATACCTACGATGCATGTTGCACCAGAGACTGGAAGAACTTACTATGGATAGCCGAGTACGCATATAACAACTCCTTGCATTCCAGTACCGGACAAACGCCCTTTTACACCCTATATGGTAGACACCCACGTACCTCAGAACTGGATCTCCCAACCAGCTTGGAAATGCCAGCAGTAAAAACCCTTCGCACCAACATCACTCAGGCTTTCAAAAAGGCCCAAGAACATCTAATTCGCGCCAAAGACAAGCAAAAACAATTTGCCGACCAACACAGGAAAAAGGCCCCAGACTATCAAGTAGGGGACAAGGTTTGGCTGGCCGCCAGGTTCATACCCATCAAAGGAACCCAAACCTTTCAACCTTTCAACCCAGGTACTTAGGACCCTACACCATCAAGGCGATTATTAATCCAGCAGCCGTCAAATTAGATTTACCATCCAACCTACACATCCACCTGGTATTTCATGTGTCCCTTTTAAACCCAATGCAGCCTGGTACACGGATTGGAACACCACCAAAACCCATTCTTGTTGACGGAGAACCAGAATTCGAAGTTAAAGGCATACTGGACTCTAAGTATTCAAGGGAGAAGCTATACTATCTAATTGATTGGAAAGGATTTGGACCCCAAGATAGATCCTGGGTTCATACGCCAGGTCTGATCAAAAACTATCATCAAAACTTCCCAACTAAACCCGGGCCGGACAGGAGGAAAACATTGAGAGGGACCTTGGGGGAGGGAGGGGAGTGCTGTCGCGACCCCCATCCAGAAGACCCCCTGGCAAGCCCATGGGCCAGGAAGGGTCTCCACTAAAACCAGGCATCCTTGGCCTAGGCCTTCTTGGGGCCAGTCCGGGCGCCTTTGGCACCAGGCTCATAATTGGTAAAGGACTTGTATTGGGAACTACTTTATTTCAGTGTCAACCAACATGGAGCCATCCACATAGCTTGGCTCCTTGGAACCAAGCTATGCGGTATAGTATTTTTGGGTGTGGTACCATAGGAACTTTTTTACCTGGACTACTTTCTTGAAGCTATTTAAACCACACCCAACTGGGATAACGCGCTTCGGGTTACTTTGCAGCAGCTTGCCTGTAATTTCTTCGTTAGCTGTCCACGGCTCTTGAGATCAGCATCCTGGAACCAGCGCTCCTCCCGAACTGACGGATCTGCAAAAAAGAAATAAACAAGGCATTAGACATTTTTACAATTTAATGAACGGTGCCGAAAAGCTTACCTCGCAAGCCGCTCCTCGGCCAGCATCGCCTCAGGAATTCCATGCACCGGGTGAGCACCGCGACCTCGGGAAGACAAGACAACAGGTTAGCAAGAGGCAAGGCATCATAGCGCTGCGCTTAGCCCCTACTCACTGCATTAAGGTGCTCTAAAAACGCCATTACTTCCCGGCGAGGCCCAATTCAGTCTATTCCAGATATTGGGCTTCCGCGCACCTAAGGAAGAGAAAAAACATTAGTTAAACCAAAAGGCATGCAAGGACAATAATATAGCACAGCAATAAGACCTACCTGAAAGACTCAAAGCGGGCCGGCATCATGAAGGAACTCGCTCACAAACGCCCACCAAGCACAGCCCGCCCCTGCCAAGAAGCAGGACCGAGAACACACCTGCATTAAAAACAAGGTGAGGAGAGGTCCATTGAGGCCGCAGGTATACAGGGTGGTGGGAGACTGTTTACCCCAGTTGCCCAGTCTTGAACATTGCCCACCTGTATTCCAGGCAGAACCCTCCCGCTGGTCACACCTGGGAACCGCAGAGAAGGATACCTGAGTCCCAACTGCTGGATGGCGTCCCCGTGGAACCAGGTGAGCGTAACACCTGGGCCACAGGCTTTACCTATTTTTAGATCTTTTATAGATTTATGAATTTCATTGGGAGAGATAGGGACATTCAATGACTGAAGATCAACATTTGGATACGCAGAATGAGGGACATTGCGAAGGAAATCTTGACAATGAGGATTATTGGGAGAGCATCTGACGCATATCATTTCTGGTAAAATTTAGAAAAAACTTGGATAATTTCTTTATCTGAAAATGTCCTATTTCCTATCTGATCTCTAATAACTGCAATCCTAGCTTTTGCTTTTTTATGTTTGAGGTATGGTGCCAGAGAATTGCTTGATTTATTGGAAAATGGATATATTTTCGCTTTGTATTTTGAAAGGTTTACACAAGAGTATTGTGAGACAATTTTATTATATTGCAATATCAGGTTAATAATATCCTTGAGAATGGTAGGAGTATTGGCACATGCATATTGATATTCAAGGGATTCCAGTTGTTAAAGAATAGTATCTGATTCTTGTTTTAATTGTTTCCCTCTTATTAGTAACAAAAGGTATATGACCTCTAAGTACAGCCTTATTGTCACACTCGCTTGTGTCTCTGCAGGAGTGATGGTATAAACCTCCAGGTCCTGAGTGCTCACTCCCCCCAATTTGGTCTGGAAAGTGTGTCTGTCAAATAAAGAGATATACACTAAGATCTGGGCTAACTAGACCCCTGAACTCCCTCCCTCTCCCCCTTGTGAAGTGATGAGTATTACTTCCCTGTAGCTCAACTTTGCTTTTAGATGGATGAACTCTCCATCCTGCACTCTGCGGGGGCGCTATTTCTTCTGGGAGGGATACGTAACCCTCTTGTTGGAGTTATAATGGCCAATGTCTGTTAAACCAAAGTTCAACGTGCCACGCTGTTCCAACTTCACAGCGTGTGCTGCATAGCTCAAGTGCCAGTTACTTCACTAGCTGAGGTACCCAAAAGTCTCAGGTAAGTGCGCCTCACAATCAGCGCAGCGTAAGGATTTGAGTTTGCAAAGTTTATAATACTGTTCTTTTCTGTCTTTCAGATGCTGCCAAAGTGCGGAAAACACCAAAAGGTACCTTAGGTAAGTGTGTGCAGTGTGGATGAGTTTTGCAAGCACTGTTTAATGTTTCTGTTCCTTTGCAGGAGCTGGTGGACGCTCGCGCTACGAGCCGGGATGAGTAACGGAGGTCCGGTGAGTATGCGCGGCATTGCTGGGATTCGCGAGCACTGAGTAATGTCTTTCTTTTCTTTTGCAGGAGCTGGAGAAGGTTTACGCCTCGAGCCGGAACGAAGATTGCTGCCCGGTGAGTACGCGCAGCATTGTTAGAGCTTGCTGGCTTTGACTAACTTGCTTTTTTCTTGCACAGGGATCTGACCGAAGCTGCTGGATCTTCCAAGGAAGTGCTGCAACGAAGAATCCGGAGCTGGATGAACTTAGGAGCTGAGAGCACGTGGGCTGAAAAAGAGTGCGCTGATTGTGTTGCTATACAGCATACAGAAAGCAACACGAAGCGCTGGAGAAACCTGGGGCGTAGCTTATATAGCCAGCCACGCCCGAACACTAGAGTGCACAATGAGTTCCCATACACTTCCTTTCTGGCAACAGGAAGTGGCTGAGCCATAAGCAGGAAGTGACTGGAATAAACAGGATACAAACCATGCAAAAGCTAACCAGGGGAAGCTTACCAACTAGGGGTGTTTGTGTGTGTGTGTGCGCGTACTACATTCCAGGCCTGCCAAGCTCTTACCCACCTTGCGCCGGCTACATACCCGTTATTCATGACACTTATAGCAATCCCAATTGTTTGCAATAGATGTATCTTGAGTCTTGTTCTCTGAGAAGAAATTATTATGCTACTGAGTTATGAAGGGTGTGAATAGTTTGTCCTTCAAAAGAGCAGAATTAAATCTCCATCTATTGAAATTGTGATTATTCTGCGGGGTTGCGAGTTGGATAAAGACTGGAGCATGATCTGAACGTGCTATACATTCAGTTTGAGCATTAAGAAGAATGTTAGCCATACATATAGAAATGAATACATAATCTAATCTAGAAAAATAATTATGGGGGTTAGAGAAAAATGTAAACTCTAAATCAGAGGGGTGAGTTATACGCCATGTATCAATAAGACCTAATTTCCGATACAACATTTAGAAATTGTGTATTAGATTTGGTGTTTTTGAAACATACACTGGATTTTCTGTCCAAAAAAAGATCAATAATATCATTGTAGTCACCAAAATCAGATTATTAGGATTGGATTGGCTTAATTGTAACCAAAGGGAGAGATCTGGGGATGTGGTGCCATTAACATGGAGAATTGTGTATTCAATCGTTTCCACTAAAATCTTAATCAGCACCCACCTCCCTAATCTGTCGGATTCGTTGCAATAACTTTGTATTTGAATGCTTTATTAATAAGGGTGATAACTTCATTATTTTTGCCATTTGCTGCATTTGAAAAGACTTGACCCACCCAAAGGCGTTTAAGTTTGGCAGCTTCAGCCTTTGACAGATGCATTTCTTGGATACAAGCAATCGATGGCTTTGTTCTATTAAGGTGAGATAGTACTTTCTGTCTTTTAACGGGGGTAATGTAACCCTTTAACGTTCCAAGAGGTTATGTTAAGTAGCATAACTTAAAATGAGAATGGAGACAAGTTTTTGCAAGCACTCTGCACATAAACACTAAGTGAAACTAGTAGGTATAGTGATTTTTTATTTGACACTGAGGTAGCCTGACACGTGTTTCGGGCACTTGCCCTTCCACTGAGGCTGTAATCAGGTGTAGTTCAAATTGAACCTAATTGGAGGTAAGTGATTTGAGAGGGATTTCTCATGGGCTCCACTGTCATATGCAGTTGCAACAAGAGAGTAAGGAAGCGTTTCTGCGTGTCAGCGTTTCCGCTGAGAAATGGAACTAGTCACTTACCTCCAATTAGGTTCAATTTGAAATAAAAGATCACTATAACTACTAGTTTCACTTAGTGCTGGCAAAAACTTGTCTCCATTCTAATTTACCTGGCGATAGATTTGGCAAATCTCGCCACCTGCATTCACCTGCAGCGTTTTTTCACTACACCCAAGTTCAATAGGTCTTTGCGCTGAACCTCGCTAGTCCTCCCTTGCCAATTTAATTTTAACTTAAAATGAGCTAAACAAAAAAGTCTGCATTTCTGAAATTAGAAATATAACTTGTCATTATAATATCAAACATGACTGTATGATTTAAAAGAAAGTTACATAGCCACCTATGATGCATACATTGATCATCCTGCATAGATGTTAATAACATTAAAAGAGAGACACATAAGGAAAAGGAGTAGACAAACAAAGTCAACATGGATGTGTGCAACACCGAAGGATGGAGAACAACTATAGATAGAAATATGGCTAACTGGAAACAGCCAGACTCATCCATGTTAACGATGATGAAGGCAGGGGTGGCGAGCCAATTGAGAGAAGGCTCATATCGCACCCCACTCTGGTGGAGGATATCAGAACACTATTCAAGCATAGTGACTCATTAAGACCTATAACACTATTCAGCTAGGTGGTGGTCTCTATGTATCTATTTCATTCCTTCTGTGAATTTGAATAAACTGTCTCAATTCTGTCGGATTTTCAAAAGCAGAAGTGTGCCCATTGAGGATAACTTTGAGGATAGCCGAGTGGATAATGCCATATCTTACATTTAGCTGCCTTAAAACAGGTCTAAAGGTCAGTAGTTCTTTTTTCCTGGCAGCAGTCACATTAGACACATTCTGCGATACATATATCTTCTTGCCTTCCCATATGAGCTGCTTCATTTGTTTCACTTTATTCAGTATAAAATGCACATGATATTTCAAAAAAGGTAGCAGGTGCTCCTCTCCAGAAAGAACATGGCATGATAACCTGTTCTGAGATGAGGGTTTGCAGTACACGCTTTTTGCTCACTGCACATGCGCATGAATATAATTCAGAAGAGCGAAGATGAAAGTTCTAGAAGAGATGTTGGAACTGCGCACTGAGTTAATCGGGCCCACCCGATGGGCTCTCTGGATGTTGAGCTGCACTGACATTGGTAGATCAAGGAGCTTAGAAGCAGAGTTTTTAGGAACAGATTAGGGTCATCTTTTTCAATTCCTCTCGGAGGCCCACAATTCGCAGGTCATTCCTTCTGTTTCTGTTTTCAAGATTTTCAGATTGTTTTTGTAGGGATTTGGCTGGTTTCTAGCATTAGTACCCTACTAGTAACATCCTCAGCATTTCTCACTCGTCTCTCCACCTCGCTTATTCTTGAATCAAAGGTAGACCATTTACCATCAAGCTGTTCAAGTTTAGCGTGTGTGGCTTCCATATAGGGTTTCCAAGCTCTAACTTCTATTAGAATAGTCTGCCTGGCCGGATCCAGGATATCTTCCTTTGGTGTGGGTGCGTCACTTTTTTCTCTTTTGAGAATATTAAACAGAGGTGGAGAAACTTCTTTGGCTTGATCTTTTTTTGACATCATAATGAGTTGAGTATTAACACTTCAAATATTTAGCCCTATAAAAGGTGAAAGAGAAGTAAACAGGATGTTGTGGTGTTACATGAATAAAACCATTTGAAGGACTTCAAAACCTTATTTTGTGAATGTCCTTATTTATATATTCTTCCACTCAAGACCAACAGTGTAGCAGTACCCCAATTAATAAGATGCCAGTGTATGTGCTCAAGCAGTGCTTTTAAATGGCTACCAGCAACAGTCGTTTTTTAGTATAATATTGTTTCTATATTCATTAGGTTATATAATTAGTATAACGTTACAGTGAAATAGTCCATAAAGACAAAATGCAGATGGTTTAATTTGAAATAAACATTAATTTCTCTTCCCAGTAGTTTTGTATATTTGAGACTTTAAGACTAGGCACTCCCAGTTGCAGCCCCAAAATAAGCAAACAGTGCCTTTTCCACTTTAAAAAGCGTCTATAGGCTTTATTTACATTGATAGCCTGTGTTGTGGTGTGTTAGGCAGAAACCTGTGCAGTTGCCTTAGGGACCACTGCAAAAGACTTAAGGCTACAGGTGTTTGGCAGTAAACCCACTTGGTAGCAGTCTGTACCACACAGATTCACTTGGTAGCTGTGGCTGAGCAGTCAGACTTCCCTCAAGAAGAGTTAGGCAGTATATAGAGTATACACAATAGGTACAGAGATACAGTAGCACAAGCAAACACTAACCAGAGCTTTGGTGTGAAAGTATGTAATTATTTATTTAAAGACACACTTGTAATTTACACTAGCAACAAAGAGGTAAGTAAATTCAGCACACAGTCACTATTATGTATATACAACCCTAATTACTTATTAGACAAGTCTTAATGAGAAACACCACTTATTTTCAGACAGAGGTGAGCGCTTAACATAAGATGGCACTCTAATAAGTTATTAAAAAGGAAGGGAAAAAGGCAGAGTTATGGAAGCACACAAATTTCAATACTTTTAAAAGAACCACAGTAAGGCAGGATAGGCAGAGTTCTACTCGAGAGCAAGGAAGTCAATTGCAAGGCCCACTCTTGGAGAGAGCAAGCAGAAGGGTCCAGGTTCACACAGTGGGGTTATGCCCAAAGAGTCTTGTAGATAGTTAGAACACAAAGGATGAAATTAAAGTCAGGAAAAGTTAGCTAGGTTGTCCCAGGCCAGCCCAGGTTAGAAAGTCGAGGCTTTACTGTCACCCCGAACAATCTGTCGCAAGGGAAGCCAGGCGGGACACAGTACCTTAAGTGTGAAGGAAGCTCCAGCGGGGGCAGTTGTTCCTGGCAGCGGGTGCAAGTCAGTGTTTCGTCCAGAGGAAGAGGAGGTCTCGCCGTGGAGGAAAGATGAAGGTTGGTTAAAAGGTACTACCCTTCTCTTCGCGGTAGTGGTAAGCCGTGGTATTCCGGTTGCCGGGGTGCTTGGCACGGGCAAGGCGGCCACGAGATGCTCCAGGAAGGTGAAAAGAAGGCAAAACTGGTTATCCCCACCAGTCAAAGGAAGAAGACTCTCCGAACTTGAGATCTCTGTCGTCGGGAAAAGTGGTGAGGCGGTTCAGCAGGGCTCCACCAGTGGTGTCGTCGTTGCAGGTCTGCTCCGCTTCTCCCTCCTCAGATTCTTAGGTCCTGTGGCGACTTCCGAAGTTCCAGTCCCCAAAGCCCTGCTTTTATGCAGCAAACCCCCATTCATTCAGCCTAGCTGTACAAAATGGTTGCAAAACATTGGCACATCCTGAGACTTGACAAGGATCTTGAACCTTTTTTGACACCTAAACCTAAATTCACTTTTTTGAGATCACCTACCATCAAATCACAGGTTAGTCCGTCATTTTTTTGAGAATAAAGTGGCTAACCCCATTTGGCTAAGACAACCGGCTGGTTTTTACAAATGTGGAAATTGCAATCAGTGTCCTTGGGCCTATCCTAAATGTCAAACTTTTACAGATAAGTTTGGATCTAAAGTAGTTATACAGGATTTCATCAACTGTAAGACAACCCACGTGGTGTATGCCATCATATGTGTTTGTGGCAAACTTTACGTGGGTAGTACCATACGTCAACTCAGAATCCGTATTAGAGAACACTTGACCAGTCTCCGGATGTGTGAACCTAAATCCCCTTTAGCAGTTCACTGGCAAGCAGAACATCAATTGGATTTAACCTCTGATATGCGCATCTGCGCTTCATTGGACTAATGAGAGCGTATAAGGGGAAAAGGGGCGGGAATCTTCAATTGAAATTGCGGCAGATGGAAGCCAAACTCATCTGTCTACTGTCTACTGCAATGCACCACTCGTGGATTAAATTCTGACCACGAGATGCATGTTTTCTTATGAATTCGGCCTGTATTGGAATGTTAATTTGCATGTACTGCTGTTTAATTGTATCAATTTGCTTATCAATTAATCCTTAGCTTCTGGCAATAATTAGGTGTTTTATCACCTCCACTAAGCCGCATGTGTTGATGCAGCCAGATATCACTGTTGCAATTCCCCTGTGCTTCTTCACTCGCCAGCACTTGCTTGCAATTAGTGCCAGCCCACCTGGTCGAATTTTTCAACAAAACTCTGTCGACATTGGATTTTTTCTCTTATCTGTCAGTAACTGATTATCTGTGCTAATAATGAATTGTATCCGATTTCCAGTCATTTACGATCAATACGCGGTCACCGCGGTCACGCGTGAGGTACCCCGGTCCCCTGATGACATAACTCGTCATCATTGCGATTTTGTTGAATTTTCTTTTGTGTTCTATATTTTTTTGACATTGATTTCCATTCAACCTCGATGCGTTCAAAGACTTTAACTTTGTAGGAGTCATTGAATATTTGTGTGATTGAATTCCACTTCTGCCGACGTCACAGTGTTGACAATGCACGTCACTCACGTAACGTAATTCGTTTACGTCTCCGCCGTCGTCACTTCCGTGTATTTTAAAGCGACCCAGGTAAGCATTCGCTGGATTTGTCTCATTCTATTGGTTCCATACTCAATTTACCGAGTGAGTATATTTTTTTCCTTTTGCCCGTGGCCGTCTACTGATGGTTCTATGTTCCCATCGTTTATTCATTATGCTATTTTTGCAGGCGATATATTCGTCCCAGCCAATTGGCGTTCTTTATTGATTCAAGCAATTTAAATACGTCCTTCAAAGGGTACTTACCTACCAATCTCCAGAGTGGTAAGTTTCGATATTTATCGTTCTCTTCTCTTTAGTTGATTCCAGGTATGTCCTGGGTTCCATTACTAATTTATTTATGGTCATGTTCCAACATGTTTCCTATATTTATTGGCCATTTCTAAATCCTTATGGTAAGCGTATCTTTATTGGCTACATCACTTTACACTGACCCACATGGTACATTTGACACCGTGGCTTTGGGTTGCCTTATATTGGTCACTTCATTAGATTTGGCGATTCTTCAATGGATGCTGTGCCTGGATCTAGCCATTTTCTTTAGCACCATTTGTATTGATCGTGCAACTTCTGTCTAGGGTGCCATCGATATATATCTTTTCTTTTGATGGCTACCGGCATTACTACCAATTTGATTACTTTTCTGTCTTGACACTACCACTCTGCACTTACGGCACTGTGCTGGTGCGTGATTTGCATGGGGGCCTTGCGGCGGTGTGTGCAGCATCAACTATATTTGAAGATGACACAGTATTGATTATAGCTATGCTCATGTACATTCTTCCTATTCTCGTTCTTTATGCAATGTGCCTATATTGATCCATTACTGCTGTCCTACCCTTCTTACCGGATATGATATGTCCCTCATTTATTCATTTATTTTTTCATTTTTTCATGTTGGATTATGCAATATTTTCTCCTTCTCTAATCGTATATTTTCTTTGTGATTGTCTCACATATTTGTTATTTTATTTTGCATTTCACACTGCTATAAATGCTGATGTATCATGTCATTGTTTATTGTAATTCACTTAATATGCTGTTCATGTTACTTGAATGTGGTTTAACCATCCAGCCTTGAAGATGACCTCAGTGTCGAAACACGTGTCGGCTGTTCTTCATTTCAATCCATTAAAATACTGTAATTTGATTGTTGTCTCTTAGCTCAATGGTGTCTAGCGCAATGCCATCCCCCACATCACAAAAATATTGTTAATATAGTATCAACTTGTGTGGCCAGGTTGACCGGGATTGGACTGCTGCTCACACCGTCCCTTGGATTTCATTCTTCTTTAGACCCTAATAGTGATAAATAGTGCACAGGTACCGTGTTGCGAGTCCACAATCTTTGTACCCTGTCAATCAAACATGCTAAGTGGTGAGCCGGCCGTCTCACCACTTGGGCCAATCACACAAGAGTGCGACTTGAGTTGCCAAGGCAACTCAGTCCAGGGTGCCTAAACCCCCTCCCACACCCCCTCTGATACCCAGACAGAGTGGCACCACTTTTGGAGGCTTCTGTGGAGAAGCCCGCCAAAAAGTGGAACAAAGGGCTCGACTTGGGTTGGAGTCGCAGAAGAGAACACAAACGCCATTTTAGAATCGAGTTCTAGCAAAAAATACCAATCGGTGAATTAATATTAAATAAATAAACCGGCGGTATGTTCGAGGCTATAGGAATTAAATAATTAAAGTTGGTATCCTCGAACAATGGGAAAATCCCATAGAGATATATTTGCGGTCGAATATAAAAAGTAGTATCCACTGCCACCAGCCAAAACTCGATCAGGGGGGACGGAGACGTGCCCCCTCAAACAACAGGCCCTGGGGCAATCGAATTGCCCCGACCAGTACTGGTTTCTGTTCATAATTTGGGACTAGTAAAGCCATTGGCGACTTTACATGCCCGGGGAGACAGTAGTCAGTCCCAGGGTATGGAGTCTATGTTGGGGGGGTCGCACGGAGGGTGCTGTGTAACCCACATCAAAAACACATGAGACCCTATGGAGTAAAAGACCCCATAGCCCATAAAACACATGGAAAGACAAAGGAACACCTCAAATCATGTCTAAGAGTAGGAGTAAAAGAGTCTCACTCTTAGCAGGAGAAAAAAATAAACCCCAAAAAATCCAGCAAAGCCGCTGGGGGACTCACTAGGTTTGGGAAATTAGCCTTTACAGAGAATTCTCCCTAACATGGTGAAATGGTGCTTCCAGTGTGTGGGCGCTCCACACACCACGCTGAAGCCGAACAGCTTACTTTAGTTTATTTATTTGTAGAGTGCACCAAGCCCTGAGGCATCTGGGCACTTAACTTACATGTTACATATACATAATTGCATTCACTTATCTTACAATTTACACAGTTGCATACATACAGTTTAGGTTCATACATAGATGTAGACGTAGAAGAGGTGAAAAAGTATTGTCCAAGCAGGCTTAACTTACATAATTACAAATTTACAAGTCACAGTGCGAACTGTACGGCAGTAGGCTGTGTTAGCAGGAGCCGTTGCTTTTTTGCTCGAGAAGCCACAGCTTTGCATTTTTCCTAAACAGATTGTAGTAAGGTTCAGATCTTAGCGCTGTGGGAAGAGCATTCCAGTTTTTGGCTGATAATACTGTGAAACTAATTCCTCCTGCTCTTTGGAACTTGTACCTAGGGGTGTTGGGGCAATGTGTCTGAGCAGTTCTAGTAGGGCGGGCTGGTAAGTTGCGTGTGAGACTGTTAGTCAGATACTTGGGTGCCAGGTTAGCAAGACACTTGTGTGTGAGTGATAGGGTTTTGAGTATGATTCTTTGCTTGATGGATAACCAGTTGAGATTACGTCTGGTTTCAGAAATGTGTTGTGATCTCGGGATGTTCATTGCTGATCTGATGGCATTATTTTGTATGACTTGCATCTTATTTAGGTTCCGTTGGGTGGTTCCTAGATATAATGTGTTGCAATAGTCGAATTTTGACAGGACTAGGTCTCTGGCTATAGTGATACAGTTTTCAGATTGTTTTTGCAGCGATTTGACTGGTTTCTAGCATTAGTACCCTACTAGTAACATCCTCAGCATGCAGTGATACAGATACAGCTGACAGGAAAGTCGGCTTCTTCAGTCATGGGACCTCGCTGTCTTTGGCCTCGCCCATGAACGCTCTGCAACACGGTTGACTGGCAAGCCCAGCCTCTCCAAAGACGCCGCCGAAGACCACCAGGGATAACGGAGGTGAATATAAATGTTTTTTGTAAAAGTATCATGGCTAGGTGGCCATCTCGCACGGTGCTTAGCCACGCCCCCCCAGAACCTCAATTATTGGTAATGGATGTAAGGGAACTGGTGGTGGTATGTGTGTGCCAGTTTTCCGGCACATTACACATGCTTGGATGACGTGTTTAATGTCTGCGTGAATTCCGGGCCAGTAAAACCTGTTCGCTATGTGTCTGAGTTTTGGACAGCCCCAGATGGCCTCCCATCAAATATGAATGGGCTATCTCTAAGTCCACCTGCGTGTGACTTTTAGGGACCTTAGGTATCACCAATTGGTTTTTTACCAGACCCTCTGAAGTGGTGTCTCCTCTATAAAGAAGTCCATCTTTCAAAAAGAAAAAAGGCTCCCCTTTCTCACGACCCTCTGGTTCTGATACCGATTGCAAAAATGGTTCAGCTAAGAAGGGGTTGTTTCTTTGGGCAAAGGCTAAATCGGGAAGTGCCTCATGCTCTTCCTCTTTAGCTTTTCTGTGTTCAGGGTTGGGAGGGCAACCAGATGTCTCATCGGGCCGCCCCAAAGCTTTGAGGTCCCCTACCTGTACTTTCCTTCCCAGATTCTCCCTTAAGCTTAGGGAACACTGCTCTCTCAAGCACCCCTTGAGCAATTGTATCCCCTTGATAAATTCGGAATGGGTCCTTTCCGTGATTTTGTAGCAATAGCTTAATATCACCTCTAAGGTCTGAGTCTATAACTCCCGCTAATACATCAATTCCAAATCTCCATTTCACCCCTGATTTGCCTGCTAGTCTGATGTATGTATCAGGGCGTTGGCTTAGTATCAAATCAGTGGGTATTAGTCTTCTTTCACCTGGAGGAATAGTTTCATCCCTACTACTACAGATGTCAAACCCGATGGAGCCCTTGGTAGCTACTGAAGGGTCTGATGCTCTGACGCTTAGCTTTTCAAATCTTAGGGTTCCCCAACTTGTATCAGTTGAGCCGCATCCCATTTCCGATACCATTTGTGAAGGGATCATGAAGCAAGACACAGACAACTGATTCAAAGTTCAAAGCAAAATTGCTTATTAACTCAAATGTCAGTATGGTTAAAGGCCTAACTTGCCCTATGGTAAAATGGGATTTCTCTACCTGAACGAAACTAAAGTCTGAGTAGGAAAGTTCACTTTAAAAGTCTGTCTGTGTCCTGTCTGTGCCCTCTAAAGCTAAACAGTGCACAGGGATGTCAATAGTCAAAGAAATGGTGATCAAAACAAAGTTCCTTCTGAACCTCTTCCAGCTCTTAGCCTCCTTTTCAGCTCCCCTTCCCCAACTTCAAGAAAGTTCCACAAAGCATTCTCAAGATTACATTTCCCAGGTTCAAGGCAATATAGTTCCGTACAATCCTCGGTGTTCCCTCCCCCAAGTTCAATGCAACACAGTTCAAACGAAAAGGGTTCTTGAGACTTCATCTCGGGGTTTCCTTCTCCAATATTTCAACGTAGCAACTTGTATTGGTTTCAATCTTTCAAAGTACAACACAAATCTAGGTCCAGATCCTCCATCTGGCTCGCTTTACCAGTTCACTCACAGTGCTCCTTCTTGGTGTATATCACAATGTCTGTGACTTTCACAATATAGGGCTCACTGGTCTAGGCGCAGTTGTCAGACCACTCGGCCCACCCATCACAGGTCGTGCAACCACAAACCCTAGGCTCTCCAGCCCTCACAGGTTCTTCTGTGCTTGCCCCCGTGAACAGATTCACATCATTTAACTTCTCTATGTCTGCCTCTTGGCTAAATGTCACACACCTCTAGCCTGTATATGGCATTGCCGCACTGTATCCATTCATAAAGTTTACTTTGTGGTGGTCTGGTTTATGTCCCACTTTTCTGTTGCAGTCTTTCACAATTAGGCTCTTTTCTGTAGGTTGCTTTCAAATGGGCACTTTCCCTTTTGGCTTTCATCAGCTATTAGCTTTGGCCATAAAGTTTTACTCAGTTCAGTGTTCAATATGCTTCATTTTGCTTGGTTTCAGGTTTTCATTCAGTTCGATATTCAATATGCACGTTTTCATTCATACAGCTCTTTGTTACTTATGCGCTGCCTTCTAGGAGTGCCCCGGCATTGAGTGGCTCCCCCGACACTCACCTGTCCTCAGCGTTTCTCTCCGGCGGTTGCTGCTACATCGTTGCTGCTTCTCAGGCTGGCAGGCCGGTCTCTGTGAGCCCCACTCGCGTTCTGGGTGCTTTCCAGCACACGCCGGCAGCTCCGCCTCATCGGCACGGTGGCAGATAATGTCCTTTCTTTCTTATTCGTTCGCAGCTCCAGCTGCTCTCTCTCTCTCCACCATGGAGGCTCCCACCTGTGGCAGCCTAACGGCTCTGCTCACCCTGAGCTCCAAAGGTCCTTTGGGACATCGTCTGGCATCCTGGTGTCCCACTACGGCTGCCTCCTCATGAGAAGGGTTCTCTGCTGGTCTCTCCCACAGAGGCCTCCCTGTTGCTCCCCTGGCTGCTTCATTGGTCTCCCTTTCATACACCTGCAACCACTTGACAGGTTGCAGGTGTGGATTCTCAATTGGGCTTGCATGACTATAATTCTATAATTAAAGGGATATACCTGACCTTTAAAGTACGCTACAGGCATCTTCTTCATCCTAGTACTAGAGTGGTGAAATGAGGGTTCATCACTCCTAGTCGCCTCTTCCTCGTCCCAGTGCTGACAGACGTAAAATGTGGGGAAAGGAGGGGAGAGGTTTTACAATAGCTTATAAAAGCCGGGGTAGGGTTAGGTTGGTCTTCAATAGGGAATGGGGGAATACCATGTCTCGTCTGTGGGCACCTCACTCCCAATCCCCAAGGAACCTGCAATCAGGTGATCCTCCCTTGCTTCCCCACCCCCAGGACCAGGATCCAAAAGCAGTGGCCTTTTCCTGGCCACCTTAGAAGAGGTTCCAGGGGGAATAGGAGTGAGGATACCCTCAGGTTTCTCACAGTATGCAAATTAGCCCAAATGCAAACATTTTTCTCCAGGAAATTGTCTTTGTCTTAGAGGGCAGTGCTACTTTATACATCGCTTAATCAACCCAAGACAGATATTTTGCAAGGCTGTCAGGACAACCACATACATTGTTTCACCATTATTAGGGATCATCAGTGCAATACAGTCCCAATAGCCTTGTGGCTCGGAACCCGAGTTGAACTTCCAGTGATGGCTACTAGGTGGCATTGTGGTATGTGTGACTTGGCTCCAATGGACTATTCTACTTTCACATTTCAGTTAAATATATATGTCACACATTCCACAATGCCGCCTAGCAGCCATCAATGGAAGTTCAGCTCGAGTTCTGAACAACAACAGCAAAGCATTGTGGATATGCCCAAATGCAAACCCTTTTCTCCAGGAAATGTCCGTAGTCTTAGAGAGCAGTGCTACCTTTTACATAGCTTAATCAACCCAATGGCTATGTCCCAAGGTCAGAATTGCCTTCTCATTCAATCAGATTGCCAATCATAATAAAGCTGGTCTTAAATGTAATGCATGGTCTAATGTATGAGTCAGGATTTCATTGTAAAGCAACTCCGATCTGATTGAACTTCCGATTTAACAAATATGCGCCATGTTGGCTAATGAGGCCCGCCACATAACGAGCAATGCTTCTAGGCTTTGCATTGTACGACCTTTGGTTTGGGGGAATAGCAGCACCAACCCAAGTACCAGAAATTTGCAAAATACCAGTGTTTGCCTGGCTCATAAGGTGGCAACTTTATCAGTTTGTGGTTTGCAAGTTTTCTCAACTGAAAATACCTCTAGTTCTGAACTCTACAACCTGTTTCTTCCAGATGTTTTGGATCACGACTCCATTGATCCCTCACCGTTGACCATGCTGGCTAGGGCTGACAGGATTTGTAGTCCAAAACTTCCAGAGAGCCGGGGACGCTGTTGAGCTGCCAGCCAAGATGGCCGACTAGCTCAAGACTCAGTGCAGAGTGGTTAATTGATCCCTGTTTTTCCCTGCCTGGGGATCATTTATATGGTCCTAATTATGACACTGGCGAGGTGACGGCATCGGGAACCACGTGAGTCGGAAGCGATCCGAAACTCTACCGGGACTCTGCTTTCTGGAGGTGAGCCTCTCACAGTGTGTGACTGCTGCTGCCAAGCGCAGGAGCGCCATCGCTGCACCTGGGTGACTGCGAGGCTTTGTGGCATCCTGCGCTTTGGAGTGTGTGGAGGGGTACCTATTGCTGTGCGATTGAGGAGGAGTAGGGCGTTAGCAGCACGGCTGTGTGATTTTGCAGCAAAATGGCAGTGAGGACACAGGGACCGCTGCCGGCAGTTCGCAGAGCAGGGCTGCGTTGCTGGAGAGGGACAGAGTGTCCTATACACTGCATCCGCAGTATACTATGAACTTTGGCGGGCCGGTGGCGGCAGGGAGGCGGGCCCAGAGCATCTACAGGCGTACTGATGTATATGGAGGCACTGGAGTGCTAATATGACACTGGAGTTTAGCTGAGTGTCCGAGCGAGTGCCACACAAGATTGGTTTGTTGCCGCCATTGTGAGACTGGATTGGTTGGTTGTACCTTGATGCTGCGCAGCGCAGGTCTGTAAAAGAGGGGGCTGATCATAAGTGACGACACCAGCTGTGCGCTTTTCATATTGTGGTCATACTCTGTGCTTGGTGCTATTTGCTGGATGGTCTCAGTGGTGTGACTATATGAAGGAGTGTGGGAAGGGCTGCAATGACCAAGGATTCCGGCGCTAAGCAAGGTGGAGCCATGGACAACTTCACCAAACCTGTTTCTAAAGCATCCTCATCTGCTGGCAGCTATGTGCTACCCATTGCAAGTTCGAGGTTGGGCGGCCAGATTGACCTACAATGTATGTTGGATACAATGCAGCAAGGATTTAAAACAGTGAATGTTAAATTGGATGGCATTACTGAGACTGTGTCATCCAGGTGAGCGCAACTGGAAATAGAGATTGCGGGTTACTGAAGAGGAGAGTCCGATAAGTGCTACTGAGGACAGTGTCGCTGATTCGAAAAGTGCGGTTTCCACACTTATCAGAGATTTGAAGCAGGTGGCAGCGAAGTGCGAAGATTTGGAGTCCACATCTCACAGAAACAATATCCGCATTATCGGGGTGCCGGAGGATTCCCTCCGGGGTAAAATGGAAGTTGCGGTGGAGAACTTTCTACTTGAGCTACTGGACAACCCAGCACGGTCCCCACTCTTCACGGTTGAGCGAGCACACAGGGGGGTGGCTGTAAAACATAAGCCTGTCCATTACCCCCGGCGTATCATTGCACGTATCATTGCACGTATCATGAACTATCGGGACCGTGACTTGATACTGGGTGCTGCTAGGGATAAGCAAGAACTGAGGCTTGAATCCAATGTTGTTTGTATTTTCACGGATTATACAGTGGCTGTGCAACGGGAGCGGCACTCCTTTCTGGGTGTGAAGAAGCTGCTTAGGGTGCGAAACACACTGTATGCAATGTTATTCCCTGCCCGCCTTAAGTTACGCATAATAACAAATCCTTCTTTTTCACAGTTCCGAAGGAGGCAGTCTCCTTTATTGAGACCATATTCCTTTACCCTCACCTTAGCCTGGGGGTCCCTCTAAGTGATTTCAGAATTTGCTTGATGTGCACAGTGATCCTTATTTTGATAAGTAGATTGTATTACTCAGAGATGAGGCCAGCAAGGATGCGTATTAAAATCCTGTGCCTTGGGCAAGCTATTGGCGCACTCTGTGTGGAAACAGTTGCCCCCGTGCAGGTGCAAATGGTTGGTGTTATGTGGGGATTGGGGGTGGGCATGGGCGTTGTTTGGGGGCTGTGAGTGTGGGAAGGGAGGTGGGAGTGTTTATATGTTGGATTACAAATGTTAAAAGGCACTTGGTTGCAGTTGGTAAGGAGCTGATGGAATCCAATATTAGATTGGTGACCAATACTTGTATACTATATTGACTATGGCGCGGACTGGGGGGTTGAGCTCTTCCATTAGATTACTTAGCTGGAAGGTCCGGGATTGGGAAATCCTATCAAAGCACAGAAGATATTGGCCTATGTGAATGGGAAATATGATAATATTGTATTTTTGCAAGAGATGCACGTGTTAGCCAAACAGGCAGAGCTTTTTGCATTGGGTGGGTGAAGAATAAGTATTACACATCCTATTCAACAAGGACTAGAGGGGTTATGATTTTAATACATCGAAACATGCAGTTTGTGCACCTGGGCGTGAAGGTCGATATGTATTGGTGCATGATAACTTATGTGGGCGGAAGGTACTATTAGTGAATGTGTATGGTCCTAATATTGATGACCCTGAATTTTTTGACAGCATATTTCAGTGCACAGTACCCAATGGCCTCACTGATCTGTGTTAGGGAGAATTCTCTGTTTAGGCTGAATTTCCTAACCCAGTGAGTCCCCCAGCAGCTTTGCTGGATTTTTGGAGTTTATTTTTTTCTCCTGCCAAGAGTGAGACTCTTTTACCCTCACTCTTGGGCATGATTTGAGTGTGTTTCTTTGACTCTAGATGTGTTTAATGGGCTATGGGGTCTTTTACTCCATAGGGCTTCATGTGTTTTTGTGATGTGTGTTACACAGCACCCTCATTGCAGTGACACAGGGGTGTCATAGTGACCCCCCAGTATAGATTCCATACCCTGGGACTAACTACTGTCTCCCAGGGCATGTAAAGTCACCATTGACTTTACTAGTCTTGAATTCTGAACAGAACCAGTACAAACCATCATATTGTGGACGTACTGGCTGGGGCAATTCGATTGCCCCGGGGTCTGTTAGTCGAGGGGGCACGTCTCTGTCCCCCCGAACGAGTTTTGGCTGGTGGCAGTGGATACTACTTTTTATATTCAACCGCAAATATTTCTCTATGGGATTTTCCCATTGTTCGAGGCTACTATCTTTATTTATTTAATTACGATAGCCTCGAACATACCGCCGGTTTATTTATTTAATATTAATTCTCCGGTTGGTATTTTTTGCCAAAACTCGGTTCTAAAATGGCGTTTGTGTTCTCTTCTGTGACTCCAACCCAAGTCGAGCCCTTTGTTCCACTTTTTGGCGGGCTTCTCCACAGAAGCCCTCCAAAGTGGTGCCACTATGTCTGGGGTACTTAGGAGGGGTGGAGGGGATTTAGGCACCCTGGACTGAGTTGCCTAGGCAACTCAAGTCGCACTCCGTCCTGATTGGCCCAAGTGGTGAGCCGGCCGGCTCACCACTTAGCATGTTTGAGTGACAGCTAGGCTGAGTGAATGGGGGTTTTCTGCATAAAAGCAGGGCTTTGGGGACTGGAACTTCAGAAGTCGCCACAGGACCTAAGAATCCGACGAGGGAGAAGCTGAGCCGACCTGCCACGACGACACCACCGGTGGAGCCCTGCTGGACCGTCTCGCCACTTTTCCCAACGAAAGAGGAGATCTCCCGCCGGAGAGTCTTCCTCCTTTGACTGGTGGGGATAACCAGTTTCACCATCTTTTTTCTCCTTCCCGACACAAATCGTGGCCGCCTTGCCTGTGCCAAGCACCCCGGCAACCGCAATACCACGTTTTACCACGACAGCGAAATAAAGGGTAATACCTTTTAACCGGAAAACTCCACGGCTGGTTTCTTCCCTGGCAGTGCAACGACCTTCATCTTTCCTCCAAGTCGAGATCTTCTCTTCCCCTGGACGACGACGAGACTTGCACCCACTGCCAGGAACAACTGCCACCGCTGGAGGATCCTTCCCACTTAAGGTACCGTGTCCCGCCTGGCTTCCCTTGCCACCGACAGTACGGGATAGATTTAGCCCCCGGCTTTCAACCTGGGTTAGCCTGGGACACCCTGGCTAAACTTTTCTGAGCCTCTCTAAACTCTTTTCGAACACTCTGCAAGACTTTTAAGCCTAGTGTAACTGTGTGATCTTGGGCGCATTTGTGCTCTGCTCTCTCTAAGAGTGGGCCCAGCCTATGGACTTTGGCTCACAAGTGACTTTTGCTCTTCTGCCTTGCTAATAGTGTTCCTAAATCTTAGAGTGGTGTATCTTCCCATATTCTGTCGTTTTCCCTCCCTTCTTCAAAAACTTATTGGAGTGCCATCTATAGTTAAGCGCTCACCACTGTATGAAAATAAGTGGTGTTAACTAAGACTTATCTGATAAGGAATAAGGGTTGTATATATGATAATAGTAACTGTGTTTAGAGTGTTTTACAATAGGAGTGCTGGAGTGTTTCAAACAGTGTGTTTTTAAATAAATAATTATATACTTTGATACCAAAGCTCTGGTCAGTGTTTGTTTGTATTATTGTATCTGAGTGCCTATTGTGTATACTTTGCATACTGCCTAACTCTTCTTGAGGGAAGTCTGACTGCTCAGCTACAGCTACCAGGTAAATCTGGGTGGTACAGACTGCTACCAAGTGGGTTTACTGCTAACACCTGTAGTCCTAAATCTTTTGCAGTGTTCCCCAAGGGAACTGCACAGGTTTCTGCCTAACAATCTGCGAGGGGGATATGAATAGCAACCTTAGATCGTACTTCAGATGTGCCTAGGAGTCTTACTGGGGCAGCACAGTCTATCCTTCCACACATGGTTGAAATGGATGTTTTAGATGTGTGGTGTTCGCTGAATGGGACAGGGAGGGAATATACATTTTATTCCACAGTACATGACATGCATTCGAAAATTGATGTGTGGTTGGTATCAAGTGCACTATTACCTACCGTGTAAGGGTGTTCAATACTTCCCTGCACTTATTCGTACCACACCCCCATTTCCGTCTCTACGCTTTTAACCAAAGTAAATGGAGTACGCCCGCCTGGTGCTTTAAGCCGGCTGCGCTGCGTGATCTGTTGTTTGTTACAACTTTGCAAGAGTATATTGCCACTTATTTTGAATTGAATGATGGCTCTGTAAGTTCCAGGGCTAGTTTGTGGCAGGTGTTTAATGCTTACATGCGGGACATAGTGAGTTTAACTGAGTTTGGGGTTTTGAGGGCAATAAGGAATGAGATGCGACTTCTTGAGGCTGAACTTTCGACACTGCAGGTCCACTATGCTCAGAGCCCTACTTCATCCCTGCGGTAGGACATTAAGACTAGGCTGGATGCTTTTCGAGAAGCCGCTGATGGAGACGTACTCTATTTGGATAGGCCTGCCATGGCAAGGCGGTATGGGGAGGCTGATAGGTCAGGAAGGCTGCTTGCTCGTACTGTTAGGGTTGAATTAGGGAACAGACGCATCCCGTGTGTTGAACGTTGGACCATACTATGGCGCATACTGATGAGGATATTAACACTTATTAACATGTATTTTATCATTTTTACTCTGCTTTATATACGTCAAAGACTACTGCAACCCCCCCCCCAAGAGATCGACAGATATCTGAATGGGATACTGTTGACCCTGTTGTCATATGAGACCAGGGAAGCGCTTGAAACCCCATTCACGGTTGAAGAGGTCAAACTAGCGATTAAAGAGCTCCCAAGAAAGAAGGCCCCTGGGTTGGATGGCTTTAGCACTGAATTCTATAAGGTGTTTTGCGACGAGCTGGCCCCCTATTTACTGCGGGTTTGGGTGGAGGCGTTAAAGATTGGGATCCTACCGGGGATGCTACATGAGGCTATTATTATTCTCTTGCTCAAACCGGATAAGGTAGCGAGTGAGTGAGGGTCGTACAGACCCCTATCTCTCATAAACACTGATACTATGATATTTGTTAAAATTATAGCAATAGTATTATCCCCATTTATGCTGCATATGGTACAAGTTGATCAATCCGGATTTATACCGGGCCGATCGACGGATTCTAATATCTGTCTGCCCCAGATTTTGAACTATATTATTTGGTTGCGCAGATGCACTATGCCATCTTTTGGAACGTTGACCTCCCGGAGATGCCACATGCGAGGTTGAAGCGGCTACGGGCGGGCTCCACGCGGCGATTCTTTTACTTGCAGGGAATGCCTATTGCAGCACACATAGCTTAGACCTGGTACAGGAGACACATGACTCATGGACTAGATTGAATAAGAGAGCTAAGGTTTTAGTTCCCTATGATAGGAGAATTCCTATTTGGGGCATGACTAAGGTGGAGCCCGCCACATATACAATGCTGGAAAGGGATTGGGGAAGGGCGGGTATTCAAGATGCAAGGTGATTTGTATGCAGATGGACAATTTCTTGGTTGGCAGGTGATCAGAGAGCATGTCGGTGATACTGCTCTACAATTGCTACAATGTTACTGTATGCGAGCAGCGATCAGGAAATGCTGGATGGGGTACCCGCTTGAGCCTGTATCACACCCTTGTCTTTCGTATATCCTTTCATCCCCTACAAATAAGCAATCCATCTTGGCACTTTATAAGATTGCACAAACATTGGTGGTAGTTAAGGGTCCAGATAATAGGGCCAAATGGGAGAGGGATCTGGGCACAGCCATTGTAGATTCAAAGTAGAAACAAATCTGTCAATTAAGGATTGTCGATTAATTCAAAATACTGACTCATTGAAAGTTGCGCAAGGACGCCCAGCCAGAGAGAAGAGACAAACCTCTTTTGTGTTTCAAGGATACCAGTCACCCTTCCCGGTGAACGGCAGAGTTGGGGAGCTTCAGCGGCAGTTGTGGTATCAGCCTTGACTTAAGGATCAAAGCCGCGAAAGACGAAAAAGAATTAACACAGCCGGTGAGTTGATGAAAGCAATGAAAGTCCGGTCTGTGTTAAATAAAAACTTGACGGCAACAGTATCTGACGAATGAAGGTTGCGTGTGTGCCGATAAGAGCAAGAGAAAGCCAAGCATTATAAAGAACTGTAAATTAAAGATACCAGGTAACAGAGTGATCCAAAGAAAGAAGATTGCCCAATCGAAATTCTCTGTGAAATGTCTGATACTGTAGAACGGCGGGAAGAGAAGGAAACTAAGATGCAAGATTTGAACTGTTGTCAGGTTTGATCCCGGCTGAGGGAAACCTGGGTGTGAGAGATATCTTTGAACTTTGAAGTAAGTACTCTGCTTGAAACTACATTTACCAATAGGCCTTGGTGAAGGAGAGAAAAAGTGACGTTTGAGGAAAGAAGGCCAGCAGTTTCATGTTGAGGTAAGAGCAAAAGCCTTGCAGTTTCAAAAGCCTTCGACAGAGGAAGGAAAGTGAAAGGGGGTTTGAGCCCGACAGAGGGAAGCCTATGAAGGTGTGAATTAATCTTGGGGAAGGGAAGCCCAAAAATTGTGATTGAAAGGTTTGAGCTTGGCGGAGGGAAACCTGTACTGAATTGTGGTAACGAGAAGGAAACAAACTTTTGTTGAACTGTATTACAAGCTAAAAGGTGACCTGCGCTGGAGTGAGAGAAGGCCGAGAGGTCCAACAGATAAACAAATGACTTTTCGTGGAAGGCCAAGTGGACCATGGTCCACGAAACTAGCTGCATCCTTGTGTCCGAAGCCAGAGTGTGTTGCAAGGTCCAGGTGTGCCACCTTACCCCGTGCTACAAAACGTGGGAAAGGGAGTTTACTCAGCCATACTAACATTTCTTTTGAACACTGATTTTCCTTTTTGCATTACACATTCCCCTTAAACATTTATTGTATTAGAAAAAGGGCAGGCATTAGATTTATTAGCATAGGCCTTTTAATTTTCACTAAGGACTGACTAGGACTGTATTTTCTTTATGTTTGATTGGCGAGAATACTCCCATCTTAGTTATAGGGAAGTTAGGAGTTTTCCAACCCATTTTAAACCATCAATAAAGGTTGAACCTTGCAGCTCTTGTGTCAGTGTCTACTTGTGATGCCATGCCGTACTCACATTAGCTAAAAGAGTCATATTGAAGAGATGGACGCAGAATAACCCTCCTAAATTGTCAGATTGGTTACATAATGTAATTTGGGCCAATACGAATGAGGAGCTGTGTGCATTCAGTGCCAGACATTTGCCGACCAAAGGACATATGGTGAGATTTTCATCTGTATCTTTCTAATACATACGATTGAGAATGTACTTATTGTCTTTTTACTTTACTTTATTGCAGTTCAAGGACTTATGTTTTGATGGTATATTGTTACATTGTGATTGTGTCACAATGTATTGTTGTAACCTGTGAGCCGAGTGCCTAATAAACAGTTTTTTTTAAAAAAAAGGAAGGGAATCACAAACTATGTCTGAGCAAACCTGGCTCGGCTGGGAAAGACTGCAGGCAGTTAGAGCAGAGGTTATGTCTCCAAACTCTTGCTGAGGACCTAAGACCCAGAATGATTTGCCTAAAAGACTAAAGAGAGAGGTGGGAAAGCTGGGCCCACTGTGCTGCACATATTCCCTTTAATCGCTGTGCATTTAAACAGAATGACCTCACTGAAAAGGATGGACATGCACTGCTCTGAAATACATTTTTCCCACAGATGCCTTCCCATAACCATGCAGACTACCTTGTAGATCAGTTAAGCCAGTTCTCCCGCAGAGGTCTCTTTATCGCTGTACCTTTTGTTAGGTTAAAGGTTGATTTTCCACACAGGTTTAGACCCCCCTTTAACTAGCATGCCTCTCTGACCTCCGCTAGCGTGCATTCTCCTAAATCGGATCTCACCAATTACACCCATGTGCGATATTACATTCCTTGTTGATATATCTGCATAAAATTGACATAAAACAGGTGGGGTAAGGCTGCTTGGTGTTCTGTTCAGAGCCTGATTGTGTATCCTGCTCTAACATGGTGTACATTTGAAGGGTTGGTAAAGAACACAAAAGGAAAGAGGGTGTAAGGAGATGTGTTAGTATAACAATGCTCTGCAGCAGAATGCACCACTTGCTTAAAATGATGAAACACGCCAAATGCGGACCAAACCATTTTCTGAATTGCCATTCCTCACAAAAAAACATCTCGAGGTTCAAAGGTTGTAGAAGCCTTCCCTTGGAAAATTAATCTATTTGACTTCATCAGGGATGAATCCTCAATGGAAAACTATGGGATCCTTTTAACCCCTCCTTGGAAAACCATCACCTGGAACTTGGTGATAGTTACAGATCTTTACAGATCTACGTCTAGACACCATATATGAAGCAAAGCCAGTCAAGAGATTCTGTAGGTCAAGAGAACTACAAGTCATTAAAATAATGTTGCTCACATATGTCAAGCAGGAAATAATCTACGTCCTGTTTATAGGGGCATCCCTTTTGCAGCTGTTGAATGCATTTCAATTCCATTCCCATTTAAGTTATATACTAGTGGAGAAACCACACATCCCAGGTATGAATCCCAGTTAATGATGGATGTTTTTGTAGTTTAACCTCCCTTCCCATAAGTAACAAAGAACTTTGTTCCCAAGTAAATCTGTACTTATATATCAAACATTTGCTCATCGATGCCCAGTGATACAAGGATCTGCCAAAGCATAAAAGTGTGATATTGTGAATCTCTAAAGAAAAAGAAAAAAGCACTAAGACAAGCTATTAAGAATTGGCTGCTGAGACCACCATGGGGCGTGGATAAGATGGCCGCCTGATCCCCGAGCCCTGTTGTTCCCCAGCTTGCTAAAGATTATAGCAAGTTACCAATGTAATAGATTCCACACTGAAAGTGGGTGGTGGTCCCCCGAAGCTCTGGAGAACATGTGGACAAGAGTCGGAGTGAGAAGGAGACCAGGGATCCCACCACTGGGTGTGAGGTGCAGGTCACACTCGTCCCACTGGAACACTGATGGTTGCGGCAGAGCTCTGCGCTCGAAGAGGACTTGAGCCACAAGGAAACAAAGCACTGTAACCCGAGGGCTCCAAGGCCGCAGCTGGGTGGAGCGACCGGGGAGCCAGACCCCTCCCAGGACCCGAGAGCAGAGATGGAAGGAGCCTGATGTTGTCCCACGTGCAGTGACTGGAGCGCTACGGACCGAGACATCTAAGTTCCTGCACAGGGAAATGTGTGGGAAAGGCACAGAAACACAGAACACGAGGGGCGGTGAGTATGGGAGGGGGAGTCAACGGTTTGTCCCCCCCACCTCCGCTTCCAGGGATGACTGGAAGCACGCCGGCCCTTGAGACGCATGAGGGTTGAAGAGAGGACTGGCGCTGATGAGCGCTGTGTGATGTCTGGGCCTGCTTCCTCCTCCACAAAGAATAGCAGGCTCAAAGGACAGTAGTGTAGCAAGGATGTGCACAGGACCCCTCAGTGCTGGAGGCAGACTTTTGGGGGTGGAGAAGCGTGTTCCCAAGCCCTTTGAGACCCCTGGGGGAATTGTGGGCGAGGAAGATGGCTGAACAAGCTGGCGAGGGGGCCCCGACTAAGACTGATATCCTCAATATCTTGCAGGAGATAAAAGCCCTGAGGAAAGATATCCAAGCTTCCATCTCTGAAATTAGCAGCAGAGTTGCTAAGGTTGAGGGGCAGGGTAGAGGCAGTATAGAATAACCAAGCCTCCTTATGGAAACAAGCTTCACACACATTTTAAAGCTCTGGAGCGTGAGCGTGGAGAAAAGGGAACCTCCCTCAAACTGGAAGACATGGAAGCCCGGGAGAGGAAGAACAACATACCCAAATGGGACCTTCCGCAAATGGAGGGAGAATCCTTCCAAGCCTTGGAACATAAAGTGATGTAGGTGATGGCTCTGATCTATAGGGGAGGAAGGCCAGAAAATGGTGCAGTTGATCGCATACACAGAGGGCGGGGAGGCTCCAGAGGAGGGCCACGCTCTGTGCTGGCCAACTGCCACTACTACAGAGAAAATATGGAGATCCTGATGAGGGGTAGACAAAAGGGCACCATCATGTGCCGGGGGTCCAAACTTAAAATATTTCAGGACCTTTCTGGGGGAACACTGAACTGAAGAAGGGCTATAACGCCGTTGACAACTTGGCTGTCTGACAAAGATGTGTGATGCAGGCAGGGTTTACCCTTCGCTCTATCTTTTGAATACAAAGGCACTTCGTACAGACTTGCAGACTGTTAGGGAGAATTCTCTGTTAAGGCTAATTTCCCAAACCTAGTGAGTCCCCCAGCAGCTTTGCTGGATTTTTGGGGTTACTCCATATGGCTTCATGTGTTTTTGGTAAGTGTGTTACACAGCACCCTCAGTGCAGTAACACAGGGGTGTCATAGTGACCCCCAAACATAGACTCCATACCCTGGGACTGACTACTGTCTCCCAGGGCATGTAAAGTCACCATTGACTTTACTAGTCTTAAATTGTGAACAGAACCAGTACAAACCATCATATTGTGGAAGTACTAGTAGGGGTAATTAGATTGCCCCTGGGTCTGTTTTCCAAGGGGGCACTGTCCAGTCGCCCCTTGTCGAGTTTCTGGCTGGTGGCAGTGGTTCCCACACGAAATATTCCACCAGAATATTTCCTATAGGATGTTCCCAATCATTTTAAACGCACCACTTTTTTGGTGCAATGTTAAAGATACCGCCGGGTTATTTATTTAATATTTATTCCCCGGTTGGGTCTTTTTGCCAGGACTCGGTTTTAAAATGGCGTTTGTTTTTCGCCTCTGTAACTCCAACCCAAGTCGAGCCCTTTGTTCCACTTTTGGCGGGCTTCTACACAGAAGCCTCCAAAAGTGGTGCCACACTGTCTGAGTCTACAGGATGTGTGGGAGGCGGGGAATAGGCACCCTGGACTGAGTTGCCTCGGCAACTCAAGTCGCACTCTTGTGTGATTGGCGCAATGGTGAGCCGCCCGGCTCACAATTTAGCATGTTTGAGTGACAGCTAGGCCTGATGAATGGGGGTTTTCTGCATAAAAGCAGGGCTTTGGGGACTGGAACTTCAGAAGTCGCCACAGGACCTAAAGAATCCGAAGAGGGAGAAGCTGAGCCGACCTGTAACGACAACGTCACCGGTGGAGCCCTGCTGAACCGACTCAGCACTTCCCAACGACAGAGAAGATCTTCTTCCAAGAGAGTCTTCTTCCTTTGAACTGGTGGGGTTAACCAGTTCGCCCTCTTTTCGCCTTCCTGGATCGTCTCATGGTCGAATCGCCCGTGCCAAGCATCCCGGCGGCCGGATAGCCACACTTCACCACTACCGTGAATAAAAGAGTAGTACCTTTTAACCGGGAAACTCCGTGGCTGGTTTCTTCCCTGGCAGTGCAACGACCTCCAGCTTTCCTCCACGTCGAGATCTTCTCTTCCCCTGGACGAAGCACGGACTTGCACCCGCTGCCAGGAACAACTGCCCCCGCTGGAGCTTTCTCACCATTTCAGGTACTGTGTCCCGCCTGGTCTCCCTTGCAACAGACCGTTCAAGGTGTCCCGTAAATCCTTGACTCTCTATCCTGGGGTGACCTCAGACCTGTTAACTAACTTTTCTGAACTGATCTAATTCCTTTTTGAACTATCTGCAAAGACTTTTAAAGTGTATTTCAACTGTGTGATCTTGGGCACATTCCACCTTGCTCTCTCCAAGAGTGGGCCTGGCCTATGAACTTTTTGCTCTACAGTAAGACCCTGCCTTTCTTGACTTGCTGTGGTTCTTTAAAAATGTTGTTATTGTGTGTTTTCCTATTTCTGCCTTTTCTCTCCCTTTTTAAATAATTATTGGAGTGCCATCTTGGCTCACCTATGTGTTGATAAGTGGTGTTCTTTTCCTAAGACTTGTCAAATAATTAATCAGGGAGGTGTATATATTCCTAATGACTGTGTTTGAACTTGCTTGACATATTAGTGCCAGTGTATTTTTACAAGTGTGTTTGTAAATAAATAATTATATACTTTCATACCAAAGCTCTGGTCAGTGTTTGCTTGTGCTACTGTATTTTTGTACCTAATGTGTATACTCTATATACTGCCTAACTCTTCTTGAGAGACGTCTGACTGCTCAGCCACAGCTACCAGGTAAATCTGGGTGGTACAGACTGCTACCAATTGGGTTTACTGCTAACACCTGTACTCTTAAACTTTTTGCAGTGGTCCCTAAGGGAACTGCACAGGTTTCTGCCTAACACAGACACATCTGCGGTCCCCCAAATACTGGATAAACTGTCTGGGAGAAGGAGGACACCTCCACTGTCAAAGACGCAAGCAAGAGCAATTTCTTAGAGCATTCTCAGGGAAATCATCCCAGGGGATAATTATGTGCTCCTGCAAATTTAAGAACATGGTGGAGGACTCCCCGTCACAATCTAAATGTTGAAGAGTGGGCTGGATTGATTCACTAAACGTCACCTGCAAGTTCTGCAATTGAAAGCTGGAATGGTGGATATTGTGACTTGTGGACCATGTAGCATAGACTTCGAATCAATGGTTTCGACTTTATTCCTTGGCAGGGGAACAACATGGGGGACTAGCCTTCGGTGGCCCGGAAGGATCCAGGCATCATGCATGGGGAACAACCCCAACACACCTGCAGCAAGAGACTTCCTGCTGGGTGTAGCAGTTTATTGTTCTGCTTGTTTTGTTTATGAGGGAAAGGGGAGGGGGGACACTTGAGGTTATGACATCTAGAAAGATCCACATGGGATCACGTTCGTCGAATATGAGGGGAGACGCCTCCTAGCACAAAATAAGGGTGAGCCAACTGAGGAAATCAAAGGTCGTGACATGAAGGTCCTTCAAATAGCTACCCTCAATGCGAAGGGTCTTAATTCCCCCACTAAGAGGTCACTATTGAAAAGGAAAATGAAGGTACAGGGTCTGCCTTTGCCAATGGTGCAAAAAAAAAATGCACTTTATAAAGGGGTGAGAGGCTAAGATGTATGCCAGACAACTAGGGCAATGTTTCTTGGCATCCTCCCGGTAAAGAAAATGAGGGTGGGCATGTTGCTGAGCAAGGACTTCTCAATCTCAGATACTCAAGTCAAGAGAGATGCAGAAGGTAGACTTCTAATGGTGAAGGGTAGGGCCAATGGGAAAAGGATCACTATAGCCACAGTATACGCACCCAGCAAGCACCTAATGGAAATTCATAGAGTGGGCATTTCAGGCACTCGATAGTTGAGGCAGGGTGTGACAATCCTGGGAGGGGACTTTAGCACCATCAGGGTTCCACAGGTGGATTGGCTGGCCGAGGCCCCTGGGAAAACACAGAGGACCATGGGTAATGAAAGACTCCTAGATGGGGGGGTCTAATGCACAATATAATCTGTAGAATACATGGATGGGGAACCACCAAGGACCAGAGGCCTATACCTCACAGATCTAGGATTCACTCAGATAGTTACTGCCCCGACCCATAATAAAGGCCGTATCTTAGATTGGGTGGCAGATCACAACTGTGGCTCCACCCTCAACTCCAACACAGCCCTTCCATGGTCTGATCACAACTGCCTTCAATTCTGCATCCCCATATCCTTATACTCCAAACCACCTATACCTGCACCGGCCAAGCTAGCCAGAAGTGCCAAAAAACATATAGCAGACAATATACGTCCCTTTCTCAACAACCCCTGCCTAGCACCTCCTTTCTCCTCTGACCCCAACATTCTAGCAGAGATCTTCAAAGACACCCTCACCCATGCCATCAACGCCGCAGCTCCTCTTGAAAACAAAAAAGAAAAAAAAATCGTTTCACTCCAACTCATGGTTCACGGAGGACTTATTAAATCTACGCCAATGCAAGCGCCAAGCCATCAAAACATGGCAGGCCAATCCCTGTGATGCCACCAAAGTAGACTTTCTTTGTATTTCCAAAAAATACAAAAGTGCCATATTTTAGGCGAAGTCAGAAACCTACAATAAATGTATCTTGGAAGCCAACTCCCACTCAAAAGAGCTTTTCACCATCTTTAAAGAGCTCACCGCCCCCCCCCCAATCTGTACAGATGAGATTGTTAAGGATGAAACCTGGTGCAATAGCATCCAAACAGTGATGCTAAACAAAATAGACCTTCTTCAAAATAAAATAGCAGAATACTTCAAGGCTCTGCACCCCCAACGGACCCTCTCCGTCAATACCGCTAAAGATAAGCACATCTCCAAATTCAATTTTTCTCCAATCACCGAATCAGATGCTCTCCACATCCTCAAACAGCTCAAACCATCTCAATGTAAAGGCGATATATGCCCCCCCAACATCATTAAAGAGTGTGCGGCACCCCTCACACCGATCATCACAGCATTCATCAACGCCTCATTCAAGACGGGCAAAGTCCCTGACAGCCTTAAAGAGGCGTGGGTGCGCCCGCTCTTAAAGAAACCAACCCTGGACCCTGCCCAACCCAACAACTACCGTCCCATTACAACGGTTCCATTTCTTCTAAAAATCTTAGATAAAGCTGCACACATGCAGATACAGTCCTATCTGGAAAACAACGCTGTCCTAGGTAAAAGGCAGTCCGGATTCCGCAAAGGTCATGGCACTGAAACCGCTTTACTAGATCTGAAGAACCAAATTACCCTAATTTTAGATAAAGGCAAGCCGGCCCTTCTGCTCCTCCTAGACCTCTCGGCGGCATTTGATTTAGTTGATCATGCCATCCTCACGAACCATCTCACTCAGGCCGCACATTTCTCCAAACAAGCCACAAACTGGATCACCTCCTTCCTCGAAGGAAGAGTGATGAAAGTGTTTTCCAATATAGCTAACGCAGAGCCTACTACCATCAGGTATGGAGTCCCTCAGGGCTCATGTACGGCTCCTACCCTCTATAATCTTTTTACCAAACCTCTCTTTGATAAACTGGACGCACTTGGGATCACATACACCAACTACGCTGATGATACCCAAGTACTCCTCCCGCTCATAGGACTCTACCATCAGGACGCAGCCACCCTCCAGAATATATACGCCACCATCCAAGCATGGATGGCCACAAACGGCCTATGTCTTAACGGAGATAAGACCGAAATTCTCATCCTTGGTCAAAAATCCACTCTCACGAACCTCGACCCACTCTACACCAACGTCTGCATAGACAATTGTGTCATCCCAGTTCTACCTTCTGTTAAAACACTTGGAGTCCACATTGACGCCTCACTCTCCATGGACAAGCAAGTCAACTCCATTGTTTCTGCCTCCGCCCTGAGTACTAAGCTCATTAATGCCATCAAACCTTTCCTAACCAAAGATAATTGCCTTTCTATTGCCAGAGCCACCATTGGAGCCAAACTAGATTATTGTAATGTGCTATTGGCTGGCATCTCCAACTCCAATCTCAATAAACTCCAAACAACACAGAATAATGCACTAAGAGCAGCTCTCAATATACCAAAAAGGGACCACATCGCGCAAGCCAGAAAGGCAGCACACTGGCTACCTGTCAAAGAGCGCATTACATTCAAAATACTTACCATCGCACACAAATGTATCAACCTGTCTGCACCCTCATACCTGTCTGATACGCTAGCCAGATCTCACTCCACCAGACCAACTAGGCAATGCCACACCAACCAACTTAGGGTCCCAAGCATCAAACGAGCTAGAGCAGGTGGAGTAAGCTTCCCCTACATTGCCCCTAAGCTATGGAACGCACTACAGAGCACGCTCAGAGCAGAAACCTCTCTCACTGCCTTCCGAAAAAAACTGAAAACCACCTTGTTTAACTAATTCCTCTTCCTTCGTGTCGTTTACTGTCTCCTCCTCCTCTCCTCTCTTCTCCTCTCCTGTAACTACTATTCTTCTCTTGCAACTAAGTAATGACTTCACTGTATGGTACAACAAGTCATTTTCATATCTGTAACAAGCGCCATGATGCCCTCTGGGCTGCCTGTGCGCTAAACAAATGCGAATAAATAAAATAAAATAAAATATACCTTCTTCTCGCACCCACACACATCCTACATGATGATCGACTATTTGTTGATTGACTGAGGGGAAGCTTATTTTGTGCATGGGGTTGATGTATTGGCAGTGGCCTGGTCAGATCACAACAAGGTGAAGATGGTACTTCTCTGGGAAAGACCCAGGTTGAGCAGGGTATGATGGCAGTGCAATGACATGCGATTTAGAGACCGTGGGCCTCATTATGAGTCAGCCGGTCCGGAAACAACGGTGGCGGTAAATCCGCTGCCACCGTTGTTTCCGGACCGGCTGATTCAGAGTTCTGCAGGCGGGAGGTATCACTCCCGCCAGGTCTAAGCTGGCGGGAGTAACGCCACCCGCCTGCAGGCGGAAATGGAAACACTGGCTCTGTCATAGACGGAACCAGTGTTTCCATGGTCCCCATCCCCATGGAATCCTATGGGACTCCATGGGAATGGGGATTTACGGAATTCCGCCTCCGGAATTACTGGGTCACTGGGTTTGTAATGCCCCGGTGATTCTGGCAATCACGGAGGCGGAATGGTATTTCGGGTCTGGTGACAGCCTGCTGGTTTTTCCCGCACGGCTACCGCCGGACTCGTAATGAGGCCCCATGTGTTTAGAGACAGTACTAGAGAGCAGTTGGAACAATTTTTCAAGACTAATGATACTGGAGAAATTGCTCCCAGCACAGTGTGGGAAGCAGCCATGGCCACCATTAAGGTCTTTATTAAAGCAGACAGGGCTACGGTGAAGAGAAGGAGAGAATCGATAAAAGCTACTCACATTTGCAAAATTGAGAATTTGAGGGACAAACTCATGGTGGATAAGGGGGGGGTGTGGGAGATATCTTCCTGAATCCAATCAAAGAAACAGGAGCTGAGAGAACTGTCGATGGCCAAAACCCATAAATTACTACTTTGGTTGAAACAGACCTATCATGGGAAAGGGGACAAGGTCGGGGTCTATGTTGGCCAATAGGATAAGGAGATAGACGATCAAAAGAGAGCTGGGTTTGATTAGGAATGTGAAGGGTGCCTTACATGAACAGCCTGAAGAAATTGCCAGGCGTTTCACAGAGTACTATAGAGACCTGTAGTCCCCGGAGCTCTCTGCCTATCTCAGGTCCACCCCTCTACCTACCCTGCACAGGGACGAGTTCCTGGCACTGGATGGTCCCATCTCCTCACTGATGAAGGCACTGGTGCATCTGAGGAACCTGAGGGCGTCTCCACTTCTTTTCCCCCTTGTATCCTATGCTCAGGTGGCCAGGGAAAGGCCATCACTTTTGGATCCCAACTCTGGGGGTGGATATGCGATGGAGGATCACCTGGGTGGCGGATACTTGGGAGTGGGAAGAGAACGTCCTTACGTGACACATGTTATCGCCCATTTCCAAAATCTGAGTACCTGTGAGGAGCTCTGGACAAAAGAAGATTTGCTGAGGGCTGGCTACAGACGGACGCTGGGGAGGCGGATGCTGCATGGCGCACTCTGTAACGGGCTGCCCTCTGCCGCTGAGGCGACCCTTTACGCATCTGCGTGCGACCATCACTGGTGAGGAATGCGGCACCAGCGCCAACTGGAATGCACTTATAATTCATAACCCACACTCCGTATCCTGGCCGGTGCCGAGCCCTGCGGTGAGCCGCCTTGACAGCAGTGTGGGCTGGCTCCTGTCCGGTGCCTACGTATATGACCTGGGAGACGCTGGCGATAGCATGCGGCTGCATGGAGTGAGAAGTAATCAGATAGCCTGAGCAGGCATCGCCTGTCCCGGGAGTTGGACCGCGGGGGCTACCTCCCTGCTCAGCTCCTGGAGTTGTTTCACCTGGTCCGATGCACGGGACAACTTGCCGCAAAGTGTCCCGGCCCCAGCCCCCGGACGCTGCTTCGAGGCTGGTGATGAGCTGCCCGCGCATCTCCTGCACGGCGGACTGCTCTGTGTGCTTGCCGATGTTCCGCTCACACCCGGCCCAGCCCAAGTCCCTCAACAGCATCCCAGGGGCCGTGCCCGCCTGCCTGGTGGCCGCTGGTGGTGTTTGGCAGGCTGCATGCAGGGCCCTGTTGCCCGTGGGGCGCCCTTAGGCAGATTAGACAGTGCCGTAGCTCCTGAGAAGATCTGCATGTTGCTGGACTGGTGGCGCTGGCGGATGATTCCGCGTACAAGAGGGCACGTAGCAGCCATTGTACCCTAGGGGAGTTCCACACTGTACGAAGAATGGACTGGGTTTGATGTTCACCCCCTGGGGTCTCTACGATGGTAAATCTGCCCCGATTTGCTTTACATAGCACAATCTCCCAGGACAATAGGAGACCAAACACTGATCTCCCCCTCGCTATATATATCATCTGTCCTGAATTGGCAAACTGTCCCCCCCGGCATGTGCAGAGCCTGCATATCATAACACACGGATCCGGATTGTGGACAAAACTTATTAATACATGATCCCCCATCTGTATACTAACCCACGCGCTCCACTCACTGCTAATTCTGCAATTGCGCTACTAAATATCCTGAGCCAGATCAAGCGACTTAAGCGTGGACAGCCAGCTGGGCCTAAAGGGCTGCGCTTAACATAACTGGAACTGACAGGCATACTGTTACATCTTGTTATCGGTGCTGGTCCCTGTGGCACAGCGGCCGACTTTGTCGCTCATTTTTGGTGTCTCCTCCCAAGATGGCCGATGATTTGCCCAGGCTCTCTTGGACATCTTTGCTGATCATGTGACCGCATATAACGATCAAATTTCCGCCTGTCAGTGCGTCGCTACTCTTGGGAAAGACGCTTCGTAAGTTACCGATTACTAGGTGTTCAATATCTGTTCTCCCTATATTTTCTCATTTCTAATCCTCTCTCTCTTGTGGTCAATTAGATCTGTGCAACCCTGTCTCCAGCATTTTGCCGTCTTCGGTGTCTGTCCTGCTTCCCTTGCAACGGATCCGCATCAGACGTCTTCTATCCTCTTGTACGGACAAATTTCCCCGCCATCTACTAGCACTCTTCATTTGGCTCTCAATCCACAAAACTTAATCCCTTCTACGGCCTCGGACCAACTTAATTATACATCTAATTTTTCTCCCGTTTCCGAGTGGGGCTTGTAGGTATCTTATAGGAGTTTTTCACATTCCCATTTCTTCCCTCGTGCTCTATATTAACTTATTCTTTTGTTTGCTAGGAACCTCCCTGTTCTTATCAGCATCTCATAGAGCTTACCTTTTACCGTTTCTAGGTAGGTTCCCCTTCCTGTTAAACCTTATTCTTCCTCCAACCTGCTACCTATTACTCTCTTACCTGTTGCCTTATCTTCTCAGTGAAGCCCATTCGCTGGAACGATCCCGGTGACAACGCAGCTCATCATCCAGATCCTGAAAGGCAGCATCGGCACTACACGTCATCCAGGTTCTGAACTCCTCCAGATCCTCCGCCAACCCAGGGTTTTCTTCCCCAGAGGGTTTCCCTGGGAACACTGCCTTCCCTCAGTCTGTTATGTTCCCAATCGGACGGGAAGAGGTAGGATTAACAGGGAAATCCCCTAATTCTGCAATCTAAAGTCACTGCTGTCTGACCAGGTTAGTCTGTTTTTTCCTCTGGAATACCAAATATATTCATAGATTGTGTTTATCGATAGTAACCGTTAAGAGATTCAACACATACTGTGGTACCACACTGTGGAATCGCTGAATTCCGCAGGTGTTGTCTGAAGAGCGCAACGTGTTGGCACCGGAACCTTGATAACATCACACGCTGCTTGGCCATTCCCTCCTGCGCTGCATTTGTGAAACTCTGCTGACCCATTCCACGCAGGACAGTGTTACATTTTGAGTGAACACCAGCGGCACGCCTGTCATCTTTTGCCGAGCGGTGGCTTCGGAGTGCCTGGTGATAAGCCTGCTGATACACTGCTACTAAAGGCTTCAGTGAGGCGGGCTTGCCCTAACACGCTGATTGCGACCCGAGCACTCTACCCACCCACGGAAAAGGAAACATCAGTGTGTTCCACTCATCGGCGGCGCTCCATCAAGTGCAATTGGTACAGTAGTGGTCAAATGCTTCCTATCTCCCTGGCAGCATACAACGGCTAACAAGACGCACCTTGTGCCACACAAACACCAGACAAACTTTGGTCTCGACCTAGAACTCGTGGACTCTGAACAGCCTCCCACACTGTCTCGGGTGCAACCTTGTTGAAATCCTACTGTCGGCACCCTGAATAGTTCAGAAATAAGTCAATGAAGAAATCAGAACAGTAATCTGTGGTGCCGTACTACTGGGACAAAAACAGCAACTGACAAGTTATACACTACGGACTACAGCTTGAACATCCAGCAGGAGACGGCATGACGAAGGGTGCCAGGTCTTAAAAAAAAGAAAGGCCCTATGGATGCATATACCAGCACTGCGTCAAAGACCCCAATCTCTGCTGTGGAATCTCCAGAGGACATGCAGGCCGCAGAACCCACTTCCAACAGAGACGACCATCTCCTCACTGCAATGCAAAAACGGCTTTTTGGCGGTGAACGTGAAACTGGATGAAATAGTCTCCACTATTGGGTCATTGAAATACGAACTTGAAAAGGTAGAGACACGCGTTACCGAAGTTGAAACAAGAGTGAGCAAAGCTGAGGACCAGGTCACGAAGCATGGCTGTGATATTGCCCACCTGCAGCAGGAGTTCCGCAGACTATGTAATAAATGTGATGACCTTGAATCACCGTCACGTCGGAACAATGTCAGAATCACGGAGGCGGCCTGCAAAGGTCCAATGGAGCAATTTGTTGAGAACCTGCTTAAAACACTATTTGATCCATCCAGATTCTCACAACATTTCTTGGTCAAAAGAGCGCATCAGGTTCTGGCCCCAGTTTGCAAGCCAGGAGCTCCCCCTCGCCAAACTGCTTAACTATTGTGTCAGGGATTTGATCCTTTGCAAGGGCAGAGAGAAAGGGGTGCTGCACTACGAATCCTCGGATATTCATATATACCCGGATTTCGCGGCGAATGTACTTGCCAAACGAAAATCATATGACCCGGTCAAAAAATTGCTACAAATGCGTCAAGTCAAATATGCGCTATTATACCACGGCCGAAATTACGCATACAGCACAGTAGAAGAGCTCACTTTTTTAAAGATCCTGATGAGGCAACAACATAGATTGAATCCAACATCCCCATACCATTGCCTCAGCGCCACCGTGATTGCGGCAAGTCGCATGGACCAAGGCTACTCAGGATTTCAAAACAATCGTAATTACCTCAAAGATTTTCCTTGTTGCTCACCCAACCTGCAAGTCATATCAAAAGAAAAGAACTCACAAAGTAACAACCATTGCGCTGATAACAACTATAAGTGCACCAAAATATGCTTAGTTTGTCACCTGATAAAGGACACTGATAAGTTATCTATATCTCTATCACGAAGCTGCAGAGCCATCCTCTAATTTAATGTAGATTAACATACTCCGCCTGTTAGCTATTGGGTTAGAAAATGAATTGCAATTGATGCAATATTAATCTCTTCCAATTATTGTACCAGAATTCTCTAGAATTTTTCAATTGGTAATTAGAGAAGACGTTGTGCATACCTTATAGTTGCGCTGTTGCGTTGCACCCAGTTAGAGACTGTGAGCCCATACATTTAAATGTAAAGTTGTCCGAACAGCATTCGCATTTGTAGTTGGCAAGGCGATCAGCCGAATGCAGTGATGCACACATTGGCAAAGTAAACGTGGAAAAAGAAAAATAAATTACTTTAAAAAGATGTAATTACTTTCTCTGACAGTTTCGCACGTCAATTGTAGCCGAGGACCCTATGGGTCGTAGTGCAATTCTGCTTGACACTTACCTAGCCTTTCGGCGTGTGGACTGAATTACGAGGAGCTTGCGCAATGCTCCTCCACCAGTATACCTACTTGGTTTGAAACACTAGAATGTTCCATTCGGTAGGGACACGTTACATTTAAACTGCACAAGTCTCTTTTTAATTTAATCAGTTGCATTTAATAAAAGAAGCTACGTCTTATATTCCCTTAAGCGTTCATTTTTATAGAAAAATGCTTTGCTATAGATGCGCATCCACTGATCTAATCTTGGCACGTTGTGCACTCCTTGTTGTTATTGTTATATGATATGTTAAAGATCAGAACAGTCCCTTATCTAGTACCTGCACTGACTGGTTTTGCTGAAACCTGTTTAATTAGTCGTCTCAAATGTCTTATCATTCCCTACAACCTAACAATATTGAGACATCCCGATAACTCGGGGCCCATGCGACGTGCAGCCCAAGGCATTGCACCCTGTGTTGTAAACTTAACCTTGTCACATCATGTATCATCCAGTTAATTAGAAATTCTGCCGAGGCATTGGATTACCTCCATTGACCCCCGAGCTATGTGCAAGCAGTTAATTTGCATGGGTCTGCATGCACATTACGTTATACACAACCAGAGGCGTTGCTAGGGGTGGGCTAAGGGGGCTATAGACCCTGGTCTTTTGGTTGTAGCCCGGATAGAATCTCAGGAGCTACAATCAAAAGGCTAGCTAGCCCTCAGTCCCGACAGTTCCGACATCAGCGTAGCCCCGGGTCTTTTCCAGACCTAGCAACACCCCTGTACACAACTAATGATGACAAGTAGTGTCAGTCCCAATACTATTATTTAACTAATGTGTGGACCAATTTACATCTTTCACACAATTAGAGTCACAGAATTAGCGGTTAATCAAACATGGTATTAAAACACAAAGGGCCTCATTACGACCCCGGCGCTAAACCATCGTGCTATTAGCACCATGGTCCATGCCGGGGACCGCCTCGGTGAATGGCGGAATTACCGCCCCATTCCAAGGTTGGTGCGGCGGTAATTCCCCATTCACCATGGGCCCTTCCCCATTCCCATTTTTGCCCCATAGGGCTCAATGGGAATGGGGAAGGCGCTAAGTACGGTGCAGCAAATTGCGGCACCGTACTTAGCACCAAGGTCCCTTTGCGGCACCCTACTTTAACGGCTGGTAAAACCAGCCATTAAGGTCGGGTCCCGCAAAGGGACCTCGTAATTAGGCGCTAATAGGTTAACGGCGCCGCAGCCTTTTGCGGCGCCGTTAACCCATTAGCGCCTAGGTCGTAATGAGGCCCAGAGAGTTCATGGTCCATATTTAGGCCCTGACTCACTGTCCTGTATTGGCAAATGAGTCTTGCCTCCAGTTGTCTTAATTTGAATTCAAGGTTACCCCCTCATTGGGGTAAATTGACTTTGGCCATCCCCGCAAACTTGATGTCTTGTTTGTTATCCATCTGATGTGTGATTTGCCAATGGATTTCCAGTGGGAATTTGGCTTCTTGGTTGTAGATTGTAGATAGATACTCTCTAATTCAAATTTTTAGTGGCCTAATTGTGCTTCCAATATAATATAGTCCACACACACACATAATACAATACACAACATACTTAGAATTGCAATTGATAAATGAGTTAATTACATGTTTGCCCAATGTTCCAAAGTCCAAAGATCGAGATTCAAGTGCATGTGCACACATCGTACAACCACTACATTTATGGAAACCTTTCTGCTGTCCCTGAGCTAGCCATTTTTGGCTGGTGATTGGGTTAGACATGAGAGACTGGATTTTATATGCCCCAGTCATACTGAGTGCTAATATCACGATTCTATCATGAAACTTACTGGGCCTCAATCACCCCATCAAGGCCTGCAAGGTTGCTGCCTACATCAACAGACAGGCCCCCAAAGTGGTGATGCTGCAAGAGACGCATGCCCAAGGGACCACCAACGATACATTTGCTACAAAATGGTGCACCCAATGATGCTACACTAACTACTCGACCCAGTCCCGGGGTGTACTTACGCTAATTCATCGCTCTATATCATTTCAGGAGACTAAACGTAGTGTAGATCCACTGGGTAGGTATGTCATTTTATGGGGCGAATTGGCAGGTGTTGAAACGACATTGATAAATATGTACGGCTTGAATGTTGATGATCCTCTGTTCTATGGCCAGATTCTTGACATCCTACTCAAACATAATATGAGGGTGGGACTTCAATTTGATTTTAGACTGCGTCATGGACAGATCTAGGGCCACACAAAGAGACCTATCCGCTGCGGGCCAGTTGGTGTTAAATGTGACAAGACACTTGGGGTTGTCGGACGCATGGCGCGACCGGAACCCAACTAAACGTGAATACACATACTACTCTACAGATTGCGATGCTCACTCCAGGATCGACTTGTGGTTAGTTTCCACCTCACTCATGTCACGTGCAGTTGAGTCCAAGATTCTCCCTCGTACGATCTCAGACCATTACCCCATCACATTGACCCTCGAATAGAGTGTGCAGGCCACTGCTAGGCCACTCTGGCGCATCCCCCCCTCCTTCCTGTCGGATCCGGTATTCCTAGAGGGATTGCATAATGTGACAGAGGATCTTTTTCAAAGAAATGATGGGACGGTACAACACCATAGCACTGTATGGGAGGCCTATAAAGTGTAGGTGAGGGGCGAGATCAACTCCATGGTCTCTGGGGCATTGCGCAAAACTAGAAGAGAACTGGGAGTGGTGGGAACTGACCTTAAAAAAATTGGAAGAGGGACCACCAGGGGGCGCAGAGGCAATGGCTGCCTAGTGCCGAGCTCCCGCCAGGACAGGGCCTTCTAGAGGGATTGAGCCCCCCCGGACCCCTCTGGCGAGACAGCTACCTGGCCATCGGCGGGTGACCCCCCCGCGAGACTTCGGCTCGAAGGAGCGGACCTCGCCGCCCCCCGAAAACCGGAGTTCGGGCCGTGCTGGAGTCGCGGCCGATTACGCAAGGACGGGGAGAGGCCTGCAGACGGACAGAGCCCAGCTGAGGAGCCTGGCCGCCAGCCGGAGTGCAGCGCCCCGCAGATCCAGGAGGAGTGGGCTGACGGAGCCGACGCCAACACCGGGCGGAGGAGGTAAGGGGGCCACGGCAGCAAAGCGGATCGCGGGCCAGTCCACCCCCGGACGGGCTCCGGCGGTCCGCCTCGGAGGATCGGCCCGGGCGCGCCCCTGCCAGACCTCGGCGGCGGGAAGCGGCCCGGAAAGGCCAAGAGCCGGTCGGGCAGGAACGGCCCCTCCCGGCGGCGCACGCTTAATTCTTCGGGCCCACCACGGGCAATATCCCCCGAGAGGGGAACCGGACCCCCAGCCTTGGCTCCCGCACCAGTCGGCAGCCCCGAGCCCAGCATCCAGGGCCTGAAAACGTTGCCCCCCCTGGGCCCCCAGGAGACAATCGCAGGACAAGGGGAGCACACCCGGGATTGGCGGTGGCCAAGGCAACCCCCGCAGCACACCCCACTCCAGCCATCACAGACCTAGAGGGGTCCTGGCCTGGCCTGGCCGCACAGCGCGATACACGCCGGGGAGAGGGGATATCTCCCACCAGCCCAACAAAGGAACCCAGCGAGGCCGGAGGGACAGAGACCAGGCCTAAACAGGTGGTGGCCCCCGGGGGCAATCCTGGGGCGTTTGCCCGCCTGACTCTCCCCCCGGACAGCAAACAGAGGCTGGAACACGACGGGGGCAGCCTCCCACCCCCCACGAGACCGCACCAAGACGTGGGGGATCTGGACCAGCGGCGGACCCCAAGGGGGGCACTGAGGGGGATCGCATGAACGGGCTAGAATCGCTGCAAGCGTTCAGGTATAAGAATCGCACCAACAACCACACGGACCCCAGTGACCCGACCCACCCGGGAAGCATGTCGGAGCCCTCGACGGCGATGGAGAGGGGCTTTGCCTCCATCCTCCAGGAAATTAGGGAAATGCGATCAGATATCGCCCAAAAATTCGAAAAAATGGAACAGAGGGTGGACAAAGTGGAGGAGAGGCTGCAACGGGTAGAAACCAACCAGTCCTCGTCAACGGCACAGGAGGTTCAATTTGATATGAGGCTCTCGGCCTTGGAGAAGAGGGACGAGGAAAAGGCCAGACAGTTTGATGACTTCGAAAACAGGGAAAGGAGGAATAACTTAAGATTTTTCGGGATCCCGGAAACGGAGGGGGAGACAGAGAGAGACCTAACCCGAGTCGTGAAAGACATTATCACCCTTCTGTTCGCGGAGGAGATGACCACAGAACCCACGTTCGACAGGGTGCATAGAGCAGGGGGCAGGGCCGGGAACCCCCGATCTGTCCTAACCCGGTTCCACTACTATACGGAAAAAACCAAGGTTTTGGAAAAAGCGAGGAAGGCAGGGGTGATCACCTACAACAATGCCCAGGTCACCATTTTTCAGGACCTTTCCGCCTACACCTTGGCGAAGCGCAGAATGTGCCGTCCCCTGACGCAGCTACTCAAAGAGAAGGGGGTCTGCTACAGGTGGGGGTATCCTTTCTCCCTGTCCTTCGAATATATGGGCCAACGTACTACGTTAATCACAGAAGAGGACATTAGAGGTGCCATACACGATTACGTGGTGGACCCAGCCCCCCGAAGAAGCCCAATCGGCTCGGAGGCTCTGGCCAGGGGGGGGGCCGGGTCAGTCGGGACCCAGGAGAAGGAAAACAGCCTCACGAAAATACAAGAAACTGAATACTCCGCCTCCCGCCCAGGAAGGAGAACAAATGGACTCGGAGGGCTGACGGCAGGGGAGCCCTGACAAGCTGTAGGACAGGCGTGGAAGCACGTGAGGTCCTAGTGACGACTCTACCCCCTGGAACAGCAAGTACACAGCGGGCAACCGACGGGGAAGAGGTTGGGGGGGGAAAAGGGGGGCTCAAGGAGATGAGCATTGTTCAGCGAGCCTAGCCAGGGGAGGTCAGGCTGGTGGTCCGGCCACATGCCAGTGATGGCGGAACTTACTGGCTAGACATCGGGTAGGGGGGTGGGGGGTCCTTTCAAGTTGGTGCGGGATGCTTTTTCAGGGAGGGGGGAGGAAGGGTTGTTTGGGGCCAGTTTTAGGGCCCCAGGGGAAGGTGGTAGGGGGAATCCAAGCAATCCAGAAGCGAGACAAATGAAGCGAAACAGGGTTTTAGGCATGGCGTGGGTGGCCAGCCGGGAGAGTAACATAGATAATGGCTGATGGCTTGTCGGCCCTGGGGGTGGGCACCTTGAATGTGCGAGGTCTGAACACCCCCACAAAGAGGTCCCTGGTTTGCAGGGAGTTCAGAAGAGCTAAGCTAGACCTGCTTTTCCTGCAGGAGACACATTGGGCCCGGGGGAAGGAACCCAAGATGAGGGGAGGAGGGATTGGCGAGATCTTTTGTGCATCACATAAGTCAAAGAAGAGGGGAGTGGCGATTCTGCTAGCAGGGGGACTAGGCTTTGAACAAGAGGCGTCCCTGAAGGACCCCGAGGGACGTTACCTAATGGTGAGGGGTTCTTTACAGGGGGCCCCCCTGACCCTCGTAGTTATATACGGCCCAAATGAAGGCAAAGCCCAGTTCTGGGAGGAAGTAAGGGACAGGCTCAAACTCTTTGTCCAAGGCAAAATAGTGGTAGGGGGGGACTTCAACATGGTCCTAGACCCGGCCTTGGATAGGAAGCGACTTGGCCCTCCGAACGTCAGACCGGTGGACGAGGCCATGGCACGCTGCTTCTGGAGGGTCAACGCTGATCTGGGCCTGGCCGACACGATTCCATTCCCCAGGTCGGACGACCCCTCGTTCACGTACTATTCGGCCATCCATACCTCATTCTCTAGAATCGACTATATCCTGGTGGACGAAACGCTTCGCCCACACGTCTCGGGCTACAGTGTGGACCCGGTCCCCTGGACAGATCATGACATGGCCCGCGTCACCATAGCCGAGGGTTGGCACGCGGAACTCAGAGGCCGCTGGAAATGTAATGACTCCCTTCTCAAAGACGAGGTCATTGCGCAGGAAGTGCTAGATGCCATCACGGAGTTCTTTGACTTGAACGACAACGGGGAAGTTGGCATACACACACTGTGGGATGCATTTAAGGCAACCCTACGAGGTGTGCTCATCAAAATAGGAGCCCAGAAGAAAAGAGAAAGGGAGACCTTGGAAAAGACCCTAAGGGATAAAATAGCGCAGCACCGGCCCTGCAGACTTCCGGATCGGCCACTGGAGCGTGACCAGGAGACTGCCCTGGAGGATTACAGACTCCAGCTTAAAAACCTCCTCCTGCACAAGACGGAGAGGAGCCTCCAGATGGTGAGGCAGAAATATTATGACAAAGGGGACAAGGCAGATAGTATCCTAGCCTGGAAACTAAGGGAGGTCCAAAGAAGTAGAACGGTCAAGGCAGTGAAGGACGCCCAGGGGACGATAGGCTATGACGCCCCCCACATAGGAGAGGCCTTCCGCCACTACTATGAGAAATTATATACCTCGGAATATGACGAGGGTGATGCCCAGATAGAAGGCTTCCTGGAGTCCATACAAGTCCCGGCCCTAACAAAAGAGATGTCGGAGGGGTTAGAGGGTCCGGTCACCGAGGAGGAGATAGACAAAGTGATAAGTGGGATGAAGGTGGGACCCTCCCCGGGGGAGGATGGCTATACAGTGTACTTCGACAAGAGGTTCCGCTCCAGCTTGGCCCCGCACCTGGCGAGGGTCTTCAATTCTGTCCTCGAGGGAGGCACTCTCCCCGACTCCATGATGGGAGCCATTATAGCAGTACTGCCCAAGGAGGGGAAAGACCCAGCAGAGTGCTCTTCGTACCGCCCAATATCATTATTGAACACGGACGTCAAGATTTTGGCCAAGGTGGTGGGGAGGCGGATGGAGGGGATAATGCCGAGGTTGGTTCATGGGGACCAGGTGGGCTTCATAAGAGGGAGACAGGGGTCGGACAATATCCGTAAAACGATAGATCTGCTCCACTACGCACAGGAATCTGACCTGGACGCATGCGTCCTTTCTTTGGACTCCGAAAAAGCTTTCGACAGGGTGGAGTGGAGATGCATGGAACTCCTCCTCAAGAAAATGGGCTTTGGGTCCCACATTAGGAGCTGGGTATCGGCACTCTATAGAGCCCCCACAGCGAGGGTCCAGGTGAATGGGAGGTTGACCGAGTCCTTCGCACTTTCGCGAGGGACCAGGCAGGGTTGTCCCCTCTCCCCCTTGATATATGTCCTAACGATAGAACCGTTAGCTATAGCGATCAGAGCGCATGCGGGCATCAGGGGGATTAGCAGAGGCGACGTGGAGTTCAAGCTCTCCCTCTTTGCAGACAACATCCTTGCCTAAGTGGTGGACCCGGCCACCTCGCTCCCCCCTTTTTTGTCCCTGGTGGCCACATTTGGCCGCTTCTCCGGACTGAGAATCAACACAGCCAAATCGGTCCTGCTCCCAATGAAAGTGCGAGACCTCGAGCTGGACCCCCTGGACAGGTTCGAGGGAATTGCGGTGGGAAAGACCTCCATCCGATATCTGGGAGTCCCGCTAACTAGGGACCTATCAAAATTAGCCTCTACTAACTACGACCCCATAATCGCTGGGATCGGGTCGGACCTGAGGAGATGGGACAAGATGATCCTGTCCTGGTACGGCCGGATGACAGCGGTCAAGATGAATGTCCTGCCCAGGCTTTTGTACCTGTTCACAGCGCTCCCCACCATCATCCCAGAGCAGACCTTCAGGGTCCTACAAAATGCAGTCCAAGAATTTATATGGCAGGGGAAAACCCCAAGGATAGGGAAAGCGACCCTGACGTTGCCGAGGGAGGAGGGGGGATTTGGGCTCCCTGATTTCGGCCTGTACTTCCGGGCTGCACAATTGAGGGTACTCTTGGAACACATGAAAGAGGGGATGGGGACATACTGGTCTTACCTAGAGGACATGGACGCCCACCCCCTGAAGGTTAGGGATCTCCTGTGGGCCCCACGCAAATCCATTCCGGGGAAGTTAAGAGGGCACCCGACCCTGGGAGTCCTTTGGGAAATCTGGAGGGAGGGCCCACAGACATCCTACCTCACTTCATGGCCGTCCCCGATGTCCTCCCTTTGGGGGCTCCCACTTGACTTGGGCGGGAGGGGGTTTCGGAATTCCCAGACCTGGTCCGACATGGGGATGGAATGGGCTGGGCAGATGTTCTGGGAGGGAGAGTTTCTCCCATACGAGGACCTGAGGGAGGCCCTCGGCCGGGGATCCCTCACTATTTTCGAATACCTCCGCCTCAAGGGCATATTATGTGACCAATCATGGGGCCAAAACCTGAGGAGGCAGCTGACCCCCTTTGAAAAGTTCTTAGATACAGCGACCTCGAGAAAGGGCGCGGTGTCGAACATGTATAAAATCTTGAACACTTTCAATCTCCCCGGGAGAAGGGGTTTCCACTCATTTTGGGACGATTTGGTGGGAGAGGTCATCACAGAAGACACCTGGTCGAGAATTTTCAAAATCGCTTTTCATGGGAACTTGTTCACCGCAGACATGGAACACAATTTCAAGATTTTGCAGGGGTGGCATAGGGACCCAGTAAAATTATCCAAAATGTTCCCGGGCGTTACTCCAATGTGCCCGAGGGGTTGTGGCCAGCCGGGATCCAGGAAGCACATGTGGTGGCTTTGCCCGAAAGTTCAGGTCTTCTGGGGCAAAGTACGGGCCTGGATCGCGGAGGTGTCGGACGAACCTCTCCCCCAGGACCCTTTGTTAATGTTGTTGGGGGTACCCCCGGAAGACTTGGAAATATATAGATATCCAAGGATGATGGAAACAATGCTGCGGGCGGGGAGGGTGGCCCTGGCACAGAAGTGGAAGAGCCCTGAACTGAACTCCCCTCCAAGGAGGATTGGCTGAAGAAAGTAAAGAATATGTTCTTGATGGACAAACTCACAGCTATGGTGAACAACGACTCAGGGCCTTTCATGGCACATTGGTATGGGGTGCAACAATCTTGGGGATGGGACGTTCACTGACTTGAGACAGTGGCCCGCACCGAGGGAGGGGAGGAGGACTTGGAGCCCAGTTGGGCCCGCCCTGAAAGCCCACGACCGGGGGAACGGCACCATCGACCACAGTCGGAAAGAATGGTCACCTACCACAGCATCTCCTGAACACAGGGGAGGATAAAGCCGCTCATTGTCTCTTTGTTTGAAGTTAGTGCTGGATTGTGGGGGGGAGGGGTACTGTTGGGAGGGGGGTGGAGGGTAGGGGGGGGTTAAGGGTTGAACGGGACAGTTAATCGCCTTGTGTACCTAACGGGTTATTCAGCCCGGTTTGTTAAAGTTTCAAAATGCCAATAAAACCAAAGTTTAAAAAAAAAAAAATAAAAAAAAAATTGGAAGATGAATATGGCAACACTCATGATCGGGCACTCCCAGGCTGCATAAAAGGCAATCTTCTAAGATTCAGGGAACTCACGGATAGAGAGGTACAATTACTTTACAATCCAATGCGGGCAAGGAGATATGGCGAGGCTGACAGAACCGGTCGCCAATTGGTGAACATGGTCAAGAGTGAATCCAGGGTACACCACATCACTTGGATTCTTGATTCCTCAGGACACACCCTAAATTGCCCAGAGGCGGTTAACTCTGGATTTTAGAGATTTTATAAATCCCTATACGCTAACTCGGATAAATGGATGCCTACAGAACTTGAGGCATATCTACATGATATACCACTAATTACGGTCTCTGAAGAGGCCCGTTTGGAAATGAATCAGCCGCTGACCGGTGGTGAAATTATCGAAGCCATTAAATCCCTCCCCTCGGGTAAGGTGCCGGGCACACACGGTCCGGGGACTGAACTTTATAAAGAACTGAGCTCCGTCATTGCTCCCCATCTGCTGCGGATATGGGAGGAGTCACTCCAAACTGGTCGACTCACCCTTTCAATGTCAGAGGCAGTGATTACAGTATTGCTGAAACCCAATAGACCCCCAAAGAAAAAAGTGTCTAAGACTAAAGACACTCCTGTCCCCTGCACACCATTAAAGCTGATACAAAATCAGTCAAATATCTTCATATTTTTTACTTCAAAATACTGAATATTTACAGAGGCAAACAAATTAACAAAATTAATTCAGACCAGAAACTTCTGGTTAACATTTACATCTCAAAAAGTCAAAGGAAATTCAAAAAGGCCATCATTAAACAAAGAAATATACAGATACAGTATTCTTGAAATAAACTGAAGTGGAATATCTAAATACAATATTCTTGTGATGAATTGAAAGGCTCTATGCATTTCAGGGGAACACCACCTTCTTCATGAACAAAAATGACTGTAATAGTATACATTAAGAGACCATCAGTTTCAAAATTTTCAATGTATAATTTAAAACCAACACAGAGAAAGTCTCCAAATTTTAAATAAAATAATACACGTTCTGAGTTGTGCATAGCCACCCGTATTAATTCTAGTAAAGAATATACAGCCAAGGTAGAGAGATACATGTTCATGTTATGACCCCCCCCTTTCAGCAACCATCTACAGCCGACTACCAACCTATTCTGGTCCCTGCAACCACGGCATTTAACCAGTGCATCCGTTAACCGGCTGGCACCGACAATTGATCCTGCCATACCGTCCTCGGAAGGTATGCATCTGTTTTCTGATACTACTTCGAGTTGTTATGAATCACCATATTACCTAGGTAACTTACTGTTACCCCTTTTTCTTGTAGACTATAGCTACAGACACCCTGCCAGAAACCAGCACAGGCAACTAAATTAATTTTAAGTTCAACCACTGACACTACCAAGGTAAGCTCTTTGCACGCAGACTCTATACAGATTGTTTTGTATGTTAGGTCACCCCCACTTACGTGTCATCTGTCCCCTTAGGCGCTCACCCTCCTTTTTTTGAACTACGTCGTGATGACAGTTCAGACCCTTCACCTGCGAACATCTCAATACAAGTGAAGGCTGACTCCATCCTGAACCAGAAACATTATCATGTGTCAACAAGAATAATATACTACTAATTCACAAGTAGTATTTAATTTTGCACCATATACTTGTACTACTAACCCTCACTCACTTAACTGTGATGTCTAAAACAGTTTCCAAATGTTTTCTGTAAGCCCAATCTGGGCCTGAATGTGAGTTTCTAAAGGTTCAACAATTGTCTTTTCTTTCTGTAAGAACCTATAGTTTTTATATATATGTCTGAATCTACAATCAAACTGAATCACCATAAAATCAACATGTAATCAATGTGTGACCTGCATCAGCTAGTATTTGTATAAACTAGCTACCTGCCCCCTTTTAGCCTATCATTATTGCACGGTTGTAACAGGGGTAGCTGTTGACTCTTCTCCTTCTCACTTCATCAGGCCGTTGGTAGCTGCCAAAAGGGCCCTTGCCCCCACCCTAGATTTTAACCCTACCTCTGCCACGAGAACAGTATACTCCAGTGGGAATCGAACAAACTCAATGTCCTCAGAGGAAAATAGATATAAATCTGGGATTTTCTTGAGGATAGCCAGAATAGCACCAAGATTGAGATTTGTAATTCATTGCCTTAGTTGTACTCCTATACTAGAGTCTTGGAATGGTGAATGGAGCTATGACTTTGACTTGAGATGTTATCTCCTGGTTTTTACCCATCTCCTCCTCCTCTTGCCTCTCCTTAGGCAAACCACTAGTCTCTTTCTCACTCGCTGGAATGTCTGATACGATATGAGGAGTTCTATCTGGCACCATAGTCCATCCGCTTTCCTGAATCCCCAACGATGGGCCCCCCGGGAATGACATTATGATGCTATCCTGCCCACCCGTTGATGTTGTGTCTTTCCTCGCTCGCAGAAAGATTGGAGCCAGTTTTAGCACTTAAGTATTATGGATGCAGCATTCTGTTTACCCAATTGCTTTGGTATCTATTTTTCCCCTCCAGAAAGATGGGGGCCCATTTTATTGGCTTTGGTACTATGTTATTATGTGCAATTCCGGCATTAACAAGAGGCTGTTGATTTTTGGTCCTTTTGACCATGCCATTTTCACTCAGTCAGTAGTAGCATTCAATTTTCTGTAATGCGTTTAAAATGCTAACTTCATTAATAGTCTCTATAACCACCCAGACCGAGTTTGATATATTCAACCACTGACCGTAGAGCGACGGCTTCGAAGGAACCCTTGAGGATTGACGGGTTGCGCTTTACGACCAATGTAAAATGGTTCGCCCGCAGCACAGCAGTCCAGACAACCAGCGAACGCGAACACACAGCTAGCACACCGCACGCGCTCTGCGCTGACCGCAGGTTTTTAATGTACTTGTGCTGAATCTGGAAATTCGCAGCTCCTCCTCCACAATAGCCGCCAGGGAAAACAGACAGTAGCTGCACCACAACAATTCTCAGCATGTAACTGGTAACATGAACACTCAGCTCACACACTGTGCATGCTCTGTGCTGACCGCAGGTTTTTATGTGCTTGTGCTGAATCTGGAAATTAAAAACTCCTCCTCCACAATAGCCACCAGGGAAAATAGAATGTAGCTGCACCACCACAATTCTCGGCAGGTAACTGGTGACAAGAACACACAGCTCACACACCCATAGCTGAGCACATCCCTCATGATCGGCCCCACATTAACCTGCTGGTTCATGACATAAATCGCCATATCATATGCATAAAGCAAAACCATCACCCAGTGTCTATACAGCTGTATCCCTCTGTGTACTTGCCTATCTCTAATTAGTTCAGCCAATGGCTCAATTGCCAAGGAAAACAACAGGGGTGAAAGAGGACACCTCTGCCTTGTGCCCCTCCCCAGCGGAATGACCGAAGTGAGTTGGCCGTTCACTCCGATTCTTGCATAAGGCAAGGAGTAAAGCAATGAAACCATAGAGACAACCCCCTACCACATCTCCATCCTCCATAATACAGTGAAAAGAAAGGGCCATTCAACCAAATCAAATGCTTTTTCGTCGTCCAATAGTGCTGCTACAATAGAGTCTTTCTGCCGAACCACAGACATTAATCCAAACATCCGCTGCAACCCATAGGAAGTGGAGCGTTCCTGGATGAATCCTGATTGATCTGGTTTCACACATTTATGCATCAAAGGTGCCGATCCTGTTGGCAACAATTTAGCCAGAATTTTGCTATCCAAGTTAATAAGCGAGATAGGGCGGTAGGAAGAACATTCATCCGCCTCTTTCCCTGGTTTCAACAATGCAGCAATCGCCGCCTCTCTCATGGATTCGGGCAGCTGGCCATCTTGCAAAGCCTGTTGGCACACCTCTAAGGGATGTGGAGCCAGTCTTGACGTAAAATTCTTATAAAACTCGGCTCTGAAGCCATCAGACCTGGGGTTTTTGCAGACTACAACGCTTTAATCGCTAGAAGAATGTCTTGCTCTATAATGGGCTGACCAGTATTATAACCTCAACCACCCACCCTGCAATCCTGTCCGAAATCAAGAAATAATCGAACCGAGATGACGATTGGTGAACAGTGGAATTAAATGTATAGCTTTTCTCTCCCCCATGTCTGGCCCTCCAAATGTCATTTAACTCACAGGCCCAGCTCAGGTCCCACAATTTACACATCGATTTCAATAGCTGTCAATGGACCACCCCGTTTTTATCCAATTCCGGTTCCATCACTGCGTTGAAGTCCCCCGCCCATACAATCACTCCAGTGGAACTGTTATCCGGCTGCCGAGCTATCCACTCCAGTGTGTCTATTGTATCATGATTAGGACCATAGTAGTTAATTAAGGTAATCGCCTGGCCATGCATAACCCCGCCATAACCAATAGCGCCCTTCCCTCTTGGTCTTTAACCACCTCCATCAGGCGGAAACCAACCGAACCATGTATCAAAATGCAAACCCCCCTAGAGTAAGACGAGAAGTAACAGTGACAACCCCATCCATGCCCAAATCATGTTCCCCCCCAATGTTGTTAAATGCGTTTCTTGGAGAAACGCTATATCGATGTGATGATGTCTCATATATAATAACACTTTGCAGGATTTAGACGGCAGTATTGTACCCCTAATAGTCCATGTCATACATTTGAGTGTCTTAGCCATACTTGTGTGCACTACTCACATCACCCTCTGAGCGTTCCAAGGTGTACCCACTTCCCTGGCACAATCGCATCATATAGCAAAGGGAAGTCAAAGATCAGACGAGGACGATCCCCGAACCATTGCCGTCCCCAAGAACTACCCAAACCCCAACAATCTCCCCACTGGAAACCCCAACATGCCAGTTGCCACCAACCCAACCGAAAACAATGACTGTCATATGCTTCCGCATGAGGGCTGCTTCAGCACCCAAGCACCCCAACATCGATAGTTGCCCCCCTCCTGCCACCTCCAACATGAACATCACAATAATTGTCATCAGCTATCGGCCTATACTCGTACTTAACAGGGATTCACCCCCCCCCCCCCCCAAAGCTCATTGTTCCCCCTGCATCTTGGGCGAGATCTCTAGCTCAATAGTTCAACATACAAGCTATTAATTTTTTATGGCCGGTGCCCCAGGAATTGTCTTCCTCCTGCTAGGAATTCGGTGCTCCCTTTCCAATATGAACACTGCAGAGAAATCCTCATTGCTAAGCACCTCACGTAGGATAGATTCGCCCAGGGGTTCCATAAATCATTGGTCCGCCGACTCAAGAACGCCCACTATCCCGTGATTGTTTTGTCTGGACAGTGATTGAAGATCCTCCTGCTTATCGGCCAGTTCTTTTAGAGCCCTCCTGACTTAGACAAGCGCCTGCGACGCAGCTGAGAATTCATCCTTGACTGCAGAGACTCGTCCTTCAACCTCATCCAGTCTTTCCCCATGCCTATCCAAGCTAACCTGGATGTGGTCTACTTTACACGTCCAAGTGTCCATCTTTCCATCCAACGATTGTATACCAGCCTGTAATTCATTGAACATGGTATTGATGTCATTCAAGGGAGGAAGACTGAGAGCTCGTGCCCGGAGATTCATCCATCACCACATGACTTTTGGCTTGATTGGGGTCTCAAATTGTAGCTTTGACTGCTGTTTTCCTGCTTTGTGCGACTTAGACATAGTGTTGCACCTCCTTCTCCTGCTTCTGCACATTACCTCCACAGGGCTTGCTGCTGCACTGGATCCAACGCGGCCAAGCAATATCCACTGTGTTCCCCACCACTGCACCTTCGCAGACTGGAGCAGGCGTTTGCCTATAACCGATGCCACTCTCCTCTGGACAGAAAGGATACCACAGCCCAAAAGACCACCCAGGAGCAGCTGCCACGCCTATTGATCACATCCGCTTGTAGAGCTTCTCCTCAATCTGCAGTCATTACCACATCTTCTCATATGGCACGAGGAGCGTCTTTGTTCTCCTCCGCAAACTTTTGAATGCCTGTTTGCATTCTGATGGTCTGTCCCACACCCCTCTTATCCAAAATGTCACTTATCCCACTTAGCCAAACACTTCACTGAGGACATGGTAAGAATGTATTCACTGTATATTGTACAGTGCCGCCTGCCCAGACCAATTAGGTGTCTTCTCCAATGTCAGGCACTCCTCGTATAAATCATGAGTGTATGGCATGCATAGGTTGTAGTGCAATTCCATTGCTTTTGCCACATGCGTGGGTAGCAGCGCAGGTCCTATGAAGCAAATCCGCTGTGTTTAACTGGCCAATATCAGCAGTTAGCGTGGCTCCTTGTCAAATCTATTGTCCGCCTACCTCCATTATCTCACAGAGCTGGCAGGCGCAGGGCTCCACTCGTCATCATTCACTCCCCTAGTGCCTTCAACCTCTCCATGCGCTCAGTGTAATGTCCTCACTGATAAACTGACCAGTACTTCCCCTCCAAAGCCTGAGGAATGGGCGACACCAGATGGCAGTGTGGCCCAGTCCCCGGGCCAAAAGCTTGGATCTCAGTAGATATCCACCTTCAAGTGAAAGTTATGCGCATAAGAGGCTAGATTACAGGCTAATGTATTGCACCATCTCTCCACATCAGGCCTTGGCAGCATGGGCCCCATTCAAAAGCACCTCCAGCAAAGTTATGCATCGTAGGGTGCCCAGAGACCAAATATCTTGTAAGTCCACACTGGGACACTGCTCACCTTCCTGCGCGCTGCCATGTCTCCTCCTCTCCTCACTGCAGCAATGTTGTCGGTCTCCCCTAGCACCAGGATATTATGGGCCACCAGGAACCTCTATTCAGCGACCTCCGCTCCTCACACCTACGTGCTGGGGGACGCTGAGCTGCTGTCGTGATTCCTCCCCGCATCGCCATTGGATGCTGTCCATACGCCGTCTGATGCTTTAGACAATGCGAGCACTCCGCAGTACAGCGTTGCTGCCTCACCAGGTGGGCTTTGGCCCTTTACACGCCGTGCCCGCCTGGACTCAATCTTGCTGCCACCCATCCACTCCAGGAACCCGAACCTCTTTCTCCAAGCTCGCAGGTCCCGATCACTTCAGGCAGCTAGCGGGGGCAGAGGCTTTGGTAGGCATGCACTTCGCACCACCCTTATCAAGGCCCCTCAGAGCCGTCTGTACAATACATGCCTCTTTCCTGCGCCATCGTCTCAAGCCGAGCTCTGCTCCCACTTCACTGCTCCAAGCTCCAGCATGGCGCAGGCTGGAGCCACCGAACTTCCCATGAATATGCCCTAAGTATTCCAGCAGCTGATATGCCGTTGACTGCTACAGTGGCAAGTCGGAAAACTTCAGGATTTTGTCCGGAATGATTGGGGTGCCCAGGAGCTTACAGGCTTGCAGCCATCTTGGCTGGGCTCGCTAGTGCCCCCCCACCCCCACTCTCCAGGAGCAGTTGATTGATCAACATTGGGGATTGTGTAGTCCGAATTTAGAGGTTAAAACGCTGAAACATATAATATATATATAATGAAAAAACTTTGTTAAAGGGGACGTTATGGTTAAGTTGCGCTACTAAAAACCTATCAAATTCAGTAAAAAAACTTTGTTAAAGGGACGTTATGGTTCAAAGTAAAACCGAAAAAACCCTGAAATTGCCATCTTCACTACACAGTCTCTTTGAACACAAATCCACAACCTCAACATCTGATTGGCTGATCCCTACAGTCTTCTTTCCATGCTGGATTTGCTGGAAAACCCCGGATGTAGCACGCCCTGTCCGCGGACCGCGTAACTCTTAGACAGCCCTTCTACCATTTCCACTTCACTCTCTGTGCCATTCCCTCATTGGATACAGCTAAGTAGGCACACAATATGGAGAACGTCCTCAGAACACCCCCATTTTGTTTATTTTCGAACATTTCAGGACACCGCGAGTGTTCTTAGAACACATTGAACTTGCCAGCGAACAATACGGACAACGTCCTCAGAACACCCCCATTTTCTTTATGTACGAACATTTCAGGACACCGCGAGTGTTCTTAGAACATTTTCAGCTTGACAACGAACAATACAGACAACGTCTTCAGGACACCTCCTGTGAACATTCCAGGACCCCACGAGTCTTCTTAGAACACTTTCAACTTGACACCGAATCCATTCTGTTTATTTACGAACATTTCAGAACAGCCGTGTTATCCGCAGAAAAATCGAACATAACAAAAGTGTCTAGCACATAAAAAAAACAGAACATTGAACCTATCTCATACTCCCCCACCCTCCTCAAACACTCTTACACACCAACACACTCCACTAAATACAATTTTTAATCCAAGTTTCACCGCGCTGTCCGCGGTCGTCGACAAATGCAAGATGGCGGGCGCCACAAAAAATATGACGCACTCCACGCCCCACGCCGTCCAATCAGCGAACACGTCGCATGTTCGCAGACATCACGCAAGCCGCCCGGCCAATCAGGGCACTCTCCGCGGAGCGAACTGGGAAGTCCATCCGCGAAGCGAACGGAGATATCACTAATGTTTTTGCCTTACATTTTGGTCATTTTTTAAAAACTACTGAGTGGATTTACACCAAATTTGCAAAGGCACGCTTTCGGGAGCAAGCTCCCGCTCCTGCCGCAAATTTGGTGTAAATCCGTCCAGCGGTTTGGGCTGTAGGCTTGCGCAAAGTTTTTTCCCATTATGTCTATGGAAAAAAACAAAAGTTTTGGGACCCCCCCTATAACTTTGCCCCCCCCCCGGACCAAACCTCTCCAAACTTTGCAAACAAATTCGGAGTGGGCCATATATTTTGCAAAGTCTGGTGAGGATTTGTCCAGAGGGAGCGAAGTTATAAGCCACCCAAAAAATGCTCTTCCTATGGAAACACCAACTTAACCATAACTACATGGACGCTACCGCATCCATGTAATATATATATATACAATTTTAAACAGCACAGGATAGTTAGATCTGAGGTTTAAGCATTTTAGAAAAGGTGTGAGTATTCTAAATTGGATCTTTTTTTGATGTATTGTGGAAGCGAATTTGGGAAGGCGATTATGTTCTCATCAATTTGGCAACTACATTTATTAGAGGAGGTTTTAGACAGATGTTAATGCACTAACGAATGTGGTATGATTATGTGTATGGAAAATGTATGTTGCCCTTAATTTTAATAATGTAAAATGACACGTGAAAGGTGCGTAATGTACCATACGCGTGAATAAATTAAATTTAAAAAAAGGTACATCTGTACTGATATATCAAGCATTTGCTCGTTGATGCCCAGCATTACTAGGATCTTGCAAAGCATCAAACTATCTACCCTACCAAAGACCATCAATGGCTAATGACAGGTTCAGATGCTGCAATTCCAAGTTTTGATCAGAATCTAAGCTGAGCATCAGATACAATGTTGTTCTCTTCCCATTGATTGAACCAGGCACAAACGCCCATGCCCAGTAACTTTTAGGAGCTGTCATTTTAGGAAATCAGCCTATACAATTGAGTATTATATCTAAGGTCCTTTTTCAAAATAGGATCTCTATACTTACCAGCCAAGTGGTTGGCAAGACCCTGGTGATTAAAACAGATTTTAACACTTTAACCAACATGGAGGCTCAAATATCACAAGCTAGTTTATATAAATCTCTGGGAACCACAGTGGGGCTAGGTGCCTACCAGGGGGATTACTAGATTGTAAACATATTTCGGTATTGTATTGTATTGCATTGTGTCACTTATATAGAACCTTTTACCTTTAGTATAGTCTCAGTGCGCTAGTGGTGGGAGCTCCCTCAGGGACGTAAGTCCAGAGTGTTGGTGATAATGGAGTAGGATTGAAATGCATGTGTGCTTTTGGCCATTGAAGGCATATGAGGGTTGGCGGACTTTGATAAAAAGCATCCCACGAGGTCGGACATGTGAAATGGGTGTTGAGAGAGATGTCAGGAGAAAGCGTTAGTGCAAGAGACTCGTTATGTGTACAACTGGCCCTAATTTGTTGTAGGTCTTCGCTGTATACTAGTGGCAGATGTTTTGAGGCGTAGTCTGGTGTAAGAACTGTGAGACATGCATGGGATTAAGAGAGACACAGACTCAGAAGTAACAGTTTGAAAACATTTATTATCAAACTTTGCGGGGTTGGTGTAATGCCTACCTGGCCCTAACTAAAAGGATTGTTCCCGCAACTGATGCTTCTAAGGGCCGGGCCGTCGATGTCTGTGTCCAAACGTATGCTTGTCCTTACTCTTCAATCAAATGTGATAGGGATCTTCTTAAAGGAAAAATGGTGATTCAAAAGGAAATGTAAAATCACAGCTGGTTTCAGGTAGTCTTACCCATAGATGTAGTTCTACCATTTCAAAGTAGTTCAATTCAACAGGGTTGCCCATGAAACCTTCCACGTAGGGCTCTTGCAGCAAGCCAATAGAGTTCACAATGTCTCAGGGTCTCTTGGGGTTCCCTTCCCCAAGCTTTGATCCTTCCAGTTTCAAACAAAAAAAAAAAGACACAGTTCCAGGGAAGTCTCAAGGTTCCCTTCCCCAAGACTAGGCCACTTTTCACAAAGTTCAAAACTGTCTTTAGTGGGCCATTTAGGGTTCCCTTCCCCAAGACAGGCCCCTCTTTACGCAGTTCAACAAACAAACAAAATGTTCCATTCCCAGGATGTACCTTTCACTGTAAAGTTCTTTCACATGGTTAGTATCAGAGACTTTCGAGAACGCTGGGTTTTTTACTCCTCCCAGGCATGACCACTCTGACCTCTAACCCCTCTCCTTACTCTCTGGCACCTCTTCTTCTTCTGTGCCTCTTCCACTCTGTCCTTTTCCTCTTTTCTGTGCTTCCTGCACACCTTCTTTTTTATTGTGCACACTTGCACCTTCTTTCCACCTTTCCGTGCCTCTTTCCCACTTCTCCTTACTTTTCACCTTCCTGTGCCTCTTGCCCACTTCTCTTTGCTTTTCGCCATGCTCTCTTGCATCTTGATTTTCTCACTGTGCTCTCTTGCATCTTCATTTTCTCATTTACATGCCTTTTACACTCATTGCATTTATTTCGGGTCGCTTGCACACTTTCTTGGCTGTCCGGTTTTCTTCTCTCTGTCTTTTTACTGTCTTACTCGATTTTGGGCCACTTGCACCCTTTCTTGGCTGTTCCACGCCGCCAGTGCACTTGCTCTGTCTCTTTCTGTCTGCGCCTTTAGTGCCTTTTTCTGTTACTCTGCTTCCGTCCCGTTTTTCAGATTTCGCTTGCTTCGCTTTGTTTTCGCTTACTTTGCTTTGATTTCGCTTAGCCTTTTCTTTTTCTTACTTTGCTTTGGCTTTTCCCTCTTTCTTGCTTTGCTTTTTCCTGCTTTCGCTCACCGGGCTGTTCACCTTTCTCAATGCTCCAGCTCCCGCTCCAGCCACTGCAGGCCCAAGGGTTCTTGGATTGAGGTCAGGGTCTCCCCACCTGCCCCTCGGGCAACCCATGGGACTGGCACACGTCCCAGGGGAACGCGCAGTGGTCTGAACAAGGCCAACAGACTACCCTCCCTCCCACTCTGGCTTCCTGCAGATATGGCTCCCTCGCCACGCTGCAGCCCTTTACACACACCGGCCCAGCGTCTCAGCGTCTCGCACTTCACCGGTCCTTCTGGGCTCCTCTTCCTGCAGCTTTCTGGCCAGTCAGCATCCCCAGCTCACTCCCTGACTCTGGCAGAACCACCCTTTTTATACTGCATGTGTGTATCAATTGGAGTCAAGTGTGCACAATTGGGGCAATGTGCCTGACCTTGCCTGACTCTAGTGGGACAATTCAAAGGTGTTAGATGGTAGGGCTCCCTTTGTATCCCTATGTTGTGTCTATGGGTAATCTTCATTGCTCCCGATCACCTGTTTCTCGTCCATGTACTTATTAGAAATGGGCGAGGAACGTGGCAAGACCAATGAGGGTTCTTACAGGGTGAAGGGTAATATGGTGGTTGAAATTAGGGAGAGGGGGGGAACACCCAGCTTGATTTTTATATAACCGGAACAATTCCCTTTTTCCCATATTATCCTTCTTTACTGGCAATTTGAAATGGTTGGACGGATATGGGATAGATGTCATTTGACTTGAGTTGGGGAAGGATTCGTTGATGTTATAGCTAAACAGAATTTGTTCCCTTTGGTTCCCATACTTCCCCACCCATGTCATTCTACTATGATTGGGCTTCTCTTGCTTATTCAAGAGAGATAGACCCAAATATCTTATTCGGGCTCAGCGAGGTCTTCCTTACCCACTGTTGTCCTAATAGGATACCGCGTCTCGCCTGAGGGTCTCCCAGATTTACTATGCCGGACCCTCCTACCCAGGTGATCCTCCATCGCTTGTCCACCCCCATTGTTGGGGTCCAAAAGCGATGGCCCTCCCCTGGCAAACCTGTATAGAGGAATCTCAGGGCTTACTTGGAGGAATACCCTCAGGTTTCTCACAGTAGGCAGAACAATTATGTGACTAGTGACTCCAAATTTGTCATAGTCATTGCTGTATTCTGATGTGTGCGGGTAGATTTTCACAATACAGAAGAAGAACCAGGCAGGCCTGCGAGTGGTTCTCAATCTATCGTTCTTAAACCTATCCCTAACCCTCCAAAAGATCAAGATGGTTACGCCAGCTTTGATAGCGGAGTCTTTGTGTGTCTTTTAACAGTACCTCGATGCCCCCGGGCTGTTTGTGCGATATATAAATCTAAATAAATAAATAAATGGGAGACTAGAAGAGCTCCCTGGACCTGAAGGACACATACCTACACATCCCAATATGACAGCCCCACTGCTCATTCCTCCGGTTGTGTTGGGTTCTTATTCCAGTACAAGGTCCTTCCATCGGCCCCAATTCAGCCCCAAGGGTATTCATGAGGCTCATGAATGTGTTGGCAGCACTGCTTAGGACGGAAGGCCACCACGTATAACCATACCTCGACAACTGGTTAGTCTGAGCGGAATCACTGGGGAAAGTGCGGAATACTGCCTCCTGGCTAATAGATATTCTTTATGAACTGGGGTTCTCCATCAACCACAAGAAGTCTCAGCTCCAGCCCACCCAAAACTTGGTTTTCCTGGATCTGATATGGGATACCAGGGGACACGGCTCTTCCCCACCAGGGAGAAGGTGGCAGCCCTGAAGGCAGCTACTGGGAATTTCCTCAGCATGTCCTCAGCAGGTCGGAAACCTCAGCTTGGTGGTACCAACACCTGTTGGGAATTATGGTGGCATGCCTCCTGGCTGTTTGCATACACGGCTCAAAATGAGGAGGGTGCGGTTACAACCCGCAGCCTCCTGGAACCAAGAAACGGACTCTCAAGCAGCATCAGTCACCATCCCGGTGGAACTTCACCAGAATATGGTTTGGTGGAGACAGCATTCCAATCTCATGGCGGGCAGACCGTTCAGACAGACCCCTCCAGCCCATACCATCACAACAGACTCCTCTCTGTGGGGGTAGGAAGCCATGCTATGCAACCACAGTGTTCATGGTGTGTGGACCAGCAAGGAGCAGATTAGTCACATCAATTTACTGGAACTAACAGCCATTCAGCTGGCTCTCAGGTCCTTCCTACCAGTGATGAAGAACAGCCCAGTCTGTACACAGCAGGACGGCTCCACCTGCATGTACTACCTCAACAAACAGGGGGGGCACCAGATACCTCCCCTGTGCAGGCTCACCATCAAGATATGGGAATGGGCCATAGCCTACAACATATGGCTTTCTGCAATCCATCTTCTGAGGGAATCCAACCTAGAGGCGGACAGACTCAGCAGATTGGGTGCCAACAACTACGAGTGGCAGTTGAACAAGCAGGTACTGCAGGAGATCTTCAGCAAGTGGAGCCAGCCCCAGATAGACCTTTTCGCCACAGAGCAGAGCTTGCATTGTCAGCAGTTTGCCTCCTGACTGGGACAGGGCAGAGGCTCTCCAGGGGATGCCTTACAAGTTCAATGGAACAGGATGTGTGCTTACACATTCCCTCTGATCCCAAAGGAAGAGGCAGAAAGGGTACTACACTGTCTTGATGTCCGGAGAACCTTGAAGTTCCACCTGGACAGGACAAGAGGCTTCCGCAAATCAGATGCTTTATTCATCACCTTCGGGGGGTCAATGCCAGGTTGTCGGGCAGCAAAGGCCTCGATAGCTAGGTGGATGGTTGCAGATATTCAGGAGGCCTTTAAGGGACAGCAGAAGGAGGTGCCAGCAAATCTTCATGCTCATGCGGTCAGGGGCAAGGTAACAGCTGTCACCTTTCAGAGGCAGGTACCATGGATAACAAGAAGCAGAGCTGCCACCTGGGCTATCCCCTCAGCATTCTGCAAACATCATTGTCTAGATGGCAGTGCACGATCAGACGCGGCCTTCGGGCAAGTGGTCCTGACGAACCTGTTCTTTTAAGATTTTCAACATATCACCTCCTTGGCTTCAATCAGTGGTAATTACCCATGCAGTATGGAGGAAAGGGTATGGGATGTAGGAGTAATTATAAGTTACTCACCGTAGCGACTAACATACTCCCATAGTCCCCTTTCCTCCATACGTCCCACCATCCTCCCCCCTTAATAAAGCAACATTGTTAGGCAGTTTTAATCTAGCCGATGCGTCAAAGGGGACAGAGGTGAGGCACAGAGGGTGGAGTCAGGGGAGTGCATGCTCCGGGGTCACACCCCGCGCAAATAAATTTAAAGGGGAAAAGACAATTTTTCTGGTGAAAAAGATTCCGTTCCTGTCCCTAGCGAGGGACGCCCCATGTAGTATGGAGGAAAGCGGACTACGGACTAGGAGTACGTTAGTCACCATAGTGAGTAATTTATAATTATTGTCAGCTTATTTAAGTTTCCAAACCCTAAGTGTACGACACTGCACAGTGACAACAAAACACCCAAGGAAGTACAGCTGAGTCAGAAGCGTACTAAAATACAGGCACTACACAAATAATTCTACCACCACCCAACTGTTCACTGACCGTCTCGCATATACAACACTGAGCAACAGAAACTCATTTACCCCTGGAGGACAAAGCCTTTGAGCTAGATCCAAAAAACTGTTTTTTTGTTTCACCATACCTCTCCACCTACTGACATGCCCTAAGCCATTCATGGAGTACATCAGGAGAAACAACTCAGGAAAATGTGTATTTGAGGACAAAAACCAGAACCTTGGAAACCCACATAGCAAACCTTACACTTAACCAACTCAAGAATACAATTTTAGAACACCAGCTTTGCAAAGTTTGGCCACTCATCACAGCACCGATGCCCGAGGCTACATGTCCTTAAGAAAACCCCTCAAACTATACACTCTCTTCACCACAGACCGCCCAGCACCCACATTCCTGCTAGAACTATATGAAATATCAACCCAACTTGTAACATACTGGACCTGTCGAACAACAAAATATCACTCAGTGCAACTGAACATCCCCACAACAAATCAACCATCTGAAAGCTTGAATTCTGATTCACACACAAAACATGGAAGCAGCACAGAGCATCCTTTGACACTCACTTGCGATAAAGAGGCAAAAGATATTTTAAAGAAATGTACCCGGGAAGTATGCAAGGTGTTTTGTATAACGAGTGGGGAAGTTTTTATTTTCAGTCTTGTCGATAAACGATACCCTCCACAAATGCCTACAAAATGTTTTAGAGAAAGCACTGTTAACTTCAAAACCCTTTAATCATAACTTTGATTCGAGGATAGCTAATGCCAAGAGAAAGGAAAAATATGCTTATTAGAAATCTTTGTAAAAAAAAGTATTAAATGCAGCTTCCAAGAAACGAATTTCCTAGTATTATAAGAATCTCACAAAAATAATGGTATGGTATGGTATTGTCTGTTTATATAGTGCCTATACACAGGTAAGTGTTTCAAAGCTCTCAAAGAGGGTGGGAACAATGGGAAAAAACAAATAGTCCCTCAGAGCCCTTGAAATTCTGAGACGATAATAGTCTGCACAGGCAGAGTAAGTGAGTAAAAAATACATTTAACAGTTTGGGAGACAGCAAATAGGCCTGGCAGCTATTCTGCAGTTTTAACAGTGCAATTAAGGGGTGAAGACAAGGGAGAATAGACATACGATCTTTAGGAGTGGTGTGTACAGATCGAGCAAGTGCACAGAGGGTCATGGGGGAGGGAGGATAAAGTGTACCCGGTCGGTTAAGAATGGGGTAAGTGCATAGAGAGACGCTCTCTATGGTTCATTTCTCAAGTGCCTTGAGTGTGGGTGGGGTGTAGGGCCCTGAGGAAAGTGCGAAAGAGGACTGCTGGGGTGCCGGCGACCAGTGAGACTCTGAGGTACACCCGATGGCCAGTTAGCGTGCTGTAAGGAAGAGGAGAGAGAGAGGGAAAAACAGAACCGGGATAGCAGGGTAGAGGGAGAGAGAAGGAAGAGGAGAAGAGGAAAGTCTTGAGGAGTTTTCAGAATTTAAGGAGATCTGGCTCAAGACTGAGGGCGGCAGGGAGGCCATTCCAGAGGGGGAGGCACCTGCTGGGGATAAGGATTTGCCTCCAAATCTCTGCTTGGAGAACTGGCTCACTCGCAAAAGGTTGGAGGTAGATGAGCAGCATTTAGGCAGGCAGTGTTGGAGGTAGGTAGGTCCCAGACTCCAGAAAGCCTTGTGAACAACACAAAGGGTCTTGAATTTGATCCTTGCAGCCACGGGGAGCCAGTGGAGGGATTTCAGCACCAGAGAGATGCAGTCCCTGGGCTTGAGGTTCTGTTCTGGATGCGTTGCAGAGGGCGCAGGGCAGAAGAAGGGAGGCTGAGGACGAGGCTGTGTCAATAGTCCAGCCTGGAGTAGCCAGGGCTCTGGAGACAGTGAGCCTCTAGGGGAAAGTGAGAAAAGGTAGAGTACCTCTGAGGAGGTGAAGCTGATAGATTTTTTAGAGATGTCTCAAATGTGAGAGGAGAAGGAGAGAGTGGTGTCAAAGATGACCCCCAGGTTTCTTGCTTTGCAGGTGGCTGCGGGTGCAGGGCCAAGGGAGGCCAGCCAGATCAAGAGTGGGAAAGCAGGAGCAGGGGTCCCAATGCGAACCATCTCAGTCTTAGTGGCGTTGAGGCAGAGGTCGTTTGCAGCACATCAAGACTGAATAGCGGACAGGCAGTCAGATATGGGCAAAGAGGAGGAGGCGGCTCAGGGTAGCCTGAAAGATAGTCGCATGTCATCCGCGTAGCACTGGAAGTTAGAGGTGAAAGTGGCAATCACACGTGCCAGGGCAGCCATATAGATGATGAAGAACCAGGGTTATAGGTGGGATCCCTGAGGAATGCCACAGGTTGATAGAGTGATAGTCGAGTGAAAGGCTCTGGGTTCCACCTGGGATGAGCAATTGGAGAGGAAGGAGTTTAACCACACCAGAGCCTGACCTGTGGTTCCCAGGGTGTCACAGAGATGTGCAATCTGAATGTCTTGGTTGACTGTATCGAAGGTAGAGTAGAGGTCAAGGAGAATGAGGATAGAGGGGATGTTAGTGTCAAGATTTGGGAGCAGGTTTTCACCAAATGAAATGGGAATTGATAATGAATGACAGTCAAGGAATGGTCAAATATTGATTTAATCATGATACATCTCCATTTTGGAGACTAACCAATTCAGTTATCAAACGGAAAGTTTCGGAAGACTATAGTTCTATTGGGGAACAGGCTTGGGCAGATTATTATTCAGAAACGTATTCTCATTTGGACACTCTTACCTCAGTACATCTTTCTAGTGAAATCTCTAAAGCATTGACTATACATCCTCTCGAGATTGAGACTATTTGCAAGGTTATTTCTAAGACTAAACCATCTAGGGCTCCAGACCTTGATAACATAGCTCTGATTACTTCAAAACAATATCCAGTTCTTTGGTCTAACATTATATTTGACTTGATTGATGAAATTCTTCATACGTATTTGTTTCCTCCCACCTGAAATACATTTTATATAATCCCCCTATTTGAAAAAGGGAACCTATCGAAACCGGAAAACTATAGACCAAACGCCCTACTAGACGCGACAATAAAGATCTTTGTGGCGTTCTTATTACAGGAACTGAATTCATGGGTCGATAAATTGAATCTTAAGGGTTTCCAGGTGGGATTTCGCAAACAATTATGTTGCTCTCTTTTTTTTTTTTAACCAACTTTATTTTTATTTTAACTAAGACAATAATTGGTCATTAATTACAACATGCATTATGAACAATGTTACCTTCATGAACCCCGTATTCATTACGCTTGAACCTTAGCGTTGAATCCAGTATTGTCTTCTTACTTTTCTATCCCATCCCACCCCCTCCTACCTTACCCCCCCCCATTATTGTTCATACCAAACAAAAACCTTAGTTTGTAACCAGAACCATTCCATGATCCAACCCCTTGGCCATAGTCTCTGCTGTCCTTATCTGATGTGGATATTTCTGAGGATCCGGGGTTTGAAGTATTGTGTCTCCCTCTCTCCCATGTAATCCTGAAGGGGTTCCCATATATGGCCAAGAATTGCAGATATGTCCCTGATTTTGTGGCGCAGATGTTCTCCATTGCCATAACTCCCCACACTTTCACCCACCACCATGGCGCTGTAGGACCGTCCACTGTCTTCCACCGTTGGGCCACTGTCATTCTGGCTGCAGTAAATAGATGGGTTATGAGGGCCGCTCTGTTCCCTGAGGCTGCATATTTCCCTTCTGCTACTGCCCCCAGCAGGATGACTTTTGGGGACCATGGTAGTTCGACGCCCGTTATGTCTCTGATAAGGCTCAGTATTTCTTTCCAGTACACTTTCATTCTTGGGCATGACCACCACATATGGAACATATCTCCTCTTTCCCCACACTGTCGCCAACATTCTGGAGGGTATGTGGGGATCATTTTGTGTATTCTACTTGGGGGCATATACCAGCGATAGCAGAGTTTGTATGCAGATTCTTTAATTGCTGTGGATTTGGATAGTTTATGAGCCCTGCTCCAGTTTTGACTCCATTCTTCCTGTGTAATCTCCTCCCCTATGTGCCGCTCCCAGTCTTTCATGTATTGGAGGGTGTCTTCTGTTTGCGCCCTGTCTAGTAGTTTGTATAATCTAGTGATCCCTTTTATGGGTGTCCCCTCCCGTATTGTTAATTCTAGGCCTACTGGGGGTTGTAGCACGGCCTTTTCAACCTCTGGATGTGAAATCCAGTGGCGCAGTTGTATATATTTGAATCTGTGATTTTCTGTAATGCCAAATCTTTGTTTACAGGCTTCGAAGGTAGGTGGGTCACCATCCTGGTACATATCTTGTAAGATCAGTGTATCTGCGTCTCTCCAGCCTTCCCAAAACATTTTATGGAGCCCATGCGAGAAGTCTGCGTTATGTACTATAGGGAATAGTGGACCCAGACCTTGTTTGACTCCGCTGCCACGGATAGCCCTATCCCAGCTGTGCAGTGTCATGTTAGTGGCCTCTAATAGGATACCCTCCTTATCTCAAGCATTTGGCTTTAGGAATGGTAGCATACCTAATGGGATATCTGTCGCGGTCTGTTCTATTTTCCCCCATCCTGGGAGAGGGTCTTGACCCACCCATTTCAATGCTGGTGTCAGCTGAGCAGGGAAAACATATCTCCCCATGTCTGGAACTCCCAGCCCTCCAAGAAGCGTGGGTCGCATCAGGATCCGTCTTTGGATCCTCGGTTTCTTGTTTCCCCAGATGAACTTAAACACTGCCTTCTGGAGTTCCAGAATTAATTTTGGGGGAATCTCTACCTGGGCTGAGTTTACAACATACAGTAATCTGGGCAGCAATGTCATTTTTATCGCCGCTATTCTCGCAAACCATGAAAGTTCCTGGGCATCCCATCTTTGCAAGTCTTCCTGCAGGTGCTTCCATAGAGGTGTGATGTTTGCCTTAAGCAGGTTCTTTACTGTTCTAGTGATATGGATCCCTAGATATTCCAGGGACTGCTTTTCCCACTTTAGGGGGTAATGTTCCTTCAAGCGTGCTATGTCCCCACTACTTTCGGTTATATTCAGTGCTTTAGATTTGCAATAGTTTATTGTAAACCCTGATGTTTTTTCAAACTCCTGCAATTCTTTAATTATTCTGGGTAATGTGTGTATGGAGTCTGCCATATAGAGCATAATGTCGTCTGCATAGAGGGCTATCTTGTTTTGGGACTCCCCGCTGCGCACCCCTTTAATTCTTGGGTCTTCCCTTAATCTGCATGCAAATGGCTCCATTGCCATGGCAAATATGAGTGGGGAGAGAGGGCACCCTTGCCAAGTACCTCTCCTGATGCTAATTCTTTCTGAGGTGTAGCCATTCACCATGAGTTGCGTAGATGGATGCTGATAGTTTGCTAAAACCATCTTAGTGAATGTCGGCCCACAACCGAAGCCCTCCAGTACCAGTCTTAAATACTCCCAGTCTATGCTATCGAATTCCCGCGTGGCGTCTAGCGCTGCAATCGAGAATTTTTGGTCTCCCCTAACCCCCCAATCTGTGATATCAATTACTCGCCTGACATTATCCTGTGTGTGTCTCCCCTTTATGAAGCCTGCCTGGTCTTCATGTATTATCTCAGGCAGTACTGTTGCCAACCGATTCGCCAAAATGTTTGCATACAATTTTGCGTCTGTATTGAGGAGAGCTATGGGGCGGTAGCTAGTGCATCCTACTGGGTCTTTCCCTGGCTTTAGGGGTAATATCGTGGTCGAGTGTCACATGTCTTTTGAGTCTGCTCCCCTGTCCCTGATTAAATTGAAAAGGCGGGTGAGGGGAGAGGCCAACTGCCAGGAAAATTTTATAGAACCCATTTCCTAATCCGTCTGGGCCTGGTGCCTTCCCCCTGGGTAGGGCTGCTATCGCATCACACACTTCCTGCATTGTGATTAGATCTCCTAACTTTGCTTTGTGTTATTCCAAGATCTGTGGCAATTTTATAGCCGACAAATAGGATACTTGCTCTGCTGTGTTCAGGTTCTCGTTGGTCAGCAGATTTTTGTGAAAGTGGACCATCGTTTCTAGTTTCTCCTCGTCCCCTGTTTGCAATTCCCCACTGCTATTTCTTAGCCGGGTAATATTATTGCGCGCCTTCTGTTTGCGCAGTTTGGCTGCTAAAAATGTATTCGCTTCCCCCCCGTGTATGTAGTATGATTGTTTAATGTTTAGCAATACTTGCGCTGTTCTGTCTGCAGTGTGGTCTTCTAGTTTGGCTCTGGCCTTCTTAAGATCCCGCCAGGTTCTGGGCGTCTGTCGGGACTTATGGAGTTTTTCAGCATTTCACACTTCTTCCTCTAATTTACGCCTTATAAGGGCTTTCCCCCTGTAATATTGCGTTGCTTGTGCTATGAATTCCCCTCTAATTACTGCTTTCCCCGCGTCCCACACCACCCTCCAGTCTACCTCTCCATTATCAATTTCCAGGAAATAGTTTCTTATGACATCTTCCATGTGTGCCCCAAGTGCGATATCCCTTAAGATCGTCTCATTTAGTCTCCATTGTGGTCAGGGTCTATTTTTAGTCCCTTGTAGTTCTATACAGATCACAACTGGGGTGTGGTCGGAGAGATATTGAACACCAATTTCTATTTTCTTGACGTAGGGGATTAGTGTAGAGGAAACCAAAATCATGTCGATTCTGGAATATCCCCTGTGCACTGCTGAGTAGTGTGTGTATTCCCGGTTTTCCGGGTGGAGAAACCGCCACGTTTCTATCACCTCCAAATCTCTAAAGAGTTTTCCAAGGGCCTGTCTGTTTCGCTGATCTGCTGCAGCCGGGGGGAGTGTCTTATCTAATTGTGGGTCCATCACACAGTTGAAGTCCCCTCCTATTATCACCCAGCCCTCACACCACCCTCCCACCTTCTGGAGTAGTTTGGGGATATGCTGGTCTTGTTTTTCGTTGGGGACGTAGACTGCAAAAATTGTATAGGTTTGGCCGTTAATAGTACCCTTTACACCCAAATATCTACCTTCCTGATCCTTTATTGTTTGTTGTTTGTGGAAACCTAAGTCTCTGCTGCATAGGATTGCCACCCCTTTTGTTTTTGTCTGACTTGAGGCAAAGAACTGGAGAGGGCATGTTTTGCTTTGCATCCTTTTTTTCGTCTTTCTGGAGCAGATGTGTCTCCTGTAGGATCGCGATCTTCGAATGCGTAGCTTCCAGTCTGCCTAAGATCGATTTTCTTTTAGCAGGGGAGTTTAGCTCCTGGACATTAATGGAGACAGTGTTCACTTCCTCCATTACACCCTAGGGGAGGATTATATGCATATAGGACCCCATGTTCTGTTTGCTGTAACTTTCTCTTCCTGTTTTCGCTTCTATTTTTACTCATTTTTGGAGTTGGCTCAACTTTCTTCACAGTTTTTGGGTTCTTTACTTTTCTGTCCCTTGTTCCCTTCCCCACCCTTCCCCACCCCCTTCCCCACCCTTACCCACCCCTTCCCCTTCCCCAATTCTGGGAGTGCATGAGGCCTGGTCTCCTAAGGGGCCTCCCGCTGATCAAAGACGGGCTTAGGGCCTCTAAATTCCCCTCCCAGTTCACAATAGTCAGGAATTGTATTACCTGACTCTGCTTCCAAGATTTGTAACCTCCTACCTCCATGCAGACACTCCTATTCAATTGTGCAGTCTTCTCAAATGTAGTTGGCACATCATGCATTGTCCGTATTATGGGCCAAGTTCGGTTCCGTTGGTTCTCTCCTCTCACGGTCATGACCGGGTTGCGAGCATCCAGTTCTTCCTGCCCTCCCTCGTCTTTGCTTTCTCTCCGTTGACCATTCCCATGGTCTGCTGGGCGGGACGGTCCTATTGCGCCGCGGGCGCACGGGCGCCTCCGGTTGCTCATCTTCCAGGTGCAGCAAAGCCAAACCCTCGGTACAGTTCCCAACTCTCCTCAGTTTTCCTTCCCATGTAAACGACAGGCCAAACGGGTGCGTCCATCTATATCAGATTTTTTGTGCTTGAAGGGCCTTCTTAACAGGTTGCATTAGCCTTCTTTTGTGGAGAGTGATCAGCAGCGTTGGATTGAGCCGTTGGCCCATCGGCCCGTGGCCGATAAGAAATCATGGAGGAGACCTGGGGGCCGGTTCCTGAAGCCCATGCTGGGCCGGTCTCCGGCCCAGGCATAGGCTTCACTGTGCCTTCACACTTCAGGAACCAGCCCCCAGGACCTCTGCCTCGCCACCGCCGGACGGACCAAGTTGCAAAGGATCTGTAAGTAAGTAACTTACAGATCCTTTACAATTGCAGCCCCGTCGCCGCCGGGCCGCTGCAGATGCAGAAAAAACTGCTGTGGCCCACAACACCATGGCTCAGGCAGCAGTCGGTGTTACAAAACACTGGGAGAAAGCCTCAGGCTGGGCGGGGCTGCCTCAGCCCGGCTTGCTCCGTCCTAGTGTGTTGTATTACAGACTCTGGCTGCTCTCCGCCAAGTTGCAGCAGTGGGTGGAGCGGGTATTTTAATCCGCTTCTGTGATATACGCTCCAACAGAGCACTTAAGGTTGCACCGTGGGAACGGAGGTGAGATGCACACCAGGTTTTTTCGAATGCACCCGTCTGATGAGGGCTCATGGACGGCCCCCGTGCTGCATGGGCTGCGTTAGTGGTGCAAGTACAAGGAGCTGGCATACCTGATCTATATGCCGGCGAACTACCATGGCCTAAAAAGAGGTTTACTTTGTTCTTTTTTCGGTCGGTCGCTGGGCGAAGCAGGCAGATTAATGGGGGTGCACATGCCACAGGGGAAGTTTTTTATATGTAGATTTCATTTGGATGCTGAATTATGTGCTCGATGGCATCATTTCATTGTTTTATATATGCGCTCTGGGCTGGCCGATCTGCCGCATGGGCGGCTGTTGATGTTTAATGTGGTTGTGTTTAAACGAAAGGGACGTTGATTTACATGCTGGATACCGCTTTTTTCAATCTTGAATTATGATGCGCCCAGGGTTGGCGGCTGTGTTGCATGGGCATCGTGATGCATAACTACATCTATTCCAGAGCATAGGAACGGACGATTATTTCCTTCTGGGCCATGCACTGTTTAGAATGTTTGGATTATAGGATGCAAAGGGGGATTCACATTTTGAGGGGCAGCTGGGGGGAAGGGCCGCCGTACCATGCGTGGCTAACCTCTATAATTCACTTGTTAAACATTTCTATGGCCGCCAGGAAACATGGGCCGTTTTTTACGCGTTGCCAGGATTAGACTGCGTGAGTGGGGGAGCGTGTTTTTACTCGAGGATCTGGGAGGTCATGCAAGGTGCTTAATGGTTGTAATTTCGGATTGATTCCCCGGATTCAGTTACATTACAGACAGTTTGAGCATTTCAGTTGGCCGCTTTCATTCAAGTGCTTTGTTAAGTGGGGGGCTGTTTTTAGCTCTATTTATGCAAACGCCAAATGATTGTAGGCACAGAGGTATGGGCCAGGTGCTAATATGTTCATATGGGCCGGGACTAGAGTAAACTTGCTTAACGCGGGATGCTTTGGAAGCACGAGTTTAGGATAGGTGCAGCATTTGGGAATATAAATTAGAGCGGTTGTGATGATGGCGGCCTCGTGTTTCCTCGTAAAGGAGGGTTGGGGATTGTAAAGGTTGTGCCCAGTGCAGTACGGTCCCACGCTGCCGGGTTGTTTCCACAGGCCTAGAGGGGCAGGTTTTTCCCGTTTGAATTGCAATGCATGTATAGGTTTAGATGGCGTGCCTCCCTTAAGCATCCTTTTGGATAAACATGTTAGAAAATGGGATGAGCCGCATTTCCGTTTCCAGGCAATTACAGCAAGGAGTTGGGGGGGGGGGGGGGGGGGAGAACGGCGTTATTATCTCAAAATGTATACATTATTTGGGTCACTTCCAGTGCATACACTAGGCTCTCGGGGAACGACTATGCTATTTGGCCTCCGAGCAGCATGATGGAAGACAGCGTGGAGCAGGACAGCGAGACCGGATGCACAGATCAGCTGCCTTCCACAGCCTCCTCCAGCATGCAGTGTTTCCCATTTTAAACATAGGACTTTCTGTGGTCGAATAAGAGAAAGTATGATGACAAGAGGAGAGTGTATATATTATCCAGAGTTGTCCCATTGCTTTGGAAAATGGTCAAGCATTGTATTGCTCGCCACTTTCACGTCATGGGGAGACAGAGATAACGATCCTACTAGGCCAGGTGACATTGAGATCGTGCAAGTGCAAGGAAACTATAAAAAAGAGCTTAAGCATAAGTGCTATGCAGTAACATATCATTTGGTCTTGGGCATCTGCTTACATTCACAGTAATCTGACAATATGGATCTACACACACAGATATGAATGATACATATGGTGATCCTTTCTTGTAGGAAATGTATATCACATTAGTGAAATCATAACCCTATTTTTCGTAGTGTACTTAGGAACAATGCTATTTGATACCACTTCCTGTTTTGTCAAGGGGTGAAAGGTTGTGTTCATGCCACCCCTGCGCCTCTGAGCTGTGGACCCGGTCAGAGAACTGTATGCAAAGTTATGTTATGTTATGAGTTGTGTTGTAATGTAGCATTTTCTGTAAAGTCGTGAATTGACGCGATTCACAGATGATGGTTTGAGGGCCACGTTTTTTGAGGCGCGGGGTGGGCCACTTTTTTGAGGCAAGGGGTGGGCCACTTTTGTTTGGGTGTCCGGGCCTATTTCATGTCCCTGGTGATCAGGGCAAGGTCTCCTATCAAATATTAGAACAGCTGTACAAAAGGGCACTATCGATAGCCTGAATGGACATGTCATGCGCGTTTGACAAGGTCAATAATCAGATACTATGGTTCAAATGATTTTCTTGAGGCAATCCTGTTCCTTTAGTGAGCGCAATTTCTTTACTTTATTAACACAAATGTAACAATCAGCCTAACCATGGAGGGCCTTGTCTAGACCTGTTCAAATGTTTAGGACTTAGGCATGGGTGTGTATAACCCCCCTGCTTTTTAATATTTACATCTCAGATATTCATAGATTATGGGTTTCTCATAACTCGTTTCTGGTAAAGCTTGGCCTATTGACACTACATTGGCTCGCATTCGCTGCAGACATGCTGTTTTTTGATCAAACGCCTATATGGCTACAAAGGAAATTAACCTCCTTTCATCACTTTGCACAGAAGAATAATCTTCTGGTGAATAGAAGAAAGTCAAAAATGTTGATATTTTCCAAGAAGCATAAACCTAAAACAATGCTATGGTCATTGGGAAACACATTTCTGGAACAAGCTCAATCAATGAGATACTTGGACTTTGCTATAGCATATAATGTTTCTGAAATAAGTCTTAGAGCGTGTTTGAGATCCAAGGCTCTCCCATTGATTGTGCAATTGAAGAGGCTTCACTCAACATTGTGTACATTTTCCCTTAACCCCTTTCAAACGTTTTATATAGCTAAAATTGTACCTGCTATCGCTTATAGCTTGGAGATTATGATAATGGACCTGGAAAAATACTTGCATTCTCTACAGGCGGCAATCTGGAAGCATGGACTGTGTCTTCAATTATCAATACCTGGATGCGTTATCAGACATGAGTTCAGTTTGACATCATTGGCCAAAGTTGTACTTTGGTCTAAACTGAGCCCGTTTCAGAAAAGGTTCATTCCACCAGCTAGTTTCTTTAATAAGTTTAATACAGAAATGCTTTCAATTTTTGAAGCAATAGGGTTAGATCAAACAAGTTTGATAAATAATCCACTAAATGTGAAAAAGAAGCTTTTTGAACTAGCCTGGTGTGAAACAGTGTATCAACTAAGCGCATATAAGCACTACAAGGAACTTCCCTATAAGCACTACAAGGAACTTCCCTAGAAAAAAAAATGGTGTCGAAACATAACTCTTTTTTTCCATGTAGCAGAGCATGGGATATTTATTTAAGGTTTAAATTCAATCAGCTTCCAACTTTGAAGACGGTTGGTTCTAGGCTTAACATATCTAAGGAAGGGAAAAGTTGTAGATTGTGTAAAAAATAGATTGTGAAGAAACACTAAACATTTAATTCTTTTATGTGACACCATAGAGTCTATAAAGCACAAGCACTTTAAGAAATTGCAGTTGATTCTTATGAGATTTTATGGTCCAGCTTGATGGTAGGGAATGGTGTATCACAATTGTTGGACCTGTATGGGTTTTAATTACACATATTTGGTTTGTTAAAAATGAAAATTAAAATATGAATCAGATGATTTTAAGTGAACTATGGAAGATGTTTTGTATATTGTTACTTTTAAACTTTAAGGTAAACCCAGTGTTGTGGGCATTGAGTGGAAGTGGCAGGCATCAGGCACATCCTCTGACAGACTGGCCTGCCGCCTGCTCCAAAGGCTATACAGATTCTCCATCCGCTCCAAGCCTGCATCTCTGGGTTCACTAACAACACCGGCAAACTGTTTAAAATCTGCAAGGAACTCACCAATCCTACTGCAGTCTACACTTCTCCCCTGCCATCCCTGACCCTCTGTACTTCACTGGCCTCCCACTTCTTAACCAAAACGTAGGACATCCTGTCCTCCCTCTCCTCTACTCCCCTCCCTTGTCCCTTCCCAGCTCTCAGGCCTCACTTGGCCCCCCTCACCCATTGCTTCCTACTCTCCTTTCTGTAATCACTCCTTTGCCACTGGCTCCTCCCCACTACACCTAAAGCACTCCCTTGTGCATTCACACCTCAAAGAACACTCTGCCGACCCCTCCTGCCAATCTAACTACTGCCCTATCTCCATTACCCACTTCCTGGGCAAACTCCTGGAGAAGCTGGTCATCTCCTAACTAATCCAACACACTGAATCTGTTGGTTTTCTCCACAACTACTAGCCTGACTTTAGAGCAGCCAGAGGCACGGAAATTGGTCTACTGAATACTTGTGAAGGCCCGATCTCAAATCTCAATGCCAGCTCTCCATCAGTTCTTATCCTTCTGGATCTTTCCTCTGCCTTCGACACAATCATGCCACCCTGACAAATCTGCTCTGTGACACCCTTGACATCACAGGCCTGGCACTGGACTGGTTGACCTCATTCTGCTCCGACCAACCTTCCCAGGTTCAACTGGGCCCCTTTCTCTTCCCTATCACGCTCTCAACTTGCTGCATCCTTCAAGGCTCTATCCTCTTGCTGTGGCTCTTCAACATCTACCTTGCCCGTCTGGCCCACCTGATCTCCTCCTTCTCTCGTCACTTCCAGTTTTATGCAGACAATGCACAGCTCTACTTCAAGCTTCCCACTAATGCGCCTCTTCCCCCCTTACCCCCAAGATCCCATCAAGTACCAAGACTGGGCGAAGAAGCAGTAATACCAAGAACTTGTGTATAGGCGCGTTACAAATGCCATATCATATCATATCATATATCATAACTGTGAATTATCCATACTGGTACAAGAAGCAATAATACCAAGAGTTGCGAATTATCCATACTGGGACGAGAAAACTATGATACCGGGGACTATGCTTTATCCCTACTGGGATGAGGAGAATTCTCACTGGGACCCTAGCTCCCTCCTTCACTCCTACCCTCTGCCCGCTCTCTATGGGTCCCCTCTCCTCACCGTCCTTTGAGGCAAAATAACTAGGTGTCATCTTTGACGCCTCTCTCCCTCTGTCCTTCTCTCCTCCTAGGGCAAGTGTATGGGATTGCATGGGGTGTAGGGGAGAGGGTCCACATGCTAAGTGCGAGCAGGGGATTGGGGGGGGGTGTTTGCGTGTCCTGCTGCCCTATAGAACACATAGGAAACCAGGCAGCCAGTCATTAAGGCAGATGGGGTGTTAGCAAGGGAGGGGGAGAGGGAATGAAGAACAGAACAGGAGGATCTTGAGGAGCTTCCGGAACTTAAGGAGGTCCGGCTCAAGCCTGAGAGGGGCAGGGAAATCATTCCAGAGGGAGGCCCCTGCTTAGAGAAGCGTCTGATCAGCAAAGAGTTGGAGCTAGAAGACCGGAGGGCTCTAGGAGGGGAGGTATTTAGGGAGAGAGAGTTGGATGTAACGGGTTCCCAGGCCCCAGAAAGCCTTGTGGATGATGCAGAGGGTCTTGAACTTTATCATAGCAGCAACCGGGAGCCAGTAGAGGGATTTTAGGGCTGGAGAGATGCGGTTCCTGAAGCCAAGGAGAAGTATTGCAGTCCTATTCTGGATTAGTTGAAGGGGATGAAGGGAGGGTAAAGGAAGATTGAGGAAGGGGCTGTTGCAGTGGTCCAGCATAGAGAGGACCATAGCTCTGGAGACATTGGGCCTCATTACAAGATTGGAAGTAATGAAAAAAGGAAGGCGGAATGGTAATAGCGGCATTGTTAACGGGTCCGGAGGCATTCCGTCTGAACAACCCGCCAATACTGGCCCCGCCCGTACCGTGCCCCCTCAATCTGTCATGGGCGCGTACACACGCCGCTTTGGGGAGTAAATACCGGCATGCTGGTAATAGGAGGAAATCACAACCCACGCGGACATGCAAATACCGGCATCCCGACGCCGGTAATCAGGGCCTGCACGATGACGGCCATACAGGCATCGCGGACCACCCCTAAACAGCAATCCGCAATTAAGCCAACTGCCACAGGTGCACACAATCACCACAGGTGGACTCAATGGAGTCAGGCCCAGTATAAAAGGAGTACACCCACACACCACACCCCTTCCTACGCCAAAATGCTACCACTAGCTGTTGAAGTCCTGGCGCTGGAGGACATGCCTGTACTGCTACAACTACAGCAACTACAACAACAACTACAGCAGCAACAACAGGCAGCACAGAGGAGACGCAGGAGGAGAAGGAGGGTGAGACAGGCCCAGCAATTACCACCAATTACCACTCATAGGCAGCCACCAATCCCTCGCATCAGACCCAGCCCATTCAATCTAACCCCTGACCAGATCTACACCCTGTACCAGTTGGACCGGGACACCATCACCACCATAGTGGACATGATAGGCAACGACATTGCCAGCCTCATAGAAACACGCACTGCCATCCCCCCGCTACTAAAGGTGGTGTCGGTGCTCCACTTCCTGGCCACAGGCACCTACCAGCACACAGTGGGCCAGCTGCATGGCACTTCACAACCACTATTTTCACGCATTCTGACCCAAGTGCTGGATGCCCTCCTGAAGCACGCTAGCACCCATATATCCCTACCACGGACTGCCCAGGAGATAGCCGACACCAAAGTAGGCTTCCATGCACTGGCAGGCATGCCCAATTGTGGTGGTGCCCTGGACTGCACCCATGTAGAATTGGTAGTCCCCCAGGCCGTAGAGGCAGTGTACCGCAATCACAAGCAATACCACTCCATCAATGTGCAGATGGTATGTGACTCCAGCAAGATCATCACACATTGCTCCCCCCGATTTCCAGGATCAACACATGATGCCATGGTGCTGCGTAACTCCACGCTACCCCGTCACATGGAGCGACATGCTGGACCAATTGCCTGGCTGCTTGGTGAGTTGCCTAACTGGCCCATGGCAGTGCATCGGGGTGGTGATGTGTTGGGATGCATACTCCACCTGGGTGGGATTGGGGTGGAGGTGCATGCTCCACCTGGGTGGGAATGGGGGAGGGGGGTGGATAGTCCACCTGGGTGGGAATGGACGGTGAGTGGAGAATGCACTCGGAGCTAATGACTCCTGACCTGAACCCCTCAACCCCAACATGACACATCATTGGCACACATCTGACCATTAACGCATATAAATTACCACATGTAAGACACACAACCTGACCACCATGTGTATGTCAAGCAATGCATGACTAAACAGGATCACAACTGTGCCAATGTGGCTAGTGTGACCATGCACAGTGCAGTATACAAAGCATAAATGGGAGCCTAAACATTGTTGTACAACCACAGTACATCCGACTCAGCATGCATTATTTCACCCTGCATCATCTATTCAATGCCATCCAGACTACCACACCTCATAGCGGTATAGAATGCATCTAGGTAATATTTGTGCATACGTACAGGGACATGTGCATGTCCACACCAAATAGCTGCGGGCATGACTGTGAATCCTGAAGGTGGCAGGTCAGAGTGACACACACCTATTTGTATTTGCTTGCAGGTGATGGAGGATATCTCTTGAAGCCGTGGCTACTTACCCCTGTGTGGAACCCACGGCATAGCCATGAAGAGGAGTACAATCGGGTTCACACCCGTACCCGTGTTGTGATTGAGCAGACCTTTGGCCCATTGAAGGTGCAGTTCTGCTGCCTAAGCAGGTCTGGTGGAGCACTCCTTTATAGGCCTGAGAACGTGGCAAAGATCACCATGGCCTGTGTCATGCTGCACAACATGTGCGTCCGAAGAAAAGTACCACTGCCACCTGACATTGACAAGCATGTACTGGGTGACGATGATGAGGATGGAGATGGAGGTGAAGCAGCACCCCTGCCAGTACGTGATGCACAGGATGGCCATGCAGTACGCCAATCACTGATTCACGAATACTTCTGAACCACAGGAACTTTGATATATATGTGTCAGTGACACACTGGGTCCATGTGGACATGCACACGGAATGCTGGGAGTTGGGCACTGAACACTGTCATACATTAAATGGATAAACACGAAATGAACAATGTCCAGGCATTGAATGTTATTTCACACAACGGGTGTATTGATTCAAACAGTAAAAATGTGACAACCCCCACCCCAAACCCCCAGTAAACTCCAAACTCCCCCAGTAAACTCCCAAAACCCCCCAGTAAACTCCCATACCCCCCCCAGTGAATTCCCCCTAATGCCCCCATTCCCCCTAACACCATCTGAGCCAGTCCCGTAGTTCTCCCACACTATTTGCGGGACTTCTTGCTGTCCGGGGGCAGCATTTCAGTGTGCCTTGCACTCCTTCACGTAGGACGCACAGGGCTGGTGGGTCCAGAGGAAGTGGGGACAGAGGAAGCAGGTGTGGTGGCTGCTGAGGAGTCGGTGGGGATTTCCACTCCTGCTGCAAGTCGTGGCTGCTGCATGTGCAGCAGGATGGATGTCAGGACCTGTGTGATGGTCCCCAGACAGTCTCATCAGAACTGCAGAGGCATTCACTGCAGCTGTGTTGGCTGTTATGGCGGCTGTGGTCCCCGCTATGGCTGTGGCTATCTCCCGCCTGGTGTCCTCGCCATCCGCAATGCATTGGCGCAGCAGGTCCAACATCGACTCCTGCCTGGCCTCCACCCTTGCCAGTCGTACCTCAAGGCTGTTGGTGGGTGCAGCGGTGGTCGAGGGTGCTGTCACAGGGCCTGCCTTATCAGTGGTGTCCTCGAGGATGGGGCTCAGGTCAGAATCGTGCAGGCAGGGATCGGCACTGCTGTAGGTGGGTGAGGGCTGAATTTGCGGCGGGGGGTGGGAACGGGGCTTGGGGTGTGTGGACATCCCACATGCGTGACTCCTTCCTGGTCCACATACTCCTCCATGTCATCTTTGGTGTTGGCCAGTGGTTGTTGGGCCTCGCCTTCCACCGGTGTAGGTGTGGGCAGCTGGGTGTCCACAGTGTCGGGCGCACTGGGTGTAGGGGTGGGCTGCGAGGCTGCCCTGTAGGTGGTGGTGTCGGTTGCCGTTCTCGGTGGCCGGGAGGTGGATCCCCTTGTGGTGCTATCCTGGCTGGCATCTTCTCCATCGGTGCCTGGGGGGGTAGAAGAGATGCAGGGCATCAGTGATGGTGTTACATGCCAGATGCATTCTATGGTGCTGTGGAGTATTTCATTTATCATGCATTCACGTCTTACAGGTGTGTCACACAAGGTAGTATGAGGGGGCATTTTGGCATTTGCTGCATGGCAGGTGGCATGCCGTTGTATTGGGGTTTGTGTGATGTGTTACACGGGCAAGGTCCGTCTGTGTTGGCTGTGTGTTGGTAATGGGGTTGGCACTCAGCATGCATTTCAGTGTGGCAGGGTTTGGCCCTCCATCTGGACAGGAATATGTTTGTGTGTGTTGGGACATGCATTGCCTTGCCTAGACTCTCTTCCACGTCACTTGTGCTACCTCATGGTTTCCCCTACAGGGATATGCAGGGTCACTCACCTCCATCTGCTGATGTTACCGCAACCGTCTCCATCTCCCCAAATCCCTCGATGGACTGCCTGTAGCCATGGCCTCCCTCCTGTTGCTTGTAAGGATATTGCGGACCCTGAGGCGGAGGTCATCCCACCTCTACTTGCAATCCTGCACTGTCCGTGGGGTGGTTCCAACAGCGGAGACCTTGCGGGCTACCTCCTGCCAGATGTCCTTCTTGCGCTGTTGCACCTTACGCTTCAGGTTCTGGTCTTTGATAACATCAGCATGTGCGGCAAGGGTGTCCGCAAGCATGTTTAATTCTGCATCAGAAAAAGTTTTTTCCACAGGCGGGGGTGGTCTTCCGGGTTGCCTTGGACATGGTGTATGTATTGCCACTGGTCTCTCCTGTAGTCAACTGTTGGTTTGGGAGGATTGCAATGGATTGTGTATTTAAAGATGGCCGCCGGCACATTTCCAGTTCCAACGCAATGACATTACTTCCGGGTCCGGTATTACGAGCCCAGTATTTGCATGTTGCTATTACCGGGTCGGTATTAACGGGTTCCTCCTAGCCGGAGGCGGTATCGGCGGGTCCTGTGATGGCGCTATCTGGGGGGTTGGAGGGCCTTTAGCGGCATGCCGGTATGGCCATTACCGGCATGGGGTTCGCGCGTGCTCGCGACTCGTAATCACCCGCTATTAGCTGCGTCATACGAGCACGGGCCGGCTCTTACCTCCATGCCGGTAATTACCCCGTTTTTACCACGCTTCTCGTAATGAGGCCCATTGAGTTACTGGGGGAAGATGTGGAAAGGGAGAATGCCTCTGAGGAGGTGCAGCTGAAAGTGGGCTTTCTTGGCAAGGTCTACCATGTGAGGAGAGCGAGGAGTCAAATATGACACCAAGGTTTTTTACCTCACAGGAGGGTGAGGGGAAGGGACCCATAGAGGGCAGCTAGAAGGTAGGAGGGAGGGAGCTGGGGTCCCAGTGTGAATTCTGCTCATCCCAGTAGGGATAAATGATAGTCTCGGGTATCACAGTTTCCTCATCCCAGTATGAATAATGTACAGTTCCTGGTATTATGGCTTCCTCATCCCAGTATAGATAATTCATAGTTCTTGGTATTGCTTCCTCGTCCCAGTATGGATAATTCACAATTTGTATATTTCTGAAGGGAGTTCCTCACGGGGAAGGGGAGTCGCTGTCCGCAAAGGGGGAGCATCTCCCGGTGAGGTCCCACTTGCATCTACCCCCTAGGGAGGGAATTGCAGATTGGCCTCATCTGCCCAGCCTCAGAGGAAGGGGGTCGCCCTTGGGGAGAAGTGACAAGTTCCCTTTATTCCTCACAAACCCCACTGATGAACAGCTGAACCAGAGTTTAAAAGAAATGGTGAAACTTAGCAACAAAACCATCTCCCTTATTCTCCCACGCCCCCGACCATCTACAAAGAGATCCTCAACAAGGAAACACCAGTTTTCGCCTTTTACAAATGAATGAACTGCTTGCTTGAAATAGGAATTGTGCCAATCTCTTCCAATGCTGCTGAAGTCAAACACTTCTAAAAACACCACTGGGGACACAGAAGACCCCCGCCAACTTTAATTCTCTCTCAAACATACCCTAGCCAGCCAAAATTCGAATGAGCTACATATACAGCCACATCTTGAAGCATGTAGAATCTAATAACTTACTGGAATGCTGGTAAGTCCGTTTTAGACCTGTAGGAGGGACTGAATTGGAAAAAGTGTTCCTTTCGGATGACCTCCAAATATAAGTAGATGACAATATTACCTCGGCACTCATACTCCTCGAAATCTCAGCGACCTTCAAAACTATTAACCACAATACACTAATTAAAACGTTTGGGGAAACTGGGCTCTAGAACACAACTCTATAGTGGATGAGAATGTTCCTAAAGTACAGAGCAGTAATCCGCTGCCTCCCCACTTTCAGTTCAAACCCACAACCCATTACATTTAGAGTTCACAAGGGATCAACCCTCTCGCCAATTTTCAACATAAACATGACAAATTTGTTGAAGATCATAAAATCTTTATGGGCTTACCTGGTACAACAATGCAGATGACAAGCAAATCATATACAAAATGACTCACAATGGAAACTCCATCACCATCCTCAGCAACTACTTCCTGTTAATAAGTGAATTGATTATGTCTAACTACCTAAAGTTGTACCCCGACAAAATGGAAACAATTATAGTCTCACCTCATGTGGTATTCTGAAACATCTAATGTGATCAAGTACTTGGGCATATTAATAGACAACAGACTCGCGCTAGAACCCCAGGTCACTGCAATAGTCAAAAAGTTATTCTACCATCTCTGCTCTGTCCGACGGGTTATGCCCTATCTTTTCTATGCAGACTGAGTGCTGTCCTTCATCTTCCTGATTCTTTCAAGAATCGACTAGAAAAACAGCATTTACCAAGGTATTCGGTCTTCTTAAAAAGAAAACCAATGTTCAGACTCAATGCGAGGGAACATATAACACCAACTCTCGGAGTACTCCTCTGGCTATCAATCAAAAAAGGATCTAGTTCAAAGCCATGACCCACAGAAAACGTGAAGATCATGGAGCAGAATGAATCCAAACAAAATCTCGCTCTACCAACCAAACAGAGACCTAAGATCAAGAAATCAAATACTATTAGAAACCAGCAGAATTAGCAGAGAAAGGTATTGATGCTGTGTCTTTTGCAGTATGGTGGCCAAATACTGGAACATGCTACCAAAGAAAATTCCCCACCTTTAAGCTCCACCTGAAATTCAGGAAAAGTCTAAAAACCAGGCTCTTCACTGCTTAACAGACTGAAAGTTTATTTTATTTATTTATTTATTTATTCTTGTTTTTAATCATTTATGATTTTTACAAGATTGTTTATACAAAAGCATTTTTACACATTGATTCAGGATACACTATTTTACACAGAATTAGATAAAAGGATTTTTACAATTTCTTCATGTTAACGAATAAATTCATCAAGTGCCCATTCATGGTATTTAGTTAATCGTCTGCTATCATAGGTAAGCAAAGATTATTCACAAAATTTGCAGAGGCAATGAGTAAACTCATATTAGTTGAGTTTAGTAAACAAGACCATCTCAAACTAGGATGGACATTAGCAACAGTAGATAGATGTTTTTTATACATGTTATTTCTTATTGAACTTAGTGCGGAACATTCAACAATTAAATGTTCTAAGGTTTCTTTTTGTAACATATTGTTACAAAATCTGCAAAAGTTATCTGAAACAACAATTTGCCTTTGTTGTGCTAAGATATCTCGTGTAGGCCACAAATGAAAGCGCAATCTCATAATTGCTATACGGATATGTGGTGAGGGCGATTTAATCAAATAATTTGCAACAGTTCCCATTTTTTTGTCTGGGAATATATGGCTGTTAAGGTTTTTATAACCTAAACAAAGATCGCGATTAGGCAGCCAGTCTTGAAGAAAGATCTTTTTCTTAACTCGTTCAGGATTTTGAATTAAAGTCTCAACATCTACATCTGCTGTAGCCAGAATTCGATACACATAGGTGGTCCATTTTACAACAAAACAGTGATTAGATGAGAACAGATAGTCAGACAAGATGGCTATAACAGTATCAGCAGCTATATTTACCAAGCATTTTCTAAATAGAGCACAAAGTTGCCATTGGTATCTGGCGTTGAGTGACGTGAGACCCAATTCATATCTAATGCACGAGATCGGGGTTGATTGAGGTAAATGCAATAGGCTTTTCCAGTATTTAGCTTCCAGTCTGTCTAGATGTTTAACATCAGTGATATCTCGAGCTTCAAGTCCATAGAGAAGGGTTGGAGTTACTTTTTGTAACCAATAATATAATGCAGGCTTGATGGAGAATTTACCGTATTTATGAAGAATAACTTTTGATTGGGAAATTGCAACCATCAGTTTGTTTTGACTGCAGATGTTCAATAGTCATTAGATTTGATTCAAACTGAGTTCGCAAATATTTATAGTTGGTTACAATATCTAAAGCAATGTCTTTGACCATCCATACAAACTTTGATCTTAATGAGCACTTTGGGGTATCAACTAATATCTGAGATTTTTTGATGTTCATAGAAAGCTCATTCTCTTCAAAATAAATTGAGAGGGCTGATATTAATTTCTGGAGGCCTGTAGGTGTTTTGGATATTAGGACTAAATCGTCCGCGTACCACAGCGCTTGTATTACTGTGCCATTAATTTTGGGTGAGTCTGTTAAGATGGAGGAAAAAACTTCTTGGACATCATGAATAAAGAAATTAAATAGTGCCGAAGCCAAAATACAGCCCTGTTTCAGTCCTCTAGATGTTTCTATTATTGTCGATAACAGACCGATAGTAGATAGTCGTACCCGGAAGGACGTGCCTGAGTGTAAGGCACATATTATGTCCAATATATCATGTGGACAATTAGCTCTGGTTAGTTTTTGGAAGAATTTCACGTGGGAGACAGAATCAAATGCAGTATTTAGATCGACAAAGGCGAAAAATAGGGAGGTTTTGGAGTGCTGTGCTTGGGCTTTTAAAGAATTGAGGATCATGAGATTGATTGATGTCCCCAGCCCACAAACAAATCCAGTTTGATTAAGGTCTCGGCATTTGGTTTCTTGGGTCCAGTTGTTAAATGCTGATAAGACCAATCGAGTGAAAAATGTTCCCGGAGCGTCCAATACCGTTATCGGACGATAATTCGATGCTATATTTCGGTCTCCTTTTTTAAATATCGGGACTATGATGGAGGTACGTCATGAGTTTGGAATTCTCCGGGTTTGCAATATCTGATGGAATATATTATTCAAAATTTTTGCCCAGTGCCATGGATGTTGTTTCAGCATATAGTTGGTAATGCCATCCGGGCCTGCAGCTCTTGAGGATGATGATTTAGTAATAAGTGTCTCAATGATAACTTCCGAGCAATCTAAATTCCAGGATGATGAGTCCTGACCTTTGTGTTCATATGCTTGAAAGGATTTATCCATATATAGGTTGGAGAAATGCAATACCCATTGATTCTCCGTTACTCCATTTAATTGTGCTGTTTCGTTGTTTAAATTCGATGTTGAATTAAGTAAATACCAGATATGAGCAGAGTTCTTGTTCATTATGGCAGCCAGGAAGGTTTCCCCATCTTTTTGAAACAGCTGTTCTTTATAAGAGCGCACCCAGTTTTTGTAGCAAGATTTTAACGTTTTGCAGGCAGCAATCATTTTGGACCAAGGAAGTCGTCTTGCAGATCTTAATTCTCTACGATAAGCTTTTTTTTTTGAGACAGTAAATGATCATACGTATGGGCCGGAACACGACCAGAAGGGATAAAAAAGGTTCTATAGGCAGACAACAGATCTACGTATGATATTGCAGTCTGTGAATCACTCTTTTGTAGCAAATTGTCATTTAGATCTAGTAGTTTCGATGGGTACTACTTGAAGCGTGATTTGGCATTATTAACTATCAGCTTTTGTGACATCCATTGAGAATTGGTATCTGCTTCTGCTTTATCTCTCGACCAAGTGAGTAGAAGCATATGATGGTCACTGCTAGTTTGTTTCACTATCTTGAATTCTTTTGATGACATGAATTTCTTATTTGACAGATATAGGTAATCAATGGTACTTACTGAGGAACCTCTTTGCCACGTAGTTTGCGGAGGGATATCTCCGGGGAGAGATCCGTTGGCCATTCGCATGCCAAATTGCTTCATGAAGTTACTCCATTTATTGAATTCTGAAAGTTTACCCTGCACCCATCAAGCAGCGCAAACGTCTCCCTCACAGACACAACCGCAGATAACATCATACCTGCTCCTCACTGCCTAGAACATTTGCCATGGCACTCAGGAAGCCATAATGGCAGAAAGACATCACATGAAGACTCAGCAAATACCCTAAGACAACACCATCCCTGTTTCATGCAGTATCTAAACCTCAACACAGGATATCTTCAAGCATCAACTACTAAAGCCAGGTAACTGCCAGCAAGACTAATAATTTGAAATTTCTACGGAAACAGCAAGAACACTCACCACATTTTAACTAACCCTCAATTTATCTCCACCTTCCTCGACACACACAAATTAATCCAGCCACTTGCATACAACTTTTATAAAGACGCTCGTCCCAAACTTACACCTCTAACTACAACTGATATTCTCAGCCCCTGGCAAACACATACACACACTATCGGCAGGAGGCCGGCCCTCTGAGCACAAAGACTTCCATGCCTCCTACACATCACCTTTAGAAAGCTTACAAGCATTCAAAGCTCATAATACTTCCAATCTTCAACCTCAACACAAACCATTGCAATCTTGCTTTCCTTCTCCCCCTAACTAAGCAAATCCACTCACTCACCTGCACATTTGGCAGAGTGCCTCGAAACCATTAAAATTGCAGCGGTGTGCAGTACAAATCCTAATAACATAACAAGGATAACAAGGATATCCAACAAGTCAAATAGCCTCTTACCTTGAGAATTCATGAAATATGATTGGATTGTGTTACAATTGTTGTGGGGGGGCAGAGGGAGTAGGGCCGGAACCCCTCTCAGCCAGGATTGGGAGGCTTAATAAGGAGTAATCCAGAATGAATCCTACCACTGAGGTGGACGGTGGCAGCAGAGAGGGGGCCCTATTCCTAAGCACCCCCCCCCCTTGTTCCAATGTGTGTGTGTGTTTCAGACCCTTAACTCCAGTCTTGCCTAGTAGTACTGATACTGGCCCTTCTTTATCTTTACTTTCAAGGAGCCCCAGAGCGAGGCCAAGAGGCAACAGAGATAGGCCAGCGAGAGAACCACCATCAAAGCCCCATTTGCCAAACGGGAAAGAAGAGCCAAAAAGTACAGCCACTGCCCTGCAGAGATCTTATCACTGTGGCGTACCTATGAGAGCTAGAGAGAGCGAGAGAGCAGCCATCCCCAACACAGGGCAGAAACCTATGTCATGAGCGCAGCAGTATCAGTGTGCAAGCTTTCACCTTCAACCAAAGGTTCTATAGACCGCCAAGGACGAAGAGGGGGATAGGGAGTCCCTTTTCGCAAACTTGCTGGGACGGCCCACAGGAACTGGCCTTGGCACTCAAACTCTGATAATGAACTTCCTACAACACCCTGTTCATTTGCAGTGATCCTGTGTGGAGAAAGCGGCAGGGCTTATCCCCCTTTTTCATGACTTTTCCTTGCACATACACTCCGAGAGGGGACAAGAGGGCCAGATTGGTTAAGGAAAGGAGGGCAGTCCTCACAGGGAGAAGAATATTTAAACAGAGGTCTGAGGTAGGGGAGGAGGATTACGAAGAGGCAAGCAGGAGGAAGGAGGGAGCACCGGCTTGTGGAAGAGATTCATGGGTATTGGTTTAGGAGTGACAGTGGTTCTTCAGTGTGAGTTTGCACTTTGATGAGTCAGTGAGTAGTGAAAGCTAGAGTAATGTGTGAATGTGAATTGAATGGTATAGATAAGATGGAGTGCCTGAGTAGTGGTGTGGAAGGAGAGAGAGTAGGACTGGTGGGATGAGAGTAGTAGTAGTAGGAGGATTTTAGTAGTACTGGTGGTAGGAGAGTAGCATTGGTAGGAGGGAGAACATTAGTGGGGGGAGGAGAGCAGTAGCAGGAGGATGAGTGTAGTAGAAGGAAGAGAGGAGTAGTAGTGGGGAGGAGGGGAGTAAAATGAAAGAGCTAAATCAGCTTTCACCACCATTGATAGATTAATATTATGGCAGAAATTAGAGTATTTAGGCTGCCTGATGGGGATCTTATATTATCTCAAACGATTGCATAAGAACACCACTGTTTCCATCAGACTGGACTCGAGAGGCACCATACCACCATTGGTCGAACAAACTAAAGGGGTCAAACAGGGATGTGTTACAGCCCCACTTTTATAAAATGTGTACACTTCAGATCTATGCCGGTTTTTATCATCGACCCAGGACTGCCTACCCAAAATCGGTCAGACACATTGCACAGTTCTTGCACATGCCGACAATCTTGTCCTTTTAGATCACATGTTCTCTGGTATGCGGCGCATTACCAGTTCTCTTTGGGCGTATGCTGAACTTAATAGTCTCATGATCAACAAGGACAAGACATAGCTTATGCTATTCACTGCAAAGCAGGTAGCTTGTCCCAAACTAATTGCTCCTAACATGGCAATTATATATACTCCCATATATAAATATCTGGGAATAGAATTTGATGTGAAATCAGGTTATAAAATGTGTATTGAGACCCGTATTCAGAAGGCTAACCAACTAACCTCTATGATTGCTCAATTTAACAAAAGACAGAGTGTCTACATGCTGTTGGGGGCAATGTAGCTATACATGCAATGCCTGACTCCTGCCGTTATCTATGGCATTGAGAGCTTGGTGAACATCGGCTTGGAATGGTTACAGTGTGTGGAAGGTTGATTTTGGACATGCATATTAGGCTTGCCGCAATGTGTCCCTATGGCGATATTGCGTTTAGAACTGGGTCTACTCTCCCTCAAGGCCTTGGTGCTGAAGAAAAGAGCAGACATGATGCTTAAAATGACGACGGGCTCTGCCAACTTGCTGCTTAAGAGTCTTCATCAAGCAGAATGCAGATTGGGCCCCAGATCTAGTTTCAACTGCGCCATGAACACTGTTTTTAGCGATGTAGGTTGGACACCAGAGTGGGGTGACAACTGTCACACCCTTACCTGCACATTTGAAAAGCAGCTGGGGTTATGAAATTGGAACAAAAACTATAACCATCTTGCAAGTCTGAAGAGTTATTTGTTCGTCATTGATGTGCTATATAACTTTAGGAAAGTTCAACCATATTTAAGGTTATGCCCTTCTAGTAGAGTGAGGAGGTTCATACTGCTGCTGCGCATGAATCGACTACCTATACTAAGTGTATTAAGCCCCTCGCTCTAAAAAAGAGAAGAAGACTGTTTCTGCTGATTATGCCATATTAAATCAAATGCTGAAACAGCTAAGCATGTTATGACAGAATGCCCGCAGATGGGGGCAGACCTTGTGAAACACCTGGGCAAGTATATTCACCATCTAGAATTCATTCAAGATGAATACTTCTGGAAGCAATGTATTAACCCCTTAAATGGGGGATTACACATGGCTTTGTTCAGAGTATGGAAGATTGTGGAGGAGTGGGTAAGCCTGATGGCGGACGAAGAGAGGAATGATTGACAAGCCCATGAGTGGGGCTGAGCAATGACTGGGTATGTGTGAAATTAACCAGTTAGTAATATAAAAAAAACAATATATCAATGAAGTTTGGCATAAGTACCATCATTGTTGCCTTATGCCATCATTTATATCTTACCCCTTACTTTATTCTACTTGGCAAATATATATATAATTTGAGGATGTTACTAACATTTTTTTATCATCCTTATTTCAAGTACGTTTCTTTTGTTGTTGCACTGATCTTATGACGTATGTTGACCAAAAGAGTGACTGTTTTATTTTGCTTGTACTACCAGGAGAAGTATAAGTATAATGTAATGTAATGTAATGAAAAGTATGCATTTTAATAGAATGTTTTATTCTGTATCTTATTTCGTATTATATTATTTTATGTGTAAAGTTTATGTTAAACTATAACACATTAAATAAATAAAAATACATTTCAAAGAGAAGTAAAGTGGAGTGGGAGGAGATGTACATCAAAAGGAGGTGGCAGGAACTAGGAGGAATGAAACATCTGAAGGGCAGAAGACTGGTGTGGGGAGTAGGCCATAGGGATGTAAGAGTAGAAGAGAAGAGCGGTTGTGGGTGTAACTGAACTAAGCAGAATTCAACAAAGTTAGTGCAAGGCACTAGCCAAACTCCTATTAGCACACTAATTCTTGGTTTGAGTAGAATGAGTTAGGAAGACCTTGAGGGAGTTAGTCTGCATTCAGGAAACCATCTTCAGGAAAAGACTGACTTTTTCCAGTGGAGGTCATCATTTGCTAAAACTTACCGGGAGTTAAAGACGCCTGGCTTAGAGAGGAAGGTTGTGGTAAGATGAGAGAGAGATGAACGGCACTAGACTCTCACAAAGAAAATAAAAACCTTTGAACTCTCTGAGTCAGAGTTCTTTTGGTGCCTTCTGTGACAATCGACATGGGTGGAATTTTCCCATGCCTCGTATTCGTTCAAATGAATATCTAAACTATTTTCCTCCACACCAAAATGCACATTAAGATCCCCAACCACAATAACACAAGACAGATGCCAATGTTAGCAGTACCTATTTGAAGAAATGATTGTACAAAATGTGTATTTCATTTGAATCTAAAAGGGATGGTTCAGCTCTGCCACAGTAATTATGTATTGTTAATGTAAGGCAATCTTCATCAGAGAAAATCTAAAGCGGATCACCTGGATGTTATTGGAATAAGTAGACTCCAAAGAAAAGGAGGCTTACAATGAGGTAAAAAAAAAAACAAGACATCCCAAATTATGCCCTGTGTGCGCGAAGGTGGCTGGCATGAACTAGGTCACATAATCAGCAAGGATACATATATGAGTGACCAATTCTCTTTCAACAAGGTGATATCAAACTCAGCTATATACTGGTGCCAATCTGGATCCATCAGTATGATAGTTAAACCTGCTCTGATTCATGAAGGTATGGGCAATCTAGAGGGTTATAGGATATTTTGGTGAAAATCGATACATTTTTGAAGAACTGAACCTAGCTTCAGAGCATTCAGAATATCACAACTTTACAGTTGGATTTAAACACATCGTGCCACCAGAAATCGTATCGGCAATGGGAGATTGTTAGTCCAATTCAATTTTGGTGGAATATTATTTGCAGATCTGTGGGCATTCAAATGATTATAACGGCAAATAGGGAGACATCAGAGTGTGCTCACCATAGGAATATGTGGCCTGAGACCTTCTGACCCCAAAGAAGACTATAGCATCCGTTCTAAACTCTGCTAGAATGTTGCTTTTTGGTAAGCTATTAAAAGGAACTGTTCAACTTTGCAACATGCAATTTTGATAGCTGTTTAGTTGTTTTGTTATTTTTTACATTCTTTAAGTAAGTCACAAATGAATTCAACAGAATATTTGTATTTTCTATTTTTATGTACAGGGGTTGAATACACTTCATAATTTAAAGGAATTAAATCTAGCTGGAAACTTGATACACGCAATTGGTAAGTATTTTTGTATTTACAGTAATGCCAATGAAGTAGGAGACCTGAAAAACATGGACATGCTGTTCAAAAGAAACATTTGTCTTCTCAGTTTGTGTCTGGTGGATAGTCTTATTTTACTGAACCATTTTGTTACAGTAAATGATATTGTTGATAATTTCAAATTACAAGCCTATGAGTGATTACATTTTAATATATAACATTATATGTTACTGTATTACCTGATTTCATATTATGCGCTGCGTATAGCCAGGTACAGGCAAAGCAACACTGTTGTGAAAAACACATTTGCTTCCTCTAAAGGTTTAACATCTATCTCCTTAGCTCACTGTCTATGGAAAATATATCCCCTCTCTCTCCTTTTGTAGAAGCTCTTCCTCATCAACTAATGGTGATGACAGGGTTTTGAAGTACGTGAGCATAAGCAATCTGCATCCATAAGAATTCTGACCTGGTCTAGACTTTTGCAATCGTAAGTCATGTCACTGCAATGGGTGCAATTGCAGATGAGAAAATTAGAACAGGGAGGCTGTTGGCAGACTTGGGTACTAGATCTTCAAAGACAGATTTCTAGGTAGCTGCTATTACTTTTGAATGCCAGGGGTTGGTTGGTGGGATGGGGTTTAGGAAGGTGTTTGGTGTAATTGGCAGGTAGTTAAGGTAGGATCCATTGACAAGACGGAACAAGTATAACTTCAAGGGTCAGCTGAACCACAGGTGATAGTCCCAGGAGGATAGCTCAGCGGCAACGTGCTCGCCTTGGAAACAAGACGACCCAAAGCAACACAGGTTTGATCCCTGCGTCCGCCTTCGAAACCTCCGGTTATTAAGCGTGTTATAAATACGCAACTAAGAGACATATTCCTGTAACAGCGCCTCGATACCCCCGGGCTGTGTGAGCGCTTTAAAAATGCAAATAAATAAAATAAATATGTTTCAGCGCACAGGGAAGCTTTATTGATGAGCTTTGGAAGGATAGGCATATTCTGCCCAAAATGTATACTTTGGTTGGTAGTTAACAGGGCCTGCGAGGGCAACCAAAGGCATGTGTTCAGCTTGTGGTGTGGGATCCCTATTGGTAGTGAGGTAGGTGGGTGCAGGGTTATAGATAGCTGGAAAGATAGCTCAGTGCTAACCTCAAGCAGTGTATTCAAACTGCAGAATATATATTTGAATCGAGGTAGTGCCAACTCAGCCCTTATCCTTTTAAGGTTGATAAATTGATTACCTTTAAATTGCGTAATAATAACTGAGGAACCTGAGGGCGTTCTTGCATCTACTCACATTGGATCCTCTTCCCAGGTGGCTAGGGAAAGGCCATCGCTTTTGGATCCTGAGCCTGGGGTGGAGAAGTGAGGGAAGATCTCCTGGGTGGAGGTTCCTTGGGGACTGGGGATGAAATGTCCTTAGGTGAAACGCGGTACCCCTTTTTTCCATTTCAGGAGGAACCCTCAATCCTAGAAGCAGTTATGGGGTATTGTTACCCCTGTCCCCGGGCCAAGAAAACACCAGGAGATAGTATCAATATAAGAACACCCAGAAGAGGGTGAAGAAGAAAATGCTTAAGTGGGTGACATATGAGACATGGTATCCCCATGTTCTTATTAAAACCAACCTAACCCTTCATTTGCCTTTATAGATCATTGCAACACATCTCCCCACATTTCCCCCTCATTCAAACCACTCTAGTACTGGGACAAGGCAGAGGAAACTTGGAGTAGTGAACACCAGTAACACATTTCACCATTCTAGTACTAGGACGAGGAAGAGGCGGAGTAGTGAACACTAGTAACTGTTTTCACCACTCTAGTACTGAGACGAGGAAGAGGCATGCATAGTGTTGTAAAGGACAGGCACGTCGCAAGATCTCCACTAATGGCAACCAGGCAATTACAATTTGGAATTCACACCTGCAACCTATCAAGTGGTTGCAGGTGTATAAGAAGGGAGTAGACCAGCATGGAAGCCTGTTTGTGAGAAGACTGCTGAGGTGGGACCTGCAGGAGAGACAGGACGCTGACAGAAGGACCCCCCAATGGACTGTGGAGCCCAGGAGTTTGACAGACTGCGAGCAAACCACAATTGGGGACGCCTCAATAGTCCATGGTGTCCTGCCGGAGCAGCGGGCATAGTGAGAGAACGAGTAACCGGCAGCGTTCATAGAGGAACAACTGAGCTGCTGGTCATGTGCCGAGTGAATCCAAAGTGCGAGCGGGGCTCGCGAATTAAGGAAGAGACCGACAGCATCTACAGAAGGGAAGCGTAGCTGGCGGTCATGTGCAGATCGAAACCGAAGTGCGAGAGGGGCACACGAACGAAACAAGACGTGCCGGCGAAAGCTGAAGCAAGGTGCACCGCTGCCTGGTGGAGTCACTGAGGACTGGTGAGTACAGAGGGTAAGCCACTTGTGCCGGGAACTCCTGGGGCTGTAAGGGCAACCCGAAATGGAAGCTGGATGAATGAAATGCATACACATGAGAAACTGAACTGGAGAAAATATTAAAAGTCATTTAACCTGCAAGCGGCGGGGTGGAAGATTGTGCCGATTGAATACCGAACTAAATGAAAGCTTTTGGGCAAAGCTATGAGCCTAAATGTGCATGAACTACAGATACTGCCCATTTGAAAGCCAAACATAAACCTGTATGAATCGCAAAAGAAAGCAGAGATGGGAAATTTAAAGTGAACACAAGAACAAAGTGGTAAAGAAACAAAATATCCATAAAAGTGAAATTAATGCAAGAATACAGTGTGACAATGCCAAAGACTCGCAAAGGAGTGGCACTTTGTGGCGAAGCCAAGAGGCTAACAAGGAGAACCTAGGGTTCCTGGTTGTGCGACCTGTAGTGGGTGGACCATGCGGTCTGACAACAGAGTCTAGACCTGGGAGCCCTATCTGTGAGAAGATAAGAAGGTTAAGTGTGAATCCTAATACACATAGAAACACAGAAGGACCTTTGTGGGCAGGGGAGCCTAGGGCTCCTGGTTGTGCGACCTGTGTTGGGTAAACTGTGCAGTCTGATAACTGCATCTAGACCAGGCGAGCCCCAACTGTGAAAAGCCAAGGAGGTTGCTGAAGAAAACCAAGGGAAAGCAACCTGTTGAACTGGTAAGAAAACCAAAGCAGCATAAAGTTGATGTGGAACTAAGCTTGAACTTTGAGAGATTGAGAACAAGTACAAGGTGCCTGTTTGTACTTGGGGAAGGGAACGCCAAGGTGTCGTGGAACTGTCTTGAACTTGGGGAAGAGAACCCCAAGGTTTTTGTGGAACTGCTTGAAATCCAGATCCTTTGTTAGAACTTTATTGAACGTGGGGAAAGGGGAGCTAAAGATTAAGTCAGGAGCTGGAAGGAGCTCAAAACATTATTCTAAACACCATTTCCTTCATTATTGACATCCTACACATTGTTTAGCTTTAGTTGTTAGGGCAAGTATGGGTTTTGGACACAGACCCTCCTATTCCGCTAAAAGTCCTCCACATGCACATTCATGCTTGCATTGTAACCACAGCATAGCATAACCCCTAAGCTCAATGTTTATTACCAATGTGAAACGTACTCTGTAACTCGGTTTACTTCTGTAAACATATTCCTATGTTTGTGTTCAAGACTAAGTCTGCTGTAACAGCGCCACAATGCCCCAGGGCAGTTTTGTGCGCTTTATAAATGCAAATAAATAAATAAAAAAGACAGACTTTTAAGTTGAACTTTCTGTCTCAGACTTTCCTTATTTTCTTTAGGTAGGGAAATCTCACCTTAGGAAAGGGCAAGTAAATAAAACCTTTTTGTTTTGTGAGGTAGGCATGGTATCACAGATAAGGACACAGAAACAAAAGGTATGTTTCTACCCCTTTAAGTTTGACTGGGGATGGAGACTTCCTAGCTGGCCCTATTTCTATAACGGGAGAAGTCTCGACCATCAAAGTAAAATAAAATGGTCCAAGTCAGTCAGTCAGTCAAACAAAGGATCCAGTCTGTGTCAGACACCTATGCTTGCTCTCAGATTTCACAATAACCAAGTGTGGAAAAGGTATGAAATTAAATAGTGTATCAAAAGAATGTCAGAATGGCAATGAAAGTGGTTTACCCACTCCCTTCCAAAAGTTCAGTTCATTGGGGTTCTTAGAAAGTTCCTTCAAGGTGGGTAGTATGCACAGTTCAAAGATTTCTCATAAACCTGTTAGGCTTCCCTCGCCTATTTCAATATCAATTCAATATGCATCACAGTTCTCTTGAATGTAGTCTTTTGGGCTTCCCTCACCTGGATTCGCAATTCTCAAACAAACAGATATTCACTAAGTTCCGTTTTAGTTACTTTTAACGGCTGCCCTTGCCTGTCTTCAAACACTTAAACATGGCTGAAACACTTTCCAGCTAAACGGCTCCGCTTCACAGAGCTCAGGGAGAACTCTCTTCCCCAAACTTTGTACTTCTCTTTCACAATGTTCACCTGTCAGAGACCGCCACAAGTGCATACTATTATCATCCCCATCCATGACCACTCTGACAGCAGGGTCCTTATCATAATTGCCTTGTCATAGACTTTCCCAACCGCACAATATTCTCACCCCTATCTGTGACCACTCTGACGATAGGGTTGCTTTGTCAATGTCCGTGCCTCTTGTACTTGGTTTCGCAGAACGGGCCCTCGGCCACTCTGTTCCTTATTTCACAAAAATATCCGTTTGCTTTCCTATTAGCCTTTCCAGATCTCTGCACGCTCTTTCCCTCAAGCCCTTTCCTTCAATGGCTTTCAACACATTTTGCTTTCATTATTCACCGTTTTGTTATCTTTCAAGAAGCGCTTAACAATGTGCCTTCGCACACGGCACCGCTCCATTACTTTGTTTCTCATCGACTTCCTTGCCAGCGAAAATACGTTCAGGCTTTCAGTTCAATGTATTTATCCTTGCATGCAACACTGTAGCTTTCACAATTGCACATATCACAAAGCGGGCTCTCCCTTTCTTTGAACTCACTAGCTGTGATTGCTTTTGCGCGTCCTTCGGTTTTTAGCTCGTCGAGGTCAGGGTCTTGCCCACCTGTCCCTCAGAAACTCCCTGGCGGCCTCGATACCCTGGGATGGAAACAAGCAGTTTGCTCGCTCATGGAGGAAAGTGATTAGCCAGCCCCTCAGCTCCCTTCACTGAACTCTCCCGGCTTCTTGGAGAAATAGTTCCCTCGGCACGCTTTCTCCTGCCTCAGCTCACAGCCTGTCAGCATCCCGTTCTCCCTGGCCTGGTTCTCGGCAGCTCTCTCTAAACTGCTCTTCCGTTTCGCCATCCAGCTTGCCTTTGTTTTTTGGCACCTGTCTAGCTCCACGTGTCTTTCTGTGCTCCACGTGTCTTTCTGTGCTCCACCATTTATAGTTTGGAAAACGGTCCATGAGTTTCAGGTATGTGTGATTGTGAGTGCATGACCCTGCCTGGCCTTATTAGTGGGACAAGGCCAATTAGGTTACTAGTGTTAATCTTCCTAGTCTCACTCTTACTCTTCCTTATCTCAGTAGTTGGGCTGATAAAGAAAGGAGGGGTGTTATGGGAGTTGTAGTATCCATAAAGGTTGAGGGAATATGGGGTAAATAAATGTCAGAAAATGAGGGATACCATGTCTCACCTTGCGGTGTCTCCTCCCCACTCTCTGAGGACCCCCTACCCAGGTGGTCCTCCCTCGCTAGTCCACCCCCAGGGTCGGGATCCAAGAGCAATAGCCCTTCCCTAGCCACCTGAATAAGGGATCCCTGGGGACTGAGTAGTGAAACACCTTCATGTTTTTCACATACCCTTCCCCTATGCGATATGGACGGGACTGCTTCACAGGGTAACCTCGAAAGGAAATCCACATTACCCTGGTCTTTCCCTTTTCTATATTCCACTGTGTAGCAGTAAGGTTGCAAATCCAGAAACCATTGCATAACCCGCGGATTTGATTCCTTTCACTGACTTATCCATACAATGGCAGAATGCTCAGTGATTAGTTTTCATTTTATTCCTAATAGATAGTACTTAAGATGTAGGATGGCCCATTTTATAGCGAGAGCTTCTAACTCCTAAAGGAAGTGATTTTTCTCTCTGGCAAAGAGTGTTCTACTTGCAAATAGTGTAGGGTGTTCTAAGCCGTCATGACTCTGTGATAAGACAGCACCTAATCCAGTCAGGGAAGCATCAGTTTGACGAATTCAATCTTTGGAAAGGTCTGGCTACTTTTAAAATGGGATTTTGACATAAGGTTTTATTTTATGATTTCTGTACGTATTCCTGGTCAATAAAGTGTTCCACTAACCTGGGCTTGAGTGTTTACTTGTCCTAAATGTCCCCCTGCTAGATGTGAATGGGCAATTTCAAGCACAATCTTTCGGTACCTTCGAACAACCCTTGTTTCAGGAAAAAGAAAGGACCTCCTTACTCCTACGTCCCATCCCCTTTCCTCCATACTTTCCATCAGAGCACTTTTAAGCATCAAAAAATGTTTTGTCCTTTTATTTGTATGCAGGGCCACCACACGTGACCGTAGCGCATTCCTGAGCTCCGCCCCATGCATCGCCCTTTAGTCCTTTTCTCTGCATGGTCGGGGTCAGACGCACTTGAATCTTAGGGATTTTTTTTCTTTTTGTTCCCTTGTCCTTCATATTCCTGCTCCGGTTCCACAGTCTTCTGTCTTCCGTCTATGCCGCAGCGTCTGGGATTCGTGTGCTGTTTTTCATGCAAAAGTCATTTCTCGAGGGCGGTTCCCCTCTCTCTCTGTCTTGAGTCCTTGGGCCCGGAACACCAGTGGGACTCGTGCTTCTACTGCGACTCCCTCTCCGTCCGGGCACTCGATCGTCGGCTTGTCAGGTGGAAGGAGGTGTTCCAGCGGATTCCTCTTCCACATTTACAGCAGTTAATTGAAGAAAAAAGGAAGCAGACAGTAAGTTCCTTCCTTTTGAGTGCACCCCGGCCAGGGGACTCCTTCCGGGGTCTTCTGGTTCTGGGAGTGGCCCAAGTGGCTCTGGTGCCAGGGATTTCCCTGAGGTATACCGAAAAGGATCTAAACCTGGACTCCGTAGTTTCCTCTGAGGTTCCCTGTAAGGGGGCTGCCAGGACCGGATCTTAATCTGAGGTCCCCCATCTGTGGGCTAAAGGTAAGCCCAGTATTTCTGGGGCTGTTGTCACCAGAGTAATTCCTGATGTTTCCAAATCTGGAACTAAGTGTACCGAGACTCGTCTCGAGGTTCCCATTAAGGCGAAACGCACCGGGGTTACCCACGAGGATCTCCGACTTGGGGCTATATCTAAGACTGGCAAGATCGAGGAGCCCCTCTGAGGGCTCTGGCTACAGGGGGTGACCCTAAAGCTTCCCACACTCAGGCCTTTGGTCGAACCGATCCTGATGAGAGGACAAAGAAGCTATTTAAACACCTTAAGTCTTTGAGTACCGGCTCCGCTGAGGTTCCTAATTCTCCAACAATCTCTAAGGGGTCGCAAAACCCCTCTAGATATGCTAGTACCGGCTCTGCCGAGATACCCTGTCACAAGGCTAAAATGGAACATAAGTCCCCCGATACCCCTGTAGTTACCACGGCCTCAATGACACCTATGATGCAGTTCACCTCAGGGAGTAATAAAATGATGGTCCAACCCCTATGGTCTGTGGCAGCCATTTTGACTACCTCTCTCACACCAACGCGCTCAATGGCTGGTTTCGAGGGTCCTGTTTTTGGGGTGGAGCAGCCTTTTCCACGTAATGTGGATAATAAGAATCTGTTCCTCCATCTGATGGATTGGCGTGCTCATTTTCCACTGCCACACACAGTCTCGCTCCCTCTTACATCCGCTCCCTTTGTGTACTTGGATCCATTTTGCGGAGGGCCTTCCTGGCAACCATCCTCTTTGCAATCCCGGGGGTATCCCGGGGGTATGCTCCTTCCGAGCGGCCTCTACCCACTCCAGTGTCTAGGCCTTCTTTGAGGCTGCTTTTTTTGGCAAGTTGCAGGCGCTTATGCACTCTGATCCAATTAAGGCATACTTTAAGGATTTTTTCAAAAACATTATCCTAAACCACATGAACTGCAACGTGCTCCGGTTACTCCTCTACACGTCCCGGTAGTGACACCTCCTCCCCCACTTCCAGTGGGGCCGCTGCCTTCACTGCCTCCACTTTTACCTGTGCTAAGGGCTCAGTTGCACAGTCAAGTCTGCCCACGGGGTCTGAGGTGCCATGTGCTGTGGATCAGGATTCTGTTCCCCCCGCACTGGATGAAGAACAAGTGGATCAGGATATTGATGACCCACCTTGCTCCGTTAGAGCCTTCCACAACGGGGTTGTGGATATGATGGCATTGCAGGAGCTTCCAGGAGCTCCCACTTATCTGGTTGGGATTATAGCTTCTAGCGGATCTTGCAAGCATGTACTTTCTGCAACACATTCCCCATTGGCTTTAGTTAATACTATATTCAAGTCCCAGTGTCATGTGCTGCTGTCCAGTCATTTGGTCGAAAGACATTTGGTCGAAAGACAAATGGTCGACGGAATTTGGTCGAAAGCCAAATGGTCGATTTTTTTTTTAATTTATATATATATATTTTTTTAGGTTTTTGTTTAGGGAAAAAAGGTTTTTTTAGAAAAAAAGGGGGTTAAGGGGGGGGACCCACCCAAAAAAAAAAAAAATGAAAATACAAAAAAAAATGGTGTCGACCTTTTTTTTCTACCAAATGACTGGTAACCGTCATGCGCTATGTCATCAGAGATGACCCAGCTGCGTGCTACTTATCTTCTGCGGCTCCTGTCTGTGTACCCGGTTCTTGGGGGCGGCCCAGCATGTCCAGCCATTCCATAGCATCCTCCGGCTTCTCGAAAAACAGGGTTTTGTTCTTGTAGAACACTTTCATTTTGGCTGGATAAAGCAACATATATTTGTGGCCAGCCTCTCTCAACCTCCTTTTCACCGCCCCGAAGCTCATCCTACTGCGTTGTACGTATAAAGTGTAATCCGGGTATGCTGTGATTTTCGCCGGCCCCCTTTCGATCGTTCCCCCGCTTCCGGAAGAATTCGAGTATCTTCTCCCGATCCTGGTAATTTAGATTCTTTGCAATCAGGGGGGGTTCCCGGGGACGGTCTCCTCGCCAAGGCCCTATGCGCCCTTTCAACTGCAAACCCTTGGGTCAGTGCTCCACCGGTTATTTCCTGCAGAAGCATGGATTCCACATATTCCGTAGGGTTAGGCCCCTCCATTCCCTCTGGCAGTCCAACAATACGAATGTTATTGCGTCTGGCACGCCCTTCTGCCTCCTCAGCTCTGTTTTCCAGGTTACCCACACGCTGTACAAGGGCATGGAGTTCCGATCCGTGGGCGGCGCATGCCGCCGTGTTTTGGGGCCATCTCCTTTTCCAAGTTTCCAGTGCGCTCTGCGAGCGTCCTCACGTCCTGTCTCAGCAAATTGACTTCTTCCTGGACCGCTCCGATCTTAAGGTCCCATCCCACCTTTAGTTCATTCATTGCCAGGCCCAGTTTGGTCTCCCAGGCAACTTTCAGGTCTGCGATCGCCGCTAGCACCTCCTGGATCGTGCCTGGTGTCTCCTCTGCCGCCGTGGCAGTGTTGTCTTTGCTCTTGCCCCCTGGGCTGTTTGGTTCTGGGTCTGACAATTTTATTAGACATTATGCAGTGCGGTCCGGGCGTGGGCCAGCCGCGCCACCCTACGCGCAACTGCCAATGTGGCACTGGGCCAATCGTAGCGTTTGGGGGTCGCTTCAGCCTTGTCTGGGACTGGACTGTGTCCTCCCCCGTGCCTGTGCCCATGCAGTGTCGCCCCACCGGCCCCTGCCGTATTTCCTGCAGTAGCCGGCGGTCAGGCGCACTTGCTGACCCCGCGCTCCTCCACTCCCATGCTCCGCTGGCCCCGAGGCTGCCCAGCCCACAGGCTCGCCCTGAGTGCTCTCCCCGGCTCCTCGGCTAAAGAGGCTGCCTTATACTTTTCCTGGGGCCCATCAAGTGCTCTGGGGTGAGCCTCTTCCTCTGTCCTTCCCCTGTAGCCTGTAATAGGATGCCGTTGGTGCCACAATGTTCGGGGGGCAAATCTGATCATATTAGGGATACTCCTCCGCTATCCGTTGCACTATAAGGATGGGCTGTGTCCTCCCACGTATTTGCATCCGCTTGGTGTTACTCCGCTGACCCCCCAGTGCTCAGGCAATTCCTCAGTCTCCACTCCTTTCCACGCCAGGGCCCGTCCGGGTTCCACCACCTTCAGGCCTGCAGGCGTGTCCCCGGCACCACTGACCCGCCCAGTGCTGACCCTAGCTCTGTTTTGCCCTGCTCCTCAATGGTGGGAGCTTCCAGAGCTCAGTTCCTATCAGGGCAGCCTATTCTGTTGAGCCTGTGCGCATGGCTCCCGGGCTACAGTGTCATCGTTTCGTGGCGCTTGGAACGTTGATCGTTTACTTTGTTACTTGTATCCTTTGCAGTCCTCGCATCGCACTATGCCCGAAGCGCCATGCGGGGGAGCCGCGTTCTGCAGCACTTCCCGGGGCTTCCTCAGCACCTCTCAGCCTGTGTTGTACGTCTCCTCCGCATCCGGGGAGGCTCCACCGGTGCGCTCCAGGCCAATGCGGCCCCTCCAGTCCCCCGCCGGGGGGTTACTTCTCCCTGAGGGGCCGGCACCTCAAGGTGCACTCGATCCTCCCGGCTCACAGCCCGTATGGGCTGATTTATACGCACGGCGGGCCGATGCCCGCGCTGTTTCACGGAGCGCCCGGCTCTCACTGTGCTGCCCAACACCAGCCCCGGCAGCCCTCTGTCAGGTTCTGTCATGCCGGGCACTGGCCGGGGCCTGTCCTCCGCTCCTCCTATGGCCCACTCGGCACCAACTCGGCCGGAGCTCCAGCGCCTCCAGGCAAGCCCGGCGCGAACTGCCTCCCGGAGCCGTGTGTCGGATGCGATGCTGCCAACGCTACTCGCCTCTACCTCTCGCCACGTCTTGTTGGCGGTGCAGGTCGTGGCCACCTGCCGCCTCTGCTGACACCGGCGCTCCTCGTTCACTTTCAGCAAATCCCCAGCACAGGACATGAACTGCAGGGCCCTGCACAGACCGCGAGGCCGTAGCGGGTCCTTTCTTAACACCATCCACCGCCGTCCGCCCCCGCGATATGGTGGTCAGTTTATGACCCTTTGTTGGCAGTCCGTCATCTTCACGTTTCGAGTGCCCGGCTTTCCCTTCACGGCCGCAGCTCCCCTCGTTTTCCTCCGATCAGTGTCACACTTCGGTCAGCATAAACACTGGAACTTCATGCATCGCAGGGCGTGCTGCCAGTCTATTTTGTCGCCTGCTTTCCCCCAATATTGTCAGGATCAGTGCTGAATCAACGGGAGCTCTGGAGAAGAGCGACCCTTCACGTAGTCATCTAACCACGCCGCCGTTCTGTTTAGAGTTACCACGATTACGCGCGATGCAATCTTCTATCTCGGCAGAGCGTGTGAATTTGATTTCCGATCCCTCTGCAACACTCTTTCAAGGAAACCGCTGATACGTTGGCAGTACGTTTTTACCCATTTCTCTTGACAAAAGGAGTCAATCTATTCTTAGTGCACATCAGAAGTTTCACCATTGTCTTTCATTCGTTGTGCACTCACAGATCCAAGCCTTCATCAAGAAAGACTGATGTTATCCGTGACCTCATGTTTCACAAGAAGGGTATTAGACTTTCCATCCACATCGATCAGGGGTTTGTTAAGGCTTCACAATTTATCCTTCACGTAAAACATACCTTCTTACTTTTTCCTTCTGTGCTAGAATAAGTATATCCTGGGAACGTCGTCTGAACTGCATCCATCACCGCTGGTCACGAGAACACACCGCCCAGAACAGGCAGGGTTTTCTTTCCCAGAGGGTTTCCCAGGCGTTCTCATTCCCTGCTGGCTATCAAGCAATGCATGGGAAAGAGTCCGCAGATGACTTTTCTATTCCATCTATGCTGTGGTCTCAGGAACAGGTTGGTGGACTGTGTGCCTTCTGAATTGGTAGTAAATAATCTCAATCATGTATTACTCCTAGCAGACCTAATAAACCTAATAGACCCAACAGTTGCCTTCCAAAAATACATCCTTTTGGAGTTCATAGCCAAGGCTGCTACGTGGGCTTTTTGCAGACATTATTGTCTTGACCTGAGCTCCTGGGCTGATGCCCAATTTGGCTAGGCAATTCTTAAGAATATGTTCCAATAAGGCAAATTTCCATCCACCCGTTTTTCCTTTGGTCAGTGCTTGGGAATCTCCCACAAGTATGGAGGAAAGGGGACAGGATGTAGTAGTATGACAAAAGTTACTCACTGTAGTGACTACCTTACTCCTTGTCCATAGTCCCCTTTCCTCCATACGCCCGCCTGCCACCCCCCTCTAATAAGTATCCTTTATTGTTGCTAAATGGTCCTCGGCCTGACAATAGAAAAGGACTGAATGGCGATGCGTGGGGCGGAGCTCAGGAAGTGCTCCTGTCCCGTCCCGATGGACGGAATGCCCCACAAGTATGGAAGAAAGGGGACTTTGGACTAGGAGTAAAGTAGTCACTACAGTGAGTAACTTTGTCCTTTTCCATACCCTCTGCTTCCGGTATTACCTGCAGAAAGACTTCAGATAGTAAGGGATCATTCCTTTGTGCAAAGACTAAATCAGGGAGAGTATCTGGTTCTTTTTCACTAATACCAGATGGTAAAATTGGTTGGGGTCTTTAATCGGCCTCTCCAAAACCCAATTACCTCTATCTGTAGTCTCTTGTTCTATTTCTTTCTTTTACAGGGGGAACAAAGCTCCTTCAAGTATCTCGTGAGCAATATTATCCCCGGGTTGGATTTCAAATGCTGTCTTCCCATGGTTCTCCCCTGAAATCGGGATAATTGACTCCTGCTAGTACGTCCAATCCAAACTTCCAGGCCCATCCTGACTTGGGAGCTAGTCTGATGTAACATCCAGCGGGAGGTATAAGGGCCAAATCAGTAGGTATCATTCCCCTTTCTCCCGGAGGGATGGACACTTCCCTACTACTGCATATATCAAACCTAATGGAGCCCTTTATAGCTACTGTTGGGTCTGAGGCTCTATTACTGAATTTTTGAAACTTCATGTTTCCCAACTTGTTTCAGTTGAGCCGCATCCCATTACTGACACCATATGTGAAGCAGACATGGTATCACAAGTAAGGACACAGATACAAAAGGTACACGTTTCAACACCTTTTTTAAGTTTGACTGGGGTTGGAGACTTCCTAGCTCGCCCTATTTCTATAATGGGAGTAGTCTCAACCATCAAAGTAAAATAAAATGGTCCAAGTCAGTCAGTCAAATAAAGGAAATAGTCTGTGTCAGAAACCTATACTTGCCCTCACGTTTCACAATAACTAAGTGTGGGAAAATGTATGAAAATAAAGGGTGCATCAAAAGAATGTCAGAATGGAAATGAAAGTTGCTCACCACTCCCTTCCCCCAAGTTCAGTTCACTGGGGTTCCTATAAAGTTCTTTCAAGGTGGTTAGTATGCACAGTTCAAAGATTTCCAATAAATCGGTTAGGCTTCCCTAGCCTATTTCAATGTCAGTTCAATATGCACCACAGTTCTCTTCAATGGAGTCTTTCAGGCTTCCCTCACAATTCTCAAACAAACAGATATACACAAAGTTCCTTTGTAGTTACTTTAGTCAGTTCAATGTCTTTTATCCTTCAACGTGCAGCCTTCCGTGTAACACTGTAGCTTTCACAATCGCACGTATCACAACTGGGGCTCTCCTTTCTTTGAACTCATCGGCTGTGATTGCTTTTGCGCGTCCTTAGGTTTTCAGCTTGTCCAAGTCCGGGTCTTGCCCACCTGCCTCTAATACCCAGTTTGCTGGTGCATGGAGGAAAGGGATTAACCGGCCCTCAGCTCCCTTCTCTGAACTCTCCTGAGTTTTTGGAGACATGGCTCCCTCTCCATGCTTTCTCCTGCCTCAACTCGCAGCCTGTCAGCATCTTGGCATCCTGTTCTCCCTGGCCTGGTTCTCGACAGCTCTCTCTTAGCTGCTCCTCTGCCTCACCATCGAACTTGCCTTCCTTCTTAGCGCCTGTCTCGCTCCTTGTGTCTTTCTGTGCTCCACCTTTTATAGTTTGAAAAACGGTCCATGAGTTTCAGGTGTGTGTGATTGTGACTGAGAGCCTGACCCTGCCTGGCCTTATTAGTGGGACAAGGCCCAGTACATGTTACTAGTGGTAATCTTCCTAATCTCAGTCTTCCTCTTCCTCGTCTCAGTAGTTGGGTTGATAAGGAAAGGAGGGGAGTTATGGGAGTTGTAGTATTTATAGTATCACATAATTGTAGAGGGAATATGGGGTAAATTACTGTCAGGAAATGGGGGATACCATATCTCACCTTCCGGTGTCTCCTCCCCACTCCCCAAGGACCCCCTACCCAGGGGATCCTCCCTCGCTAGTCCACCCCTAGGGTTCGGGATCCAATAGCGATGGCCCTTCCCTGGCCACCTGAATAAGGGAAACCCAGGGAATGAGTCGTGAAACACTGTCATGTTTTTCACAGTTTGAATCTGAAATCTGTTGTCTGTGTCTTGCTTCATGATGCCTTCAGTGAACACATCCTTTTATAGCTCTGTAAAGAAGAGAAAGCTGGCATATGAAAAAATATACTATTATTATAGTAGCTTTTGTGACTCAAGCAAACAATCTTGAATTCTTTCTTTTGTTTGGTTAGCAGACAGTAGATGGATGCTGTCAAATTGCATTAGTTATAAGGTTGCGTTTGGCAGCCTGATTTTATGCATGTTGCATTTTTTGTAGTTTTGGCTGAGTGCTCAGCATAGATTACATTGCAGTAATCAAGCCCAGACATGATGCTGCTAAAATCAACTCCGTGCGATAGGCCTCCCTCTGGAATGACCTCCCTGCCCCTCTCAAACTCGAGGAGGACCACCTCAGGTTCCGGAAGCAGCTCAAGACCTTCCTTTTTGCTTCTGCTTTCTCTCCTGCTCCCCCTTGTTGACCACCTGTCTGCCACGCTAGCTGGTCGCCTGGCTGCCCTCTGAACTCAACAGGCACCAGGCATCCTCCACGACCTGCAAGCATCTGCACTGCCCCCGGGCATCGGTGCACTTGGGGGCTGTATCAATAACCCTACAGACCACCACCGCTTTCTTCCACTTCCGATAGCTGTCTCCATGGCTACACTTACTCAGAGCAATTGTTGTCCTGACCACACTGCCCTTCTCACTCTCCCAGGCATAATTCCTCTACCCCCCTTGCACTTGCATGATCTGAATGACACAATTGGCCTCATTACGACCCAGGCGCTGGACCATGGTGCTATTAGCACCATGGTCCTTGCCGGTCTCCGGCATGGTGGATGGCGGAATTACCGCTCCCATCACAAGGTTGGCGGGGGCGGTAATTCTCCATTCACCATTTGCCCTTCCCCATTCCCATTTTGCACCATAGGGCATAATGGGGATGGGGAAGGCGCTAATTACGGCACCGTAAATTACGGTTGCCGTAATTAGCTCCAAGGTCCCTTAGCGGGTTGGATTTTAACGCCTGCAAAATGCAGGCGTTAAAGCCTCCAACCCGCTAAGGGACCTTGTAATCAGGCGCTAATGGTTTAATGGCGCTGGCGCTCTTTACGGCGCCGTTAAACCATTAGCGCCAGGGTCGTAATGAGGCCCAATGCCTTGTTTGTTTTGTCCTCCCTATGTCTCCCTACCATGTCTTGTCGCGCCTTGAAACACTTGTCTACAGGTGCGTTATAAATGACTCATCATATCATCACATCAGTAAGGGGTAGAGTGGCTGATTCTGTATCACTTCCGGCATCTAATTTCCACGCTACCTTCTGTCCCCTGAGTTCCATCTTGTTTCCTTTTCCCCTAACATCTCCTCTGTCAGGATTCTGATATTACCACCACTTCCTCCTTCTGTCCTGTTTCCATGCTGGATGTTATCACTCTCTCGTTGAACTCTCTGGCAACCACCACCTCTTCTACTCTCTCACCAACCTCAAAGTTACAACCTTCTCCAGGTCTTGTCTGCTACCAACTGCTTCTGCTCACTCTCCACTGATGATCTTGCAACCACCTCAAGGGCGCCTATTGTTATCACTTCCTCCTTCTTCTCACTCTCCAGTCCTATTACCACCAACCTCTTGTGTCTCCCTTGCCACCACTGCCTCCTTCTGCTCATTCTCCACTCCTGATATTACAACGCCTTCCTTCTCTCTATTGCTAACACCTTCACAGCCTCTTGTACCTCCCAATCCTTCCTTTCTTCCACTGCTCTCCTCCCTCTAGCCTTCACCAAATGTGAGTCTCCTGCTGTAAAAACACTCATTACCTAGTTGCATTTATACTGTGGTACCTCCTATCCATGGGTGGGTCTTTCCCTGAGACCCTGCACCTGTGAGTGGTAATGGAGTGAGGTTTGAGATTTATTCCTCCCTGTGCCTCTAGGGCTTCTTGATGCTCATGCGATATGCCAAATCTATATCTTGTTTGTCTGCCATCTTGGATTTCAGATTTGTTCCCCTGAACTCCTGAGATTGTCTGCGCTGAAGTGATTGTTATGTTGTCTCCAGTGTGAGAGCTACCAATTGAAAACGCGTTTTGTGTCGTTTTTGTATATTTTCTACATATTGGTAGTAAGTGGTGAGTAGCAGGTGTGATACTTTGTTTTACCCACATACAGTTTTGTGGCTGGTGACTACTAGTGTCGCAATGCTGCTTCCCACGTTAGTATCTTTCTGAAAGTCACAGGCTGTAAACATTGCATCCACACAACTGTGGTGTTCATGGCAGGTGCCACAAACATCCAAGTAGAACTCCTTTGTAGTGCTGGGTAATCCAGCAACAGTAACACAGTATGTGCAGACCTCAACATTTACATATGAAGGGTATCCCTAAAAAGGAAACTCTTTCTTTTTAGTATGGGAGATTAAGGTCTGGCAGGGGCAAGCCTTAGTGTCTATTAAACGGGGATCAATTGCTCTCTCATTAGCCTTGCGAGTATTACTTGGGTTTTGATAAGTTTCTAAGCCTTGAGGGCTGGTCTGCCCTGATTGGCCAGAGGGGTGGGAAGGTACTGGAATCCTGAGACTGGCCTGTGAGGCTGCAATATGACTGTCCATGTCATGCACTAGGGACAAGGGCCAAGTAACTAGAAGATTGTCCATATTACCACCCACCAAACCCTCATACCAGGTTGATGGCATTTGTACCGATGCTGGTGTTTGGTCAGGAATTCTAAGGGTGGGACTTCAGCACTGGTAGATGAGATTTCCTCTGCAGAACTTGCGTTGCAGCATGGCTATGATGCCTTTATCACACAGCCACCATTCACCGCTGGCCTGTTTCCACGCATGCATGATGGTATGCCAGCTGCGAATAGCGACCTCTAGGGTTGGATTGGTTCTTCAACCCTGATTATGCTGCAGTCTTTGCCTCATTAACTGCAGTACCTCTGGAGCTATGATGTTGTCTCCCCATTTCTTCGACCTCCATTTCTACTCCTTTCTTGCTCTTGCCCTCCCCTCCCCCTCTTTGGTCTCTTGTTTGATCTGCTTCACCTCCTGACCTGCATTTTCCTTCTTACTTGCCTCAAGCTCTGCTTAACTTCCACTCACTTGCTGTTTTAGCCTGCTCTCCTCTGAACTCATCTGCAGGGACATCATTTAGGTGTCGTCAGGGGTCGCACCTTCTCCCTTGCTACCCCTGGGATCTCCATTGCTACCCCTAAAAAAAAAAGTAAAATAAAATCTTTTTGGTTTTTTAAATTGAGGCTCCTGGCCTGTTTCCACGCATGCATGATGGTATGCCAGCTGCGAATAGCGACCTCTAGGGTTGGATTGGTTCTTCAACCCTGATTATGCTGCAGTCTTTGCCTCATTAACTGCAGTACCTCTGGAGCTATTTTTTTTAAAACGTATTTTATTGGTTTTGATAGAAAAAAGAAAAGAAAAACGTGCAATACAACAAGAAATCAACATTGGTTTGAACTGGGGAGGAGACGGTGAGGGGGAAACAAGGGGGGGGGAACAAACAAATCAACAACAGTCTTCATGTTGTAGCAAACTTACAGTGGACGGGTGGGTTAGGGGCAGTGACCCAAAGTTTCAGGAAGCAAGAGGGGTCAAACACAGGGGTGGTTCCACCAATGCCGGCATCCGAGCAGTGTCAATGCAGTGGTGTGGGACTTCAGGGGGGTTTGTAGTCAGCGCTGAAGCGTATGTCTCTGAGGAGGGCCTTCCATGATTCCAAAGTGCCACCTTCGGTTTCGCCACTGTTCGTGATTCCTTCCTGCCAGGCCCTGGTTTCAGCTGTTGTCCATCTCTCGAGTTCTTTGAGCCATCTCTCTTGCCTGGGGCCCGACGGCGTCTTCCAGGCCATCGCTATTGTTCTTTTAGCCAGGATACATGAGATGTCCATTAATTTAACAGCGTGCTTGGATTTGCTAGGTCTGGGGTAGGTCCCCAGGAGGCACTCGCCAGGAGTCCATTCGTATCTTGTCATTCCGGCGTCCATGCAGGTCTGTTTGGCCTTGGACCACAGTGCCATCGCCTTGGTGCAGGTCCAGAACATGTGAATCACATCTGCTTTATCATTCCCGCACCAGGGGCATGCAGGGGAGGATGTCTTATTGAAGGAGGCAACCCTATGTGGGGTCATGTATGTCCTGTAAAGAACGTTCAATTGGATCTGGCCAAACCTGGTGTTCCTGGATACTTTTTTGGGAAATATCAGCGCTCTTTCCCATTCTTTATCTGAAATCGGGGTCTCAAGGTCCGCCTCCCATTTTGTCCTCAGATCTTCGCATTTAGGGTTGGTTTTATCACATAGTCTGCTGTAAAGCCTGGAGACAGGTCTCCAGCCGTCCGAGAGGTCATGCATCTCTTGTAGCAGAGGGTCAGGGGAGGGCTCCTCCGGCCATCCGGTCCATTGTTTCTTAGCAGTTTGTTTGAGGCGATGGTACCAGAGGAACTGGCCCGGGGGAATTCCATCGGCAGCCTTAAGAGATTCGAAATCCCTGAATTCTCCCTCCTCATACATGTCGCTCCATGTGTAAATGCCGGCCTCTTCCCACCTCCTTGCCGTAGAGATGTCTGCAGCCGTTCGACAGGTGTCTGCTAGGATGGGATTGTCCGGAGAGTATGGGTGTCGTATTCGCCTGATGCAGCAGGACCTGGCCCATATCTTTCTTCCCAGGTCAATCACCATGGAGGGGACCGGGGGTTGCCATGTAGGGTGCCATAGGATCTCCTTGGGGATCACATTGTCCAAGGGTTGCCTCAGCAGTTCGGTCTCTGCTGAAGGCTCATCCGAGAGCCATCTCGTTATGTGACTCAGCTGGGCAGCCAGGTAGTACAACTGGAGATCCGGTAACTTTATTCCGCCTTCTTTGTGTGGGAGAGAGAGGACGGACAGCGACAGTTTATGCCTGTGTGGGCCCCAAAGGAAGTCCCTGATGATGGCCTCCAGCTTCTTGAAGAAGGACGGTCTAATGTAATGGCAAATGTTTACGAAGAAATACAGGAATCGGGGGAGTACGATCATCTTGACAATCGCTGCCCTGCCCACCATGGCCAATGGGAGCTTGGACCAAAACTTTATAGAACTTCGGAGACTCGTGATGGCGGCCTCGGTGTTGTGTTCATGCATGAGTAGCGGGGTGTGGCTTATGTTGATCCCCAAATAACGGAACTGGACCAGTTGCCAGCTTATTCCTATCTCTGGGAGATTGTTTTCCGGAATGTTGCGTAAGCCCGCCAAGGGGAAGGCAGAGGACTTATTCCTACTAAAGCGGATCCCTGAGTACTTCGCATAGTTGTCCAGTATCTCCAACGCGGTTGGCGCGTTAACTTCGGGGGAGCTTAGGTAAAGAAGGACGTCGTCTGCATACAAGGATATTATGTGGTGTGCATTGCCCACCTTAATGCCAGCATCGAAAAGCTGCTGCCTGAAGTATAATGCAATCGGTTCCAGGCCCAGTATGTACAGCATGGGTGATAACGGGCAGCCCTGCCTTGTTCCCCTTTGTATATCCCAAGCCGCTGAAACCACTCTTCCCGTTCTTACTCTCGCCGTCGGGGAATTGTAGAGGACCTCAACCCACCTGATGAAGCCCCCTCCAAAGCCAAATCTTCTCAGGACCTCCCTGATCCACTCCCAGTATATGGAGTCGAAGGCCTTGATGGCGTCGAGCGACAACACCGCCAGGTCCTCGTCCCTGTCATATGTTTCGGCCATTACATGCTGCAACCTCCGGAGGTTAGCAGTGGTGTTGCGCCCAGGAACGAATCCGTTCTGATCTTCGTGAACGATGGAACCCACCACCCTGGCTAGCTTGCGGGCCAATATGGATGTGAGGATCTTGGCATCGTAGTTTAGCATAGCCAGAGGGCGATAGGACTCACAGTCGGTGGGCGATTTGTGTGGCTTGAGCATGGGGACTATTATGGTTTCCTTCATGGTGTTGGGGAGAATCCCATCCGTGTGTGCCTCCTGGTAGACCTCGTGGAGAACTGGGGCAAGGATGGACTCATACGCTTTATAGAACTCAGGTGGGAGGCCGTCACTGCCAGGGGCTTTGTTGTTGGAGAGGGACCTGATTGCCCCTTGAACGTCCTCAAGAGTGATCTCGGTTTCCAGCTCCTCTCTCTGCTCGAGCGAAATGTGGGGAAGTTCTATCTCCTCGAGTGTGTCTATGATGTCTGCAGCAGGAATCTGGGTCTTGTGGGTATACAGTTCTGTGTAGAATTTAGCAAAGGCTTCATTGATCCCTAGCTGAGTCGAGTGGGATGACCCATTAGCGTCCCGTATCTCCACTGGGAGATGTTTGGGGTGTTCCCGTTTGCAGAGCCATGCTAGTAGTCTTCCCGGTTTGTCCGATTCTTTATGAGATCTGGCGGTGTGCGTGGCGAAATCAAATTTTTCCAGTCTTTCCCATGCCTGCTGACATTCTGTGCGGGCTTCCTTCAGCTTGGTCTCTGTCTCCATAGAGTTGTCGCATGTGGACTCCAGTCGGGAGATCTCAGCTTCCTGTGCTTCCAGGGTTCTCCGCAACTGCCTGCGAGTTCCGCCGGCTCTCGATATGATTTCGCCTCTGGTCACCACCTTCATTGCTTCCCATAATGTGCCCCAGGAGGGGACCGAACCGATGTTGTTCTCCAAGTATTCTTCCAATTTTTCGGCAAGGGTTTCCCTGAACTCGAGGTCCGCAAGTGCCGCGGTCGGCATCCTCCACATGGGGATCGGGGGTCTGGGGCCTCTCATTTGCCATAACATGGTCAGTGGGGAGTGGTCGGAGATCGTCCGCCCCAGGTATTCTGTGGTTGCTATGTGTGGGGTAAGTTCCTTATTGATGAACAGATAGTCAATTCTTGTGTGAACTCCGTGTGGAGCTGAGTAGTGGGAGTAGGACCTGTCGGTCGGATGGTGTTCCCTCCAGATGTCCACTAAGTTGAGTTGCTCCAGAGTTTCCCTCAAGGCACCGGATGTGAGGCTGCTCGGGCGTGGGGGGGGCAGCGATCTGTCTGCACTCGTGTCAGCAACACAGTTGAAGTCCCCTCCCCATATGAAGGTGCGGTCCCGGTACCGAGTCAGCTTCGTTATCAATGTGGCGAGGTACGCCGATATCCCGTGATGAGGGAAGTAAGAGTTGATGAAGCAGACTGGGGTTTGTTCCAATGTGCCCCAAATCGCTGTGAATCTCCCTTCTTTATCTTGTTCACTTCCCTCCATCTGGAAGGGGACGTCCGGGCTTATCCATATTAGCACCCCTCTGGCGTATTTAGAGTAGGGGGACCCTCTAACAGTCCCAGCCCATCGGTCTGCAATTTTAGACATGGCCTCCGTCGTGAGGTGAGTCTCTTGAAGGAGTGCAATGGAGATTTTCTTCCTCCTGAGGTAGGACTGTATACGATTGCGCCTGAGGTATGAGCCCATGCCCCGCACATTCCAGGTCATTACAGTAAGCTGTGCCGCCATCCGGTTCGAGTTTCAGATTTGGTGTGGGACTCTGGGGTCCGACTCCACTTTAGTCTTGTTCGGGTGGGCTGCAGGGGGGATACCACTGCATTTCGTTCATCGGTGTCATGTCCCAGACCCATCTCGGTCTGCGTTGGCAAAAGAGGCATGAAGATTGTACAACTAATAAAACTAACAACAAAACTTAAACTGGTGCGCCCAGCAACTACAACATTGTCGCGGTGCTCAGGCGCTCTCGAGCCGTCGGAGCCCATCCGGGAGTCGGGCGCGAGCTGGGTCAGGCAGGTGCCCAGACCGGGTAAATACTACGCTGGGGGTGGGGCAAGGGCCTGGCGGCAGAGCCGAACGAGGCCGTTTCCAAGTGAAAAAACTGTAGTTGGATTATCTTCTGTATTCCGGTCTCACGTGCGATGTTTCTTACATGGGGGTCGCTGGGGGGTTAGGTCTCAGTCTGTGAGTTGTCCTTGCCATCCGCCAGGTTATTATCCTCAAGCCACATGTTGGCCGCATCTGGGTTCTCGAGAAATACCACTCTCTCCTTGTAGACAACCCTTAGGCGCGATGGATAAAGTAGTCTATATTTTAGGTTCAGTTGTCGGAGCCGGGCTTTTATCGGGACAAATGAGTTCCGCTCTCTTTGTACCTTCTGCGTGTAGTCCGGATAAATGGAGATTTTGGAGTCTCCTCGCTCGATGGGGCCCCCCTCCCTGGATCGCCGTAAGATAGTTTCTCTGTCCTGAAAGTTCAGTATCTTAGCGATTATGGGTCTGGGGTGCGATCCGGGGGGAGGGCGCCTCTGAAGGGATCTGTGGGCCCTTTCGACAGAGAATCCCTGGGTCAATTTGCCGGCCCCTATTTCTTGTAGCAGAAGGGTTTCGACGAAGGATGTGGTATTTACTCCCTCGTTCCCCTCCGGGACCCCCAGGATCCTGATGTTGCTCCGTCTGGCCCGACCTTCGGCCTCCTCCGCCTTTTCCTCCAAAAAGGTGACTTTCCTCTTCAGGAGGACAACTTCGGACTTTATGGCTGTGATGGCCGTGGAGGCTTCCTCTGCCGACTGTTCAACGGTCGCGACCCTCTCCGTTAAGTTGCGAGCGTCTTGGCGGATCAGTTGAATATCGACTTTGAATTCGTCGATCTTGGAGTCTATATGCGTCTTTAGCGAGGCTATAGCATCAAGTATCTGAGAGTGGTTATCGGCCGCCACCTCTTCGCTCGACTGGGCAACTTCAGAGGAGCTGGCCTTGGATTGAGTGGGGGTCTTCGCCCTGGTGGAAACAAAGGAGTCCATGGTGGCGGCTCTGGTCTTGTTCTTGGCGGCCATCTTGGGGCGATGGTTGCGGGTGTTTTAGGCCTCAAAAGTTAGTTCACTTGTGAGATCACTGGTGGGGCCCTTCACCTGGCCAAATATCGGGCCGTGAGCTGTGGTCTGCCCCCGTGTGTGATGGTGTGGTCCGTAGAGGTGGTCTCTAGAAGAGCGGAGCCTCTCTTTTGCTGCTGCCTCTCCCCGCCGGGCCCTGGAATCCGTTGGGGGAGGGGGTACCCCTCGCAGGCACCGCTATGCTGTGCGGGGCGCCATCTTGGATCCAGTAAGAACGGGAGGGGGGGAGAACCGATTCAGGGCCACCGGAGTCTCAGGGGGGTCCAATTTGGTGGGCCCAACAACTATTCAGGTGCAGGGCTGCTTCGCCCAACCGCTCGTTCCTTTTCAGAAGTCGGGGTCGCACGCGAGCCGGAGAAAAAGGATCAGGAAACGGCGTCTCGGCCGGAGCTCGGCGGATCAGCTACCGCTCGCCATCGGCGCCAAGCCACGCCCCCCTACCTCTGGAGCTATGATGTTGTCTCCCCATTTCTTCGACCTCCATTTCTACTCCTTTCTTGCTCTTGCCCTCCCCTCCCCCTCTTTGGTCTCTTGTTTGATCTGCTTCACCTCCTGACCTGCATTTTCCTTCTTACTTGCCTCAAGCTCTGCTTAACTTCCACTCACTTGCTGTTTTAGCCTGCTCTCCTCTGAACTCATCTGCAGGGACATCATTTAGGTGTCGTCAGGGGTCGCACCTTCTCCCTTGCTACCCCTGGGATCTCCATTGCTACCCCTAAAAAAAAAAGTAAAATAAAATCTTTTTGGTTTTTTAAATTGAGGCTCCTGGACTGTGGCCAGCAGCATGTGGCTCTTAGTTTCTGGAGTGGCTGGTTTTCTGATAGCTATAGCCAGCAAGATACCTCAGTGGGTTGAGCGCTCGCTGCTGTAATGTGCGTGTGATCTGCTGGTTCAGCTTCCGGCAAGGTCAACTCAGCCTTTCATCCTGCTGAGGTTGATAAATGAGTACCAACACAGGTTGGGTGATATTGTATGTATATTTGTTCTATATGAAGCGCTTAAGCGTAAGACTATATAATAACAAATCATTATTGTTTGGCCTTGAAAGTCTGCTTGCATTCACACTAATTAGGTAAATGGGCCTGTACGCGCTGATATTAATGATGCATATGGTGATCCATTCTTGTATAAAATGTATATCACTTTACAGTGATATCGTAACCATATTTTTCATAGTGTACTTAGAAACAATGCTTTGTGATGACACGCCCTGTTTTGTCAAGGTGTGTGAAAGGTTGTGTTCCATCGCTACCCATGATGCCACTTTGGGACGGGTAAAATGACATCACTTCCTGTGATGTCATCAGAGGTCAAGGGTTATGTGATGTCACTTCCGCTACCCCTGGTATTTTGGTGAAATGACGTCCCTGCTCATTTGCTTGCCAGTTGCTATCCCTGTATTCTTACACAATGTGCAAGCCTTTATGTCTGCATTGTTTCATTGCATTCCACACTGGATTCTACTTGTCAACTTAGGCACCCCGCACGAAGCATGACAGCCAACTTGAGTTAAAATTCTGGGTTGAACTCATTACTAGTACTTCGGTATTGTCCAGCGTTGAGTTCATTGTAGATGGTGGATTTTGTGTGCAGAGAACTGACTGACCCCAAGATTATGTGTGGTGTTACTTCATTGGGCTTGGTGTCTCACATTACTTGTTCTATTCAGACAACCATGGATTCCCGTCATCATCGGATGGCCCCTTCCACACATACTTGCTTCCTGGACAGTTAGGACAGATTGAAATCCCCATCACCCTCTACGTTGGATAAGAAGGATGCCCTACAAGAGCTCTGTGTGGATTTACAAGCTTCGAAAACGGAAGTCACCTCCCCTAATGCTGAAAATTAAAGGATGTACAAGACAAGTATTTACAAGAGCTGCAAAAAGAGCTAATTAATAGAATTGAATTGAATCTTAATTTTTCTACTGGTGGTATCCCTGATTTGGATATCCAGATAATAATTTCCCTTTTTAAAAATGTTTAAGGGTCCAAATGTTAACATACCCAACAGAAAACAGTTTAGTTTAACTGGAAGTATTAAAGTATAAACATGATCATTATAGACAACATTTATTCAATATAATTGTAAATGTAAATACTTTAAAACATAGAGAACTAGTTTTGCATAAAAAAGAAAGAAACAGTCTGTGCAGAAAAAATTTAATTTGTAAGTATTTACAAGTCTGTCAACTTGACAAAAGATGGTTGAAGCAAATTGAATCAAGTCACTTGTTACAAGTCTGTCTACGCATATGAAAAAAAGGCCATCAATCATTAACAGTTTTGGCCATGTTCAAAGAGACCAGGTTTTTGTGAGTCCAAACTAAGAACAGCCAAATGCGTTTCGGCAAGCCACCTGCTGGGCTTACAATAGAATGCCTTCCTCGGGGCAAAGATACCCCTACGGGGAAGCAGACAAAAACATTGAAATTAAAAACAAATTAAAAATAGAAAGACGTTTTTCTTGTATTTATATATGTTTACATTTGGACATGGGTTACATGTTATATTGCAAAAAGAGAAGCGTTCCGAATTGACTGAACTTAATTGGACATGTCCTAAAACAACCTTACCCCAAACAGTAATGGGTAGAGTATAAAGGACAAAGCCAGTGGTGAGCTTCGTAGAAGGGAAGACCGTGACTCAGAGGGTGGTAAAATCCAACCAATGTTAAGTTACATATCCTATGAGCAAAAAGAAAGGGTTTGCTCATTTAATTCTGTTTCTTGGTTATAGCTGTTACTAGCAACAAGAATTATATTCAATGTGTGGGTAAGTGGTTAAGTGGCAGAGAGACCGATGGGTTGCAATATGCTTCCATACCTGAAGAGCAAAAGAAATAATCATCAGGTCGTTGCACTTGTGCAGCTGCCCCTCAGTTGGTTGTTTTAACATAGCTCTTGCTTTGGTACAGTGTAGAGCTTCATTGAAGCTGTATCCTAATGGGAGACAAAGGGCCTCATCAAGACCTCGGCGGTAGCGGTGGCGCTATTAGCGCGACCGCCATAGCCCCCTGCGCTAATAGCGCGGGATCACGAGTTGGGCGGACTTGGAAGTCCCCATTCCCCATTGAGCCCATTCGGGAATGCCCCATTTCCCATTGGGCTCAATGGGGAAATTTCGCGCTCATACTGCCGGCGGATTTCCCGCTGGCGGTATTAGCGCGAATTCTCGGCGGATTTCACACCAGCTCAGAGCTGGTCTGAAATCCGCCGAAGCCCTGATTCGGCAGACCCTTAAATCCGGCGGTAATAGCACTAACGCCGGATTTAAGGGTTACCGCTGAGGTCGTGATGAGGCCCAAAGAAAGGAATGGGGGTTGCGATGTGCAACAAAATTTCAACTTGTTAGCTAAATGGGCGCTATTAGAGCCTACCTGGTATTCAAAATGAATTCCGGAATATAAGAGTCAATTGTATGAAGCAGTCAAAGTCCCGCTCATTCAATGTGTCATTTTGGTATGCCTGAAAGGCAAAAAGTAAGGTTTATTTGGAAATGTAATGGTCGGTCTTTGAATACCTAACATGCATTTTTTATCTAATAGAGTCAAGGGAAAGTAAGAGTCGCTGCCCTACTTTAGAAAACATTTATTTTATAAATGCTGACGTAACTGGTTTGTAAATTTATAAAATGTGGCACCACGTTTACGAGTTATATGTTAAATGCAGCACTTTTTTAAGAGTTGTAAGGCTGACTTACTCATGCCTGTGTTGCCTTCACGGACGGCTCGTGTCCGGTCTGTTCGCCTCCATGGCAGGTTTCAAAGGTACATAACTACCTGATTTCGTAGTGCACAATCCTGCCGATTGGTCCTTAGGATACGAGACTCTTTCGGTGCTCAGGGTGTGTATTCATAGGTGATTGGTTGGAAAAGCCAAGCCCAAATGACGTGACTAGAGGTTGCCGTAGCAACCAGTCTGCAGGCAAAGAGCTGCGTGAACCAACATATCGTAGATCAAAACTTGGGGATGTTGCTTTTGAGTACGTTTAATTGTATGTACGACCTGATGATTAGAAAGATCGAGCCAGAGTGCTTCAACCTCCCTGCTCATTACTCTACTGGGTTAGCACGGGTGTGTACTCCGGCATATAGCAAGCGGCTGAATATCAGCACAGTATTCGCCGTGTATAGTCCAATGCAAAAGTAATTGAGCATGCGTGGTTTGTGCTCACAGTCAAAACACCTATCAGTCTACTAACAAGGGCCAACGCCAGGAAACAATTGACCAGGTGAATCATCCCAACTTAGTTGTTAATCTATCCAATCATAATTTGAACAATGACCAAATCAGGGTCCTTAACAAAGGACTCTCTTTTGCCCCTTCTAATCGCACAGACTATGTCCAATTCCAGATAGATCTTTTTAAGTTTACTAGGAAATTGAAATTAAAAACATGTTTTGCTACTCAGGTGAAAACACATGTTTCCAATCCACCAGTACCTGTTCTTAGTCAACATACCATGCGGGATATTGATCACATTGAAACATTGTTATTTCTCACAACAGACTCACCACCTGATAGGGAGCAAGTAATGTCAGAACTAAACGTACAAACTAGATATTTTGAGATTACTGAGCTCAAACCCAAATCTAAATTTACACCCATATTTTGTAGTGACAATGTTATTAACACTTTTCACAAGACGATGATCAAAGATGTACATAGCTTGCTGGATAGACCATCTAAAATATCTCACCGCAGCAATTTAGATTTACAAGAATTACAAGCTTTAAAACAATTAGAGGAAGATCCCACCATTGTGATTAAGGAAGCCGACAAAGGCGGTAATATTATCATACTTAATACAGATGATTACATTCAGATGGGATTGAAACACTTAGAAACACCAGATTGCTATATCAAACTTTGCAAAAATCCGACAAAAGAAATAGTATTGGACTTGCAATCTCTCATTGAACAGTCGTATTCCTCAGGATTTCTAACTGACAATGAGAAACAATTTCTATCACTGGCCCTACGATGCCCACTCTTTTTTTTTTTGCCAAAAATACATAAACATTTCAATGAATTGTCCGGAGGTTAGGCCCATTATGAGTGGCATCGGATGGGTCACTGAAGCTATTTCTCAATATCTTGATGAGGTTTTTCAACCTTTTGTCACTCAAATGAGAACCTATCTTAGGGATAGCACACAAGTCCGACAATATCTGCAAACAACAGTATGGCAACCCACCTTTCATTTGGCTACGCTAGATGTTACAGCTCTATATTCTAATATCAATCATGACCTAGCCATTCAAGCAATTGATTATATTTTTCGAAATACATCAGTATCTTACCATTGTCATATCCAAATGGTCAAATCATTTCTCAAATTTGCACTTACAAATAATGTATGTCTTTTCAACAATTTATACTATTTGCAGTCCAAAGGTGTTGCCATGGGTGCCAGGTTTGCACCTTCTCTGGCAAATCTTTTTATGTCACACTTTGAGGAAACCCATATACTTGACTGTTGTGTTGGAAAATATATATAGACGATATCCTAATTATCTGGCAAGGCACTAGCAACTAATTTGATGATTTTGTTACCTATACCAACAACAATCATTTTGGAATCACTCTGTCTGGTCATTCAAGCCCCACCATGATTACGTTTCTAGACCTGGACATTTTTGTTGAAAATAATGTATTTCAAACTAGAACCTTCCGCAAACCTACAGCTGTCAATGCTATATTGCACGCCAAAAGTTGTCATAAAAAAGCCACTATACTTAATATTCCTAGTGGTGAATTTTATAGAGCAAGGAGGAATTGTTCAAAGGACACTGATTTCAAATCTGAATGTATACAGCTCACTACTCGTTTCAGGCAACGAGGCTATCCAGCTTCCTCATTGCATAAGGCAACCCACAAATACCAATCTGTTAAACAGGTTGACTTATTGGGCACCAAACCTCATGCTGACAACAAGCAAAGGCCCATTTCTATAATTACTCAATTCACAAGAGACTCCTCAATCTTGTTCAAACTTGCTTCCAAACACTGGCATCTCTTACATTTGAACCCAGACATAATACCTTATATCTCTGAGAGGCCCAACTTTATTTTCACCAAAGCTAATACTCTTCGTAATAGACTTAGTCCTTCCTTTTTTGATCCCTCCAAGGCAGTAAGACAAACAACATGGTTACAACAACCAGTGTTTTTTTTTAAATGTGGCAATTGCAACCAGTGCCAACATGCTTATCCCAGTTGTCAGAATGTTGTTGATCAGAATGGGACTCAAATTGAAATTAAAGATTTCATCAACTGCAAAACCAAATTTGTGGTTTATGCAATCATTTGTGTCTGTAATAAACTATACATAGGAAGCACAATCAGACAGTTGAGAATCCGCATCAGAGAGCATCTTTCAAGCCTCAATACAACTGGGGTTAACTTACCATTAGCTTTGCACTGGCAAACAGAACACCAAATAGCCAATAAATCGGATATACGTTTTTTGGGTCTGGCAAGAGCCTCAATCAACAAACGTGGTGGCAATCTCTGCATGAAACTGAGGCAGCTCGAATCTAAGCTTGACTGCCACTTTAGATGCACCACCGTCGGCCTTAATTTGGATCATGAAATGCATGTTTTTCTTTGAGCAATCGCATTTCCCATTGATCCTATTGTACCAATAACGTTATGTTTGTTCAGATTATATATGGCTGACAAATCACTGTACTTTGCATCAATTTTGCTTTGCCAGGAGTCCTCTATTCATTGTGCTTGTTTTTCATCATTTGTATCCCATTGATCCTACTGTACCAATAACGTTATGTTTGTTTATATCATACATGGCTAACAAATCACTCTTCTTTGTATCCCTTTTGCCTTGCCAGGAGTCATCGATACATTATGCTTGTTTTCCAACATTTGTATATACACAACAACTTTCACCAATATGCTTATTCATTTTCTATGTACGCTATGATAATTACCCTGTATCATTGATGTGTGATATTGGCAATTTTTACTTCTGCTCTTACCAATAATGCATTTATTTGCACATTGTTTCTTCAATATCTGATGCATTTCATCCCTGTAGATTTTTACCAATGCTCGCCTCTCATTCCATTTCATTTTGCAATAATGGCATTGAATTTGGGGATAATTATGCTATATCTGCAAGCGTATCTATGTAACACTGACCCCTCTGCCAGCCCCTTTTTGCTTTGAGAATCATTCTCACAAACCATCGCAGACTTCGTAATGTGCTGTGGGAATCTGCTTATTCAACCCACATAATTTACATGCTGTCTTTAACTTCCATAGTGACCTCAGTCAAATTTCAATGTACCCTAGAAACGCGTGCACTACTTTAGTCACGCTGGGCTAGGTTTTTGCTTATTTAGACCAAATATACTTACTTGCTGCTTACAATTACTAATTTTAGCGATTTCGGTCATACTTTGATTGTTGATTACGAGCATTACACTACTTATCTCTGGTAATGTTATTGTTTACTCATATCGAGGGCCGCAAATGACGCACCTTGACGTCATTCGCAATACGTGCGCGCGTGATATCACCCGCAAAAGATGCGCGTGATGTCACACGCACGACACAGCCGCCTTGCGCTATGCAGCCATTAATACACTAGGCTCTTGAATCACGCACACAGACTGGACGTTTGCATTTACTTTTGCATGGGGATTTGACCCCACGACATTTGAGAGCATCTTGCTACAGGTAAATTTATTTTTGGGATTCTGCATTACAAACACACATGTAACTATGTATAATTTTCACAATTTGCCTTAAAATTCCACTTTTTAGAATCAGATCTATTTCAAGCATGACCTCTACTGGATGGTAAGTCTGCTTATTCTTACTATATATTGTTTTGGGTTGTGCATTAATTTTTCCAATACACATAGTCGTGAATAGGTTTTATATTTGTTTATTCAAATTAAGACATCAACCTTTTTGTTTGCTCTACTCAGGGTTTCTTTATTTTTCCTGGTAGCAATTTCATTTACCATCACATACTTATTTGTTCTTCTTGCATCTGGATACCCGGTATGTTGCATCTTCCCACATGTACATTTTCGGATCTTGCTTTTTCTTTATTAATGATGTCCAATGAGTTCTCATTAACTGGAATTTTTTTGTGTTCTTGGGTTATTATTGTTCTTCCCTACTGGCTTCAACCAATCACTGAACACTGGTATATTTCCTTTGCCTTTTTAACATTTTTATGTTTTTTCACAATTTGGATGTTATACTACTTGTCCATGCCTTTCCATTTGGATATTTGACCACATTTTTATCTTTTGTTATTATTTGGATTAATGTTCAGTCTTGATAACGACCGGATAGGTCGAAACACGTGTCGGCTGTTCTACGACCAATAAATTGTGCATTGAAGCCAATGAATACGTTTTTTTCATGGACTTCCTAACATAATCTCTGGATCCGCGCATTGTGCTTACCTCCATTGTCTAGCTTTCAACCTATCAGTCTTGCATTAGTAATTAATGGATATTTGAAGTATACGTACAAGACAGAAACAAAGGCTCATAATCTATTGACAATGAATGTGAAACTGTTTTCAGCTTATGTACAAAGGTGATCAATGTTTTGCGTGCCAGTTCTGGGAACTAGTATTAAAAAGTGCATATTCTTCAAATTTTGCTGCTTCATCTACTTATTTACAATGGCACAATGTACTATATCAAGGTTGTTTTTTAAAGATTGCTTTTTAAAGAATGGCACCGGGATCACGTACCCTCTGGTAACACTTTGTTATTGTGTTTGATTGCATGGGCGTGATTCTTGTATCAAAACCATTTGTTGAAGTTGACCAGGAAAAGACATGCTATTAGCAATATTTTACATACATGATTATGATAGATACGTGGATGCAAATATCTGAATGCAAACCACATAAATGCACTGGTGGCAACGAAAAGACTCACTTATAGCAATACTTTTGCTATGCTTGATGGTAATGATATGTAGATGCACGTGGCTAGATGCAAGCCACGTAGGTGTATAGGATCACAATACTTCTACATAAGAGGAATGAATTCCTCATTGAGCCCTTTAGTATGGGTCTCCATTCCCTATATCCATCTGGCTTCTTTTTGGAGTAAGCATCTTGATATATTTGCTGAGTTTCTCACAACATACAAGACCCACTAAAAGATTTCATTAGCAGAGTGTTGTTTCTCATGTAGTGATTGACCAAGGGGGCAGTAATAGTTTTGCATCTAATGAGTGACCAGTGTTCTGAAATTCATATGTGGTTTGTCCGACATAGCGCAATCCTTGAAAATTAAAGGTGCCTTAGCCTCTGTCACTTCTCCAGCTGTTGCTGAAAATACCGCTCCTAACCAAGTTGCATAAAATTTGATGGACATCCCCGAAAACTAAACACATTTTGTAATCCATGCCAAATACAGTTCCTCTTCAGATCTAGACATTTTCCGACAGATATGGGTATGATTGGATAGTTATTTAATTATTTGAGTGCTTTAACAGTGATCATTCCCTATATTTCATCCTAGAGCTCAATGTTTGGAAATTTTGTAGATTTCTAGAAAATCTTCTTGGATGCCTCTCAGTTCTCCAATGGAGCTTTGCAATCCCAGGACCAGCTTGTCCACTTGCATCAGGGTCACAAAATGTGATTGCATATATCACTTGCTTTCATCAGCTGCAGATTCCTTGCGGCCAGATGTCACTCAGCAGACCTTGGTTCCTATAGGCTTGAGGGATGAGTATAAAGATGAGTATTTATAAAGTTGAGCTCATCAATATCCTAGAAGCCACCTCCCTCCAAGCTCTGATGGACGAAGTAATCCCAATTCATTATCACCTGTAATGTCATGAGAGCAGGCAAACACTAATGAATCCCTCAGTGATCCACCCACGCGAAGAGTTCCACCTTCTATTTGTCCGAGACCACCTTGCAACCATGCAGGTAGGAAATTGCAGGGCCTCTCACTGAGGCCGAACAGCATTGTTGCCGCGAGAACAGTCAATGCCTTTATTATGGAGGGATTGGTCATTATTTGAGTACCTACCCAGTATGCCCAGCTAAACCAGTGGAAAACTAGTGAGCCTCTTGTCAGGAAGGAAGGAAGTAGACAAGCCCTTCATCAGAGGCAGAATCTCTTCCACCAACCTTCCCCATAATACCAGCTGCCCTATTTGCTCTACAAGTAGTTTTGGGGTGGCAGGTTTAGCATGCAATGAAATATGTCACATTTGAATTTCTTGACTCTGGTTCTTCAAAGGAATAATGTGTACCAGAAATTCCTGAGGTGAGTTGGTATCCTTGCACATGGTAAAACACAGGCTGCCAGTGTGGAAGTTAGACAGGACATTCTTATCCTTGGGACTTATTTCAAACCAACAATTCCTCAATGAATAACAATCATTCAGCATGTGAAGACGATAGCTTTCGATGTGATCCAGACATTTGCCTACCCTGTTTTACTCTGTCTTCCTTGGTTACCCCATCATACTTTTGTTATCAGGAGGACTAGGCCTACTTGGACAGCCATCTTCACCTGTACACCATGACCTGCTCTCTTAATCTGATGATTTTGTTTGTACCCTCCGGGGACCCCTACCTCACAACGGATCACTGCTTGTACTGCAATACTAACAAAATTGTATTATTTTCTGGTTTGTTGGGTCAGTCCTTTAGACGTCTCTATCTCCCTTTGCTGACAACTGTTTTTTCGAAGTAATTTTTTAGAAGAAATCTTATCAAAATGTGTTTGGGGGTCTCCCCAAGCCTCCCCCTTGCCTATACTATTATCCATACCCTAACTACCTCCCCACCCCTTTTAACCCCTTATTTCCCCATATATTATGCTGAGTTTTTTTGAAGTAATTTTTTAATTGAAAATTACTTCAAAAAGACACCTGTTGGCAAAATAATGCAATAACCTTTAGATAACATCCTAATATTCTCAGCCTCCCCTGAAGAACATATACAACATGCCATGGAGGTACTGGACTGGTTAACAACAATCCCTTGTACTTCAAGGTCTCTAAGTGCAGGCTCCATATGCCTCGTATAATATTTTTTGGGTTTCGTTATCAGCCGCCCTGGGATAGACATGAATGTCCAAAAAATAAAGGCTATCCTACAGTCCTCATGGCATGAAAGCTGTTGATCTTTTTCTGGCGTTTTCTTTATTTCATCCATGATTATGCACCCACATCATACAATTGTTAGGCAAGAATTGGTTAGTCAACTGGGATGAAAGTAGGAGATCTTGCTTTTCTAGCAATCAAGAAAGCCTTAACTTCTACCCTGATCCTCCTACATCAAGCCAATACCAAGACTTAAATACTTAAAATCGACACCTCATTCTGTCGAAAATCGATGAGGAAACGCAACAAGATCGACCATCCCACTGCCTACTTGTCTAGGAAGCCAGTGCCGTGTGAGCTAAACTTTTACATCATTGAAAGGTAATTACTTGCCATAAAGGCAGTACCCAAGGATTGGAGGCATCACTTATAAAACAGTCTCCTTCTGGTGGAAGTGTGCATTGACCACTACAATTTATAGATTGTGGAGACATTGACTTGTAGAAATATTCACCATTCCAGCCTGGCTTTCATCGTCCTGCAGTATGACGTTTTTGTCACAAACATTGCAGTGAATAAGAATAAAATAGCAGATCCCTTACATGTTCTCAGGATACTGATGAGAAGACCATGTAACCGTGCAAACTCCTGTCTCCTACCAAACATTTCCTCTCAGTGCTACCATTTCTACTGCAAGTTAAAGAAGACTCATTCTTACTGTAACTATAATCCTTGCCAATTCTGGTAACTCTTAGCAAGATTGGTTAATCTTCTACCATGACAAGTTTTACATACATGCACACCGACATCGTCATATGATTGATTCTGTCTGGATTACATGACTCTCACACTATGGGGCATTGTGGGATACAGCCCACTCAAGATATATAACCGGTTTGGTGGCCTGGCATGGTTTCTGAGGTCCAAGATTGTGTGTCTTCATGTACCAATTGAAAACTGCACTGATGTTACAATTGGGCTCCTTGAACTGCTAGAGGCTACCTGTAATATGGTGGTTATCAACTGTTTAAGTCAAATGGCCCATTTCTTCCTGTTAACTTTAACTGCAATCGCTTCAGCCAATCTTTTAGCTGAGGTGTTCTTTTGTGAAATCTTCCTGTTAGATGAACTTGCAGAAAGGATAGTGTCTGACCGCGAACCTAGTTCACTTGTCATTTTTGGCCAGCTCTCTGTTCCCACATCAGATTGCACAGATCTATGTTTCGGTTACCATCCATAAACCAATCACCAAAAAGAGGGCACCAACCAAACACTACTCAAACAGTAGTTTTGTTGTTATAACAATGCTCTACAATTAGACTGGAGCAAGCATCTGGACACAGCAGAGGTGACATGTACGTTGCATACAGCCATTTGTGGTAGCCCTTTTGATTGCATCTACTGGCTACATTTCAAGTTGTTGCACATAGAAGCCATAGATCTCTCACCAGCGGTAGCCATGAATGTGCTGATCCAGCACCTTCAGGATGTCCGTCGCCGACTAGGACCATGTTTGATTCCCCTAAGACAACAATGGAAATTGCATCAACAAATGTACCTTTGAGCCTGTTTTGCAAATTGTTGACCGAGTTTGGCTTCCTTCTGCTTAACTACTTTTGCATAGACTTTTGCATATACTCTATTTGTCCCCAGTATTTACCATAAATCTAAAGTTGTTTTTTTAATCTTGTAGGTCCTCCTCAGATCAGATAACACAATAGTCTACCTCCTTTGTGTGGCACACCCAGCTGATGCCTCAGACCTAAACTTATCTATACAGCAGTATAGACAGTAATAAGGTCAAGACACCTGCCTATCTGTCACTTGTTGTAGTTTGGCATGATTTAGCTAAGTTTAGAGTCTATCACTGATATGTATGCTGCTTATTTGGATGGCTGAGTGTGGATTGTGTGGACAGCATACGTACAAGGCGATCCAGAGATTTGGGCTATGATTGTGGACGTCCTCATCTCCTTTTACAGCAGACGTTGGTTTGCAACTAAAGATGCAATAAGGTGAATTAGTCCCGACATTTGTAATTGGTTTCTGCCACATATCCCCTAGCTGTACTTTCTGTCCCAAGGATGGGGTGGGGAATCCGGAGTTCGCTGCCAGAATGGGACCGTTATGTCACACATAGTAGGACATTGTAGGAAATCCAACCCAGGTAACAAACCTAATTCCTGAGAGTGCTCGGCAGAGCTATAGTGGATGTCATAAGTGTGGGAATGAACCTTGATCAATCGGTCCTAATAATAGTGCTTCAGTTTTTGAGGCATCTGAAGGAGTTTATACTAGAATCCAGTTGGAAGCCCTTTCTCCCCAAAACAAAACACACTGAGCTCCCCCGAAGAATCTGTGAACTGCATGTGAAGCTACAAAGCTTCACATGCAGTTTGGGATTTGAGATTGTTTGGTGTGAGTTGAGGCTTTCGAGCCTGTCATCAAGCATTGAGAGAAATGGTTTTCATAATGCTGACCATTTATATCTGTAGTCCCATTAACAAAAAGTATGCATACTTTTTTTTCCATAACAACATTTTATTTGATTTTACGTATAAGCAATACATAGATCATAACAGCAATCGCAGACAGCATTAATTAAGTATGGCAGAGCAATAGCGACTCTTGGGAGGGCCAGAGTGAGGGGAGCTAAAATGTCAGAATGGCCACTACTGACCATGGTCTGTCCTGTCCTTATTCGCCAAGTGGAATATGGAGTGATGGGTAGCTATATTGTGAGGCAGTGGTTCAATAAAGCGGACTGCTTTGGAGCCATCTGGTTAATGGAGGTCTCCTGGTGAGGGCCGGGAATTTGGCGGCATAGTCCATAAATGGGTCCCATGTGTTTAAGGCTCTATTCAAAGAGCCTGTTCGGATCGCGGTGATTCTTTTGGCCACCACTATATCCCATCATTTCGCCCACCAAAGTGCCATGGAGGGGCCTTCTTTATCTTTCCACACCCGGGCCATTGCTATTTTTGCTGCTAGGAGTAGATGCGTACATAGCCTGGGGATTTGTCCTGTTATTGGGAATGCTCCGTCTCCTGTGCTACCTAGAAGGATGATTCCAGGATCCCATGGAATGGAGAGGTCCCAGATTTCCTTGATGTGTTTGATTACCTCTCTCCAGTATGCTTCCGCTTTCGGGAATGACCATACCATTTGGAATAGTGAGCCGGTAGTCGGGCACCCTCGCCAGCAGGTTCCGGGAATGGTTGGATTGGCCTTGTTGATTTGGGCAGGGGATATATAGTACCTGTAGCAGAGTTTATAGCCCCCCTCTCTGTTTGTAATGCATTGTGAGCTTTTGTGCAGCCTGGCCCCGATTTTTCCCCATCTTCGACTTCAATTTCTTTTCCCAGGTCCTTTTCCCATTTGATCATGTATCTTTCCTTTTTCGAGGGGTCTGCCCTGTCTAGGAGTCGATGAAGGGTCGAGATCCTGCCTTTGCTTGTAGGGGTTGTTAAAGATAATTCCAATGCTGGTAATTCTATGGTGCATTTCTCCCTGGTTACTCTGTGGGACACTGTCAGTAGTGGGGCTCACCTGTGATTCGGTGTCTGATTCGCAGGAAGATATTTCAGCCTCAGCAGATAGCGTCGTCCGGTCCGGAGTCTTTTTTTTAGAGAAGAGATACGGTCTGTTCCGGGAACTCGCCACAGTGGTTGTGTAGGGAGACAGACAGCAACCAATGCGGAGGACTCCCTGCACAGCCTGTTGAGGGGAAAAAGCCAGTGGCAGAAAAAACCCCTGAATTGTTTGAATGCGTACAGGGCTGGATGGAAGATCTTTCAGTTCCGGGAAGGAAACAGTCACTGAAGTGCGTTAGAGCAAGCGCCCCGAAAGAACAAGGGCAAGAAGGTCCGCAGCAGAGGATCCGGAAAGTCCCAGGTATCAGATCCAGCTTCGATCTCCGACAAGTTCCTTCATCCATCCAATAAGGATCGACAGCAGGTAGGGCGTAGTGGAACACAGGAGGAAGGCCAAAACAAACTACAAGACAGAGCCGTGAAACCAGACGTGATACAGCAAAGACGCTAATGAATAGCACCGGAGAAAAAGACCATAAGTATCGAAAATAAGGAAAGGCCGAATACGGATGAATTCACCAAATGTTTGCGGAGAGAGAAAGTAAATGGAAAAGCCAGAGGCTCGAAGGAGCAGTAAACGTGGCAAGTTGAAAATAACAGAGCCGGAGGAAAGGCAGTCCGAAAATGCCGAGAAAAAAGAGGCGGAGTCACCTGAAAGTGCAAAGTCGAGCGGAGGTAGAGAAACGGAGGAAGGAAACAGAAAGAAAGAAAAGATTCCGAGAGTAGTACCGCTAAAGGCTGAAAAAGAACAAGGACGCTAAGGAAGAGAGAAATCCAAACGGGAGGTTATTACACAGAGGGCACGGGAACCGAAGGCACCAGTGTAGCGAAGAACAGGAAACAGTTGCAACGCAAGGAGGGGGCGTGGCTAACCTCAATATGAAGAGCCCAGGACGTAACAGCTAGACCGCTGCACAGGGCGCCGTGAAGGGTGCCTTAATGGCGCTTCCATCGCGTCCAACACTTCCATCGCCCTGTCCCCATGACAGTATGCCCCCTTCTAGGGGTACCTACCCCGGGTTTACCGGGATGAAGGGCATGAAACTGCCTTACACATCTGGGAGCTGAAATACCTGTCACAGGTTCCCAGGAATCTTCAGCCTGAGAATATCCTTTCCACCGGATCAAGTACTGAAGTCTGCCTCTGTAATATCTGGAGTCCAGGATCTTGTCTACTTCATAGACTTCTGGGTCAGGTTCCCGGCTCTTTATCTGGAATCTTTTTTTCCGGTGGTGAAGATCAGGGATAAATGACTTCAACAAAGAAGAGTGAAACACTGGGTGGATTCGGCTGAGTTGATGAGGAAGTTTTAGTCGAAAAGCCACTGGATTAATCCGAGCAGTGATTGAATATGGACCTAGATATTTGGGGGCCAATTTTGATGGATGAGTCCATCTGGGTAGGTACTTGGTAGAGAGCCAGACCTTATCTCCGACTTGCCAGTTAGGATCTTGGGTGCGGTGTAGGTCTGCCTGATGTTTATATCGGGCTCGACTTTCTTGCAGATTACTAACAGCCATCTGTTGGGTCTTGTGTATGTTTTCTAATAGGGAATCCACTGTTGGCAGGTTTGAAGGTTGGATCTTATCCAGCGGAAAGGATCGGGGGTGTTGCCCATATGTGCAGAAGAAGGGTGACATCTTGATGGCTGAGTGTACTGTATTATTATAAGAGAATTCGGCTAAGGGTAGGAGTGACACCCAGTCGTCTTGTTGATTATTGACAAAGCAACGGAGATACTGCTCCATGGTGGCATTGAGCCGCTCTGTCTGTCCATTTGACTGGGGATGGTATCCAGAGGTGAGAGCTCTTTCAATCCCTAGCAGGCCACATAACGTCTTCCAGAATGTTGAAGTGAATTGTGAGCCTCGGTCAGATAGGATGGTAGTTGGAATACCATGGAGTCTAATCACGTCTCTGAGAAACACCTGTGCCATCTCCGGAGCCGAAGGTATTCCTTTCAGAGGGGTGAAATGACCCATCTTGCTGAAACTGTCGACCGTAACCATGATTGCAGTGCATCCTTGTGATAACGGAAGATCAGTCACAAAATCCGTGGAGACATGTGCCCACGGAGTAGTTGGAAGTCTGGGTTGTAACAGTAGCCCTGCCGGTTTAGAAGGGATTGTCTTACTTCTGGCACAGATAGGACAAGAACTAACAAATTGTTTGATGTCGGAAAGCATGGACGGCCACCAAAACATCCGTCGGATAAGGTCAGAGGTGGCCGCGAAGCCCTTGTGCCCTGCGATCCGAGAATGGTGACCCCAATGAAGGACTCGTTCTTGTAGTCCGGCAACAGGTACAAAGAGTCTTCCTTGATGGAACCACATTTCTTCTTTCTTGGTTAGTTTGTTCTTTACACATTTGGGAAGAGGCTTGAGAGCCTCTATCGAGGCTTCTTTTACTTTCTGAAGAAACTTGGAAAGTGAATGAACAAATCGGACTTCTGGGAACATATCTTCTCCCTTAAAAGGTGGACTGGCAAAAGAGGAAGGACTCCTGGATAAGCAGTCTGCCAATATGTTCTTGCTACCTGGAAGGTAGGTAATGTAAAAATCATATTAAGCAAAGAAATAAGCCCATCGGGCTTGTCTGGAGTTCCTGCACTCCATTTGTTGTAACACCTTAAGATTGCTATGGTCTGTACGAATTTCAAATGGGTGTCTTGACCCTTGAAGTAGATGTCTCCATTCCGAGCATGCCTTTTTAATGGCCAACAGCTCCTTTTCAATTACTGAGTAATTGTACTCACTGGGGTTTAGTGTGCGCGAGAGGTAGGCAATAGGGTGTTCAACCCTGTTGAACTCTTGTTTGAGTACTGCCCCCAGGGCTCCCGCTGAAGCGTCCGTTTCAACAATGAAGGGTATTCTTTGATCAGGTTGTTTTAGTATGGGGGCGGAACAAAAGGCTTTCTTCAATCCTTGAAACGCTTGTTCCGCAGTGTGATTCCAACTGAAGGGAACGTTCTTTTTTAGAAGAGTCGTGATGGGGAGTACTTGTTCAGAGAAGTTGAGAATGAACCTTCTATAGAAGTTGGAGAGACCCAAGAAGGCTTGTACCTCTTTTACAGTGGAAGGAGAGGGCCATTCGAGAATAGCCGTGACCTTCTTCTGATCCATTTCGATGCCTTGTTCAGATAGGACAAATCCTAAGTAGGGTACGGAAGGCACAGCAATAAGACATTTTTCGGGTTTAGCAAAGAGTTGATGGCGCCTCAGTCTCCTCAGAACCTCGGCAAGATGTTCCTGATGTTGATGAGGATGGCGAGAGAAAACTAAAATGTCGTCCAAGTAGACAATAACTGAAACAAATAATAAGTCACCAAATAGATGGTCCATAAACCTCTGGAAGGCTGCCGGGGCATTGACTAGACCAAACGGCATAACTCTGTATTCAAACAGTCCAAAAGGTGTACGGAAAGCCGTCTTCCATTCGTCCCCTTTCTTTACCCTTAAGAGGTGATAGGCACCTCTTAGGTCAAGTTTACTAAACAGGCGTGCCCCTTCGACTGCTTCCAGTATGTCCTTGATCAAAGGCATTGGGTAGCGATCTCTCACAGTGATCTTGTTTAGTCCTCTATAATCGATGCAGGGGCGCAGCTCACTAGTATCCTTCTTGGCAATGAAAAACAAAGAAGCTCCAGCTGGAGATTTAGAAGGCCGGATCAATCCGTTTTGTAGGTTTTGATCTAAATAGATCCTTAAAGCTTGCTTTTCGGGTAAGGTCAAGGAGAACATGCGCCCAAAAGGGACCGAAGTCTCCGGAATCAGGTCAATAACACAGTCTTCCGGACGATGTGGGGGTAGATCCTTAGGTAGTCGATCTTCAAATACATCAGCATACTCCTGAAATACTGAATGGATATGATGGACCTGAAGAGTGTCAGAAATCACCGAGGGACACGAGACAGCAACTCTTTCTGTTTGATTATGGAGACAACAATGATGGACACAAAACTCCGAATCAAATCTTATGGTGTTGAGGGACCAGTTTATCGTTGGATTGTGTCGACGTAGCCAAGGGATCCCAAGAATTACAGGAAAATGTGCTGCTCTTATGACATCGAATTCGAGGATTTCCTTGTGATGAGAAATACATACTTGGATGTTGGTCGCTGCTTGCACAATAGGTCCCGAACTCAAGGGGCGTCCGTCTACTCCTTCCACCTTTTGTTTCTCCTCTTTATTCACTAGGCAGATGCCTTCTTGTGTGGCCCAGTTTACGTCGAGGAAATTGCCAGCTGCTCCGCTGTCAATGAGGGCTAGGGCTGTTTTCTCAGGCTGATCTTTCCACTGCAGAGTGAGTTGTAAAACCATAAGATGTGGATCTTCTCCTGAAGTTTGAGCACAAGGTGAGCCTTCCACTACACCCCGGTAAGCGGCTCCTTCTAAACCCGGGGTCTGTCGTTTCCCCGACGCCGTGGGGGTACTTCTGGGCAGTCCCTAAGGAAGTGAGCGTCAGATGCACAATACATGCAAAGGCCTCTTTCTTTTCTTCTGTTTCTTTCCATGGAGGAAAGGGGACCCCTGGCTGTGCTGATTTGCATTGGTTCTTCCCCTCCCCGGTGGGATGGTTGAGGTGTCGAGGATGGGTTTCCAGGAACTGGGGTTATCTGAGGTCGACCCTTTCTTCTTTCTGTCTTCCGTTCCATGATACGATAGTCGATTTGAAGAACCAGAGAGAATAATTCAGTTAGCGTAGCCGGTCTAGGAACCCTTGCCAACTCGTCTTTTAGATCTTCATGTAGACCTCTTCTGAATGCAGTATATTGCACGGTCTCGGGCCAACCCACTTCAGCTGCCAGTCTGTTAAATGCTGAGATATAGGACATTAGGTCCGTAGATCCTTGCTTGATATCAAACATTGCTTCACCCGCCAAGAAGCCGATCTCCTGGCGTTCAAAAGACTGTCGTAACAAGTTAGTGAAGGCGTTATAATCTTGTAGGACCGGATTGTTGGACGTGACCAACGGAGTAGCCCAAGCTAGGGCATTCCCAATCATGTTTGATATGAGAAATCCCACTCGAGTGCGGTCAGAGGCATATGTAGTGGGCCGGAAGGTAAAGTAAACCAGGCAGGCATCCAAAAACTCTTTAACCTTCTTGGGTGCTCCATCAAATTTCCCAACTGCAAGAGAAAAAGGCGGTAGGTCGGACAGATGGGCGTCTCTAGTGGTCACCATTTGTCGGAGTATTGCATTTTCCGTCTTCACTCCCTGCATCTCCAGGGAGAGGCTCTGTACTGCATTTATCAGCTCCTGGACCTGCTCTGCTGAGGCCATTACTGGGCGTTGCAATCTGTCAGTAGTGGGGCTCACCTGTGATTCGGTGTCTGATTCGCAGGAAGATATTTCAGCCTCAGCAGATAGCGTCGTCCGGTCCGGAGTCTTTTTTTTAGAGAAGAGATACGGTCTGTTCCGGGAACTCGCCACAGTGGTTGTGTAGGGAGACAGACAGCAACCAATGCGGAGGACTCCCTGCACAGCCTGTTGAGGGGAAAAAGCCAGTGGCAGAAAAAACCCCTGAATTGTTTGAATGCGTACAGGGCTGGATGGAAGATCTTTCAGTTCCGGGAAGGAAACAGTCACTGAAGTGCGTTAGAGCAAGCGCCCCGAAAGAACAAGGGCAAGAAGGTCCGCAGCAGAGGATCCGGAAAGTCCCAGGTATCAGATCCAGCTTCGATCTCCGACAAGTTCCTTCATCCATCCAATAAGGATCGACAGCAGGTAGGGCGTAGTGGAACACAGGAGGAAGGCCAAAACAAACTACAAGACAGAGCCGTGAAACCAGACGTGATACAGCAAAGACGCTAATGAATAGCACCGGAGAAAAAGACCATAAGTATCGAAAATAAGGAAAGGCCGAATACGGATGAATTCACCAAATGTTTGCGGAGAGAGAAAGTAAATGGAAAAGCCAGAGGCTCGAAGGAGCAGTAAACGTGGCAAGTTGAAAATAACAGAGCCGGAGGAAAGGCAGTCCGAAAATGCCGAGAAAAAAGAGGCGGAGTCACCTGAAAGTGCAAAGTCGAGCGGAGGTAGAGAAACGGAGGAAGGAAACAGAAAGAAAGAAAAGATTCCGAGAGTAGTACCGCTAAAGGCTGAAAAAGAACAAGGACGCTAAGGAAGAGAGAAATCCAAACGGGAGGTTATTACACAGAGGGCACGGGAACCGAAGGCACCAGTGTAGCGAAGAACAGGAAACAGTTGCAACGCAAGGAGGGGGCGTGGCTAACCTCAATATGAAGAGCCCAGGACGTAACAGCTAGACCGCTGCACAGGGCGCCGTGAAGGGTGCCTTAATGGCGCTTCCATCGCGTCCAACACTTCCATCGCCCTGTCCCCATGACAGACACCCAGTCGCGGATTTGGGCGTAGTGGAATCTCTCCCCTTCATCCACTCTGAATTTTGTTTTGCATCTTTCAAATGAGATGGGTGCTCCTGCTTCCAGGAAATCGCTGGTCTTATGTAAGCCGCCTTCCATCCAGGGTTGGAAGCCTTGTGCCGACAGGCCTGGGGAGAATTCAGGATTATTCCAGATGGGAGTTAGGGGGCCTAGCGAGCCGCGGATGTGCCATTTCCGGGCAGCTTCCTTCCAGCAGCGGACTGTCGATATTGTTGCCAGCAGAGGTCCATTGTTTGCTTGTGGCTTTATGGGTGGAAGGTGTGGGAGGGATGAAGGTGCCACCGGACACCAAGATTCTTCGAGATGTGTCCATTTCGGTTTGTCTGTCTCTTGGGCCCATGTGAAGGCGGAAGAAAGTTGCGCTGCTAGGGTGTATCTAGCAAGATCCGGTACTCCCAGACCTCCCTGTGGAATCCCCCTCATTATTCGTTTGGCTATACGAGGATCACCCCCCCCCCCCCCCCCCCTCTCCCCATACGAATGCTTGGATTTGCTTTTGCAAGGCTGCCAGGGCTGGAACCGGGATGTGGATTGAGAGTGCTGTGCAGTGGTACAGCCATCTGGGGATCAGATTCATTTTGATGGCTGTGATTCTGCCAAACCACGATATTTCCTGGGCTTCCACCCTTTGAGATCATTTTGAAGATCTTTGATCAGTTGCGGGAAGTTGCTTGAATACAGGCGCAATGGGTCATTGGGGATGTGAACCCCGAGATAGTCGATTGGGCCTGTTGACCATGGGATCCGCATTATGGGGCTGAGAGTGTCTTTTTCCTGCCTAGAGAGATTTACTGGCAGTGCTGTGGATTTGGACAGGTTTACCCTGAACCCTGACAGGGCCCCGAATTCTGAAATCTCCTCCCACAGAGCACCCAGGGACGACGTCAGGTTTGTTGCCGTTATTAGAACATCATCCGCGTATAGCGCTATTTTATATTGATGGCCTCCCACGGACAACCCACTTATGTTAGGATTTTGCCTGATTCTTGTGGCGAAGGGCTCCATAGAGAGAGCAAAGATTAGGGGTGAGAGTGGGCAACCCTGTCTAGTTCCCCTGGATATGTGGATTTTGCTGGACCTTGTTCCGTTGACCCGCAGCTGTGTGGTGGGAGATTGATAGTTGGCCATTACCCATGTGATAAAGTTGGGCCCAAAGCCCAGATGCGTCAGGACTGCCCGGATATACCCCCAGTCGACCAGATCAAAGGCCTTATGTGCGTCTAAGGATATGGCGGCCATTCCTACCTTTAATTTGTGGGCACTTTCGATAATGTTGATCGTCCTTCTAATATTGTCATGGGTACTTCTCAAAGGTATGAATCCTGTTTGGTCTTGATCAATTAGGGTTGGTAGGGCTGGTCCCAGTCTATTGGCCAGTACTTTGACAAAAATCTTCCTGTTGTTATTCAGGAGTGAGATAGGCCGGTAGAAGGCAGCCAGTTCGGGGTCTTTTCCAGGTTTGTGTAGCAGGATTGTGAGAGATTCCGCCATTGAGTCGGTTATTGACTTTGAGGTAAGGAAGGAATTAAATAGGGCCGACATCTTAGGGGCTAATATTCTGGCGTATTTTTTGTAGAAATTTGCGGATAAACCGTCAGGGCCCGGGGCGGCTGATTTAAGAGATTTGATGGCTTCTATGATTTCTTCCGTAGAGATGGGTAGTTCTAGGGATTCCAACAGGGATGTGTCATGGGAGGGTATGGGACTTAGATATTCTGACAGATTGTCTAGTGCCGTGGGGTTCCCGGACATGATTGATTGTGGTGATTGAATAGTTCTTCGATTTTTTTCTGTCTCAGAGTAGAGCATTTTCCCATCTTCCCTTCTTAGTTTCAAATTATTGTTTCGAGTGCGGGCTGTTTTCCGTTTTTGCGCTAGCACCTTGTTTGCTTTGTTCCCTTTGCTGTAATAGAATTGCTTTGTAAATGCTAAGGCTTTCGCTGTGCGATCGGAGCAGTGCATTTCCAGCGCTGTTTTAGCTTTCCTTAGGGCTCTCTCCGTTTTTCTGGAGTTGTGCGATTTCAGTTCGTTCTCTAATTGCCTTACTTTTCCCTCCAGCTTAGTAGCCATGATATTGGAGACTCTTCTCTGTTCTGCCCCGGCACTAATCAGTGGGCCTCTGACAACCGTTTTCATGGCATCCCAGATGATGTTGATGGGAGAATGCTCCGTTGTGTTTTCTTTGAAACAGTTTCCGTTCGGATGCATTCATCTAATAGCAATGAGTCGTTAAGTTTCCAATGCCTTTGAACTGGCTGTTTTTGGCCTGAGATGGCTAGATTCGCGGATACTGGGGCGTGATCCGATATTATGCAGGTGTGGATTTCTGTGTTGTTGAGACATGGGAACAGGACTCCAGATAGTAGTATGAGATCAATTCTTGAGAAGCCTTTATGCACACAGGAGTAGTGAATGTAGTCCCTTGAGGTGCCATTGAATAGCCTCCATGCATCGACAGATTTGGTTTCTCTTAGCAATTTGGCTATTGATAGGGCTTGCGCGAAGTCTGTGTTCGTAGGGGGCAGAGTTTTATCTATTTGTGAGTTTGGCATACAGTTGAAATCTCCACTCATGATCAGGTGACCTTCGCGAACGGCTAGAATGGTCAGAATTAGGTTTGTGATGAAGTTGGCCTGAGATGTGTTGGGGCCGTAAACTGAAACGATGCTAATAGGAAGTTCTTCAAACGGGCCCTTTAGAAGGAGGAAGCGGCCTTCCGGGTCTCTTTTTTATGGTGATTTTTGATAGTGTAACTTTGTCGCTTACTAGAATTGCTACTCCTCTCTTGTTCTGTCCGGAGGAGGCGAAGTATGCTCCGTGTTTATATCTATTGAATCTCACTCGGGATTCGTCTTCCTGCAATAGGTGAGTTTCTTGGATGTCTCCTGATAACTGACCCAGTCTGTGTTCTACTGATTTACGCTTTCTTGGCGAGTTCAGGCCTTGGACATTCCACGTGAGTATCACTATTTCACTTGTATCGGCCATTGGTATGCATTTTAGCGTCAGATGTGTCGTGGTCCATGCCCTCTTTCCGGGGCCAAGAGTCTGTTAGAGGAGATCGCTTGCTGCGTTGGACTGGTGGAAGCTTAGTTGCTGGTGAGATGTGCTGCGAAGATGACTGCGAGGCCAGAACCTGTGGGGTTCGGCGTGCTCTTCTCTGGGTTGACTGCCATGAAAACGTATCTCCCTCCTTACCCCCCCCCAACTTGAACTGGTAGTAGAACCATTGTCCTACTGCCACTGGGGAACTGGTGGCACCAAGGCGCCTAACGATGACCAACTGGGCCGCTGATCTGAAGTATGTTGAAGCTCATCTTTGCACCCACACTGTTGGTGTGAATGAGAGTAGATGTCTCTGAAGGCTTCCTCCCCACAAGGGTTATGAATAGTTGTGAGCTGTGGGCTGTGCCTCCTTTTTAGAGCGCCTACCTGAACACGTTGATAGCCCAAGAATGAAGTGCCAGGATTCAGCTGAGTTCTTGCCAGGTTGATCAGCCCGGGAAGTTGTATTTCTTAGGGGGTCTTCGTCTCCTGCCGGCTTTTGACCATTCTCCTGTGGGAGGTTTTTCCTGAGGGGGACGGGATGATTCTTAAGATTCCGACTCCCCGTTGGACTTTCTGAGGCCCATGAATTTATCCGCCTCTTTAGGCGTGTGAATTTGCTTTAGAGCTCCTTCCCATTTAAATTTGACTGAGGTCGGAAAACCCTGTTGATACGGGATTTTTCTGTCTCGTAACCATTCCGTTAGAGGTCGCATGATTTTCCGCTTTTGGAGAGTGGAGGCGGCCAGGTCCTGATAGAGCGAAATTGTGGAACCCTGGAAAGTGATCTGGTGCATTTGCCTCGCCTCGCGCATAATTTCTTCCTTCTGTTGAAAGAAATGGATTCTAACTAGTACATCCGGAGGGAATGTAGATTCCCGTCTTGGGGAGGTTCTGTGCACCCGGTCCAGCTCCAAGGGTGCACTGTCGGGAAGTGTAATTATGAATCTGAGTAGATTTGAGACATAGCTTTTTAATTCTGCATCTGGGATGGAGGATGGGATTCCTCGTATGCGGATGTTGTTCCTCCGAGAGTGGTTCTCTGCGTCCTCCTGTTTTGCCTCTAGGAGGTTGCATCTTGCTTCTAAGGCCGCGATCCTGTCCCTGCCCTGATCGACTTCAAATCTTTGGTCAGACTTCGGATTCAAGCTCGGCCGTTCGGTGTTCTACCTCTCCCACCCGCCCGTCTAGAGAGTTAATTTTCTTCGTGACCTCTTCTGCGCTTTTTTGAATTTCTTTGGTTAGGGCTGACAGTAGGTCTTGCAGGTCGGCTTTAGTGACCGATTGGGATGGGCAGTGGGCTGGTGCTGGTATTGTGGACATGGGAGTGTTGGGGGGATCTTCTGGTAGGTCCCCCTTTCTGGATCTCTCAGTAGTGGTGTTCGTAACTAAGGATACAATGTCTGCTTGCTTAGAGGCCTTGCCGCTTTTTGACATCTTGGTGCGGGTGGGTCTCAGTGGCAGGCCTTTCTGCATGGGACTTTAGCTTGTATTCCACATGGGAGAGATCTGGAGTCTTCTTTAGATGCCCACTCTGGTTGGTGCGGTCTATGAGGCACTAGTGCAGAGAGGGGATGGTTGTGGTGTATATTCGGATGCCTGTATGAAATTGCGGCGGGCTTTGACGTGCAGTATGAGGGATCCTAGTGATAGGGGGAGGTGCGGCCGACTTTCAGGCAGAGGAGATTTGGAGGTGTAGTAACGGCTAAGCGGGCTGGGCCCGCAGCGTTCAGTGCTGGTATATTTGGGGGCCCGCTATTGATAAGACTGCAGTAGCGATTCAGGCGGGCATCCCCTGCTTCTCCCCACTCCTCACCTTAAGAATAGCAGTGCTGGTCTGGTGTGGTTTTCGAGGGGCACGAGGAGTCCGTGCCGCCCCGCGAGTTTGCAGTATTTCAGGCCCAGTGGGATATGGTCCGGGATCTCTGTGGACCGAGGCTGGGTAAGCTGGTGAAGGATCACTGTGTACCGCGGAATGCTGGGCTAAAGATCTGGATGCAGGCCGGTCGTGGTTTGCAGCGTGGTTTGGATGAGGCGCTGTAGCAGGTTCCTCCGGCTAAGATTGGAGTTTTGATGGGCATGAGGGAAGCTGCTGCCGGAGCGGTTGCCGGGGGGCGAGAGGCTGGGAGCCCCAGGCAGGAGCGCGATACTCTACGCTTGCAGCTCCCCCCGGAGGCACAGCTCCTATGGGGGTGTAGTCGCGGTTAGGTGGGCTGGGTCTGCAGCGATCAATGCTGGTTTATTTCGGGGACCCGCTATTGATAAGGCTGCGGGAAGTGACAGAATCAGGCGGGCATCCCCTGCTCCTCCCCACTCCTCACCTTAAGGATGTCGGCGCTGGTCTGGTATGGTTTTTGAGGGGCACAAGGACTCTGTGCCGCCCAGCGAGTTTGTGGTATTTCAGGCCCAGTGGGATCTGGTCCTGGAGTTCTGTGCTCTGAGGCTGGGTACGCTGGTGAAGGATCCCTGTGTACCGCGGAATGCTGGGCCACAGGGCCACAGTTCTGGATGCAATCCGGTCGTGGCTTGCAGAGTGGTGTGGATTAAGCCCTGTAGCAGGTTCCTCCGGCTGAGATTGGAGTTTTGATGGGTAGGAGGGAAGACTCTGATAGAGCTGGAGCCGCCCTATGCTGACCCGCGGTCTAACGTGCGACGGACTCCAGGCTGTGCAAGATGATCGGGGCTGTCGGTGTGCGCGGCTTCAAGGCGAGACGCTGAAGAGTCAGTGCGGGCTGGAGAGCTGGGAGCGCTAGGCGGCTTCTTTTGTATTAGCGCACCTGCCCCTCCCCCTCATGGAGGTACTCCTCTGCTTTTGCTCCGTGGCCGCGATCTTGGCTACGAGCAGGGACTCGTGAGAAAGAACTTGCCCCACTCGGCAGACAGCCGCTGCACGTATTCATACAAAGGTCGTTCTAGTTTCACTCCATAATGGGGTCTGGCAGTGGTGTTAGGGAGAATTCTCTCTTTAGGCTGAATTTCCTAACCTAGTGAGTCCCCCAGCAGCTTTAATGGATTTCTGGAGTTTGTTTTTTTCCTCCTGCCAAGAGTGAGACTCTTTTTCTCCCACTCTTGGACATGATTAATGGTATTCCTTTGACTGGTAATGTGTTTTATGGGCTATGGAGTCCTTTACTCCATAGGGTCTCATGTGTTTTTCCTATGTGTGTTACACAGCACCATCCGTGCAGTAACACAGGGGTGTCATAATGACACCCCACCATAGACTCCATACCCTGGGACTGACTGTCTCCCAGGATATGTAAAGGCACCATTGTCTTTACTAGTCCCAAATTATTAACAGAAACCAGTACAAACCATCATATTGTGGACGTACTGATCGGGCAATTCGATTGCCCCAGGGTCTGTTAGTCGAGGGGGCACTTCGAATGGATTGTGTCCTCCCACGTATTCCTCATCTTATGATAATTCGTTATCTCCAGCTTTGCTGCTTCGGAAAAAAAATTCTCGGCAGAGGGCGCTGTGCTCGAGGTCGTGGCGTCAATTGTCATTCGACGGTCTCCGTACAGTGTCGACGTCACTGATGGTATAAGTAGCTCGAGCCGCGCCCGTTGCTCTAGTTCCGTTTTTCCGATCGCTTTGCTATCGTGAACGGCGCGCTCCGAGATTTTCTTCGTGAAAATGTCATCTTCTTCGACACCCAAGACTGGGTTCAAGAAGTGTATCGATTGTGGATCGAAAATGTCGATCACGGATCCTCACCGAGTTTGTCTCTGGTGTCTCGGTTCACGACTGTGGTTCCTGCCAGTCCATGACTGAGAAGGCCCTTTGTGAGAGGAGAGGTAAACTGTCGGTGGGGAGGGAAGCCTCTAAGAAGGCTGTGTCCAAAAAGTATAAGAAAGCGACCGATTCGAAAGAATCGGATCGACATTGGCACTCCAAGAGATCTCGATCTAGGAGTAGATCGAGACACTCTTCTTCCTCGTCAAAAAAACTGAAGAGGAGACATAGATCTCCCTCATAATCCTGATAGCATTGCTGCTACAAATAGTAATTTCCCAAAGAAATACAGACCAGCTGGTACGGATCCTGAATATTTAAACAGGCATCCGACTCCAGAAAGTCTGGTTATTCGGGCTGCATCCACAGCAAAACAAACTGCATATCCCACTATCCCTCCGGATAGACAGGACAAGAAAGTTGATGCCTGGGCCCGTAAAGTTTTCACTTCAGGTAGCATGGCCCTGAAATCGACAAATGTCACTGGCCAGGTTTACCCATACCCTGTGGGACTGTATTTCGGCGGCGGCTGAGCATATTCCGGAAGGCGAGGAAAGGGAAGGCTTCCTGAATATAGTCAAAGACGGAAAGGAGGCAATGGGGGAATGTCTCCAGTCTGGACTGGATACTGCTGATAGCATCAGCAGATCCATGGCTACAAGCACTGTGTTGCGCAGATTTGCGTGGTTGAGGAAGTCGGGGTTTGCACAGGATGTGCAATCCAGACTCCTTAACATGCCCTTTGATGGCTCGAGGCTATTTGGCAGTAAGGCTGACGAAAGCCTAGAAAAACTCCAGACCTCGAAAGCGGCAGCTAAATCTCTTAGTGCTTCCATGCGCCAGCCTCAGAAAACATATTCAGGATCATCTTCCTGGAGAGGTCTTTCTTTTCGCTACTGCTCCTCATTTGGTAGAGGAAGAGGACAGGCTTCTCAAAGAGGCAGAAAAAACTTCCCTCGTGGTGGACGAGGAAGAGGTGCGAAATCAGCCCCAGGAGCGGCATCTTTGCCTTCAGCCACTCCTGCAGCCGCCTCCAAATCTCTCTGAGACCTTGCTCCACAAGACACCAGTGGGAGGCAGGATCTCTCAACATCTAAAGGAATGGCGAGGCATTACCTCAGATGTTTGGGCACCGGAAACAGTAGCTCAAGGTTACTGTCTCCCCTTTCTAAAAAGGCCTCCGAATCATCCACCGGGAGCCAACTCCGTAAAAATTCCAGACCCGCTCCTGTTGCAGGAAATTTTAACCCTGCTAGAGAAAGGTGCCATAGAACAGGTACCTGTAGCGGAGAGGAACAGGGGTTGGTACTCCCCATACTTTCTCATCCCAATAAAGGACGGAGGATTGAGACCCATCTTGGACTTAAGAAACTTGAACAAGTTCCTCAGGAAGGACAAGTTCAAGATGGTGACCCTTTCTCAGATCCTTCAGGCTTTACAACTCCAAGACTGGTTGGTATCATTGGACATTCAGGATGCTTACTTTCATGTGCCAATCCATCCAAGGCACAGAAAGTACCTGAGGTTCGCGATTGGCAATTCTCATTATCAGTTTCGAGTTCTGCCATTCGGGTTGACCTCCGCCCGAGGGTTTTCACCAAACTGTTGGCGGTTGTGCCAGCAAGTCTCAGGAGAGGAGGTATTCACATATATCCCTACCTGGATGACTGGTTGATCAGAGCAAGTTGTCCAGAACAAGCTCAGGAACATCTTTCGATCACCTGCCACTTCCTCCACAAACTGGGCTTCTCCCTCAATTTCAAGAAGTCCCACATGATACCAACCCAGAAACTCCAGTTTATCGGAGCAGTCTTGGACACTTCATCGGGAAAAGCCTTGCCTCCCGAAGTGAGAGCTCTCCACATCCAGCAGATGGTAACAAAGTTTCAGAATGCCCAACATCTACCGGCCTTCGATTTTCTCAGGTTGCTCGGCCTCATGGCATCCTGCATTTTCCTAGTACCAGAGGCCAGGTTGAGAATGATATCCCTTCAATGGGCACTCAGAACTCAGTGGTCCCAGTTCTCAGGGAATATGTCGGATCTTCTGCAAGTCCCGAGTGCAGTTGCTCAGGATCTACTATGGTGGTCTTGCAACAACAACATTCTCACGGGAGAATCCTTTTGGCAACCATGGCCGGAGATAACAGTAGTGACGGACGCCTCACTCACCGGGTGGGGAGCACACACCAGCGATCGGACAATCAGCGGTCGTTGGTCTCCATCGGAGTCCAAACTACACATCAACCTATTGGAGCTGAGGGCAATCAGACTAGCGCTGGAGGCCTTTCTGCCCTCTGTACAGGGAAAGAAGGTCCTGATAATGACAGACAACACAGTGGCCATATACTACCTCAGCAAGAGAGGAGGAGTAGGATCACTACCACTGTGCAGAGAGGCAATGCAGCTCTGGTTCTGGGCAATACGAGAAGGAATCGCTCTATCGGCAATTCACCTAGCCGGAGAGCAAAACACGGCGGCAGATGCTCTGAGCAGGCAGAGCACAGTCTCCCACGAGTGGGAGCTAGCTCGGGAAGTCCTTCAAGAGATCTTCACCCTTTGGGGAACCGCTCAAGTGGATCTGTTAGCCACTGTGATCAATCGGAAGTGCGAGCAGTACTGCTCAAGGGAATTTCCTCAAAGAGGAGCTCTGGGAGACGCATTCGTAGTGGAGTGGAAGTTTCCACTGCTGTACGCATTTCCCCCAGTCCCCGTGATTCCTCAAGTAATCAGGAGGTTGAGAAAGTTCAGGAAAACCATGATACTAATTGCCCCGGATTGGGCCAGGAGGACGTGGTACCCGGACCTTCTAGACATGTCCATCTGCCCTCCAATACGTCTTCTGCAAAGAGAGCATCTTCTCTCGCAAGAGGAAGGTCGGGTTCTCCATCCAGAGGTCAAGACACTCAACCTTCACGCATGGTTTCTGAGAGGTTGAGATACAAGGATTGGGATCTTCCGGATGACGTAATGGAGATCTTGCTTTCGGCCAGAAGGCCAGCAACAAAATCTTTATACCGATGTCGCTGGAACAAGTTCAGTAACTGGTGCAAAGATAAGAATGTGGACCCTTTTCAATGTGGCACCCCAATGGTACTTTCTTTCCTACTGCCTCTAGCCAATCTGGGGCTCCAGATAAGGACAATTAAAGGATACCTTGCTGCGCTGTCTATTTTCAAGCGCACCTCAGAAGAGGTTTCATATTTCAAAATTCCATTGATCATTCAATTCTTAAAGGGGCTTACTAATGTATACCCCCGAGTACCTTTTCATGTCCCAACTTGGGACTTAAATCTAGTACTAAAATTCTTGACTTGTATACCTTTTGAGCCTATGCACTCCTGCCCATTGAGGCTCTTAACATTAAAAACTGTACTTCTTGTGGCCTTGTTATCAGCTCGCAGGGTTAGCGAACTTCAGGCTCTCTCATGCAAACCGCCATTTACTACTTTTTATAAGGAGTCCTTAAAGTTAAACCTTCCTTTTTACCAAAGGTAGTTTCAGACTTCCATTTGTCGCAAAAGATAATATTACCAACTTTTTATCCTCCTCTTCATTTGGGAAAGGAAGAGGAGAGATTGCACAGACTAGATCCCAAGAGGGCTCTTACTTTCTATATCTCAAGAATGGCTAAATTGAGGCAAGATGACCAACTATTTGTGGGTTATACTGGTCATAAACTAGGATTATCTGTAACAAAACAGACCATATCCCGCTAGATCATTTTAGCCATAACTGAATGCTACAGGTTAGCAGGAAAAGACCCACCAGATGGGCTTCGTGCCCATTCTACAAGGGGTATGGCTACTTCTACGGCTCTAAAGAGGGGAGTCCCGGCAGCAGATATTTGTTCAGCTGCTACTTGGAAAACAATACACACTTTTGTAAAACATTACTGTTTGGATACTGCCTCCTCTAATGAGGGTTTATTTGCCAAGGCAGTTCTGCATTCTGTCCATGAAAACTGAAAACTAATACTCCCACCTCCAAAATTACTACTGCTATGGGAGTCTATCATAAGATGAGGAATACGTGGGAGGACACAATCCATTCGAAGAACAAGTTACTTACCAACTGTAACGTTCTTTCGACTGGATGTTCCTCCCACGTATTCCTCATCGACCCTCCCATCCTACCCCGCAGTACAGTTTACGTTTTCTTACACTTTCCTCTCACGAAGTGTGCATCAGTCATGGGGCACGCCTGGGTGTTCCTCCTATATGTTTTCATCGAAAAAACAGAACTGTAGTAACGGGCACGGCTCGAGCTACTTATACCATCAGTGACGTCGACACGGTACGGAGACAGTCGAATGACAATCGACGCCACAACCTCGAGCACAGCGCCCTCTGCCGAGAAACATTTTTTCCGAAGCAGCGAAGCTGGAGATAACGAATTATCATAAGATGAGGAATACGTGGGAGGAACATCCAGTCGAAAGAACGTTACAGTTGGTAAGTAACTTGTTAGTCTCCGTCCCCCCTGATCGAGTTTTGGCTGGTGGCAGTGGAAACTACTTTTTATATTTGACCGCAAATATTTTCCTATGGGATTTTCCCATTGTTCGAGGCTACCAACTTTAATTATTTAATTCTCATAGCCTCGAACATACCGCCGGTTTATTTAATTAATATTAATTCTCCGGTTGATATTTTTTGCCAAGACTCGATTCTAAAATGGCGTTTGTGATCTCTTCTGTGACTCCAACCCAAGTTGAGCCCTTTGTTCCACTTTTTTGGCGGGCTTCTCCACAGAAGCCTCCAAAAGTGGTGCCACTCTGTCTGGGTACCACAGGGGGTGTGGGAGGGGGTTTAGGCACCCTGGACCGAGTTACCTTGGTAACTCAGGTCGCACTCTTGTGTGATTGGCCCAAGTGGTGAGCCGGCCGGCTCACCACTTTGCATGTTTGAGTGACAGCTATGCTGAGTGAATGGGGGTTTTCTGCATAAAAGCAGGGCTTTGGGGACTGGAACTTCAGAAGTCGCCACAGGACCTGAGAATCCGATGAGGGAGAAGCTGAGCCGACCTACCACGACGACACCACCGGTGGAGCCCTGCAGAACCGAATCACCACTTCCCGACGACAGAGAACATCTCCCGGCTGGAGAGGCTTCTTCCCCTGACTGGTGGGCACAACCAGTTTTCCTTTCTTTCTTCTCACCCCAGCCCGGTTTGTGGTCGAACTGCCCGTGCCAAGCACCCCGGCAGCCGGATAGCCACTCACCACTGAACCGCGAATCACCGGACCGCTCCTTGTACCTGAGAAACTCTGTGGCTGGTTTCTTTCCTGGCAGTGCAACGGACTCCTGTCTTCCTCCACGACGAGATCCTCTCTTCCCCCAGACGAAGCACCGACTTGCACCCGCTGCCAGGAACAACTGCCCCCGCTGGAGCGTTCTCACCACTTTAAGGTACCGTGTCCGCCAGGCCTCCCTTTCTAAAGATTGCTACAAGGTAATAATAACTCCTTAACCTTCTGGACTGGGCTGGCCGCCTTGACCCTCTAACTGCTTTTTGAACCTTTACAAGAACTTTGTGCACTGCAACCGTGTGACCTTGGACACATTTCGTTTGGATCCTCTGAAAGTGGATCCGGCCTCTTGAACTCTAATTTCACGGTTTTACTTTGCCTTCCTCCCTTGTTGTGTTCTTGAAAAAGTGTTGGGATCTGTTTCAATTTGTTCTCTGCTTTTCTCTCCCTGTTTAAAACGAACTATTAGAGTGCCATCTACGTTAAGCGCTCACCGCTGTTTGGAAATAAGTGGGGCTTTACTTAAGACTTGTCTAATATTCTTTTAAGGGAGTGTATATCTTTTAGTGACCGTGTTTTTGAATTGCTTATTATCAGTGCCTGTGTGTTTTTCTAGATGTGGTTTTAAATAAATAATTATATCTCTTTTACACCAAGCCCTGGTCAGTGTTTACTTGTTCTATTGTGTGCTCTTGACCTATTGACCTATTGTGAATACTCTGTATACTGCCTAACTCTTCTTGAGGGAAGTCTGACTGCTCAGCCACAGCTACCAAGTGAATCTGTGTGGTACAGACTGCTACCAAGTGGGTTTACTGCGAAACACCTGTAGTCTTAAATCTTTTGCAGTGGTCCCAGAGGGAACTGCACAGGTTTCTGCCTAACAAGTGGCGGTGACGGTAATGGCGCGGTGGGCCCATCAGGAGCTCCTAAGAAGTCATTCCACTCGTGGCGGCTCTTTGCCACGCCCCCCAAAGTATGCATACTTAAGTAGACTTTGTGTTAACGCTTGTATCCCCTGAAGTGAACACAAGTGAAATGAACATCAGCGTGGATGTATTTCATTATTTCATCTGTAATATTTTTATTTATGGTAAAGACAGTTACAACACAAAGACTATGGGCCTCATTACGACCCAGGTGGTAAGGGGTTAAAGGCACCGTAAAAGGTAGCGGCGCCGTTAACCCCTTACCGCATAATTACGAGGTCCCTTTGCGGGTCCCCACCTTAACGGCTGGTTTTACCAGCCGTTAAGGAAGGAACCCGCAAAGGGACTTTCGAGGTAATTACGGTACCGCAATTTGCGGTACCGTAATTACCGCCTTCCCCATTCCCATTGAGCCCTATGGGGGCAAAAATGGGAATGGGGGAATTACCGCCCCGCCAACCTTGGAATGGGTCGGTAATTCCGCCGTTCACCATGGCGGAATCAGTAAATTACTGGCGTCCACCATGGCGCTAATAGCGCCATGGTTAACGCCTGGGTCGTAATGAGGCCCTATGTTTAAAACCTGTATTATGGTGAACCACAGTACAAAAAAGTAACATTCTCATCAGTACTAAATATTTGCACCTCAAGGATCCGGATTATATGTCCACCTCCGTATGTGATAAAGAAAGTAAACTTCAAAAACTGTTATGCAATGTTCTAATAACCGCACGCTGTGTCTAGAATAAAAATAGTGAACAAACCGCATTGGGCTCTTACATAAGACTACCCAAATGTACAACCCTTTAGCACCCATTTTTTTTTACTGGCTTTGAACAGGTAACTGAAATCACTGATCTAGATACCACGCTAAACCCGGGTGGCCAACAGTATAGACTTCATCTAGTTTTTATTGGCCACATGTTGATAATATTTTGTACGTGCCCTTCCATTTTAACAGTTACTCTAACCAGGCTGTACCCCTTTCTATATGTGACTTTTTGATCTCAATGGAATCAATTTTCTTTCTGATTATTCCAGGGGCTGATTTAAAAAGAAAAGGTTCTTGCATATCTTTCAATGTCACTTTGTCTTTACCGCCACCATATTTCTTTGTGTAGGATGCTCAACTCTTTGTGTTGAACTAAATAGTCCTAGCCCTGATCAAGCAATTATTAGTGCCCGTAGGTCTAAATATAAACTATTATTCGCTGAATTATTTTTTTGGCATGAGAGGTGTTTCGGGACCTTTAAGTCTGGCTTAAAGAACAAATCATCAGAAAACATTTTGGAGGATTATCACACAAGGTCATAGTCATTATAAAAGCCTTATAAATGAAATGACAGCCTCTGATTGGCATGTGCATTTTGCACCTTTAAATAGAGGTATTGATAATGTGGCAATTCAGCTTATTAACCGGTGGAAAGTATATCACCCGAGATAGGCATTCATCAATAGGATTACCCGCTAGTTTGTTTTTCATCATCAAAAGTTTCAAAAGCTACTAAGAACATTAAGAATGGGAAGGCTACAAGGGGGACGCTGCTGAGCAGCCACAAGATTGCTGCCTACTTCTAACTCTCCATTGAGACTGCCTGAAACATCTGACATATGGCCCGTTAATTGGCATTGGTGGCCGATGCAAACTTTGGTGGTGAAGAAGGAAGTTCCTATGAACAAACAGAGTGACTTTGGTGTGAAACAGCACTGATTACACGATGTTTAGTGCAGAATGATACACAGGTAGAGCCCGGGAGCGGGGTGAGACACAGCAGTATGTTGAGCGGCTGTGCCGAAGCAGGAGACTTCAAGGAAAACAGCATTTTGGTGAGCGGAAGTGGGACACCGGATGGTGAGCTACGGTATCCCTTCCCTGTAACACCTTTTCTCCATCCTCAACCAGCAACCGCCCCCTTCCCGACACAAACACTTTCTCATGGACAGCTCACTTTCTCATGTACAGCTCACCAGAGCTGTAAACCTGACATGTCCCAATACAACTAGATTTTTAAAATACTTTTTATCCTTGTTTAAATTTGATTTATTTTTACGCTTGTAGTGACCTTCTTCCGTGTTTTTAGTACATAGCTTTTCATAAATGCTATCTTTGAAGACGCGAGCATAGCACGGCTATTTGCAGTAAAGAACTACAATCCCCTGCAGGATTGTAGTTCCAAAACTCAATTTCCCTTCAAACCCGGCGCAAACGCGACGGCGCGCACGGGCAGGCTCAGTCTGTTTCAGTCTGTGCAAGGAGGTGCACGGGGTGCCATAATCGTAAGTTAAATATACATTTTATCTTCTCAAACTTTTGCACTTGTACACTCTACCCATTACGGCTTTATAAAGGAACGGGGGGCATAACTCCAGCTAGTCTAGCACAGTGGGGCGAGAGAGAACAGGAGGAACCCATGGCAGAGACAAATAGAGCTCAAAATGGTAATCCTGCTGTCTGTAGGAACCCAATACGGACTAAGAGTCCCTCTAAAACGCCTGGAAGGAGAGTAGGAAAGAGGAAACCAGATAATAAGGGCAACATAGCAAAATTGCAAGTAGGGCTGCTTAACACTCGGTCACTAAACAAACATGCTCATAATGTTCACAACCTCATTAAAGAGAAGAACCTAGATTTACTATGTGTAAAGGAAACCTGGCTGAAAGATCCCATTGGTCCAGTGTGTGAAAATGCGGAACCAGAGGGGTACATAATATGTAATAAAAACAGAGAAAAGGGTATAGGCGGAGGAGTTGCCATCATAGCCAGAGGTACCTTGAAGTTAAATAAGGCTGAATTTGTATGCTCAGGCTGTGAGGCAATCCAACTAAAACTTACATACTCACCTAATGATAGTCTTAATATAATCGCTCTTTATAGACCACCCTCCTTAATCTCTGATTTTGAAAACAAAGTCACCTCTCAAGCAACTAAGGTTATCTCGACCAACACTTCTACGTTGTTGGTAGGAGATATGAATAGATGGAGAGGGAATACTGAGGATAAAGAAGCAATACTGTTGGAGAAGTCAATGAAGAATCTGGGTTTCCCTGTATTAAACAAAGAACCAACGTCTCCTCAAGGGAATCAGGTAGATTGGATCTTTACCAACAACTTGAAGGGTTACAAATTTGTTACTGAACCAGGTATATGGTCGGATCCTCACTTGGTCACCTTTTGAAATAGAACTGAACACACCATCCGCACAAACTAAAAATCCCCACATTAAAGTATGGAGCAGAAATGTTTAAAACATAGGTCCTGAAATATTAAAACCATGCCTACAGAAGATTGCAGAGTCCTTTCGTGAAGAGGAGGACTGTGAGAGCATGCTAAAGAAATACAATAGACATATGCAAGTTTTGGTGGAAGAATATGCCCCACTGAAACAGAAATTGGTGAGGGAAAACAATAACCATTGCATATGGTATAGTGGAGATCTTAATAAACTTAAACAGGAGAAACGAGCCAAAGAAAGGATATGGAGGCAGAACCCCAACCAAATAAATAAAGACAATTGGAAAAGGGCTGATCACAGCTATAGGAAAGGGATCATGGTGGCTAAGAAAAAATACTATAATAAAGAAATTGAGGCAGCCTCCAACACAAATAGCAACATTTTTGACTTACTTATGGGAATGGAAAACCCAGGAATTTGACACCGCCAAATACACCTACCAGTGAAGACTGTGATAAGGTGCAAGAAGCTTTTGCAAACAAGATTCAAAAGGCCAGAAATAACATCACAGCCGGAACTGAAGGTGACAGACCTGTTACCTATTTTGAAACCACAAACATGGAAGTAAGAGGGAGTTTTAAGTTCCTGCCCATATCGGAGGACGAGTTATGTAAGGTCATGGCCAAGATGAAACCGACATCGTGTGTAGAGAATATTCTGCCCACCAAAATCATTTTGGAGCATAAAGAACTTTTCTCACCAGTTTTGATGAAGATAGTTAATGCATCTTTTAGTGAAGGTGTGGTGCCTAAGGACATCAACGAGGTAACTATTACCCCACTAGTCAAAAAAGCAGGGTTGGACCCCAAAGATCCTGGGAACTTACGGCCAATCACAAATTAGAATTTTGTTCTGAAGGTGTTAGATAACATTGCCACAAACCAATTGCAAAAAACATGTGTAAGACCTGAAGTTACTGCATAATCAACAATCTGGTTTTCCGGGCCTCCCATAGCACCGAATCTGCTATGTTGGACCTTCAGACACATATGTTTGGCCTGAAAGATAAAGGTAAAGCTGGCATTCTTATGCTGCTCGACTTAAGCACAGCCTTTGACTTGGTGGATCACCAGCTCCTTCAGGAGGCATTGGCTAAAATTGCAGGTTGTTCTCCCAAGGCGTGGGCTTGGTTGTCATCCTTTCTCAAAGACTGGAGTGCCAGAGTACACTGGGGTGACAATTTCTCTAAGGCTGCTCCCATTTTTATTGAGTCCCGCAGGGAGCACGCCTGTCACCTCTTTTGTTTAATTTATATCTGAGAAGCCTCTGCGAACTCCTGGAACACATCTGTGTATTCTTTACGAATTACGCCGATGATACACAGCTCATTTTTGAACTTATGGGTGATTATATCACTGTCAGTGCGAAAATTTCAGAGGTTTATCAGATCATAGACCACTGGATGCAACATCATTGGATGTGTTTAAGCAATACTAAAACTGAACTGTTGATCTTTGGAACGCGACAGGCTAGATCCAAGTTGGGGATGGAATACAAGTCCTTTACCATCAAAGACGCCATCATCCTGGTGATGTCGCATGTTAAAACTCTTGGGATGATGGTGGAAGCCTCGGTGGGCTCTGAGGTACAGGTAAGCTACTTGCAGAAAAATAACACCTACTATCTGCGTCTTCTGAGAGCAATAAGACCCTTCATCAATGAAGTCAATGCTGCAACAATTGCCAGAGCTATCATCCTGTCGCGGCTTGACTACGGCAACGCTCTTTTGCTAGGAGCTACAAAGAGGGAAATTCAAAAGTGCCAAGTCATACAAAATGATGCAGTTCGCATAGTTAAGAATATAAAAAACAGAGAACATGTGCAACAGGGAGAAGAGCACTCCATTGGTTAAAAGTGGAGGATTGACTTAATTTTAAGGCCATGACAATAATCCATAGATGCTTATATGGAGAGGCCCCCAGCTATTTCAAAAAATATTTCTCCTTCTATACACCCGGAAGATGCCTAAGATCAGCCAACAGGGGTACCTTAAATATTCCCGATGCCAAGTGTGCAATCGGGCAAGGTAAATCCTTCCCGGTGAGAGCAGTAGACCACTGGCTACAAGCAAACTACCAGAGATTTAGGAAGCGGCTTAAAACCTCGCTGTTCCAATGAGTAATATCATCCCCTCTCCCTAGTATACTATCTAACTCATAGAGGAGAATGACGTGTTTTTGATTTTCTTGGTTCCCGCGCCCTGATGCCTGCGCGCTACCGGCGCGAAATAAGCAAGCACATAACATAACAATGGTCAGGCAAGGTCAGGCAATTACTGATCATTACGCACACCTGACTTCCATGACACTTCCCCACACGGATAAAAGGCGAAGCACAAAAGCACACTCTGAGCAAGGCAAAGGACACAAGGAAACAGCAGTTCCAAGATGGCACTTTAATACGAGAAGAAAGGCGGCGAGACCAGAGAGGTTTGCAAGGAGGGAAATGCCCTTTACCTTTTCAGACCATTACATTCGTGAACCTTGGAAAGTAAGAAACCTAAGACTGGGAATTTACGCTGAACAAACCTGCATTGTGTCTCAGAGGTACCTTGGACTCTCCCACTTCGATAACCAAGGCGGGGAGGAGCGTTTGCCGCCATGGTATTCCTGGGCTCCTACAGCAAAGCAGCGCTAGTAAAGACAGCACAGCCAGTGAGTTGGAGAGACTGATACCAAACCAGCCTGTGTTACAACCAAGGTTGCAAGCAGCAACATTGTATGAAGAAATCTAAAGAGAACAGTGTGTGAAACGTATGTGACGAGTGACGCAAATATGATTGAAAACCAGAGCAGTAATTGAACTTTAGGAGGCCAAGCAAGATACCGTAGACAGAGGGGTCTGGCACCAGGTGGGTGCTCATTCAAAGGGTTCTGTTAGGTATCCAACTGATTGGCAACTGTTCAAACGGGAATTTTGAGATCGAAGTGGTCCTGCAAAGGGTCAAGCCAAATCCTGTGCACATTCAAAAGTCTTCGATAGTTTAATAGGAACTGCAATAGGTCTGAGTTCGGCTGAAGGAGACTAATTGTATAGCAGGAAGGATCTGAGCCCGGCAGAGGGGGATCCGGGGTGAACTGTGAGTTACTCGAGAAAGAATATTTTCTGAACATTGTAAAAAAGGAGGATCTGAGCCCAGAAGAGGGGCATCCACAATAATGACTGTGCTATAAAAGGGATCTGAGCCCGGCTGAGGGGGATCCAGGGTGAGTCACCCAAATTAAATACTTATAAGAGGAAAGGAACTTTGTGTTTGGTTTTTTTGTACATCAGGCCCTCTGAATCAAGAGACTATTAAGAAGTAAAGAGACTTGCACCACAGAAGGCCCTGATGCTGGTAATAGTACTGTATACTTGTGCTGAGGAAGCCAGAGTGTGTGTTTTTCTCGAGTAAACCGCCTTGTCCTGTGCTGAAAATGTGGGAAAGCCAATGGCCTGATCATCCTGACATATCATTTTGTGAACACTTCTTTCTTTTTCATGAACACTAACCCACACTATGTATATTTAGCAGTAAAGATTGGCAATAGTTATTTTTTACTATAGGCCATTTTATTTTGACGGGACTCCACTAGGACTGCATTATTATTATTTGATAATCATAGCTAGTTCCCATCTGTAGATTTAGGATTAGATAGGCGTTTATCACACCCATGTTGAAGTTCAATAAACACCCTTGAACTGTGGTCACTTGTGTATAGCTTACTGTTGATACCATGCCTTCCTAACAGAAGGAGGGGTGAAATTTGGAGCTGGGGGCACGGCGGCCGAGAGGCTTTCAAGCATCTACCATCCCCTGTGGGCTGCTGCAAGACACTCGAGGCTCAGCGTTGCTGGAGGTGGAGTCGGGCAAGTCCCGGAGCACACAGGAGGGATGAGGAGGTGGACCCACCTTGGACGGATTGGAATGCTGCAGGGACGCCCACATCCCTGTGAACTTTCCCAACCGGGTAGGAAGCAGTGTGGGGTGCTGTGCCGAGCAGTGGTGTGACTATTGACCCGCTGCTGTTGGAGTGGTGGTGGCGCACATGCAGGCCCTCAGCAACGTTGCCTGCTAGCAGGAGCTGTAATATAGCACAGCTCCTCCAACAATAGGATCCTTTATTACTGAATGGCTGTCCCCAGACTGGGGTCGCAAGATAGGCAGACTGCTTCGAAAACACACCCTGGGATTGCGAGTGCTAATTTGGACTGTGGTCAGCCCCATGTTTTCTGCTGGATGCCCATATGTCTATTTGGTTTCACTCTTGTTCAAGGATACCATTGGCATTGTAAGGCACTTTTGCATGTTTGCACATAAGAACTGCATACGTTGGTGTTGAATTGGATTAGATGACTTGAGGCAACGTGCATAGCACTCACCTCTCAGCTGGATGGTGAGGTCTGGGGTGCGGCACTGGCGCACTGACTATCCGCAGCTGGATAAACATTTGGGGTCCCGGAAGCAGCTAGGTGGTCCTAAGGTGCTATGGTAGGATGGTTGTGTGCTGTTGGCAGCCTAGCGGGTGAGCAGCTCCAGTAGATGGATCACGGAGTGGCCGTTGGAGGATACACAGTGCAGACTGTGATATCGGCTTTGAGAGCAGTGCTCGACGAACAGAGGGGGTAACACGGCTGTCCATGGGGGGCCTGCTATGCTATGTTAACTGGGATTGTGTGCAGTTGTGGGGTTTGGCATGCTCCCCACCTGGGGGATACCCCCTTGACTGGGCTTACCTACAGGATGCTGTGAGCAACACCATTGCCAGCATAGGTGTGTGCACGTTTTACCCCAGGGGCAATAACTTGTAGTCTGGTTAGACTGGAGGCCCTGTTGCTTTCCCGAGTGTCCCTATTCCGGGAAACAACTTGTCTGGGCAACATAGTGTGGCTGCACTGATCTGCCACTTATGACCAAGAGGGACCAGAAGAAACAGAGCAACCTGGAGGCATTTGCATGCCAGTGAGTGAACAGTCAGCCCAGGGTGAGCAGGATGTCCCAAACTTGAAGCAGCTCATGGACAGCATGCAGGCGGGAGTCACCAGCATGACAGATAAGCTAGACAGTATCACCACAAATATTGGCACTCTTAACAGCAAAATAGAATGGGTGTGCTTGAGGGTGATGAGGCGGAGACAAGAATCGGTGTGACAGAAGAATACATACTTACTTAAAAATCAGGTGTCTGGCATGGCCAAGGATTTGAAGAGGGATTTGCTAAAGTGTGATGACTTGGAATCCAGATCAAGGAGGAACAACGTTCGCATAATGGGCCTCCCTGGGCGCTTTGGATGTGGCCCCATGATATGATATGATACGATATGGCATTTATAACTCGCCTATACACAAGTGTTTCAAGGTGCGATGAGGCAAGAGAGGGGGAACAGAGGGAGGACAGACAACGTTCCTACTGTGAAAGGTACAGTAAGCAAAAAGCGTGTGCTGCAAACTCTCATCTCAGAACAGGTTATCATGCTATGTTATTTCTGGACAGGAGCTACCTTTTTTGAATTATTTGAAAGGAACTTGGGGTTGGTCACCCTGTGTTACCTGGGGGCAACCAGACGTGGACTCCCTGCTCACTGTGCTCAGAGAGACAAAGCTTCACCTCACTGATGAGGCCCAACAAGGCTGAAACACGTGTATGGGGTTGCTTTTGGTACTCTTGTTCAGAGAGGAATTGCCATAGCATTTCAGTGCTGGACTGCCTATGTGGGCGGGACAAAGACTGATATGGAAATGGATATTTCCCACCTGTGAAAGGTACAGTGAGCAAAAACCATGTGCTGCAAACTCTCATCTCAGAACAGGTTATCATGCTATGTTCTTTCTGGAGAGGAGCGCCTGCTACCTTTTTTGAAACGTACCTACTAGGCCAGGTGTCATTCAGATTGCGCAAGTGCGTGGGACCGGGAGAAGGGACAGTGCAGTACATGGGAATAGATAATAACAATAGGTAAAAGTAACGGCCGGCAAGTGCAAGCTAAGTGCAGACATCAGGTGTCAAGTGCTGGTAGGGGGACTGTAGGGATACAGAAAGAGTCCCCACTGCAGGGGTTGCTAGGCAGGCAGTGCAGGTGTGAGACACAGAAGGGGGAGGGACCTGGGCCAGAGATCAGAGAGTGTCCAGGTAATCCAGTGCAGATCCAGTTACAGCCAGGAGGTCAGCAGGAGAGAGGAGGAGAGAAAGCATAAGCAAAGAGAAAGGTTTTGAGGTGTTTCCGGAACTGGAGATGGTTCTCCTCAAGTTTCAGGGAGACCGGGAGGCTGTTCCAGAGGTAGGCCCCAGCCGAAGAAAGAGATCTACCACCAACTCATTGCTTGGAGAAGCGACTGGCCGTGAGGGAGTTGGTGTCACGCCACTTTTGGGGAGACCAGGGTCCGTTGCACCCGCTCCCTCTCCCACCTCCTTGCGGATCTACCCGCGCTTTCGCGCTTGGGCGTTCGCCGGGGGGAGAGGTGCTGGGGCCGGTGCTAGAGGGCTGCGGCGCATGCGCGGGAAACCACTGTCTCGGTTCCGCGCATGCGCCGTAGATTGGGCCTCCGCTCTGGGAAGGGCTTGCCTTCCAAGCCTCGTTCTGGGTCCGCCGGCGCTCGGAGACGAAACGGCTTGCGTTTCAGGCCTCGCGAGTGCCGGCGGCCCATAAGAGGAACCGCGAGCAGTAGCAATTCGCGTCTCAACGCGGTTGCTACGGCCATGTTGCTCGCTCCTGCTTCTTGTGGTTCCTGTTCCCTGTGCCTGGTCTTGCTTCAGCTCCAGCCTTCTGTTTTGTTTCCCTGCCTTGCTGGTCTCCAGCCTGCCTGGTTCCCAGTCTCCTGTTACCTGCTTGGGTTCTCCTTGGCCCCTGTCTGCTCTATGAGCCTCCCTGGGGTCCAGTTCCCTGTCCCCTTCTTTTCCCTGGGGATCCATGCTCCTTGTCCTGGGTTCTCCCTGGGTCTTTCTGGGCTTAGCCTCTCCTCCAGCCTTCCTGGGGCCCTCGTTCACTGTCCTTGGATTTACCTTAGGGATCCCAACTCTTTGTGGACTCCCCTCCCAATCTGGTTCCCTCTTCCTGTCTGGACCTGCCTGGTGCCTCATCCTTTGGACCTACTGTACCTCGAGCAGATCAGTCATCCCAGACCAGTTACGTGAAGCTGCTTGAACTTGTCTCCCTGTGGACTGAGGGCCTTACCTGGTAGTCATCTGAGAGGTTCCTGGACTATCTTGCTTCATCACCAGATCACGTACCTTTGGAATGGACTCTTTTGGACTTCACCCGTATCCAGTAACTTTCCATCAAACTGTGGCCTCTCCTGCCTGTGCTTGCACAGTCCCTTTGTCACGTTAATCAGGAGAGTGCCTTCCGTGAAGCTGGGAGTTGGTCCATTCACCACCCTGTGTCATTAGGGTGGTGGAGAGGCTGGTTCCCCGAGTCACATGCTCGTCATTTCACTGGAAGCAGCCTGGCGGTCCCAACTAGATCCACTGTCAAGAAAACAGGTACACAGTTCTCACGCACTTCTCTGCTTGACAGTTGGAGGCGGATGAGCGAAGAGCTTGAGAAGGAAGATATTTAGGAAGAGAGAGTTGAAGGTATTGAGTCCCCGTGCCCCAGCAGGCCTTGTGGACAATGCATAGGGTTTTGAACTTAATCCTCGCAGCCACTGGGAGCCAGTGCAGAGATTTCGGACCTGGAGGGATACAATCCCTCGGCTTGAGGCCAAGGACAAGTCTCGCAGTCCTGTTCTGGATAAGTTGCAAAGGGCGGAGAGTAGAGGCAGACAGATTTCGTAAGAGGCTGTTGCAGTAATCCAGCCTAGAGAGAACCAGAGCTCTGGAGACAGTGAGCTTCTGAGGGAAGGAGAGGAAAGGAAGAATACCTCTGAGGAGGTGCAGCTGGTAGTGTGACTTTTTAGAGACGTCAGAGATGTGAGGAGAGAAGGGGAGTGTGGAGTCGAAGATGACTCAAGGTTTTTAGCCTTGCAGGTGGGAGCAGGAACAGGGCCAAGAGAAAGCTGTTGAATCCCTGCTTCTGAAGATGCTCAGAGACCAATACTTTTCATCAGCTTTCAGGATTGAGTGGGCACACAGAACTTCCAACCATGAGACTGAAACTGTCCGCCCCCTGCCCTCACCAGAGCGGTGATAGCGAAACTCCCGAATTACCGGGACACTGTTTGTTTGTTTTATTCGTATTTATATAGCGCACATCAGCACAGGGGCATCGTGGCACTTGTTACAGAAATATAAGACATTTGATACGCAACTTAAAAACATTTGTGAAGGTTAGTTGTACATTTGTCATGTGAATACAGGGAATAGTTGAAAAGGGTATGTACATAAATTACATTGTGTATATATTAGAGTAGAAAAACAAAAAGTTACATTTATATTACAGAGGACAGTTTGAAGCAGTGGAACTACTATCAGTGTTGGTTCAGGAAGGTAGTGTTGAGATTATTGCGGAAAGCAGAAATGGAGGATTCTGTACTGAGGGGGGACGGGAGGGAGTTCCAAAGTTTGGGAGCAATGTATGAGAAGCCTAGCCCTCCACCTGTGGCTCTTATTAATGTACTAACTATTCTGCGGCTGGCTAGAGAAAAGGCTAAAGAAAAGGACCTACTATGCTACGAAGGTGCTACCGTGCATATTTACCCTGATGTCTCTGCAGCTGTGCAAATAGAGCACAGATCATTTAGAGATAAGTGGTCCCGTATGCTATTATGTTCCCGGCTAGACTACGACTACAACACAGAGGAACAGCCCTTTTCTTTATGATCCCAGAGGAGACTGTTGACTTCATCGAGGTCAATATACCTATCCCAGCACGGGGGGACACCAGCGGAACGGGGGAGGTGGCTACCTCTCCCACCCGAGGAAAATGCTGTGCAGTGCTGAGTCGCTGACATGCTTGATGCAGCTGACAGCTGTTGGAATATGTTGATAATGTCTAATTCACTGAGTGTTGGTAATAACATACTGGTTTAATATGTAAGAACGATATACGCAATTGGGTTTATTGGTCAATTATCTTATGCATAGATGGGCGGTCTTGTATCAGAGGTTGGTGGTAGTGGAAGCGGTGTTCCCCTCTGCAAGGTTGCTGGTATGATACTGGCATGGAGACTGGAGTTAGGGATGGGGGTTCGAGGGAATTGACATGGCACTAGTTGGGGGCGATAAGAGTGGTGGGGGATGAGGAAGTTGTGGAAAAGTTATTGAAAAAATGTTCTAGCAAGGATGTTACAAATAAACCCAAATTACTGCAGCTCCCACTTGGCTGGGCAATGGTTGCACCTCAGTGTTGCTGCATATGATTTAATTTTAGACCTAGATGGGGACTATTAATATTTTGTGTTGGAATGTGAAAGGACTAGAGAACTACTCCAAGGCTAGGAGAATTGCATCCCATGTGAATTAACATTGTGCACCTATACTAGTCCTGCAAGAAACCCATGCACGTGGGAATGTGACTGAAGGTTTCGCTAAGGGGTGGGGCACTAATAGATTTTAAACTAATTTCTCAACTCAGTCACAGGGGGCTTGGGGGGGTCCGGACCCTGATCCACAAGAGGGTAGTCTTCAAACTTCTGCTCTCATGTCGACCCGGATGTCCGATTTGTGGTTGTCCATTGTAAGATATAGCACCAGGAAGTGCTGTTGCGGAATTCATATGGGCCAAATCTAGACGGCCCAGGGTGTAAACCTGACTGATATTCTTATGGGCTACCCTAGGGTATCGATTATAAGGGTGGGGGTATGAATACGATTCTATGTCTGGATCTCGACCGTACAGGTAGATCGCCCAGATCTGTCTCACGGGCAGCTGGGTGTATTCTGACACAAATGGGTAGATTACATTTATGTGATATATGGTAGACGCTGCACCCAGATACAAAGGGGTTTACCTACTACTCATCGGTACATGATGTGTCATCTAGGAAAGACCTTTTCCTGATTTCGGACTGTCTTTTGGGATAGATAGTAGAGGTAGACACACTCCCCTGTACATACTCGTACCACTCGCCGGTAGTGATCTCTTTGAGATGGGGTTGGAATGCCTGGGAACATCGACATGGCAATTTAAATAACTGGCATTGCAGTATTTGGTATTTAAAACAAGTGAGGAAGATGATATCCATATTTTTTTTTTTCAGACCAACGATAACAGTGTCATACGGCACTCTTTGGCAAATGTTTAAGTTCTTTATCAGGGGGGTGGCTATTGCCAGGGAGTTGGGTGTCCTTAAAGTCAGTCCGCAGGGACATAGCCGCTAGTGAGGAAGTGCTCAAAGTGCTAGGAAATAAATATGTGGCTGCGCCAAACCATGCCACACTTGCTGATGCTTCCCTAATCCACCCCGACCACGCTGGTTTTATACCAGGTAGATCCACGCCCCCAAACCTCAGATGGCTGTTTAACTTCATGGCCGCATCTCCCCCACGGGCTAAATAGTGGCAGTGGCATTGGACGCTCAAAAGGCGTTCAGTATGGTATCCTGGACGTACTTGTTCGTAGTCCTCCAGAGGTGTGGCTTGGGGGAATGTCTAATACACTACATTAAACTTCTGTATACAAATCCCATTGCAATGGTCCGGACTAACGCAATACAGTCAAAACCATTCGAAATCAGCAGGGGGGCTTTGCAAGGATGCCCTCTATCGCCCATACTTTTTGCTCTGTTGATTGAGCCAACGGCGGCCCTGATCAGAGCCTGCCACAGGAAGCGGGGTATTCGGATAAAGGGGCAGCCGGAAATAATTTCACTATCTGCGGATGACGTATTGCTATATATTAGGGATCCTCAAAACAACCTGGACCCTATAATGGAGGACATTACTCAAATGTGTAAGTACTCTGGGTTCACAGTGAATTGCGGGAAGTCTGAGGTATTCCCATTAACTGACAGCACATCTCGTCCCCAGCTGGCCTTCCTTCTACAGTGGACACGGGACAGGCTTAAATATTTAGGAGTTAGTTTCCTGGGATAAAGCTACACTACTGGTGGACAACTTTGTAGTCCATGAAGTGTATGCGCACACAAAAAGAGCTAGTGGTTGCAGGTATCCATGTTGCTGGCAGGCAGATTAGCACTGACCAAAATGATATTGGTGCCCACATTACTGTATCTCTTCATAAACGTACAGGTATGGCCGGGCAAAGATTTTTTTAGGGATGTCCATAGTAGCATGTCCCGATTCTTGTGGCACTCTGGTGTAGTAAGGAAAAATTGAGAAGGCAGGGCAGAACCATATAACAGGGGGAGGTTTACTAATCCAAACATGGAGGTGCATTGGCTGGCGGCCAGGCGCAATTTGCAACTTACGGGGTATGGGACTAACGGGGCCCACCACATGTCAAACTGGAAAAGCCAGTGACGGGTGGCTATGAAATGAAAATGCTAATTCTAAATAGTACTTATAAAGATGATTGCTTATTTGAACCCTTGCAGACAACGCTGGTAGCCTGGAGAGAAATCTTTGTGAAAACCAAGGTGGAGAACCGTACTATCAATGGCTGCCATTGTGGAAATGTCCTGACTTGTTCCCTACATGGGATGCCTTATTGAAGTCACATTGTAATGAATTTGAATACCCCACATTAAGGGATTTGTTCCCTTACTTGGAAGTTCTTGACACTTCAAAGCTGGCGTGAGGGGCACAAGGTTACACCAATGGAAATGTTGCAGTTCTACAAGCTGAGAGCTGCGGCACAGAAGCAATGGAGTTGCTGTCCGATTGAACCCCTGGAAAACGGGCTGCTGGTCCTCATATCCAACTCTTATGGCAGCCGTAGATTACTAGCCATTCTGTATTAAGGGATGATAGGGGGGATCCCGGTGGGGACAGATAAGACACGTGAGAAATGGGCGGCAGAATTGGAGCTCTGCATAACAGATGGGCAGTGGAAGGCTATGTGCGAGTTTACCAAAACAGTATCTATGAATATGAAGTTGAAGCTGATTCATTATAAGATCCTGCAAATGTTACACTATACACCACGTTAACTGGGGAAAATATACCCTGATCAAGATAGCCAATGTCCGAGTTGCGGGGAGGCAGAGGCGGGATATGTTCACCTGCTGTGGAGATGCCCGGAGCTGTGGTATTATTGGGAATGGGTCCTTGCAACACTGTCTAGTGTGATTGAGAAACAACTGGAGTAATCTGCTATGAGTGTGTTGTTTGGGGTGTGGGGTGATATCACGGAAAGGGATTTTAGGGTCCTTTGTGAATGTTGGCTGCATGGTGGCCAAAAGATGTATCCTTTTAAAGTGGAAGGACCGGCACTCGCCACATGACTGTAATTGGCTACATGATTTGACCTGGGTTAATGAGTGCGAGGACATGTATATAATAATGCAGCCGGTGACATTGTGCCCCATTGACATATGGGGTGAGTTTCGAGGATTTTTGGCTAAGATTTAATTGTTGAATGCAATTATGATGAACCGTACCTGTATGTGTATTCACGTATGTGTAGCGTGCTTTCAGTCTAGGATTGACATGATTACGTTGCAACACTCTGTATGATCATCATGTTTCTGTAATGCTGGCCGAATGTCATTTAAATAAAGTTTTAAGAATGGGAAGTGTCATGATTTCTGCTTCCAAAAGGTCAGGGTTTTCCCAACTCCCTTGGAAGCAGATCCATAACCCAGGTTCCGAGTGCCAACCAGTCCCAATTGGGACCTTTTGGACCCAGTCCTGGCGCCAGTGGCACCAGGCTCATAAATATGCCCAGTCCCAGCGCTGGAAGCGCCGGGCTCATAATGCTTGGGTGGACTTACCTGCAGCAGACCATGCTGCTTACTTGCCTGCCAGTTGAGCCTCTGATCCCCTTCTGTTTGGAACTACTTTTCCTGTTGGGTGGGGCTGGAGCCACTCCCTAGATTCAGAACACTGGAACTCTTCTGGAAAGCAGGAACTCTTTTCTTACCTAGGCGTGGCTGTGGAAGGAGGCACCGAAGCACTACTGGAGGCTATTTAAACCACACCCGGTGGATGAATCTTGCTTTGCGTTATTCTGCAACCTCTGCAGCAGAACGCTCATCGTGTCTTCTGCATCCGGTCCTGGGCCTAAGGAAAAAGGCTTACCATCCTGAATCCAGTCTTCAGCAACACCTATAAAGACAAGAAAGAACAGGTTAGCATTCCGGCATCTGAAAGGCAAAGGCTTACCATCCTGAATCCAGTCTTCAGCAACACCTATAAAGACAAGGAAGAACAGGTTAGCATTCCGGCATCTGAAAGGCAAAGGCTTACCTACTCTTGGTGCGCTCCGGAGGTCTTCACACTGCATTCCGGCATCTGAAAGACAAAAGCTTACCAACTCTTCGCACGCTCCGGAGGCCTTCGGCGCTGCATCCCGCATCTGAAAGACAAAACAAGGTGCGTTTAAGACATTGGGGAACTTTAATACTCACGTGCCATTACTCCTTTCCACATCTAATCCAGTGGGTATTCCGGCATCCTGCAGCCGCTCCGAACTCGTACCTGCAAAATAAAAAGACAGTTAGAGCGCATCGTGAAGCAGGCAACAAGCGCTTACTTACGTGCTTCCAGGCGCTTCTATTCATCACACGGGCTCCATCTTCAACTCACTTCAGCCCGTCATCCGCCATCGCCGGAACCCTGCAAAACAAGAGACATCATTACTAAAGACTTTACAGACATTTGAATGACTCGAAACTTACCGTTCGTGCAGTAAACGACGGACAGCAGTCCTCTGAAGTCAAGAGGCCTGCGCTACCTATCCAGTGAAGAAACTGGTTACAGCACCCTGCCCCGAGGCAGATGGAGAGCTCGGCATTCACTTACCTAAGGTGAGAGCGTTAACCTTTGGGGGTCTACAGGAGAGGAGAAGAGGAAAGAGATAGGGACACCCCAATAACCCCAGTTCATTAACCCCTTATTTTCTATCTGCAGACATCTTACTCTACACGTCAGGCATACAGTGCACAGAGGTCCAGCCCAAAGAGCCAACCGGGTGCTACACATCACCTTTGAAGATACGGTAGTCGCCCAGTCAAGACCGGCGCCTCTGCGAGAATCAGGTGAGCGTTACAGAACGCAAAGCCTACCGCAAAACTCTCGCCCAGGCGCTATGGAAACCTCGGATACTGACCCCCTAGCCCGGTTACTTGGGGAACTAAGGGTAGAAGTGCATGCAGCTCGTCAGGAAACGAATGCTCTAAGAAGGGAACTAATTATTTCCAAGGAGAGAACAGACAATCTTGCTAGACAAGTGCTACAGTCACAAGCCGGACAGACCCCGTTACCCGCATCAGGGGCAAATCTTCCTTCAACCTCCTCTATGAATCCAGTGCAGATCAACCTACCTGGGAATGTACCTCTGGCTCCGCCCGAACGATTTTCTGGTGACCCAAAGAGGTTTGCAGTATTTATCAATCAGTGCCGGTTGCACTTCTTATGCCGGCCAGCAGCCTTTCCAACTGATCAAGCAAAAGTAGCTTTTGTACTTTCGTACCTTAGTGGCAATGCGGCAGACTGGTCGATCCCTCTAGTTAATCAAGATGATCCGGTTCTCCATGATTTTCAAGCCTTTCAGCTTAGTATGGAAAAACTGTTCGCAAGACATTCACAGGGGCAGGCCTTGGACAATGAGCTTCTTTCGTTGCGACAGGGTAATCAAGACCTTTTGGCTTATATTGCATCTTTCAATAGACTAATAGTGGAAACTCAATGGCCTGAGGACAAAAGGATTACGCTGTTTTATAGAGGTCTACGTGGAGAGCTCAAAGACGTTTTAGCCCAAGTAGTGAATCCCCCACAAGACTGTTCGGATTATATAGACTTGGTCGTTCAAATAGATCACAGGCTGCAGAACAGGAAGGCCGATCGTTCCAAGTTTGATGCTCGAGTATTTTCCAAACCGCCAACTCCTTCCAAAGGAGTAGACTCCGGGGAACCCATGCAAATAGGGGGTCTGAAAGGTCCTCTAACACAAAGGGAGCGGGAAAGGAGGAAACAGTTGCAATTATGCCTATATTGCGGAAACTCAGGACACTTTCTTCGAGACTGTCCGGTGAAACCTGCCAAGAAGGCAGTAGGAGCTGCAGTTACCAAAGTTACAAACTCTGAGCAGGGAAACGACCTCGCCCGACAAGAATAGAGGTCCTCTTGCCGAGCGTGAAAACCAGTTCCGTGACCTCGCATTTCGTGATACCGATGGTCCTCATTAGCCCTGATAATCCGGATCGATTACATGCAATTGAAGCTTACGTCGACAGCGGTGCCATCGGCAATTATGTGGATCATGAAATGGTTTTGAGGATGAATCTAACTCTTTGTCCCAAGGCTGTAAAGGACGTCATTACTACGGTGGATGGTACGGAGATAGCCTCCGGGCCAGTAACGCATACCACTCAAGAGGTGACGCTAGTAAGTCAAGATGGACACCATGAGAAGATCGTGTTCGATGTGATCAAGGCCCCTCAGTTTCAGATTATTCTAGGAATACCTTGGTTAGAGAAACACAATCCTCTGATCGATTTGGCGAGCAAGAACGGTCCAGTTTCCAGAATGTGTCTCTACTTGTCACCCTCCACCTGGTGTTGCACTGGCAGCAATTTCTTCAGAGACTCCCCATTTACCTCCCGAATACCTAGAATACCAAGATGTTTTCCGGAAGGATCAGGCTAACTCTCTACCTCCTCATAGGTCTTATGACTGCCAGATAGACCTGATACCTGGATCTACTCCTCCTTGTAGTAGAATTTATGCCCTCACCGAGCCTGAGAACCTTCACCTTCGACAATACCTGGATCAATACCTGGCAAATGGGTTTATTCGTCCTTCCAAGTCCCCTGCTTCTTCAGCTTTGTTCTTCGTTCCAAAAAAGGAAGGAGACCTTAGAACTTGTATCGATTATCGCTCCCTGAACCAGATCACCGTTAAGAATAGATATCCGTTACCTTTGATCCCTGAACTCCTGGACCAAGTCAGAAAAGCATGCATATATACAAAGCTGGATCTTAGAGGAGCTTACCACTTGGTACGAGTAAAAGAGGGCGATGAATGGAAAACGGCCTTCCGCACCAAGTATGGGCTATTTGAATATCAGGTCATGCCCTTCGGACTTTGCAATGCCCCGGCCGCCTTTCAATATTTTATGAACGATGTCCTCAGAGAGCTCATAGATGTATGTGTTGTTGTTTACATTGACGACATCCTCGTTTATTCTTCATCGGAATCTGAACATCGGAAACACGTGAAAATGGTCCTCGAAAGATTGCGTCAACACAAACTTTTCGCTAAGTTGGAAAAATGTGTTTTCAACGTGACTGAAGTTGAATTCTTGGGATTCATATTATCACCTGGCGGAGTGCGTATGGATTCAAAGAAGGTCGATGCAGTTCTCAAATGGCCATCACCATCCTCCGTAAAAGGTGTGCAAAGCATGTTAGGCTTCGCTAACTTTTACCGCAGGTTTATCCCCGAATTCTCTCAAAGTCCAACCCATCACTGCCTTGTTAAAGAAAAACAAACGTTTTGAATGGTCTACCGAGGCGGAACAAGCTTTCCAGGATTTGAAGACTAAATTTATCTCTGCACCAATCTTAAAACACCCTCGCCCCGAACTCCCCTACATCGTGGAAACTGATGCTTCATGCCTTGCCATGGGGGCAGTTCTATCACAAAAGGACCCGGTAACCAATCAGTTGCATCCCGTGGCATTTTGGTCCCGCAAATTCTCGCCTCCTGAAATCAATTACACGATTACTGACAAGGAACTTCTGGCTATCAAGTCTGCCTTTAAGGCTTGGCGGCATTATCTGCTGGGGGCCCGACACACCGTTACTGTGATTACGGATCACCGAAACCTGCAATATTTGAAAACCGCAAAAGCCCAAACCTCTAGACAACTCCGTTGGGCATTATTCTTTGCCGAGTTTGACTTCATAATTACCTATCGACCTGGTACAAAGAACGGTAAAGCTGATGCCCTTTCTCGGATGGGAGTGGAAGAACACTTGATCAACCCTAAACCTGTACCAATCATTCCCGAACAAAGAATTCTGGGTGTAATCGCCACCGAATCCATAGAGGAAGTTAAGGATAAAGCCAGGCAACTTGTAACTCCAGCAGACATACAGAATTGGCATCTGCAGGGAAAGGACTTTGCAGTAAAGGACAACTTATTGTATTTCCAAGAACGATTATACCTACCCAGCACAGATTTACAGAAAAAAGTAATCTCTTGTTATCACGACTCTTTAATGGAAGGTCATCCCGGTATGGCCAAGACCTCAGAAAAGATCAAGCGCTACTTCTGGTGGCCGTCTTGGAAGAAAGATATCAGAGACTTTATAATGTCCTGTGGAGTATGCGCCCAAAACAAGAGTCAAAAGGAAAGACCAGCAGGCCTCTTACGCCCTATTGACATCCCACCTCGCCCTTGGCATACGCTTTCTATGGACTTCATCACCGATCTACCTCCATGCTCCGGATACAATACGATTCTAGTAATCGTGGACTTATTCTCCAAGATGGCGCATTTCATTCCGCTCAAAGGCTTGCCAACAGCAGCAACTCTGGCCCGAGAATTTCTCGAAAACATCGTCCGACTGCACGGTTTTCCTTCGGTTCTAATTTCGGATCGAGGTAGTCAATTTATTTCTCATTTTTGGCGAAGTTGCTGTCGGTCGGCTCAAATTGATGTGAGACTATCGACCAGTCACCACCCTCAGACCGACGGACAAACCGAGAGGACCAATCAAACTCTGGAACAGTATTTACGCTGCATGCTGCAACAAACTGAAAAAACTTGGAAAGATATCCTTTGGATAGCCGAATATGCCTACAATAACTCTGTCCATTCGGGAACTGGGAAAACCCCGTTTTTTCTTTTGTACGGCAGTCACCCTCGAACCTCGGAGTTGGATCCCCTCCAAGATCTTGAAACACCAGCAGTAGACTACCTGCATTCTACAATCACCCAAGCCTTTAAGGAAGCTGTTTCTCACCTTCAAAGGGCTAAAGAACAATACAAGAAAGGAGCAGATCAACATCGAAAGGAAGCCCCTCACTATCAAGTAGGGGATCAAGTCTGGTTATCCACCAAATATCTATCTCTAAAAGGGCCACGCACATTCAACCCAAGATACCTTGGTCCCTATTCCATCACTACCATAGTAAACCCAGTAGCGGTCAAGTTGGACTTGCCCCCGCACATGAAGATACATCCGGTCTTCCACGTCTCTTTATTAAAACCCGTGCAACCTCAAACCCGACTAACCAAATCTCCAAAACCTATCCTAGTTGATGGAGAACTCGAGTTTGAAGTCAAAAGCATTCTGGACTCCAAGATCTCCAAATCTAAACTATTCTACCTAATTGACTGGAAAGGCTACGGCCCCCAAGAGAGATCCTGGGAACCTGCTGAATATGTCCACGCTCCTCGCCTAATCAAAAGATTTCACCGAACATTTCCTGACAAGCCAAAACCCCCGGAGAAGCCCGGTTTGGGAGGGGCCTTGAGGGGGGGTACTGTCATGATCTCTGCTTCCAAAAGGTCAGGGTTTTCCCAACTCCCTTGGAAGCAGATCCATAACCCAGGTTCCGAGTGCCAACCAGTCCCAATTGGGACCTTTTGGACCCAGTCCTGGCGCCAGTGGCACCAGGCTCATAAATATGCCCAGTCCCAGCGCTGGAAGCGCCGGGCTCATAATGCTTGGGTGGATTTACCTGCAGCAGACCATGCTGCTTACTTGCCTGCCAGTTGAGCCTCTGATCCCCTTCTGTTTGGAACTACTTTTCCTGTTGGGTGGGGCTGGAGCCACTCCCTAGATTCAGAACACTGGAACTCTTCTGGAAAGCAGGAACTCTTTTCTTACCTAGGCGTGGCTGTGGAAGGAGGCACCGAAGCACTACTGGAGGCTATTTAAACCACACCCGGTGGATGAATCTTGCTTTGCGTTATTCTGCAACCTCTGCAGCAGAACGCTCATCGTGTCTTCTGCATCCGGTCCTGGGCCTAAGGAAAAAGGCTTACCATCCTGAATCCAGTCTTCAGCAACACCTATAAAGACAAGAAAGAACAGGTTAGCATTCCGGCATCTGAAAGGCAAAGGCTTACCATCCTGAATCCAGTCTTCAGCAACACCTATAAAGACAAGGAAGAACAGGTTAGCATTCCGGCATCTGAAAGGCAAAGGCTTACCTACTCTTGGTGCGCTCCGGAGGTCTTCACACTGCATTCCGGCATCTGAAAGACAAAAGCTTACCAACTCTTCGCACGCTCCGGAGGCCTTCGGCGCTGCATCCCGCATCTGAAAGACAAAACAAGGTGCGTTTAAGACATTGGGGAACTTTAATACTCACGTGCCATTACTCCTTTCCACATCTAATCCAGTGGGTATTCCGGCATCCTGCAGCCGCTCCGAACTCGTACCTGCAAAATAAAAAGACAGTTAGAGCGCATCGTGAAGCAGGCAACAAGCGCTTACTTACGTGCTTCCAGGCGCTTCTATTCATCACACGGGCTCCATCTTCAACTCACTTCAGCCCGTCATCCGCCATCGCCGGAACCCTGCAAAACAAGAGACATCATTACTAAAGACTTTACAGACATTTGAATGACTCGAAACTTACCGTTCGTGCAGTAAACGACGGACAGCAGTCCTCTGAAGTCAAGAGGCCTGCGCTACCTATCCAGTGAAGAAACTGGTTACAGCACCCTGCCCCGAGGCAGATGGAGAGCTCGGCATTCACTTACCTAAGGTGAGAGCGTTAACCTTTGGGGGTCTACAGGAGAGGAGAAGAGGAAAGAGATAGGGACACCCCAATAACCCCAGTTCATTAACCCCTTATTTTCTATCTGCAGACATCTTACTCTACACGTCAGGCATACAGTGCACAGAGGTCCAGCCCAAAGAGCCAACCGGGTGCTACACATCACCTTTGAAGATACGGTAGTCGCCCAGTCAAGACCGGCGCCTCTGCGAGAATCAGGTGAGCGTTACAGGAAGGCTCCGGCCTGGTTCCACTAGATATTCACAAATTAGAGCCATTAATTTGAGGATGAATCCTAGCTAAAGTATTTAACTGGGCGGCTAAAAGTGATTGAAACCCTAGCTCTTACCAACATGCTGATATCATCACAGCTTTTAAGGGTTTTCATACTAATTCGCTCATTGATGTCCATGCTAAGATTTTTGGGAAAGTGATTGCAAGTAGACTTGTAAGTGAGTTAACGAAAAAAAAGTTGATATCTCCCTGCCAGTTAGGTTTTAAGAGATAAAGAATACTAGTGGACAATGTTTGACCACTCTTAATGCCTCAAGGTTGTCAAAATAAGAGCGAGAAGTTGATAACTTTGTTTTTTGGTTTGAGTGTCATTTGACTCTGTTGTCAGATCTAAACTTTAGTCAGAGGCAGAGATTCCTATGGGCCTCTTTAAGTGTAGTCCTTTATCAAAGCGAAGGAGAATATCTGTAAGATTTGAAATTAATTGTAAGATAGCTCAGCGGGTTGAGTGATCGATGTTATGATCTGTGTACATCTGCAGGGTACAATTTTGAATGCCGGCAAGGCCAACTCAGCCTTTCATCCTTCTGAGGTACTCATTTATCGACCAACTTCGTTTGGGTGATAATTGTATGTAAATATGTTGTATGTACAACGCTTTGACAAAAGTGCTATATAAATAACAAATAATTCTTCTTAATTATTGGTAGTCGATTTCTCTCAATTTCTCTTATTTCCAGATAATCCATTTTTTGAAAACCTCTTCGTAATCATTGATTTTTTTTAGATCTGTGAATCAATTTTTCATATCCTCTTCCTTATGAATACTTTTTTTTAGATCCTCTGTATTTCAGATCCTCTTCCTTATGTTTGATTTTTTTAGATCCTCTCAAAAAAATCAAACATAAGGAAGATTTTTAAAAATACATTGTTTTATTAATTTCCCAACAAAATGACATACAGACATAACAGAGCATTGCCAATGGTACAAAATGTAGTTTGTCTGTGCACATCCCTCCTCCCCCAATCTCCTCCCTCCCCCCAGCTTATTCCTCTTGCAATCTACCTGTGGAGTGTATTGGTAGCTTGAATTTCACATGAGAACTTTAATCTGTAAGTTGTGATGGTGCCTGTGTGTGGGTGTAAGTGCCTTCCGCACAGTGGGTATCACTTTATGTATCAATTGCCGCCAGGATCCTAAATCAATGTATTGCTCGTCTTGCCCTCAGCGGGATGCTTCCTACCACACTGCTGTCTCTTCCATTGCCCATTTCCGAAGGTCCCGCAGCCACACGCCTATCACTGGGCCATGGGCTGCCTTCCATCCCATCGCTATCCTGCGCTTCACCAAAATATATGCTAGATCCCTCAATTTACTGACATGTCTGGCCTGCTTTGTACAAACATAAAGAAGATGCTCTATTAAGAAGAACTGTTTAAAGATGAACTGGAAAGGAAATTCGCTATCAATTAAAAGGTATTAAGAGTGTGAATGTTAACACTTTTTCTGTTTTATTAAAGAATAATACTTCTGACGTTCAACCAATTGTAAGCAATTCTATTTTTTTGTTTGTATTGTACAAAATAATAGAAATATTACATTTCTAATAACAGCTGTTAAGTGCACAAGCTACCACATATGTTGGCTACTTATATAATAGAGGAAACTGGAGCAGGAGTTTCCAGTGGATGCAGTGCAGTGTTTACAGCAAGTTAAAGCATCAGATAATTAGTGCACAGTTAAGAATTATATTCCAGCTCACCTATTAATAGTGTTAGGGAAAGCATATTGTGAAGGAATCATGAAGTAAGACACAGACAACAGATTTAACTTTATAAGTAAAAACTTTATTTCAGTTAAATGTCAGGATGGAGTAAGTCCTAACCTGCCCTATGCTAAGGTGAAAATTCCCCTACCTAAAGAAACGATGGTTAGTCTGTGTCAGTAAGTTCAACTCAAATGTCTGTCTGTGTCCAAAACCTTTACTGGCCCTCACAACTAAGTATATACAATGTGTAGGGATGTTAGCAGTAAAAGAAATAGTGTTAAAACATAAAGTTCACAGCTTCTTCCAGCTCTTGGCTTATACTCCGTTTCCCCTTCCCCAAGTTCATAACAGTTCCAAAAGACCTTGGGATTCCCTTCCCCAAGTGTTCAACCCAGTTCACAAAGTCTCGGGGGTTACTTTCCCCAAGAGTTCAGCTCTTCCAAATTCCAAAACCAAAATCAGTTCACATCTTCTAGCTTTCAAAAACAGTACCAATTCAAATCCTTCGTCAATCAGGTTTTTCAATGGTTCACATAGGTTGCTCTGTTTCTGCATTTACCATTCACTTTAGCCACTGTTGCAGCATACAAACTTCTTTACATTTGCTTTTCTTGGTTCTTTTCAAGTAGTGGTCACTCGGTCTAGTTGCACACAGTCACCCATTACAGGTCACGAAACTGATAACCCTCTGTACTTTGTTTCTGTATTCTACAGGCTTTTGTCAGTACAGGTTTTCTCTCATTGAAATTTTTCTTTTTTTTAAACATGTTTATTATTTTACAACATGGTAAACTTTCACCCCCATCCTCCTTCCCCTTTTCCGGGAGTCTGCAGCCACCTTTTTTAGTTGACTTGCCCCCTCAGACCCTGCTAGTTCCGCTCCAAGAGTTTGTCATTGCGGACTCCATTGGGCCCTAAAATCGTACTTCAGTCACCCCATTCTATGGCAAATTTCCCCAAGTTGTTATTCATTGCATATGTGGCCCATTCTAATGCCACCAGTTCCCACACCTTCCGCAGCCATTCTTGTTCCGCCGGGACTGTCGGTCCCTTCCATCTTTGTGCTATGAGGGTCATTGCTGCCAAAGTTAATACCGCCCTTGCCTTTTCGTTTCCCCCATTTTCTCCCTCTACCCCTAGTTCTTCCAATCCTAGCAGGACCAGCTTTGGGTCTCTACTGGCCTCTTCTCCGAATGCTTGTGCCTTAGGCTGCAGCACCACCCTCCAGAACGCCTGAATCTTGGGGCATTCCCACAATATGTGTGCTGCAGATCCTCCTTCTCCACAAGCCCTCCAGCATTCCTTGGATACTTCTGGGTAAATGGCATGTAGGCGGATGGGGGTGTAGTGCCACCCGTATAAGAATTTATACTGGGATTTTTGGAGTATCACTGCTCTTGCCATCTTTGGTATTCTTCTCCAGAGCCTTTCCCTACCTCTCTACTAATCTCTTTCCCCAACATCTAATCCCATCTGGCCATTTATGGCCAGCTTTGTCGAGGGGAGGCGTAGTCTCGTAGTCTGTATAGACTTGAAATGAGGCCCTTCGTTCCATCCTTTGTCAACAAGAACCATTCGAATGGGGTGACCTGATCGTTCGGCGCTGCCCTAATTTTGCCATTCATTACCCAGTGCCTTATTTGGAAGTACCTGTGTCTCTCCCCCTCCCCTACTCCGAAAACCTGTTGCACCCCACAAAGGATCTCACCCATCGATCTTGAAACATATCCCTAATCTTCCTACAGCCCCCTCTCTCCACTTCTCAAAAGCCCCTAGTTCCACTCCTGGCGGGAAGTCTTTATTATTAAAGATTGGAATAAACGTAAGAGGGCACTAGAGGGCCAACCAAGATGGCCTCCATGGTCTAAGCTCCCTCATTGCCTCGGATTAATCCATCTGAATCCTGCTGTTCCCGGCTCATCAGCGCACGGCCCAGCCTTGCCCCTGGTCTCCTAACCATTCGACTCTCTTCCCACGGAACCTGGGGAGAAATCGGCCTCTCCGTGCCCCCAAACTGCCTACCTGGTCCGGTGACCCGTGGGCCTGGGGACGCCCCGCAGACCGCCAGAGCACTCCAGCTCCTCCTACAGGGAGCGCGTCCCAGACACCCAGGGGCTTGCGGTGGTTCCCCGGGATGCAACGTAAACAGTAGCGAGAAAGAAGCAGCAGCTATCAGCGGGGGCCTGGAGGGTTCCTCCCCCGCCTCTCCCGCTCCACACAGTCCTGCGCAGTAGCTCCTGGAGGGACACTGGCCGCCCGCATCGCGCCGGCGCAGCGCACCCACGCAGCAGGGACAGAGAACAAAGTCGGAGCAGATCAGCCGCTGATCCGCCCCCGCCTGTGTCACCAGAGCCTTAGACTCTGCCCCCCCCCCGCACCGGTGACACGGAGAGCAGGCCCGCCAGATAACCTGGAACCGGTGGGGCCGCAGCATGGCCACAGAGCAGCACAACATGCCGCCAAGATCCCGGCGGAGACGAGCCCAGCAGCCAGCCAAGTCCTGAGGTACCGGGGACAGGGGAGGGGAGCACAGTCCAAGTAAACACAAGCACACGCTGGGCCTCCCCCCCCACCCGCTGGGGCACGAACCGCCGGGGCAATCACTACGCGATGGTCCCCCCGCCCCCATTCGTTATGGAGCTCTAACAGCTTCTACCACTGAACTTTTGCAGGCACGGGCGGGGGGAGCGGCAAAAACGCCTACATCTCTCGGCTGGGCTCACCCGGGCCCAATATCCACGAGAGGTGTTCACACAGAGATTACCCCGCAAGACACAGATTTGACAGCACACTCCCGACTGCCAAAATCTCTGAGAACCCATAGCCTCTCCAGGAGCCACCCGACGCCCACTACCACCGTGAGGCAGCTGGGAATCCCCCGCAACGGAGACCTCCTCAAAGGAAGTGCAGCAAGATTATCCCCTGATCCCCTCAGCGCCAGTCATACCGCCCCAGCAGGAAAGTGATACAAAAGACCTGGCGGAGGCTCCACTGACTGGCCGGGTCGTACCCCCACCATAAATAGCCACCTCACTTCACAACCTCCCCCTTTTGCCCCCCACGAACAGGCTTGGATTACTTCACCCCACTGAAACCTCAGCAAAGTGCCCGAGCCACAGCAGAAAACAAAACACGACCTAGACCCCTCGCCAACCTCATGAACACAATGGGAAAGTCGGACAAATCCCAAAGGAAGCTAACCTTTGAAAGTGGCACGACCCCGAAAACCCCCCGCCTACAAGATGAGCAAGAACCCACACCTGGTGGCTCCCAACAAATGGAAACGGGTAACAACCCGTCCGAAATTAAAGAACTCCTGCTAGAGCTAAAAGCCGGCATAGGCAGCTTAAACAATAAAATGGATGGTCTCTCATCCAAAGTAGACCTCCTACAACACCGCATAGACACTCATACAGAGTGCCTGAATGAAGTTGAGCAACGCGTTTCCAACTTAGACGACGGAGCAGCTTCCCTATCGAGTAAAGTGTCCAGGCTGGACGCCCAAATGAAAACAACCATGGCCAAATGTGAAGACTTAGAGAGCAGCTCAAGAAGAAACAATATCCAAATTATCAGAGCGGGAGAACACCAATCACAGTCGAAAATGGAAGACTATGTCGAAGCACTCTGTATATCCCTCTTCGGCCGAGAAGCCCTATCCCACTTGTTCATCGTTGAGAGAGCACACAGAATTCCCTCAGCCAGACCTGCCCCCAGCACACCACCCAGACCAATCATCGCAAAACTACTTAATTACAGGGACCGCGACACCATCCTCCGGCTTGCCAGGGAGAAAGGAGAGCTCCTCCACGACGGGGACAAGATCCACATCTACGCTGACTTCTCCCTTGTGGTCCAAACACAGAGAAGATCCTTCACCAGCATCAGACAAAGGCTCAGAGACAACCAAATGGTCTATTCAATGCTTTTCCCAGCATGGCTCAGAGTGCTGCATAATGGGAGAGTCCACTTTTTCCAATCTCCAGAAGAAGCGTGCACATTTCTAGACCAGATAGGTTGCCCCGATCAGAACCCCAATCAACCCCGCCCACGAAGGGAGAGAAACCCCAGGAATCCACCATAACATGAAGAGGCCAGGGACAGATTACACTCCAGCAACCTGCAACGGACCCGCCGGAACAAGCACAAAATGTCATAACTACAGGGCAGGGATACTTGGGAAGCCCCAAGCGCCCCTAGCACAGCATTTGTTCGTTCTACAGTTTGTTGTTATTGGGAGGGACTTCAGTTGACGGCCTGGCGTCGCCAGGAATCGCCTCCTGCACCAGTTCACAAACGGGCCAGTTGGGGTTGCCCGTGGAAAGGAAACAACAGGGAAAGAGGGAGGGAAATGCATCACCCGTTCAACACCCCCCACCGACCCTTCAACCCTCAAGACACCACCACCGCTACTGCTTCATCCAGCAAAAAACCCTCCAAACAGCTACCAAATCTGTGGGTCAAAACCAGCCACGACATCGCCGACTGATGTTAGCAAAAAGAAAGCAAACATACAATTTAACCTAATCCATTCAAAGTCGCAACTTGGAACATAAGGGGAGGCAACATCCCTTCTAAAACCAGGAAGATCCTGCAGTACCTGAAAAGACATGAGGTCGACGTGGCCATGCTCCAAGAAACGCATTTACTTCCTGGGAAAGATCACCTCTGGGCTAGGAGCTGGGGCTGCCACAGGTACTTCTCTTCATACTCATCTTACTCCAGAGGAGTCGCAATCCTAATCAACAGGAGGACCAACTTCTGACTAGTCCACACAGAGAAAGACTACGAAGGCAGATCTATTCTAGTATGCGGCATCATGGCTGGCCAAAAAATTACCCTCGTCAACTCCTACAGGCCCAACGTAGATGGCGCCGACAACTTTGGCTGGGTACTGACCCAGCTCTCCGCCCAAGACCCGACAACTATAATCTGGGGAGGTGATATGAACACGGTACTCGACCCAGCGAGAGACAGATTGCGGACCTCACCACAGCTCATCTCCAAAGCCAGCCTTCAAATAAGAGAAATCTGCAGGGCATTTGACCTGAAAGACGCATGGAGAGCATCTAACGGAGATCAACAAGGATGCAACTTCCGCTCAGCAGTACACAACACGAGTTCCAGGATCGACTACCTATTAATCTCAGCAAATGGTCCACTGGTGTGCGGTCCTTGCCACAACCTACCAAGAACTCTCTCCGATCATTCTCCAGTAATCCTCAATCTCAACCCATCCAACCCCAGATCCCCGCTACAGCGCTGGCGTTTTAAAACTGGCTCCATGCAAGACGAGGTATTCGCTTCTGAACTGAGAGAGGAGATTGCTACGTTCCTGGATTCCAACATGGGCTCAGTCCCCTCTGCGAGCACGGTCTGGGAAACAAGTGTTTCACCAGATGAGTCTGCCTTGCTAAGGAAAACGGCATCCTCAAACTCATCAGGCGTGAACTGGCAGCCATCGAAGAGCAACTTAAACACCTTGAGCTCCAAAACACAAGCACGGGCGACCCAAGATCACAGGCCGCCTTAAAAGAGGATCTACAAAAGTTCAACGCCGCAGCAAATCGCGAAAAAAAAAATCCTAAACCGTAGCGGCCAAATCTGACAATACGGAGATACGGAGAGGGCCAAAAACCCGGTGCCCTCTTAGCAAACTTGATAAGAGCCGATAACAAGTTGTCACCAATAGAGAGAATACGCACCAAACAAGGCGCGTTAACTCACACCGACGAGGGAATCGCAGAAGACTTCAGGCTCTTCTACCAGGAACTATATAGTACCAAACACAACATAGGGCCTCATTACAAGTACACCGGTCCGGAGTTAACGCCGGCGGTAAAACCATACCGGCACCGTTTCCACGTCCGCCCAATCATGACCCGCGGCCCTGGAAATAGCACCTCCTCAAACCGCCACCACGGAGTTAAGGGTCCCGTAAAGTCCACCTGCACGGAAACCCCTCTGTTACCGGCAACACGAAACACCGCGAGCATCACAACTAGCGCGGACATGGAAACACCGCCAGAAAAATGGCGGTAAAACCGTGATCATGGTGGTGGTACCGCCGCCACCGCGAACATGACGTTAAACAGTGCCTGCTGAAAAGAATCAGGGCACAGGCGCACCAAATCAGCCCAGCTGGACCCAGCAGCACACTGGGATCCCACAAAAGGGCCACACCCAGCCCAACACAACACAGAACCATGCAGGCAGCAGCTCTAGTAGCACTTCGACTGGGTCTACTCAACCAACTGGCAGCACTGCATATGATGGCAGTAATCGTGCAGAGGAGGAGGCGCAGGCGCCAACCAGCCAACCCTGCACCTATGTCAAACCCCATTGTGCAGCCACTACTACCCCTCAGGCAGCCTGCAATACCACACATCAGGGCCTCACCCTGGAACCTTACCCCAGGACAGATCCACACACTATACCGACTGGACCGCCCAACAATCCTGTACATCACTGCCATGATTGAGGAGGACATCAGCAGCCAAATAGACACCCCCACTGCCACCCCCCCTTCTGAAGGTTGTGTTTGTGCTGCATTTCCTTGGCACTGGCACCTACCAACACACGGTCGGTGAGCTGCACGGCATATCACAACCCTGTTTCTTGAAAATCCTGGTACAGGTACTGGATGCCCTTTTGCGCCATGTGTCGGAACACATAGCCCTACCCCGTACCCTCCCCGAGGTCATTGCTACAAAGTTGGTCTTCCATGACATAGCAGGCATGCCAAATTGCATAGGTGCACTTGACTGCACCCACATTGAGCTGACAGTACCACGTGCAATTGAGATGGTGTTCCGCAATAGGAAACAGTATCACTCAATGAATGTACAGATGGTATGTGATGCCACGCTACTGATTACACACTGCTGCGCACGTTTCCCAGGCTCAACCCATGACTCAACGGTACTGCGGAATTCCAAGTTGCCAAGAATACATGGAACGCTATGCCAGACAAAGCACATGGCTATTGGGCGAGTACAGCTGACAATGCTCTGACCCTGTTGAAGCGTTATGTATGTGTCCAGGGCAATGAGCAATGCGAGTGTGCCGCTGGACCGCACATGCATCACCCCCCCTTCCATCTACCAAATAGACAGCGGATAACAAACATCACAAAGGAAGACATGACAGGTCACCACAGTGTGCCTGTACACACCCTGCCACAGCCCATCCTGTTACTGTCCCATACACCTTGTTCCACTGCAGACACCCACACACAAATTGAACACTACCCTCCCAATGCACGAGATGCCTGTAAATGAGACGTCGTGCATTGACTACTTCAGTAAAGTGGAGTCACTCTGCCATGTGTGCACATCACTGCACTATGATTTACTCACAATCCAATGTCACCCGCAGGGCACAGTACACATGCACATAAATGTGTAGGCCAATATCCGGTTGGGGACATCCACTGTGATGCCCAATGAACCCATCAAACCACTGCATGGCACATATGCATGAATGAACAATGATACAAGATAGCACAGCATCAGATTAAGACATGATACCACAAACACAGAAATGTCCCCCCATCTTCATCCCATGTAGGTGATGCTGGATATGCACTCACGCCATGGCTGATGACACCTGTACGGAGACCAAGGAACAGGCATGAAGAGGCATACAATAGGGCACATGTCCGCACAAGTGGAATGATTGAGAGGACATTCGGACTGCTGAAGGCCCGTTTCCGCTGTCTGAGCAGATCTGGGGGATCACTGCTGTACAGCCCAGTGAAGACTGGTAAAATCACGCTCGTATGTGCCATGCTGCACAATCTCTGCCTGCGCAGGAACATCCCAATGCCCCCAGACGCAGATGAAGAAGATGGGGATGGAGATGGGGGTGGGATGGCACCACCTCCTCCTGGGGGTGCACTTGATGGCCAAAGAGCACGGGATGAGCTGATTCGCATTTACTTTTGAGACACAGCACATTCACAGCAATGCATAGAGTGATGACAATAAATGATTAGTTGCACTGCAAATGAAATGATAGATGTCCACACATGTATGTTTTGCTTTCAAATGATGATATATTGATGAATTCACAACAGGGAAGGAGGTGAAATGGTTAGTGAAGCTGTACACCCGAGCCCACCCACCACCCAAACGTACCCACCCCCACCCAAGCCCCAATGTTCAAACACCCAAAACAACCTCCCCCACCACCCAAACGTACTCACCCCTTACACCCTTCAAGTCCACGTGTGTCCTGCAGTGCCCCACACACATCATCACTTCCGTGTGCGCTTCTGTGCCTGTGCATTCTTGCCCGAGAGCCCCGTTAGCCGACTGGAGCGCCTCCTTGGACTGGCAGTAGTGGAGCTTGAAGGGGTGGTGGTATTTGATGGCACAGAATCCGGTATGTATGGCATCCGTGCAAGATTTGCCTGTTGCCCAATCAACATGGCCTCAATGAGCCTGGAGGTGTTGTCATTACCCTCATGCACATGGCGTGCCAGGGTGACTATTGTGCTTGCAAAGCGTCCAATAGACCTTGAGAGGCGATGCACTGACGTGCTATAGCACTCCCTCTGCAGCCTAGATTCTTCAAGCTGCCTCTCCACCAGCTGTGTGAGGGTTGCCTGCTGCTCCTCCATCCGCTGCATGCGGGAATTCAGCTCTGCCATGGATGGGGTGGGTGACCTCATGGGACTTCTGAGTGAAGTGGGGCTAAACTCCAGCTGATGGAAGGAACCCAGGTCATCAAATGTGGGCGTCGCCCCCCTGTGGCCCAGTAGCAGAGTGCTCTACCGGGGCACTGTTGTCACTACAGGCCGCCTCCTCTACAGTGCAGCTGCCTTCTGTGTTGGTTGGGTGGGCATGGTGGGTTCCCGTGGCACCTGTCTTGCCTCAGGCAGCGTGGAGACGGTGGGGATGTCGGTGGTGGTGGCCGGCACATCTGTTGCAGTTGGTAGTGGGGGCTGAGATGCCGAACTGCTGGCAGCATCCTCTTGTGTGGGGGCGGTGGCTTGGGCACGTGCCGGTGCTGATTGCCTGGCCTGTTGTGCAGTGTCACTGTCACTGGATACGGCTGTGGGGACACAGAGGACTTGCAATTAGTGTTGTGGTGGTGGCTGATGGGTGCATCACATGCATCATACAGGTTGATCATTGTATGGTGTTCGTTACATGCATCTGATTGCTTGGGGTATGCATTGTTGTGATATTGGGTGCCATACGGATCTTGATGGGTCCTTTGGGCAAGTCATGCACCTCCTGGGGGAGGGGGGGTTATTAATGGGTCCTTTGGGCAAGTCATGCACTGCCAGGGGGGGGGGGGTTATTAATGGGTCCTGTGGGCAAGTCATGCACTGCCTGGGGTGGGGGGGTGTTATTAATGGGTCCTTTGGGCAAGTCATGCACTGCCCGGGGGGGGGGTTTATTAATGGGTCCTTTGGCACTGTAATGCCATCAACATATTCTTTTATGGCATTCATGTTTGACCACTTACCAGCATCTGCAGGTGGGCTCACTCCTGCCTCAGCCTCCCCGATCCCATGAATGCCCTCAAGGTGGAGGACACTGCTGCAACGCTTCTCCCATGCTTGCAGCCTCAGTGGGGAAGGGGGTCCTCCACCTGTCCCACTGCTGCGTTGGCGGTGTGTGGAGATGAGGTTACGAACCCTCAGCCTGAGGTCGTCCCACCGCTTGTGGCAGTCCTTGACGCTCCTCACTGTCACGCCCACAGCGGTGCACTTGCGTGCTGCTTCTGCCCACACTTCCTTCCTCCGCTGCTTTGTGGCACGCCGTTGATCAGCACTGAACAGCATCTCTGCATGCTCCACTATGTGCTCCACGAGCACAGTTAGCTCCGCCTCACTGAAGTGCTGTTTGCTCTGCCTCTGCGCTGGAATCCTGGCAGACATGCTGGTGGTCCCTTTTGCCTTCTCACAGTATGGATTGTGCTTGTGCTGACTCTGGATGGCAATGGATTGTGCTTTATATGATGGCCACCTCTCTGTTTCCGTTTTTTGGCGATCATGGTATTTCCGTTTCCGTTTCCGTGGCGACGGAGGCGGACACAGGTTTTGCACTACTTGTGGCAGCGCTATGTCCATTTCCGTGGCTTTTTCCGTGACGGCGGTAACAACGTTTCCGCGTCCATGTGGTGCGCGCGACCGACAGCACGTAATCGGACGGTCTTTCCGCAACCTTGCGGACACGGAAACTTTATTACCGCCATCACGGAATCACCGCGATCCGAAGTTGCCAGGTTGTAATGAGGCCCATAGACTCAAACATCCCACTGGAGTACCTTGAAAACACGGAACTGTACTGAGTGGAAGTTCAACTGCGGGAACCCCTTAATGAACTAGTCACTCCAGAAGAGATAATCGAAGCTATCAAAGCCCTACCGAACTCCAAAGCTCCTGGCCCAGATGGCCTAACAGGAGAATTCTATAAGGCATTTGCAAACACCCTAGCCCCCCTCCTAGCAGCAGTATACGAAGAGGCACTGTAAAAGGGGGTCCTCCCCCAGTCCACCTGCGAAGCCAATATAGTCCTTCTACATAAACCCGGCAAGTCACCAGAGGAGTGCGCGTCATACCGTCCCATCTCCCTGCTCAACCTCGACAACAAAATCCTACCAAAGGTGCTCACCAACAGGTTGATGCCACTGATGCCCGCTCTGGTGCTTGCAGACCAGGCAGGGTTCATACCTGGCCGCAACACGACCCTCGGAATCAGAAGGCTATTCAGCATCATCGAAGCACTAGACCCCTCCCAACAGGCAATCGCGGTCCTACTTGACGCCCAGAAGGCATTTGATTTGGTGGAATGGCCGTTCCTGTTTGCAGTACTCCCCAGGATGGGACTGGGAGCCCGTTTCATCAAACTAGTATCCCTGCTATACACCAAACCACAAGCCAGCATCATCGTAGGGACAGCAAAGTCGACCCCCATTGAACTGCAACACGGTACCAGACAGGGCTGCCCACTGTCCGCGCTGATATTTGCTCTGATAATGGAACCACTAGCCTCCAACCTACGAGAACAACGACAACTCAGGGGGCTCAACAAAGGCCCACACAAGCTCATCATATCCCTATATGCAGACGATGTGGCGTTGTTCATATGCGACCCCGTGGAAAACTTGAGCCCAGTTATGAGAGAAGTTATTAAATTTGGAGCAGCCTCCAGGTTAAAAATTAACCAGACTAAATCCATCATATTTCAGCTGACTCCGGCGACCAAGCCGTTTGCCGACGACTTCCAGCTCACATGGAAAACATCTCGAGTTCGGTACCTAGGGATACAGATGTCATTAAGCTATCAAGAAGTATTCCGAGAAAACTACGAAGATGTTGCAAAAACCTTGCAGGAAAGAGTGTCACGATGGAAAACCCTGCCACTAACCCTCTGGGGAAGAGCCTCATTGGTCAAGATGGTGATCCTACTGAAGCTCCTGTACTTATTCACCAACATTCCCATACTATTACCACAATCCTTCTTGAACAGAAAAGCATGGTCCTCGAGCTCCTATAGGCGGGCAAGCCAGCCAGAGTGGCATATTCAACACTGACTCTCCCAGTATCAAGCGGAGGGCTAGCCCTCCCGGATCTAGAGAAATACTTCTGGGCGGCACAGGCACAATTCCCCAGCTTTTGGTACTCCACACATGCAATTAAACCTCACGTACAAATAGAGCGAGCTCTGGCGACGCCTAACCTGCTGAGAGCTGTCATCATCAGCCAAACTCCGGTCCCCAAAACCACCATGAACGTAGTGCTCTCAACGTACAAGATCTGGAAGAAAATTGCCCAGAAATATGGGGTGCAAATACCCATGGATACTCACCCATTCACCCCATCAAGTTTATACCAGGGGTTCCGCTGACAGCGGAGAGGGTCTTCCACCAATGGGTTGAAAAGCTGCATATAAACACCCTAGGAGAGCTCTTCACCGAGGACAGCTTCATGACTCACACAACAAGCAAAACTGAGAGGCGGCAACTCCGCACTCGAGACATTCATCTATTTCAGAGCCCGATATACCCTACAGGCACTCCTGCCCAACTTCCCATGGCAACCACCAATCTGGCAACTGCTCCACAATGTAATACATGCGCAGGGAGAGGGCAGACTGGTATCGCAAATTTACAGAGCCATTATCACCGATACAACCCCTAACAACACCCACACAAAAACCAGATGGGAAAAGTCCCTACGAATAACCATCCCAGAGGAAGACTGGACCTGCATCCTGAGACAAACACAAAAAATAGCTCTCAACTCACACTTTAAACTGATCCATTTTAACTTCCTTCACCAAACGTACTACACACCGACAAAAGCGAACAAATACCATGCTGAGTCATCCTCCAAATGCGAAAGATGTGGGACACCCTCAGCCAATTTTGTCCACCTCGCTGCCCCAAGCTGACTCCTTTCTGGAACCAGGTCCTGGAGACGACAGCTGCAATCGTGGGGGAAGAGATACAACCCATCCCGACGGCAGCCCTGTTGGGAATGATGAGACTTCTAACAGCATCAATAAGAAAACTTGCAGGGCTATTGTTAATTCTCGTTCGTAGGAGAGTCGTGGACCCCTCCCCACAGTCGCCAACTGGCGCAGGGACATCCTCTACTGCCAAGAGGTGGAAACGGACTTCGTTAAACTGCTGTCCCTACATGCCCGTCCACCAGACATCTGGGGCCCAGTGATGATATTCCTAATGAAAGAGGCTGAAGAGGCCCCTCCTTCGCCAGCAAGTACTCAATAAATGGAAGGCACGCTCTGGCAAGCAACTTGGCCTGGTGACTTAATTCCCTGGGAAAGAGAACTGGGATAGTGCAGTACACACCCGTAGAGACACTGAACTATATGGTGTAGAGGAGCGGAGAGGGGGGAGGTGGGGAGGAGGGAAGGGGGTACGGCGCACAGTTAAATCCACCCTAATGTGGGTGAGAAGTTGTATTATGTTATAAAACCCAAAAATAAAGGGTTTTTCTTTTAAAAAAAGATCGGAATAAACGGGGATGGAAAAGTTGTGATCCCCTGTTTCTTCACCACTTTGTCCCAAGTGTCCGCTAATAACTTTGTTATGCCGTAGATGTCGCGGGAGCCACAAGACCTCCCGCAGGTTGTGTTTGGCCACTGCTCTATCCATCTGTACCCACACTTTCCCTTCGTTCTCCGAGAACCAGTCCCGTATCACACACAGTTGTCCCGCCTTATAGTATTGTTGGAAGTTGGGGAGAGCTAGTCTGCCCTCCTTCGTCGGTGTCGTCAGCAAGCGGTGGCTAATGCGTGGCCTCTTCCCTTCCCAGATGAATTCTCTAGTTGCCTTCCCTAGTTCCCTGAAGAAGTTCGGGGGCATTGCCAGTGGAATTGCCTGAAATAGATGGGGCAGCCGTGGGAGTGTAACCATTTTAACCGCTACCATCCTACCCAACCATGAGACTCTGAGATTCCTCCACTTCAGGTAGTCCTTCCTTAGTACGTTTAGTGTTGGTGGGTAGTTTTAACCCCCAGATACTTGATCCCCCTGGGCTCCACAAAAATGGCTTTGTTTCTTTCAACTCCATGGCCTTCTCCTTTCCCACCATTAAGTTTAACAAGTTTGACTTCTTCAGGTTGATTCTTAAGCCCGACACCTCCCCAATTCTTCCCAATAACTCCCTACAGGCCTCTATTGACTCTTTGGGTCTGGTATGTGACAGCAGCATATTGTCAGCAAACACTGTGACTTTGTGCTGTGTACCCCCAAATGAAATACCCTGAATCTCCTCCTCTTCCCGTATTGCCTGTAACAGGGGCTCTAGATATATTGCATACAGGAGTGGGGAGAGTGGGCACCCCCGCTTGGTCCCTTTTCGCAGGCCAATGGGACGCGACATGGAGCCGTTCACTGACAAACGTGTTGTCGGGTTTTTGTAGTTGGCTTGGACCATTTTAAGGAAATCTCCACCCAAGCCCATTTTCTCCATTACCCTGAACAGGAATGGCCACTCCATCCGGTCGAAAGCCTTTTCGGCTTCTAATGCCAATAGGACAGCCAGAGTGGCAGTTTTATGAGCTTTCTCCACCAGGTGAGCCATTCTTCTAATATTATCTGCTGTCTGCTTGCCCAGGACAAACCACGCCTGATCTTGTTGGATCAGCGGGGGGAGATAGCCTTGCAGCCTTTTTGCCAGTATCTTAGTATACATTTTTACATCTATGTTTATGAGTGTGATAGGCCTGTATGAGGTACAGTCTGTGAGGTCCTTATCGGGTTTGGTTTTAAGGGTTAATTTTCGCTTCTTCCATGGATGGTGTGATGTGTCCCATTGTCTTGAAAGTATTAAATAATTGTGTCAGTTGGGGGGTGTAGTATGTGGGCATATGTTTTATGAAAAGCGTCCGAGTAGCCGTCGGGTCCCGGAGCCTCGTTCGGGGGGAGCTTTGCAATGGTACTCCTCACCACCTCCTCCTTTGTTGCCTGTCCCAAAAGCTCCTGCACTCCAGGGGGTGTCTTGGGCAGTTGCATTTTCCCCAGCAAGTCTATTTGCAACTGGGTCAGAGGGTTTTGAGATGTATATAATGTCCTATAGTACCTAGCCAGGCAATCTTTAATTTCTTCCGTTCAGGTGAGGCCGTGTCCCATTTCATCATTTTTGGCTTTAATTGTTGCTCCACTCAATAATCATGCCAATAGAGCCTTCGCGTTGGCATAATATTTCTGCCTCACAAAGAGCAATGCTCCTTCTGCTTTTTTGGTTCTTAGAAACCCCAGTTGCCCTACTGCGCATCTGTATGCTGTGAGCATTTTCCTTGTGGGGGTATCCACTGCCTTTTGCGCGACCTCCTCCACTTCTCTCTCAAGTTGGATCTCTAGGGCCTCCATCTGTTTCTCCCTTTGTGCCCTCCGCGCAATGACTTGCCCCCTCATAATGGCTTTGAATGCATTTCACCTTGTACACTCACACGTGTCAGTGCTTCTATTCAGCTGAAAGAATGCCTTGATATTGTCCCCTATTTGCTCCCGTATCATTGGGTCCCTGAGTAGCTCCCCTGGGAGCTTCCATTTCTATACCCCCGGCCTGCGTCCCAGCAGGCCCATTTTCATTGACGCCACTTTATGGTCCGCTGTTACCAGAGGCCTACCTCCACATCTTCCACTCTCCCCACGAGACTCATCGATACCCATATGTAGTCAATCCTCAACTGTGTGCTGTGTACCCCCGAGAGGAACGTGTGCCCCTCCTTATGTCCCTTCAATGCCCTCTAGACATCCCTCATGCCTGCACTCTCAAATCTCTCCCTAAATTGTGGTGATGCTACTGCTCCCCCACCAGAGCCACCGTGGGTTGTCCCGTCACCGCTCTTGTTCCAGACCAAGTTGAGATCCCCCATAAGGATATGTCCCTTCGCAAAGACTTCTACTGTCTTAAGAAGGTCCACTGTCTTCAGGTGTTCCCTTAAGAAGTGGTCTTGACCCGTGTTGTGTGCATATACTGATGCTATGGTGTAAGCTATTCCCATGTGTTCTCCTCTGACCAATATATATCTCCCACCTTATCCCTGAGTGTGTCCGAAACTCTGAAGTCCATACTATTCTTGAAAGCCAGTGCCGCCCCACCCAATTTTGTAGGGGCCTGTAGTCCTTTTTCAGGAGATGGATCTGTAGGCCTAGGACATCAGGTTCTGTTACCTTTGTGAAGCTCTCCAGCTTTTTCCGTTTGAGAGGTGTGTTAAGCGCCCTCACATTATATGTTATCCACTTGAACCTGCTCGCTCCCGTGCTTCGCGCTTCATCTCCTCCCCTAGAGCCCTTTCCTTTGTCCTTTCATTTTCCTACCTCCCTTCCACCGTGGTCCTGGTTCCTTGCGTATTCTGCCTAGTCTCCCCTCTTTGGATGCGTGCCTCCCCCTCCCGATGCCCCTCCTGTCTTCCCCTCCTGACTATTGCCTACTTCTCTCCTCTCCCCCTCATCCCAGGCCCCAACTTCTGGATGAACCTAACTTCCCCCTTCTCTCCTATGCCCCCACACCCCCTCCACCAGATGCTACCGCACTTTCAGGTTCCAACATGTTCATACTCCCTGGTCCCTTCACCCATAGTCATACCTGTTCGTCCACCACCCTCATTTTACTCCTATTGTGGGCGTTGTTTTACCTATATTATTCCTCACTGCCCCATGGTTCTTCCACTGCCTCGTCCCCTTTCGGCACGGTCCCCTTAGTGTCGCCCTCCTTCTGCGCCTTTCCCCGCTGTCAACCACTCCCATTGTCTGGGACATTGCTTTGTTCTCCGATGCAGCCGGTCCCTCTCCCAGCAGCTCATTGCCCGTGTCCAGGTGTAGTATGTCCGCTGCCTCCTGAGGGCAGGCTACCCGCTTTTGGGCCCCTTCCCACTCGAACGTCCGACCAAACGGGAAGGTCCTCTTATACTTAATGCTTTTCTTGGTCAATTCCTTAACAATTGGACTCATATGTCTCCTCTTGGTTAATGTGCTGCTTACCAGGCCCTGGTAAAGTGCTATCTGTTGGCCCTAGTAGAGCACTGGCTCATGCTGCCTGGCCGACCTCAGGACCGCTTCTTTTTGGCCGTATCTTGCGAACGCTTCTAGGACATCAGTCTGGCATTGGGGCCCTTATTCTGACAGCCCACCCTATGGATCTGAACGAGTTCCATGGCCTCTGGGTTTATCCCTCCCAAGACTTCCGCAAAAATCTTCTGTGATTCCCCCTTCAGCTCCCTGTCCTGTACTGATTCTAGCAGCAGTTTTATTCTAATATTAACTCATCGTGACCTGTTCTCTAGATCCTCCAGTTGTATCTCCAGATTCTGTGTTGCCACATTTAGTCGTTCTATGGCCTTGCTATTTGCCGTGGCCTCTTTGTCTACCTCCTGTAGGCCTGTTTCGAGCAGGTCCGTTTGTTCCCCTAGTTGGCCCATCTTGTGCCTCATTTCCCCTAATGGCCCTCATCAGTTGAAACTGGTCTTGAAAGGTTTTAGCTAGGGTCGCCTGGAGGGATTGCATTTCTCCTCGAAAATCCTGTCTCATCATCAGTGATGTGTTGTCTTCCACGTCAGGGTCTGTCCGTTTTTTCAGCGCTCCGTGCTGCTCTTGCCCAATTCTCTAACTTCTTTGGCTGGCCACATAGTGGGGAGGGTGCACGGGGTATCACCCATGGGTGGGCCTGCTATCGCTCGCCTTCCTTTCGCCTTGGAAGTCATTTATGTCCATAGGCTCTTCCCGTTCTTATGTGTGTTTCCTTATAGATTGTGCCGTAAGCCCTTTAGGCAGTCAGTGCTCTCCAACGTGTGGGCCTCCTCCTCCCCTTGCGTTGTGGCTCCCAGGCCCTGTCTCTTCTCGGAGGCACCTTTCTTCGCAGGCTTTAGTATTCCTGCCCCTCACGTTGCATCCCCCAGCTCCCCTCATTTTCCTGAGACCTTCCAGGGTTCGTCTTGCTGTGTTCTTCTCCCCAGGTTGTAGCAGCTATGTTTCCCCGGTGTTGCAGGGGCTCTGTCTGCTGCCTTGGACGTGTCTTTTCCTGCCATCTTACATTTACTGGCAGTGGGGGGTTACAAGGGTTTTTGTAACCCCCCACCAGCTTCCCCCTGTAGCTTTGGTGGATGTGGGTTTCCCTCCCCATGCAAGCTTGGCAGTCGTTGCTGCTATGTGCCGGATCAGCCTTGGCCCCGGGGCCTGTCCAGTACCTTTCTACTCGCTTCTCACTCCTATGGGGACCCGGGCTCGTAGTCTACCCGGGCCCTCTGTTATGGTCCACTTGCCCTCTATGCCAGGCTCCTGGGCGTTCTGCATCCTTTGGCCCTGGCCGGAGGGAAGACCCCCGACCGGGACACTATTATCTGAGGGCTTGCCTCCTGCCGCATGCCACCTGTAATAGATTGCCCGCACCTCTGCTGCTCCGAGTTGCCCCCTTACTTGTGGGTCACCGGGGCCCGCCTCCAGCTCCAGGTGCCTGTCGTCGTACCCAGGAGGGCCGGGGTGCCGGCCTCCTTGACGTGGTTCCCCGCTGGGGGCTTGACTTGCTGCTTCTCTGGACCCTCTCTGTGCCGTGTTGTCCGGTGCGTCACCTCCTCTCCTCATGGGGTAGGGGCTTGCCGTTCCGCTTCTCTGCACCCTTTGCCGTGTTGTCCGCCGCGCCGCCTCCTCTCCTCACGGAGCTGGAGCTCACCGCTGCGTTACCCTTGGCTCTCTCTGCTCTGCGCTGTCCAGGGCTCCTCCTCCTCTCCTCCCGTGGGGCCCGCTGGCTTCGGTTCTTCATATGCCGCACTGCCTGGAGTGGTCCCCCGCTGGAGCTCACCTCAATGCTACTCTGCAAACATTCTGGCCAATGTTGTGCGGCGCATCTCCTCTTCTCCCCTCTGGGGGCCGGCAGCTTTGGTTCCGTTCTCCCTACAGGGCTCTGGTGTTAGTCCCCTTGCTGGGGGTTGCGCGCCTGGGGCCTGCTGTGCCTTCCTTTCTTCGGGCGGGTGCCCTTTCTCGCCTTCTCACAGCCGCACGGGTCTGAAAGAGGGGCTGCGGCTTCCCGTCCTTGTACTCGACGGGGCTCTCACCCACGGCCTCTTTGCCTTTCGGGGCTTGGCATTGCCTTTCCACCCTCCGGGGCTTGACTCTTCTTTCCTGAGGCGACTCCTCCTCTGCTCGCTGTGCCTCCGGCCATGTGGGGGTGGTGGAACCGCCGAGAAATTAGCTAGGGCGCGGGAGCAGCCGTTGACACGTCTACCTTGTGTCAGTGGCCATCTTGGAATCAGGTTTTCGAAGGGATTGTGTCCTCCGACGTATTCCTTATCTTAGATATAAATCCTTCAGCTTTGCTGGCCTCGGAAAATTTTTTCGCCAGAGGGCGCTGCGCGTCGATGATCGCCGAGTCGATGACCCTCGACGGCCTCCGTGCCGACGTCGACGTCATCCTGCCTATAAAGGCCGCGCGCAGCGTCCGTTGCTCAGTTCCGTTTTTCCGCGCTTCGTTGTGCCTCGGAACACCGTTGCTCAGTTCTCGTCAAGATAACGTATATAATAACTACTATTTACCTCGATATCGATGGCATCCTCCTCCGACCCGACGACCCCTCGGTCCGGTTTCAAAAAGTGCCGAGACTGCGGGAAGAAAATGTCGTTGACGGACCCTCACAGGGTCTGTTTGTGGTGTCTGGGAATCACGCACCAGAGTTCGGAGTGTGAGGAATGCCTTTCCATGACGGCGAAAGCCTTGAAGGAGCGTAGGGGGAAGCTCGAGAGAGGTAGGTCAACTTTAACTTCCTCGAAAGCTTCTTCGGTAGAGTCGAGACGTTCGTCTCCTCACCATAAAAAACACTCACGAAGTGGCTCCCACCACTCGTCGACATCGAGACACTCGAAGAAGAGACGTAGGAGATCCCCTTCGTCATCTTCGTCGAGTTCTCCTGAGAGAGTTCATTGCCCCACAAAACGCAGCTCGCAAGCTGAGTGGGAGGAATTCAGGAAAAAGATGCTAAGCGTCTTCGAGAAAGCGGCCTCGTCCCCCTCGAAGACAGCTGAGGGTGATACCCCGGGTAAAAAACCCAAAAAATCTAAACGCCGCGAGTCGCAGTACCCGGCGGAAAAGTCAACCCGAAAGCGCCTCGAGCCATCGGGAGATAAAGCATCATCGACGCCATCGTCGAAAACTCCTTCGAAACAGAGGTCGGCGCCATCGACGCCGTTGTCGAAGGATTCATCGGCGCATCAGTCGATCGAGTCGACGCCGACGTCGACGCCGATATCGACGCCGGTGAAGGAAAGAACCACGGCTACTCCACAGCCAACGGTTAGACAAAAGACCTCCGACTCGACGCCGAGAACGTCGACGTCGTTCTCGAGCAAGACTCCGATCCTTTCGAGTTCTTCGAGGCCTAGTACACATTTCTCGACGCTTTTCACGGCGCCTTCGAGTACTTTCACGTCGGTGTCGACGACATCGACGTTTTCAAGGCCTGTGATGATGGCTCCTTCTGCATTGGAAATGGGGTTTATACCATTCCAAAAACCAATGTATCCCCCTTTAACCTCGATTTTTGAGGAAAGGGAGGATTCAGACCAAGATATTGATTTACAGAGGACCACATCACCAGAGCCAGAGACTTTCGCCTCTGAGGAAGGAAGATTAAAAAATCTTCAGGATGCACTTCAGGAAGCTAGTGGCTTGGACACTTCTCCTGAAGCAGAATTTATCAAACCAGACCCAGGAGAACATGCGGAGACTCCATATAGAGCTCTGATGTCTAGAATCATAGAATTTATGGGTTGGTCTGCACCTTCTCCTGCCTTTCAGCAGGATGATCTCACTGACATACTGGACAAGGGCCCACAGGAGGATCCTGTGGTTCCATTTCACTCTGCTCTACAGAGAAGGATTTTGACAAACTGGGAAACGCCAGAAATTATCCCGGCAGTAAATAAAAAACTGTCAACAAAATACAGGGTGGCTAGTTCTGACCCTGAATATTTGTCAAAACACCCTACTCCTGAGAGCTTGGTTGTACAGGCTGCAACCTCATCAGGCAGCACATCTGCATACCCCACTGCTCCGCAGGATAGGGATGACAAAAAATATGATGCCATGGCTAAGAAGGTTTTTTCTGCCTGTAGCATGGCGTTAAAGTCTATTAACGCGACCTGTACGCTCGCTAGGTTCAGCCACACCCTTTGGGAGTGCGCTTCATCAGCGGCTGACTGCCTCCAAGAAGGAGAGGAAAGGGACGCATTTTTAAACATCATCAGGGATGGTAAAGATGCGATGTGCGAGACCCTACAAACTGGCCTAGATTCTGCTGACAGTATCAGCAGGGCCATGGCGGCAAGTACCACAATCCGCAGGCATGCGTGGTTGAGGAAGTCTGGTTTTGCCTCTGACGTGCAGACCAGGCTTTTGAATATGCCCTTTGACGGTTCTACCCTCTTTGGAAAGAAGGCGGATGACAGTTTGGAGAAACTGCAAACGTCCAAGGCAGCAGCCAAGTCATTGGGAGCTGCTATCCGTCAGAATACCTTTCGTCCTTCGGGATCATCGTGGAGAGGACGGTCCTTTCGTTACTATTCCTCATATGGAAGGGGCAGGGGACGACCGGCTCAAAGAGGCCAAGGAAGATTTACCCGTGGTGGACGGGGTAGGGGAAAGAAAGCCGCACCCGCAGGAGCAGGAGCCACTTTACCTTCGGCAACTGCATCAGCCGCTTCAAAACCACTCTGAGGTCTCCCCTCACAGAACACCAGTAGGGGGCAGGTTAACTCACCATCTGACGGAATGGCAGGCTATTACGTCAGATGCTTGGGCTCTGGAGACAGTAGCCCAAGGTTACTGCCTGCCCTTCCTACATATCCCTCAGAGTCATCCACCGGGGAACAACCCTTTGAAGCTTCCAGATCCGCTCCTCTTGCAGGAGGTTTTAGACCTGCTAGAGAAAGGTGCCATAGAACTGGTACCTGTAGCGGAAAGGAACAAGGGTTGGTACTCCCCCTACTTCATAATACCGAAGAAGGACGGAGGACTGAGACCCATCTTAGACTTACGGGAATTGAACAAATTCCTCCGAAAGGACAAGTTCAAGATGGTGACTCTCTCTCAGATCCTTCAGGCCCTCCAGCTTCAGGACTGGTTGGTATCTCTAGACCTCCAGGACGCTTATTTCCATGTGCCGATCCATCCCAGGCACAGGAGATACCTGAGGTTCGCAATTGGCAGCTCTCATTATCAATTTCGAGTTCTGCCATTTGGGCTAACCTCCGCCCCGAGGGTCTTTACCAAGCTAATGTCGGTTGTGGCTGCAAGTCTAAGGAGGGAAGGGATTCATGTCTACCCTTACCTAGACGATTGGTTGATCAGAGCTGTATCTTCGGAACAGGCTCAGAGACAACTAGATTATGTTTGCCACTTCCTTCACAAGCTGGGCTTCTCCCTCAATTTAAAGAAGTCACAGATGATACCATCACAGAGACTCCAATTCATTGGAGCAGTCCTGGACACTTCCCTGGGAAAAGCCTTGCCACCAGAGGTGAGGGCTCGAGATATTCTGCAGATGGTCATCAGATTTCAGAATGCCCAATATCTCCCAGCCTACGACTTTCTGAGGTTGCTAGGCCTCATGGCATCCTGCATATTCCTCGTGCCGGAGGCTCGCCTGAGAATGAGATCCCTCCAGTGGGCACTGAGAACTCAGTGGTCACAGTTCTCAGGAAGGATGACAGATCTCCTTCGGATCCCGGTCAAAGTAGCCCGAGACCTTCAGTGGTGGGCCTGTCGGGAGAACATCCTGAAAGGAGAAATGTTTTGGCAACCATGGCCGGAGATAACAGTAGTCACGGATGCCTCACTCACGGGGTGGGGAGCTCACGCCAACGACTTGACCATCAGCGGTCGTTGGTCTCCATCGGAGTCCAGACTACATATCAACCTGTTGGAGCTGAGAGCCATCAGACTAGCGCTGAAGGCTTTTCTGCCGTCTGTACGGGGAAGAAACGTCCTAATAATGACGGACAATACAGTGGCCATGCACTACCTCAACAAAAGAGGAGGCGTAGGCTCACTACCACTGTGCAGAGAGGCGATGCAGCTCTGGTTTTGGGCAATTCAGGAAGGAATCTCTCTATCGGCAATTCACCTAGCCGGAGAGAAGAACTTGACAGCGGACGCTCTGAGCAGGCAGAGCACAGTCTCTCACGAGTGGGAGATAGCTCAGGAAGTCCTTCAAGAGATCTTCGCCCTTTGGGGAACCCCTCAAGTGGATCTGTTCGCCACCAGTATCAACAGGAAGTGCGACAGATTTTGCTCAAGGGAATTTCCCCCGAGAGGAGCTCTAGGAGATGCGTTCGTAGTGGACTGGGAGTTCCCACTTCTGTACGCGTTCCCTCCGGTCCCTGTCATTCCTCAAATGATCAGGAGGTTGAGAAGGTTTCGGAAGACCATGATCCTAATTGCCCCGGATTGGGCCAGGAGAACGTGGTACCCGGACCTTCTAGACATGTCCATCTGCCCTCCAATTCGACTGCCATACAGAGAGGATCTTCTCTCGCAGAAGGAAGGTCAGGTTCTCCATCCAGCCATCAAGACCCTCAACCTTCACGCTTGGTGTCTGAAAGGTTGAGGTACAAGGATTGGGACCTTCCGGATGATGTTATGGAGGTGTTGCTTTCGGCCAGAAGGCCGGCAACTAAAACTCTATACCGCTGCCGTTGGAACAAATTTTGCAGCTGGTGCAGAGAAAAGAATATTGAACCCTTTTCTTGTGGTACACCTATGGTGTTGTCATTCTTACTTTACCTGGCTAATTCAGGCCTACAGGTTGGCACAATTAAGGGCTATCTCGCAGCGCTATCAATCTTTAAGCGCACTGCAGAGGAGCCTTCATACTTCAAAATTCCATTGGTAATACAATACCTAAAAGGATTAACTAATGTTTATCCCCCGAAACCTTTTCAAGTTCCCTTATGGGATTTAAACCTAATTTTAAACTTCCTAAAGGGTGCCCCTTTTGAACCACTACACTCTTGTTCATTGAAGCTTCTCACCCTCAAAACTGTTTTGCTAATAGCATTGACATCTGCTAGAAGGGTTAGCGAGTTGCAAGCCTTATCGTGTAAACCTCCACATACAATCTTTTACAAGGACAAAGTTGTTCTTCAGGTGAAGCCTAACTTCCTCCCGAAGGTAGTCTCGGAGTTTCACATCACTCAGAAGATTATATTACCTTCTTTCTACCCTCCTCCTCATCCGGGGAAGGAGGAAGAGAGACTGCACAGGCTGGACCCTAAGCGAGCCTTGAGCTTCTATATCAGCAGATTGGCTAAGATCAGACAAGCAGACCAACTCTTTGTAGGTTATGCAGGACATAAGTTGGGCCTTCCAATAACAAAACAAACCATCTCCAGATGGATTATTTTAGCCATTCTGGAATGCTACAAATTGGCAGGAAAGGAGCCTCCTCAAAATCTAAAGGCTCATTCTACCAGGGGTATCGCAACATCCTCAGCCCTTCAAAGAGGGGTGCCAATTCGAGATATATGTGCGGCTGCCACATGGTCGTCCGCACATACATTTACCAAATTCTATAGCCTGGATTCCTCCTCTAGTCAAGAAACTAGATTCGGCAAGGCTGTGTTACACTCTGTCCATTCTGGAAGGGTAACATAACTTTTATTACTCCCGCCTCCAGTCACAATACCACTGCTATGGGAGTCTATCTAAGATAAGGAATACGTCGGAGGACACAATCCCTTCGAAGAACTAGTTACTCTTACCTTGTAACGTTCTTTCGATGGGATGTTCCTCCGACGTATTCCTTATCGACCCTCCCATCCATCCCCGCAGTATGACTTCCTGTGGGTTTGCAGCCTATGCTCCTTCAAGGTGATTAGTCTAATCCAAAAACATTACTGGGGACTACAAAACGGAACTGAGCAACGGACGCTGCGCGCGGCCTTTATAGGCAGGATGACGTCGACGTCGGCACGGAGGCCGTCGAGGGTCATCGACTCGGCGATCATCGACGCGCAGCGCCCTCTGGCGAAAAAATTTTCCGAGGCCAGCAAAGCTGAAGGATTTATATCTAAGATAAGGAATACGTCGGAGGAACATCCCATCGAAAGAACGTTACAAGGTAAGAGTAACTAGTTCTTCTCTCTTAATCTGCAGTTCCTTAGACTCCTGTATCTGGTCAATACTTATTTCACATTTTTCTTGGAAATCTTCTTGGATTTGCCACAACTTGTGTCTCAAACAACTCACTCTGTGGTGTTTAACCTTTTCCACCATCATGCTTTCACTTCATAAATGTTCACCATTTGCTCATGCACTTTGCTGTATTCAAATATGATCATCACCTCTTTTAGCTCGCTGTTCAATAATGCTTGTTGCAACTTTCAAAAGTACCTTTAATACCTTGTGGCTTGTTCGGTATTAACAAACAAAAGGACTTCTAATACCTTGCAGCTTGTTCAGTATTCAAAATAACTTGGTTTGCCCTCTCATAGCCCTTATAATAGTTTTCAGTTCGTTCAGCATTCTGACATTCTTGTTTGCAGCCCCCGGAGCACTCTGGTACGAGTGTTCCTTCTTTGCATTCACCGGTATGCGGCCGCTCCTTCGGGCTTCTCGCTTCTGCTTCCCGGCTTCTATTTGCTCTGCCTTTTCTTCACGGGAGCTACAGCGAGCGGCGCCCACAGTTCTCTGAAACGCTTCCATAGCAGAAGCTACAGAGACCACTTATCGCTCTCACAGCGATCTGCAGCGCTTGGGAGGCTTCGGTGTCCCACAACTCCTGCTGTGTACACAGGCAGGAGGACAGCGGCTTTTCTGGCCCCCTCAGGGCCAGTTCTCGCCCCGGCGTCACCCTCGCACTCCTGCTGCCCACGACTTCCCTCAAGCTGCTTCCTCTCAAGTCTGCTCCGCTCCTACGAGCCGCGTCCTTCTCTGCAGCCCATCTCTCCCCCTCTGCTGGGTGATCACCCTTCTTATACACCGGGGAATTGTTAAATGTCTGCAGGTGTGAGTACTTCACTTTAATTGCCTGACCATGTGGAAACCTATTAGCTCGACATTCCTGTCTATTACAATAGAACTCCTCCAAAGCCCTCTTCCTTGTCTCAGTACCAAAGTGTTGTGAATGAATGTAAGTATGCATACCTCCTGGTTGTTTCCTTCTCATCCCATTCTTAACATGAAATGGCTGTGGGACATTTTGGGTGGAAGAAAGGGACAAAGACTGATAATAGCCTACAAAGACCGGGAGAATATCGGGTTCTCCTTAATAAGGGAAAGGATGATACCGTGCCTCACCCAAAGCCGTCCTCTTCCCACTCCCCAAGTTCCCTCCACTGAGTTGATCCTCCATCGCATATCCACCCTCAGGGTCGTGATCCAAAAGCAATGGCCTTTCCCTGGCCACCTGAGCAGAGGATGCCGATGGAAAAAAAGTGAGGACACTCTCTGGTTCCTCACAATATACAGAACACAGACAAAAATGATCAGTCACCTACATGAACCTTGTTATGTTTTTCAAATCCCCTTATCTTACTCAACTTTACTAATTTCCTGAACTTCTGCAATCATGGTTTATCGAATACCCTTTAATCTGGTGCATATGTACCTTTCTCCATGTACACTGTATACAACATTTCTAGTTGAAAGTAACAAGAATTCAATTCAAGCAAATAATACATAGGAGTTGAAAAAAATTCATTTGATTATTTAAGAGGCAAATCATTTAGTGGAATAGCCTTTTAAATGCACTCTTATTTGCACTTGAATACATGAAGCAATCATTGTTTTGTGTTTAGGAAATGATAAACAGAACTTAAAAACAATAATAACATTTAAATTGTACAGAACTTCATAATTTTAATAGAGTACTTTCAGTTTGATTAGGACTCTCAATGTTGCAAGTTTATGTTGTCTCTGCACAAATTTCACATTGCATGAAGAATCATTTTGATTGTAATTGTGCTTTATCCACACTTTCTATTTTTGTGTGTTTTGCTGCTACTTCGAATTTGTTCACATAATATTCTCACTTTGTTACCCATCATGTTTTCTTACAGGAAATTGCTTAGATCCAAATGAAAACCTTGAGACATTAAACCTCTCTGGCAACAGAATATGTTCATTTAAGGTATGTACCTGTAGCCTCCATCATTCAAAAGTACTTAACTATTTGGGTCAGCTAAGGGTCACTGTTGTCTTTAGGCTTACCATGACTCACAAATGCCCATGCTTGATAGGTAATTATGTCCCTTGAACTATAGGATGTCCCAGAGGTTCATGCTTAAAAGCTAGCTTAGATTTCCTAGTTGATGCCAGCCACAGCCTTATTGGCTGGCACTGTAGATATCCAGAATGTTGAACCACTTTAACATGAGATTCAAAACTGGCCTCAGAACATTGTGGCGAGAAATCTAGTGTGTGCCACAACTAGCAAGTATGATGTGGGTGTGGGTGATAGCTCATGAATGGGGGTCCTTCAGCTGATGTCAGAACCTGCAGCATGGCTATTTGGCTCTTCTATTTGTCTGTGTTTGTTGGACTCAGGCCTCTTAATGTTCATGGTCTTTGGTGTTAGCGATGACTTGCAGTCAGTTAACGAGTTCTGTTGGATGTCAGAGCAGTTTAAGAACCTCTGGAGCAGTATTCAACAATGATGGGTTGTGATGCATATTTTCTTGTTCAGCAAAGACATGGCACCCTTGAAGGGGATACCAGCACAGAAGAACATGCATGGATACACTCTTTCAGTGTGTGCTCACAATAACAATAATTTTGTGTGAAAAGTAATCTTGTGTTGCACAGATGGTGAGGGCAATGTGTTGTTTTGCCTCACAGGCTGAACCCTACATTTGGGGTTACAACACATGGCCTTTGATTTGCTAAGCTGTGGGAGACAAACTATAGCATAAGGCTGTGAGAAATCCCTGTTCTCTGCTGGTCCTCTCTTCCATCAACAGAGTCAACACACTGGCCATGGCCGTTGACCAGAGGAGCACATGACTAAGAACGTATTCCGGCTAGTCTTACTGAAAGAGAGGGCACAAGCACAGTCTTTGTCTCACTCTGGAGGGCAGGAATTCTCATTCAAGAATTTATCAAGCAGAAGTTCACTATCCTTCCTTCTAAATGACAATAAGTACATGGAATAGACTCTCCATAATTGTATAAATAATGTAAGTTTGCTTGCATTCAAACATTATTTCAGCCACCCAGTCAGTTGTAGTCACCATGAACAATCCTGGGAGGCTTTTCAGTAGGGAAAGGCCCAATATGCAGATTCAGTCCAAAGTCCAGACTTTACAGTCATGCTGGCAAGAATTGGTAACGACTCAGTCTGCCTCTGTAAATTCCAGGCAGCTGAGATACACTATGACTATTGTGGACAAACAACCTTCATAAATTGTCCTTCCAACCTAAGAAAAAATAATGAGATCACATTTGAAAATTCAGTCCAGCTTCTTTATTGTATAAATAAATCATGCAGTGATTTTGTGAGTTTTATGTATTTTATTTAATCATATTGCCAGGATACCGACTGTAGAGGTGGCCCCACTAACATATGAGGACAAAAGAACCTGAGTGGAATCTGTATGCCACATTGGGGTTGCTGAGATTATAGGGTTTAGTGGCTTGACATTGGAAAAAGGATGTTTATCTCCATCAAGTTCTTCTCTATCAACAGCTTCATCCAGCATATGTGATTGGGTGAGGATTCAGAAGAGCCAACTGATGCACTACATGTAAATATTGACCTAGAATAACTATAATATCTAGGAACTTAACCATGTGGCTTTCGGTCGCCCTTGAGAGTGATCTGAGTAAACCTAGATATCCAACAGAAGGAACGTTTTTTCTATGACCCATCTCATACCACCCGCTAATCTGTTATTTTGTTATTTTCGGTTTGCCGTAGCTAATATTCCCCCTCTGCCCCCCCCCAATGACAAGTACTTCACTGATTTTTGGTGACAGAAATGATTTTGTGGCCAGTGTTTTACTCTCTTGTTGTTCAACAAAGCTATATAATTTTGCACACGTATTTCTGTATTTTAGAGAGATTTCAAATAGTAAGGTAAAAAGATAAGCAAAACATACATGGATATTAGAATACATATAAAAAATGAATATTTTTACATTGTATACGTTTTCTTTAAAACAACTTGAATACATTATTTTTGGAACTAATGGTTGCTAGTTTGTGTAACACCTATACCTTGAAAACACATTTTGTTATATGTGCCATGTAGTTCCTGCTGTTTAAATATGATACATACAATTGAAAACCTAAATACATTACATTGAATTAATTAACATATCTTTCCCTAAAAGTAAAATAAAGATGAATACATGTATATGACTCATTGTTTCAGAAAGAAGGGTCATTGATATCAACATTTGATAATGTGTTGCAATGGAGGAATGCATCATAATTCTAGTTTAAGTGGTAAATTATTTCATAAGTAGTAAGAGCTCTAATGAATATGTTAGAAATGAAAGGTTGATTATTGACCCTTTTATGTTACATTAATTGATTATGTTAGTACACTTTTGTCTCATACAAGCCTATCATGACAAAGACAGAAACACAGCAATTCAACATAAAAATAACAATTGAATACCAAGTACAACCATAAAAAGTAGAATGTCATAAAACATAGATTGAAACCACACAATAAATAGTAAAATATGATTTCTTATGATTACCCAGGGGAGAGATACGTACATTATAAAACCATCACTCATAGCCTCTGGACATCTGAAGACTCTGAATGGCCATAGAAGTTAGTTTCTCTATCTCCAAGCCCCAAATATACTAAAATCCGTTGACTTGCATCATTGAAATTGTCTAAAAGGTCTTTCTTCCGTAGTGCAGGAGTGATATGAATAGACCTTAAATCTTCGTGTGTTGGGCAGATAAAAAAAAGTGGTAAAGAGTCTCGTCCTTTGCCTAGCACAATATGCATATTGAGTTCGGCAAGCAAATCCACCTTTTCATGTTGGTTGTCGGTGCCGGATTGTTGGCTCCGGCCAAAGCATACAATATGTCTATGTTGAGGATTAGGTAAATCTTCTAAGAATGGTTTTTGCCTTGGACTACCTGTATGGACATCAACCCAGCCTAACTGTGATAGGTGTACCAAATCCCCCTCATTAAACACAAGCAGATGCACCCTTTGGCTGTGTTGATGTTTGACTGAAACAGGACCTATAGCAATTAACACCACAAAATTGGGCTCCAAAATGGCTCTCATTCCCAGAGTGATAATGTCTTATATCAGATGTCTCCTAGAGTGCGAGATAAATGGATGTGAAAAATGCTCCTCCTGACCCATGTCTACCAGCTCCCTTGACTGTAACTCAAGGAAGGAGACTTGCTCACTGTCTCCTGTTACATGAATCCTACGTCGGCTTGAAGGGCAGCATTCAGGAATCCTTGCAGTAGATAGGGAAGCTGTTTACAAAACGTGCGTTCACAGATTCCCACTCAGTGGACCTTTTGGACCTCCTCATCATATGCCACGTCACTGCCAAACGTCTCTTAAAAAAAATATCTCTACTTTAGGCCCAAAATTGTCATTATGTTTCTTACAAGTTAAATTACTACATACATGGCTACTGCTGCTTTATTCGTGGTAAGATCTATCTGGATGTTCCAGGCCACATTTGATGATAAGGACTCCCCCAGGTAGATGAAACGATCAACTAGCTCAATGGATTCCCCACCAAGCTTAAAACATGAGTTAGGTTTACTATTATGTCAGCTTTTACACAACATAATTTTAGATTTGGACTTGTTTAGAGTTAAATTATTCAGATTACAATACTCTGCCACAGCTTTCAATTGAGCTTTGAGGGCAATAGGTATCCTGGCAAGTAAAACTGAATCATCAGCACATAAAAGCATTTGGGACGGGCTTATTGCTAATGAAGGGAACATCTTTAGATGCCCCTCGAACACAATGCACCAAGTCATTAATGTAATGGCAAAAAAGGACCTTCACTAAGAGGCAACCTTGTTTGACCCCTCTTGCTATCGGGCTCATCTGATCTAATTGACCATTGGGGCCAAATCATACCTGAACGTTGGTCTTGAAATGTAATGCCCTAATAATATCTAACAAAGTTCTCTGTGCCCACATTTGCCAATTTGATCCATATCCCCTTTCTCAGCACAAGGTCAAAAGCTGGGGAAAAATCCAGAAAGGTGGACATGTGTTGACATATTCTTGGCAAATGCATACTTGCTTATCAGAAGAGAGAGAATAACAATCTGGCCAACCGGAGAGGGACCAACTTTGAAGCCACCTTCAAACCAATTCAGGATTGCCTTTTCACCAATACATTTATGTAGTTCAGTTAATATGATATGGATAAACATGTTGCAATCAATGCCCATTAAACTGATTGGTCTATAAGAAGTTACAGCACTGGTGGAACCTTTCTTGTATAGTGGTATAATAGTCCAATTTTACCACAAGGTTGGATAGACACCTGTTGCCACAAACCCATGAAAAACCTCCCTAAATAACTCCTATGTTGGAGGTGTTCCCCAGAAAAAATGAATTTCAAATTAAATAATTCTATGAATAATGGTGGAACTCCTATCACGGAAAACCTTTATAAATACATATATACTTTGTATTCAGATGAAGTATTATATAAAAATAAAATAGTGGTTATATAATATGTGTATTTGATAATAAATATGTACAATGGGCCTTACCTAAGGTTTTATTGAATTAATCCTGCAGGTCTTCAAATTCTATAGTGGCATGTTTTCTTTATGCCTGCTTATTATCGCAAGATGTCTTTAAATAGCGGAAAAATATATTTTAAACTAGTTGGAAGTAGTGTGGAAACTGCAACAAATCTACCTTTGGCCTAGCCCCGCGTGGGCAACCATGTTGTCATACCCAGACAAATCTCCTAGAGGGTGTGGATCACTATGCCCCCCCCTGCTCTTGTATCTCAGCGCCTTTGTGCACTGTTACTCCTAGATTACTCCTATCTTACTCATATGGACACACTAACATAAGACACAAAGAAAGCCCATGAATCGATTCAACAATCTAAACACTTTTATTCATACATAGTAATGCATGATGCAAACACTACTATAATGCAAATCTCGAATTTGCACCTTTTGTGCTTTTGGTGCAAATCTACCAGCAATGCAATAACTGTAAGCCTTACAGACTTCTAATGCAAGCAATCTAATAGCAACTCAAATCCACACCATTCCTCTCCATATCACACCATACTTCACACTCTCTCTCTCTCTCTCTCTCTCTCTCTCTCTCTCAGACCAACCCTGTCTGATTACCCCATCTATATGTCAGCCAAAGCTCTGTGTAAGTGCCTGTTCTAATTCCCCATGCACATGTCTTATTCAACAATACTCCCCTTTTGCTCTGTGTTGCTCTGTCTCTCCTCCCCAGCTAACTCTGCAACCAGCCAGCCAGCCAGTCATTCAGGGGCAGACCTCTCTCTGCCAGATCCCTGCCAGATCGATCTCATCAGCTCTCATCAGAATATTTTCCCATCTGCATATTAGCCAAAATCATCGGATTCTGCTGCATGCAAAACCACTTCCCGAAGTACATCCAATTACTCCCAAACGCCTCTCCAAGTCATCTCTCCTCTCTGAGTGTCAGTGTGTCATCTCGAACTCCAACTCCCTCTCTATCTCAGAGAGCAGACCAGCAAAGAGCAGCCACTCAAATCTCAGAGCCTCACCTCTCATTATACTGTACAATGACATATAATTATCCATGGTTACATGTCTCTCTAAGCTAAAATGCCTCTCTTTCTGTCTGTCAGCATTTCTAAATGTGAGCAGTGCCTAAAAGTCTGTGATGCCTGTCTTGTACTTTTCAATCACTGTGTGTTCTGGTCAATCACTGCGTGTTCTGGTCATCATGACATTTGTCATCATATCTATACCATGGCCTCTTCTGTCTGCGGTCACCATCCTACCATCCCACCATCTCCTCATATTTCTACATTCACTTCCTCTCTCCTTCTGCATGTCTCTGCCTGCAAAAGCTCTGCCTTCATGGTGCTGCCTGCCCCGACCTTCTCTCTGTCTGCTGTCTGCGAACACAAGGCCTCCAAGATGCTGATAAGCCAAGCCGTCTCATTCGATTCTACTCAGACAAAGTTACGACCTTCCTGCCAAGAAACTGTTGACATTCTATGTACCAGTGTAACTCAAAACAATCTCTCTGCGGAACGAACAGTTTCTGAATGGCTTCAGAGACAGCTACATCTCTGTCTAGCGTTTACTCTTTCTCTCGCAAACCCAACCGCTATCTATATGCAGACTCAATGCATATTCTAAGTGCACACTCATGCATATCTCTCTACAATGTATACATAATACATAACAACATATCTCTACATGTGTCTACATGTCTCTACAAATATAACCTGTGTCTCTACATGGCACTTCAAATGTAACAGGCCTCATTCTATAGCAAATTGCAAATGCATACAAATATGTGGATAGTCTAATAATGTCACTACTTCATTTCACTACTAATCAGTACTAATCAGAATGTATGGTGGATAACTGGATCCCTAAATGGGTAATGATTCTATAATAATGGCTAATGATTCTTTAATGATGGGTAATGATTCTGTAATGATAACAAACCAGGCTTCTCCATACTATCAGGTTTCACAGTAGTGTTGGATCAAGTAACGTGTTTATTCTATGATGACGTGTATATATATTATTTCACTATTAAGGTACACTTGACATAACCTTCATGTTGTAAATGTTTCATTGTTTCCACATATGGAATCTGATTTGCATGCGGCCTGCACCATTTTATATGTTCATATGGGTAAACATAATAAGAACCAAAAACAGTGTTTTGTGTGAACAGTTTTATTGTTAAATGGTTTCTTTTTGCAAAAAAAACATACAAAGACTGCACACATGGTCCCACTTTTGTAAACATTTTGGAGGCATAATCAAACAGGATAAAAGACTCAACGTGAGCAGCATTTTGATTTGAGGGTTTAAAAACATATATAAGACCATTAAAAAATTAGAAACTGCTTCCATGGGTACCAATTTGGTATGGTAGTTCATATTGAGAAACATATTATATTAAATTATAATTTCAATGATAAGTAAAGGGAAAAGTGTTTTGAATTGTTGCTATACAACAGAACACATAAGAGATTGTAGTATATTGAAGCCTTAGAAAATGACACCGTCGTTTGTTAGTAAAAATTGAATTTAACGCTAAAGGTAAGCAACCAATTTGTTGCTGATATTCCATCCAAATTCTATTATTCCTAACGGAAAACCTCATCTTGCTTCTGGCCATTGCAAAGATGCTAGTTGTTTAATATGTTGTATTCCAAATACTGTCATGTTTTTCCAAGTCTGGACACAGTATTGGCCTTCCCAATGTGAAGCCCTAGTGTATTGGGGATCCTTACTCTTTATAGCTCTGCGATGCTTTACTATTTTAATTTTTATGCTTCAAATATTTTTCTTGCCACATTTGCAAACTTAGTAACATATACACAGTAAGTGGTCTTACAATTAATCAACCCTTTGATTTTATATTGTGAATCTCAATTAATTTTGCGATGGTAAAAATTCATCAAGGTCACATCATCTCCAAGTGGAAGGAGACGTGTGATCTAGAGTCAAAAGACTGCAGCGTGAGACACCAGATAGGGGATGATGACAAATGCCAACTGTGAGTCATGTAGGTCAAATGGGACATGCAAGGGTGTGACAGAGGAACTGCAAATACACCACAGTAAAGAACACACCAGCACATCCAAATCTAATATAGGGCTTTTTGGAATGATAGTTTGGGCACAAACAAATCAAGTTTCAAGAGAGAAAATAAGAAACAAAACTAGGCAATAACTACTCCTTTGCTCCAATGTCCTTAAGCGTGCACTAATCTGTGTAGCAGAGATATGTTTAAATTGTCAAGCTGATTTAAGCTGGAGAGATACAACAAAGTCTTGTGGGAAACCTGTGGATCCCTCACCAAAACCCTGCCTAAAGTCTTCTCCCAGGCGGTCAGGAGAGGGCAGATGCTTCCTAATTCCAATCCTGTGGGTGGTGTACTGAGAAGGATAACCTGGGTTGAGACAAGACCCAGGGTGGTGGGGAGTTTCCGTGGCGTGAGACACAGTATTTCTACTCTGAGAAGGATACTCTTGCCACTGGGTTACAGTATGAACTGGCTTATTGTCATTTTGATATATCTCAACCTCCTAGTGAGAATGAAAGGGTACACTCCAAGGTTGTAACCTTGCCACGTGTTGTATCAAAAGAACAGGTCTTTGTATCCCTAAAATTAAACATATTCCTCAATGTCAAAGGTATACCAAAAGAAATGATGGAAATGTAGCCTTTTTAATACCTCCTGTATCTAATAAGGTTAAACCCGTGAAGGCATCATGAAGCAAGACACAGACAACCGACTTAAAGTTCAAAGTAAAATACTTTATTAAATCAAATCTCAGGATGGTAGAAGACCTAACTTGCCCTATGCTAAGGTGGGATTTCCTTACCTGAACGAAACTAAGGAAAGTCTGAGTCAAAGAGTTCAACTTAAGTCTGTTCGTGTCCAACACCTATCCTTGCCCTTACAAATAAAGCTAAACAATGTGTAGGGATGTGAAAATTAAACAAAATAGTGTTCAACTCAAAGTTCTGAGTTATTCCAGCTCGCATCTTTCTTTCAGCTCCCCTTCCCCAAGTATAAGAAAGTTCCACAAAAAAGTCTCATAATTACATTTCTCCAGTTCAAGGTGATACAGTTAAAAACCAGTCCTTGGGGTTTCCTTCCCCAAGTTCCAAGCAACACAGTTCACAGAAAACAAATGGTCTAGAGGCTTTGTTCTCAAGACCACACATGTAGCTCCTCAAGTCTCAGGTTCCCTTCCCCAATACTTTAACTTCATCATCAAAATGTCTTTGGTTTTCAACATTTAGGGCTTACTGGTATATGGGCAGTTGTCAAGACCAAACAGTCCACCCATCACAGGTCGCGCAGCCAGGATCCCTGACTCTCTGCCTTTTGGTGTGTAGCTTTACACTCCTCTGGCTTTTCCTTGTCAGCCTCTTGGCTCCGCCGTCACTTGTCACACATCCTTTCCAGTCTTTGCCCTTATCTCACTGCATTCATTCATAAAAGTTCAGTTTAATTGTGTTTTGCTCACACCCCATTCTTATGACTCTCTCACACTTGTGCCCTTTTCTGTAATTTGTTTTCAAATGGGCATTTGAATTATTCACTTTGTGCTTGGCACATGATGTTTTTCTTTATTCCATTCAACAATTTATAATGCTTAACTTTAGGGATTCATTCAATTCGTTATTCAATAAGCATTCATGCTGCTTCATTTTAAAGTTCCATTCAGTGTGGTATTCAATAAGCATTGCTTTAGACCACTTTTAAAGTTCCATTCAATTCTGTATTCAATTTGTATTTGTAGGAGTGCCCCGGTGTTTGAGTGTCCTCCCCGACACCCACCAGCTCATTGCATCTCCTTCCGGCAGTTCCCTCTGTTTCTCCTTCAGAGCTGAAGCCGGGAAGCTCACCCTCACGTTCCCCGCTCGCCTGCCGCGTGTCTCTCTCTGCACTCTGGCAACCAGAATGCTTCCTTCCAGATGCGGACGGCATCCTTTCTTCTTAGTGCTCTCTCCCAGCTCCTGCTACCGATCCTCTGTCACACAGGCTCCCAGACTTGCAATAAGTACATGGCCCAGTGGGGAATTTGCCGGCCTCCTGGATTCTTGTCCGGTCCCACCACAGCTGCCTCCTCTGAAGCAAGGTCCCCTGCTGGTCTTCCCCCACACAGGCCACCCTGTTGCTCTTTGTTCTGCTCCACTGGTCTCTCTTTATACACCTGCAGCACCTTTATAGGCTGCAGGTGTGGATCTCTAATAAGACTTGCCTGACCATAATTAAAGGGACATGCCTGACCCTCATAGCTATTTGTAGGCATCTTCCTTGTCCCGGTACTAAAGTGGTGAAAGAGTGTAGTGTTCATTACTCTTAGTTGCTTCTTCCTCGTCCCAGTACTGTCAAGTACTATATGTGGGAGAGGAGGGTAACCGCTTTACAATAACCTATAAAGGTCGGGGAGGGTTTAGTTGATTCTCAACAAGACAAGGGGGATACCATGTCTCTCCTATGGGTACCCCACTCCCAGTCCCCAAGGATCCTCCAACCAGGTGATCCTCCCTCGCTTCTCGTCCCCAGGATCAGGATCCAAGAGCGATGGCCTTTCCCTGGCCACCTGAGAAGAAGATTCAGGGGTGTTAGGAGTGAGAATACCCTCTGGTTTCTCACAAACCCCACAATCCTTCTAAAAATATTAAAGGAATTACAACCACTGTTGGGTGTCCTGACCCACGTTTAAGCTATCATGCCACAACATTTGGTGCTGTGGGCTTAGAAAATTCAAGATGGCGGAAAACCCACATGTGCGCCGAAATCCAGGAAAGCTGCGCAGTTTGTGCGCACACCAAAATGGTTGCCTCACTTGCCACCCACCAGTGCGAGAATGAAAGGCCGGGTTGCCATGAGGGAAATGGGTTGCCAAAGGAAAAACAGTAGCGCGGTTAGCTTCAAAGCGCTTTAAAACCACCATTGGACTACCCGCACAGTAGTCTGAAACCATTGAGAATGGCAATGCTGATTGCCAAATGCAACCTAGAATTGTTGGGAATTCATTTTCTTAAATCCCAAAAATGGGTGCAGTACCAGTACTCACCACTATCCAAAAGCCGGCAGTTTAAAACCACCCTGTGTTTCTCTGAAGGCAAGCCAAAGTGCCTATTTCAAACATTGCAATATGTGCAAAATATTCACTGAACACCAGCAGACATTTGGTAGAATGGAGTTTTGTGTGCCTACAAAATCTGGGAAATGAAGAGCCCAGAACAATGCTTATAACAAAACTGGCTGAGCTATGGAGTCAGCAGTTTAAGTTGCACTGGATTTAAAGACACTAAAATCGAAAATGTTTAGATTAAATGAGTGACCTATGTTTGGTGTCACATGCCTTTGTAACTGTTGAAATGTCATAGTTTTGCACTTAGAATCAGCATTCTAGCTGCATATGTAAAAATGTTTAGTTTTATTTGAATGCAGGAACTGGGGAACAAAAAGTGACATTTTATCTGAAACCTGGCTTAAGGAACTGAATTCTGCCTGGCAACTACCCCCATCAGGAGTGAAACTTGAGTCACAGCTGTGTTCCCAGGCCTAGATGCCCTTTTGCTGCTCACACTAAGGATATGCCATCTATCTGATAATTGAATTACCTGTGCTCTGCAGGAAAGTGAACAAAGCCCTGTCCTGGCTCAGGCAAAGGTTTTATTGGTAGGAGTCGTAAATGGTCGTAAAAAGTGGCTTCCTCCTGAGGAAAGGGGAGGGGCACTGCCTGTGAGAGCAAGCTGGCTTGGCAGAACTGGAAAAACCAGAAATTCAACCTTGTGCTGAGAGGAAACCACACCCCTTTGGAGCCAGAACATAACTTTAAAAAGATGGATCATTCATAGAGCGGACATGTGAAAATTTTATAAATACCATAATTCTTGTGATTTTTCTGCCCACATTTTAAGAGGTTTTTCGACCCGGTGGCGTGTTCAGGGGGGTTTTAGCGGAAAAGTGGATATAACTCTAAATGTATGCATGTTAAAAATCTGAAACTTCATCAGTTAATGTCCATACTCCCTGCGCACATGTATGTAAAGTTGGGTCAATGTCAGAAATTGAAAAATCAGTTAAAAAGTCAAATATGTGCCATTTCTGAATGCAAGCTCCTAGAAAGAGCAGATTTGGACAGAGACATGGCTAAATTCAGCCACACCATGTATATGTAATTTCAAGCAACTGTGTAACTGTGAAATATGTCTTTTATTATCAAATATAGAATATGTGCAATCTGACAGAGGAGTGTCCTATCTGCAAGCCATAAAATGACATCCCTCTGACTCACAGTTCATTCCCCAATCAAATGATAAATGGAAGTTTGACCAATTAGAAGCTGAGAGAGAGGTAGGGTCAGTGATGCTAGAACACACCCACATTCTAAACACATAAAAGCAGACAGACAGGACAGATAGGGACCTTCAATTCCATCTGCAGCGGGACGCTCTGCCGGAAAAATCCATACTTTACCTCCATCAAACCACCAGAGAGCCAAACTAGAGACTTCAATCTATCCAGAACTAGAGACCCAGACCAGAGAACCAGAGAGAGCTGACCCAGATCACTGTGAAGTGCAGAGACCAGAGGCGAGTCTAAAACCCTGACCAGATCCATGGCGAGGCCCATTTCACTCAAGAATATAGTGTGAGTACCTAGAAAACTGTGCAGAACCAATCTCCTAGTTAAAATAATATAATTCAATCCATTTTTAACCTAAGTAGAACTGCAGCTTAGCAATTGTGTTATCCTGCCATCATTTTTAAAGCTGAAAAAGTGTGCGTTTAAAATTTCAAATCTGAAAAACGACCTTTATTCAATCGCTCATATCTCCGCAACCGTTTGTGCTAGAGACTTGCAGTAACTTTCCTTTGGAAGCTGAGATCCTAGGCTTTCATAGGACCCCAAAACGATAGAGATAGTCCTTGTGGTTCTCCTGTAATAGCGCTCGGCGCATCCGCGAATTTTACCGCGATTTGCAAATTTCTTCACATGTAAAAACTGCTGCTGCTTGCCTTCCATTTGCCAGAAATTCGTTTAACCTGCTAACTATCCCTGAATCATTGCAAGAGTGAGCCTGAGCTAATATTAACTAGATATCACTCACCCTGAACCTCTGAAAGGGAATTAAAAGCATTTCCAGCATATTTCTCATCCATTGCTAGCACATATCAAAGCATTTGGGCCTGTGTTTTCAAAACTCCTATCTGTTTTCTGTAAGCGTGCTTGGGGGGATTGAACTGAATTACATTGATTGCATTTCTGAGAACTGTGTGCTTTCCTCCCATTTCCTTGCATTGCATAAAGAGGGGGGGAGTGAATAGCCAGAGAAAAGTGATTACATTGTTTGGTTGAAATCATATTGAGTATTTTCTGTACTGCATTCATTGAATATTGCATCCACCTGAGCTTACATAAAGCATTCTCTACCACATTATACTTCTGTACCTATTTACCAGTGTGCTACCTTATCCATTTCATTTCAACTCCTTAGTGATTATAACGAAGTGTGCTAGTGCCAGATTCTCCGTTGTTAATCTTTATCATATCAGATTAAGTGTGATATTCAATTATTAATTTATTATAAAGTGGGATATATATATATCTATTGTTTAATTTATCAAATAAACCTTTTAACTTGCAAAACAGAACTACTTCTTGGCTCAGTGGGGTCAGGGGGATTCCAAGAGAGGGGTGTTATATAGGGGTAGTCATCCAGAACGCATGAACTGGACATAAAGATATATCAATAAGGGTTTTCATTCAGTATTTTAGACTAGGCGTTAATTTAGCTGTAGTGCTGAATTGAATCCTCTTACACCACCCTTAAAAATGTAAAAAGTGTAAAAACCTAATTTTGTTAAAATGAACTATGTGTCCCAGAATCCTGAAGGGACTGTGACGAAGAAGGGTGCTGAGGAGGTATGCAGAAGTAAAGGACGGGCAGGTAGGCCTAACAGCCTTTGCCAGGGTTAGGCAATTAACCTTAAGGGCCTGCACCTGAAGTCAATTGCCCCACCTGAGAGGCATAAAAGGCTGCAGCAGGAAGGAGCAGTAGGAAGGAGCTGGAGCATGAGCTGGAAGGTTGGCAGTAGTAGCAGAAGAAGCGCTTGAGGCTGGCTGTTCACGAGGAAGTGACGCCGGGACGAGAGAAGAGCAGATTTCACCTGCAGGTTCTGAGTTGGTCCTGTGTTCACAAACCCTGTCTTGCTGTGGCTAGACTGAGAGACTTGAAGAAGTTAATGGATTCCCCAGGTGTGCCTAATAGCTGTGACTGCAGAGCTGAAGTCGTGTAGCTACCCGAGGCCTGTGTGCAGAAGCAAGCCGAGGGAAGTGGGAGAGAATAAGACTCTCTGTGAATGAGGCCGGATCGGAGACACCAGTGCTGCCGATGGGTGTGGGTCCCAAGCGTGCGTAAAGTAGTAGTAGCAGGAAGTAGAAGCTGCCCGCAACTAGAGTGTTTTGGAGCTGGTGAATGAAGCTCTGTACTCCAATTCATTAAAAACTCCTTGCTGGTAACTTTAACCAGCTCTATTTGAACTTGCATAGAAGTAAGAGCAAGTAAAAATAGTTTGTTGCCATGGGAACTCTGGACAACAAAGAAAATGTATCACGCACACTTTTAAGACCAGTTAATTGCTTGTGTATAAGAAAAATCATTCATTTTCCATTGTTGTATTAAATTGATTTACCGGAGTAGTTGCATGGCTCCAATTAAGAGGGATAACGCCACTTGCAATCACTATAAAGGTAGCAGCTGACTTTCCTGAATTTTTACAAGAATATAAACAGCAAAGAAAGGTTGCGTATGAATGATGGTGATTCCCGATTCACTTTGAAGCTGCATTCTGTATGAATGAAAGGGAATACAAGACTTTGTAGTTGAAATTCTCCATCAAAGGGTGGTCACATGTACCTAATTCTGTTTCCTTTGTGAAACACAAATCTTGTAACATTCAAAACAAAGTACTTTTTAATTATAGAAGTTGCTGAAGTAGCAAGAAGGTCACGCATTACCCAAGCCAGTAGGAAAATCCATTGTAACCTTAACCCAGACCTAATAAGAACTAACCATCTATGTTTTGAAGTTGTTAAAGTTGTTATCAATCCACTGTTCTCTGATAGAAGCAAAAAAGAGTGCAGTAGCATGGAGAATTGATGACCCCTTTCTACAAGGACCTGAGAGTTAAGAGATTGGAGTATTTGTCACACACAATTTAATATTTGCATAACATAATGAAGTGTTTTCTCAGTGAACAAGACCAACTAGAATGACAGAAAGACATATGGAATGATTTTTAGGAAAATAGACTTTTTTAATAGTACAAAAGTTTTAAAAAATGAGAAACTGCACACAAACGAATGCATAAATATAAACACAATAGAAACTAAAACATAGAATCACAGGGGTGTACGTCACTCAGTGAACCATACTTTTAACAGAAATTAAATAATCAGACAGCTATCATTAGTAGTCTTTTGAGAGGTAGTGTGTCGGCATGTTTCAGCCATATATCGAATTAGACATTATCTCAAGTGTCTATTCAGAAATAGATGTCACGGCCAACTTCAGGACAGAGGATTTCTTCCAAAAAGTCTTCACAGACATGGTTTACCCCAAATTTTGATGTAAATATAACGTCACTGATTTGCTTCTCCAGGTTAGGTGAGAAATAGTCAGCGAAAGGTACGTCAGACTAGAGGATATTTCTTTTAGAATTGCCACAGGTTGCTAGCGTTGATCGTAGTTCCTATGGCAGAAGCCACCTTGTCCTTGTCAGGTTCTTTGTAAAGAAACTGTGAGTGGTTGGGCCGTGGTTGCCAACAGAACGGTGCAGGCTTAATGAACGTGCATCAGAGTTGCAGTTCGGAAAGACATTCCGGTTCTTACTTGGTTGTAATCACTGGCGCAGCAGCATGCTGTGTGTGATGTGGCCCGACTTGCGAATCGTCAGGAAAAAGACATGGGTACTTGGTCGGCAGGTGGCCCAATCAGTGGGTAAATTGCAGTTGTTGACAAATCCTCAATGCAGACGCCGTCAGCCATAGGCGATGGAGTAGTAGTGATAGAAGCGTCACAAGGTTATCCAAGGCTGGAAGAATGGCAATACAGCTTTGGGGTAACTGCTGGAATCAAGAAGGTGTGCATAAAGCTGGTCAAGGGAGTTGGGTGCTTGCTAAAAATATGAATCCATAATCTATAAAGCTGAGACTGTTGAAGCTGAGAGAAAGAAACAGTCTAGAAGACAAAACAGATTCTAGTGGTAGCTATAAAACAGATAGAAGAGGCAATGAGGCTGCCCATTTCTTGTGACATAGGAAGGAAGATTGCCTTGCCTACCTGTGGAGGTCGAAGAGTCGTGTCTTTAAGTTGCCTAATAAATCCTCAAAATACCAAGCAGCAGTAGAGCTAACAGAACTGTGGTATAACAAAACATTATATTAAAGGTGGTTGAAGCAATAGTATACTGTGAAGCAAGGGAGCCTGCTTCTACAGTGCATTTAGTAGAAGGAAGTTGCCAAGAGGAAAGCATCCCCTTAGAAGAATCATCCTGACAATTTATACCGAAGAAGCTGTAGAAGTTACAAAAAGATGTACCATTGTAGAAGCAGAAGTGGTACTTTTGTTTCGTACGTTATCAAGTCTATCCTGGAGGGAGGCTATCCAGGATTACCATTGGTGCAGTTTCCTTTGTGGACATTGTAAAGGGAACTTTTTAACAAACTGAGAAAGAACTGTTACAGTGGAATTTTGTTTGGGTGGACCTTTGCTTCTTTTGGAACTTTAAAGAACTGATGCAAGACTTTACATTTCTTTGTGAAAGATTGACTTTGGACATTCTTGGGGAAAGGGATCAACCCAGGACAAGTGGAAGTTATCCAAGTCACTGGCTATTTGGTAATAATGTATTTATGTTGTTTATGATTTAGTTTGAATGCTTTGTTGTTTAGTGTGAGGGCCACTTTTGTGTACGCTAGGAGCTTTTCCCGTAGAACCTAGGTTATGCAGGGAACTCCTTGGTAGAGTAGGCTTAGTTGGGTTGTCTTTGCATTTTCTTTTATTAATAAAATGACAAATACTGGGAAAACTACAAGCAGCTGTCCACCACGCATTACTGAGCCCTCATAGTCTCTCCCACCACTTAAGCAGAATTCCAGACAAGATGCAAAAAACCATTGTCATTTCAGCAAGCAGAGGGATGAAACCTGAACCCCACCTGAAGCTGAAGACATCCTGAGGCCAGCAAGTCGGGAGGAGAGAACTTAGGGGGGAAGGGGGAAGGCCAGATGCAACGTGAGGTTGACCAGAAGATGAATATGATGTATACACCAGGGGTTCCCCCACTTTCTGACTTCTGTGCTGTGTGGCGGGTCAGTAGAAGGACGCAGACTCTTGTAAGACATTTTAAACTGTTCTTTATTAAAGAAAAGATAATGTCTAGCTCTCCCTCCTTTTATGGGGTGTTCCCTACTGTGAGGGGCCAGAAAGGCAAGATGAGAGTAGATAAGAGTTTTCTCACAAGTAGCCATTTTATTATATAATAAGGGTGAGACAAACACTTACCTTTCCCTCATCTAACACGGATATCCCTACCTGTCAAACTAAGGCTAATGGAAAATGATCTAACGTCCAAAAATATCTGTGACACTCATACATACAACAAATTCATACAGGGATTATTTGGCTGCTTAAACTTCATAAAATAACATTTAAATTCAAACAGAAGATTTATAAACATGAATCCTTGTGTCCAGGGTCCAATCCATTTTCCCAGGATCAATTCAGGATATTTCAAACCAAAGTCCAAAATCAAGAAAGTTCTTTTCAATAGCCCAGTTCCACTCCAAGTAGAACACAAAGTTCCTTTAATATTCCATAGGTCCTTCACTTGGCAATTTCATTGTCTTATCTTCAATTGTTAAAGTGTGCATAAACTTCTGTTTAACAAACAAAAAAGACGGTGTCTTCACATACGAAGTCAATATTCAATGTAATTATTCTCTTCTATGAAAACCAATCACAGTTTTGTCAGGATGGTTTTACAATAGTTCATCATAACACATTAGTGATAAAACTCCAACTACTAGTACTCTGTGGGGAGGTATGCTTCAAACTTTCCACACTTAAATCCTCAATGGGGAAAGTTAAATCAACAATTGCTTTTTGGATAAGTCTTTTGACTTTCTCCAACAACAAGGGGTTTGTAACTTCTTCCACAAGGATACAGTACACATTGACAATGTCTCTCACACTGATTTGTTTCCCCCAGGCACTGGAGGTTACATTTCATTCCCCCTCAATTATTTCTATAAGGAGGGACTCCATCCCGCAATGTTTGGTTTCCTTTTACTCCGCCAATTAGCTGCTGGTTATGTAGTCTACAATATCTCCTTTGCGGGTATCCCTCATTAGGAAAGTTGTATCACCTTTCATTTGTAATTGCATTTCTTTGGCTAAGATAATGCTGGTTATAATCTTCTCTTACAGGTAATCTTCCTTTTTGTATTCTACGTTCATTTTGTTTGAACATGGTTCCCTTTTGACTTTGGCAATGCTGGTTACAATTTTCTTCTACTCAATCTCTCTTAACATGAGAGTTTCGCCCAAATTGCTTTAATTCAACAGTTCGGTAATAAAAAGCTTTATTTTGAGCCAACAGTCTATTTCGGAGTGCCCTGGGTTACACAGCGAAAGCCAACTCACTGGTCAATCCTTGCGTCTCCTTTGGACCCGCAGCTTCTGTTCCTTCGTTCATCGGGATTGTCCTGGCACCTGACAGCTCCGGTAACACTCCCACTTCCTGCTGCTCGCTTTCTCTGCTCCGCACATACTCCAGTGAGCGCAACCAACCGGAGCAGGATGTAGGACTTGAAGGCAGCTAGTCTCTGTACCTCTTCCCCCTGCACGTTCTCTCCATTCTACAGGATTCCAGACTTCTGCCACTCTCTTGACATGGGGTCCCGCTTGCAACACAGCGGTGGCCCTATCTTCTACTTCTCCCTCGTTCTTCTGCTGTTCCCTCTGCTTCTCCTTAATGGCCCGCACCTGAAAGGCCTTTAAATGTTTAAAGTTCCCACTCGTGTGTGGGCCATTAAAACCACTAGACTGTACACTTCAATTTTGTAACTCTGAGCCTATCTTCCTCGTCTCAGTACTAAGACCATTATGCCCTCAGTACTAAGAGCATTATGGGACTTGAAGTCCATAATGTCCTTATTCATTTTAAGATTATTTAATGCACTCTGTTTTAGTGATTTATACATGCCATGAGGTCTTGAGGTATTAGAGAGAGGATGAATACATGTGTCTCTCATAAGAGTCATCATATTCCCTTGGTGACCTTCTGCCATGTGATCCACCCACTAATACCACCCCCCAGGGTTAGGGTCAGGTAGTGGCTGCCTTCCCCGGCCACATGGGAAGAGACTTTAGGCTGTGAGGACTCCATAGGATTCATCGCACTACCTAATAAACTAGCTATTGTACTTGTCAGTCGTCAGTGAATGTCTTAAAAGAATCTGTTGCCGTCCAAATTAACCCTAACTGACCGTGCCACTAACAGAACAACTAAGGACAGGAGAATTACTCCCTTCTACTGGGTTTTGCTTCTAACAGACTTCGATTCAATTGCTGATTTTCAAATAGCCGGTCGTGACTTCTTTGATAAGTTCATATAGTTCTTGCAAGACTTCCTTGTGCTTTTACTTCTCTTCACAATGGAGCTTATCTGATTCTTGACTCATGTCTCTGTTCTTATGAGTGGTTTTCTCACTGTCCACTCTTAGTGCTGTACTCTTTTTTTTCCTTGCTGAGGTTTTATTTATTTTGATTGTGACGAGTAGGAGTACTCGTATAGCACTTGTCCTTCACTTCCCTTGGGTTTACTATTATCGTCTATGTCTTGACTAAGACGGATTTCAGCCTTCTCATAATGATTTCCATTCACTTCTCATGCTTTCTTTGTTATCCTCTCTTTATCCTGAGTGTGATGTGTATGAATAGTCTTGTAATGATTCTCATCCACTTCTCTTGGTTTCTCTTTTATCGTCCACTTATCCTGACTGAGCTGAGAAAGAACACTTTTGTAATGATTCTCCTTCACTTCACCTGCTTTAGCTGCTATTGTCTCTTTATCGTGACTGAGACGAGTATGAATGTTCAGATAACCATTCTCAGCTTCCCTCCCGGGTCTCCCGTTTCCCCATTAACAGTCAACCTCAGGGATAACGTTGCCAGGGGTTCTTTTTTCGTTCAGGTTGGGATCTCCTTCCCAGTTGGCGGGCTTCTTGTCTTCTTTCGGTTTCTCATATTTCGCAGTTTCATCTAGGGTGGCTTTCCGGGACCCACTGTACCAGGGTGATGCACAGCTCGAGCCGTGTAGTGGTGTTGGTGTAATTGCAAGGACTGTTGGTCCACCACAGTCGCTTCGTGGTCATGCCTCCACTCACTCTTCCTCTTACTCCAATTTCCAGATGTGACATGTCCACCACTTCTCTCTCAGTTGGGCAGCCAGTTTGTAACTCACAGGTTCTTTGGAGCTCCAAGTCTCCTCCACTTCTTGTTGTGACAGAGTTCTGGGCTTTCCCCAGTGTAACTCTGCATCTCTCTCTCTCTGCGTTCTGCAACCTCTCACCCTCTTCTCCTTGTCTCTGTTAAATTATGTTTTCCATTTAAAAGGACATCCACATTTTCAGTTTCACTGGAACAGGAGTCTGTCTCCATGGGGGAGTCTCTCCCGGTGAGGCCTGCATGCCTTGACCCGTAGGGAGGCTGTTGCGGAGTGGACACACCTCCTTAGCCTCATGGGGGAGGGGCTACCCCTTGGGGAGAAGGGATGAATTCCTGCGATTCGTCACAGCTGATGTAGAAATATATACAAATATGCCCCAAGAATATGTTAGAAATGCGTCCTTGTTGACAGGTTCATAGGCCTACTTGCTACCAGACTGTGATTGCAGCTTTTAGACCGCTAGAACAAGAATCCAAGAGCTCCAGACCCATGGTGTGGACTATGAACTGCTGCTAACCAAAAGCAGGAGGACAGATATTGCAGCTTCGACTGCAAAAACTGGTGTTAAAGACCACAAAGGGAGGGAGTGAGAGAGACTCCATGTCAGAGTTAGGAAGCTGGTTCGACAAGACTGCTTGGCTTCAAGATGGTATCTGAAGTACTTATGCACTTGTCCTGTGGAGCCACAGGCCATCCATTCACAACTCACATAAAACGTATATAGAGAAGGGCGGGGCAATCTGACACAGTCCAATCCCAGGGGCCAATCTATCCAATCACGATAAGTTGTGAGAACCCTGAAGGTGTCTCACCCGCTAGTCCTTGGGAATCTATCATCCAGGTGGTCAGGACACGGCCATCCCTTTTGGATCCAGTTCCTGGTGGTAGACCAGTGCGGGAGGATCACCTGGATGAGGGGTCTTTGGGGAGTGTAAGTGGGACACCGGAGGGTGATACAGGGAAGGGGATATCACGTAACACCCTTTCCCCATCCTACCAGGTAGGATACCTAGGAACTTAACCCCCCCCCCCAACCCCACATTCAACCTTTTTCACGGACAGCTCACCATGAGCGACAACGGACTAACAGCAGAGCTGAATACCGCACATGTCTCAACACAATGGTCAGGCAAGGTCGGGCAATTACAGATTATTACACAAACCTGACTTCCATCACACTTTCCCACTTGGATAAAAGGTGGAGCATAAAAGCGCACTCTGAGCGACGCAAAGCACACAAGGAAACAGCAGTTCCAAGATGGCATTTTAATACAAGGAAAAAGACAGCGAGACCAGAGAGGGTTACAAGGAGGGAAGTACCCTTGACCTTTAAAGACTGTTACTTTTGTGAGCCTCGGAAAGTAAGAAACCTAAGACCAGGAACTAAAGTTGATCAGACCTGCACAGTGTGTTGGAGGTACCCGGGGCTCTCCTGCGTCGATAACCAAGGCGGGGAGGAGCGATTGCTGCCATGGTACTGTCCTTGGCTTCTGCAACAAAGCGGCATCAGTAAAGACAGCACAGCCAGTGAGTCAGAGAAATTGATACCAAACCAGCCTGTGTTTTGAACCAAGGTTGCAAGCAGCAACATTGTATAAAGAGAACTGTGTGTGAGGCATATGTGACAAGCGACACAAATATAATTGGAAAACAAATGAGTAACTGAACTTTGGGAGGACAAGAAAAGATATCGTAGACCGAGTGGTCCGGCGCCACATGTGTGCTCATTCGAAAGTCTCTGTTAGGTATCCAACTGATGCTGAGTGTGAGAAAAAGGTATCTTGAGATCGAAGTGGTCCTGCAACGGGTCAAGCTAAACCCTGTGCACATTCAAAAGTCTTCAATAGTTTAATGTACACCACAGTTGCTCTGAGCCTGGCTGAGGAAGACTAATTTAGTAAAAGAAAGGGATCTGAGCTTGGCTGAGGGGCATCCGGGTGAACCGTGAGTCACCCGAGAAATAATTGATCCCGGAAGAGGGGGTTCCAACATGAAACTTTGTTTTCAAAGGGATCTGAGCCTGACTGAGGGGGATCCATGGTGAACACCCAAATTGAATACTGGTAAAAGGAAAATAACTTTTGCATCTTGTTTTTGTACATCAGGCCCTCTGAGCCAAGAGACTTGCAAGAAGTAGAGAGACTTGGACACAGAGGTTCCTGATGCGGGAAATGGAACTGTATCATCGTGCCTCAGAAGCCAGAGTGTGTGCTTTGCTCCGGTGAACTGCTTTGCCGTGCTGAAAACATGGGGAAGGGAGGCCAATGGCCCGAACATCCTGACATATCATTTTATGAACACTTCTTTCTTTTTTATGAACATTACCCCACACTATTTGTAAATTGGTGGTAAAGATTGGCAATATTTCTTTTTTAGTATAGGCCCTTTTATTTTGACAAGACTCCACTACGACTGAATTATTATTATTTGATGGTCATAGCTTGCTCCCATCTATAGATTTAGGTTTAGATAGGTGTTTATCACACCCTTGCGAAAGTTCATTAAAGACCCTTGAACTGTGGTCACTTGTGTCTGTCTTACTGTTGATACCAAGCCTTCCTTACAAAGTGCACCTACTCAAACATTCAGTGACCTCAAATAACCACAGGGCAGGCTATAAATAGTAGCCAAACACCAGTTAAGACGGGGATGTGTCAGTTGACGATTGACGAGGCAGAGTGGAAAAAGGAGCAGGGAGTTGAATGAATGTGAGGAGGGTGAGAGCAGGACGTACGAGAAGTACAGAAAGGAGGAAGGCAAGAAAAGAAGGAGCATTCAGAGGAGCGAGAAAGGCACAAGCATGGAAAGGGAGGTGTTGCAGAAGTGAAAGAGCAGACAGAAAGGAAAACATCAGAGGAGGGCAGAAGAGGAGGAGGAGGAGGAGGAGGAGGAATAGGAGTGAGGAAACACTGTGCAATCGGTGAGAGAGTCCGTGGTGGACAGTAAGTTGCAAGAAGCTCAGAGTATGGCCAAGTTAAGCTGGCCAAAAACTAGAGGTTGATTTAGAAGGTGAAAATTAGGTTCTGTGGTGGCTGAGGGGGAAAAGGTAAAGAATACCAGGGCTTGAGCAGTTGAGAACTGTACTGACTTTGGACCAAGCACTTCTGGGGCCTAAATAGAAACACTCCTGAACAAGGAAATAGGGAGGCTATTAGCCAGGAGTCAGAACTACCAACGACACACCGAAAACATGCCCTAGATGCAGCACCAAGCTACGACCAAGCTGGTCATTCATTTTAATTGCTCTATTAATCCCTGGAGTTTCCCCGGTGTTTCCCACATCCACCTCCAGCAGCATCATTGAGGTAGCAGCGTGAGCGCTGAATGGGCGCATCAAATATTTTGTCAGCCTCTTGAAACTTTGTGTTCCAGTAGGAAAGGCGTTGGAAATGTGTACAACTGTGGCCCCTGCTATGATGGCAGAAAAGCTGATGAAACCAATAGAGGGCCTGCAGGAGTTATTCTGTGAATGCTGGTGAAAGGCGTCCTGCTGGGCCCGCAAGCACCTGACTGGCCTGTGGCTTCACATGGATGCAAGTGACTGCGCACAGCAGAGGTAAACAGAGGCTTATCTGGGGCCACAGTGACAACAGTGATTTCCTGGTGTGGGAGGAAACCACCCATGCTAAGAATGGATGCAGGTGCAGGCCTCTAAGAATTTGCAGGACTGGTCTAAGCTGCCTCAGAAAGGAACTTGTTCCCCCACGTCCACACTGGACTCCCATGGCAAAGAAACTAGCAAAGAAAGTTAAATCACAATTTGTCACACAACAATCTCTTCTCCATAGAAAAGTTGAAGAATTCTCCATTCTGCCAGAACATCTATCGAAAGAATTGAGTGCACTGATGGCTTCTATGGAGGCCATGCATTAAAATGTAGACACGCCTGCGAAGCCCATGACTGCCATTGAGTCGAGACTTGAAGGGATAAATATATAGATTAAGATTGAGAAGGTGGTGGTTATTAAAATTATCAACAATAAGAAGGAGGTTCAAGAGTCTGGTGAACTGATTAACCCAGTGGAACAAAAAGCGGAGGAAGAAATGGGGCACAAAATAAAAGCCTATCTGTATTCCACAAAAAGGTGTATTGATCTATGGTACCATTAGACTCTGAGCTAGAATGAAGTGAGTATGCAAGGAGGGCTGCTTGTACAAGAATGCCTGGGGCTCCACATACTGTTGAGGAATCAGCACTGTGTGGAACTTTACTGCTGGTCTTATATTCTCTTCTGCTAGTAACCTTTGCTCTGGGTCCTGTTCACCTTTAAAGAGCCTTTCTCCTGCCTACGCGAATATGAGGAAACAATCCATAAATTGGGGTTCTGTGATTATGGTGTTGAGAGATGCTGATGATCGAGAGTTGGTCTCAAGAGAGGCAGCTAGATGAAAAGACATATCCTTGAAGGGTGAAATACTGCCCCTGTTCAGTTACGTAAGCCACAAAACCATAGTTAAGAGACAGAAATCTCGATTGCCTAATCTTGAAGATTAGGAAATATTTGGTAGCTCAGGGTCCTTGGCCTCTAGGTAGCGTTTGGCTAACATGACAGTGTTTTTAAGGGAGCAGGATATGTATTTTTGGAGGTAGGTGAAAGCTTATGTGATTCTGGATAGTGTGGTGGTTGACCTTGCTTAGAAGGCTTATTGTAACTCTTCCTGAGTTTATGGTGAGTTCTGTGAGAGTTGGCGGAAAGAGCATATTTCTCTGCTCTCCTTTGCTGTCATTCATTTGACAGTTGTGGGCAAGAGGGGTTGATGTGGTGTAAAACTCATAGGAAACTTAACCCATGTTTAATTTGTTTCTCGTGGGCGGGTGTTGCTCTGGAATTCTGTTGCAGTTGAGTTTCTGCACTATTTCTTTCCCTGATTCATCTGAACCCCTACACCCCATGTAGATTTATCTTGACAATAATTGTACTGTCTTTATGGGGCAATATATTCTCTTTGATTATAGGAATTTTAGGATATATATATATAATTTGGTAACCTGCTTATCTTTGAAAGGGAGGGGTCTTTTGTAAAGCATTTGATCTGTAAATTGTGATGTTCTCCTGTTGCATATGTTGCTTTAGATGTCTAATAAAATATACTTCCAAAAAACGTGACCTTTTCCTGATAAGAAACCCATGTACACCTGGGTTAACAGAGGACGCAGGCTTGCAGATAGATAGACTGGTTTTGACTTATCATTTTTTAAATTTTTTTTATTGGCTTTTTCAAACCTTTAAAAAGGAAAATACATGAATTACATACAAAACACATAACATCTATTCACAACATCATAAAAGATACATCTTTTTCTCCATAATCATGCCTTATTTGGTCCACTGTCTAAATGCTATGTGCTTCATTACCATAAGAAGGTGCAGGATTTCCTCAGTTTATTCCATCCGCATTTGTGATAGCTAAGAGCTTCTCTATTTCTTCCAAGAAAAAAGTTAACGCAAAGATTACTGTTTTGTCCTCCCCATTAAACATCATCTGGCACCAGTTATCTGCATTCAGAGTCAGCTGTTTTGTCAGCATAGGACCCAGATATTTTGTCCTTTGTGTTCTTAATGTAGTGCAGAATAGCGTGAGATGTTTTGAATGATCTTTTAAGTCCACAAAGAACATTAAAGAGCACTTGTCTAGCAGTCATGAGACCACAGCTGCTAACCTGGAGGCCCTGTTAGGTTCCTGAGACCAGCAGGTGGCTTAAATGCTGAGCTCCGTAGTGCAAAACCCACAAGAGAGGCTGAGCCTGTGGTGGGCTCCCACGAGACTGAAGCAAAAACACTCAAGATACCATTCTTAGTAGGGGGCTAAAATGGAATTGGCCTGCAAGTGCTCCCCGGGACAGATGGAGAAGAAATAGACTGTCACCAGCTCAGGTATACCAGTGGCCAAAGAATCCCCCACTATTCCCGAGAGTATGCGGGCACATGGTTAAGTGCCAAGATCATTTCACTTAATTTGGCTTGGTGTCCATTTGACTTCGACCTCTTGAACTTCACAATAGAGAGAGTCACAAAAGTCCCTGTCACATAACCAAGGTGTTTCTATGATCCAATTCAATGAACCATGAAGGACCTAGACTTCTTTGAGAAGAAGGAGCCATCCCAATGCAGAACAAGTATTGCATGAAGTATTATGAACTCTAATGCATAATAACAATCATATCAGAGACTTTGGACTTTCCCATCCACTTATTAGTTCTCTTGCTCTCACTTTAATTCCACAGACCTATATTACCTTGGTTTTCACTTTTGCTCTTAGCCTAGAATGCAGCACAAATATATGTTTTTAATTACTTCATCATTACTTTGTTTCTGAATCATTGCCTCTGAAGTCATTTGTTAATCGCTTGCATTGATTTTTTAGGACCATTTGCTATTGTCTTGGTAATGACTGGGCAGACAGTGGAGTGAATCATGCATCCCCTTGTGCACTGCAGAGGGGGCCAATGCTTCCCTTTACTCTAAAGTGCCCACACATGTTTTTATGCTGAGCCCCTTAGAGTGAACACAATGTTGGTGGGGCCACATCAAATGCCGGAACTGCTTCTATTATCTATTAAATGCAGCCACCCTCCTCCCTATCAAAGGAGGCTTTCAGTCCCCCTGGAAATGCTCAGGATCCACCCCCTGCCCCCACAGTTTAAAAACAAATGCTGAAGCCACCACTTTGCCACTATTGTGTACAAAAGCAAGGAGTTGGTATGCATGGCAAAAGGAGATGAGACAACAGGTTAACAAATGCTGAAGCCACCACTTAGCCACTATTGTGTACAAAAGCAAGGAGTTGGTATGCATGGCAAAAGGAGATGAGACAACAGGTTGAAGAAGCCAAATGGTCAGCACCAATAAAACAGATCCAGAAAGACAGAGACCAGAATAAGAGCAAAGAAGAAACAGCCAAAGGATAACAAAGACCGAACTGGATAGGGAAAAACAGTTTCAGCAGGGTGACATTTTTGACAAAGCAGATGCACCAGAGGTTGAGGTCTGAAATCCGCTATGCTGGACTGGGCGGACTCCTTTGTGGAGGGCATGTGGGATGGCCATCATGGTATCAGAAATAGACTTCTTACTAAAGATGCTGCTTGGAGTCAGAGGCAGCTTGGGAGAAGCCAACCTCACTAGATGCATATGGAGTATTCCCTAGGGCATCACACCCATTTCTAACCTTCTTGCTCAGGCCACTCAGACTATCCCATGTACTGTGTGTTATTGGATATTAGAAGTTGACCCTCACAGTCGTGATTTGTGGGGCCCAATCGCATACGATTATGGGAAAAGGAGAACCTAATCAAGCACGGCCTCTGGTATAAACTGCGGACATGATTGCAATCTCACATATTTCTCATGGCGGCAGGAATCCAAGAGCAAACTGTGAGCGAGCATGATCAGCAGTTCAGGGAGAGTAAGGCCTTAGGGAGCCATTTCGGAACCAGACAACCATCATGACAGATCCACCGAATTCCAAAATGGCGGATGCCTTTATCAAGTCCCTACGTGATGAGCTGTGGGCTGGTAAAACGTAATACAGACAGCAGAAACCACACATGGGTTGTGGGAGGTGCATATGATCGCAGAGTCAAGGCAAATGGGCAAACACAGGTGTCTGCTCCAAAACCCTAAGGAAACAGTTACAGGCAGAGCCAGGATATGAAATATGGCAAGGACTAGCTCAAGGTGATCTAGTATGGAGAGGAGGAAACGGCGCAGTGTTGTCTGAAGAAAGGAAGGTGAAGGGAAAAGGACAAAGGGAAGGGAACTACCCGGAGAAAAGAGGAAACTCAGAGGAACAGGATTGGAAGTTGGACGTGGGAGTTCAAGGAGGAAGACAAGTGAGAGGAGAAGTAGGTCTTTGGAGGCAGATTGAAGTCGGAGATGGAAAAGGCAGAGAAGTGGTGCGAAAGGTCCAGATGACAATGTCAGTATTTGCCAAGCGAGGAGGGCAGAAGGCTGAAAAGGGTGACAAGCAGTGTGCAAGACCAATGGGGCCAGAGCTGGGTTGCAGTCGGAACACTAGGGCTAGTGAAGTTGAAACCCTTGTTGACCTTGGCCCAAAGATTGGTACGGTCGAAGCCTAAAGACCCAAGAAAAGCAGAGCAATAGTAACAGTGAGGGAGATGGAATAGCCAAGTTCCATAGTCTGGTTTCTGGTGGGATTGGCAAGCCTAGCATGGAAAATAAATAAGACTTGCTTGTGAGAAAACTAAGGAAGAGTAAGGAAATGAAAGAGACAGTCCTACCCTATTTGGGAGCCACAGCCTAGATTCTGTTGGGAAGGGCACAGCGCCACCAAGGAAGAGAATAAAAAATTTCATCATTGTGAACCTGAGCTAGAAAGGCTTGTTGCAGCTCTGATTCAGGAGAGTCCATTCTGACTCCAAAACAGGGAGACCCATTGCAGAGTGGAGCTAGAATGTCTGAGAGTGAAGCCGTGCCAGGAGACCTTTATGTGAGTCAGAACCTAAAGGACTCGCCAAGCATCTGTGTCAGGAGGGCTTGGTGTGTTGAGAGCAAGGCCAAGTAAGCTTACTGTGAACATGAGCCCGGTGGACTCACTATGAATCTCCACAAGGAAGGAGCCTCCGGTATGCTTGGCAGGCAATTAAGACATCTAACCCTGCAAACGGAACTATATTGCCCTCGAACCTGAAAATCTACCCAGGACCAACACGGAGGAAATCCACAGTTATTTGAAAGCCAAATAACCCAGAAGGGCCAGTGCTCTACAGAGGGGGCCAGAAACACAGTTCACAGATGACTGTGAGTGACTTTGCATAATTTATGCAATGAACGCTTGTCCTGACCACAACACACGCTGGCATTGGGACTTGAGACCACCGTTTTCCTGGAGATCAACCTTTTGCGAACATTCCTTTCACCTCTTTTGTACTCCTCAACCATCCTGCATTTAATGGAGAAGCATCCTTCTTTTAATTACATCCTTGTTCCAACTCCTTTGTTTTGAACGCACTAAAACTGTTCTGTTTAAACGCTTATGCGAGTTCCAGTTCGTCTGTTGATCCCTTGGTCTGAACCTGATGTGGAAAGCCTAGTGATCACAACTGCTTTAAAATAATATCTTTAAGGTGTCCACAATTCTTCCTCAGAACCAAGGAGTCTGAAGTTAACAAAAATCATATACTCTTTCTTATTTCACTATTGTAGTAAAAAAGCCGTTATTGTGAGATTTTGTGTGCATAAATGCAGTTAATGATACTAAGTAGTGTGCCTTAACGATGCACAAAAGTGTAGAGAGACGGGTTAAGTAAGGGATGTTTGAAGCTCTTGTAAAGGTTTTGGGCGAACAAAGGAAACCCTTACTCTGAAAAGGATGTGCAGCTTCACCGTGTCCTTTCCAATAATTCTTTAAACAAAAATATCAGTGAATGTGTGTATAGAGGGAATTAACTTAGCCTTGAGAAAGAAAAAAGCTCAAATATTTCCTAGATCAGTCTTTGTAGGAGGCTGCTTAAAACTGAACCTCAGTAGTCTACACAGTTTTGTTTGTATGCAGTTGAGTAGTTTGATACATTTTCAGTTAAGTATGTTGAGAACTCACTCAGGGACATGGCTTGTAGAATCTTTAAGACTGGTTCCACGGCATTCGGAAAGTCGCAAACTGACGACATTGTATTTATAGAAGCCACAGAGTTCACCGTTGGTCCTGTGAAGCCCACGAGTCAAAAGCAGGAAAAGAATTGCGGGTGCACTCCTTACTGAGTTAGTAAAGCTCTTTTTGCATAATTAAATCTGGGTATTTCAATTCTTAAGGTGCAGGGGAGGAAAAATGGCCCTGGCACAGAACCACCGTAACAAACACAAACAGAAAAAAGAGGACCCAAAGTTGGAACCCTCCCGTCAAATCCCGTCGTAGGACGGTTAAATAATCAATTCTGAAGATATCAAAGATTAACATATATTTCCTATTAAAAAAAGAGAAATGTTTTGTTTTGATTAAAAAACACAATTAATCAATGAACAATGATGTCAACAAGAATATATACAAAGTCCAAAATAAATGGATGACGCGTTTCAAGATTATTCTCTCTTCTTCTTGAGCAAAAGTGAACTTAAGTTTGTTCTGCAATGCTCTTAACATTGAAGGAAATGCTTGTATTAGGAAAAATTGTAAAAACAGTCCTAGAATTCGTTATCCGCGACCACGGTGCTCTGAATCACTTATTATGTGACTAATGGCGTTATTCAACCTTCATGTTGTTTCTCCATGCTTCCACTCATAAAGGAATGATGGCAGGTACTCTTCACAGTCAGTGATTATGCTTGATAGTTCCAAGTTCCGACAGCAGCACCCTTTCTGTTGGTAGGCCCATGAGTCAAGTCTTTTAATATATCAGGTGAAACTGTAACAGTCTCAACACTTCTGACCATTGTCGAGCGTAGAGAAATCGTTTCCTTAAAAGGGAAAGCTAATTTTTCCTTTGTTGCAATTTTGTGTCTGCTCTGGGAGAGCTTCAGTTGGGTTGGGGGTGCATCACAGATTATGAATGGGCAACTCAAATAAAAAGGGTATCTTCTGTGAGGAACCTGAGGTCATCCTCACTTCTTTTCTTCCGGCATCCTCTGCTCAGTTGGCCAGGGAAAAGCCATCGCTTGTAGATCATGACCCTGGGGGTGGAAATGCGAGGGAGCATCACCTGGGTGGAGGGAAATTGCGGAGTGGGGACAGGACATCTTTGGGTGACACATGGTATCCTCCTTTCCCTTGTCAAAGTGAACCCGATATTCCCCTTGCCTTTGTAGGCTATGATCAGTCTTTGTCTATTTCTTCCTCCCAAAATGTCCCACAGCCTTTTCATCTCAAGACTGGGATGAGGTGGAAACAACCGGGTATTATGCACACTTCCATTCATTCACACCACTTTGGTACTGAGACGAGAAGGAAGGCTTTGGAGGAGTTGCATTGTAATTGCCAGGCATGTCCAGCTAATAGGTATCCACATGGTCAGGTAATTAAAGTGAAGGACTCACACCTGCAGACATGTAACAATTCCCAGGTGTATAAGAAGGGTGACCACCCAGCAGAGGGAGAGAGACGGCCTGGAGAGAAGGATGCGGCTCGTAGAAACGGAGCAGGCTGGAGAGGGAAGAGGCTTGAGGGAAGCCATGCATAGCACTCCATGCACAGCGGGAGTGCAAGAGAGAAGCCAGAACTGGCCGTGAGAGGGTCAGAAAACCTTCTGTCCACCCCGCCAGGTGTCCACAGCATGAGCTGTGGCACACCGAAACCTCCCGAGTGCCGCAGATGGCTGTGAGAAGTGCTCTCAGTAGCTTCTGCGTTGGAAGAGCAGAGCTATGCGTTGCAGAGGACGGTGGCCACTGCTTGCTGTGGCTCCCATGAAGAAAAGGCGGAGTGAATAGAAGTCGGGAGGCAGAAGCGAGAAGCACAAAGGAAAATTCTGCCTACCGGTGAGTACAAAGAAGGGGACACTCGGTGCGCTCCCGGACCTGCAAACAAGCATGTTAGAATGCCGAACAAACCGAAAACTATTACAGGGGCTATGGCAGGCCAAACCAAGTGATTTTGAATAATGAACAAGCTGCAAGATATTGCCAGTATGTTTGTGTTTGGATACCGAACAAGTCGCAAGATATAAGAAGTTCTTTTGAAAGTTGCAACAAGCATTATTGAATAGCGAGCTAACTAAAAGAGATGATGAACATATTTTAATACGGCAAAAGACAAAAGCAAATGGTGAACATTTGTGAATGAAGTGAAAGCAAGGTAGTAGAAAGGGTTAAACACCACGGCGTGAGTTGTGTGAGACACAAGTAGTGGCAAAGACAAGAAGATTGCCAAGAAGAATGTGAAATAAGTATTGACTAAAGATACATGAGTCTAAGGAACTGCAGGGTAAGAGAGAAAACCTGTATTGGCAAAAGCCTGAAGAATACAGAAACATGAAGTGCAGAGGGTTATCGGTTATGTGAACTGTAATGGGTGGGCTGTGTAGGTCCAACAACTGTGCATAGACTGAGTGACCCCTACTTGGAAAGAAACAAGGAAGGGAAGGCAAATGTAAAGAAGCTTGTATGGTGCAACAGTTGCTAAAGTGAATGGTAAATGCAGAAACAGAGCAAACTATGTGAACCATTGAAAAACTTGATTGACCAAGGATTTCAACTAGTACTGTTTTTGAAAGCTAGAAGATGTGAACTGATTTTGGTTTTGGAATTTGGAAAAGCTGAACTCTTGGGGAAGGGAACCAGAGACTTTGTGAACTGTGTTGAACTTTTGGGGAAAGGAACCCCAAGATCTTTTGGAACTGTTATGAACTTGGGGAAGGGGAAGCGGAGTATAAGCCAAGAGCTGGAAGAAGCTTGGAACTTTATTTTTGAACACTATTTCTTTTACTGCTGACATCCCTGCACATGCATATAGTTACGTGTGAGGGCAAGTATAGGTTATGGACACAGACAGACTTTTGAGTTTAACTTTCTGACACAGACTATCCTTAGTTTCTTTAGGCAGAGAAATCCCGGCTTGGCACAGGGCAAGTTAGGCCTTAATCCATCCTGCCATTTAAGTAAAATAAAGCTTTTACCTTTAAAGTTGAATCGGTTGTCCGTGTCTTACTTCATGATACCTTCACAGTTCTCAACAAAATAAAGGTAAGGGTGGTTCCCTTCTTGCTCCGGCACCTCCACTTGCCCATTGTCTCTCCTGTGGAATGCAGGTACCTAAACCTTTCCAGCCTTAGAACCATTTTGTATAGTTCTAAAGGGATACCTCACCTATTTCCTGGTGTTTCAGGCTTAATTATGACCTAAACCCTTCTTAATCTGAACTAGATGCAAGTTTTCCAGGATCCCAGTATTTCCGCAGGGGGCGCTAGAGAGGGGTCCCTTCCCTCTGCCTGGGGTTCCTTCTAGGATCTCTTTCCCCACCTCTCTGTTCCTAGGGTTCCCTCATAACCCCAGACCATTCCTCCTCCCACCTTCTGGTCCTTCCTAGGGCCAACCAGACCCATGAAAATCTTCATGCCCTTGCAATCTAGGTGTTCAATTTTCTTCACCCCCTGGATCTTCTCCTTGCCACCACCTGATGTTCTAATATTGCCTTTCCTCTGTCCTCTTGCTTTTACCCCAGCAGTTTCCTCTGTATCACTTCTCTACCACCTTCCCTGCCATTGCTTTCTCTGGGGAGCTTATTTTGTTCAAATGAGTATTTTTACACTGTAACGTAAGTGGGTCCCTGGTGCCAAATTTTGGTCATTTGCACTGCAGCGTGCTAATGTAAAGCGCAAAGGACGGTGTACAAGGGTGTATGCTGCCTTTTTCTTTTCACATTTGCACTCTGCAATGCCAAGTGAGTAAACGGTGCCTTGCATGCAGGCGTGCCAGGAGGTGTTTACTTTTCATTGTGAGCGCTGCTTGCCATGCTCGCTCACAATTGAAATGCTTGCATGTCGGGAGGGTTTAATTTCTACAACTGTATGCCGCCTTTTGCCCTTCCCGTTTGCATTCCATAGCGCAAAGTGAGTAAACGTTGCCTGGCATGCTGTCATGCCAGGCAACATTTATTTTTCATTGTGACCTCTGCTTGCCATGCTCAGAATGAAATTCAACCCTCCCCTACATGCTCGCATTTTGGAGAGGGCTTAATTTCAACTAGGAACACTGCTTTCCATGCGCATATGGAAAGCAGGGTTCCCAATTGAAATTAAAACGTGCTCAACATGCTTGCATGTCAGGGAAGGTTTAATTGTAATCATGCACGCTCCCTGCCATGTCTGGACTAGCCTCACCTTTCCCAATGATACCAGAAAGATTGTCCGATTTTCCACAATTTGAGAGTCTTTCTTCCAGGGTGTCTTTTTTTTTATCAGGCCCCCACTTATTGTACGACGCCACACTCTCATGCCACCTCGCACTGTGGGATTGGGGTCTTTCCTCTACCTTCAGCGTTGTGCTAATTGGTCTTATCGAACCATCCTATGCTTTTGGTCTTTTTGTTCCTTGTGTTATTCTCCAAGCCTCTCTTGGCCTTCACCAATTGTCTCCTACTCCCCTTGTGCTATTTTCTTTTGATGTTCTCCCACCTTGGTCTTATTTTCCTCTACCACCTACTACTGATGACAGCTACCCTCCTTTGACTTGGCCTCTGCCTTATGTCCACCATTCTTCTTATTTTCCTTTATTGCTTCATCCTGAGGCGCACCAATCTCCTCCTCAATACCCATCCCCCTACCATGCACATTTTCCTCAATTACTCCTTCTGAACCCCCCCTCCACAATTTCTACTACCAAAGCAACCTCCATCTTGATTTCTTTTTCCACAACTTCAATTCCTCCTTCCACTGTCTTCTTATACTGAGAAATCTTTCTTAAATCCTACTTCTAATGTTAACAAACCTCCTTCTCAGTTCCTCTGACTATCTCCTTCTGATGTTGATAAACGTCCTTCTTTGTTCTCCCTTCTACTTCCTTCTCCCCCTCTAATCTTCAACCTCCTTTTCCAACTTCTCCTTTGTCTGAATCTCTTCCTACTCTCCAGGCTCCTCCTTCTCCGGTCTAGGCTCATCTCTTCCTCCAGGCTTCTTCTCGCCAGCCATCTAAAAACAGCCACACTGTCTGGCTCACCCTGTAGGCCCTCTGTCTGGGCCAACTCGCAGTGAGAGTGTATGTGGGATGGTACATTGGTGAGGCATTGGGACTAGCTGAAGCCAGTAGGTTCACATGATCACACTAATTGACTAGAGAGGCTTACCAAGCTTTTAAATGGCTGTTCCGCCACCTTGGATTTCATATGTGCCATTACCAGTGTCTGCCGGGAGCTATGGGAGTTATGGCATGCTGCACCACTGAGGCTGGGAACTTGAAAATGTATGTAAATGTGGGGTAAGTTGTTTAAGCTTTCCGGCTATCTTTCTGATTGCTCCTCTAGCAGAGCAAAAGCTGCCGACACTGTCTGGGCAGTCTGTGATCCTGCATGAATTTGCTCTGTGGGCCAGGCAGATGATTTCCACAAATGTCCGATTCCTCCACAAGCAAGGTTGTGCAAGAGTTTAGGAAATGTTCGTGACAGTGAAGTGGGATCTGGCGACAGACAGTTTTATTTATTTATGTATTTATTTATTCATTTATTTATTTGTTTGTTTGTTTGTATATGGTTTACATATGAAACCTTTACAATTACATTTAGTAAGAAAAAGAAAAGAAACAGAAAAAAAATACATATCTATAAATTATCAATACTGCAAAGCCTTATCCTCCTTCTAAAAATCATACACAACATATAAAATCAGTGCAAAAACATTTGTGAGAATTCAATAGGGCTTCCAATTTCATACAAAGCAGTGCCTAAAAAACCCTCATAAATTACAGATGTTTCTCAGATAATACAATCATTTATGAAAATAGAGAGAGTGTGAATAAAAATGCATTAAACAGGGGCCTTAGAGAAGAGCTTGCAACAATCAAGTCAGAGGTGCATAGAGATCTACAGATTTAATAAAACCTGCAACCGCCAGACCCTACGTAACATTGGAAATTGAGAGACATCTTGACCAAATAAACATTTCTGCCCCCAAAAGTCCCAGTGCCAGTAGACCTTTCAAAGCAGAACAATCTAGAAACAGATGGCGAACAGTTTCAATAACCCCTGTCGTATGACAGAAACGACAGAGGACATTTGAGTCTTTAATCGCATTCCTTCTATATAGAACTTCCTTAGTAGGAAGAATGTTCCACCTAAGTTCAGAAGGAGGGAGCGATAATAGGGGTTAGGAAATTGTGTCAAAATAAAGGACATAGTACCTCTCTTCTTGTGTTAAAATCTTAAATCACAGAGAGAAGGATATAAGTGGAATTCTTTTCGGTTGTACTATTCCAGTAATAGGAATAAAGAAGTTTTTTCACCTTGTCTGGATTGGTCATCAGATTGTCCCTGTCCGTATATAGATCCAGTAAAGTTCTATCACAGAGGTCTGTAACTTTTAGAAGCTATACATTGCGATCCAAGCATCTCGGTGAGAGAAGAATTTTGCCCAGATCGACATAGAGAGAATCCTCTTTAGGACAAAGCAGAGAAAAAGGGCCAGAACCCACCAAAGGGTTTTGGCTCTCAGAGACACCAGACCTAATTCAAACCTTATGGCCACTATTGGGACGCTTTTGGGGAGTTTCATAACCTTTCTTCAGAAAATACCCTCCAGGGAATCCCAGAAAGTATGGATATCCAAGTAGTGTAGTTCCATGCCATATATTCATTTCGGAACAACCTTTCCTTCGAAAAAGTCTACCACTGGCTTAAAGGAGAACCTACCGTACCTATTATCCAACTTAATAGTCTGTGAGATAAGGGGTAAAGCTTTATATCTAATAGATCGCCTAAATTCACCAACCGAAGGTTGAGCCAAAATCAGGAATCCTAGATAGACCTTTTTTTGTGCTCTGGCAATCGGTTCCCCACCAATTTTCCATAATTATTTGTTCCCTTTTTTCTCTTTGGAGAAGACCATCGTATGGGTTTTACTAGGGTTCATTTTTAACCCATTCATTGCTGCATATTCTTCGAACTTGCATATTAATCTTTATAAACCGACTTTGGTCTGATCGAAAAGAAAGAAATCGTCAGCATATGCCAACCACGAGAACCTAAGATGCCCCAACATTGTGCTCACCAGTCCTGCATCCCTGAGGAATTTGCCCGCATATGCCAGCTATAGGATAAAAAGGCAGGGAGCCAAAGAGCAACCCTGTCTCACCCCTATACTGTCCTTATTCTTCTGGATAGGATCCCTTCCAGATTAATCCTTTTATGGACCCCCGAGTTCTCATGCATGGCCATGATAAGATTAAGTAGACCTACGGGTAGCCCCCACTTAGAGAGTTTGTTCCAGAGACGAAAGCTGATGACTAAATCAAAAGCATTTGACAAATCAATCGAATCAACATATAAAGTTCCACCAAATCTGCTGCATGCTGAGCCTTGTAGAGCAGTTAAAATAAAGCCATTTAAGTTGGTTGAATGGCCAGCCCTGAACCCCGTTTGGTATTTATCTAAGATATGGTTCTCTTTAATCCAGACATTCACATATGAAAGAAGCAGAGAGGAAAAAAGCTTGCAATCTGCATCAATAAGGGAAATTGGTTTGTAGTTCTTAGCTAGATTCCGCTGACCTCTCTTAAAGATGGGAACGATATGGGCAGTCTGCCAACTAGGACAACTAGTAGGTATAGTACAGGTTCTCATTATATTTTGGAAAAAGCATGCAGAGTAACTTAGCCCATATTTCCGGTAGGGCTTTCAGTGTGTTATTCGTCAAACCATTATGGCCTGATGCCCTAGAGTTCTTAGCTTTAACGATTAGCCCAAATACCGTCTCATAATCAATAGAGGGCACCCACAGGGTGTTAGATACAGCCTCCCCAGTTACAACTTCTTGAAGACCCTCTTCCCCTTGTCCGAAAAGCTCAGTATAAAATCTACCCACTGGACCTCTGAGATGGAATTCAGTTGGTCAGTAGCAGAGACAGACTCTTTAGATGAAAAAAGAGCCCAAAAAGCCGTGTGATCCCGCTTGACCAGAACACAGAGCATCAGCTCTGCATTGTTTTGCATCAAACTAGATTTCTTTGCTATACAATAGTTTTTATATTTTTGACATATAGATTTGATCTTGGCAATTTTAACAAACTGGTCAATATCGAGTATTCAGGTTTCTTTGAGGAGTTTACGCACATGGGTCTTTTGTCCAGCAATCTCCTCGTCAAACCTATGGACATGGTCTATTTTAGAATGTCCCTTTCTCAGTGTATAATAGACACTGCTGTGGAGAATATTCAAAAATCTATCATAATGTTGAGTGTTGAAGACCACTTGTTTCCATAGAAGAGAAGTATGGTTCAGGGAAGAGAGGAGTTGTCCATTGAAAATATTGATATTTCCAGGTGACCAGCGTACCCCCATACCTTGTCTCACAGTTTTCAGGTTCCGTGGACCCCAAAAAGGCAGCTTTTTGGTAGGAAGAAGAAAGGAGACAGTCAAAGACCCATGATCACTCCAAGAGTTAAAGAGTACCTGAACTTCAGAGGAAAAAGGAAGGAAGGAAGGAGGGAATGGTCTACAAAGAAATAGTCTATAGTAGAGGTTGAGAGACCTCTCTGCCAAGTAGGGAGGAGAGCGTGGGTAGAGTCAAAGGTACCATTCAGACATATCAAACCCACCGATTCCAGAGAAAGATTCCAAAGTCTACCCCAAACATATTTCTGGCCCCTCTGATCAGACTCCTCTAAATCTTGTCCCAGGTCCCCGTGATCAACATCGAAGGACGTAGAGCAATTAGAATTCAAATCACCTGCCATAATCACTTTCCCCCTAATATTCGCAGATCTCCAAGCTAGAATCAATTTCATTAGGCTTTCCAAAAAGGACTCGAGAACGGCTAGACCTTGATGCCAATAGATATTAATCAGAAGAATGTTAACTGAGCCCTCTCTAGAAGCAGTCTCCACAGTCAGAATCCCAAATGGCCTATCATACTCTGGAAACCAAGGGAGAACCTTAACCCAATAAGTAGGCCCCCTGACGCTCTCCCTCCCAGACTGGGTTTGGCAGCTTGAGAGTAGATTTCATAGCCATTAATATAGGGGGACAAGAGCAGCCAGGTTTCCTGCAAATAGAAACAATCAGTATCATTAATCATAGCTATTGTATTAGTATTTGTCAAGAGATGTAGATTTCCCCTAGTGTTCCAGGACATAAAACCCAGTTCATTGGAAGCTGTTTTCTTTATTGCAGAGGCCGGACATATATTACACAACTCACACGGTAATTCATAGAATTTCGCAGAAAAGTGTCGCAAGCGGCTGGCGCAGAGTGTCCGCGTGCGATTGTCTGCGCCAGGCGCGTGCGCTAAAACCGATTTCCGCGCACAGCTTATTCATGGATTTTAGGCTCCCAAACCAGCCGTGGCGCAGAGTATCGCAGCGACCCTGCAGCAACGCCAGTAACGCCCGCAAGAACGCCCTCGCGTAAGGAAAAGCCATCAAAATCGCTAAATCATCGCAAAGGGCTGCGCTAACCCTGGACCAGTTTATGGTATGTGAATTACAGGGGTACGCGTGACGTTTTACACGCGATTAGCCAGGGTACGTGTATTACAGGGGTACGCGGGAATTATCACATGCGATTTGGCTGGGTACGTGTATTACAGGGGTGCGTGGGAATTATCACACGCGATTTGGCTGGGTACATGTATTACAGGGGTGCGCGGGAATTATCACACGCGATTTGGCTGGGTACATGTATTACAGGGGTGCGCGGGAAGTTACACACGCGATTAGGCTCGGTGGTTCCTCACAGGTGTTCCCTGTAAACCCTCCACGGCCCCTGCAGGCAGCCCACAAAACAGGGGACTACCCTGCACACCTGCTCATGTCTCCCACCCCGCCCCCCCAGCAGTGTGGGGCACCCTCCACCAGGCCCCCACTCATGTCCCCTATTACCGCCACCCCCAGCAGTGCAGGGGCAGCCTCCACCAGGCCCCCACTCATGTCTCCCACCCACCCCACCCCCCAGCACTGTGGGGCACCCTCCACCAGGCTCCCACCCATGTCTCCCACCACCCCCACCCCCAGCAGTGCAGGGGCAGCCTCCACCAGGCCCCCACTCATGTCTCCCACCCCCCCCCCAGCACTGAGGGGCACTCTCCACCAGGCCCCCACTCATGTCTCCCACCCACCCCACCCCCCAGCACTGTGGGGCACCCTCCACCAGGCCTCCACTCATGTCCCCTTGCACCCCCACCCCCCAGCAGTCATGGGGCACCCTCCACCAGGCCCCCACACATGTACCCCTGCACCCCCACCCCCCAGCAGTGCAGGGACACCCTCCCCCAGGCCCCCACTCATGTCTCCCAACCCCCCCCCAGCGCTGAGGGGCACCCGTCCACCAGGCCCCCACTCATGTCTCCCACCCACCCCACCCCCCAGCACTGTGGAGCACCCTCCACGAGGCCCCCACTCATGTCCCCTTGCACCCCCACCCCCCAGCAGTCATGGGGCACCCTCCACCAAGCCCCCACACATGTACCCCTGAACCTCCACCCCCCAGCAGTGCAGGGACACCCTCCACCAGGCCCCCACACATGTCCCCCTGCATCCCCACCCCCCAGCCACCAGGGGCAGCCTCCACCAGGCACCCACTCATGTCTCCCACCACCCTCACCCCCCAGCCACCAGGGGCAGCCTCCACCAGGCACCCACTCATGTCTCCCACCACCCCCACCCCCCAGCCACCATGGGCAGCCCCCACCAGGCTCCCACCCATGTCTACCACCACCCCCACCCCCCATCAGTGCAGGGGCAGCCTCCACCAGGCCCCCACCCATGTCTACCACCACCCCCACCCCCCAGCAGTGCAGGGGCAGCCTCCACCAGGCCCCCACTCATGTCTCCCACCCCCCACCCCCCCAGCACTGAGGGGCACCCTCCACCAGGCCCCCACTCATGTCCCCTTGCACCCCCACCCCCCAGCCACCATGGGCAGCCCCCACCATGCTCCCACCCATGTCTACCACCACCCCCACCCCCCAGCAGTGCAGGGGCAGCCTCCACCAGGCCCCCACTCATGTCTTCCACCCCCCAAACCCCCTAGCAGTGTGGGGCACCTTCCACCAGGCCCCCACTCATGTCCCCTATCACCCCCACCCCCAGCAGTGCAGGAGCAGCCTCCACCAGGCCCCCACTCATGTCTCCCACCCACCCCACCCCCCAGCACTGTGGGGCACCCTCCACCAGGCGCCCACCCATGTCTACCACCACCCCCACCCCCCAGCAGTGCAGGGGCAGCCTCCACCAGGCTCCCACCCATGTCTACCACTACCCCCACCCCCAGCAGTGCAGGGGCAGCCTCCACCAGGCCCCCACTCATGTCTCCCACCCACCCCACCCCCCAGCACTGTGGGGCACCCTCCACCAGGCTCCCACCCATGTCTACCACCACCCCCCAGCAGTGCAGGGGCAGCCTCCACCAGGCCCCCACTCATGTCTCCCACCCCCCACCCCCCCAGCACTGAGGGGCACCCTCCACCAGGCCCCCACTCATGTCTCCCACCCACCCCACCCCCCAGCACTGTGGAGCACCCTCCACCAGGCCCCCACTCATGTCCCCTTGCACCCCCACCCCCCAGCAGTCATGGGGCACCCTCCACCAGGCCCCCACACATGTACCCCTGAACCCCCACCCCCCAGCAGTGCAGGGACACCCTCCACCAGGCCCCCACAAATGTCCCCCTGCACCCCCACCCCCAGCCACCAGGGGCAGCCTCCACCAGGCACCCACTCATGTCTCCCACCACCCCACCCCCCAGCACTGTCCCCCACACATGTCCCCCTCACCCCCACCCCCCAGCAGTGCAGGGACACCCTCCCCTAGGCCCCCACTCATGTCTCCCACCCCCCACCCACCCCCCCAGCACTGAGGGGCACCCTCCACCAGGCCCCCACTCATGTCCCCTTGCACCCCCACCCCTCCAGCAGTCATGGGGCACCCTCCACCAGGCCCCCACACATGTACCCCTGAACCCCCACCCCCCAGCAGTGCAGGGACACCCTCCACCAGGCCCCCACACATGTCCCCCTGCACCCCCACCCCCCAGCCACCAGGGGCAGCCTCCACCAGGCACCCACTCATGTCTCCCACCACCCCCACCCCCCAGCCACCAGGGGCAGCCTCCACCAGGCCCCCACTCATGTCTCCCACCCACCCCCACCCCCTAGCAGTGCAGGGGCAGCCTCCACCAGGCCCCCACTCATGTCTCCCACCATCCCCACCCCCCAGCCACCATGGGCAGCCCCCACCAGGCTCCCACCCATGTCTACCACCACCCCCACCCCCCAGCAGTGCAGGGGCAGCCTCCCCCAGGCCCCCACTCATGTCTCCCACCCCCCACTCCCCCACCCAGCACTGAGGGGCACCCTCCACCAGGCCCCCACTCATGTCTCCCACCCACCCCACCCCCCAGCACTGTGGGGAACCCTCCACCAGGTCCCCACTCATGTCCCCTTGCACCCCCAACCCCCAGCAGTCATGGGGCACCCTCCACCAGGCCCCCACACATGTACCCCTGAACCCCCACCCCCCAGCAGTGCAGGGACACCCTCCACCAGGCCCCCACTCATGTCTCCCACCCACCCCACCCCCCAGCAGTGCAGGGGCAGCCTCCACCAGGCCCCCACTCATGTCCCCCTGCCCACAGGCTCTGACAATCCTCAAGCATGGGCCTCATGGCCAGCCACCACAGCCCAAAGACACAACCAAGTATTACATGCGCCCATGATACTACTCCAATGGAAACAATGTAAATGAACACATGTGTCTCACACACACACAATGGTTTCAAGTGAACCTGAAAACCCATATCATGACATGCATGAAAACAATGAGATGAAACCACACATTGAAGAATGAAAAAATCAAAATAATGTATTAAAAACAACAGTAATGGCAATCAAAATTAAACAAAATACACAAGTAAAAAAAAAAAAATTAAGCTGGCTGTCCCTTTTCAAATTAAAATCAATAAATGATAATCCAAAAAAAATTCTTCCAAAGTTCAAGTCCATAAAAAGGAAATGAAGGGAAAAAAGAAATAGAAAACCATTGCTCCATGGAAAAAAATATTCATAGTAAAAAAAAATATCCAAATGCAAAGTCCAACTATGTACAAAGTATTCAGGGTCCATCATCCCAACAGAAGAAATGAAACCTACAATAAAACCTATCTAAAATGGAACTATATACAAAAGGTGGAGCAGTGTCTGTCGACTCCAAATAAAAATAAACAATAAAGGAAACCTATCACTAAATAACTATATACAATGGCGGCGGGCCAGTCCAGCGGCTCACTCAGTGGTGTTCCGGGCCAGGGCATAATCAAACTCCTCGTCTATGTCCCGGAGGCGGTCCTGTTCCATGGCCCCGAGGGTCCGCAGGGACGCCGACATGTTCACCTCCAACTCCCTGCGGATTGCCTCGAGGCACTCGGCCCGCCTCAGGGCCCTCTGCATGGAGTTCTCCGCCCTGACCACCGTGAGCCGCGCCTCTTCCGCCCGCCGCTGCTCCGCATCTATGGCGTGGCCCAACCACACGACACTTCCCGTCCAGGGTCCTCCTGCCCTCCGGCCGATGCCTGCCCCTCCGATGTTGAAGGCCCCGAGCTATCGTGGCTCCCACCTACAGCCTCCTGCTGCTGCAGCTGCTGCTGTCCAGGTGCCCTGTCCGATAGTGCCTGCACATCCTCCTCCAGCTGGGGTGCAGTCGTTGATGCGGCCACCCCTGCTGGACGTCTGACTCCCGACTGTGGCAGGGATCTGTTGTCCACCAGCCTGGCCGCACGGTCGGAGGCAGCTCCACACGGCACCCAGGTGACACATGGGTGGGAAGATGGCATGGAGGACGACTGGGGCATAGGGGGTTCTGTGGAGGAGGGGGTCGGAACAAGGTCCAGGAAATGGAGGAATCCAGCCCTGGTGAGCTGTCCCAGTGGGTCGATGCGGTCAACGAGCCATGCGAGAAGACATGCAGACTCATCATGAAAAGACTGCAGGTCAGCTCGCATGGCCCGTTGACGCAACGCCACCCCACCCTGGACAGGCTAAACCTGGTGCAGGATAGCCACATCCGCAGGGAGAGGAAGGCCAGGTGTTGTAAGCCAATCCCCTTCCTGAGAACGGGTCTGGAGGTAGGCATCCCCGCTGGTGCAAGATGATGCAGTGACAGGAGCAGGGACAGGATTGCACACAGGCACCTCCGCGGCGGCCTGTGCTGCCTCCTGTCCCTGATCCTGCACTGCACCACTAGCACCAGTGGAATCCCCACCTCCAGACCCCGCCTCTGTCGCTTGCACGGCCTCCTCCTCCTCCAAACCCCCCACCAACCTGGATGACTCCGTGCCATCTTCCTCCGTTGGGCTCTGTGGGGTCCCAGCTGCCCCTTCTGCTGCCGAGGAGTCCAACTCCAACCTCCGCCTCTTGGACCTCCCCTCGGCAGCTGCGGCCTGGGACACGGCACTCCCCGACGAGATCAGAACCTGGGAGGGGATCCGGGCCTTGCGTCTCCGGCTGGTGGTGCGACCCCTGCCGCTGTGCTCCACAGCACCTTCTCTGCCCTCTTCATCAGTTGACGCTGCAGACAGGGAGAAAGAAAACACAGGCATCAGGGCACTGTACAATGGACTCATACACACATGACAGTTATACATGAGTGGCATTGGTAAACCTCAGACATGGCATCACAATCCCCAACACACATGTCATTTCAACTTGCACACATGAGCCATACCACAGCCATATTGCAACAGCCAGCACCATCCATTCACATACAACAGCATGAGCAGCCAACGGTTATCCACACATCACATGCAACATGGGGAGTACACTACACATGCACACACACACACCACCAAACTTGCATGCATGTGTACACCTCCGCCAACTGTTGCAGTGTTCCGATCGACATCCATGTCACACCTGACAATCATTCCTCCACATCCTGTGCCATGCAAGCCCACACACACAAGCACCATCCATGTGTCACACATGAGACCTCTCGCATGTGTCACCCTCACGGCCCTGTACACCCCCCCTACTTGCCCACATAAAAATACATGTTCAACCTGCACACTCCTGGCACACCACCACACGCACAGCTTACAATCAGTATGCATGTACACTTACCGCTCGACTCCAGACGGGTCTGCCTCTCAAGGACCTGGACGTGGAGCGTTGGGGATATGCGTTCCAGGACCCTCATCTGATCTTCCGACAAGTGGCCCCGGCGCCCCTTAGCATCCGCTGCCTTCAGGAGGCGCCTGGCCTTGTTGAGGGTCCTGGACCTGAAGTCCTCCCAGCGCTTCCTGACACGTTCGTAGTCGCGGACTGCCACCTCCTCCGCGTTGATGGCAGTCACGATGTCCATCCAGATCCGAGTCCGTCCTTCCTTGTCGGCGCGCAACCTTCCGAAGAGGGCATCATACTGCCCCAGGACATGCTCCACCAGGACACCAACTTCGGTGGCAGTGAAGCTGGTGCCCCTCTGCCTCCTTGGCTGGGGGTTGCCACTGGTGCCAGATGTTGCAGTGCCCGACATGGCAACCCCAGAGGCAGGAGTGGGTGGGCAACTGGGTCCTGGGGCTGGGCTGTGGGGCGATGGAAAAGCAGTCGGGAGTCTTCGGTTCCAGCAGGGGTGGTCACAGCAACAGCACCCCTGGCTGATGTGCAGGCAGCAAATGTCAGGGCACTTGGGCAGCAGGCAGTCAGGCAGCAGCAGATGGCAGGTGGGAGCGTGCTCAGGGCTCTGGGGGGCAGTAATTCGGCCTTCTGAGCAGAAGCGTGGTCTTCCGTGTGTGAACGCGTGGCCAGCTTGATACGGAGTCATTTTGCACGTGAAAATCCAGCACGTCTGCGTGTAATTCGAGGAAAGGCCCTTAGCGCGTAAGCGCGTCAGCACACGTCTGTACATTCATTGGCCCAAAGGCCACCAGCGTATGCGCGTCTATGAAGTCACGTGCACGTTGAATATGGCACACGTTTGAAATGTTGCGTGTTAAAAAAATGAAAGACACGTCCGAGTGTCAAAGCGTGTAATTGGTGGAAATGGCCCTAGCGCGTACACACGGAAGTGACGCTGGACGTGTGGGTCTGCATAAAAGGTACGTGTAGAATACCATTTCCTTGTACGTGCTTTTCGTGGAGAGCGAGTGGGTGAAATCTGTACTTCTTGTCGTTTCACACGCGATTTACTTCACAGCGTTTCAAGTTCGTACTCCCTGTTACCTCTGACAGCTTTTTCTCTTTTTTCTCTTTTTCTGGTTTTCCTGGGCCTGTTCCCTCAAACAGCGTTCCCTTCTACTGCTGTCCTGTCTCCTCAGACAGCGTACAATTCTTCTTTTGGCGGGGGTGTTGCCAACGCGCACACGCGCTTCTTTTTCACGCTCTTTTTCCTGGCAGACGGTGAGTCACGCACGTATCTAACATCTGTGCTTGCCCCGTGTGTAGCCTACCCCTTCAGAGGTCATTCTAGGCTGCGTGTGACACGCATACGTTCATTCTTGTGTTACTGGGTGCCACAGCGTAGTGCAGGTTTATTTTTCCGCACACGTGGTCTAGGAGGGGTTGCGTGCACGTTATCTCCCTTTTTTGGGCTTCCTGTGCGTTGCGTGACCCGTCATCTTTCCCCAGGGGTCACATTCAGCCTTGCTAGAGCACTAGGGTACGATTACCATCTGGTACCCAACCCCTTTGACCCCCAATTGCCCAGGACAATAGTTTACAGCCACTCCCATACGCACATTAACATCAGTGCCATGGTTGGGAGGCGAGGAATCCGTAAGGGTGGCAAAGGTGGACGAGCCACAAGTGGTGGCCGTGGTGGATCCGGTAGGGGACGTGGTCGTTACTTGCAGGGTGACCCTGTCCCCCCATGTGTGGAGGACCAGTCAAGGGCACCCATAATCCCCCCCCCCCTGCCCCCTCTGGTTGAGGGTGATGTGGCTGACACCATCCGTGCTCAGCCCTTGTTGGACCAGCCCATTGTGGCACCAGACCTGGCTGACTCCATGGCTGACTTCCAGGTCAGCAGGCCTATGACACGTGCACTGGTGCACGTTGATGTCATCAGGCCACATGGATCAGGGGCAGCAAGGTCATCTGCTGCCCCAAGTAGGCAGGGTGGAGAGGCTGCAGGGGCAGCTGCGGCTCCATCCACCCCAGCTCTCACACACCCAGCCAGACAGTGTCGGTCCTAGTCCATCCTGCTGACATTCCCCCTGACACCATTACACTTGAGCCAATGCCTGCACCAACTCCCATGCTGAGTGTGCAATCCCACACTCCTGATACAGAGTCCACCAGGGCTCCTGCCCCTAGTGTCCAGAGTGGCGTAGGACACTCAGGATCCCCACCACCTTCCAAGCGGAAGAGGAAGAGTGCTCGTCCGGCACAGGCTGATGCCCCAGACACGGCTACACAGTCCGGCCCGTCGAGGAAGCCCAGCTTCACGGATGCCGAACTGAATGCACTTGTCGAGTATGTGTCCGCACATGATAACGAAATGGTCATTGTTGCAGGATCCAAGACCACACTTGCACAACGCCAGGCACACTGGCAGACCGTTGCGGACATCGTAAGTGCCCTTGGAATCGTGAGGCGCACAGCCAATGATTGCTATAAGCGCTGGAATGACCTAAAGCGCAGGGCAAAGAATAAGCTGGCCTCAAGTCATGCCGCAACTCTAGTGGCTGGAGGTGGGTCTCCAGTAGAAGACATGGAACTCACTCCACATGAGTCAGTCGCTGGGACCTAGGTCACGGAGGAACAGATCCAAGGCGTGGGAGATCTGCCAGATTATGAGGCATTGTCCGGTGAGTGCACATGCATGTGTGTGTCATCCATGTGCATGGTGTGTGTGTGAGGGCTTCTGTTTGTGTGCCAGGTGAGGGTGTGTGCGCCTGGGTTGTTTGGGTCACCCCTGTGCTTCATCCAATACATTCTGCGCAGCAGCATTTGGCCATAGCAGTATCCCTTCTGCCAACAGTAAACATCTAGCCCATCAGCACGCCAGTTGCCCTTGAAGTGTCACCTTGCCACAACATTGTTGCTTATTTTTCTCTGTTCATTCAGGCAGATTGTTTGCATTCCACCACTTTTACTAGGCATTTCTCAGTCCTCTAGTCACATGTCTGACATGGCTATGGTAAAGTGGAGTGACTTTGTTACCTGGATATCATTTGTTTAGACATGTCCCTGTGCAATCGGACCATTTTGGACTGGCAGCTCCAGGTGAAAAATCAGACCTGTTTGAATTAGAAAAGCTATTACATGAGGTAACTGGACTGAATGAATAAGTGCTGCCCTCCTCTCCATCTTCACTCAATAGCAATGGTACATGCCATCTGTGTGATGGCATGTGTATTTCACCTGGCAATCACAGGCCAATGTGTGATGCCACTGCTAGGCAGCATGCAGCAAATGTGTTGATCTTCCATCTTGGTGTCTTCAATGAGTGCCATTTGCCTCCCCTTCATTCGCAGTGAGGGTGCATGCATGGGAGGGTTTTAGTCATGTGGGACATGTGTCAATCAAGTACTGGTTCTGTTGCTTCTCAGCCTTAATTGTGTGCCATAGTGCTAATGCCTGTTTCCATTTCTTTTCTTTCATGTCTTTGCAGGGGATGACGCACTTGATACAGCTTGGGTTGTGGAGATGGTGCAGACCCAGGAGGGGTCTCAGGCCCGACCGACCACCAGTGAGGGACGTGGTGTGGTGGTGGGTGAAAACCCACAACTGCTGCAGGTCGTGCTCTCAAGGGGTGTCTCTGGGTGCACCTCCCCCGAGCTGTATTCAGGTGTCGATTCGGATGATGAGACCTATGTGGCATCGCAGGTGAGTGTTCCTGGGAGGGATTCTCTTCTGTCTGACCCACCTGCACCAGGGGTAGTACCCATAATGGGGATGTCAGTGTTGGCATGTCCGCCTTTGGTGGTTACGGATGCAGGGTCACACTCCGCAGCATCTGATCCTGTTCCTGGGCCAGCAGATCAGAGGGGGAATGCAGTCCTGCAGCCTCAGGCAGTGCCGGCACAGCAAGGCGCAGTTAGCCTTGCCCCAGACAGGTGTGGTGCCCGCCGACGTGGTGGCCGTACGCCACCTGGCAATACCGCATGGGAGCAATCCATATACGGTATGGCTACCCAACAGGCAGCATCATCAGAGATGATGGCTCAGGCCATGGATAGGGTGGCCACTTCCATTGTCCCCCCAGAAAGGCTGATGGAGCGACTGCAGCAGGCAACAGACTCCATCTGCCAGTCACACAGGGAGGACATGTTGACGTCCAACAGGGACAGGCGGGCGGCACTGGCGACTCTGCAGGATGCCCTTTCCATAGAGTCCCAGGGCCACAGGGAAGCCCTGAGGGTGGAACTCAGTCAGATCAGGACGATCCTTGTTGAGCTTGAGGCTTCAACACACAGAAGGACAGAAGAGCAGCTGGAGCGTCTCACACGTACGCTCTCAGCTGAGATGCAGGCAACTCGGGCGGAGGTCCGGTCATCCCGTGAGTTGTTGCATGGGGACCTCCGCACGATTATCCTCCAGAACCAGACCTTCCACACTCGCATGCTTGCTGCCATGGAGGAGCAGACTAGGGCTTTGCATGGGCTGCCTTCCATAGTGCCACCACCTCCTGATGCAGCTGCAGAGTCTGAGGAGAGCGACCACAGTGATTCTCTCACAATAGGGTAGCTGTGTCGGCCACAAGCCCATGGAGGTGTTTTTTTTTCCAGAATCCACACAGGTGGGTTCTGGTGTGCATCCTGACCTCGGACCTCCTTAGTGGCCTCCCCTCACCCATTCATGGCCATTTTTGATTTTTTTTTCTAAATTTTTTTTTCATATTTTTTTATTACAGTGTGTTGCCTTGTGTGGCTCCCGTGGGCATCCGCTGTATTGTGGCTGGGCACGTGCAGGCTTGTCCTGATTTTGGGTTAGATGCTTGGGTTTGTGAGACACACACCCCTCCTGCTTCCCGTTTCCATGGGCTTGCAAAGGGTGTCCCCAAGTGACATTGACTTACACGGTGACGTTGGACTCCCACTACATGTGTGGGTAGTCTAGTCAATACTGTGTATACATTCCTAGTGCATATTGCTGTTGTGTTGTACACTGCATGTTGCATAGATGTGTAACTCATCATCCATGTCTACCTCCTAATTTGCAGGTCCTTTCCTCATGTCTACACAAGGCCCTCTACTTTGGAGATGGAGTCCATGTTGGCAGCAGTGCACCTACAACTCTACATGGCGGCAACACTGTACAGTTGGAAGTGGTGGGAGTGCAGGCATTTCCAGGTGGTGAGACTACTAATTTCTTACATTTGTGATGTCATGTTAATGGCAGTACCTGGTCAAGTTTGTTGTTGGTCCTGCATTACTGTGAGCATTTCAGGTGTCGCGAGTTTCAATTAGGGACACTGTACTTTGTGACACTTGTGTCATGTTGTGGGGATTACTTTGTTTACCCGCACATAGTATGATATGGCATGGTGTGTCGTGTGGCGGTGCTGGGGATGGGTTGGGTGACATGGCACTGTCCTCATGTTGCATTCTGCAAGTGGGTATTCATTTTAGCTGCATGAATGTGTTTTTTCACGAAACTGCATTGGTGGTGTCTGTGTAGGTAGGGATGCACACATTGTAACATTTCCAGGTGAACAATCTCAGGCTGATATGGTTTTGACGGTTGATTCTCCAGACATTCAGGATCATTGTCAGGTTGAGTCATCATTGATTGTCGGATGGTATGTGCCAGGGCAGTGTGCACTCCACAGGGGTGTGATTTCTATGTGAAGTAATTAGCCACTAGCTGTGTACGGGCTGCCTCCCCCGTGCCCTTTCCCCTCCCATGCGCAGCGGGCGTGCATGTGGTTGGGGATGTGGGGGCACCGCCATGTCCATGGCCAGGCCCCGGCGTGTTGCAACGTTGTGCAGGACACATGCTGCCACTATGATCCTGCACAATACTGGGGGAGCGTATAACAGCTGCCCGCCAGAACGGTCAAGGGAGCGAAAGAGTGACTTAAGCACTCCGAATGTGCGCTCCACTATGCCCCGGGTTGCAATGTGGGCTGTGTTATATCTTACCTCGGGTGGCGTGGTGGGGTTCCGAATTGGCGTCGTCATGTGGGGGCTGAGAGGGTAGGCACTGTCCTCTGTGGAGGTGGTGATGGGTATCATTGGTGGGGTTGTGACCTTGCTCAGTATCTGACATGCATGCATGTGCAGTGGCATTCATACTCACCAAGCAGCCATGTATCGCCATGCCGCCCAGCTTCTAGGTCTAGGACATTCGGTAAATGAAGCTGTCGTGGGTGGACCCGGGATAGTTGGCATATACTGAGGTGATGATTCCCTTGGCATTACATACTGCCTGCACGTTGATGGAATGCCAGTGCTTGCGGTTCCTATAGATGTGCTCAGATGCCCTGGGGGGACGTAGAGCCACATGGGTGCAGTCGATGGCACCTAGCACTTTGGGGAATCGTGCCACACCGTAAAACTCCAGGGCGGCAGCATGCCTTTCTGCAGGTGTTCTGGGCAGGTATATGTGCCTGTGGACTGATGGGCGTGCAGTGATGATGTTCAAGACCTGGTGTAGGCAGCGTGACTGCGTGGCCTGTGACACCCCACCCACTATGGGACTTGTCCGCTGAAATGATCCAGTGGCTAAGAAGTGCAGTACATTGAGGACCTTCTCCAGGTCCAGGGGGCTAAGTGCTTGGGAGCACAGGGTGGGTGATGTGAGGTCATCCTCCCACTCACTCACAAGGTCCAGTATTACGTGTGGTGGAAACCTGTACCTCCCATACACCTGGTCATCAGGCATCCCAAAAAGGCTGGTTCTGGGTGTGAAAATTCTGGCCCTGACTATCCTCCTCCTCTGGTAGCCCACGGCCACTGCTGCTAGGAACGGTATATTCATCCTGGCGCCTGAGCTTGTTAGTTTTTTGCGCGCAAATGTATGCGTCGCGGGTCGACGTATGCCTGCTTCCTACTGGCGTACGTGTTTCTTTGCGCGTGTTGTAGGCGAGCGTGTGAAACTTCCCGCGCACCCCTGAAATACACATACATAGGCCAATCGCGTGTACGCGCACTTTTGTCCAATTACATGCGATGACACTCTGACGTGCAGTCTTTCCACGTGTGCTCCGTCATCACGTGCTATGAGGGAAACACCCGTGCGGGTCACGTCACAGACGCGCTTACGCGCTGAGGGCCTTTGGTCCAATAGAATCGCGTATGCGTGCTGACGCGCTTACGCGCTAAGGGCCTTTCCTTGAATTTCACGCTGACGTGCAGGATTTTCACGTGCCAAATCACTCCGTATCAAGCTGGCCACGCGAAAACACACGGAAGACCACGCTCCTGCCCAGAAGGCCGAATTACTGCCCCCCAGTGCCCCGAGCAGCCTCCCAAGTGCCATCTGCTGCTGCCTGCCTGCTGCCATCGTGCCCTGCCATTTGGTGCCTGCACATCAGCCATCTGCAGGGGTCCAGTTGCTTTGTCCACCCCTGCTGGAACAGAAGACTCCCGACTGGGATAACATCGCTCCACAGCCCAGCCCCAGGACCCAGTTGCCCACCCACTCCTGCCTCTGGGGTTGCCATGTCGGGCACTTCGACATCTGGCACCAGTGGCAACCCCAGGCCAGAGGGGCAGAGGGGCACCAGCTTCACTGCCACCGAAGTTGGTGTCCTGGTGGAGCATGTCCTGGGGCAGTATGATGCCCTCTTTGGATCGTCCCGCGCCAGCAAGGAAGGACGGGAGAGGATCTGGGCCGACTGTGTGGTTGCCATCAACGCGAAGGGGGTGGCAACCCGCAACGTCCAGAAGATCAAGAAGCGCTGGGAGGACTTGAGGTCCAGGACCCTCGTGAAGGCCCAGCGCCTCGTGGAGGGGGGCCGGGGCCGCATGAGTTCCATCCAGATGAGGGTCCTGGAACGCGTACGCCCAGCGCTCCACGCCCAGATCCGTCTGGAGTTGAGCGGTAAGTGGCCAAGCATTGCTGTGTGAGACAGGGCATGTTGCGGTGTGCTGGTTGTCTGATACTTGCCTGTATGTGTGACATAGGCCATGTACGCATGTATGTGTGCAGGGACACCATGGTAATGCATGTGCGACCAGTGATGTGTGAACCACATGGTCGTTGCATGTGTTTAAATGCGACATGGGGAGCCCTGTGCAGATTTTACACATGAGAGCATGCCAGTCTCTATTCCTGGACATGGGTGGGGGTGAGGGATGGGTGCTGATGCCAGGTACATATATGGTAGCCATGTCTGTGTGCCTGACCTGTGTGTCTGTGACTTGTGAATGCCATGGATGCATGACACATGTCTGTGACAATGCACAGATTCACTGATGCAGCCTAGTTATCCTGGTATCCGCTGTGTTTGGGGTGTATGAGGCCAGATGGATGTGACTGAGGTGAAGTGTGTGCATGTGATAGGCATGACCCATGATGCATGTGAGTTCCATATCATTGTATGTTTCAAGAGTCCATTGGACATGTATGGAAATGTCCATGGCATGCACCATGCCTGTTACTGTGTGTGTTTTGCCTGGACTGACCCATGTGTTGTGGAGGGACATGATGGAAGTGTACTTTGACAGTGGTACTCATCTGCTATTGCTTCCTGTCTAGGGGACCATTGTACAGTACCCTGATGCTTGTGTTCTATGTCTCCCTCTACGCAGCGGCTAGTGAAGAAGAGGGCGGAGACGGCGCTGTGGAGCAAGGGGGCGGGGATGCCCCCACGGCTGCAGCGGAAGGGGTGGGTGAGCCCCCACAGGGGCCTGCTACGGCGGAAGACGGTCAGGAGCCATCCAGGTTGGTGGTTTCCACAGAGGAGGAGGAGGCCGCCACTGAGGCGCACATGGGGCCTGGTGGGGGCATCCCTGCTGGTGCAAGTGGTGCAGTCCAGGGGCAGGGGCAGGAGGCAGCCCAGGTCACCGTGGAGGGGCCTGTGCATGTCGCTGTCCCTGACCCTGTGAGTGCACCACCATGCACCAGCAGGGATGCCCCGTCCCAGGCCCGTCCGCAGGTAGAGGGGATGTCCATGTCACCTGACTCCCCTCCACCTGTGGACGAGGGGACCCGGGGCCGTATGGAGAAGGTCCTGATTGGGGTCGCGATGCACGCGGGTGCAATTCGTGATGACGTGCGTGCTTCCCGGGAGGAGCACGCACGTCATCACGAAGAGCACCGTGCCGACGTGGCCCAATTGGGATCTTCCATGTTCGGGGGTTTCCTGCATGTGTCGGCCAAACTGGCGGCCCTCTCCTCCTCTGTGGAGGCTATACGCCGGTCGTTCTCCTTGCCGTATTCCGGCCCAGATGCCACCAGGGCCCCCTGTGGACCTGCCCTGACCAATGCAGCCAGCTCGGTGGGGATCCCATCCCTGCCACAGTCGGGAGTCTGAGGTCTAGCAGGGGTGGACACCACAGCAACTGTACCCCAGCAGATGGAGGATGTGCCGGCATCATCAGGCAGGGCACGTGCACGACGGCGTCGGTGGATTCCATCAGCCTGGATGCCGTCGTGCTGGCAGAGGCGGTTGCGTCGGAGGCAGCAGCAGAGTCAACGTGGGAGGCATCATGGCTCGGGGCCATAAACATCGGAGGGGCAGGCATCGACCGGAGGGCAGGAGGACCCAGGACGGGAAGTGTCTTCCGTGTGGCTGTGGTTGGGTCAGCAGATAGGTGCGGAGCGGCGGCGGGCGGAAGAGGCGCGGCTCACGATGGTCAGGGCGGAGAACTCCATGCGGAGGGCCCTGAGGCGGGCCGAGTGCCTCGAGGCAATCCGCAGGGGGTTGGAGGAGCAGATGGCGTCGTCCCTGCGGACCCTTGGGGCCATGGAACAGGACCGCCTCCGGGACATCGAAGAGGAGTTTAATGATGCCCTGGCCCGGAACACCACGGAGTGAGCCGCTGGACTTGCCCGCCGCCTTTGCATATAGTACTTTAGTTTTAGGTTTCCTTTGTTTCTTCTTATGATTTGGAGTCGACGGACACTGCTCCACTTTTTGTATATAGTTGCATTTTAGTTAGGGTTTTTTGTAGGTTTCCTTTGTTCATTTGGGCTCATGGACCCTTGGATGTTTTGTACATAGTTCTTCATTGGATTGTTTTATTTTTTTGTTTTTATTTATTCACCATGGAGCAATGGTCTTTGCATTTATTTTTCTCTCTTGGATTGATTTTATTTTTAATGTGACTTTGGACAACATTTTTTTGAATTTGGATTTGTAGTTTTAATTTTTTTTGACGGACATGCAGCTTATCTTTTTTTCATTGCCATTGTAGTTTGTTTCATTTCATTTGCATTCAATTTTTTTTAATACAATTTTGTTTTCATACTTCACTGTGTGGTATCATCTCATTGGTTTCATGCATGTGATGTTGGGTGTTTTCCCATTCAATTGCAACCATTGTGTGTGACGGACATGGGTTCATTTGCTTTATGAACATTGGCGGTGTAACATGTAATTTCCATTTCCATGTGGGTGAATGGGTTACTTGGTAGGGCCTTTTGGCTGTGGAGGCTGACCATAACGCACATGATTGGGGATTGTGAGGACCTGGGTGCAGGGGGACATGAGTGGGGGTCTGCTGGCAGGTGCCCCACAGTGCTTGGGGGTGGGGTGCAGGGAGACATGAGTGGGGGCCTGGTGGAGGCTGCCCCTGGTGGCTGGGGGGTGGGGGTGGTGGTAAACATGGGTGGGAGCCTGGTGGAGGCTGCCCATGGTGGCTGGGGGGTGCGGGTGGTGGAAGACATGAGTGGGGGCCTGGTGGAGGCTGCCCCTGCACTGCTGGGGGGTGGGGGTGGTGGTAGACATAAATGGGTGCCTGGTGGAGGCTGCCCCTGGTGGCTGGGGGTGGGGGTGATAGGGGACATGAGTGGGGGCCTGGTGGAGGGTGCCCCACAGTGCTGGTGGGTGGGGGTGCAGGGAGACATGAGTGGGGGCCTGCTGGCAGGTGCCCCACAGTGCTGGGGGTGGGGGGTGGGTGACATGAGTGGGGGCCTGCTGGCAGGTGCCCCACAGTGCTGGGGGGTGGGGGTGCAGGGAGACATGAGTGGGGGCCTGCTGGCAGGTGCCCCACAGTGCTGGTGGGTGGGGGTGCACGGAGACATGAGTGGGGGCCTGGTGGAGGCTGCCCCTCAGTGCTGGGGTGGTGGGGGGGTGGGAGATATGAGTGGGGGCCTGCTGGCAGGTGCCCCACAGTGCTGGGGGGTGGGGGTGCACGGAGACATGAGTGGGGGCCTGGTGGAGGCTGCCCCTGCACTGCTGGGGGGTGGGGGTGATAGGGGACATGAGTGGGTGCCTGGTGGAGGCTGCCCCTGGTGGCTGGGGGATGGGGTTGATAGGGGACATGAGTGGGTGCCTGGTGGAGGCTGCCCCTGGTGGCTGGGGGGTGGGGGTGCAGGGAGACATGAGTGGGGGCCTGCTGGCAGGTGCCCCACAGTGCTGGGGGGTGGGGGTGCACGGAGACATGAGTGGGGGCCTGGTGGAGGCTGCCCATGGTGGCTGGGGGGTGCGGGTGTTGGTAGACATGAGTGGGGGCCTGGTGGAGGCTGCCCCTGCACTGCTGGGGGGATGGGGGTGGTGGTAGACATGGGTGGGGCCCTGGTGGAGGCTGCCCATGGTGGCTGGGGGGTAGGGGTGGTGGGAGACATGAGTGGGGGCCTGGTGGAGGCTGCCCCTGCACTGCTGGGGGGTGGGGGTGATAGGGGACATGAGTGGGTGCCTGGTGGAGGCTGCCCCTGGTGGCTGGGGGGTGGGGGTGGTGGGAGACATGAGTCGGGGCCTGGTGGAGGCTGCCCCTGCACTGCTGGGGGGTGGGGGTGGTGGTAGACATGGGTGGGGCCCTGGTGGAGGCTGCCCATGGTGGCTGGGGGGTGGGGGTGGTGGGAGACATGAGTGGGGCCTGGTAGAGGCTGTCCCTGCACTGCTGGGGGGTGGGGGTGATAGGGGACATGAGTGGGTGCCTGGTGGAGGCTGCCCCTGGTGGCTGGGGGGTGGGGGTGATAGGGGACATGAGTGGGGGCCTGGTGGAGGCTGCCCCTCAGTGCTGGAGGGGGTGGGGGGTGGGTGACATGAGTGGGGGCCTGCTGGCAGGTGCCCCACAGTGCTGTGGGGTGGGGGTGCAGGGAGACATGAGTGGGGACCTGCTGGCAGGTGCACCACAGTGCTGGGGGGTGGGGGTGCACGGAAACATGAGTGGGGGCCTGCTGGCGGGTGCCCCACAGTGCTGGCGGGTGGGGGTGCAGGGAGACATGAGTGGGGGCCTCCTGGCGGGTGCCCCACAGTGCTGGGGGGTGGGGTGCAGGGAGACATGAGTGGGGGCCTGGTGGAGGGTGCCACTCAGTGCTGGGGGGTGGGGGTGCAGGGAGACATGAGTGGGTGCCTGGTGGAGGCTGCCCCTGGTGGCTGGGGGGTGGGGGTGGTGGGAGACATGAGTGGGGGCCTGGTGGAGGCTGCCCATGGTGGCTGGGGGTGATAGGGGACATGAGTGGGGGCCTGGTGGAGGCTGCCCCTCAGTGCTGGGGGGGGTGGGAGACATGAGTGGGGGCCTGCTGGCAGGTGCCCCACAGTGCTGGGGGGTGGGGGTGCAGGGATACATGAGTGGGTGCCTGGTGGAGGCTGCCCCTGCACTGCTGGGGGGTGGGGGTGGTGGGAGACATGAGTGGGGGCCTGGTGGAGGCTGCCCATGGTGGCTGGGGGGTGAGGGTGATAGGTGACATGAGTGGGGGCCTGGTGGAGGCTGCCCCTGCACTTCTGGGGGGTGGGGGTGCAGGGAGACATGAGTGGGGGCCTGGTGGAGGCTGCCTCTGGTGGCTGGGGGGTGGGGGTGGTGGGAGACATGAGTGGGGGCCTGGTGGAGGCTGCCCATGGTGGCTGGGGGGTGGGGGTGATAGGGGACATGAGTGGGGGCCTGGTGGAGGCTGCCCCTCAGTGCTGGGGGGGTGGGAGACATGAGTGGGGGCCTGCTGGCAGGTGCCCCACAGTGCTGGGGGGTGGGGGTGCAGGGATACATGAGTGGGGGCCTGGTGGAGGCTGCCCCTGCACTGCTGGGGTGGGGGTGGTGGGAGACATGAGTGGGGGCCTGGTGGAGGCTGCCCATGGTGGCTGGGGGGTGAGGGTGATAGGGGACATGAGTGGGGGCCTGGTGGAGGCTGCCCCTGCACTGCTGGGGGTGCAGGGAGACATGAGTGGGGGCCTGGTGGAGGGTGCCCCACAGTGCTGGGGGGTGGGGGTGTTGGGTGACATGAGCAGGTGTGCAGGGTAGTCCCCTGTGGTGTCGGCTGCCTGCAGGGGCCGTGGAGGGTGTACAGGGAATACCTGGGAGCACCCAGCCAAATCGTGTGTAGAATTTCCCGCGCACGTACCCGGCCAAATCGTGTGTGGAAATCGTGTGTGGAACTTCCTGCGCACCCCTGAAATCCACGTACCCTACCAAATCACGTGTGGAAATTCCCACGCACGTACCCTGCCAAATCGCGTGTGAAACTTCCCGCGCACCCCTGAAATCCACGTACCCAGCCAAATCGCGTGTGGAAATTCCTGTGCACGTACCCGGCCAAATCGCGTGTGGAACTTCCTGCGCACCCCTGAAATCCACGTACCCTGCCAAATCGTGTGTGAAACTTTCCACGCACCCCTGTAATCCACGTACCCAGCCAAATCGCATGTGAAACTTCCCGCGCACCCCTGAAATCCACATACCCAGCCAAATCGCATGTGGAAATTCCTGTGCACGTACCCGGCCAAATCGCGCGTGGAACTCCCGCGCACCCCTGAAATCCACGTACCCTGCCAAATTGCGTGTGAAACTTCCCGCGCACCCCGAAATACACGCACACGTTATTTTTCAGTCAGCGGGTGTCCATGTTTGTGGGTACCCCTTTTCACGTCATTTGTCCTGGAGGGCCACAGTATAGGACATTCATCATAGCTGTATATAGGTGCTATTTGTTGGCGCACCTTTTGGCGCACATTTATTACAGGCGCAGAGACGCAACCGCCTGCTTTCTTGTTGCGGTCGTGTTTGTGCCTGTGCGCTGGTTTGACCGTGCGGTGTTTTGCCCTATTCGATTCCATGAATACGTGTTGTAGGCGAGCGTGTGGGCGTTCCGCGCACTTGCACCGTGTGCTTCCCCCGTGACGCCCACATTTTGGCAAGTTGTTCCCCATTCCGAGTGTTACGCCCCGTGTTCCGCCTACTTTTGTTGTGTGTGTCGCGCTATGTGCGATTTTCGCTGTGGCCTGTGCGATTTTCGCTGTGACCTGGCGCACGCAGTTAGATGGCCTGTGCGCCAACGTGCGCCGCGCACTTTTTTAGCGCACATCCGATGGTTTTCTCGCGCACGGCCTTCCATGAATCGATGTGTGCTGCTTTTCGTGCGAATTTCGCACTTGCACTGCGATTTTCGCTATTCCACTGCGAATCGCACGTTTTTGGCCACTTGCGCCGTGCTAATTATTCCATGAATCGGCCTGAGAGTACCACAGACCAGGGGTAACCTGGGCCCAATTTTGAGCGTCTCCGTGATTCCTGTCCGGGAAATGCCTCAGTTGGGGTTGGGAGAGCCTTTCCGGGTGGTAAATCATAGTCAGATTTCCCCTATACGCCTCAGATCTTCCATGCATATTGGGTATTTGAGTTGGTTTTACCAACTTTATTTCAAAGCCAAGCTCCTTAAAACCCTCTTTTTCTCCCATTATCAAATCCAACACCACCTTAGATTTCAAAACTATTGCTGAGATCTGCACGATCCTTAAGAGGAAAGTAAATCCTTTCAAGATCATAGCTAGAGACCAGAGACAGTGTCGGAATTTTATGTCGAATTTTCAGGATATTCTCTCGGTTAAGACATATAGGCATGTCACTTCCCCAGAGACTTAAAAATTGTAGGATCTCTAGGGGTTGTTTATTTCCCAAGATTTGAGGCAGGGAGTCCGAAATATCCCTACTGAATTGATTTAGTAAATCATCTTGGGTTTCAGGGCCCCTTGCACTCTGTAGTATTGTCCCTTTCTGTACTAAGTGGGGACCCTTCGGGAATCTTTCATGGTTACCAGAGGAGCTCAGATTAGTAGACTTTATTTGGGCGGAGTCCGGGATTTTAGGGATGTAGAGATCCTCCACTGCCCTGAATCCCACCGTACGGTCCCCCAAAACCGATCGAGGCAGGCTCATATGGACACCTAGGGGAAGAGTTGATTGACCAGCTGTGAAGAGAGCACGTGTCAGCAACATTAGCCCGGTCCATACCCAGGATACAGTTGACGTCCACCAGAGAGGTGGACTTCACTCTATATAAATCCAAAAGAAGTTGTTTCGCTGTGTCAATATTAACCAAAGTCGGGGTATCAGTGGTTATAGGAACCAGAGAGTCCATAGGCTTTGAGATACAGGGCAGATTCACAGGCGAAATACATTGCAAATTCCCTGAGAGAAAGTGTCAGATGGATGTTCTTTTTGAATGTTAGAAGTACCCAGACCACTTTTTACAGGGTTAGAGACCTCTAGGTTGTCATTAGAAATAAGGGGAACAGAGATACCTTGAGCAAAGATAGCAGGGCCCAAGGCCATAGGACAATTGCTATCATCAGGAGCAGAGATATTTACAAGAGGATCTGTCTGAATACATATAGCTGTTTTCAAAGGGAATAATTTAACCTCACTAGCCGAGATACTGGTGTTAGAGGCCATGGAGGTAGGTACCCCACCACCCCAGAGGGCAAAACCCCCTTAGGAGGAGCAGTCGAACCTGAGGGTAAAGAGAGCGTAGGCAAGACCAAATTCTTGAAAAATCTATTGGTGAATTAGTTCACTTTTGTTATTTTTCTGGTTTTTGGTTTTCTTAATTTGTTGTATAGTTTTATACCTACTGGGGCAGGGCCTTTAGAGGTAAGATCTTATTTCTTCAGATCTATAATAACATGAGCATTCTCCAAAATTTGCGGAAGTTTGAAACCTGGAATAGAGATAATGTCCGCTCCCTTATCTCGTTTGGGATCTTCAGATATACTAGAATCAAGTGCATCTGTAGGAGCAGATAGACTGGGAGTATGAATAATCAACCTGTCTACAGCTTCCTCAGTTGCAGTAGCCTATTTAATTAGATCTCTATTAGTAGCGCCCTTCTCCTGGTTTTGCGCTGCTTTTACCCCTAGGATAAAAGCATCATCTTCCTCGTTCTGCGGGAATAATATCGATGGAACTGAAGCAGATACGGCCCTCCCTGAGGGGAGAGAGGGAATTGGGATAGGCATCTTATATAAAACTTCCTCCGGGGCGCTAACCGTTGCCAGACCCGAGGCCGCCCGCAAGATTTGACTGTGACGGCATGGGAGAGGCTGAGCGTTGCTCAGTTATTATAGAATTATCTTCCCTAATAATCTTCACCAACTCCTCAAGCCTATCATGCCCCTTTAGCCTGACATAGATTTCCGAGAGTAGGAGAGAATGGGATCTGACCTCTGCCCAGATGTTATCATAGAGACTAACAAAAGAACTCAGCACCATATTTAAGGCAGAAACTGTAGGTTGGGTAAACCTTATCCTTTCATCAGCTTCCTTGAGAGTATGATACAACAAAGAGTCACTGGGATGTTCCTTTATCGACTCTGGGAGTAGACCCCTTTCTCTCAACCAGTTTTGCTTTTCAGTGTACTCATTGATAAAATGTGTGAGTTCAGATGGGGAACCCATAAATGAGACATCACATGTCTGCTGGGTTACATTGTTATTGTCGATCGTTCTAGATTCTAGCCCACTCTCGGCAATTGCTTTGTCTGCACACTCGATGATGCTAATATCATCAATATCATTGTGTGAAGCAACCTCAGTATCCAATCTTTTCACTACTTCTGCCAAATGCAGGGGATCTAGGGTGACCACCGAAAGGGCCGAAGGGGGAGGGGGGTGGTTTAATGAATATACTGGTAGCTGTCCTTTTCCCAAAATAGTTGGAGATTTGTTTCCCTGGAATCGGTTCCCCCAGCGAGCCCAGATAAGATTTTGGTTTGGAAATACTGAGCATTGGTTTCCTTAGGGGAGTTTTGAAGACAGGAACTCTGGAGAATATAACTCCTCACCAGATTTCAAAGAATCAGCTGTAGCCTCCATAGCTGATTGACTCCTAAGACCCTTACGTGTCGTCCTGATAGAGATCCACACAGAGAACTGTGGAACCAAAGATACAAACAAAGAGGGAAAACAATTCTCAAACCAACAGGGGCAGTATATCACCAAGATGTGAAAATTGCAGAGTTCATAAGCAGTAAGGTTAAAAGTAGAAACAAATTATTTCCAATAAAATGCAATGAGTAGGAGTGAATAGCTAAGTCAAGTCACTAGAAGAGAGTGTGTGGCTGCAGTAGAATACTGAAACATCCACTTGTATATCTAAAAAGAAAAGAAAAGAAGGACGACTTCTTGATGTAAGATGAGTGCTGATATCTAGGCAAATTTAGGCATCAGATTTCCTCGGCAGCAGCAAATATCCCAATAATAACTATGTTGTCCACAGGTACAGGGTAAGGAACGCCTGACAGCTTGAGGAGTTGCCAGAGTCCGACTCTCCTCCCTCACCCTGTAGACTTAAACAGTAAGGATAATAAGAACAGCCAAGATAACAGTCTGGTGGTTTCGTAGTGTTTTATGATACTCACACATTTGCTTCTGAGCAGTAGGCAGTCGTCCGGCAAGTTCGTAATTGACCTGGGGGACAGGGGCACAGGTCACAGCTAAACAGTGGCTCCAGCCCTTAAGCCTCCAAGGCTTAACGGTGCAAGGGTGGCTGTGTGCTGAATAAGAGCCTCCTTGCAACATCATGTGACACGGTCACATGATCAGGGGCTCTGCCTTCCTTCCCAAAGGCAGCAAGAGCAGGTGGCTTGCAGTGCTGCTTTTAAGTATGCCCAAATTTGCAAGCAGAAAGTCAAGAACAGAATGTCACTGGCGCTTTTCAATAGACCTTCTGAACAGTCATTTCTGACACAATGCACTTCGTTTCAGTGGGACCGTTCAGAGTTCCAATTTCATAAAAGGACAAAATTGCTATGGTGTTGCTTTAGAAAAGGGAGGGGAGGCTTGGTACTAGGATCAAAGGCCTTCTAAAAAGAGATGGTTACTGTCTTTTCTTGAGCCTGGGTATCTCTTAGGAGTTTCTAAGGAGGGGGGATTGCTGTGGCTGGTCCTGCTACTATCTCCTGGTCTGTGGAGGGGGCTTAGTGGGGCTACAAGGAGACTATTCCCACACCATATGAAGCCCATCATCCTCTATGTTGGAGAAGTATTAGGGCCCCCTTGGAAACCCTGCTTGAAGTCCCAATAATCAAATTAGGGACTTTGTCAAAATACTAATTTGCTGTTTTGGGGTCATTGGTAGCAGGGATATTTTGATTGGTTATAGTGCATGTCTTGATTTCATTGTGATTCACTGTATTCATCTCTTTGTTTCAGGAACTTACACATTTGGCTAGGTTACCTCATCTGAAGGATTTGGGGCTGAATGATCCTCAGTATATCTCAAATCCGGTCTGCCTACTCTGCAACTATACCACACATGTTTTGTATCATATGCCTTATCTTCAGAGACTTGACACATATGATGTGGACAGTAAATTAATAAAAGATATAGCTGAAGTAAGTATAGTACTATTTGTAAATAGTTATTTTGTTGCTTCTTTGAATAATGTCATGTTTTTTAACCCTTTTTCACGTTTTCATCAACATTTCAATGCCTTCTTGCAAACCAACTTGAGGGAACATTGTCACCTAGTGGTCACCGAGTGGTCAGGGCTTGAGATTATTTTCTAAAGTTGTTTTAAAATAATGCAATGGATGTTTGGCTAGGCAGCACAGAAACATGGTGGTGTATTCCTGTGTTGCCTGGCCACATCCCCCTTGATGGCTAGGATTGGAGGGAAACTGAAAATACCATAGCAACGTACTTAAGATCCAGTTACAAAAACTAGCTGTGTATTCAGCATGAGTCATTCTAGTTCAAAAAGGCAGTTGTTAATAGATTCTCTGGAATTTGACTCTCCCTATGGATGGAAAATGATGGCCTCAGGCCTTTTTGATAAAGGGAGGGGCAGCCAAGATGACCCCTGTGTGATGTTAGCTGCAGTGAGTATGACTGTGGCAAGCACAGGTCATAGAGAGGAAGAGACAGGACGTGATCTGAAAAAGTGAGCCTTTGCCTGACTGGCAGCATTCCGGCCAGGGACATAGAGTGCCACTGGTGTGAACAGGCACAGAGGTGTATCTCGCTCCCTTTTTTAGAGTTTTGGTGTGGGACAGAAATAGCAGTCTGTAAGCTAGTAGACCTAAGGTGGTGACTCTAGTTGTATAAAAAAGGGTCACAAGGAAAGGGTGATTGCACTAGTTTACCAGCCTAGGAATCGCAATGGGTCTTTCAGGTGATATTGTAATTGAGATTAAAGCACCCAGCCCACCTGTACACAGAAGCCAGGGCACAGAGTCACAGAAGTTCAACATTATCTTGCTGTGGGGTCTTATCAATCGTGGTGATAGCACCACTATGGATAATGTAGGGGTCCAGTCAAGTGCTAGGGTAAGCAAGGGACTCATGGACCATCAATAGAACCAATCAAACACAATGACAACTATGAAGAGTCTTAGAATTTCACTACAAACAGAGGAAAATCTAAACACTTTCAAACAACATCTTGGATTGCTTCCATGTTAGTGGGATGTGTTTTGGAGACACTTGCAAAATTAAGAATATAATTTTCTAGACCAGACAAAAACCTGAAATGTTAATTAAAATCGTGGTACAATTGTGGAAAAATAACAACAAACACTAGAAAAAAGAATGGTAGAGGTATCCCAAAACAACTATTCCAGTGCTGGGATTAATGAAAAACAAACATTGTCTAAGCCAATTATTTTGGCGTTTTAATTGGCATGGATATGCATTCGCCATGCACTGCCATAATTGCGAGCTCTCCATATGACGACAACAGCTGGAAAATTCTGTGATTACCTGAGCATATGATAGCAGTGCCTGACAAATGCCTAGAAATAAGCCAAAACTATTGACTTTGTCAATGCTTGTTTTTAATAGTACGTTGGTGCAAGGAATACCTGGGTAGCACATTTGTATTTCACCAGTAGCGCATTTAAAGCTAGAATTAGGCAATTAACTCTCAGCAGCAGGTGTCTTAGAAATAACACTGGCAGGTGTAAGGGTGTGGAAGGAGGTGATTGACACACATGCGATAAGATTGTTGGCAGAGACATTTATTAAGCAAATTAAGGGTTGGAGAAGTACCTTCCTGACCATAATGCTAAGATGTGTTTCCCTGCCTCGAAATTATATTGTAAGGAGTCCGTCAGGATAGTCCAAAATAAACATGTCCACCATTGTGTCAATAAACCTATTTCCAGCCCTCACACTAAGAACTTAAAATAATGTGCAAAGGGGGCCTTTCTTTAGTATCAAAGTTCTCTTCTACTTGCGAAAACAAAGTTCCAAAATGGTGCAATTAAATCAACTCCAAAAGGAAGGACAACCTTACTACCAGGTTCTCATGCCCTGCGAATGTCCAATAAGGGTGCATAGTATCCAAGGACAACCTTATTTCCAGATTGTCATGCCCTCTGAATGTTCAATGAGTGTCTTTAGCTGCCAAGGACAACCTTACTTACAGATTATCGTGCCCTCCAAATGCTCAATGAGGGTTCTTTATTGTTCCAGGGTTTGCCTTCTCTGGACTTTCAAACTGCGTGGTTTCCTGTTTGACTACTACTACTTTGTTGGTCCCAGCCAACCTGGTATATTCTTCTGCCAGGTGCTGTGCATATGAAGATTGCTTTGGCTCTCTTTTCATGTGGGTGGAAATCCCAAACTTGCCTTTGAGTTGTGATCTTCTTGTTTTGTTTCTTCTACTACTACTGCTCCTCCGTTGCTCACAGCCAACCTGCTGTACTCTCTTGCCAGGTGCTGTGCACATGATTCTTGCTTTGGCTCTCTTCATGTGGTATAGTCTTTTTGTTGTACTTCTATTACTACTACTCCTACTCCTCTGTTGGCCACAGCCAACCTGGTATACTCTCCTGCCAAGTACTGTGACTCCGAGGCTTAGATTAGAGGCCGTGATTCGGTAAATGTGTGCGGGTCCCAGACTCGCATTCATTATGCTGCCTTCTTCTAGCCTTCCTGCTAACTGTCCCAGTTTCCGCAACCTCTTTGGTGAGCTTAACAGTTCTTCTCTGTTGCTTGCGAGTGCTACAGGCTTACATGGCTTCCCTTTGCTGCTTTGACGGCTTGCAGCGGCTCCAATCTGACTCCCAGCCTGTGAGCTGCATGTCTCAGCTTCTTCGCACTCTCCAGGCTTCCCGACTGGATGGGAGCTCAGGCTTCTGCCGCTCGCGGTCGTTCGTCTGCGACGGAGCCTCTAGGGATGCCTTCCCCAGCATGGAAGCGCCCGGTTCTTGATGCTGCCGATGTCTCACCTCCTGCACAGCTGCCAGCATTTGAGTCTTCCACTTCCTTCTAGGAGGGCCTCTCTCTCTTCATAGTCCTTCTTCCCTTTTTATCAGACAAACGGCATTAGGCGTTCTATTGCATCTAGTCTGTGCATCTTGGTTTTTCGGAACCTGCCATATGGAGCCATGCCTCTGCCTCGTCCCAGTAGTGAGGTCTTCACTCCTCACCAGTTGGTTGTTGCTCTTCCTTGTCTCAGTACTTCGTGGGGAGGGATCCTTGTCTACTCTACAGACATACAAGGAAGTGTGTGGGGTTATGTCTTGTGCAGGGTAACAGGGTGAGTGAGGTTGGGGTTTAAAGGAATAATACTGCGTATCTCCCAATGTGTCGTTCCTGTCCCTTAGGGGATTCTCTCCCCATGAGATCCACCTGCTGAGTACCACCCCCAGGGGGATTATCGGGTAGCGGCATCACCTCCCTGGCCTCATGGGAAGGGACTTCCCCCATAGAAGCAGTGACGACACCCTGGGATTCGTCATACAGGTCAGAGTTTAATGAGTGATAGAGCCAGGAAAATGTGTTTTTGGGTGCAGAGAGGCACGTAGTGGGTGGAGAATTGCCATAGGCGTTAGAATGGCTATGGGTAGTCAGTAGGTGGGTAAATAACCAAACAAACACCAACAACCTGTGTGTCCCTCCTTACATTCATCTGCCTTAAAGCTGTACTCCAGTGCAATATTTTTGACTTACTAATAGCCAAATCATAATTCAAGCATGGGTAAGGAAAGTGGACAGAAGCACACATACTAATGTATCTAACGTAACAGAAATTAAGGTGTGACAGATTTGATACTTGAATTTTGAGGCTTTCAATAGGTGAGAAGGGAGACAATTTGACCTGGACTATAGTAAAAAGGTCCTTACAACAGCTGGTTTTAAATGTAGAAGAGGATCCACTCTATGTGGAAATGTGCTGAAGAGTAAAATGTAGTGTGTCATGAACTGCTTGGGCGATTGGTAGGGTACCTTATTAAGATTTCTGATGATGTGCCATTTAAAGGGCTAGGGAAGGGAGAGGTCAGGAGACTCTGCGCGTCAGGGGATACCACCCCTGTCAGATACAGACCTGAAAATTGGTATACATGGGATCCTCTAGAGACGCTTTCCCATGCCTCTTTACCAGAGTTACATCAAAATCCATGGAGGGGTTCCACAAACAAAAGATTGGACATTACTTGGGCGGCCAACGGACAGGGACTGCAGAACTCTAAGTAATTTCTATAAATGAGAAACACTTGATCTACTGGTCCACAAACAAATTGTGCACCTGCCTCCACACATACTGAGTTGAGAGATGTTCTAAATCCGATGGTGTCATCACTCCTTTCCCGGCGGTGTCCTCTCCCCATGTGGCCAGCGGATGACAGCTGCTACCTGATCCTGACCCTGGTAGCGGCTATATGAGGGAGGATCACATGGTGGAAGACAACCTCTGGGGGAGTAGCAGGGAACCATCGGACACGGCATGGTATTCCTCTTCCTCTCTTGAGGACGCCCCATCCATACCCCATACCTTAATGGCATATTGTTCCCCCTCCCCTCATGCCCCTACTAAAGGTGCTGAAGACCTTCTAACAAGATCTATATGTGAACCACCACAATCTGATTTACCCTCCAAAACGCATGATAATATCTCCTCAGACCTCGCTTACAAGTTATTCACTGACTTACACTTAAAGACTGCTGAGGGCACTCATCCGGACTTTCCCTGTAAAGCATCCATAATGGACCTCCATTTCCCTACCTGCAAGAATGCTAGGACGATGAAGAGGAGCCGAGTGATGCAGAGCGGAACAGACCAAGAACTCAAGCTACGCTCTAGTTGTTGGGCGCGCGTACCAATAACTGGAAGATTTAAACAGCAGCATCAGCTGACTGGAGGGAGCTGCTGGATAGAGAGAGCTGCTTTTCTCGGTGAGGACCGGGAGACCAAGGCTGCGGTAAGCTCTGTGAAGCCGTCCGGCTCAGAAGGGAAGAAGAGGAAAGCTGACTGCAAAGGAAGACATGCTGCAAGAACGCCAGAAGCCAGAGCAAGCTCCTGGGCATTGGCAGGTGTGAAGCGGCAGCGTTTACCTTACCAGAGCCTAACACGAAGCAGATGGGCCGGGCAGGAACCACAGAACACAGAGATGCCGGAGAACACTGGCTTGCCACAGGAGGACATTTTACGTGCCCCTGGTGTAGGTGTGGGGTATGTGGTGGTTTGGAATGTGCTATTCTCCCCTTCTTTAGGTACGTACAGTGTTTTGTTTTGGAGCTCCATGCTATAAGTGTTTGCATGTTTCTTCGGTTGGTGATGTTACACCTAGTGGGCCTTTCATTTTGTATATGTACCCTTTTAATTTTAAATTTATATGGGTTAGCTACCCGTTTTTTGTAACTTTTAATAGCTTGTTTCTTCACATCCATAGTGCTCCATATGCCTGAGCTGCTGAAGAAGGCGGTATACCTTTCCACCCACCAAAACGTCCATATCTAGCATCAGGCACCATCTGCTACATGCTATAAGTGTTTGCATGTTTCTTTTGTTGGTGATGGTACACCTAGTGGGCCTTTAATGTTTTATATGTACCCTTTTTTTATATAAATGTATATGGGTGAGGGGGCGTGGCTTGCCAATGAATGGCGTGCATGTAGTTCTGCGGAGCTCCCGCTTTACTGGCTTCAATCCTGCAGAAATCTGCTATTCAGACCCCGGTAAATGAATCTGGAATGAGGTGACTCCAACAAGAGAACTGAGGACCACGAATGGTGTGCTGGTGTGAGATGTCAGAGGACTCCTTGCCCCGAGACACGAAATGGAGAGGAAGCTGTAAGTAACTCTGAACTACATCCAAAATGGCCGTCGTAGTGCCGTGACGGAGCGGAGGGAGGATTGCAGGAACCTGACTGGAGTGAAACTGCATCCGACCACAGAGGCTTAGGGAAGATGCTGAAACGCCCTCAGCAGCAGTGAAAAAAGCAGTAAGTGGCCCCCAAACATCAGAGGAGTCTCTCGGGCTGAAACATACCCCCGTCCACGCCTCGATAAACGCTGATTGTTCCCCCACTGGGAAAAATTGGACACCGCAGTGTGAGGGAGCCGCAGCAGCCCCCTGCAACGACGAGGTGAGGATAAGGGAGGTGTAACAGGACGGGAGTCGGAGTGCTGCGACCCACGCTCCCAGTGCCAGGGACCTCGAGAGCAGGAGCCATATGAGAACAGGGTGAACTGCACACGGCAGGGGAGATGTGGAGAATTGTGCCAACGGGACAAGCGGACACCCGAGGCAGGTGAGGGGAGTAACGATGGCCATTTCTCATGTGGCCCTGTGATTTCCCCCCGATCCCTCATTGAAGTGGAATAATGGTACGGGTGACCTAACCAGGAAAAGGCTAACTGGGGGGAGAAGGGACCACACTACAAGATACAACGATGGTGAACTGAGGGGCCGTGGGGGCCCCTGGAGATATAGCGAGGCACAGCTGCTACTTTTGCAACCAACGGCCTAAAACAATATTACTTAAGTGGGGAAGAAGAGAGGCAGTGAGCAGTACAGACGCTCCCAGAGCCCCACTCCCAACTACGGGCCGCAATCCACCCCCAGACGAGGAGCTGGGGACTATTAACATAGGAGTGGGAGTAAGTGAACCAACGCTGCTGCACAGAGCCTGTAAAGGGCTGTTTTGCAATCATCCCTGGGTCATCAGACAGAAATACCAAGAGGTACACAGGGGGTGGCGTCACCGGAAGCAGATAGAAGAAATACAGAGCTGAGTAGGGACCCATAGGCTTGAGTAAAGCCGGGAAACATAGCACGAGCATACCCCTATTAAGAGCTTACAGCCAAGATGGTCAAGGGGCAACAGAAGATGGACAGATACGCAGAAACAAAGGACAAATCGCAAAAACAGGCAAGACCGGACCAGTCCCCAGAGGAGGGAGCGGCAGGTAACCCTTGAAAGGGTAACCCTCGACTCATTGATGGAAGCAATACAGGCGTCCAAAGCCTCCCTGGAAGGCAGCATTAAGGAGGTGGGGGTGGATGTCTCCCTGGTGAGAGCTGATCTCCACAAGGTATGTGAACGGGTCACTGAGGTAGAACAGAGAGTACAGTGAAAGAAGACATCCAGACTCTCAAGAACCAAGTGGCTGGCCTGGTGGAAACAACCAGGACCCTGGAGGCAAGGGCAGAGGACGCAGAGGGTCGCTCTAGAAGGTGCAACTTCAGGCTGGTCGGGGTACCGGAGAGAGAGGAAGGCGCCTCGCTGGACCTGTTTGTGGAAAATCTGGTCTTGAAAGTGCTGGGAATTAAAGGTCTGTCCAAATTCTTCACGGTGGAAAGAGTCCACAGAGTGCCGGGTCGAACACCCCACCTTCCCCCACCGGGAGTAATGGTGGCCAGGATTATGAATTTTCGAGAGCGAGATGCCATACTACAGGAGGCCCGTAAGACTGGTTTCTATGCAATTGGGAATTCAAAACTGTGCATTGTCCCAGGTTTTATACTAGAGGTACAGCAGCAAAGAAGAAAATATGACGCAGTGAGACGCAGACTTCGAGAACTGAATTTAAAGTACATGATGTTCTTCCCGGCAAAGCTGGAAGTGTTATCAGGGGGGAAGTCATGGTTCTTTACCTGCCCAAAAGAGGTATGGGACTGGTTTGACACCTCGCCGCAAAGTGGAGAACCGCAAAATGGAGAAGGCTCGGAAGTGGCGCAGCCCGATTCAAAGAAATGAAGATGGAGAGCAATACTGTACCATGTGAGGGGGGGTACCATTACAGAGTTGTCACCTGGGGGTAAATGAGAGGATTGAAGGACGGGTGTACTAGCCAGACGGGTGGGGATGGGAGCAGGGTGAAACTCCCCCCCCCCCCCCATTTAACCGACGCCATTGGCTACCACCCACAAGGAGAAGGGATGAGGTCGGAAGTGCTAGTCGAGGGGTCAACGTGATGGGAGAGGTGGGATGGTACCCAACCGGGAGACACCCATGGAACACAAATGGGGAGGGAGGGGGAGGGAGTGGAAAAAGGGTTGCTGGAGGGAAGTTCGGATGGGGGGTCGGGCAGAGTTGGGGTTGATGACACCAAGTTGGGGATGGGTGTTGTCTGGGGTAAGGCTAAGGGAAACAAAATGGCTGGGGTAATGACCAATCACGGTAAGGTACAATACTGGGAATTGGACCACGAGAGGGGGACGAGGCCACAAGTTGAGGGGATAAGACCTCGGGGAAGTAGGATGGGACACATTCATGGTCTAACCAAATAGGGGAACAGGGCGGGTTGAAAATCGGTACCTGGAATGTTCGAGGGCTGGGATCCAGACAAAAAAAGCAGAGGGTGGGGGAATTTCTGAAACGTCATGGAATACAAGTGGCTCTGATACAGGAAACGCACATGGGAAAGGGGGACCTGCTGACCCTGGGAAAACTATGGTGGGGGGGGGGGACAAGTGTTTGGTACATCTTACTGGACCCAAGCTAGGGGAGTGTTGATTTGGGTGGAGAGAACGGTGCTGTTGCAGGTGGAGAAGGTGTTGAAGGACGAAGTGGGGCGAACAGTGGTGGTGGTAGGTATATCGGAAGGTTTCCGATATGTCTTGTGAACTCTTATGCAACAAAGCTGGATGATAAGGAATACTTCCCGTCGGTCCTACACATGGTGGGAGCTTACAGAGGGGAAATTATCTTATGGGGGGGACTTCAATTGCCACCTAGACACACACATAGATGGGACAGGAGATGGTAGACCCAGCAAAAAACACATGACAGCATCCCTTCACAAGATAATGGAGAACCTCGACCTGGTAAAAATATGGAGGAAGAAACATGGGGACGAAAAAGGGTTCTCATACCACTCTGGGGTAGATGGGTCATATTCACGTCTGGACTTCTTCTTGACAGGGAGGGAACACTACTGGCGGTTTGAGGATCTGGAATACCTAGCGCGTGCCCTCTCGGATCACTCACCCCTGGTGGTCAAACTAATGGAAAGGGGTAAGAGTCCCCCACGTCGGTTGTGGCGAATACAGAGAGACAAATTAATGGATGGGGCGTTTACCAACGAATTACGCAAGGGCATTGAAACTTATTTTGAACTGAACGAGGGATCGGTGGACAAAATGGGAGATTGGTGGTCACAATGGGAAAGCTCTGGCAGGCCTTTAAGTCAAATATAAGGGGGCTGTGTCCCTCCACGACGGTGGGGATGAGAAAAAGATTGCAGGAAACATTATGCCAACTGGAAGGGCAAGTGGCGGAATTGGATAAGGAGGCAGGGAGAGGCACTGGGGTGGGAGATAAACTGCCACTAAGTCTCAAGCTTTACCGTAAGACTGGGGGACTTGGCGCACTTCGACAATAGCAAGTGGGACACTTGACTACACAGAGAAGCTGATAAGCCGGGGAAGTTACTGGCCTGTTTGATAAACAGGGAGGGTCCCAGAAAGGGGATAACTCAAATCAAATCTAAATCGGGGGGGAAACAGTGGGTACCCAGGAACGGATTAATGGGGTGTTTAGGGAGTTCTATGAGGATCTATATATAAGCGAAAATGGGTATGTGGACGTAGACGTGGAAGACCTGATGGATATGATTTGGTTGCAAAATTAGCGGAGGACATGAAGGAAGAACTAGAGGCCCCGATAGAGGAGGGTGACATCAGATGGGCAATACGTACTATTAGGAAGGGCACGTCCCCAGGCATTGATGGATTGCCCATTGAATTTTACTCAGAATGTATAGCCCACCTAGCCTCCCAGCTCAATGAGGGAGGCAATAATAACTGTGATTTTGAAGGAGGGGAAGGACCCTCTAGTCTGCATGTCATACCGTGCCATATCTTTATTGAATGTAGATGGGAAATTCTTGGGTAAGATATTGACAGCCAGATTGGCGACAGTGTCTCCAAAACTGGTCCACTCTGATCAATGTGGATTTATTGGGGCAGAAACACAACCGCTAATATTACTTGTCTCCACCACGTCATGGATCATGTCAAATCCCGTAAACAGGCCCTGACCTCTTTTGACGCCATGAAAGCGTTTGATTTGCTGTAGTGGAAGTGGTTATTTCGAGTGTTGAAGGAGTTTGGGTTTGGGGAAATTATGTGTAGATGGCTGGCCCTACTATACAACAAACCAATGGCAAGGGTGAGAACGAATGACTGGGTATCTGACAAATGGGAACTAGGCAGAGGCACCCAACAGGGTTGTGTGGCGTCGCCAATACTCTTTGCCCTCGCTCTGGAACCCTTAGCAGAATTTCTACGACAGGAGATGACAAAGCCGGGGAGAGGGGTCGGAGGGGTCCAACATATAGTATCATTATACACGGATGATCTCCTCTTATATGTCTCTAGCCCGCGGGAGAACCTACCAGCTTTGCTGGAGATTTTAAAGAATTTCCGTCACATGTCTGGCTTCCGCATCAATGAGGGAAAATCAATCCTGTTCCCCTTAGGAGGCCTTCGGGAATGTCATATTCAAGACCTCGCGATGGTAGGGATAAAATGGGAGGTGAAATCATTTAAATGCCTAGGTATCCAAATATTTCATGACATGGAGGAAACCTTCACACACAACACCGGCAGGGCACTCTCAAGGATAGGAGAATCAATACACTTTTTGGAAAGACCTACCACTTTCCCTGATGGGTAGAGTGGCACTATGTAAAATGGTGATTCTACCGAGACTGCTTTATTTCTTTACCAACATACCATATGTGGTGAAAAAGATATTATTTAAAATGTTAGATGGTAAAGTGGGGAACTATTGTGGAATACGGAAAGAAGGAGGGTGTCCTTATCAACACTGTGCAGACCTATAACAGGCAGGTGCCTAGGCCGGCCAGACTATGAGAAGTATTTTATAGCAGCGCAGCTACAGTCAGTGCTGGAATGGGGAAAGCCAGGGGGGAAAACCTTGAGGGGGCTTTAGGGAACCTTCCACCAAATCAGAAGGGTGTCGAGTTGCTGTGGAACCCAATGGGGAACAAGGGGTCTTCGACTGTGTTTTGTAGGCTGTTAGGGAAACATGGAACAAACACGTCTGGAAGAAAAGGCTGGGAGGGCTCTATGATGGGGACCTGCCCTGGGAGGGAAGACTGAACATTGCGACTTGCAATAGGGAGAGCAGGGGTACGAAGGCTTCAAGAAAAGGGGTCTGAGAAGGTAGGTGACTTGTTTGAAGGGGGAAAATTATTAACCTTTGTTGAGTGGTCCACAAAGTTTGATCTCCTGAAGGGCTTGTTTTTGGCGTACAGCGCAATAGTCCGTAGAGTAGCAGAATTATGGGACGGGATCCCGGAAGAACCGGAAACGAGTCCGCTACTTCGGTTACTGTTAGAACAAGTGGGGGGCACAGCTAGGATCTCATGCCCTTACGAGAAGGGGTACCTACAACGCCATTGAAGGTGAAGGAGAAATGAGAGAGGGATATGGGGCATCAGATCCTGGACAAAGAATGGAAGGCAATATGGGAATCAGCCGAAAGGTTTCGCGAAATGCTAGATTCCAGTTGATCCAGTTCAATATTATGCACAGGACATATGTGACCCCCACCAGATTGAGGGCAATGAACAACAGTCTATCGGCTGAATGCCCTAGATGTGGTAGGGGCCCAGCTGGATTCTGGCAAATGATGTGGGAGTGCAGGGTTATTGCAGTTTACTGGAATAAGGTAATGGAGGCAGTGAATAGGCTAATGACTCCAAACAAGAGTGCAACCCAAAAACATGCATCTGCGGGACCATCCCAGGGGGTAAGAAATACAAAACACGGAACACATTGATACAGTTTCTATTACTGTTGGCTAAACGATGAGTGGCTATTGCGTGGAAACAACCTCAGGCCCAGGCACTATCCAGGTGGCTAGCGGATGCCCGCAGATGGGGGATTGCTGAATTGACGATACTGCAGGGGAAAGGAATTGACACAGAGTGGTCAGAGGTTACTGTACATTGGAGCCAATTACTGAATGACCTAGCAAAATCGAATGAACTGAGACCACCATGAATACTTAGTACTGGGAGAGTGGGGGGTGAAGGGCTGGGGAAGGAGAAGGGAGGCATGACAGGGTTGATGTTGTTCCCATGAGGGACTGGAAGATGCTGATTACTGGGAGCAGGGGATGGGATGAGAAGAGGCCAACCGGACTACACAAAGGAATTGGATAAGGGGGAGGGGAATGTTGAACACCAAATGATGGTTGTTTGTTATTATGAAAATGCAAGTAAGTGTTTTGTTAAAAAAATGATGTATGTGGTTTAGCTACTCATTTTTTATAACTTTTAATAGCTTGTTTCTTCACATCCACAGTACTCCTTTTCCCTGGGGTCCTGAAGAAGGCGGTATACCTTCCCACCCACTGAAACGTCCATATCTAGCATCAGGAACCATCTGGACATTCATGGTGCCTGGTGATACTGACTAGGACGTAGACCTGGGATGTCTCTATGGGCCTCGAATTATTTGAATTCTGGCCTTCAATACCTGGATACCCTCATAACTTCCTTGATCTTCTGACTATGACTAGAATAGAGGGCTTTTCTTTCTTCCATGCTCTTTCTATGGTAGGGGATCATCTAGATAGCAACAGTAATAGTGCAATTTATTTTCATGTTCATAACTAATGTGTGAAATTATTGTTTTTTTGTATGTCTATACTGTTTATGTTGCTTACAAGAGAATAAGAATTTTGTATATTTTCTAATCACTTTTATTTGCTTCATTAGTGTTTCATATGAGTTATTGAATATTCTCATGTATTGGACAATGTGTCCATATCATAATAAAATGTCATATTTGGTTTAGTAATTATTCATTGTATGCAATATTATTTGCTTTGACCAAGCCCACAACTGCTTCCAGTTTCATTCATTGTATGGTTGAATTACTTAAACCACTATTAGGTTAATGAATGGACCAGTTGGGAACACACCTTTTTGTCTTGATTCTCCAGCATGGTGTCTGGCATGGATTCACATGCTCATGAATATTCCCCGTCGTCAGGCTGGGAATCCTCGGTAAAGAAAAAATCAGTATCCGTTTCGTTTCTGATCTGTCTTTCTTAGTAGTAACCAATCACTGATCTCTGGGTCATACTGCCCCCAGCCAATGACTGCCCCCTCCCTAAGCTCCGCCTCCGGCAGCCATCCTCAGATTTTTACCGCACGCTCAAGTGTTGGGAGTCCTCGTGTTTAGCTCTTGAGTTTTTTACTGGGTGTTCACGCTTTTTCAGGAGATTTTCTCATTTTTTAGGTTTAATCGAGCCTCAAGCCCCACCGTTTCTACTTCCGATAACGGGGACTCGTTTCGGAATTCTTCTACGCCCCTCAAGGGTGAAGTTTTCGTCGAGTTTACACTTCTTGGAGGATTCCGGGAGATCTGCGGCCTACCTCAACGGACATGGCCCAGGACAAAGGAAGCTCGAGGCCCGGATCCAAGCTGTTCAGGAACTGCCCTGGATGCGGATTATATAACTTTTTCAAGGAGGACGAGCATTCGCGATGTCTGTACTGCCTCCATGGGGACAAGACGCACGTGGAGAAGGACTGTGCGTTCTACAAGAACCTTTCGGAACGGACCAAACAAGATCGTCGTTCCCGCCTCGCCTCCTGGCTGGAGAAGGGCACAGCAAGTGAGAAGGCAAAGAAGAAGGTTGAGCGGGCTTCTAAGTCCTTTGAGGGCGCCCCGGCGACGGGGGCCCAACAGAAGGCCAAGCTCTGCGAGTCCACGCGCTCCGGGAGCGCCGAAAGGTCGGGCTCTTCGGTTGCCAAGCAGGGCGCTACTTCCCCGGCACGTTCGGCCACGAGCCAGCGCTCTGGTTCGGGGAAGAAGAAGTCCGAGAACCCGGGTAGGCCGCTGGAGCGGACCCGGTCGATCTCAAAGGGGGAGCAAGGTGTTGACCCTCCCCTCAAGGCGAAGGCCCAGGACGCACCTACGGTGGTGAGGGCCTTGATCCACCCGGCTAAGGCCTCTACAGAAGTGGTCTCTGCGATCCTGGCGGAGCCGGCTGAGACTACGCCAATGGAAACGGCCTCTGGGCCCAGAGTATCCCTGCCGCCGCGGAGGGAATCCTCTTTCCAGCCCACCGCTAAGATCCCCGTGAAGCCCCTGGCTGAAACAAAGGGGGGGGCCCGGTGGCCGCTACAGACTCGGAATCAGCCTCTGAGGAGGAACTGGTGGAGACCGAGAGGGGCCTCTACAAAAGGTCCATAGGCCTCAACGAGAGGTTCATAAACCTCAACGAGAGGTTCGAGAAGGTTCGATCCCAGGGGACGGTCCCTGCTGACGTGATCGAAGCTAGCGACAAGGAGGACGAACAGGGCCCAGTGGAACAGCCATCCCGTCCGTCGCAGCCATTGCCTGAGCCCCAGGATAGCTCGGCGGCCATTTTGTTGGCAATCCAATCCTTATGTACCGAGATAAGGGCGAGATTACCACGGACCCCGACGGAGGATCCAGAACCAGGCCCATCAGGAAACCCTTCGAAAAAGCGGAGGAGAGTCCACCCCTCTCCGCCCTTCGTGCCCGCGAGTCCGGTGGACCCCTCATCCCCCTCGCCGGGAGAGGATAAGGCGACGGATACGGCGACGGGGACGGACAACGACAGCGGCGATGACACAGCAGACATCCCGTCATCACCCCCCACCCCGCGGGCATCCCCAGCCGACGAGGTTGGCTCTTTCCACGCCATGATAACCAGGGCATCCGAGCTCTTCCAGCTCTGCCCTGAAGAACAGAAAAAGAAGGGGTTTTTGTGTCAAACGACGAGAGGCCAAGAGGAAGACGGTTCTCGCGGTGCCTTTACTCGACGACATCTGGGACGAGGGGCATGCTGTCCTCAAGAACCCTGCCACGACACCCGCCAAGAGGGACGGGTACGAGAAGAAGTACCGAGTCCCCGATGCCACCCCCTTGTGCCACAGGGCCCTGCACACGCCGGACTCGGTCGTCTCGGCAGCGGCTAAGAAGAAGGCAGCGGGCGCGGCGGCTTCGACTTCCACTTCCCCGCCGGACAACAAGGGCAAGAAGTTGGACTCTATGGACGACGGGTCATCTCGTCGGCGGCGACGACGATTAAAGCGGCCAATGCCTTAGCGATCATGGCCCGCTACAGGGAGCTCTGGTTCAAGATAGCTCCCCTGCTAGATTTCCTGCCTGATGACAAAAGGGCGGAGGCCCTAGAAATTCTGCAGGAGGGCGAGGTGGCGTCGGATCACGCCATTACGGTGGCAACGGACATTGCCGATACCGGATTTCGCCAACTGGGCAACGGAGTTTGCCTCCGACAACGAGGATGGCTCAAGGCGACAGACTTTCGCCAGGACGTCCAGACCAGAATGTTGGACATGCCGTTCGACGGCAACAACCTCTTTGGTAAGGCGTTGGATGAGTCTCTACAGGCCATCAAGACCGACTCGGAGATGGCCCGGGCCCTTGGAGTGCTTCAGCAGTGACGGCCCTTTCGGAGCTCTGGAGGCAGACAGGATGCCTCCAAAGGATCCAGCGGTGGCTCATCCACCTACCGCCAGGCAGCCCGCTCCTCTTCCCAGGAGGCCTACAGAGGTCGCGGCCAGCAAGGGGGTTCCCGCCGTCGTCGCCAAGGCCGCATCCAAGCAAGACTGACCCGGCCGGGTGGTCGGGCCCCCACCGAAGCACCCCAGTGGGAGGCCGACTGACGAAGTTCGTCAGGGTGTGGGAGTCCATCTCCACCGATTGTTGGGTGTTGGACACCCTGGCCAACGGGCACTCACTGGACTTCCTAATGAAGTGCCCTCGCATTCCTCCCTTGGCCAGGAAGGAGAATCACATCCCTCAACTGCTGTTGGAGGTGAAGGCGATGCTCAAGAAAGGTGCCATCAAGCTCGTCCCCAGGAGGCTCCAGGGCTCCAGAGTGTACTCAAGGTACTTCCTCGTCAGGAAGAAGACAGGCGGTTGGCGCCCCATCCTAGTCCTGCGTCGTTTAAACAAATACATCAAGGCGCAGAATTTCAGGATGGTCACCCTCCAGCACGTACTGGGACAGCTGGAGGAAGGCGACTTCCTATCGTCGCTGGACCTGGAGGATGCCTATTTCCACAACCACATTCTAGAAAGGCACAGGAAGTTCCTCAGGTTCGTGGTTCAAGGACGTCACTACCAATTCAGAGCCCTACTGTTTGGATTAAATTCGGCACCCAGGGTTTTCACCAAGTGCCTGGCACCAGTGGCGGCGCGGCTGCGCCTGCAGGGGATCCACGTCTACCCCTACCTGGACGACTGGCTAATCCGGGCAAGGTCAAGGGAACTCGCTGTCGATCATATGGCGAGGACCATCCGGTTGCTCACGGAGCTGGGGTTCTCCATCAACTACCCCAAATCCCACCTGGTTCCGTCACAAGTAGCACTGTTTTTGGGGGCGAAGCTCGATATAGTGGAGCAATTGGTCTCCCCTTCAGAGGAGAGGACCAAAACCATCCTGGGCAAGGTACGGCGACTGTTAGCCACGGACGTGGCCAGGGTGAGGTCCATCAAGTCCCTTCTCGGATGATGTCCTCATGCATCTACCTTATACCCCTTTGCAGACTTCGGATGCATCCGCTATAGGTGGGGCACCCGGGCTCACCTCACTACGGGCACAGACTTTTAAACCCCAGCGTTTCAGGAGACGGTGACTACGGACGCCTCTCTGGAGGGTTGGGGGGCCCACACCGGAGATTTCCACGCAAGAGGCCTTTGGCTCCCGGAGGAGAGGTCTCTTCACATCAACATCTTGGTGCTCCGTGCAGTGTTCTGGGTGCTCAAGTCGTCCCTCCCGTCCCTCCCGTCCCTGAAGGACAAGGTGGTGAGGATCTTCACCGACAACACCACCACGATGTTCTACATACGGAAACAGGGAGGCACCAGATCCCCAGCCCTCTCTTAGGAGGCCCAGGATCGGTGGCACTGGGCCGTCGCACAGGGGATGTTTCTGGTCCCCTTCCACCTGGCAGGAATAAAAAACACCATTGCCGACTCACTCAGCAGGGAGCTACGCTCGTGCCACGAGTGAGAACTGCGCCAGGATCAAGTGGATCGACTCTTCCAACGATGGGGCAAACCCCAGATGGACCTGTTCGCGACGTCGACACACTCCAAGTGCCAGAGGTTTGCCAGCAGGTTCCCACAGCCGAGGAGCATGGGCGATGCTTTCTCGTTCCCTTGGGACGGCCTATTTCTATACGCGTTCCCTCTGTTGCCGTTGCTGCTCCGCCTCATCAGCCACCTCAAGATGTCCAGGTGCAGGATGATCCTCGTTGCACCGGCGTGGCCGAGGCAGATCTGGTTCCCGGACCTTCTGGACTTGTCAATGTCCCCGCCAGTCAGGCTGCCGGCGGACGCGGATCTTCTCTCCAGAGAAGGAGGCGCCATTCTACACCACGACCCACAGTCGCTGAACTTGCAGGCCTGGCTCCTGCAGTGCTAGAGTTTGGAGGGTACGATATCCCGGCTGATTGCAGAGAGGTTCTTGTAAAGGGCAGGGCGTCCTCAACTCTCGTGTTACGGTCATAAATGGAAGAGGTTCTCTGTCTGGTGCCATGCACAGAAGATGAACCCTCTGCAGATTACGGCCCCTCAAGTGCTGCCGTACTTACTGTCACTGGCCAAAGCTGGACTGGCTCACGCCTCCATAAAAATACATCAGGCTGCCATCTCCCGATATACCAGGATTACAGGACGGGGGTCCTTGGGGTCTCATCTCCTGGTAAAGGAATTTATGAAGGGACTATTCCGTTCATTCCCGCCGGTGAAGGCTCCTGCCCCGGTGTGGGAACTTAATGTGGTGCTGACCAGGCTCATGGGAGCCCCATTCGAGCCTATGCACTCGGGGCCCTTGAAGTTCCTGTCATGGAAGACCGCGTTTCTTGTGGCCATCACCTCTGCACGACGAGTGGGAGAGATTCAGGCCCTATCTTGCAAGCCTCCATACTTGACTTTTCATGACACAAGGGTAGTGCTTAGGACACACCCCTCCTTCATGCCCAAGGTGCCGTCGGACTTCCACCTCAACAAGCCCTTGGTGTTACCAGTTTTCTTCCCGACACCTTCGACGCCGGCCGAGAGGACTTTGCACTCGCTGGATGTAGCTAGAGAGCTGAAGTTCTACGTGGACCGCACAAAGAGTTTTCGGAAGACGTCACAACTATTCGTGAACTTTGGGGCTATGAATCAAGGGAAGGCTCTCTCGAAGACTTCCATTTCCAGATGGCTCTCCGGCTGCATCATGCATTGTCAGCGGTTGGCAAACCGACTGCTGCCCGGCCGTCCGAGAGCCCATTCGACCAGAGCGATCGCTGCTACCACAACGTTCCTGTCTGGTGTACCCCTGCTGGACATCTGCAGGGCTGCTACGTGAAGGTCGACGCACACCTTCACAAGATTCTACTGCGTCGATCGGGACTCCAGGGAGGAGTCCAGGGTCGGCCAAGCAGTGCTGCGCAACCAGTTTGCTTAAGGTGAGCCTGGTTGAGTAGGTAATTGATGCTTAATGTTGAGTTGTTGTATTGCTTAATGTTGAGCCTGTTGCCACCTCCCATGGCTGTGCATGTGTATACTGCTATGTATTATTTTATTCATGAGCATGTGAATCCATGCCAGACCCCATGCTGGAGAAGGGACAGGTTACTTACCTGTAACTGTTGTTCTCCAGCATGGGTCTGGCATGGATTCACATGCGAATCCTCCCACTTACCCCTCTGCGGCTCTTCACTTGGTCATACTGCCACTTGGCGTGCTACCAAATCTGAGGATGGCTGCCGGAGGCGGGGCCTAGGGAGAGGGCAATCATTGGCTGGGGGCAGTATGACCCAGAGATCAGTGATTGGTTACTAATAAGAAAGACAGATTGGAAACGAAAATGATACTGATTTTTTCTTTACCGAGCATTCCCAGCCTGACGACGGGGAATATTGATGAGCATGTGAATCCATGCCAGACCCATGCTGGAGAACAACAGTTACAGGTAAGTAACTTGTTCCTTTCTTGTGCTCATTAGTTCCCAACAGACACTGAGTTTCCCCTTTGGGTATTTTTTCCTGTACATGTCATCACTAGCACAAAACTGTTTATTACAGGATCAATTCTCGTATTGTTCAAACATACACATTATGCAACACGTGTTCTAAACATCACTTAATCACTGTGTGTGGTGGTTCTTAATTCACAGTGTACCAATATACATTAATACAAAAATATATGTTTATCAAAATATAAAAAATGTGTGCAAGCAACCATATTAGAGAAAACATGTGATATATATTTACACAAATATCTCTGTTGCATTATAATAATTGCTCAAGGAATTCTCTTATAAAAGGAATACAAATGACAACATTCTACCACACGAGAAAAAAGTGCAACAATACACTCACTCCTATTGATTGAGCAAACCACTTTTTATTTTAATCGGGTCCTAATCAGGTCACCCAGTTGTCTCAGCAGGGTATGATTGATTTTCACCACACCCCCAAAACCCTCTTCTTATCATCCTGGCATCTGATAACATACTCTTTGACCATCTACTTCTTTTAAGAGGAAACCTTCTAAAAATCGGAGTAGCTAGAAGATCTTTTGTGAGGCTCTTGTAATAAAGCAAGTTCTATCCCTTGAATGATATCCTATCTTTTAGATATCACTTGGCCCCCTAGTGCATTAAATTAAAATGTGTGGACATACTGTCCACTATGTGTGCTTACTTGCCACGTGCAATGTTTATTAAATGATCCAGAAACCAGTTATCTAATGCAATTTTGATGTGTTTCTGCATGTTGCCTCCAGTTAACCTCATAGCTGTGATAGTAATTCTGAAGCAGGCCTACCGTCATTTGAACATGGATGCGAAGGTCATATCCTTACCATTGAGAATGTTGTACTGAGAACATGACATACACATCCTTAATAAAAATAACAAATTGAATTTGGCGTATATATCGCTCTTCATGACAGAGTTTAGCCTCCTGCGGGACGGTGTATCAAACACATTCTGCTCAGCTTTGTCTTGCTTCCAAGACAAGCACATTGCCCATTTGCTTTCCTCCCAGTCCAGCGTACTAGAACGGTTAAAGCCCCCCCTGCCCCGTTCTGCTCACCCTCCTTTGGATCGAAATACTGTTCTGATGGTTCTTTTACATTAATCTTTCAGTTCCAATGATTTAGTGGTTTTAAAACCCGGTTCCCTCCAGAGCTGCTTTTTTTGTTAGATGTAAATTCTGCTAGACATGTAAGTTCCCTTCAGGCTCTTTGTGCAGAGGAACTGTTAACCGTTTTCCTAAAAGGTAATGTGATCTTCAGGTACCACCACCACAGTCAGAATTCTACATTAAGTAGAAAATCAATCTGTTTTTTCTTCTGAATCCTTTTGCAGAAGAAGAAATAGAGCTGCACTGTTTGGATATCAGTAGGACCCTCACATTCTAACTGGAAAGATCAAATAAGGTCAGATATTCAAATGTTTCTTATGGGGGGGGACATACCTCCAGAATCCAAGACTCCATGGTTACCATTGCTTGATGATTAGTATTCTGAATTGTAGAATTCAACTTTGGGGCCTTTAATCAAGTAAGGGATTACATGCCCATATAGTTTGAGTAGAAGCTACCTCTATGGTTTTTCAGAGCACTGGTCCAGATGATGATATCTACAGAGCTGCCACCTTTGCAGCGCCTCATGCTTTTTGTAAGCATTGTTCTTTTGACTCAAGTAGAGGGCTGACTCAATCTTTGGTGAGTCAGTTCTTCAAAGTGTCTGTGGCTAAGATTTAAAAGTTGTAATCATCCTCCCAGCTTGGTTGCCTCAATGCTTGATATGTATCTCACAAGTATGGTGAATAAGGAGTGGGATGTAGGGGCAACACAAGTTTACTCAGCAAAGTAACTACTGTACTCGTAGTCCATGGTCACCTTTCCGGCATATGACCCTCTATCTACCGCTGCTAAGAAGTATACTTCATTTTTCATAATAACTGAGAGAATCATTGGAGCTTAAAGAGGGGAAACACACCAGTGTGGAAAGACAGACTCGTGCAATTGTGGCTGTACATGGGCCCCTGCTGTGATATATTTTTTAATGGTGAGAGCTTTCATCACAGAGGGATCCCTTCCCATCCTATACCATGTAGAACATCCAGTTAGCACGGAGTAAAGGGGACTGTGGATTAAGAAATGTAGTCACTACGATGTGTAACCTTTCCGTAATTAATTCTATCCACTAGTAGTGGCCTTGGGAACCTTCCTTATTTCAAAGCTTTCCATGCATCACTTTTTAGTGTCTGTTGATTAGGATTCCAGTTCAGAACATTTTGGGCCATCCTTACGGAGACCTCAGTTAAACAATCATACTTAATTTTCTCCACTTTCCAGTAACCCTTCCAGATATGCTTTCTCATTTAGACTGCCATACGTCTCAACATAACATTTTACTGTAAATGTTCTCGGATAGGTACTACCTGCTACACCTAGCAAAAGAGATCCCCAACTGTGACAAATGGGAAATTGGTGTATCCTGTCGAGACCTGGATCTACCATAATTTTGAGGACACTGTAGTATTATTAGATGAGAAAGAATCAAAATCTACATCCTGTTGCAACAAGACATTGAATGAAAGGTGAAAACCTAGCTTTTCTGTGGCCAACCTCAATCCGTCCGAATGTTTAATAGGGACCTCATAATGAGACTGGTGATCTATTAAAAAATTGGAGCTATCAGAAGGTTTTCCAGGCCTCCCGGTTAAGTTGTAAACCTAACGCACATGCATGGATATATAACAGCCAAAAAATGAAGTAATTCTTTGGTGGAGGTAATTCCTCTATTCACCAATGCAATCTATGGGGGAATGGGCGATTAATAACGGATCATCTTCTTGTGGAAATTCCACTATTACCAGTGGTGGTAACTATAATTCAGTTTAGAGTAATAAGCACTGCTGGTATCTCCAAACTCGTAATGAGATTGCTTGCTCTGTGCCAGATCCTAAACCTAACATGGATATACTCTAGGAAACTACTGTTATTTAAGCAAGCTTGTAGTTTGTGATTAATGGGATACACCTCACACAGGTGTTGTCAAGATAATGCTGCAGTTTTTCTTTGAAGCATGCCACCTAAGTTATGTAACTGAGTGTACGTCAAACATAAATGTATGCAGGAAGTAAGTAGTTGTATTATTATGTCTAATTCAAAATTGTTCTATTGGGTATCCACTAACAAATGTGCTTTTGCAAGTTGAATTTCAGCTTGGTTAAGAAACACTTAAGGGATTCATGTTGAACCAAGTGTGTGTCAGTCTTGGAATTCCCTTGCAGTCGGAATGGGGAGAAGGGTGTTAAATAGTGAGGTAAAGGAGTGGATTTAATTGTAAATTGATGATCTGATTCGTCAATAATAAGTTTCAACGAGTGGAAAGTTTAGACTGGAATCTCAAAGTCAAGCCCTCAAAAGAATATCCTCTTCGTGTTTTCAAGATATAGCCTCACAAAATACATTTAAATGCAGAGAATATAAGGCCTGAAAGTCTTTTGTTGTTATAGCCTCTAAGAACCAGTCTCAGAAAATCGTGGTTTTGAGGCCAAAGCAAGGCAAGATACTGTTAGATATAAGATCATGAACCATTCTACAAAAGTTTGCACAGTTTTACAAATGACAGAATATTTGTACATTTGATGCGTATTGAATGTGTTAATCAATACTGCAATATTGCATATGTATAATTGTGTTTATGCATCTACAATTTTCGGTATTGGACACATATTCCAGTAATGCTTTAGGCTACCTGATTCTTTTGAATTTTAATCTTTTACCATTTGTTTTTTGCATTGCTTTTAGTGTACTGTTGTGAAAAAGATGATATACTATAGCATGCGTGTAAAGACTGTACACAGAAATTTGAGGGAGAAACTTGGAAACTTGGAAGAAGAAAAATGTAAACGACAACAATTGCCAAAAAAACAAATAAAAGTTATCAGCTTTGTCATAAAAAATGTAAGTACTTGCTAACATCACTGAATTTACCTACGACAGTATGAAGAAACAAGAGCATCTATGGCACGTGATCTTAAAGCAAAACATTTGTTTTCCTTAAAGAATGTTAAGAACATGAGGAACTCCTACCTATTTGTACAATTTGTAGAAAGTATGTTGTCCTAGAACTTTTTTATTTGTGTTGTAAAGCATCTGTCAAGACTTCTGTTACTAGAAAGCTTATTTGCAAACATAGTTTAAAACAAGTTGCCATTTTATGTAATTGTTTTTTTAAAGCAAAGCATAGTTTCAATGTCCAAAGTATGTACGCAAGTTATGTTTTTTCCCCTAAGGACTATACATATGCGTGGGTGGGATTTATATAGTGCAAACCTAGTTACAAAGATGCAGAGCACTGGACATAAATAAGGGGAAAAATACAACATTATAGGTTGTGCCTGCGAATGGGAAGAGGGTAGAATGAGATCAGGGCTTCAACAGAATGTCAAAAGAAAGGTACCCCTTTTTAACATTGCAATGGTTCATTAAGCTTACAAGCGCTCAAACATTTTTACTTGAATATGTAGTTAGATGTATTTTTTAAAAATTTCAATTGCGATGAAGGCTCATACTTCAATGTGGGCATCTCCAGTGGGGTGATAAAGGGAGACCTTTTCCTCCCCAAACCAGCACATTATGAGCCATGGAGGGATATGTTGAGGTCACCTAGGTTTAGTCTCCATTTCAGGGTAGGGGACAATCACAATCTGCCAAGACAGATACTCCAGCCCCTTTAAGGGAAACAAGGAATGACGGTCTTGCAGAACTGGCAGGTCTTGCATGCTCTGCTCATGTTATGCAGGTGCAGCAATCCCATATAAACCTATGGCGGGAAAGAGAGGGAATTACATTAGTGACTTGACAGTCACTTTGATTCATTTAAGAGCCTATGGACTAAGGGAGGCCCTGGCGCATGGTCAGGGCATGATAACCAGAGAGTGGATTGGTCAAGAAGAGGGACTATAAAGCCCAAAGTCCCATATCCAAACTGAAAGCGAACCATGGCTTTAGGACCCACCAGTCAATCGCAACACCACCTTACCTTACTGATGATAAACTTCTGACTACCCTTACCGCAGAGATCGACTAAAAGGCAGAGACAAGGTGTGGCAGGCAGAAAGAGGTCCACCCAAAAAGAGGGAAAAGAAATCCCCAGTCGCTCATCGGGGTTGTAAGCCATCCCCAGAGCCAGACAGACAATCCCCATCTCAGCTTACTTACCTTGTCCCCTTTGACCAGTGAGAGGCTGGACTGTGGGGCCAAAGCTAGAGAATGGAGAGTGTAGGCAGAAGTTTGTTTGGCGAAGGTTGGAGGATAGAGCAACAGATTGAGCAAGGCCCAGCAGACTGGATGCGTACTCCAGTAGGCTGAGCAATATTGGAACCTCAGAGCTGCAGAGGATATCCAGGAGACCAGACCAAGGATTCAAGGGAGGTAGAGCAAGAGGCAAAGAGTAAGAGACTGATGCCAAAGAGGGTGACATTATTAAGAACAAAGATGATGCCAAGAGGGTAGAGAAGGTGGGGGAGATCTAGAGACCCTTGAGCTGGAAAATAGTGTGAAAGATGTTGGTGCCAAAAGGGGAAAAGAAGGTGGCCAGGAGTGTGAAGAAGCTCTTGTAGACTTAGAAGTATGTGGGAGTGGAGATAGGAAGAAGGTGAAGGACAATGTACCAAAGAAGGGGTCTAGAAGTGGGGAAAAAAGTTGAAAAAGTCACAGAGGTTATTAAGGCTAGGAATAGAAAACAAAAAAGATGATGCTGAGAAGCACAAAGAAGGTGACCGAAGGGGTGAAAAAGGTAAGAGCGAGAAGAGGCATCTAGAGAGTAGTAAGATTGGTGCTGTAAGGAAGGCATGGTATCAAGCAGTAAGACAGACACAAGTGATCACAGTTCACGGGTGTTCATTGAACTTCAGTTGGGTTTGAAAAACGCCTCTCTAATCCTAAATCTTAAAATGGGAGCAAGTTACCACCATCAAATAATAATAACGCAGTCCTAGTCGAGTCTGTCAAAATAAAAGGGCCTATACTAATAACCCTATTGCCAATCCTTACAACTAAATACAAATAGTGGGGGAAACAATGTTATGCAAAAGAAAATTGTTCAAGAAATGATGTCGGAATATTCAAGCCGTTAGCTTCCCTTCCCCACTTTTTCAGCATGGGACAAGGCGGCACACTCTAGCTTAGCAAAGTCTCTGGCTTCTCTAGCCCGAGGATGCAGTCCAAAACTTTAACATCATGGCCTTCTGTGCCAAAGTCTTTGTCATTAAAAGTCTCTTTTTTCAGAGGGGCTGATGCAACACGACAAACATCAAAGTTCCTTTCTTCTTAGGATTTCACATGTACAAATCCTCTGGTGATTTTCTGTTTACCCCGGGTCACCCTCCGCCAGACTCAGACCCACTTTAGCACAAAACCTTCTCGGGTGATTTTCATTTCACCACGGGTACCCCTCCACAGGGCTCAGAGACCCACTTTAACACAAAGCTTTCAATTGATCTCCCTCTGCCAGGCACGGACCAACTTTATCTACTTTTCTAAGTTTTCTTTACTTCAAAATCGAAGACTTTAGACTGTGCGCAGGGTTTTGCTCAACCCATCGCAGGACCACTTAGATTCACAATTACTCGCTCTCTTCTCGATATGACCTCTTTCTCACTTTCACTTTTGCCACTTCTCAGCTGAATACCTTACAGAGACCTTCGATTGAGCACACACTCTTGGATGTCATGGAATGTAAACCATGTGCCAACAAAATTAATTGGGCTCCGTTAGAGGATCACATTTAGAAGAACACTTTATCTTTACTGTTGTCTTTACCAATTGCAAAATTAAGGTATGAGTTGGGTCTTTTCTCTTTACAGTCATACTATCACTGGAAGGTTCTTGCATTGTATAGAGGTATTCTAATTCCAAATGACCAATCTCTGTATGTAGATATCCACGTCGAAGCTTTCACTTTTCAAAACACTTACCTGACAAAGCTATATAATGATGCTGAAAGGATTCTCAATAACTGTGATTGCATCAAAGATACTTTAAAAGACAATCCAGAGAAGGTGAAGCATTCTTAAATGCGTGCGACTGGATCCACACCAGAGCCCTCATTTGCACCTTAAAGCATACTAAAAGTTATACACCATGCAAGAAACACAGATATTATGTTCTCCCGTATATCAGACGCTTTCCAAATCCAACTTGACAAGCCAAATTGTTACGCTTCCGTCTCAACTAAATCAAGACCAATCAAATGCAATGCATCTGGCAGAAATTACATCCTTCCACCGCTGATTTTTCTCTCTGTTGTGAGGGTTTTTTATAGGATTGTCATCATCTACTAATATCCTGTCCTGCCACTACCCTTGAGAGTTAAATACTTCCTACATGTTGTCTTCATGGCTTTAAACTCAAGCTTTTTGGCATCAGATTTAATATGGGAAGTAGATTCCTTTGTCAATTGCTCTATTAAAGTTCTCAAATGAACTAAATATTATCAAAATATCATTCTGATTGAAAATGTTAAGATGATACTGATATTCCTTATGTCCATTTGTTTATTAATTCTTAGTTATTATGTTATTGCGGTATTGTATTGGATATGATTTATTTGTTTCTGTCGATGTTTTATATGAGATAAATAAGATAATGGGTCTCACTAGAAGTATGCCGTTCTGGAAAAATCGTTGCCGGTATTACAGTACCGTCATCCTTTACCGGACCAGAGTAGTCCGTGTCGCGGTGTCACTGACATCGGCAGGGACTTGCCCTGGCCGGCCACACCGTTACCGGTATCAGCGTTGACATGCGGCAGCTGTGCCAGTGACACTGGCATGCCGCAAGTAAGTCCACATTAAGAGGTGTACGAACATTGAAATACCAGCATGGATATGCTGGTAAAAACGGATAAAATGATGCCGGCACCGGTATTGCGGACCAAGCGGTAATAGTAATCTGGTGTGAAGAAACCTGCCACAGGTGCACAATCGGCACAGGTCGAGGCAATGGAGTGTGGCACAGCACAAAGGGAGCACTCCCACACACCACACCCCTTCCAAATACACAATGCTACCATTAGCATTAGCAGTACTGGAGCTGGAGGACATGCCTGCACAGCTACTCATTGAGGAGGCAGTGACCCAGAGGATGCAACGGAGGTGTAGGAGGAGAAGGAGGGCCATAATGGGCCAGCAGATACCCAATGTGCAAGCAGTTGTACCCCGCAGGCAGCCACCAATCCCTCGCCTAAGGGTCAGACCATTTAGTCTAACCTCTGCTCGGATCCACACCCTGTACCGGCTGTACAGGGACATCATCACCACTAAGATTGTATTGCCATCCTCATAACACTGTATAGATGGTACCAGCCTCTCACGATTTACCTTGTCCACAATTATAGGAACTGCTGCACTATTCTGCTTGCATTCACATGCTTTACTAAACCATTACTGCCTATGTTTACCTGCTATATTAAATTACTCTCTCGATCTCTGCACTAAGTGACTGTCGCTTACTGGATGCCTTGTTAATAGTCCTTTGTGTTTCTTTGCTTCCTTCGATGACCTCATTGTATCTAACATTGCCACCGCTTATCTGGTATTTGACATGAGTGTCAAAAGTTCCCTATTATCGTCCAGCAAATGTCTTGCCTGCATCTCACAGTCCGTAGCAATTGTTAAAGTATCATTGATAATTTACACAGCACCTGTCAAATTCTGTACTGTAATACGACCTGCCATAGCCTCCTCTTGGTCTTATCGACTTCGTATCATCATGGCCTGCCACTTATAATTTTGCCTACTTACACTATTTTTACCTAGACTTAACTCTCCTGTGCCTAGCTCATGCTACCTCTTGCCGACTCCCTGCTAATGTAATTGGGCTCTCTTGTCTTATCACTACTGTTACTCTACTTTGTCCTTACATAGGTAAGTTTTGTACTACTGTTGTGCATTTTCCGCCTAACTTCTAAATGTTGGCTGCCCTTTCGCACACCACGAGCTAGTGCGCATCAGTATTGTTATGACGCTCTTAAGTGATTCCATCGCCTATGTGCCTTTTATGTGCTTCTACTTTCTCTCCCAGTCATGTCTATAGCCTTGTAACACTTTCAACTGCATATTAGTGCTCAAATCACTAGGCTTACATTGCTAATTCATCAATATGCTGTTGCTCCACATTGTTCATTGTACCTTCGGCATACTGATCACATCACTTGAACTACCTCACACCCTTGATCTTAACCACAACACATCACACAACACTACTACCACCACCAAGCATATTAAGTATAACACTCTGCCCTTGGCCAGCCTTATTGATTACAACATGCCACTAAAGTACAACCTACCAACTAGCAGGACCGTATCACCCCTCACAGCTCCACACATACCTAATACTCAGCTGGCCACCACTCTTCAAGGTACCAATCCCTACCTGAACTCCCCAGCCCTCTGGATAGAGCATTTTGCATCCAAACCCACACCTAACCAACCCTGCCCGCTACATACTAGAAACTCTAGACTCAGGTCCAGATTCCTTCGCGCACCCTACCAATCTCGCAATTCCCACCTGTCCTCCAAAGTATCACCACCACTAGCCGCCCCATACCATTGGCAGCAAACAGACTCCTAAAGAAACTATGATCAATGGAGCCCTTATCAACGCCAGATCTCTCCCAGCACACGCTCTTGACATTGCAGATCTCATCACTACACAAAACCTCGATTTTCTCGCCATTACAGAGATCTGGTACATGCAGCCTCTGGCCCATTACTATCCCTAGCCATCCCCAGTGGATCCTCAGATGTGACCGCAATTCGAACCTTTCTAAAGGGGGCAGAGTTGCCTTCATTCACAAAGACTCTATCAACCTGAGAATCATCCCTAACTTACAGATCCCTTCAGCCGAATTACTGTCAGTTAAAATCGCCACCTCTCACACCAGCACCGCTACACTGCACCTCATCTACAGGTCCCCAGGTCCCATCACCACTTTTGCCGATGACATTACTTCCATCTTAGTAGACAAAACTAAACCAAATTCCCAAATCATTCTACTAGGCGACTCCAAACTGGGCCTGCTTGACCCTAACGACCATATTGCCTTGGACATCGCTAGTACTCTCGGCCTCTCACATCGTATTTGCGAACCTACCCACAACAAGGGACAACATTAGATTGGATAGCCAATATCAACTGTAACATCAAGATAACATCGAAGCTCCCTTGTGTGTGGTCTGATCACCACATCATTACCTTCAACATCTTAGCTAACGACCCCTTCATCAAACAGGACATCGCGCCTGCAATCCCTACTAGGAACAAAAAGGACATTACTAGGGATAAATTGCTACCTATTATCCTGCCCACCCTAAACACTGCTTCAATGACTTGCTCTGACCCTACCATCCTGGTTGACATCTTCAACTGCACCATGCTTAAAGCTATAAACTCTATCGCCCCCATGAAATCTAGGAAACCTAAACAGCGTGCCCACCTTAACTCATGGTTCACCCCACAATTAAGAGTACTACGCAAAGAAAAACGCAAAGCTGAAGCTCGCTGGAAAAGTCTCCCATGCGAAGCTAACAAGACAGCCTCACCATAGCTACCCTTAATTACAAGGAGGCTATCCTCCAGGCCAACAAGGAAACCTACAATACATGTATAGCACAAGCGGAATCCAACACCAAGGAGCTCTTTAAAATTCTTAAAGAGCTTGAGTCCTCTTCTTCCCCTCCTGACAGCTTCAGTAAAGACAGTACTTGGTGTGCCAGCATACAAAAAGCTCTCCTTGATAAGATATCTACTCTCCAGCGGAAAATTAACGACAAAAGAAATTGACTACTGACCAACTCACAAACCAACCCGCTCCTTTACAAACCTCAATCATCTACACGTACATATACACCATTCAGCTTCTCACCACTTACCATACCAGAGGTCGAAAACATCATTAGTAAACTCACACCCTCCAACTGCCATGGAGGTACCTGTCCTGCCCCTATCATCAAGGAATCCGCACATGATCTAGCTCCCTTCATCACTGCGTTTATTAACTCATCCTTTAACTCTGGTACAGTCCCTGACAACCTCAAAGACGCCTGGGTCATCCCTCTTCTGAAGAAACCCAAGACGGATGCAAGTATACCTACCAACTATAGACCCATCACCACCGTCCATTTTCTACTTAAAATACTAGACCGTGCAGCTTATCTGCAGATTCAGAACTACCCAGAATCAAACCAACTCCTTGGCCTTAGACAATCAGGCTTTCGGCCTGTTAGGGAGAATTCTCTCTTTAGGCTGAATTTCCTAACCTAGTGAGTCCCCCAGCAGCTTTGCTGGATTTCTGGAGTTTGTTTTTTTCTTCTGCCAAGAGTGAGACTCTTTTTCTCCTACTCTTGGACATGATTTATGGTGTTCCTTTGACTGTTAATGTGTTTTATGGGCTATGGGGTCCTTTACCCCATAGGGCCTCATGTGTTTTTACTATGTGTGTTACACAGCACCCTCCGTGCAGTAACACAGGGGTGTCATAGTGACACCCCACCATAGACCCCATACCCTGGGACTGACTACTGTCTCCCAGGGCATGTAAAGTCACCATTGGCTTTACTAGTCCCAAATTATTAACAAAAACCGGTACAAACCATCATATTGTGGACGTACTGGTCGGGGCAATTCGATTGCCCCGGGGTCTGTTAGTCGAGGGGGCACGTCTCCGTCCCCCCTGATCGAGTTTTGGCTGGTGGCAGTGGATACTACTTTTTATATTCGACCGCGAATATATCCCTATGGGATTTTCCCATTGTTCGAGGCTACCAACTTTAATTATTTAATTCTCATAGCCTCGAACATACCGCCGGTTTATTTAATTAATATTAATTTGCCTGTTGGTATTTTTTGCCAGGACTCGATTCTAAAATGGCGTTTGTGTTCTCTTCTGTGACTCCAACCCAAGTCGAGCCCTTTTTTCCACTTTTTGGCGGTCTTCTCCACAAAACCTCTTTTTGATATACTTGACTATCTGGGTGTCACCTATACCAACTACGCTGATGACACCCAGGTACTCATCCCCATCACGGGAGACCACGCTGCGGACACTAAAGCGTTAAATGATGTCTATCTAGTCATCCATGCTTGGATGGCTCAACATGAGCTCAGTCTTAATGATGACAAGACTGAGCTCCTCATCTTAGGCTCCCAATTCCGACTCAACAGACTAGACATTGTCATTCGGAGCTTCTAACATCGATGGTAACACCATCAAAGTCTCCAAAGACACCAAAACATTAGGAATCTACCTTGATTCTACATTATCATTCAATAGACAAACTAATGCCGTCATCTCAACATCCGCATACACATGCAAGCTCATCACTGCTTGCCGTCCCTTCCTCAGCATCGCCAACATCACCATCCTTGCGAGAACTCTGGTCATGTCCAAAAGACAATGGTAAATTGGCATTATTACTACTCCTCGACCAATCGGCAGCTGTTGATTTGGTTAACCACCAAAACCTTTGCCATCTCCTAAAAACGGCCGCCCACTTCTCAGACAAAGCCACTACTTAGAGCAGATCCTTGTTGAACAACACGTCAATGAAGGTCTTCTCCCCTTCCGCTTCTTCCGACTCGTCTCCAGTATTATGTGGGGTGCCAGAAGGTTCCTGTGTTTCGCCCACACTCTACAATGGTTTTACAAAACCTCTTTTTGATATACTTGACTATCTGGGTGTCACCTATACCAACTACGCTGATGACACCCAGGTACTCATCCCCATCACGGGAGACCACGCTGCGGACACTAAAGCGTTAAATGATGTCTATCTAGTCATCCATGCTTGGATGGCTCAACATGAGCTCAGTCTTAATGATGACAAGACTGAGCTCCTCATCTTAGGCTCCCAATACCGACTCAACAGACTAGACATTGTCATTCGGAGCTTCTAACATCGATGGTAACACCATCAAAGTCTCCAAAGACACCAAAACATTAGGAATCTACCTTGATTCTACATTATCATTCAATAGACAAACTAATGCCATCATCTCAACATCCGCATACACATGCAAGCTCATCACTGCTTGCCGTCCCTTCCTCAGCATCGCCAACATCACCATCCTTGCGAGAACTCTGGTCATGTCCAAACTCGATTATTGTAACATACTTTATCTAGGGACAAGCCAGCAAAATCTTAACAAACTCAAGGTCATTCAAAATAATGCCATTAGGGCAGCCTTAAATCTCCCGAGATCCTTGGACATCTCTAACATCAGGAGAAGCATACACTGACTATCAGTCACACAAAGAATTTCCCTTAAAACGCTTGCCCTCACACACAAAGGTTTGAGCAATCGGGCCCCCTTCTACTTGGCCAATCGCTTTACTCTTCACACCTCTACTCGACCATTGAGATCGGCCCAAGCTCACTGTCTCAATATACCTAGATACAAATTGCAGAAAGCAGGCGGGACGAGCTTCCCAGTCCTTGCTACTAAACTCTGGAACTCACTTCCTATTTCCCTTAGGATCGAACCGTCTGCTTCTTCATTTAAGCGTAATGTAAAGTTTTGGCTGATTACCCAAGAAGCCTAATTATCTATTACCTGTCTGCCTGTATAATACTGTGACTTTTTATATGCCTATATGCAAACCTGCTTGTATAGACTTCCCCACCTATTGATGTGTAACATTGTCAATGTATGCACACTATCACTGTAACCTGAGATATGTGCCGAGATGTAAATTATGTAAATCTTTCGTTATATGTATACCATGACTGTTACCCAAGATATGCGCCCAGATGCCTTTGGGCCAGGCGCGCTTTACAAATAAATAAATACGAATTCTATAGTGGACCTCATACATGAAGACCTGGTGAGCCTAATCAATTTCCAGACAGCCACCCCCAAACCCCTTGCTGAAGGTAGTGTGTGTGCTACACTTCCTTGCCACAGGTATTTATCAGCACACAGTGAGGCAGCTGCATGAAATCGCCCAACCCTGTTTCCCCTGTGTGCTCACCCAGGTGCTAGATGCACTCCTGTCCCACGTACGTGACAACATTAGCTTACCACGGACTGCGGAGGAGGTGAATGCAACCAAAATGGCATTCCGTCCACTTGCAGGCATGCCTAATATAATAGGTGCGCTTGACTGTACACATGTGGAGCTGGTTGTCCGGCATGCTGTGGAGGTTGTGTACCACAACAGGAAGCTGTACCATTCCCTCAATGTACAGATGGTGCGCGTGCCCGCAAAATAATCACGCATTGCTGTGCAAGATTACCTGGCTCCACACATGACTCCATGGTGCTGCGCAAGTCCACTCTGCCCCGCTACAAGGAAAAACACGTTGGACGTTGCACCTGGCTGTTGGCTGAGTCTAACCACAGGGCCATGAGGGGTGTTTGTTAGGGAGAATTCTCTGTAAAGGCTAATTTCCCAAACCTAGTGAGTCCCCCAGTAGCTTTGCTGGATTTTTGGGGTTTATTTTTCTCTCCTGCAAAGAGTGAGACTCTTTTTCTCCCACTCTTAGACATGATTTGAGGTGTTCCTTTGACTGTTTGTGTTTTATGGGCTTTGGGGTCCTTTACCCCATAGGGTTTCATGTGTTTTTGGTATGTGGGTTACACAGCACCCTCCGTGCAGTAACCCAGGGGTGTCGTAGCGACCCCCAAACATAGACTCCATACCCTGGGACTGACTACTGTCTCCCAGGGCATGTAAAGTCACCATTGGCTTTACTAGTCTTCAAATTGTGAACAGAACCACTACAAACCATCATATTGTGGACGTACTGGTCGGGGCAATTCGATTGCCCCGGGGTCTGTTGTTCGAGGGGGCACTCTCCAGGCCCCCCGACCGAGTTTTGGCCGGTGGCAGTGGATACTACTTTTTATATTTGACCGCGAATATATTCCTATGGGATTTTCCCATTGTTCGCGGCTACCACTTTTTAAAATAGCCTCGAACATACTGCCGGTTTATTAAATTACTATTAATTCACCGGTTGGTATTTTATGTCGAAACTCGGTTCCAAAATGGCGTTTGTGTTCGCTTCTGTGACTCCAACCCAAGTCGAGCCCTTTGTTCCACTTTTTGGCGGGTTTATCCACAGAAGCCTTGGCAACTCAAGTCGCACTCTGGTGTGATTGGCCCAGTGGTGAGCCGCCCGGCTCACCACTTAGCATGTTTGAGTGACAGCTAGAACTGATGAATGGGGGTTTTCTGCATAAAAGCAGGGCTTTGGGGACTGGAACTTCAGAAGTCGCCACAGGACCTAAAGAATCCGAGGAGGGAGAAGCCGAGCCGACCTGCAACGACGACACCATCTGTGGAGCCCTGCTGAACCGTCTCACCACTTTTCCCGACGACAGAGGATATCTCCAGTCCGGAGAGTCTTCTTCCTTTGACTGGTATGGATAACCAGTTTGCCTGTCTTTTTGCCTTCCTAGATCATCTCGTGGCCGCCTTGCCTGTGCCAAGCACCCCGGCAACCGGTATACCACGATTTACCACTACCGCGAATAAAAGGGTAGTACCTTTAACCGGAGAACTCCGCGGCTGGTTTCTTCCCTGGCAGTGCAACGACCTTCATCTTTCCTCCACGTCGAGACCTCCTCTTCCTCTGGACGAAACACCGACTTGCACCCGCTGCCAGGAACAACTGCCCCCGTTGGAGCGTTCTTCCCATTTCAGGTACTGTGTCCCGCCTGGCTTCCCTTGCGAGAGATCGTTCGGGGTGACAATAAATCCTCGACTTTCTAACCTGGGTTAGCCTGGGGTCTCTTAACTAACTTTTCCTGACTTGATCTCATCTTTTTTTGAACTATCTACAAAGACTCTTTAGGCATAACCCCACTGTGTGATCCTGGACACATTTTGTTTGCTCTCTCTAAGAGTGGGCCTGGCATTTGAACTTCCTTGCTCTCCAGTAGACTTTGCCTAACCTGCCTCATTGTGGTTCTTTTAAAAGTATTGAAATTGTGTGCCTTCATAACTCTGCCTTTTCCCTCCCTTTTTTTTATAACTTATTAGAGTGCCATCTTAGGTTAAGCGCTCACCTCTGTCTGAAAATAAGTGGTGTTTCTCACTAAGACTTGTCTAATAAGTAATCGTGGTTGTATATTTATAATAGTGACTGTGTGTTGAATTTACTTACCTTTTTTTGTGCTAGTGTAATTTACAAGAGTGTCTTTAAATAAATAATTATATACTTTTACACCAAAGCTCTGGTCAGTGTTTGCTTGCGCTACTGTATCTCTGTACCTATTGTGTATACTCTATATACTGTCTAACTCTTCTTGAGAGAAGCTGGCTGCTCAGCCACAGCTACCAGGTAAATCAGGGTGGGACAGACTGCTACCAATTGGGTTTACTGCCAACACCTGTAGTCTTAAGCCTTTTGCAGTGGTCCCTAAGGGAACTGCACAGGTTTCTGCCTAACAGTGTTGAATTGGGGGCAGGGGGGCAGTTAGCAGCATAGGCAACCTGTCTGCTGGGTGAGTCTAACCACAGGGCCATGAGGGGTGTCGAAACATAGCATAGCATTGCATGCATGAGGAGCACATGTGGACACTGCATGCATTAATCCATCAACCCTCCTGCAAAAACCTGTAACCATTACCAGGTATCCATTGAAGTGCAGAGAGACTGGGTAGACCAATAGAAGGCTAAGTTAGATGAGGGATTACACCAAGCATCCTCATCATTCCCAACCTGCACAACATCAAACCTCACACATTGAATGGAACAAGACCAGAGACAGCGTACTGGGTGCCTTGAACTGTGACTTTTGTAAATTTAACAGAATGTGCAACACAGCGAATGCATGCAGAAGTGAAAGGCCTTCATGGCCGTGTCTCCATGCATTTAACAGACTCAGTGCTCACATCAGCACTTATTCGGAACATCACAAAACATAAACCACATGTACCATAATGCACCACCCTGTAGTGACAATGCATGACATACATGAACACAGCAAAGCAGTTCACAAGCCATGATGCTCAGCCAGAGAGAAAACCATCTGCCACACTGAAAAAATAGTCACTGCACTCACAGTCGACAGGTACACATCAGGTTAGTACCCCTCTCATGTCACATTAAGGGACACCTTCAAGTAGAATGGGTCAAGTATGAAAATGAAAAAAGCCACAATTATTGACTACCACCAATATATGATTGAGAGGTGCAGGAACCATCCAATGTAGCTCCATTCCACCATGCTAACACCCATCCAGCCGTATTCTTGTAACGTAACCCTTCACCTGTGACACATACTACCAGTGGATATCTGACCTAGCCATATGGGAATGGTGTCGATGGATATGTACATGAAAGCCTGTATATGTTGAATGCATACCGGGGATACCACTGTATTAAAAAAGCAAATTAGGCAAATGTGTGAGTTGCCATTGTATATGCACAGTCCAATTCCATTGGTAACACTATAAAGCGAACTGCGTCCATTGTGGTCTGTTGAACTTGAATTGTGAGAGTGCAGGTTCACATTGAATGGGCAATGTGACAGCAACTGCACCCATCCCCCCTCCCACCCATGGATCAGCCCTAAGTTCACTTAACGGGTTCATAGACAATGACACATGCCATGTACAGTTATGATTCCCTGTGCTTAGTTGCATTTTTTAATGAACACTGTGCCGCCAGTGCTATCATGGAATGACCAAATAAACCACAAGTACCCTTTCTCTCGCTCCCATGCAGGTGATGCTGGGTATCCCCTCTTGGGCTGGCTCATTACCCCATCGGGGAACAAAACAACAGGCATGAAGAGGCCTACAACCGTGCACATGTACGCCTCAGCAGGTCGGGGGGAGCCCTCATTTACAGGCCAGAGAAGGTGGCCAAAATCATGGTGGTATGTGCCATGCTACACAACATGTGCATCCGGTACAACGTCCCCCTGCCCCCTGACATGGACATGATGCCACCAGAGGATGAGGATGAAGAAGATGTAGGAAATCCTCTGCGCCACAATGGCAATGATGGACGTGCGACACTGCAAGAATTAATTGACCACTACTTTTGATGGACTGTTAAAGAGATGGCACTGGGCATGGGTCAAACTGGGCACCGGACACTGTACATGATTAAATAGACACACACTGAATAAGCAATGTCCAGTTGTTAGGCAGAAACCTGTGCAGTTCCCTCTGGGACCACTGCAAAAGATTTAGGACTACAGGTGTTTGGCAGTAAACCCACTTGGTAGTAGTCTGTACCACACAGATTCACTTGGTAGCTGTGGCTGAGCAGTCAGACTTCCCACAAGAAGAGTTAGGCAGTATACAGAGTATTCACAATAGGTCAAAAGAACATAGTAGAACAAGTAAACACTGACCAGAGCTTGGTGTAAAAGAGAGATAATTATTTATTTAAAACCACATCTAGTAAAACAGACAGGCACTAATGTTAAGCAGTTCAAAAACACGGTCACTAAAAGATATACACTCCCTTAAAAGAATATTAGACAATTCTTAAGTAAAGCCCCACTTATTTTCAGACAGCGGTGAGCGCTTAACGCAGATGGCACTCTAATAATTTGTTTAAAAAAGGGAGAGAAAAGCAGATATCAATTGAAACAGATCCCAACACTTTTTCAAGAACACAACAAGAGAGGAAGGCAAAGTAAAACCGTGAAGTTAGAGTTCAGAAGGCCGGATCCACTATAAGAGGATCAGAACGAAATGTGTCCAAGGTCACACGGTTGCAGTGCACAAAAGTCTTGAAAAGGTTCAAAAAGAGTTGGCCCAAAGAAAGGGACCAGTTAGATGGTCAAGGCGGCCAGCCCAGTCCAGAAGGTTAAGGGATTATTATTACCTTGTAGCAATCTTTAGAAAGGGAGGCCTGGCGGACACGGTACCTTAAAGTGGTGAGAATACTCCAGCGGGGGCAGTTGTTCCTGGCAGCGGATGCAAGTCGGTGCTTCGTCCGGGGGAAGAGAGGATCTCGTCGGGGAGGAAGACAGGAGTCCGTTGCACTGCCATGGAAGAAACCAGCCGCGGAGTTCTCAGGTAAAAGGAGCGGTCCTTTGATTCGCGGTCCAGTGGTAAGTGGCTATCCGGTTGCCGGGGTGCTTGGCACAGGCAATTTGACCACAAGACATCCTGGGATGCGAGGAAAAGAAGGTAAACTGGTTGTGCCCACCAGTCAGGGGAAGAAGCCTCTCCAGCCGGGTGATCTTCTCTGTCATCGGGAAGTGGTGAGTCGGTTCTGCAGGGCTCCACCGGTGGTGTCGTTGTGGTAGGTCGGCTCAGCTTCTCCCTTGTCGGATTCTCAGGTCCTGTGGCGACTTCTGAAGTTCCAGTCCCCAAAGCCCTGTTTTTATGCAGCACACCCCCATTCACTCAGCCTAGCTGTCAATCAAACATGCTAAGTGGTGAGCCGGCCGACTCACCACTTGGGCCAATCACACAAGAGTGCGACTTGAGTTACCAAGGTAACTCAGTCCATGGTCAGAAATGAAGTGTAGAGGTGCACTCTTGTTGTTTGTGAAATAAGGTTTGTCAATAATTCACTGAAATTACCCTTTGTCCTATTGCAATTTAGGTGCTCCTGAGTAGGTCTCGGCTAAAAGACCATAACAAAGTAGAACAAGAGAAAAGGTCCACCACTAACTCGGTGGACAAACACAGGGCATATGTCTGACAGACGTCAGTGAATATTACTTCAATTTTAAAGCAAAAATAATGTTTTATTTCATTTTACTTGCTTTCCTTCAAGACAACTATCTCTACTAAATTTGACATTTGTAACCTAAAATGGTTAACATTTAACGAACACTTTGTATGAAGTAAATACATTGTGCATAACGAAAACAAAGAAATTCAACAATTTATAATCATTATGAAGAAACATAAAGATTTTTGACATTAACAATATCTCAGTCAAAACCATGAGATTCAAGTTCTCACAAAACAAATGTACAACGCGTTTCGGGACTAGCCCTTCTTCAGGTACAATTTTCAAGCTTTACTTTTCTTGTAGTTTAGAATAAAGATAAGAAAATATGCAAATGATGCTTTTTGCACTGAAATCTTCATACTGAATCAACTATCACATAGGAACACGGTGAGCCGAATGTTATGTTTTTGAAAAAACAGATGAAATAACCGTGGAGTGGGACCCAGCGCTTTTGTAGAGCGACTTGGTCCCACTCGCGGTTTTTGTACATATAAGACTCATGATTAGTTTTTGTAAATATGTATTTCTCTACTAGGTATCAGTCCGATACATAAACTAATATCTAGAAGACCTTATCAGCCATTAGATCCTGCTTAATTTGGTCCAGGTATCATTGGCACCCTATGAACACAGGTCAGTTGTGCATTTTTTTGAATTCTTTAATGGTTGTTGTCGAAATCCAACATATACTTCTCAACTGAACACATGCCCTATATTTTCTTATCTTTATTCTAAACTACAGGAAAAGTAAAGCTTGAAAATTGTACCTGAAGAAGGGCTAGTCCCGAAATGCGTCGTACATTTGTTTTGTGAGAATTTGAATCTCATGGTTTTGACTGAGATATTGTTAATGTCAAAAATCTTTGTTTGTTCATAATGATTATAAATTGCAGAATGTCTTTGCTTTCGTTATGCACAATGTATTTACTTCATACAAAGTGTTCATTAAATGTTAACCATTTTAGGTTACAAATGTCAAATTTAGTAGAGATAGTTGTCTTGAAGGAAAGCAACTAAAATCAAATAAAACATTATTTTTGCTTTAAAATTGAAGTAATATTCATTGACGTCTGTCAGACATAAGTGTGCCCTGTGTTTGTCCACCGAGTTAGTGGTGGACCTTTTCTCTTGTCCAACTCAGTCCAGTGTGCCTAAACCCCCCCCCCCTTTGTGGTACCCAGACAGAGTGGCACCAGTTTTGGAGGCTTCTGTGGAGAAGCCCGCCAAAAAGTGGAACAAAGGGCCGGACTTGGGTTGGAGTCACAGAAGAGAACACAAATGCCATTTTAGAATCGAGTCCTGGCACAAAATACCAACCGGCGAATTAATATTAATTAAATAAACCAGCGGTATGTTCGAGTCTATGAGAATTAAATAATTAAAGTTGGTAGCCTTGAACAATGGGAAAATCCCATAGGGATATATTCGCGGTCGAATATAAAAAGTAGTATCCACTGCCACCAGCCAAAACTCGATCAGGGGGATGGAGACGTGCCCCCTCGACTAACAGACCCCAAGGCAAACAAATTGCCCCGACCAGTACGTCCACAATATGATGGTTTGTACCGGTTTCTGTTAATAATTTGGGACTAGTAAAGCCAATGGTGACTTTACATGCCCTGGGAGACAATAGTCAGTCCCAGGGTATGGAGTCTATGGTGGGGTGTCACTATGACACCCCTGTGTAACTGCATGGAGGGTGCTGTGTAACACACATAGTAAAAACACATGAGACCCTATCAGGTAAAGGACCCCATATCCCATAAAACACATACACAGTCAAAGGAACACCATAAATCATGCCCAAGAGTGGGAGAAAAAGAGTCTCACTCTTGGCAGGAGAAACAAACAAACTCCAGAAATCCAGCAAAGCTGCTGGGGACTCACTAGGTTAGGAAATTCAGCCTAAAGGGAGAATTCTCCCTAACACTCGCCCCCCACCCACACTAAGGGACAGGAGGATTTAATCCACTCCTAGATGAATCTCATACCTCTAGTCGATGACATGCATCCTAGAGAGACCATCAGCATTTTGGTGGTGACACCCTGACCTGTGCTTAATGGTGAATCAACCCTTGCAGGCAGATTGACCATCTCAATAGTTTTGGGTTTTCCCCTTTCATTTGCATTAACCATCTCAAGGGTTGGTGGTCAGTCTGAATGACAAAAGTAGAACCATACAAGTATGGCCTAAACTTCTTCAGAGCTCACACTATAGCAAAACACTCTCGTTCAATGGTTGCCCACCTTGTTTCAGGATCCTTCAGTTTTCTACTGATGAAGCAAATGGGGTGCTCCCTAACTTTCCCATTAGTTGACTGAGGATTGCACATATTCCTACATTTGAAGCATCTGTTTGCACAATGAAAGTTTGGTGGTAGTCAGGAGCTCTGAGTACTGGGGCTTGGCAAAGAGCCTTTTTCAGGGTTTCAAAGGCCTGATTGCATTCCTCATTCCACCTAACCTTTTTAGGGAATTTAGGAGAGGAGATGACATTAAGTGGAGAGGCTATGGACCCATAGTTCTCAATGAAATTCCTGTAATACCCAGTGAGGCCTAAGAAGGCTCTCACCTGAGTAGGTGTTGACCAATTTTGCACAGCTTCAATCTTACTGGGCAAAGGCCTTATTTCTCCACCTCCTTCCTCATGTCCAAGTTAGACCACTTTACTTTGTCCAATCTGGCATTTACTTGCCTTTATGGTCAGATTGGCCTTTCCAAGAGCCTGCAAAACATATCTCAGGTGGTCCACATGTTCTTCCCAGGAATTGCTGAACACTGCTATGTAATCCAAGTATGCCATGCAGAGGTCCTCCATCCCATTCAGAACCTGGTTTACCATCCTTTGAAATGCAGCAGGTGCATTTTTCAATCCAAAAGGTATAACCTTAAACTGGTATAAGCCAACTGGGGTAGAAAATGCAGTTTTCTCCTTGGCATGGTCTGTCAGGGCTATTTGCCAATAGCCTGATGTCAAGTCAAATGTGCTGAGGAACTTGGCTGCACCAAGTCTATCCACCAACTCATCTGTCCTTGGCAAAGGGTGGGCATCAGTCTTAGTGACTGCGTTAAGAGCTCTGTAATCCACACAGAATCTAAGTTCTTTAGATCCTGCCTTTGGTACTAACACAACTGGGCTAGACCATGGACTAGTAGAGGGCTCTATTACCCCGAGATCAAGCATCTTGCTGACCTCACCTTTGATGTGGGTTCTTACATTCTCTGACATTCGATATCCTCTGCTTTTGTCTGGCAGACAGTCACCAGTGAGTATGTCATGCTGTCCCCAAGGGGTCAAGCCTGGTGAAAGTGAGAACAGGGAGGCAAACTGATTTAACATAGATTTGCACTCTTCCTGTTGCTCAGGTGTCAGGTTTGAAGAGAGATTTACTCCTTCAATCTTTTTGTCTAAAGGTAAGCCTTTGAGGAGAACAGGAAGAGCTTCACTCTCTTCTTCTTCTTCCTCTGATGATGCTAGAAGCAAAGCTCCTACATCAGGTCTGGAGACATATGCTTTTAGTCTGTTGGTGTGGAAGACTGTTGGAGCCTCCTTGGGATTGCCCAAGTCCACCAGATAGTTGACCTCTCCAAGTTTACCCACAACTTTGAAGGGTCCCATCCATTTGTCTTGCAAGGCCCTCTGCCTTGTTGGAATCATAACGAGAACTAGCTGGTCCTGAGTAAACTCAACCATGTTAGCCTTTTGGTCATGCCAGTGCTTGACCAATGCTTGTCCAGCTTTCAAGTTATCACTTGCTTCTGCCATCATTTGTGACATTCTCCTTCGGAGACCTATCACATAGTCAGTAACTCTGACTGGCTTGGGGGAAGGAGCACTCTCCAACCCTTCCTTGATCAGGGCCAATGGCCCTCTGACTGGATGACCATAAAGAGGTTCAAAGGGAGAATAACCTACTCCCTCCTGAGGGACTTCTCTATAAACAAAGAGAAGGCATGGCAGTAGAAGGTCCCACTTTCTTTTAAGGGGGTCCTCTAAAGCACCTATCATGCTCTTCATGGTTCTGTTGAACCTTTCAACCAGTCCATTTGTCTGAGGGTGGTATGCGGTTGAGAACTTGTAAGTAACTCTGCAGGTTTTCCACATGGCTTTCATGTAGTGGGACATAAAATTCGACCCCCTGTCAGAGATTACTTCCTTAGGAAACCCAACCCTGGTAAAAATACCAAGGAGGGCCTTAGCCACAGCCGGAGCTGTAACAGTCCTCATAGGAATTGCCTCAGGGTACCTAGTAGCATGGTCTACTACAACAAGTATAAACCTGTTGCCTGAGGAGGTTGGAGGATCAAGGGGACCAACAGTGTCAATCCCTACTCTCTCAAATGGGACTCCCACTACAGGGAGAGGCACTAAAGGTGCCACATTCTTGGAGCCAACCTTACCAGAAGTCTGTCAGGTGTGGCAGCTCCTGCAGTACTTATCTACTTCAGCCCCCATCTTTGGCCAATAAAAGTAGAGTGAGAGCCTTTCCTTAGTCTTCTTGAAACTCAACTGACCAGCCAAAGGAATCTCATGGGCTAACTGCAAGAACTGTGGTCTGTTCTCTTGGGGTACTACAAGTCGTTTGTTGTCCCCAGGTGCAGACTCCGTTGGTTCACTGTAGAAGAGGCCATCTTCCCAGTGTAACCTATATTTCCCAGGCTCTTGCCCTTCAGCCTAAGCATCTGCCTGGTGGCGAAGACCTTCCAGAGTTGTACATTCTCTCTGTCCCTTACTGAAGTCTGCCCTGTTGGGTCCACCTTCTACCAGTAAAGACTGCAGCTCAGGATGGTCAACAGGATCCAGATCTCCAATGAGTTACTGGCCTTCCACTAGCTCTTCTTCAGAGTCTAGTTCAACCACACAGGGTTGTACCTCCCTCTCAGCCTCAGCTGGAAGGGGAGTTACTGGTGTAACTTTGGACAACCTAGGGGAAGTCCTTGTTTTAGGTTTCCCTTTTCCTTCTAGTTTTAGAGACAGCAGCGGACATCTCCAGTGGAGCAGGAGGGATCTCTTTCTTCATCATCTCCTTGAGAGTACCTCTCATGGTTCTCTCCCTTGCAGGTCTGGTGAGCTCCTGTAACCTTTTACTAGGAGGTCTGGGGGTATGTGACACTACTCCAAGAGATTTTAAGTCATTACCCAGCAGAACCCTTCCTGGCACCTCACTTTGTATTCTTCCAGGTATCTTCACAGTCATGTCATTACACTGGATGAGAACTTGTAATTGGGGAACCATCTGCACAGGCCCTCCAGCTAACTTGGTGAGGCGTTTGGGTGCCTTAGCAACATCCTCAGCCTGAAAAAAAAATGATTTGTCTACCACAGTTATGCTGGCCCCAGTGTCCCTAATGGCAGGAGTCTCCTGACCATTCACCTGGACACTGTCCTTATAATACTCTTTAGTATTATCTGGGATAGAATTATAGACATCTAAGTTCTGTTGTTCCCACAAACCCAGAGACACTAAAGAAACACTGGCTGAGACTCCAATGGGTTCATCAACCAGCAATAGAAAGTTTCCACTTGCCATTTGTACTTCCTCCTCTGGAGCGAAGGCTAAGAAGACAAGCTGGACCCCTGAAGGTTTACCCTTACATCTGGGATCTCCTTTCACATGGTCAGTAGAACCACAAACAAAGCATTTACCAAATGCTTTCTGGAATGGTGGCTTGTTCTGACCTCCTTCTAGTTTGGCACCAGAAGGTACACTAGCCTGATTTGGTTTCCCTTGTGGCTTACCCTTTTGGTTTTGTTTGGGGCCCTCTTTGGAATTGGAATTATTACAATTCTCTTTGGAGTCCTTTTTTTGGCTGTTTTCCCTCATCCTTTTTCTGAGTGGCCCCAGAATCCTTGTGAGTGGCCCTGTTGGCAACCCACAAGTCAGCAGCCTTAGCTAACTTCCTGGAATCTAATTCCCTTGAATCAGCCAAGTGCTGTCTGAGCTCAGGAGAGCAGGCATCATAAATTGACTCCAACATTACAAGATTCTTCATCCCTTCATAAGTGTTAACTCTGTAACCCTTAATCCATCCCTCTAAGTTTTTCAAACTTTCACTCACCTAAGTAGCCCAAGGGGTACCATCAGGCTTTTTGAGGGTCCTAAACCTCTTAAGGTACTGGGAAGGGGTCTTCCCAAATCTAGCTATCAAAGCTAGTTTCACACATTCATAATCCTTCTTATCCACCTCCCCCAACTCCATTACCACATCAGTTGCAACAGGGGGAAGCCTAGAGAACAACCAGGGAAGTAACTCATTCCCTCTGATGTCCTGGAGCCCATGATTATACTCAAACATTTTTAACCAATCCAACACATCCAACTTAGGTTCATACATACCCACTAATTCCTTAGGCATCCAGGGTCTTTTGGGACTGGAACCCCTAGAGGAACCAGAGGAGAGAGAAGCATTTTCCACAGACAACTTCTTCATTTCTAGCTCATGATTAAGCTCTATTTCTCTGAGTCTTAACGCAGCTTGCTTCTGCTCAGCCTGGGCATTCATTCTTCTGAACTCTAGCTCTTGGTTTCTTTCAGATTGAGCAATAAAACGTTTGTACTCTAATTCAAGCTTCATTTTTTGAAGTTCAAAATAAGCAGGGTTACATGTAGGACCTGGTATAGGCCCAGTAGGTACAGTAGGTAAGGCAGACAGAGGCTCAGAGTGGCTAACTTCATTAGGTTCACTTTCCTCTTCTGACTCATTATCAAGACTTTGATTCAGATCAATACCATCACTGTTTTTTACATTTGCTGGGGGGGTAGATTCCTCTGTACCACCCAGACTTTGGTTTTCTAACAATCTTTCTATACGTTCCATTTTCTTGCCCTTCTCAGAGAGATTCTTATGTCTACACAATACTTTCAAGCAGTCAGCAGTTTTGGCAGACAATGATTCTAGGGTATAACTCTCCATAGCAGACATAGTTAGAAAATCAGCTAGAAACCTGTGCAGTTCCCTCTGGGACCACTGCAAAAGATTTAGGACTACAGGTGTTTGGCAGTAAACCCACTTGGTAGCAGTCTGTACCATACAGATTCACTTGGTAGCTGTGGCTGAGCAGTCAGACTTCCCTCAAGAAGAGTTAGGCAATATACAGAGTATTCACAATAGGTCAAAAGAACATAGTAGAACAAGTAAACACTGCCCAGAGCTTGGTGTAAAAGAGATATAATTATTTATTTAAAACCACATCTAGTAAAACACACAGCCACTAATGTTAAGCAGTTTTAAAACACGGTCACTAAAAGATATACACTCCCTTAAAAGAATATTAGACAATTCTTAAGTAAAGCCCCACTTATTTTCAGACAGCGGTGAGCGCTTAACGCAGATGGCACTCTAATAATTTGTTTTAAAAAGGGAGAGAAAAGCAGATATAAATTGAAACAGATCCCAACACTTTTTCAAGAACACAACAAGAGAGGAAGGCAAAGTAAAACCGTGAAGTTAGAGTTCAGAAGGCCGGATCCACTTTAAGAGGATCAGAACGAAATGTGTCCAAGGTCACAAGGTTGCAGTGCACAAAAGTCTTGAAAAGGTTCAAAAAGAGTTGGCCCAAAGAAAGGGACCAGTTAGATGGTCAAGGCGGCCAGCCCAGTCCAGAAGGTTAAGGGATTATTATTACCTTGTAGCAATCTTTAGAAAGGGAGGCCTGGCAGACACAGTATCTTAATGTGGTGAGAATACTCCAGCGGGGGCAGTTGTCCCTGGCAGCGGATGCAAGACGGTATTTCGTTCGGGGGAAGAGAGGATCTCGTCGGGGAGGAAGACAGGAGTCCGTCGCACTGCCAGGGAAGAAACCAGCCGCAGAGTTCTCAGGTAAAAGGAGCGGTCCTTTGATTCGCGGTCCAGTGGTAAGTGGCTATCCGGTTGCTGGGGTGCTCGGCACAGGCAATTCGACCACAAGACGTCCTGGGATGCGAGGAAAAGAAGGTAAACTGGTTGTGCCCACCAGTCAGGGGAAGAAGCCTCTCCAGCAGGGAGATCTTCTCTGTCGTTGGGAAGTGGTGAGTCGGTTCCGCAGGGCTCCACCTTTGGTGTCGTCGTGGTAGGTCGGCTCAGCTTCTCCCTCGTCGGATTCTCAGGTCCTGTGGCGACTTCTGAAGTTCCAGTCCCCAAAGCCCTGCTTTTATGCAGCACACCCCATTCACTCAGCCTAGCTGTCAATCAAACATGCTAAGTGGTGAGCCGGCCGGCTCACCACTTGGGCCAATCACACAAGAGTGCGACTTGAGTTACCAAGGTAACTCAGTCCAGGGTGCCTAAACCCCCCTCCCACACCCCCTGTGGTACCCAGACAGAGTGGCACCACTTTTGGTGGCTTCTGTGGAGAAGCCCGCCAAAAAGTGGAACAAAGGGCTCGACTTGGGTTGGAGTCACAGAAGAGAACACAAACGCCATTTTAGAATCGAGTCCTGGCAAAAAATACCAACCGGCGAATTAATATTAATTAAATAAACCGGCAGTATGTTCGAGGCTATGAGAATTAAATAATTAAAAGTTGGTAGCCTCGAACAATGGGGAAATCCCATAGGGATATATTCACGGTCAAATATAAAAAGTAGTATCCACTGCCACCAGCCAAAACTCGATCAGGGGGGACGGAGACATGCCCCCTCGACTAACAGACCCCGGGGCAATCGAATTGCCCAGACCAGTATGTCCACAATATGATGGTTTGCACCGGTTTCTGTTAATAATTTGGGACTAGTAAAGCCATTGGTGACTTTACATGCCCTGGAAGACAGTAGTCAGTCGCAGGGTATGGAGTTTATGGTGGGGTGTCACTATGACACCCCTGTGTCACTGCACGGAGGGTGCTGTGTAACACACATAGTAAAAACACATGAGACCCTATGAGGTAAAGGACCCCATACCCATAGCCCATAAAACACATACACAGTCAAAGGAACACCATAAATCATGCCCAAGAGTGGGAGAAAAAGAGTCTCACTCTTGGCAGGAGAAAAAAACAAACTCCAGAAATCCAGCAAAGCTGCTGGGGGACTCACTAGGTTAGGAAATTCAGCCTACAGGGAGAATTCTCTCTAACACCAGTCATGTTTGTTTGAAACACCAGGTGTATTGCATAAGGATAAACTAAGTACCGATGTGAATTATATTGCCTAACACTACTATCCCATTTTATTGACCCACACCCCCTTCCCCACTACCCCATGACCCCTCCCTCAGACCCCCTCCCCCACTACCCACATACCCACTACCCCCAAATTTCCTCCCCCACCACTCCCTCCCCTATTGCCCCCACAACCCCTTCCCAACTACTCCCTCCCCACATGCACTAGTAACTTGGCCTATTTACGCCCCCTTTTTGGAGGATGGGGGAACCTCTGGTGGGCGATTGAGTCGCTGTGACCGACGCACAGGGCTACTTTGAATTGAACTGGTCGGTGTTGTGCTTGAGGATGGGCCGAGTGTGGTGGTGATGTGTGGTTGTTGCGCTATAGCATTCACCAACAGGTTGATGATTGACTCTGCCATAGCAGACATTAATCCATATCCCTCCTGCACACGCCTCGCCAGGTGGTAGAGACCCTCTGTGGCTCTGCCCAGTATTCAAGCCATGTTACGCGAGGTGTCCTGCATTGGCTGCTGTGTCAGTTGTGCCTCAGTAACATACTGTGTGACCAAGGCGTGCATTGCCTGCTGCCTTTCCTCCATCCTGGTGAGGTGCCCTTCAATGTCTCGTATGTGCTGGAGTCCAGGTAGTGGCATGGGAGGTGAGCTCCGAGGGCCTGCGAGAGTAAACACAGCTTCATCCTCAAAGCTACCGTGGATTTTTGTGTCCTACACACTGGCCTCCACAGAGCTGTGTGCTGCAGACCCTTGTGTTGGTGTTAAAGGTTCATCCGGCTGGCTGGGTGGTGGGGAAACAGGGTCTTCCTGCAGGCTGTGGTCTGGAGATACAGGCTCAAGGAGGTTGTCGGTGGGTGGTATGGCAGCAGGGATCTGGTGCCACTTACTTGACATTTTGACATGACCATTGGCATTGGGGCTACAAGGTGTGTGATGTGACTTTGGGATAATGGTTATAGACACTCACCGGCATCATCGGATGTCGCTGCTCCCGTCTCCGCATCTCCCACTCCCTCTATGGTCTTCATGTGCAGGATGGTGCTGCACGTCTCCTCCGGTGCCTGCAGTTTGATGGGGTATGGTGCTCCACCTCCTGTGGCCAGGCCCTGGCTGCGCTGTGCAGCGAGGAGGTTGCAGACACGGAGAAGTAGGTCATCCCACCTCTTCTTACAGTCTTGGACGGTCTGGGGTGTTGTCCCCACTGCCGAGACTTTGCGGGCCACATTCTCCCAAAGGGCCTTTTTTCATAGTTGGGCCTTGGCGCCGCAGATCTGCACAGAAAACCACATCTGCGTGCTCCACAAGGGTGTCTGCCAGCATGTTTCACTGCACTGGGGTTTGCGACGATGTACGGCAGCTTGCCAAGCAGACATGTTCCTATGTGTCGGTATGTGCACTGATTTTGAGTAACACTCCTGTAGAATGAGGATTGCAATAGATTGTGTTTTTTAATGATGGCTGCCGGTGCATTTCCTGTTCCGGTAAGATGATGATGTTTCCGGTGCCGGTAATATCGGCATCGTTAATTATGGCATCCTCGGTGTCGGTGTCTGCGGCAGCAGCGATGCCGGTATCATGGGTTTTGGGGCTGTTAAAGGCATGCCAGTGCTACCGTTTCTGGCATGCCGGAATGCGCGTGCAGGTTGACTCAGAATCTACCGTAGATTCCGGCAGCAGTGCTACACGGACACGGTAGCACCAGCATGCCGGTAATTTTCTTTTTTTACCAGCAAACTCGTAATGAGGTCCAATGTGTGTAATAAGTCCTTGATGTGACTAATGCACAATAAAAACCTTTTTTTTTTAAAAGATGCACTTCTCATACCACTTACGGATATTTTCCATTTACCGCCTCTTGAGAAACTCCTCATATTACCTTCTGATGTTCTCCTCCTACCACGTCTTCCTGATGGTCACAAATACCCTCCTTCATTTTGCCAAACTTTCTCTTTCATTTTACCAGCCTTCTCTTGACGTTCACCAAATTCATCTTGATGTTCACCAACCTCCTCCTGATGTTCACCAAACTCTTCCTTACATTCACCTACCTCCTCCTTAGCCTTTCTGAATATCTCCTACGGATCTTCAAAAAGCTTCACCTTACTAACACCATGTGCCTGCTCTCTACAACCAATATCCTCCTCTCTATTGCTACACGTCTGGTGCTTCGCAACCTCCTCCTACTGACACAAACCTCATTAATCACTTCTTCATTGTTTTCTGGAGCTCTCCTAAGCACCCCAGACCTTTATGCAGGTCAGGACCTCCAGGTGTGGCCTCACCTAGCCACTGGGTCACTCCTTCAACCTCTTTGTTCTTTATGCCGATCCATCTCCCACTTGCCTAGCCTCACCCAGCACCCTTAACCACAGCCTCCTTAGTCAAGTCTTTATTCGCTCCCACTTTGCCTGGTCTCGCCCAACCTCTGGGATCTCTCCTCGAACCCCCTCTGTGTACAATGCATACTGTCCACTCTGCAAACTCTTCCCGCCAGCTCCATCACCTTATCCAAGCGTTAACCTACTTTCTCCAAACACCCATTCCATCAGACTGGGCTTGCAAGCTTATATAGGCCAGTGTTCCCTCTCCCTGGATTCAACTATTTGAGCGGATCTGCACCTGTGCCCGGAAATTGGTGAGGGGTCATGGGGTGTTGCCCCTCACAGCATCACTTGTGCTTACTTTGGGTCTTAGGGGTTGGACCAAACAGTTATGTGGCCGTTTGCCATCTTGGAATTGGAATTGACTTTCCCTTTGCTGTTATTGCAGAGCACTGCTTGGGATGGATGTAGCCCCTTTGCTTCCGTGGTGTGTAAATCTGTGCTTTTAACAGCTTCTTAATCTCTCTGAATGTGAAAGGGATGTTTAAAATTGCAACTTGGTTTCACCTACAAAGGAGGACTCAGCAGGTGAGACAATGGGTTTTGTAAGGGTGCAGAAGTACGAGTCTGACACAATCGTGGCATGATGATTGGCAAAGGCTTTTATTAGTTGAAAATAAAGGAGGAAAAACCCTAACTATCCCTAACACTAAGAGGGGTTTCCCTGCAGCAACAAAAAATACTATGGAAACTGTCAGGATGTTAGTCTGCAAAATAAAGCCCCCATCATCGTCTTGCCCCCCCCGGGCAAGCATGCTCCGGTCTCAGACAATCTTTAACAATCCCCTAGGGGAAGGGTGTGGCCTATACCCGCCCCCCCACCTCCATATCTCAGGCCCTTTGTGCACTGTGTTACTCCTAGATTACTCCTGACAACATACCCATGCTATACAGAACAAATAATACCAACACAATACCAACAGACTCCTATCTTACTACTGTGGACACAAATCACACGACACAAAGAAAAACACATGAATCGATTGTTATAACAGTGGAATACATTTATTTATGCTAATACCAAAGCATAATTTAGACAATGCTAAAACTCTAGCCAAGATCGAATTTGCACCTTTTATGCTTCTGGTGCAAATTTACCATGCAATAACTATAAGCCTTTCAGGTTCCTAATACAAGCCTGTAATGCAAGCCGTTCATTCTAATACAGTCTAATGCAAGCGTGTGTTTCTAATGCAGTCTAAAATACAAGCCTATCGTGCAAGCGTCAAACATCCAACAATCCTCTCCTTCATACAGAATCGAACCTCTCTTCAATCCACACCCATCCACACCATGCTTCACACTCACTCTCTTTAAGACAATCCCTGTCTGATCTCCCCTTTCCCAAACTCAAAACTGTTTGTGTGAGTGTCTGACCAACAACTAGATGGTGTCACATTCTAATCATGGGCGTAATCCTGGGGGGGGCACACGGTTGCACGTCCCGCCAATCTCCATGGCACACCATTCTGTCCCCACTCATTCCCCACTAAATATAATCAATCAGATTGTCTAGCCATGAACCATACTTCCCATTTGCTTGTGTATCTCTCTTTCTCCAGCTCTGTATTTGTCAAGCCAGGTCTCTCCTCTTCCCGCTACTCTCTTCAATCAGTCAGTCAGCAGTGGTAGGCCCCAAGATCTGGTCACACAAACTGCTTCTGCCAAGCTCTGCCAAGCTCTCTGCCCCAAAGCCATCGGATTCTGCTGCACCAAACATCTCTACCTCATTCTCAGGATTGCATTCTCCAGCCAAACTCCATCAGCAGCTAGCTCGAATGAACTCCATCAGTTTCTAGCTGCATCCTCCATCAGACTCTCAGCGTCTACCAAGAGCTACAGCAACTACCTCGAACTAGCCACTCTCCTCTCTCCCCAGCTCTGGTTATAGTTTCCAATGACGCACCCATTTCTATGGTTACTTACATTCTAAGAAAGTCTCTTTCTTTCTCAGCATTCTATATTCAGGCCGTGCCTGCCAGTCTGTGTTTTGCGTGTACTTTCACTGCGTGTTCTGTGTCAAAGTGACATTTGACATCATATCTTCGTTCATGGACATCTGTGTGCGCAGTGCAAAACACCATCTAATTCCCTATTTCTCCCTTCGCTTCCACTGTTGGCTATGTCTGCATTACGAAATGCTCTCTTAGTGCCCGTTTTCAAAGCTACTCCTTGTGTGAAAAGGCTTCCCTCCTCTCTCCCCATGTCGCTCACTTCATGGCCCCAACCCTCGTGTGGTCTCTTCGAAGCTCAGCTCAAGCTGATTAGGCTCCCTTCTTGGACAAGGGTTCATGTTTTCTGTTTCTCTCTGCCAATGTTTACGAATACTTTCTATCATAGTGTACCATAACATTTCGCAGTGCCGCGGCACTCTGCACTGTCTTCATCATAATGGATTCAAATGCCAGCCTAATGCTTTCTAGCGTTTACAATTTCTCTTACAATGCAAACACTAGCTACATAATACAAACTCATTCTAAATGCACACTCAACATACATGCTTATGTGTCAAACATATCTCTAAATGTGTCTCTACAAAGCATAACAATGCCATCATACTAAATGGCTCTTCATGTCATTTCAAATATGCACTGTGTGTGTCATTTCCAGGCCTCATTCGTTCTCAATCCTGCAAACAATACGTTTCTCTCAGCCTAAGCGCTACAATGCATAATACAAAACATCATCTCTACATGTCAAATATACCGTGACTCTAAAGCACTACATACGACAGTGCAAGTGTCATGCTATTGCAAACTCTAGTGTCTAGCATGTTTCTCTCCTAATGGCAAGCGCTATATTCTAATGCAAACATATCATTCTAAAAGCCAACCCTTCATACAACCGGGCCTATTCCTCTCTTCAAATGCATAACATGTCAATGGCTAATGCATACAGTGGCAGTCTTAATATGTGGATAATTATAATGATGCTACTTCTCCATGTACTTAATCAAAACTAAACAGAATGCAATAATGGATAGCTAACCATGATGCACCCATGCCTAAAGGGATAATACTGGGTAACAAATAATGACTCTCTATCAATGGGTAATAATGGGCATTGGTTCTGCAACAAAGAGTACTTATTCTCTCCAATGGGTCTTATTTGTTATTTATTTTATTTGTCTTGCGCCAAACTGCTCGCAAGCATCGGGGCGCATACGTGGAGACACGGACAGACAGTGATGGACAGAACAATGATGGGACACTTCATTACACATCAGGATTAGGCCATCAAAGGATGTTGGGTCGTATCTAGGATTACTCAAAAAGCATGGTTTTCAGTTTTTTTACGGAAAGAATATAGGTTAGATTCTAATCTGAGGCTTGTCGGTAGTTTGTTCCAGAAAGCTGCCGCACGTGTGTGGAATGCTCTTCCTAAACCTAGTTCTTTTTTTAATTTAGGAGTTGTTATCAGTCCCTTGGCTTCAGATCTTAATGTTCTGGTAGGGTTGTAGGGTGTTAGTTTGGTCTTGAGGTAGGCAGGGGCTTTTCCATGAAGGCATTTATGGGTTAGACACAAGGACTTGAATTGTACGCAGTCTTCCCTTTTCAACCAATGTAGGTCTCATCTGGCTTCGCTGATATGATCTCTCCTTGGTTTTTGTTAGATAACTCTTATCGCCTGATTTTGAATCAGTTGGTACTTGTATAAGCTTTGTTTGCTGGCACCAGCAAGGAGTGCGTTACCATAGTCCAAGCGTGATAAAATGGTGGCTCTGGCAATAGTGGTGCAATTTTTTTCATTGGGAAGTGGCCTAATTGCTTTGAGGTGTCTGATATAGTAGTTGCAGTTTTTGCTGACATACATGGCTTGAGCATCTGCGTTGAGTGTAGCTTCCAGGGTCATGCCAAGTGTTTTGACTTTACCAACTACATCAATGCAGGATTCCTTGATTTGGAATGCCTTGTAGTCAGATGTCAGTTTAGTGTGAGCCTGGGTGGATCCAAATACCATTAACTTGGTCTTGTTGCTGTTAAGGCACATCCAATTATTGTTCATCCACTCTTCTATATTCTTATAGATGGTATTCAATTTAATACTGTCTTTAACGTAATCACCGCTCAATTCCATAACTAGCTGGGTGTCGTCAGCATAGTTAGTGAAAAATACTTGAAGTTGCTCCAGTAATTCACACAGGAGTCGTATGTAGATATTAAAGAGCAGCTGTGATAAGCTGGCTCCCTGAGGAACTCCACACAAGATGTTATGTTCAGTTGAACATTTGTCTCCCCAATGGACATGTGAAATTCTGTCATCTAGAAAGGAGGTGAGCCAGCTTATTGCTTCATTGGAGCAGTTTGCCGTTTTCGCTAGTGCTTGTTGTAAGAGTTGGTGGTCTAACAAGTCAAATGCAGCACTTAGGTCTAAAAGCACTAGTAATCCGGTTTTACATTTGTCCATGATTTCCAGCATTTTTGTTTGTAAGTCTAGCATTGCTGTCTCTGTGCTATGTGCTGCTCTAAAGCCTGATTGTTGCGGATGTAATAACTCATTTTTATCTACGTATTCCTGTAGTTGAGCTGTAGCGATTTTGTCCATGACCTTAAGGGTGAAATTGCAGTTCGTAATGGGCCTCAAGTTGTTAGGGTTGCGTTGGTCTAAATTGGGTTTTTTTGCCAGTGGAGTATGACTTTTTTTTATATTAACTGGCACTGTTTTATCTCTGAAAGATGAATTTTCAACAACTCCAAATTGAGTCTGTATTCCGGGAGGACATCTCTCTTTCTCAGGTTGTAGTCTCGTTCGAAAGTAACAAAGTTCCAGCTCTGGTGGGTTTCTCAATACATAGTTCACAATCTGTGTTCCTTCTCTAGCATAGTTATTTTCACTATGATGTCTTTGGAATATATGTTTCCTCAGCTTTCTTAACCAGGGGGAGGACTCCCTCCCCTCTGACACAGTTCACTGTGTTAGGGGGATGACTCCCTCACCAAAACCTTGCTCAGGTTTTTGGGTTGCTCAAGTCTCTGTTGGGGAACGTCTCCCTTCCCCTGGCCTTTCCTAAGATTCCTAAATAACACAGTGGCTGCTGGATAGTTCAATGGTGGTGGGAGAATGTTTCCCTTCCCTCTGCCCGTCTCAGGCTCCTCACACAGTTCAATATTGGTGGGGGAATGTCTCCCTTCCCCTGGCCCTTCTCAGGCTTCACAATGCTTGCTGGGGAAAGGTCTCCCTTCCCCTGGCTTTTCTCATGCTTCACAAGACTTGCTGGGCCAATGTCTCCCTTCGCCTAGCCATTCTCGGATTCCTTGGACAGTTCAATGTCGGTGGGAGATGTCTTCCTTGCACTGACCGTTCTAAGGCTGCAGAATGCTTGCTGGGGAATGTCTTCCTTCCCCTGGCCTTTCTCATGTGGCTTTCCTTCTTGATAGACTTGGTTTACTTGCCTGCCAAGTACTATCGTGCGTCTCTTCCCCTGGTTTAGGGTCCTAGAACTTGTATTCTTGGCTTTCTTGTGGGTGCAGATCCCAGACTCGCTTTTCTAGTGTAATTTTCTGTTCCTATAGACTTGGTTCACTCTCCTGCCAATTGCTATCATGCAGCTCAAAATATGATAGTGTTTATTCCCTTTGGTCAGGGTCCCAGACCCTGTATTTCTGGCTTGCACTCCCCTTTTGGGCACTCCACCACCTTCTCGGGGCCCCAGCGCCCTCCCTGTGGCGAGTGTACCTTCTCTCACGGTCCACAATCGTCCTGGATCTTCCCTGGCATCTGCAGTCAACTGTAGGGCCTCTCCAGTTCTCGTGGTCTACCCTCTCGCTGCCGCATTTTCTGCTACGGCAAACCTTTCTGTGGGTTGCACGACTCTTCCTTCTCACGCTGACCCTTGGAAAAGAATGCCTGGAGCTTCTCTTGGCGGGGCTGTCAAGTTGTTCTCCCACTGCGGACTGGCCCCGGTGCTCCTCGCTTCCTTTTCAGCGTCCTGGTCTTTCTTCCCCTCTGAGTTGTGCTGGCTCCTGCGGGTCCTCCAGGTTAGATCGGACCAACTCTGCAGTCCTTCTTCCTTGTTTACATATTTAAAAATGTCCATATTTAATGGAATGCGTATCTTGGTTCTGCGTTGTGCTCGTTATTCCTCTGCAGATCTTCTTTGTCCAAGTGTTGTCCTTATTACTCTCCACTGGGTTAGGTGGGATCCTCCTCATCTCAGTTCCTTTATGTACTCTGTATGGTTTAAGGAAGGCATGGTATCAAACAGTGAAAACAAACACAAGTGTTCACAGTTCAAGGGTGTTTATTGAACTTCAAAGGGTTGGTTGACTGCCTATCTAAACCTAAATCTAAGGATGGGAGCAAGCTACGATCATCAAATAATAATAACGCAGTCCCGGAGTCTCTGTCAAAATAAAAGGGCATATACTAATAAACCTATTGCCAATCCTTGCTTTTAGTATAATAACTTCGGACCATGCACCCATTAAGCTGTGTTTAGCTCTGAATTTTGCAACGGACAGAACATGAAAATTGGAGAATGAATACTGAAATCCTAAAAGATGATGTTATGAGGCAGTCTTTGGGAAGGAATATGTCACAGATAATCTAAACGGTGAGGTGGATCTAGACATGGTATGGGAAGGTTTCAAGTGTGTGATGAGGGGAGTATTCATGAGACTATCAGGGATTCAGAGGAAATAAAAAGATAAAGAGTTGTTAACCTTGAGCACTAATGTGAAAGATTTGGAAAAGGGAATTATGAGTTCAACAGATGCTGGGAAAAGACAGAAAGTTTTAAAAATGAAATATGACTCAAACAAAAACTTGAGTGAAAAATCTGAATGTGCTCTTTTTAGGGTAAAATGTAATTATTACAAAGCAGGAGAGAAGTGTGGTTGATTACTGGCACATTGTTTGCATGCAAGAGCAGAAGAAAGAGCAATTGGTGTGATTGAAAGACATGAAGGATGTGTGTCCTATAACCCTCAGGAAATTAAGGATGTATTTAGAGAATATTATGAAAATCTGTACTGTGAGACGATGTTCTCAAATTCTACATAGATTGATGAATTTCTGATGAGTCAGTCGCTAGAACGCTTATCTGTGGAAGAAAATGTGGAATTGGAAAGGGTGATAACGATGGATGAGATAAGAAGGGCTGTGTTTGGCTTGAATGTAGGGAGATGTCCGGGACCAGATGGTTTGCCTGCTGAAATTTACAGAGACATTTTAGGTTTGCTTAAAGACTTTTCGAGGCATCGTAGCGACAAGGGCAGGTTAGCTCCCACACTTAAAGATGCTACAATTTCATTTCTTTTAAAACCTGCAAGACCCCCCACTGAATCCGGGCAGCTATAGACCAGTCAGCCTGGTTAATTCAGATTGTAAAATTATTTCAAAGATCCTGGCATATCGGATAGACTGTGTATTGACAAGCTAATTCACCCAAATCAAGCTGGGTTTATAAAAGACAGAATCTCAGGAACAAACCTGAGGAAACTCTTATTGACAATATCAGAATCTAAAAAACAGGGAATGGAATCATTGGCCCTGTCTTTGGATGCAGAAAAGGCCTTCGATCGAGTAAGATGGGAGTTTCTATTTAAGACAATGGGAAGAATGAATGTTGGTCCTGAATTAACAAACTCAGTGAAATTGCCCTACTCTAGCCCATCGGCAGAGGTGACAACTAATGGTAAGATTTCAACCAAATTTGAATTACATTGTGGAACAAGACAAGGTTGTCCATTGTCACCCTTAATTTTTGTGATCTCCTTGGAACCGCTGGAAGTGGCCATTAGATCATAAGAGAGGATTGCAGGAGTTAATTTTAATGGAATTACACAGAAACTTTGGCTTTATTCAGATGACCTTCTACCTGTAGTACATGATTTATCAACATCTATTCCTGTCTTAATGAAGCTTATTGAGGAATTCGGAGAGCTCTCAAACTACAAAATTAATTGGTCTAAGTCAGAGGCCTTGCCATACTCAGATTTTTGTAATGGTTCTTTGCTGAAAGACATGGGTTTCAAGTGGTGCACAGAGAAAATGAAATACTTGTTTGTATGGATTACAAAAGTCCTGGATGATATGATGAAGGTGAACCTGAGGTTGTCATTGGATGACCTGGCCGCAGATATTCAACGTTGGGATTCCTTAAACTTGTCATTGGGTGTAGGGGAAAGTGCAATCATGATGACAGCGGCACCTAAAATAATGTATGTCAATGGATGATTCTGCTTCCAGTTCAAAATTATTTGTTAAAAGAGCTTGACAGTATGATCAAATCCTTCCTTTGGGAGTATAAAAAGCCAAGATTTAAGTTATGGAAATTGCAACTCCAGAATGAGAAAGGAGGTTTGAGTAGCCCTAATTTTGAAAGATATCAGGCTTTCATGGCAAAACATTTCCTACCATTCATGGGCAAAGAATTAGATAAATAGGCTGTCACTGGGTCTGGTTTGACTGGCCCTCTACACCCATCAGCTCTCCTGTCCACAACTAATAAAGGCTGGGGCAGGAAGTCTACATTGACTGACTTTTTGAGATTAACCTGGCATGGAATAGCCTCCTCCCTCAATATGTCACTGGGGTGGATGGGCGTCTTTGGTAATTTCGTTTAATTCTGAAATCAAAATCGACATAAAACAATATTCTGGCTTGACTTGTTTATGGCCGGGATTGAGACAATCGATAACCTATTTCAAAAAGGGGCATGGCTATCGTTTCAAGGATTAAAGGCAAAATTCAACATTGGAAGTTGTCGATATGAAGACTACAGGAAACTCAGGACTGCTGTCAACCTGGAAAAACCTGATTCCTCTCATCTGTTGGACTTTATGAAAACCATAGGAGGTCAGGATCATTTGGCTTCAAAGGTGTATAATTTACTACATGCAACTTCAAAAGGAAATGACAAGTTGTTGCAATTCTGGTCGTTATGTCTGGAGGAAGAGATGACACCTCAACGTTGGGAAGCACTATGCAAAAATATTCCAAGAATGTCTATGAGCATTGGTGAAAGGGCACGCCAAGTAAACATTTTAAACCGAGTTTTCTGGACACCAGATCACAAGGGCTGAGTTCCACTGATGCATGCTGGGGTTGTAGTCACTCAAGGTGCTCTTGAACATATGCTCTGGGAATGCCACAGAGTAAGATCATTGTGGTCTGGGATAACAGATGTGATGAACAAGGTACTGGGCGACAAAAGAGAATTTAGTTTTGAAACAATGATTCTGGGAGAAGATACAGATTTGGAAGATCTGCCATATCATCAAGTGTGTTGGATTTTGAAGGCATTGTTGTCAGTGAAAAGGTTAATCCTGCACAGCTGGAAATCAACTGAGGCACCACAAGACATGTGGATGTCAGAAATGGACTCAATCAACAATGTTGAAGAGTTATGTTGAACATGCAAAAACAGTTGTTTAATAAACACTGGAGCGGCTTCTTAAATATGGTTTAAAAATGACTAGCTTAGAAGATGAATTAGACGAGAGTTCACAACAAGAAATTAAGATAAGTCTGCATTTTTATATTGATGTTTTAATTATATTGTTTATACATTGCATTCTTTAGCACTTGTTAGATGTCTAAAGATATATGCTGAGTTTATTTTATCTGTTCCAATTATTATTATTTTTAATTGTGATGTTATATCGCCAATGTATGTATTGTTTTTTAAATTTGAATAAATTGGCTGTAAAAAAAAAAAGAAGTAATATGTCAGGATAGTTGAGCAGTTGGCTTCCCTTCCCCACGTTTTCAGCATAGGGCAAGGCGGCACCCTCGAGCTTTGCACACACTCTGGCTTATCTGCCATGTGGATACCGTTCAAAGCATAAGTATTAGGGCCTTCTGCCAAAGCCTCTTTCCCAATAGCAGTCCCTTATTGCAAAGGACCTGTCATAACAAACAAGCACCAAAGTTACTTTCTTATCTGGAGTTTCACAATTACAAGTTCTCGCTTCCAGTGTTCATCATGGGTCTCCTTCCTTCAGGCTCAAACCCCCTTTTAACTCAATATCCACAATTGGTCTCCTTTGATCGGGCTTGGATCCCGTTAGCACAATGTTCACAATTGGTCTCCTTCGATCGGGCTTGGACCATGTCATATCACTTCCTAAGTTTTCCTCTTTGCATCAAAAATCAAAGACTTTCGAATGTGCTGTGGGTTTTGCTTAAACCGTTGCAGGACCACTTCGATTCACTTCACTTATCATTCTTCTACTTCTACTACGTTTCTGTCACTTCTTGACTGGATACCTTATAGAGGCATTTGATTGAGCAACCTCGCAGTGCCAGACGACTCTGTCACTGGTGTTGTATCTTTTCTCCGTAATGTTCAAACATCCATCAGCAATTAAGCTTTCCTTGCATCTTTCATCACACGTGTTACCAATCTTCGTTCTTGTGCTCTTTATACAATGTTGCCGCTTGCAACCTTGACTTCAACACAGACTGGTCTTGCATCGGTCTCCCCAACTCACTGGCTGTGTTGATCTCTCAGGCGCTGCTTTGATCTTGGAGCCAAAGACAGTACCACGGCGGCTGCTGTTCCTCCCCAACTTGGTCATCCGTGAAGGAGGGCCCTGGGTATCTCAGACACACAATACAGGATTGTTCAGTCTGGTTTCCTGGCCTGATGCTTTCTAATCTGAAGGGTTCTGGAAAGTAACGGTTTCTCAACGGAAAGGTCAAGGGTATCTCCCTCCTTGCCTAACCATCTTGGTTTGCCGTCTTTCTTCCATCGTTCAGCTACCGTGTGGAAAATACTGTTCCTTTCATGTGCTTTGCCTCGCTCAGAGTGTGCTCTTGTGTGGGGAAGCTTAATGGAAGTCAGGTGTGAGTGGTTACCAGTAATTGTCTGATTTTGCCTGACCATGGTAATGGGACATTTCAGGTACAATGCTCAGGTGCAAGTCTGTTTTCTCCCAGAGCGGACTGTCCGTGTGAAAGTGTTTGTGTAGGGAAAGGGTGGATGGGCAGTAAAGTTCCTAAATATGCTACCGGGTAGGATGGGGTAAAGGGGTTACAGGGATGAGGATACCGTGTCTCGCCATCAGGTGTTCCACTCCCCCTCCCCGAAGACCCCTCACCCATGTGATACTCCCGGACTGGTCCACCCCCAGGGTCTAGATCCAAAGATGATGGCTGTGCCCTGACCATCTGAGAGAGAGACCCCGGGGACTAGCGGGTGAGACACCTTCTGGTTTGTCACAATGGGTAGTCCCTACTCTTCCTCGTCTCAGTATGTCCTACAAGGCTGGAGTTTTCTACCTTGCAGAAACATAGAGGTGGGTGTAAAATAAGAGGAGGATGGAGGTAGGGGTGGAGAATGGGAATATCACGCTATCCCCTGATAGTTGTCAATGGTCCCATAGGTGGTTTCCCTGCTCATGAGATTCTCCTTCTGAGTACCACCCCCATGTGGACTATCAGGTAGTGGCCTCTCCTTCCTGGCCTCATGGGAAGGGACTACCATCCATGGGAGCGGTGTGGATACCCTGGGATTTGTCCCCATTTATACATATGTAACATTTGCTGATATAAATGCTGCCGTAAAACTGCAAACTGGCAAAATTGTATCACGTAAGGGAACTCAGAGCTCAGGAAGAATCTCTGTGCCTTTTGAAATTAGGTTTTTTCTACTGCAGGATGTTTCTCAATAGTAACAGTATGGGTTTTAAAATTACTCTGTGCACAAATCTGGCTATCAGGTTGGTTTGCTTGTTTTCCTGGCTGACTTTACCTTGGGATGGGTCCATACAGATTCCTGCTTTGACTGTTGCCTGCCATGCAAAGGGATCTAAGGGAGGATGATCAAGGGATCTTCTGGGTCACCACCTTAAAGTTCCAAGAGCCAGGTATAGGACTTTGTCACATGGGGAAAAGTGGGAGGGTCTCTGATGCCAGAGCAGGTTTGCAGATTCTAGTGCAGCAGGAGAATGCAGTGTGCTTCTCATGTCTGAGAAGGTGATTACTATCCATGATGAAGGAATTTAATTGTTTTCGTACATTATGTCTCACCATATTTAGTTCTGATAGTGCCTATAATTGTTGCTGTTACATTACATAAGTACATAATACCATTTTCTTTAGGTATATGGAGTATGTATTGTATAACTGATTCTAAATTGTTTTATATTGTTTCTGCATCCCAGATGTACAGACTCTCTCCATTGAACATGGAGTGTCCTCAAATGGTCTCTTGTGAGTGCCCCTTACCCCAAGATAAGAATTAATGGGGGTGACCAGGAGATCCTCCCCATAATGCCCCCGGCGGGTCACCCACAAGCCCAGGATGCAACACGTTTCAAGGTCTTCCTACTAGATGTTCCCAGAGCTGGGCAGTGATCTTTGTGTCAATACCTACATGAGAAGAGCTGTGGTGAGGTTTCCGGAGAGGTTAGATAAGGTCTTCATCAGTGGAAAACCAGAAAGGGCCTCATCTACTTCGTAAGCACTGTGTTATATCTTTGGTTTGTATTAACAGATCTGTACACGAAAACGGGGGGAAAATGTATCCAGACAAGCAAGTATCATAAAAAATAGGTTTTTTATTTGGACTTCAAAATAAGGGTTATTTAAAGAATGTCTCTTTGGTTTAGAAAACAATAAACAAACTAGTTTTTGCCCTAGGGATTAATTATTTTTTTAAAGTTTTTTTATTGTATCTGCTTATCAACCTTTTACAAAATGTCGATACCAACCATCATTACAATTAAAACTATATTCATTCATACATGCTTAAATGAGCAAAATAAAATCAACACAATTTGAAAAGAAATAAGCAAAGAAAGTCAAATAAAACTTAATAAACAAACATCAATAAAAACAATTCTCTCAAGTAGATTGAGAAAACAAGAAAAAGGGAAAGAAAAAAAAGAAAAGAGAGAGGGGGAGCACAGTTGATAAGGAGGAGAAACAATATCTTTCCTAAGCATCAACTATCGGATACAAATTTCAATCAACACCCAGATAGATTCTACACATATATAAGAGGGGTACAAGTTAACCCAACTTCTCCAATCACAGTTCATAGCTAGCATTTTAGAACACAATGTTATTTCTTACTAGGACCTGTACCACAGTGATCATCGGGGCCTCCTCCTACTCTGAGATCAGTCTATCCCAGAACATATCAGGAATATGACCTTCTTTACCAACTCCAAACCTAGCGAACAATGAGAGTCTAACGGGCCAGGTACCCTCACACTCCATCAACAAACGTTTGAGGGATTGATTGGCTGAATTTTTGCACACGTTGCATATAATATGAGTAAATTCCCCTAGACCCCTTTTAGTCAGGATCTCACCCATTGGAACAACACTTAAATGTATTCTGAGGAAGTTTTTCCTGATCCTCCAATCCGGGAATTTTACCAAATATTTTGCAATTGAACCCTTGTTTTTTATCTACTCTAAAAAATAGATTTGATAAGACTAGGCAACGCATATTGTCAACTGTTGTTATCCAGTCCCGCTCATCTAGGACCTTTTTCGTCTTCCCTGTGTTATGGATCAGGGTCTCTAGATCTGTATCTGCATTAGTCAGCCCCCCCCCCCATCACCCTTTCTTCCAAATTTACCAGCATTTTGGATTTTTGATCATCCCAGTGGGGTTTGATATCCGCATACAACGCAATTTCCTGAGCAGTGATATTGAGACAAAGGAGAGAAATCAATTTCCAATCTGCCTGGACTTTTAGTGACCGCAAGCCCAGTTCAGATCTACGATTGGACATAGATAAGCTCATCGGGCGACCTAAAACACTCTTCCAAATAAGGCCTTCCAGCCTCTGCCAGTCTACGTTCCACAACAGGGGCTTAGCCTCCAATCGATATAAGAGCACTGGAATGACCTTTGCAGAGTAATACCTAATCAGTGGGAGAATCGAGAATTTACAATATTTTGTTAATACCTTTTTCATCTGTGGAACAAGCTGTGCAATCTTACTATGTACATCCTGTGCTCAACCTTACATACAGGGGGCGAGGCGTACACGTATCCCAGATAAACTAGTTCCTCGACTCTTAGGATCTGCTGCCCTTCCAGCTCCCAATAGGCATAGTTTACCCTTTTGTGCACATTTCTAAAGACAACTATTCTAGATTTTATGGGATTTATGGCAAGGCCATTCTCCTTTGCATAGCAGTCTAGTTTATTCAGAAGTCGCTGTAGTCCCACTGCTGTATTATACAGTAAAACCACATCATTAGCATAAGCCAGCCAGTGAATCTTAGAACCATTAATCACTGGACTGGCCAATACTGATGATTCCAGGAACACCCCCATGACCGCCATATGTAGATTGAAAAAAGGGATGCTCCCAAGCAACCCTGCCCGACACCTCTTAGATGCCCTTCATCATCTAGTCACACTCTAACTGTGGTGTTACTGTGAAGCTCAACATGCATTGCCAAAAGACCCTATGGGATACCCCAACTTCTAAGCTTTGACAACAATCGGTTTCTATTAACTTGGTCGAACGCCTTTGAGAAATCCACCTAGGCCCCATAAAGTTGTTGTTTTCCCTTGTTCTTTGTTTTTCCACTCATTACATTCAAAACCAATCCATTTAGTGCAGTGGACAGCCCTTTTCTGAACCTCGTTTGTTGCTTTCTGAGAATATCCACATCTTTCACCCAACTCTCTAATTCTCCCAAGAGGATCCTCATAAACAAGTTACTTTCGATGTCCAGGAGGGTGATTGGGTGATAATTGGCTGGTGATGTCCGATCACCCCCCTTAACAGCGGAATCATTATTGCAGATTTCCACGACGGTGGAAACCTTTGTCTCTATATAGTCAAAATAGCATCTTTGCCCAGAGAGAGGGATTATTCTTCAGGACTTGATAGATATGTTAGTCCATTTGGGCCAGCTGCTTTTGAGGTGAAGGAGTTGGAAATCAACTCCACTATGGTCTGTTCATCAAAAGTGAGGTGCCAAATGGCATCCTTCTTAGGACTAAAAGTGGACTCGAGAGGGTTTTCAAAGGCAGTGGACAGATAGTCTATCCACCCGCTCTCTGGTACCAGATTACACTGTGTGCTGCATGGATTACCCTCTAATTGATGGATTATTGACCAAAAATGTCTAGAATTCTTATTGCCGATTAGCTTCAACATTAGTTCCCCATCCTGTTGCAAACTCAGCATTCTTCTCCCCACTGACCATTGTTTATATTGTTGTGACAGAATTCTGGTCTCCCTCCTGTAATCCTCCCAACTCAGATCCAATCTCTTTAATTGTCTAATTGTCTCACTCTTTGATTTAGCAGCCTTTTTTTTTGCCTTGTTGCTTCGTCACAGCAATGGCGGTGCAGCTGTTTTTTCACCTTCCTCCTACACTTGGTGCATCCACCTCGACAGTCCCTCTTAACTCCATAATTTCTCTTCCTTCTTCCTATTGAGGCAGACCAGGGACCTGCACAAGGAGTAACATTTCCTGGTCATTCGCGCTTCTACTTCTACTTCTTTTTTTCCCAAAGTGATCATCAATTTTTCTTTGTATCTTTTTTGTGGTTACTCTGTACTCGAGGCCTCGCTTCCAGGAGTGCCTTATTAAGTGTTGCCCCTGGTTTATTGCTTACTCTGACCCAGGCGTGTGAGGCAGTGATTGTTTATGAACTTGAGCTTTAGTCAATTGGCTCTCGTTTACTGCTGCATTGTTCAACTCTGCCTGAACAGCCTGTTGTACCGCAGCCACTGACGGTTCTATAAAGGAGCCCTCCCACTCTGGGGATCTAGTGTTGTCTTGTAATAATGTACTCCGCAGCTTCATCTTGGCCAAACCTGGGGGTAAAAGTTAATGGTACAACTCACACACAACGTTTATTTCGACTCACTTTGTGCTCGTCTGTGTGAAATTTGCCCTTCCTCTTCTCCCGGTTGGCGTACACAGATGGTAAAGCAATGCAAGATATATAAAGGACTCCTTCAGAGTAAGTCGTCCAATAGCAAAAATAGACGACTATATGCAAGTTTTATTATTGTTAGGCAGAATCCTGTGCAGTTCCCTTAGGGAACACTGCAAAAAGATTAAGACTACAGGATAAGCAGTAAACCCAATTGGTAGCAGTCTGCACCACCCAGATTTACCTGGTAGCTGTGGCTGAGCAGTCAGACCTCTCTCAAGAAGAGTAGGGCAGTATATAGAGTATACACAATAGGGCTAAAAACACAGTAGAGCAAACAAACACTGACCAGAGCTTTGTATCAAAAGTATATCATTATTTATTTAAAACACACTTTAGGTAATATACTAGCACTCTAAATCAAAAGCAAGTTAAAACATAGGTAGAGTATACACACCTCCCTTGATAACTATTAGACAAGTCAGAGTTAAAACACCACGATCTGTTAAAACAGATGTGAGCGCGTAACCTAGATGGCACTCCAATAGTCAGATTAAAGGGAGAGAAAAAGTCAGAGCATAGAAATAAAACAGGTCCCAACACTTTTAGGAGTTCTCAGCAAGGGAATAAAGGCAATATGCACTGTAGAGCCAAAGTTCATAGGCCAGGCCCACTTTAAATGGAGCAAAGCAAAATGTGCCCAGGATCACACGGTTTAAAATGCACTAAAAAGTCTTTGCAGAATGTTCAAAAGAGGTTGGGGTGATTCAAGAAGTTAATGTTAGAAGGTCTGGGGCCAACCCAGTTGGAAACCCAAGGATTTAAGGGTCACCTTGGGCAAACCGAAGAAAGGGAGGCCAGGCAGGACACAGTACCTTAAAGAGAAAGGAAGCTCCAGCAGTTGTTCTTGGCAGTGGTTGCAGTTCGTTGTTTCGACCAGGGGAAGAGAGGATCTCATCGAGGAGGAGACGTGGAGTCATTGCACTGCATAGGGATGTAACCTGCCGCGGAGTTCGTCGGTAAAAGGCGCGTTCCTTTTATTTGCGGTCAAAGTGGTGAAGCTTGGCTATCCGGCCGCCGGGGTGCTTGGCACGGGCGATTCGACCAAGAGACGTCTTTGGAAGGCGAAAGGGGTGAACTGGTTGGTCCCACCAGCTCAGAGGAAGAAGGCTCGTCCAGCAGAAGATCTTCTCTTGTCGTCGGGAAAGTGGTGAGGTAGTTGCAGCAGGGCTTCACTGGTGGTGTCGTCGTTGCAGATGGCTCAGCTTCTTCCCTCTTCAGATTCTTAGGTCCTGTGGCGACTTCAGAAGTTCCAGTCCCAAAGCCCTGCTTTTATGCAGAAAAATCCCCCATTCAACAGCCTAGCTGTCACTCAAACATGCTAAGTGGTGAGCCGGGCGGCTCACCACTGGGCCAATCAGAATAGGGTGCGACTTGAGTTGCTAAGGCAATGCAGTCCAGGGTGCCAATTCCCCTCCCCACACATCCTGTGGAACCCAGACAGAGTGGCACCATTTGGAGGGCTTCTGTGGAGAAGCCCGCCAAAAAGTGGAACAAAGGACTCGACCTTTGTTAGAGTTACAGAGAAGGACACAAACACCATTTTAGAAAAGAGTTCTGGCAAAAAGATCCAACCGTTGATTTACTATTAAATAAACCGGCGGTATCTTTAACATTGCACCAAAAAGTGGTGCGTTTAAAAACAAAGGGAAAATCCCATAGAGAATATTCTGGTGGAATATTTTGCGTGGTAACCACTGCCACCAGCCAGAAACTCGACAAGGGGGGGACTGGACAGTGCCCCCTTGAAAACAGACCCAGAGGCAATCGAATTAACCCCTTCCAGTACTTCCACAATATGATGGTTTGTACTGGTTCTGTTCACAATTTAGGACTAGTAAAGTCAATGGTGACTTTACATGCCCTGGGAGACAGTAGTCCGTCCCAGGGTATGGAGTCTGTTTGGGGGTCACTATGACACCCTGTATTACTGCACTGAGGGTGCTGTATAACACACACACAAAAACAGATGATACCCTATGGAGTAAAAGACCCCATAGCCCAGAAGCACACAGAAAGTCAAAGACATACCTCAAATCATGCCTAAGAGTGGGAGGAAAAGAGTCACACTCTTAGCAGGAGAAAAAACAAACCCCAAAAATCCAGTCTGGGGGACTCACTAGGTTTGGGAAATTAGCCTTATAAGAGAATTCTCCCTAACAATTATTCGTAATGTCTTGATGTATTCTGTGCTGTTAGCTGTACTGTTTTCACGAGCACGTTTAATACATGAAATGCCCACTCAAACAGGATCAAAGGAGGCGTTCCCCCAACAGTCTCCCACTCGTACAGTGAGATTATATCGGTTTACCAGTATTAGTGAAGTCGTGTGTCCTCCACCGCCAGAATGGGTCTGTGGGAAGTTAATGCTGGCTCATCCGACTTTCCCTTCCCCAACAGACCACGAACGACCACTTCTGCTCCATTCTGCTCCACTTCCTCTCCGCACGCGATCCGCGCTGCAGTGAGGAATATATAGTATCTTGTGATACACACAGTTCACAGGCTCTGCCTCGTCAAAGGAAATGGTGAAAATGCTGCGTGACCAGAACCACGAACTACCACTTCTGCTCCACTTCCTCTCTGCGCGCGTTCTGCGTTGCAATGAGGAATATATAGTATCTTGTGATACACACAGTTCACAGGCTCCACCTTGTCAAAGGAAATGGCGAAAATTCTGCGTGACCACAAACACGAATGACCACTTCTGCTCCACTTCCTCTCCGCCAAAATGATATCTTTCTTAATCCTCTTCTACAATTTCCCCTCCTCCTTAATATTCTCCTTCTGCATCCCCTTCTGCATTTTCCTCTTTTTCTTTGTTTTACTCTAACCTATTCCGTGCTCTCTTTTCCTCCATCATTTTCTATATTCTTCTCTCGTCCTTGATTTTATTCTCCTCAATCTCTCCTGTGTACTCGTCCCCTCCTCTTTGCTGTTTCCTCCAACCTCTTCTGTCCCATCTCCTCTAAATATTCCTCTTCTCCAAATTACCTTATGCTCCTTCAACTCTTTTTACACCTTCAAATCAAACTGCACCCAGTACCACTTCATCCTGCACCGCCACTTCCTGCACATTCAATTGGCTCTCCTCCTGCACCTTCAGCTCCCTCTGTACCACCACCTACTCCTGCAACTTCAGTTTCCTCTGCACCACCACCTCCTTCTGCAGTATCATCCCTCTGCTCCTCCATCTCCTCCTGCACCTACAACTCTTTATGAACCCCCACTTCCCCTTGTCCCTTCCAATCTCTCTACACTTCCATATCGTGCTGCTCTGTTCCTCCGAATACCCACACCCTCTGTGACTCTGTATAGGCCTTAAAAGGGTATCATTCTCTCCCCCAGGGTTGTGTTTCTGTTTGACATGCATGCATGTGTGTTTGGCAATTGTTCTGCTTTGGGATTGGTTACGTGGGAAAACCTCAGGTTTGTTCAATGTTCTCCATGCTTGGTCCTGCACTCTGCAGACCACGCACTGTGACATATCCAGGGTATTGTCTCTTCCCGACAAGGGGAGGCCACCCCCTTTGGGACTAGGGAGGTGCTTTACACATATTGCACTAATGTGAAGCCTATGTGTGGGAGATTAAGTGCAAGGAATACCAGGCGTTCTACATTTTCTGGTAGCAGGCTAGAGCAATGTTCCGAATAAATATATCCTGCTGTTCTAAATTCCCTTTCACTGTCCACACTGGTATGAGGGAGGGATTGGGGGGCAAGTACACAGGTGAATCTTTCGCTAGCCCTGGAAAGTGTGCACTGTGCGTTTCCCACCACTTCAGTGGGTCTTGGCTTTTAGAGAGAAATGACTCACCCAAAAAAGTTGTCAGTTCAGAGTCCAGTGAACTAATTGACTCACGCACCCTGATGCCTGCAGATTGTTCACCAACACTGTCCCAGAAGGACCAAATTCCTCCATGATGTGTACTTTTCTTGGCAGGCGGATCTTCTTGGCTGTCAGTTGCAAACATTTCTGATTGTGCAGTTTGCTCCACTGTGTGTGATGTAGGCCCATCCAGCAGTTTAAGGGAGGTTGAGTGTATTGTACATTTGACACAGTTCCTAACAACATCAGCGATGAAGAACCGCTGCTTGAAGCAAAGATTTTTTGTTGTTGCCACAGAGTAAATTGACATTTCTTCAAGCTCGCCAAACCGACCCAATATTGTTCTAAGTAACTCTGCTTTCACAAGCTTAATACCTTTATCTTTTACCTCGCCTTAGCCCAAGTGTGCTGTTAAAGCTTTGACATCTGGAATAACAATGGCAATGCTTGCTATGTGCGTCCAGATCTCTGTGATCAGCTCTACAAATGGTGCCAACAATGACAGTACATTCTCTGCCACAAGCCACCGGCTGGCAGAAAGATTTGGCACTTTATCATCTTCTGCACAGTAGAGGCTCACTGGCCGCATCTGCTCTGCCAAACGCTGCATCATCAAAAAGGCAGTGTTCCAACGTGTTGATACATTTTGGATAAGCTGCTTTCTAGATCGAGTGCAATCAAAAGGGGGCAGAACTAGAATATTTAAAGTGTCCAACAAGCCTTCTCTCATGGGCAAGCATGTTAGACACATATCATGTACAACAAGTCTATTGTGTATGCACAAATCTGGGGTATGTGCAAAACACCCCACACTTACAAAGACTCCATCTCTAAATGCTTTGCGCTTGTTTGCTGCATTGTCTCACACAAAAATATGCACTTTGGAATGCTCAATTTCCAATTTCTGGAGCATTTCCTGGAAAGCTAAACCTATCTTAGCCCACTTCACACTGTAGCAAAACACCATGCCTCCCCATGTTGTTATCCAGCCAATGGCCTGTCAAACTCATAAATTATTTCACTGTTTTCTGAGGTTCAAAGATCTACTGTGAATGCCATTTTTTGGCACACTGCACCTCAGCTGAAATGTTATGGCACACTTTTTGATAAATGTCAGGGATTACTTGGGTGGAAAAATACTTTCGGGATGGCCATTGTTTTTTAAACATCTTTTTTTTGGTTTATAAATCAAGCCACAGTCAACATGTCAAACGTCAATCATAAACAGAGCAAGGTCACAGTGCATAGAAACAATACATTGAATTTTTCAAGCTATGAAGGGTGGGTGGAAAACCTGTCCCACGGGGGTCCCCATAGTAGGCAAGGGGGGGGCGTGTCCCTGGTTTTACCCTCCCGGGCACACTGCAACTTTACCTGTGTTAGATAGCTATGCATTATCGGTCCATCTCCCCCAGTCCTTCAAGTGCTTCCCAGGGCAGCCCCATCCGTTGTATATGCCCTTCTCTAGGGACGCACAGCGGTCCATTTCATGTATCCATCGGCTAAGGCACAACCCTTCCCCGCCTGGAGGCTGTAAGTCTTTTTCCCAGTCCTAGTGCCACTGCGAGGAATGCTTTTTCGTACTTAGTATATTCCCCTTCTCCCCAGATCCCAGGTATCACCAGCTTAGGGTTTTGTGGGACTGGGGACCCCAGAACCCCGGTAATCATACGGATGCATTTGCTCCAGAAGCCCTGAATAATATCGCAGTCCCAGATCATGTGGTAAAAGGTTCCCTCAGCCCTTCTGCAGCGTCAACAGTTTCCATCCTCTATTGCCCCCCCATTTCATCATTGAGGCCTTGGAGTGGTAGGCCTGGTGCAATATTTTATACTGCATTAGGCAGAGTTTGGTGTCGATGCCGATCTCCCGTGGGAACATCAGCGCCTCAACCCATTCCTCAGGCTCTAGCAGACCCACCACCCTCTCCCATTTCTCCCGGAGCCTAGAGAGTTCCTGGGCCCCAAGAGCGGATATCACCTGTTAAAGTGTTGACGTGACCCTTGCCGGGATCCTTGCCTGGAGCATGTTTGCTTCTAGGGGAGAGCACTTTGGGATATCTGCCAAGACTGGAAATTGTGCCGAATGGCGTGTGTGAGTTGCATGTGCCTGTATCGCTCCCTGGTAGGTAGTGCAAATTTATCCTGTATGTTGGTGAATGTTGCCAGGTGCCCATCTCGCATTACGTCCGCAAGAGTCCGTATACCCCGTTCCTCCCACCTGATGAAGTGCCCCATTTTCAGGACCTCAGGGATGTGTATGTTATTCCATAGGGGTTGGTCCAGCATCGGTCTACCGCCCCAGCCTATGTGATAGATAGCCTCTGCCCAGACTTTGAGTCTGTCGTATCATTCCGGACATATCGGTCATGTCTCCTTCCTTCCCATACAACACTCGGAGGGGTGTAATTGCCCCCATACTTCTGATCTCTCCTCCTATATGTGGGAGTCCTGGATCCCTGTGGAGCCAGTCATTGGCTACTCCCAGCTGCGTGGCCCAGTAGTAAGCCCGGAGGCACGGTAGGCGTATCCCCCCTCCCAGACGGAGCGCTGTAGGGTTTTCAACTCTATGCGAGGATGTCCCCCCAAACCCCCAGAGTAATCTCCTAAGGATGGCCTCTATGGAAGCAAAGATCGTGTGAGGAATGTGGAGGGGGAAGTTCTGAAGGTCGTACAAGAATCTGGGAAGCGCGAGCATTTTAAAGAGGGCTGCTCTGCCCATTAGCCTTAGTGGGAGGGATTGCCAGTGAGCAACGTCAACTTCAAATCTATCTACCTCCGGTTGTAAATTAAGACAAACAAAGTCCTCAGGGTTGGTGCTCACTGTGATACCTAGATAGGCAAAGCTCTGTACAGAGACCGAGTAGGGGCAGTGCCTCTGGATCGCCTCACTCCCACCCTGGAGCGGGAAGAGCACTGTTTTCTGTTTCTTCACTTTTAAGCTGCAGAAGTTCTCATATTCGGTAAGGATTTTTGTCGCTGCCGGGCATGAGGTCCCAGGGTTGCTCATATGGATGGAGATCGTCTGCATAGAGTGAAACCCGATATTCCCCTCCCTATGGCCACCCGAAACCGGACCACTCCACTGTGGACCTCAGCCTAATTGCAAGCGGTTCAATGGCCAGCGTGAACAATAGGGGGGAAGAGGGACAGCCCTGTCTGGTTCCCTGGTCAAGCTTGAAAGCCCTAGACGAGGTCCCGTTTACCCTTATCACTGCTTCCGCGGAGTCGTACAGTATCTTGAAACACAACATATAATTGGCCCTGAATCCCATGCGGTCCATGATGTCCCAGAGGGCCGCCCAACCCACTGAGTCAAAAGCTTTTTAGAAATCCACCACCAATAGTGCAAGTGGGTCTTTTTATCGAGGCAGCCCAGTCAATAGCAAACTGCACCCTTTGCAGGTTCATCCGGGTGGACCTAAATGGCATAAATCCACATTGGTCTGGGTGAACCAGGGAGTGTATGGCCCCCAGCAATCTATCGGCTAAAACTCAGCGAGAACTTTAGCTTCCCCATTGAGGAGTGAGATTTGCCTGTAGGAGGCGCAAAACCCAGGGGGTTTACCAGGCTTGGGGATCACTACAATAGCAGCTTGCCTAAGATCTCGAGGGAGCCTCCCATCCTCCGGGGCGCACCCCAGCATGCATTGCATGTGGCCTGTAAACATTTTCCCCCAGTCTCTTCCATTTTTCCACCGGAAAACCATTTGGGCCTGGGGATTTCCCAGATTGGAGTTGGGACAGGGCCGCCACTATCTCCTCTGTGATTTCAGCCTCTAATTTGCCATCTGTTGCTCTGATAGCCTGGGTATTGTAACAGAGTCGAGAAATTGCAAGCGCTTGTATCCCTGCGGTGCCGGCTGGGGGGAGTAAAGTTGCTCGTAGAAGGTGGCAAATGCCTCTGCGATTTTGGCATCCTCGGAGAGTAGTTCCCCATTGGCCCCCCGCATGGCACATACATACCCCTTGTTCCTGTCACGTCTTTCCAACCACACTAGTGTCTTTCCAGCCTTATCTCCAGTCTCATATATCTGGCGATGCGTGGCCCAGTGTGCTGTCTTGGCATTGTCCAGTGCCAAGTTCCTCAGAGCCTCTTGGGTCGTGACCAATTGCGTCCTTCGAAGCCCCGGTCCCAGCTGCGAGGAACTGTTCTTCCGTCTGAGCTGTGTACTCTACTGCCTCCGCTATTTCCTGGGATTTTAGCTTGCGATGGGCCGACACCAGGGAAAGGGCCTCCGCCGGAACACCGCCTTGTAACCCTCCCATAGTGTGATTGGGCTGTCTACCGAGCCTTCATTTAGGGAGAAGTATTCTTCTGTTTTTTGGGTGAGTCTCTCCAGGGCTCCCTAGGTAATATGCGTTGAGACGCCAGATAGGTTTAGGTGTTTTTCAGCCATGTTTTATTGTCATGATTAGAGGGGAGTAGTCTGAGATGCCGCTGGCTAGGTATGTGGCCGTCAGCAGTGTATGTGTCATATCGTGCGGGACGAAGAAATAATCTATGCGCGTTAGGGACTTGTGTGCGCCTGAGAGGAAGGAAAGCCCGAGGTCTGTATGGTGTAGAGTTTGCACACATCTACCCACCCCAGTACCCTGGTAAAGGAAGGCAGTTTGGCCGGGTGGTCAGGGCTCCTGGTCCCCACATGCGTTCTGTCTCTGACCACGTCCATCACCTCGTTAAAGGTCCTGCCCAGCACCCAATAGTCTGCTTGTCTGTCCAGCAGTACTGCTTGGAGATCCGTCAGGAGTTCAAGTGTGAGCTGGGGTGCGTATGCCGCTGCTATTCCCCAAATGTTAACCTTTATGTCCCCAGTCACCACCACAAAATGCCCCCTCTGGTCCGTGTGAACCCACCCAACTGGAATGGGACCCTTTTATGTATGAGGATCATTGTTCCTCGTGACCCACTAGAGAATTCAGCGTGGAAGGCCATCGCGTAGATGGATCTCCGAAAGTATTTGCATTCCATGCTCATAAGATGTGTCTCGGTAAGCAGTGCGATGTCAGGCAAGTGCCTGTTCAGGAATTGAAGCAGCAGCCTGGGTTTGATGCTGGAGGCCAACCCATTAACATTCCATGTGAGCAGGGTTAACTGTCCCTCATGTGCCATTGTTGTCCTGGGAAGCATTTGCTCTGCGCGTACGGGTATGTCTTTCTGCACGTACCCCACTCCCACCCCCCCTGTATGACCATCCAGCATAGACTGTGACATTGTGACCTTTAAAACAAAACAATGAGAGAACAAAGGGAATAGCAACACCAACCCCGGTTTTCCGAACGTATAATCCCTTTTTGTTAGCAATTCATACAGATCGGTTGCCGTTTCCGGTTCTCCTTCGTTAATACACGGCCCAACGTGGACCATCCCACTTTGTGGCTTTGTACCTAGCCAACAATCCCAACAACCCTCCCTGTACTCCCCCACCCACCCCCAACCAGAAGCACCTGTAGCCCGAACTGTGCGCCAACCGAGCGTGGAACTTCAACCCCGAACATTGATGGGTGTTACGGGATGCTCACACCAACTGCAATTGCAAGTTCTCCATCTTCCCGCAGCGCCCGCCGCTGCGTTGTCCCCTTCCTCCATAATTTCACTCACAATGTCCTGGTTCGTGGTGGCGCTGTTCAACCATTCTCCTCTCTACTCTCCCTATCCTGAGGAGGTGCCGACAGGTCAGGGTCCTGTGGATTCAGTTGTGGTGGGGAACGATCCATCCTTGGCTTCTGTCCCGGTGGTCCTCTCGGGGATCGTTGCTCTGTTCAAGATCTGGGTCTCCAGCCATTCCCAGGCCTCTTCAGGCGAGTAAAACAGGTGGGTGACACCTTCGTGGTACACTTTCAGGAGCGCCGGGAAGAACCGCGCATATTTTATTGACGGGGAATGCAGCTTCTTTTTTACCGAATCGTAAGATTGTCGGGCCTTCTGCACCTACCAGTACCACAGGCATTATGGATCCAGAAGTCCATAGTGGTTTTGGCCTTTTGCTATTTAGTTAGTTTTGTGAACTGAGAGTTGTCAAAGTTAGGGGAAATTATGAAAAGGGTTTGTAATTTAACATTGGAGTTGGGATCTCTACCTTAGGCAGAATTATGACAATTAGAGGATGTCCGAGTTAATTCCTGAATTCCAAAGGTACAATCCCCATTTTGTTTAGATGGCTTTTCATAGCATGTTCTCTGGATATTTTCATGGGAGGCACTTGTGCAGCGACAGCATGCCAATAGGTATTTGGGAATTATAGGACTCTCGTCCTCAGAAGAAGATGAATACTGCATCTCTCCTAAAGGAGTCACCACTTCTCCCTGACAGCTATCTCCACCCATGTGATCCTCCCTCATGATACCACCCCCAGGGTAAGGATCAGGTAGCGGCTGCTTTCCCCTGGCCACATGGGAGGAGGTCATAGGCTGGGGTTTAGTGATGACTTTGCAGGATTCATCACAATACACCCTGATAGGTTACCTACTCCAGATTCAGAGGGGTCCCTGTTACCCCCTGACAGGGTCAAGCCCCTGTCCAAGTCACTCTAGAGGACCTATTGCAGACAGGGATTATCCAGGAGTCTAGACACTTCTCTCACCATCATCACCCAGAAGGAGGATGTTGGGATGTGCATCGACTACTGCTGACTGAATGCCCACACCATTCTGTACTAGTACACCATGTGCTGTAGGACAAGGCTCTGAATTGCCAACGGCAGTAATTGGTTCTCGGTTCTGGACCCTAGCAGTGGCTACTATCAAATCTTGATGCATCCGGCCAACTTCAATAAGACTGCGCTCATCTACTCTCTGGGCTTTCACGAGTTAGTTAAAATGCCCCAGTGCATTTCCGTCACCCCTGCAACTTTCCGGTGCAATATGGAAAAGACACTGGTTGACAATAACCTCATGGAGGTGTTGGTCTACCTCCATGTCATCATTGTGTTTGGGGGGGATGTTGGAGGTACCCAAAAGGAGGTTCATGAAGGTGATTGATTTCCCGAAAGAGATCAAGGACTTGAAGTCAGTGTGGACAAGTGCCATGTTTGCCAGAGGAGTGTCAAATAGATTGGACACATTTGGCCTTGTTAAGAGTTTGGTGGTAATTTGGTGGTAATCTGCCGAATTACTGCCAAATTTGATTACCCTTACTATCACTTGGTCGCATGGATATATGACAGGATTACAAGTGGTTGTAATTCCCAATTTTTGCAGTCAGTAGGACTCCATGGGGAATTTTGGCAGATTTACCACAGGTAGAATTACTGCACAGTAAATCTACTGATTCTTTAAGATAAAATGGTGGATTTACTTACAGCTTGTTCCTGGAGGTGCATCCTCCACTTTACCTCCAAAGTTATAGTTCAATGGTGCAGGAACAACTGCAGTAATTCTGGCTAAAATAAGTGGTGGTAACTGTGCAGGGTAAGAAATGAGAGACAGACACAAAGTTGTAGGGTGCTCAATGTTTACCATGTTTATTAAAACAAAAGATGTGGTATAAAGGACTATCTGTCCCTATCCCAATGAAAATGTCCCTACCTATGAAACTAAGACCAAAGCAAGTTGACCTTGTGTCCAAATTGTATCTGACCCTCACATTAACACATACAAAAAATATGTGTACGGTTAATGTCTCTGGTTCCAAAACAAAGAGTGTGACATTTCAAATAAGTAATTCCAACAAAGCAATCCTTGCATTCAGGAGTTGTCTCCTCGCCCCTAAACCAATTCAGGAATCCTGTCGGAAATATGTTATTCTAGTAATGTTCTGTCCAAAGAAATGAAGACATGTCTCTTTCACAAAGTGTCTGCTTTAGCAAAGCAAAATGTCTCCTCCACAGAATACTTTTCTTAGAATGACAACACCAAATGTCTCTTTCATAGAACACTTTTCTCAGGATGTCAATACCAAATATCTCTTTCATAAAACACTTTGATAACATATTGATTATGTTTCTCCTTTATACAATTGTCTCTTTTCTGATATACTTCCCTGCCAGGAATTTCTCAATGTCTTTAACTGAAAACTCTTGATATCCAGGTTTACTCTCCTTCCAGGAATATCTTCTTTCTGACTTCTATAGATATCTTGGTATACTTTTCTGCCAGGTATCACTTTCCAAAAAGGATCATTGCCTGATACTTTTATCAGGTCTTTCTGCAATATTTCTTCGACTTTAGGTATCACACAATCATATTTCTTCAATAACACAACTTGTTGACTTCGTTGTTACTTGCACCAATTTCCCCCATGCAAATACTTCATATATGAGGGTTTGTTCAAGCTCTGTTTGTCAACCTTTCTTTCATTCTCTCTTAGCAGTGCTTGTCCCAGATTTCTCCTAAAAAACATCACATGTCAGGAGAACCGCACAACTCTTGACTCCTTATTTTTTTCACAATGTCCTTTGGCTTATGGCAATGCTGATTCCAAGTTTCCCCCAACTGACATCTCATTTCAGGAGAATTGTACCATATTTGCCTCTTTGTTTTTCTCTGAATGTCTTTTGGCTTATGGCAGTGCTGGTTCCAGGTTTCTCCCTATTCTCAAAACGGCAAAAACCGCAGAAGGGGATAAACAATCTTCTTACTCTGCAGTAAATAGATTGTCATATACAAAAAGATGAATTATCTAAAAAAGTGTCTGTAGGCATCTTCTCTAACAATCTCACCAATACCAGATCATGTATGTATCTTCACAAATTATAACCATTTTTTATTAATCACACGAACATCGTATTTTTTTTAAAAAAACAATCATAAAAATGATCATATAACATAAAACAATTGCACAAAATTTAAAACAACACAAGTGAAACCAACATGAGTGGGTCCTAATGATGTACTTTTTTAAGGGTCAAAACGTGTAACTGATTCACTGTTTCTGTCCAGTCAAAACATCAGTTTCAGACATTCTTCAGGGGTATGTAGTGTCTTGTGTCAATTCCTAAAATCTTTAACATAGGAGAAGTGCCCTGTAAATTAAAAAGACACTATATTAATGCTCAGTGTCATAATACTAGTCTATTATTTAATTTAGTACTACCACCCTAATCCCCAAACAGGAGTCAAGTGTGTAAATAATTACATACCTCTCTTGATCGAGAGGTTAATATCCTGGGTTTTTTCTGTAACCTCAACTGGGTTAAATATGCAGATTCCAAATTCTTACAGGAATTCTTGCCTTCTTTCCTCTATTCTCTAGCGTGTGACAAATATAAAAATGAGACTATTGGGTACACAATGAAGCTGTGTACTGAGATGGAATTCTTATGGTAGATGTCTTACCCTGATTCTGGAAATCCATATAATTGGACTATCTTGTTGTGGATGACCAGACGACGATAAATAATTGTTATCCCAATTAACCTGTAGCGGTACTTCTCTATCTCAAGGATTTCATTGGAGCCCTGTACAGACAAGGGAGAGATAACGAATAGAAAAATGTATAGAAAAATGCAACCGCCCTATGTTAGGTTGGGTTAATAAGTGAAAACACTAGTCGGGCAACTAGTCAATAAAGCTAGTCAATATGCCTAGCGCAAGGTTAAGAGAAAGGTCACCAGTTAACTCTGCCCCACTTACTTGTATCCCTACAAAAGGTGATTGTTTCAATAGCACTTTCCAGGATGATATTCCAATTCTTAACTAGATCAGGGTACACAAAATTCTGATCTGGAAAAAATACCAAAAAATTCTTATCAGGATCAGAGACATATATACTATAAACTGGCGCAGGGGTCAGAGAAACAAGAGGGCCACCAATAAGCTCTGCCTCACTTACTTGTATCTCTACAGAAGGTGCTAATCTCAATTGCACTTTCCAGGATATACTTCCAATAGTTAGTTTGGTCAGGGTACTCAAAACTCTGATCTGAAAAAAATACCAAAATATTCCTTTTAGGATCAGAGACATATAAGCTGTAAACTGCCCACATATTGCAAAAGGGTTCTTGGGCCAAAAAACCTCAGACATACTTGATAGCTCCCTCTGCCTCGCCTAATGTCAAACAGGAGCCAGGATAGTCTCCAATCCCTTTTTCAACAACAAATGCGGCAAAAATCACGGCAAAAAAATCACAGCGCTGAGCCCCGTGATGACATAGTCACGTGAATGCGACGACACGGTGATGTCATCACGTAACAACGTGATGACGTCACCGCGCTCCTGCCTTTGCATCCAATACAACGGGTCTATTCTAGGTGATGTAGTCCACCCCTAGAAACAAACAGAAACTAAAAAAATCACTCCCTTGTGCACAGCACTTCAAGAAACTTATGAGTCATCTTATTAGCACTACCCAATGTTCCATAAACGGTATAATTTTCCTTATTTATGTGGCGTGAAATTCCTGGTTCAAATCTGTATTTCACAACCAATTTCGTTCATACTCTCTAAAACAGTTCAAAATTATGGAAATATATTATACTTCCTAGGTCATAATACATTGCTGCATATTCTGGCATAAATCTATACTCCTAAGATCAGCAATGCAAAGCAAGCCCCCAACAATGTTGATAATCAATCAACACTAATACATTGCATACTACTCTATAAATGTAGGATACATCCTGCTATCTGAGACACAGTTTCTCACTACAAATTATAAAATACATATTTACCAATGCAGTTAATGAAACAGGGAAACAACAACCTTATTCGTAACTCAACAACAGGACATTCACAAAATATGGTGTTGCATCTGACAGTGTATCGTAACATCTGGACACTCCCGTGATATTTTGGAAATATTTTAACCAATGGTTAATTGCATAGTGCCATCAATTGTCAGACGAATCTTCCAATTATATACTGCCACAAGCACTTTCAGAACACTTAATAATAATAGTCTCCAAGGCGTTCTAAGTCATCAATAACTCCAAAAAACAGGCAGTTGACAAGAAGACTAAAGAGTTTACATAATTTGCAATCCTTTCTTTCATTGTTTAAGGATGATCAGATACCAGAAAGATGATCAGGCATTATGCCATTCATCCCCCTCATTCAGACCGTGGATATGGCTTTTTGATAAAAAGAATTAATTTTTGTTCTAATTGTAATAACTTCTAATTTATCCATACCTGTAATTCACCCTTAATTTGTTTCAAAATGCAGCATTCAAATTCATTGCAGGTATATTTCATTTCTAAAAAATGTTTGACCAAGGGTGCTTGTTCAATTCCATTCCTAATACAACTCTTGTGTTCGATCATCCTTACCTTGCATTTTCTGTTTGTTTTGCCAATATATATATAAGTTGGCACAGGCATTTTATTAAATAAATGACATTGCTTGCGTTACAATTTGTGTGTTCTCTGATACTCCACATCTTCTCACGGCCCAGATCTACAGTCACTGTTTTGTGGTCTGGGTACACATAGTGCAATTCCCACATGGGTGATGCCCTGATACTGGGGGTAGACCCCATAAATTGGTTTATTGAGGTACCCTCTTCTTGATACTTACATCATTCCTCATAACTAAGTTACGTACAGAGGTACTTTTTTTAAATGCCACAATAGGCCTATCAATATCTTTGATCATTATTTTATTCCTATTTTTGTTGCTAATACTTTTGATCTTGTACAAAAGGTTACTAAAGGTATTCACAAATACCAAAGGTGTTTCCTTAATGTTCCTATCTCTTCGTATTTGTTGATCTAAAAGAGCTGCACGATTGTTATCAAATGCTCTCTTGGCAGTTACTTTAACCAAGGGACCAGGATAACCATGGTGGACTAGTTTATCAATCAAAATGTTGGCTCCGTTTTCATAAGACTCGTTTGTACTGCTATTTTTCTTCAGTCGAAGGAATTGACCGAAGGGGATGTTACTTTTCACATGTTGGGCATGGTCGCTATTAAAATGTAACAATGCATTCCTATCAGTTTCCTTAGTAAATGGTCAAACCGACAAAGCACCATTTTCATGATATATACAGATATCTAAGTAATTAATCTGTTTGTTACTTGTATCACTAGTACATTTTAGGTATCTGTTTTGTTGGTTTAGCCAATGCACAAATTGCTGAGATTCTGCTTCATCACCCTTCCAAATAACAAAAACATCATCTATGTAACATAGCCAACATAGAATATTCTCTTGAAAAGGATTCAGATTAGTGTATACAACCGTTTCCGCAAACATATTGACGTATATGTTTGCGACATTAGGAGCCAGAGCTGCCCCATTGCCGTACCCTCGATCTGTTTATAAAATTGGCCCATAAACTGAAGAAAAAAAAATGTCAGGGCCATTTCAGTACACCATTTTATGAATGAGCTGGACACAGGGTGTTCATCCTCTCTATTCAAAAGAGTCTCCTCTACTACCTTCAATGTAGCTAATTGAGGTATGTTCATATAAAGTGCTTGGATGTCTAAGCACAGTAACAAGTTATCGCTGGGGTTGAATACATTCCCCTCTATTCTATTGATAGCATCTGTGGTGTCCTTTACATAGATTTTCATATTGGGAATAAATGGTTGTAAATAAAAGTCAACAAATTTAGACAATGGTTCCAATAAGGAGTTAACTCCTGAGACGATAGGTCTCCCTGGGGGTTTCTCTAAGTTTTTATGAATCTTGGGGAGGATGTAGAATATTAGTACTCTACCATTCCCTCGAATTAGATATTCACCCTCCTGTTTGCTAATCATTTGTTGTTCAACTGCTTGATTTACCCTGTCTTTAATCTTTTTGTATATGACAATCCAGGTTTCTCCCAACTGACATCTCTTGTCAGGAGAATTGTACCTTATTTCTATTTAATTTGTATTTTAATTTTTTACATTGTGCAACGCCCAGACCCATGGGTTCCACAGTGTTTGTACAAGGAACAAGGCAAAGAGCAACTGTCAGGGAAGTGAGGCGGTGGTGGTAAATCCTGCACTTAACGAAGCAGATCCAGAGGAAAGTTAGTCCTACTTATTGAACAACCAAGTTTTCAGCAGTCTCTAGAAGGCTGGGTATGAGGGTTCATTTCTGATATGCACGTGAAGTGAGTTCCAGAAAGCTGGGGCTGTGTTGCTGAAGCTAACCTTTGTTTGCCTTCTTTTTATAATTCTATTTGTTCAATATTCAAAAAGTATTCTTCAAATACTCTTTACCGTCCCTGCACATCCCGGGGGCCCCTACACTCTCAGGCTGACTCACCGGTATTCATGCTGTTGCTGTGAGTATCTTTCGCAGGACTGGCTTCCTCGTCTGCACAGAGGTTTGTTTAGATCCCTCCTTGACGTTCGCTGCCTTCACCACCAGAACCTGCTCAGCTCTGTAGCGCCTCTCCTCTTCTGACCCCACTACGCTTCGTTCACCTTCTCATTACTGGAGTTTCTCATCTCCGGTCTAGAAAGCTGCCAACCTGCTGCAAGCAGCCATTCACCTCTCTCTCCGCTGATCTTTTCCTGCAAACTGCCTCTGTCACCGGTCTTGCGCCCCGCTCCGCATACTTTGCAGCCTCTCTCCTTGCTTGCTCCTCGATCCTTCAGCTGCAGGTAACCTGCAGGTTTAAGTGTCCTTTGCAGTTGATTCAATTTTGGACAACTAGAATGCACTTCAACTTAACGTCAAATTTCCTCCCCATTGACTCTTTGTTCTTCTTCGTCTTCGTCTCAGTACGTCAATCAATATGGGAAATGGAGTCCACATTTGTTTAAGACTTTTCAAGCTATTGTTTTAGATACTTGTTGGAATAAAGATTGTCAGAACCAGGAGAGGTTATGCGAATATTATGTGTAGTGAAGTTTTGCTCCTATCTAAATGAAAATCTTTACAAACAAAGAATGTTGAATGTTGGGGGCGTGGCTTGGCAGCCATGGATTAGGCTGCTCTTCTAGTGAGCTCCTTGATCCGACTACTGATCCGGCAGGCGTATGCCTTTTTATCACGTAACCGAACGAGAAAACCAGACAACATTAATGGGAAAGAGAGCGGTCTGTAATGGAAGCTGTTTGCGGACAGATTGGTGGCAGACATCGAAGTTCTGAACCTTTGAAGTCCTAACGGAGTGCCGCAGGGCTATGGACAAAATGGCAGCATGCCCCGAACAAAGAAACCCCTGGCTGTGAGGACCGTGCCAAAGGAGAAGGGTGAGGTGACCAGGGGAGTCGGCGGTAACATGGATGGTGCTGGGTGCAGCCGCTGTGGAGGAGCACACCCACCACGTACGCCGGGAGGCTCGGCGGGGCCGGGCGGCTCACGCGGGTGTATTTGGGTGGCTGCGGCTGTGGAGGCTTCCCAGGGAGTGTGGCAAAATAGAACGCACGCTCCTGGGGGGCGCAAAGCCATCTGAGCCGCAGTGCCCGAGGCCCCCCCTACAACAAGGGGAAGAGGAGCGCATAGCTGGCGCATGGCCAGGTCTGAGCTGACGCGCATCGTGCACTCCTGCAGGGACACACGGCGTGCAGCCGGCAATGCTGTCGCAAGAATCGCGGGAGCACATCAAATAAGTTCCCGTCTGTCATGATTGCCGGAGGTGCCACACGGAGGACATACCGGCACTCCGGCGCAGCGAGACACGACAGGAACTAAGTGGGAGTGAGTACCCACCAACAAAACCCACGTTGCACAGGGGCAAGATACAGGCTGAAAAACACACTCTCACCATAGGGAGGAATATATGCCACTGATGAGCCAGCAACACGCCTTTTTTGCTCACAGTGGGCATCTTAAAGCGACAGCACACCCAGCACATGGACCTTGGAAATGTGCTCGATGTGAGCAGCGCCTGGAGAGCGGTGTGGGAGAGGTGGCCCCTCATGTGGGGATGAGGGGGGGGCTTTGAAACATCAAGAGGAATTGCCCAGTAAGTGAGCTGGGCATCTGGGCAGCAAGTGAAGTTGCACTCCCCATATACCAAAACTAATGATAAGGGCAACCATAAGGCGGGCGAAGACACAAAAGGGACACCCCACGGTGGGGCGTGCTGAAAACGCTATACTGCTGGAACAGCCGCAGAACTATAAAGAGACACAGTCAGTCGCGCAGCAGGTCAGCAGAGTCAACGGCCTACATACCCTGCCCTGCCAAATGTAAGACGTAGAGGGCTATAAAGGGCCTGCAGCCACGGAAAAGAAGCTGGGAAGGGGCAAAAGACCTGCACACTACTGGCGTAACGTATCCTGGATAAAGACAGGGTGGTACAATGTCTGCGAAGGGAGGAAAAACCAAGGGCAAGCAGCCCATGATGCACATCTTTGCTAAGTCGGAGTAGCCCCCCACTGTTAGGAAAGATTTCATATTTTAATGTAATTTTCCCTCCATGTGTCAACCCTCAATCTTTTTGCTGCTGTTTTACACCCTGATCTAGACTTTGCCAGAAAAGCACAGCCCTCAGCTGCACTCCTCTGGGCTTTCGCTCACTTTTTATGGGGAAACTGAGATGCCCTTAAAACAGTCAGTACTGGGAGACGTTGTTTCCCTTAGTCCTTTCCTCATGTTGTAGCTTTTGTGCAACATGTAACAAGAGTGCAATGTAACTTACTTTACAGCACCCTTGGGTCTCTAGTCATTCCAAAGGCCCTAGAAACTCTCACTGGACTTTTTATGAACTGTGCAGATGTGTCATAGGCAGGACTGGTGGCAGCTATCATTTTCATATATTTTTAACCCTTTCCTGCCAAGTAAAACGTGCTTACCGCGCTTGGCACAAATAGGTGGCCTAACACCAAAATGGCCATGCCATGAGGTTCTTTGTCCTGTCCTTTGGCCATCTTGCCCCTTCAACTTCCCCAGGTGGAGCCGACCCGGATCAGTTCTTATTTGGTCATGCACTTTCCCGATAAAACCCAATGCTTTCGCGGTCTTCTGCATGCCTTGTGTATGTGCCTCCAGGATGTGGGCTGGGATGTCTGTTCCCAATACACATCCTGGGTGCCAGAGAGTCTGGCGTGTCCTGAATGCCTGGGACCACCGTGGTCTGTGATTTGTCCACGTATGGAGTGAGTGTTTGTGAGCAGATCTCCCATTGGGTCCTCTCCGTTTTGGCGCGAAGGGAACTTTGGATGAGAGGAGGCTGGAAACACCACTACCATGTCGATCTCCTGAGTTCACAGGAACAAAGGATAAGGAGCCAAGTATCCTGCAACAAGAAGCCGAGTCGAGGAACCGCTGGTGACCCCCTGGAAGGTTTGGGACCCCTCTGCATCGGATCGTTCTAGAAGGTCTGCGAAGACGCTTCGACCCATTGGAATAGTGGGATCAACTATTCTCGGCACCTTCAACAAGTAAGCCTCTTCGGAGTGTCCCTGGGCCAACCAGTGGGCTGACAAGCTTACACAGGACGTTTGCTCTGATACCGCTGCCGTTTCGAGGAGGCCCTCGAAACTTGGTATACTGCTTGCTCTGTGTCCACGGCACCCTCACACCAAATTTCGTACAGTTGGCATTCCCAGGTCTGGAGTGAGACAAGTGCGCCCGAACCGAAGTAAACACGGTTACCGTGTTGCCCTGCTGTGGCAATAACCTGTGCAAGTTTGCTGCATTTGTGACCCCCTTCCCCCTGAAGCCTGCTGCAGTGACATTGGGCCGATTCCGCCTCCCGGAGCGGAGAAATCACCACTGTCCCATTTGGGAATCCTCGCTGTATCTCAGAGTCTACACAGTGTCGAGACGTCCTGATTGTCGCATTTGAACCTGCCAGCGAAGTGGACTGTACTGGCGAAGTTTGGGTCTGCCTGCATTGGGGACCGGTGAGTAGTCCTTACCCCAACCAGTGGCCCCTAGCGGAGGAGCCCATTTGTACGCATGAAGTGGCCCCTGAGGGGGCCTTTCCTTTCCACCGCTATTGCGAAATAGCGACTCCATCACGCACCCTCAAACTGCCTCTGCCCTCAAGTGGAGGTCCTGCTTGAATAGTGGGAACTTGTTCTTCATCGCCTCATCCACCTTCCTGAGCTGCTAGAGACCCTTGAAGAGACCCTATTTTGTGCATCGGCACATGCGCGTGCATGTACTATTGAGCATAAGGCTCCTCTCTTCGTAGGGCTTGGACTGCCTCTTAGTTCGGTGTATTCTTGATGTTGAACTAGGTCTAAAGATTACCTGCACTGCCTGTTTTCCTCCCCATCTAGGTGGTCTACATATTTCTTGCTTATAATCCCATAGACCCCTATGGTCTTGTATATATATTGTGTTGGTTGTGATGTATTGATTTACTTTAGTATTACTGTGATTCCTTGCTATGGTCTATGTTACAAAGGCCTTGTAATAAATGTGTCTATATTTTTAATATAACACCTGTCTGGAGTAATTTGTAAGAGTAATTTGTAAGTGTCCTTGCTTTGTGTGCTCACTGAGGTCATTCAGTCACCCTCACCCTCACCACTCCTGAGACCTAGTCTTGACCGCCTGCCATAGCTACCCTGATTGGTCTGGCTTGTCCAGAGGTTACCCTGTCCCAAGAAACTAGGTTGGCCTTCTGAACCTCTGCCCCTCCTGGTCAAAGTTCAGAAATCCTTCTTAACACCCACCACCCCTGCACAGGGTATGGCTACCGCACCTGCAGACGCGGCTTCACCGAGAGAGGACCACCTGATTCTAACAGCCATCACGGAATTCAAAACCTTCTGGGGAATAGCGATGGCAGACCCGAGAACCACACTACAAACCAAAATAGATGCAGTGGGGATAGAGGTCAATCTGCTGAGACAGGATGTGAGAATGCTGGCGGAAAGAACGAGTGGCCTAGAGAGCGCAGTGAAAACTAACATGGACACCAGCACACCTAATGCCAAGGACGTCCACATTCTGAAACAACAGGTGGCCAATCTGGAGAACCGAGCTGAGGAGGCCGAGGGAAGAGCGAGACGCAATAACATACGCGCGGTCGGCCTGCCGGAGGGGGAAGAAGGCCAAGACCCCACGGACTATGTGGAGAACATGATTATACAGGAAATAGGAGCTAACAAGCTCTCCCAGGGCTTCGCAATAGAACACGCGCACAGTGCCCTGATGAGGAAACCGCCACCCGCACCCCCCCCCCCCCCACCCCTGAGCAATTATAGCAAAGATCCTGAACTATAGGGACAACTTGGAATTCTTTCGGAAAGGAGGGATGATAACAAGGGCGTCCGCGACCATCACTGCATACCCTGAATACACCATGCTGGTGCAGAGACAGCGCTATAGCTATGTGGCGATCAAGTGGAGACTGCACATTCAAATACATGCTCTTGTATCCCGCAAAGCTCAAAATTTTACACAAAGGCAAAGCACATTTTTTTGATACTCCAGAGGACATAGCGATATGGCTGGACGCACATGGCTGTCCGGAACGAGATGAGGAGCAAGGCCAAGAGGAACACGATAAGTGATAAAAAAAGCGCTTGATAAGAGGTGGGAGGGGGGCCGGGGGCGGCGACTGTAGAGCAGATAACATTGGCGCGGCTAGAAAAGATAGCAATGGGAAATTGTAACAAGTGACACTTGAATATGTTGGACTGGAATATAAATTGTAAAAGGCAAAATGGGCAGTGCTGAGCGCGTATAGTTTAATGTGCAAAATAGGAGTTACAAGATGAAGACAACCTACCCCCGGGAGTTAGAGTAGTAGGACTGCCACTAGGGCGAAATCTCCCTGCTGAGCCGTGAGTACCGGGGATTGCTGGAAAAAGGGCTAGATGCGGGGGCGCCTGAGATCCAGGGATGGAGCTGGGCAACAGCTGGGGAGGGGTAGAGATAAGAGGGGGGTGAAGTGTGAGTTGGGGCAGGGGAGGAAGGGGGAGGGGGTTTTGGCAAGGGGAGTGGGCAGAGAAGAGGGAACGTTGGGAGTTGGAAAGTGTGTTGGGGTTGGGAAGGGAGGTGGGAGGGCGGGTGGTTGAAGAAGTTGAAGAGTTTATAATTAAGGGAAGTTTATGCTGGGGAACGAGCCTATACATAATGGGGGGAAACTTAGATATGGACTGTACTTGCAGAGGGAGAAACGGGATCCTAATACATCATGGGGGACCTTAAAGTAATCACTTGGAATGTTAGAGGGCTCAATGGCTATCTAAAGAGGAATAAGGTTATGATGAATCTGCGTAGACAGAAAATAGACATAGCCCTGATACAGGAGACTCGCCTCACACAAGAAAAGTTGGAGGTGATCCGCAAAGAAGTGGAGGGGGACTGTAGTAGGTGCAACATATTCGGCCTATGCTAGAGGGGTGATTACCTGGGTAGCACTGCATGTCTCATTCCAGTTACTACAATCTACAGTTGAAGCAGACGGGAGGATGGTCATAATAAGAGGGCTGGTGGAAAACAAGGAAATAAGCATCATAAACACATATGGAGCAAGGGCGCGGGTGTTGGCGTCCCGCAAAGGGTGTCTGGATTAGCCCAGGAGGGCCACCGTTTCTCGGAGGGGAGGCCACGCCCCCTCCCTATTTCTTCTCCTTATCATCCCCGCAGGGCAGGAAGCCCGCGGGGGAGCAAGGGCGCGGGTGTTGGCGTCCCGCGAAGGGTGTTTGCGGTCCCGTGGAGGTGTACCTTCAGGACTTTGTCACTCTGACCTTAAGGCGGTGCAAGGACGCAGTGTTTAGGAGGTGAAGAGGAAGGCCCGGCCGCCTGGAGAAAAAGGGTGAAAGTAAGTGTTGGCGAGGGACTGTAAGAGGAGTTGTTGTTTGTTCTGGACATAAGGGCTGAAAACTGGTGAAAACTGGTGTGGACCTACCAAACCCGTAATGTCACTCCTCAAGTCCCTGAGATCCTTGAAAGCCCATGGCCCCCCTAGGAAACCCCCCCCTCCGTCACCAGCGCTCTCACCCTTCCACCTTCCTCCTTTTTGCTCAGAGGTTCATCTCGCCCGCCAAAAGAGTGGCCCTATTTCCAAGCGTAAGGTCCTGGCTGTGAAGAGGTTCCACTCCCGGGATCAGAAGGGAGTGCCAGTCAAAGCCCTAAATCTGGATGGACAAAACTCTGTTCTAGTACATGCGGGTGAGCACTTTACTTGTTCCCCCGAACCCCCACTAGAGTTGAAAGAAGGGGGTTGTCGGTTACCGCAGGGGAACAGTATAGTCGCAGGTCAAGGGATCAGGGAAGGCCCAATACCTAACAACATTGGCAGTCTGTCTGATCCTTGTGAAGGAGGGGAATGTACCTTTGAGCCTCAGGCTACCACAGACTCCATCGGAGGAAGACCACCTAGCCCGCTGTTCCACCCGTCCGCTGCAGTCGTGCTTTCTCCCCATGTTTCCACCTTGAGTGTCAGCCTCCCCAAGGTGTTATCCTTTTCTGGAATTCTTGGTCCCGGAACGGAGATGCCGGAGTCCAATGAGGAAGTCACTGCAGAAATTGGAGCACTAGTCAGCAGCTGTCCCTCAGCTTGCTCCTCTCCTACCAGCAACATCAGGGCCTCAACCCCGCCATCTGGCTCTAACATTCGTGCCAGCCCGGGAAAGACTCCTTCCAACTCTGCTCTGGCCAGCCCAACTGCGGGGGGCAGCCCTTCTCTTGACGATGTCCTTGTATGGAAACTCCCCCTGGGCAATAGAAGTTTCGGGAGTGTACCTATGTCTACGGTGCGCCTATTGGCTAGCCCCTCTCTTCATCCATCCCCACTCAAGGTGTCCAAACAACCAAACTGTGAAACCCCCCCGGCTGTAGGGCCGGTTATCAACCCATCAGTCGAGGTGGACATGTCACTCGGGGCGTGTAAGTGTAATCAAGTTTTGGCAGAGTTGGCTGCTATTAGAAATCTGCTTACAACACTAATAGCCATGCAGGGGAAGGGGAAAGGGGAGGGGGGAGTCTTTTTCCACTCCAATTGTTTGTAAGGGTCTCTCTGACTTTTCTTTGGTACACCCTAAGAACTTCGACCCTCCTTGTCCCGAGACTATAGCCCCAACTTCTTCTGGCCCTAGCTTGTTGTCTGGGATGATACATTCGGTCATTGAAAAAGTTCCCAGGGTAGGGGGATCCAAGCACAGTGAACCCAGTGGGGCGGTAGAATCTGCCCCAAATCCAGTAGGTTCAATAAGCCCTCATCATGGGGGGATGATCGACTGTGGTCAACAACACAGAGACAGTCCATCTCAGCCTCCTGTTCAAGGCCAGATTGGCCGAGCTACAGTGTATCTCCACAGGGTACCAAAAATGGAAAGGAATTTGCTGGAGTCCAGGGAGTCCCTCGTAAATAAAGGCGTTCACTGGTTACGATCCGTGAGAGGTTGTTCCTTTGTGTCCAGGGAATCCTTGGTGGGCTGTCGGAGAATGGCCAGTTTGGGCAATAGCTCAATGGACATAGTGGAACTGGCCTTTTCTGACTGGAGACTGGCGAGTAGGGTCCTGGGTCAATGGAGGGGGACGGGAGGGACGCCTGGGAGCGGAATTGTAATCAGCCCACACTTATATCTAGGCTCCAAATATCCCTTGAGGCCAGTCAGGAGGCCCTTCCCCCTGTCTGGGGCAAACCTCACTCCCCTGGGCCGTGTTCGGTTAGGCTTCTTGGGGGCCAGGCCCTGGCATGGGGAGTTATTCAGAGGGTGATGTGGTCCTATGTTTCTCCTTTTTGTTCCCTTATCTTGTATGGAACTGCAACTTTATGAAATTGTAACCTGGATTTGTGTAATAATGTGTATCTCTGTCGTTTAATGGCTGTTTTTATACAACCGAATAAACATGTTTGCTTGCTTACATATGCCCCGAATCAGGACACAGCGGCATACTTTAGGACCCTATACAGCAAACTCAGCATGTGCTTAGGAGGGGCTGTGATCTTAACTGCGTGCTAAACCCGAAAATAGACAGATCAGATGGCAAAATAGATAGACCCACCCCAGCCGCCAGGGCGTTGCAGTCACTGTAACGGATTTCGGGTTTGAGGATGAATGGAGGGTGCGCCATCTGCAGGACCGACAATATTCGCACTATTCAGCCCCACAAAATGTACACACCAGGCAGGATTATATGTTTACCACACAGGAGCTAATGGCGGAAATAGCACAGACAGAATATAAAGCGAGGGTCCTATCAGACCACTCACCACTGGTAATGGTATGGCAATACCGACCCCCGAGAGCAAGGATACCAACGTGGCGCCTCAGAGCAGAAACACTGAAAGATACAATTTTCAGGGAGGATTTGATAGAGGAAATAATAAGCTACTTTGAGATCAATACTGGCAGTTTTGAGACAGCGGGTACGCTCTGGGAAGCTTTTAAAGTGGTAGTGAGGGGGATAGCCATAGCCAAGTCCATGGGACTACAAGCAGGGATATTAGCCGAACTGCAAGATACAGAAATAGAACTGGAAACAGCGTTAAGAAGGGGAGGTAACACCAAGGAAGGCAACAAAGCTATACTCAGGCTACAACAGAAATGTGCTGGACATTGGAAGAGATTGTGTAATCTTAACTTTAAAAAGTAGATAGAGAGGCAACATGGAGGAGGGGACAAACCAGGGAGGGCCCTGGCATGGTTATATAAAAGCGAGATCCCTAGACCCACAATCAGAACGATAACGAAAGAGGATGGGCGCATAGAGGACACCCAAGAAGGCGTTAAGTAGGAATGTGCAGACTATTACCGACTCCTGTATGGTGATGAAGAGGGGAGTGATTGCAAGGAAATAAGAGAAACACTGGAAGACATTGGGTTGCTGCAAAATAGCGCAGAAGAGCGAGAGGAGCTGGATGCTCCAATTACTCTAGATGAACTGGAAGAGGTAGTGGTGCAGCTACCTACCAGCAAGACTCCGGGGGCCGACGGGCTCCTTAGCAAATTTTATAAAATGTACAAGAACGAGGTGCTCCCCCCCGCTTTTAGAGATGCTAAATGAGGCATACGAAGTGGGAAGGCCACCAGAATCCCTTAGAGAGGCGATTATCATACCACTCCCTAAACCCAATAAGCCTGGCAATGATTGCGGCTCGATAGACCACTGTCATTGCTGAATCAGGACAGTGAAATACTAACAGCGGTCTTGGCAATCAGAATGAGGAAGATCATTGATAAATTAATACACCCTGACCAGACTGGCTATGTCCCTAATAGGAATATATCCAACAACCTTAGACGACTCCACCGAGTCATTGAACACGCGAATGGGGATGCGGGCGAAATGGCAATAGTTTCGCTGGACGCAATAAAGGCCTTTCACTCTGTCAAATGGCCTTGGTTGATTGCGGCCCTGACCAATTATGGAATAGGACCTGGGTATCTTAAATGGGCTAAACTATTATATAGCGCGCCTCTGGCCAGGGTCAAAACAGGAGCTGTAATATCAAAGAGGTGTCAACTCAGTAGAGGTACTAGACAGGGATGCCCATGGTCCTCCATGCTGTATATCTTAGCCCTAGAGCCCCTAGCAATATACCTTAGGCAACAGTATGACATAATAAGCATCACCATAAAGGGAGAACTGCACTTAATCTCCCTGTACGCAGATGATATGTTGTTGTATCTATGCTACCCAGAAGAAAACATCCAGTATGTTCTGGAAGTGATGGAGCGATTTGCGAGGCTGTCTGGCATAGCTGTGAATCCTAAAACAATCTTGTATATTTCCACTGGACAGATATAAAGGGATCCCGTTAGTTCAGTTCTTGTCTTACAGATACCATGGGAGGTCAGTACGTTTCGATATCTTGGGATAGACATATACCATTACGGTGGAGGCAGAACACCAGCATAACATTGAGTAGGCGATCAAGAGTATTGAAAATAGTATGAAGTTTTGGGCGAAGCTCCCCTTGGCGATGATGGGACAAGGGGCAATGCTGAAAATGGTGGTCCTGCCAAGACTATTGCATTATTTTGGGAACATCCCATACCTCATTCCGAGGCGATTCTTTTCTAGGATACATAGCATATGCACGGAATTCCTCTGGCATGGGACAAGGAACAGAGTGGCCCTTTGGAAGCTACAAAACCCACACGAGAAAGGGAGTATAAAACTGCCAAACTATGAAATCTACTACATAGCAAGCCAGCTACAATATGTAGCAAAATGGCTCTCTGAAGAACCAACCTCCGAGTCCAGGCTGTTTCGACTGAGCTGTAACCCATTCTTTTTAAAAGAAATGATGTGGTTGCCCAGATCTTAGATGGAAGGGCGCCCAAAGATGATGAAACTGGGGTGGGAGATATGGCGTTGGACCTGTCAGGTAATTGAGAACCCATCCCTGTGTTACCCGCAAGTGCCACTAGTTGCATTGGTAGGAAAAGAAAAGCAATTATGGCTGATGATTAGAAAGCACTGGGAACCAGTTGAAATAGCTACAATGGGAGATATATGGCAGGAGGGGAAGATAAAAGACTTTGAGGTGCTGGAGGAGGAAACGGGGCTACATACGGGACAATATATCACGTACCATGGGGTGGTGCAGCAAATCAAAGAGACATGGTCTGAAGTAGTATTAGAAGACCAACCGGATGCCACCATAGATACAATATATAACATACCAGAAGGTGGGCATGAGATATCTAGGATATATGAGCTGATGATCGCTAAAGCGGGGAAGGAAGTGGCACAACTGAGACAGGACTGGGAAGAGGAAGTGGGTGCCCCAATGAGTGATGGGATGTGGGAGCGAGCCCAAGGGTATCATAAGAAGGTGTCAAGGAATGCAAGTCTAAAACAGATACAGTTGTATATAACCCACAGGGCGTATATGACACCCCAAAGGATAGCCAAATTCAAAAACACAGGTCGAAAAGCATGCCCCAAATGCGACGAAGAAAACGCTGGAATGGTGCACATGTTCTGGACATGTCCAGTTATTGAAAGGTTATGGGGAGAAGTAGCACATGGGCTGGAAGAGAAAGGGATTAAGATAGTGGTGGATACAGTGTAGGCTTGCCTAATAGGGGGGTTTCCTAGACCACGTAAACTCAAGCATATAAGCAAACTAAAAGATCTGACGTATGTACTCGCAAAACGAAGAATCGTTATGGGGTGGAAGGCATGCCATAGAGCAACAATAGAAGTATGGTGGAAAGACCTACAAAAATGGGCCGAAGCTGAAACTGCAGTATGGCAGGAAGCCAGTAGTTCTGTGGGGGGAGGAGGAGGCTGAAACCCTGATAGCCTGGAAATATTTAATAGCCACGGTATTTGGGCCCCCGCAAGACCGATCGAGTGATCGGGACCCAATAGAGACCATGGAAGAGGAAACCCTACTGCAAGACAAAGAAATAGAACATGAAGAAGAGTAGGCACAGAAGGGGGGTGGGGAACGGGAGAAGCAGTGGACATGGAAGGAGCATGTAAATTCAAAATGTCATTATATGCACTGCAAGTTTGGTTTGTGTTTGTTGAAATAAAATTAATAAAAATGGTTTAAAAAAATAAGAATGTTGAATGTTAACCATGCATACCTGAGAGGTAAATGTTATTCCGCTGGGGAGGATTTTCATAAACAGTGGTTTTGGTTTTAACATGGAAAGGATTTGAAAAATTATAACATGCCATCAGGTATTTGGGGATTATGGGGTTTTCCTCTTTACATAAAGAAGAGTGCTGCATTTCTCCTACAGAAGTCATCACATCTCCACGACAGCCATCTCCTCCCATGTTATCCTCCCTCATATTACCACCACCAGAGTCAGAATGAGGTAGCGACTGCCTTCCCTTGCTCACATGGTGGGAGACTTTAGGATGGGGATAAGTGATGATTCCACAGGATTCATCACATAACAGAATACCACCACTTTTTTCCCACACCGCCAAACTTGTAATGAGGCTCATTGCCTTATCGGATGGCATCGCCATAGGTCTGGCAAAGGTGGATGCTCTCCTTGCCTGAACTCAACCTCACTCACTAAAAGAGTTCCAGAGTTCCTGGGATTTTTCAACTAATACACGAATTTAATAGCAGGATTTGCCAGCATCACCCATCCTCTTGTTGCCCTCATCAAAGAATATCCTTCTGCCCAGAAGAGCAAGTGGAGTACCATCAGTCCAAAGGAATTCTTATATCATCCTCAGTACGTCTTTGGGGACAGATAGATGGACCAATACCAACAGGCCTTCATGGAGATTTAGCCGAGTCGCACCAAGGCACCAGTGCTAGCCTATGTACATCGGATGCATGTGGACGTGAATTGGCGTGATTGGGAGTTGTTTTGTATCAAAATGCCAATGGTGAGATGAGACCCATTTCCTGTAATACTTGACGCTTGCATGCGGCAGAACCGTCACAACGGGGGTGCCTAGTGTTAAAGTGGAACATCACAGGATTACTTCTACTGTCCCACCTTCATGGTGAGGACTGAAAGAACCCTGACATATTTCTTTAAATCAGTAAAGCTGGATGCCATGGGACATGGGTGGCTCGCAGCCCTTTAAACTACAGTGCAGACCTGAGCGCACTAATATAAAAGCTGATGTCCTCTCCCGGAGGCCACATGCTCGGCAAGATGACTCTGCTGAATCCACCTTGTGGAAGGAGCTGTCTTCTGCTTGAGTCAGAACTATCTTCCAGGCTACCAGCTACCAGAAATCAGACTGAGTGTGAACTGTTTTGGAACACTGGCTGAGGCTGTGACAGCTGTGCATTGCACCTGTTCTAGACTAGATGCACCTGAGCTGCCATGTCTGACCTGTGATAATGTTTGGTTATCTCAGCTGGTCGATCCTAGCATCACCACCTGCCCCCAAGCCTCAAGCAATGGAGCAGATGTGTCTGTTAGGGAGAATTCTCTCTTTAGGCTGAATTTCCTAACCTAGTGAGTCCCCCAGCAGCTTTTCTGGATTTCTGGAGTTTGTTTTTTTCTCCTTCCAAGAGTGAGACTCTTTTTCTCCCACTCTTGGACATGATTTATGGTGTTCCTTTGACTGTTTATGTGTTTGATGGGCTATGGGGTCCTTTACTCCATAGGGTCTCATGTGTTTTTACCATGTGTGTTACACAGCACCCTCCGTGCAGTAACACAGGGGTGTCACAGTGACACCCCACCATAGACTCCATACCCTGGGACTGACTACTGTCGCCCAGGGCATGTAAAGTCACCATTGGCTTTACTAGTCCCAAATTATGAACAGAAACCAGTACAAACCATCATATTGTGGACATACTGGTCGGGGCAATTTGATTGCCCCGGGTCTGTTAGTCGAGGGGGCACGTCTGCGTCCCCCCTGATCGAGTTTTGGCTGGTGGCAGTGGAAACTACTTTTTATATTCGACCGCGAGTATATTCCTATGGGATTTTCCCATTGTTCGAGGCTACCAACTTTAATTATTTAATTCTCATAGCATCGAACATACCGCCGGTTTATTTATTTAATATTAATTCGCCGGTTGGTATTTTTTGCCAGAACTCGATTCTAAAATGGCGTTTGTGTTCTCTTCTGTGACTCCAACCCAAGTCGAGCCCTTTGTTCCACTTTTTGGCGGGCTTCTCCACAGAAGCCTCCAAATGTGGTGCCACTCTGTCTGGGTACCACAGGGGGTGTGGGAGGGGTTTAGGCACCCTGGACTGAGTTACCTTGGTGTAACTCAAGTCGCACTCTTGTGTGATTGGCCCACCACTTAGTATGTTTGATTGACAGCTAGGCTGAGTGAATGGGGGTGTGCTGCATAAAAGCGGGGCTTTGGAGACTGGAACTTCAGAAGTCGCCACAGGACCTGAGAATCCGACGAGGGAGAAGCTGAGCTGACCTCCCACGACGACACCACCGGTGGAGCCCTGCAGAACCAACTCACCACTTCCCGACGACAGAGAAGATCTCCCGGCTGGAGAGGCTTCTTCCCCTGACTGGTGGGCACAACCAGTTTACCTTCTTCTCTTCGCACCCCATACCGGCTTGTGGTCGAATTGCCCGTGCCAAGCACCCCGGCAACCGGATAGCCACTTACCACTGGACCGCAAATAAAAGGACCGCTCCTTTTACCTGAGAACTCCGCGGCTGGTTTCTTCCCTGGCAGTGCAACGGACTCCTGTCTTCCTCCCCGATGAGATCCTCTCTTCCCCCGGACGAAGCACCGACTTGCATCCGCTGCCAGGAACAACTGCCCCCGCTGGAGTATTCTCACCACTTTAAGGTACCGTGTCCGCAAGGCCTCCCTTTCTAAAGATTGCTTCAAGGTAATAATAACCCCTTAACCTTCTGGACTGGGCTGGCTGCTTTGACCCTCTAACTGGTCCCTTTCTTTTGGTCCAACTCTTTTTGAACCTTTACAAGACTCTTGTGCACTTCAACCGTGTGACCTTGGACACATTTCATTCTGATCCTCTTAAAGTGGATCCGGCCTACTGAACTCTAACTTCACGGTTTTACTTGCCTTCCTCTCTTGCTTTGATCTTACAAAAGTGTTGGGATCTGTTTCATATTATTCTCTGCTTTTCTCTCCCTTTTAAATGACTTATTAAGCGCTCACCGCTGTCTGAAAATAAGTGGGGCTTTACTTAAGACGTGTCTAATATTCTTCTAAGGGAGTGTATATCTTTTAGTGACCGTGCTTTTGAATTGCTTACTATTAGTGCCTGTGTGTTTTTCTAGATGTGGTTTTAAATAAATAATTATATCTCTTTTACACCAAGCTCTGGTCAGTGTTTACTTGTTCTACTGTGTTCTTTTGACCTATTGTGAATACTCTGTATACTGCCTAACTCTTCTTGAGGGAAGTCTGACTGCTCAGCCACAGCTACCAAGTGAATCTGTGTGGTACAGACTGCTACCAAGTGGGTTTACTGCCAAACACCTGTAGTCTTAAATCTTTTGCAGTGGTCCCAGAGGGAACTGCACATGTTTCTGCCTAACAGTGTCCAAAGTTGACACCATTAAACATGATCATGCTGCCTTGCTGAGAGAATGGAAGATTCATGTACAGAAAGGTTCACAAGTCATGCTGGCATCCCGACTTTATCTACTGGTGGTGCCCAGCAGTGGTCGAAGTGGGCGGGAGCGGACGGGAGCGGTGCTCCTATACTTATTTTAATTATGTTTTACCGTTCCTATACTTTTATTTTAAAAAGAAACCATTCCGGAACAGTTTAGTTTTAAAATATAAGTGTAGGAAGCAGTTGAAACTTGCACTTTCAGTGCACTGCACTGGACGTACCCTTAAACAGCAGGCACGTGTGTTTTGGGGTTTGTATTGTGCATGGGAGGGGGCGGTGCAGACCAGTAGGGAACATAGTTCCACTACTTCTTTTCGTTCACTTCGACCACTGGTGCCCAGTCAGTTCTGCCAAGCTGTAATGTACGTGCTCTATGGGCAGCATGGACATCTCAGCAACAATAGAACCTTTAAGTTGGTCTGCTCAAGGTTCTACTGGCTACAACTATACACTAATGTATAGAACTACTACCAGCAGAGCATCATGTGTGTCATCAGGAAGATGGTAGCTTGTCCTTTCAACCCAACTCCATCACTTGCAGAGCTCTGGGTCCATGAACCCCATCTGCAAATGTTTTCACAGCCTGGAGATGGATTGGTAAGTGGTGCAGAACATCCTTGGTGTGACAGACCACTTCCCACTGTATGCAGAGTCGTTTCCCACCAAGGATTAGCACTCCACCACCATTGGCCGCATACTGTGGGAAAAATCTTTGTGGCTATGGTTGGCCTTCCAGAATATGATCAGATAAAGGACCAGATTTGAGTGAACACTCACCCAACAGAAGGTGCAGCTGATTGGCATCCAGAAGATCCATAGGGCAGGCATGTGATGGGCAGCCGAGTGTGGAGTAAGCCTGTTCCACCTGTGCAGAGCAACCCAGGTAAAAACCAGGTTAATCCCTCTTAGTGAAACTCGCACTGCAAATGTGAAAGACACTGCAGGATCAAGCAGTATAGTTAGGCCATGGTGAGGTAGCTTAGACATCGGAGTGGAGCGCCGGCAGAATGGTCTTCCAGGATAGAGGGTCAGGTCAACTGCTCTAATAGCGCTCAGTTCCAGAGTTTATATTAGCCTCGTCGAGTTTATTTATTAAAGTGTAACAAGCAGTCCACGAGCAGCAGGCGCCAGCTCAAGACTGTCATCATTTTAAATACAGCATGTTTGTTCTTAATGCTTGTTATAGGTATTTTCATGGATGCTGAATAAGCTTTTGCTGTCACTCTGGGTTAGGTCTCAGCCAGCACCTCAGATACAGCCCTACGTTGGCTTTCGACATTTCCTCTAAGACCTCTGTCTTTTTTCTCTGTCTTTTCTCTTTCTCCTGCCACTGGGTTGCTGGCCTATTTTGTGCCACAGCCTACAGCTAACCAATCAGTTTTTTAATACTGCTAGTTTGTCCGGTTAACTAATAATCAGATTGGCCATTCCATAACCTCTTAACTTCCTTGTGTCTCATTTGTTTGTGCCCCATATCCTTTAATGTGCAATTGCCACTCAAAACTGGATAACAATGATTCTATTCCTTTGCAATTGACACTTCCTACCTGGTAGTGGCCAGGATGGATGTAAAAATACCAAATAGTAATTTTGAAGTCGGGCAGAGGTATTGTGGTGGATGCTTCATTCTGCAAGGCTGGGTGGTCTTTCTCTGCTGAATGCAAGGCCTCTGGGGACGTCCTTGGGAAATGCTAAGCTGCTCCTCCCCAGTGCAGATTCTGTCACCCCACAAGAAGGAAATACAAAAGGCGAAGAGAAGGCATTTTGATGACAATCACCAATGCCACTAACACACAAAAAGAAATGTTCAACATCATTAAAGAAATGAGAAACCCGCCTGGTTGCGACAACACTCCAATCCCCTCAGAGAAACTTTGCAATGATTTAGCAGACCATTTCAAGAACAAAATCAATGACAAATCATACAAAACAGACCACCCAACCATAACACTCAACCACCAGACCTAACGAAGAGCCACAGCACAAACTCCAAAACTTTGCTGAAATATCAGCAGAGGCATTCGCCAAGCTGTTAAAACACAGCAAGAAAGCAGGATCACCCATGGATCCCTGCCCCCCAACATCTCCAAATCAATCCTTGCACAAGGAACGCCATCAGAATACTACAGAAACCTCCTTAATCTCTCACTCACAACAGGAACTGTATCAAGATCCTTCAAATCAGCATATATCAAATATCAAATCGCTTTTAGATAACACAAGTGGCGACGTGAAAGACCTCTCCAACTACAGACCAATTTCAAATATTCCCTACTCAGCAAAACTCCTAAAAACGTATGTATACAAATTAACCTACGAACATGTAGAAAAACACCACCTGCTAGACCAAGCACAAGATAGTTTCAGACCTGCAAGAGGAACAGAATCAGTAATACTATCCATCTGGGATGACCTAAAAACAAACGCAGACTCCAACAAACCTCAGCTCTGATTCTGCTCGACCTCTCTGCAGCCTTCAACACAGTTAGCCATGACACTAACCAAAAGATTGGAAGATATAGGTATAATGGACATGCCACAACTCTGGATTAAATAATTCCTAACAGACAGAACAGAAACTGTATGTATAAAACCCTTAAAATCTACTCCACGAGTTAACGACTGTGGAGTACTACAGAGATCCTCACTATCACCACTATACTTGAACATCTACCAGACTCCAGTAATTAGAATCTTCAAAAAATACAAAATTCCATGCTACAACTACGCAAACCACACTCAAATGATCTACAAAATCAAAAACACTGAAGCTGATCACTCAACCCTAATTGATTGTCTAAAAGAAGTCTTTAACTGGATGAACGCAAACAACTTGAAATTCAACCCAGGAAAGACAGAAATCAGGACTATATCCAAAAACCAAGGGAACAACACCTACTTTCCCTGGCCGACAGAAATGGGAACCACGCCAACACCATCTAAGGTAGTAAAAAATGTGGGAGTCCTGATGGACAACACCCTAACCTTAGAACCACAAAAAATGCAATAATCAAGAAAATCTTCTTCCTCCTTCACACAACAAGAATCTTACCTTTCCTTTCCTTCACCCAGAAAACACTCACAATTGTCACCCTCAAAACACTCACAATTGTCGCCCTCATCATATCGAGTATCGACTACGCTAACAGCCTCTACTTCGGGATGCCAGAATACCTTCTGAAGAAACTACAAGGCATCCAAAATGCAGCAGCAAGACTCCTCCTCAAACTATTCAGAAGAGACTACATCACTCCAGCACTAAAAATACTATATTGGCTCCCAGTCCAACATCGCATCACCTCATCACCTTCAAAACAATGTGCATAACACACAGGGCAATCAGCGGACAGGGAGCTGAATTCATACAAAAGAAAATAACAATCTACAAACCAACGAGTCTCCTCAGATCAAGCAATGAAATCCAAAACCATACCTCAAGAAAAAAACTACGGGGCTCCTCCTTCTCCCACCTAGCTGCCAAAACCTGGAACAACAACCCGAAAGAAATAAAAAATACCAAAGACCACCTACAATTCAGAAAACTACTAAAAACCTGGCTCTTCAGCACCACAGATTCAAATTGAAACAACTAAACAATCAAAGAGGAAACACAAAGAACAAGATGACAGAATCTAGTATGACACTGACAACACCCAGAACCGACTAAGGCAAATAATATATAATAACAAGAGAGAAAAGAGACAACGCTAGGTCGAATAGGACACAAGCGACACCCCCCATGTGGACATAAATTAGCATCCCTGCCCAACTCTATCCAACAACCTCACCCACTTCATGAATGCTACCAGCTACCATACTTGGATAGAGTTGTGTGAATGTTAGCAGTTGCTGCACTTGAACTTAGTTGTGGACATTGTCATTCGCCGGGCCTGGAAGGAGTTGTGCATGATGGCAGGTGCCACGCCTGGATGTAGTTGCGAGTGTTGGCATGCGCCATGCTTCGAAGGGGCTATGAGCGGTAGCCTGCATGAGCTTCTGGATAGGACTGTGAATGCCGACCACTGCCACATCCGGATGGAGTAGCGTTGGTTGACCGATGCCGCTTATGGCCTGCATTGGGAATGCTATCAGGGCCAGTTTTGGATGGAATCACGAACGCTTGCTTGCCCCATATACAGACAGGTTTGACGGAGGTGGCCAGGAACCGAACTTGGACACGGTTATGAATGTGAGTGGGCGTCATGTATGGAAGGGATTGTGGGTGTCGGCCAGTGCCGGATCTGGTGGGAGGTGCGGAGATGTTCGCGCGCTGAACCTGGAGGGAATGTGGAGGTTTAGCGTTTCGCTTCCAGACTGCAATGCCAATTAACCAATCCACTAACAATTTCGCCCCTCTGTATACACCTCTCAAACTCTAACCAAACACAACCCTATAACAAAACAATCTGCACAAACTTCACTAGACTGCAATAACAAAACAAACCACACATAGGCTCGCACAACAGCACACGACGGCTACCGATCGGAAAATACCCCAAGCCCAGCGAACGGTGTTAACTGGGTTGAGGCTGCCAATGGCACATCACTGCTCTCTTGCACTTTTCCCGCCTAGTCCCACTAACTCAACCCCTCCCTCCCTTTTCAGAGCCGCCAGGGAACCACTCCGGTGGTGATAGTGGCGGGATAAATATCCTTTAACATTAACATAACCCCCACGAGCCAGGGAATAGGTGCTTCATGAGTGGGGTGGGTGAAGGTATCATGAAGAAGGACACAGACAACAGATTCAGAATTCAAAACAAATAGTTTTATTAACGTAAATGTCAGGATCGAAAAAGGACTCGCTTGTCGTATGCTAAGGTGGGATATCCCTACCTAAATAAAACTAAGGAAAGTCTGAGTCAGAGTTCAAATGAAGAATCTGTCTGTGTCCAAAACCTATACTTCCCCTCACAATTAATCTATACAATGTGTATGGATGTCCGCCACCAAAAGAAACTCAACACAAAGTTCTGATCCTCTTCCGGCTCGCAGCTTCCTTTCAGCTCCCTTGCCCCAAGTATAAAACAGTTTTAGCAAAAGAATCAAAGTTCCCTCTCATGAACTTAGAATGATGTAGTTTTCACCAGAGCTTGGGGTTCCCTTCCCCAAGTTCCAAGTAACACAAATCCAGATACCAATATATCTTGAGGGGTTCCCCTTCCACAAGACCTAAGTTCAACACAGGAAATAGAAATACTTCGAATCTCAGGGTCCCTTCTCCAAGACTTAGGTTCAGCAATACCAAAATATAGTTCGAGCCTCGGTGATCCCCTCTCTGTGTGGTTTAAGTTCACCAACACCAAGAATTGTCTTTTTTCTTTGTAAAGGTCTTTGCCGCTCGTGGGTCTTCTCTCTATAGTGGATGGATCTGATATAAAGTGTGAAACATATATATATATCAGAGTCTTAATTAGGTATACTTCAAAAGGTGCTTCTTTGTAAGATCTGGTTTTATGGCTTTATTTGGAATTTTAAATTACTTTGACAAAGATTTATCTCTGTTTGGTTTCAACACATGTAGAATGCTATTTGTTAATGTTTTCGTTCGGTTTGGCAAAGAGTTCACTCAGTTCGGTATTCAATACATGTGGAATTTTATTTGTTAAGGTTTCACATACTTTACAGTTCACCGAGTACGGGTTGCATTCAGCACACATCTTCCCTTTTCACCTGTGATATAAAATTGGTGATCAATAAATGCGGGTTGCACTGAAAACCTTTTTTCTCTTCAGCCCATTATGTAATATTTCTTTATTTACATCAAAAGGAAATGTCCAGTGCTCTGAGACCTTCGAAAACGAGTTATTTCTTGCACGTGACCACTCCGATAAATGTATTCCTTGAATACCAGGCCTCTCCTTAGCTTGAAACTCAACTCACTGGTAGTGTTTAAGCACCTACGAGCAGTGCGGATCACTCAGCCTTCAGCTTTACACATCAGAGATCCAAATCCTGCCCCTTAGGCGCTCCTTTTTAAAAACAAAATCTTTTGTTCACATTTTATTCTATCACTGTACAGTATACAATCAATATGTTCAATCAACGTATTGTCATAAACTCCCCTCCCACCATAGAACCCACCACACTTAAACTTAACAAAGCAAGTGAAAACCCACGGCTTATAACCTACAGGAGCTTCACCATAGGTAGATCTTTCCTTCTTCCACAGTTCTGTCTCGATCTGCCAGCCATCCCTTTCCCTCTCCCTACCCCCAAACTATCTTCCTTATCCCACTCCCAATCGGAGTTCAGGGGGGTTTGTCATCTGGTGAGCTAAACAGTGAGCACACTAGGACATTCCAGGCTGCTATATTCTCATACCTTTCTCTCATTCCCGCCCGCATAGCACCATACCACACTGTAGCCTCAGCTATGGACCAGCATCTCAGGTCATTCCACCACCCTTCTATACATGGGCCTGCTATGGCGATCCTTCTTTTCGCGAACACCTAAGCCTGGTCCATCAACCTGTTCGCTGGTTTAGCGCTCTTAGAGCGCGGGAACAACCCAGGTACGCAAGCCTCTGGCAACCAGGTATATCCAATTAAGCCTACTTTTCTGAGCCTTACTTCCATTTCTTGCAAAATCCCCGGACTACGATGCATGTTCAGAACATGTGCATCATGTCAGCTCCCCCTTCTCTACACCTGGGATACACTTGCCCGTCGAGCCTGGTAACTGCGAAATGCGATGTGGAGTCATATAGGCCCTGTGAAACTCATAGAACTGGGTCAGCTTAAACCTAGCATTCCTTGAAACATTTTGGGGTATAATTGCATTCTAGACCATTCTGATTCCGTAAACTCCCTGCCTATGTCTAATTCACACTTACGCCTAACTTTAATAATATCTTTTGACAATGCTGCAAGCCGACAAGCCCCTGGTTCAGTCTGGACACTCCATGTCCTCCCTCTGACACATCATACAGTAGCCCAAGTGTGTTATCCTCTTCTAGGTGACCTGGGAAGCAATGCCACCTCTGCCGTGCACCGATCAGGAATATGTCATAAACTGTCTTCTCTGCACCCCAAACTCTTCTTCTATCTCACAGAACTCTAGAAGCCCCTCCGCGGGGAGAGTAAATCCCCCACCGTCGCCAGCCCTTTTCCCTCCCATTGTGACCTCACCAGTGTTGGGTCCTGTACTATCAATCGCTGCCAGTGCTATGTGAGGTGAGTATGGCTCTCCCATCTTTAGCAACGCCTTGGTTCTGGTCCGACCCTTCCTTCCCAACTGTAAGCGGTAGGGGGGTCTTGGATTCTGCCCTTCTCTAACCACAACACTTCCTTCAACAAGAGGGTGGCAATGACTGCCTGCATCAGGACGTGATCCAGTGTCACTGTCTGACAACCACCCTGCTATGTGCTGCAGCTGTCCTGATAAAAAAATATAGTTTGAAGTGTGGGAGCCACACTCCTCCCTCTTCGTAGTCCCTGCACGGCGTGTCTAGGGCCACCCTGTGCCTGCCTAACCCCCATATAGCCACCTATTACTGAACATAACTCCCTAAAAAAGACTTCAGTATGAGGTATGGGATGTTTAGGAAGTGATACAACAAGCGGGGAAGGGCAGCCATCTTCAATAACGCAACTCTAACCATGATATGATATATGTCACTCCTCTACACAAGTGTTTCTAGCCACGGCAAGACAAGGGGGGAAAGACAGAGGGAGGACAAGACAAGCGATCTTACTAGGCCTTGTGTCATTCAGATCGTGCAAGTGTGACAGCGCAAAAGTGCAGGGGGAAGTGCCAGGGAGATGGAGGGCAAAGTACAATTAGGGCAGCAATGCTCTGTGTGAGTGCAGCCAGTGCAGTGTGGCTCTGGGTAAGTTCAAGGAGGCAGGGGGCTGTAGAGGTTACAGTTACAGCCCCAAAGCATGCGGTACACCTGAAGGCAGTGCAGTGGAGACTGATCATGTAGGAGCCTGGTACCCAGTGAGACTGGGCGTAGCCAAGCAACCAGTCGGCGCAGCAGGCAGGTAGGTCAGCAGGGGGGAGAGAGAGCGAGAAAACGGAGGAGAAAAGTAAGGTCTTGAGCAGTTTACGGGAATTCTGGGGGTCCGTACCCTCACGATTGGCATAGAGTATCCAAATCCATCTCATGAATCCCTCGCCTATCCCGGATCTTTCCAAGGAGGCGAGCAGCCACTCCCACCCTACAGAGTTCAATGCTTTAATTGCATTGAGTGCCACTACTGAGCAACCCTCTGTCCACTTTTGCATTCTATCTATGCCTGCATGAAGCCTCCTTAAATTCGCAGATGTCACCCTTTCTGGCACATATCCCGTCTGGTCTGGGTGGATCAATGCCCCGATCACTCTCTTCAGCTGACTCTCTAAAACTGCTGTGAGGATTTGACTATCTTGGTTGATTAATGATATTAGCCTATACGAATCACAGTGACGCCCTTCTTTCCCCGGCTTCAATATCGGGACACTAATAGCCTCTTCCATGCTAGGGGATAGTCGCCCTCCCTCATACGCCTTCTCCAATGTCTGCAGCAGCCTCAGAGCTATCTCGTCCACAAATTCTTTATAAAACTGCCATCTCCCCCCAACGTCTTGCCTGTGAGCAATGCACCAATCACTGCCCTCAGTTCCTCTATCGTGAGTGGTGCACCCAGCCCCTCTGCCTGCTCTTCACTTAGGGTGGGTAGCTCTATCTCCACTAGTGTTTCCCTTATTTACGACCCCTTATCCACCACCTCCATCCTGAATAGGTCCTGGAAGAATTTCCTGAAGACTTAATTGATTTCTTTCTGCAACCTGCACAACTCCCCACAGTCATCCTCTATCTCGATGATCCCTCCTCGGTTTCCTTCCCCCCGGCAAAGCCACGCTAACAATCGGCCTGGTTTATCACCCTTCCTGTGTAATTAATAGCCATGCCTACCCAACTGTTCCCAATTTTCCAGGCCTTCTTGTCAAAGTCTGATAAGGTTCCCGTCTGCGTTGCCCTCTTTTGGGTATGCTCCTTTCTCTCGCTTAATTGCTGCTTCCACTTCCCTTAATGCACGCTCTATCTCCCTCTGTATCCCTCCTGTTTTTGCGATAGGCGCTGCCGGCATTACTACCTTGAAATCATCCCATAAAATCCCTGGGCTACTGACACTCCCTTCATTGTCCCCGAAGTAATCTTCTATTTGCTCCGCCATGTTGTCTTGGAATGGCCCATCTTGAAGAGCCTCTGCCTGCAGCCTTCACATTGGCACTGGGGCGGGTTGATTGCACATTACCCATTCTACAACCAAGGGAGAGTGATCAGAGAGCATCCCGCCCTCATATGAGGCACCCACAAATTCCCCAAGCTGATCTGCACCCATAAAAAAGTTATCAATATGTGTATAAACGAGTAGTATGAGAATTCCCTCTTGGTACCCATCAACCATCTCCAGACCTCCTTCAGCTCCAATTCCTACAGTAGATTCTTTAAGACTTTTACTGGTGGGGACGGTGTGGTGTGCCTACTGTCTGCCCGATCCAATGCTGGGTCTAAAGTACAATTAAAATCTCCACCCCAGATCCATGTCATTCCACGAAAGGGGGTCAACCTGGTGTACAAGGAGCGAAAAAAGCTAAATGCATTGTGGTTGGCGGCATAGGTGTTCATGAGGTACACTTCCTTACTACGCATCCAGAAACCCGTGGATCAACACCATCCTCCCTTTGTTATCTGTATAAACATCCACCACTCGAGAGGGCACCCCCAGAGCTATCCAAATGAGTACCCATCTTGCGCAAGTGGAGAAGGCTGACCCATATCCCACTCATCCCTATTTCTGGAGAACCCGGGCCTGTCTCTTCATGCTTCTCCTGCAACATCGCTACCCCGATCCCCATCCGGCATAGATACGAGGCTAGTCTAAATCGCTTAATGTACTTATTCAACCCCCTGACTTTCCAGGGGGATATTTTAAACAACTCAGCCATTTAACCTTTTCCTAACCTTCTTTTCCTCTCCGTCCAGGCGCCGGTACCCAAGGGCTTCCCCTCTGCTGTCCCCCTTCCTCCCCATGTGTCTCTCGTAGCACCTCCCATCATATAATCCCATCATATAATGCCAAGCTGTGTTGCAACCATAAAAAACTGTGTTGAACTTGAACTAATCACCCACCAGAACTTGTCTATAGTGGTGTCCCTGCCATTTATCCCACACCCACTTGTGGAACCCGGCGGTTGGATGCTGTGCAGTATTCTTAATTCCTACAAAAGTCTAAAGGACAAGTCATGTAGACCAGCTTCTCAACCTTCCCAGCTCTCAGAATCTTAAACCAAAAAGGAATCAGAAACCAACCTAACATGCTGTTCAACACATCTCCCCTGCATGACAACCTTCGGTATCCGTGCACCCTGCGTGTCCCATCTTTCACAATTACTCCCCCTGTGGTGGCGTATCAAGTGTTGTTCCTCCTGCCCTCCATCTGGGTCATCCGGTTAGCGTCCATCCAGGCGTTCACCTCCTTCGCGGCGTCAAAAAACAAGGCCTTCCCTTTATGGAACACTTACAACTACGCTGGATATAGGAGCATATACTTTATGCCCTGTCGCTGCAATCTTTCTTTTGTTGGAACAAACTTGCCTCTCCTCCGCTGAACTTGCACTGTATAGTCAGGGTAAATTGCTATCATGGCAGACCCCCGACGGATCTCACCTCCCCCTCTGTACAATGCCAGATTCCTTTCTTTATCCTTGAAATGTAAGATCTTGGCGATGATCGGCCGTGAAGCTGCTCGGGAGGGCGGGATGGGGTGGGATTTCCTCAACAGTAAATCCTTGCAACAACGTTCCTGGGCCTTTCTCTTGGAGCAACATGTTCTCCCTCCGGCAGACCCAGAATCCGAATGTTGATTCTTCTCGCTCTTCCTTCCGTGTCTTCAGCCTGGTCTTGTACTATCCACACTTTTGCCATTAAATTCTGGACCCTCTCCTGTAGCTCTTTCATGGTGACTGACATTTTCTCTACCATTTCTTCGGTCTCTCCCCACTATGCATGCTAAATTACGTACATCTTGCCTGAGGAGGCCAACGTCATATTTTATATCATTGATACAAGACTCCATTGGTGCTCTCAAGGCTGCTATCACCTCCAATATCCTGGTATCTGTTCCTCCAACTGCATGCCCCTGACTTTCCACCACTGATGGCGCCTCAGAGTCCGTATGGTCCTGGTTTTGCTCCCCTTTCTTTGCAAACACCTCCATCTTCATCTGCCATGGCCTTGCTGGGGTTTTCCTCCTTCCTCCTGCCGACATGTGTCCTGGGGGTGCTCACTGCAGTCCCTTCTGGATTAAATTTGTGTACAATTGCAACTCCTGTAACCGTAAGCCTCAAATTGTACCCCCGTGCCAATTCTAATCTGCTTCCCCTGCTGGTGGAGGACGTCGCACCTGGCTCAGGTCAGTTTGTAAAAGGACTGAGCTTGTGCTACCCTTCCACGCCTTCAGGCCCTTCCTTCACCAGCCGGACTGTGGTCACTTTATGACTGGTGCACCAGCTTGATTTCTGTCTCTTGGCTAATTAGCCCCGCTCAAGGGATGATCCGTGCACAGGCAGCCTCCTCCATGTATGTAGTGTGATGTCAGAGGCACAGCACCAGCAGTTGCTTCAGCAATGGGCTAAATGCTCCCCCAAGCCTGCCTTATTCTCTGTTTTAGGAAGAGGGCCTCCTCCAGGCCGTCTCAGCCCGAGTCTTGCCTATCTTGTAGGACCTTTGTCATGTGCTTAGAGGCAATCCCCTGCTAGTTTGGTGCCACGCTTCCTCTGCTCACCACTGCAGTGCTTGTTTCAGGCCCCTACCACCTTCTCTTTGGATCATCCGCATCCTGTACCTTCCTGCCTCGGCGTGTCTCTTCTCCATCCTGCTATTACTTTTTCCGTCTGGCAGGTGCTATCCGGAGCTACACACTGTTGGGCTGCTTACTTGCCACCTCCTGTGTTCCGCTGTGAGTGCCTGCTGCTTCCGACCACCAGGCTGGTTTGCTGCTCCTTCTCTGTGGGCATTGTCAGGGTTTCCTTGCCGTGCCTGCCATCTTGGATGCGGTCAGCCCGATCGTTTCTCTCCACTCCGACCTCACAGTCGCCTCAGAGAATCGTAGCTCGTTTGAGGGCCCCACGGATCTCCATGCAGCATTAAGTCACTCTGCAGGGGGGTTTTAAGGCTGATTTCCGTACAGAAAGCTCATCATTTTAGGATCTTCCAGGGATCTCGAAGAAAGCATGTCCATCTCAAATCCCTGCTGGCCATGCCCCCTAAAATCCCAGACACTCCTGTGTCACCCTCTGACCACAGGGGAACAAGCACTTCAAATCCCACGAAAAGGGACAGCTTCTCTGCACAACTCCCTTTCCAGCGCTCGCTTCACTCCACAGGGCTTCAGCTCGCACACCGCGATTCCACTGGTCTCCTCCATCTGTAGACCTCAGCGTCTCAGCCTGCCTCTTCACCACGGTTCCCAGGTGCTTCTCTTGGCCTCTCTGCTGCTGCTTCTTCTATTCTTCCTTTGCTTCCACCTTCTTCATCACACCAGTAATTGGGCCCCTTTTATACACCTACAGCACTTTGACAGGCTGCAGGTGTGAGTGTTCAATTAACCCTGCCTGACCACAATTAAAGGGACATGCCTGACCCTTTCAACTCTCAGCAGGCATTTTCCTCGTCCCAGTACCAGAGTGGTAAAAATGCATAGTCTCCATTGCTCTTAGTTGCTTCTTCTTCGTCCTAGTACTGTCAGTGGTCACGTGTGAAGAAATAAGGGAGACTGACAATATCCCATGAAGGTTAGGGGAAGGGTGGAGTTGCTCATCACGATGGAACGGGGATACATTGTCTCACACCTTTTATATTTAACACTTGTCTCTTTCGGGTACGTTTAGGTCGATGGTATCTCATACCCTTTTCATGGTCACTAGGCCATGTATGACAACACTCCATTACTGCCCTTAGGACAGAGGGTTCTTCTGGGGAGGGACAGGGAGAAAACTGTGTCTCGCCTGAGTATATCTCACTGCCAATCCCCAAGGACCCCCCCATCCAGGTGATCCCCCCCTCACTTTTCCACCCCCAGGGCCTGGATCCAAAGGTAATGGCTTTTCCCTTGCCACCTGCACAGAGGATTTAAGGGGAGTAGATGTGAGGCCGCCCTCGGGTTTCTCACAATAGGCAGGCATTTACACTAGCCTGTGTGGGTCCTGCAAGGTTTCACTTGTTTTGGAGAGGCCTGTGTAGACCTGCGTGCTGGGGAAAACTGAGTCGGCAGGCATATAATTGGATTGAGATCATACGGTTGACCCTGTCTCGCTCTCTGCACAGTGAAAGAGAATGACCTGGGGGTAATCTCTGTTCTCCAGCATGGGGTCTGGCATGGATTCACATGCTCATGAATATTCCCCTTCGTCAGGCTGGGAATCCTCGGTAAAGAAAAATCAGTATCAGTTTTGTTTCTGATCTGTCTTTCGTAGTAGTAACCAATCACTGATCTCTGCGTCATACTGACCACAGCCAATGACTGCTATCTCCCTAAGCCCTGCCTCCGGCAGCCATCTTCAGATTTTTACTGCAAGTTCAAGTGTTGGGATCCTCGTGCTATTGCTCTTGAGCTTTAGTGCTTTTTTCGCGCTTTTTCTTAGGAAAATGTTCTCTTTTTCGGTCAAAAGAGCCTCAAGCTCCACCGTTTCTTTATCCGATCAACGGGGACCCGTATCGGATTCTTCTACGCCCCTCAAGGGTGAAGATTTCGTCGAGCCACGCTTTTGGAGGACTCCAGAAGTTTCTAAGACCCATCTCGATCATGGCCCAGGAGAAGGGAAGCTCGACGCCCGGAAAGCTGTTCAGGGTCTGCCCTGGATGCCAGCTTCAGAATGTCTTTAAGGAGGACGAACACTCCCTCTGCCTCTACTGCGTGCATGAGGAGAAGGACTGTGCATTTTGCGGCAATATGTCGGAGTGGACCATGAAGGACCGCCATCTGCGTCTCGCCAACTGGCTGGAAGGGGAAGAGCCTGTCAGGCGAGAAAAAGAAGAAGTCCGAGCGGTCTTCTAAGACCTTTGAGGGCGCCCCGGCGACGGGGGTCCAACAGAAGGCCAAGCACCGCAAGTCCGCTGGCACCGGGAGCGCCGAACGGTCGGGCTCTACGGGCGCCAGGCAGGGTGCATCCTCCCCGGCGCCATCAACCATGAGCCAACGCTCTGGCTCGGGTAAGAGGAAGGCCGAGCACCCGGCAAAGCTCCTGGAGAGACCCCGGTCGAGCTCGAAGTCCCCATCGGAGGGGGAGTGAGGCGGTGACCCTCCCCCCAAGGAGGAGGCGGTGAGCGCACCTAAGGTGGTGAAAGCCTTAATCCATCCGGCCAAGGCCTCTGTCGAGACAGTCGCGGCGGCCATGGCTCAGCCTGTGGAGGCTACACCAGTGGTGGCGACCTCGGGCCCAGAGTCTCCCTGCCACCGCAGAGGGAGTCCTCTTTCATGCCCATCGATGGGACCCCCGTGAAACCTCCGACGGAGAAAAAAAAGGGGGGGCAGGAGGTCGTCGTGGATTCGGCCTCAACCTCTGAGGAGGAGCTGATCGAAGTCTTAAGCCACGGCGTTGGCGTGGAAGAAGACCAGCCTGTCGGGAGGGACCCCGACGTAGGAGACGACGAGAACGTCGAGGGTGCCGACGGGGCTCCTGACTGCCCGTCGGACTCCCCTCAACCAGTGCCGCAAGACAACTCGGCGGCCATTTTGTTGGCTATACAGTACTTATGCTCGGAGATAAGGACGAGATTGCCGTTACCACCAACGGAGGAACCTCTCCCGACGGGGGACCCGGAGCCAGGCCCTTCTGGGAGCCCTCCTAAGAGAAGAAGGATTCATCCTCCAACTCCTTTTCAACCATCGCGCCCTGCTCAGCCCTCCTCCCCGTCCATGACCCGTGGGGATGATAGGGGGACTGACACTGCCGCGACGGGCACAGATGACGAGGTTTACGACGAGGATCTCCCGTCGTCACCTCCTCCCCGGGCTTCCCCACCCGACGAGATTGGATCGTTTCATGCCATGATCGCCAGGGCATCCGAGCTTTTCCAGCTCTGCCCGGAAGAGAAGAAGGAAGGTTTCCTTTATCAACGGCGCGAGACCAAGAGGAAGACGGTCCTCGCTGTACCTCTACTGGACGATACCTGGGATGAGGGTCTCGCCCTCCTCAAGAACCCATCCACAACGCCTGCGAGAAGAGACCGGTACGAGAAGAAGTACCGGGTCCCGGACGCGGCCCCCTTGTGCCTTCGGGCACAGCCGACCCCGGACTCGCTTGTCTCCGCGGCAGCCAGGAAGAAGGCGGGGGGGCCTCGGCCTCTACGTCAACCTCCCAGCCGGACGGCGAGGGAAAGAAATTAGACACGATGGGACGCAGAGTCATCTCATCGGCAGCAATGACGATTAAGGCTGCCAACGCCTGGGCTATCGTAGCCCGCTACGACAGCGAGTTGTGGTACAAAATCGCCCCCCTGCTGGACTTCTTACCAGAGGGCGGAGGCCCTAGAGATCTTGCAGGAAGGAGAAGTGGCGTCGGACCACGCCATTACGATAGCGACGGACATCGCTGACAATGGATTTCGCCAGTTGGGCAACCGCGTGTGTCTTAGACGGTGTGGATGGCTCAAGGCAACTGACTTCCATCAGGACGTGCAGACCAGAGTCTTGGACATGCCGTTCGACGGGAACAACCTGTTTGGGAAAACAGTGGACGATTCCATACAAGCCATCAAGACGGACACGGAGACGGCCCGGGCTCTTGGTGTTCTCCAGCAACGACGGCCGCCCTTTCGGAGCGGCGGAGGCAAGCAGGGTGCCTCCAAAGGTTCCGGCGGCGGATTTTCCACCTATCGTCAAGCGGCCCGTTCGTCGTCACAAGAAGCCTACAGGGGACGAGGCAAGTCGGGCGGACCCCGCCGTCGTCGCCAAGGAGGGCAAGGCGGCAAAGCCTCGTCGAAGCAGGACTGAACCGGCCGTGGGGTCGGGCCCCCACCGAAGCACCCCGGTGGGAGGCCAGCTGTCGAACTTCGTCAGCGTGTGGGAGTCCATCTCCACCGACCGTTGGGTGATGGACGCCCTGGCCCAGGGTCACGCGCTCGAGTTTCTAAAGAAGTGCCCGCGCATCCCCCCCGTGGCCAGGAAGGAACATCACGTCCCTCAACTTCTCTTGGAGGTAAAGGCGATGCTCAAGAAAGGCGCCATCGAGCCCGTCCCAAAGAGGCTTCGGGGCTCCGGAGTTACTCAAGATACTTCCTCGTGAAGAAGACGGGAGGATGGCGTCCCATCCTGGACCTACGACGACTGAACAAATTCATCAAGGCACAGAAGTTCCGGATGGTCACCCTCCAGCACGTCCTGGGTCAGCTGGAGGATGGCGATTTCCTGTCGTCGTTGGATTTGGAGGATGCCTACTTCCATATCCCCATCCTAAAGGGACACCGAAAGTTTCTCAGATTCGTGGTCCAAGGGCGTCACTACCAGTTCAGAGCCCTTCCCTTCGGATTGAGCTCGGCACCCAGGGTGTTCACCAAGTGCCTCGCACCGGTGGCGGCGCGGCTGTGCCTGGAGGGGATCCACGTCTACCCCTACCTGGACGACTGGCTCATCCGAGCAAAGACGAAGGAGCTCGCCGCGGAGCACACGGCGAGGACCGTCCAACTACTCACGGACCTGGGATTCTCCATAAACTACGCCAAGTCCCACCTGGTGCCCGCGCAAGACGCACTGTTTCTGGGAACGAAACTCGACACAGTGGCGCTTCTGGCCTCTCCGTCGGAGGAAAGGACAAGGGCCATCTTGGGCAAGGTGCAGCGGATGCTGGTTCCGGACGTGGCCAGGGTGAGGTCCATCAAATCCCTCCTCGGAATGATGTCTTCTTGCATTTATCTCATCCGCCTGTGCAGGCTTCGGATCCAGACGACGGGCAGCTTCGAGGACAGGATCACACTCGACGAGAGCTTCCGACGAGCGATCCGGTGGTGGGGCACCCGCGCGCATCTGACAGCGGGCATGGACTTCCAGACCCCGGGCCACCAGAAGACAGTGACCACGGATGCCTCCGTGGAAGGGTGGGGAGCGCACACCGAAAATCTGCACGCGAGAGGCCTTTGGCTGCCGACGGAGAAGTCCCTCCATATCAACGTCCTAGAACTCCGGGCAGTGTTTTGGGCCCTCTGGTCCTTTCTTCCGTCCCTCAAGGGCAAGGTGGTGAGGATCTTCACCGACAACACCGCCACCATGTTCTACATCAGGAAGCAGGGCGGTACCAGATCCCCAGCCCTGTCCAAGTAGGCTCAGGATCTGTGGCATTGGGCCGTCTCCCAAGGGATGTTTCTGGTGCCGTTTCATCTGGCAGGGATAAAAAACATCATTGCTGACTCGCTCAGCAGAGAGCTGCGCTTGTGCCACGAGTGGGAACTACGACAGGATCTAGTGGACCGCCTCTTCCGACGGTGGGGCACACCCCAGATCGATCTGTTCGCGACGGCGATGAACTCCAAGTGCCGGAGGTTCGCCAGCAGGTTTCCCCAGCCGAGGAGCATGGGCAATGCTTTCTCGTTCCCCTGGGAGGGCCTGTTCCTATATGCGTTCCCTCCATTGCCGCTGCTGATCCGGCTCATCAACCAGCTCAAGAGGTCACGGTAGAGGATGATCCTTGTCGCACCTGCGTGGCCGAGGCAGATATGGTTCCTGGACCTTCTGGACTTGTCAGCGTCCCCGTCAATCAAGCTGCCAGTGGACGCGGATCTTCTCTCCAGGGAAGGAGGCGCCATCCTCCATCACGACCCGAAGTCGCTGAACTTGCAGGCCTGGCTCCTGCAGCATTAGAGTTTGGAGGTTACGACATACCGGCCGACTGCAGAGAGGTTCTTGCAAAGGCCAGGGCGTCCTCCACTCTTAAATGCTACGGACACAAATGGAAGAGGTTCTCTGTCTGGTGCCATGCACAGAAGATTAACCCTCTACGGATTACGGCTCCTCAAGTACTGCCGTACCTGCTGACGCTGGCCAAGCCTGGACTGGCGCACGCTTCCATTAAGATTCATCTTGCTGCGATCTCCCGATACACCAGGACCACGGGACGGACGTCTTTGTGGTCTCATCGTCTGGTGAAAGAATTCATGAAGGGACTGTTCAGATCGTTCCCGCCGGTGAAGGCCCCGGCCCCGGCGTGGGAGCTCAACCTGGTGCTGACCAAGCTCATGGGACCTCCGTTCGATCCTCTGCACTCAGCTCCGTTGAAGTTCTTGTCGTGGAAAACTGCGTTTCTTGTGGCCATCACCTCCGCACGACGGGTGGGAGAGATCCAGGCCCTCTCCTGCAAGCCCCCGTACTTTACTTTTCACAACACGAGGGTAGTGCTCAGGACGCACCCCTCCTTCATGCCCAAGGTGCCGTCGGACTTCCACCTCAACAAACCCTTGGTGTTGCCTGTTTTCTTCCCGTCGCCTTTGTCGCCGGATGAAAGGACTTTGCACTCGCTGGATGTGGCTAGAGCGCTGAAGTTCTACGTGGACCGCATGAAGAGTTTTCGGAAGACGTCACAACTTTTTGTGAACTTTGGACCTGTCAATCAGGGGAAGGCTATCTCGAAGGCTTCCATTTCCAGATGGCTCTCCGGCTGTATCATGTACTGTCATCGGTAGGCAAACCGACCGCTGCCTGGCCGTCCGAGAGCCCATTCCACCAGAGCGATCGCAGCTACCACGGCGTTCCTATCTGGTGTGCCCTTGCTGGACATCTGCAGGGCTGCTACGTGGAGGTCGACGCACACCTTCACGAAATTCTACTGCGTCGATCGGGATTCCAGGGAGGAGTCCAGGGTCGGCCAAGCAGTGCTGCGCAACCTGTTCGCCTAAGGTGAGCCTGGTGAGGAGGTAAGAATTGCTTAATGTTGAGTTTTGGATGTAATGCTTAATGTTGAGCCTTTGCCACCTCCCGTGGTTGTGCATGTGTGTACTGCTATGTATTCTTTTATTCATGAGCATGTGAATCCATGCCAGACCCCATGCTGGAGAAGGAACAAGTTACTTACCTGTAACTGTTGTTCTCCAGCATGGGTCTGGCATGGATTCACATGCAAACCCTCCCGCCTACCCCTCTGCGGCTCTTCACTTGGTCATACTGCCACTTCACGTGCTACCAAATCTGAAGATGGCTGCCAGAGGCGGGGCTTAGGGAGATGGCAGTCATTGGCTGTGGTCAGTATGACGCAGAGATCAGTGATTGGTTACTACTATGAAAGACAGATCAGAAACAAAACTGATACTGATTTTTCTTTACCGAGGATTCCCAGCCTGACGACGGGGAATATTCATGAGCATGTGAATCCATGCCAGACCCATGCTGGAGAACAACAGTTACAGGTAAGTAACTTGTTCCATAGCTCCTCTCCTGGAGTCCTCATCCTCCTCAAAATCCTGTTTGTATTGGAAAGTGTGAGTTGTCAAGCCTTCTATCACACACACCGACTTATATACTTTTATATAATAAAGCACACCTGACATACTATTGTAAAGAAACACTTCTCTACTCCCAATGCACATGTCACACATAAACACCTATATCCCAAATACATATTCAGGAATATGCACACACCTATATACACACACACACACCTTGTAGACACTTCACAATTCTACATTACTTAAACCCATGCACACACATTCCTTTGCACAATGTTTCACAATGGGACACTCACAGTCTCATCAAAACACAATGTTACCCACATTCTTGAAATACAATGTACTTGCCTCATTAAACCCTGCTTAAAAAAAAGTCCATAAAGGATCCTGTCAAGTTAGTCAGAGGATGGTATTCCGGCCAATCACCCATGGAATCTTTGGAGTGGCATTCACAAAATCTATTGATTTGGTTACAACTATGGAGTTGCTTTACCAAATGCAAGTCTGGAGTTAGAGTAGTATTGTTGTAACACACTTAAAATGTGAATGCATAATCAGTAAATATGTTCTTTTGTGCTATTTCAGTTAAAGGTGACACCCCGCCACATCCCTGATGCTCCTTCAAATGCTCATACTCTCTGGTGCTCCCTTTATAGGGGTCAAACAGTCCTGCTCATGATCTTCTACCAGCTCTTCTTCAGAGGTTTTTCTGACCTCCATCTGGTGCCTCCTTTCACCCAACTTCTGCTACCCAATGTCTCCTTTACCTGCCCTTTGGTGTATCCTTCCTCCATCCTTCCACTTTTGTAGGTCTCCCTTTCCTCTTGCTGCTCTTTCTTCTCAACCTCTTTGAATCCAGTCTCACCTCCAAACTCTCTTGTGTATGCTTCCACCCTCCTCTTGTTATTCAATCTCTTCACCAACCTCTATCATCCTGTCTCCTCCATGCTCTCTTCCTCTCAAGCCAACCTCCTCCTCTGCTCTACCGCAAGATGTTTCCTTCAAGCCTTTTTCTCCCAGTCATAGCCTACCACCTCTTTCCATTTCTCCACTCTGTCTCATTTATGCTGCTCCTCCTACTGCTCTTCCCATTTCTTTTACCCACCTCTTCTTGGGTGCTTTTTCTTCATCTTCTGCACTCTTCATTCTCAACCTTTTTTGTTATCCAGGCCACCGTTCACCACTTGACCTTACTCTCTCTTGCACCCTCCCACCCTCATTGGGCTCTCTCCTCCTACTCGGTGCTGCCACCTTGACCACTGCTTGCCATGTTTTCTCTGCCTCTACCTTAACTGCCCCTTCCTGCTCCACCTAGCACCCTTTATAGCCAGGGGTGTAGGAGACCCATAAAATGTGGGGGGGGGGCAGGGGACACCTTGGGGACTTTGTTTTTTTTATTTATTTGTTGTGTTTTATTCAAAGAACTCGACTTTTTCACAAAATTAAAATAACAGTACATATTAAATTACATATATCATCACTGTATAAAACAAGAGAAAAGAAAACCGAAGAAAATTAAGAAAAAGAAAAGCAGCTCTGAGTATAAATTCCTCCCAGCGATGGACCTTTAGAGAGATCTTTTATAATACTCTCACCTGCGCTTTAAGTGCAGATGCTTTATGGAGTTTTGCCAACCCATCCTATGCTATTCCACTTGAACCCTCAATGATGGAGCATGAGTGTGCCCCTTTACGGCAGTGTATGGGCTGCAATCATACCTCGGCACTAGGGTATTCACTGGATTTACATGGATAGCGGAACAAGTGCTGTTTTGAATCTCGAGGCTCTGCTTTATATTTTTCTGGGTCACCCAGATAGCTTATGGTGACTTTTATTAAAACTTGTCTACAACTCATTATTCAGCTGATGGTGGGTCCCAAAAAGGCAGTTGCATCCCTATTTTAAAACAAGCGTTGGCAACTCAACCATTTGGGCTTTAATGTAAGCATGAAAAAGGCACTTGCCAAGCACCACCATAGTGGTATTAGGTACCCACTTTTGGTAGCAGCTGCAAAATGGTGCAAGTACTTGGACATTTAATAGCAGTGCCTGGCAAATGCCCAATACGTATAGACAAGCAAACACTTGCCATTTCTGTTTTTTAGCCGGACTTCTGTGAAGGAAATGCATAGTGCTAATAGAGTGATTGATTGATTCTTGATTGATTGATTGATTGTATTTGTATAGTGCCTATACACAATGTGTTTCAAAGCGCTTCAAGGGGGGGGGGGGGCATGGGAGAAATACAGTTACATTATTACAGGTCCTTGAAACAATTAAGAATGTGAAGAATAACTATCATAATCATCCTGACGACATTTCAGATAGTGCAGGTGCAATGAACAATTAAGGAGAACAGGAGTGGATGAAGGCATCCCTAGATGAGACATTTGTATTACACCAGTAGTATGTTCCCAGCTCCAATTAAGTTATTAACTACACAGGGCTTTGTAGTAAACACCCCTAAATCAGTGGCTTTATCTAAACCAGAACTGGCACTTTATGTGCCCTTTATAGATAATTCTAGTGTTTTTTTTTTTAAAGGAATAGGTTATGGCGTAAAATGAGTCTGTGACCCGCGTAGCATCCATCCACCAAAAACCCATGAAGGTTGCTAAGATAACCCAAATAACATCATGCTGTGTCGCAAGGTAAGATGCCACGCACCCTAGCACAAGCTCCCACTACAGGACAGGGCAGAGGTGAATATATACCTCATTTAAGGTTTGTCCTGACTTCAGACCTAGGCTACAGGTAGGATTGAGTCAAAAGAGAGTTGATGCAGGAACAGCCTGCTGTGACTGTCTCTTTTTGGCGAGGAACCAGACAGGAGCGCAGATGACACTGGGGCAGTGGGAGAGCACCAAGCCAGAGCTCCCACGTTCCCTCTAATAAATCCTCCCCATGCCGGCCTGCACCTGGGAGAGGGGGGCCATTTTGTGTATTATCAGGCCCAATCAATGCGCAGACAGATATGGTGTAGTGTATATATCTGCAATTATTTCAACAAACGACTTCTAATCGTCCTCGTGCAGGCCTCGTGAGCGTGGATCAAGCTTTAGAAGAAGACGCATTCGTGACTGCACCCTTTATCTGGGAACATGAGGCGAGGCACCATTCTTCCTTGTACAAATTTCCCCTCTGTACCCTTCTCTACTCCACATTCTCGTTTTCTCCCAGGTCCCTTCCCAGCATCCGACAGTCACTCCTCTGACACACTGCCCTCTGCACTTTCTCACTTGTCTGTACTTCTCTCTCATTTGCAAGACCGAACCACCTCCTATGCCATGTCTGCTCTACACCACTCTCCCTGTGTTCTGGTCTTTCCTGCACCCCTCTCTCCCCTGCACACACTGGTCATCCTGTGCTGCAAACCATCCCTATCTTTCATCTGCTGTTACGCTCACCTGGCTCCCACAGGGGTGTCGGTCGGACCCGGACTGCTGCGGCCTCCACCCACGTGATGCGTAGTGCAGCGATGACTGACTGGATCTGCCCTCCTAATCTTGTCAGCTTGACCCGTAGAAATATTCTCCTACAAGTGGAGGGATGGATTTAGCCACTTGTGGATTCAAATGATAGCACCCCCACTGTCCTCCCCACTAATCACCTCTGAGCGCCCTCTCAGCAATCTCACCTTATATTCTTGAAGGATGAGCCCTCCATCCTGCGGAGCACGCAGGGGCGCGTTGATGACCAGTTACTTCACTGGCCTGAGGATATTGGAAGAGTTGTAGACGAATCCTGGCTCCAAAAGGTCCTGGCGAAGAGCCGCAAGTATATAGTTCGTAAGAGTCCAAAATGTCTGGAGTTCACTCCTGTCCATTTCCTCTTTTAGCTTGCAGCTTTGACCCAATAAGAAGATTGACAGCTGAAAGCGCTCCGGTAAAAGTCTGTGTTACCTAACACTGTCCGGTAAATAATGCCAAGGGTTAAACTTGCTGCTTTCTCCTTATCTTACAGGTGCGGCATAAGAAGATGTGGCGTGCTGATGAATTATACCTCCGGCGGTAAAATCAGGTAAGCATATGGCGGCTAAAGAGATTGTCTCAGTCTGTTCTCTCTGCTCACCTTGTTGATTCTTGTCACCCTTAGGTGCCGGGATTCGGCGATGTAAAGATGGAGACAGCGCCGGATCGAAGAGATGCTGCGTGGAACGGTGAGTATGGCGCGGCGCTGCTGCTGGCGATGCAACGCTTTTAAAACAAAGTCTTTCCTCTGGTTTGAAGATGCGATGAATCCGGAATCAGGTAAGAAATCAGGTAATACTCTTGTTCTAACCTTTTCTTCTTTCCTTCTTTCTAGGTGCTCCAGGTTCGAGGCGCGCGTGGCAGAAGGCTGGATGCTGCTGCTGGCATGGTGAACGTTACGCTGCTGGATACAGAATAACGCGAAGCGTGTGCAGCTCTTCGGGCGTGGTTTAAATAGCCTTCAAAGTAGTCCCAGGTAGGTATTCCTCCCCGACCACACCCAAGTAACAAAATAGTCCCTAAGGTAAAGTAGTCCCTTCCAGGCTTCACATGGGCTTGGATCTTCTTGCAGCATGGTCTGCATCAGGTAAGTGTGCACTTATGAGCCTGGCGCCTATGGTGCCAGGACTGATGTCCCATATGAGCCTGGCGCCATAGGCGCCAGAACTGTACCCAGACAGCCCGTAGCAGGGGTTGCTGGGTTTTCTCAAGGCAACATGATGCCTGCTCCCGGGGCTGATGGATGTGGTCTGGATGCCCAGGGGTATGCATCATGACATCTGCACTCTGTTCTTGTTCCCATCAATCCCCTCCCTTGCTCCTTTCTTTTTCTGTCCTCTGCACCCTTTCTACTCTTTTTCACTTTGCAGTCCCACACTCTACTGCACCCCAGTCCCTCGCTTCCCATTTCTCCATGGCCCGCACCCCACAACTCTCATCTACACTTACTCAGCACTTTCTCCTCAGTCTTCAGAGCACCCTCGATATCCTGGCTTACATTTCACAGGTTTTCTATTGCACGCCTTGCATGTCCAACCACTCCATATAGCTTCTTAGAATAATCTGGAACAGGCATGCCAGATCCATGACCTTAAAAGGGCCCATTGATACCTGCAAGCATTAACTCTTAAGAAATAGTCAGGAGCATGGATATTTGGAAGAGGGGAACAGACACAGAGGTCACTAAATCCACGTACTGCCTACACTCTACCCCCAAAATCTGATTGCACTGTGACCACTCAAGCACGCTGACAGAAACAGCTAGACTGAATAAAACAGGGTGAAGCCTTAGCCAAGACCTACAGAAGATTAGCGCCTGATTTATTTTAAGAGATGCACAGGATGGGCACCAACAAATGGTTTATTTTGGGCAGGGACAGAGTTCAGGTCTGTGCTGGTAATAGTTTGTTTTATGGAATATAATAAGACTTTGGTCATAGCGCTTCATGCTAGATGCTTTCAGCTTCTAGGCAATGTAATTACAGGTATTATTACCCTAATTTGAACAGTACTGAATATATGAAAGTGGACCCTGCTGCTGGGTTTGAACTATTGAAATGCAGGTTTCCCTCATGTCACTGACCAAGCTTTAGGTGTGGTACCATCCAAACTTCAAGCAGGTGTGAGTTGGTGGGAAGAGGTGGAGGGGTGTGGCTTAAGTGAGGCCTACTGATATTAGAGTATACATCAAGTGATTTCCCTTGCCTACCTTAAATATTACTATGGAAAAGAGCACACATCCCACAAAGCGACCCTTCTTGAGATTGGCTCATCCTCATTTTACTTTATATGGTTTCATGGGGATTTCATATACAATGTCAGGCTGATATCTCAGGCAGTGTCTGCACTTTGCAAGCCAGGCCTGGGGTACAGGGACATCTTGGAGAAAATGCAGTCTTCGCCAGATTGTGTGATCCTAGGGGAATCGTGTGACCCCCCCACTGTGAATTATTTTCTCTTTATGTTTACTTGGGGTCACCAGAAGTGAGTCAGTTGTCAGTGAACACTATAATGAAATGCCTCAATCGTAAATGTTCTAACAGAGTTTCTTGTTGCTCTATGTATGCTAAGCATGTTGAGTGAGTGTGAAGAGGGACAAAGTGTCACAGCAATAGATGTCACCTCCAGCTGGGGCACCGGGTCTCATTTTGGGAAGCAGTTATAGATATATAAAATGTGTAATGTTTTTTTGCAGAGAAACGTTTCAAGTGCAGTCAGCGTGATCCAACTCTAAGGAAATAAACTAGACACAATCTCAAAGTAACCTGACGGTTTAGGGACACTAGTATAGTGTAAGCAGCAAAAGTAATCGTCTCGCCCTTCTCCTTAAAAAAGGCAATACATAATATATTAAACGGTGTTGTGGCATTTGTATAGAAACTGCATGTACATGTCAATATATACCGGCTCCTATTGTGCACCCTTTATACTGTGCTGTATAGGTGAATCGCCTCCGTATTTTTGTGTGCGGCCTTGCAAGCCTGTGTTGGCCATTGCTTGGAGCTTAAATATGAGCCCTGGCTGCCCATCAGTAAGGAACGAACAAAGAGCCGTTTCAAATGTATACCCGCCAACCCTACAGATTTAGGCAGCAGGCTACTGCTTTTGAAGCAGCCCTACTGCCTACAGATTTCAGTGACAGATAGCTCCTGCTTTTTACAGTGGCAAGTAATTTATGTGATTCTAAGGCAGGCTCCAGGACAGAGCATGCAACACATTAATTAGTCTATCTATACAGTGGACTGGTAGGTGATTACTTTGATTGCACTCAGACCAATCCACTGACCTGACAGCTGCGTGACTCTGTCCTGCACTCTTGCCGGTACAACCCTTAGGTGAACCATGAGTGAAAGCAAGTGGCAGAGTGTAAGACCATCACACAGCATCTGCCGACAATTTGTTGTTAGCATTCAGAATTATACAATTTTAACATTTCAACATCTTTGCATGTTGTGCTGTTTGTATGTTTTGCATTTTTCCTGTGATGTCATTGTTATGGGAATTATTATTTTTCAAACTTGAAAAATTCTACATCTTTTTGGTCACAGAATGTTGGCAAGTATGCAAATGGGATGTTCCTCTTTGTCAGGGACTGGGGCGCACTTTCATGAATTGAAAAACCTGAGGCCCTGCCAGTGCCGCCCTCAGGTTTTTCAATTCATGAAAGTGTGCCACTGCCAACGTCTCATATACAGTTTATAAACATGTGCGGCACATTGCAAACTGATCAGGGAATCCTGGCCTCTTAATGTTTTGTTGATAACATTAAGAAGCCAGGATTCCCAGATGAGTTTTGCAATGCGCCACGCGGGTTTAGAAAATGTACATCTGGCATTGACACATTGAATTCACCCCAAATAAATCCACTGCCAACGTCAGATACACAGTTTATAAACATGTGCGGCACGTTGCAAACTGATCAAGGAATCCTGGCCTCGAAACATTAAGAGGCCAGGATTCCCTGATCAGTTTTGCAATGCGCCACAGGAGTTTAGATATTATATCTGACATTGGCACAGCTGCACATTCCCTCCAATAAATCCTCCCCATGCCGGCCTGCACCTGGGAGAGGAGGGGGGGCACTTGACTGATTTACCTTACGGAAGATGCTGCCTGCTCATCCTGTTCTCACTCTGTCTCCCTCGATAACACACACGCATTCACGAGCACAGAGTCACTGGAGCACGCGTCGCTGCCTGGCTTCTCCTTCGTTCTGAAAAACTAAGGCTGAGGCTGCGCAGAAGTGCACTGCTCAGGCAGGGCACGTGCAGTTTGCTTGTTCCCCGGCCTGGGCACGTTCATTAAGCGCAGGTGCAGGGCAGCAGCAGAAGTTGCAGACAGTCAGTCTCAGTGATGTAACACAAAATGTAGGGGCCCCGATGCGAGCCATGCTGAGGGGACCCCCCCCAACTTTGCAACAAATAACAGGTTGTGCCACACTCTGGGCCAGCCTAGATTATGCTTGCGCAATACGCTCCAATGTGCTGTTGAAGGGGTATGCCACACACTGCACTCGGAAAAAGATATAAATATGTGTTTTAATGCAATATGCAGCACACTTTGAGAAAAATTGGCTAAAAAGCCATAGTGTTTGCAATGGTTTCGTAGTGTAACACCAATCCAATACATGCAAGTCACCAACAGTGCACAGGAACATTAATGCTTTGCTATTAAAAATGCCATGCCACAATGAAAACATGTCCAACTGTCTGCACAAGGTAGACCATTGTAGACACGTAATAACATTACAGTAAAGCATGCCAGGCCACATTTAGACATACCTAGACTGGTTGCACCAAAATGCCAGTCAAAGCAATAACACTCATCAGAAGAGAACACACATTCAAGCCTGCGTCTCTGTGGCCTCTAACAACACGACCAAACTCTTTAAAATCTGAAAGTAACTGGTCAATCCTGTTGCAGTCTTTACCTCTACTGTTCTCTCCCAGGCCCTCTGTATGGCTCTGTTCTCTCACTTCTCTGCTAAAACTCAGGACATCCTGTCCTCCATCTCCTCTTCCTCTCCCTCTTCCTCTCTTGGCCCCCCTTTGGCCATCTCTACTTCTCTTCCTCCTGTTAGGGAGAATTATCATTTTATGGCTAATTTCCCTTACCTAGTGAGTCCCCCAGAAGCTTTGCTGGATTTCTGGAGTTTGGTTTTCCACCTGGTAAGAGTGTACCCCTTTTTTCCACTCTTACCTGTGTTTTGCCATATGTATTTCATCTGTTTTTGTGATTATGGACTCTGGAGTAGACCACTTCAGTAGCCCATTCTTTTGTGTGTTACACAGCACCTTCAGTGCAGTGACACAGGGTTGTCTTTTAGACTTCCCACGACTCCATTTCTGAGGCTGACTACTGTCCCCCAGAAAAAGTTAAAGTTGCCATTAACTTTACTTAGTCAAATTAACCACAGATCCAGTACACTCCATCTCACATGGAGTACTTGAAGGGTTAACTCTTAGCTCTTTTTAATCTGTACCTCCTAGAGCATTGTTTCACTCTTTTAACATTTAGACTTGGCTGGTGGCAGTGGTATCTACCCTAATTTTCTACCACGGTTATCTTATATAACTGTGGTAATATTGTAGGCTATTGTATTAGCCTCGAACTTAAACCGGCTTGACCAAATGCTTTTTCTTTTGGCTCTGGTGCGGTTTATTCGCCATTTCTTTTTTTTAAACTCCTTCTTGTGTTTTACTTAGCACGGCAAACCAGGTTTGCCTTCTTTGTTCACTGTCTTTCGGCGGGCTTCTGCCAAGAAGCCCTCCTCCAGGCGCCTGGGTGTCTAGGTGGGCTGAATGTGAGGGAGGGGTGTAGTCACCCCCTGCACAGGGTATGCTAGGAAACCCAAGTCGCACTTTGCCATGATTGGCTGAGGTGGTTGTCCGGCCCGGACAACCCCCTGCTGGGTGATTGACAGCCAGGCTGTGTAAATGGGGGATTTTCGCATAAAAGGCAGGTCTCTTGGGCTGGAAGTCAGAGAGTCGCCACTGGAACTACAAGGAACCGAAGAGAAGCGGAGGAGAGGTCGACTGCTGCAACTATCCCGTACAGGTGAAGCCCTGCTGCAGTCCTGAGCTATCTACCCTTCAACGACTAAGAGAAGATCCAGTCCGGAGTCTTCTTCCCTTTAGCCTGGTGGGGATAACCAGCTCATCTTCTTTAGTCAGAGGAATCCCTTCGTGGTCGAAATCACTGCACACTGCTGTAGTGGTCCGGATAGCCACCTGAAGAGCCTCTCCTGTTTTTAAGGAGCGCACCTTTTATTCATCGTTGCTGTGCTGGCCTCATCCCTGCATGGTGCAGACCCTCATCGTCCTCCTTCGTGCCGAAGCTCCAGGAATCGTGGGTCTGCGGGAAAATACCAGGAACAACTTCCTTGGCACCAGCTTCATCGTTTGAGAAAGGTACTGTGTCCTGCTTGAGGAATTTGGGTGAATCCCTATTTGTCTTCTTTAAGGCTTGTCCTTAATCTTCCCTCCTTATAACTTTTGCTTCCGAACATTGACAATATCAAAGTACTCTTGGCTACGTTCTATCATGGTGTAATCCTCCACAACAGGCACCCGGTGTCACTTGACACTGGCTTCCGGCCCTTTGACTCTTGAATTCCTGTCTGTGAGTGTTCTTCGATTCTGTCTGCCTAACTAATTTATTGTCATGATTTTTGCCCCCAACTCTCTCTGGGTATCTCAGGTGCTAAGTGTGTTTTTGCCCCGGTAGCATTTCTTGTCACGGATACGCGTTTATTTAGTAGACCGAACTGTCAAAAAGTGATCGCAACCGTATTAACGGTAACGTGTCTACTTTCGTAACACCGGTCCATTCAAACACACGGTACTTACCTTGATCTATACCGTACAAAGTGAATTGGTTAGTTGTAGTGTATTTTACGTGTGGTTTTGAATTTAATAGAAGTATCGTGTTTATAACAAATGGTTTAAAAATAAATGTACTTACATTTTTCTACCTGAAACCTTGAGTCAGTGTTTGCTTGAGCCACAGTAATTGTGGTCCCTTTGTGTAATCTCTGCTACTGCTCATATACTCTTGAGATAAGCCTGGCTGCTCCGCTACTGCTACCACTCTAACATAGTAGTACAGGCTTGTACCAAAGGTAAAACTTGTATTGCCACCTGTAGTCTTAATTGTGGGTAGTGGTCCCTAAGGGCACTGCACAGGATTCTGCCTAACACCTCCTTTCTCCTCTTTTTCTCTGACAATACCTGATGAGGTTTCTAGACAGGTCCGATCTATGAAAGTGTTGTCCAAAAAGGTGCTCCCCTGCTCCTCTAAAACGATCAAGGACCATATTGACACCCTCGCTCCAGCCTTGGCCGATTTCTGTAATCACTCTTTCACCACTGGAACGTTCCCCTCTCCCGTTAAGCATTCCCTTTTGCACCCACTCGTCAAGAAGCTGTCTGCCTTTCCTGCCTGGCAAACTATCGCCCAATCTCCATCACCCCTTTCCTGGGCAAACTGTTGGAAAAACCTGGCCATCTCCCAGCTTACTCTCCACACTGAATCTGTTGTCTCCATGACCATCAGTCTGGCTTTAGAGCTGCCAGAGGCACGGAAACTGTTCTCCTGAACACCTGTGAAGATCTGCTCTCTAACCTTGATTACAGCATTCCTTCCGTTTTCATCCTCCTTGATATTTCCTCTGCTTTCGACATGGTCAACCACGCCATCCTGATCAATCGACTCCATGAGAACCTGCGCATCACGGATCAGGCCCTTGAGTAGCTGACTTCCTACCTCTTGGACCGCCCCTCCCAGATGCAACTTGGTCCCTTTCTCTCCGCCACATCTCTCTATACCTGTGGCGTTCCCCAGGGCTCCATCCTCTCACCCTGGTTTTTCAACCTCTCCTTGAGTTCCTTTGGCCCACCTGATCTCTACCTTTTCCTCTTATGCGGATGACACTTAGCTTTCCTTCAGGCTCCCCTCAGATTCTTCTCCTCTCTCTCTCTCTCTCTCTCTCTCTCTCTCTCTCTCATTCCTGACTGTCTATACACGATTCAGGATTGGTGCACCTCCAACAATCTCTCTCCCTTAATGCCAGTAAGATGGAGATCCTTCTCATTGGGACCCCTGCCCCTGCTTTCCCTCTCGCAGTCTGGCCGCCAGCCTTGGGCCCTCTTCCTTCGAGGCAAATCATTGTCGTCATCTTTGACTCCACTCTCTCTTTCTCTCCTCACATCTCAGACGTCGCCAAGAAGTCCCACTACCAGCTGCTCCTGTCCCACTACCAGCTGCTCCTGTCCCACTACCAGCTGCTCCTGTCCCACTACCAGCTGCTCCTCCTCACAGGGACTCTTCCCTTTCTCACTTTCCCCCAGAAGCTCACTGTCTCCAGAGCCTTGGTTCTCTCTAGGCTGGACTACTGCAACAGCCTATTTTTCAACTTGCCTTCCTCTACTCTCCACCCTTTGCAACTAATACAGAACAGGACTGCAAGACTTATCCTTGGCCTCAAGCCCAGGGATCGTATCTCTCCAGCCCTGAAATCCCTCCACTGGCTCCCGGTTGCTACAAGGATCAAGTTCAATACCCTTTGCATTGTCCACAAAGCTTTCTGGGCTCGAGCCCACACTACATCCAACGCTCTCTTCCAAAATACCTTCCTTCTCAAGCCCTTCGCTCAGGTACCTCCAACTCTCTAAGGGTTAGACGCTTCTCCAGGCAGAGAGTGGGAAGGGGGGTAGATATCTCTCCTCTGCAGGGGCATCCCTGTGGAAAGGCCTCCCAGCCCCTCTCAAACTTGAGTCGGACCACCTGAAGATCTGGAAGCAGCTCAAAACGTTCCTCTTCTCCTCTTCTTTCTCTCTCTCCCTCCCCTGCTGGCCTACCCGACCTACCAGTCTGCTGTACTGACTGGTTGATTGGCTATCCTCAGAGTCTCACTGAGTCCAGACTTTTTCTTGATCAGTCACCCCTGCACTGCCTCTGGGCATACAACCACTTAGGGGCTGTAACTGTAACCCTACAGTCCCTTGTTCTCCTTGCACTACCCAGAGCTGTGCTGCCCAGCCTGCACTTACTCAGGGCATTGCTTCCCTGTGTTTCCCTCCCCTCTCCCTTGCACTTATCCCCTCCCATTCCCCTTGCACTTCTCATTCTCGCACTTGCACGATCTGAATGACAAAAGGCCTACTAAGATCGTTTGTCTTGTCCTCCCTCTATCTTCCCTCCCTTGTTTTGTCGTGCCTAGAAACACTTGTGTACAGGTGCGTTATAAATGACTTATATCATATCATTTCATCACAGATGCCCAGAAAAATATACAATGCCACAGTAAGAAACGGCTTGTCTGGCAGCACCCAAATGCCAGTCTAGCCAGGTAATTACACTTAGCATGACTGCTTTATAAGAAATGCCCAGTTATAAAAAAAAGTCATACCAAACTGAAGAATGATTCGACTGTCTGCACCAAAATGCCTCTCTAGCCACTAATACCACATATCATGCCTGCTTAGCATGGAGACAACCATTATGATATGTCGGACAATCCCGCCCCACCCACACACATCCCCTCTCCCTCCCACCCCTACCCCAACCTCCAAAATCAGCTCCTTGACCCAGAATTACCTCCACGTCCCTCTTCCTTGTCCCAGAGCTTACGTATGAGACTCCTTGCCTCATAGGTAAGTAATGGGTTGAGGACGAGTGAGACTAGTAGTAATGAAGATTACAGGTAGCTAAGTCAGGCATTACCTCCATGTACCTCTACCACATCCCAGTACTTGTGCATGAGGCAGAGTGCCTCATACACAAGTACTGGGACGGGGAAGCATAGGGTTAGTAGTAATGAAGATTAGCAATAAGTAATCAAGGCATTAAACACAAGTAGTGGTGCAACGAGTTGACTGGGATTCAGCACTCCCCCAACCCCCTGAAATGTTGGCCTATGTTGACCCGACTTGGCTGACCTTCAGACCAGTTGCGGGACAGAACAGTACACAGATGTTAAACGGCACCTGAGTTTCGCTGTTAACAAGAGCCCAACAATTACTATCATAAAGCATTTCACTGTTAGTACCTGCATTCAAATGCCCAATTTTTAAGCCAATTGAAATTGTGATGTGGGTTTAGTACTTACATGCCAGGGGAGTGATTGGAAGGGTAGAGAGGGAACAGGAGACCACTCATTCTCGCAGCAGTCCATAAGTGGGGGCTTTCAACCATATAGGGGAGAGTTAACTGCTTGTAACATTAAAGCTGCACTAGAATAGTCTCATTACAATGCGTAAAGAAATGAGATGCCCCCACACAAATAAGTTTGCCCGGTTCCCACCGCCCGTGAAGTTAGCGCCTCTCCCAACATTTGAAGGGTTAGCCCCCGCGAAATGTAGGTTTTGTTGCACACCTGAACGCAAGCACACACACCATTCACCATATAAACACATGCACAGCCATCCATACATTTAAGTGTGCACACTTTCACCGTACAGGCGCACACACCAAGGCACCCACCCATACATTTCAGTGTGCACCCTTTCACCATACACTCACACACGTACACGTCATGGGGTTGAGAGGAGCCCTATTACTTCAAAAAGAAATGATTTCTTTTTTAAGTCACTCTGCCTTCATCAAGAAATGATTTCCGTTAAGGAGCAAACCATAATGGAAATAATTTCTACATGAATGCAGAGTGACTTAAAAAATAAACTTCTTTTTGAAGTCATAGGGCTCCATCCACCCCACCCCATGACATGGAGACCTCCAGCCTAGGGTCTTCCATGGCATGGGATGGGAGGGGAGTCCTCGGACTTCAAAAAGAAAGTTTCTTTTTGTGGTCACTCTGCCTTCATAAAGAAATGATTTATGTTACAGAAATAACTTCTTTGTGAAGGCAGAGTGAAATCCCCCCCCCCCCCAAAAAAAAATGTGTTGAACATTTTTTTTTAATTTCTTTTTGCCCAAGTGGGGCCCCCTCCCAGAAAATGTTCTGGTGGGGTCCCCTGCACTGCGGGGGCCCCAGTTACGCCAGTGGTCAGTCTACTGTAAGAATGCAAAAGTTAAAGTAGACTCTACTTTAACTTTTGCAAGCTTAAATGACAACTGCAGGCTGCAGTCGTATTTTACAGCAGCAGAGACACAAATAATCTGGAGGGATAAAAGCTATTATATCCCCCCTCTTAAAATTGTGCGGGGGGATTTGTCACCCATGTCCTACGCCCATGTTTATAGCGTCCTTCCTTCTCCTCCGTGTTACGACCTCAGCCGCCTCCTTCCTTCTCGGTGCCTCCACTTGACTTTAACACTAATTGCTTTTGGCTCTCAATCGTTGACTCCTTTCAGCCGCACTCTATGGGCCCAAGCCCCTTCCCCCTGATACACACTCTGCATTTGTTTATGATCGTTAGTGTAGCCTGCGGATTTTATGCTGTGGCGATCAGCAATTCATTTCACCTGTGTGTACTTGAAAAACACTGTGATGCGCGGCTCTACTGCCACGCCTTCTTTAGTCTCGTCTGTCGTCGTGGTTTTCATGCTTGCAACTCTATGCTGTCGAGTGAACCTTGTCTGTGTATTAGATTTTCTCTGGGCTTCCAGAGCAACTGTGCTCTGTGGAACACCATCGTTCAGAGGTTAGGTCAGATTTACATCTATTTTGCCTGGCTCAGGAGGCCACCTTTGGATGAGGTTAATTAGGTGAGCACCAGGTCTCTGATTCTTTACTTAGGTAGGACGATTTGCTAAACGGAAAGGGAGGGAACAGGTGTGGTTATCTTTGGTGCTACACCCCGGCTGCAGATCTGGGGAGAGGTGGAGTGCTCTGGGGGAACCCGAAGTACCAGCTTCAGGCCCAGCATCACAGTGCGGGTGGTGGCAGAGGATGCCATGACTACCACAGCCACCATCCCAGGCCAGGCAGGCGACTTTAAGTAAAAAACAAATATGCCCACTGCAAATCAGTGTAGACAATGGCGCACTCTGAAAGGAAAAATATTCCTAACTGATACACTATATTATTCTTTGCATATTTTTTGTAAATATTGTGAATCAACTTACAAGAGTTAGTTATTAATTAATACGATTACATTCTCTTTAGCATAAGTAATGGAGTATGGCACAAACAACACCACTCAAAGTATGTTGTTTTATATCCAAAGGTAAGGCATACACAAAATTATAAAAGTACAAAACAATTCAGAAAAATGTAATTCAGTAATGCTGTCATGTTCCCTCGGTGGAGGATCTGGAAACGCTGGCGTCTAGTATCCACTGTTGTTCTACTACGGCCGCAGTGCAAGTGGCATCTGCAGTCTATCTGTTTCCAAGATGGCCACTGTGCCTTATCAGTGCTGTAGGACTGCAGCATGGTGCGTTGCAACCCTTACGTTCTGCCGGGCTAAACGCTGTGAGTAACTCTGCTTGTTTTCCTGTGATGTTCCTTCCAACCCTTAACCTTGTTCATACCCCCCCCCCCAGCTCTGTCCGACTTGCTCCTATTGCCGTGGAACGCTCCTGGCTCCTTTCTTCTCCACTGACCTATCCTCCTTTTCCCTCTCCCACTGTGCTCTGGCACTCTGCTTCCTCAGGCTGTCTCCGTGCCTCTGACCACTAAGACCTGAAGGATCCTTCCAGGTCCCCGTCTTACCCGGGTTATTTCCATTCTGCTGGCTTGTCATCAGCTACGGAGGCTCTGGAATCTCACTTAAGGAGGATTTTATTTTGTGTGCCGTAAGGCTTTTTCCCTACAAGGGCTGCCTCGGGATCCCACACCACTGAGGTTGTTTATTCCATCGGGTGCAGTGGCATCCAACAGAGACATGCCCTATCTCTTCTCTGGCCGGAGAGCAGTCCACGACACAAAGAAAAAGAAGGAACAAAGTCGAAAAGCCTCAAAGAAGAATCAGGTGAGAGAAATCCATATTCTGGTCACTTCATCCATACATTGCCAAAAAATATATCTACTCATTCAAGGGTCCTTAATGTCAGATATGCTCACAAAACAAGATGGTAATGTTTTTTTTCTAAACCATTTTTGGGTGACTCCACACCCTTCTTCGGGAGAATAAGCATCTAACTTCATACACATATCACTAATACAAAATAGAAATGAAAAAGAATCATTATATTTGTGTAATTCATATTGTCAAAAATAATATTTATTCATTACTGAAGCTTTACCCACTAAAGTCCATTTGAGGAGTATAACAAATTTGTTATCAAATACATGCAGCAAATTATTCTGAAGATGTAGGACTTGAACACCTTAAAAAAACAAAAACTCCATGTCAAAATAAAGACACAATCTCTATAAAGTATAAGTAGCTAACCACCCTCTGTCTTCAATACATTAAATACTTACCTAGCATGGTGTTTGTATGGTCCTCCAAGGAGCCTATCTGAAAACCGGTGATGGACAGATCATTTCTCAAAGGTTGCTAACCATTCAAGTACAACCTGTATAGTAAAAAATAGGCGCCATTTTGTCCTTTATATAACCTATGAAGGTGCTGGAAGCCAATGAAAACGCATTGTAAAAAGTAATCTGCATTCGACTCCCCAAAACGTTCAGAATTATTCAACTTTCATGCTCACCACGTTCTCACTGGACATGGAACTAACATGCATAGTGTAAACAACGTAGCTGTATTCATACACATTTCAAAACATTTCAGTAATGAGTATAGTAGGAAGCAGTATATTTATGTTATAGAGAATAGAGTCAAAAGCTACCCTTGTCATTAACGCTCTGGTAGTTTTCTATGGTAAGCAGTAGAGCTAAAGTAGCGTATGTCAGTTTAGCTCATCCAAGGAACACAAGGGAGTGAAATTTTTTTACAAACATAAAAATGCAATTTATTGATTTCTCAAAAACAAATGTTTAAAACAGCGACATATGCCATTTTAGGCACAGGAAAGAACATTGTATACAAATCTCAAGTGTTTATGCATATAGGTGACAACGGTTACGTGTTGCCTCATTTGTTAGCAACACACAAAACTACAGTCACTTCAGTTGTACTAACCCACCTATATGCATAATCACTTGAGATTTGTATACAATGTTCTTTCCTGTGCCTAAGATGGCATATGTCGCTGTTTGAAACATTTGTTTTTGAGAAATCAATAAATTGCATTTTTATGTTTGTAAATAATTTCACTCCCTTGTGTTCCTTGGATGAGCTAAACTGACATACGCTACTTTAGCTCCACTGCTTATCATAGAAAACTACCAGAGCGTTAATGACAAGGGTAGCTTTTGACTCTATTCCCTCTCTACAGTTTTGACGTAACCCTCTGGAGTCAAGCCCCCTTCAAAAAAGAGGGCTCCCTGCCCTTATCTCACACATGCCTTATTTTTTATATAATACATTCTTTGAGTGTTGTTTGTTGTACCAAACTCCTTAACTTGTGTTAATCTTATTCATTAATAACTTTAAATCTTGTAATCTATATTATTATTAGAATATTTTTGTAATATTGTCAATCAGTCATGGATACGTTTCCTTTCAGAGTGCAGCATTGTCTACACTGATTTGCAGTCTACATGTTTATTTTACTTTCATAGTATTGGTTTTAGCTGATAGCCTATGAATGCCAGCACCAGAAATGTTTCCAATATGTTTGTTTAAATGCTTAGAATATGAACTTTGTTTGTCTAGTGGAGTCTGATCTCCCCATAACACAATACAGGCAGAGGACTTTGTCATACATCACATCGAATCAATGGAAACAGACTACTTAGATGTTAATTCGTTTTTGCTATTAGGTGGTGGTGGCGCTGAAAGCGATAAAGCTGAAACCGTTGTCATTAAAATAAGAGCTTTAACATGAGAGCTTGAAATAGGGGCTTTGGGTGCAGGTTTGTAATGCTTTTCAATGCAGCTTGACATATGAGGATGGATATTGTGTAGTTTGACCATGTGTTCCACCCTTTTAACGCCCATGGCCAAGGGAAATCTATAGGGGTTTCCCACCCATCTCCTCCACAACACACCTCTGTTTGCACTATTTGGCTGATTTTCTACTGTGTCGTGAATTTGTCAGCCATGTTTATTTGACTTGATTATTGCTTTGAAAAATATTTACAACATCTTTTAAGTTATGTTACATATTTTGATGTATTTGGTTTTAAAATAAAGAAGTTTTGTTAAAGATATGTGTTTTGTAAAATGGCTTTCAAATTCTCCATATTCTGATTAGTGGGTGGTGTTCCAGTGTCTCCTGTTGTAAAAATGACCTGATTGGCTGTGCAGATAATGAGGTCAGGAGGATGTGATTGGTTCTGCAGTCTGTGTTTCTGTATGGAGGGCAGCCATTTTATGTTAGCATTCGATCACTCTTTTTTTGTGTTGCGTCGTTCGTTCATGCTTTTACTCAGTCTGATGTTCGCCCAGTCCTGTGACGTTCCTTGGGTTTATTAGTGAGCTGCCTTGGGGATCGTTGATCTGATCATCCCTTAAATTACATTTTCTAAGTAGTTGCTTCCGTGCACTGTGTTTTTGGATAAGTGCAGCGCAATAACAGCACTCATGCAAGGTTGAGATATGGTGGTGTTGGTGCAAGTGACCACAGCTTAGGGGTGTTAGGAGAAGGTGTTCCTTCTCCCGCCACGCTCCTCTGGCACTGGCCATCACCCAACAAACCAGAGGAGTGGGGGGCCCATCAGTCTGTGACACACAGCACACTCAGCTCTTCGCTCCACTGTTCCGACCCCCTTGGGGGCAGCCGCTGCTTCCCCCTCACCCGCTTCTATGTAACCCCCCCCCCCCCCACTCCAGGCTTGCAAGTTGTTCCAGCGAGTGTCCGTGTTCCCTCCATTGCCATTCCATGTCGGCTAGCACAAGCCTCCTCGGCTGCGGCCACGGATCTCTGTCTGGCAGGTCTGATCTCGAGTGGTTGTAAATGCTGCTATTCCGCAGGCTCTCTGCCACATATTCTGGTCCCGGTGCCATCCACATCTGCGACCTGCACCGTTGCTGCTTTTATTTTCCCATCTGCTACCTATATTTTAAAGGAAATACTTATTGATTATTAATTTCAAATTTGTAAAAGCGTAATTGATTGGCGTGATAACATTTGTGAAACAGGATTTAAATTGGTGCTGGCATCCTTCACCTCCCTCTGTGTGTCCAGCCACAGCGCTCATCCTACACCTAAACCTAATACAAATGCAAAATAATTGTAGAGCGCCGGCAGCACTCCTGGCAAAAAGTGTCATTTGAAGATGAGCGTTATATGACTTGCATCACTGGGCCACTGCTAGGAAGCAGGAGCCCCTTGGTCTCTGATTGAGTAATTGCAAACTCTGGGGCTTGTTTTTCCACACAGTTAGCACAAGCAGCAACTGGGCTGCATCTCACTCATTTGGATCGCGCCTTGTCGAGTGGAGCACCTGTCCAAAGATACATGCGCGTTAATCTATCGCTGTTTTATGTTTAACCTGTTTAGAATAGCGAAAAACATATCATTAGTCAACCATTTTCCGCATTTGTTAAAACTGCACATTGTTCATCCTCTCAAAAAGTCACCCCTCAGAAGTAGATATTCAGGAACGGGATAAGAAGGAAGTGTCTCAAAGGCACATGCAGCAGACACCGTGTCAGCCATCTTCCGCTATTCATTTAGAACAATGGTGAATGAAACTCGTCGGAACCATACCCTTATTCTGAAAATCTACATTTTTATATAACTGTATCAGACTTTATCTAACTTTGTAAATGTTTATCTTTGTAAAACTCCAAATCACTAATCTCGCGTTGAATTGGAAGTATATCAGCGAGTTTTCCTGATGATAAAAGCCACGTCATTTGTAGTAAAACTGTAAATAAAGTATATCTTTTTTTTGTATTAGTTTAAAGTACATTTGATTGGATTGCAATCTTTTCACACTATTTCAATTACACATTTTAAAATAACACAGTTAAAACAGACATACTTAAAAATGCACATTATCATGTGTTACACACTAAAACTCATCATACACAATAAACATTAGTCATAAATCAATTAATGCTATCATATCATAAAAACAAAACTAGGACACAACCAGCAACAGTTGCAAATCCAGGTTTGCGCTATTGTTGCCTCTGCTGCACAGCTCTAGTCAGCAGTGAGTTGCCCAGAAGCTATTTCCCAGACGTGCATGGCGGCTGCTGTAGTCACTAATGATTCAGTAGGCTCCAAGCCTGCTCAGGAATTGGCATATGCCGGCTCATATCATGTTTCTAAATCTTGGCACTTGGCACCGCCTTAAGATATGCACAGTCTGCATGACCTACTATCATATGGGATCCCCGACAAGGCCCCGCTATTTTCCAATGCAGGAATAGTCTGAAAGATTTACTGAAAGAATACATCTCATCAAACCCGGGTATCGTCTTTCTGTTAAATACGTTTTGGGGCGCCCTATCACAAAAGCCTGCTGTGTGTATTCCTGGAACTTCCTCAAAGAATTAAGGTGGCTCAGTGCCAGCTCACTGTCATGTGCCTTATAGTATATGTATCATGTTATGCGACTCAACGTAAGAATCGTGATATGCAGTGTGCCAAAAGTGTAATTTCCATAATTGTGTTCATTGTCCCGGGAGGATAGCTCAGCGGCAACGTGCTTGCCTTGGAAGCAAGACGACACGGAGACACGGACACAGGTTCGATCCCCGGATCCGCGCTTAGAAACCTCTGGGTATTAAGCGCGTTATAAATAACCTATAATATCATATCATGACACCATGGCGCATTATAAATATTGTAGTCTTGTACTTAGTACCGCCTAGTCATTACTGGAAGCTAGAACGAATACATTATTGCACTAGGTTTGTGTGCGAGCAACTGGCCTCGCTCATCAACTTCCCCAGAACGCGAGGAAATGCACACGACTCAGAAAGACAACACGGCAGTCCAGGCAACAGCATGCTTTCACTCGGGGAAGCACCATGCTACCTCTATATTCAATTAACTTGTGCCCTCAGTTCACCCAAATTCAGTGGCGGCTGGTGATTTTTAGTTTTGACTGGTAGGTGGTGCTAAAGCCCAAATATATGCAGAAACTTTCATTAGGGTACAGCTAGGGAGAAATGGCATAGGAGGAGCAACACAAAGCTTGTAGCTGTTGTTTGGTTATTTGCCCACCTATTGACGTCCTATAGCAGTGTACTCCCTATGGTCATTCCCACCCACTTCTTGCCCCTAACCAACCAAAACACATCATTCTGGGATCTCTCTGAGCTGCCTTTATTATGGCTCACCATCAAACTTTGTGCTCAAAGCGCCTGCCAGTGTTTTTTCAAAGCAGTCTTTTGAGAATTAATGACTTAATTTGAGCTGTAAACGCACTGTTGATGTGATGAAAATGTCTCAACCAGGTCTACCGTCATCCGCTCGATTTATATGTGTGTCCTTCCTCTTTAAAAAAAACAAGCATTGGTGAAGATAACAGCTTTTGTTTGTGTACACGCATTAGGCATTTGCCAGGCACTGCTATTATATGCCCAGGTAATTGCACCACTTTACAGCTGATAACATTGATGGGCAGTTAACACCACCACAGTGGTGTCTGTCAAATGTCTTTCCCATGCGTAAACAAAAGCCAAAACTGTTGGCATTGCCAATGCTTGTTTTTATATTGTAAACATATACTGTTGTTTCTCACTGTGGAATGATTTGACTCAATGCAATTTGAAAAACAATGATAGCACTTTGCCATCTACAGCTAGAACGAGAACTGGGAGAACTGCAAAATGCAGATGAAACTGAGAATAATGTTCCAGTTTCCATCAACCAGGATCTGGATCAGCCTGAAAATGAAACCGAACAGCAAGGTGAACATACTGTGGAACTTGAAGGAGGCAAAGACATCTCAAGTATAGAACAACAGTTCTGTAAGAAATTGAAATTCTTGAAGAACAGGATACAATTCTGGACCACAACACTTGATGAGTATGTACCATAGTAAACCGATATTTCCACAGTAAAATGTAAAACATAACTGTGTCCTTATCCAGTTAAAAACAATTATCATTGATGAAAGTAACCTTCTGCTAGAAGCTTTCTAATAATACATACAGAGCACGCTATTCTGGTTGAGAAAAGAACAGACCGGGGCTGGACAACTGCCACTATCATATTTTTCTAAAAGGTGGCAACTAAAATCAATGATAAAATAATCTGATTATAGAGATATAATGCTTATAAACCTTGCCCATGATGTATATTTTACCATTTGTACCTCTAAACATTGTTGGGCAATAAAGAGATGGAAAATGGAACTTCTTCTTAAAGTACTATGAAATATCAGGTCTTCTTTAAGATTCATCTGGACACATTCAGTTGGTTACAATATAGGAGATAATGTCAGTTGTCACTCCCCTGTATCCCTGTCTGCTTGAAGTTTCTCATGCTTTTATTTATTGTCATGTATACAATCTGGTACAGTTTGCCTGCACTTTAACATTTGTTTGCTTTTACCTTGATGTCTAGGAAACAGAATGGCCGGACATTGTACTTCATAAGCCATTTAAGGAAGAATGTTTTTATAATTGTCGGAATACCGCCCCATGTGGTGTGTGCAGGTTCCCACTATTTAACAGTACACCCCATTAAGACGTGTCCAATAAAAAACGACTGATAAAAAAACAGAGTCTGACGCACTGGGAACATTTTTCAAATGTTTATTTAAATCATGATAAAAAGGCTTAACTCTCCCCATTGCTAACATGATATTCCCTGCCTAACAAAATTAACTAATGGCGCGTCCGTGTTCAAAGCCAAAAAAGGAATGACCTCCGTCCAAAACCTACTTCTAATTCGTCCTACCACAATACATGACAGCTAAACAACCCCACACTGTTCAGCTTCTGGCGATTTACCTTTAGCCGGACTCGGGGGGGAAAAAGGTATATTGTTCCAAGAAAGATAGTTCTTGATTTCCGTTTAGATTGGCTTCAACGGAATTTTTGAAAGTATATCAAAAGTCTCTCCGGGTTCATTGCGTGTTTCGCACTCAGACTCTGTAGCTCTTGATATAGATTTAAGGGCTTAGTTTGTCTCTGTAGAGGGATATTCCTGGTACCCTTCTTCCACACCTTTGGGCGCTGCTGTTTTAATCTTCTCCTTTTTGCTTTAAATCATCCAGATTCATATACATTTATTTTCTCATGGTCTCTAGGAGGGCACTCCTGGCCCTGTTCATTTGAGAATCATTACAACTCTGGTAGCCTCTCCAAAGGCTTATAATACGTGTGTCTCAGGCTCCCGTAACGGTCATTCAGACTCAATTCACTTGCTTTCTTAATGTCCCTCTGCAGGCTCTGTCAGCCCATTTCAGTCGTTAAGTATGACCATTTTCGTGGTCTCTCCCAAGACTCATACTTCAGGTCTCTCAGTCCCCTGTAACCATTATAGTGCTTGGTTGCAAAAAAATCACTTTCTTTCTGTTTCCTCCCTCTTCCGTGAACCACCCGATTACCTTCTTCTCTACTGGGCTGGCTCACAGGGTTTGGCATTTATTTATTTATTACATTTATTTGGGCGCACAAAACCCTTGGGCATCTAGGCGCTAGTTACAGTACAATTGTGGTAACATGGTCTACATAGTGTGGGACCAAGCAGATAGATACAGCATGAGGTAAGTTGAACGTGCACAGCCCAGTAAGCCTCGTCTCATTGTGAGGGGGGGCTATATCAGGTGTACAGGAAGGCATAGTAGCTAAACATTTGAGTACATGCACAGTCAGTAAAGCCTCACCTCATGGTGTGGGGGGCTACATCAGGTGCACACCAGGCGTACAAGAAGGCATAGTATGGGACAATTGTAATAGAAGGCATAGTATGGGACAATTGTAATTGTGTAAAGCCATAGGTGGGGCAATGTAGGCCAGGCCACAGGGTGATTGGTACAGCACCGTTGCTGGAATAAAAAATGCAAAGAACACATATAAAGTTAATAGTGATGTTGGTTATAAACATTGGTCAAATTATAAAGAAGACACAGTGAACACTTTGCTATACATTAAGACAAGTCCTACTTACTGAGCCAAATTAGGGCACTGTTGGCGTAGATGGTGGTAGCAAGCAAGTGAAGGTGAGAGACCCCCCAATAATGCTGTTAAATCACCCAACAGAGTCAGTAAGAGCACATCCCAGGAGGGAATGAGACCAAGACCAAGTGAGAGTGATATTAAAGGTTTTTATCTAAAATTAGGGCAAGCAGAACCTACTCTGCTCACGCAGAGAGCGCCCTGTAGAAAACATGTTACACTTTGGTTATATTCACAAAACACGTCATCATCATGGGAAGGCCTAGAGGGGCACAAGAGAGATTGGGATTGGGCACGAAGGGCAGGCACCTATAGGTGCTATAGGTTCAGAGGCGACTGATTGGCCTGAGGGCACGTGATGAGATGACGTGGTGTCCGGGGTCACTCGGTCAGCTGGGCTCATCAGCCTGGTATTCCATGTTGCCTTTTATGTATCCTTTGACATCCTAGCCACATAACATTTGCCCTTGTGGCCATGCACGCTCATTCATTCAGAACTCTGATCTGTTTGTCCAGAGGAAAGGCCTGTATCTGAGCACTTGTGAAAACAGGGTTCAAAGGCAGGTTATTTATTACTAGTCATGAATTAACTGTCTTCCACCAAATGTGATGCTTCCCTTGTTTAACCAATTCTAAATATACTGGCTAAGGGGTAGAGCTCATGGGGTCATTGTATGGTCGGAGGTGTCCAGTTGATAACAACAAAGGGGGTTTCAGAATAGATGGTTGAAATGACCAGGCCACAAAAAGGTGCATATCATTATAGACATACATTTCCTTGTGGGGGTTCAGTGATTGAATGTCCAAACATCACTAACTCTCTGTTAATCTCTTTTGACACCCAATGGACCGGAGAGACTCAAGGCCTCCTTGTAATTTGGTTCCATGTTGCAAAAATAAATTAGGGCCTTTGAAACACACTTTTTTTTGGGTCAAAATCTTTTTATTGAAATGTTGATTACACACAAAATTCTTCATATATCATTGCAAATAGTGATATAATTAATCTCACGACTGTGTAGCAATGATCTAGACCGGAATCAATTGCAATTCATCAGTTATCTCGATTTCGGCACCATTTGTGAGAATATAAAGTTCATAGTTTGTCGCTGCAGTTATAACAACAATTAGTTCGTTGAGGAAACATCAACATTTCATTCTAACATTTATAATTCATCAAATGTATAAGATTTCGTAAACAACCTCTGGGAGTAGACAAAGATAGCTTGGTGACCGGTAGAACTCAAGAAAAAAAGAGAAACAAGAAGAGAAATAAATAAATAAATAAAAATAAAAAAAATAAACATTTTCTCTCTCCAGGGTTACCAACAATTCTTCTAAGAGCCCTGTGGGTTTCTTTTTGTGAGGCTGTATCTCTCTCTCATTGGTGTATGAGCATTTAATAATTACATTCAAAGTGTCAATTGCATTTTAGGGCTGGCAAAGGTATTTAATCAGTCTCGGTTGGAAAAACATATGCTCTTTTTCTTCCACGTGGTCTAGGAATGAGCCCCATATGTTTGTGAATTTGGGTGTCTTACCTTTTATTGCCGCTGTTAGTTTGTCTATCAGCAGGAGTTCCCAGACTTTTACCCACAAATATGCTATGTGGGGGCCCTCTACTTCCTTCCAAAATCGGGCTCTTGTAAGGCGGGCGGCCATAAGTAGTTGAGTGATCAGTCGGGCAGTGGGACCAAAGCGGGGGTAAGATCCATCGTCTGGTGAGTCGCATTACTAGTTGGTCCATAGGGAGTAAAATCCCGCATATGTCTCTAATCTTTGACCTGATTTCGAGCCAGAAAGTTTGGATGACCGGAAATTGCCACCGCAGGTGAGCTAGGTCCCCCTTCGCCCCGCAGCGTGCCAACACATATCTGGGTATTCCGGGTTTATCGCATGGATTCTCTACGGTGACAAGTACCAACAAAAACACATCTTAAGAGCACATTCCTTCCCCAAAGTACATCTGGAAGACTTTTGCGCCCTATCCCAGATTCTTTGCCATGTTTCGGGGGGTATCTCTATTCCTAGTTCTCTCTCTAATGCCACCATATAGGGGAGTTTCTCGTCTTCTGGGACGTTTTCTAAGAGGCGATAACAGGTTGCTATTCTATGTGAACGTTGGCCTTCCGCGACCGTTAACTCTAGGCCTGAGGGGGATCTAGTGGCTGCCTTTTTAACGGTCGGGTTGGTAATCCAGTGCCGTAATTGGATGTATTTAAATCTCTCAGCGGAGGGACTGAGGCTTGGGCATTTATTAGGAAACATAGCACATCGTCTGCATAAAGTGCGACTTTGTGACATTGATCTTCCACCTCAAACCCCCTGAATGTCGGGGTGAAGTCGAATGTGCTGGGCAGGGGCACCATTGCTAGCGCAAAGACCAGCGGTGATAGGGGACACCCCTGTCTGGTTCCTTTATTAAGGGGTATCTGGGGTGTCCATCGCAAGTTGACTCTTATTCGGGTGGAGGGGATTCGGAAATTGGATGGTACCAGTTTGGAAAATTGGGGGCCAAACCCAAAGCCCTTCAAGACCATTTGCAAATATTCCCATGACATGCTATCAAAAGCTCTGTGTGCATCCAGGGATAGCAGGGACAGGGGACCCGGAAGTGATGGGGCTAGGGCTATCAAGTCAATCGATCTCTGCGAGTGTTGTCATGGGTGGGCCTCCCCTGGATAAAGCCTGTTTGGTCTCTATCTATTAATGTGGGTAAGATCCCTCCCACAGTCATCGCACTATAATTTTGCTATATAGCTTAGCTTCCGTATTGAGCAAGGCTATGGGCCGGTAGGATGAACATTCGGCTGGGTCTTTCACTGGCTTCAGGATTAGTGTTGTGTTAGATTCTGCCATAGATTGTGTGACAGTTCCTGTTTCCCAGCACATGTTGAATAACTTCGTGAGATGCGGTGTGAGATATTTGCAGAAAGTTTTGTAAAACTTATTTGTGTTCAGGGAGCGATTTCTAATCTAAAAGCGGGCTCAGCACCGGGACAAGACGGCTACACACCGGCCTTTTACAAAACCAATAGTACCTCCTTGACCCCATTCCTCACTAAATTATTTAACTCAATTTTGGAGACGGGTCAGGCACCTAAATCGTTTACTGAATCCATAATTATTGTCATTCCCAAGGAAAATAAAGACCCCCTGGAATGCTCATCATATCGCCCTATCTCTCTCATCAATGTAGACGCCAAAATCTACTCTAGCATCTTAGCAGCACGGTTAGCGGTAGTCCTGCCACAGAAAATCCACACCGACCAGGTCGGGTACATAAGGGGAAGGCAGGGAGCAGACAAGATCAGGAAGACCCTGGATCTCATGGCGACACTTCGAGAGGCGGGAGAGGGCCCCCTGCTTCTATCGATCGACGCCGAAAAGGCATTTGACCGCGTGGAATGGCCCTTTTTACGGGCAGTACTAAGATGGGTCGGTCTAGGAAGCACATGGATCCAGGGGGCCAAAGCACTCTATCACTCTGCTCAAGCTAGAGTATCTATTAATGGTGTCGCCTCGACGTCATTCACCCTTACACGGGGCACGAGACAGGGCTGTCCGCTGTCTCCCTTAGTATACGCATTAGTTATTGAACCATTTGCCCAGGCCATAAGATCAAGCCCCCTGATTCACGGAATTCCACGAGGAGGAGAGGAATATAAATTAGCTATGTTTGCGGATGACATTTTATTATACCTCACCCGACCCGCAGAATCCATACCCGCCCTCTTTCAAGAGTTACTCCGTTATGGGGCTCTCTCGGGCTTTAGAGCCAACTTGCAAAAAACCATTGCGGTTCCACTAAAACCCGACATCGAATCATTAGAGCAATTGAAAGCAGACTGGGGATTCTTGGTGCAGTCCCACTCTGTTAGATACCTGGGCGTAAACATAACAGTTCCCATGTCAGGCCTATTCGAAGCCAACTACGTCCCTCTATGGAAAACCATTCAAGCAGACATACACAGATGGACGAGGTTACCGTTGACCTGGGCAGCCCGCTTCACTTCCATAAAAATGAACGTCCTACCTCGTTTATTGTTCTTGTTTCAATCCCTTCCCATAATAGTACCAGAGCCGTTCATGGCTGAGGTCAAACGAGCGCTCCTAAAATATCTCTGGGCCGACAAGAAACTAAGAATCCCATATTCCACATTGATTCAACCCAAAGAGTCAGGGGGCATGGGGTACCCAGATTTAGAAGAGTATTACAGAGCATCTCAGCTCAGAGTTTTATCAGACCACCTCTGGGAAAACCCCGAAAAACAATGGGTAGCCATAGAAAATGACATTTTCGCACCAGTCACATTGGGAGAATGGATGTGGGTCCCTCTGCCAGCAATGACCCGCAGAATAAGAGAACACCCAATTCTGAAAGTCTTATGGTCTCTGTGGCGCCCTTCCCGAAAAATGAAGGGTGTTACGACATGGCCCTCTCCTCTCAGTTTCATCTGGGCCTCTCCCATCCGTGATCTCATAGCAGAGGTACAGCACTTTCAGCCTTGGCTCGACGCAGGGTTAACGCGGGTGGGCCAAATGTGGAGAGAAGGCAAATTTATTTCTTACGAAGAAGCGCGAGAGCCAATGCGTGGTAACGAGGTGACCCCTATGCTATATCTGCAGCTACGAAGTGCCCTGAACGATGCCAGGTGGGGCACAAAGTTAAAACGCCCCCTCACTCCATTTGAGCAGATACTAAGCGTCCCCCAAACAATGAAGGGCCTGATCTCACGTATGTACAGAGCTTTGCTCACGAGGGGCTGCCTGAAACGCCCCCAATCTGAAGCCAAGTGGGAACTAGAGTTGGGCCTCACTGAACAACCAAAAATCTGGGACACCATTTACAGAGCAGTGTGGACATCATCTATCTCAGTCCAATATAAAATGCACAATGCACGCTTACTGGTCAGATGGTATTATACTCCCCAAAGACTGTCCAGGATGTTTCCCGGTACGTCTCCACTCTGTTGGAGAGGATGTGGTGAAACCAGTGATTACTGGCATCAATGGTGGAGCTGCCGAGTAGTGCAGACGTACTGGAAGGAGGTCTTGGGCTGGATACAAGCCATAGATGGAATACCCAGGAACTTAACTCCAATCCTACTCCTGGTCGGAGTAGAATCAGACGGAGAGGATTCCAATGCAATACTCAATCACATGCCCCGTAATTCAATGTTAGTGGCAACGGTCTGTCTGACAATAAAATGGAAATCCCCATCCCTCTTCACAATGAATGAATGGGTCACCAAAGCGCACGCCATCTATGAAATGGAAAGCCTCACAGCAGCAATCCAAGAATCTAAGAGGAACATAAACATGATATGGCTGCCCTTCTTAGAATTCTACTCAGCGCACCGGGATACCATGAGACGAAGCAATAGACATACACCATCATCATCAGCAAGAAACACACAGAAAGCTGCCCCCACTGGCTAGCTAACCCACACAAGATAGCCAACATAGTAAGAATTTGAGCACTGTACCCAACACGAAAGGTCTCACTTGAAAAAGTTGAAAAAAGCACCACACAATCTGTTTGACAGGACTCGACCATATCTGTATTAGAGCGACTCCAGGGGAAGGAAGGAGGAAGGGGGGGAAAGGAGGGAGGGTGGGGGGGGAAAAGGGGGGAGGGTACAAGTGTCAATTGGGTACTTATGTGCAAGTCATCTTTTTTCGTTATCTGTTTTTTCCATTTTAAGCTTATGAACACTAAGAGCGATCTAAGATACACGCATTAATGTAAATGACATGTACTATTTGATACTTGTTGAAATGCAAAAAAAAATAACAAAACAATAATAAAAATATATTTAAAAATAAAAAACTTATTTGTAAAGCCATCAGGGCCTGGACCCTTGCCAATAGGGAGTGCCTTGATAGCTAGTTCCACTTCCTCAGAGGATATTGGATCCTCTAAGGATTCTTGGAGCTCTTGTGGCAGTTGTGGTAGTTGCCTTGTTTATAAAGTTTCTAGTGGACTGTGAGTATCCTCTACGTGGGGCTGCTTCTTCCCTGAAAAACTCCTCAACAATAAGGCATTTCCCCTCTTCAGAATGGGTCCCTCTTCCTCGCTCATCCCACAAAAAGTGTATCCTATTCTGTCGTGTCTGTTTCGCTAACTTGGCTGCTAATAATTTGTTAGCCTTATTTCTTTTGGTGTAGAAAAATTGTTTGGTACGCATCATGCAGTAGGCGTGTGGTGTGCCTCAAGCGCTTTTTTAGCCATTCGCAGATCCCTTAAAGACCGCTGTGTGGGTTTCTTTTTGTGTGCCTCCTCTAATCTATGGGCTTCCCCTTCTAGTTGTTCTTGAAGTAATCTCCTCGCTTTACCCCGTTGCGCAGCTTCCTCTATAAAGTGCCCCTGAATCACTGCTTTGCCTGCATCCCAAACCGTGCCCCAAATCACATCATCAGTGTCATTCTCACTAAAGTATACGTTCATGGATTCCCTAATGTGAGCACAGATCCCTGGGTCTTCTAAGAGGAAGTCATTTAACCTCCAAGTGGGTCTTGTCGGGGGGGGGGGTAACTCGGGTGGGGACTGGGGAGTGATCTGCGAGACCCTCAGGAAGGATATCTACTTCCTCCACCTCCCGAATGAGCGAATCCGAAATAAAGAACATATCCAGTCTGGAGAAGCCCCCGTGAACAGCTGAAAAGTATGCATAGTCCCTCTCATCTTGATGACAGTATCTCCACACTTCAATCGGGGAGTGTTCTTTAAGCAGGGAGGTAAGGGCTCTAAAGTTGTTCCTATCATTGAGTGTTGGTGGAAGGTTCTTATCAACCTGGGGGTTGACCACTGCATTGAAATCCCCGCCCATAATCACTTCCCCTTCTGTGTGTTCAAATAGAGCTTTCGACAATTTCATAAAAAACAAATCTTGTTTACTATTGGGGCGTATATAGAGACCAGTGTAATTTTGCGCCCGTCCAGCAAGGCGTTGACCAACAGGAATCTCCCCTCTTCATCTCGCATCAACCGCAGGGTTTTAAAGGGAGTCACCCTGCGCACCAAAACGGCAACCCCTCGTTTTTTCAGCCCACTCGAGGCAAAGAATTTAGTGGGGTAGAGCCTGTCATTGAGGCAGGGTTCATCTTCCGGCCGCAAATGAGTCTCTTGAAGGAATAGAAATGTTGCATCTAGGGACTCTAATCTGTGGAGGAGTGCTTTCCGCTTCAGGGGGGAGTTCAGGCCTTGCATATTAAGGGAATTGCATCTATAACTCAGGGTTGCCATATTTCAGCGCATGAGTCTTCCCTTCCCATGGCCTCCCTCCAGAAGATCAGGGGGGAGGTTTCTACCCAGCGATTTCATTGTACTATGGCCTGTGGGAGGTCCCCGGAGAGAGAGGTAAAGATACCAACTAAAAGGCTTTCGGATATACTCAAAAGGAAAATAATAATAATCAAAATGATAATAAATCAGGTAAAATAGCCAAATCGTTTCCATCTCAGAGAATACTATTTCTACAACCAGAGTTAACTTTAACCAAGTGTTGAGTCTATCGGGCGCCATCCACTCAGGCGCCCAAGCCGATTATCAAGTGGACATTTCAAACGCCCTCAGATGCAGCCAGACAGAGCATGCGATGGTGGTAGGGGCCTGCATAACTTGCAAAATTGTGTTAGAACAGATCCTTTTCTCCTCTTTCCCTCGGCACAAGGTTGAGCATAAGGTGTCCCTGAAAACATCCCTCAAGGAAAGAAGAGGAACATCTTCAGGGGACAAGAGCCTCTATTTGGCAACATGGGGTCCATTTTGGCCGCAAAGCAAGAATGACATTACGGAGACCCTCAGGAAATCGTGCCCTTGCAGAAATAAACTTTTAATGCAGTACAAACAGGTCAGGTGGCCGCCCAGTCATCCTGTTCCTAATGGGAGGGTTTCTGCCCCCTCCGGGGCAGAGGCTGCCCTCTCTGGATCAGGTTCCTGACCCGAGTTCGCCGCAGATCGGTGCCGCCACCGACGTTTACCTCTTCCAGGTTTTCGGCAAGGGGTGTGGAGTGGGCCCATCCGTATCCTGAGCGTGTTGATTCAACTCCCTGTTATCCGGTGCCCCTGACATCAAAGCTCTCGCCTCTTCTTCGGAGGAGATTATGTAGTGTTGGCTTTGGAAGTCGAAAATCAACTTGCAAGGGAATCCCCGATAGCAGATTTTCTGGGCTCTCAGCCAAGCGGTTACCTTTTGTAGGCACTGTCTGCATGCTAACGTGTAGGGGGCCAGGTCCTGGAAGAGTTGGTCCTTCGTTCCTTGGAAATGTATTGTGTCTGAGGCCCTGGCTGCCGCCATGATCGCTTCTTTCTGGCGGAAAAAGTGTACTCGGGTAAGCACATCCAGCACCAGATTCCTTCTAAGTTGGGCCGATGAATAAACCCGGTGGGTTCTGTCTAGTTGTAGATCTTCACTTGGCGACAGTTCAAGCAGGGATCTGAACAAAGTCTCCACATATTCGGTTAATCCTTGGTCAGAGATCTGTCGGGGATACCGCGGAGGCGTATATTATTCCGTCGTGATCTATTTTCCAAATCAGCCTGCTTTGCCCATATGTCCTCCAACTGCTCCTCAATGATCTTCACTCTTTCTGTTAGAACCTCATTATTATGGGATTGTTTGCATTCCGTGTTTTCCAGGTCGTTGACCCTGGATTCTATCCCGCTGGGGTGGGAAGTAACGTCAGCAAGAGATTGAGCCAGAGAGTCTTTGGAGGTCTTGATCTCTGCTTTAATCTCTTGTGTGATATCTTGTTTGAATGATCTGAGCATTCGCTCTAATTCCTCCCTGGACATCGCCATGTTTTGGGCCAGAGTTGAAGATATTACTGGGTGAATCTCGGCCGTACTTGTATGTGTGGGGACTGAGTCCACAGATTGTGGTGTCCAATAAGCTTGTATGCCGGGTCCCTTCTTTTTACCCCTGTTTTGGGCATTCCTTAAGATGGTGCTGAGGTCTATTACGTCTGTACCCACTGCAATTGGAGGAATGTGGGCGCCAGGTGAGTAGGGCCAACGTCTGCAGAGTGGACGGACAGTGTGGATGTTATTTATTCCGGGCTCCTGGAAAGTTTAAAGAATCCCCTGGGGTTGTAGCAGTGTCAGTATTGATTAGGGATTCGTCTCCCCCCCCCCCCCAGGGCGGTATTGCACTCACCCGGGTTCAGTAATGCCGCTCCCGGTGGGCCTCCAGCTCGTGGGCGTTCAGGCATGCAGCGGGGGTCGTGGTCTCCTCTTCATGGCACCCGCGTACCCCACCATCATGGTCCTTAGGAAAAGGACTGGGTGCGTCCGTGTCTTCCTCGCCATACCGGCCTTCCCCAGGGTTCAAAGCATATCATGTGCGCCACCCGGAGCCTACTTGAAGCTGTTCGGAGCTAGGTCACCCTACACCCAGACCAGTTGTCCGAATGGGACCCCGTGATTCATGACGGACTGCCCTTCGTCTATGATCACCTATTCCTGCCCACTACAGATACCTGCAACATGGCCCTAGAGTGGTCCCACAACACCCCTGTTCACGGACACCCCGGCCATAAATGCACGTTGGCGTTGCTAAAACGATGGTGCTGGTGGCCGTCCATGAAGAGGGACGTGGAGTGTTACGTCAACAACTGTGCAGTCTGCGCACAATGTAAACATTGTAGGGGTCATCCTGTGGGTCTCCTGCTTCCTTTGCCCGTCCCTCCCAGACCCTGGCACACTTTAACCATGGATTTCATCACCGATTTACCCCGGGTCCAGGGTTTCAATACTTTGTGCGTGGTCATTGATTCCTTTTCCAAGATGGCTCGCTTCATTCCGTGCAAGGGTATCCCCTCCGCTCCTGTACTGGCTAGATTGTTCTTTGAGAGCATATTCTGTCTCTTCGGGCTACCTTCGGTTCTCATCTCGGATAGGGGTTCTCAATTTACGTCATGCTTTTGGCGTGCCTTGACCAAGCTATTTGGTATTGATGTTCGCTTCTCCTCAGCATATCACCCCGAGACGGATGGCCAGACCGAGAGGCTCAATCAAACCTTGGAGCAGTATTTACGCTGCCTAACCCTGCAGCAGCAGACATCCTGGTTGCGAGTGGTGCATCTCGCGGAATTCACATATAACAATGCTGTACACTCCTCCACTGGTTTCTCCCCCTTCTATGTTCTGTATGGTCAGCACCCCGTGTCTTGTCCATCCCTGACCTGCCCTCCTCTGTCAACCCCGCTGCCACTGCTTGTGTTAAGGACCTGTCCTCCATCCAGGCCCAGACCTCGACTCATCTCCTTGAGGCTCAGGTGTCCATGAAGGCGCAGGCGGATAGGAAACGGGTGATGGCCCTGTTATATTCAGTGGGGTCCCGCGTCTGGTTATCGACTCGTCACTTACGGCTGGTGGGTTGCCGCAAGCTCTTGCCTCGCTTTGTGGGGCCCTATGTAGTGACTCAGGTGATCAACCCAGTGGCCTATTGTCTAGCACTCCCGGGGTCTTGGCGGGTTCACCCGGTTTTCCATGTTTCCCTGCTCAAGCCCTGTCCCGCTCCTACACGACTTTGTGCCCCTGTGGCCGCGGTGTCTCTGACCTCCCCAGATGTGTTCGAAATCTCTGGTTCTTGGGTTCGCGTGTCTGTAGGGGTCGTCTTCAGTATCTCGTGGATAGGTCTGGGTATGGGCCGGAGGAGAGGTCCTGGGTCCCTGCTGTTGATGTTAGTGCTCCCCGCCTGGTGGCCCGTTTCCATAGGGGCAATCCTTCGTGCCCACAGGGTCGTGGGCCTTTGGTTGGGGGCTCTGTCATGCACTCACCCCTCAGTGTTCCCAGTGTCCCCAATGCCCATCCCCGTACCTCCACTCCGCCCCGTCCTCTTGCCCGGTTCCGGGACTCACGTGTGCTCTCCCCGAATCCCCATGTACCAATGCGTGTGTTTCAACTTGCTGCCCACTCACGGAGACACCCGCTTCATTGGAATGTTCCTTGGCGATTGCGAGACTGGCTTCACGCCCCACTTCCACGTCACGTGACCAATGCCTCCCGCTCACATGTTACTAAGGCACGTTCACGTGATGCGGTCGCGGGTCACGTGACCGGAAAGTAAAATGCACCGCCGGTATTTAAACAGCCGCATCGGAACACTCGATGCTTCACAGCTGTTTACATGGACACTGTTCAGCGCTTCGATTACTCACATTTGGATTGCTTGGAAACTGACCCCGGATTGGATTAAGGACTGCTCTTGGATTCCCCTGGCTTCTGGTTTATTGGATTTCTTGTTCCGAATCACGGACTGCTTTCTGGACTACTACTTGCTTAATCCCTTTGGTACTACGTTTTCTTGAGACCGTTCCACTTGTTTGTTGTCTGGTTTGTTATTGCTGTCTGGGCTTGATACTTAACCAGTGCTTTCTTTACAGTGGTTCGGGGTTCCCAGAGGTCCGCGATTCCAGAAGATCATATCCCACCTGTGGACTCAAAGGTTGTACAGAGAATGATTTGGACTCTCTCTGTGCGGCACTTGTGGATAGAGGATTCTTCTGACTACTTGACAGTCAAGACGCAACACTCCCCCAGAAGAGTTGAATACCCTGGATTCGTCACATACCCCTCCCACTAAGATCATTGCTACCCTTCAGTTCTTTTTTTTTTAAAACTCTTTTTATTAGTGGTCACAGAGAGATACAAGGCACCATTGCACAGCACATCTCACACATACAACAGGAGTACATTATTCAATGCATTTCTAAAAAACAATATTATGGCGACATGTCATCATCAGCAATCATGTTACACAAGTAGACTCTAAAAGGGCTCCAGATGTCTTTGGGTCTGCATGTCGCAGGTTGGGTTGAAACAAATTGCTCCTCTGATTCATTGACATGTGACAATTCTTGTAGGAATTGGTTCATGCTGGGTGGCGCAGCGCTTTTCCATTTCTGTAAAATACATTTTTTGGCAACAGCGCAAGAGATGTCAAACAATCTTCTAATTTTTTCAGAACATTTGCATATGTCACCAAACAAGTATTTCTGGGGGGTCAGTTCAGGGGGAACCTGAGTGATTTCCTCCAACAATTTTGCCACAGCCCTCCAGAAACGCTCTACCACCGGGCACTCCCAATAAAGAACCGGCCTGAGGTGAGTTGCATTTGGGACAGGCATCTGAGGTGTCTGGTGCAAATTCTGCGACCCTGGCCGGTGTGTAATGTAGCCTATTGAGAATTTTGAATTGGATCAACCTCAGCCCAGAGTTAAGCAAGACCTTCTTGGTGAGCAGACAATATCTAGCCCATCTCTCCTCCTCAGTGGGCACCTGCACATCTGCTTCCCATTTTTCCTTAATCTGGTTCAATGTGGGAGTGTGGGCCTGCACAGCAGCGTACAGCCTAGAGATTCCCAGGCCTTCTTTGGCTGTCACTAGTTGTATACACGGATGTGGTGTGGGCTCATCTGGAAAGAGTGGCCACCTTTTCTGGAATGCGGACCTCATACGATAATATTGGAGTGTTTTAAGTGGCCCGTCGCCCAGTGCCCTCAACAATAGCCCCAGGTCTAAAAATTTCCCATTAACAAACCTATCTCCATGCTTAATCTCGCTTTTAGGGTCCCAAGATTCCTGTATGCTCATGTCATGTGTGGGGTGTATACCCGGAAAGTTCCATAAAGGTATCTCCGGGTTATAGGGTGTCTCCAGTCTCACTCTTTTGTGTATAGCTTCCCATGCCCTGACTGTGCAACTCACCGGGTTGTATTCAGAAGTGTCTTTGTAGTGTGGTTCAAAAATTACTGATTGTATGTTTGTGGGGTTGTGGTGTATTCCTCTATCCATGCGTGGGGTGTACTATCCGCATCATTGTACCAGTATTTCGATAACTGTGCTTGGGCCACATAATAATAAAGCTCAAAATCGGGGGCCGATATACCTCCCGAAGAATAGGGTTCTGTCATTTTTTCCAATCTTATCCTCGCTGTCTTACCGTTCCAGAGAAATGTCACCGCCATGGATCTGAGTTTGGCGAAGAAGGTTCTGCCAGGCTATGTAGGGATGTTAACAAAAAGAGAATGTAGTTTGGGCAAGATTACCATTTTAAGAATAGCGACTGTACCGGCTAGAGCAATTGGGAGTCGTCCCCACATCTGAAGCTTAGTGGTTAGAGTTTGTAAGGAGTTTTCATTGTTTTCTGTATATAATGTGAGCTTATCTCTGGAGACCAGGATTCCCAGGTATCTAATATGATGTTCTGACAATTTGAGTCCATCTGTCACTGCAGGGCACCTGGTGGCCGGTGTGAGTGGAAATATTTCAGATTTAGCCCTATTTATAGTGTACCCAGAGTAATTTGCAAATTCCTGTATCGCTTCCATAATGGGTGCTATGTTTATCTCAGGCTTTTGAACGTATAGTAACGTGTCGTCCGCATAAAGTGAGATCGACTGGGTGGATCCCTTCATCTTAATCCCTCTGTCTGCATGTCTCAGTCGGACCGCAGCCGCCATTGGCTCAATGGTCAATGCGAACAGCAGGGGTGAGAACAGGCATCCCTGTCTAGTCCCCCTACCCAACAGGAACATCTCAGAGATAGCCCTATTAGTTAGGACACGAGCTCCAGGCTCAGTGTATAGCAGCCGTACATATCTTACAAAGTTGAGGCCCACCCCGAATGCCTCCAGCACCGCAAGGAGATAAACCCACGAGACCGAATCAAATGCCTTTTCAGCGTCAAGGGATATGGCCACCGCGCTTCCCGGAGGGTCTATTTGCGCCATCACGCCAAAAAGTCTTTGGAGGTTCAAGGCTGTGGATCTCGTGGGGATAAACCCGTTTTGATCAGGATGGACAAGGTTAGGGACTCCCGGCAGAAGCCGATTAGCCAGAACCTTTGCAAATATTTTGGCATCAGTATTTATGAGTGACAGAGGCCTATAGGACGATACATCCTGTGGTGGTCGTCTAGGCTTAGGGAGTACAGTTATTATAGCCTCTCTCATAGTTGGGGGTAGTATGTTACTCTCGAGGGCTTCCTCCCACACCTGCATCAATATCGGAATGAGTTCCTCGTGGAACTCTTTGTAGAATTCGACCCCCAACCCGTCCGACCCTGGTGCCCTGCCTGTAGCCAGTGCCTTGATTGCCTCTGTGATCTCCTCTGTAGTTACCGGTTGGTCCATTGCTAGGCGTTCTTCGTCGGGGGGTTTAGGAAGGGAGAGAGCCTCAAGATATACCTTAATTTCTGCAAGTGTTTTCTGATCTTTATTCGAATATGATTCCTTATAGAATTTAACAAATTCCCCATTAATATCTTCATCCCTGAGTAGCACCTTCCCCTGTGCCGTGTGTATACTTGTGATCTGAGTAGGTTGTTTATCATGCTTAAGTAAATTGGCAACCGTTCTACCAGCCTTATTACCTTCCCCGTATCTACGTGCTCGTATAGGGGCTGCCACATATTGGACCTCCCTTATGGCCAATTTATCGAATTTCTGAAGGTGTGTGTGTATGTCAGCTAGTAGTTCCTTATCTTGCGTGCTTGTGTATGTTTTCTCCAATGCATCTAGTTTACTTTCAATAGCTGATAACTCGGTTCTCACAGCCTTCAGCATGCCCGCAGACTTGGACATAAACACTCCCCTTATCCAAACCTTGAAGGATTCCCACACTATTGAGTATTTGTCAACCGATCCCACATTATTAGACAGAAATTCTGCAATTTCATCATGGAGTGTTTCTACCATCCCAGAGTCTTCCAGCGTTCCACCTGGCATTCTCCACCTCCTGGCAGGACCTGGGACATTGCAGACACTAGTTCCTACAGCACTGGGGAGTGATCTGACAATGTACGGGGCAGGATTTCACACCCCCTCACCACAGCCGCCATGGAAATGGAGATAAACCAATAATCAATTCTGGACTCAGAGTTGTGCACAGATGAATAAAACGTATCTCCTGCTACCAGGATGAGTCTCACGCCAAGCATCTACTAATAGAAGTTGTGATAGAATATGACTCCGATTTAGTACTGTCTTGCTCGGGGCTCTAACAGTTTTCGAGGATCTGTCAAGAACTGGGTCCAGGGCCACATTGAAGTCTCCCCCCCCCCCCCAAAGAACATTAGACACATCGAGTGACACAATTATCTGATATATATCCATGTAAAAAGCAGGGTCATCAATGTTGGGACCATATGTGTTAACCAGGAGTAGTTGTCGGCCAGCAACCTCCCCCCATACCATGACATATCTACCCAGATGATCAACCTTGTGGCCTCCCACCTTGAACCCCAGGCCTGGATGAATAAGGGTTATAACCCCTCTAGACTGGGATGAATAGTTTGTGTGAAACCTTAGGGGACCCCACTTGGGCAGTATGTGAGCATTACTTGCTCCCACTGTATGGATTTCTTGCAGCATTAGGATTTGGGGATTGTGCCTGGCAATATAATTGCCGATTTTCTTAACTTTCATATGATTGTTTAATCCCCGTACGTTCCACGTCAACAGTTTGATCTTCAACCCATCACCAGAACTCTGAGAGTGGATATTTGACATTGTAGCGTTTAGCAGGTTTACAGTATTCGTGCAATTTGGTCGGCGCCAGTCTCAGTGTAACCACGATTTTTCTTTTCAATCAACAAGTGACCTCCATCAGCTTTTCACCTGAACATAGCTTCATAGAGTGGCAACAAACCCCAACTTTGTGCCACAATAAGTCAATTCCAGAGCTGAAATTCCCAGTCCCCCCCCCTTGTCCCTCCCCGCCACCCTCATCATCACCCCCAACTTGACGATGTGTCCCACCAAACCCATGGAATATTCCAAGGGTAGCCATGTTGCTTCACATGGCCGCCGATTAGGTCCAGCAACTCCACTTGACCAAATTGCCTGGTGCCGCTTAACCTTTAAATTATCATGACTACAGCCCTAAGGATGTAGCAGCCCTTGCACATGGTTGACTCTTATGTGTTTCTTAGTCTGCAGGTCTGGGCCTATTATTTTGTGCCGGTCTGCCCCCTCTGGGAGGAAGGGGTATGGAGGTTTCAATGTATTGCGTAGCTTCAGCTGGAGACTCAAAAAAAATGTGCTCTTCCTACATGTTGAATCCTCATCAAAGCATATGGGATTTGGCGTTCTCTCAAGAGCCTCTTGACTGGCTCATAGGATCTTCTGATCTTCATGTGTATGCGACTTTCTTCGTATTGGAGAGTTCCTGCCTCCCTCGTCTTTCGTAGGATTGTGTCTCTGTCCCTATAATTAATGAGTCATGCAATTATCGTGCGCGGCGGTGCGCCTGGTTTGGGTGTTGGGGTCAGTGTGCGATGTGCTCGCTCGACCAAAAAGTGTTCGGAGAATGTCTCCGGCCAAAAACAGGGATTTGAGCAGCGCCTCGAGTTGTTTTTCCATTTGACCTTTGCCAAAGGATTCCGATACGCCCACCACACAGATGTTGTTTCTCCTTGAGCGCGACTCGAGGTCCTCGCATTTATTCTGCAGTTTTGCCATATTTGACTTGATTTGAGGAATGTTGCGGCTGTGGTGTGCAATGTTGTCTTCATTAGTGCTTATCCTGTTTTCAGTTTCTGTTACACGCGCACTTTCTATCTTCACTCTAGCCTTTAAAGAACCGATGGTGGACACTATGTCATCCAACTTCATGTTGACTGTGCGAAACCCATTCTGCACTATTGTAGTTAACTTGTCCTCTTGATCACCAGACTCTATTTTAGGGGTCTCGTTAGCATCAGTGTGGATGACCGCGACAGTGGTCTGATTCTGGCTGCCCGTGTAGGCATCCATTTCGCCTTTCTTTTTGTTTCCCGGAGTCTTGGCGCCTTTCCCCGACTTATGTGGCTCCCCCATAATGCTGTTGGGCTGTTTTTCTGCAGTTATTCGATATATTGCTTGCCGCACCTCTATTTGCTGTTCACTCTTGTGTTAGGGAGAATTCTCTGTTTAGGCTGAATTTCCTAACCTAGTGAGTCCCCCAGCAGCTTTGCTGGATTTTTGGGGTTTATTTTTTTCTCCTGCCAAGAGTGAGACTCTTTTACCCTCACTCTTGGGCATGATTTGAGTGTGTTGCTTTGAATCTAGATGTGTTTAATGGGCTATGGGGTCTTTTACCCCATAGGGCTTCATGTGTTTTTGTGATGTGCGTTACACAGCACCCTCAGTGCAGTAACACAAGGGTGTCATAGTGACCCCCCAGTATAGACTCCATACCCTGGGACTGACTACTGTCTCCTAGGGCATGTAAAGTCACCATTGACTTTACTAGTCTTAAATTCTGAACAGAACTAGTACAAACCATCATATTGTGGACGTACTGGCTAGGGCAATTCAATTGCCCCGGGGTCTGTTAGTCGAGGGGGCACGTCTCCGTCCCCCCTGATCGAGTTTAGGCTAGTGGCAGTGGATACTACTTTTTATATTCAACCGCGAATATTTTCCTATGGGATTTCCCATTGTTTTAGGCTACTATCTTTATTTAATTATTTACTGTAGCCTCGAACATACCGCCGGTTTATTTAATTAATATTAATTCTCTGGTTGGTATTTTTTGCCAAAACTTGATTCTAAAATGGCGTTTGTGTTCTCTTCTGTGACTCCAACCCAGTCGAGCCCTTTGTTCCACCTTTTGGCGGGCTTCTCCACAGAAGCCCTCCAAAGTGGTGCCACTCTGTCTGGGGTACTTAGGAGGGGTGGTGGGGGATTTAGGCACCCTGGACTGAGTTGCCTAGGCAACTCAAGTCGCACTCCGTCCTGATTGGCCCAAGTGGTGAGCCGGCCGGCTCACCACTTAGCATGTTTGAGTGACAGCTAGGCTGAGTGAATGGGGGTTGTCTGCATAAAAGCAGGGCTTTGGGGACTGGAACTTCAGAAGTCGCCACAGGACCTAAGAATCCGACGAGGGAGAAGCTGAGCCGACCTGCCACGACGACACCACCGGTGGAGCCCTGCTAGACCGTCTCACCACTTTTCCCAACGACAGAGGAGATCTCCCGCCGGAGAGTCTTCTTCCTTTGACTGGTGGGGATAACCAGTTTCACCGTCTTTTCGCCTTCCCGACGTACCTCGTGGCTGCCTTGCCTGTGCCAAGCACCCCAGCAACCGGGATACCACATTTTACCACGACTGCGAAAAAAAGGTACCACCTTTAACTGGAAAACTCTGCGGCTGGTTTCTTCCCTGGCAGTGCAACGACCTTCATCTTTCATCCAAGTCGAGATCTTCTCTTCCCCTGGACGATGACGCGACTTGCCAGGAACAACTGCCACCGCTGGAGGATCCTTCCCACTTAAGGTACCGTGTCAAGCCTGGCTTCCCTTGCCACCAACTGTACGGGGTAGATTTAGCCCCCGGCTTTCGAACCTGGGTTAGCCTGGGATACCCTGGCTAAACTTTCCTGAGCCTCTCTAAACTCTTTTTGAACTCTCTGCAAGACTTTCTAAGCCTAGTGTAACTGTGTGATCTTGGGCGCATTTGTGCTCTGCTCTCTCTAAGAGTGGGCCCAGCCTTTGGACTTTGGCTCACCAGTGACTTTTGCTCTTCCGCCTTGCTAACAGTGTTCCTAAAACTTAGAGTGGTGTACCTTTCCATATTCTGTCTTTTTCCCTCCCTTTTTCACAAACGTATTGTAGTGCCATCTAGTTAAGCGCTCACCTTTGTATGAAAATAAGTGGTGTTTTACTAAGACTTATCTGATAAGGAAAAAAGGGGTGTATATATTACAATAGTAACTGTGTTTAGAATATTTTACAATAAGAGTGCTGGAGTGTTTCAAACAGTGTTTTTAAATAAATAATTATATACTTTGATACCAAAGCTCTGGTCAGTGTTTGCTTGTATTGGTGTGTCTGAGTGCCTATTGTGTATACTTTGCATACTGCCTAACTCTTCTTGAGAGATGTCTGACTGCTCAGCCACAGCTACCAGGTAAATCTGGGTGGTGCAGACTGCTACCAAGTGGGTTTACTGCTAACACCTGTAGTCCTAAATCTTTTGCAGTGTTCCCTAAGGGAACTGCACAGGTTTCTGCCTAACATCTTGCTCCTTGTATTATGTCACAGCCCTGGGACAGGATCAGATTCAGGGGTCAGAGGCGTTATATGTGTTTACTCCTCGGCGTACAACTTGCCAGCACTTCGTATCCGCGAGTGGACTGTGTCCCCCCCACGTATTGGACTTTAGGATTGTCACGTTCGTGGTGCTTTATAGTTCAGTGTTATTGAGGGGGCTTTTAGCCACTCCGATCTGCCAGTTGGCTTTTATAGGCTTAGAACAGCACCACTGACTAATCCCCTGGGGCGGGGTATATATCAGTGTTTTGTCCGATTCAGGGAATGAGTACTGCCAATGTGTGCCCCGGTGGTCCTATGCCAAGTATTGTAGTGCGCTTGGCATCCTGCACCCGCTGCTGGTGTGTGGTCTCTTTGCTCGGGTGCCCCAGAGTGGCCCACACAGTTCCGTCCCAGGAGGAGAGTCACCGCTAGTATTTGGAGCCCTTAGGGGGCTACTCCCCGGAGCAGGGACGCGCTCCGAGCACCCTGGAACAATGCGTGCTCCGCCGGGTCCCGCCGCCCTTGCAGCGTGAACAGATTACATGTGTCGGCTCAAAGGGAGCTGCCCCCAGGTCAGCGCCCGTCGCCACACTCCGATAATTGTGTGCCCCTGTGGCCCCCCCCTCTGCCGTATCACCATGCCTCCTCAGTTGGCGCCAAGTCGTATGTCGTTGCCTCAGAGTCTCCGTGTGGTTTTGTGTCGCGGACTCTCCACCCGTCTCGCTCCGTAGTATGCAGCAGGATCAGTGGAGGGACCTCTGGAGCCCAGGAGCCGAGGACTGCCGCGGGCTGGGGCCGTCTTTGGGTGTGTGCTGGTTCGCCTCACTTCTCCCTCCCTGGCCGACTGTACAGATAGCCGCGTAGCACGGATCAGGATGTTGGGCCCGGGCTACAGTCTCAGGCTCCTCCCATCTGGGGCCTCACTCTTAGCCGCGCCTGCGGCTCTCGAGTAGCACTCCCCGGCGCTCGATGTCGGATTGCGTTTGCCGTGTGTGCCGGCTGAGCTTTGCACAGCTGTAACTCTGGCGTCTCCAGTCTCCGAACCACAGGAGTTCACCAGACCCACCACGGGTAGATGGGCTGTCTGTACACACAGTTTGGGCTCAGCAGGCAGTTCTGAGACAGATATTTAGGCGCAGGATTTCTCAGTGGAGCGGGAGCTCTACAATCAGGCGGCCATCACTGTTGTGCGCAACAGCACCCCCCCCCTTCCCCTTCAGTTCTAAGAGGGAAACAACTTAGGAAGTCCACATTTTCTTGTTCTTTTCCTTTCCTTTGTTCGACAGTAAAACAAGAGGGTTGTAGGTGCAGAAACCAACTCCAGTCATTGGAGTCTTTCAGAAGTCTCATTCATGTCAGTGGGGCGTGGTCTATTACAAGTCAGAAACTTCGTCCAGTCATGACCTAGCATAGATGTACCACCACCCGTTTTAAAGCCAATGTCTCACATTCCACTGTGGCATAAGATTGTTCTCGAAGAAAGAGTTTCCTTCTGGTGTATAACACTGGGTGTTCGATGCCATCATACTCTTGAGGTAACATTGCCCCAGTCCTATTTTGGAGGCATCTGTTTGCCGGATGAATCCCTTGTTAAAGTCTGGCATTTTCAGTATTTTGGAATAAGCCATGGGGTCTAGAAATCCGGCTGGATTCAAAGGAACATGCCAATATCACATGCTTAGGTCAAAGGTTGAGATCTATTTGGATGAGCCTAAGTTCTCAATGAGCTCATCAATTCTGGGCATTAGGTAATTATCGAAGATGGAAATGGAATTGACCTTCCTAAAATCGATGCAAAACGTTCACAATTTATCTGGTTTTGCCACTAGAGCAATGGAGAAGACCATGGACTCTCAGAGGGGTCAACTATGTCAGCCTTGAGCATCTCCTCGAGTTCAGTCTCAATGATTTATTTTCTAGCCTCTGGGATTCTAAAAGGCTTCAGGTTTATTGTCTGCCCTGCAGGTGCTAGAAATGTAAGGCTCGATTGTAATGGAAAAAGTTACTCACTCTAGCAGGTTGTTCCGAAAAGACCTCTGCAAACTGTTTTAACAAATCATTGAGTTATTTTTGTTGGGAGTGTGGTAAGTGCTTGGGAATGAACTGATTGAACGCCCGTATTTACTGTGGTTTCTTCTGCAGGGTCAATTTTCTATTCTTTTAACAGAATAATTCGATAGATTTGTGTCTTTAACGTCTATCTTTTTTGGCACAGTTTGGCATTTTCTTCCTCTCAAGGTGCCCTGGGGGGGTGATGGCCGTATTCTGGTTATGGCTAGCAAGAGGGTTTATCAGAATGGGGCCCTATGTTTTCAGCCAAGCGAATGCGAGAAGTAGTAATGGCAGCTGCCAATATAATGTTCTGGAGGGAACGCTGAGATTATGATGTCCTCCTCTCTTCTGAGTATCGGGCGGGATTCCGCTTTGGGTTGTGTAAGGAAGGCATGGTATCAACAGTAAGACAGGCACAAGTGACCACAGTGCAAGGGTGTTTATTGAACTTCAGCAATGGTGTGATAAAAGCCTATCTAACCATAAATCTACAGATGTGAGGAAGCTACGACCATCAAATAATAATAATGCATTCCTAGTGGAGTCCTGTCAAAGTAAAAAGGCCTATATTTAAAAAAAACTCTTGCCATTCCTTACTGCTAAATACAAATAGTGTGGGGTAGTGTTTATAAAAAAAGAAAAAAGTGTTCACAAAATGAAATGTCAGGATGTTCAGGCCGTTGGCCTACCTTCCCCATGTTTTCAGCATGGGCCAAGGCATTTCACTCGAGCAAAGCACACACTCTGGCTTTTTCGGCACAAGGATACAGTTCCATTACCAGCATCAGGGCCTTCTGTACCCAAGTCTCTTTACTTCAAAGTCTCTTGATTCAGAGGGCCTGATGTACCAAAACAAAACACAAAGTTCCTTTCCTCTTATAAATACTAAATTCTTGTGATTCACCCTGGACCTCCTCAGATCCCTTTTATATCACAATTGTTACCGTGGATCCCCCTTTTCTGGGCTCAGATCCCCCCTTTTCACAATGTTCAGAGAATATTCTTTCTCGGGTGACTCACGGTTCACCCTAGACCCCCATCAGCCGGGTTTAGATCCTTCCTCTTACACAATTAGTCTCCCTCAGCCGGACTCGGACCAATTTCAGTTCGCATTAAACTATCAAAGACTTTCGAATGTGCATGGGGTTTAGCTTGACCTGTTGCAGGACAACTTCGATCTCTAATTTCCCTTTTCACAGTTGCCAACCCATTGGATACCTAACACAGACCTACAAATGAGCACCTATGTGGCGCTGGGCCACTCTGTCTATGGTATCTTTCTTGGCTTCAAAAACTTCAGTCACTCCTCTGGTTTTCAGTTATATTTATGCTCCTTCTTACCTACTTTTCACACACAGTTCTCTTTAGATTTCTTCATACAATGTTGCTGCTTGCAACCTTGGTTCTAACACGGGCTGGTCTCTTATCAGTCTCTCCGGCTCACCGGCTGTGCTGTCTTTACGGGCGGAGTTTTGTTGTAGGAGCCAAGGACAGTACCACAGCGGCAAGCTTTCCCTCTTATCTGCTTTTCATGTAGAGAAAATGGACATTTGGCCAGGCACTGTCCGGAATTTTAAAAAAAAGAACCTATGGAAATAGGCTGTTTAAAGGGGAAGAGTAGGAGGAACCTGAAGAAGATCTAGATACCTTCAGCATATGTTTATGTCAGTCTTCGGCTGACTTCACATATGAAAAAGCTTGGGGGAATGGGAAGCAGGTGTAGGCGTTCATTGACTCAGGTAGCAAACATACCGCCATAACAACAACAGACATCGAGAACGCTGCACAGTGTAGGTTTCTTCAGCTTTAGTCCCCGTTCTTAGGTTTCTTATCTTCCAAGGTTCATGAACGTAACTGTCTGAAAAGGTCAAGGGCACTTCCCTCCTTGCAACCCTCTCTGGTCTCGCCGTCTTTTTCCTTTGATTAAACTTCTATCTTGGAACTGCTGCTTCCCCATGTGCTTTGCCTTGCTCAGAGTGTGCTTTCGTGCTCCGCCTTTTATCCGTGTGGGGAAGTGTGATGGAAGCCATTTGTTATGTTATGTTACTTGGCATTCATATAGTGCTCTATATATAATTGGTATGACCTTAAAGCACTGGTAGGTTGAACGCCCTCGAAAACCGTAGTTCTGGTTAGTAGAGAGAGATAGTGCCGTAGGGTGCGTGGGTGCACTGGATATCTGTGCACCTGATATGTGTGCAGCTGATGTAATTGCCGGGTGATAGCTGCATCCTAGCATTAGGTGTGGTGCTGGAGATATCAGTTGGATGTGTGTAGTCTGGTGGGTGGACACCTAGACTGGGCTCTGGCGGCGTTAGGCCTGAAGGACGCATATGTGAGCAACTAGGCCGGAATGTGCTCGGCTAGCTGCGTTTTATTAGGGTGATGAGGTGTTCATGGGGTCATATTCGTATGTGAACAGCTAGGCCGAATTAATCAGGGGTATAGCTGTGTTCTAGTTGAATGATGGAGTATAGTAGAGAGTAAGCGTAGTGATGTGATATGATGGGTTATCTTTAAAGCGCGCAAGACCAGGCACCTGAATAGGATGGTAGGGAACAGAGCGACATATAGACACATACAGACAGGGGCTGGGCTTACAGCGACAGGGTGGGGATAAGGATATATAGCAACGGCATGGGGAACAGGAGGGCAGGGTACACAGTGATACATGTGTGGGGCATGTTAACATTTACATTCGTATTTCTGCCCAGATCCGATTCAGGCCAATGTTCACTGCTCCAAGTGTGGGACATGCCAACCGCTGTACATCCATCCAGAAGCAAATCAGGCCAACGTTTACAGTCCCGTCAGGATCTGGTGCAGGCCAATGTTCACAGTTCATCCACTCCATCACCTCATCCGCCCCATCCACCTCATCCACTCCGTCGACTCCATCCACTCCATCGACTCCATCCATTCCATCTGCCCCATTCATTCGGTCCACTCCGTCCATTCCATCCATTTCATCCACTCTATCCATTTTATCCATTCCATCCATTTTGATCAATTACACTGATTCCATTCCATCCGTCTCATCCATTCCATCCATTTCATCCACTCTGTCCATTTCATCCATTCCATCCTCTCTGTCCATTTCATCCATTCCATCCTCTCTATCCATTTCATCCATTCTATCTATTCTGTCCACTCTATCCCTTTTATCCATTCCATCCAACTCTATCGAATTCTTCAACTCTGTCCATTTCATCAATTCCATCCACTCAATCCATTTCATCCACTCTATCCATTTCACCCATCCCATCCATTCCTTTCCATCCACTCCACCCATTCCATCCACTCCACCCACTCCATCCTCTGTCAATTCTCTGTACATATCTTCCAAGCATTCCCCATGCATCCACGCTATCCATTCCATCCACTCGCCCCACATGCATCCATCCACTCCATCATATCATCTATCCCTTCCGTCCGTCCGTCTTTTTATCTATTGCGTCCATCCATTCCATCCAGCATCTATTCGATCGATCTCTTCCATCCATCCATTCCATCCACCCATCAACTCCATCCATCTATTCTATTGATTTCGTCTATTCTCTCTAGTTCATCCATTCTATCCACTCTGTATACATATCTTCCATTCATTTCACATGCATCCGTCCAATACATTCAATCCCTTCATTTCACATGCGTCTATCTGTTCTATTCATTCCATCCTCTCCATCCGTTCGCTCCATCCGTCACTCCATACATGCGTCCACACCATCTAGACCATCCACCCATTTCGTCAATTCATTCCCTCCATCATTCCATCCGTCTATTCCCTCAATCCATTCCCTTCATCGATTCCATCGATCCATCTTAACCTGTGGGTAGGATCAGAGGTCATTGAACACATGGTAGAGAGTCTCATTGTGTATTTCGTCATTGGGTTGTTGGGAGTTCAGACATATCCTTAGGGTTGTCGTCGGTGTTATGGAAAGATCCATGTTTTTAGTAATTTGCGGAATGTCATATAGTCTTGGGTGTGTCGGATGTGACGGGGAAGCAAGTGCCACAGAGTCGGGCCAATGCTGAGAAAGAGGATCCTCCAATTCTGATGGAGTTGGTGGTTGGGATTACTAAAAGGAGCGCAGAGCTTGATCTTAAGGTGTGGGGTGGGAGGTAAAGTATTATCTTATCTTGCAGGTATAGAGGGACGGTCTTGTGCACTGTACGATGGGTGATGCACCGGGTCTTGAAAGTGGCTCTTCGTCCAACTGGGAGCCAGTGGAGGGTTCTGAAAACTGGAGAGGTGTGGTCTCTTGGACCCAGGGCTAGTAGCATTTTAGCAGCAGCGTTTTGCGCTCTTTGGAGTTTATTAAGGTAGTATGCTGCGACTCCTTGGTAAAGAGAGTTGGCAAAGTCCAATCTCGACATTAGAACGGATATAACAGCGGCATGTCTGTTCGGGAAGGAGAGGTAGGGAAAAATGCGCCTGAGAATTTTGAGATGATAGTGGCAAGATTTAGATACGTTGTTGATCTTTCAAGAGAGGGTTAGGTCAGAGTCCATAGTGCATCCAAGTTTTTGTACTGAGACGGAGGGGGTAGGCGAGTGGACGAGGGAGAAGCTCAGTGTTGCCGCACACCATGATTTCAGTTTTAATGGGGTTTAGGAGGAGGTAGTTTCTAGTCCTCCAACAGTTGATATCTAGGAGGCAGGCTGCGAGGTCGGACTCAGAGTTAGCGTCAGAGTTGTGGAGTTTAAGGATGATTTGGGTAGCGTCGGCATAGTTGTAGCACAGGATATTGTGCAGGCGGATGATTCCATGGGGGTAGACATATAGAGGGTGAATAGGAGAGCTGATAGAGAAGCGCCTTGTGGTTCTCTGTATTAACTGGGTTAACTAGGCGATCAGCCGAGACAAAAGGGGAGAGGAGGGCTATTTGTTTCCTGTTGTTGAGGAAGGAGGCGATCCATTTGAGAGCTGTTCCATGGATTCCTAGGGAGTGGAGGCAGTCAAGGAGGATTGAATGGTTAATTGCGTCGAAGGCTGCAGACAGTTCGAGGAGAATTAGTGCAGCGCATCCTGTAGAGTCTGCAGTGATCTTAAGATCGTCCCAGATTGAGGCCACAGTGGTTTCGGTTCCATGTCGCGGTCTGAAGCCTGATTGGGCGGGGTCAAGGAGGTTGTTAGATTCGACAAAGGCGTTTAGTTGGGAATATGCAGTTCATGCAGTTCGGTCGAGACGTTTTGCAAGGAATCTGGTGTTCGAGATGGGACGGTAATGGGGGGGGTCAAGGGATGGTTTTTTTAAGAAGAGGCTTGGCATGTGCAATTTTGAAGGCTTCGTGAAAGATTCCAGAGCTGAGGGAGTCATTTAGGATGGTTCTTACATGCTCTCCTGCCCAGGTGGACGAGAATATTTCTTTGAGGACTGAGACGACGCAGGGGTCTAGGGGGGAACCAGACGGTTTGCGAGCAGATATAAGGTAAAGAAATTCATCTCTGGAGATTGGGTTGAAGGAGTCAAAGGTGAGTGGGGAGGGGGTTATTGGATTGGACGGTATTTGGGGCGGGGAGAGGAGGGACAGTTTATTGTTAAGGGAGGTCGTTCTGTCGAGAGCAGTGGTGTAGAAGCGGAGGTAGAGAGAGTCACAGAACGATTGTTAAGGGGTTAGATTGGGCAGAGGTACAAGTGGGTTTGACGAATTCAGATATGATTCTGTGGAGTGCTTTGCTGCGGTTTCCACAGTTGAGAATCCGATTGTTGTAGTGGGCTTTTTTGGCTTTTCGGATTTCTGCTTTGTAGTTGCGATGGTGCAAGGTGAAGGTGAATCTACTGAGACTGTTTTTTTCTGCTCACCATTTGCGTTCCAAGGATTTATTTAGTTTTTTTGGCATTCCTCAGTTCAGGAGTGAACCATTTGGGAAATTATCGTCGATGGTTAAAGATCCATTGGGCGGGGGGTGGGGTTTGTGAGGGGTTTGAGAAGCAGGGCTTCGACTAGGTCAGGGAAGATCTTTAGTTTTTTCCAGCATTTGCAGTGAAGGGGGGCGGCGGGTTGGGGGCAGGCGCAGGGGAGAGGATGGAGAAAGGGACTACAAAATGGTCGGACCAGAGGAGTGGTAAGGGGGGGCTAGATGTATCAGGTCATGAGAGCTGAAGATAGCATCTAGGGTATGCCCTTTAGGATGAGTTGGACCTTTCATGTGAAGGGAGAGGTTGAGTGCATCAAGACTCTAGACCAGTGAATGGGTCATGGGGTTGGCGGGGACATCCAACCAGATATTGAAGTCTTGTAGAAGAGTCAGGGAGGGGTGATTTACTTGAATGGTGGCTACAGAGTCACGGAGGTTGGTTGGGAAATGTATGTCGTAACCAGGAGGTCTGTAAATGATTAGGAAGCTGTGGGAGAAAGTCGGAAGTAGTAAGAGTTTAACAAGGAGGGATTCACATGATGGAATGCATGACTGAGAATCAACGAGTGAAAAGGAGAGGTGAGATTTGAAGAGGACTGCCACACCGCCTCATGTGCAACAGGGGAGAAGCCATCTGAGAACCCGGTTTCAGTGATAGACTAGGTCAGGTTTGTCAGAGGAGAGGAGGTTGAAGATGCTGTGCCTGTTTTTCGCTACAGAGCGGGCGTTAAAGAGGATGCACTTGACTTCAGAGTGAGGTGTGGTCATGCAGGTAGTTGGGGTGTGAGTGAGAGGTGCGTCGGGGCTGGTTGGAGAGGAAGGGAGCAGTGGGGTGGACAAGGTCAGTGAGGCAGGGAGATGAGGGTTGGTGGGGAGGAGTGGCGACAGTGTGTTCCGGGTGACAGAGGGTGGAGGCAAGTCCGTGGTGGCTGGGAAGAGTAGGCTATGGGAGGGGTGTGGGTAGAGATTAGGGGGCGCGGGCAAGTGGGCGGATGGATGTTGGTCGAGCGGAGATTGGGGGGGTCTCGGGTAAGTCTCGAAGGTTTGGGGGGTCCAATATGCAGGGTGAGAATTCAAGAGAGAGGGGGTGTAAGCAGGTCGAGGGCAAGGGTGAGTGTAGCGGGGATGGGGAGGGAGAGATTGGGAGGCTGGGTAGAAATGGTGAGGAGTAGGCAGTCATGGAGGTGGACCATGATCGTTTTCTACTTTTCAAGGGTTTCCGTGAAGTGGGGGTGTGAGGGAGGGTGGGGGGGGTCGGAGGGCAAAGGAGATGCAGCTACTGTTCTTGCGAGGGCGAGACAAGCTGCTTTTAGAGAGGGGAAGGGATATGGTGGGGGCTGGTTGTTGGCAGGTGTCGAGGAGAGGTTAAGGGGGGTGGGAAGGTGTGGAGGGGGTTGTGCGTGGCGGCTGCGCATTTATGAGATTGTATAGGGGATGGGGACTCTGAGGTATGTGGGGGAAGGAGGGGTGGGGTGATTGCTGTTGGGTGAGAGGATGAGGGAGGTGAGGGTTTGGGGTGTTTGGAGTGCCAGCAGGCTCCTCTGGTTTGGGAGTTGGATTTGGGGCAGGGTGTCATGGCGAGGGTTATTAGGGCGTTTTCGATAGCGGTCATAGGGAGGATGGGGGGCGGTGAGTTTGGATGGGAATGTAGGGGCTGAATGGGGTTCAGGGGATGGAGGTGGTTGGCTCGCCAGAATGTGGCTCTGATTTTTGAGTTTGATATGGGGCGTGGTGTCGTGTCGTGTTGTATTGGGGAGTTCTCGGAAGCGGTCAGAGGGAGGGTGGAAAGGGACGCGGAGGACGGGTTTCCGAGGAGGGGGGTCGTTAGCGTGCCAGAGTGCGGGTCTGATTTTAAGGTTCGATGTGGGGTGTGATGGGGGATTGAGCGAGTGGCGGTATGCTGACGTGAGGTGGACGATGGGATTTCTACCAGAGTGCTCAGGGAAGGATTGGTTGTGGGGCTCAAGAAGGTGGGAGCTATTGTGCGGGTGGTGAGCTGTGGGGACGGTGAGCTGTGGGGGCTGATTGAGGACGGGAGGGAGGGAGCTCAGGGTTGTAGGAATATGGATGGGTGTGGGAGGTGGATAATTGGTAGATGGGGTCGCCATCTAGACGTGACACAGTCTTGATAGGTAGAATTCGACAAAGTAAACTTTCAGTGTGCTAAATGGATTTGAGATGTGCTAAGAGCATGGAATGCAACATAATCTCTTGGGCACAATATCTAGATGTGACAATCTTAAGAGGCAGAGTACAACACAGTAATCTTTCAGCGCACTATCTAGAAGTGACAATTTTAAGAGCGCTATTGTCATGGTCATGAAGTCAGGGGCACAGGCATGCAGGGGTCGCATGCACAGGAGACCTTGGTGGACACTGTCCTGGCGCCTTTGGCTCCAGGCTCATGAACAAAAGTAAACAAGAACAGCCATTTAACACCAAAAAGCTTTTATTATGGACATAGCACTTCAGATGCATTAACCTTAAACATTCCATCAATTAAGCAGGATGCATTAACCTTGAACATTCCATCCATTAAGCAGCCCCAAGTGTATTCTTGGGTGTGGCTGCTAATTGATTGCCTTTGCACGTGCTCACTCTCTAGGAGTGGCAGGGTGTGACTGGTAAGCCGCCCCTAATGGGCGTGCCCACGATCTCAGCTATATGAGCTGCCCTTATCCTCAAGACAGACGCTCTGCGTTATTCTGCATTTGCAAGCAGCGTAAAGCTCACCGTCGCCTGAGGTCAGACTTACCTTTGAAGATCCTGCTTCCTGGACATCCTGCTTTCTGGCAGCATACTTGCCAACTGGGGGGAAGCTGTTCTTACCTGCACATCTCTTCAGCGAACCAAGTATTCATCTTTACGCTTTCCAGAATGCCGAAATCTTCATCTTGGCAACGCAGCACGACACGCTCCATCGTCGAAAGCAGCGCCTGCAAGGAAAAACAGAAGACAAGGTTAGACATCGAAAAAACAGTCAGTTTAAGGTTGCGCTTTGCCTTACTTCGCGCTTTCCTTAAACCATCACTTACCTGCTGTCGAACATTGCGGTAGCATCCATTTTCCATCCGGCCGCGTCTCGTGTCTCACAGCTGCATTGAGGCCGCATTTCCATCTAAGGGAAGAAAACAGAAGAGAGACATTATTGCGGGCATAAATAGGAGCAACATATAAAGACATTAAACAGAACGAACAGCATCACAAGAGCTCAAGAAAGACTTACCAATCATAAGGAGAAGCATAGTCGCAGCTGGACTGGACTAATCCTTATCAGGGATCAGTGAAGGAACTAGATCCCATTCGACACACCCCTGCCAGAAGTAGCAGTACGGAGAGCTTATCTTCCATAATTCACAGGTGAGCTTTATAGGTCGGCGTATGCTCACAGAAACCGTACTTTGGGGTGAAGGGTTTGAAAGGTACAACAATCACAGATTGGCGCACTCACACACTCTTATCTCCACGCAGGAGCAGTATCACCACATACCACCGCTCACAGCTTTTCTACTGAGGGAGAGGCCTGAAGGGGGGATTCAAGTTCAGGGAGGGCTGCAATCGTGCCCCAATGCCTCCGCAGAGACCAGGTGAGCGTAACAGAACGCAAAGCCTCTAATACTCTCTGCCTAGGCGTTATGGAAACTTCAGAAACAGATCAGTTAGCCCTCCTACTAGGGGAATAGGGCCTGAAGTACATGCTTCAAGACAGGGAACCAATGGATTACGGAGGGATCTTATTGTAACTCGAGAAAGAACTGACAAATTGGCAAGACAAATGCTACAAGCACAAGCAGGACAGGTTCCACTGCCTGGAGTGACCCATTCTTCTCATTCTTCCACACCACAACAATCAACACTGGTTCAGGTGGTTGTTCCAGGAGCAGTGCCTCTAGCCCCTCCCGAATGCTTCATCAGCGACCCAAACAAGTTTGCTGTATTTATGAGCCAATGTCGCCTTCATTTCTTGTGCAGACCAGGAGCCTTTCCTAATGACCAAGCCAAAGTGGCGTTTGTACTCTTGTATTTAGAAGGTAGTGCGGCGGACTGGTCTATACCTTTGGTAAATCAAGATGACCCTTTACTCTGGAACTTTGGGAATTTCAACATGAGATGGAGAAATTGTTTGCACGTCATATTCAAGGACAAGCTCTGGACAACGAGTTGTTGTCACTCAGACAAGGGAGTCAAGATCTATTAACCTATATAGCATCCTTCAATCGTTTCATAGTCCAGACCAACTGGCCAGAAGAGAAGAGAACTACACTCTTTTACCGAGGGTTACGTGGAGAATTTAAGGATGTGTTGGCGCAAGTGGTGAATCCCCCTGAGAGGTGTGCAGACTACATAGACCTGATGGTGCAACTCGATCATAGGTTGCAGAATCGGAAAATGGATCGAGCTAGATCAGAGGGATGGCCAGTTTACAAACGACCTTGTGAGAATCAGACTAAACTACATGAACAGTCTGAGCCAATGCAAATTGGTGGATTACGAAGTCCCCTTACCAAAGCAGAAAGGGAAAAAAGAAGACAACAACAGCTAAGCTTATATTGTGGACAAGCTTGTCACTTCCTCCGTGACTGCCCCGTAAAACCACACAAGAAAACAGTTGGGGCAACAGACAAAACTGATGAAGAAGAAGAACAGAACTCGGGAAATGCCAATGCCCGGCAAGTGTAGGGGTCCGCTTGTCGAGCATGAAAAAGGAATCCATACAGACCTCGCATGTAGTCCTTCCAGTGCTTTTGGTGAATCACAAGCAACCATCAAAAATATATGCCTTGAAGGCATATATTGATTGTGGAGCTGTGGGAAACCACATTGACCAAGATTTGGCTCTCCGAATAGGCCTTCCTCTCCGACAGAAGCAAAAATCGTAAAATGTCACTGCTGTGGATGGTTCTCAGCTATCATCCGGCCTGGTGATACAATACACCGAGAAAGTCAAGCTTCTGTGTCGGGACGGGCATCAAGAGGACATTAATTTCGATCTCATTGGTGCTTCTCAGTTCTAGATGATATTGGGAATGCCCTTGCTGGAGACCCACAATCCTAGGATCGACTCGCGAAAACGAATTCTGGCATTTCCTCATGATTGTGCCGACACATGTTACAAAAAAGATGACACCAATCTGAAACCGAAGAAAGGAATCGTGTTGGGCCTCATCAGCTCCTTACCGCTTGAATACCAAGTTTACCAGGATGTCTTCAAAAAAGAGCAAGCCAACGTTCTGCCCCCGCACAGACCCTACGGTTGTCAAATAGATCTTGTACCCGGGGCCCAGATCCCTTTCAGCCGAATTTACGCTCTGACTGTACAGGAAAATTAGCATTTTAGAACCTACCTGGATCAGTACCTGGCAAACGGTTTCATTCGCCCGTCCAAGTCACCTGCCTCCTCGCCCTTATTCTTTGTGCCTAAAGAGGAGGGGGACTTAAGAACGTGCATCGACTATAGAGCCATCAATCGGATCACAGTAAAAAATCGATATCCTTTACCACTTATACCAGAGCTCCTGGACCAAGTGAAACATGCTCAAATCTACACAAAACTGGATTTAAGAGGAGCATACCATCTTGTAAGAATAAAAGAGGGAGACGAATAGAAAACGGCCTTCCGCATGAAGTATGGCCTCTTTGAATACCAGGGCATGCCCTTCGGGCTATGCAATGCCCCTGCGGCGTTCCAATTCTTTATGAATGATGTACTCCTTGAACTACTGGACGGTTGCACTCTTGTTTACATTGACGACATCCTTATCTACTCAAATTCCATGGAAGAACATGTAGGCCATGTCTGGGCAGTCTTAGAGAAGCTTTGACAACACCAATTGTATGCCAAGTTGGAAAAATATTTTTTCCATGTAACCAAGGTCGAGTTTCTCGGTATCATGCTCACACCACAAGGCGTACATATGGATACACGAAAGGTGGATGCAATCCTCCAATGGCCCTCACCAACATCCACGAAAGGAGTGCAAAGCGTGTTCGGATTCGCCAACTTTTACCGTCGGTTGATACCTGGGTTTTCACAAATTGTACATCCAATTACCTCCTTGTTAAAGAAAAATCAAAAGTTCCATTGGTCGACAGAAACTGAAGAAGCCTTCCAGATGTTGAAACTAGCATTCATTACAGCACCACTCCTTTGACACCCACGACCAGACCTACCTTACATAGTTGAGACAGATGCTTCAAAAATAGCCTTGGGAGCAGTCTTGTCACAACGAGACCCTGAAACAGGACAACTACACCCTGTCGCATTCTGGTCCCACAAATTTTCAGCCCCCGGGTTGAACTAAGCAATCACAGACAAGGAATTACTGGCGATTAAAGCAGCATTCAAGGCCTGGAGACATTACCTCCTTGGGGCGAGACATACGGTCACTGTCATCACGGACCACCGTAACTTTCAATACTTGAAAACCGCCAAAGCACAATCCTCGGGCAACTTCGTTGGGCTCTCTTTTTCGTGGAATACAATTTTATTATCATGTATAGACCTGGAGTACGCAATGGGAAAACAGACGCTCTATCACGCATGAATGAAGAAAAAGAGGCTTTTACAGCATCCGACCCCGTGGCCATAATTCCTGAGGAAAGGATTCAAACCAGAATAGCTGCCACCACGTGTGTGGATGACCAAAGAACTAGTTTGCAATCCCAGATGGATCAATCAACACAACAGGAATGGCTGTTAAAAGGTGACCAGTACTCCATCGAAGACAATCTGCCGTATTTCCAAGGATGATTAAATGTCCAAGAACTGCAAAAGCAAATGATCACAAATTACCATTATTCATTAGTGGAAGGTCACCCAGGAATAGTTAAAACTCAGGCTAAGGTAAAACAAAACTACTGGTGGCCCACCTGGCGAAAAGATAACGCCCAATTTATTGAAAGCTGCAGTGTCTGTGCACAACACATCTCAGAAAAAGAACCCCACTGGCTTACTACATCCCCTAACAGTACCGCCAGCACCTTGGCATACCCTGTTGATGGACTTCATCACAGATCTTCCACCCTGCAATGCATACAACACCATATTAGCCGTTGTGGATTAATTCTCCAAAATGGCCCATTTCATCCCTCTGAAGGGACTCCCAATTGCGTCAACTCTCGCTTCTGTGTTCCTAGAACAAATTGTTCGATTCCATGGATTTCCATCAATATTAGTATCTGATCGCGGAACACAATTTGTTTCTGCCTTTTGGAGAAAGTGTTGTACGATTGCCAAAATCGATCTCTGGTTGTCCACAAGCCATCACCCTCAAACTGATGGGCAAACTGAACGAACCAACCAAACTTTAGAGCAATATCTCAGGTGTATGTTGCAACAGTCCGAGGATTCTTGGAAAAATATACTCTGGATAGCTGAGTATGCATACAACAACTCAGTTCACACAAGCACAGGGCAAACTCCATTCTACACTGTGCACGGAAGACATCCAAGGACATCAGTATTTGATCCACCCGATACCCTGGAAAGGCCAGCCATACAAAAACTTGCATAAAACCATCACTCAGGTTCTTAAGGAGGCAACAGAGCATCTGACAAAGGCTAAGGAAAGACAAAAACTGTTTGCTGATCGACATCGGAAGGAAGCTCCCGCCTACCAGATTGTAGAAAAGGTGTGGTTAGCATCTAAATATATTCCCCTGAAGGGGCCAAGAGCTTTCTGCCCAAGATACCTGGGCCCCTATACTGTAAAGTCCATAATCAATCCTGTCGCCATTTAATTGGAGTTACCATCTCACATGAAAATTCACCCCGTATTTCATGTCTCTCTCCTCAAACCAATTAAGTCCAATACACGGCTTAGTTCTCCACCAGAGCCCGAAGTAATAGATGGAGAACCAGAATATGAAGTCAAATCCATCCTGGACTCCAAGGTGGTCCGATCAAAATTGTATTACCTAATTGATGGAAAGGTTACGGACCTCAAGACCGAACTTGGGAACCCAGTGAACACGTCCATGCTCTGCGTTTAATCAGACAGTCCCATCGCAATAATCCCACCAAACCAGGCCCGGGAGGAGAACCACCCTTGAGAGGGGCCTTGAAGTCATGAAGTCAGTGGCACAGGCATGCAGGGGTTGAATGCACAGGAGACCTGGGTGGACACTGTCCTGGTACCTTTGGCACCAGGCTCATGAATAAATGTAAACAGGAACATCCCTTTAAAACCAAAAAGCTTTTATTATGGACATAGCACTTCAGATGCATTAACCTTGAACATTCCATCCATTAAGCAGGATGCATTAACCTTGAACATTCCATCCATTAAGCAGCCCCAAGTGTATTCTTGGGTGTGGCTGCTAATGGATTGCCTTTGCACATGCTCACTCTCTAGGAGTGGCAGGGAGTGGCTGGTAAACCGGCCCTAAAGGGCGTGTCCACGATCTCAGCTATATAAGCTGCCCGATCCTCAAGACAGACGCTTCGCGTTATTATGCACTTGCAAGTAGCGTAACGCTCACCGTCGCCTGAAGTCAGACTTACCTTTGTAGATCCGGCTTCCTGGACATCCTGCTTCCTGGCAGCATACTTACCAACTGGGGGAAGCTGTTCTTACCTGTCATCTCTTCGGCGAACCAAGTATTCATCTTTATACTTTCCGGAACGCCGGAATCTTCATCTTGGCACCACAGCATGACACGCTCCATCGTCGACAGCAGCGCCTGATAGGAAAAACAGAAGAGAAGGTTAGACATTGAAAAAACAGTCAGTTTAAGGATTCAGGTTCAGGGAGGGCTGCAACCGTGCCCCAACGCCTCCGCAGAGACCAGGTGAGCGTAACAACTATCTAGAAGTGACAATCTTAAGAGGCAGTAATCTTCGAGCGCACTATCTAGATGTGACAATCTTAAGAGGCGTATTACAACATAGTAATCTTCGAGCGCACTATCTAGATGTGATATTCTTAAGAGCACTATCTAGAAGTGACAATCTTAAGAGGCAGCAATCTTCGAGCGCACTATCTAGATGTAACAATCTTAAGAGGCAGAGTACAACACAGTAATCTTTGAGGGTACTCTCTAGAGGTGCCAATTTTAAGAGGCAGATTACAATACAGGGAACATTCAGCGCACTGTCTAGATGTGACACAGTCTTAAGAGGCAGATTACAACATATTAATCTTCAAGCGCACTATCTAGATGTGACAATCTTAAGACGCATGATACAACACAGAGAGCATTCAGAGTACAACACAGTAATCTTTCAGCGCACTATCTAGAGGTGACAATCTTAAGAGTTAGTAATCTTTGAGCGCTCTATCTAGATGTGACAGTGTTAAGAGGCAGAGTACAACACAGTTGTGCATAATGATCAGTAACTGCCTGACCCTGCCTGGACATTGTATTGGGACATGTCAGGTATACGGCTCTGGTGTTAGTCCATTTTCACTCATGGTGAGCTGTCTGTGAGAAAGTGTTTTTTGTCTGGAAGGGGGGGGCTGATTACCTAAGTATTCCACCTGGTAGGATGGGGAAAAGGTGTTAAAGGGAAGGGGATACTGCATCCCACCATCCGGTGTCCCCTCCCCAAAGACCCCTCATCCAGGTGATCCTCCCACACTGGTCCACCCCTGAAACTGGATCCAAAAGCGATGGCCGTGTCCTGGCCACCTGGATGACTGATCCCCGGGGACTAGCGGGTGAGACACCTTCAGGTTTCTCACAGTTGTCTGATATGTTCAGTGTGGCCAAGGATCCAATGGAAGCCACTTACCACCACTTTGATACCAGTGCAAGAGGCATGGCAATGCAAGTGGCACTTTGGAGATGGGCGCTCTTGAAAGCTGAAAAGTTCCAGCTGGAAGTTCAAGAACATAGCATGGATATGCTGTTTAATGGGATAGAGTGCTTCAGTCTGGATGCAAATGAACTGAATACAAAGAAAACAAGCACCAAAATGGCAAAGTCTCTTGCATCACTCACCAAGCCTCTGCTAAAGCCGACTACATCAGGTCTGCCGAGACAGTCCTTTTCCTCTAAGAAGTCAGGAGATTTTAAGGGGCTCAATGATTGGTACAATGGGCAAGCTAGATCGCCAAGTGCTCTGAGAAAAAATAAGCCATGCCCTTCTCCTTGGGGATTTCTCTCTTTGCCTTCCTTTTGGTCAGATCATAAGCAGCCCAAGTGACATGATGGTTTAGGTTCATAGCTCTCTAGTGGAGGCAGGCTTTGTTATCCTCTTCATAACTGGAAGGAGATAACAAATAGCACTTGTGCTCTGTCAGAAGTCATACGGAGTGATCTAATTCCCTTCCTCCAAATTACTCCTACTTTCTCAAAGGGACTTAGAACTTCTCATGCAGGAGCACCAGATGCTTTTCCTCATGGAGGCAATTGAGAGGGTACCAATTTCAGAGAAGGGGTGGGGCTTTTACTCAAGATTCCCTATCGTTTCGAAGAAGAACATGGCTGGGCTGAAGACAGTTCTGTACTTCTCCTCATTCAACCTTTTCTTACTAAAGAAAAGTTCAAGATTACAATTCCTGCTGTTATACGAAATTTCCTGCAGCCGAGCATTTGGCTAGTAGCTGTGGACCTGCACGATGTGCATTTGCATCTACCGATTTGTGCTTCTCACTGTCGTTACCTATGTTTTTCCATCAGAGAGTGACACTTTAAGTACAAAGTTCTATCTTTAAGCCTCAGTTCAGCTCCAAGAGTTTTTTTTACCAAGCTCATGGATGTTGTGGCCGCTTCCCTTCCACTGAATATACATCTGCATCCATATTTGGACGTGGACAACTGGCTAGTCCAGGCAGCATCACCAACCTAGGGAGTTTTCAACTTTGTTCTTACTGGACCTCATGTTCTCTCAGGCGTTATCTTTAAATGCCATGAAATTCACCTTGGTTCTAACCCAGGGACTGAAATGTATATAGTTCCTTTGGGATTTGGGCATAGGCAGAGTGCTCCCAACAGAAAAGTCATGAATATCTTGGGAACAGTGGTGCTCATCTACCCAGACATAGGCCTAGTGAAGAGAGCATCTGCTGGGACTCTTGGCTGACTGGCTTCTGCCCATTCCCATGACCAGGCTTTGAATGCACCTCAAGCAACTTCATTTGGTGGCTTGTTGTGATCAGACATCAATCCAAAGCTTTCCCCATCCCAGTATGTTTCCAAAAGAATATTTTCTGCTTGGTGGACAGGGAGATTCTCCTTGTGTAGACTGTTTCAGGATCCCCCTTGTCAGCATACTATGATGGTAGATTCCATTCGAATGGATTGTGTCCTCCCACGTATTTCTCATTTTATGATATATCCTCAGCTTCAGCTGCTTCCGAAAAATATTTCGGCAGAGGGTGCTGTGCGTCGATGCGGTCAACTCAATGTCCTTCTAGGGCCTCTGTCTCATAGTCAACGTCACCTTCAGTATATATAGCACGCTGAGCGCCCATTGGCTTCAGTTCCCTCTTCCAGTGACCGCATTTGCTTTGAGAATTATGGCCTCGTCTTCAACTTCGTCAATTCCGAAGACTGGGTTCAAAAAGTGCTACAACTGTAGTGCCAAGATGTTCTTCACGGACGGGTGTGTCTGTGGTGCCTTGGCTTGGAACATGAAGCAGCGGACTGTTAATCCCTGTCAGTCAATGACCAGTAAGGCTCTGAAAGACCATGAGGGGAAAATAGCAGCAGGTATGCCCCTACTAAATCCACTTCGATGACTCCATCAAGAAAAAGATGAACCAATGAGTAGAGAAATTCCTCTCCTCGAAGGAAGAGATACAAAAAACGATCATGCTCCAGGAGCGGGTCACACCATTCCTTGTCATCCTCAAGGAAATTGAAGAAAAGGCATCAGAGGTCACCCATTTCGAGTTCATCTGATTCCTCTCTGGAGGGAAGTATAGCCTGTTTATCTTTTTAATCCTCCACCTTGGGAAGATTTCAGACGTAACATGATTAAAATCATTGAGAGAGAGGGCCCAAAACCCTCAAAGGAAGAAGTGTGCCATACTCCTATCGAATCAAATAAGGCAGACAAGGAAAGACGAAAGACTACATTCTGCAGGCCCTTGAGCCCAGAAACGTAACTCGAAGACCCATCGAGATCCTTCAAGAACTCAACACGAAATCATTGAAGACTCCTTTGAGTCGAGGCTCAAGCCCTTCGAGGGCTCTGTCGAAGGCAAAATGGACATCAAAGTCGCCGACACCGTTAGTGTCAAAGTCATAAACGCCTTTATCGAAGTCATCAACGCTTTTATCGTCAAAAGATATCTTTAAGTCTCTGTCCTCAATTTATGAGGAATATGAGCCCTCAGATCAAGATACACCACAATTGTTTTTTTTTGTGTTTAATCAATAAAAGATTTTTACAAAAAAAAAGTATTTTTGCTCTTGTAAGTTCTGATGAAGATGAGCGCACTTAAAACACCGCTTTCAGTTGAATTTTTTTTTTCCCTCAGTGGTCGAGTTCCCCACTGTCTTTTTCAGATTGGTCAATGTCCTTTTGAAAATTTGAGTTTGAAGGGTTTGCGCGCTTCAGGGCAATGTCTAAAAGTTTGGCTGCGCCCCTCGACCATCGTGCCGAGTCTCCAGAAATAAGCCGATACCAACCCAACTCCTCGTTTAATACCGACGGATAGGATAATAGCGGTGTCAAGTACGCCTCTCTTTCGGTGGACATTGCTGGGCAAGATGTCAGAAGATGCCTCACTGTTTCGAGCTGGTCTGGATTCTCGCATAGGCGACATGAAGCTGTTGTAGATTTAGATCTGATGGCCAAAATTTCTCTTGTGAGTAAAGTGTTAAGCCGAGCTCTCATAAAAGTTCTTCTCAGAGCTCTGTCCAGAAATTTTTCGCAATATTTAAGTGGGGTATTTAGTTTGTTAAGCCCCGGCGGGAGATCTTTCAATAGTTTGTACGAGAGGATTTTTTCATTTGTCAAAATCCAATCTAGCTGCAGTGATTTTGTTTTCACTCTGCCAGGGTTTGAGATTAGCAGCTCTTCAGTGCAGGCTATTTCTTCCAGTTTGTCTTTCCGTTTATTAACCCAGTCTGTTAGGGGTTTGCACCCCCCTTTTTGGATTTCTTCTGCTACCACCTGAGCAATGGGAAGGCCATTGGGCATAAGAATTTTTCTATACAGTAGCATCGCCCCTTGCTCCACTGTAGAGAGGAGAGACGTAAGACCAAGGTCTCTTCGAATCGCCACCATTGGGGCTGACTTAGGAAGGCCCAGCACCGCCTTCCATACAAAGCCTTCCAATTTAAGCCAAAGTTCATTCCATAAGCCAGAGCGGGAACAATCTTAGCCTTATAGAAGCGAAGAGCTGGTGTCCACGAGAATTTTCCAAATTTTTTGTCTACAGCTTTTAGTTGGGTTGTCAAGTTCTTGCTTTATCCCACAGGGCTTTCGTGGTGGTGTTGTCATTTAGGGAATTATCAATCCACACCCCGAGATATTTGTAGTCTGTCACCACTTCCAATTTGTTGTTTTCCAGGAACCAGGCCGAAGGGGTTTTATAGTCAGATGATGATTTAGTGAAAAGTAAGATTTTGGTTTTCTGGGCGTTAATTTCAAGATTGTTCTCTTTCATATAAACAGACAAATTTGATAATTGTCGTTGAAGCCCTATTTTTGTCTGGTCCATCAGGATCAGATCATCAGCATACCATAACCTGGAAACTTTAGATAGTCCCACTCTTGGCGGGAATGAACAGATTTTTTCCTCGGTATATTGAAAGTCGCCTATAAAAGCGATAAACCGAGCCGGTGCCAGGGGTCCGCCTTGTTTTACCCTGCGCTTTGTAGGGATTTTTTCTGACGGAGGCCTTGCTGGCTCAGACGGACACGCACAGACGTGTGCGTGTGCAAGGCCATGATTGGATCCAGAAATGGGGTCGGGCATTCCCAGGTTCTCAGTGTTTCCCATAGTTTTTCACGATCGACCGTATCGAAAGCCTTCGATAGGTCGACCAGTGCCAAATGGATTTTTGGGGAGCCTGACTTTACCCTTGACTTGATGATGTTTAAAATTAAGATGTTCATTGCCGTCCCGGCGCCCTTCAATAAACCTGTCTGGAAAATATCAGCTGCAGAGGAGGTTCTTACCCACTTCTGAAAACGTGAAAGCAGCATAGTTGCAAACATTTTTCCCAAGATATCCAGCAGAGCAATTGGTCTATTATTAGACAGGTTTTCTCTGGGCCCCTTTTTGAAAATTGGGACCAGTATGGCATCGGTCCAAGACGTCGGGATCTGTCTAGCTTTATGGCAGTGCTTGAACATTTCTCCTATGGCAGCAGCCCATTCTTCCGGGTGTTTTTTGATGTCAATATTGGTTAACCCATTAGGGCCCGGGGCTCTTGAGATTTTTAGTTGTGTTAATATTCTACAGATCTCGTCCACATCTGTAAGTGAGACCCAGTGGCTGTTGAAATGCTGTATATTTTGTCTGCAGAAGACTGAGGTCTATGAAAATGTGTACTGAAAATTGATACCCAGTTTTGTTCTGAGACTGCGGTTTTCTATCGGAGGTGCCCTTACCCCACTGGTAGTTTTTAGTAGGCTCCAAAAGTCTCCTGTGTTTTTTGAGACAAGGGATTTCTGCATGGCTTCAGCGTCATTCTGATAGAGGCTCACCGCGTGATATTTTATCCATGATTTATAATGGGCAGCTTCGTTTTGGTGATCCGACCATGCCTCAGATGTTTGGTGCCTAGTAGCAAAGTTTTTTTAGATTTCTTAGTTTGCTTCTCTTTATCACCACCAACCGATCGTAGGTGTGGTTGTGTACAGGTTTCTTACCCTTTGTTCCTGAGAAGGGCACCCTGTGCGGTAGCAGTAGAGGAATATAGTCTGGTCTATTGATGACAGAACTGTTTGTGTTGTAGACTCCAGGTCTGTAGTCAGCCTGTCCTTTATGGCTCTGATGTTCTCGGCCGTAAGGCGCAGTCGTGACTGATGTTTATTCGATTCCACATCAAAAGGATATGATGACCTTTCAGGTAACTGAACTCCCCATGATAGTTGTAACAAATTATGATCGCTTTCCTGCGTTTTCACAACTTTGAAAGACGAAATCCATGGGATCAGCGCTTCAGTTTCCAAAATGAAGTCCAAAGTAGCAAAAGAAACATTTCTTTCCCAAGTTGGAATCTGAGGGCCAGAGTCACTTATTGTTGCTGCATTAAAGAAATTCCTTGATTTCATCAAGTTTGACCATTCACGTCCTCTTTTGTCAGCCAGGGAGTCGGTCTCTACTGATTTTTCAGAAGTTGTATTTTGCATTTAGCATTTAGATCACCACAGATTATAATGTTGTCAGTATCAAACTCTAGATTGATTGTATCGATTACTTCAGCCACGTCGTTGCAGAATTTCTTAGATGACGTTCTCTCTGGGTTCCAATATAGATTTATAATCGCTAGGTCTGAAGTTATCTATGAGTCCTGCGAAGCATCGTATCGCTTCCATGAAGTAAGGGTGCCGAGGAGACCATATGCTTCAGTGATTTTGTTTTTAGGCGTGATCCCAGATCCTATACGGATAGCCGTTAGGAGGACCGACGATGGTCTTCCCATTAGGGATCTGGAAGCTGGAGAAAATTCTATTGCGAATCCATCCAATGACGGTGGATCAACTAACCAAGTTTCCTGTAAACGCAGGATATCGAAGCACCCCAGATTTATGTCACTTGAGCGTGTCAGATGGTTAAAGCCTCTGGTGTTCCACGATGCCAAGACCAGATCTTTTTTTACCAAATTGGGGGTATGTTTCGGTTCATACCTCAGAAGTTTTTGGATGCTAAGGATTTGCTGCTATTTCTGGTGTGACCGTCCAAACGTATCAGCCAACCAGTTCCATGGTCCTTTTGAGACTTTCGCTTTTTGCCGGGGAGTTTGGTTTTTTAAGGATTCCTCCCATTTATTTGTGGAGTGGGTTCTGACTGAAGAACTCCGCGCCGCTTTGTAATAGGTTCGCTTCTGAAGAGTCTGACCGTTCATTCTCCTTTGCAGTGAGGGTTCAGTCAATTCGTCATCACTGCTCCCGACGGAGTGTTCTTGGTCATTTGTTGGGGGCCGGTGTCTGGTGTCCCTGCTCCTTGAAGGGTCTTTCCAGCGCCTTTGGTTGTACAGTGCTTCTGTTCTTGAGATGTAATGCGCCCTGACGGGCGAAGTTCTCCTCTTTGCGTTGTTTTCAGGCTGATTTCGTGGAGGTTTGGTTACTGAGAACAGATTAAATCCGAGTTTTAGAAGATCTTTTAAGACATCGGATGTAATTTCTGCAAGCACTTTGTTTCTTATGATCCCGATGATAGGGTTCAACTAACTTGACATCATTTGTCCTTAGATGTTGTAGCTGTTTTGTTTTTACTAAGATTTTAAGCACCATTTTTCTGTTCAGGACCAAGAAACCATCTTTAGATGACACTTGTTCGAGTTTAAAGATTGAAGTTCCAACAAGCCTTTCATCAAGTTTCTTAGGTCCATTTAGGAGCTGAGTGTTTTCAGCCTGCTTCGCCGACCTCTGAGCGTCCATACGGTGACCCTTTAATTTTTCAGGGATCACAGGCTTGCTTTTTCTTTCCTCTCCGGGACTCCTACGATTTCTTTTGACTTCTATTTGCTCCTCGCCGACTGCCGTTTGCCGATGCCTCAAGTTGTTTGTTTCTTTGCCATTTCCAGCTGCGTTGTCAATTGGTTGGGTGGTTTTGCTTGTAGCTTGTTGGATAGGTCATCCTTTTTGTTGTGGCGATATGACTATGACATGAAAATCTTCTAAGTTATCATAGTGTTGGGACAAGTTCATTAAGTCAATATTTTGCTGGAATTCTTCGATCGTCTTTGGTGATGTGGGCAGGAGCTGACAGACTGAATTAGGTGTTGGAGTAATTTGGGAGCGTTGTGTCACCCTGCCTTTAACCTCTTCTGGTTTCTTTCCTTTTATTGCAGCGCCAAGGACCAGTACAGGGTGAGGTGCCTTAGCATCACATTTCTTTGCTCCCGGTGTCAGGGTCTGATTAGGTTGTTGAATTTCAGTTCTAGTTCATTTAGTTTTATGAGACTTCTGCGCTGCTAGCTCTTTCGGAGTCCTAAATTCGCTTGTTGCGGACAAGTTCCGCTGAGGTTTTGTACAGAAGATGGGTGCCAGGTCTGTAGAGGGAAACCCCTCAAGTCTGGGACCCAGTGGAGATTAACGGTGTAGAAACGTGTACTGCTGGGTCCCTTTTCAAAAGCTGGGCTTCCAATTTGGTGATTTTAGCCTCCATGATAGTCTGAGATAACGTAGTTTTTGAATCCAGGGCTGTGATAAAGCCCTCAATGAAGGTCAGTTTAGTCAACATTTTAGATGAAATGGAGGTGTTATCTTTCAGTCCTTCATTGATGGACTCATAAAGTTTGGCAAAGGGGTTTAGGGCTATTGTAAATGATGACATTATGTGTAGGAGATCCATTTTTTTGCTTGGAGAGCCCTTCTGAACCGATGTTGATACTTCACTGAGTCTTCGACTGGGGATCGGTGTGTGAAGACCCTTGTCGCCATTGTGAAAGTGGACCCGATCCGTGCTAGCTCTGTCTGCGAACAGTGATGAATTTTGAACACTGCTGATTTCCTCGACTGATCGCCCTTTAGAGTGACGTGAAGATTCTTGTATGTGGGCTTTTGTCCATACATGACAGTCTTCTGTTGATCCTGCTGCAGGTTTACTGAGATTTCGATCTCCTAATGTCGAGTTTGATAGAAGAGGACTACCGGCCACCTGAATTTGGGGAGGCACTGGTGTCGTTGGTGTTTCGCTCTTTGAGGGGCTCTCACTCATTCTTTGAGGGCTTACAGACACCGACGAGTCCGGTGGTATCTCAACACGAGGGTTCCGAACAGGTATGCTAAAAAGTTTTACAGCAGTTGATTCCTTAAAGGCTGATTCCTTTGCATTTCGGTCCTGCCTTGGGAGATTTTGGTCAGTCTTTCGGGCTTTACTTACGGGCAGGGGATCTTGGACCGCCTCCAATATCTCAGCGTCAGAAAGCTCTGAATCATGATCAGGTTTTCTTTTGTGTTGATTAAGAAAATATTCTTTAAAGGAGGACGAAATCAAAGAAGTTGGAATGCTCTTTGCACTCCCTTGGCTTTTGGGACCCATTTTTATTTGTTTTTTCGTGTATAGTTTCTTTAGTGTTTGCTTTGTTTTTGACATACCTTTTGTATTTGACTCTGTTGTGGCCAGATCTGGAAACTCATTACCATAATCCTTTGTAAACATCGTTTCCATAATTTGGTTTGTGACCTTTGGGGGGTGATGATACCCAGTTCCTCAGTGGTCTTAGTCGAAGGGTGCACAGAGATTGGAGTTGAGTCCTGAAGCCTTTTCTTTTTGGTCAGAGGAGTTTCAAATGCTTCCTCGAACGCTTCCTCGTCCGAGCTCCTATATGGGTTATAGATAAGTCCTCTTGGTCTGAAGTTAAAGAGTCACTCGGGGCGTTTCTGATGGGACAATTAACTAAGGCAGAGAGTGCTTGAATTCCCCTAGAAAGGTTAAAGTTTCTATGGATCAATAGTCTTTTTGACATTTGCTTCTGAGTGCACCTGAGCGTGACTGACTCCGATTTTTTTTTTACTTTGTCTCTCCCCCCATTGTCCACGATTGAAGGGTTTTGGGATGCATTTGACAAAGCATCTTCCGATGCTAAGGAGACGTTATCCGGCCCCCACCGTTCAGGCTCCAGCCCAGACCGTCCTCCGACAGCCTCCGGCAAGGAACCACTCGTCGAAACGGTAGAGCAGGTGGAGGCCTGGAAAACTGTTTCCTCGATGGGTAACGCTGTTTTGTTGTTTACCCCTTTCAATGCGTCTTTAAAGACTTCTCCATCGTCTGCAGACATTCTGTGTTCCGCAGGTAAAGCCACTCCGCCACCCAATTTTAGGCCTATGGCAACGCCTTTGTCTGGTTGGGTGGGAGGTGGTGGAGTTGATTGTCGGCTATTTATTAACAGTTTTTGTTTTGGAGGTGATTTTTGAGCCACAGAGTTCTTTAGAGTGTCTACCACCGGCGTAACCACCGGCATAACCAAAGGCAGACTCCCATCCAAGTCGTCAGTAGAAAGGTTAAAAAATGCAGATGGCGTGTCATTTCCCCCCCCCCCCCCCCCAAGTTCGTTTTGCAGTGTGTCACTTCGGAGCCAGCGTTTTTCGAGGGCTGCTTCGGACGGAATAGGCGGGGCCATGCCTGGCAGAGGCTCACACCAGTCTTTTACACGTGGTACAGAAGCAGCTAGTGGTTCACAATGTAGAGGGGGCAGCAAGGCGCTAGGTCTGAGATAGATCCAAGGTGGGGGATAGCCAGTAGACAGAAGGGAATGATGCGCCATGAAATGAACTGCGTTTACAGATGACAAGTTGTTTGCGTATGTATACAAACAATAGATAGGATGGACTTGGGCAGGACTGGTTTATGTCGCAGGGGTAAGGCCGGGTAGTTCCCACTTTCCTCGGCTCCTGACTCCGGACACCAGACACATACCAGACACACTGCTCGCAATGGCGATCACAAACACATACACAGAGCCTATGGCGTAGGCGTAGGCAAGGTTAGACGTTATGGCGGGCAGGAGGTCGTGATAACTCCTATCAGCCTCGTCACGTACCGCACCGCACCTCTCACCTCTCCTCTTAAATTGTCGGGTGTCCTATACCCACCCGACTTCAGAGGGCAAAGTACTTCCCCTCTCTGCACTGGTCCGGTCGATACACCGATGCCGTCTCTGCTCGGGATCACCCTAACGCCGAGACTCTCTCCGTCGCTTCCGGCAGCATGGCTCGGCTCGGCGGATTAGAGGAAAGGACCAAGATCTACTAGGTCTGCGTAGTGTAGCGTAGCGTTACTGTCAAGCCGCACCAGCAACATTCTCCAGTAGGATTTGCACGATTCACGCTGGCCGCTTCCGACAGTCTCCTCGCTCACCACAATTTAAATTAGATCTAAGCACACCTAAAGTCCCAGAATGTCTGGTCTCACAAGGATCCAGATTAAAGGATTTGTATGAAAATGTGCAGTTTGCTAGTGGGGTTGACACTTCACCTGAGATGGAGTTTGGCAAGCCAGATCCGGCAGACCAATGCCGATGCTTCTTATAGGCATCTGAAGACCAGAGTAATAGATTTTATGAGATGGAGCAGGCCTGCTTCACCACTACCTAACAGATATCCTGGATAAAGGTCTGCAAAAGGATCCTATACTTCCTTTTCATGTAGCTCTTCAGAAAAGGATAATGGCGAATTGGGAGGTTTCAGAGGCGAACGATGCAGTGAAGAAGAATCTCACCAGAAAATATAGGCCATCTAATAGCGACCCTACCTATTTGACGAAACATCCTATATCTGAAAGCCTAGTTGTGCATGCAGCAATGTCAACCTCAAAACAGATTGCGTACGCTACCATCCCACCAGATAGGGATGACCAGTGTTTGAACACTTGGGAGAGAAAAGTTTTTTCTGCTGGAAGTATGGCACTCAAGTTCGCGAATTCCACTTGCACGTTAGCAAGATTCACATACACCCTGTTGGACTGTGTAGCTATGGCGGCTGACCATGTTCCAGATGGGGAAGAGAGAGACAGCTTCCTGAACATTGTAAGAGATGGCAAGGAGGTAATGTGCGAGTCTCAGCAATCAGGATTGGACTCAGTTGATAGTATCAGCAGAGCCATGGCGGCAAGCACATTGATACACAGATTTGCGTGGTTGACAAAGTCAGATTTTGCACTGGACTTGCAGTCCAGATTCCTCAACATGCCCTTTGATGGCACCCAGCTGTTTGGCAGCAAGGCTGATGACAGTCTAGAGGAGCTGCAGACCTCAAAGACAGCGACAAAGTCCCTTGGAGCGCTATCGAACAGCATCAACCCTCTCATCCCAGTGGATCACCTTGGAGGGGTAAGTCCTTTCGCTTCTGCTGCTCAGTTGGAAGAGCGAGAGGATTCGCGAATCAATGGGACCAAAGAAGTTTCCCTCGTGGTGGACGAGGGAGAGGTGCAAACCCCGCCCGAGCAACGGCTACCTTACCATCACCTGCAGCTTCAGCCCCCTCAAAACCTCCCTGATGCCTTAGCCCACAAGACCCTGGTGGGAGGCAGACTATCACTGCATCTGCAAGAATGGCGTGGCATTACTTCAGAGGCGTGGGCATTGGAAACAATATAGTCCAAGGTTACTGCCTCCCCTTTATAAAAAAGTCCTCAGGACCATCCACCGGGGAGCCACACTTCCAGGGTTCCAGATCTGTTTGTTGTGCAGGAAACTTTGAGCCTGCTAGAGAAAGGTGCTATAGAACCAGTGCCTGTGACGGAGAGGAACAAAGGGTGGTACTCTCCTTATTTTCGAATCCCCAGAAAGGACGGAGGAATGAGACCTATCTTGGACTTGAGAAACTTGTGCAAGTTTCTTAGGAAGGAGAAGTTCAAGATGGCTATCCTTTCTCAGATCCTACAGGCCCTCCAACTCCAGGATTGGATGTCGTCATTGGGCCTTCAGGATGCTTACTTTCATGTGCCGATCCATCACAAGCACAGAAAGTACCTGTGGTTCGCAGTTGGTGGTTCTCATTATCAATTTCGAGTTCTGCCATTTGGGCTGACTTCCACCAGAGGGTTTTCACCAAGTTGATGGCGGTGGTGGCAGCGAGTCCCAGGAGAGGGGGGATTCAAATCTACCCCGCTACCTGGAGAATTGGTTGATCAGGGCACGTTCTCCCGAACAAGTCATGGAACATCTCTGCGTCACCTGCCATTCTCTTCACACACTGGGCTTCTCCCTCAATTCATTACAAGAAGTCCCACATGATACCATCTCAAAGACTCCAGTTCATCGGAGCAGTCCCGGATACAACCTTGGGAAAGCCTTGCCACCTGAGGTGAGGGCTCAACACATTCTGCAGATGGTCACCAAATTCCAAAGTGCCCAGCGTCTTCCGGCCTTCGACTTTTTCTTTTTTTCAACAAGACTTTTTATTGAGATTTAGATCTATAACCCAGTCGTAATGAGGCAAGAGCAAATTAAACTCAGGTAAACAACAAAAGAAACCAAATTGTCCAACTTATCAACATGGGTTCGGGGGTGGGGGAGATTCAGGGGCGAAGTGTCTCGAGCGGGGGGGACAGCTTCAGTTTGTGTGTGATCCCGGAGGGCGGCAGCTGCTGATGTAGGTGATCAGGCTAGTTGCTGCATTGGAAGTTGGATCAGCGCAGATCTGTGGGTCATTACATGCTTGGTTTCTGATTCCCTTCTACAGTGAGGCAGGCGTGGGAGCTCCCAGCGGGGCGCTGAGGCTTGTTAATCGTACTTAGCCATCCAACGGAGGGATGGCGGTTGTCGTGCCACCCCGGGGAATTGTTGTGCGTAATCCAGGAAGGGAGCCCAGATGGCAAAGAACTTGGACATATTCCCAGCATGGAAGACAGATATTTTTTCTGCAACTGCAATGTCCCAGCACTTTGACCACCACATGGGGACCGTTGGGCCCTCGGGGGGGTTTCCACAGTCTTGCTATTGAAACTTTTGCGGCCATGAGTAAGTGCGAGCACAAATCTGCCAATAAGCCAGTCATTGGAAAATGCCGTCTCCTGAGTCCCAGAATAGGACTATTCCTTCATCCCACGGGATCGTTAGGCCCGTGAGGAGTTTGATCTAGTCTAATACCTCTTTCCAGAACCTTGCAGCTTTTGGCCAGGACCAAAGTAGATGGAATAGAGTGCCAGTGTCTGAGCAGCCTCTCCAGCACTGCGATGGAATGGCCGGGGTTGCTTTTGTTGAGGGTCTCCGGCATTCAGTACCATCTGTAGCAGACCTTGATCACCCCCTCTTTATTCGTGACGCATTTCGAATTTTTCTGGAGCCTTAATCAGATGCGGCTCCATACCTCCCCGTCCAGCTCTCTACCTATATCCTGTTCCCACCTCTGCATGTAGGCTTCCTTGTTATCGGGATCTCCTCTGTCCAAGAGCCTGTATAGGGCAGAGATTTTGCCAGTGTGTGCAAGGGATGTCAGGGTTTGCTCCATCGCCGTCAACTCTCTTCTTCCATGTGATTTTATCGTGTCGTGGGACTGCCAATGTCTGAGCTGGGCGTAGCGGAATCTCTCCCCCTCCGGCACCTGGAATTTTGTTTTACATTCCTCAAAAGTGAGCAGTGTACCATTGGTGTAGAAGTCGGCGATGTGCCTCAGTCCTCCTGCCTTCCATTTGTCGAAGCCATTCGGTGCAATTCCTGGTGTGAAGTCTGGGTTCTCCCAGATTGGGGATATAGGCCCCACTGTGGCCCTGCAGTTCCATCTCCGGGCCGCTTTCTTCCAGCTCTCCGTCGTGTTTCTGGTTGCTGTGAGGGATCCGACATCATGGGGGTTTCTGGGCCAAGCGACATGAGGCAGCGATTCCAGACGCTCCAGTAGGAGGCTCCAGTCTTCTTCCAATTTCAGCCAGCGAGGACAGTCGATGCCTCTAGTCCAGGAGAAAGCCGGGGCGAGCTGTGCCGCCAGGCAGTATCTTTCGACCTCTGGCACCCCCAGGCCGCCAGTCCCTGGGCTTCGATGCATCACCTTCCGAGCTATTCTTGGCTTTTTCCCCACCCAGATGAATTTTAGTATGTTCACCTGCAGCTTCTGTAGATCTTTCTTGGTGACAGTGATCGGGAGGGCCAGGCAGTGGTAAAGCAGTCTCGGCACCAAGTTCATTTTTACTGCCGTGATTCTGCCCGTCCAGGACAATTCCTGTTTTTGCCAGCGGTCAGGTCCGCCTGTAGCTCTCTGAACAACGGCAGGAAGTTTAGTTTATACGCTCACACTAGTTTACTCGGGATTTGGACTTCCCAGGTAGCTTAAGTGGGATTTTGCCCAGAGGATGGGGAATTTGGCTGCCAGAGAGGCCACAAGGGCTCTAGAGGTGTTAACACCCAGAGCTGTAGACCTAGCCAGGTTGACGCTGATTCCTGGCACTTTCCCAAAGCTCTCCAGTTCTTGCCAGAGGGTGTGTATAGAGATTTCGGGGTAGGTTATGATCAGCAGGATGTCGTCCGCGTAGAGGGCTGTTTTGTAGGTCTGCCCTTTTACTTCAGGCCGTGGATCCGTGGGTTCTGGCGAATTCTGCTGGCAAATGGTTCCATGGATAAAGCGAATATGAGTGGGGACAGGGGACATCCCTGTCGGATGCCTCTGGTTATCTGGATCCTGGGTGATCTATTGCTGTTTACTCTCAAAGCCATATTGGGGTGCTGGTAGTTTGCTAAAGCCCATTTCGAAAATTTTGGGCGGAAGCCGAAGTGCTTCAAGGTTTCTTCTATGTATCCCCAGTCCAGCATGTCAAACGCTTTGTGGGCGTCGAGTGACAGGATAGCCATGAGTTCACCAGTTCTATTCGCTGACTCAATGATTTTTAGAGTGCACCTGGTGTTGTCCATCGTGGTGCGGCCCGGGATGAATCCCGTCTGGTCCGGGTGGATCAGTTTTGGGAGGATTTCCGCTAGTCTGCGTGCTAGTAGCTTGGAGAAAATCTTGGCATCATTGTTTATCAGCGTGATGGGCCTGTATAATGAGCAGAGTTCTGAGTCCTTCCTGGGCTTCGGAATCAGCAATGTTAGGGATTACTTCATGGAGGTAGTAATGCTGCCTGTTGAGAGGAAGGTGTTGTATAGCGACGCCAGATGGAGAGACAGGATGTGGACACATTTTTTGTAGAACTGGGAGGTTAGGCCATCGGGGCCCGGGGCCGTGTTTCGGCTTTCGACTTTTTAAGGTTGTTCGGCCTCCTGGCATCCTGCATTTTTCTGGTGCCAGACGCTCACCTAAGAATGAGATCCCTTCAATGGGCTCTCAGGACACAGTGATCTCAACTCTCGGGAAAGATTTATGACCTACTTCAGGTTCCAAACCGGGTCACACAGGATTTCCTGTGGTGGGCCTGCAAGGACAATATTGTGAAGGGGTAACCTTTTTGGCAACCGTGGCCGGAGATAATCGTAGTGACGGACGCCTCACTCATGGGGTGGGGAGCCCACAGCAATGATATGACAATCAGCAGTCAGTGGTCTCCGTCAGAGTCCAAACTACACATCAGTTATTTGGAGCTCAGGGCAATCAGACTTGCACTGAAGGCCTTTCTGCCCTCTGTACAGGGAAAGAATGTCCTGATAATGACAGACAAATCAGTGGCCATGTACTACCTCAACAAGAGAGGAGTTATAGGGTCCCTTCCACTGTGCAGGGAGGCCGTGCAGCTCTGTTTCTGGCCAATTCAAGCAGGAATCCCTCTATTGGAAGCTCAACTAGCGAGAGAGAAGAACACGGCGCAGGGGCTCTGAGCAGGCAGAGCACAATCTCCCACAAATGGTAACTAGCTCACAAAGTCCTCCAAGAGATCTTCACCCTTTGAAAAATTGCTCAAATGAATCTGTTTGCGACCAGTGTCAACTGGAAGTGCGAACCGTTCTGCTCTAGGGAATTTCCTCCAAGAGGAGCTCTAGGAGATGCATTCCTAGTGGACTGGGAGTTTCCACTCCTGTACGCATTCCTCACATGATCAGGAGGTTGAGAAATATTGAGAAATCCATTATCCTAATTTCTCCAGATGGGGCCAGGAGGACGTGTTACCCGGCCCTTCTGGACATGTTCATCTGCCCTCCAATGCTTCTTCTGCAAAGAGAGGACCTTCACTCGAGCACAAGGAGGATCGGGTTCTCCATCCAGGGGTCAAGACACTCAACCTTCAAGCATGGTTTCTGAGAGGTTAAGATATAAGAATTGGTACCTCCCCAATGACGTAATGGAGATATTGCTTTCTGCGAGAAGGCCAGCAACAAAATCCTTATACCGCTGATATTGGAATACATTCTGCAGCTGGTGTAGGTAAAAGGATGTCGACACTTTTCAATGCAATGCACCTGTGGTGTTGTCTTTTTTTGTTACATTTAGCTAATCTGGGGCTCCAGATTGGGACCATTAAGGGATATTTGGCAGCGCTTTCTACCTTCAAGCGCACCTCGGGAAGAGTTACCTCATTTTAAAATGCCATTGGTCTACTGAGCCCAGAAAACTGTGCTTCCAACTTTCTATCCTCCATCTCATCCTAGCAAGGAAGAGGAAAGGCTACATAGGCATGATCCAAGAAGAGCCTTGAGCTTTTACATTTCTCAGATGACGAAGATACGTCAACATGACTAGCTTTTCATTGGCTGTACTGGCCACACACTGGGTCTTCCAGTTTACTAGCCATTTGTGAATGTTACAGATTGGCTTAGAAAGATCCTCCAGAAGGCTTAAAAGCCCACTCCACAAGAGGCATGGCAACATCTTCCGCTCTCCAAAGAGGGGTGCCTATAAAAGATATTTGTGCGGCAGCCACTTAGTCTACCATTCACACTTTTACAAAAGATTACTGTCTGGACTCATCTTCTAGGCAGGAAGGAGGATTTGGGAAAGCGGTCTTATACTCAATCCATGACAAACATTAAAACTGTAAATTTGTACTCCCTCCTCCAAAACATAAGACTGCTTTGGGAGCCTGTCATAAGATGAGGAATATGTAGGAGGACACAATTAATTCGAAGAACAAGTTACTTACTGTCATGTTCCGAGTCGGTAGACGTCTCTGGAACCGCTGGCGTTCGAACTACCATGGCAGTACGGTTTGATTCCCAAAAGCACGTCGAGTGGTCTAGTTGTTGCGACCATGTCCGCCGGCAGGTTTATCTTCCCTCCCCTTCTGGCGGACAGTGCGTTGCAACCCTTGGCTTGGCGTTCCGTCTTTTCCTCTGTGGGAGGCTTCGCTAGTTTTCTCGGTTTCTGTACACACGGTACTCTGCTTTGTATCCCTTCTCCCTCCCGCTTCGGCAGCCTTTTTTTTCTGTCTGTTTCCCTTGTTCGCTTTCTTTTCCTCTGCCTTCCGTTCCTGTTTTCCCAGTTTTCTTTTCTCTCTGCCTTGCCCTGGCCTTTCCGTCTTCCGTCTCCGCGTTCGCTTTTACTTACCTTCTTGCTTTTCCCCCTTCCAGTTTTGTTCCTTTTTCTGTTCGTCCCACACTCCTTGCTCAGCCTTGGACGACTTTCTACACAGCGGCGCCCAGTAAACCGGTCTTCCCAGTTGCTCATCCGAAATCGATCCACATTCTACTAAGGGTTTTTTTGTGCCTAAGGGCTTTTTCCCCTGTTCCGGCTGTTCCGGAAAGGGGCCCCTGGGTTGTTGTCTTCAACTCCCACGGTGGCTTCATTCCGTGACAAGCCACACCTACAAATAAAAAAAAGGAGTATATGGGAAGAAGGACTACAGAAATTACAGCAGGAGGAATCGGATTCAGGTGAGGAGGAGGGTGATTCTGCTGAAACCACCAATATGGGCGGCAACGCTGACACTTACCCCTGGCAACGTTCTTTTGACTGGATGTTCCTCCACCATGTTCCTCATCGCCCCTCCCAGACTATTCCGCTGTAGAATTTCCAGGTATTACACTTTACGCTCTTTCAGAGTCTAGTACTGACCAGGTTTGACTGGCGCTGGTAATTCTGCATGAGGAAGGCGTAAAAACAGAACAAAAGCCAACGGGCACTGCAAGTGCTATATATACCGACGGTGACGTTGACTATGAGACTGAGGCCCTTGAGGGACATCGAGTCAACCGCATTGATGCACAGCGCCCTCTGCCGAAAATTCCTTCTGAAGCAGCTGAAGGATATCATATCATGAGATGAGGAATACGTGGGAGGAACATCTAGTCGAAAGAACATCACCTCGGGTAAGGAACTTGTTCTATTGACTGGCTGGGAGGACCTCCGGATCCACGACAAGTGGCAGAATGAAGTTAGTGGAGCACATAAACATCTCAGAGCTGAAGGCGCTTTCCCTCGCTCTAAAATCAATCCAAATGTGCTTGTTCTCAAGGACAACGTGCTGACCATATTTTATATAAACAAGCAGAGAAACTGTGTGCCCTGATAGTTCATCTTTGGGAGTGGGCAGTGAAGAACACTATCATCTTCAGGCAGCTCACCTGACGGGAACAGACAACTATCAAGTTGATGCACTAAGCAGGATGTCCCATGCCAATCATGAGTGATAGTTAAAGAAACACATCTTTTCAAAGATTTTCTCAAGTCATGGAACCCCTCAGGCGGACCCAACTACAACAGAGAAGAATAGCAAGTGCCATTTATTTATTTATTTTAATATACATATAACCTGACAGGCTTTGTATATAAAAACATACATATCATAAAAACTATAAAACCATCTCAAACATTCAATGGATCACAATCAATTCATATAAACAAACAAAATTCAGTTTATATAAAATTCATACATGGATTAAAACTGGCCAAATGACAGATCTAAAATATCTACACATTTAATATAAAATGTAACCATATAAAACATCAAATGTATGCTTTTTCCCTCCATCAGCGTGTCCCATTTGCTTTGCATTTCATCACAGTTCATCATTTTATCAATTGATTTACAGTAGCTTATCCTTAGTTTATGTAGGCGTTCACAATTGATTAGAATGTGTTTTATGGACTCAATTTCCCAACAGCCACATAAACGACACATTCAATTATCTTTACTTAAGCCAATTTTGGGCCCACATACCTCAAGGAAATTAGTAATATCAAATTTAAGAAACCGATATTGGCGAACTATATAGCTGTTTGGGTATGCTACTATTTAATTTGGTTTCTGTTCACTGTCTAACCAGTATTGGACAAAATTGCCTCTGTTGGTATTGGTAGCTAGCTGTATGACATCTGTTTCACGACAATACACATTTAATCTATACTTTAGCCATTTTATTAGTGCCAATAGTCGATCTCCTTTTTTATGTTGTAGAAAGCCGAATTCCCAAGGCTCATTTCTTGCTTTTAGCCTGCTTAGAGTTCCAAACTGTTCATGGTTGTCTAGATTCAAGAATGCCTGGAAAACATCAACTATAATTGTACCATTATTTAAATTAACCAAGTTCGCATAACACATAGCTATTCTGCAGTTGTAATCAACAAATCTACCTTTGTGCTCAAACTCCAAATGTAGGTATTCTATTGATAGATTACATGGCATTTTAAATAGCAGCCTTAAGATCTTTGCTTCCAGCTTACCTATCCGCAATAGATACTTTTCACCCCATGCTTCTACTCCATAGAGCATGTATAGGACGATTTTGGAGGTATATAGCATCAATAGTGTGTGGATAGACCAACCACCTTATATACCAACGAATGCACTTATGGCATATGCACCTCTCATGCAGTTAAGCATGTTTGCCTCCCAATGGGGTTTCCAAGTTATGTTAATTTATGTTAATCCAACTTGTAAAGTGCGCGGTCACCCGAAGGTATCATGGCGCTGGGGTGAGAGGATCCTAATGAAGCCACGGAGACCTAGAAAAGAAAAGTTTTAACGGCCTTCCTGAACGCTAAGTAGCTATGAATTTTCTTTATAGTCATCGGAAGGCCATTCCACAATACTGCCGCAGCCACAGAGAAGGCACGTCCTCCAACCCTGGTCTGTTTATAACCGGGCACCATTAGGAGGTCAGCCGAGGCAGAGCGGAGGAACGGAAGAGGTACATATGGCGAGAATTTCTCGTGAAGATATTCAGCTCCTTGGCCATGTAAGGCCCGGTGCACAATGCATAGTGACTTCAAAATAATGCGTTGGTTTACCGAAAGCCAATGCAGTGCTCAAAGTACTGGAAATAAATGGGCTCCATAAGGGGAGCCGGTGGCAACCCGAGCGGCCAGATTGTGAAGCCGTTGAAGCCGACAGATGACTCCATTGGGTTGACCCAAGTAGAGGGAGTTATGATAATCCAGCCGTGAGATCACCAAGGCTGCCACTACCGGAGGATGCAGAGGGGCAGGTATCATAGGGAGTACCTTTCTAAGTGTCTTGAGTTGAAAATGACCCGCTTGACATACGGATATTACTTACCTGTCCATAGACAATGAGGCAGATAGTATAACCCCAAGGTTTTTTATTATCTATGAGTACACCTAAATATTTGTAGGATCTCACTATTTCAATTGGATCCAGATTGATCTTCCAGGTGTAGTTAGGTTGGGCCCACTTGATTTTACTAAATACTATTACTTTTGTTTTGTTGATGTTTATTCGTAACCCATTCTTGGTCGCATAGATTCCCAGAGCACCAAGTATACACTGTAGTCCCTTTGGAGTGTGATCCAATAGTAGTAGGTCATCTGCGTAGCCCAACCACCCCACCGTCAGTGCACCTATCTTTATGGGGCGTGCTACAGGAATGCCTAATGCAAGACTTGGTTCAGCCAGGTACACATTAAATAGTGTAGCCGCCAATATACATCCCTGCTTGACTCCCCTCTGAGTGCAGAAGGCATCAGGCAGGCTACCCTGTCTGTCTATATGCATTCTAACACTAGTGTTCTGATACAACAACGTTATCATGATCAACAGTCCTGCTGGGATATTCCATTCTGTCAGTTTTCTCCACAGATGGTTCCGCATTACAGTGTCGAAAGCCACACTAAAATCTATAAAAGCGGCATAGACAGGTAGATTACGTCTCTGCCATGCATATTCCACCGCTGTGACCAATGTCAAAAGGTTATGCACAGTGAAAGCTTTTTTTCCTAAAGCCAGTTTGGTTTGATGGCAGAATGTTATTAGTCGTGATCCACTCATTTAATTCATCCAGCAGTGCTCTTGTGGAAATTTTAGCCGGGATGTCAAGCATGGCTAACCTTGTGATAGTTACAAGGGTCTTTCCAGCATCTCTTTTATAGACGGGCAGTATATTACTCACTGTCCAGGATTCTGGTAGTTTACCATGTTTCCCTATGTTTCCAAACAGGATATGCAGTGCTTTTACCCAGATTTCAGGGGAAGACTTAATTAGTGCATGGCATGCCCCATCAGGACCAGCTGCTATGGAGATGTTTAATCGCTCAATAATCTTCACTCAGTCATTGCAGATTCTTCAGCTCACATTGTGTTTGCAATGTGATTACACCATGTTTCTGCAGGTATACTAATTATGGGTAGGTCTTTTTTGTCTTGCTCACAACTACCCTCCAGATACCAATATTATTGCCTGATCTAGCATAGGATGCAATTTGTTGCCAGCGATTAATTTTGCATTCTCTACAGTGATTTCGTAACCATTGACGGAAACTTGTTTTCAAATCTTTTATCCACTTAGTGAAGTGATTTCTATCTCACTTTGACCACCATTATTATTTGATATTACATCCAAAATATCTTTTGAAGGCTTCTTTTTTGTAGCTGTATTAAGTGATCATATTGAGTACGATTTTTTTTTTTAATGCTAAGTTCCAGCGCTCTGATGCACTCTTGCATACCCGTTTCTAATGGATTGTTTCTTTAATACTATGTGTGAGATCTCAGAAGACATCTATACATGAAATACCATTACTCATAGTTCCACTCTGATAACGAGTGCTGTATGCGCTTACTAAATCTTCTGCCATGATTTTCGCTTTGGCTAGATTGGTAGGGTTCCACTGGACGCAATTTGCTCCAGGATTCACATACACATTACCATTCATATCAACATCACAGTTCTTTTGGGTTGGAGTTCAGCAACACACACAGTGATAGGTGATCACTTTCCTCGCACGTTATAATGGACATATCATCTTCTAATGCTAAAGCAGCACATTTCACAAACAAAATCAGTAGTTGACGCACTTTGCCCACCGAGCCGCATATATGCTCTATTAGCGTCGCCGGCATAATTTCCATTTAACATGTTAAAATGAACACGATACAACATGTCCCCCCAAGCTCTACCCTGCTTGTTTTGTTGTGGTGGAGTAACTGGAGCAGATTTTTGAGGGTTAGCAGCATCCAATGCATGAGAGCCAATTTTAGCGTTATCGCCAGATGTCCAGATCGGTGTATTGCCTGCAAGGCCCTCAATGGTGTCTTTTACTATAATAATGTTTTGATTATACAGATCAGGAGTAGGTGGGCTAGATGTATTTACTTCAGCAATACTAGTCTCCATCAGGGTGGATGCAGTAGATGCAACAATTAAACACTCTCAACCCTCTCCCCTTCCCCCTCAACCTGCAAACAGCACTCAATTGAAGCACTCAGCTCGATGCCCGTGAATGCTGAATAAAGCTGTTCTGGGTTAGAGGGGGAGGAGCTTCTTGTTGCCACTGTAATTTGACAAGAAGACAGGTTTTTAGAGGGAATACTACGAATACTAAGGTTCTACTAAGGTATTCTAATTCGGTAGGTAAAGTAATAGCATCCATAGTGTTGTCACATTGTAATAGAAGAGTCCAAAGTCAAAACTGAGTGTTCAAATCCAACGGGACGCAGCTCTCGCAGCTCAGCATTCGATCGAAGCACTCAATTCGATGGCACTTATATGCCTTCTGGAAGGTAACACTCTGTCAATCTCTTGGACCAACATGTTTGTGTATGTGTTCCCTCCTCTTCCTCTAGTCACCAAGATTCTATAGATGTTCCTGGCCTCCAAGGGGTGCAACATTCTACTGGTCACTCCCCAATAGCCACAGAGACATTGGCTCTCCAATCTTCCGTATCACCTTGACCAACAAAACAGGAAGGTATTACACCTCTGCCGATGATAGCTTTACTTGGGTTCATGCTTCTTATGGCACATGGGCCACCTCTCCTTCTCCCACTCATTCTGGATCTCCTTCACCAACAAGACAGGAAAGTGCTATATCCCTGCCTATGATCGCTTTCCTTCGTGATCTAGCACCTTAAAAAATAGCTTTCTATCTTCTGGGCCTGTAAGAGAATCATCTTGGCATTATGGCATCCCCGGGAAGAATTCCACTTGGTCGCAGTATGGGGGCAAGTGGCAGAGGTTTTGCCACTGGAAGTTAGAAAGATTTTGGGACCCTTCGATGGATTACATTCTGTCATTTTTGTCGAATGTAATCCAGTCAGGGATGCAAGTCTCCCCTTACAGGACTTACTTTCATCTCTTGAAGATTACCACTCAAAGGAAGACATAATTGCTTCTCTTTCCAGCCCAGTCATTGGGGCTCTTCTATCTATTCCTTCCCACATGTAGGCCTATCCTGGCATTGGACTTTAATGTAGTTTTTTTTAAGTTTAATGATTTTTATTTAGTAATTAAGCAACGGATAATCATAACAGTGACTGAAGAATACAGTGATTCTGAATGAGAATGATGCCATAACAGTGAAGTGCATAGGGCAATAACATATGTAGAGTATGAGAAGTAGTAAAATAAAAACAGTTGAGTCCATATAGGCAAAGGAAGGTAGTCTGTGAATGTCACTTGTACATTTCTGTTATATGTGTACAAATTCCTGGGACGAATAGGGGACATATACATGAGACCACAGGACACACAAGGAAGAAATAAGAGGAAAGGGGGGCGGGTAGAGAGGTGCACAGTAAATGGTATAATAATCTTCTGAGTTCATCAAATTGCAAATACATAGAATGAAATGCATCAAGGAATGTAAGATGTTAATATAATGAAAAGCATAGTCTATGAACCATGAGCTGTCATATTGTGATGATCTAAGTAGTTAATGAAAGGGTCCCATTTCAGGTTAAAATTGGGCAACTTATCCAAGTAAGAAGCCATGCAGTGTTCCATTCTGTGTATATGACAGACGTTGTTCCACCAATTTTTGCAGGAGATATTTTGAAGTTGTTTCCAATTCGTTGTAACGAGTTTGATGACAATGGCAACAAGAAGATCGTATAAAGTGGAGGATGGGGGAGATATCCTTTTAATTGCAATACTGCCAAGAAAAACATTTGTAAAAGAAAGTGGAATCTGAACTTTAAACATGGTCTTAATGTTGTGTGGGAGGAGAGGTCCATGAGACCACCTCCCCGACATAACCCCAACTGCGTAAGGTCTGTGGCTCGTCAGAGGCACCCCTGTCGCCTGTGCTCAGGTGACGGGGTGGCTGCTGATCGACACACAGGCCCAATCGATTTGCACTGTAACAGACCATGGACACCATTTTGGGAGCGTCAGGACTCCATTTTAGATAATAGCAACCTAAACCCCAATGAGACAGCCTGCCTGCGAATGCTGCAGCTTGACCCCCACTCACTGTGCATAGGGAGCCATGCCCTCCTCCGGCTCCTCCACTCCATGGTAGATCCGCTGAAGGCCCGTTCTCACAAGCAACCAGACACAAACAAATATCAGAACAAACACTGTATCATTTACCTTCTGCAGTACATCACTGTCCCTGAAGTGACCTGACTAGCTGTCTAAGCCTGGAAAATAACAAACACCATCTCAATTGAACAGGCCCTGACCCAGCATCTAACCCCTAACATTTAAGATATATGGTGTCAATACCCTCCTCGTATGAACCCCTGTCGATGTTCCCCAAATTAAGTGTTAACCACACACCAAAGCCTAATGATTCATAGGGTTGCTATGTTAATTATAAACACCAGTTTTGGCGAAGGAATAAAAGTTCATAAGTATTGATAAAGTAAGAATGACCTCAGCCCGTGTAAGATACCATGTGCCTAGAAGACTCAATGAAAGGGCTTGATACAGCCCACCTAGTGCTAACTAACGAATGCTGCTAAGTACAAAGGAAGGCGGAAAAAGCATTACCGAGAATATGTGTGTGTCATACAGTGGGACACGTTTAAATGCATGAACAAGAATGTACATGTACTGAACGTATTACTTCTATGCTCCTGAGTACACCGCCAAACCTAATGCTACCTCATGTGTTATCCAACTGCTACCGTGTGTGATTGCTAAAATGTAGTCATCCGATATTCAGGGAAGTATGAAACACTGCCAGACTTTCATAGTCATATATGAAATAGTACATGAATGTATAGACATTAGAAATGTGTAATCACTCTAATATTACTAACTTTATTAACCATCTCCTCGTTCTGTATAGTGTGCATCCCAGGCACAGAGAATCGCTCATACACAGAAGGCCATCTCCCCCTCCTCCCGCCAAGGTCCGCCAGGGCTAGCTGGTGCGCGGGCAACAGAGCCTCACCTCCCCTCATTCTGTTGGACTCGCTTCAAGTATTCACCTCCCCCATATCCGAGGCCGCCATGGTCGGCCAAATGAAGTATTTACAACCTGGTCCTAAACCCCACCGCCTCAAGTGGCCAAAGGTGCACCTTCACTGATCTAGTAGTACTCCAGCTCACCCCAAGTTAATGGGCCTTGGAGAATAGATATTCAACTCTGTACTAACATATAATAAAGTAATTCTTCACTACATCTAACAAGAACAGAATGACAGGGCAGCTCACCTCGTGCCCTCAGACCAAACACCCCCGTTTTATGACACCCGGTCAACGGGTCAAAAGTAACAATGCACTGATGTATTGGCGAAGCTCCACATTGCATGTTGTTCCTCCGGTATCCTATTATTTCTTAGAGTAACACATTGTAGGATTTACAGGACAACTGTTTGTGTGTGCGTGGCCACAAGGCCAGAATGTTAGGGCAGCCTTCTATCAACGACACTGACCGCGCCTGGCCTGGCAGCCCCACCCCGATGAGCCCAGCTGACCCATCCACCCCACGTTGGCACCACGCTGATGTCCACCAATCCTGGAGCTGCTCATCACTGCTCCGCCTATAGTTAGTCGACACCACCCAATCCCCAAGACCATGTGCCCCCTATAGTGTGTAGGACTCGTGACGTGGTTTTGTAATAAATAAGACTGTCTTTGCTATTGTCCGACAGAGCGCTCTCTGAGCTTGCAGAGTCCTTTACATGCCCTATTTGACTAGATAAAAAACCCTTTACATTCACACGCACTTTGTCGTGGTCTCGTTCCCTCCTGGGGTGTGTCCTTTATTACCTCTCATTGCGGGGAGGGCACTGCCTTTTGGGGGACGCTTGCTTTCAATGTATTTCTGCACATCCTGCCATAACCGAAAAACATAGGGACAGTCAAAATACATATGCCTGTATAAACCTTGGGAGTTTCCACATGACCAACAATTTCAATCAGTATGGACCTTAGATTTTGTGAGTTATGAAGGTGGGTTATGAAGGCTCTATGCATGAAGAATAGAAGATTTTGGGTGATATTGGCCGATGTGGAGATTTTTCTACTTCTAGATCATAACAGAGACCATGTATCGTCATCAAAAGTGGTGCATCCATCTTTTTCCCAATGAGATTGGACCGCCCACCCCAACCTAGATGATTCTGCAGTGTTCAACAATTTATACAGTTTGGCAGATTTGATATCAGGAGTGGTGGAGAGCAGCTGTAACTTTATGGTGTCAGGTAATAAAACAGTGTTATCATGGGCTTGAAGACCGTCCAGGCATGCGATAACCAATTTATTGTAGAAGGTCAGATCCGATAGGGACAAGGCGAAGGATCTCCTAAGATCATGAAATGATGTTAGACTATGATTTTGGATAATTTGGTCTATATATCTGATACTCTTGGTAAACCAGACCTTACGAAAAAAGATCCTGTTGGTGGTGGTAATTGATTTATTGTGCCACAAATAGGGGGAGAGCTTATGGGAGGGGGATTTGATTAATGGAAAGAGGAAAACTCTTAAAGCAGATATAGACGCTTTAATGGGGTCAGAGATAGTAGATGTAGTGTGATGATATATAAAAAAAAGTGTCTGCAATATTATGAAGGTGGGCTATTTGTTTTTCAAGAGTACACCAGCATGGGAGGTCATTGGAGTCAAATGAGGAGTACCAGAAGCTTGTCTTCTTAGGTAGGAAGGCCTGGCTAAATGATTTACAGTCGGGGAAACTAACTCCTCCTTGTTCGAGGGGGGTTTTGAGGTTACTAAGGGCAATTCTTTTCCATTTTCCTTTTCCCCAGAGAAAATTAAGAAGAATGGAATTAATGGATTTGAAAAAGGTAGTAGGAAAATGGATGTTAAGCATTTCTAACATATATAAAACACTGGGGGAAAGCATCAGCTTAATGGTGTCAAGTTACCCCCACCAGGAAAGATATAAAGGGGACCAGGTGGAGGTAAGTTCGGAAAGTCTACTGAGTAAAATGTCTGTGTTGATTTTAATAATACTATCTTGTAACTGCTGCGCCCTGCTACCTGAGGGTTTGGTGCGCATTATCAAATAAATAAAACATTAAAAAAACAGAAACATAATAGAGGGGGAACATTGTATACCTAAGTATTTAAAGGAGACAGAACACCATTTTAAACCATAAATATCTAGTTCATTTGTAAGACAAAAGGAATTCAAGGGCAATAGCTCTGATTTGTCTTTAAGTTTATAACCCGAAAACTGCTGAGAATTCCTGCAGGACAGCTATCAAGTGTGGAAGATGCTGTTTAGGATTCTTTAACAGGACGAGGATATTGTCTGCATATGCAGCAACCTTAGGCTCATGAATGCCTACCGAAATGCTGGGGATATTTTTGTTTTGTCGGATGATTTCTAGGAGAGGTTCTAGAGATAGTACATATAGAATGGGGGAAAAGGGACATCCCTGTCTACTGCCTCTATTTAAAGAAAGGTAGGAAGAGGTTTGACCACTGATGAATATGGAGGATTTTGGGTTAGAATAAAGACTTTTACTAAAAAGATAAAGCCTTTGACACAACCGTGCCATTTTAATGCATGGAACATAAAATCCCAATTACTTCATAGCCCTATTTATCATTTTTATATCTAGTAGTAAAGTGTAAGGCATTTAGTAAAAGTCTGACATTAGCTGAGATGTTTCTGCCCTTAAAATAACCTACTTGATCAAATGTAATCAATGTGGAAAGATGAGATTCTATTCTATTAGCTAATATTTTGGCGAAGATTTTACTTTCTCCATTAATAATGGAAATAGGCCTGTCATTTTTAGGGAGATCAAGATCTTTTCCTGATTTAGGAAAAAGGATGAGAAGGGCTTCAGAAAAAGTACCAGACGAGAAGACTTTGGATATAAAATAGGAAAATAAGGTTTTAAGTCTAGGAGTGAGCTGACGTAAAAATACGCTGAAAAATTCTGTAGAAAGGCCGTCCGGTCCTGGAGCTTTACCTCTACTCGGCCCTTTGATGGCTTGGTTAATTTCATTGATGGTAAGTCCTCCTTCGCGATCAAGATTTGATATGGGGTAGGAGCTTCTGTTAATATTATCAAAACAGTTAGAGATTTTGGCTTCTGTAATAATAGAGTCAGGGGTGTAAAGATCAGAGTATCAGCTTAAGGTATCAGCTTCAAGGTATCAACGATACCCAAAGGATCTGTAATAACAGTTCTCTGAGTATTTTTGATCTTGGCAATACAAGTTTTTTCTTTTTTTGCCTTTAGATAGGAAGCAAGAGCCTTACCAGCCTTATTCGAACTTTGGTAGATTTTGGTTTTATACTTAAATATAGCATTAGAGGCTTCTTCTGTGAGTTGTTTTTATTAATTTGGAAACGTAGAAATAGTTTTTCAGCTTTAGTAAGGAGCAAATAAAGGTCATCAAGGTCTTTTTTGTATTGCTTCTTTTTCATACTAGGATAGGCAATGATGTGACCTCTAAGGCAGACTTTAAATGAATCCCAGTTATTACTGACCAATGTGTCACTGTCAGGATTGCCTTCAAAATATTGCTGTTGGAATGAAAGTAGTGATGTAATAAAACTCTTATCCTGAAGGAGACTGTTGTTGAAACTCCATCTAGAGGATGGTCTTTTAATGTCAGTGAGGTCTAATGTGGTAATAACAGGAGCATGATCTGAGTTGGTAATATTTGAGATGGAATTTGTAAGTGATTTGGTAGTGAAATTGTAGTCGAGGCGAGAGTCGGTATCATGCGGAGGTGAGTGAAATGTGTAGTCCAGGTCTACCGGGTATACTAGTCTCCAAGAATCAATAAGACTAGTCTCTGTAATACATTGTTTGAAGGCTTTGTGTGACTTGGAGATTTTGAATGCACATTTGGGGTCAGAAATGTGGTTCATGTCTCCACATAATATAAGGTTGGGGAAATTAGATGTGCAGATAATCCAAAAATCCGGATCGGGTAGGGTAGGACCATAGATTCACATGATTGTGATGATATCAGACCAATACACAATTTGACCCAGGCCCATCTTCCAAGGTTGTCCCCATCTTGACCCACAATCTTATATGATAGTTTGTTGCTAATTAGAATAGCAACGCCCTTCTTCTTACACACCGCAGCGATTGCTATTACATCCTTTACCCAAAAAGATTTGAGTTTCATGGCTTCCGGGATGGACAGGTGAGTTTCTTGTAAACAAGCAATAAAGGGATTGAGCTTTTTTAGATGAGAAATTACCTTATATTTCTTAATTGGGTGATTACAGCCTTTAATATCCCATGTTACACATCGAAACACCATTATAGTTTAAAAGACGTGTTGATATATATATACATTGAGAAACCATAGGGTAATAAAAGACATTATGAGCATTATGCACAAGGTAGTAAATATAGCAATCTGTGCCTGCGAATGATAGGCTCCTCCATGCACCACCAAGGATGACCACGAAGGGAAAACACAAAAGGGACGTGAAGAGGGCAGGGTAAACTTGACCAAAAAGATGGAGAAAAGGGGAAATAAAGGCTAGGTGATGAAGAACATAACAGTGATGATACACAAAGGATTAAAGGTGTGAAAGGGATCAAGTACCCGTGGAATAGCGAAAGGGAGATAGAGGAGTTGGAGCAGATGGCACCAGCAGGGCAAAAACAGCCCTCAGTGAAAATGGGTACCAACGGCACCCGGCCCACCACTGTAGTGGGTAAATCTTAAGAACTTGCAGCATATCACGGTAAGAAAAAAAATAGTCAGGTACCAGATGTTGATGGGAAGAGATGTATCCATGTTTTCAGTTTTAAGAGATCAGATGTTTGCTTTAAGGTCTGCAGGTTCATCAAAAATGGAAGTACGGCCATCAAATGTTACCTTAAAGGAGCACAGATGATATAGACCTTGATATAGACCGTATCTCACGTAGAGCTGTTTAAGCTCAGGGCGATAGGAGAGAAGCTCCTTCTTTTGTTGGGCAGTCTTCTTTGCGACATCTTGTGAAATGTAGATCTTGGTGCCGTGCCAAATAAGAGAGTTTTTCTCTTTAGATTTTAATATGATGAGCTGCAATTGAGTATATTCCAGTAGACAAAAAATCATAGTGTGTGGAGGGCGTTGCAATGGTGGAGAGCTTCTGGCAGGGCCAATGCAGTGTGCATGTTGACTATTGAGGGGTATTTCTTTAGGTAGATGTAACACCGCAATCAGTAAATTTTAGTGTAAAGAGATGGCATCATTCCCTTTAGATCCCTCTGGAAGCCCTGTAATGCGACCATAATTACGCCTCCTTCTGTTTTCCAAATCTTGATTATGTTTTTGTAGGTCTTTAACAGATTTCTCCAACAGCAATACTCTGAGAGAAATATCTTCTGCAAGGCCAATTCTGTTTTCCATTTCTGCCATTCTTGTTTCGAAGACATTCCACCTTTCATCTAATGGTTGTAATTTCTGGTTGGTGGTTTCTATGAAAGGTTTAAGTGACCTTATTTCTTGCAATATGGTCTCAATTGCAGGATCTATAGGTGCCGGCGGCGGAGGCGATTAGCTTTTTAGCCTTTTATTGGTGGTGGCCGTAACTTGTGTTTCTTTTGACGTTATGGGCATTTTTGGGTTATTTTTCCCTGAAGCCATATTCACGTGAAGAAAATAAGAAAATGTGAGGAAGAAACAAAAGGATATAAATCCAGCTCACAAGGTGTCTGGCTGTGTGGCAAGTAGCCACACTTCCTCAAATGATAATATGTATTATTAAAAAGTGCTGTTAAAAGCGAGCTTCACCATGAATAGCCTTGTGATAAAAAGGAAAAGGCAGATATTTTGAAGAGTTAATTTTATATATTGCAGTCGTGCTGTAGAAAGAGCAATTCTTCAAAATACCTTAGAAATTTTGTTTGTAATCCTTCTGAATTGTAGGCGTCCACTAAATGGCACTGTAATGATAGCAGATAGCTGACTAGGCTTAAGCTGGCATATTACATGATTGTTGCTCTGAGCTGTGCTGTCCACCTCCATGTTTAAATTCTTAAAGGATAAGTGTGCATTTCTTGCTAACACTCCAGTGCCTTGCCGGCTCAGCAAGAGCTCCATAAGTATGGAGGATAGGGGAATTTTGACTAAGAGTACTGTAGTCACTACGGTGAATAACTTTTCCTAACTGTGGTGTCGTTTTATGATGCTACCGATGAGATTGAGTAATAGGGAATTACATGGCTGCAGAATCACATTAATGTTTGGAAGAAACAGAACACACACTACTGATTTTCCAAGAGTAGCAAGGAAACGGGTATAGTTTTATTACATTGTAATGCAGTTGAAAATGTGCGTCCTCTCTCCTTCTAAACTTCCAGCAGAAATCAACCTCTGCCCCTAAATCACATTTTATTTCTAGGAAAATTTAGGCTGATAAGTAGCTTTCACATAAACAAAGAATGAGATCTCACATGGTCTTGGATCGCCTTCTCCTGAGAGATTCTCACTGGCCACAGAAGCGAATCCCATTCCATTGTTAACTTTTCTCATAAGACCTTCTACTTCTTGTATACATGTTGTAGTGTTCATGTGACAAGATTCCTCTTGAAGTGTCCATACTCAGAAGTAACCTTGGGGCAAACTGTTCTTTCCTGCTTAACCCGTATCATGAACTCAATCCTCTGTTTATAGGTTCAAATCTTCTGCCTCTTCCCTGCACTAAGACCCTACAGCCGAATCAGCGTTTGTGTGATCAGCGCTAATGCCTTTAGGCCTCAAAGTATAATACCTACAGCTCTAAGAACAGAGGTCTCATTTAATGTACCAGCAGCCTCAATGGTTGGGGTCTTAGAATACTCTTTATTATTGTCAAATATATTTCACGTCTAAATTAATGTGATCCAAGCCGAACCATTACTAAAACGATCTTTAAAATGAAGGACTAGAAGAAACATAAAGCAAGAGACTAAATATACATTCCTGCAATTGGTAAATACATTTTTCAAATTATTCAGTATCAAATATGCATTAGTACTAAACACCTGCTTTTGATTAATGGCTATGAACTGATAAGTAGTTTGTATTTTGTGCAGAAAATGATGCATACATTTTAGATTATGCAACTCAAACATTGAATGCACGGACCACTGTGTTTATGCACAGCAACTCGTTCAAGTTTCTTATGTGATAAACTGGACATTACAGTATGGGTTGATAACTCCTGGTTATTCCCCGAGACAGGCATTGAGGCTTCATGGAAACCATTTTAGTGCTTTTGTACAATACCAAATCTAGGTGTGCTTTTTAAATTGTCGCTACCTCCACTCTTGTTCTACTTCAGTTTTTGTGTGCAAAATCACATCTATGTGTGCTTTTTAAATACCATCTACCCCTGGCTGCTAGTCCGCATGCTGAACTGTCTCGTGCCTGTACAGTATTTCCTCTTGTCCCACTCCCTCACTACCTCCTACTATGGCTCTCTCCATCTCTCCTACCTACTCTAACTGCTATGCTATCACCTATCCCGCTCTCTCTCTAAGTCTGGAAATAAAAAGTTAAAAAAAGATTTCCTGTCTTGTAACGCAGACACTTACGTCAGTACCACATCCAGACAAATTGTCACTGACATCCTCTTTTCTGACCTATGGACTCCACATCTGATTTCCAAGCTCTCCCCTTTCCTTTCCTCTTCCTCTTCCATTAATAGTGGTACTGGATGGGAATTCCTCTTTGCTGGCTTCTCATTGTCAAGGTTCATCATAAATGTCTATCACAATGGCTCTATCATGGCCCGGGATCCTCAACCCAATCTCCTCCTGTTTGACCAGCGCCTGCCATCTCTCATCAACTTCCTCCCCAATCCTGCCACTCCTCCGTCCCTCGATCTCAACATATCCTTCACCTCCTCCGATGGGTGGAGCACCTCCATGTAGGCCTCCTCCGAAAACCTTCAAAGGTGGTGGCCAGCTTCACTTAGCCACACCAAATGCTTGCTTTGCTACCAAATACTCTTCTGACATCTGCTTCCTCATTGAAGACTTTGATTGCGACGTCCTCACTCTCACTGAGGCGTGGTTCAATGTCAGCACAGTCACTGCTTTTGACTCTCTTCTCCCTGATGGCTACAAGATCATCTCAAAGCCTCATCCCATCTGCACTGGCGGTGGTGTAGCCTTGATCTTCCCGCAGTAGGTGCCTACTTCCCTTATACTCACCCAGCCCTACTCCTCCTTTAAAAGCCTGGTCTCCAAGCTTGGCATCTCTCACACTTCCTCTATGACCATTGCTACTATCTACAGGCCCCTGGGTCCCATCGCCTCTTTTCTCTCAGAATGGGCTGATTTCTTCTCCTCTCTTCTCACCTCCACCTCCAATTTCCTCCTGGGTGATTTCGACATCCACTTTGACTCAATCACGGCCTCTACTCTTCCGTGACCTCTGCACCTCTTGCTCCTTCTCTATTCTCCTCTCCGGTCCTATCCACTTGGCTGGACACACTCTCCATGCCATCATCCATTCTGATCTCTTGCTCTCTCCCCCGCACTCTCTACCCCTCTTTCCTTGTCTGACCACTCTCTCCTTTCTTCCCACCTGGGACCTCTCGGCCCTTTGACCGAACCTCCCCCAGCTCTGCCAGCCTCGTATGCGGACATCCGTCCAATGAATTAAGTGTCAATAGCTGGTTTCGCTTCCACCTTTGCGCCCTCCTCTCCTCCAACCTCTGACTCAACTATTGACTCTGCTCCCGACAAGCTAGCTCTCGCTATCACTCACACTGTCGATATTCTGGCCCCTGTCATGAGGATTCGCCTGAAACCGTTCTCCAAATATAGCACTTGGCACTATTTTGATCTAGCAGCCCTGAAACACAAGTGCAGAGCTGCTGAATGGAAGTGGCAGACCTCAAGCTCATCCTCTGACAAACTGGTTTGTCGCTTCCTCCAAAGGCAATATCGTCTCTCCATCCATTCCAAGAAGCGGCCTCACATCCAGGCCCGCCTCTCTGGAGCGTCTAACAACACGGTTGAACTCTTTAAAATCTGGAAGGAACTATTGTAAGGAACTCATGTGGCAACAGTAAAGACAGACACAAGTGATCACAGTTCAAGGATGTTAATTAAACTGTATAAATGGGTTAGATAAATGACTAATCTAAACATAAATATAAGATGGGAGCAAGCTACAACCATCAAGTAATAATAATGCTGTCCAAGTAAAGTCTAGTCAAATAAAAGGGCCTGTACAAAAAAAGATTGCTGATCCTTACAGCTAAGTTCAAAAAGAGTGTGGGATAAGTCAGGATGTTATAGCCGGGGGTCTCCCTTCTCCACGTTTTTAGCCAGGGAAAAGGTTAGGACCTTTAAGCACAGCACACTCCTGACCCTCGCCAGCACAAGGTTACAGTTCCTTTCAATTATGCCAGGACCTTCTGGGGCCAAGTCTCTTTCCTATAAAGTCTCTTGCCTTAGAAGGCCTGCTGGATCATAAACAATAAAAAAAACAAAAGTCCCTTTGGTAGTCTTTCACCTTGGGCGATTGCTCTTCGGCCCTTTGTGTCCCCCTCAGATGGGCTCCGATTCTTCTTGCAACGTTAGTGTTAAGATGGATTTCTGAACTCTGACCTGGTGGGCAGAGGTTCAGAAGGTCAGCCTAGTTTCTTGGAACAGGGAAACCTTCTGGACAAGCCAGACCAATCAAGTTAGCATTGGCGGTGGTCAAGACTAGGTCTCAGGAGAGTGATTGAAAGCCCACAGTGAGCACACACATTAAACAACAACACCACAAATTACTCTGTCAGGTGTATATATCAAAAATATATATAAATTTATTAAAGGTCTTTTACGTCAAACACAAAGTAGAATCAAAGCAATATTAACCAAACTAACACAACTCTAACTATGAAACATATATACAGTAACCAATGCCTAAAAGAATATTGCACAAGTAGAGATCCACAACCTGCAAAGAAAGGGGTCACACAGTGCGAATATATTTTAGGCAGTCCTTTAACAATTCAAACCCTAACTAAGAGGCAGTCCTGTCCCTACGATGAGTGGAGCTTTGAGCTCAAAAGTACATTCAGTCCCGGAGCACGCAATTGTGCGGTTAAGTTCAAATCGCGGTCTCTGGGGCTGTAGTGACTCAGGAAGGTGAGTGAGGTGATGAAGAATAACTTCCCACTATTCAAGGAGGGTCTCCCGAAGAGGGCAGAGCAGGTTCCAAGAATTGGGAATAGCTCGGTAGAGCAGGTTACCTCGATAAAGGAGAGTGGCCCTCAGGGGACACTCATGCGTAAAAGTCTATGGATGTTCCTGGGGCCACCGATAAGGGATGCAAGTACTTACCGACCCTCACCGCACTCTGGATCAAACATAGCCAGTCAAGTCCAGAACGTTTGCAGGTTCGAATCCTGCAGTTGTGCGGCTCTACGGCTTTCAGGGGCTGCGTTCTGGAATTGATTCTGTGGCTGGACAGTGGCGATTCCTCTGCTCCTGGGGATCAGGCCAGTTCCACTGCAGCGAGTCTTAGGGGGCACAGCAGCAAGGCACACACGAAGATCGTCATCACAGCTGGGCGAGACAGTGACTGTTTATGCTCGAGTTCATACGTACTCTCCTAATTTCAGACCTAGGAATGCTAGTTGTACGAAACTCGGCAGGTCAGTGCCTTATAACCAGAGCTTACAGTCTCCAAAGGCTCAAGTCGGAACTCGAGACGGCGGTTGTTCCAGGGTAAAGGTCCCATACGAGCTGGTCATTTCACTGGGCGGTCCAGGAACACTTCCAAGCAGGCTCGTTTGCAGGCTAAGCAGGAGGTGCCGAGAATAGTTAGTCCCACTATTCCAATGGGTTGACGCACCCTGGCAGACCTTCTAGGTTCGATCAGAAACAGGGGCTCTGATGGGACAACAGCAGGGTCGGGGTGCCAAACCTGACAGCGGGTCACCAGCGGTTCCAACGATCTGCTTCTTCGGTTCAGGGTACTTGGCTCCTTTACTAACTTTGTTGTGAACTCAGAAGATCGACCTGGAATGGGTGTAAGGGGCCTTCTCTTATCCAAAATCTCCTTCATGCCAAAACGAAGAGAAACCAATAAGAGATCTGCTCACATTCAGCCATCCCAGACGTTGACCAATAACGGACCACGGTGGTCCCAGTCATCCCAGCACACTAGACATCCTGGCACCCAGGATGTATATTGGAACAAGACGGCTCCAACCCACATCCTGGGCACACACACACAAGGCATGCAGAAGCCTGCGAAAGCTTCAGTTTGCGCACGGGTCTGCATGACCAAATAAGGAATTTCCCAGGTCGGCTGGACCTGGGGAAGGCAAAGGGACAAGATGGCCAAAGCACAGAACAAAGGACCTTGTGGCATGGCCATTATAGGCACTGGCCACTGTCCTGGGCCAAACTGGTTTTTGACCCTAGAAAAGAGTCAAAAATGCTTTAAAAGTAACTGCTGCCACCAGCTCTGTCCTGGACACACTTGTACATTCACAAAAATTCCTTCAAGGGTGTCTAGGGCCTTAAAAATTAAAAAGGGACCCCAGCACACTGTACTGTAAGCTATATTGTGCACTGTAAAAATTTTACTAAGAAATAGCAACAAAGTGAAAGACTAAGGGAAACCAAGTCTCTCAGGACTGACAGTCTAAAGAGCATGTCCATTTCCACATAACAAAAATGAGCAAAAGTCCAGCTGAGTACAGCAGAATGCTGGGCTCCACTGGCAAAGTCAGGTTAGAATGGTCAGACTACAGCAAAAGGTTGGGGGGTTCACAACTGGAGGGAAAATTACCCATAAATGGAAATCTTTCCTGACACTTGCCCCGCCTAGGCCAAGGACAGGGGGAACTAAACCACCCCTGGCTGAGCTTCTTGTTCAGGTCGGTTAAACATTCTGGACAACCCATCAGCATTACTATGTTGGACACCTGGCCTATGTTCAATGGTGAGGTCAAACCCTTGCAGGATTATGGACCACCTGAGCAATTTAGGATTCTCTCCTTACATGTTCATGAGCCACTTTAAGGGCTTATGGTCTGTTTGCACAGTGAAGTGGGTCCCATAGAGGTAGGGCCTCAGCTTCCTTAGGGCCCATACAACAGAGAGACATTCTTTTTCTACTGTGGACCACCTGAGCTCTCTGTCCTCAAACTGGCAAGTTATGAATACAATCTGGTGTTCCTTGCCTTTCTCATCTACCTGTGATAGGACGACACCTATCCCAGTGTCAGAGGCACCTGTCTGCCCACTAAAAGCTATTTTGTAGTCAGGGGCCTTGATAACAGGGGCCTGACACAAGGAGTCTTTTTAAGCCATTGAAGGCCTTCTCACACTCCTCAGACCAAGAGACCTTCTTGGGTTTCTTAGGATTAGTGAGAGATGTCAGAGGAGCAGCTATGGTGCCATAGTCTACCATGAAGTTTCTGTAATACCCAGTGAGACCTAAAAAGGCTGGGGGTTGGCCAGTCTTGTACTGCTTATACTGTACTTTGTAGAGGCTCAATCCTCTCTTCACCTACTTCATGCCCAAGGTAGACCACTGAACCTTGACCAATCTGGCACTTGCTGGCCTTTATAGTCAAGTGGGCCTTCTGAAGGGCCTGTAACACAATTCTGAGGTGTTTCACATGATCCTCCCAGGTGGCACTGAAAACTGCTGTCACCCATATATGCAAGACAGAATTCATCCAACCCATTAAGGACATGGTTCAAAGGCCTCTGAAAAGTATATTTATTTGTATATTTTATTTATGTATATAGCGCTCCTGGCCCCGGGGCATCCATGGCAGGTGCATTCTTCAATCCAAATGGCATTACCCTGAAATGGCAAAGGCCTGGAGTTGAGAATGCGGTCTTCTCCTTGGCATGTTCTGCTAGGGCTATTTGCCAGTACCCTGCAGTGAGGTAAAATGGGCTGAGGTACTTGGAAGCACCCAAGGTATCCACCAGCTCATCAGTTCTAGGTAAGGTGTGTGCATCTGTCTTAGTGACAGCATTCATAGCCCTGTAGTCCACAGAGAACCTCAGCTCAGAGGTATCTGCCTTTGGTACCAGAACCACAGGACTTGACCAACGACTACTAGAGGGTTCAATCACCACAAGATCTAACATCTTGTTGACCTCCATCTTGATGTAAGATCACACCTTATCTGACATCCTGTATCCCCTACTTTTAGTAGGTACACTATCTCCTTTGTAAATATCTCTATTCGTAAATATCTTCCTTCTCAAGCTCTTTGCTCATCCGCCTCCAACTCCCTCAGGGTCAGTCACTTCTCCAAGCAACAAGTTGGTGGTAGATCACTTTCTACGGCTGGGGCCTCCCTCTGGAACAGCCCCCCTGCCTCCCTGAAACTTGAGGAGAACCATCTCTGGTTCCGGAAGCACCTCAAAACCTTCCTCTTTGCTTCTGCTTTCTCTCCTCCTCTCCCCTGTTGAACTCCTGGCTGAAACTGCACTGGTCACCTGGCTACCCTCTGATCTCTGGCCCAGGTCTCATCCTCCGCCAGTTGCACCCCTGCACTGCCTCCTTGGCATCCCCCGCACTTGGGGACTTTTTCTGTATCCCTACAGCCCCCTACCAGCACTTAACTCCTGATGTCTGCACTTACCCTTGCACTGCCACCAGCTGGTCGCAATTTTACTTATTGCTTTATTTATTTATTCTATTAATTTTACTGTCGTTCCCATGTACTGCACTGCTCCCTCCCCCTTCCCCTGCACTTGCGCGATCTCAATGTCTTCTTCTAACCGTCCCTTTCAGCTAATTCAGAATAGGGCTGCGAGACTTATCCTTGGCCTTAAGCCCAGGAACCGTATCTCTCAGCCCTAAAATCTCTCCACTGGCTCACGGTTGCTGCAAGGATCAAATTTAAATCCCTCTGCATCATCCATAAGGCGTCTGTGTCCGGGGACCACGCTACCTGCAACTCGCGCTCACCAAGTACTCTCCCTCCAGATGCCTCCGCTCCTCCGACTCCAACTCTCTACTTGTCAAGCGTTCCTCTAAGTAGAGAGCGGGTGGTCGCTCACTCTCCTCAGATGGCTCCCTCCTCTGGAACAGCCTCCCACTTTCTCTCCGTCTTGAGCCGGATCTCCTCAACTTCTGCAAACACCTCAAGACTTTCCTCTTTTCCTCCTCCTTCCCTCACTCCCACCCATGCTGATCCACACAATAGCTGTTAATTGGGTTCTATGTTCTTTGTTCGGTAGGCTTTTTCGCCCAAAAAATACTCATCAAATTCTTTTTTTTATATTTGCGTGGTACCCCCCCAAGTCTCCCTTCCCTATTTTATAGTCCCTATACCCCACGCCTCCATACCCCTTGTATGCCCTTACCCACCCACCCCCTATATTTTTCGATTTGTTTTTCGGCTGAAATTTTCCGGCAAAAAACTCTGCCAAAAAAAGCCTCGCGATGTAATTACGTCTTACCGTTAATTCGTGGCCTGGGGCCTTATGTGTCGTCTGGGTCCTGGCCCTCTGTCCATTCGCCCGCAGCATCCCCCCCCCTGCACTTGCCTTCGGGCAACACTTGGCCTGTTGCCTCACTGGTCTGCATTTACTGTTAGGCTGGTAACCCCTCCTCCATCTTGTGGTCACTACTTGGCACTTACTTGTTGCCTTCGCAACTGACTATTGCACTTACCTTTTGCGTTTTCTCCCTAGCACTTCACCCCTCTGTGGACCCCTAGCACTTATCCCCTTCACCTGTCTCTTCTCGCACCCTGCACTTGCACAATCCAAATGTTCAAAAGGCCTAGTAGGACCTCTTTCTGTATTTTGCATTACTTATTGTCTTGTTGTTTAAGCGCCTTACAAATGCCCAATAAATAAATGAATAAATAAATAGTAAAGTCCACATTTAGTGCTGAATTGAAAATGGTTGTAGATTAAACACAGTTTGTCAAATTGGCTGAGCAAATTTGTACTATGAGAGAAAACCACTGGTGGGATATTTTCACAAGATGGTCATGTTCATCAAAATGTATGAATATTTTATTGCACCGTTTGTTGTGGCTGTTCATTTGCTTTCGATTTTTATCTGTGCTTTGCATATTTGTTTATACCGAATATTAGAAAAGGCGTTGAGGGTTGTAATTTGGCATATTACCTACTCGCCCACATTCAATCATTAAAGGGGGAATGCAATGGATTAGAAATTACATTAATTTAAGAGTTAACAGACAATGGACGCTTCTGTACGAAAACCCAGTTAAAGGTACATTTCTTTGCTGTTTTACACTGCAAATGCAAAGAGGAGCTGGGAGATATTAGGCTGAAGATGTCATTATATACCAGATTGCATGAGGCAGCAACAGATAAAATTGTTATGAACTGCCAGGATGGTTCCGTACTGGATTTTTCCATCACAAGGATGTTTTTTCAGTAATTTGTAAAGTCGATCACTGTGCCAATTACTGGTACTTTTTAATGGGTAGAAAGCGAGGGCAGATTCTTGAAAGTTTGTATAGTGACTATCATCACCTGAATGTGTAACATGGTGCAATATGGTGACACACCCGGGAGAGACCCATAGCTGGAGCAGTGCATGTTGTCAGTCGGGGAGGCGCCACAGCTGTGTCTGCCTGGAGCTGTATTTTATCCTCATCAGGGTCTCTTTCATGGGCAGAAAGACCACAAAGAGGCTTAAGATAACCATCCTGCTGGGTAGTACACATTAGGAGGACACAAGGATATCAATGGATAGGTATTTATTAAGATAAATACATAAGGACCCCGAGCTGCCAACATGCAGCCTGATCTCCCTCAACAACCCATCAACTGTAAACATTAGAACTATTATAAAGATAAACACACCTCATTCTGATGTAGTGGAATCCTCATGTAACATCATTCCACTTGATGACATCACTGAGAGCCCAGCGCAGGCTGACATCTTCCAAGCCACATCATAACACATCCTCATGTCTAATGCATTTTATTTTGTTGTTCTTACTTACAATAAAACATCAGGAAGTGTGTGCATGTCCAGTTCTTGCCTCACAAAATATTTTCCCCTACTGCAAGGTGCATGAAGGTCTCTGGTGTGTCACAGATGGCCTAAAGAATAATCCAACTCCCAGATATGGTAAAAGGGGTTTCTATGAATTTATAGAAAGGCCATTAGATTCTTCTTTCACTCCCTTGTCTAGATGAAGCATTTTCCTCCCTAGCCTAGGTGTCCTTATTCCCCAGGTTAGTATCTAAACCTTATTGAACCCTACTATCTATGTTCTAACTTTCTGTTAACGAGGTCCTAGGCAATTGCCTAATCTGTCTAAACTCCATCTGGGACTTCACTATCACAGATGTTAGTTATAAAGGGATGGAAAGGTTGTGCCTTACAGACACTGAAGCCCCACTCTGGCTCCTTTCTCTCATGTCCTGATATTCATTTCCCTGTCGCTCACTGATCTCTTCCTTTCTTCCTGCTACTCTCCTCTCTCAAATTCAAACCCACTTTCTCTTTTCTCTCTTCATGCTTCCTCCTCTTCTATCCCTCAAATGTTTCTTCTTCTACAACCTACCTCCACCCTGCAGTGTTACCTCCTCATACTCTCTTCTAGTACTCTCCACTCTACTACTACTCTCCTTTCTCCACAGTTCTCATTTCCCTTCTCCATACTTCTACCACTTTCTCCTATCCACACCTCTTGTACTCTCCTCCCTCCACACTACTATTCCTCTCTCTCTACACTACTGCTGCTCTCCCCTCTACACACTACTACTACTCCCTCACTCTCAACACTCCCTCTAACAGTCTCACTCACTTATCGTACAGGCACATTCACCACACAGTACCACTTGCTCTCTACAGCCATGATCTCACCTTTTTTCAAAACACGGCCACACTCCAGTCCACGGTTCTTCCTCCTGCTAGTCTCTTGGTCTGACACCTCCTCCTCTGACCTCACCCGAACAAACCACAAGTTCCTGTTTCCTGTCGCACCTCTTATCCTTCCCCTCATGTTCCAATTGGACTTCTGACCCTTACCAATCTGGCCCTGTCTCACCCACCCCTGAGTTGTGTTACAATAATTAATGTTTACAAATAGGGAGCTAAGGCCCGCCCCTTTCTTCCATCCCCTTTGTTCCATTGGGGACAGCCATGCTGCAACAATGGCAGCCGGCATTGCAAGTTCTCGCAGTTCGTGTTAGGGAGCCGCATTGCAGTGAAATCCAAGGTAGGTAAGTAATAATTCTGGGTTTTGTGTAGAAGCTGCTCTGCGTCAAGTCCATGTTGCATTGTCTGGGTTATATCCAGCGCAGTTGTAAGCGCAATGTGCGTGCAAGTGTTGGGCAGTGCGCAGCGTCCCTGCAGCTGGCAGGCTTGGGGTCACGTTGTTCGTCGGCTCGCTCACTCCCTGTTTTCCCGTTAATTAGAGACTGGAGGAGTCTAAAGTAAAGTACATATCGATTGCTGTTATTTTGGGCGGTCGGTCCAGACTTCGGCTGCCTCTTTAATTTGTCCACGCGAAAGAAAAAGAGTGTGGCCATCACTGTTCTCAAGAGGTATGGTTTGTTCCAAACTGGCACTGTCAAGAAACATACAGGCACTTGAGGAGAGGGGATGGGACCTTTACCCCTACCAACTGCCACCTTCCCCCCTGGAGAATGAATGGTTCTGGCTTCCACCATAGTTTGCCTCTCACCCCAGGCTGAGAAGGGTCCCTATTTCCTCTTGAAATGGTTAGTTTACTGACATTGTTACAGGTTGCAATGTGACAAGTCCCTGCCTTCTGCAAGTGGCTTGCTTGGGGTAGTCACAGGATCCTCCCCAGGCTGCCTCTGGGCCCAGCATCCTGTGGCTTGTGGTGGTACCCTGGCCCCTTAGTGACTCCCCATGAAGGGTAGAAAGGAGGCCTTATCACACTATCCATGTCTCCCTCCCTAAACTGTGCAACTAGTTTTCACCACTCAGTGCATCAGCAAAGTTAAATGTTGCTTGCTTTTTGGTTAAGACAGCAAGAAAAGATAGCAATTGATGTTTGACACAGAATCTGGAATGCTTAAGTATAATCACGTTTCTTACATGCATTCCTTAAATTCATTCTGTAATCTAGTGCCCTGTCATGCTCTAGAGATCTGTGACAGGTTGAATGAGAGGGCTCAGTGCTGCCACTTGCTTCACCACTAAATCTGAAAACCAAAGAAATTCAGCAGTAATAACCTTTGCAACCATAACTCACCCCCCAACCCCCACAGAGCACTGCTCATACTGACACACGACATCAAGGGTGACAGGATACAAATGTATGTGAAGTAAAATCTACTCTGAAAAGAAAACAGGAGTTTGTTGATAATGAGTTCTTTCATTTCACCAAATGTCAAACATTCAGAAATTATTTCTTGTATATCAAGATATGTTTTCATCACTACAAATGATCCATCCTTCTTTTTAACAGACTGGAAGCACTACACCAGAAGGATGTTACGAAACACAAAGAAAACTCTGACCTGTTGTTCCGGTTCCTGCTGACCGAATTGGAAACAGTTGGAAATGTTCGTTTTGAAGAGGGTTCACCTTCGGATGCTTGGTATTTAGATATGTAATATGTAATAATCTTATGCATGCCATGTTTTTTAGTTTGGCTGAAAATTGACAGCGTCAACTTTTTAAAAGTATACTTTTGTATATGGCCTTTCAGATTGGTGTTAGATTCAAAATGATTCAGATTTCATTTTCCTTTCTGTTGTGCATGTAGCCCAGCTTAGGTTTTGGCATACAAGCATTACCCTGTGGCCAGAACAATGCTATAGGGAAGATTGAGAATAGAAAAGGTGTTGGGAAGCAGCCCTATTCCGTCATTAAAGTCCTTAATTACAGTCCTTCGCCTTCGTCACAGTCCTTCTCTTTTATGACAAAACAGAAGGACTGTGACAGTCTTCCTCTACTTCTTTCATAGTCCTTCTCGTATGTCATTGTCCTCTGTCACATACCTGCTTCATCACATTTCTACTTTGTGACAGTTCTCCTTTGCGACAGCCTGCCTTTGATCCTCTTTCATGACAGTCCTCCCTTGTCACTGTCCTTCTCCTTTGCGCAATCCTTCTCCCAATCCACAATCCTTCATCATTTTTTTATTATTTATTTATTAACAATTATAAAGCATACATCAGCCTGTGGGCATCGTGACGCTGTTACAGACAGTGATCATCATAGTAAAAAATCACTTGAATTGCAAGAAGAAAACAGATACATACTTAGTTACAGGCAGAATGAAGGGTAGAATGGCAGTGATTAGTTGAAGAGTGTAGTTTTTAGCATTTTCCGGAATGCTGGAAGGGAGGTCTCGGCTCTGAGTGTGATGGGTAGGGCGTTACACAGTTTGGATGCTATATGTGGGAAGCCAATCCACCCTGCTTTGCCTCTTTTGATGGATGGGATGCGCAGTTGATTGGCATAGCAGGTTCTTTTGGGGCGTGATGAGGTGCCTCTGATGATAGTCTCTGACAGCTAAGGAGGGGCAGAGAGGCTTAAGCATTTGTACGTAAGGGTGAGAGACTTTTACGGGGAGTCAATGAGCAGCTCGCCTGGCCTGGGTGATATGGTCCCTCTTCGGGATCTTGAGTGCTGCTCTGAGAGAATTATTTTGGTCTATTTCAAGTCTCTTTAGTTTTTTTGCAGAGGTGCCAGCTAGGAGAGCAATGCAATAGTCTAGTTTAGGCCCAATGGTAGCAGTAGCTATTGATAGGCAGTTCTGGTTGTATAGGAATGGTTTAACTCTCTTTATGAGCTTGGTGGTGTGGGCAGTTGAAGAGGCAATGGCAATGACCTGTCGTTTCATGGACAACACAGAGTCTAGGAAGACCACTAGAGTGTTGACTGATGATGAGACCGGGATGGTGGAGTTGTCATAAGTAAAGTGACCGTGTTGTTAGCTAAATTTGGCTAATGTTTCTTTGGGGCCGATAATGATGATCTCGGTTTTGTCACCGTTAAGACACAGCCCATTAGGCGCCATACAGGCTTGGATGGTGGTATAGATCTGGAGGAGAGCTACAGTGTCCTGGTCATATATGCCAGAGAGTGGTAGGAGTATGTGCGTATCAATGGCATTGTTGGTGTAAGCTAAGCCAAAGGAGTCTAGTTTATCAAAGAGTGGTTTTGTAAACAGGTTGTATAGGGTGGGAGCTGTGCAGGAGCCTTGAGGAACTCCACAATGGATGGTGGACGGAGCTGCATTTGCCTGGTCTGAGGAGACCTTCATGGCTGTTCTTTCGAGGAACAATGTGATCCAAGAGGAGGCCATGTTGGTAAAGTGAGCTGCATGAGTGAGGTGGGTGGTGAGTCTTGTGATCCACAAGGTCGAAGACGGCCGAGAGGTCCAAGAGAAGGAGGGGAGCAGGTTTACCTTTGTCCATGATTGAGGTTATTTGGTATTTAAGGCCTAAAAGGGTGGTTTCAGTGCCGTGGCCTTTGCCAAATCCGGATTGCCTTTTACTGAGGATGGCATTGGTTTCACGGGAGTGTTGGATATGATTGTGGGCTGCTTTATCAAGGAATTTGAGAAGGAATGGGACAGTGGTGATGGGTCGGGAGTTGTTGGGGGAGGTGGGATCTAGGGTGTTTTTTCTTAGAAGAGGGCGTATCCAGGCTTCTTGCTAGAAGGGACTGTACATATTGTGAAGGAAGCATTAATGAATGCCGTGATGAGAGGAGCCAGGGAGTCAGTGCATTCTTTGATGATGTTGGGAGGACAGATGTCTCCCTTGCACATAGATGGTTTGAGATGTTGGAGGAGTTCACGGACTTCAAATTCTGAGACGTCGCAGAATGAGAATAGCCGGTCAGAGGGATTATGGGGAGGGAGGCTATGCAGGAGAGGGGTGGTCATTCTTAGGTTGGCTTTAAATTGATCTTGTATTTGATCTCGTCGGGGCTGGTGGAGTGGGTGATAAGGTCTTTAAAGATGGAGAACATTTCCTCGGATTGTGAGTTGGCCTTGGAAATCCGTAAGTTGAACGAGTTTGACTTGGCTTTGAAAATTGTTTCTTTATACTGAGAGGATAGCCTTTTAAATTCTTCCTTGCTGGAGTCGCTAGACTTGGAGTGCCAATTTGCTAGGGCGTTACGCTTACTGGTACATAAGACGTGTAGTTCATCCTTGAACCATGAGTTAGTGTGCATGGATTTTTTCTCTTTTTTTGGATTCTATTTGGGCTATGGCGTCGACAGCTCTGGTGAGGGTGTCGGCGTAGATAATCTGCGAGTGTGCTGGGGTCACTCGAGAACGGAGGCTTGAGTTCGGTGACTTCCAGGAAGGGACAAAGGTTGTCCTTGGCTAGTTTTTTTGAGCTTCTGACCTGGGCTGGAACGGCATATGTGAGAGATGTTGTAGAGGGTGTAGTGGGAATGGTAAATTGGACACAGTTCTGGTATGTCCAAGGATAGGCGGAGTTGGAGATGATGGATGTGGAGCAATTGTGGTCTGCCACCCAGTCGAGGGTCCAGCCTTTGCAGTGGGTTGGGCTGATGCCTTTTTGTGAGAACCCTAGATCTGTTATTTCCTTGGCTAGGGCTGAGGCTGCCTTGTCCTTAGGGTCATTCAAGCCTAGATTGAGGTCACTGAGTAGGATAATTTTATTGGATCTTTTTAATGTATTGCCAAGTACGCAGTGTCCTTGGAAATCTGGGACTGTGCCAAGGGGCCGGTATGTGAGATGCATATTGATAGCGCAGTTGGAGGACAGGGATAATTTGGCTGAAAGTAGGTCAGCGTTACCTTCCCATGGGTGGTTGCATAGGCTGGTAATGAGGGCTACGCCTCCTCCTTTAGACAGCAGTCTGTCTTATCGGAAATGGAGTATCAGGTAGGGAGGGCTAGCGAGATGGCTGGACCGGATGCCTCGTGGAGCTATGTCTCTTTGATGGCGAGTAAGTCCAGGTCCTAAGTAGTGATGAGGTCAAATCTGGGACTGTGCCAAGGGGCCGGTATGTGAGATGCATATTGATAGCGCAGTTGGAGGACAGGGATAATTTGGCTGAAAGTAGGTCAGCGTTACCTTCCCATGGGTGGTTGCATAGGCTGGTAATGAGGGCTACGCCTCCTCCTTTAGACAGCAGTCTGTCTTATCGGAAATGGAGTATCAGGTAGGGAGGGCTAGCGAGATGGCTGGACCGGATGCCTCGTGGAGCTATGTCTCTTTGATGGCGAGTAAGTCCAGGTCCTAAGTAGTGATGAGGTCGTTGATTTCCAGCCCATGGGCGGAAAGAGAGCGTGCATTTATGAGAGCGCATTTGAGGGCGGGTGAGGGCAAGTTCTTTTTAGTAAGGGGAGGGGAAGGTGGTAGAATATAGGATGGAGAGGGAGAGGTTATGATGGGAGAGGGCTTATATGATTGTGTAGTGTTCAAGTGGGAGGGCTTGAAGGAGGAGGCGGGAGTCCTCTGAGGGGGAGTTGTGGAAGATGTTTTTGGTGGGATGTGGGCGTCTTTGCCTGTGGAGGTGTAATTAGTAGTATAGGTGTGGTAGGTGCGAGAGCTCAGCCTGAGACTGTGATGGCTGGGGGGTAGTGCCGGTTCAGTGCGGGACCTAAGCCTGGTGAGCCTAGAAGTAGGTGAGCTTGAGGGCTGAGTGTGGCTGCGGTGCTCCTTTGTGGGGGCCAGTCATCTTGGTTGGAGAGGTGTCGAGGGGAGTTAGGTGGATCGACTACGTTGGCAGTTAAAATGATGGACGGTGAGGGATTCGGGAGGTAGGAGAAGGTGAGTACTAGCGTTGGCAGGAGATAGCAGGTTAAGGTGGATCAGTGTATGTTTCGATGTATGTGAAGAGCCAGAGGATACACGTAGTGGAATACATTGGAGAGAATAGGGCAAAATCTAGATGTGGCAGTAAGGATTCGACCACCGACCTGACTGCTGAGGTGGAGATCTAAAAACAGTTGGCCTTGCGAAGGGCAGCCTAATCAAGCTAGTAGGGGGCACACAATGGTAGTGAGTGATGCTAAAACAATTTAGAATAATGGTTCGTGAGGGCAGCACAATTCAGATGCATACAAAGGCACATAATGCAGTGGGGAGCAGTGAGTGATTCTAAAACAATTTAAAATAAAGGTGTGTGAGGGCAGCACAATTCAAATGCATACAAAGGCACACAATGCAGTGGGAGCAGTGAATAATACTAAAACAATTTAAAATAAAGGTGCGTGAGGGCACGGTCCTTCTGCGTTGTCACAGCTCTTCTCCTTTGTCACATTCGTTCTGCTTTGTCACAATCCTCCTTTGTTACAGTCCTCCTTTGTTGTTAGTCTTTCTCCTTCATCATAGTCCTGCTTTAATATAGGTCACTGTCCACAGTCCTTCCCTTTCATAGCAGTCATCACAGTTGTTCTCCTCTATCACAGTCATTGACCTTCATCAGTCCTTTGTCACAGTTCTTCTCCTTCATTAAGACATTCTCCTTCACTGTCCTACATCACAGTTCTTTTCTGTCATCACAGTCCTTCTTTCGAATGGATTGTGTCCTCCCACGTATTCCTCATCTTCAGTGGCGGCTGGTGAGTTTGAAAGCTGGTGGGGCGTACATTTTCCAGGGTGAATTTAGTAGCCAGCGCGCGCAGTGCGCAAGCCCATCCCCCCAAGAGGGCTGCAGGGGGGTTCTCCCCCCGCGAAAATTTTGGAAAAATGGCCTACAAAATGTGCAATTTACTGTCCAAAAAACCCACCGAAATATGAAAAAAGCATTCGGTTTTACATATTAATGGTGGTATACTATTCTTACGTGTGCAAGTGTGATGGTGTATTTTACAGCTGCTTGTATTGAGAATAGCTGGTACTATGGTGTATGCATAAAGAAATTCATTATAAGTCAGTAATGATGGAAACATATGTTTGTCATGCTGTTACTGGCATTCACATATGCTCATCCTCTTACTAAGGTGGGATTTTAGGCATTTTCTGAAAGGGGAAAACTAAGCTTAAAATATTACTTTAGTTTTTAACCACTTAATTAATGCGACATTTGTCCTACCTTTAATGGCTGTCTGCCACGCTGAGTTGCCATTGCTTCAGTTTCTCAAAGTTGCAACACGTGGAATGCACAGGTCTCAGAAATAGCACATACTTATTGCATGGAGAAACATGCAACAGAAATAGTTTACTAAGTTTATTATGTTGAGTGCTTTATTATCAACCAACAACCATAACATCAAAACTTACTTCACGTTTCTCACTGTTCTGTCAAATAGATCACTGCAACCTTACACAAAATCCTAACATACATAAGGCCATTGAAACAAAGAATTCAAGGTAACCCACAAAATAACTGCACATAGCTTGTTTGTAACAGAACATTCACTGGTCAGTCATTTTGAAAGTTTGTACACAAATTGTGCACGTCTATTTTTCAGAGAGGCAAATTTATCAATAGTCCGTTTATTGAAGCCAGGGATCTCTTAAATTAGTTGTTTTTCCATGGACAGCATGGCCAAAGCATTCAGACGATCCTCAGTCATTGTGTTTCTCAAGAATGTTTTAATTTGCTTCAGGGTGGAGAAACAGCGCCCAAACTCAGCTGTTGTCATGGGTGTAGTAATCAGAATTTTTAATAACTGCATTGTCTCACTAAATTCTTCTTCGAGATTGTTTTCAATGAACACTTTTAATAAAGAAATTGCCCCACTTGAACTACAGAATTCTGGTCTCTCATAAACAATTGAAAGCTCAGTGTGCAGTCTTTCCTTGTTTAACATGGGGTACGCTTGGACAGTTGCATTCAGTGCATCATTGGGAAAAGACTGTCCATGTGTTTGAAATAGGTCACTCTGCAACAATTTGGCCCCCTCCAAGTGGTTAGGAAAATGCAAAGCGTTCTTGGGCTTGTGTAACTATAATATCACATACTTCTTTAGCCAAACGATTCAAAGTGTTCATATTTACATTGCAACCTGAAAAAGTTGCCTCTGATGGAAATTTAGCTTCCAGATTGTCAGTGCTTTCACGTACTCTGCCAATGCACTTGTTAAAAGTTGCAGTAGCTTTCTGTACATACACAGAGTCAATGTCTCGCTTCTGAAGCTGGTTATATAGAATGTCGACATGGGGCATTATGTCATTGAACAAAAAAAGGAAGAAAAGGAACTCCTTCTCTTTCAGAGTTCGAATGAATCCCTGGGCCTCATGCACAGTAACCCCCTCAAAATCAGTCCGTCTTTCAATAATGGTCTCAAAGCATGTACGGAGTGCTTCCCTGTGCTGATATATGGCTTTCACTACCCGAATATGGTAGCTCCAGCGAGTGCGAGATGGTTTTGGAAGTCTTTGATCTGATACCTCATCTAGAACTACGGTTCTTTTTGGAGAACGAGAAAAAAATGTACAGAAGCCAGAGATATCACAAAAGAAAACTCGAGCTTCTGAGATTTTTGAAACAGCCTGTTCAATGATGAGATTAAGCTGGTGTGCATAGCAATGTACATAATGTGCATTTGGATACACTTCAGCTACTTTCTTTTGGACTCCACCAGACACCCCCCTCATTACACTCGCACCATCATATGTTTGCGCAATTACTTTTTTTTGTGGCAATCTTCAGGGAAGCACTAGAGTCTTTCAGATGAGCGAATCCATAAAACCTTTCAACAATTCTGTATCGTTCATCAATGTAGCGATAGACTAGCACATACTGAGACTTAGTGGAAACATCAGTTGTATTGTCTGCCTGAATAGCCACACAATCTGTGCATTTTAACTGCTCTACAATGATCTCTCTGGTGACCGTGAGCATGCAGTCCAGCAGTTCATTCTGAATTGTTTTTGAAGTGCCCTTGAATACTGTTGCATTTTTTAAGTGTAGTTCCATTGCACTGTCTATGCTGGATACAAAATCCACCAGGCCTCTAAATACACCAGGATTTAAAGAGTCTTCAGTTTCATCATGGCCACGTAAAGCCAATTGAAACGCACCACAAAAACGCACAGAGTCTATTAACTTTGACAAGATGTATCGGTTTTTATCCACATCCTCATTATGTCTCATCACGCTCCGGCGATAGGCATCATCCAACTGTTTTGCAATGTTTACACTTCCCAACATGAGCAGTTGTAATATATTCTCAATATGAGATTTGCACGATTCATGTCTCTTGCTTTTTTCTGGCAAATGCTTTAAATCAGTGACTCCGGTTTTTGTCCATGCCGTTTCACCTCCAAACAGCAGGCAAGGGAAGCAGAACAAAGACCGCTTAGCAATGCTACCAGTGAGCCATGTCTTCTTTTCATACCACACCATGGGAAATGTGCGTGTGTAAGCCTTTCCCCTATCTTTTGCGGACTGTTCAATTTTTACATCTGGCCGATCAGGCCCTAGTCTTTTCACCTCCAGTTTTTCACTGTGTGCGAGTCCGGAAAATGGTTTTGAGAGTAATTGGTCCACTGAATTCATTTTCGGCAACAGTGACACCTGTTAATAAGCAAAATGATTATGTACATGTATATGTAGATGGAATCATGTAGTCATTGTTAGGTATGCTCTTCAATAACACATTAGTATAATTAGTCGGTACTAGACACAGCTAGCATCTGCAATTATACACAACTCTGCTGTACTTATCATCGACCAGTACAATTGAGTATAATTGCCGATGTTATCTATGCATGCGTTAACACACATGCCCATTAGCAAATGTGACACCAGCCACACAGTACGTATTGCAGCTTGTTTGGCAAATGAGTACTTATGGAAGAAATGAGGCAAGTTTGTTCTGTTAATACTGTTCTAAAAAAAATTGTTTAGAATGTAGGGAGATTTTTCTGACTGCATGACACAACCCCAACCCCTCCCAAGCACTGTGGGAGCAATGGTGAAGATTAGAAAGAAGGTATTCTGATGTTTGAAACACTGTGGGATTTTACAGCAGTAAAACAAATTACTGTATGCCATTCAACTGGAAGATACCAGGACATCATGAGGTAAGTGGGAACCACCACCCAATGCTATCCTTCGAAAAACTGTTTCCAAATGGACAGGTTTGCTTCCATTGAACCATAAGCAGGCCTTTTTGCATTATATGTATGACTTTCCATTTTCACATGCCACCCTCTCAGCTAGTCATAGATGCCATTCTGTATCTGTAGTCTGTACTGTTCATCAGATTTTCCCCCACCTCATTGAGCCCCACAAATACGGGCTTCTTTTAAAAAAAATGTAAACAAGATAGCTGTGTACCTTCTTTACTACAGATGAACACAAACAGAGTTGGAGTGCCCTGAGCACCAAACCCTACAAAAGATTCATGCTAGCTCACCTCGTTCTGGAGAATGGTCACTGCAATGAACTCCTTCGCAGGCTTTGGGAAATCCAAATCCCGGAAGGTGCACTGTGGAGGTTGAAGTCCGATGTTTTTAGTTGCACAACAATTGCCCTGGACTGGTTGGATTTGTTCATGTAAGGTGTTGCTGATTGTCTGTAAAGAGAAAGCGAGAGACTGATCTGAGAAATGGCAACATAGGCTCAGAGCAGTATTAAAATGGTTTTCACACATGAAGGAGAGCGAGTTAACTGCTTGTAACATTGAAGCAGCACCAGAATAATCATTAGTACAATGTGTAAAGAAAGTACCAGCAACTACCACCATGTGCCAGTCATCAGTTGTATAACGCTGCAATATATACATTTTTGTAATGTTTTCGTTCTGGGGCTTTAAAAGTGCGCTTTGCGGAGCTCACATTACAAAATTAATTTGCTGCAGCCCTTCAGGCACCCGATTTATAAGCACTCCGCGTGTCCTTCGCTGAAGTCCTGTTAAAAACAGCTTTGGCAAAGCCACTGAGATCCTGTTCAAACACAAGCATTGACAAAGCCAACAGGTTGGCCTTGTGCATACCCGGTGTAAGCTTCTGCCAGGGACTGCTATTAGATCATGATGCCCAGGAGCTTGCATCATGTTGCTGCTTCTACAACAATGGGTAGTTAATTCTGCTACAGCTGTGCCTGGCAAGTGGCAAGTGCCTGGCAAGTGTAGCTGTGCTACAGCTGTGCCTGACCACAACAAGGGATGAAGGGGTGAAGGTAGACAGATCAAGCACAACACAAGGCAGTGAGCCGAGGTCAAAGGGGAAGGTGGGTAAACAGCAAGAAGAAGCACAGGCTGACAGTTAAATACCAGGGGTGCAGTCAGATAAGCAAGAAGGAGAAACGGCAAGTCAGAGAACGGGTTGTGATCAGAGAGAAGAGGGTCAAGGAAGGGGGTAACAAAGAACGTGGAGGACAAAAGGCAGAGAAGGGGGGGAAATCGAGGAAAGCGGTGCAAAAGTCGGATCAATGGATGCAAGTAGGTGCAACATTGCACAGCCCAGGAGGCAAAGTATCAACCAGATGGTAAACAGCAGAAAGGGCAGTCAGCTAAGTGGGGTGAAGGAGGGGTAGTAAAGCACAGGGTTGGGAAATCAGCGTTTTTCCAGTGTTATCTTTCCATCCAACAACAATTTGCATGTGTACAGGACATTTAGGCCTAATACCCACATGTTCAATGGAAACGTGAATAAGTGCAAATCTCTGCAAAGTGTCTTGGCTAAAGGGGCAAGTGGCGACTAAAAAAAGTGGCCCTTGTGACTGGGGCCAAGTGGAGAGCACTGCTAGAAAACCTTAATAAACAGTGATGATGTGGGGCGATCAATGCACTTGAGACACAGTATTACCGACACAAGTTTCCACAAATAGCGGAGTAGCGTGTGCTGGCCTCCTGCTGTGATTCAAGAAAAGAAACGAGGTACAAAACAGTGTGGGGGAGGCGAGTGGGAGGAGGGGGTTCTGGGGCACTCATTAAAAGATGGAAGTGAAAACGACTATACTGGTCCTTTCTCCGTTATACGGCAGTTTCACGGTTTGCAAACACATTCCGCACCGACTGAAGCCGCCGTATAAAAGAACAAACTTCTCATGGTTTGGCAACCACAGGATGATCTTTTCAGACCCAAACATGTACAGGCTTGCAACATTTTTCCATGTCTAATTTAGAAGTTCTCGCATGTCTTTTCCCGAATTTAAACTTGATCCATGACCATAGCTGGAGTTGGTGGCTGTAAAGCGTGTGCACCCAATGCATGCAAAGGAGCTGGACAGGGCATCACTTGCTTTAGCAAATGCCTCTTCCCACCCACAGAAGTGCGCAGGCGACCTTCGTGAATAAGGTGTCCTGTGCATTTCTATGAATCGCGCAAGCATCTTGCGTTTCTTTCTCTTTCAGAATCGAGCTCGTTGTGTCCAGTTGGAAAACCTGGGATTAGGGCTCAAACATGCGCTTTCCAAATCTTCAAATTTAGAAGCTATGTGCTTGTAATTGATGGGAGAATATCTATATTATGGATTTATAGCCGAAAAGTGGTAAAAACACAAAACCCCCTGCAGGAGTCAGGGCAACGAGGTTGTTTGAGGCCAGCCTGCCTGGCCATCTGGTGCCAGTGCGGCCTAGTGACTTAGGGGTGGCACTGGAAGGGCCCTAATTGCCCTGGAGTGGAGTGGTTGCAGCGCCCTCGCAGGCTCCCACAGCCCGCCCCGCTGCCCCCACCTCACCTGCATCGTGAACAGGGCATGCCTTTGGAGCACGATTCCCTAGAATGACAAGGAGACTTAGTGCAAAATGATAGAGCATTGTATGGCAATATTTGCTGCATTTTGGGCATATCTTGGGACCACAATAGTGGAGATGTGTGTCGATGAAACTACTGTTTGGGTGGGAAAATGTCCAACTATCACTCAAGTGCAGTGCGTAACCAGCATTACTAAACATTAATAGAGCAAATCCGCTAACAAACGCAGCTCAATGAGACACTTAAAGCCGCTTAGCCGACCATTTCACTACTCGCCGATAGTGCCACCTGGAATGTGTGATTTGTTGATCCTTGGATTAAAATCCTCAGAGTCTGTCTGAGATAAGTGTCACCTTTGTAGGATAGCTGTATATACTATCCAGAAACAAACATTATTTTCTTTAGCAAGGCTCACATTATTGAAACCTCTCCCTTTTCTACACAGCTCTCTTTACTAAATGCACTAAAAGAACACAACCGATTTTTTTTCCCCACCTAATCGCTAACACTTTTCATGACCATTTCGTTCACTGGGAATTTCAGACTTTGCAATTAAAACATTCTGACCAGGTACGTACATGTTTGGCACTGTAAGTGCAGCTAGGCGCGCTCTGTCTCCCCCAATATTTCTCCTGGTTGGCAAAACAAAGAGCTTGGATAGTGACATAGTGTCTTCAGTAGAAAGCCATTAGGATTGCCTGACTCATTTGCCTCTCAAAAGACAAATATGCAAACATAGCTCCTCTTGAAATGCTCACCTGCTCACATAGGCATTGATTAGCCCTCGCTATGGAACTGTTATTTTCCGGTTCTAACGTTTGGTCCTTCAATCCACAGCGCAATTTAATCTACTCTTTCATTCTTTATGGCACCTTTTGCTTTCATCCCTATAATACTTTTGTGAAAATGTCCTTTAGTACCTGGGACATCATCTGTATAAGCTGTTTACCCCTAATTCAGCATTCTAGGACAAAAACTGTTAGCAAGTTAAGAGGGCGGTTTTTATTCCATGTCTGTTTCTTTATTACTTATAAATGGATCAGAAACACTTACGTTCGTTTTTTTCACTTGTAGGTAGATCTTTACTTTAGTACCAGGCCATGCCTAAAGACAGTGGTAATAATAATAATGTAATAATTTAGCTTTTATATAGCCCTACGAACCCTCACATATGAGATATTTGAGCGCTGCTTATTATTGCCCAGTGTGTGGTGCTCATTTATCGACCTCGGAAGGATAAAAGGCCGAGTTTGGTCCTGCCGGGATTCATTCAAACCTGCGTCAGGCAGCAGGCTCTGCACAGATGTAAGCGAGCTACTCACATGAGCCGCAGCCCGTGCGACCACCGCATCTGCTAATAGTGCGCCTCTCCCTGCCAGGGCTCTCCCTGGTGGTGACTTGTGCTGTTTCTCGTTTTATATTTTTGTAATTTTTTGTCCAAAAATGCTGAAAATATAAAACGGCGCACAATTAACAGATGCGATGCGGGCCGCAGCAGCGCACGCCTGCCCTGGGCCTTGCCCGGTCCGACTGCGTGGCCCAAGGCAAGTTGGGCCACGGCAGTGCCGGCACGGACCGGGGGTAAAAGGCCCCAGGGCTGCCCCTGCCTTGGTGGTGGCGGGCGGCCCGCTACCACCAAGGCTCGACTTGACGGGTAGTCAGCTCGGCACTGGCAGCCAACACTGAATGACGTGTAGGCTATGGCCTACACGTCGTTCAGTGTTGACTGGGCCTGGCCTGCCCATGGTGGACGGTCACGGTAGTTTGGGCCCGGGGAGGGGACAGCGTAAGTAAAACACACTCCCCGACTCCCCGGGCCCAAACAGAACAAACAAACATGGGGGGATGGGTATCGGGGAGGGGGGTACTTACCAGATCCGCGGCGCCGCTGGGCTCTAAGCTGGCGTGGCGGCTGGCCTGGTGCAGAGCAGCAGCACTCGTGTCCGACGTCGTGTCATCGGAAGATTTGAAGAAGAAAGATAAACAGACCCAGTCGTGTGAAGGCAGCGCAGGCACACGCACGCACGCAAGCTGCGCCGCCAGTCATAGATACAGTAAAGTCATTGGCTGTTTGCCAGCCAATGGCATTACTGTATCCATGGCAGGGGAGGGATTGGGAAACCAAAGTGCGCTGTTTGCGCACATTTTCTACTGGCGGGGCCACCCCTGAAGTGCCCCGTCAGGCTTCTAATTCTGAGGGCTACGTAGAGTGCGTGGAGCTATGAGCTCCACGCACTCTACTATAGAAACAATTTATACTAAATTGGGACATGCCCCGCTGTGAAAGCCGGGCCGTCCTATAGTATATTTGTTTCCTTGCCACAGCGCCCCCGCGCTGTTGGCAAAGGAAATGCTACACAACTAGAAGCTAAAAGAGATTCAATCAGAGAAGCTCTGATTGAATCTCTTTTAGCTTCTTTTTTTTTTGGGGGGGGGGCGGCGCCCAGCCGCCACTGCTCATCTTATGATATTTCCATATCCAGCTTCAGCTGCTTTGGAAATGTTTTCCAGCAGAGGGCACTGCGTGTCGTTGCCTGTTGACTCGATGTCCCTCAGGGGCCTCTGTCTCAATGTCGACGTAATCATTGGTATAAAGGGCGCGCAGCGACCATTGGCTTCAGTTCTGTTTTTTTGCGAAAGCCATTGCTTTCGGATACGGTGCGCTTCAGTTCCCTCGAGAATCTTCGCTATAAATCTTAAAATGGCATCGTCATCAGCCTCTTCAACTCTGAGATTGGGGTTTAAGAAGTGCCTGGACTGTGGAGCGAAGATGTCCGTTACGTACAGGGGTGGACTGGCATCCAGGGAGCTCTGGAGACTCGGCATCACGGCATCATAGGCCTCTTTTGTGTGGTTATCAATTTTATCTGCGCATTTTCTTATGGGAAAGGGGTTGGGATTGCTCAAAATGTGTAAAATGGGGCCACTTTGAACATTCTTTCCAGGGCCACTATTGGTTCCCAGTAGACACCTGCTTACTGACCACCATCGGGTGTGTCTGTGGTGCCTGGTTTCCTCTCGCGCTACCTTTGATTGTAAGGCCTGCCTCTCGTTGATGACGAAAGCCCTGAAAGAGCGAAGAGGAAAACTAGCGGCAGGTAGGTCTAAATCCCCATCGACGACTCAGTCGCAAATACTCACTTCAAGCTAGTCGAGAAATATTTCTCCTCGTCGAAAGAAGACAAAAAGATCGAGATCACGCAGTGATTATCACCACTCATCATCTTTATGGCGTTCGAAGAAAAGGCACCATGGGTCGCCGTCGTCGTCGAGTTTCTCCACAGAATGGGTTAAATGCCTGACGACATAAGCCTCCCCGGCTGATTGGGAGAATTTCAGAGTAAAAATAATGCAAGTATTCGAAGAATGCGGCCTTAACCCCCTCGAAGACTTATGAAAGCCATGTCCAGGTCGAAAAACTCAACAAGAAAGAAGAAAAGGACAAAACCTGTGTCCCCTAAGGCCCAGGAGGCAAGGAAAAATCTCTTGGAGAGTGGTTGAAGGATTCCTCGAGTCGAGACAAATCTTCTTTTAGCAAAAAGTAATCTACGCTATCGCCACCGAAAGACTCCTCATCGGACCCTAAAAAGTCCTCGACGCCGCTAGCTTCAAAGCCCCTGACGGCGTTGGAAATTTCTGCGCCACCTTTGACGCCATTGAGGATTACAGAGAAATGATATACACCACTACAAAGAAAGAATTCTTTGTAATCACTTTCTTCTATTTTTAAGAAGCAGAACATTCCTCTGATGATTCACGTCCCTTTGACCTACAATATGGAACACCTGGGGTCCATGAACCCTTTATCTCAGAAGAATCAAGGAAAACAAATATACAGGAGTCCCTGAAAAATGCAAGTGGACTAAATACGTCCCCAGAATTAGAATTTGGGAGACCTGATCCTACTGACCATGCAGAAGGGTCTTACAGACATTTAATGTTGAGAGTGGTGGAATACATGGGGTGGAAAACACCCACAACAATATATGAGCATGATGATCTTACAGATATCCTAGATAAAGGACCCCAGGAGGATCCTATTCTTCCTTTTCATGTGGCTCTGCAAAGGCGAGTAAATACAAATTGGGAGACGCCAGAATTAATTCTGGCAGTAAACAAAAAACTAACATCCAAATACAGGGCATCTAGTAGTGACCCCAGTATTCTGACGAAGCATCCCACTCCTGAAAGTTGGTGGTGCAGGCTGCCACATCCACCTCAAAACCATACCAGACTATTCCCCCAGACCGAGATAACAAGCGTTACAACACTTTGGCCAAGAAAGTTTTCTCTGCGGGGAGTATGGCCCTAAAGTCAGTGAATGCTACGTGCATGTTGGCCAGGTTCACTTACACTATTTGGGAATGTATAGCAATGGTGGCTGAACATATCCCCGAAGGGGACAGATTTTTAAATCTAGAAAAAGATGGCAAGGATGCAATGTGCAAATCCCTCCAGACAGGTCTCGACACTGCTGACAGTATCAGTAGGTCAATGGCGGCTAGTACAGTAATGCGCAGATTTGTCTGGTTAAGAAAGTCCTGTTTTGCTCCAGTTGTGCAATCCAGACTTCTTAACATGCCCTTTGATGGCACACATTGTTTTGGTAGCAGGTCTGGCGAGAGCCTGGGGAAACTGCAGACCTCCAAAGCAGCAGTAAAATCCCTTGGTGCTGCTAATAGACAGCCACAAAACCGCCCCATCGGCACACCTTGGAGGGGTAGGTCCTTTCGCTTTTTCTCCTCAGTTGAAGGGGGAGAGGACTGTCCCATCAAAGAGTTCAAAAAAGATTCCCCTGTGGGGGGTGCTGTTGTGCAGCCTACAAGATGGCTGCCTGATCGTGTAGCTCTGCTCCTCGACAGAAGATCCTTTTAAATAAATCCGTCGCCACATCTGTCCGCCTCTATCTGACTAGATATTGTGGTGTAAGAAACAACTGGGCATACCGCATTCAAAAACTGTGAGGATCTGACCACAACTGATCTAGATATCCCGATTCAAAAACCAGTGTATTCGGCGCCAACAGAAGAGTGCGCTGAGGGGGGATGGGCTCTAACCTTCCCAGGCTCGGCACTTCGTCCACTGAAGACTAGAGCAGAAGCGCCATAGGGTTTTTCCGCCCAGGACACCTCCTGTGCTGATAGTGAGGACTAACTGCCTCTCCTCCTAATGCCACCAGCTACAGCGGTGGCATCCAGTGGATCCGATACTGTCCGGCGTGTTGCGGATAGGCTGGGCACCTCCTCCCCGAGCTGGCGAGCAGCGGACAGGCTGAACTGGGACGCGGCCGCATGAAACGACCTCCTTAATTACCCCTACGCTGTGGAGGAGCACTGCCGATCTCTCAACGGATGCCGCCGACGCGGGAGGGGACGACCCAAGGGAACCGACACCACCTGCAGGAGTGTTGGGCGGGCGGTGCGCCGCCTCCCCGAGCCGACAAGCAGCTGGTGAGCTGTGCCTGTGCGCGGCCGACACTGCGTGGAGGCAGGAAGACCTGGTGCCCTCACCACTACTGACCTGCTTGGTCCCGGTTCCTCCACTGCGCTGTGCGCTCCCCTCTACCTGGTCACCGGGTCTGAGTACCGAACAGCGGCAAGTCCTGGAGGAGACCCGGTGAGGCGCATACACCCCGCATGAGACAAGACGCTGAGGGAGACACCCGTGACGGAATAAGGTAGGACCTCCAACAGTATCCTGCCCCCGGGGGTGACCTTGGGCCAGACATTTGTATACGCCGTGGGGACACTGTGACTTACAGGCATCAAGCCAGCCCCAGACCACACCACAGTGTCCAGAACTCACCCTTCACCTGACGGATATAGCCCTTCCTAACAACAAACTCCTGGCAGAGTCTGCCTCATGTTCCCCGAGCCCTGGAAACACTCGGATGCAACAGCTTGTAAACTCAGATGGCGCTCTACCAGTCCCTTCTACATTTATGCATCTTGCATGGTGAGCACAATACAAGAGCCAAAGCCTTTCACCTGTTATAGACCCACACAATAACCCCAGAAATAACTTCCAATGGCCTCTCAGTGATGATATTAATAAAACATTGTCATGACACGTGCTGTTGGTGGCGAGCTCTGATCCCTTCCCCCCCCGTAGGGCAGCCACTTCGGGGCCAGACAGCGCTATCCCACACATTGCCCTGTGAACCGCTGGGGAAAGATCCTGTCTAGCTGAGTCGACCTGTACTAAGACCACTTCAAAACTGGACTACAGGCACTGCCTCCATACTACGCTGTGCTGAGACTGCTGATCACCACCTAATACAATGCTCTCGTACACCACATTGTTGCCAGAGAACATGTGATCCTTAGGAAGCTTCGAATACCGCAAACTGACCAATATGACCAAGGGCGCCCACAAGAAAAAGGGCCCGATGGACTCCTTTACAGGCCCGAGACCCATACCAGCTGAACACCCCTCAGCCCCCAGCAACCTGCAATCACAATCAGGGGAAGAGAACTCGAGATACGATCATTTACTGCAAACCATGCAGAATGGGTTTCTAGCCATCAATGTGAAACTAGATGACATAGTTGGCACCATAGGGTCGCTGAAAGCGAAGTTCGTAAAAGAAAGCGGCAGCATCACACAGGCAGAGGGGCGAATCAGCACAAACGAAGACAGCATAGCATGCCACGATCACACACTGAACGCCATACAGACAGAACTAAAGAAAGTGGTCAATAAATGTGACAATTTAGAGTCCAGATCTCGGCCCAACAATATCAGAGTGGTCGGGGTCCCGTAGACAGCAACAAAGGGCCCCATGGAAACCTTCATGGAGAATCTCCCTAAGTCCCTCTTCGACCCTTCTAGATTCTCACCGCAGTTACTGGTCGAAAGGGCACATTGAACACTTGCCCCTCCCCTACGCCCCGAAGCCCCCTGAGGACAGTCATTGCCAGACTGTTAAATTACAGAAAGAGGGACATGGTACTCCGGCTCGCCAGGGAAAAAGGCGCACTGTAGTTCGAGTCCAACAGAATACATATATATCCAGACTTTGCAATGGGTGTAAAAACACAAAGAAGATCCTATGACACAGTGAAACGCCTCCTTCATGCCAGAAAGATTCCATATTCGCTAATATTCCCACCGAAGCTCTGAATACAGCACAATGGGAAAACCCATTTCTTCTAGGACCCTGTCCAGGCAACAGCCTACGTGGAGTCACACATACCAATGCCCCAACGGAAACCACTCTTGGATCCTGACATGCCACTCAATAATGAAGAAAAACAGTCCGGGGAAAATGATTGAGAAGTCCGGACAATTACATACCCAGTTCATATGACCCAGCATCATATGACACAAGTGACGGATGTAAAGCTTAGCAAAACCAGAGGAGCGTTGAGCCTAACGAGAGGCAATGCTGATGACATGGCCCGCAAGGGTTTAACCAAGTGTTCTAAATGATCACATCATCAAGGTGGGGTAGAGGGTGAGGGCGGGGGGTGGGGTAGGGGAGATCAGAGGATTGTAAGCATGTTTAATGTTCAAGTTACCCAGGTCGTCCCCGACCCAACCGTTATGGGAAATAAAGTTCATAAAAGTTGTGGCAGTGGATACAACCAATCTGTAACATCATGGGAAGACAGAAATAATGTAATTACCAATATGTCATGGCTCTCCATTTGAAGCTGATCTCTTGGAACGTAAGAGGCTTAAACAACCCAATCAAGGCAAGGAAAATCTGGCCTTTCCTAGATTGACACGCCCCTGACATTGTTATGCTCCAAGAAACGCATGCCCTAGAGTGAACACACAAACAGATTGCATATAAATGGGGGCAGAACAGATACTACACCAATTACACTTCTCAAGCCAGGGGAGTGATAACACTCATACACAAAAGCGTAGACTTCCAAATGGGAACTACAAATATAGACCCTGACGGCAGATATGTTGTGCTGTCCGGTACCATCAACAACTGACCTCTAACCATTGTGAACACCTACGGCCCCAAATCTGATGATCCAACATGATATGATATGATATGGCATTTATAACGCGCCTATACACACGTGTTTCAAGGCGCGACGCGGCAAGGGAGCGGGAACAGAGGGAAAAACAGTGACAGCGATCCTACTAGGCCAGAAGTCATTCAGATCGCACAAGTGCAGGGGAATGGGGAAGAGGAAAAATGTGGAGTGGAGGGGGATGGGGAAAGTGCAGTACATGGGGTAGTAGAATAAATAACAATAAGAGAAGTAGGGCCAGCTTGTGGTAAGTGCAAAGGGTTAGTGCAAACAGGTGTCAGGTTCAGGTGGGGGACTGTACGGGTACAGAAAACAGTCCCCAAGTGGGGGTGATGCCAGGGAGGTAGTGCATGAGTGTAACTGGCAGGGGAGGGGACATGGGCCCAAGAACAGAGGGTGACAAGTACAGTTTCAGCCAGGAGTTCAGCAGGGAAGAGGAGGAGAGAAAACAGAAGAGGAAGGTTTTGAGGTGCTTCCAGAAATGGAGATGGTTCTCCTCAAGTTTCAGGGAGGCAGGGAGTCTGTTCCAGAGGGAGGCCCCAGCCGAAGAAAGAGATCTACCACCAACTTGTTGCTTGGAGAAGCGACTGACCCTGAGTGAGTTGGTGGCGGATGAGCGAAGAGCTTGAGAAGGAAGTTATTTATGAAGAAAGAGTTGGAGGTATTGAGGCCCCAGGCCCCAGAAGGCCTTGTGGACAATGCAGAGGGTTTTTAACGTAATCCTCACAGCCACTGGGGGGCAGTGCAGAGATTTCAGTCCTGGAGAGATACGATCCCTGTAAACCCTCTCCCCCAACTATGGATGCCGATATCCAGGCAACATGGGACCCAGAGAGAACAATGAGATTAGGAGATCTATTCCCAGAAGGCAGGTTCGTGACTATAACTGAGTTTAAAGAAAAACTAGGGAACAACCCAGTGAGAATTCTGCAATATTTTCGATATGAGAGCTGCGATGCAACGACTATGACCATCCTATCTGAACGAGCCAGACTCCAACAAGTGCATGGAAATGGTAGTACAGAACAATGACAAGAAAAAGCTGCTAGCGAGATTGTACTCTAAAATACAAGACGTAACCCCTACAAGTCCCAAACTCCGGAAGCAGTGCGAAAAAGATACAGGATCAACCATCAATGAGGTCAAATGGCAAAAGATGTGCACCCTGACTACGTAAGTGTCACTTAATGCATGACTATGATTGATTCAATACAAAGTATTAAACAGACTTCACTGTACCCGTAAGCATATGATTAGATTTAACCCTCAAAATATACAACTCTGTCCGAAATGCAACACTGAAGATGCTGATACAATACATATGTTTTGGCACTGCCCTCGGATCGCTGACTTCTGGAAAGAAATTGCACAATTACTATGTGACATGCTGGCCATCGAGCCGATCCTTCAACCAATAAAGTACCTACTAGGTGATATTGTCAAAATTGATATAAAAAGCCAAAGACCATTTAACATAGGATGTATAAATGCTAAGAAATGCATACTACTGAATTGGAAAGATCAAGAAGCACCAACACAAAAACAATGGCTTTCTGACATGGTACGCATCAACTACTTTACCATCAGCCACTGCTCCAGCCACCTCAAAGCCTCTCTGAGGCCATAGTTCACAAGACCCCAGTGGGAGGCAGACTCTTTCTGCATCTGAAAGAATGGCAAGGCATTAATTCAGATGCATCGGCATTGAAAACAGTTGCCTAGGGATACTGCCTTCCCTTTCTAAAAAAGCCTCAGAATCATCCACTGGGGAACAGCTCTTTCAAATTTCCAGATCCGCTCCTTATGCAGGAAATCTTCACCCTGCTAAAGAAAAGTGCTATAGAACCAGTACTTGTAGCAGAGGAACAAAGGTTGGTACTCCCCGTACTTCCTAATTCCCAAGAAGGACGGAGGATTGAGACCCATCTTGGACTTAAGAGGCTTAAACAAGTTCCTCAGGAAGGTAATAAGAACAGTTTGCAACCTGCTTGCAATCCTGTACGTGAGCTCCTAATGTTAGCTTTCAATTGTTTCTTATAGATCATCTGTGGCTGCAAGGTAATAGGCAGATATCTGAAATTGGATCAGTAGAATGGGGTGACACTAACTAAATTTTATTCAGTAAACTCATCAGACGAAAAATTCATCTTAATATCATAAAAATCGATTAAAAAAACAGTCAATTCATACCATCAATCATAACCACATACAAGACTCATTCAAATATTTAAATATAAAAACACCCAAGTGTTTAATACATCAATAAGCATTCGAAATATTGTTACTCCAATTCTTTTCAGTGATCACATTAAACAGTGACCCAGTCCATAATATCAGGTGTCGTGGTGTATCTGATGCCAAATTTGACCAGATATCTCTCACAAAAAAGCGTCGACACGTGTTTCGGTCAGAGACCTTCCTCAGGTCGTAGGGCGTCGGAGTAAGTGCTCTGCCCTGTTCTCAACGTGTATGGGCCAGTAGTAAATCTAAAAAGTAAAGGTAAAAACTATAGTGTCATCCCTATTTCTTAGAGTCGGTGACTAATAATGTCACAATGTGCTAAAATTCAATAAACACATAGGCCCCTACTCACCCCCCAAGTTCCGACTAAAGGGAAGGTGAATGGGACGGCGGAAATTAATCCTCCACTGGCATCAGTGTATATGCTGTACCTGTGGAACCAACAGAAACACAACTCAGAATTCTTGGAAAAACCGAATACTCAGTGTGCATACCTATGACCATACATAATATACAATAAAAGTAAGAGTTAAAACACTTACAAGCACCCATGGTGCAGCTTGGAGATCTTTCAAAGGATGCGACCACCAAAGGATCCCCCTAGGACCTGCGTAATGCTAGCCGGATCTTCCTAATGTCTATTAGTCACTAGGCCATTCACGAGGCTACAAAAGAAGCACATAATGACAATACCTGAAAAGAGCATTTTTCACCTCATGTAACAATTACAGCGTATATGTGGCGACTGGAAAACACACACAACCCCTAAAGCCTCGGGCAATTCAAAATCTCGCCATGGCCAACTCCTCACCAAGTAAACACCCATAATGTGTGGACTATATATATGACATATATGGCAACAGTGATACCAAAGGCACCACTCACATAATGCCCACTACACCATGCACGTATGTAATGGCTATCGATAGTAAAGGCAGCCCCTTTATCCATGTGGCGTGCCGCATGCCATATGGGAGAGAATTGTATTAAGTATAAACAAATTGATTGAAAACAAACGGAATGCCACTATATAATATGAGGCACTCCTCAAAACAACCATAATGCCACACACGCCTCATGTCTAGTAATATGTATGCGATATGCTACAAAAGCCTCTAGCGTGTCGCTAGGTCACGCTCTCACAGGAGGGAACACTTACCTTGAATGGGAAATGTGCAGCCCCCTTCGTGGAGAAATTGCACTGTCGGTACCGTGTTCACTCACTCGACACCAACATAAACATAGCAAAAAGTCAATGCGGGCTAAACATGGTTGAAGGACTATCTAATAAAAGGTGCTGAAAACACCAAAAAAGGACAAACAACTAGGGCATTGGAATAAACAGAAGACACAGTGTCTTAAAGGCACACAGCGAGACGAGCACCCATGCGCCGCTCGTATAATATAACACGAGCCGGGGCATAGAACATAAATTAGTGCGCAGCCATACGAAAAACATATACTCAATGGCAATCACGTGTATAAGTGATGTAGCTACCGTCTAAACATTGTGGAACCAGCTGCCTCAATAAAAGCTTCACCAAAAGGTAGAATACGTTTTTTGTTTTTCAAAAACCATAAGGCAGGTCATGCTTAGCACAATCACATGTATTAATAATCTCAATAGTGTCCTAATTGTGCACACCGTTGTGCAAGTCACATACTCCATGTGGCCCCATGGGAATGGACACACACATGCCATCTCTAACCTAAACCTTGTCCTAAATGTATGCAACAAGTACCTCGACTGGGGATGCCAGAGAGATGAATGAATGAAAGAAGGGCCAGAAACACAGCCCCTTGTCAAAAGGCCACATGTTAAGGGCCTTAAAGTTAAACATGTTTAGCCTTACTCCCTGATTTCAGGAATTGGGTCCAAGGGCCAGTATAACCATACAGACACACGCAGCAAGTTGCTTTATACAAAGCAATTGAATTAGACACATCTGGTAATCGTTGACAAGGTCTTTTACAGATTATATGAGACAAACCCAAATATCATATGCAGCCCTTTATAAATGTAGACATTGAAATACCAATAGATTGTATCATTAAGCTCAAATGGACATATAGCTACTACTTACATAGTTGCATATTATATATACATAGTGTAGATAGATACTGTCTTAAAACTCGTGTTAACCAATAGTCTGCATATAGATGGAAAACCAATTGTATGACAATCAAAATGGGCCTGAGTTGTATACAACATTGTGGGTATGTGGCAATCACAATAGTTCTTAGTTGCACAGTATCCACATTGCTGTGTGTCCATTCTGACCCATCATATCATGTTCTAGATCAGTTTTTTGTAACCAGGTTGTTCCATTCTACTGAAACATTCAATCCCTTCCGGACTGTATTAAGAGTGTGAATCAATTTCTGCTCAATGCGATGTAGTTTTGTACCAATATCGCCCCCTATCATGTTGCTCTTAATGTGTTGGAGTATGAACCACCTCATGTCTGTGTCCTTATGTTGCATTTTAACAAAATGTTCGACTAGCGGCTTATCCGCCACTTTATTTCGTATACAGCTCCTGTGTTCTGATATACGCTGTCTAACTTCATGTGTGGTTTTACCCACATATAGAAGTTGACAGGGACAACTAATAATGTAAACCACATTTTTGGTCAAGCAATTGGTATGGCAGTTCATCTTCCAGATTCTCTGACCATATTGAAATTCTCATTTAGTTTCAGTTAGAGGGCACACAACACATTTGCCACATTTAAAGTGTCCGACAATGGGCGGCAGACCACATTGGTCATTAATAGTAGGCTCCCTTGCTGGCTCTCTATAAGTATGGACCAATCTTTGTCTAAGATTTTGGTTGCGTTTAAACGCGAACATGGGTTTTTTCATTAATGATCCAGGTTGTTTGACTAGATTCCAGTGTTTGTTAATGATTCTTTTTATATCCCCACTGACTGGATTGAATGTAGTTACACATACAAGACGTTCATTCTTGTGTCTTCTCGTGTGATTAAACAAGTCTCACGATTAGTGTTTTCGGCTCTTTTCATTTGGTCTTTTACTAACCTTCTTGGATACCCCCTATTTTCCAATCTCTCCTTTAGTTGTTCTGCGTGGAGCTTAAACTCATCCTTCTCGGAACAATTTCTCTTAATACGTAAGAACTGACCATATGATACGTTCTGTCGTAGGCTGGCAGCATGATAGCTGTTAAAATGTAGTAGGGAGTTCTTATCAGTTGGTTTTTTGAAAAGAGTAGTTGTTAGTTGATTCGCAGTCTTTTTAATCAAAAGATTGAGGAAGCTAACCTGGCGGTGACTATATTCAATCGTGAATTTTATGTTCGTATCACATTGATTTAACCATTCGTGGAACTCAGTGAGAGATGCACTAGACCCCCTCCAAATTAGGAAAACGTCATCGATATACCGATGCCAAAGTTTCAAATGTGCCTTGAGAGTGGGATGGATCATAAGCAGGTTTTGTTGTCCCAGGATAAACTTATCTTCATAGTCAGCCATATATAAATTTGCGACATCGGGGGCAATGGTAGCCCCCATGCTGACCCCTTTCTCCTGTTTATAAAGTTGTTTTTTAAACAAAAAGAAATTTTCGGTCATAGCTAACCTGATACACTCTTGGACAAACTCAGTGGGGGGCAAGTGTGGTCTGGTTCTCTTGTTCAAATAATGACCTAACACATGCAGGCATTCCATCTGTGGAATCGCCGTGTATAGCGACTCAACATCCATAGTAACAAGGATATCTCCCTCTTCGATTTCGATATCATTAATGATATTAATCATGTGGGTCGAATCTTTCACATATGACGGCATCTCCTGCACAAACGGTTTTAAGAAAAACTCTGCGTAAACAGACAACGGTTCCAGCAGTGAGTCGATAGCCGACACAATGGGTCTGCCTGGGGGCTTAGTGGAATTCTTATGAATTTTCGGGAGTATGTAAAAGGCTGCTCTCTTAGATCAAGTTTTATTCAGAAAACAACCTTCTTCATCACTGATCCACTGTTCATTGACTGCATAGTCAGTCAGACTCTTTATTTCATCCTGTAATCGTGCTGTGGGATCCCTCTCAAGTTTTTATAGGACTTTCTGTCATCCAACAATCGTATACATTCTGCTTCATACATGGCTGTATCCAGTACAACAATACCACCCCCCCTTATCGGCAGGTTTAATAGTAATAGAGGTAATAGGGTAATAGGGTCATTGAGGTTTCCCAATGCTTGGAAAAGTTGAAAATATGGGTATATTACCTCAGATATTGTGCCTGCAGATTCCCGGCAGTCTAAATATCATGCAAATAGACAGAGTATAATTGATTTGTCATTTATTATTTTTATCACACATTTTTGTGGAACATTGTTTACAAGTTTTGTTCATAGGCTGATAATGTTAACAATATGTTCAATTATGATCCTTGGTATTACTTCATATCAAGATACATGCATTGAAAGTTGGCCAAGGTTTGAGTCCTTAATTTTGCTCCTCATTAGGTTTAATGTACATTGGTAATTAACCAGAGTCCTTAATGTTACTTCACATCAGGTTGAATTAGAGTCCTTAATGTTACTTCACATTAGGCTAGATATCAAGTTCGAGTCCTTAATGATGCTTCTCATTAGGTTTGATGTGGATTGGTGATTGACCACAAATGAAAGTCCTTAGTGTTGCTTCACATTGAGTTTGATTACAAGTGCAGGGTGAGTCCAATATTACCTCTGCTTCTCATTAGGTTTGATGTGGATTGGTAATTGACCACACGTTAGAATCCTTAGTATTGCTTCATATTGAGTATAATTGCAAATGCATGGTGAATTCAATACTCCCTCGACACTTGTTTCCCCAGTAGCTTTGTAATGTATCTTCAGGAGGGTAGTTAGAGATTATGATCTGTTGGTTGCTGTTTAGAGAATGAGATAAAGTGATACTTTATTATGAGTGTCTATTTGCTAAGTATAACATACAAACAATGCTTTATACTCGTTTAGCAATTACGGGCAGTGGAGAGGCTGGACAGCTGGATATTAACTAACAACTTGTTTTAAGATTATACTTGTATTTGTATTCCAATTGTTTTCACAGTGATTACACAAGTTAAGTATATGGAGGAGGCACTTACTATCAATACTTGAAATTCCACATGTGCTGGATGTCATTTGTATTTGATAAGTTCTACATTCGAATTTGTAAATTTTCCTTTCCTTGTTTCCGTTGAGGAATGTGTAAATCCTAATAGGAGTTGATATTAGCATCTATTTAGCACTAAGATACATTCATATTTAGAGTGAGCTAATTATGTTCGAGTTAAGAATAGTGCTACGCTTACCTTGTGAGTAGAAGGATGGAGCATGATTGCCGGTATGTTAGCCGCAATCTAGAGAATTTTTGAGTCCGCCATATTGTGTCACGCTGATCGATTTATCATGCGCAATGACGTTTCAATGCAATTGAAGGCGTAATGACGTAATCAACATCACGCCATCTTAGATTGGGCTGAATAGTCAGCGTATGCTCTTAGTAGGTTTTCGAATGCGTGGATGTCTGTGGTATTGTTAATAATTAAATCAGCACCTTTTGCCATTCTAGCTGATTGTTGATATTAAGGATTAGGTCGCAGTGATCATGAGATCTGGTGCGATGCCGATGCGCGGCAATTACAGCTGTAGTGGCGTAATCAGCATCAAACGTCATCTTGTGTTGGACCAATTGGTAACATGTGTCTTGATGGATCTTGCATTGCCTAGGTATCTGAGATATTGTTAATGATTAATACTGGACTTATAGCAAGGATTGTACAAAACATTTTGGAGTTTGTTACTGTATTTAACTCAGTGTGTGTAGAATGGTGTGAGATCTATGGTTGGTTACAAGGGGTAACTAACCATATTTGTTGCATGAAGAAGCGGTTTCTAGCTGAATGTTGATATTGAAGATTAAGTGTCCTGGGGGGGGCGAGAGGGGGGATTTTCAAAGGAAATGGGACATTTCACTATCCAAATTTAAACCGGAGTGACAGCGGTCCAAGAGGCAAATCCACTTGGCTTCCCGTTGTTGTAGTAGTTGTTCCCAATTGCCCTCTCTCGGAGGTCTGTTGACTTTTTGAATCCCGAAAAATGTTATTGTTTCAATTTTTCCTTTCGGTTGTGCAGTGTGGAAATGATATGCCAGTGGTGATGTCATGTCATGGTTTTTGACATAACGCATGTGTTCTGCTATTCTGTTCTTGAGTTTCCCAATAGTGCTGCTTATGTACAGTTTGTGACAAAGGCATTTGATTCCATACACTGTGAATTTAGTGTTACAGTTGATAAAGTCTTGAATTGTATAGTCTCTGCCATTGGGCATTTTGAATGTTTTTTGTTGTCTTCTGAATATTGGCAGACATTGCAAGCCCCAAATTGATAGTTGCCTTTTAGTCGTACTTGATTCCATAGTTGAGGAAGGCCTTGTTCTTTGGTGTTGAGTTGGAAATGCGAGGGGCAAAGTATATTTTTGAGATTTTGCACTTTTCTGAATGTTAGGTTAGGTGTTCCGTAAGATGGGCTATTAAGTCTTCATCTGCTTTTAGGATATTCCAGTGTTGGGTAAGGATTTTCCTTAATTTTTGCACTTCCCTGCTGTAGGTTCTTATGAATCTTGGTGAGGATGGCTTTTGTACCGGAGTTGTAGCTTTGTTTTGAAGCAGTTCTAGTCTTGTTCTACAGCTGGTTTTATATCAGGCTTTTTTAAGCAATTGCTTATTGTATCCTCTCAATTTGAATTTGTTCTCTGTGTGCAATTTCTCTTGATGCGTAGGTATTCACCAAATGGGATATTGTTAATCATGTGCAGAGGCTGGTTGCTATTGGCATGCAGGATGCTGTTTCCTGCTGTTGGTTTTACATATAATGTTGTATGGATTATGTTGTTTTCTACATATAGCTCAAGGTCCAGAAATTGTGTTTTAGTGGTACTTTCTTGCATTGTCAATTTGAGGTTGTAATTGTTGCTGTTGAGGTAATGATGATATTCTTCTAGTTGAGTTTTTGTATCATTCCAATTTACTAAAATGTCGTCAATATACTGTCACCAATAAACAATACAGTTGTGATCCGTGAAGAATGGGTGTTTCCATGCATGATAGAGTTCAAAGTGACCCATATAAATATTCGCATAGGTTGGGGCAAATTGAGCGCCCATGGCTGCCCCTTGGGTTTGTCTGTAGATCTGTTTGTTGAAGGTGAATATGTTATTGTTGAGTGTGAAGTTCAGCATTTCCAGTAGCATACGGTTCTGTTGATAATATAAAATGGATCTAGTTTTCAGAAAATGGTTTGTAGTTTCCATTCCTTTGTTATGGAGTATACTGGTGTAAAGTGACGTGACATCACAAGTGACAAGATGGAAATTTGGTTCCCAATTTACTGCTGTTAGTTGTTGAATCACATGTTTAGTGTCTTGAATAAACTATGCCATAATGTAGGTGTTTGTCTAGGAACTCCGAGATTGGTTCAGTGAGAGAGCCGATTCCATTAATAATGGGTCTTGTGGATGGCAGCTGTTTGAATGGTTTATGGATCTTGGGGATGAAGTATATTGTTGCCAGTACTGGATACAGTGTATTCATTAAAGCATTTTCGTCTTCTGTTAGTAGTCCCATTTCCAGCCAATGATTGTTAAGTGATTGCCATTCTTTTTGAAGGTCTAGTAATGGGTTGACATTTAGTTTTTCATAGCATTGTGCATCTGAAAGGTGGATTGATGCCATTTTGATATAGTTTACGGTATTGATCAGAACAATTTTGCCCCCTTTATCTGCTTGTTTTATTGTTATTTCTTAATTGTTTCTCAAATCTCTGATGGCTTGTGCTTCTTTGATGGCTAAATTGTAGTCGGTTTTAGTTGTATTCATACCTTTGTAAAAGAGCTTCCCAAGGTCTTTTGTGACTAGTTGCTGGAAAATATCAATTTCATTATCTGCTGCTAAGAATGGGTTGAATTTCGATTTCGGTTTTAGAGATGTTTCTGGTGTGAGATAAAGTGAAATATGCATATCCGCAGCAAAAGATGGTATAGTATGGCGATCTTCATTGTCCTGTATACTCAGGAGGTCAATTGTGTTTTCTACTATTTGTCCTGAAAGTGATGTTGGTATTTGCCTAGTAGTTTCTGACAGTTTCAGAGTTTTGTTGCTGAAGTATTTTTTCAGTTTGAACACTGCAGAATTTGAAGAGGTCTAGGTTGACCTGAAAAAAGTCCAGTTGGTTGGTGGGACAAAATGATAGTCCTTTATTTAGGGCTGTGATCAATTTTATAGATAGTTTATTTTTGGTAAGGTTTACCACTAGGTCCTCCTGGGTTTTGGGTTTTTGGATCGAGTGAAGATCCCTTGTGTTTTTGTATTTTCTCCCGAGGCTCCCACTTCATCTCTTCGCTCAGGAAGGACACGTTCAAGATTGTTACTCTTTCTCAGATCCTTCAGTCCCTTCAGCTTCAGGACTGGATGTTATCCTTGTACCTTCAGGATGCTTACTTTCATGTGTCAATCCATCACAAGCACAGACAGTACCTGAGGTTTGCCATTGGCCGTTCTTATTATCAGTTTCGAGTTCTGCCATTGGGGCTGACCCCTGCCCTTGGGTTTTCACCAAGTTGATGGCGGTGGTGGCAGTGAGTCTCAGGAGAGGGGGGATTCACATCTACATCTACCTGGGCGATTGACTGATCAGGGCCTGATCAGGGCCAGTTCAGGGCCAGGGCAGTGTTTGTGAGTCTAATTATTATATACTTGCTGTTTCCTTTGTTGAGGTTGTATATTGAATTTTGGCCAGGCCATGCAGTCAAGATTGTAGTATTTGGCAACAAGCACTGCAGCATAAGATACCCATGGAAGCAAACATTTTGGATTGTGGTCTATGGTCAGGTGTTTGCTTGAATGGGTGTGTTATGCTGTGCTGTTTGGGGGTCCAATCATTATATACTTACTGTTTCACTTTTTGTGGTTGTATGTTGTTTTTTCATGACATGGGAGTTGGAGCAGACATTTCTTTTCAGTCACTGTGATAAAAGAAAAAAATACATGTTAGTGTAGGTAGTTTATAATGAGTATTGCATTGCATAGTAGACATATCTGTATTTTGTCGACCCTCATAGTTAGTACTTTAGAAGTAATATAGTTCAAACCAGTGTACTGTGCAATTTGCTCAGTTCCTGTGTTTGTTCATTAAATCATTGGGTCTGTGGGAAAAAAATCCATGCTGGATTTTAAAAAACCTTTCTATTTTGTGGTACAATATATTTATCTCATTGATTTCAGTAGGAGGAATTTAATAGGTGTATGGTTTTTGATTTGGAAGTGGTGGTAGTATTGTTGCAATTAGATAGCAGTTGGTGTATTCTATTTGTTTATTTCTTTTTCTATTTTAGTGGTATTCATCTATCTGTTGGCTTGTGGCAGATTTTTGGGGCATTTACATACCTGTAGGCGTATTCTAACTGTTTATTTCTTGTTTCCTTTTAGTGGTATTCATTTATCTGTTTGCTTGTTGCAGAATCTTGGGGCAGTTAGATACCTGTTGGCGTATTCTAACTGTGCATAGTTTTGAAGTTGAAGTTTTGTTTATGTTCATACACCGATTAATTATAACATTTTGGTTTTAAGAATATTAAGCAAGTGTTTACAAGATTTACTGGTAATCTCTGTTTTACAGTAATGGTAATATTACATTCAAACCATCCACAATTCTTTTTTATATATGCAGTGTAGTGACCTGCATTGGTTGTGGCTCCTGTGTGGTAGATTATATCTATTATTGTGAAGGTTTTCTTACCAAGTGATACTTGACCATGTGTGAATCCAGTCAGTTTACAGTTGTTTTTGGTACCATCTGCATTGTAACATAAAAGCATTACTATTACGTATTTACTATGTGTCTTTATTTGTAAGGTGGAGCGATTATCTGAATTGCAGGTAGTACATAATCTGCTATGGTTTGCATTGTGTACAAGTTGCTGAAATGGAATGCATTCACAGTTAGGTATGGATACATATATACGAAGCGTTCATTAGGAACTTCTTCTTGTGCGCTATAGCGAAACAGAGTGCATGTATGTTTCTACATGTATGAAATCTTCCAGATTTCATTTATAGGTACGTTTTTGTTTTCTAGTACGTATAGTAAGTACAGTAGACATTCTTGTGGATCGTCTTGTCTATTTATAGTGAATTTGACCATTCCAGCACAGTAGTCCAATTCCTGCCTTATTCCAGAAACACTAAGTGTTGTCAGGATTATTGGTTGCATTTCTATGAAGGACTGACATTTGCAAACACAATTGGTCTGTCCCGCGTAAGTAAATGTTGTCAATAATTGGTGGCAATTGGAATAGAATATTGATTGCTACATTTGCGTAGCAATTTATACCAGTTGTATTTGAAAATCTGAATGGACCTGACAGTTCTATGTCCAAGTCATTTGTTCGGAGTGCGCGTTTTCTTTAAAGAGGTAGTTGACTTTGTTTGTGGAGTACATTCTTCTTTGGTTGTGGTTCTTGATGAAGTAGTAGCCTCTTTTAATTTCTTTGGAGGAATTGCTGTGAGATAATGCATAATTTGAGAGTGAAGTCGTTTTCTTTTACAAAGTTTTGCTTTTTGCGGAACAGGATAGGTTTTTAGATGGATGGTGTAGAGTGAACACAGTCTATTGTATTCTAGAGTGCAAGGAATATCAGCATTTACTTTAGTTGCATCAAAGTTGATTAGAAATAGTCCGTCAAGTGTACGTACGCATGATAGTGCTACATAGCTCATGCCTTCTTTAAACGCTGTGCTACCAATATCTATCAATGCTCTTTCTAGGGTAAGACCTTGTAATTTGTGAATAGTGACTGCGTATGCTAGAGGTAGAGAAAATTGTTCTCTGCATACATACATGTCTTTGAAAAGAAGGAAGCGGGCTGTTCAGCGTCCTATCCTTTTAACTTCTGATAGTTTGTCAAAGAGAATATTGACAAACTGAATGTTGTTGTCCCGTGGGTATGTTTGAAAGCCAACAACTGTACCAAGTGCTCCATTAACTAGTCCTTGGTCCACAACAAGGTTACGTTTAAGCATTACTCTACAGTTTAAAGATAACTTTAATATTTTCTCCAAACCAACTGTGTTAGAGATAGTTTTCTAAGGTATTTAGCTTTGTTGTGGCTTGTTGACACATGGGTAGTGTCATACCATGTACGTCCAGTTTGTCTGTGGAGCAAATTTAAAGTATTGGTTGTATTTTTTTTTAACATGGTTTCATTAAATTTTGAACAGGTTGCAAGAGTTGGCATCAAGGACATACAGTTTACATTTTTGTGTGCTAATTGTTCCATGACATCAGTAGCGCATGAGTTATGAACATAGAGGGCATGGATGTGCCTGGTTTTCAATATAGATTGTGCTTCTTGAAATAGTACACCAACTCTAATACTTTTCAAAATGTTGGCGTAGGTGAGGTCTGCAGACTGACGCATGTTTTCAGTTTATTCTCTGTACTGGAAATGTTGCCAAAGGTTGACATTTCCTATGCTGCCAAGAGTTTTACGGCATAGTTTGTGCCCTAAGGTTTTAAAACTAGGTTCACCTTTAACTGGTGTTAATTGAAGAAGATCTCTGAAAACTATAATGTGTTTTCCTCCAAAGAGTTCTTCATAGTCTGTTTTCAGGACCTCATGTAATCTGTGGTGAATGAAGGCTAACATTAGATTGGAAACCATGCTTACTTCATCTATTAGCAGCATTTTCATTTGTTTGAAAACTCTGCCTAGTTCCATTGCAGATTCTGGAGAAAGTTTGTAATAGTCAAATTTGTTTTGGTGTTCTACTAGAAGGAGTTGTAATCGGTGTAAAGTGACACAGCCTGTTTCAGGCAGCTAAAGCTGTGGGGGCAGTTACAACAGCTGACAGTTTGTTGTTTGTCAATGGTTGGAGGAACTTGCTGATGATTTTGATTAAGAACGTTTTGCCTGAACCAGCTTGACCACTCGCGTATAGCAGTATACGTTTGTAGTCTTGGCAGGTACAATTTCAATTTGTTTTGTTATTTCTTGGAAAATGCTACGCTGCTCATTGTTTAGTTGTGATTTTAGTAGAGCAAAGTGTTACACGTGGTGTTTTCTACTTCTGTTTTAGCTAATTCTGCCTCATTTGCTATTAGTGGCTATCCAAGTGGTTCTTGGCTTCGTGTTACAGAAGGTTGACTACTATCAGGAGTGTCCACATCTAGTTGCACCTGGAGTTCTTCTTCATGTTGCTGTTTATTGTGCAACATTGTTTTGTACTGTGTAAAGTTTGTCTGTTATAGTGCTTTCATTTGCTTTGAAAGCGTCTTCATAGGAGTCATAGGTACATAGGGTCTCATTACACGGAAAGCGGTAAGGGTTAACGGTCACCGGTAATGCTACCGGTGACTGTTAACCCTTACCGTCTTACTACGAGTTCCCTTTGCGGGACCCGACTTTAACGGCTGGTTTTACCAGCTGTTAAAGTAGGGTGCCGCAAAGGGACCTTGGTGCTAATTACGGTACCGCAATTTGCGATACCGTAATTAGCGCCTTCCCCATTCCCATTATGCCCTATGGGGGCAAAAATGGGAATGGGGAAGGGCCTTGGTGAATGGGGAATTACCGCCCCCACTCACCTTGGAGTAGTGTGGTAATTCCGCCATCCACCAAGGCGGACATGGTAAAATACCAGCGGCAACCATGGCGCCAATAGCACCATGGTTACCGCCTACCGTGTAATGAGGCCCATAGTAAATCATCTTCTTTTCTCCATGGTTTAAAAAGTTGTAGCGGGGACATGTAATACAGTTCTTTATGTTGAGGAGTTTTTAATGACAATTTAATATGATTAATTAAGCTTTGATTTTCCACTCTGTATCTACCTTTCTTATCTGGTTTAATATTATTTTTGTATGTGAAGTTTTGGGCTATGTGGTATAGACACATGGTTTCCAAAGTGGTACTCCTGTTTGGGTAGTATGTGTCTAGTAAATTGTTTTGCGAAATGTCTTAGCTATTGGGATCATTTTTGACTATTGTTTCTATGTCTTCATATGATTTCAGGACTCTTTTTCTAGATTTAGCAGGACCAAGGCTTAACTATACTATATTTTCAGATTTTCCGTACAAGGCAGTACCGATTAAACAGTCTGCTGCTTCATAGCAGCCACATTCTCTATGGGAGAGCATTTTTATGCCTAAACTGTACAATTTATGTGATAGTGTTTTGTCAGATGATATGTTATCCCAGAGGTCTTGGAGCTCTGTTTTTCTGATTTGGTTAAGTAGGCTGTGACATATAGTGCAACTGCAGTGGAATTGTCTGCAATGTGCTGCACATCTATATTTGCATTCCATAGGAGGGCAATGATTGCATTGTAATCATTGATGTATTTTGATCCTTCTGTTCTTTTTATGTAATATATGTTCTTAGGTGATTTACCTTTGACACTATGTCTAACTGAAGGCATGAAGTTGTTTACTTGACCTGTTGGTGAAACTGGTCTAAGGAAACCAAAGCGGCATTTGGTGTAGTATTTCCCTTTGTTTTTATATTTGCGACGACAATACTTCCCACATTTGCGTCTTTGAAATTGTAAAATTTGTGCATGAAGGTCACCATGTGACGTTTGGGAAGGGATTTCACAAGTGACATATTTTTGGATGAACTGCAAAACAGTGGCATCACTGTCCTCACCAAATTTAGGAGCATCTTTAATCCACAAAAACATGTGGATGTGTGGTGCTCCTCCGGCTTGGTATTCTTTCCTTCAAAAGAAGTGTTGCACTTCTCCGAGGGACGGAACAGTTTTATTACAAATGAAGTATAGCATTGCAATGAAGCGATGATGGAAATATCTTGATACATTTACAGGATCTAGAGAGCAGAGTTCTCCTGGTGTTATTATATCTATATTTGTTTTGTTTTTGTTTGCTATGCATAGGAAATTGTGTAAATCTTCCCATGCATATTCTGCACAACTTAATGTCACAAACCAAGTTGGTGGGCCAAAGTTTCTGATCATACAGCGTACATCTCCGTGATATTGGAACCAGTATTCTTTTGTACCACGCATGTTTGCTTAAAGATTTGTAATGCTTGACTGTAAAACCTCATCTTTTTCTTGCACTTTTTGTAGTAATTGCGTAGCTAACATATTTTGAAAATTGGTACCTGATTTCAATGTGTGTGCAACTCTGTAGCATATAGTTGCTAGTTCACTTTCAAAGAGAAGGTGGAATATGTGTTCCACGTTTTGTTTGAATCTGGGGGTCTTCAGAATACATTCATAAATCGCGGGATTCTGATGCTGTTATTTGTGTGGGTCTTTCATCGTACCTTCCTCCTTTTCCTGTAGAGGAAAGGCACGTGCTTATATACTTTTTTCTCATATGCTGATTGGAGATCCTTTGGGTTGTCGCAATTGGTACATTTCCAGTGCATCATCTATGGTGTCTTTAGAGTGTAATGGGTGAATTGTATAATGGTCTAAAATATTGGATTCTGTAGCAGGAGCTAGAAGTTGAAATTGACCAGTTTCTGATGTCTTGAATTATTTCAGTGGTTTCCCTCCGGTTTTCTTTAATATTTATTTCTTTGTAGTATTCGTTTTTGTCTTTTTAGATATTGCAGGGCTTGTCTAACTTTATGTAAGTCCACGAGTTGTTGCCAAATTTTTTTGTCTTTTGTAGGTACGCCATTTACTAAGATAATTAAAGATTGATCTATTGGCCGTTGCACTCCCAGAGTGTGTACATTTTCTTTGAGATCTAATGGCAAATAAACTACTTTGCCACGAATGCCTTTCAGTAATTAAGAGGGAGGTTGTTTTGATGTTTTTGGGTGAAGGCGTATTATTGCTTGCAATGGGTGCACTGTTTGAATTATGATGCTCTCATTCAAGTTAAGTTGTTGCAGGGGTTTTGGTAGTGGGAATAATTCCAAGTCATTTGTGATAGCACGTGAAGGTTTTTGGTTGTTCTCAAGTTTTGAAGTGCAGTAACTGCAAAGTATTAAGGGGTCAGTAATTTAGTTTCAAGGGGATTGGGTCCTCCGACGTATATTCCATATCTATGACAGTAATCACCACAGCTGTGCTGCTTCAGAAACTCTTCGGCGTCTGTGTCCTGCGTCGATGACGTCGATACGCCGCCTTCGAGGACCTCCTACGACGGCCGACGTCACTGGATGCTATAAGTAGGACGCCCGACGCCCATAGCCTCAGTTCCGTTTTTTCCGCGAACGTGTTCGCTTCGGAGATCTTGGCGCACCTCGACTCTTTGGAGTTCCTGTTCTTTCTCGGTTCTTCGAACCTGTTTGTATTGTGAAGTCTTTCTTCGTGAAGATGTCTACCTCGTCTTCCACACCGCGTCCGGGCTTTAAGAAGTGCGGGGACTGTGGGTCCAAGATGTCGGTAACGGACTCGCACGACGCCTGCCTCTGGTGCCTCGGGGAGGCCCATGACACGGATGACTGTGTCGACTTCCAGTCGCTCACGTCCAAAGCCTTGCGGGAGCGCAAGAAGAAGTTATCGGTAGGTAAGGTGTCCAAGCCATGGAAGTTGATGTCTGCGGGGCTTTTGACAGACGATTCGAGTGGCGACTCTCTGCGTCGTTGTCAGAAGTCCAGTGGGTCTCGGTCCCGGAGTCGGTCCCGCCACTCCTCTGCCTCTTCGAGGCACTCCCGGAAGTGCCGTCATCGATCGCCTCCCCCGTTCTCATCCGAGGACTCTGCCCGTCGGCGGGTCGCTTACCCCACCAAGCATACGATGCCGGAGGAATGGGCTTACTTCGGGAAGAAAATGTTGGCAATTCTCGAATCGCAGGGCACTGGTCCGTCCGCGCCTCCAAGTGGGGTCGGTCGTGATCGGTCGAGAGACACTGCTCGCACACCTTCGGGCTCGGGTGGTCGGCACTATTCGCGGGAGAGGTCCCGCTTAGACAAGGGGAATCGTTCTCGTCATGCCCGTTCCAGGTCCCGGTCCTCGAGCGCTCAAGACCGTGTGCACCTGTGGTGTCTTCGAGGAAGACGTCGACGCTGAGGTCGTCGACGGACTCTTTCGAGGCCCTGCCTTCGAAGAAGTCGTCGACGCCCTTGGCACCCAGGCTGTCCAGGGACACACTCGGGGCTCCGGCCTTGAGGAATGTGTCGACGCCATTGATGCTGTCGGCGCCGCGTTCGGCGTTGACGCCGATTCACTCGACGCCCTCAACGCCTTTTGAGGCTGTTTCAACGGGGGTTCCCCGGGCTTGGTGGAACCACCTAGAAAGGCTCTGGCAAAGGTCAAGCATGGCTTTGTTCCACATTCTGTGCCTTCTTACCGCCACCTTGAGTTTATTTCAGAGGTGGATGAGGGCTCTGATGATGGCATGGTTCCGGATACGGTGCCAGACAAGATTCTCTCGGGGCCATAGCCAAATTGAGGACCTGCGGCAGTCCCTGCATGATGCCAGTAGGCTGGACACCTCTCCGGAGGTGGAGTTTTGTAGGCTTGAGCCTGGCACTCATGCCGACTCCTCGTATCGGCGCCTTATGTCTAGGTTCACCGAGTACTTGGGATGGTCTGCTCCCCTAGGGGATTTTCTTCAGGATGACCTTACGGATATCCTTGACCAAGTTCCACCAACTGACCCGGTACTGCCATTCCATAGAGGGTGGCGGCGGCTTGGACTGCTCCGGAGAGTCTCCCGGCAGTGGGCAAGTCTTTGCCGCGAAAATACTGCCCAGCCAGTAGCGACCCCTGCTACTTGACCAAGTACACGACTCCGGAGAGTTTGGTGGTGCAGGCGGCTACGGTCCCAGCAAAGCAGGCGTCATATCCTACCATCCCTCCTGATAGGGATGACAAGCGTTTTGACGGCTGGGCAAAGAAAGTGTTTTCTTCAGGGGGTATGGCGCTTCAGACGGCCAACGCCGTTTATGCCTTGTCACGTTTCACGCACACTCTGTGGAACTGTTTCCGTAGCGGCTGAACACATTCCCGAAGGGGACGAACGGGATGGTTTCCTTGCCATGGTTCAGGATGGCAAGGATGCCATGTGTGAGGCCGTTCAGTCGGGTTTGGAAATGGCAGATTGCGTCACCCGGTCCATGGCGGCGAGCACCGTGATACGCAGGTTTGCGTGGTTGCGGAAGTCGGGTTTGCTCCTGATGTGCAGGCCCAGCTCCTCAACATGCCCTTTGACGGGGAACATCTTTTTGGCGGCAAGGCTGACGAGAGCCTTGAGAGGTTGCAGACCTCCAAAGCTGCAGCGAAGTCGTTGGGCACTGCAGTTCGCCAACCTCCGCCTTTTTGTCCTAGGGGACAGCAATGGAGGGGGGGTTCCTTTCGTTATTACTCATCCTTTGGTAAAGCGAGAGGAGCTGCCAGACAAAGGGGCCACCGTAGGAGTGCCAGAGGTGGAAAACAAGGTACTTGAGGTGCCAATGCCGCTCGGGCTGTTGCCTCTTTGCCCTCAGGCAACGACGCAGCCGCTTCAGCTCAGTCATGAGGCCATGTCCCATGGTTCGCCGGTTGGGGGAAGGCTGGCACAGCATCTTGCAGAGTGGCTCGCCATTACTTCAGATGTGTGGGTTATGGAGATCATAACCCACGGCTACTGTTTTCCTTTCCTGCAGAGGCCTCAAGACGATCCATCGGGGATCTCTCTTTGAAGAGTCCAGATCCACTCCTTGCGCAGGAAATTCAATCCCTGCTGGAGAAAGGCGCCATAGAACTGGTGCCTGTAGCGGAGAGGAACAAGGGATGGTATTCCCCTTATTTTTTGATTTCCAAGAAAGACGGGGGATTGAGACCCATCATGGACTTGCGCGGTTTGAACAAAATCCTCAGGAAGGACAAGTTTAAGATGGTTACTCTCTCTCAAGTCCTCCAGGCCCTTCAACTTCAGGACTGGTTGGTGTCTCTCAACCTCAAGGACACTTATTTTCATGTGCCGATACATCCAAAGCACAAGAAGTACCTGAGGTTCGCGGTTGGCGACTCGCACTTTCAGTTTTGGGTCCTGCCGTTCGGATTGACCTCCGCCCCGAGGGTCTTCACCAAGCTCATGGTAGTGGTGGCAGCGCACCTCAGGAAAGGGGGGATTCACATCTACCCCTACCTGGACGATTGGTTAATCAGGCCGAGCAAGTCCTGGATCATCTGTCAGTCACCTGCCACTCCCTCCACAAGCTGGGCTTCTCCCTCAACTTAAAGAAGTCCCATTTGACACCAACTCAGAGGCTCCAGTACATCGGAGCAGTGTTCAACACGTCCCTGGGGCAGTGTTTTCCACCCCAGGTGAGGGCTCATCACATTCGGCAGATGGTGCACAAGTTTCAGATTGCCCAGAATCTTCCAGCGTTCGAGTTCTTGAGATTGCTAGGCCTCCTGGCATCCTGCATTCTTCTGGTGCCAGAGGCCAGGTTGCGCATGAGATCTTTGCAATGGGCACACAGCTCCAGTGGTCTCAGTCCTCTGGCAGGATGTTGGACCCTGTTCAGGTGACGTCCTCGGTCGGCCAGGACCTTCTGTGGTGGGCCGTCGAAGACAATCTGATGAAGGGGGCTCTATTTTGGCTACCCTGACCAGAGGTGACGATTGTGACGGACGCATCCCTCACGGGATGGGGAGTTCATGCCAACGAGTTGACAGTCAGCGGCCGTTGGTCTCCGTCGGAGTCCAGACTCCATATCAATCTGTTGGAGCTGAGGGCTGTCGGGCTAGCCCTGAAGGATTTTCTGCCGACTGTGCGAGGGAAGAACGTCCTGATCCTGACGGACAACGCGGTGGCCATGCACTACCTCAACAAAAAGGGGGGGCAGGGTCACTTCCTCTGTGCAGGGAGGCGGTGCAGCTCTGGTTCTGGGCAATCCAGCAGGAAGTTTCGATCTCGGCAGTTCATCTGGCCGGAGACGAAAACGAGACGGCGGACGCTCTGAGCAGGCAGAGCGCAATCTCTCACGAGTGGGAGTTGGCTCAGGAGATTCTCCTGGAGATCTTCACCATTTGGGGGACCCCTCAAGTGGATCTCTTTGCCTCCAGTGTCAACCGGAAGTGCGAGAGGTTCTGCTCGCGGGAATTTCCTCCAAAAGGAGCCTTAGGAGACGCGTTTGTGGTGGAGTCGTCCTTCCCACTGCTGTATGTGTTTCCTCCAGTCCCCGTCATCCCGCAAGTAATGCGGAGGTTACGGAGGATCGGTTCCCGGATGATCCTCATTGCTCCGGCGTGGGCCCGGAGGACGTGGTACCCGGACCTTCTCGACTTGTCCATCTGCCCTCCACGTCGTATTCCCTACCAAGACAATCTGCTCTCACGGCAGGGGGTCAGATACCTCAACCTTCACGCTTGGTTTCTGAAAGGTTGAGGTATAAGGATTGGGACCTCCCTAAAGTCGTGATGGAGGTGTTGCTCTCGGCCAGATGGCCAGCAACAAAGTCCCTGTACCGTTGCCAGTTCTGCGACTGGTGCACGGTTAAGAATGTGGATCCTTTTGCATGTGACATTCCCATGGTTCTGTCATTTTTGCTTTCTTTGGCCCACAGGGGCTTGAAAGTGGGTACCGTTAAAGGTTACCTGGCGGCACTGTCCATATTTAAGCGCTCGTCTGACGAGTGTTCCTATTTTAAAATTCCTTTTATTTCTCAGTTTCTGAAAGGGCTCACTAATGTGTTCCCTCCGTCACCTTTCCAGGTGCCCGGTTGGTATTTGAACCTTGTTCTCAAGTTTCTGATGGGTGCTCCGTTTGAGCCTTTGCATTCATACACTTTGAGACTGTTAACTCTTAAAACTGTATTTTTGGTTGCGGTCACTTGGTTGCCTGTAACTCACTCACAGTGTTTCATAAGGACAGGGTTGTCCTAACTCACTTCACTGTGTTTCATAAGGACAGGGTTGTCCTTAGAGTTCGTCCTTCCTTTCTTCCAAAGGTGGTGTCGGAATTTCCTTTAGGCCAGAAGGTTGTTCTTCCGGCGTTTTATCCTCCACATCCTGGTAAGGAAGAGGAGAGGCTCCATAGGCTTGATCCTAGGAGAGCGTTAAGCTTTTATATTTCACGCATGTCCTGGGTCAGACTGGACGATCAACTCTTCATTAGTTACGCTGGAAAGCGTTTGGGACAAGCTGTGACGAAACAGACTTTGTCTAGCTAGATTATTTTGGCTATCTCTGAGTGTTACCGCTTGGCGGGGTAAGGACCCACCGGTCGGTTTACGGGCCCATTCTACCAGGGGTATGGCTGCCTCTACTGCCCTACAGAGGGGTGTTCCTATTCGTAACATCTGTGATGCAGCCACCTGGGCTTCGGTACACACTTTTGTACATCACTACTCCCTCGATTCCATCAGGGGGCAGGATCTGGCCTTTGGCAAGGTTGTCCTTTACTCCGCAATTTGATTGGGCATTCTAAATTTCTGTTTTCTAAATTATTTTCCCACCTCCTTGCATTGGTACTGCTTTGGGAGTCTGTCATAGATATGGAATACGTCGGAGGACCCAATCCCCTTGAAGAACAAGTTACTCTCTTACCTGGTAACGTTCTTTCGATGGGATGGTCCGGCGACGTATTCCATATCGCTCCCTCCCTGCCTTCCCCGCTACAGAATTTCTTATGCGATTGCAGTTTACGTTTCCGCAAGGCTTTGTGTGTCAGACTGGCAGAAGACTGGTGCACACGTTCTGGGGGAAAAAACTACAACTGAGGCTCCAGGCATTGTGCGTCTTACTTATAACATCCAGTGACGTCGGCCGTCGGAGGAGGTCCTCGAGGGCGGCGTATTGACATCATCGACGCATGACAAAGATGCCAAAGAGTTTCCGAAGCAGCACAGCTGTGGTGATTACTGTCATAGATATGGAATACGTCGTCGGACCATCCCATCGAGAGAACGTTACCAGGTAAGAGAGTAACTTGTTCATTTGTTTTCTGCTATAAGATAGAGAGCTAATTGAAACCAATTGGAATCTTCATTGTCTTCTATTTTTGTAAGTGGCTTTCACTTGCAAAATATTTTCTCTGGATATGCTCTATTTCTTCGAGTAGTTCTTTGGCTGTACCATGTAGAAGATTGTTATTTAAATTGGCTAGTGCTAAAGCAGGACTTTTGGCATAGTACAGGTCATGAACCAGATTTCTTATAGTTGTATGGTGTGTTGATATCATTTTGATGTGGTGGAAGGTGTTTTGCAAATAGGTCCAGAAATGCAGGTTAATGAATGTCCTTGTAGTCCTGTGTATTTGCGCACTGGACAGGAGTCATACTTAGTAATAGTTTTATTTTCAATGTGTCTTTGCCTTTCACATATTGATTGAGGAAGTGGCATAAAGATTTGAAAGATTTTTTGGCTATGTTACACATTGATGTGCACGGCCATTTGTATACTGGACGCATTGGTTCAGTGGAATGGAGAGTTGATACTAAGTCTTCTGGGGATATTTTTGTTAGCAACGTTTCTTGTTCCATAATGGTATTCTTAAGTTTTTCATACCCTCGTCCACTGCTATGTATGGCAATTGGGTTTATTTGCTTTTGTTTGTATGTTTCTTCATTGAAATATGGTTCTGTGCTGGTGGTGTGAGTCCATTCACCTCCACAGATGTTTGCGAAGTTATGTTTGTTGATATTCCGTTTATTGAGAAGTCTTTTTTGTAGTTTAGTACTTAGTTTTGTTAGTGGTTTAAAACTAAAATAAATAATTTCCTTTTGAGAAGTATTGCACTGTCTATGAGAGATTCTAGGATTAATTTTCTATGGTAGGTTTTATGGGTTGTGAGTGATTTCTCTCTTGTTTTTATGAGGTTCTGATGGACTGTGGTGGAACATTTTTTGTAAAATAATTTTTTTGGTATGCTTACTTGTGGCTACATTGAGATTTATAGGTGCAGTGTTAGCACTAGTGGTAGCTGCAGTCTTGTTAATCACTTTCTGTTTCGTTTTACATTTTGAAAGAGGAGGCAAAGTTTCTTTACTGGAAGCTGTTTTTGTTTCGCTTAGTGACTGTATTAGCTGTTTTGTTTGAACTTTTTGTCCAAATTTTGCTCGAGGTGGATGCTGACTTTGGACACTTTTATTTTGATTTTGTCTACTTCTGAGTTGCTTTCTACCGAGTTGCTTTTTGGTAGGCATTCTTTGGGGTCTGTTGGAGAAAAAAAGAAAGTGTGTGTTGGGATTGTGTGCTTTGTGCATGAGTGTCTGAGGATGATGGTAAGCATGTATGTAGAGGTGTGTGATTGTGCAGTGGGCTGTTTCTTCAGGTTGGGAAGGCTATTCTCGTATTTGTGTGTTACTACACTGGTGTTCAGATGACAACACAAAGTATGCAGCTGCTGAGGGGTAAGCAGTAATACTGAATCTAATGCTGCAGGGTTAATACAATTGTTTCTTCTACAATACTTGAATTCTATAGTGTTTGAGTAACAGTTAGAACATTATGGCAGTATTGACTTACTTTTTAGGATGGAAAGAGTAGGTTTCTTCTGAGTTCTGGTTCGTACTTTAGACACTGCTGGTTTTCAGGAGAGTGGTCCTCACTGCAGTTGTGAAAGAAAGAAGTTAGTAGATATGTGTGCTAATAGCACTGTTATTAATGTAGACATGATTTTGTTTATTTGCAGTAGCAGTGCTTTCTGATAACTGTGCATAGCATGTAGATGCACATTCCTTTGTCTATGTGCATTCTGTATAATTTACTTAGAATCTGTCAGTGAAACGTGCTTTAGAAATGATTACAATAGTAAGCACACAGAGCACACTTGGCTTTTTAAGGCAGTGTTAGTGGATGTTAGGAGATAGGAGAAATAACCATATGCTTTTCTTGCTATTTATACAGGGTAAATGGCAGGAACTGTCGGGAAAAGCATGAAATGTATGCATTTGTGAAGGTGTGGGAAATAAAGTAGTAGGATTTGATGGGTTCAGCAGTTTATTGCTCCCCAGGATAGTTGTAGGGGAGAAGTTGAAATAGGAAAACCTGGAAAAGTGGCAATGGGACAAAGCAAGTTTACCTGACTGCAGATGATTAGCAAACTACTGGGTAATCCTGTGGTGCTTAGAGATGGGAGAGTCTGAAATAAAATAAGGGTTGCAATGAAGGGTGTGGTGCTTGTGTTGCAGACTGAAGGGAAGGGGGAGATGTTATATGTGTTGGTTTACTACACTGTTCGTACATAGTTGTACATGATGTAAATAGACATGACTGCACCTGTGTTTAGTTGAATGCTGTGGTAAATTCTAAAACGGAATGGGCAACTAGCTGGAATGAGGGAGCTGTGTAGATTGGAAGAACAGTTGTAGATGCAGTGGTGTTGTTTCAGCTGGGAGCCTTTCAAATGATATTGGCTATCTGTGTGCATGAATAAAGATGTATGTACTCATCCTGGCGGCCTGTCATTTTATAATACACTACAAAGCCTTCTCCCACAATTATACTGTTATTTCACACATCTTTTAACATGAAATGCCACTTTGTTAGACAGGTGTGTGTGTTGTGTCTGATTACTATTATAATAATTTCTAAAGGAAGTTCAAATGATTGTGTAAAATATCCAGATTGTATAGAACGGAAACTGTATTTACATCCTATGCACTATAATGCATTAAATGCTATTCTAGTTGAAATGTGGATAAATAGGTGGCAGTGGTTACATAAATGACAGAATGAATGAAGAGAATAACAGTTTTCACATTACAGTTAATAATATAGGTAAATAAAAATTTGGAGAGCAGACAGCTTTGGAAGCGACACTTGATCATAGCACATGGGAGGAATGACAGTAAGCTTTTTTGACAGGTTGTACATAGCTCTCAACTCACCCGCTTTTGGCGGGTGTTACCCGCCTTGCAAGCAGCTGAATCACCCACCAAGTCTCTCACACGCCCATTCACTTCTATGGCCTCTCAAATGCCTTGGTGACACAAAAGGTTGGGAGCTATGGGTTATACAGGGTAAGTGGCAGTTACCCTGTTTATGTGCATTTATACAAGAGCTGTAGATGCACTGGGAAGAAAATATTTATACCTGTAGTTTGTGTTCATTCATGTGGGTTTGGATGAATCTGGAAGCAGAAATCTAGGAGTTGCTGTAGTTGTTGATGTGCGTGCTTTGCAATCACAGCCCAATTGTACTCAGAGTGATCAACAGTACATCTAAAGTGCTGAACTGTGATGACGGAGTTATATGTAGAGTTCTTGGATGTGATTGGTGGATGGTTGTGTGAGTGCTCAACAGTAGCCAATGAGGGAATGGTGAAGAGAGTGAAACGGAAAGGGTAGAAGGGCTGCCCTAGTGTTACTTACGTGCTCCGCGGACACTGCGGTTGTTGGCGGACAGGGCGTGCCACATCCGGGGCTTCTGAGCATGAAATGGGAGTGTATATTGGGGATTAGCCAATCATGTGTTGAGGTTCTGCTTCATATTGAGAGAGGCTGTGTGTAATGAAGATGGCAGAGGTGGAGAAAGTCGGGGTGTTGGTGGTTGGAGATATTTGTGAATGGTTTGGAGCAGTATGCTAAATCTAGGAATGTGGCTAACAATTTTGACGTAAAAGGAGTGGAGGTGGTGTGGAGCACTGTGCCTTGTTTCAATTCGCAGGTAATGCTAGAAGTTTGTCAGGATATGGCTAGGTTTAATAGTCCACATATAGTTGTCCTACAATGTGGTGCTTTGCATTTGGGCTGTATCAGTGCCCCTGCTTTGTTGCAAGAACTGGAAAACTTGGTTCAGGCAGTCATGAAAGTACTTCCAAATGCCAAGGTTATTTTTCTGCTTTGGTACCTAGAGCAGTATGGGACAATAGTTCAGTTTTTTGTCCTCAGCAAAATGTTGCTAGGTGTTTAATTAACCAAGGCATGTTCAGTTTTATGATTAGAGCTGGCATGTTATTTTGCAATATGACAACATTGATTCTGGTAATGTTGTTTACTTTAAAGAAGATGGCATGTCTTTATCTTTTATGGGAAATGCCATTCTGTTTTGGACCATAAGGATTGCTTTGGAGAAGCTAATGTGAAAATATTTGGAGGAAAATAAGGGGAAAAAAACAAAATAATTTACAAATGAAAGGTGTTTCTGAAGAAAAAGGCTCTTTTCACCGCCAACCTCAAAGGGGAAATGCGACACACGATATACATTTTCATTCCCCACTCTCAGATTTTACGATTTGTCCGCGTACAGCGCGTATTACATATGTACAGGGATTTGGAGGCTGAGAGGCATGCAAATGAGACTTAGCAGGGCAAGGGATTGGTCAATAAGGTTTACTGGGTGTGATGTGTAAGGAGAGACTTTGTCAGAAAGTCTTTTTCCTGGGAGGAGAGCAGATAGCTATGGCTGTGTCTTTCAGAAGCCAGATTGTCTGGATTTTGGGAGACTCGTGGATAAATTGGTTGGAGGTGCATGCAGATCGCTGTGGAGTGGCTGCACATCTTGGATTTCCTCATGTGGAAGTGCACTGGCATGGAGTGCGTGGAATGAAGTGGCTGGATTTGGTACCTCCTTGTGCTACTTTGGTGGCACAGCGTCATCCAGACATTATTATTATCCATTGTCGAGGGAACAGCTTAGGATATGTCTTTAGAATCTCTTTGCAATTTGCAATGAAAGAAGGACTTGGAAAGTCATGGACATGTTTCCGAAGTCCCGAGTAATTTTTTCTCGTATTGCACACAGATAAATGTGGCTGCGTTCTTCTTCATTTGGTCCACAAATGGAGAAAGCGAGGTGCAAGGTCAACAAGGCTGTTTGTGCCTTTTGGAGAGATGTTCCTCTTTTCACAATGAAAATATTATGTTTCGTAGTACACACATTTGTCGCAGAGATGGAGTACATCTTACTTATGCTGGCAATCAGATTTTTCTGTGAAATATACAAAATGCATTGCAACCCTTTTTGGATTTATAGTAATCCTTTTTCCAGTAGGTGTTGACCATTTGAAGTTTTGAAACACAAAAAAACACCAGCAAAAGGCTCTTTTCAGAGCCACCACTTCCTCCCGGAGAAGAGTGCAATGGTTTTGATAGGGCAGCCCCCCAAAAATGTCAATGTCCGTGAACTGTCCGTGGACTTCTAAAAATGCACATGGCCCTGCAGCATTTCATTGGCACTTCTATTTTTGAACTGTTTTTGTTGTTTTGTATTTCGTTTTTAATTTTTTGGACATGACACATGGAAAGGAAGGGGCACCAACCACGGGGATAAGAAAGGGCAGATGGAGAGAGGGATGTAGGGTGGGCCTTACTCAGGTAGTTGGCAGTCCTTCTCATGCTCCCGGACCTCAGCCTCGAAAGAACTTAGAAGGGTCTCCTCCCTGCAGAGTACTGCATCGCAGCACATATATAATACTGTGACCCTCGAAAGGTAAGGGTCTACAGAATCACGTATGGCCTGCGAGGCAGCTGGAGGGATGCGCTGCCCCACAGGAGTTTCGCGTGGTGGCAGGAGCAGAAACAGAGGATGCTGCAGAGGAACTCAACCTACTACTTTTATCGCAAGGTACAAGCTTACGAATAGCTCCATCATGGAATTACTTTAGGTGTCCCTTCATTGAGGTAGTACCATAGCTGTACAAACCTGGTTTGCCACGACTCAGCACCAACTGTCACTGAGTGCAGGGCACCTTGTTATCTCGAGCTTTGGGTACTCCATCAAGAGTGGTAAACAACCTCTACACCCAAGACTCATGGTGAGTGCTAGTAGTAGGGACTTCCACTACCTCATCCTCGCCATGCTCTTCATCCTCCTCTGTATCCTCATGCCTGTTTCCCTCCGCAGGCCCTTGGGGAGGTGGTGGTGGAGGGGTTGGGGGTGGTGCTGAGACAGAAGTAGCACCAGCAGCAGCCATGGATGCCATCAGGACAGCTGGCAAAAGCAGGTCCACCAAGGATCAATGTCCAGCAATGGTCTGTCTTTCTTGGAAATCCAAAAGCAGAATGAGGATCAGCTCTGGGGTGTGGCCTTTTATAGGGGTGCTGGGGCGTGCTTCGCGAACACTTGCGCTGTCTGCAAACACTTCGAACACCGAAAAAGAGCTCAAAAAGTTCCTAAAAGTATGTAGATCGCTAGGGACATTGTCTGGGACATGTGCAAGGGTGAATATATGCAGGAAAATACTTTGGATTGCTCAAAGAAGCACTTTTTTAATGTCCGGGGACATGGACTGTGTTAGCAAACATGGACCCACGCTTAGCGTGGGTGCGGTCACATGATGACGTCGCGGACATGTTCGCGAATGGGACGGGTGTCCACAGGACACCAAATGCGCAGGGTCGGGTGTACGCATGCGTGCGGGTATTCTACAGATATTGTTTGTCCCCGAACTAATTAAAAGTGCGACACACGTGCGGCAGACAGTTACGGAGAGGCGCGATGATCGTAGGACCCAAGGGTGTAATACGCATGCGTGCAAGTGTTTTACGGAGTTCAGGTCCCCGACCAAATTAAATGTGCGCCACAACTTTGCGGACACTTGTTAGGTCACCCTCCAGCCTGGCTATATATAACCAAGAGTTTTTTCATTCATTGCTTTTGTTTTGGTTATTGTGTATTGATTACATGCTAATCACTTGTCACTATAGGTCGTGGTTACACATTGTTTCTTTTAAACACTATCTTGTGTTGCAATTTATTTTGCCATAAACAGTTGCTTGAGGAAATGTTAAGACAAATAATTAACCTCCTTGCAAATTCTGTATTTGTGAATGAACCTTTTGCATTTTCTGATTGTTTTTTTTCAACAAATACTTTTTTCAAAAAAACTACTGATGCATGATTACTAAATGCATCCAGCAGCAAAATAAATTTAAAAAGCTTACAGATTGATATCTATTTGTGTCTGAAACTCCTCTTAGTGCATTCTCACATTTAAAGTGTTTCTGTATCTCTCTTGACATAATAGAAATAACCTAGGCCTACTAAAATCAAAAAATAGTCCCCAGAAAACGTTACACGTCAGAACAGACCCCCTTTGTTGACCAAACAACTTTGCGGACAGGCAGACGGTCTATGTGCTCTACGGACATATTCATTGTGGTTGCAGACAACGCGAACAGAGGGTATGTTCTAAGAACACCTCATTGTGAATAGTTGCGGACATGCAGACGAATTTAGTGTCCTGCGGACACCTCCATTTTGATTGCTAACAGGTATAGTGTTCTTAGGAAACCCCCGATTTGGATAATTGCGGACAGGCGGACATCTTGTGTTTCCTAAGGACACCTCCATTTTGATGTGAACAGTGGGAACAGGCATAGTGTCCTGAGGACAACCCCATTTTGGTTAATTGCGGACATCCCGGACACCCGCGCTGTCCACAGACATCCTAACTGCCTTTTTAAAAGAAATAAGACACAGAGGAATATAGTAAGAGCACACATAAAATTTTATTATTGTATACAAATATAAAAATTATGAAAGAGAGGGGGAAGCAGAAACTGATACAAATACAGGGGAATTAGGGATTTGTACATGTTGGATAGCAGGGGAGGAAGGTATTGAAGTCTTATAACGTTTTTCTTGCTGGGGAGTTTTTGGGGATGCTTGGCTGGGACATGGAGAAGGGGTAAAGGTACATGTGGGACAGTGATATTCAATTTTTTCCTTTATATGGTCCTCTGCAAAGTTTTTTAAAAGATTCAAATTTGTCATTAATAGATCCATTTTTTGCTCTAAACGCTGCAGATGATTTTTCAAGGTGTCTGTTTCTGTATTGTTCCTATTGTCTGTATGGTCTGTTAAAAAAAAATATATGTTAAGTACACATAAAATAATGGTTTTTAATTGATTTATTTACAGAAGTGTAGTGTCTACCATTACTATCTCAGTTTTCACTCATTTCGTCCCAATGAACATTTCTAGCCATTCCAAAGTACTAGATATTTCTGTGTAAAAAAAAAAAAATACTTTTAGTGTACAGAAAGTTTATAAATACATGAAATTAATGTAGTGTCCTTACAAGTTTATTTTTAAGTTTTGCTGTTACTGCTGCATAGGTCAGTGACGTCGCCAGGAATCAAATTTAGGAGGGGCGTAGGGGGGGCACAGACAAAAGTAGGAGGAGAACATGGTCACTGCTCGTCTTAAGTAGGGGGGCCACAAGGGGAGGCACAGAGTTTCACATGGGGGGCCCGGGCCCCCCAGTCCTCCCCCTAGCGACGCCACTGGCGTAGGTGTGCTGTTGATTTTTGCTGTGCAGTTTCTGTGAGGTAATTCATGCAGGCATATGTTATTTTCTTTTGATATGTTCCATTATGTTGCAAATGCTATGTAATTGGACAGTTGGTGTCTTACATATACAGTTTGCACTTTTTATTTCTTTTTGAATGTAATTTATTTATATACTGGTGTTTGACCATGTTTAGTGTGTTTATTGCATGATACAACAATGTAAGATACCTCCTGAGTTTTTGGATAGTGTTGATGTTGGCCAAGTCTGTCTGCGGAGATGTGCTTGGTCTGCGGACCTCAGAACCGCTAGCGTGGGGCAGGGGGTTCAGTATGTTCTATGTTACATGTATATAAACGAAGGGAACTCTACTAAACACCTATCAAATTCATGCTATCTATATCTATATTCAGTGAAAAATCTTTGTTAAAGGGATGTTATGGTTAAGTTGTGCTACTAAAAACCTATGAAATTCAGTGAAAAAAATCTTTGTTAAAGGAATGTTATAGTTAAGTTGCGCTACTTAAAACCTATGAAATTCAATGAAAAAACGTTGTTAAAGGGACGTTATGGTTGCAAGTAAAACCGAAAACCCCCAGAAATTTGCCAGTTATGGTAAGCTAAGCAACCATAACTCGCGCCACCACCGTGCACTGCTAAGAGTAACACCCAGGACATTAAAGATGACATCACAAATGTCATTGATGACATCACTGATGACATCACATGTCTGGCTCCCTCTTTTTTCCTTTAGTGACATTTCTAGGCCACATGGTTTTCTTCAGTGACAGTCAGGAACTAAAAATTGAAAAGGTACTATATTTGTAGACTTATCCTTCAAATATGTTCTTACAGTAATTCCCTTAGGGTTCAGTCACATCATATGAAACATATACATACATAGGGGAAGACACAGGCTTGAAAGACAGCAATCCTTTATATGCATGAAGATAATCAGTGAAGTTATCAGCACTTTCTGATAGTTCTGCTGTTTTTTCATTACTGTACTTTCCTTGTATATGCTCATATTTGTATACATTGTACTCACACTGCTTTCCCTCAGCGGGGCAAGGGCGCGGTGTTTGGTGCGGTTTTGGTCCCTGGAGGGACTCTCTGCTTCCTGCTTTCCTGTGGCCACGCCCCCCTGGGCTTATCACCTAGCCACAAGCCCTGCAGTGGTGAAGCCTGCGGCGGGGCAAGGGCATAGTGTTTGGTGCCGTTTTGGTCCCTGGAGGGACTCTCTGCTACCTGCTTTCCTATAGCCACGCCACCCTGGGCTTATCACGCAGCCGCAGCTCTGCAGCGGTGAAGCCTGTGGCGGGGCAAGGGAGCAGTGTTTGCCGCTGCACGTGTTTGGCGCAAGTGGGTGGAGGTGGCGGTGGAGTGCTCAGCTGGTGAAAAGTAGTAGTGTCATCCCTGTGGGTCCCGAGGCTGCAAGGTAGGATTAGTTTGGTTTGGATTGGATTGGACGGACTGCCTGGGTATTGTTGGAACTGTCCTTGGGGTAACTGTACCCTAATTGCACCACACTGAACCACAAACTGCACCCCAGCACCTGATATTGGTCTCTGCTCCCTTTGAGCCCAACACATGGAGTCTACACCTACCTACCCCCTTCCCCCGCTCCTCTTCTGCACCCTGCCTGACGGCCAAGATAAAGATCTCCCCACTCCCAAATCACAGTGCAGGGTGGTGGCAGTGAGAAGGCGGAAATTGGGAGGTATCCCCAAACCATGCCGTGTGAACCTGACCATGGCGTGGAAAATGTGCACTATGTGACCCCGACCAAGTCCCCGAACATCGCTGTGGGAGAGGCGCATCTGCTGATTGACGAAATTTACCAATTCCTAGGGGGACAGGGTGGGGGGAGAGTACAGGAAGGATGCTCATGGACCCCGCAGTAGAAGTGCACCAAGTTAAATCCGGCAAGGTAGAGGGCCTATCTACCATCTCTCTCGGGCCCAAGAGCCCACAGACAACATCTCAGTCTTTAGGTCCCCCGAACCACGCAATATAGGTGTAATGTCGTCAATGCCCTCCGAACCCAAACCCAAAACGGATCTCATAAGGGAGGAAGTTATCTCGGAAACACATGCAAGTCACTGCACGGCCCTGAGTCCCCTTCTGACAAGCCCTTACCTGGCCTCAGCCTATACCCCCGTCCAGGATTCAGTATTTGACTCCCCACCAGCGTTTGCCAAGCCCTGCCTAGAGGAATCGGGAAAAGTAATCTCTGACCACCAGGCGACTAAACCATCTGCTGGATCCTTCAGCAGTACCTGGAACGATCATTTGCTAACCTCCTCACGGGCCAGTTCTTACCTCCATCTATCCCAACTCCGGACACCCCAGCACCAACGCTCTCCAATCCAACCGGGTGCAGGGACCGTTATTGAACAACCCATTGGGGATGACTGTGCACTAGAGGATGCAAATGTTACCAGGCACTTGCTGAGCTGGTAATTATAAAGAAACTGCTTGAAACCCTGTTGTTGAGGGGAGGCGGAGGAGTGCAGGGGGGAGTGGAGTCTTGTATTTATCCCATTGCTGGCAGGGGGGCTCTCTTCCGACCCACCGAATGTCTCGTTGCACAGATGCCTTCGAACCAATGCCAATCTTCCTTGAACATTAAATGTTACACAGTGGTCCCTGAGAAACAATGCACCCGTTAGTATAAAAGCGCCCAAAGCCAACACTACTACTGAAAAGGCAGCCAGAGGGGTGCCCCACTGCAAGCCAAACACTACCCGCCTGGAGGACCTGGTACCAAGCACAGTGGCTACAAACTGCACTGGGCTAATGGCAACTAGAGCTCAAGTCCCATGGCCAAGTAAGGGTAGGTGTAAGCCCCCTGGCCAAGAACTGTTCCGTAGTTCTGCAATGGGGTCCCAAAGCTACTGATAAACAAACCTGAACCAAGGGATGCCTTGCTAAACAAAAGCCTGCACTGGTTACGGACTGTAGGTGGTTGTGACTTTCTTTCAAGGGACACCCTGACGGGATGCCGGAGACTCCCAAGCAATGGGCAGAGCGTCTCTGACATTGTGGAACTGACCTTATGGAATCGGAGAGCGACTGAGGTGGTCTGGGAAAGAGGGGGGAGGGATGGCCGGCCACCCAAAAGTGGGATTACAATCAGCCTGTACCCGTGTTCTGGTCCAACTTCTCTAACCAGGCAAAAACAGAGGAATGCCCCCCTAACTGGCGCAAATCTTACCCCCTTGGGAAAGGGTGTTAGTAGGGTTAATTGAGGGTGTTCCCGGGGTGCCGGAACTTGCTTGAAAGGGGTGGGGCCCACGTGTTGACTCCATTCATCTTATTTGTTTTGGTTATGTTTCATAATGTGTTGTATCACGTTTGGCTAATGTAAATTGTATTAGAATGCGTTGTGCTAGGATGTACTTTGATGGCCACACAGCCGAATAAAGTTTCTTGATGATGATATATATATATATTGGAAACGTTCTAATTTGCATTGCTTTTTTTTTTTAACCAGATGAGGAAGCTCTTATAACCTTCTCATGTTTTTTCTGCTTCTATACCCTCTTACCCTTTTTTTTGATCAACGGTTTTGCTTGGTCCCTGAAAAATAAGCAAAATTGCTGAAGATGCAAATACACCAGTGTAAATGTTGTTCAACAAAGGTGCAACACAGTGTTCATAGCAAACATTCACCTCAAAGAGATTGTTAATGCAGCCACTTGTAAATCAATAACTACAATCTGCAGACATTACGATGTAGTTTCTTATGTTCACCTAGCTTCATCGTGGACAGAGATTTGGATACAGCTTGTTAGTCTATTCTATTCCTTTTGATTTTTAAAAGCATCACATTATGGAAAAGGGACCGCTTCTTACCTGGCTACTTTGGTACTCCTACATCCACTCCCCTTTCTTCCATGAGGATGGGATGTAACGCCTGAAAGGGGACGAGACTAGACCCCTCTATAAAGCAGACTATTGAATAATGAATCTAAGTGTCCCTACCTGCACGCGCCATTCTCTTTCTTTGTGGAGAATCTGGGACTATGAACTAGGATTATAGTAGTTACTACTCTGAGTAATTGTCTCTTCTCCAGCACGGGAATCCTACGTATATATTCTCAAGCTTCCCACCGAACTGTCCCTATTTTTTAATGTTGGGAATTTGTCAATGTTTGTCAAAGTACAACTGATTTGCATTTTAGGGTTTATTTCTCTCTGTAAACCTGATTTACTTAAATGCACAGAACTTTGCTGATGTATGAAGATATGTTTAATGCTAAACAGGTTTTTACATCAAGTGCTCTGTGACACCCCTAACCTTTGAACTTCAGGGAATTCGTGTATAGATTATGATTCCAAAAGCATTTCCTTTCGCTTGTGAAATATCATTACAAACCATAGTTTCGGCTTGCTTCTCCAGGTCCCAGCTGATCTCTTATTCACAAGTTGGAATTCCTAACAAATAAAAACAGGCATTGGCAAAGCTAACGGTTTGGGCTTTTGTGTGGGCATAAGATAGACATTTACTGAGCACTGTTATTATGGTACTATCTGCCCAAAAGCTGGGAAATGGTGCGATTACCAGGGTATATACCAGGGTATATAATAGCAATGCCTGACGAATGCCTATATAATACCGCTACACAAGTGAAAACTGTTGGCTTTGTCAATGCTTGCTTTTAACAGGACGTCAGTGCAAGTGACAGATGTAAATCAAATGCTGAAGGCACACCTGTGGTTAAGACATATTTATTTTTATGAACACTCATAACCCAAGGTTTGATGTTATTACTTGACAGGGATAGTTCTAAAAGATAATAGGGAGATGTTTTGGGCAAGTAGTGTGTGGAAATGGCAGCATGGATTAGCATGGCCATTGACAGTCAAATGGTGGGTAAATAATCAAACACCACCCACAGACGGTGTGTTCTCATGTCATATACTTTCTACCTGTACTCAAATGAATAGTTTTGTCTGAAAGGTGATGCTTGAGTACCACCTAATTGCCAAAACGAAGGACCTGAGAAATTACCTTTAGTTACATCAGTATGATTTGAGTAGGTTTCTGAATTCTGACCTACTGTATGAGATCACAGATAACTAATGAAGGTCTAATGAATCTCTTATGAAAATATCTTTATTTGCGTAAAAAATGTGTAAAAAATAATAGAAACTTTTATTTATCTTACAGAAAATGTTAGTGATGTAGGTTTCTTTTAATTAATCATGACTTCTCTCATTTTGTTACAGGTTTAATTCCTGCTGTGACCTAATTCTATCCCGTTTTTGTGCTTTGGATTTTCAAGCATATGGTATTACTGGTGTAAAAATAAATCGCATAATTCGAGTCCACAACCGAATTCTACGGCAAAAGTTTGATGATAAATTTCAAGCGTTTTTGGACAACGAAGAAGAACACTTTTTAGAGTAAGTAAAATAACAGTATTTTTTGGCATTCATTTATTGACTACTCCCTCTATTATGAAACTCTAAGGGGCCCAGATTCCAGTTCCTGTGTAAATCGTGGCAGGGCCCATTGGGTGTAGACGTACAAGTAGGCGGGACCGTGCCACTGATATTTCATCATTTGCATGGCAGAGTGCTAAAGGTGAAGGCGTACAAGCATAAACGGTACCTTTTGATCTCCTTTTTGCATTCCGCCATGCAAATAGAGTAAACGCTGCCGGCGAAAATACTGGAGTATTTGTATGGTGGAGAGGAAAGGAGCAGTGGAAACGCAAGTTGCGTTCCACCCCTCCTCTCCGCCATTCCAATTTACGAAAATAGGGTGTAACGTAAGCAAACGGCGTAAAAGCCTTACACAAGGCTTTTACACATTTTGTTTTACGTTATGCCCAACTTAAAATGAACCCCGGAGTATTCACAACTGGAAATGTATATGAATTTTCTTTTCTGTATAATTCATCAGAACAAAACCAGGTTTCAGAATCATGAATGATTTGATATTCCTGTAATTAACATGGTGTCCAGTTAAAGTACTGAATACAAAAGGATCAAATGCCAAAGGGTCGACTCAATTTGACCTAAAACAAAAGGGTTGATTTTTTTTTTTTAAATATGTATTTTTTTGGGGTTTCCGTTTTGGAAAAAAGTGGTTTTTACCACAAAAAAGGGCGATTGGGGGGACCACCCCCCCAAAAAAATTAATTCTACCCTTTGGTTTTCAGTCCTTTTGATTCGACCCTTTGGTCATTCGATCCTATGCATTCGAAACTTTGACCTAGAACCGTACCACTTCCATTGTAAAATCTTGCAAGCAGTATGAAGTCCAGAAGCGTCAGCCTAGTTTAAATTCCCTAATACCTTCACCCAGGCATTAGGAAATATCTCAAATCCAACAGAATTTGACTAAAAGGACAGAAACCGTCCATCAGCCAACATTATACAGTTACTGACAACCCATAACTCTTGCATACCCGGTCCCCACCCGTGCATGATTTTGCCGTTTTTAGCCTATTAGTGAGTATGAGTCAGTTGCCTTCAACAGCAGACCCAATCACCATGCATTCCAGTCCCTCATGCCCCAGTCACACCATTTCCAAACCCATCCCTTCAGATAGACAATCCCCTTAGCCCCAGATATAACACATTCTGCCTACCCCATTCATATATCCTCCATGCTTTAGCATATGCTTACTCTCCCATGGACATTTGGCTCCTCCAGAATGCCACCCTCAGTCACCCAGCCACCTCACAGTTGTCACCTTCCTTTGACTTCTGCGCTACTACCTATTTTACCGTAACCAAACATTGGCTAACCAGTAGTTAATAAAAGATTAACTCTGTCATCATAGTGCTTGACCACTGAAGATCTCCTGCATCATGGAAGGCGCTGGCTTGGGCCAGGATGGTACCTTCTGCATTCTCTTGCTCTTCAGTGTGGGCCCAGAAACCAGAAGTTATAGTAATGACCACCTTCTCCAGTTTTATGCAATGCCACTAGGTTTAGAGCTATTTTTGGAAGTGTCACATAATCCTAAATGGCTAAATTAGATCTTCAAAAGTACTTTGAGCCCAGCCTGGCAGATACGTGTGTCTAGGTAGTTTCATAGTCTTGTGAATATATTATGCTGTGACCAGCATACATACGTTTTGGCGTAGGATTTGTTTATGGGAGAGAGGTGTATGTGAATAGTAAAGGACTCTGCCTCTGCAGTGAGACTGGAGTGTTTGGACACATTGTGGATCTCCATTGATTATTTTATGATGACATTGCAGAGTTTTAAATGCATAGAACGTCCATTGTTTAATACTTTTACTAAGCCATGAAAAGCAGTTTCTCACAAACCGCATTGTATGATGGGTATACCATCTGCAAACATGTCAATTTAAGTATGCAAGAGTTTATAGTGTGCCAGTTCCCTGAAGTTTGGAGACATTTGATCATATTTCGCAACATCCTTTGCCATACTGAGCCTCTGGTTAGTCATTGCCTAAATGGGAATTCGCCCTGGTAGGCTAGAAGGGGTCACTGCTCCCCCTGACAGGATCAAACCAGTACTCCATGTTACCTATTTATTAATATTTTAAGGATTAAGCCAGTACTCCATGTTACTTATTTATTCATATTTTAAGGATTAAGCCAGTACTCCATGTTACTTATTTATTCATATTTTAAGTCCGAGCAATAGTAAGGAAGCTCAAGGGTATAATTGGAAGGCTCATTATGATTCCCTTATAAATGAATACATTACATTTAGATTTGTTCTCTATTTTTAATTGTTTGGTCTTCATACATCTGTCAAATTCAGGGGGACAGCTGCCAGACCCAAAAGCAAGACATTAGAAAAATGAGAGCTACAGCACTATATCTCTCTAAATTAAGTAATCCCATTGATGTGTAAAGTCAATCACACCTAAGGTTATTAGTGCAAATAAACAATGTTATGTAGAATAAAAATATACTTGAAGAAATACATTTCATTATTGTGGGGATATTATTAAGAAATATATACATTTGCAGCGTTAGTAGTTGCTGGTATGCTTTTAACCATTATGATTATTGAGTTAGCTCCCTAATTCCAGAAGAATGGGTGCAAAAATAAGTAATATATACAATGTTGTAAACATATATCTATTGTTCTATACCTTGTAAATGATATGACATTGGTATATAGAGCCAATAGACATTCTAGTCATGTGTATCCTTAGTCTTCCAAAACATACATATGAGGGGAAATAAGGTTTCCATGAAAATCCTCCCGCCGAAATGTAGCCGGTCAGTATTAGGCTGCCGATATTTTGGCTACCAACCCGTGTTTCAACCCAAAGTCTTTGTCAAGGTAGTGTCTTTGTGTTCACAAGATTGGTTTCAAGTTATCAATATTCAATGGCGATCCATTATATTATTTAGGGTTTCTGCAATAGGAAAATATGCAGAATGAGAGTTCCGTTACAAATAAAGTATGTGGTAATATCCAATTATTAAATAATTTGTGGCTGTAAAACACATCGCCTATAGTAGGAGTGCTCTTACAATGTGAGAGTCCCGACTGGCAATATTCTTGGTATTGCTACCATAAGATAGCATCAGTATATTGCTGAATCCAAAATCAAAATCTAGGAAAGAGAGGTAGAATACATTCTATTACAAACTGCTCATAACATCTATAATGGTGTCCTAATATGCAGTTAACAATCGGATGGTACAAAAAGAAAGTGGCACAATTGGAAGTGGATTTACCACTAATGGATCATTATCAGTGCTGGCAGGGGATGTTTCTTCGGTATATATGAATCTGCAATTATCCATTAGAAGCAATTGCAAGTCTGTTTTGTACCCCGCTGGAGCATACTAAGATATCTGGTATTAGTAATATGGCATTACAGGATTTTCAAGGGAGCATTAGGTGGATTTACTGCCACCAAAACCACTTTACTGTATGTTGGGATGCATTACATCCACGCCGTTATCAGCGAATATCACCAGCATGCTTCGCAGTGAGCCACCATTTTGTGGACGTCTTTGACATCCCTATGATGTCACGATATGATGTCATAGTGTCACATTCTGACATCACACGTATATGTGTATGTAAACAGTTATGGCGCTGTGAATCATCTCTATGATGATGTTTTTCTATGTTGTGATCCGACCTATTATGTACTTATTAAACATCCATTTGATGACTGTGGGCCTTGGACTGGTGAGCCTTGAAAACTGAGGTGTTTCCCCTCTCTCATGCTTTATTTGCACCATTGTGCAGACTAGCATTGAATATACCAGTCAGCAATCTTGACACCTTTATCCCCACACGTGCATTGTAGGATACATTTACAGTAACAGGCATTAAGTATTATCGGAGCTGGCACAGCTGTCAGCCTGTAGGCTGATGTGACCATGCAACGTCCAGCTTCATGTCTATTTTAGTAACAATGCTTTTCCCCCCTCTCTAAATAATGTCCATTGCTCCGCAGAGGAGCAAGCCATGGAAACTGTCATTGGTCTGTTTGGGGCTAATTTTAAAGAAACAGCAGTAGAAGTCTCACTGTGGCGATCCCCTGCCTAGGACACCCATCGTTTTGGGTGGGGACCAGGGGATCCTCCCATTACAGCTCCCAGGCCCCACCTCATGTAGTGGGTGGTTGGGCCTGACCCTTTGAGTCACCCTAATGCACACTTTATGTGGGGATTGAGTCTGAATTATTTCCCTTAACATTCCTGCTAATTCTAATAAATTGTGCTCTGAGCAGTAAATATTGAGACTGGGGAACTTAGGGTTAACCATAGTCATGCATTGCACACAAAGCTTTAGGATCAACCAGATGCACTATTTGAGTTAATTCATTATATTATCTAGTTTCCAAAATATTTATAGGAAACACAAAACAAAAACATAAGGTATTTTGTATTCATCTGCGCATAGTTAAATGGTGTGCCAATTAATTCAACTATATTCTTGTTTGCTTATTGAGAAACACATTTTTATTAAAAAAAACACTTCAACATTTGGATGAAGAAAGAAAAACTTTTTGGTAAAATATCTCTTTTTCCAGCAGTCAATAAATTGACCAAAAACTGCACGAGGCCAATATGTGTTTCTCTCAACGAGAGCTTACTGAGGGGCCATATTGCTTGTAATTAGTGCTTTATAATATTAGATTAAATAGTATTGACATATAATTGTACATGTAATATGTGAATGATAAAATTATTTGTTTTTAAAAATAATGTTCATGTTCTTAGGTAGGTTTACTGTCTATGCGTTGACTATGTCCAATATGTGTCGTACTTAAGAAACATTATGATTTACGGATGCAATAGATTGATAAATCTCAATTTTGGATTGTTTTCTCCAGTTGAACAATATTGAAACAAAAGAAGGCAATTTCTTATTTGATGACTATTTATGAGACATGATATACCATTGCATATGCTCTCCATCTGACTGTGGCCAAGTCAGTATCTGTCTTTTCCCATGAGGGTGGGCCATTGCTTGTAAAAGGCACCGACACCCCTTTTAGCTCAGTCTCTTTTCCCCTGCGGCATTGGTTTTCTTCTATGGCCTGCCGATCTCCTTTGGTCTGAAAATGCATTTTGGGCTGGAAAGAAAACAAAGAGAACTCTGGTCAGGATGGTCAGTGTATGACACTGGGCAATTGAAAGTGTCCCTCTCATCACATTCACCGCATAATCAGGGGGGGTTTCTCGCACCTCTACTGGGGAAGGACATCATCTGGCATTTTCCCTGGTAAGCATTCTACCCCAGGCTAGAAGGGGTCCCTGCTCCCCGTGACAGGATCAGACCCCTGACCGTGTCACAGTAGTTACCCTATTGGGCCATAACGGAGTTAGAAAATTCCCCTATAACATTTTTCAAAATCCCTAGTTTTTTCCTTAAGTAACTAATGAGGATAATCAATGGAACGGTTACGACCATTGTCAAACTCTGTTATCTTTAAATCAGATTGGGGTCCCCTCAAGTTTATGTCAAGTCTCTGCTTTTGGTAATCCACTCTCAGGAGATTTCTTCTTAGCAATGTCATCCGCTATCACTAAAGGAAATATATTCCAACCTCTGGATATTCTCACCTGGGAATTTTGACAAATAAATGTCTGAGTCTGGGAGACGAGCCCACCAATGACTGAAATATAACTTAACAATGGGATGTTCTCATTTTGTACCCAGGAAGTTCCACCAATAAAAGGATTCTGATTTTAGTTAAGTGTTTAGGTTTCATAATCCACTATCCAAAGATCCATTCCCTGGATATTCTCGTTCTTCAGTCACTCACAGGTGGGATTTGAGTGTCCCTGCACTTTTTTCTTGGCTTCTTGTTCCATTGGTTTAGCTTCTCTACTACTTGCCCTGGACTCCTTTGGAGGGAGACCCCTTCCCTTGGGTCTTTTGGCACCATATGCATACCTGATTCTGAGTCCTCAGTTGAAGCAGAAGCTAGGGTGGGGTACTGGCAATCTTTACCCCAGAGCTCCCACCCAGGAGCTGGCCATGTGTTCTTCCCTGCAGGCTGAGTCTGAATATGTTTTCCCCCTTCCTGTATCAGGGTCCTCGCTGCAGTCACCAGCACCCCATTCTCTCCTAGTTCCTCTGTGCCACAGCTGTTTTGTGACTAAGTGGACCTCTCCAGCCCTTGTCCTCACCTTTAAACCCTGTTCCTCCTTCTCCTCCTATTTGCCCTTGACAATCTGCAATATGCGTGTGGCTTCACACCTCCCCAATTCCCTCTTGTCAGGCTTACAGCATGACTGTTTCTTCTCCTTGCTCCTTCAGCTTCTTGTCTGCTGTTCTCTCTGGTCCTCTTTGCCTTCTTTTCCTCCAAACACCTCCTCAATGTTCCAGTCTTCCTCCCGCCTGGCATCACCTGTACCTATATTCTTTATTAATGTATATATGGTTTTTATTAAAGAAACCTTACACAAAAAACAATTCAATTAAAACAAACCTATATAAACCTAAACCATTTGAAGCAAAGATCTTACTGCTAGAGTCAAGAGGGTGATAAGTCGATATTTCGAAGGTAGTGACCTATCACCCTTCTTATAAATTGGGAGCACGATAGCCTTCCACCATGACTCCGGAATCTGCCCGTTTCTTAAAAAATCCTCAAATTAAAGTATATTTGCCCATTGGTTGATGTCCTGCTTCATAACAGTGATCAGAATCCCATCAGGACCCACCGCCCTCGAGGACGTAGCTTTACTAATCAAGTCTTCAATAGACTCTTTATCAACAGAAAGGACCTAATTCTCCAACCTCACAGGGGAATGGCTACTCCCAGCAATCTCCTCCCTACTGTCTAAGATAGCCATGTAACTCCTCCATTTGGTGTCTCCAATAGGATTAGTCTGAAGATGGACTTGTTGCTCCTCCTTGTAATTTAGGAGAGACCATAGGGCACTTGTATCTTTTAGTTTCATAATCTCAAGGATTCTTTTCCCCCTTGTTTGGTATAACCAGGCACGCCGTCTCTTCATCCAGTTCCTAAAAGATTGGGACAATCTTTTTTTCTTCCCAAGACAACTACCACCCACATCCTCCCTCTTTAGTTTACGTAAATTCCTCCTGTGTTCCCTTTTTTTTCTTGAACGGCATTGTTAAATGTAACACGAGAACTTTCTGAACCAGATGGCAACTCCCTCCTCTGCCCCAGGGCCAATGATTGTACGTACTCATTTATTAATCCAATGATGTTAGAAATCGGTAGGCACTCCCAGTACTTGACCTGAGACAGGTTCTTTATCAGCTCTGTTAACAGTTCATTCAATTTAGCAATAGATCCACATTTCCAACTCACTCTATTACCGAAATTATTCACTGTTAATGTTGTTGCAGTGGAGAAAGATTCCTGCCTAACCTGCCACAGCACCAAAGTCTCCAATAAGCAATGGTAACTTTGTACTATTCTATAAATCCGAAAGTCAACACAGAGATCGAGCAGTGATCAAGAGAGGAACACATAATCCAAAGTAGAGGATCCATTGCTAGGATGCCAAGTTTTCTCAATGGAATCCCCCAGAGCAAAAGCCACATTCATGCAATGTAGATACCATGCTGCCAACAAATTGGACCCGCCAGCCTCCTCCCTACATCTCTTACTAAACAACCACGTATTCCTGCACAAAGCAAAATCCTGATCTTCTCCACAGTAACAGTTCAAATCTCCCACCAGCAAAATATCCCCCCCTCGACCACTACTGACCCAATCCTACAAAACAGATTCCACACAATCTAGAAAACCCTTGTGATGTGCTGAACTTTGATTCCAATAAAGGTTCAGCATTAGCCACTCTTTTAAACCTCCACAACCTTCTAGACCCCAAGTGAGCCCAACTGCCAAAATAGCCGTATGGCCAGATTTTATTTTAAATGAGGAACATCCTAGACCACCCCCCCCCCCTTATGGCTGCAAGGAGCCCACCCAAGGGTCTACCCTGCAACCCTTGGGAGACCTCCACTGAGTGTACTACAAATCTGTCTAAACCAGGGGGATTCCTAGCCAGGTAAGTGGATGATCTGAAATGTCTTCAGAAGGGCTAGATCAGTACCAGACTTAAGCAGATGACCAAAGTCCCTTGAATACCAAGAGGGTATATTCAAAATTGCATCCTAGCTTTAAAATCTCAAACCTCTTAGTTTCATCACCAGCCAAACAGCTCGACAGCCAGTGCCACTCCTAAACATATTTGGTATCTCCAACCGAAGCCCCTAAGGCCACCACAGTTCTAGCTTTGCAGAGGGCCCTTCTTCACTTCCCCACCCTTCCCCAAACACCAAAGCCACCTTCCAGAGATTTCCTTTGCAATCGGGGATCCTTTCTATAAGTCAAAGACTAAGGCTCTCAGAGCATCAGCCTCCCCCGTTAATAAGTCAAATATGGTTTTAAACTTAATATGCAGACGTACTACATGCACTCTCTCCTCTCAGGGGAAGTCCGCAAAGAGAATATCACTTGAATAAACAATCCTCAAGGCAGATACATAAGAGAAAAACTGCAAAATGTTGGACCTATTCAAAGGGATAAAGTCATGAGTGGCAACCAACTGTTCCAGTGTCAGTATTTGGAATGCTCAATCTTGGTTTTTAGATAAATGATTAAACCCACTACCTTCCCTGTCACTCCCTGAGGACGTAAGAGTCGAGATAATTTGAGTGTTTACAACAGAAGGGGAAGAAACCTTAGTCAAACTTTCAGAGAGCAAATCTGATGCATCAAGAGAGACTTCATCACCGTCAGAGCCATCGTCATCGTTCAATGCCAAAATGTCCAGGTTAGAATTCACTGAGTCCAGATTTTGAGCAGTTGACACAGAAGGCACAGACTGTGATAAATACTGAAAAATAGAGCCTTGTTTCACAGCAACCAAAGATCCTTCAATTGGATCTACTTGCTAGCCCTTACCTAAGCCTTGGACCGGCCCCACGTTCAATTATTCATTAGTCCTAGGCTTAACCATGAGGGGTATATCGAGTGCTGTGGTAGAGTCTTCCTTTAGTAAATTTGGCATTTTAGTTATCAAGGTACAGAGAAATTTCCTTGAGACACAGGTTTTTCGAACTCGAACTGTTTTCCGATTTTTTGCCTTTTTTGTCTGTTTTAAGCCTGAAGTTCTTGGCTCAGAGAAATGACCAATAGATACGGGGGCGACATCCCCCACTGGGGGAGAAGGTAAAGTGTCCTCCAGTCCTCCACCTCCTTCATAAACATAGCTTGCTGAGCAGAGGGTCTGGATTTTTCCACCTCAGTGACTTTTGTTTAGGCAGGCTGTTCACCCGCTTGAACTTCTTGGTTCAAAATACCGGGGTCAGTTACAGTGCGAGGCGGTTCCCCATTGGCAGTAGCCTCCCTAGATGGCCCTGAATCGCAACAGGGCATGGTCTGCTTACCCAGGGCCGAGATGAACCCTAACAAAAAGCAGAATTTACCACGAAGATCATTAACCACTGTTCTTAATTCACTTACTTCAAAGATGAGATTGTCATAAACCCTATCCACAGAGTTTGATATTTGTGAAAGAACAGGGAAAGAGAAAGCGTCTGCTACTTGATCTCCTCCTTCCTGATGTTCCAAGATAATATTAATGGAGTGACCAACCCCCAAACCTGGCTCCTGAAAAGGCATACGAACACCCTCACCCACAAAAGGAGGAATCTGAGCAGCCAAGTTCAAACTAGCAGACAAAGAGATAGGAGAGCAAGCTGAGTCTGCCGTCAACTGCCAAATGGATCCCGCAAGTTATTTCTACTGAACAACACCAGAGAAGATTCTGAGGTATGATTTAGAGGAGTTCTATGCATAATCACCTCTTCACGATCATCGTGTACAATTGATAGATTAGGTCTCAAATCTATTGAAAGGCGAATCCTCTTCACAAGCTCATAAGACACAACTGGCACCATAAAATACACATCGGAAATCAAATCCTTTGTTAAAAACTCTTTTTATTCCTATTTTATTCCATCACTGTACAATTTATAATCAATTGCTCAATATCAATGTATAGTCATTGAAAGGAAACCCCTCCCTCCCACCGTAGAACCCACCCCTCTTAACTTAACAGAACAAGTAATAACTCACGGCTTGTAACCTACAGAAGCTTCACTAGGGTGCATCCCTCCTTCTTCCTTGGGCCTGCCTCGATCTGCCATCTGCCTCCTCACCTCCTCCCTCCCCTAACCTACCTTCCCCATCCCGCTCCCAATCGAAGTTCGGGGAGGTTTGTCCTCCAGTGAGCTAAACAGAAGAAGGCACTAGACCATTTAAGGCTGCTATATTCTCCAGCGTCGCAGGTCATTCCACCACCCTTCTAATATTGGGCCTTCTCATGATTTGCACGCTATGGTGAGCCTTTTCTTCGCTAACACCCAAGCCAGGTCCATGAGCCTGTTCGCTGGCTTGGTGCTATTAAGGCGCGGGAACAATCGGAGCAAACAAACCTCTGGCAGCCAGGTAAATCTAGTTAAGCCTCCTTTTCTGAGCCTCATTTCCATCTCTTGCCAAAACCTCTGGACTACTCTGCACACCCAGAACATGTGCATCATGTCAGCCCCTCCCTCTCTACACCTGGGACACTACCCCCCCCCCCCCCACCCCACTTCAACCTCACGGTCGAGCACAGGAACTGCAAAATGAGATATGGAGTCATATAGGCCTTGTGAAACCCATATTACTGGGTCAGCTTAAACCTTGCATTCCTTGAAACTTTTTTGGGGTATAGTTTCACTCTGGACCATTCTGATTCCGTAAACTTCTTGCCTATGTCGGATTCCCACTTATGCCTAACTTTAGTCATATCTTCTGAGAAAATGCTGCAAGCAGTCCCTGGTATAGTCTGGACACTCCATGTCCTTCCTCTGAAACATCATACAGTAGTCCAAGAGTGTTATCCTCCTCTAGGTGACCTGGGAAGCCATGCCATCTCTGATGTGCCCTGTGCACCAATCTGGAATGTGTCATAAATGGTCCTTTCTGCACCCCAAACCCTTCTTCTATCCCCACTCAGGCTTACTCTTTCGAGTGCCTAGTCTGCAGGTTCTCTCTCTCTCTCCTAGCCCCTCTCTTACTGTTTCTACTCTCTACCGGCCCCCTGGTCAAATCACCTCTTTTCTCTCAGAGTGGGTAGACCTCTCCTCCTCCCTCCTGGCCTCAACCACTCAACTCCTGCTCCTTGGTGACCCCAACATCCACCTTGATTCTACCTGTCCCTCATCTGCACTCTTTCGCGACCTCACTCTCCCTCTCTATCCTTCCTTCCGGCCCGACTCACTCTGCTGGTCACACACTTCATGTCTTGATCCCCTCCCGCTCTCTACCCCTCTTGCCACCCCTCTCTCCTGGAGTGATCACTGTCGCCTCTCCCCTCATCTTTCCATCTCCTCCCCCCAAGCCAAGCCTACTCCTAGATTGCCACCCACCTTCTCAGATATCCGGCCCATGAAGCGTGTGCCAGTCGAGGCCTTTGCTGCAACCTTCTCCCCCCCCTCCTCCACCCCAGGCTGACTCACAACCTGACACTGCCCTGTACCTTCTCTACTCCTCTATTTCTGCTACTCTTGATGCTGTTGCCACCATCATGAGGATCCGTTTGAAGTCCAAAGCCAAGTGCAATTCTTCGTATAACTATGACCTAGCTACACTTAAACGTAAGTGTAGGGCGGCGGAGAGGAAATGGAGGGCTTCTTGCTCATCCTCTGACAAACTGGCCTGCCGCCTACTCCAATGGCAATACCGACTCGCTGTCTGCACCAAGAAGAGTGTCCCCATACAAGCCCGCGTCTCTGCGGCATCTAACAATTTGGCCGAGCTCTTTAAAATCTGCAAGGAGCTGGCCAACCCTGCTGCAGTCAGCACCCCTCCTCTTGCCTCACAGGCTCTTTGCAATGCCCTTGCCTCTCACTTTATCTCTAAAACCCAGGACATCCTGTCCACCCTCTGCTCCGCTCCCCCTCCTCTTCCCTCTCCTTCTCGGCTTGCTGACGGTCCCTCAGCTACTCCCACTCCCTCTTTCTCCTCCTTTCCTCTTTTCTCCCCTGATGAGGTCGCTAGACAAGTCCGATCTATGAAAACCTCATCAAAACAGGTCCATCCCTGTTCCTCTAAAACCATTAAGGATCACATCGGCACCCTTGCTCCGGCCCTAACCGATTTCTGCAACCTCTCCTTTGCCTCTGGCTCTTTCCCCTCCCCGCTTAAGCACTCCCTTGTGCATCCTCTCCTCAAAAAATCCACAGCTGATCCCTCATGTCCGGCCAACTATCGCCCAATTTCCATGACTCAATTGTTGGGTAAGCTTCTGGAAAAGCTGGCCATCTCTCAGCTTAATCTTCATTCCGACTCTGTTAGCTCCCTCCATGATCACCAATCTAGCTTCAGAGCTGCCAGAAGCATGGAAACTGCTCTCCAACCTTGACTCCAACATTCCCTCTGTCCTCATCCTACTTGATCTCTCCTCTGCGTTCGACACGGTCAACCATACCACCCTGTTCAATCATCTCTGTGACAACCTGGGTATCACTGATCAGGCTCTGGCCTGGCTGACCTTTCTGATCGACCATCCCAGGTACAACTTGGGTCCTTCCTATCTTCTATCTCCCTCTCCACCTGTGGTGTCCCCCAGAGGTCTAACCTATCGCCCTGGCTTTTCAACCAATATTTGCCAACTCTCGCCTACTGCATTTCAGGCTTCCTGCAGCCACCTTCTCCCCTTCCCTCATCTCTGATTGTCTAATCGCCATTCAAAATTGGTGTGCCGCCAACGATCTTTGTCTAAATGCCAACAAGACTGAGATCCTCCTCATTGGTACACGTTCTCCATCCTTTCCCCTCACTCACTCTTTGGCTGGCCTCCCTTGGACCTCCTCCTACCCCCACCTGCGAGGCTAAGAACCTCAGGGTTATCTTTGAACACACACTTTCCTTCTCCGCACACATCTCTGACGTCTCCAAAAAGTCAAACTTTTCATTGCACCCCCTTAGAGGTACTCTGCCTTTCCTCTCCTTCCCTCAAAAGCTCACTGTCTCCCAAGCTCTGGTTCTCTCTAGGCTGGATTATTGTAACAGCCTCTTTCTAAATCTACCTGCCTCCACTCTCTGCCCTTTATAACTAATCCAGAACAGGACTGCAAGATTTGTCCTTGGCCTCAAGTCCTGGGATCGTATCTCTCCAGCCCTGAAATCCCTTCATTGGCTCCCAGTGGATGCAAGGATTATATTTAAAACCCTCTGCATTGTCCACAAAGCTTTCTGGGGCCTGGGTCCAAAATAGCTTCAACTATCCCTCCGTAAATACCTGCCCTCTCGAGCCCTTCGCTCCTCTACTTCTAACTCCCTCAGGGTTAATCGTTTTGCGAAGAAACGAGCTGGGGGTAGATTTCTGTCTTCGGCTGGGGCCTCCCTTTGGAACAGCCTCCAGGCCACCTTGAAACTTGAGGAGAACAATCTCTGCTTCCGGAAGCACCTCAAGACCTTCCTCTTTGCCTCTGCCTTTGACCCGCTTCTCACCTGTTGATCTGTTTTCTCTCTTGGCATTGTGCACCTGGCCACCCTAAGTCATTCGGGCCCAGGTACCTCCTCACCCTGCCACCCTCCTGCACTGCCTTCGGCCCACCGCTTGCACTGGGGTTCTGTATCTGTACCCATACAGTCCCCCCTTCCACTTTTCTTCTGCACTACCATGGTTTATCGCCTTTATTTATTTATTTTATTTAGTATTTATTCTGTTCTCTCCTCTGTTCTGCACTTTCCACTTCTCCCCCTTCCATCACTTTCCTCCTTTTCCCTTTTCCATGCAGTTGCTTTCTTAATGTCACTGGGCCTAGTAAGATCGCAGTTTTTTTTGTTCACCCTTTGTTCCCCTCCCTTTTACCTGGACGCGCTCTGAAACACTTGTGTACGAGCACAATATAAATAAAATATCATTCAATTTTCATGGAACTCTAGAAGCCCTTCACAGCAGAGTAAGTCCAAAGCCATCGCTAGACCTTTTTCCTCCCATTTGGACCTCACCCGTGACAGGTCTTGGACATCTTCCAAATAAATCCCTGCCAGTGGTATGTGAGGAGAGTAATGCTCTCCCAACTTTAGCAACGCCTTGGTTCTGGCCCAAACCTTCCTTCACAGCCTCAAGAGGTAGGGGGGTCTTGGATTCTGCCCTCCTCTAACCACAACACCTCCATCAACAGGTGGGGAGCAATCACCACCTGCATCAGAACGTGTTCCAGCGTCACCGTGTCTGAAAGTCACCCTGCCACGTGCTGCAGTTGTACAGCTAAATAATATAGTTTGAAGTATGGGAGCCACACTCCTCCATCTTCGTAGTCCCTGCATAGCGTGTCTAGGGCCACCCTGCCCCTGCCTGACCCCATGTAAAGTCCCCTATTACTAAGCGTAACTCCTTGAAGAGAGACTTCGGTATGAGGTATGGGATATTTAGGAAGTGATACAACATGCAGGGTAGGGCAACCATCTTTAATAACGCAACTCTACCCATTACCAAGAGAGGTTGTTTTCCCTAGTACTGAATAGAGCACTCCACTGTATTCTCCCTGTGGGTCCGCTGAATATCATGATATATGTTAACCCCTAAATATCTAAATGTCTGAACTCTCCACTGCAGCCCCAAGTCTGGAAGATGTGATTCTTCTACCCCAGCCCATCCCGCCAATGGAAAAATACATGACTTTGCCTGGCTAATCGCTATTCCAAACAATGCCGCAAAGTTGTCCAGCATCCCCAGGTATTAGGCTAATTTGTCTTGCGGGCTACGCATGTACAACAGCATGTCGTCAGCGTATACCGAGACTATATATGATGCGTCTGTCCACCAGGAGCCCTGTGTCCTTAAATTCCTTTCTCAAAAAGGCTCCTAGGGGCTCCAGGGCCAAGATATACAGCATGGGGGAAAGCGGGCATCCCTGCTTCGTAGCCCTTCGTATGTGGAACTGCTCAGATACGTATCTGCCTGTCCGTACCCCTGCGACTGGCATAGAGTAGAGTTTCCGGATCCATCTCATGAATCCCTCGCCTATCCAGTATCTTTCCAAGGAGGCATACAACTACTCCCACTCCACAGAGTCAAATGCTTTAATCGCATCTAGCGCCACTACTGCGCAACCCTCTGATGATGTTTACGTTCCATCTATGACAGCATGTAGCCTCCTTAGGTTCCCAAATGTCGCCTTTTCAGGGACATATCCCATCTGGACCAATCACTGTCTTCAGCCGTTCCGCCAGAACTGCTATGAGGATTTTACCATCTTGATTAATCCATGATATTGGCCTATACGATTCACAATATCGCCCTGCTTTCCCCGGTTTCAGCATCGGAACAATAATAGCCTCTTCCATGCTAGGGAGTAGTCAACCCATCTCATACGCCTTTTCCAAAGTCTGCAGCAGCCTCTGAGTTATCTCGTCCGCAAATTCTTTATAAAACCCGGCCGGCAAGCCCCCCTTGCGTCTTGCTCATGGGCAATGCCCCGATCACCACCCTCAGTTCCTCTATCGTGAGTGGCGTTCCCAGCACCTCCGCCTGCTCTTTGCTTAAGGTTGGTAGTTCTATCTCTGTTAGTGTTTCCCTGATTTCCGGACCCTTATCCACCCCCCACCATATATATCCTGGTAGAATTTCCTGAAGAATTTATTTATTTCTTTGTGCGATCTCCCCAACTTCCCACACTCATCCTCTATCTTGGTGATCCCTCATCGGTTTCCTTCCTCCCGGCAAAGCCACGCCAGCAATCTGCCCGGTTCATCACCCTGCACGTGAAATTTCTCTATATATTTTGCGCAGATTTGTCTACCCAACCGCTCCCAGTTTTCCAGGCATTCTTGTCTTAGTCTGATAAGGTTCCCCTCTACGTCGTCCTCCTTTGGGTATATCCCCCTCCTCTCACTTAATTGCTGCCTCCGCTTCCCCTAATGCCAATGCCCCCAGTTTGTGCAATAGCCGCTCCCGGCATTACCACCTTGAAAGCATCCGATAAGTGTTAGGGAGAATTCTCCAAAATGGCTAATTTCCCTCAGCAGCTTTGCTGGATTTCTAGGCTTTATTGTTTTCACCTGGTAAGAGTGTGAGCCTTTTTCCCACTCTTACATGTGTTTTGCTGTGTGCATTTTTACCATTTGTGTGATCTTGGGCTCTGGAGCCTCACCTACTCCTTGTGCATCCTTTTTTGTGTGTGTTACACAGCACCTTCAGTGCAGTGACACAGGGTTGTCTTTCAGACTTCCCACTGACTCCATTTTTCTGGGACTGACTACTGTCTCCCAGAAACATGTAAAGTTGCCATTAACATTATGTAGTCTCTTTAAACCACAGACCCAGTACACCCCTTCTTACATGGAGTATTGGAAAGGGTTCATTCTTATTCCTTTTTGTCTGTTTCTCTTGGAGCACTGTTTCGCTCCCTTTTCATCAAGACTTATTTTTTCATACCGTGGTTATCTTAAATAACCATGGTATTGTTTTAGGCTATTTTATTAGGCTCGAACATAAACCCGCTTGACCAAATATATTTTATTTCAGCTCCGGCTTGGTTTATTCGCCATTTCTTTTTGTAAAAGTCTTTCTTGTGTTTTTCTCGGCGCCAAACAGGTTTGGTCCCTTTGTTCGCCGTCTTTTTGCTTGCTTCTGCACAGAAGCCCTCCTTAAGGCGCCTGAAAGTCTGGGTAGGCAGGATGTGAGGGTGGGGTCTTAGGACCCCTGCCATGGGTTCCCTTGGTAACCCAAGTCGCACTCCTGTTTGATTGGCTGGGTGACTGTCCCAATTGCTTCCCTGGCTCTTCTCTAGGCTACCCACTGTTGCATCTGATGTGATGGAGTTGGGGGAGGTGGATAGGATGGATTATGAGTGTGTGAAGCTAGCTTTAATTGCTAGATTTGGGAAGACCCCTTCCCAGTACCTTGAGAGCTTTAGGACCCTCAAAAAGCATGATGGTACCCCTTGGGCTACCTGGGTATGTGAATGCTTGAAAAACTTAGATGGTTGGATTAAGGGTTACAGAGTAAACACTTATGAAGGAATGCGAAATCTTGTTATGTTGGAGCCTATTTTTGATGTCTGCTCTCCTGAGCTCAGACAGCACTTGGCTGATTCTAAGGAGATAGATCCGAAGAAGATAGCTAAGGCTGCTGACTTGTGGGTTGCCAACAGGGCTACTCACAAAGATTCTGGGGCTACTTAGAAGAAGCATGAGGGAAAACAGCCAAAGAGAGATAACAAGGAGAATTCTAATACCTCCCATCCAAAAGAGGGCCACAAACAACAACATAAGGGTAAACCACAAGGGAAACCAAATCAGGCTAGTGCACCATCTGGACCCAAACCAGATGGAGGTCAGAACAAACACCCATTCATCAAAACATTTGGGAAATGTTATGTTTGTGGGTCAACTGACCATGTGAAAGGGGATCCCAGATGCAAGGGTAAACCTTCAGGGGTCCACACTGTCTCCTTAGCCTTCTCCCCAGAGGAAGAAGTACCTGTGACAAGTGGAAACTTTCACCTACTGGCTGATGAACCCATGAGAGTCTCAGCTAGTGTTTCTTTGGTGTCCCTCGGCTTGTGGGAACAACAGAATTCAGATGTCTAAAAAAATCCCAACCGGTGAATTCATATTAAATAAATAAACCGGCGGTATCTTTAACATTGCACCAAAAAGTGGTGCATTAAAAACAATGGGAAATCCCATTGGGAAATATTCCGGTGGAATATTTCCGTGGTATCCACTGCCACCAGCCAGAACTTGGCGAGGGGGGTCGGGACAATACCCCCTCGACAACAGACCCAGGGGCAATCTAATTGCCCCTACCAGTACTTCCACAGTAAGATGGTTTGTACTGGTTAAGTTCCTAAGTTAAGACTAGTAAAGTCAATGGTGACTTTACAGACCCAGGTAGACAGTAGTCAGTCCCAGGGTGTGGAGTCTATGTTTGGGGGTCTCTATGGCACCCCTGTGTTACTGCACTGAGGGTGCTGTGTAACACACATTCAAAAACCAATGATAGCCTATGGGGAAAAAAATACCCCCTAGCCCATAAGCACATAGCAAGTCACAGAAACACTCTCAAGTCATGTCCAAGAGTGAGGGTAAAAGAGTCTCACTCTTGGCAGGAGAAAAAATAAACCCCAAAAATCCAGCAAAGCTGCTGGGGGACTCACTAGGTTAGGGATTTCAGCCTAAACAGAGAATTCTCCCTAACACTCGCCCCCCCCCCCCCCCCAGACTAAGGGACAGGAGAATTTAATCCACTCCTGGATGAACCTCATACCTCTAGTCGATGACATACATCCTAGAGAGTTCATCAGCATTTTGATGGTGACACCCTGACCTGTGCTCAATGGTGAAATCAAACCCTTGGAGGCAGATTGACCATCTCAATAGTTTTGGATTTTCCCCTTTCATTTGCATTAACCATCTCAAGGGTTGGTGGTCAGTCTGAATGACAAAAGTAGAACCATACAAGTATGGCCTAAACCTCTTCAGTGCCCACACAATAGCAAAGCATTCTCTTTCGATTGTTGCCCACCTTGTTTCAGGATCCTTCAGTTTTCTACTGATGAAGCAAATGGGGTGTTCCCTACCCTTCTCATCCAGTTGGCTAAGAACTGCACCTATACCTACATTGGAAGCAAGCATCAGTTTGTACAATGAAAATTTGGTGGTAGTCAGGAGCTCTGAGTACTGAAGCTTGGCAAATAGCTTTCTTCAGGTTTTCAAAGGCCTGATTGCATTCCTCATTCCATTTGACCTTTTTAGGGAATTTTGGAGAGGAGAGCACATTCAGAGGAGAAGCTATGGTCCCATAGTTCTCAATGAAATTCCTGTAGTACCCAGTGAGGCCTAAGAAGGCTCTCACCTGGGTCTGAGTAGTAGGTGTTGTCCAATTTTGCACAGCTTCAATCTGGCTGAGCAAAGGCCTTATTTCTCCACCTCCTACCTCATGTCCAAGGTAGACCACTTTACTCTGTCCAATTTGGCATTTGCTTGCCTTTATGGTCAGATTGGCTTGCTCAAGAGCCTGCAAAACATGTCCTAAGTGGGTCACATGTTTCTCCCAGGAGTGGCCGAAGACTGCAATGTCATCCAAGTATGCCATGCAGAAGTCTTCCATCCCAGCTAGAACTTGGTTCACCATCCTTTGGAATGTTGCAGGTGCATTTTTCAGTCCAAAAGGCATAACCTTGAATTGGTATAGGCCAACTGGGGTAGAAAATACAGTTTTCTCCTTGGCATGGTCTGTCAGGGCTATTTGCCAATAGCCTGACATAAGGTCCAGTGTGCTGAGGTACTTGGCTGCACCAAGTTTATCCACCAACTCATCTGTCCTTGGCAAAGGGTGGGCATCAGTCTTGGTGACTGCATTAAGAGCTCTATAGTCCACACAGAATCTCAACTCTTTGGATCCTGCCTTTGGTACTAACACCACTGGGCTAGACCATGGACTAGTAGAGGGCTCTATTACCCCGAGATCAAGCATCTTCTTGACCTCACCTTTGATGTGGGTTCTGACATGTTCTGACATTCTATATCCTCTGCTTTTGACTGGCAGACAGTCACCAGTGAGTATATCATGCTGTCCCCAAGGGGTCAAGCCTGGTGAAAGTGAGAACAGGGGGGCAAACCGATTTAACATCGCTTTGCACTCCTCCTCTTGTTCAGGGGTCAGATCTGAAGAGAGATTAACTCCTTCAACCTTTTCGTCCAAAGGTAAGCCTCTCAGGAGGTCAGGTAGAGCTTCACTCTCCTCCTCCTCTTCTGATGAAGCTAGAAGCAATGCTCCTACTTCTGGTCTAGAGACATAGGCTTTGAGGCGGTTGGTGTGGAAGACTCGGGGAGCTTCCCTGGGTTTGTCCAGATCCACCAGATAGTTGACCTCTCCAAGTTTTCCCACAACCTTGAAGGGTCCCATCCATTTGTCTTGCAATGCCCTCTGCCTTGTTGGAAGCATAACTAGAACTAGCTGGTCTTGAGTAAACTCAACCATGTTAGCCTTCTGATCATGCCAATGTTTGATCAGAGCTTGGCCAGCTTTCAAGTTGTCACTTGCTTCTGCCATCATGTGTGACATTCTCCTTCGGAGACCTATCACATAGTCAGTCACTCTGACTGGCTTGGGGGAAGGAGCACTCTCCAACCCCTCCTTAATCAGGGCCAAGGGGCCCCTGACTGGATGGCCATAGAGAAGTTCAAAGGGAGAATAACCTACTCCCTCCTGAGGGACTTCCCTATAAGCAAATAGAAGGCATGGCAGTAGAAGGTCCCACTTCTTCTTAAGGGGTTCTTCGAAAGCACCTATCATGCTCTTCATAGTTCTGTTAAACCTTTCTACCAACCCGTTTGTCTGAGGGTGGTATGCGGTTGAGAACTTGTAGGTGACTCCGCAGGTTTTCCACATGGCTTTCATGTAGTTGGACATAAAATTTGACCCCCTGTCAGAGATCACCTCCTTAGGAAACCCAACCCTGGTAAAGATACCAAGGAGGGCCTTAGCCACAGCCTGAGCTGTAACAGTCCTCATAGGAATTGCCTCAGGGTACCTAGTAGCATGGTCTACTACAACAAGGATAAACCTGTTGCCTGAGGATGTTGGAGGATCAAGGGGACCAACAATATCAATCCCTACCCTCTCAAATGGGACTCCCACAACTGGGAGAGGCACTAAAGGTGCCACATTCTTGGAACCAACCTTACCAGAAGTCTGGCAGGTATGGCAGCTCCTGCAATATCTATCTACTTCAGCCCCCATCTTTGGCCAATAAAAGTAGAGGGAGAGCCTTTCCTTGGTCTTCTTGAAACTCAAGTGACCAGCCAAAGGAATCTCGTGGGCTAGTTGCAAGAACTGTTGTCTGTTCTCTTGGGGCACTACCAGGCGTTGGTAGGCTCCAGGTTCAGCTTCAGTGGGTTCACTGTAGAAGAGGCCATCTTCCCAGTGTAACCTATACTTCCCAGGCTCTTGCCCATCAGCCTGAGAAGCGGCCTGTTGGCGGAGACCCTCCAGAGTTGGACATTCTCTTTGTCCCTTACGAAAAGCTGTCCTGCTGGGTCCACCTTCTGCCAGTAAAGACTGCAGCTCAGGATGGTCAGCCGGGTCCAGGTCTCCAATAAGTTCTGGGCCTCCTACTAGCTCTTCTTCAGAGTCTAGTTCAACCAGACAGGGTTGTACCTCCCTCTCAGCCTCAGCTGGAGGTGGAGTTACAGGTGTAACTTTGGACAGCCTCGGGGAAGTCCTTGTTGGAAGCACTGGAGTGCTTGCTGTAGGCTTTTTCCTAGGAGTCTTGGGTTGCCCCTTTGCTCCTGATCTGGTAGTTGCTGCAGTAAGTTGCTCCAGTGGGAGAGGAGTGATTTCTGTCATCATCTCCTGAGATAATCCTTGCAGGGTTTTCTCTCTTGCAGGTTTGGTGAGCTCCTGTAACCTTTTACTAGGAGGTCTGGGGGTATGTGGCACAACTCCAAGAGCTTTCAGGTCCTTTCCCAACAGAACCCTTCCTGGCACTTCACATTGTATACTGACAGGTATCTTCACAGCCATATAATTACACTGGATGAGAACGGGTAACTGGGGACACATCTGCACAGGCCCTCCAGCTAACTTGGTGAGGCATTTGGGTGCCTTAGCAACATCCTCTGCCTTGAAAAATGATTCATCCACCACAGTTATGCTGGCCCCAGTGTCCCTGATGGCAGGAGTCTCCTGACCATTCACGTGGACACTGTCCTTATAATACTCTTTAGTATTATCTGGGATAGAATTATACACATCTAAATTCTGTTGTTCCCACAACCCCAGAGAGACTAAAGAAACACTGGCTGAGACTCAAGTGGGTTCATCAGCCAGTAGTAGAAAGTTTCCACTTGCCATAGTGACTTCCTCCTCTGGAGCGAAGGCTAAGGAGACAAGCTGGACCCCTGAAGGTTTACCCTTACATCTGGGATCTCCTTTCACATGGTCAGTAGCCTTACAAACATAACAGGCCCCAAAGGTCCTTTGGAATGGAGGCTTGTTCTGACCTCCTTCTGGTTTAGCACCAGAAGGTATACTACTCTGCTGTGGTTTCCCGGGTGGCTTACCCTTATGGTTTGGTTTGGGGCCCTCTTTGGAATTAGAATTATTAGAATTCTCTTTGGAGTCTTTCTTAGGCTGTCTCCCCTCATCCTTCTTCTGAGTTACCCCAGAATCCTTGTGAGTAGCCCGATTGGCAACCCACAAGTCAGCAGCCTTAGCTAGTTTCCTAGGATCTAATTCCCGTGAATCAGCCAAGTGCTGTCTGAGCTCAGGAGAGCAGGCATCATAAATTGACTCCATCATTACAAGATTCCTCATTCCTTCATAAGTGTTCACTTTGTAACTCTTAATCCATCCCTCTAAGTTTTTCAACCCTTCACACACCCAGGTAGCCCAAGGGGTACCATCATGCTTTTTGATGCTCCTAAACCTCTTAAAATACTGGGAAGGGGTCTTCCCAAACCTAGCTATCAAAGCTAGTTTCACACATTCATACTCTTTCCTATCCTCCTCCCCCAACTCCATTACCACATCAGTTGCAACAGGGGGAAGCCTAGAGAACAACCAGGTGAGTAACTCATTACCTGTGATGTTCTGGAGCCCATGATTATACTCAAACATAGACAACCAATCCAACACATCCAACTTAGGCTCATACATACCAATCAATTCCTTAGGCATCCGGGGTCTTTTAGGACTGGAACTTCTAGAGCCAGAGAGAGAAGCATTCTCAACAGACATTTTTTTCATTTCTAGCTCATACTTGAGCTCCATTTCCCTTAGCCTTAGTTCTTTGTCAGTTTGAGCATTAAGTTTCTTGTACTCTAATTCAAGTTTCATTTTCTCCAGTTCAAAGTATTGAGGGTTAAATGTGGGACCTGGCAAAGGTCCAGTAGGTACAGCTGGTAGAGCAGACAGAGGCCTAGAGGGAACATCTACAACAGTTTCATCCTCCTCTTCTGGTTCTGACCCAAGATCATCAATACTTTGTTCAATATCAATATCATTGCTGTTCTCTACATTTGCTGGAGTGATAGGTTCCTCTGAACCATCATCCAGACTTTGGTTTTCGAACAACCTTTCTATTAGCTCCATTTTCTTTCCTTTAGTCATGAGATTCTTATGCTTACAGAGAAGTCTTAGACAATCAGCAGTTTTTGTAGCAAGGGATTCTTGACTATAACTTTCCATAGTAGACAGGTTAGAAAATGACTTTTTCTTTCTTGTGCTTAAGCTTTGTGGTTAGTTGCACTAGGGTATCTCAAAAGTACACTAAAGTGTGTACTCACTACAAATCCCACCGCTGTACACCAGTGTTAAGCAGAAACCTGTGCAGTTCCCTCTGGGACCACTGCAAAAGATTTAAGATTACAGGTGTTGGCAGTAAACCCACTTGGTAGCAGTCTGTACCACACAGATTCACTGTGGTAGCTCTGGCTGAGCAGTCAGACTTCCCTCAAGAAGAGTTAGGCAGTATATAGAGGATACAGGATAGGTACAGAGGCACAGTAGTACAAGCAAACACTGACCAGAGCTAGGTGTAAAAGTATATACTTATTTATTTTAAAGGCACACTCATAAATTACACTAGCACAGAAAAAGGTAAGTAAGTCAAAACACAGTCACTATTACTTATATGTACATCCCTAGTCATTTGTTGGACAAGTCTAAGTGAACACCACTTATTTCCAAACAGAGGTGAGCGCTTAACATCAGATGGCACTCCAACAAGTTATTAGAAAAGGGAGGGAAAAAGCAGAAGTAATGAAAGCAGCAAGGTAAAACACTTTTCACATAAGGTTAGAAAAGGCAGTCAATTGTGGAACAAGGAGAATTGGTTCGTGGCACGCTTTAGAGAGAGCCAGGCGAAAATATGCCCAGGATCACACAATGTCACAAGTCTTTGCAGGTGAGTAGAAAAGGTTTTACTGAATTTAGAAAAAGTTTAGTTAGGGTGTCCCAGGCTTACTCAGGTTCGAGAGCCGAGGGCTAAATCTACCCCGTACAATCGGTGGCAAGGGAAGCCAGGCGGAACAGAGTACCTTTAAAAGTGGGAAGGATCCTCCAGCGGTGGTAGTTGTTCCTGGTAGTGGGTGCAAGTCGCGGCGTCGTCCAGAGGAAGAGGTGATCTCGACGTGGAGGAAAGCTGAAGGTCGTTGCACTACCAGGGATGAGACCAGCCGTGGAGTTTTCCGGTCACAAAGGATTTTACCCCTCTTTCGCGGTTGAGGTAAAAAGTGGTATCCCGGTTGCCGGGGTGCTTGGCACAGGCAAGACGGCCACGAGATGCTTCGGGACGGCGAAAAGAAGGCAGCAACTGGTTGTCCCCACCAGTTAAGGGAAGGAGACTCTCCGGCGGGAGATCTCCTCTGTCATCGGAAAAAGTGGTGAGACGGTTCCGCAGGGCTCTACCGGTGGTGTCGTCTTGGCAGGTCGGCTCGGCTTCTCCCTCTTCGGCTTCTTAGGTCCTGTGGCGACTTCTGAAGAACCAGTCCCAAAAACCCTGCTTTTATGCAGCAAACCCCCATTCGTACAGCCTAGCTGTCACTCAAACATGCTAAGTGGTGAGCGGGGTGGCTCACCACTTGGGCCAATCACACCAGAGTGCGACATGAGTTGGCAAGGCAACTCAGTCCAGGGTGCCTAAACCCCCTCCCACACCCCCTGTGGTACCCAGACAGAATGGCACCACTGTGGAGGGCTTCTGTGCAGAAGCCCGCCAAAAGTGGAACAAAGGCTCGACTCGGGTTCAGGGTTACTGAAGTGAACCTAGACGCCATTTTGGCGGCGAGTTCTGGCAAAAAATCCCAACCGGTGAATTTATATTAAATAAATAAACCGGCGGTATCTTTAACATTGCACCAAAAAGTGGTGCATTAAAAACAATGGGAAATGCCATTGGGAAATATTCCGGTGGAATATTTCCGTGGTATCCACTGCCACCAGCCAGAACTCGGCGAGGGGGGACGGGACAGTACCCCCTCGACAACAGACCCAGGGGCAATCTAATTGCCCCTACCAGTACTTCCACAGTAAGATGGTTTGTACTGGTTAAGTTCCTAAGTTAAGACTAGTAAAGTCAATGGTGACTTTACAGACCCAGGGAGACAGTAATCAGTCCCAGGGTGTGGAGTCTATGTTTGGGGGTCTCTATGACACCCCTGTGTTACTGCACTGAGGGTGCTGTGTAACACACATTCAAAAACCAATGATAGCCTATGGGGAAAAAAATACCCCCTAGCCCATAAGCACATAGCAAGTCACAGAAACACTCTCAAGTCATGTCCAAGAGTGAGGGTAAAAGAGTCTCACTCTTGGCAGGAGAAAAAATAAACCCCAAAAATCCAGCAAAGCTGCTGGGGGACTCACTAGGTTAGGGAATTCAGCCTAAACAGAGAATTCTCCCTAACATTCCATCCCAGATAAAACAGTATTATAATTCTTGTGAATGGTCAGGAAACCCCTGCCATCAGTGACACTGGAGCCAGCATAACTGTGGTGGATGAATCATTTTTCAAGGTGGGGGATGTTGCTAAGGCACCCAAATGCCTCACCAAGTTAGCTGGAGGCCCTGTGCAAATGCTTCCCCAGTTACCAGCTTTCATCCAGTGTAATGATATGACTGTCAAAATACCTGTTAGTGTGCAGAGTGAAGTGCCTGGGAGAGTCCTGTTGGGTAAAGGCCTGAAAACTCTTGGAGTTGTGTCAAGCACCCCCAGGCCTCCCAGTAAGAGGAAGCAGGAGCTCACTAGGTCTGCAAGGGAGAGAACCTTGAGAGGCTCTCCAGAGGAGTTGATAGAGGAAACTATCACTCCCACTCCACAGGAATTGCTCACTGCTATTTCCAGGAAAACACAAGCAAAGGGGAAACCCAAGACCTCCAGAACAAAATCAGACAGCACCCCTGTGCTACCAACAAGGACATCCCCAAGATTGTCCAAAGTCACACCTGTGACTCCTCCACCTGCTGAGGCAGAGTGTGAGGTACAACCTTGTGTGGTTGAGCCAGTATCTGAAGAATCAGAGCTGGAAGAAGACACTGTCTCAGTTGGAGATCTTGACCCTGTTGACCATCCTGAGCTGCAGTCTTTACTGGCAGAAGGGGGACACAACAGGGCAGACTACAGCAAATGACAGAGAGAGTGTCCTACTCTTGAAGGTTTCCGACAACAGGCTGCTAACCAACTTGATGGGCAAGAAGTTGGAAAGCACAGGTTAAGCTGGGAAGATGGCCTCTTCTACAGTGAACCAACTGAGCCTATCCGTGGGGACTGCAAAGGAATTTTAGTGCCCCTTGCCAACAGACTCCAGTTCCTACAGTTAGCTGATGAGATACCTTTGGCTGGTCACTTGAGTTTCAAGAAGACCAAGGAAAGGCTCTCCCTCTACTTCTACTGGCCTAAAATGGGTCCTGAAGTTGACAAATTATGTAGGAGCTCTCACACTTGCCAAACATCTGGCAAGAGTGGAGCCAATAATGTGGCACCCCTGGTGCCTCTCCCAGTGGTGGGAGTTCCTATTGAGAGGGTGGCCATTGACATTGTCGGTCCCCTTGACCCTCCCACATCTTCAGGGAACAGGTGTATCCTGGTTGTAGTAGACCATGCCACAAGATACCCAGAAGCCATACATATGAGAACTGTTACGGGTCAGGTTGTAGCTAAGGCTCTACTTGGTATTTTTCCAGGGTAGGGTTTCCTAAGGAAGTGATATCCGAAAGGGGATCCAATTGGATGTCCCACTACATGCAAGCCATGTGCAAAAACTGTGGTGTCACTTACAAGTTCTCTACAGCCTACCATCCACAGACATATAGACTGGGGGAGAGGTTTAATCGTACTATGAAGAGCATGATAGGTGCTTTAGAAGAACCCCTTAAAAGAAAGTGGGACCTTCTACTGCCATGCCTTCTCTTTGCATATAGAGAAGTCCCTGAGGACGGAATTGGTTACAGTCCCTTTGAGCTTCTCTCTGGCCATCCAGTCAGAGGTCCATTGGCCCTGATTAAGGAGGGGTTGGAGAAGTGCGCCTTCTCCCAAGCCAGTCAGTGAGACTGACTATGTGATAGGTCTCAGTAGGATAATGCCACACATGATGGCAAAAGCAAGTGATAACTTGAAAGAAGGTCAGGTTCTGATCAAACATTGTCATGACCAGAAGGCCAGCATGGTTGTTTACTCAAGACCAGCTTGTATTAGTTATGGTGCCAACAAGGCAGAGGGCCTTGCAGGATAAGTGGATAGGACCCTTCAAGGTTGTGGGCAAACTTGGAGAGGTGAACTATTTGGTGGACTTACGCAGACCTAAGGAGGGTCCCAGAGTCTTTCAAAACAACCGTTTAAAAGCTTATGTCTCGAGACCAGAAGTGGGAGCTTTGCTTCTAGCTTCAGCTCAAGAGGAAGAGGAGAGTGAACCTCTACCTGACCTCCTCAGAGGCCAACCTTTAGATGAAAAGATAGGAGTTAATTTCTCTTCTCAGCTGACTTCTGAACAACAGGAGGAGTGCAAAGTTCTGTTAAATCAGTTCTGCCTCCCTGTTTTCACTATCACCAGGCTTGACCTCTTGGGGCCAGCATTGCACTGGTGACTGTTTACCTGTGAAAAGTAGAGGTTACAGAATGTCAGAACATGTGAGATCCCACATCAAAGGAGAGGTCAACAAGATGCATGATCTCAGGGTTATAGAGCCATCTACAAGTCCATAGTCTAGTCCAGTTGTTCTAGTTGTTCTAGTACCAAAGGCAGGATCTAAGGAGTTGAGCTTCTTTGTGGACTATAGAGCTCTAAATGCAGTCACTAAGACTGATGCCCATCCTTTGCCAAGGACAGATGAACTGGTGGATAGACTTGGTTCAGCCAAATACCTCAGCACATTTGATCTAACCTCAGGCTATTGGCAAATAGCACTGACAGACCATGCCAAGGAGAAAACTACATCTCCACCCCAGCAGTCATCTACCATTTTAAGGTTATGCCTTTTGGACTAAAGAATGCACCTGCTACATTTCAAAGGATGGTTAATCATGTTCTGAATGGGATGGAGGACTTCTGCATGGCATACTTGGATGGCATTGCAGTGTTCATCCCTACATGGAAAGAACATATTGATCACCTGGGATATGTTTTGCAGGCTCTTGAGCAGGCCCATCTGACCATAAAGGCAAACAAATGTCAAATTGGTCAGAGTAAAGTGGTCTACCTTGGTCATGAGGTAGGCGGAGGAGGAGGTGAGATAAGACCATTGTCCAGCAAAGTACAAGCTGTGCCAAACTGGGCCACCCCTACTACTCAAACCCAAGTGAGAGCTTTCCTAGATCTCACTGGGTACTACAGGAATTTCATAAAGAACTATGGGACCATAGCTTCTCCCTTGAATGTGATCTCCTCTCCAGAATTCCCTAAAAGATTAGATGGAATGAGGAGTGCACTCAAGCCTTTGAAAACCTGAAGAAAGCCCTTTGTCAAACTCCAGTCATAAGAGCTCCTGATTATCATCAACCCTTCATTGTGCAGACAGATGTATCCAATACAGGTGTAGGTGCAGTCCTTAGTCAACTGGATGAGAAAGGTACAGAGCTCCCCATTTGCTTCATCAGTAGGAAACTGAAGGAACCAGAAACAAGGTGGGCAACCATAGAGCTTGAATGTTTTGCCATTGTGTGGCCTTTGAAGAAGTTTAGACCATACTTGTATGGATCTACCTTTGTGGGCGGGGGGGGGTGTTAGGGAGAATTCGCCTAAATGGCTAATTTCCCTTACCTACTGAGTCCCTCAGCAGCTTTGCTGGATTTCTAGGGTTTATTTTTTTCAGGGTTTATTTTTTTCACCTGGTAAGAGTGTGAGCCTTTTTCCCACTCTTACATGTGTTTTGCGGTGTGTGTTTTTACCATTTTTGTGATCTTGGGCTCTGGAGCCTCACCTACTCCTTGGGCATAATTTTTTTGTGCGTTACACAGCACCTTCAGTGCAGGGACCAGGGTTTTCTTTCACACTTCCCACTGACTCCATTTTTCTGGGACTGACTACTGTCTCCCGGAAACATGTAAAGTTGCCATTAACTTTATGTAGTCTCTTTAAACCACAGAACCAGTACACCCCATCTTACATGGAGTATTGGAAAGGGTTAATTCTTATTCCTTTTTGTCTGTTTGTCTTGGAGCACTGTTTTGCTCCCTTTTCCTCAAGACAGGCTGGTGGCAGTGGTAACTACCCTATTTTTCATACCGCGGTTATCTTAAATAACCATGGTATTGTTTTAGGCTATTTTATTAGCCTCGAACATAAACCCGCTTGACCAAATATTTTTTATTTCGGCTCCGGCTGGGTTTATTCGCCATTTCTTTTTGTAAAAGTCTTTCGACGGGATTGGGTCCTCCCACGTATTCCATATCTATGACAGGTAATGTCCACAACTGTGCTGCTTCGGAAAATCTTTGGCGTCTGCGTCCTGCGTCGATGACGTCGATGCGCCGTCCCCAAGGACCTCCTCCGACGGCCGACGTCACCCGATGTGATAAGTAGGAAACACGATGCCCATAGCCTCAGTTCCGTTTTTTCCGCGAACGTGTTCGCTTCGTGAATCTCGGTACGCCTCGACTCGTTGGAGTTAGCTGTTTTCTATTCTCGGTTCGTTGAACCTGTTCGGTGTGTTGCGAAGACCTGTTCGTGGCGATGTCTTTCTCATCTTCGACCCCGCGTCCGGGCTTCAAGAACTGCAGGGACTGTGGGTCCAAGATGACGGTCATGGATTCGCACGACGCCTGACTCTGGTGCCCCGGGGAGGCCCACGATACTGACGACTGTGTCGACTGCCAGTCGCTCACTGCAAAGGCCTTGCGGGAACGCAAGAAGAAGCTGTCGGTAGGCAGGGTGTCTAAGCCCCGGAAGTCGAGGTCTGCGGGGCTTTTGACCGATGACTCGAGGGGTGACTCTCCGCGTCATCGTCGGAAGTCCGGTGGGTCTCCTTCCAGGAGTCGGTCTTGCCACTCCTCCGCCTCTAGGCATTCTAGGAAGCGCCGGCATAGGTCGCCTTCCCCGTCCTCTTCCGAGGACTCCGCCCGTCGGCGGGTCGCTTATCCTTCCATGCAAGCGACACCAGAGGAATGGGCTTCCTTCGGGAAGCAGATGGTAGCGATTCTGGAATCGCAGGGCACCGGTCCGTCCGCGCCTCCGAGTGGGGTCGGTCGGCACCGGTCGAGAGACACCGCCCATATGCCTTCGGGCTCGGGTGGTCGGCACGGCTCGCGGCAGAGGCCCCGCTTGGACAAGGGTAGCCGTTCTCCCAATGCCTGTTCCAGGTCCCAGTCCTCGACGCGCTCGAGACAGCGTGATCCTGTGCCATCTTCGAAGAAGACGTCGACACCTGTGGCGCCGAGGTCGTCGACGATTTCTTTCGAGGCTTCGCCTCCGAGGGGGTCGTCGACACCGTAGGCGACCAGGTTGTTGAGAGACACGCTCGGAGCTCCGGCTTCGAGGACTGTGTCGACGCCGCAGATGCTGGTGGCGTTGCAGTTGACATCGATGCCGATTCGCTCGACGTCGACGGCTTTTCTGTTGAGGCCGGTGCCGACTCACTCAGCACCCTCAACGCCTTTTCTGTCGACGCCGGCGCCGATTTGTTTGGTGCCCTCGACGCCTTTCGAGGCGGTGGTGTCGTAAGGGCCCCGTGGCATGGGGTTTGCCCCTAGAAAGGCTATGGCTAAGGTCCGGCACTGCTTTGGTCCGCAGAGGTCTTCCTCTCCCCGCCTGGAGTACATTTCAGAGGGTGATGAAGGCTCTGATGGCGGCCTGGTTCCGGTTCCGGTTCCAGATGACCTTATCTTGGGCCATAGCCAGTTTGATGACCTGAGGCAGTCGCTGCATGATGCCAGTGGTCTGAACACCTCTCTGGAGGTAGAGTTTTGTCGGCCGGAGCCTGGCACTCATGCCGATTCGTCATATCGGCGCCTTATGTCTCGGGTTACCGAGTACTTGGGTTGGTCAGCTCCCCCAGGGGAATTCGTTCAGGATGATCTCACGGACATCCTTGATCTCGGTCCACCCACTGACCCGGTTTTGCCTTTTCATATGGCTCTGCAGAGAAGGGTGGCGGCGGCTTGGACTGCTCCGGAGAGACTTCCGGCAGTGGGCAGGTCTTTGTCGCGATAATACCGTCCAGCCAGTAGCGACCCCTGCTACTTGTCTAGGCACCCCACTCCAGAGAGTTTGGTGGTGCAGGCGGCTACGGCCCCGGCAAAGCAGGCGTCGTATCCTACCATCCCTCTGGATAGGGACGACAAACGTTTTGACGGCTGGGCGAAGAAAGTGTTTTCTTCGGGGGGTATGGCGCTTCAGGCGGCCAACTCCATATGTGCCTTGTCTCGTTTCACACACACTCTGTGGAACTGTGTTGCTTTAGCGGCTGATCATATTCCCGAAGGGGACGAACGGGATGGTTTCCTTGCTATGGTTCAGGATGGCAAGGATGCTATGTGTGAGGCCGTTCAGTTGGGTTTGGACTTGGCGGATTGTGTCAGCCGGTCCATGGCGGCGAGCACCGTAATGCGCAGGTTTGCGTGGTTGCGGAAGTCTGGGTTCGCTCCTGATGTGCAGTCCCGGCTCCTCAACATGCCTTTTGACGGTGAACACCTTTTTGGCAGCAAGGCTGACGAGAGCCTTGAAAGGTTGCAGACCTCCAAAGCTGCAGCGAAATCATTGGGCGCTGCAGTTCGCCAACCTCCGCCTTTTCGTCCTAGGGGACAGCAATGGAGGGGAGGTTCCTTTCGCTATTACTCATCCTTCAGTAAAGCGAGAGGAGCTAGCAGTCAAAGAGGCCATCGTAAGAGTGCCAGAGGTGGAAACAAAGGAACTCGAGGTGCCAAGGCCGCTCGGGCAGTTGCCTCTTTGCCTTCAGGCAACGCCGCAGCCGCTACCACTCAGTCATGAGGCCAGGTCCCATGGTTCGCCGGTTGGGGGAAGGCTGGCGCAGCATCTTGTAGAGTGGCAAGCCATTACTTCGGATGTGTGGGTTCTGGAGATAATAACCCACGGCTACTGTCTTCCTTTTCGGCAGAGGCCTCACGACAATCCACCAGGGAACCACTCTTTGAAGAGTCCGGATCCGCTCCTTGCACAGGAAATTCAAGCACTGCTGGAGAAAGGCACCATAGAACTGGTGCCTGTAGCGGAGAGGAACAAGGGTTGGTATTCCCCTTATTTTTTGATTTCAAAGAAAGACGGGGGATTGAGACCCATCATGGACTTGCGCGGTTTGAACAAACTCCTCAGGAAGGACAAGTTCAAGATGGTGACTCTTTCTCAAGTCATCCAGGCCCTTCAACTTCAGGACTGGTTGGTGTCTCTCGACCTCAAGGATGCTTACTTCCATGTGCCGATCCATCCCAAGCACAAGAAGTACCTGAGGTTCGCGGTTGGCTACTCGAACTTTCAGTTTCGGGTCCTGCCGTTCGGATTGACCTCTGCCCCGAGGGTTTTCACCAAGCTCATGGTGGTGGTGGCAGAGCATCTCAGGAAAGGGGGGGATTCACGTCTACCCCTACCTGGATGATTGGTTGATCAGGGGGAGCTCTCCCGAGCAAGTCCTGGATCATCTGTCCGTCACCTGCCACTCCCTTCACAGGCTGGGCTTCTCCCTCAATTTAAAGAAGTGCCATTTGACACCAACGCAGCGGCTCCAGTACATCAGAGCAGTGCTCGACACGTCCCTGGGGCAGTGTTTTCCTCCTCAGGTGAGGGCTCTTTACATTCAGCAGATGGTGCACAAGTTTCAGTTTGCCCAGAATCTCCCAGCGTCCGAGCTCTTGAGACTGCTCGGCCTGATGGCATCCTGCATTCTTCTGGTGCCAGAGGCTCGTCTGCGGATGAGATCTTTGCAGTGGGCACTCAAGCTCCAGTGGTCTCAGTCCTCCGGCAGGCTGTCGGACCCTGTTCAGGTGCCGCCCTTCCATTAGAGTCCAGACTCCATATCAATCTTTTGGAGCTGAGGGCCGTCAGGCTAACCCTGAAGGCTTTTCTGCCGACTGTGCGCGGAAAGAGTGTCCTGATTCTGACAGACAACACGGTGGCCATGCACTACCTCAACAAAAAGGGGGGGGGGCAGAGTCACTTCCGCTGTGCAGGGAGGCGATGCAGCTCGAATTCTGGGCCATCCAGCAGGAAGTTTCGATCTCGGCTGTTCATCTGGCCGGAGACGACAACGAGACGGCAGACGCTCTGAGCAGGCAGAGCTCGATCTCTCACGAGTGGGAGCTGGCTCAGGAGATTCTCCTGGAGATCTTCGCCCTTTGGGGACCCCTCAAGTGGATCTCTTCACCTCCAGTGTCAACCGGAAGTGCGAAAGGTTTTGCTCGCGGGAATTTCCTCCAAAAGGAGCCTTAGGTGGAGTGGTCATTCCCACTGCTGTACGCGTTTCCTCCAGTCCCCGTCATCCCACAAGTGCTGCGGAGGTTACGGAGGTTTGGTTCCCAGATTATCCTCATTGCTCCGGCGTAGGCCCGGAGGACGTGGTACCTGGACCTTCTAGACTTGTCCATCTGCCCTCCTCGTCGTCTTCCCTACCGAGACGATCTGCTCTCACGGGTGGCGGGTCAGGTTCTCCATCCAGAGGTCAGATCCCTCAATCTTCACGCTTGGCTTCTGAAAGGTTGAGGTATAAGGATTGGGACCTCCCTGAAGACGTGATGGAGGTGTTGCTTTCGGCCAGGCGGCCGGCGACAAAGTCTCTGTACCGTTGCCGTTGGAGAAAGTTCTGCGACTGGTGCAGAGTTCAGAATGTGGATCCTTTTGAATGTGACATTCCCATGTTCTGTCTGTTTTGCTTTCTTTGGCCCACAGGGGCTTGCAAGTGGGGAACATTAAAGGTTACCTGGCGGCGCTGTCCATATTTAAGCACTCGTCTGAAGAGTGTCCCTATTTTAAGATTCCTTTAATTTCGCAGTTTTTGAAAGGGCTCACTAATGTGTTCCCTCTGTCACCTTTTTTGGTGCCAGGTTGGGATTTGAACCTTGTTCTTAAGTTTCTTATGGGTGCTCCGTTTGAGCCTCTACATTCTTGCCCTTTGAGGCTGTTAACTCTGAAAACTGTGTTTTTGGTTGCGGTTACTTCCGCTCGCAGAGTGAGTGAGTTACAGGCACTTTCAGTTAAGCCACCCTTCACTGTGTTTCAGAAGGACAAGGTTGTCCTTAGAGTTCGTCCTTCTTTTCTTCCGAAGGTGGTTTCGGAATTTCATTTGAGCCAGAAGGTTGTTCTTCTGGCGTTCTATCCTCCTCCACATCCTGGTAAGGAAGAGGAGAGGCTCCATAGGCTTGATCCTCGGGGAGCATTGAGCTTTTATATTTCGCGCATGTCCCGGGTCAGAGTGACGATCAACTTTTCATTGGTTACGCTGGAAAGCGTTTGGGACAAGCTGTGACGAAACAGACTTTGTCTCGTTGGATTATTTTAGCTATCTCTGAGTGTTACCGCTTGGCGGGTAAGGACCCTCCGGCTGGCTTGCGGGCCCATTCTACCAGAGGAGTGGCTGCGTCTAATGCCCTGCAGAGGGGAGTTCCTATTCGTCACATCTATGATGCAGCCACCTGGGCTTCAGTACATACTTTTGTACGTCACTATTCCCTTGATTCCATCAGAGGGCAAGATCTGGCCTTTGGCAAGGCAGTTCTCTATTCCGCAATCTGATTGGGCATGTTAAATTTGTATTCTAAATTCTTTCCCACCTCCTTGCTGGGTACTGCTTTGGGAGTCTGTCATAGATATGGAATACGTCAGAGGACCCAATCCGCTCGAAGAACAAGTTACCTTCTTACCTGGTAACGTTCTTTCGATGGGATGGTCTGACGACGTATTCCATATCGCTCCCTCCCTGCCTTCCCCGCTGCAGAATTTCTTTTGCGATTGCAGCTTGCGTTCCGCAAGGCCTTGTGTGTCTGACTGGCAGAAAACTGGTGGCACACGTTCTGGGAAAAAACTATAACTGAGGCTATGGGCGTTGTGCGTCCTACTTATCACATCGGGTGACGTCGGCCGTCGGAGGAGGTCCTCGGGGACGGCGCATCGACGTCATCGACGCAGGACGCAGACGCCAAAGACTTTCCGAAGCAGCACAGCTGTGGACATTACCTGTCAAAGATATGGAATACGTCGTCGGACCATCCCATCGAAAGAACGTTACCAGGTAAGAAAGTAACTTGTTCTTCTCGTGTTTTTCTATGCGCGCCAAACCAGGTTTGGTCCCTTTGTTCGCCGTCTTTTCGTGGGCTTCTGCACATAAGCCCTCCTTAATGCACCTGAAGGTCTGGGTAGGCAGGATGTGAGGGAGAGGTTTTAGGACCCCTGCCATGTGCTCCCTTGGCAACCCAAGCCGCGCTCCTATCTGATTAGCTGGGTGACTGGCCTTGCCAGTGTTAGGGAGAATTCTCATAAATGGTTTATTTCCCTTACCTACTGAGTTCCTCAGCAGCTTTGCTGGATTTCTAGGATTTATTTTTCTCACCTGGTAAGAGTGTGAGCCTTTTTTCCCACTCTTACATGTGTTTTGCTATGTGTGTTTCTACTTTTTGTGTGATCTTGGGCACTGGAGCCTCACCTACGCCAGGGCACCATATTGTTCATGTGTGTTACACAGCGTCTTCAGTGCAGTGACACAGGGTTGTGTTTTAGACTTCCCACCGACTCCATTTTCTGGGGCTGACTGCAGTCCCCCAGAAAAGGGTAAAGTTGCCATTAACTTTACCTTAGTCACTTTAAACCACAGACCCAGTACACCCCATCTTCCATGGAGTATTGGAAAGGGTTAATTCTTATCCCTTTTTGTCTGTGCCTATTGGGGCATTGTTTTGCTCCCTTTACATTAAGACTTGGCTGGTGGAAGTGGTATCTACTCCAACTTTTCTACCGCGATTATCTTATATAAATGTGGTAATGTTTTAGGCTATTATATTAGCCTCAAACATAAACCCGCTTGACCAAAAACATTTTATTTTGGCTCCGACCAGGTTTATTCACAATTCTTTTTGTTCAAGTCTTTCTCGTGTTTTACTCTGCACGCCAAACCAGGTTTGGTCCCTTTGTTCATAGCTTTTTTCGCAGGCTTCCACACAGAAGCCCTCCTTTAGGCACCTCAGAGTCTGGGTAGGCAGGATGTGAGGCAGGGGTTTTAGGACCCCTGCCATGGTTCCCTTGGTAACCCAAGTCGCACTCCTATCTGATTGGCTAAGGGGACTGGCCTTGCCAGGCCCGCCGCCCTGCTGTGTGATTGACAGCCAGGCTGTATGAATGGGGGGAACATGCATAAAAAGCAGGACTCTGGGACTGGAAGAGCAGAGTCGCCACTGGAACGAAAGAACCAACAAGGAACTGGGAGAAGAGGACCCCTACAACGACTGAACCGCCCGGTGAAGCCCTGCTGCAGGTCTGAATCTCCAGAATCCGACGACAGAGAAGATCATCCAGGAAACTTCTTCCCTTGAGCTGGTGGGACCAACCAGTTCACCCAAACTGCAAGCCAGGACCCCTCCTCTGGTTGAATTCGCTTTACAGAGCTACAGTGGGCCTGATAGCCAGGAAGGTCGGACCCTGCTTGGGTTTTAAGGGGCGCACCTTTTATTCGTTGTTTGGCGCTGCTGCTGGTTTCTTCCCTGGGTAGTGCAGAACCCTCCAGTCTTCCTACTTCTTTTTTTTTGTGTTTTTTTTTTGTTTTTCTCAAACTTTATTTCTTATTTTCAACAAGAAAGAAACATATCAAGTACAAAGCAAATGTTACTATGCCAGCAGGCTATCATCCATGTAACAATATAAACCTGAATCAAATAAAACAATAAACAATAACCTCAAAATGCATATTAAACACAACACATTTAAAAACGTAGCCATGAGCGGTGGCCTGACATTCCCAAACATAACAGACAACACAAAACAAGAGAACATAACAACACAAGCACCCTCCCCCCAAAACGTATCCATTAGACGTGATGCAAACCCATTCTATTACACAATTCCGATCAAGATGGTTTACCCATAAAAATCATTGAAATTCCCCCATTGTTCATCATAACGTGCTTCTTTGCATTGCTTATAAAACATAGTCTTCTCATATTTAGATAGAACTTGCACATCTAAAATCCAATCCTCTACTGTTGGTTTCTTTTTTGTCTTCCAGACCTTTAATATGTGTTTAGTAGCTACTAACAGAACTTTGGCAATCCAACACGATACTACCCAATCATATTTGCAACCATTCCTTGGTAATTGCAAAATGATTGATTCCGTGGATAGGTGATGCCCCAAACCTGGGCAATCCTGTCGACCACATCTCTCCAGAAATGTGTCACTCTTTCACAACTCCACAACATATGAAGCAAACTACCCCTCTCTTTCCCACAACCCCGACAACTGTCACCATCCACCATTCCTAAAGCATACATACGTGCCGGGGTCCAATAGGTTCTACTCAATATTCTTTGATCAGTGTAATGCTGTTGTAAATCTGCTTTAGCTTTAACCGAAACTCTCCAGACCCTTTCCCATTCATCTTGTGTCAGTTCTCTACCCAGCTCATCCGTCCATGACAACCTCAATTTTTCCCATGAGTTCAACCACTGTACATCTGTTTGCATAATTTTCATTGGAGGGATAGAGAATTCTCATTTTTCTCACCGGTGCATAATTCATATTCTAGGCTTGACTATATACTAATGTCAGATAAACTAGTTGAGACCGTTCTAGAGGCGAGAATAGGAGAACTGCAACTTTCGGACCATTCTAGGGTGACAACAAGGTTGTCCTTCATTACAGAGCAAAGAGGAATTTACAGGTGGAGGTTGAAGCCTTTTGTGCTGAAAAATGGAGATGTTTTAAAAGCCTTAAACATATTCATACCTCATTACTTTCAGGAGAATAATGGGTCAGCAGACAGCATGGTAGTGTGGGATTCCTTTAAGGCTTCTATTAGGGGGTAACTAATGAACTGAACTGCTAGGGTGCGACGGATAGGGGATACTCTACTAAAGTGTCTAGAGGAGGAACTAGGGAGTCTGCAAAGGAACTACGTGCTGACAAATGATGAGAATATTAGAGTTAAGATAGCGAGTGTCAAAGAACATCTGAAATGTGAGTTGAATTCGCAGGTTGAAAAGGGATTATATTATATGAGGCAGAAATATTGGGAAGGTGGAGATCGTGGTGGCAAGGTATTAGCTAATAGATTAAAGAGTTATTCGGAAAGGCTGTATATCCAGAAAACTGTGAACGACCATGGAGATGTGCTGGTCAAAAAGGATGACATTAGTGAATGTTTTCGTTTATTCTATGCAGGCTTGTATACTGAGGACCTTGTCCCACAGGTAGATGAATTGGATAGTTTTGGGAGGGAAATTACTCTTCCCATCATCTCTGAGGAAGGTAGGAATTTTATGGAAAGTCAGTTTACTGTCTTGGAGGTCCTGTCAGCGATTGGGGACCTGACAAGGGGGGGAAGTCCCCGGGGATGGACGGTCTAACAGTAGAATTTTATCAGGCGTTTGATGAGGTGCTGGCGCCTATACTGTGTAATTTGTATAATTATATTCTGGAGGAGGGGAAGTTGTGTGCAACAATGAGGGAAGCTGTAATTACTATGCTTCCGAAACAAGGGAAGGATGCAACTAAGTGCTGCAACAATAGGCCAAGTTCCTTGCTCAATGTTGACATTAAGATTTTTACTATTATTACCAAAAGTCCTGTATATTATTCAGTCGTTGCCCTTACATTTTACAAAGAAAGTACTTCGACGGATAGATAGATTATTCCAGGACTTTTTAAGGGGGGGAAGGGGGAAAGAGCCAAAATTCCACGGTACATTATGGTCCGCAGCGTCAAAGATGGAGGTTTTGGATACCCGGTCCTTAAGAATTATAGTAACGTTTTTTATTGAAAAAGATGTCTAGCTATTTTATTGGGGATCCAAGCCAGATGCCTTGGTGGGTTCATATTGAAATGCATACATTTTTGCCGTATGAGATTAAGTGTCTGTATTCATTTGGAACATTACCTGGGAAGGTGCAGAGTTTAAAAACAGTTTTGGCTACAAAAGACGCATTGGCGTCACTGAGAGTGGGAAATGGGCAGGGATTATTTGTTTATGAAGAGGCCTCACTTTGGCATAATCCTTGTCTACAGATTAATAATAGAATGTTAAATTAGAGAAGTTGGGTTACTAGAGGTATTTTAAAGGTTAGTGATGTTTGGAGCAACGAAGGGGTGGTTCCTTTGAGGGACTAGTGGAGAAATTTGGACTGCATAATAGAGAGTTACGAATGTACAATGAATTGGTGGATTTAATATCTGAAAGGAGTCGGATGATGGATGCATCATTCTCACGGGAACCTGAAGTCCTCAAAATATTGGCCTGTGGATCACAAAAGGTGTCCAATATTTTGAAAATTATGCAAACCGATGTACAGTCTTCCTACTTCTGATCAGTTCGACAGTCGCCTCAGGAACCATGAGCCTGCAGGAACTATCAGGAACGTCTGCCTCAGCTACAGACCCCTCTCCGTTTTAAGGTACTGTGCAAATCCGGTTGTGCGTTTCTTTCAGCCGCAGTGAAAGTGTTTGAAATCTTTCTCCAATCCAAGGGATTGTTCTTTTCTTCTCTTTAAACAAACTTTTCTACCAACCAACCTCGTCCTGAAACCGTGCCACAAACTTTACCGTGAACTACCCTGAACTGTATTATCTTGAGCAAAAGACTTTTGAACCATTTACTTTGGCCCTAAGCCTTTTCTATCTGATTGTATCATTGTAGTCTCTCTTGTTCACTTGCTCTGAGTACTTACCTGTTGGTGTGGATCCATTTCTGTTTACTTTTGTCTTTCCCTCCCTTTTAAATTGCTGGAGTGCCATTTTGCTCCCACTTCATTTTGTGAGCTTAACTTTTCTGGAATTTAAGGGAAGTTGTGTGGTGTATTAAGAGTGTGATTTTTAGACTGCTTATAATAGTGTAATGTTATACAACTGAAGAGTGAAATAAATGTATATTTTTTTACTTGAAAACCTTGAGTCAGTGTTTGCCTGAATCATAGTAATTGCTGTCCTTTGTGTAACTATTTGTACTGCTCTTTTCTTGAGATAGGTCTGGCTGCTCTGCTACTGCTACCACTTTAAGTGTGTAGTACAGGCTTGTACCAAAGGTGGAATTGTACTGTCACTTGTAGTCTTCATTGTGTGTGGTGTTCCCAAAGGGTACTGCATATAATTCTGCCTAACAATAAGGTCAACTGACACTCCCTTCATTGCCCCTAAAGTAATCTACTATTTGCTCTGCCATGTTGTCTCTGAAGGGCCCGTTCTCTAGAGCCTCTGCCTGCAGTCTCCACATTGGCACCGGGGCGGGTTGACTGCTCATTACCTGTCAGAATCCGCTGTCAGGTTGTCCACGTATTGTAGACGTCGAATTCTACCCAACAATATAACCCTGTGTATACTTGAGGAACAAAATACCAAGGGATCTATTATTTGGAAGAATGGACCCGAACACGACCAGCTGTGCTCCTAGAACCGGAAAGGAAAGTCAGGTTAGAAACAAACCTTTGTTGGCATCATCACCCAACACCTTTTCTGAGGGCACCTCCCTTCCATCTCCCCTGTAAGAGCCATCGTCCTCCAGGCATATCTGGTCAGACCCAGACAGTGTGGCTACTAGTTGCCTCCAGGCCGTCAAGGTCTCCACTTCGTCATCTCCACCTCTATTAACTGCTTCTCCCCACACCACCGTTTCCGCATCTGCCCATTTCTGGAGATCCTGCCACCAGGCTTCTACATTCGGTCTATTGCTTGCTTTCCAGCCCATAGCAATTCTGCGCTTAGCAAGTATGTAAGCCAAGTCTTTGAGTTTGCTTACGTGTTTCATTCTGCGAGGCCTAGGGAACCCCCCTACCATGCACAACCACAACGATTACACCTCCAGACTTATCTCTTTCTCCGCCAAGCGGTGGGCTGCCTCCCTCCAGAATCTCCTTATTTCCGGGCATGCCCAGAACATATGCACCAGTCCTGCATTCTCCTCCCCTCATTTAGGACAAGTTTGAATTCCCGCATTCTTAAACTTTGCTATCTTCTGAGGAGTCATATATGCTCTATGGGTAACATATAACTGGATTTGTTGCAACCTCACATTCCTGGACACTTTTTTGTGGTATCCCTGTACCCTCACTCACAGCCCATCACCCATAGATTCTCTAGCTTCCTCTTCCCAATCCTGTCTCAACTGGATCACCTCCCTCCCTACCCTTGACATCAGCAGTTCGTAAATTCAGGAGACCTCATGGCTTCCGTCTGACACATCATAAAATATTTCTACGGCCGTGTCGGGCTGACTCTCCAGCACTATTTCTGACCAAGTGTCTTTTATCTTGCGCACCAACCTAGTATAAGTGATATATTGTCCCCGGTGTAAGCCGGTGTCTTCCACCAGTGTGTCAAACTCCACCGCCTTCCTGTCTTGCCAACATCCCCCAACGTTGCTATACCAATCGGTTCCCAATGCTTCCGGACTATCTTCCTCAATTGCTCATCCACTCCCTTCAATGCCACTAGCGGCATCAGTGGGGAAGAAGGGAACGGGTTCTCCATGACCCGGCAAGCCCTTCGCTATATCTTCCATCCCAAATCCAACATTCTGGTCACCCCGCCTCGTTGTGACATTGGCAACCATATCCATTCTTTCAGGAAGAACGGGACACATTCAGCCATCAACAATCTGGACTCCGATGTGGAGTCTTCCGTTAACCACCTCGCCACATATTGTAGTTGGCTGGCCAAATAGTAAATCTCAAAGTTGGGCAATTTAATGCCCCCTTGATCATACGTGTTTTGCAGTTTCCATATTGCTATTCTATATGCCATATGAACCCCCTACATATGCCCTGGATTTTAACAAAGAATCACTTGGGTATCATATATGGTATGTTCACAAAGTAGTGCAACAGCCTAGGCAGCACCACCATCTTCAACAGAGCTACTCTCCCCATCATGGTCAACGGGAGCTTAGCCCAGAACCTCATGCTGTTTTCTATGTTGGCTACCGCCTTCTCTGTGTTCTGTTTGTGTTCAACCTCAACACTGTAATGTACATCAATCCCCAGGTATCTAAAGGTCTCGGTCTCCCATTGTATTTGTAATACCGGCAGTTCCTCTCGTGGTATCACTTTATACCTACCCAGGGGAAATCTACATGATTTCTTGGGGTTCACTGTTATGCCAGACAGCAACACGTGTCGCCCCATTACTTCCAAAATATATTGTAGGTTCTCTTCAGGATATCTCAAGTACAACAACATGTCATCAGCATACATTGATATCAAATGTTGCCCTCCCTTCGTGCTGATCCCCACCTCTCCATATTGTTGCCTCAAATATATCACCAGGGGTTCCAGTGCTAAGATAAACAGCATTGGGGACCACAGGCATCCCTGTCTAGTACCCCTACTAAGTTGCCATCTGAGATGGTCGCTCCTGTCTTGACTCGAGCTAGTGGTTTGCTGTACAGCATCTGGACCCACCTCAAGTACGTGGGCCCCACCCCATATTCATTCAAGGCTGCCATCAACCACGGCCATTTGACGGAGTCAAAGGCCTTCACTGCGTCCAATGAGATTATTGCAACCTCCTGGGGCTCCCTTTCCGTTTGTTCTATAACATGATGGAGCGTTCGGAGATTGTTGGATATGCTTCTGCACGGAACATACCTGGTCTGGTCAGGGTATATGAGTTTGTTGATAACCATTCTCAGGCTGTTCGCCAACACTGCCGTAAGTATCTTGCTATCTTGATTAAGCTTTGTTAGGCTTAAGAAGCAGGATGATAATTGCTTCCCTCAGAGACTCTGGCAGCGTCACCCTGTCTAGCGCCTTGTTTAACATTGCTAACAGTGGGGGGAGGAACTCCGCCTTGTACGTTTTGTAGAACTCACTAGTGAGTCCATCCGCCCCTGGAGCTTTACTAGTAGGTAAGAGCTTGTTCACTGCTTCTAATTCCTCTAACGTAATGGGGGCCTCTAAGTTCTCCCTCTCCTCTACCTCCAGTTCAGGAAGGCCGATGTCCTTCAATGTTTCCATCACATCAATTCCTTCCCCCTCGTGAACATTCCTATACAGTTGCTGGTAGAACTCTAGAAAACCTTTGTTCACTCCTTCCTGGGTGTCTAGTATTTGTCCATCCATCCCCCGTACCGCTCTAATTGCTTGTCTAGGTGTCTCACTCTTATACAACCAGGCTAACAACCTTCCCGGTTTATCTCCCTCTGCATGCTGCCTTTCAACGTATTTTTTATAGTTCAGGTTGCATAATCTCTCCCAGTACTCCTTGTAATCCTGTTGTAATTGTGGTATAGTTCCAGCCTCCTCTGGGGAGTGCCCACCCTTATGCATAATTGTCTCTAATTTCTTTTCTGATTCGTGTAGCTCATGTGTTATTCCACCTTGTAGCCCTTCGCCTTTAGATATTGCCGCCCCCTCGCTACGACCTTAAATGCCTCCCATTTTGTACTAGACGATTCTACACTCCCGGTGTTGTGTACAAAATATTCCTTTGTTTCTTTCTTCAGGTCCTCCCTGAACACTGTCTCTTTCAAAGGTTCAGCCCTAAGTCTCCATGTCCAAACCTTTGCTCTCGGCGGCGAGTGGTCTGAAAGGACTCTTTATATTTCAACTGCACTAGTTCCCCTGTCAACTCCGGTGCAGCGAATATGTAGTCTAACCGCGTGTGCAGGTTTTGTGGGGCCAAATAGTGGGAATATTGCCTATCCTGTGGGTAGTGCATCCTCCATACATCCACTAATCGAAAATATGGTCTTCAGAACCATAGCTACCGGAGTGGGCTTCTTCATCTTCTCATCTGATCTGTCAACCCTGGGGTCTAGCGTCCCCTCCCCATATAACTGCTCCCCCCCAAATATATGGGCTGATCTTGCTGTATAGCGTTCTAAAATAGCCGGTAGCATCTTGGTTCGGGGCATACGTGTTGATAATGCTCAGCACCCTATTTTCTACTAGTCCTCTTATTAGCACCATCCTCCCATCTGGCTCTATGGTAGACTGTAACAGCTTAAAAGGGACATGTGGTGCTATCCACGTGATTACCCCTCTGGCATACGCCGAGTATGTTGCTTGTATGGTGGTCCCTTTCCATTTCCTCCTCACCACCTCCTGTTTTTCTTTTGTCAGGTGAGTTACCTGTAGTAAAGCAGTATCTATTTTCTGTCTCTTCAGATACATCATGACCGTATTCCTCTTGAAGTAATTATTAAGCCCCCTGACATTCCAGGTCACTATCTTGAGGTCCCCCATCTCATCCATACCCCGTTCCGCCCCTATCCGCCCTTGTCTTCCGCTCCATGCGCAGTGATTTATAGGTGTAGGCTCGCACCCCAACAACTCCCAGATCTCCCTTCCTCCCCTTCCCTTTAACCCCCCAACCCCCTCAACTCCCTTAACCCGTACCCATCTCTTATCTTCCTTCCTTAAAAACTCCCCAACTGTTACAACTCCCATCCCAACTCCCACCCCCAACATCCCCAAATGACGCCCAGCTCTATCCCTGGATCTCAGGCTTTCCTGCATCTAGCTCTTTCTCTGTATTACCGATACTCGGCGCCCTGCAGGGGGATACTGATGTAATAATATCTCAACTACTACCAAACCTTGGGGGGTAGTACAGTGACCACTCAATGTTCCTTTACTGGACTCGACTCTGCCCAATCGCTCCTGCAATACCCCGCTTCATGGTTATTTACTGCTATTATCAATACAATCTGCACCACATCAATTATTCTTGTCGTCGCATAGGCGCCCAGCTGGGTCCAGTACTGGTCTGGTGCATAGCACCTCCTCCTCACTAGCCTGGTCCTTGGCCGGTCTAGGGTTCCTCCGGAAGTTGTATCCTGTCCATCCAGTTTTGCGCTTCTGTTGGTGTATCAAAAAACAACAATTTGCCGCTGTGGATCACCCTCAGTTTTGCTGGGTATATGAGTATATACCTGATTCCGGCTTTCTGTAGTCTTGACTTTGTGGCAATGAACTTGGCCCTCTTTTTCTGCACTTGGAATGTATAGTCTGGGTACACTGTGACATTCACCGAACCACTGTGTATCTGTCCGCCATCTCTGGCAAAGGCAAGAATCTTCTCCCCATCTCTATAGTTGAGCACCTTGGCTATGACTGGTCTGGGAGGTGCTCCTGGGGGGGTGGTCTCCTGGCCAGGGATCAGTGCTCTCTTTCGATCGTGAATCCCTGGGAAAGTTTCCAGTTCCGACTTCCTGAAGCAGCAGGTTCTCTACGTAGTTATTGGGGTCCGTTCCTTCTGTACTTTCCGGTAGTCCTACGATGCGTGTATTACTTCTACGTGCTCACCCTTCTGCTTCCGCTGCCCTGTCTTCTAGCAGCGTCACTCTTTGCATTAGGACGTCCACATCTTTCGTGGTCCGTACCTGAACTTCGGTGTTTTCCTTCACCAGTCCTTCCAACTTAGTTGTGCGTTCCGCAATCGTGCGGACATCCTGTCGCAGCAGCTCCAGATCCACTGCCACTGCGTTGATCTTTCCTTCCAATTTCATTTGCAGTGCTCCAATAGCGTCTAGTATCTGTTGGTTGCTAGGACCTTGATCCTCTGGCGATTAGGACTGCACCATCGTCTTTTCCACCACACTCGTAGGTCTGTGTGACGGGCTGGTCGCAAATGTCTCTAGCGTGGACTGCTTAATCTTCGATTTGGCTCCTTTGTTCGCCATTGGTTACAAAGTCACAGGGTTTACCTGTGCTCAGGAGGGCAGCAATGTTACCCCAGTATGCAATTGTTAACCCTCTTAGCCTCTCTGTAAGCGCATCATATTTTGGTGGCCCATCTATGCCTTATAATGAATATGAACTGGCCGGTTGGTGCTCCGTTACTGTTGACTTCCAGTGACGCCGTGCTGACCCTCAATAGGGATTTGGTGGCTCTTGTCCACTCCTCTGCGTCTTCGACAAGTTCTCCTCGTGTGCTCCGCACCCCTGCAAATGCGATTATACACTCAGCCGGGTGCCCTTATTGCAATGTTCAGTGCCTGCTCACTCTAATGCTTGTGAAGGCACTCATTGTGTTTGTCCGCAGGCGTTCCAGAGCCCACAAAGCAGTGATCTACATGTGAGGTCTGTTTAGTAATGTCCGGGTCTATTAGCTTGTTTGAGGGAGGGTTCCCAGCACCTTCAGGAGCTGCACTGGGGTGGGGGATGCCCGCTTACCACATGAATGTCAGGCGTTCAGGCAAGCCCCTAAGCCCCCCTCACTCCTTACCTTCTTTATTCCTGTAGCAGTCGCGTTTCCCTCATTTGCACACACACCCTGTTCTCTTCCCGGCATTCAGGTTATCATCGGAAAAATCCTGCAAAGGCTACTGTTCTTTCCCCATTTACCATCCATATATTTCTTCGCCATCGATCCGTGGGGTCTCCTCCTCATATTGATCCTGATCCTGGCTCTTCGTGTAGGTTCGCGTCCCCAGAGCTCTCTGGCGAAACCCTCGTTGTCAGGCAGCCGAGGGTCCCTTCCATGTATCATCCAGCGGGTCTTCCCCCAGGTCAGCCCGACTGCCTGTTAGTATTTCCCGATAGTGAAGCTCGCTATTGTGGGGGAGCAGCCTTATGGCTACGTACTGTTCGGTGGCAGAGTTATGAGCCGCGTTGTTATACGGTGCTAGGCGAGTAGCTTGTTTGTCTCCACCACCAATGCTACGCCATATCCTAAGTGTCAAGTGGAAGTCTGCCCGCCGCAACCAGAGTGTTTATCTTGTCCTGTTTGGACCACAGGGGCTGACACTCACGGCGGATTGTGAGGTCTATGGGGTTTTGCATCCGCTGCTGCACACTCCAAGATGGGACCGACGCCCTCAGCATACACTCTGCACTGCCGTCAGTGCGAGCTTCGTCTAGCTCGTTCCTTCGGTCCATGGCTGCTGTGCTACCACCAAATGCCCTCAATTACCGTAGAAGTATAATCCCACTTGCGTGTTGTGTTACGTGTACCCTGCCGGGTATTCCGCACTTAGCCCGTTCCTTTGACTTCAGCTGGCTGCCATTTTGATTCCCCTCTGTCGGCTCACTGCAAAACTTTGTAGGCCTTATGTCAATCCAGCCTAATCCACGCTCCGTTCGTGCCCCAGACCTTTAGTAGTCGGTGCCTATGTTCCTGTCTGTGGCAAGTTGCTCATTGCTCGGTCAAGGCCCGGATTTGTTCCGGATCGGCAGGAGCTGTCTGGTCAGCACGTCCTCTTACATGGCCCCATAGCCACGCCCCCCCAGGACTCTCAAACTTAGGTGTGTTGTTCTCCTGTTTATTTAAAATAACACTGTGAAACCTAGCCCCTTTTCCCCACTATTCAGAACTCTCAAACTTAGGTGTGTTTTTCTCCTGTTTCTTTAAAATTACACTGTGAAAAATATGCCTTTCCCCACTATTCAGGACTCTCAAACTTGTGTTTTTCTCCTCTTTCTTTATAATTGCATTGTCAAAGTATTAAAATTGCATTGTGAAACCTAGGCCTTTTCCCCACTATTCAGGACTCTCAAACTTAGTTGTGTTTTCTCCTCTCCTGTTTCTTTAATAATTTCATTGTGAAAGTAGTGTCGTTCTTTGGCTTGCCTCATTGGAAAAGCACTAATCTACTAAATCTTTTTACCACTATCTAATGCGCCTGTCGTCTTGTCCAATTATCAACTTGCCTTGTCTCTCTGTCTCGTCTGCTTACACCCTGCCCTGTGTCCTTCCCTAGTGGTCTCCCCTACCCCTTCCCACTCCCTTCCTCTTCTCTCCTCTTCCTACGGTGCTCTCTGTCTCTCCTATCTCTTCTAACTGCTTCTCTATCGACTATCCTGCTCTCCTCACTAAATCTGGTAGGAAGAAGTTTAAAAAGGACATCCTGGTATCCAACCCAGTCCTCCCTATCGCTGACACCTATGCCGGTGCCTCCTCCAGGCAAACCTTCACTGACATCCTCTTTGTCGTTCCCTCACCAGACCTATGGGACTCTACATATGGTCTCTGTGCTCTCCCCCTTCTCTTCCTCTCCCATTAATGGTGGCACCCGGTGGGAGGACCTCCTGTCCTCCTTCCACTCCTCTAAGGTCATCATTAATGTTTACTTGAATGGGACCTTCTTGATCCAAGGCCCTCAAGCCAACCTTCTACTCTTTGATAGACGCTTCCTACGCCTCATCAATTTCCTTTCTGCTCCTGCTGTCGCCTCTCATCCCTCCACGGCTTCCATGCTTTCCCTTCCTGTCTCCTCCTTGGCTACCTTGCCCTCTCCTCCTTCCTAATCTGCCCCCCCTCGAGCTGCTTCTACACCCCCGCAGGGCGTACCTCTGATTTGTACCCCTCCCCGGGAGTCTTTCAAGGATGGCAACCTTCTCCATATCGCCACTCTAAACTCTCGCTCAGCTGTCAAACACTCCTCTGAAATCTGCCGCCTCCTGCAGGAACTTGACCTCGATGTTCTCGGTCTCACCGAGACATGGTTCACGGCCAGCTCTGTCACAGCTTCGACACTCTCCTCCCTGATGGCTACAAGATCCTCTCTGCGCCCAGATCCAACCATTCCGGAAGGGGTGTAGCCCTGATCTTCCCTGAGTGGATTCCTGCCTCTGTCATTCCTACGCAGGCCTACTCCTCTTTCGAATGCCTTGTGTGCAGGCTCGCTCTCTCTCCTGGCTATTCCCTTTCTGTGGCTACCATCTATCGGCCACCTGGTCAGATCTCCTCTTCCCTCCTGGTCTCAACCACTCAACTCCTTCTTCCTGAATACTTCAACATCCACCAGGATGCTTCCTGTCCTTCCTCTGTACTCTTTCGTGACCTTTGCAACTCTCTCTCACTCTCCATTCTCCCCTCTGGCCTGACTCACTCTGCAGGGCACACTCTGGATGTTCTGATCTCTTCAGACCTTCCCCCTTCAACCCCTCTCACCACTCCTCTCTCCTGGAGTGACCATGTTCTCCTTTCCTCCTTTCTCACCCTCTCTACCCCTCAGGCTAAGCCAACACCAGCACTGCCACCTACCTTCTTGGTTATCCGGCCCATGAAGCCTGTGTCCGTTGAGGCTTTTGCTGCTACTTTTTCACCCATCTTCCTTGGCTGACTCACACCCTGACACAGCCCTTTCCATGCTTTACTCTGCTATATCTGATACTCTTGATGTTCTTGCCCCTGTCATGAAGATCCGCTTGAAGCCCAAAGCCGAGTGCAACTCTTGGTACGACTCAGACCTTGTCACCCTTAAACGCAAGTGCATGTGGCTGAAAGGAAATGGTGTGCTTCTGGTACATCCTCGACAAACTGGCCTGCTGCCTGCCCCAAAGGCAATACCGGCTCCCTGTCCGCACCAAGAAGAGAGCCCTCATCCAAGCCCACGTCTCTGCAGCTTCTAACAACTCGGCCAAACTCTTTAAAATCTGCAAGGAGCTAGCCAATCCTGCTGCATTCTCTTCCTCTCCTGTCCCCTCCTAGGCCCTCTGCACGGCCCTGGCTTCTCATTTCATCTCTAAAACTCAGGACATCCTGTTCTCTCTCTTCCTCTCCTATTCCTCCCTCTACTCCCTGCTCTTCCTTTGGCCCTTCTTCGGCCACCCCTCCTCCCTCTTTCTCTGCCTTTCCCCCTGTTCTCCTCAGATAAGGTTTCTAGACAAGTCCAAACTATGACAGTCTCGTCAGAACAGGTTCACCTCTGTTCCTCCAAAACCATCAAGGACGACAGTGACACCCTGGCTCCTGCTCTGGCTGATTTCTGCAACCACTCCCTCGCCACTGGAGTCTTCCCCTCCCCACTGAAGCACTCCCTTGTGCACCCTCTTCTTAACAAACCCACAGCCGACCCTTCCTGCCCGGCTAACTATTGTCCAATCTCCATCACTCCTTTCCTGGGCAAACTCCTGATAAAGCTGGCGTTCTCCCAGCTTAATCTTCACTCTGAATTTCTTGGTAGTCTCCATGACTGTCAGCCTCGTTCCAGAACTGCCAGGAGCACAGAAGCTGCTTTCCTGAACATCTGTGAAGACCTGCTCTCCAATCTTGATTCCAACACCCACTGTGTCCCCATCTTACTTGATCTCTCTTCTGCCTTTGACACGGTCAACCATGCCATCCTGCTCAACCGTCTCTGTGATAACCTGAGTGGTTCCTAGCCATAATTTCGAATGGCAAGGTTTCGAATAAAAATGCATCGAAAAAATGCATTTTTAAAAAAAGAAATTTTAATGGGGGGGGGGGTTCCCCCAACTCCTGTCTTTTTTTTTTTTTTAGCCCTTAACTCCCATTTTAGTAAAAAAATAAAAAATCTTTACCTACAAAAACAATCTTTTTTTCGATGCATTTTTTTTCAAAACTTTTGTCATTCGAAACTGTTTTCGAAACAATGCCTGGATACCAACCTGGGTATCACTGATCAGGCCCTGGCTTGGCTGACCTTCCTCTCCGATCGACCCTCCCAGGTCCAAATTGGGTCCTTCCTCTCCTCTATCTCTTTTCCCCAGGGGTCTAACCTCTCTTCCTCGCTGTTCAACCAATGCCTGGCACTTCTTGCCCACCGCATTGCCGCTCTCTGCTCCAGCTTTCAGTGCTATGCAGATGACACTCAGCTCATTTTCAGCCTCCTTTCAGCCACCTCTTCTCCTTCGCTCATATCTGACTGTCTGTCTGCCATCCAGAAGTGGTGTGCCACCAATGATCTCTGTCTTAATGCAAGTAAGACTGAGATTCTCCTCATTGGCACACCTGCTCCCTCCTTTCCTGTCACACTCTGGCTGGCCTCTCTTGGCCCTCTTCTTGCTCCCACTTGTGATGCTAAAAAACCTGAGTGTCATTTTCGACTCCACACTTTCCTTCTCTCCTCACATATCTGACGTCTCTAAGTTGTCACAGTACCAGCTGCACTTCCTTAGAGGTATTCTTATTTTCCTCTCCGTCCCCCAGAAGCTCACTGTCTCCAGAGCTCTGGTTCTCGCTAGGCTGGAGTACTGCAACAGCCTCTTTATAAATCTACCTGTCTCTACTCTCCGCCCTCTGCAAATCATCCAAAACAGGACTGCGAGACTTGGTCTCAAGCCCAGGGATCGTATCTCTCCAGGACTGAAATCTCTGCACTGGCTCCCAGCAGCAGAGAGGATTAAGTTCAAAACCCTCTGCATTGTCCACAAGGCCTTCTGGGGCCTGGCACCTCAATACCTTCAAATCTCTCTGCCTAACTATCTTGCTTATCGAGCTCTTCACTCATCCGCCTCCAACTCCCTCAGGGTTAGTCGCTTCTCCAAGCAGCTAGTTGGTGGCAGATCTCTTTCTTCTGCTGGGGCCTCCCTCTGGAACCTCCTCCCTGCCTCTCTGAAACTTGAGGAGAACCTTCTCCGGTTCCGAAAACACCTCAAGACCTTCCTCTTTGCTTCTGCTTTCTCTCGTCCTCTCTCCTGCTGATCTCCTGGCTGAATCTGAAATTGCACTGGTTACCTGGCTACCCTCTGATCTCGGGCCTAGGTCCCTCCCCCGCCAAGTGCACACCTGCACTGCCCCCCTGGCAACCCTTGCACTAGGGGGCTGTTTCTGTATCTCTACAGCCCCTACTAGCACTTGACACTTGGCCTAGTAGGATCGTTGTCTCTGTCTTCCTGTCACGCCTCTTCAGAGACGTTGGTATTTGTGGCATCGTTGGTCCCATGGACGACGGATTTCGGCCATTTTTCCTTCCAAGATGGCCACCACAACGGACGATGTGGGTCTAGACAATGCACAACCCTGCACCAGGGAAGCTCCGCCCTCCTACACGAGATTCAGTTTATCTGTCCCTGCTGACAACGCACGGATATGTTGCTACTCTTCACAGACAACGCTACGTAAGTTCGTATCTAGGGATACCTTTGCAATACGTCTTGCTTACATCCAAAACTTTATAGCACCTAAATCTGTCCCTCGTTCTTTCCTACTTTCAGACTCTGCATTTCTACTCGCCTCCTCTCCGGCCACAGAGACTCCAGCTCCCTCTCGCTCACACCTAATCAGGAATCCGGCGAGCAGATTGTTAGGTTTCATCGGTACGAAGGATAGATGTAAACGGACACCCCCTGATTCAAACAGTAACCTGTAGTTGACACATTTCTTTCCCTTATCCAATATCTAGGGATTCAGAATTCGGTCTTGAGACCCGCTTGTTCAACACCTGTTATTGCTGGTATACACCCAAGCTCCTCTCCCACAACTTGCCAGGTAAAGACCCTTTACTGTACACTTGTTGCTCACTCTATACTGTGTACTGTGCTAACGAAATTCCGTACTTCATCCGGTGGAAACCAGGAATCTCCTCATCCAGCGTGATACCCCTCCTAATCCTTTTTAAGGGTAACTTGAGAATACTTACCTCCACTTTCTATCACTCACTTACCCTCTTATACTTACCAAACTCTCTTCTTCTTTCTCCGTCAAGACCGCCTTCCACCAATCTTCACCTGACTCTTCGCTGTACAGACGACATCGATCCTGCAGTCGCTGACACAGGGTTTTCTTCCCCAGAGGGTTTCCCTGAGACCTTTTCTCTCCTCTAGTCTTCTAGAGGTAGGAAAAAGGGTTTAGGGAGGCTTTCGTACTCATCCCCCTGTTGGAAGATATCCGAGCCAGAGAGAGGGAGAGAAAGAGACAGAAAGGAGAGGAAGAGGAGTATCGGTGAGTCATTGAGATAACCTGTCAATTACCTAACTTGTTCTGAATCTGCAAATATTACAGTTGGCAATGCCCCAAAAATGTATTTGAATCTGGGATTTCCCAGAGACTGAATCGGTTATCAAGGTTCACGGTAGTTATCTTCACGGGAAACTATGGACCCAGCCCAACAACAACAGTTAGTTACAGCAGTGCAATCTTTGACTGCGGAGGTGCAGTCTTTAAAGCAGGAGAATGCATTTCTCCGGCAACAGGTGGGAAGAGTTCCTAGTTGTTCAGAGTTACCACCAGGCCCGATCCCGGGGGGTTTGTTTGACGGGAATCCTCATAAACTCAAGGCTTTTATTGAGGCCTGCACCATCCAATTTTCATTTAAGACTGCGTTTTTTCAAAATGATTGCGACAAGGTAGGACACATGATTGCTAACTTAACAGGTCCTGCCTTGGCGTGGGCTACACCACTAGTTACCACAAACAATGCTCTGCTAGATTCTTATCCCGCCTTTTTGAATAGCCTTAGAGCAATGTTTAGCCGGCAGAAGATCACTGTGTCAGCCCAGGAACAGTTGTTGGACTTTAAACAAGGATCACAAGATTTACTGTCATACATCACCACTTTCAAACAGTTAGCAGCTGGAACCTCGTGGGCTGATGATGCGCTGATCACGTTATTCCGCAGAGGATTGAACGAGGATCTAAAGGATGAAGTTTCCCGAGTGCCTAGACCTCCAAATCTAGCAGAATTGATTACGATGGTAATGCAGATGGACTATCGAATGCAAGAAAGACTTAAAGAACGACGCCAAAGTCGTCCCTTGAAACAACCAACGACATATTCTCCCAGTTCAGGGAGAACCCAGACTGATGAACCTATGCAGATAGGAGCTACAAGAGGCAGACTTACCCCGGAAGAGCGTAATAGACGTTGAGTAAAGGGGTTGTGTATGTATTGTGGATCCAAGGATCATGCAGTTCAAGATTGCCCTATCATCCCTGTCAAAAGACAGGGAAACGCCACTTCCCAACCGCTAGGGGAACCGCGGCTAGGGAGTAAGCAATAGGTTCCCCAACAGCATCCTTACCTTCTCAAGTTACATACATTCCCGATCTCCCTATGCTGGTCCTACAGGTCCAGATCGAGTGGGGTGCTTCGGACTCCGTACTGGTGGTGGCCTTGATTGATTGCGGGCGCGCCGGGAATTTCATCGATACCCATTGGAAGGCAACTCATAGAATACCGTGTTCAGCCAAATCCTTGGCAATTCCGGTAGAATCAGTGGCTGGAAGTCGGCTAGTTTCGGGACCCATAAAGGAACAGGCAAGACCAATACAGATGAAGATTTTCTCCCATCAAGAAACCATCGTACTTGATGTTATCCGTACTGCACATTATCCCTTGATTTTAGGATTACCTTGGCTTCGAGCCCATAATCCTTATATCAATTGGAAGGCCGGCACAATCTTTCTAGGGTCAGAACATTGTTTGACTCATTGTCTCACTGAAGGAGCACTTGGTTTTCGTCCTACAATCTCTGTCTTAGAAAACAGTTGCACAACCACCATGTTAAACAATATCCAAGAAATTCCCCAAGTATCAGAAATTTCAGACAGTATTTTCTGACTCAAAATATGCAGAATTGCCCCCACACCTTAGAGATGATTGTGCCTTGGAACTCGTTCCAGATGCACCGATCCCCTTCGGTCGCATGTATGCTCTGTCCACACGGGAACGGGAAGTCCTTAAAGAATACCTCCAAAAGAACTTACGTAATGGGCTTATTCAAGAGTCCACCTCTGCCGCAGGGGCTTCATTGTTCTTCATCCCCAAGAAGGATTCAACGGAACTCCGACCGTGTATTGATTATAGGGGATTGAATAAGATCACAACTCCTGATCGATATCCGATGCCTCTAATACCAGATATTATTGAGGCCGTTAAGGGAGCTACAATCTTCACTAAACTGGACCTCCGCAGGGCGTACCATCTCATCCGCATACACGCCGGCGATGAGAGGAAGATGGCCTTTCGTACTCCCTTGGGACATTACGAATATAGAGTAATGCCATTCGGCCTCTCTAATGCCCTGGCTGTTTTCCAGCGTTTTATGGACCACATATTTTCCAATATTCTTCTTCATACAGTCATCATGTAAGAGAAGTCCTGCAGAGAATGTCCGACAATCAACTTTTTTGCAAATTGGGGAAGTGTGAATTCCACAAGAGCAAGGTGGCTTATTTGGGGTACATATTATCAGCCAAAGGGATCGCAATGGACCCAAGAAAGGTCTCAGTTATTACTGAATGGCCTATTCCACTGTGCATCAAGGATCTGCAGAGATTCTTGGGATTTGCAAATTTTTATAGACGCTTCATCCCCCCACTATTCTGAGGAGATTCTTCCGATGACGGCACTCCTTAAGAAGGATGTACGATTCCATTGGTCAGAAGAGGCCCATCAAGCATTTGAGAAACTCAAAAAACACTTCCTTTCTGGACCCATACTGATTACTCCGGACCAACCCAAAAGGTTCATTGTAGAATCAGACATGTCACATCATGCTTTAGGAGCCATTCTGATTCAAGAAAATGAACAAGGGGTAGAATGCCCTGTAGCCTATCTATCGAAGACGCTTTCACCTTCAGAAATAAACTATTCAGTTCTCGAAAAGGAACTTCTGGCGATCAAGAGAGCCTTTGAAGAGTGGAGACACCCACTATTGGGGGCAAGACACGCTATTGAAGTTCGAACAGATCACAGCAATCTGCGAGTCTTACAATACTCACAGACCAGGAATAGCCGACAGGCACGTTGGGCTCATTTCTTTTCCCCTTATGAGATAGTATTCACTTTCATACCAGGAAGAGTGAATCTAAAGGCAGACGCACTGTCTAGGAAGGATAACAACACCTCAAACCCTTTCCGATCTGAACCTCTTTTTCCACGAGCAAGATTTTTACAGGTAGTTACAACCTTTCTTCAGTTGGTGCTGACTCAACCTCTCAATTCATCCAGCTTAATCCCCGATTTGTGGCCACTTGGAAACTCACCCTCTCCCAAGGGTGTGCTTATAGAGAGAAACTACTATTTCTCCCCTCCGAAGAATTGAGAAGATCGGTTCTACAACTCTGCCACGACTCCCGGTTGGCTAGCCTCAGAGGCATGGCAAATACCAAGGAGTTGGTTCAACGTAATTTCTGGTGGCAGGAGATGACTCGAGATATACAAGATTATGTGTCGGCCTGTGCCATATGTTTGCAATCCAAGCCCCTTCGGTCAGCCCCCTTGGGTCTTCTGTCGATAATGCCTGTCCCAGATCATCCTTGGCAAATGATATCAACAGATTTCATAGTTGAACTGCCTATATCTGACGGTTGCACTGTGATTATGGTGACATTGGACTACTTTACAAAGATGGCTCATTTTGTTCCTCTTCCTCGGATTCCCACAGCAGCCCAGATGGCAAAGATTTTCCTTTCACGGGTATTCACTCTTCATAGCCTCCCTGAAACAATCGTTTCTGATCGTGGGTCTCGATATTGGCAGCAAGTTTGCAAGAGCTTGAACATCTCCCGAGCGTTGAGTTCGGGTTTCCATCCACAAACTAACGTCCAGACAGAACGATTGAATCAGATTCTGGAGGGGTACTTGCGATGTTACATCTCTGCTTCACAAGACAACTTGTGTTCTTTACTACCCTTGGCAGAGTTCGCCTACAATAACTCTCGTCACTCCGCTCTGGGTTTCAGCCCTTTCTTTTGCTCCTACGGTTTTCATCCTACCTGTTTTCCTACTGGTCCTGCATCCTCGTCCCGGTTTCCGGATGTGGACAACCTGCTCAGGACGATCCAAGTGGGACATTGAACAGCTAAAACATCTCTTTTGGATGCTCAGAGTCGTGTCAAACGTTTTGCGGACAGACACCGCACTCCAGCGCCAAGATTGGTGCCGGGTGATTTAGTGTGGTTGTCTTCCCGATTTTTACCCCGACATTTGGTCCCTTCCAAATTGTCTCCTAAATATTTCGGTCCCTTTCCCATATTGCAACAACTGGGTTCCTCTGCTTTCAGACTCAAGCTACCTCCTTCTTGGTCCAGAATTCATCCAGTATTCCATGTGACTCAGCTGAAGAAGGATGTTGTTGATCGGTTTTCTAGAGCAAGGAATGCTCCCCCTCCTCCTATTGTCACTCCGATGGGACCTGAATATGAAGTAGCTGGCATCTGTGACTTCCGCCTTTTTCGTGGTTGTCTTCAATTCCTGATTGATTGGAAGGGTTCAAGCTGAAAGCTCTCAAGCTGATCGCTCATGGGAACCTGCCTCAGCGGTTCATGCTCCGGTGCTTATCTGCCAGTTTTTTCGGAGACATCCTGATAAGCCGGGGGCCCCGGCCCTTTGGAGGGGGCATAATGTCACGCCTCTTCGGAGACGTTGGTCTTTGTGGCATCGTTGGTCCCATGGGCGACGGATTTCGGACATTTTTCCTTCCAAGATGGCCACCACAACGGACGATGTGGGTCTAGACAATGCACAACCCAGCACCAGGGAAGCTCCGCCCTCCCACTCAGGATTCAGTTTATCTGTCCCTGCTGACAACGCGCGGATGCGTTGCTACTCTTCACAGACAACGCTACGTAAGTTCGTATCTAGGGATAACTTTCCAATACATCTTGCTTACATCCAAAACTTTATAGCACCTAAATCTGTCCCTCATTCTTTCCGACTTTCCGACTCTGCATTTCTACTCGCCTCCTCTCCGACCACAGACTCCAGCTCCCTCTCGCTCACACATAATCAGGAATCCGGTGAGCAAACTGTTATGTTTCATCGGTACGAAGGATAGATGTAAACAGACACCCCCTGATTCAAACAGTAACCTGTAGTTGACACATTTCTTTCCCTTATCCAATATCTAGGGATTCCAAATTCGGTCTTGAGACCCGCTTGTTCAACACCTGTTATTGCTGGTATACACCCAAGCTCCTCTCCCACAACTTGCCAGGTAAAGACCCTTTACTGTACACTTCTTGCTCACTCTATACTATGTACTGTGCTAACGAAATTCCGTACTTCATCAGGTGGAAACCAGGAATCTCCTCTTCCAGGGGGATACCCCTCCTAATCCTTTTTAAGGGTAACTTGAGAATACTTACCTCCACTTTCTATCACTCACTTACCCTCTTATACTTACTAAACTCTCTTCTTCTTTCTTGGTCAAGACCGCCTTCCACCAATCTTCACCTGAATCTTCGCTGTACAGACGACATCGATCCTGCAGTATCTGACCCAGGGTTTTCTTCCCCAGAGGGTTTCCCTGAGACCTTTTCTCTCCTCTACTCTTCTAGAGGTAGGAAAAAGGGTTTAGGGAGGCTTTCATACTCATCCCCCTGTTGGAAGATAGCAGAGCCAGAGAGAGGGAGAGAAAGAAACAGAAAGGAGAGGAAGAGGAGTATCGGTGAGTCATTGAGATAACCTGTCAGTTACCTAACTTGTTCTGAATCCGCAAATATTACACTTCCCTCTGTTCCCCCTCTCTTGCCTCATCTCGCCTTGAAACACTTGTGTATAGGCGTGTTATAAATACCATATCATATCATATCAAAACTGCCGCCTTATCCAAGATCACCTAGTCCACCACTGCACTCTTTAAAGGGACAGTTCCACAAACACTGCAAAGTGTAAAAAATAAATGCTGTGAAAACTCTGCTCCAAAAAAATAATCCGCCATGAGTAAGGTACTGCCACAGCCACCGCAGACCACTATCTCTACCTATATCCTCCATGTTCCTCGATTCCTTCCTCCAGATATTTCACCAACCTCGTCCTTGCAACTCCCCACCTATACTCCTATGATGTTTTTCTAACTGCTTCCAAATACACTCCTACTCTCCTCTATTGATGTTACCTCCAACCTCCTCTATCTTAACTTCTCCATCCTCGCTTCCTCTTAATTTCACTCTAACCACTTCATTCCTTTTGATGTTCCCCTGCTTCCCTTCATTTCCTCCTCCTTGATTACCTCTTTATAATCCACCTCTTCCCTGTAGTTCCCCTTCTTTTTGGTGCTCCCTCTCATCTCAGCCTAATCCTTCTTCCGATGGCAACACTTTGCTAAATAACTCCTCCTCTTGCACCTAACACCCCCACACCTATTTGAATGCTGGCGGTTTATGTAGGGGACTAGCCCTGACCCCAGGGATCTTCGCTGCTTACCCTTATTCAGGTGGACGTTGGTTTATTAGTTGCACAAATGGATTGGTGCATTTCAAACTGAGGGCAGTTCTCCCATGGTCATTGTCGCTCCACCCCAAGTGGTCAGAGACTTCATGTTGACCAGCTGACATTTTGGAATGCCACTTCGCACATGCATGAAGCAGGGCTGCAGCCACAAAGCACAGTTCTTCGCAATCCCATCTGGTATTGATCGGTCGCATATCCGCTTCAGAAAAGTGAATCTTTTGTACTTTGAAGTTGTTTGCATCTGCAGTTTGACAGTGGGGCTCTGTATTTTGTGATGATTCATGGGATCTCTTCACTTCTGCCCAGATGGGAGCACTTCTCAGTGAGGCTAGTGAGGTGAGCTCACTATGCAACAATCTGGCTAAGGGTGGGGGAATGCAAGACCTCACAGGGAGAGACCCTCCTCATGTTGATAAGGACTCCTGTTCCGTAATGGAACTCCCTAACCTCCTTACCTTTGAGATCATGCAAAACTCAGGGTCTTCCAAGAACCAACCAGAGAAATCTAGTGTCAATGTATTGTAATACTCCCCCTTTGCTTATATAAAGCATGATAATACCAACACAAGGAGGAACACACAAAGTAATCATGAGTCATCTCTCAAAGGTACTGAGAAGTGGAAGATTGTAGGAGGGATGCAAACTACTTCTTTTCTAAGTATCGACAGTACTAAGAAGATGTGGCCCCAAGGAAGCATGAAGAATGTCTCGTCGATACATAAAAAGCAAGAAGGGACTTACTGAAGAGAGAAGCTGGTGTGAAGCCTGTCAACCCCAGGAAGTTCAAACCTGGGATCAAGGAAACGAGTGGAAGAAGCTGGTCCTTGGTCGTGAGGACGTTGTGGAAGGCTCAGAAGAACTCCCTGTCGTGGAAAGGAGAACTGACATAGGCAGAAGTTGGAACCAGGCTAACGGTAGCAGGACCTTGAGGAGGTGGACCATGCGGTCCTTCAACTACGCTGATACTGAGAAGCCTAGTAAGCCGCGGAGCCAACGCGATACAGCAGGGAGCGGAGAGAGAGAGACGCTGAGAGGGTTCAGCGAGAAGACGCAAGACCAACACTCCGGGAAGAGCCAGTGACATGCCCCCACGAGAAAGAAGGTAACGGGAGTCACAGGAGATCAAGTAGGGGTATGGCAATTTGGGAGTAATCTTCCCTGTCACAGTAATTCCTGAGAAGCTATTAAGGATGAAGAACACCTCAGGAATTATCACCCTAATCACAGTGATTCCTGAGAAGGAATTAAGGGTGAAGAACATCTCAGGAGTAATATCCCTCGTAACAATAACAGTGTTAAAACATCACAAGAGAAGAGTGCAATGGGAGTAATCTCCCCTATTACTGTACCAGTGCAAGAATTACCAAGATTGAGGAGGGCATCAAAAGAAATCTTCCCCATCGGAATAATTGAAAGGAAGATTTCAAAGGCGAAGAGTGCCTCGGGAGAATTGTCCCTCATCACAATAAGAGAGACATTGAGAACCAAGGAAGTTACAAGAGTGGACTCTAACAAAAGTGCTGTTAAAAATAGTACAAGAAGCTCAAGGAGAAAATCAGGGAAGCCTAGGCCGGTACGTTGTCTTGCAAAGGAAGAACTGTCGGACAGTTGGTCAAGCCAAGGAAAGTCCCTCGGAGGAACTAAAAGGACTTGTGAAGGCTGTCACCAGAGACTACCCGAAAACAGCCTTTAAGACTAACAAAGTTTGGCTAGGTGAAGGGAGTCACCTTTTTGTTGAATAACCAGCTGAACCGGGAGAAGGGAGTCATTCTCCTGGTGATCTTCTTTTGTTTACTGAATACCTTCGGTTAGTGCTAGGGTAGGATAGCTTTTGTACAGAGGACAGGCTCTTCAGTTGACAACCACCCTGATGACGAGCACCAGAGTTGGAATTCTGATAGGAAGGCCAAACCCTTTAGTTGTAGGGAGAGAAATGTCCTTTTCCTTTTTATTAAATAAAAATCTTGAGTTGAAAAGCCACTCCTTTGTCTGACTCTTTCTTCTGATTTACCACATTGGGTGTCATGATTGGGATGAGGCCCGACTGATAAAGGTTGGGGAGCCTGGAAGTTCAGCAAATGTACTCCTAGAGCCTCAAATCAAACAGTAGCTACAGCTGAGTCTATTGGATTTGATCCTCTTAGTAGTAGCAAAGTCACCATTGCAGTAGGGGAACGTCAGTTAGTCCTTACCCGCCTAATTTTGTCCCCCCCAAAAGGGACTTATATACGGCTGCTTTCCAAGTCAGGCTTAGCTTGGAAGTATGGGATGGATGTCATGGGTGGTGTAATAGGTCCCGACAATCAAGGTGACATCAAAGTGTTGATATATAACCATGGAGCAGGCCTACCACGTAATAGTAGGAGAAAAGATTGCTCAAGGCATCTTGGAAAATTATGTCTTTCCCCTACCCACAGAAGTGCAAGAACAAGATCTTACTGAAAGAGGCACCCAAGATTTTGGGGAGGCAGACACCATATCTGAGAAATCAACACCCACCCCCACCCCTCTTGAAGAGGCAGAACATACTCTGGATCTGGCTTTCAGCCAACATAGCGATCCGATCTTAGTAGAGGCTTTCTCAAAGGTAATTCCAGAGGCTGAGGGTAGGGCATAGGGGGGTCCTTTGTTTTTTCCTATATAGAGGTGACATGACCATGGAGGTCCAGTCAAGGACACAGTTAGTAGTCCCTCATAGTCACTGACGAGTAGTCTTAGAATTGGCACATGCTCACCTTACATCTTGGCACCTAGGGGTGACAAAAACCCAAGGACAGGTCATACCACGATTTTACTGTCCAGGAGTCCATGCAGATGTAAGAATTCCATAACCCCTTATGCCAGAAGACAGTCCCCCCTATGATATCTCTGACCCACCCTCCAGCCTCTTCCTGTTATTTGAGTACCCTTCTCCTGGATCAGAATGGACATAGTGGGTCCCCTGGAGCCCTCTAAATTGGGGAATAAATACATACTGGTGATTCTTGAGTATGTTACCCGGTACCCAGATGCTTTTCCCCTCAAAACCAACACCTCTCAACAGATCTCAAAACATCTGATCCCCTTTTCTGTGTAGGATTGGGTTTCCCTAGGAGATTGTAACGGGCCAAGGTAGTACCTTCATGTCCAAACTAATGGCCTAAGTGAAGGAGAAAATACAAATAAAGACTTTACATACCTGTATTTGCCATACGGAAATCCCCTCGGGCCTCCTTGGGCTTCTCTTCCTTCAAGCTTCTCTGTGGGAGAGAACCGAGGGATGTACTAGATGTGCTTTGTGAAACCTGTGAGGAAAGAGAGGAAGCAGTTCTCCCCATTTCAGAAACTGCCCAACGGTTGAAATAACATATGGCTATAGTCGGACAAATAGTCACCAAACATCTGGAAAAAGCCCAAGTGAGTCAAAGGACTGAATTTGACCGAAAGGCACCGTTACTTATCAATAGGACAAAAATGTGCTAGTTCTATTGCCCACTTCGGACCAAAAGATGCTTCCAAATGCTTTGGTCCAAATGAAATCCTAGAGAAAAAAGGGCCTTATAACTATTTGGTAGCCCAGCCCGACCAAAGTTTAAAAACCCAGGTCTACAACATAAACCTTTTAAAGGAGTGGGAGGTAGACCTTTTAGAAACCACCTCAGTGACTATAACCACATTACTGATGGAGGGAGGCTCTGAAAAAAGCTTGGTGTCTCAGCAACAGGAAGACATGCAAGGCTTACTTTCTTAGTTTCCCAATGATTTTAATGATCCGCCCAGGAGAGTCAAGATTTTTGTACACCACATTAGAACCCCACAAGGAATGGTGGTAAACCTAAAACCATATGAAATTCCTGAGGCCCAAAAGGAAGCAATCCTCTGGGAAGTAGAAAGCATGTTGGATGCAGATATTGAGCCGCCTGAGAGTCCTTGGTCCCCATCAATAGTTGTAGTTGCTAAACCAGCTCAATCGTGGAGATTCTGATTTGACTTTCGAAAGCTCAACTCCATCTCCCAGTTTGCAATTTTCCTATGCTTAGGATTGATAATCTGGTTGACAAACTGGGACCAGCTAAATACATCTCCATGATTCATCTGATAAAGGGCTATTGGCAGCTTCCTTTGAACCCCTCTGACAAGGAGAAGATGTTTTTTCTACTACATGCGAGTTGTTCCAATTCAAGGTCCATCCTTTCTAGCTACATGGGGCTCCTGCCACTTTTCAAAGGTTGACGGATAAGGTATTGCAACCCTTTTCCCATTTTTTTCGGCACATACCTAGATGATATTCTGATCAAAAGCCAAACGTGGCAAGAGCATCTTTTCCACTTGTTTGAAATCATAAGGGCCCTATAGAAGGCTGGGCTGACTGCCAACCCTAAGAAAGGCCGTTTGGCATAGTCGGCTGTCAAGTACCTGTTTTTTGTTTTTGCAGGGAATGGTTTGGTGCAGCCCCAGGTGGAAAAGGTAAAAGCCGGCCAAGAAACATCTCTCCTTAAAACCAAAAGGGAACTTCGGGCCTTCTCAGGGATCACTGGGTACTACCACCAATTTATCCCTAGTTATTCCACCATGACCTAATGCTTAACGGATAAACTTAAGAATGAGGAACCCCAGAAACTTCAGTGGGAGAAACAAGATCAGGATAGCTTTAACATGTTAAAGCATATACTATGTAGTGAGCCTGTCCTCAATGTCCCTAATTTCAACAGGGAGTTTATCCGACAGGCGGATGCATCGAAAGTAGGTCTCGGGTCTGTTCTTTCTCTAGAGTATGAAGGAGTAAAACATCCTGTCCTGTATATTAGCAGGAAACTCTTTCCTTGAGAGAAGAACTATACCACTACTGAGCTAGATGCCCTAACCATCAAATGGGCCATAACACACTTAAAGTATTATTTTACCAGCCGCAAGTCCAGGTTAGTAACTTATCATTCCCCTTTGACTTGGCTAAGCTTAAGGAAAGATACAAATCCCTGTGTAATGGATTGGTTTTTAGATCTCCAACAATGATTCAGACCTAGGCAGGGGGCTACAAATCCTACTGACAAATACCCAGGTAGTGGGGTTAATACCTACTAGTGTTGTTTACCAAATGCCTCTAGGGTATCCTCAATGTCTTGCCCAGATAGTTCAATTGATACCGTTGCCTCGCCTTTCCAGTACTAAGACATCCAGTAGATGACCCCAAGTGCAAGAATCCCAGCAAAGACAAATGCTAACGCCTAGATAAAGAAAGACCCCAACCATGATGGACTTCTTGAATGGTATTAACACTGTCAATTCATCATTTGTAATCTGGCAGATTTACTTCCAGACTGAGTGGCAGTAAAAGAGTTTGGAGGATTTACACAGGTAAATCTTCCAAAGCTGTAATCTTGTCAATTCTTACATTTGTTTCATCTTAAGTATCTTAATCAGCATGCTTTTTCTTTTATGTCTCAACATCCCTTTCAGGTTTAAACCAGGAGCCCAGCCAATCTACCAATATGAGAGCTATGTGTAGCACGCAAAGCCGTTTAGCTTGCTTCTCTCTCGAATGACATGGTTTGGGTGTTGTGTAAGCTTTTCCGTAGCTCATGGAAGCATTTAACTTCTCTTGCACTACTATCTGATCAGTGACTTGCTCTTTGTGTGCCGTTGGGAGTCATGTAATTCTGAGAACTTTGAGGTTTTATCATTGTCAGCAGGCAGAATAACCATTGGCATCAAATCAGCTCCTCGCCATACTTTTATACAGGAAACATTTAGGAATCCCTGGATGTTGTCACTTTTCCCTGAAGGGGAGCCTCTTCCCATGAGGCCTGGGAGTTGAGGCTGCTACCCGATACTCCCCCTGGGGGTGGTGCACAGCGGGAGGATCTCATGGGGATAGACTCCCCCTCTGGGGATATGGGCAGACATCTAGGGAGAATGCAGTATAATCACCCCTCCTCAACCTACCCGTATGGTACACCCCAGTAATATACCCAACCACCCCATGTACCTGTGTAGGGCCAGGACCATAAGATTCACTGAGACAAAGAAGAGCCCAGACTACCCAAGTAAGACGTGCATCAAAAAGACTGGGACGAGGAGGACATGCAGAAATATGAAGGTGACTACCAAAAGTAGGTGTGAGCATACTAGTTCCCCACTAAGGGTGACTACTAACACCAACATAAAAACAGAAGATGGACTAGGGAGTTTGTCAAGCCATACCTGGAGGAACCGAGGACTGAGCTCGGTTTGGTACCGGACGAAGTAAGGGCTGATTGGGATGATGTCAGCGGAAAGCAGGTGTCTCTACCGGGTTCGACATGGAAGGACCTATAGGGTGGCTGGAAGAAGAACAGCCAGACTGGAGAAAGCAGAGGGACGGTGTGGTTCAGAGTGGGCGAGAACGGTGGAGGAAGCCAGCAGCTGCTGAGCTGCCGACCGAAGGAAGAAGTACGCGAACGCAGCGGAAAGCCCAAGAACAAGTACCAGGCTGACCGGAGCCCGCCGAGGCTTTCCCTAAAGGTCGGGAAGAAACTGGGCCGGCTGGTGGGGACCAAAGGGAGAGTTGGCACTTAAGGGGAAGTGTCGGAGAAACCCAAAATGAGAATAGTGGTAATAAAAGTCCGCCAGAGAAAGAGAGAAATATTGTGATTGGAAAAGAGGAGGAACTCCCTAAGAGGGGACAGTACATAACCCCACAACGCAAGAGTCAAAATGACTTTGTAAATCATCTCCTTTGTGACAGTATTTGGAAGGTAAGTGAACCGAGTCTGTCCATTGATCTAAGAGTGAGCCAAGAGAATTTTGTAAATCATCATCTTCATAAAATGACTTGGCAGGATAGTGAGCGAGCTCTGTCCAATGAGCTGAATAGAGAAATATGGGTCTGGGACCCACGAACAAAGAAGGCAAGCGAGAACGACCCTCTTCCTCATGGCAGTACTTGGCAAGCCAGAAGGCCAAGTGGACTATACTGGGGAAACCTGGGTAAAGGATCATGCTTGTGCATGAACTTTTGGGAAAGAAGGAAGAGTGTGAAACAAGGATCACCAGGGGAAGGGAGTCATTCCCCCTGGGTGCCGCAGAGTGTGAAGTGACTGTGAAACCAAGATACCAGGCGAAAAGTTAGGTGAACACTTTATTTTCCTGGTGAATAAAAGTCTGTAGCACCCACCATGCCACCTGTATATCATCCTCCTCCTTCTGCAGCCTTACAAAACACTGAGGCTACAGTAAGTTTATTCAGGAAACACAGCGAATTCTGGGGTCCAAGGCATCAAAAGTATATACAACTCAGAGGCACATAGATCTTGCTTAGGCTTGCTCCGTCAAGGTTCATCTGGTAGCAAAGAGATCTAGGTATCTTCTTAATCACACTACTAGGCTTGTCAGAAAGGAGCACCAGGAAATCGTGTTCAGCAACCCGGGCTCTTTATATGTTCCTTAACCCAGCCCACTTTTTCTATCGGACCCCCCGGCCCCCTACACATGATCCCTGCCCCGTTGCTCTGGCTCTCTAGTAGTACTAGAGTGATTTTCTAGGCCTCCCTCTTTTCCAGTTCTGGAGTTGTACCAGGAAATCCATGTTTGAGTGCCATGGCTGTGCTCTTACATGCTGTCTTTGCTGCACGAGTGACTGAGCACTGGCCAACACTTTTCTGTCCCTTACGAAGCTGTGATGCCTCATTGCATGTCAGCACCTGCCCACAAGCCATAGTTGTCCTCTGCACGTAACCATACTCATTTGCACAATCCCTGTGGAGTAAGAGAGCTGTTTGGAAGCTTGCACACATCTTCAGTTTTGTTACTGCACAATTTATAAAAGGCCAAACTGCAAAGGGTTTGGCCGCATTCTACTACTTTATGAACATATCTATGAGAACTAGTACCTAGTAAGCATACTGTGCCTTGGGAATTTTTTTTTATTAAAATGAAGCCCTTTCAAATACGTTTCCAGTTGACTTGGAAATGTGCTTGCACATGAAAAATGCTTTGCATCCTTAATCATTCTGAGACCAAAATGATGGCGCTTCCACACTACCTGTTGGCTCAAACTGGTTGGGAGGTACTGGCCTTTGGTTATGGACACTGTGTGAGAGTAGATTGAGATTTTTTATAATTATAATATTAATATAAGGGTATCATTGTAATGATATAATACAATAATATATCATATTTGGAGACACTGGGTTATACCTTCAGGCACGCGGAAAGAACAAAGAATACTGGAACCTGCCCCGATCGCCTGACTAACACCTAACACATGCAGTTTATTGCCATTGATGGGCATTGCCAGGAAGGTCAAAAGTGTCATCAGGCACAGTGAGTATAGCACTTTAGTAAAATAGTGAGGTTTGTGGCGGCTCTAAGCCTTTCAGTCAAGATGATGAGAAAGCTAAAATGAGCGCTGGGGGTCTCCGTATCTCAGACACCTCTTTCTTTGAACCAAAGATCTGCCCCATCCACTCATCCGGCAATTCCGAAATCATTGTTGCACATTATGCACAATGTAGCAGTTTGATTGAGAAGGAGAGTGAAGGAGAGTGAAGTAGAGCATGAGAGTGAAGTAGAGAGCATGAGAGTGAAGTAGAGAGGAGAGAGAGAGAGAAATCTGTCTACAAAGACCATTGTTAGGAGTGTCTCAAATGCTGGGTATAGCCACTGTCTGTCCTTTGCATGCAATAATAAATGCAGACTATAATGTAATGTCCTTTCCCTTCACTGCAGTTTATCACATATATTCAGTCCATGTCAAAGCACAGTTATGTTGAATAGATCTGCTTTTAATGTGCATTCAATGTTTACCATATATGCATGCAGTGTGCATGTAATGTAAATGTGTATTATTGCTGAGCCCTGGACTGGAATCAGTTGCTCTAGTATTAGAAAGTTGCATTTCAACACATTGCTCACCTCACCTTTTAGTGTCGCATCCCCATATTAGCTGGATGAGTCCCATGCCAAATACAGTCCATGCCAGCAATCTCCTATTTACTATCATAGCAAATCACACAACACCCCTCATCCCACTTATAAAGCTGCTAAATATAATGTTACAGTAGAAGTAATCAATGCCAAAAAAGTACCTTGCAATACCCTTCTCATGCAATGCAATATACTGTTATCATGTATGTTCAGACTACGATATACAGAACTCCCACTAAACCTAAAGCTCTTTGATGTCATAGAAAAGTCAGTTAGGTGCTACACAAATATCACATAACATAAAATCAGGAATACTGAGACAGTAGAAAGGGGGTATTCAGAAACGGTGTGAAATGTGAGTAATGCCATCCCTTGGTAATATAGTACCCAGCAAGTGATGCTTTGTAGTAATATCTTCAGTAACTGTACTGTCTTACTTTATGTTGTTTAAGTTCCACTTCCAGAGTGTATTATGGCTGACTCTACGGGCCCTAGAGCAGCTTCCACTTCTTTCATCAGCCATATCACTTTGTGCAACATGTTTAAAACTGTTCCGTAGAGTTCTGCACATGGTCTTAACTAAAAACTATGACACAGAGTCTAAACAATGTGGTCTGATTTCCAAGACAACCCCCATCGAATCCTTTTTATTAGGTATTTCAATCGATTACAGCTATCAGCAACCCTTAAGCTGGGGGGAGTTGTACTACATTGTTAACATTCAAGACTCCAGGAGACTGCTTAAACAATAGATTAATTGAAATGAGAAAATGATAATGACATGTAACATTATAGTTGCAAATTCTAGAATTCCGCCTGGGGGATAGCTGAGGGGCAACGCAAATGTCTTGGAAGCAAGAAAGCAAGACAGTGCAGAGCAACACAGGTCTGAATCCCGGTCCTGCGCGTAGAGACGGGTCTTGTGTATTAAGCACGTTATAAAAGATAGTTTCATAGTTCGCAGAGCATTGGGTTTCACAGATATAGTTTGCAGGGCATTGGGTTTCACTGTTATTGGTAAAAGTAACCTACTTTGTAGAAGAAGAAGTATTCAAAGCCTTGTGTTCGAGTGGTAGTGCAGGTAAATGTAGAGTGGGCGCTAATTCTGTTTCAAGCATAGATCAGGCCTTTTGTGTTTCACCTCTGGGTTAGGAAAAGAATCAACACGTTAACTGGAATAGTGCATTTATAACGTTCAAGGCCAATGTAGGTCACGATGTAGGGGGCGAAGTGCGGGTGCTAAGTGTTGCCTGGTGAAGTGGAGTCCTGGAAAGTACAGAATAAAGAATTGAAAATAGTTTCCCTTCGCTTCGTTTGTGGATTTGTTATTTGTTCACCTGCAGCTACCGGCCCTTTAACAAACAGAGGAGGTGGTGTTAAACTATTTAACCAGCAGCCCGCGCAAAGCGCTGGCGCTTAGTGTTCCATGTTCGGTGTTCGTCGGGTGACTGTAGGCTGGGGGCTGCATAGTCTACGGAATTCTTGGTGAGATATTTGTTTCAGACTATGTGCCGCTCAGATTTAGGAATCTAATTCTGGAAAAGCAACATCATAGCCAACTTTCAATTAGCAGACTACCGTGGGAAACGAGCATGCGAGGGGTATCGGATTGAGGCTAATTGTTGGTTCGGTGAATCATTACTGTAACCGCCAGTGTAATTGTGCTATTATGTTGTGCTGGATGATTGTAGCACTTCCTAATCGCTTTCAACTCTAGAACAATCTTAAAGGAAGTTATTGCTCGCTCCTCCCAATGGATTTTTAAGTTCTGATATGTTTTATTCAGATATCCATTTTAAGTAGAGATTGACTGTAGGCTGTATACCCTTGAACTTTCTGTTGCTATATTGATGCTAACCAACGCAGTGAATATTAATAGAAATTAAATCAGATCTGTGGTGGTATAGGTTTACAACTGGCAAATTAGAGTCCATTATATGTACTACACCCATAATTGATTTCATTGTGAACAATTTGGAGAGTAACTGCGGGCATTTTTGCCTTTGAGCTCTTGCGCGAGTCCATAACCACTGTATTGTATGCACCACACTCAAAATTGGTTTTACTGTAATTAAAGAAGAGAGTGACTGTGGGCACTTTTGCCTTTGAACTCTCACATGAGTCCAATATACTCAATGTAAGAACTACTGCATGAATATAATCCATTGTACACCATAGGACAGTGATAGTGGGCCTTTCTGCTTCTGAGCACTAGTAAAGGCGAAATGCCCACAGTGTTCGCTCTGAAGCACACACAAAACTGTTATATTGAGATTGAAATAGAGAGTGACCGGTGACCTTTGTGCCTTTGGGCTCTCGCAAAGGACACCAGTAAATGCGATCTATGCATCCTTTTTAAAAGGGCGTGTTGGAGATCTGTGTTTCTTGATTTATCCTGTAATGAAAATGGTAACATTTTGCACCTGGAGTCAACAAAAACAGAAATCAGTAAACTCACGGATTGATCATTGTACTTTATATTTTGATATATGTTAAGTGAAAATCACGTACATACGTTCAGAAGTTATTCCGGTTACTAAAGCATGTCACCTGCCATAACTAGAAACTAGCAGCAAAATATGTCTCACAAACTCTTAGCCATGGACCGCCACAATAGGAAAGTCTCACTTGGGCTGACACATATAAGAAACTAAAAGAATATAATGACAGCTGTGAGAAACCTAGGGGTGTTCTCCCGTGTAGATCCTGAGAATCCTCTATTCAGGTGGCCAGGAGAGGGCCATCGCTTTTGGATCCCAACCCTGGGGGTGGACAAGCAAGGGAGGATCACCTGGCTAGAGGAGTCTGGGGTCGCGCTCATGGGAATATCCCAGGTGAGACACAGTATTCTAACAGGACGGAAGGTAAGGAGGAAGAAGTCCCGGAAGCCTTCATGGGATTTGCAGCTCCCAATGTCCCTAATCCAAGAAAGAGGCAGACATATCATGCCAGAACAAAACCAGGCAAGGAGGAGGGCCAGATGAGACAAGAACCTGGCTCTAATCTGAACATATTTTTGTCTTCCCCTGGTTCAGACAATAGGGAGTATTATCAAGACCAGTACTTTCATGGTAGGATATCTGAGGTAGGGAGTAACCTAACAAAAGGGGAATCAACGTTGTTGTATAACAGGGCCAGGGATTCCTCTCTCTCGCCTGCCAATCAATTTACCATAATTCCACCTATAAATGTCCATTCCCGTCTTATCCTGTCTCCCCCTCCCCATTGCGAACATGTACTGGGATGGGACGAGGGAGAGGCGACCGGGAGCAGTGACGATTACCCCCAGCGAGAAGCAGAGAGCGGTCTACCATATTACACCATTAGGCTGTCCCACTAATAGGCAAGGTCAGGCTGTTTATCTTAACCATTCACACCTGACTCCACTTGACCCTCAGTTAGGCTATAAAAGGTGTGGTTCTGCCAGAGAAGAGGAGCAAGCTGGGGTTGCTTGTTGGAATGTGGAGGCTGCAGCACGAGAAGCCTGGAAAGTCTGGAGGAAAGCGGAAAGCCAAGACGCTGACCTTATGTGGCTGATGTGTGGCTGGAGGGTTGCAGTGTGGCGAGGGAGTTGTGTCTCCATGCAGCGGGAATGAGGCAAGTTGCTAATTATTGGCTGTGTCCATGCCAGTGCTTGTTCCCCTGGGACATGTGCCGGTCCAGAGGGTTCTGAGGGGCAGGTGGTGGGACCCTGACCTCAGCCCACAGAACCCGAAGAAGCTGCTTGCCAATGCTGCACTTTCTGGGTGAGTTTCGTAGCAGGAGAGAGAGACAAAACCCATTAAGCGTGCGTGTGGCTGGAACGGGAGCAGATATTTGAAAGTGGAAAGCGGCACGGGAAAAGGAAAACAAGGTGCACGAGTGGTGCAAAGACGGGAAAAGACAGAAGACCCAAAAGCAGAAGAGAGGGTGCAAGTGACCCGAAAGCAGAAGAGAAGGTTGCAAGCGACCCGAAAGACAGAAAGAGTACATTTGAAAGTTGAAGTAAAGCAAAGAGGGCATGAGTGACCCTAAAGCAGGAAAGAGGGTGCAAGCAACCCAAAAGTAAGAAAAGAAGATGCAAGGGTGTACAGTAAAGTGAAAAAAAGTGTGCCAGGGGCACGACAAAGCAAGAGGAGTGTACAAGAGGCACAGCAAAGAAAAAGAAGGTGCCGGAGCGCACTGCAAAGTGTAAAGATATAAGAGAGTGAAACAAGACAGAAGAAAAGATACAAAGCGTGAGGAGAGGGGTCAGAAGTCAGAGTGGTCGCGCAGGAGTGGAGCAAAAGCCCAGCGTTTTCAAAGGTCTCTGACACTGCCCCATGGAAGGAACTGTGTAAACTTTTGTTTGAGACCAGAGGGTCCTAAGCTTGGGGAAGGTAACCCTGTGTGGCCCGCAGAGACATTTATGAACCTTTACAGGAGAGGCCTAGATTTGGGGACGGGAACCCTGAGAGGCCTGACTAGAACTGTGTTTTTTTTTTGTTTGGAACTGGTAGGAGCAAAGCTCGGGGAAGGGACCCCCAGGCGACCCAGGGACATTGTGAACTTTATTTGCTGCAACAGCCCTATGTGGAAGGTACCAAGGGCAACCCTTTTTGTGTTGAACTATCTTTTTTCTGAAACTGGAAAAACTACACCTGATGGTAAGGACGCCTGAACCCACTCGTGGTTTACATTTCTTTTTGAGCCTCTTTAGGAAGACCCCAGATCACATTTTGTCTAAGAGTGGGGGCAAGCATAGGTTTTGACAAAGACAGACTTTGTTTTTGGACTTACGGATAACGTAGGCTATTAGAAACTTCAGTTGAGGGAACAACCCCTTTAGAATTAGGGCCAGTAAGGCATTACAATGGGCTAACAAAGTGTTTCAATAAAGGTTTTCGCAATGTTACTTTTGAGTCTGTCTCTCTTGATACCATGCCTGTCTCACACTGCCCAAAGTGTCAGTACTTCTAATTCCCCCCAGACTATTGTGCATACTGAGCAGTACAAACCATTTGCTCCGAATTGGGCATGCAGAGGGAACGGTCAAAACAGGAGATGGTTTTTCTTACCCGGGTGGGCTCATTGGGTGTACCAGCAAACACCTTGGGTAAAGAGAAAAATTCCAAATCAGAGATAAGACATCCCCTTCATCAGAGTGCTACTCCAGTAGCTCGACAGAAGATTAAAGATTTTATTTCCACAGGCTGGGGCTAGTACAGAGATTAGACGCCTTGAACCCCTTAGAGCATGTTTTATGGAAAGTGTGGGAAATTTGACTGATACCAGTATTCTGGATGGTGCAGGTAATATGGGATGTTTAGTATTTGATGTGGGAAAAGCCAGTGCTAAACACCAGGAGGGACTGATGGAAAGAAGCATATCAAATGAAAATGTGCAAGTTGTGAATGAAGACATCTCATCAATTCCCTAAGAGATGACCCTAGGATCCCCCTCACAATCACTTGAGTTTCTCACTACCAGTAATTTAACACAAGGGCCAGATATTAGTGGATCAAATAAAATGCATAATTCACTGAAGGAAGTAGATGATCAAATTAAGCTTACATCACCATCCATCTCAGCATTACATCATATACTGCATCAGTCGAGTTATATGGCAATATCAGAGATGAGGTAAAAAGCCCTTACGTTAATACTGAGTGAACTTAATGCAACCATAGATATGTTAAGTAATTGGGCACTTTGAAGCCAAACACTAAAATAAGCTTGGATAAGCAAGTAGGAACAGATGGAAAGGACTTTTCCATGGTGAAATGGAGAAATGATGAAAGGGTTCATATTATAATAGAACAGCAAAGGGAAAATCCTCTTGAAGGGCGGCGGGAAGGCAGTCAAAGAAAGTATTGAAGAAATCTGAGAATGGGAGCAGAAACCAGTTTAGGAATAATTCCAGAAAGTCCCTTAGAATTCTGCACATTCTAGATGAAGAAGGTAAAGCTAATGTTAATGCTGTCACCCGTAAAGAAGTTAAGGAAGTTCTAACATAACAAACACTAACTCAACAAGCACATATGACTATTCAAACAGAAAATGATCATCTTGATTGTATTGATCTAAACATTAATAACCCAATTAATTTATTTATTTTATTTAATATGCGCCTAGCCAAACTGGCTTTGTATATACAACACAACAGATAAACATTTCCATATTGGAACCTTATACAAAACAAGCTTAATAAAATACATGATATTAAAACAATATATCAGTTCGCAATACATGGATAAGATAAGATCATTTAAAAAAGAAAGTTTCACCTTAAAAGTAACCCGATTAACCAACCCTCAAATGACCAACAGGTAGAAAAACCTTTGCAGATAGTGACAATACAACATTTTTTTGTCACCTGTGGAGATTCAAACCCATAGCAAAGCTATACAAACTATGCAACTAAGATATGAGGTGAGGGATTTGCACCCTGGTTAAGGAGATAGTAGATCAATAGAAGCCAGGATGTGTGTAGTGGAAAACATGTGGCACTAGCCGGATACTGTTTATATAGATCAAAATCATTTAGAGGAGGGGGGGACTTTCCCACAATCCTTGGCAAAAGAGCACTGGGCTGCTATTTTTAATATGCCAAAGTGTTCTGACCAGATGCTTCCTTCAGTAGGGAACCAAATGTTACTAGGAAATAATATTGAGAATCAGAGCTCCAATCCATCTATGCGAGCGAACCAGACACAAGCTGTTACTCAGCTATATTGACACCACATTTGATCGCTTGAATGACCAAGAGTGGGAAGTCAAGGATAGAGAGTGATTGATTATGTTATTTGAGTTGAAGAGGAACACATTTGAGTTGAAGAGGAACAAATCAACTAAAGAGGGGATCGGTAATTCGGAAGTATACAATGAAGCTCGATCAATAACATCAGGGAAATTTGCATGGGAGGCCAATTTTAGGAACAAAAGGGAATGACGAAGCTAGGATATTGTACTTTGAACTTCGTCCACATTTAAATTTAGATATTGTACTCAATTGAGCGGATGTTCTGAGATTGCTCTGAGAAAATCCCATCCTTGGGAGAATCAATACATCTGGTATAATTATAATTGGTTATTTATAACACGCTTAATACCGAAGAGGTCTCTAAGCACGGGCCCGGGATTGGAACATGTGTTGCTCTGCGTCGTCTTGCTTCCAAGACGAGCGCCTTGTCACTGAGCTGAGAATATATCAGATTTCCTTATGTGGCCCGTACAGACCTTGTAGAGGGTACATTGGTGATCCTCTTTTGTCAAAAGATCTATATCAGATGAAAAGAACAAAATATAAAAATTTGGATGTATGGTATATCAAGAGAGGAAATGAATAAAATCACTATTAGAAAGGACTAAAACCATAGTAGCAAGTATGCAAATGAACCAATTGAAGGAATTGGGGACAAGCTGTGGTAATAATAATAATGGTATGGAGAAGGCTGGAATCTCTACGGATCTATCAAGGAACAAAAGTAATGCTGAGGGACAAGGGAATTGGTTTTGGTGTTTAGATATGTTGAAGAGGGAGTTTGCAAAGAAGGATGAGACTACTAAAGATCTCTGATACTAAATAAAACCCATGTGTGTATATGGAATACAAGAGGATTTAATAGTTTCATGTAAAATAAGGAACAAAATCACATCTTCGATACCCATGACATAATCGACCTACAGAGTAATGATGTTAGTGAAGCGAGTTGTCGCGCACATTGGGAAGAAATGAATGGTGAAATAATATCAGTTAAGAATATGACAGATGCAATGCAACAGTTTGATATACATGCTTTGAGATAGAAGATATTGAACGTCTCATCACGAAAGCCTCTTCTTCAAGGGCTGCGGGGCTCAATAGTCTGTTGAATGCAATATTAAAATTAAAGAAACACTTGTGTATAGGCGCGTTATAAATGCCTTATCATATCATAAACAAAGGAATGTGGTCAAAATTGTTAACCTTACTTTTTAAGGACATTTTGAAACAACGAAAAATGCCATAAACATGGAAACAGTCTATTATAATTCATATCTTTAAGAAAGGAAATCACGCAGCTCCAGCCAATTATAGACCAATTGCCTTATTAGACTCGGACTCCAAAATCGTCACGGCACTGATTTAATGAAAGTTAGAAACTTGGGCTGTGGATAGAGGAATCATTTCAAGTTTCAGACTGGATTTAGAAAAGGGATGGCAACAACCTTAAATGGTCTTGTGCTGTCAGTCTTGAAGAAGAAGGTATGGTCATCTAAGGAATTTCTTCCCTCTTCGATATGTCGCGATGATAGACTTTTCCAAAGCCTTTGATATGGTTAACCGTCAATTCTTATGGCAATAGTTGAGGAAATTGAAAATTTCTCCTTCACTTTTAGCCATTTTGGAATATATTCATGATGGTAGCATGATAAAAGTTAGATTCAATGCTTATGGTAACCTGTCTGATAATATTGTCACAACAAGGGGTTGAGGCAGGGTTGCATTTTGCCACCCTGCCTAGTTAACTTATATTCAGCTGATCTGAATGAGGATTTGCAAGATATAGAACTAATTAGCCCAAAAATAGGGGGGTAGCAGATTTGTTGGTTGGCATACGCAGATGATGTGGCCCTCCTAGATCCAATTGGTCTTCAGCATTTAGTACATATGCAAGGAAGAATGATTTAATTATCAATTACAAGAAATGTGGTATCCATTTTGATAGACATCGTAATAAAATGTGCAAATTCAAATGGTATATTGATGGGGCACAAATAGATTTCATGAGTGCGATTGTCTATTTGGGCTTTGGTCTTACAGCACAGTTAAATAATGAAACCATGCTTAAGAAAATGAAGTCCAAAATAGATGGATTGGTTTTTCAAATGAAGAAAATATATCATAAATATTGTAAATTCACCATTAAACCATTGGTGAGATTTTATTTTTGGAAAGTAATCCCAAAAATCCTACATGGGCTAGAAATTGAAAAAATGTCCTATGAACTGCCATGGGAAAGGTTGGTGGAGCGAGTATGGAAGAAAGCCCTGAATTTGCCCTCTTCACTTCCCATGGCTTCCTTACGATACAAACTTGGGATTTTATCTCTTAAAGCTTGGTTTCAATGGCGAGTAGTCTCGCTTGTGGGTAAAATATCCTTACCTACTAGATCTTCATTGTACAAAGACCTCCAATCAGATATGTATAATAAATCCTCTGCTTTCCTGGTTACCATGGAGTCATATTCTGCTACTGTTTTGGAGCATTGTGGTAGACAGCGTAACGTCTTAGTGGAAAATCCATTATGGGTGAAAAAAAGTATTGGGGATCCTGTCAATTGTTTCCTTCACATCCAAATGGAAAGATTCAGATTCAGCTAACTGCCCTATGTGCAGTGCCACCGAGGAGACACTTGCACATTTCTTTTATTTTTTTAGCTTACCCAGCAGCTAAGGCGGTTGTATTTGAGACCCTTATTGCCGGAAGCAGGTATCAATACACGTGGCCATGCTTTAGAATTTTTCACACAATACCTAATCCCCCCAGTGGCATGCTCCGTGGCCAAATACCTACACAGAGCATGGTTGCTGAGGAGAAATATGGCTGCTTATTAATTTGGGCTTCAGGTTGCAAGTATTTCTCTCCTGGCTTTCTAAAATGTTTACGCATGGCAGTGCCTTTATGCCCATTTGTACATGACAACTAAAGCCTTATGCTGCAGCAACAACCCTTTGTAGTGGATTACACTAGTTTTATACCTAAAGTCTTTTTTAGCAGGGTTATTTCAAACTGTAAGCTGTTTTGTATTTTTATTTATTTTGTAATGTATTTAATCCTGATGACTTTACGTTGAATACAGGTTTTTGAAAGTATTACAGAAAGGGATTGAATAGATACTATAACCAAGGTTTGAAAGTTATAAAGTACATTCTACATTTTTGCAGCTAGATAAAGCCTTGGGAAATCACTCCAAATACCTCAATCAATCACCCTGTCCAAATGTTAGAGACACATTGCTACGCTTTCGGTTGAATCTTTTGCCTACTGGAGACATTTTATATGTTTGTTCCAAAAACCGTAATTTAAGTAATGACATTTGTGACCTTTGCACAAATCCTGTAGCTGTCCAAACCCTCCAACGTATCATGGTTGAGTGCTCAATGCTTATTAAAGTTAGGACAAAATATCTGGGGCTCTTTTTTATGTTAAGAAATGAAATACATTCTGAAGACATATGGAATCGTCTTAATGCAGCGAATTAATTGTTCTTAACTACAGAACTGGTGAGAATATTGAAAGAAACAGGTATTCTTAATAATAGATGAAATGTATGTTCTGAGAAATTCTCTATTGTAGTAATTATTTTGGATATGATTATGATTTGTGTAATACATCTTGATTTTATGTTTCTACTTCATTAGCTATTAGGAGACATTATACATATATTAATTATGTAATCTTCAAGTTTTATATGTCTTGTCAAAATTGTATTTTAAGAGTGTTTACATTTTATTCTATTTGTATGTTTTGTGAAAGATCATAGTTGTTATCATAACACAATGAAAATAAAAAAATCTAATAAAAACAATGCCCCAACCCACCCTGAAATGCAAACCATATTTAGGAAAATCACCGGAGCAAACAGCTACTCACAAGCAGGGAATATTTTTTGTGATTGCATAAGCAGTGCAGCAAAGCGAAATGGAAGTAAAAGTTGAGTTTCTTTTTAACATTGAAATACAATTAATCAAAATTATCTTAATTTTGTTCATCTGCAAGAAACTATAGGAAAATGCTGGAATATCTGTTTTGTGTGTTTGATCCGACGTTACCTTTTGGGAAGAGAGAGCTCTTGAAAATACTTGAAGATGGGTTCAAGCAGACTGAAAATGGCAAGGTAACATGTTTGTTGCTGGAGTTTGCAATTTGGTTTGCAAAGTGTTTTCAGGTAGTTATTGGAAAATATATTCATCAAATCTTGTATTCTTTGCAGTTGCATGACGAGGACAATACTGTTCTGCTTTCAAACAGCTTAAGTTTATGTGAACGTTCCAAAGCAGAATTATTTGAACAAACTAAAAAAGAAGGGAAAAACAAGCATGGTAGGTGATATGATGGTTTGTTTGGCTACAAATAATGTGATAATTGTATTTACATAGCTGTAAACATCCTTTCAAGAAGGCCACCTATCACAATAATAACATGTGATGTGTCTGTGGCTTTCGTGCTGAATTTCTTCTGCTTCTAGGTGCTGCAATATGTGCTGTTATTCTTATCCAATTTAATGTTACTATATTTATTGACCTCGGAAGGATTAGAGCCCTGCAGGATTCAAACTTGCAAATTGCCTCAAGTTAGAGACTAGCTTTTAACCTGTGAGGCATACATTTGACCCAAGACTCTGAACAAAAATAGAAAATGCCAGGTACATCCTGTTACTTTCTAATGTCCTTGAAGACAGTGACTCCATGAGCACACTTGTTAGCCCCCTATGTATTATGCCCTCAGATTCTTCTCTTTGTGTCGTTATATAGGATTCCTAGTAATAACATCATTGTAGTGGATGGGCAGGAAAATGTAAAATCTTGAGGTTGCAGTGTTGAGTTGGTGGGGTTGTTAAGAGGGCTACTGCACAGGACTGGTTTTAGCTTTTTCAATAAATGTATCGGTTTCCAAAGCATAGTTTTGTAAGTTTCATCATTTTTTTAATGCAGTGAACCTGCTCTACTCTGGACAGTATTGCATGTGAGGTAACATGTTCTCAGGCTGGGTTTGTTATTGCCCCAGCGTGAAGTTGGGGAAACGTCCAAAATGACCGAATGTGGGATTTGGCTGAATTTTGGCCGTTCGAAAATTCTGAAAGACTGAAAAGTTCAACCAGATCACGCATTTGGTGCTGGGGGCTGCATGGGTGTCCCCTGCAGCCGATCCTCAAAAAGTGAAAAAGACCCAACAAATAGAAAAGGAGAGCTTCGGGGGCTATGGGGGTATCCCCTGCATCCTTGCTCACTATATTGTGAGCAGGGATTGCGGGGGTAACCCCCGCAGCCATCCCCATCCCCAAAAAATAAATAAAAAAGGAAAGGACCCTGCAGCGCCGTTTCCCAATCACGGAAGTGAAAGGGAACAGGCGTCACAGGGATACTGCGAGTCAGCGGCCACAAGGTAAGTAGGGGGGTGGGGTGGGGGTGGGTGGGTGCGGCGGCCAAGTTGGACATTTTTAGGGGAGAAGGGACTGAAGGGTATTTCGGAAAAATAATCTTCAGTCTTTTTTCCTCGAACATTTGGATCTCAGGCTTTCAACCCCGATCCGAAGTTGGGTGGGTCAAGGCCTCTATGCTCCAGATTGTCGCTAAGTGGGCCTGAGGAGAGATGACACAGTAGTGGTGTTCGAGCAGAAACTGTGTGGGGAACTGAGCAGTTGATAAGCATTATTCTCTTGCCTCCTGTGATTCCTCATGAATTCCCCTACGCCACAATTTCTGCTGTTGTCTTCTGTTACCAGGCCAGTAGATAAGCCATGTCAGGTGGGGAACCGGCACCAATCCTAAGCACAAGGACGACAAAAGCAAAATAGATGAACCTCATTCCTGCCCCCCTCATGTGCCAGCATTTCTCTTTGCAGACCTGTATGTCCAGCCTTTCTTCTTTCAGATGCTCGCCAGTATTGTCGCTCACTTTCAGACATATCGAGTCAGATGCCGAGCAGAGTTGCGAAAACCAGGACATCCACACCTACCAAGGACACGCTGAAACACAGAACACAACCACAGTGCCACAGAGACCTGAGCACAGCAACTGGCAATAACAAGAGAGACACACTGCCTGCAACCGCACACCACTACAATGCGGACACCCAATGAATGGAGCTGACATGCAATACCAAAAATAGCGCACAGGAAAATAACGAGCCCCTAGGCCACCAGGGGCTAAAGAGAAATACTGGGTTATTCCCCATACTTACTGAGAAGGTTCGGAAAGCAGACCTAGAAACAGAAACTCTACCATTAAACGTCCAGCACAACCATAGTCACTGTGCAGCAATCCCATACAGAGAAAGTGGGCAGCGCTTAGCCTCCTTTGAAAGACTTTCCCTTGCACATACACCTCCTAGAAGGGGAAGATAGAACAGGATTGAATTGGGAAAGTTGGCCGATCAGGACAGAGGGAGAGAAATGTAAACAGGAAACAGGAAGTGTAGGTTGTACGATTGAGGTCAGAGGAGTAGAACATGGGAGATCAAGAAACCAGCAGGAGGAGGAAGTAGCAGTGGAGTATGGAGCCTATTATTTGTAAAGGTGAGGCATTGCTTTAGTGAGTGTAAGGGTATTGCAGTGTGAGTGTGCGTGTTTGTGTAGCAAGTGTATAGAAAGGCTAGTGTCAAGTGTGAATGTGAGGTGTATGTCAACAGGGCGAAAGGAGGGTAGTTGCTTAGAAGTTGGTGGATGCAGCAGTAGAGTGTAGGAGGGAGCAGTAGAATGGAGGAAGGAGTAGTAGAGTGGAGAGGTAGCAATGGTAACATCAAAGGGTGGAGGCAAGAACTAGTAGGAGTGAAACATCGGACGGACAGAGAATTGCTGAGAGAGTGAGGGGAGGAAGAACACAGTAAGAGTAATAAAGAAAGGGTTAGTGTGGTGTAAGGAAGGCTTGGTATCAAAGTAAAACAGACACAAGTGACCACAGTTCAAGGGTGTTTATTGAACTTTATCAAGAGTGTGTAAAACACCTATCTAAACCTAAATCTAAGATGGGAGAAAGCTACAACCATTGAAATAATAATAATGCAGTCCTAGTGGGCCTATACTAAAAAAAACGATTGCCAATCCTTACCGCTAATTTGCAAATAGTGTGGGGAAATGTTCATGAAAAAGAAAGTAGTGTTCACAAAATGATTAGTCAGCATTTTCAGGCCGTGAGCCTCCCTTCCCCACGCCGGGTGAGTCCCTCTTCACCCTGGATCCCCCTCAGTCGGGCTCAGATCCCCTTTTATACAATTAGCCTCCCTCAGCCGGGCTCAGACCAATTTCTATTCACAGGCATCCCTCGGTCGGGTTCACGTTTGCCACATCAATATCTTCTCGGGTGACTCATGGTTCACCCCGGATCCCCCTCTTACGGGCTCAGATCCCCTTTTGTACAATTAGTCTCCCTCAGCCGGGTTCAGACCAATTTCAGTTCATAGGCTATCGAAGACTTTCGAATGTGCACAGGATTTAGCTTGACCCAGTGCCGGATCACTTCGATTTCACAGTCAATAATTCTCACACACTCACTTGGATACCAAACAGAGACCTTCGAGTGAGCACCAAATGTGGCACCGGACCACTCTGTATTTGGTAACTATTTCGGTTTCATAAAGTTCAATCACATATGAGTCATCTTTCATCATATAATGTTGCCGCTTGCAACCTTGAGCAAACACAGTTCGGTCAGTTATCAGTCTCCCCGACTCACTGGCTGTGCCAAATTCATTGTTGTGGCTTTGTTGTCAGAGCCAAGGGCAGTACCACAGCGGCAAATGCTTCTCCCTGCCTTGGCTATTAATGCGGGAGGGCTCTGTGTACTTTTGACACACAATGCACCGTTCTTCAGCTGCAATTCCCAGTCTTAAGTTTCTTTTCCTCAAAGGCCTCTTGAAAGTCGTGCTTCTTCTCCGAAAAGGTCAAGGCTAGATCCCTCCTTACACCCCTCTCTGATCTCGCGGCATTTCTTCTCGGTTTAAACTGACATCCCGGAATTGGTGCCTCCTCGTGAGTTTTGCCTTGCTCCGAGTGTGCTTTCATGCTCTGCCTTTCATCCGTCTGAGGAAGTGTAATGGAAGTCGGGTGTGTAATCAAAATTGATTGCCTGATCTTGCCTGGCCTCAAAATTGGGACAACCTGGCAGCCTCTCATAGGGAGTTATAGCCTTCATATTCCTATGGGTATTTTTCTTGTCTCCTGATTCATTTTTCCTCATCCTAGGAGGGTTGGTAACCTCAGGAGGGTGAGAATCTGGGGAGTTGTAGGGTTTGTGGAATGAATTAGAGAAATCCGTAAAATAAAAGTTTGGAGGTCTGTCTAGGGAATAACCGGGAGTATTGTCGTCTAACGGAAATGGGAAAATTTCATTTCTTATTGGTTTCTGGAAAGATCCAGTGGAGTATTGATATGTTGTTTCTTTAGAAAGGGAACAATACCCGGTCTTGGCCACGTTTTACCTGCTTGCACTTTCCAAGTATCCCTGAGAATAACCTGGGAGAAACGCCTCAGGTTACTCACAGTGGACATGAGTGGACAAGCCTGAATACAACTGAGCAAGTTAAGGCACTTTCCTAACTCCTTCAGAACACTAACTACTGTATGGAGAAGGTGCAGTTAGGAAGTTCCTGAGGAGGTTTAGAGAGCCATCATCTTAGGGAGTCATCCGTAGCTTAAGTCAGAACCACACAGTAGTGGATACTGATCGATAGTAGTAACCTGGGGGTTACGGAAACCTGGATTAGGGAGGTCACCCCGCTTGAGATGAGGGAGAGAGAACGGTGGTGGTGGGGCCTACAAAAATCTTTATTAAAACCCTTCGACCTTCCGTGTGTCTGAAGAGTAATTTCTGTGCCATCAGCGACACTGCTCAGTCTCCCCTTCCTGCGCTAGAGCGTCCACGCACCCACCTTGACTTGGACTATTCAGGTCCAAGGCAGGAGGTAAGCATTGCCCCAGGTGCTCCTTGATGTAACGCTCACCTGATTCTCGCAGAGGCGCCGGTCTTGACTGGGCGACTACCGTATCTTCAAAGGTGATGTGTAGCACCCGGTTGGCTCTTTGGGCTGGACCTCTGTGCACTGTATGCCTGACGTGTAGAGTAAGATGTCTTAGGTAAGTGAATGCCGAGCTCTCCATCTGCCTCGGGGCAGGGTGCTGTAACCAGTTTCTTCACTGGATAGGTAGCGCAGGCCTCTTGACTTCAGAGGACTGATGTCCGTCGTTTACTGCACGAACGGTAAGTTTCGAGTCATTCAAATGTCTTTAAAGTCTTTAGTAATGATGTCTCTTGTTTTGCAGGGTTCCGGCGATGGCGGATGACGGGCTGAAGTGAGTTGAAGATGGAGCCCGTGTGATGAATAGAAGCGCCTGGAAGCACGTAAGTAAGCGCTTGTTGCCTGCTTCACTATGCGCTCTAACTGTCTTTTTATTTTGCAGGTACGAGTTCGGAGCGGCTGCAGGGTGCCGGAATACCCACTGGATTAGATGTGGAAAGGAGTAATGGCACGTGAGTATTAAAGTTCCCCAATGTCTTTAAACGCACCTTGTTTTGTCTTTCAGATGCGGGATGCAGCGCCGAAGGCCTCCGGAGCGTGCGAAGAGTTGGTAAACTTTTGTCTTTCAGATGCCGGAATGCAGTGTGAAGACCTCCGGAGCGCACGAAGAGTAGGTAAGCCTTTGCCTTTCAGATGCCGGAATGCTAACCTGTTCTTTCTTGTCTTTATAGGTGTTGCTGAAGACTGGATTCAGGATGGTAAGCCTTTGCCTTTCAGATGCCGGAATGCTAACCTGTTCTTTCTTGTCTTTATAGGTGTTGCTGAAGACTGGATTCAGGATGGTAAGCCTTTTTCCTTAGGCCCAGGACCGGATGCAGAAGACACGATGAGCGTTCTGCTGCAGAGGTTGCAGAATAACGCAAAGCAAGATTCATCCACCGGGTGTGGTTTAAATAGCCTCCTGTAGTGCTTAGGTGTCTCCTTCCACAGCCACGCCTAAGTAAGAAAAGAGTTCCTGGTAAGAAAAGAGTTCCTGCCTTCCAGAAGAGTTCCAGTGTTCTGAATCTAGGGAGTGGCTCCAGCCCCACCCAACAGGAAAAGTAGTTCCAAACAGAAGAGGATCAGAGGCTCAACTGGCAGGCAAGTAAGCAGCATGGTCTGCTGAAGGTAAGTCCACCCAAGCATTATGAGCCCGGCGCTTCCAGCGCTGGGACTGGGCATATTTATGAGCCTGGTGCCACTGGCGCCAGGACTGGGTCCAAAAGGTCCCAATTGGGACTGGTTGGCACTCGGAACCTGGGTTATGGATCTGCTTCCAAGGGAGTTGGGAAAACCCTGACCTTTTGGAAGCAGAGATCATGACACTTGAGCCCTCTTTGTTGCATTTCTAGCATATTGGCAAGCAGCGCGCCCCTCGTGCCTTTCCCCCAACCCTTTTTCCTGGTCTGTGTCCCCTTCCACACTGCCCACAACCCCCAATTGGTGTTGCCCCTTTAATCTATACCCAACCAGGGCAACCCTCCTGCCCAGCAGCCCCTCCGGCTAAGGGCCCCACGGCAAAGGGCAGCTCCCTACGAAGCAGCTCCAGGCTGTTTTTGAGTGTGGAGAGTGTGGAGCCTGCAGCCGTCAACAAGCAGCGACTGACGGGGTAGGCGAGGTCTGGACAGGCGGAACAGCAATTACTGCTCCCCACTAGACTGTCTGACTCATCTTATTATCTTATGATACTATTATATTAGAGTCGGTAGTCTGTTGCACATATCACGTATTTAGCTTTGTTTACCTTAAAAACCATCAATTTTTAAGTGCTACTGCATTCACTGTAGTGCCCCCTTATTGGGCCACCCTCCCTCTATCCACACTTAGCCTGACTGTAGATAGTTAGCCATATCTCACATTTTAACTTTGCTGTGTTTAACTAGCCAAACCTCGCATTTAGATTAATTATTTAGTAAACCATCAGTTTAAGTATTACTGCATCTACTATTAATATCAACTTGCGTCACATCTAGACAGATTTGTGAATATTAGCTTGTTCCACTCCTAGAAACAATTGTGAATATTAGCTTGTGTCACTTCTATAAAGAACTGTGAAGATTAGCCTGCGTCGCATTTAGAGAGAATTGTGAAGATTATCCACCCGGAAGAACTTTGAGAGTACTCAATGTACTAACTACCCCGTTCCTGCTCCCCTCCTATACACATCCTGTGCACTACACACGCCCAAGGGTTAGCTAAACTACACACAAACACACACCCAACAGGACTAACGCTTGCATACAACAACAATCCCAGGCACTGGACCTCACCCCTACGGATACAACAAGCCAGTGTGCACAACTGTAATCTTAAACACCAGCCATCTTACACATAAAACACACATAAAACACACACCCAACATAACAGACATTCACATACAACAAACAACCTATGCTTTGGGCCTCACCCTTACGGATAAAACAAGCCAGTGCATGAGCTACCATCTTATCTCACCTAAACTATGGCAATGCCCTAATTCTAGGATCTAATAAAAACTACTACCACAGCTACCAGGATCTGCAAAACAATGCAGTGAGAATCATTAAGCAAAAAACCAGGATCCGCACATCAGCGATGCCAGAAAGGAACTTCAATGGCTAAAAATTGAAGAGAGAGTCCAATTTAAATCCCTCACGCATAGATGTTTTTTTGCCAAAGCCCCAGCATACCTGAATACTAAAATCATTCCATACAAACCTACGATAGAGCTAAGATCAGTCGAACAAGGTCTGATTGTGGTAGCTCCTTTCAGACTTAAAAACGGGGCAGGTAAATCCTTCCCTATAACCGCAGCAGGCATTTGGAACAATCTCCCTGGCCAGTTAAGGATGGAAGCCAATTACCAATGCTTTCGCAAACAACTGAAAACCCACATCTTCAAGTAATACATATACTACAACCTGCCTACCTACCTATGCAGCTGTAATGTCTCTTGCTGCGTGTTTCATTGTCTTACTATTTGCCTTTGTGTTCCTGTCTCTGCGCCCCGAAGCTCGAGAGCTACCGGCGCAATACAAATAAATAAATAAATGCAATCAACCCATCTGCAACCCAACACACACAGATGTCAGGTTCTCCTGGATGTGGACCTATCCTATCCCTCTACCCTCACTAACCAATGAAAATGCTCACTCCCCACAATACCAAAGAAATTCAGAATAAAGGACACATCCCAGTAGGGAATGAGACCACGAGAGATGATTGCGAGTAGTCAAAGATTTATATAAGATTCAGCATCCAGAGAACTCTGCTGCCTCGAGAGCGCTCTGGCAAACAATACAATACCGTGTGTTTTAAAAAGGTTACAGCATCATCAGTGATGATTTCTATACAGCCAGCAAGTTACAATATTATTGGTTAGAAGGGAGGTGCACATGTAGTTCTTTATGGGCCGGCTCCACAGGATTGGCCGATGATTTGGTAGGAGGTTGGACATCACGTGATGCAGCTGGGCCGGTCCGTGCGAGGTGAAGGTTAGGCCACATTGGAGAGGCGACTGGACTTCACTAGCTAACATATACACTTATTCTAAACATGCAATAAACCATGTACATCAATATACCTTTGAATAAATCTTAGAGGCTTATAACTTGTACATATATAACTGCATTATCTCACATTGGGACATTCAGTGGGGCAAAGGTGCAGGGGTCTTGCCTTCTGTGATAACCTGGGGACTGGGCTGGTCTGGCACACCGGGGCAAGAGGGGGAGTGGAGTGACACATGTTAGTTTAGGACAGGATATACTGTGACAGGGGTCTGGGTTTATTGGGGCACTCTGGGGTGGTCAGCACAGTGGGGGCACACTTCTGTTACATCAAGAGAATACCTTAGGAGGGCACAGGGTTACACAAGCAGTAATTTTCCAACAGCAAGGGTGAGGGGTGCAGGAGCAGGTTTGTGGAGATGGATGGGTTACAAGTAATGGTTTGGGCTGGTTCACACACAGAACAGTGATCTCAGAGGAAGAATTATATGATACATAGCGTTAATTGTTGCAGTTAGCTTCAGCGCATCCGTGAGAAAGGGACTTGGGCCGCGCAGAAAAGGTGGGGGTGGTTGGTGTTCGCTGTACGCAGCGCTGCTGACGGGAGAGGAGACTTCATAGTGCCGGATTAAGGCCTAGTCCAAAGATGGAGTCGAGGGCACACAAAATGGTGTCCAAGTGTGTCTTGCAATAGCCCCACCTCTTCTCCAGCTGAGGCCTTTTTCCTCATGGCAGCAGAAGGGCGATGAAGGCGTCCCGCACTAGTGCAAGAGCAAGCGGTTCATCTTAGGTAGAATGTATGGGTGGGCTAATTCGCCCCTTTATTCCTTACATTCCACCTTTTGTTACATCTAAAGTAACAAACTAACTTCTATTATTGTTTGCATTCCAATAGTACTCCGCCTTCATGTCTTGAAAAGGGGAACATCTTCCTCGGGACCAGCCCTTGAGAGCAAAAATTACCCATTTCAGCCCAAAATACAGTTTCTATTGTGCTGAGCAGTGAACTCATGCTAGTGACAAATGACACCTTCAAAATGTTTACCATTTAATAGAAAAAAGCATAAACAGTAAAATTTAGCAGCACTTTGGGATTCAAGTTAGAGAAGATTACAAAACACAAAACTTAGAGAAATACAAAATATAGAGAAACATAGAACTTAGAGAAACATAGAGAAACACAGTCTTACGCCCCTTCAATCAGCGCTGGGAGACCCTGGCCCTCATAAGATAGCTGTTACCAGCCCCGCTCAGATGACAGCACTGCAGGATGCCAACAGAGCATCAGGTTCCGGACACTTGATCTTGCTCGAACCAAGTCCATGGATCGATCTCCCACCTGATCCATTTGGGCATGCGTTTTTGTAATCTCGTGCTGTCAGTCCATGACGCACAGTTCCAGAACTTTCCCCTTGCAAAATATAGGCTTGCTCATGGAAAAACCCAACTCTCTCTCAGATGCTCCTTGCTCGCTCCTACCCCTCCCTTGGAGCCCTCTCTGCAAAAGCACTGGAAGTCCTTATCAGCGTGTGGGCAAGGTCGTACCAGGCCTTCTCAGGGAAACAGGATTTATTTACGAAGCCATGCAGGGCTACAGTTAGAAAGGCAGAATATTCTAAGAGAAGCCGAGATGAATTAACCCCATGTGAGCAAGCTCTAAAAGGCATGCACTCATAGCTTAGTGTCCATAGCACTTAAGATTGGCTATCTAAGTGCTATATAGGTGCCATAATGCTCCAAAAACTCCAATAATGTCTCTATTAGCTACAGAACTGGGGCGTCTGCCCTGCTTGTCTATCTACAATGCATAATGTGACCTACCACCCCTACTAGGCCTGCATATTCCTTGTAGCTCACTACTGCGTAATGGAGGTGCTACAACAAATTACTGTCAGCATTACTTTCAGCATTTAGCACATACTTTGAATAAAGTATTGGCTTTCAGCAGCTAATGCTGTCATCTAAAGCCCTCAATGGCAAATTTGCATTTTGCATATCACGACACTCCAATTCCGCCTCATCCCACGCCGGTGCCCCTTTTATTGATATCCAAGCTCTGCATACTCCTCGCAGGCTCTGGCCCCTTCTAGCATACTTGTCGGGGGTGCAGGTCATGTATATTTCCCCATGCCCATCCAGATCCACCCACACCTCCTTATACCATTGTAACTCCCTGGGTTCCTTTATTGTAGTATGATACAAATGATCCACCCTGCCCCCGGGATAACGATACACTGCTGTCATATGATGTTTGGAGGGACCAGACTGTCCTGTCCGTATTTGTGAATCTTTCATTGTTTGTACCCTTGTTGGTTGACCCATTGTCACCATCATCAATGCAGAGCATTTTGCACAACATCGAACTCTTAGTAACAGGAAAACGATGAGTGGGACAAACATTTGCATCATCATGCTGAACCAGGAAGGTATCAAGTTAAAATTGTCATCGAACCAGTTGCTCGGGGGGATGCCTCTTTCTTTCCTCATGTATTCACCTAGGTTATGCACCGCCGAGATCACATGGGACAGGGTGCCGTTGTCCGCATCCGCAGAAGGTACCAATGTACAGCATGCGCTCCCAATTTTTCAGCAAACACAGCTGTCCATTGCTGTGAGTAGGTCTAAGATGTACCGGTTTTGCATGGTCATCAACCACAGGGCACGAAGTTCCACTTTAATCACATCAAATCCTTCTTTTGTGTCATTGGCCAGCTGGATCAACCCCTGCGCAGGATCTGCAGCCATTTTGCGTTTGTTTGCGCCTGGAGTCCTGGCAGTAGGAGTGAGGCAAAAAACATTTCTGCAGAGTTTCAAGAGTTTGTACTGATCAGGAATCTCTGCCAGAGGTTTGACGATTAGCTGGAAATGTAGTTGGATGACCTTCGCTTGCGGGGATACTCTGTCCTTTAGCTCATCTTCAGACAGAATATCATATGTGGATGGTTCCTTGGTTGCTGGCTGGGGTGCCGGTGGATTGTCGGTTGGCACCTTCCCCCCTTGGACATGGCTCTCCGGGATCACCATCAAGGCCGAGTGTAGCGTTGCCGTGGCACAGGTACCTCTCCATGATGGCGGGAGGTGCAGGTACGCTTGTTTACCACAAACCCAGTAAGTGTACATTAAACCTGCGGTTCCTTTTTTCATGTCTGGAAGGATTATTGTCTTGTTGCAGTGTTTGTTGGAGCCCATTCGTACTTTCCCCACCTGTGAAAACAAAGTTCATGCTCGATCTCCTTTTGCATCTTGATCGGTTTTTCAAGTGCTGTCACCCACGTTAGTTTGGCAATGTGTTGGGACCAGGTTGCAGTGCAAGTTTGTTTGACCCATTGAAAGTTCTCTTCTATCAGTCCTCGCAATACTTCAGCTTTGCATGCGATTGTTTTGTCTTGCCATTTATTTTCCGTGAACATTGCCCCTTGGATGATAAAAATGGTTCTTTCAAACATATCACTCCTTGAGGTTTGCTTGTGCACGTTTTTTTTCTTCGTTTTGCAGCATGTGTACTGTTACCGTGTGCGCCTGGAAGGGACTTCATATTTTACATAAAACTAGATTAATTAGACACTGGGCGTCCGACATGGGTGTCTCTTGGGGTATGAGGACTTTGGATGTGCCAGAGGCATGGGGTATGGGAGAGCAAACATAACAGCTCTCATTTGTTGCTTGTTTAGCTGTGGCACTCATGTCTGAGTACCATTTGTTGGACTGATCCGGTTGGCGGGGATTTTCAATTTAATCTAATCCCAGACCATGGTATGCATCATAACCCCTCTTTTACACCCCCCTTTTCCACCTCTTATTCCCCCCTTGGCCGTTGTGTAACTTTTGATGTCTTATAGGAAAAATGTTTGTCCATTTTTCATCTTTCTGTTCTCTCCCACTCTGCAAGGATTGTGACACAGGGTACATTTGGGTAGGTGGGACATATGGTGTAAAGTGCATTTTATCGCCATCTGAGGTAGGTTCTTCAATTGTGTGCATATTTAAATATGGCAATCCCGAAATACCAAACATGGGATAATCAACATCATATTCATTGGATATGTTACCATCATCAAAACCCATAGTTACGTATGTAAATATTGGAGTTTTGACAATTCGTTTTTTGTGCAGAGTGGTTAAATTAGCATTCAAGGAAGCATTGTGGGTCCAGATCACTTTAAAGCCATTCAAAATGAGGCTTTTACCCCGTTGCCCCCCTCCTTTATATCTCCCAATATAAAGGATATGCTCCAATACAGGCCAAGGCAAAACAACATCACAGAAAAAACGATGGCCACAAAATAGAGGCCACAATCATAATTGTAATTTCTAGTACTACTAATTTCTACCCTATCGCTATCTACATTTGTGGTGTTGTTAGTGAGGGCCCTCCTTTCCGTCATGTTTCCACCTGGAGGGGCAATATAAATGGTTTAAGTACACACAATAATCCACTTTTTTCTTTTTCTGTTCATAACCTATTATTATTATCTTCATTTACTTATTTACCATACACATTTTTGAAGTAAAAATAAGGGATGACAGAAAAATGAGAAAAGAGAGCGGTAGAGAACGGTTTTTTGAAGAAAAAAACAGAGAGAGGGAGAGAGAGAGAGTGTATACATATGTATATACATGTTTATTATTTCATTTGTTAACGTTCATTTTTCGCTACTTCTTTCTTTATGTTCCTGCCCTAATTTTCACTGTACACATTATTCCTTTTAATTACTCTTTGCTTTTATGGAATCGCAACCTCTTATTCCTGTGTTTGGTCACTCTGGGGTGCAGTGCTCCCATTTGCCTTTCTTACATCCGAAAGATGCACCCAGTACTTCAATACCTTAACCTTTACTGCTGAGGGCATGCTATATATCACTTCATAGGGGCCATGAAATCGCAGGGAGTTCCATCTCCGCACGAAACTGTGCACGTATACGTGTTCACCAGGCATTAGTGGTGCTGCTGAGCTGTCTTGAGCAGGTGTAATTGTATACGTTTGGTTCTCTTGGGTAAATGGAGATGCTACTTGTTTTGCTATACTCCGCACAGCCCATGGCAGTTGGGTGAGATATTCCTTAAATTCATCCCCTAGCACTGTAGCAGCTCTGTGAGCGTCTGATGCTCTTCTTACTGGAGACAGTGGCGTTTGGATGTGCCTTCCCATCACTATTTCGTGCAGGCTTAAATGGTGGTCCTTAATTGGTTGCATGTTGGAACAGTGCTAGAGGCAATCAATATACTCAGTTTTTCATGAAGGTGTGACATTATTTAGACAATCTGCTCCTGAGAAGGCTGTTTATCTTCTCTACTATTCCGTTAGCTTGCAGGTGATAAATCAAACAAAGTTTATGTATTACCCCTAACAATGTGGTAACTTCTTTAAAAAGATTATTTACAAAGTGTGTGCCGTTTTTGAACGGATCACATCACATATTCCCCACCTTGGGAATACCTCCCTTACCAAAAACCTGGCCATGCACTTGGTATCTGGGTGCGCACATGGTCCTGCTTCCCCCCACTGTGAGAAGGGGCACACCACTACTATGAGGTGCCTTGCTCCATTACATCTTTCCCCCATGCCGGCGTAATCTATGTGCAGTTCTCGAAATGAGCCTGATGGGCGTGGCAGTGTTCCTCGCAATGTCCTGAGTATCATTCCTGAGTTGTATGTTTGTGCATTCAATTATTAATTTCGTTAAGTGTTCCTTCAAATTGGGGATGAACCATTCTTCTTGGATGTCTGCTGCAATGTGCTGTTTTGTTACATGTGCTGGAAAGGGGAGTTGTTGGAAAGCTATCTGTAATAACGTTGCAGGCATCACCACATTCCCTGTCATTTCCTGGCGCCATAGTAGGTCTGTGGGCGATTGTTTGCATCCTCTTTTCTCCCATAACTCTTGCTCATTGGGTGGAGCGTGTCTTTGTAACCCTTTTATTTGAAGTATGGGTGTAGAGCTGTACCCCTCGTCTTTGTCGTCTGGTGCTGATATTTTTACTATACATTCCGCTGATGGTGGGATGTTAAAGTATGCTGCGTCTTTCGCGTCAGCCTCCGCTGCTGCGTTTCCGAGAAGATTGCATCTGTGTTATTTGTATGTGCCTGGCACTTTACTAAGGTCACTACTGATGGTTCTGCTAAGGCGTCAATGAGGTAATTTAGTAGCACTGCATGTTGTACAGGGGAGCCATCTGCTCTCCTGAATCCCCTTCGTCGCCATCGTGACAAGCCCGAGTGTACTGTTGTTGTCATGTATGCTGAGTCAGAGTATGTTGTCATTGCACACTCTTTGGCTGTATGCAATGCTTCAATTAATGCAATGAGTTCTGCTGCTTGTGCTGAAAAATGTGAGGGGAGGCGTTTCTGCACTATCACTCTGTATTCTTCCCCTTCAATTCTTACCACAGCTGCCCCTACATGCTTTTCTCCCGTTTCACAATTGATAGCTGCAGACCCATCTAGAAAGTATATTTCACCTTCTTCTATGGCATTTTCACTTGCTTTAGGGATGTCATTTTCTTCCCCTTCATATGTAGTGCAATCATGCGCTTGCATATCCTCCACTGTACAAGGGTCTGTAATGAATGTGGCTGGGTTCACAGTTTTTCATCGTACAATGTGTACGTTTGGGCTGGATAGTATTATTTTATATGCGGTTGCTCTCTGTGTAGTGAGTTTGGACTTTGATCTTTCTAGTATGGCAAATAGCGAGTATTCAACAAACAGTGTGACTGAGCAGCCCATCACTATGGTGGCGCTTTTCCATATTGCGAAAGCGGCTGCTGCAAAGGCCTGTTTGCATGCGAAGTGTCCTTGCATTACTGAGTCTAACGTCCCACTGTAGTATGCCAATGGCTTGTGACCTAGTGATGTTTTTTTGTGCAAGTACTGCAGTCATTAGTGTTCCATCGCAATGTGAAAATAGGTAAAACTCCCGATCATAATCTGGAGACGCCAAAACGGTTGCATTTGTAATGAGATCTTTAATTTTATGGAATTGAGTGAACATTTCTTGTGTCTATTTTATGGGGGCACTGTTCTTTTGTGCTTCTTTCAATGCTTGGAGAAGGGGGCGTGTGTATGCAGCATAGTCTAGTATTCATGCACGGCAATAGTTGCATATGCCGAGGAATCTTTGAATTTCCTTGACAGTTTTAGGCATCATGGTGTGGCATATAGCTGCTGCTCTGTCTGGTACAATTCTTTTACCATCCTTTGAAATTAACTGTCCTAGATACAGCACTTATGCTAGGCTGTATTGCAGTTTTCCCTTGTCCACCTTGTACCCTTTTGCTGCTAGTAGGTTCAGTAATGTTATTGAATCTGCTCTACATTGCTCTTCACATTCGCTGCAAATAAGGAGATCGTCCATGTATTGAATTATTGTGCTTTTTACATCAATATTGCCAAGGTCTTCATGCTAAATATGCTGGGACTTTCACATTACCCTTGAGGTAGTTTGCAATGTTCATATATTTTTCCCCGTAAGGTAAATGCTGTTAATTATTGGCAATTGGGGTCGAGTGGTACTGAGAAGAAGACATTCTTCAAATCCACAACTGTGAAACACGTGGCATTTTTTGGGATGCTGCATAGAATGGATGCAGGGTTTGGCACTAAAGGGAACTATTTTTGTATGACGTCATTAAGTGGGCGAAGATCCTGGATCATCCTCCAAGCCCCGCCCCTTGCCTTTTTTATCAGATAAATCTCATTATTGCATGGTGAATTTGATGGCACAATTATACCTTGTTGTAGCAGTGCGTTTATGGATTTCTTTTATTCCTTTTTCCTCTTCTCTGGACAGTGGATATTCTTTTACTCTAGTCCTACATCATGGGGCCCTGTAGTCCATATTTCTGGTGGTACTTTTTCCATATCCTGGTCAAATATGGAAGGCGGTGCACTGACACTGCTAATGAGGGGGTTATTTATCTCTCTGTGGTGGATCATTATGTCACATGGCACGCATATTTCCGTTATTTATTTATTTAATTTTGGGGGGTTTTTTGCAAACCTTTAAAAAGTCAGCCAAAAACAGACATGATTTTCCTCAAACACAGTACCAAAATTGCATTTTATCAAACTTAAAACATATTCATCTTATGTACAAGCAAAGATGAAACTGCCGGATCTAAACTTAAGTTAATCCTCCTCTTTATATACTTATCAGCCATCTATACTCGTTGATTCAATTCCTTCTTTCATCTTCTTAAGTCTTTCGACTGTTACCTCTATAAAGGCAGACAAGGCAAATATCAGCTTGTTATTTTCACCCATATGCATTGTACTCCACCATTCTTCATCAGTGTAAGTGGAGCGTTTTTTCCAATTCTTGCCTTAGACATCTCTCTCTTGCATCTTTCATGTTTGGGCATTGTAAGATTAAATGTTTCATAGATTCGTCCGCACCCTGACAGAGGCTGCATAATTCATCGAGCGCAGCACTCTCAGACCTTTGATATGCGGTTTCTTTCGTAGCCCATGCATTTAGTCTAAATTTAAGAAATGTTGGCCTTCTCCTTTTGCATGGAAACTGAGACATATATTTGGCCAGGGTGTTCAGTTTTCTAGCATCTTTAGGATTATTTTTCATTCTTTTGTGTTGAAGCCTTCTCTCACAGGTGTCGATCCAATCCTGTTCTAATAGCTTTTTCTTGACCAGATTCGGATTCTGTAGTAGAGTTTCTTGGTCTACGTTTAGTTGCTTAAGGATCGTCTCACACTTAGATCTCCAGCAGCTTAAGAGATCTCTTCTTACTACTTTGTCGTACTTTTTAAAATAAATATATGAAATTGTTCAAGATTATCGGCTCCGGCGATTTTCCTATAATGTGTTAGTCCATTCCATATAATGATCGCATTGATCGAAGACAAGCTCATCTCGTACCTCATGCATGCTGTTGGGTAACCTTTGGGCAACTGTAATATTCTTCTCCGTATCACATTTTCAATTCTTGACCATAATTCGTGGTCACATCCAAATACAGTCTCTGCTCCGTACACCATAGCCGGCATTATCTTGTTTCTATAAAAGCGCACTACTGGGAGCATATAGAATTTTCCGTATTTTGCATGTAGTTTCGCCGCTTGCGCAGCAAATTGTTTGCATTTTGAGACGAGTTTCTTTGTCATCGGATCATCATTAATGCTTGCATTAATTGTGATCCTTAGATATTTTGGCTCTGAGACCACTTTCAGTACATCATTACAGAGCGTCCATTGGAATTTTTGGCTTGCTTTTTGCTTACCTGCTCCTTGCAGCTTTTTTAATATCAAGATCTCTGTTTTTTGTATGTTGATCTCCAACTTGTTCAGTTCTATATATTTGTCAAGAGCTACGATCTTTCTCTGGTGTTTGGTCGAATATCGTGATGTCGTCTGCGTATAATATCATATTTATTTGCTCTCCATTGATCTTTTGTGGATATGAGTTCACACTCATCAGGGCTTCGTCCACATATGAAAAGAAAAAGTTGAAGAGCGTGGCGCCTCGGGGACATCCCTGTTTCACGTCACGCGTGGTTCTTATCAGGATCGTTGTATGGCCGCGCTGGTCTAAACGAACTTGAACAGATGTCTCCGATTATAAGGCCTGAATAGCAGCAAGTAGCGCAGGTGGACATCCCTTTTTTTTGCATCTTGGCCCACAGCATCTCCCGATCAACTCCATCAAAAGCGTGAGCCAAGTCAATAAAAGCAACATAGATCGGTGTTTTGTTTTTTATCGCTTCCATTTTCAAGATGTTCAATATGAATATATTCAGGCAACATCCCATGCCTTTGACAACACCAGTTTGCCTCAAATCCGCCACACCACACAGGTATTCCAAGCTGTCAGTTGTTTCAGCAGCTGTGTGGCAAAACAGTTTTCCCACTACATCTATCAGTGCTATGCGTCTGTAGTTGTTAGGTTCTATACACAAACCGTTCTTGAAAATGGGCACGATTATGGCTCTTTTCCAGGTCTTTGGGACTCTTCCTTCTTTCAGTATCATACTGAAAAGCTTATTGCAGAAGTCAGTCCATTCTTCTGGATTTTGCTTGAGAATATGATTGGTCAGGCCGTCTGGACCCGGAGCACGAGAAAAGCTTAATTTCTTGATGGTACTATAAATGTCCTCTCTCTCCATGATGATGTTCCATGGTAAAGTCTCCTTTGCATCCTTGTCACTTGAGGCCTCCAGTTTCTGAAACAGCATGGTATAATGTTCAATCCACAGGTCTTCAGTCATTAAATTACATAAACTTGCGTTCTGAGGTCTTCCCATCTCGTTGATTGCAGACCAAAAGTCTCATGAATTGCTTTGTGCTAGGTGTAACATTATAGCTTCAGCATCATTTTGTTCACGGACGCCTCTATGCCACTTGTTCCAGTTTTTATACTGCATTTTCTTTTTTTCTTTGTCTTTTTTGACTCTTGTCAATTGCGAGGCTTCCAGTATCTTAGCTCTTTTCGTAGAGACCTTTTTGTTCCTGACCACTTCAGGATCGTATATATGCCTTTTGAATGATTCCTTCATATTCTGGTGTTTTTGTGTTTTACATATTCGATCGGCATTTGATCATTTTTAGCTCTTCCTTCCTCTATTACATCTATCAAGTTTGTTATTTTAGACTTGTTCATTCTAAGGCGATTGCCGCCTTGTTCTACTTCGACTTTGTGTTTCCACTTTTTTCGTTCTCTTATTTGGTCAGTGGGAAAGTTGATTGTTAGAAGATTATGGTCACTTAGAGATGTTTTAATAACCTTCATCGTGCATATGGTCGACGTCATGCATTTTGATGTAACAACATAATCCAAGATGGACTTTGTTATATCGTTCCCAGGTAGCCTGTGCGGGTGTGTCTCCTAAAGTCCTTCCATTAAGTATTTCCATACTTCTAATGTCTAGTTCTTCTCTTATGGTTTGCCTTAGGCTATCCTTTCAATGGACTTTTTGTTGCGACCTATCGCACGTTAGCAATTCTATATTGAAGTCTCCACATAATATAATGGCTGTGTGTGTTTGTTTGTTTCTTTATTTGTAGCGCGTGCCAGACCCGGAGGTATCAGGGCGCGGAGACAAGGATATGTTAAGCTTAAAAGTTACAGAATGTGTCACAGGAATTTACAATTACAGGAATTACATCATTTACAAGTTGCATAATTATTACATAAGGAATATACAGTGTGAAAGAGTGTGTCACAGTGAGTATACAACATTTACAAGTTACGCACTGAGTTACCAGAAATATTATACAGATAGTAGTGCAGTGGGTGGGTAGGAGGGAGAGGAGGTCAGGAGGAGCTGATAATGGGGAGGAGAGGTTAGATGGACTTCTCTTTCAAGTCAGGATTGCTTTTAGATATCATTAGATTTGAACCAATTGATAAGATTGCACCTTTAGTGTCGGTCCGTTTGGTTTTCCCTTAGACGTGGGGGTAAGGAGTTCCATAGTTGGGCAGCTTTGACCGGGAATCTGTTTCCGCCTATGGTGGGGACAGTTTGAGTAGACCGCTCTGGTTGGTCGAGTTGTCAGTATTTTTGTTAAACCTCTCTGTGAGGTAGAGAGGTGCTGCATTGTTAAGGGATTTGAACATTAGGGAGGCAGTTTTGAGTTTGATTTTATCAATGGTAGATAGCCAATTGTTGTTTCTCCTCTCTGTAGAGATATGCTCTTTTTCAGATATTCCTAGCGCTGCTCTCAAGGCGTTGTTCTGGAGTATTTGAATTTTCTCTGTAATGTATTTGTTAGCTCCGATGTAAAGAGCATTGCAATAGTCCAACTTGGAAAGCACGAGTGCTCTTGCCAATGTGGTGCAACTGCTTGTTGAAAGGAAGGGTTTAGCTCTAATCAGTTTGCATGTTTACGCCGTGGCGGATGCTGTGGAATGCACTTGTTTTGTCACAGTAAGACCGAAGTCAAAGTAAAAATCTAGTGTTTTAACCTCCTTCATTACCTTGACCGAATTGCCGTCTATGTTGAAGGAAGTACATTTATGGCCGAGTTTGTTGTCTTCTTTTTCCGTTATGGCATCTATGAGATCGCATACTTGATAGAAAAACTCAAGCTCTCCCACAGCTTTATGTTGCCAATATATATTTATAACGTGGATCTGGTTCTTCAACTTATCTTTATTTCTCTCGTTTGTGATGGTCGTCATTTGAACATATGGAGATATATTGTTATAAATGATGATTCACCATCCTCTTTCTCTTCTGACCATAGTCAGGATGCCGGACATGGGGCGACTCGCTCTTGACAAATTGCTGGATTAAAGGCTAGATCGAAGCCATCCACTAGGAGGACCTCCCCTAGCCAGGTTTCTTGGGGACAAATTATATTGTGTGATTCAAGAAGTTTATTGGACTCCAAAGTAAGGTTTATAAATCCCCTGGTGTTCCACGAGCCCAAGGAACTAATTTCACTGGGCTTCACTTCCTTGCGTTAGCTTTCATTTTTAGCATGCAGGGCACCAGCAACCCGTTCCCAGGTATCATCAGTCAAAGGTCTTAGAGCAAGTTCTTGATCATGTTTCTGTACATTTTTGTTGAGCCCTCTTGGATTGCAATCGTGATTTTGAAGGGTTTTTCCATTATTATTATTCACTGTCACATCTCTTAGCGCTATATTTGGGTCTATGCATAATACTGTTCTCCATTCACATCCATGTGTGTCCAGTCCTATTGCCACAATACATTTGCCCGATATTTTCACCCCTTGTAGGTCTATTGAAAGGACGGTGCCAGGCACAATCTCTGGGCTTACCACTGGGTGGAAAACGAAAACAGATGGCACCCTCCATTTTTTCCGGGTGATCTCTGGTACCACTCTAGCCAGAACCTGAATCCCATAGATGAACATGTCAACATCATCCAACATCCGTGGACACCCCCCTCACTGTAACCTTGTTTGTCATGGTACTGATCATTAGCATTGCTCGCACTGGACACACCCCTGGAGTGGAGCACACTATTCCTCTTTCTGTAAAAGAGATGGTCATATTAAGCTTACTAAGGAGGTCCCTCCCTAGCAAATTTATGGGAGAATCTTCATGATACAGCAGGGGTGCCCAAACTGTTTTCCCTCCCACTGTTATATCCAAATCTTTTGTGTAAGTAACTTAAAAAATTGCCCCAGAAAACCCCTGCGTTTCCAAATTTTTCCCTGAGAGGGGAAACCAGCCCTCCATAAGGCACGATTTTTCCACTCCCGAGTCCACCATATAGATGAACTGTTTGTTTCCTATCTCCGCTCCCACTAGTGTTTCCTCTTCTGCACATAGGGTAGTCAATAGGATTGGACACACAAGTGCTTTCGGTGGGCTGTCCTAATCGATGTATGTGTTTGTTCCTGGGACGGAGAAAACACTGTCTCCAATTACTGCTGTACCGCGAAACAGAGCTGGTGCGCCATTGGCGGGGGTAGCGAAAATGTTGGGGTGGGCGTTCCCCACCGTATTCTGGCGTGCTGGTTGGGGCTGCATGTTTTGTGCTTGTGCTTGTTGTCTGTGTTGAATTTGTTGTGTTCCTTGCGGGTAGTCATTATAAATTTGCTCTTGTTGTCCATTACCACCCATTGGTAATCCATAGGGGCTGCCTGGGTGAGGTTGGCCAAATTGTTGTTAGTTTCCCATGGGAGGGGGTCCTTGATAGTATCCCATAGGTCGTGCTCGACATTCCCGTAAAAAGTGTCCCCACCTCCCACAATACCAGCAGGGCCCTTGGCCCCCTCTCTGCATCCCGTGTCCTCCATACCCTCTATTTCCTTGACCTCCAAATCCCCCTCTCTGTCCCTTGTACCCACCTTGTCCTCTTGTGGGCCTTCCCTGCCATTGGGGACCTTCGTACTGCTCCTCTCCGGCTCATTGTTCCTGTCCCTTTGCAGACCATGTGGCTGCCGTCCTTGCCTGTGAGCCTCCTAACCCCTCCTCCCCGTCTCCCTGTCTCTCAGTGGGTAGGGCTGCATTAATCGCAGCATCCTTCACCAGTTTATTCTGTACAAGCTTTGCTTCGTCAGCCAACCTTGTCTGTGCAATTTCTTTCTCTCTTTCTTTGATCCTCCTACAATGATGCACTATGATGCTCTGAATCTCAGGCCAGCCTTTGGCTTCTATCCCAGCTATTTTATCCAAGGCCTTCTGTACCTCCTTTGGGAGGCCTCTCTTAATGATAAAGTAAAAATGGGAGGGGGTTGGTCCCATGCCGTGCCCGTTTCTGATCTCCACAAGTCATGCACCCGAAGAACGAACTGCACAGCCTCCGCCTCCTCACCCATAGTACATTGCATTAACAAGTGTAAATATGTATTGGGGTCTCACTGTTCCCTTGTGGATGAGCGGCATTTGCAATCTTGCTTTACTTCCCTTTTTACTTACCTTTATTCCTTTAGCTTTGCCCAATGACATGTTTCCCAACCTGCTCCGTAGCCTTCCCTGCCATCTTTGCCTTACTACCCACTGGCGTAACAGGGGCCCCCGCAGCCCCCGCGGTGCGGGGGGGCCCGCGGTGTGGGGGGCCCCACCAGCACATGGCTGGGAGGGGGCCCCAGTAAAAAAAAAAAAAAAAAAATATTTAAAAAAAAAAAAAAAAAGTTTCTTTTGAAATTCACTCTGCATTCATAAAGAACATTTCTGTAACAGAAATAATTTCTTTATGAAGGCAGAGTGACTACAAAAAGAAACTTTCTTTTTGAAGTCTGAGGGCCCCCGTGCCCCATGACATGGAAGACCCTAGGCTGGAGGCCTCCATGTCATGGGGTGGGGAACCCTATGCCTTCAAAAAGAAATTGTTTGTTTTTGAAGCCACTCAGCCATCATAAAGAAATTATTTTGATTATGGTTCGGTCCTTAACTGAAATAATTTCTTAATGAAGTTATAGTGACTTAAAAAAGAAACAATGGGGCTCATTCTGACCATGCCGGTCTGGAAACAACGGTGCTGGTAAGCTTACAGACACTGTTGTTTCCGGACCGGCATATTACAGGTCTGCCTGGTGGGGCTGCCGTGCTCGACAGGTCTGACCCTGCCAGGCACAGCAGCCACGGTAGGCAGACCTGTCACGGAAGCACCGGCACCGTTAACAATGGTGCAGGTGCTTCTGTGTCCCCATTCCCGTGGAGTCTGGGGTTTAACGAAATTACCGGCACCTGATTTCCCAGCCGCCGGACTTGAAATAGCACGGTGGCACCGGGAAGTCAGGCCATAGTAATTTTTTATGGGTCTGGCGGCAACCCGCCGGTAGCACCGGCACGGTTACCGCTGGACCCGTAATGAGCCCCAATTTCTTTTTTAAGTAATAGGGCCCCCCCTCAACTCCATGAGGTGTGCGTGTATGAGTCTATGGTGAAAGGGTGCACATTCAAATGTATAGCCGGCTGCCTGTGTGTGTATGGTGAAAGGGTGCACACTTAAATGTATGGGTGGCTGTGGGGGTGTGCCTGCATGGTGAAAGGGTGCACACATAAATGTATAGGTGGCTACCTGTGTGAGTGTATGGTGAAAGGGTGCACACTTAAATGTGTGGATGACTGGGTGTGTATAAGGTGAATGGTGTGTGTGCTTGTGTACAGGGGCACAAGAAAACCTTCATTTCGGGGGGCTAACCCTTCAAATGTTGGGAGAGGCGCTAACTTCACATGCGGTGGGGAGGGGGAAACTTATTTGTGTGGGCGCATCCAAATTATTTACGCATTTTAATGAGACTATTCTAGTGCAGATTCAATGTTACAAGCAGTTAACTCTCTCCTATAAGTCTCCTGTTCCCTCTCTACCCTTCCAATCACTCCCCTGGCATGCAAGTACTAAACCCACATCACGATTTCAATCGCCTAAACAATGTGGCATTTGAATGCAGGTACTAACAGTGAAATGCTTTACGTTGGTAATTGCTGGGTTCTTGTTAACAGCAAAAACCAGGTGCCGTTTAAAATCTGTGTCCTGTTCGGTCTGGCAACTGCTCTAAAGGTTAGCCAAGTTGAGTCAATATAGCCCAAAATGTCAGGGGGGGTAGTGCTGAAGCCCAGTCAACTCAATGGTGTTGCGCTACTGCTTGTGTTTAATGCCTTGCTTACTCCTAGCCCTATTGTTCCTCCTCCCAGTACTTATATACGAGGCAGTACGTGTGTTTGAGGCACTCTGCCTCATACAAAAGTACTGGGAAGAGGTAGAGGTACATGGAGGTAATGCCTGATTTAGCTACCTGTAATCTTCATCACTCCTAGTCCCACTGTTCCTCATCCCAGTACTTACCTATGAGGCAAGGAGCCTCATACGAAAGCTCTGGGACAAGGAAGAGGGACGCAGAGGTAATTCTGGGCCAAGGAGCTGATTGTGGAGGTTGGGGTGGTGGGTGGGAGGGAGAGTGGATGTGTGGGGGGGCAGGATTGTGTGATAAATCATAATGGTTGTCCATGTCCAGGCTAAGCAGGCATGATATGTGGTATTAGTGGCTAGAGAGGCATTTTGATTTAGCCAGTCTAGTCATTCCTCAGTTTGGTATGACTTTCTTTTAACTGGACATTTCTGATAAAGTAGTCCTGCTAACTTTAATTACCTGGCTAGATTGGCATTTGGGTGTTGCCAGTCTAGCCATTTCTTACTGCGGCATTGTATATTTTTTTGGGCATCTGTGATAAAATGATATGATGTGATTCAAGTCATTTATAATGCGCCTGTACACAAGTGTACACAAGGGAGAGATGATAGAGGGAGGACAAGACAAACGATCTCACTAGGCCTTGTGTCATTGTGAGAACGAGAAGTGCAAGGGAAAAGGGAGCAGGGAAGTGCAAGTGAGAGGGGAGGGGAAAACAGGGCAGCAATGCTCTCAGTAAGTGCAGCCAGGGCAGAGCAGCTATTGGTTGTGCAAGGAGAACAATGGACTGCAGGGTTACAGTTACAGCCCCTAAGTGCATGGTAGGCCCGGAGGCAGTGCAAGGGTGACCAATCAAGAAAGAGCCTGGACTCAGAGAGACTCTGAGGGTAGCCAACCAGCCAGTCAGTACAGCAGACAGGTAGGTCAGCAGGGGGGGAGAGAGAGCGAAAGCAGCAGAGAAGAGGAAAGCTTTTAGCTGCTTCCGAAACTTCAGGTTGTCCGCCTCAAGTTTGAGAGGGGCAGGGAGGCCATTCCAGTTGGAGGCACCAGCAGAGGAGAGAGGTCTACCCCCACTCTCTGCCTGGAGAAATGTCTAAGCCTTAGAGAGTTGGAGGTAGCTGAGTGAAGGGTTAGAGAAAGAAGGTATTTTGGAAGAGAGCATTGGATTTAGTGTTGGCACTGGCCCCAGAAAGCCTTGTAGGCAATGCAAAGGTTCTTGAACTTGATCCTTGCAGCCAGTGGAGAGATTTCAGGGCTGGATAAATACAATCCCAGGGCTTGAGGCCAAGGCTAAGTCTTGCAGTCCTGTTCTGGATTATTTGCAGATGACGGAGACTAGAGGAAGACAGATTGAGAAAGTGGCTGTTGCAGAAGTCCAGCTTAGAGACAGTGAGCTTCTGGTGGAGAGTGAGAAAGGGAAGAGTCCCTTTGAGGAGGAGCAGCTGGTAGTGGGACTTCTTGGTGATGTCCGAGATGTTAGGAGAGAAAGAGAGTGTGGCGTTGAAGATGACACCAAGGTTTTTTGCCTCGCAGGAAGGCAAAGGAAGGGGGCCCAAGGTGGTCTGCTATAGTGAGAGAGGAAACACAGTGGCAAGGGTCCCAATGAGAAGGATCTCTGTCTTACTGGCATTAAGGCAGAGATTGTTGGAGGCGCACCAATCCTGAATCGTGGATAGACAGTCAGGAATGAGCAAGAGAGGAGAGGAGGATGAGGGGAGCCTGAAGGAAAGCTGAGTCATCTGCACAACACTGAAAGTTAGAGGATAAGGTAGAGATCAGGGAGGCCAAAGTGGCCAAGCAGAGGTTGAAAAACCAGCGTGAGAGGATAGAGCCCTGGGGAATGCCACAGGTAGAGAGAGGTGGCGGAGAGAATGGGACCACGATCGACCTGGGAGCGGAGTGGCGGTCCAAGTGGAAGTAGGTCAGTCACTCTAGGGTCTGATCTGTGATGCCCAGGTTCTCACAGAGTTGATTGATCAGGATGGCGATGTTGACCCTGTCGAAAGCAGAGGAAAGATGAAGGATGAGAATAGAAGGAATGCTGGAATCAAGGTTAGAGAGCAGCACAGGTGTTAAGGAGAGCAGTTTCCATGCCTCTGGCAGCTCTGAAGCCAGACTGATGGTCATGGAGACAACCAACAGATTCAGTGTGGAGAGTAAGCTGGCAGATGGCAAGCTTTTCCAAGAGTTTGCTCAGGAAAGGTGGAGATTGAGCGATAGTTTTCCAGCAGGTAGGATCAGCAGACTGCTTCTTGAGGAGTGGGTGCACAAGGGAGTGCTCAAAGGGAGAGGGGAACATTGCAGTGGCGAAAGAGTGATTACAGAAATCGGCCAAGGCTGGAGTGAGGGTGTCAATATGGGCTTTGATGGTTCTGGAGGAGCAGCGGAGCACCTGTTTGGACGACACTTTCATAGATCGGACTTGTCTAGAAACCTTGTCAGGTGTTGTCAGAGAGAAAGAGGAAAAAGGAGGAGGAGGGAAGAGATGGCCAAAATGGGCCGAGAGAGGAAGAGGACATAGAGGACAGGATGTCCTGAGATTTAGCAGAGAAATGAGAGGCCAGAGCTGTACAGAGGGCATGGGAGGGAACAGAAGAGGTATAGACCACAACAGGATTGACCAGTCCCTTGCAGATTTTAAAGAGTTTGGCCGTGTTGTTCGAGGCCATGGAGACACATGCTTTGTGTGCTCTCTTCTTGATGAGTGTTATTGCTTTGACTGGCATTTTGCTGAAAACAGTCTAGGTATGTCTAAATGTGGCCTGGCATTCTGTACTATAATGTTATTACGTGTTTACACTGGTCTACATTGTGCAGCCAGTTGGAAGCATTAATGTTCCTGTGCACTGTTGGTGACTTGCATGCATTGGATTGTGTTACCCTACAAAACAATTGCAAACACTCTGGCTTTATAGCCAATTTATCTCAGAAAGTGTGCTGTATATTGCATTAAAACACATATTTATATCTTTTTCCTAGTGCAGTGTGCTGCAGTCAGCAGCACGTTCATGCGTATTGTGCAAGCGTGACAGTCTAGGCCGGCCCAGAGTGTGGCGCAACCCGTGATTTGTTGCCGAGTTGGGGGGCCCCCTGAGCATGGCTCGCAGGGGGGCCCCCACATTTTGTGTTACGCCACTGTTACTACCCCATCCTCTGGGTCCTCTCGCAGTGGTAGGGCTAATCCTGCTGCTGCCGCCCCCTCTTCTTACTTGTCTAAATCACTCCATACCTCGTCTATTTCCCTGTCTGAGTCTTTGCTTCCTTGTTCCTGCCCTGCTTTACTTCCTCCTTGTTCTGTCCGCACAATTCTTATGGGGGTGTCATTAAGGTGGAAGAAAAACTCTCCTGATTTCCACTCATTTTCGGGCCCTGTTGGTAAATTCCCCTGTGGTAGCGGCGAAGGTGTTGACCCGCCCGCTACTCTTGATGGTACCTCCCCTCCCCCAGGCAACATTTGTCCTCTGTCACATAATACTCGTAATCGTGTTAACTCCATCTGTGTGGAGACAAGTTGTCTTTCCAAATCCCCAGTGAGGCGTGCTATATTTACTGGAGGGGCGCTAGTAGTTCTGTACAGACCTCTAGGATCATAAGGAGGCGGGGCTGTGGCTGCGGGGGTTGAAGGGGCACTTGGTTCGGGCAAATAAAATGGGTCACTATACCCCGCAGCGTTCCTAGTTAGTAGTGGGTATAATCTAGTGAGGTCATTGTCTCCCGCTTTTACCACTTTTTCTTCTGTTATTACTCCCCCCTCTCCTGTTGGGGCTGATGCCGCTTCCTGCGATACCTCCTTCATTACGTCATTACTGGGGGGTGTATCTTCAAACATCCTCCAAAGATCTAATATTTCACGTCTATTTTGGAGCTGCTTGCCTCGATACTTTGCTAGCAGGTGGGTTGTCACAATATCTAACACTCTTTTATCAAATAACCCTCCTTCTGGCCACATTTGGGACAATCCCTCCCCCTTTATTTCCGTGATCCACTGTTCATGGTATTTTTGTATTTTTGCACTATACAGAGGGAGGTGCTGACAGATATGAGCTAAAGGTGTGTCTCCCCCCATGGCTTCCCTGTTCACCTTTGTGTTTACTCATGTGTGGGTAGTGTGTCGCAAATACAAAGATGTCTGTTTATTCTGGCAATACTTCAACACTTACTGCATAATGTCTCAAAAACCCCGTTACTTACACCTTCTTGCTTCTATATGAACGACAATAGGACACACTTTCAATACTCCTTACACAGACGACAAACTTACATATACTTTTTGAACAGACCAACAAATTTGACTTTAACGACAGATAACATATAACACGTATTTTGCTTTGGTGCTAGTTATACTCCTACCCTATCTTAGTCACACTTATCCATATCCTGTCTTCCCATTTTGTTAGATAAGATTTCCACAGAGCTGGTAAATCTTCCTTTCCTGGTTCAACCCCAGAACTTTTTGCTTTTCTAGTAGGATATTTTTCATTAATACCTCAGTGAGTGGGAACCTTTTTCCACACTCACCTAATCTTTAACTCTTTTTATGGGTGTCATTTTTAAGACTCTCCATAGTATCTTTTTAAAGTTATCATGTTTAACAACTTATTGGCAATAAGTGCCTGTTGTTGCTGGGTTGCCCCAGGGGCTCCCCATTTAACATTCTTGTTCTAACCTTGAGTGAACTACAGTTCCCAAGAGTAAAAAGGATCTTTGGATCCCTTTTACATTTTATCCTGTGAAACCTGCACAACCCACCTTATGTGGCGTGCTGGGGAGATGCAATGTATCTCCTTTCACATTAAAACTGTAACAATTCTGTTACAGTGACAAGCTTACCTTTAATGGCTGGTGTCAGTGATACCTTTTACAAATTTGGTGCACCTTTACTGTGGGTTGTGATCACAGCTGCAGTAAAGGCACCTAAGGGTGCTCATTTTACCAAAATGGCCCCTGTCTACTTTTTCTGAAATTTTAGTGTTTCTTGTCATTTCTTGTTCCTTCCCTTGACATCCACGGTGGGAAATTCATTTGTGTGATTTTTGTCTTCGGCGGGAGTCCCCTGGACAACCCGCCCAGGCTCCAGTCAGTCTGTTAGCACAGGAAGTGGAGGAGGAGTCCCAAACTTCCGCATCCTTTGTCTTATGCCTTGCTTCAACTGGGACAAATCCCAGTGGGGGGCTGGCTGTCCTGATTGGACAACCAGACGCCCCTTTCTTGTAAAATGCAGGGAGAGAATGCAGCGGTTGTGCTGTAGTTCCTGATACATACTGGAAACCTGGAAGCTAATGTCATGTCAACCACTGGAACAGAAAACCGAAGAGGATGACGAAGGGAAAGCGGCAGAGATGATTTCCAGCGACCGGAGAGCCTGCTCTGTAACTGGAGCCTGCTGCAGTCCTTCATTCCAATCGACCGGGGGTCTCCGGAAACAACGATCCGAACCCATAGCCTGGTCAGACCCACTAGACTCAAGAAGACCTGCATTTTGAGCCATCCCACGGGTTGCTGCGACCTTGCGTTCTTGCAATACCCCAATACCCTGGGACCTCCAGCCACTGTGCGGTGCATGGTCTTCCGAATTCTGAATCTTGCTGAAACTTTGTGGGCGTCTTGGTGTATCTCCAGAGACACGAATCAAGTCCAAAAAGTCCCTCACAAGAGTGCTGGACCTTTGTAACGACAAGAATTCAATCACGATATTCTGTCTTCTTCTGTGCTCATTGAAAAGGCGCCAAATCCGCAGAACTGCATTCAGCCGTGAGGGAAATCTTCCCTAGAGCCTTCTTCATCGATCCCTGCTGCAAAGTCCCTTCTGAGGTCTTGTGTTCAGTCTCCAGGACAAGGAATCCACTGACCGTGTATTTGGCTGCAGTCCCTGAAGTTCTCCGGCTGCAATCTCTTCTTCATTGCTGAGGTACTGTGCTGGCTTGGGTATATACTTACCTTAAGCCTCTTGGGATTTCTGTGTAGTCCTGGGGTATAAAGTTCTGACCTGTTTTCCCAGTTTTCCTAAGGAACTCTGACTTTTGCTACTAAAGAACTTATTCTAACACTGCCTGTTGGTCAATAGTCCTAGTGGCCCCCCTTCTGCCACTGAGAACACTCATGCTCCAAGAATAAGGGAAAGACTTTGAAGGGATTGGGACTTCTGCCTAGAAAAGAAATCAAGTGTTGTTTGGTAACTGTAATTCTAAGAGTGAACAGTTACAAAAGTTCTTACTGATCTTGAATGTGTGATGCACTAATCTTAAAAGTATGGTTAACATCTTTTCTTCCTTAGCCACTGTTTTGCCAGTCTAATAGAAAGTAGATGTGAAGGTATTTTACTCTCCTGTGATTAGGTTGTGCCACTTTACAAAAGTAATGTGTTGGTTTCACCAGGTTACTCCTGTTAGGATAACTGTATGAGTGTCCCCCAACTCGGTTTTGGTTCCCCTGACTTACTGCTAGCCTGTCCTTAATAAGTCTACATTAGGTGGTTGCCTACCTAGAATAACTATTCAGTAAAGTGTGACATTGGGTTTTACTTTCCCCTTCATTGTGAAGTTAAAGTATATGGGTTTTACTTACCTTGTGTTAGCTGTGTGCCATCCAAAATAAGTGACCAGAGTTATTGCTTACCTCAATCTGGGGTTCCCTAATTTCAAAAGCATCTGTAATTGTATATTACATCCTTAGGTTTTACTCACCTGGTATAACTTTGTGTTATCACAAAAGTAGTTATAGGTTTTTACTGCACCTAGGATAAGTGTTTCACTATTTGTTATGATGGATTTCTGAACTCTGTCCTGGAGGGGCAGAGGTTCAGAAGGCCAGCCTAATTTCTTGGAACAGGGTAACCTTGTCCAGACCAATCAGGGTAGCGATGGCGGCGGTCAAGACTAGGTCTCAAGAGGAGTGAGGGTGACTGAAAGCCTGCAATGAGCACACAAAGCAAGGACGCTTACAAATTACTCCAAGCAGGTGTTATATTAAAAATATGGACACATTTATTACAAGGCCTTTGTAACATTGACCATAGTAAAGAATCACGGTAAAACTCAAGTAAACCAACACATCACACCTGAGCCTTTTCAGTCGCCTGCGCTGAAGATACCGAAAAATAAACATTTATCCTAAGTTATATTATTTAATGGTGCTTTTTGCAGCCATGTTCTGCCACTTGGAACTGCTTGTAAATCCACTGACAAATGTCAGTATCACGTTATGCTTCTGCAGGCCACCTGTAGTACCACAGTTGGCCTTGTGCGCCCCCACGACAGTCTTTCTTAAGCAAGCTGCTCTTGTTTGCCAGAGATGTTGGAGGGGCTGGGGCAGGATCAGGATCATTGTGACCACGCAATGAAAATATCACAGTAGCACTGCTGCTCGCCTGGAAATGTTCAAAATAATATTTAAAAAATGGTGCAATTTCTTTCCAAATTCCACACCGTACATTTCCACTTTAAATCACTTCCATGACACAAGTACACCCACTTTTAGTACATTAAGCAATCCATAGACACGCTGTACAGTAGAAGCCTACCAGGGTAGTTCAGCAGGTTGACAGACCGATGCTGAGATGTTATATATTCAAAACTACAGGTTGTTAATCATATGACTTTTTGCAATGCATTATAAAAAAAAAGTGCTATACAATGTGTTTGGCCAGGGTATGGGTTGGGCTGGTTGCTTGCTGATATTCAGGGCTGAGGTGGGGATATTTCTGCCCCTGTGAAAATCAAAAGTTGGCACCCATGAACCCACAGTTTAATTTCCTAAAAACTGCTGTCAGCATAACAGAAGCATTTGTGATTAACCAGTTTGACAAGCCTATAACATCTTTATAAATATAACTTGTGCTAAAACACAGAGGGGCACACAAATAATGATAATGATGTGTTATTTATATAGCGCCTTAATCCAAAGCGCTTTACAGAGCACATATTTACATGCAATATCACCCAACTGAAATTGGTACTCATGTATCGACCTCAGAAGGATGAAAGGCTGAGTTGGCCTTGCCGGGATTTTAACCTGCGACCTGCAGATCACGCTCAGATTGCATCAGCGAGCGCTCAACCCGCTGAGCTATCTTACTGGCAAATAACAGAGTATGTGTGGTGTCTGACAAAAAAAAAACATTTCAAAGAAAACTTTTGTGAACGCAAGCAACATTTTTCAATTTGGAAATTACTTTTTTTTTAATTTGGAAAATAATAGTGTGCCTGGCATGTAGAAAGCCTGCATAAAACGCAAAGGAAGGGGCACAAAAATTACAGGATATTTGTGTGGTAGTCCAACAAATATCTGTCTTTTTGAGACAGCTACTAATAAATAATAATGCAACAAAGAGGTTTTTGAAGTTCTTAATATATTCGTGAAGGCATATGTTATTCCATCTGTTTATAGAGGGCGAAATAATCGAGCCAAAAAAATATTGGTAAAAATTCCGAGGCTTATAAATATCCCCACCCTGATATCGCCCGCTAGTAGCTCTCCACTGTTGGCCTCCACTACAAGTAGCTCTAGCTAATGTAAAGGTTGGAGACCCCTGGTCTATAGAGTTCGAAGCACGAAATATGCAGACCACCTAGATGGGGAGGAAAACGGGCAGTGCAAGGAATCGTTAGACCCAGTTTGCCTTCAGAGGCCACCTAACTAGAAGGAAGTCCGAGCCCTACGAAGAGTGGAGCCTTGTGCTCAAAAGTACCTGCATATGCTGGTGCCAACAGGCCAAGGGGAGTCTCTTCAAGGAAATCAGGCAGTTCAGAGCGGTGAACAAAGGAGGGCGAACAGATCTCCGCTACTCAAGCGTGGCCTCCACTTGCGGGCAGAAGCAGAGCGTGAGTGCGAAAAAGGCGTGCTGTTTAACACAGCGAGGAAAAGCTACAGGCTACTGCAGGAGGGCAACCGGTTCCTAGCGTTGCTACTCACCGGTCCCCGATGCAGGCAGACCCAGGCTTCTCCGCGTCAGTTTCAGTGCTGGCAGGTTCAGATACGAGCAGGGGACGTCTCGGTGTCGTGTAGATTCCGCGGCAGCAGAGGTTAGAGTTGAGGATGTCCAAACGCAGTGAACCCGCACAGATTGTTACCACAGCAGGGCAACGAAGCGGCTGTGTGTATTTCAGCCCAATGTACACTTCTCACTTCAGACCTGGAAATGCCGAGTGTACGAATCGTGTGAGAGTGCCAAGGACTCGGAATACAACAGCAACCTGACGGCGGTGACAGAGCAAGGCTCCTGGGTAGGCTGGTTAGTCCACTGGATGGCCCAGGGACGCTTCCAAAGGCTTACGTGCAGGAGATGATGAAGAGGACGAGAATAGTTGTTCCCACTATTCCAAAGGGTTGAAGTACCAGTACAGGCCTTCTCGTTCAATCAGAGGCAGAATGGTCTCACAGGGCGACAGCAGTGCATAGGAGCAGTCCTTCAGCGGGTCACCAGCAATTCCTCGGTTAAGCCTCTTAGTTGCAGGATACTTGGCTCCTTTATCCGTCGTTCGTGAGAACTCAGGAGATCGACATGGTAGTGGTGTTTCCAGCCTCCTCTTATCCAGAGTTCCCTTCGCGCCAAAACGGAGAGGACCCAATGGGAGATCTGCTCACAAAACACTCACACCATACGTGGACCTCTCACGGACCACGGTGGTCCCAGGCATTCAAGACACACTAGACTCTCTGGCACCCAGGATGTGTATTGGGACCAGATATCCCAGCCCACATCCTGGAGGCACACACAAGGCCTGTAGAAGTCCGCGAAAACATCTGTGTTTCGCGGGAAAGTACATGCCCAAATAAGGATGGCCCAGGGTCGGCTCGACCCGGGGAAGGTGAAGGGGCAAGACGGTCAGCAGACAGGACAAAGAACCTCGTGGCATGGCCATTTTGGAAGCCAGGCCACCCATTTTGGCCAAACGCGAGAGGCCCGTTTAACAGGGCAAAAGGGAGTTCAAAACACAAAGAAACGATCGCTGCCACCAGTCCCGTCCGTGACATACTTGCACAGTTCGTTATAAATCCATCAAGAGTTACTAGGGCCTGTAGAATGACTAGAGACCCAAGAGCGCGGTAATGTAAGTTACGGTGCACTCTTGTGCCATGTTGCGCGAAAGCTGCAACATGAGAAAAGAACTACAGAAAACAACGTTTCCCGGTACTGACTGTCTTAAGGGCATGTCAGTTTCCCCGTAAGAATGGAGGGAAAGCCCAGAGGAGTGCGGCGGAAGGCTGCACTTCTCTGGCAAAGTCTAGATCAGGGTGTAAAACAACAGCAAAAAGTTTGGGGGTTGCCACATGGAAGGAAAATTACCTACAATATGAAATCTTTCCTAACACTAGTCACCAAATGTATATTGTCCAGTTGACTGTTTATGTGATTTGTTCCAAGAGTCACTGTACAACTTACTGAATGTCATCTGAAAGTAATTATTGGTCTTTTACTCCCAAAGAATAGGCTTGACCTATACTAAATGTGTATTACAAGGTTTTGACTTTCCTAGAACTACTGTTAGGTGTTCCCAATAAGGTCTATACTTGGGTCTGTGGATTTCAAGCATAGTGCTGTGTTTTTATACTGTGATTTCTTATAATGTTTTAGTCCTTACTTACCCCTAGATTTATCTGGGCCTACCTGTATTTAAATAAATCCTTAATTTTTACAATACGTAGGGCCTCATCACGAGTTTGACGGTAACCCTTAAATGCGGCGGTAGTGCTGTTACCGCCGCATTTAAAGGTCTGCCAGATCATGGCTTTGACAGATTTCCCCCCAGTTCTGAGCTGGGGGGAAATCCGCAGCAAATTTGCCAATTTTTTCGGCACGATTACCGCCGGCAGGAAATCCTCCGGCGGTAATAGCGCAAATTTTCCCCATTGGGCCCAATGGGGCATGAGGAATTCCCGAATTGGCCCAATGGGGAATGGCCACTAACCGTTCTGCCAAACCCGTGATCCGGCGCTAATAGCGCGGGGGGGGGGTTGGCGGTAGGGCTAATAGCGCTGGCGCTAATAGCGCAGGCGTTACCGCCCAACTCATGATGAGGCCCTTAGTTTTTCAGTGTTTCTTTGGATCATTTGTATTACAATTTCACTTGTACTGTGTCTACTGCCCTCTCTCCCTCCTAAGATAAGCCTGGCTGTTCTGTCTACGCTACCCTGAACTCAGGTGGTACAGCCTTATACTAAGAGTGGAGTCTTGTACTGCCTCAGTTGAATGGTTTTACTAAGCCCGTGTCCTAACACTGTTCTTTCCCACCTTCCCTGGGCCCCTTCGGGCTGACTTCTAAAATAATTACACTTACAAGAAAAAGAATTTACTAAAGTTACTAATATCTCCCGAGTCTTCTCCATATATTAGACTCCTACATTTTTTATCTCCACTTATTTCGGTTCCATGTGTTAATTCCGCCACAAAAATATCACAATGCAAAAATATCGCCATATTTTTATGGCGAAATTCACACATGGACCCTGCGGGGGACACCCCTGCAACACCTGCATAATTTTATCATGTGTGCGGGTCACCCCCGCAACTCCCGCTCCCACATAATATCCCCAACAAAAATATCGCCTATGGCGAACTAAACGGCCATATCTACGGCAATATTTTTGTTGGGGATATTATGTAGTGATACCCTTATTTCCTGCACTGGTCGAGACAATGCTTTGTGGCACCACCTACCCCCCCTCGGAGCTAGGTTCCTGTACTCTTCCTTTATTCCGTTACCTCTGTATTCACAACCTAATGGCCATATAAAGAAAAGAGAAGAAAAAGCCGATCAGTTACACTCACACAGTCCCTAGGCTCTAAATCAGACTCCGTACTACTTTATCGCTGTCCTTACACCAATTGTTTTTACAAATTCCCCTTCTTTGAGATTCTCGCAACTAGTACTCACGTGTCCAGGGTGATCCGAGAGCCTCCGTTCACGGTCTATCCACAATCGGGGCCGCACCCCAACCAAGCTGTGACCCGCCTTGGCGAGCAGTCGGGTATTCGCAATGCAGGGACCCTTGGAACCTCTTCTTTTGTGGGCACACTGGTCAGCCGCAGGAGGCAATGGTTTTGCTGGGGGCGTCCCGGATCTCACCGCAAGGCACAGGGGCTTCTCTCGGTACACCCTCGATCACGTTGCGGAGGTCACCAAGTGAAAGTGCCCACTCCCCAAAATACCAAAGAAATTCAGAATAAAGGACCCATCCCAGTAGGGAATGAGACCAGGAGAGATGATTGCGAGTAGTCAAATATTTATATAAGATTCAGCATCCAGAGAACTCTGCTGCCTCAAGAGCGCTCTGGCAAACAATACAATACAGTGTGTTTTTAAAAGGTTACAACGTCATCAGTGATGATTTCTATACAGCCAGCAAGTTACAATATTATTGGTTAGAAGGGAGGTGCACATATAGTTCTTTATGGGACGGCTCCACGGGATTGGCAGATGACTTGGCGGGAGGTTTGACATCACGTGATTCAGCTGAGCCGGTCCGTGCGAGGTGAAGGTTAGGCCAAGTCAGAGAGGCGACTGGACTTCACTAGCTAATCTACACACTTATTCTAAACATGCAATAAACCATGAACATCAATATACCTTTGAATAAATCTTAGAGGCTTATAAATTGTACATATATAAATGCATTGTCTCACATTGGGTCATTCAGTGGGGGAAAGGTGCGGGGGTCTTGCCTTCTGTGATAACCTGGGGACTGGGCTGGTCTGGCACATCAGGGCGAGACGGGGAGTGGAGTGACACATGTTAGTTTAGGACAGGATATACTGTGACAGGGGCCTGGATTTATTGGGGGCACTCTGGGATGGTCAGCACAGTGGGGGCACACTTCTGTTACATCAAGAGAATACCTTAGGAGGGCACACGGTTACACAAGCAGTCATTTTCCAACAGCAAGGGTGAGGGGTGCAGGAGAAGGTTTGTGGAGATGGATGGGTTACAAGTTAGGGTTCGGGCCGATTCACACACAGGACAGTGATCTCAGAGGAAGAATGATACAATACATAGTGTTAATTGTTGCAGTTCGCTTCAGCGCATCCCTGAGAAGGGGACTTGGGCCACGCAGAAAAGGTGGGTGAGGTTGGTGTTTGCTGTACGCGGCGCTGCATAGGGGAGAGGAGACTTCATAGTGCCGGATTGTAGCCTAGTCCAAAGATGGAGTTGAGGGCACACAAAATGGAATCCAAGTGTGTCTTGCAATAGCCCCACCTCTGCTCCAGCTGAGGCCTTATTCCTCATGGCAGCAGAAGGGCGATGGAGGCGTCCCCCACAAGCCGTTCATCTTGTGTAGACTGTATGGGGGGGCAAATGCACCCCTTCCTTCCTTACACCAATCTACCATCTTTCTTGCAAAGCCACTTGAGCTCCTGGAGACTGCCCCTGGGTGGTAGCGGTGCACAGTATAAGTCAAAATAATGTAACGTAACATATCTTGATGGTTATTGGTGAGTGAGCAGTCCTGCTCCAGATGACAGGTCAGTGCACAGAAACAATCTCCAGCAATGGTTATTTTGCATGATGGCTTCTGTTCCAGCTGGTTCCTCCCTTGTTTTCCGTTGACTGAAAGAGGCAATGGGGTTCCCTAAAGCCTTGTGCTGATACTACTCTGATCATGAGTCCATCTAAACAAAAGGAACAGCAGGACAACAAGACTCATCTACTGCTTGATGTCAGTCTAACAAGCCCATATATATCATGGATACACTAGTCCCACAGAAAGACCCCAAATAAAGTGTCACTCACTGCTCCATTGTACACCCATATAGCTGAAAGTCATGGGGAGCTTGAAATGCTCAGCAGTACTATTCCAGCACGAAAGGGGACATTACCCTCCTCCTTTGGGAGCGTAAACTGGAAATCAAATCTTGCTCCAGAAATGTCTCTAAAGCCATTAGTGATTTATTGGAAGGCATGTTGAGCATGACCTACAAACGTCTTGCTAATGAAGATGGAACAGACCTGATGCTTGAACAAATTCATAAAGTCTTTTCTAAATATCTGCAGTCCAAAAATGTAACTGCAGGCATCCTCACAAGTATCCACATCTTCTGTACAAAATAATGCTTCATGTCTAAGATACAGGAGGCAAAACACCTCAAGTTGTGTGCAGCTTGCTTTTGTTGTTTCAGGACTTGGCCCCATTGACCATAAAGGAAGACGATGCACAGCATAAGGAGGTAGCAGTGGGACAGAAATACCCCATATCGGTGTGACTTTCCTTTTTAGATTTATGTTTCCCTATGAAGATCAACCATTTGATAGCTGTGACTGGTGCCCTGATCTTCATGTATCTACAGGATCTTCGGCCCTTCTTCCCAGTCGATACCAGCACCCCCCTCCATTAAACTGCCCTGCAGGCCCTGCTTGGCCACACTGCATCCCACCCGTGGGAGCCGCCTGCACTTGCACTTAGCCTGAGGTTCTCCTCCCTGGCTCCCTTTAGCACTTTCCTTCCGGTCCCTCCAACAGCACTTGCCCCCCTCCCCTTCTTCCCTATCTCCTGCACTTCTCCTCACTGCACTTGCAGAATGCCACAAGGCCTAGTAGGATCATGACTGTATTTGACTGCTTTTGCCATTGTTATTTTTCTGTTGTCCCCTTCCCATTTAGCATTGTGGCACTTTGAAACACTATTCAGTTGTATAAAGCGCTTAACAAATGCTCAAAATAAAATAAAACGCATTTCAGCCAACATCTACAGTGGAAGCACTAGTGATTCAGTGCCTTTGTCAGTCCAAAGCTGAGGTTGATTTGGATGGCTATTCTAAGAATGAATGGTTGGAGAGAACGTCCTACGTTTTGGAGTAGCCCGATGAGACATATGTGTCGTTTGGCAGTGAGGCGAGAAAGATCCCCGGAAATCAGCACCAAATGAATACAAATTGTTTGACTTGATCTCACTCTTTGATCTTAAACATTGGATTTCTAGGGGTGTATAAGCTTATTGCCCAAAACCAATGTTTTGCAAGATGTTCTTGTTATATTGTTATTTAGTGTGCGTTTGTGGAATGGGTCATGGCTATCACCCGAGCCGCATATCTATATTAGGGTCCCCTCCATTATGGTTTCTACTTTTGGGTAGGCCCCCTTATCTGAAGTGTCTGTTACCAGTATGCTTACAATATTATTTCTCCTGAACATATGCATTCATATTGATGTCTTGTAACCCCCCACCCCATCCTCACTCCTCTTGAGTTCGGGTGGGCACCATGCACCTAATAAATTGCAGCCCTATTCTTTCGTTAATATCCTCTCTTCTTAAGCGTTACTTATCTATCATTTGTGAATACCCTCTTTTCTGAAGTTTTCATGTTTATGGTATTATGTTAAGTGCTTAGGTGCTTTACAAATGCAAATACATAAATACATATTTGTGTGTCTCTAGGAGATGTAATGTTACTTCTTGGAAGTGTATTTTAGGTGGGATTGAATATATGGTTTCTCTGCTGTGTTTGAGAGGGGAGGGAGGTGTGCTGCGGTTTGGATGTATTGTCTTTTTTAAAGTGTATTTGTTCTCTCTGATTCACAGAAGAAACAGGTTCAAAAGCTTCATGTTACATTGATATTTTCTGGCTGGAGGAGGTGGTTCACAATCCCAGTGTATGTAAAATGTTTCTCTTACTCACTGGAGTTTCTTCCTAGAGGAAGGTTTTCACCTTGAATGTTCTGGTCTCGAACTCCCCCTTAAAACAAAGTGTCATGAATATGCGTGCTTGAAACTCTGGCTAAATGAGAACTCTGCCATTGAAGTTCTGCCACATCTTATTTACCAACGGTCCATTGCGGACTAGCTTCTACCCCGCAGTCCTGCGATCGCTATTTCTATGGCTTGCTCCGCCCCCTTCATCACGTTGCAACCCTTTTTGTGCTACTTTGGTTACTGACGCTAGTTTTCCTGCTTTCTCCTCCTTTGTCTCTTGCTCTGCCTCCCTGGATCCCTCCTGCCTACTTTGCTGCATACTTTGCTACACTTTTGCTCATGCTCTGACGTTTACTTAACTTGCTTGGTTCTCCGCTCCTATTCCGCCTGGCTACTTGTTCTGCTCTGTGCTCTACATCAACTGTCTACAGCCATCTCCGAACCTCAACCACACCTGCTCGCCCGGTGCTACCATCAGCAGGGATTTTTGCGCCCTCTGGCTTTTTCCCTGCTATCGGGTTGTTTCCGGGAGGCTCGCCTCTGACACCCTTTGTTACCATTCATACGGCATAGTGGCGACCTCCCCCAACTGACCCTATCTCTTCGACAAGAAGGGTACCTCCAAGCTACAATTAGAGGTCGTCGGATCAAGTCCTTCAGATCCAGCCGCATCTTCCTCTTCAGATGAGAGTGAAGGGGAACTTGGGGTGAGTTGTGAGAAAAAGGGCAGTCTTGCAGTATTTACAGGGCAAATTCCACTGAACTTCAAAAGACCCACTGAGTTTGGACCAGCAGAGGTTTATATCTAGACTCTTCTGTGGATCAAATAAAGTAGTGGGCAGCTTTTCTTTTGTCTAAGGGATTTGTCGGGATGCCAAGGTCCTTGCAAGAGATCCACAGGATAGGCTGTTGAGTCTCCCTTTCAGTTAGGTGATAGCCTTCTCAGTTTGTTTTTTTATATGTAATTGTAACTGTAGTCATTTATGTAGCGCCTTTTACCATTCCTATAGTCTCAATGCACTTGTGGTGTGAACGCCCTCGGGGACCGCAGTCCAGAGTATGGGAAATAAATTCTCATAGAGGTTTTGAACGCATGTGTGCATTTTGGTCAAGATAAGGAATTAGGTGGGCTGGCCAGCCTCCTGTAAGCAACCCAATAAGTCAGGCATGTGGGTGGGTGCTGAGGGGGGTCACGAGTGTGTGGAAGGGCAGGAGACCTGTTATGTGTCTAGCTAGACCGAATTTTGTCATAGGTCTTAGCTGCATTCTAATGTGTATGGATGGATGGCGGTGCCTGCGGCAGATGTCCACCGAATTGGTGCGTTTATACGTACATAGAGCTCAATTGGAGCTTATATTTTATGTCGCTGTGTCATCAGATCGTCTGTGGAGAGAAACCCATCTACGCTCGTAGACTTATCCAGGCACTATGGGGAGGTTAACCTCAAGTCTTCTAGGTGCAATAGACTGGCTGTCATGGTACATATTCTCGGCGTGACAGATAGTCAGGCTGTCATAGAATCTAGCATAATAGGATTCTCTAAGCACCATAGACAGGCTATCTTTATAGTGGTGCTAAATATCTTCCAAGTTCTATAAACGCTGCCAACAGCCATCTACTAACTGCAATGTCTGGACACCTGCATATAACTTCTGTGCATTACAGTGGCTAACTTGGGATATTTTTGAGTGCAATGGAAGTTTTTTTTAAAGTGCAATGGAAGGGTTATCAGCAATATCTTCAGGCGTAATGGGTGGGCTAACATTATAGGGTGTAACCCAAACGTCACTCCAAAATTCATGTAGATGCAACACAATGCCCACCCTCCGATCCGTCTGACTAATACCGTTCTTCTAAAAGCAATACAGGTGCCAGCCTTCACAGTTCCTCATGTGAAAAGCAAATGATACATCTACAATGTTCTTCTAAATGCAGTGCATGTGCAGACCTTCACAATTCACAAGAGCAGTACAGGTGTTATACTTTACAGTTCATCATGGAGCGTCGCAATTGCAGCCAGCCTTTGCTTGGTGGAGCATGGCCATGTTCTTCCTTGTATTCACACAAAGAGCACCTGGCATTTCCCTGTTCGCTCCAGGTATCAATAAGTTATAAACACATAATTGAACAGGGCGGATCCGTATATATGCAAAATCTTATGACTCCTCTTTATATAGCTTGTATTACATTTATTTAATTGAATACATGTGGCAAAATGAAAAATTAGGAATGTTCCATTCCAAACACAAAACAAAACATTGTAACACAGGTGGAAAAGAGCAGTAGATTACATGTGTGATAAATTCTGATTAAAAGCGTAGAATAGTCATACAAATCTCTAACCCCTACCACTCAACTAGGGCTAACTGAATCTGAATCCCTGATTGACTAGGCTAATTCTGTGAGAACGGCCAGCGCCACCTGGGTTGCCAGTTTGTGAGGTGGGAATGCACGGTAACGGCCGGCGCGCCTGTGGTGTTAGGTCATGTCCCTGGGTGGAGTCTTGCACTGCTGTTGCTAGGGGGATGGAGATGGCCTGGCTTATCTGTGTCGTGCTACACCTTGCTGAGCGACTAGTTTAGATATGAACGCGTCTGTGGCTGGAAGAGTGATGATGATGTGATGGAGAGGGGGGAGGGGCTCCATTACACTACACGTTTCACGACGCAACTGGAAATAGACACGTTTTTAGGTCCTTTCTGAAGGTGTGGTAGTGTTCATTATGGCAGAGTGTAGTGCAGGAGAGGTGGCTTGGATAGAGAATGCGGATCATCCCATTCTGGTGTAATTGCATGGGGGTGGGTTATGAGAAGCAGTGCCAAGCCTGATTGAAGAGATCTGGTTGGATGGTAGCAAGTGATCTTGTCCTGGAGGAACTCTGGTACAGTGTTGTGGAGGGTGCAGTGTGTGATGCACATGGCTTTAAAGTTGGCCCCTTGGCTGATAGGGAGCCAGTATAGTACTCTAAGGGTGGGGCTGATATATTCTCTGGGTGAGAGGGTGAGGAGGTTTCTGACTGCAGAGTTTGGGATTTGTTCGAGCTTCCTGAGCTGATGTCCTTGGACACTTATATAGAGGGAGTTGGCATAGTTTAAGCGATAGATAATAATGACAAGTATTGCAGAGTGTCTATGAGAGTAGGATATGAGGGAAAGATTCTCCCTTAGGATCTTTAAGTAGAAGTTGCAAGTTGTGGACACAGAGTTGATGTGTTGGGAGAGGGATAGGTTCGAGTCCATTGTGCATCCCACATTGTTTGCAGAGGTGGAAGGTGCAGGTGGGGCTACTATGGCATGTGGTCAGGGTATTGGTTGGGGGATGAGAGCGTTTTTGCTGCATAATAGTATTTCAGTTTTGCCTGGCTTGAGAGGAAGGTGGTTGGCTGTCGTCCAGTGATCGATTACATAGAGGCAGGAGCAGAGGTTGGGTCGGGGGATGTTGGTGATTTCGGAATCTTGAACATGATCTGGGTGCCCTCTGCATAGTTGTAGCATGGAAGGTTGTGAGAGCGGATGAGTGCAGGCAGTTTTATTTATTTATTACATTTCTGTAACGCCAAACCCACAGGTATTACAGTGTTTGTACAATCGAATGAGTGGCAGTGACATAACAGGTAGTATAAGGTGGTAAGACAATCAGAAAATAATAGAACGAGCACCAGGTTCAATGAATGTTAATCATGTTTGTCGAACAGCTAGGTTTTTAGAAGTCTCTTGAAGGCTGGAGAAGAGGGCTCATTTCCTTAGTGCAGAGGAAGTGAGTTCCAGAGGATTGGAGCAGTGGTGCAGAAACTCACGCCAACTGCCTGGCAAGTTTGAAGAGAGTGACAGCAAGAGTGAGGTGGTTCGAGGATTCAAGAGCCAGATACTGATGTTTTCTTACAGTGCAGTGGTTCAAGTAAAGGGGGACTTCTTTATAGATGCATCAGTGCGCAATGATGAGGGTTTTGAAGTCAATCCGGGCTTTTATGGGTAGCCAGTGGGTCTCACGACATGTCGCAGTGATACGGTCAGAACCACGAAGTCCCAAGGCAGCCCTTAAGGCTTTTTTCTGCAGGAGCTTTGAGAGGTTGGATGCTAATATGCCCTTGGAGAGGACATTATAATAGTCCAGTTTGCTCAGTATAATGGCTCTTGAGAGGGTGTGGTAGTTGCTGCGGGAAAGGAACTGTCTACTTAGTGAAATGAGCTAAGAGGTGTGGGCTGTGGAGGAGGCAAGGGCATTGATGTGCCTAGTCATGGTTAACTAAGCATCTAGATAGACCCCCAGGGTTTTTTAATGCTTGAGGACCGGTATAGTGGTGCCATCGACAAGGAAGGAGGCATAAGATTGGTCTAGGGATTTTAGGTGGTGGGGTGAACCAACAATAAGTAGCTCAGTCATCTCGTCATTGAGACATAGGTTAAGAGTGACCATCCAGTTCTGAATGGAACTGAACGCATTGTTAATGGTAATGGAATCATTGAGGTGGTTTCCAGAAATAGGGATGAGAATTTGCATGTCTTCAAAGTTGGTATAACTATTACCAAGAGAGTCAAGGATGTCAAAGAAGGGTCTAGTGTAGGTATTTTAGAGGGTTGGGGAAAGGCAGGATCCTTGTGGGACACTGAAGGGGACGGGGATCCAGGTCAGTTGAGTTGTCAATAAATACTCTTGAGGTGCGCTTGCTGAGGAATGATTTGACCCAGCTGACAGCCTCCGTGGAGAATTTAAAGTGGAAGCCGAGATTCTGGCAGAGCATATAATGGTCTACCAGATCAAAGGCAGCTGAGAGGTCATGGAGGAGGAGGATGGCAAGATTACCAGTGTCCCGAATACTGTCAAGTTGCATTCTCAAGTCGAGAAGGACTGTTTCTGTACTAGGTTTAGGTCGGAAAACCGGACTGTCTGGCCCCAAGGCGTGAGTGGTGTTCAAGGAATTGTTGAACTTGTAGGTGCGCAATGCGGTCAAAAGTTTTAAGCAGGAATGGCACGGTTGTGATGGGCTAGTAGTTTGTGGGCACATCTGCGTCCAGGGAGGTTTTCTTTAAGGAGTGGGGTGACTCAGGCTGCCTTAATACTAACCGCGCTTTAAAGGAGGCGTTGACAAAATCGGAGATGATCGGGGTCACAGACACACCACAAAGTTTGAGGATGTGAGCAGGACAGGAGTCTCCCTTGCAATTGGACAGTTTTAGAGTCTGTACAGTATCAAGGACTGTAGTTTGGGTGACTGGAGAGAAAGAGAAGTGGGGGGCGTCTCAGCTGGTGAGGTGGGGGATGTCGGAACTAGCGACCCCCCGGGTGATCTGGGGTGTGTGTTTGGCAGTGAGTAGTAATTTCTTAGTAATGATTTTTCTATGTAGCAGGTCAATTTTGACAGCAAGGGCAACTTGAATGGTGGTGCATCATGCTTTATCAGTTATGGTCTGTGTGAGAGGAACCAGAGTTTTCCAATTGTCTCACGATGGTGAATCATTCTTCAGAATTGGAGCTTGCGTTAGAGATTCTATTGTCATAAGAGGGGGCTGTATTTGATATTACTGCTGACCTATAGGTCTTGGAGTGTTGGCAAGGTTGAGAACATTGTGGGGGGTAGGGTACTTCTTGTGGAGATGTTCAAGTGCTCTTTCTTTCTGTGGTGAGTGACAAGCTCGTCTAAGAACCAGTTATTAATAGGCTTAAATGGTTTCAGAGTTTTGAGTTTAAGTGGAGAATGCTGGTCGAGCACCAGGAGAAGGGTCTGGTGGTAGTGGTCTGCGAGGGCATCTGGACCGTCTCTGTTAAGAGGGGGGAGGCGATAAGCATTAGTAGGGTGGGCTTAAGAGTCTCGTGTAAGAGTTTCCGTTTGCTTCTGGCCAAAATCCAGGTAGGCACGAGAGTAATAATTGGAGTAAGTTTGGGGTAAAGTAGTTAAATTCAATTAAGTGGTAGTCAAACAAGGTTATATGGCTGATGAGAGAGATGTCAATGGTAGTGTTAGTGGTCAGTATTCAATCTAGGAATGCGTCCTTTGGCATGGGTGGTGTGAGAAACCTGAAGGTGTCTCCCTAGCTAGTCCCTGGGGATCTGGCATCCAGATGGCCAGGACACAGCCATCGCTATTGGATCCAATTCATGGGGGTGGACCAGTGAGGGAGGATCACCTGGATGAGGGGTGCTCGGGGAGTGGGACACCGATCGGTGAGACGCGGTGTCCTCCTTCCTTCAACACCTTTTCCCCATTCTCTCATGTAGGACATTCAAAAACACTGCCCCCACCCCCCTTTCCAACACAAACACTTTCATACAATGCGAAAGACGCCGGACTAGCACCTGAGCCGTTTACTTGACATGTCCCAATACAAGGGTCAGGCAAAGTCAGGCAGTTGATCAGAATCGCGCACACCTGACGGCCCTTTCCTTTCACCACAGGGATAAAAGGTGGAGCAAGAGATCACAGGACGAGTATGGCAGACAGCACGACGAGACAGCTAAACAGGCACGGCAGTTCAAGAGAAGGAGAAAGGTGGTGGGAAGCGAGAGGGTGGTGAGGAGAGAAGTGATCTTGCCCTTTTCATCCCAGGCCCGCGGAACCGTCGTGGAAAAGGACATAAGGCCGCAAACAATAGAATAAGTGTCATGCAGCAGATGTCAACGGTATACGGGGAAAGCCTACGGCGATAAGCAGGAACGAGGGAGATTCCTGCCACTGTGGTTCCGGCCTTGACTCCGAAAGATGGAAAGCCAAGCGGTTCATTACAGCCGATGAGTCGAGGGGAGAACCAACAAGAGCCAGGCTGTGGTGAATGAAAGTCGCAAAGTGGCAAATTGAACTAAGTGCAAATAACTATAAAAGTGTAAAGGGAAGGCCAGCTGCAGGGGGAACTAGCACCACGTGGGTGCTGACTTGAGAGACTCTGGTCAATCCCCTTCTTTGCGAAACTACAGATAACGGAAGTTCATAGAAAGACCGCCAAGATAGGTCAAAGTTGTCATACAGGAGGTCAAGCAAAATTCCCATACAATCAAAAGACTTTGATCTACAAACTGTTGAAAGCAAGGGAAGTGAATCCCGCATAGAGAGAAAACAAGGGAAGCGAATCCCACAAACATATGTAAAAGAGCTTTGTTAAAAATAAGATCCAGAAGAGGGGGACCAAGGACTGAGCTACTATAACCCTAATCGAGAGCCAGAGTGAACCTGAACAAAGGATGCTAGTAAAGAGGGGTCGAAGTCCAAAGTCCCAGGAAACAGTGTGTTGACAGAAGTGAACCCGATAGAGGGATGTCCACGTTGAACTGCTAAAAAAAGGACATTAAGCTTTTTGGAAAGCAGAAGTGCCATAGTCAACCCAGAGGAGGGAAGCTGAAAGAATCAAGAGGGGTCAACGCCCAGAATAGGGGGACCCAAGGGTGAAGATTCCTCACTGTAAGAAAAACAAAGATACAAACTTTCAGTTGTTTAAGGAACATTTGTTTGTTTGATTATTTGAATATGTCGCGTCCTCGAAGGTAGGAGACTTTCAAGAGAAACAAGACTTGGCCATCGACGGCCCTGATAGCTGAAACAAACTGTCATCTCGTGCTGAGAAGCTTGAAAAAGTACTGTGCTCCAAGATCCCACTTTACCCTGTGCTCAAAACGTGGGGAAGGGAGACCCAGGCTACTGCATACTGACATATTATTTGAGAACACTTCTTTCTTTTGTTGAAAAGTGTCCCACACCCTTTTTGGTATTAGTTGTAACGTTTGGAAATAGGTTTCTTAGTATAGGCCTTTTTATTTGACTCAATGCCACTAGGACTGCCTTATTTTTCTTTTGATGGTCAACGCTTGCTCCCATCTTAGATTTAGGTTTAGATTAGGCGTTTTTCCACCCTGCATTCATTGTTCAATAAACACCCTTTAACTGTGATCACTTGTGTCTGTCTTACTTGTTGCCACCATGAGTTCCTTGCAGTGGTTGCAGAGACAAGTTTGGTGATCATGTCCTGGAACGACTGGACCAATGATGCCGGGATGCTTTGTGATCCGCAGGATCATTATAAGCCAAGTCAAGGCTGCCAAGTATTATGTAATTAAGGGGTTAGTTTGAGGAAGGGAGTGGTCAGGAGGGGGATGTCAGACTCTGGGGAGCTGGTGGAGTTAGGCTGATGATAAAGGAGGGGGATGTTGAAGGTGTTTTGTGGATTGGCCGTTAGTTTGAGTAGCAGCGTTTCATACCACAAAATAGTAGTAGTAGGACAACTGCGGAGATAAGAGAGAGGTTTTTGCAATATGCGCAACACCTCCTCCAATAGAGCTAGCACGGTCAGTCCTCAAGATTGGGCAGTTATTGAGAATAGCGAGGGAGAACAGTGGGCCAGAGGCACTATGGAGCCAGGATTCTGTCATGGTGAGCATGTCCAGTTTGTGGCAAGGTAATGTGGATCTCTATAGCGTGAGCTCCCAGGGAGCGTGCATTGATGAGAGCACAGTTGAGTAAGATACCCTGGTCGGCTGGTTGTCATAAGGGCCAGACTAGCTGCAGGAGAGATCCTTATGGAGATATTGGAAGGGAGTTGGGGGTGATTCGTCCCAGAGGAGAGTGTCAGTCATCTTGACTCATCAACAACAGGGTAAACTAAGCCTTACAGATCTGTGGTAGACATGCATGTTCTGGATTGAAGGTTTTTCAGTCTACGGATGCTCAATAGAGGACACAAGCGAATATGGGGATGTCTTTTGGATGGATAAAACCTAGTGTCATGGCCACAGGCCCCACGACACAGAAACCACACCATCTAGTGATGGAAGCAATGGGTCACTTGTCCCACTCATGTCCCTTTGGGACTCATAGACACAGGGGCCCTGGCTGGACTCACTCCAGGTGCCTTTGGCGCCAGGCTCATATAAAGAAGTGAGCAGGAACACTTTACTTCAGTACAGGAGTGATTTTATTTCACAAGAACTTTCCAGGTGCTCAAAGCCTTTATTCCAGAATGTGCACTTTACTGGGGTGTGGCTCCCTAGGCTGGGTCTTCACGTGTTGACTCAGGGAGTGGTAGGGTGTGGCAGACAGGCTGAAGCTGGTGGGCGTTCTTAGGCTCAGCTATATAAGCCGCTCCATCCTTGAGGCCGGTGCTTTGCATTATATTGCACCTCTGTGCAAAGAGACGCTCACTGCCGCCAGGACCAGTAACAGACTTACCTTGTTGAATCCTGTGCTGCAACTGCTTGCTTACCTGAACTCCAGCGCTCATCTACACAGCAGCAGCCCATCTTCCTGACAACAGCCGCTTGGTTACCTGGACTCCGGCGCTCATCTACATGGCAGCAGACCGTCTTCCAGGCAACACGCAGAGCTTGATCCTGATGCTGCAGCACCCGCGGTCTTCATTACAACGAAGCCGAGTTCCTGAAAAGAAGACAATACGAAGTTAGAACAACTACCGACACTTAATATTGGGCCGCGCTGCAATGAATACTCACGCGCACCCTTAGAGGTTACCTAACAGTTACCAGACCATCGTAACTACTCTCCTCCTATCTTCGGTATCGATTCAACCTCTGCAGCGACTGCCGGAACCACATCACCTGCATGGGGAAAGAGCAGAGAAAGAGACATTACACACTTAACGGACGTTAGAGTAAGGACTTTACCAATACAATTACTAAAAGTCGAAAGACTAGCAGGCGAGGGAAACACTTACCAGCAAGAGAAGTGGACTAGTCGCAGCCGGCCTGGGCTACCACAACAAGGGACCAGTGAAGGAACTCGGTCCAGGAGACAAGCGCCCCTGCCAGAAGCGGCAGGACGAAGAGCCTGCCATTATTATTCAACAGGTGAGCCCTCCAGAGTTAGCGCATCCCCTGGGAAGGCATATCTTGGGAGACGAGGTCTGAAGAGGGGGTCAGGGCCGTAAACTGCATACTTACAACCCCCTTATAGTCACGCATGAATCGCGCTATCCCACCACAACCATCCACATAGGCGCAGAGGGAAAAGCCAGACAAGAGAGGTTCCACCCCTGGGAGGGCTGCGACCGTGCCCCAACGCCTCCTCAGAGACCAGATGAGCGTAGGGCAGTGGGCTGAGGTAGAGATGAAGAGAAGGGATCACAGGGAGGCTCCCTGCAGGACCCCTATCAGGATAGGGCGCGTGACGGAGATGAAAGGTGGAAGGAGCATGACTTGCGATCAAGAAGATCGAGAAAGGAATGATGAGATTCATTTTAAAGCAGATTCTCTGATGCCTAGTGATTGAAATGGTCACCACAATGAGTTTTCTACTGACATACTTAAGTGGATAGTGTTGTTCCAAGAAGGTGACCTGATATTGGAGGATGATATTAATCTGCATTTAAAAGACTTGAAAGGTAGCTCCAATCAAAACATTTGTTCCATAATCAATAAGTTATAGACCCTTGCAAATATTCCAGCATTTAAAGCCAAGTGATATATGGCGACACATGTACCCTTCAGAAAAGGAATTCACATATTATTCTCTAGTACACAAAACCTCCTCATGCCTAAATAAAATGTTGCTGTCCCACTCTCTGACTACCTCTGTTGGTTTCACTGATACCATTGCCGACAGCATTGCAAAACATGCAGCTGATTTTTTTTCTGAAAATGTCAATGGTCTGCTTTCTCACTCTATTTTGTGGGGTGCCTTTGAAGTGGTCAGGAGGAAAGTTATCACTATAGCCACAGCATACAAAAAAGGTAAAGGCGATCTTGGGGAATCACTCCTGCAGTGTGTGGCAGAGCTGGAATCACAGCAGGATAGATTGAGGCCAACACCCATTCTCTATTAATGATGAAATTGTTTTATTTCTCCCTGTCTGTTTTAGCTTTAAATACCAAGGGAGGGGGAATAATGACTAGCCCACACGTTATGGTCATAGGCAAAGCCATAATTTAAGAAATCCCCAGCAATAATGACCTGCCCTTGTTCTGCAAGGCTATTAGTTCATACTGGTAATATTTATTTATTTGTTTTGCACCATAGCCCACAGGCATCAGAGCGCCCACAAACACCCACGACACAACGCAAAAGACAGGACACAGGATAAAAATGTTGCCATCAGCAACAGGGTCAAATTAGTTATTCAAATAAGCAGGTCTTCAGGAGTTTCTGGAATGGAAGCTGATTCCCTTCTTGACGTAAATCCATAGACAAAGAATGTCAGGCACAGAAACTGCTCTTCTAAACACCAGTGAAGATCTGCTCTCTAACCTGGACTCCAGCTCTCCCTCTGTTCTTGACCCTTGACTCCTCCTCCTTGACCTTTCCTCTGCTTTCGACACGGCCAATCACGCCACCCTGATCAACAGACTCCGTGTGAACCTGGGTATCTTGGATCAGTCCCTGGCGTGGCTGACCTCCTTCCTCCTGGACCGTCCCTCCCAGGTTCAACTTTGGTCCTTTCTCTCCACCACCTCTCTCCACATGTGGTGTCTCCCAGGGCTGTATCCTCTCACCCTGGCTCTTCAATGTCTATCTGGCCCCTCTGGCCCACCTGATCTCCACCTTCTCTTCTAATTTTCAATGTTATGCGGATGACACTCAGTTCTCTTTCAGGCTTCCCTCAGCCTCCTCTCCTCCCTCGCTCATTCCTGACTGTCTATCTGCGTATCAGGATTGGTGCACCTTCAACGATCTTGGCCTTAATTGCAGTGAGACAGAGATACTTCTCATTGGGGCCCCTGCTCCCGCTTTCCCTCTCTCACTCTGGCTGCCCTCCTGGGGCTCTCTACCTTTGCCTTCCTATTAGGCATAAAAACCTTGGTGTTATCTTCGACTCCAATCTCTACTTCTCTCCTCACATCACAGACCTTGCTAAAAAAAGGCCCACTTCCAGCTGCAACTTCTCAGAGGTATTCTACCTTTTCCCACTTTCCCCCAGAATCTTCCTGTCTCCAGAGCCCTGGTTTTCTCCAGTCTGGACTACTGCAACAGCCCCTTTCTCAATCTGCCTACCTCTACTCTTCACCCCCTGCAACTAATCCAGAACAGGACTGCGAGACTCCAGAACAGGACTGCGAGACTTACCCTTGGCCTCAAGCCAAGGGACTGTATCTCTCCAGCCCTGAAATCTCTCCACTGGCTTCCGGTGGCTGCAAGAATCAAGTTCAAGACCCTCTGCATCGCCCATAAGGCTTTCTGGGGCTGGGGCCCACACTACATCCAACTCTCTCTTTCAAGCAGAGACTGGGGGGTAGATCCTGAACTGAGGGCCCTGGTCCCCCATCCTCCATCAAACACCAGGCATCCATGAACATTCCTCAGAGAGAGAGAGACGAGAGAAAAGCAGACATCTGCAAGGTTCTCAGCAGTCTTTATTAGCTGTAGTTACAAGACACACTCTGGACACACTCAAAGACATTTTGCCTTTCCCCTGCTTTTATAGTCTGGTGTACACCAATCCCACATTAGTCATAGCTGGTATCCAAAATGTTCTCTAACGCACAAAACTGATAAGCTTATTTTAGACTTGGCTGGACACATTTATGACAGTGCTCAACTTCTGACACCTTAATCACATCAATGTCTACTGTTTATCTGATTTTCGAGGTCCTGCCAAGTTAGTTAGTGCTTTATATTGTTGGAGAAATAGATAAACTCTATTATATGGTGCCAAATAATACAGCTGGTCTCTCAGAAATGGTCTGCATGACGCACATCGTGCCCTCCTCATTAAGAACATAGATAAATGTATCTGAGTTTCCTTTGCTTTATCTGGCTTCATCATTAATCTTGTCTGCTTTTCCTGCCAAGTTCCAATTTTAACTTTACAAACCAAATTACTTCACTACAAGATGCTGCCAAAGACTATTTGCAGTGTATTAGCCTCTGTTGCTTGTCTCAAAACTCTTGGCATGAGTATTAGGGGGTCATTACGAGTGCGGCGGTAAGGGGTTAACGGCGCCGGTAAGGATGCCGGTGCCATTAACCCCTTACAGCCGCATTACGAGGTCCCTTAGCGGGACCTGCTATGGACAGCTGGCTTTACCAGCCACCCTTAGCGGAAGCCGCCAAGGGACCAGTGAGCTAATAACGGGCCCTTTATTAACGGGCCCATTATTAGCTCCCTCCCCATTCCCATTGAGCCCTATGGGGGCTCGAATGGGAATGGGAATGGGGATGGGTATTTTGAATGGGGACTTACCGGATCCTCCAAAGTTGGAATGACCCGGTAAGTCCCCATTCAAGGAACCCAGACCCGGACACGAGTTTGGAGGCAGTCATGGCACTAATAGCACCATGGCTACCTCCAAACTCGTAATGAGGCCCATAGTCTCTCAACCCTGGAAACCATTTTGTACTTGAGTTATCCATTTTGAAATATATATTTGACAGTGTATTTATTCTTCAGAGAGCTATTATTTATTTATTTAAGCATCTCTTACTTTTTATCTCTTATTCATACTATATCTTTATACACTTATTTATGTGCGTGATATTTAAAGCACCCTTCACTTCCTGGATCATCCTAACCCAAATATGCGCAGTGCCAAATGCACTTTTTACCTTAAAGAAAGGCACTATAATCCTGATTTCTGCAATAATAGAACCATTTGATCTGCCTATCATGTTATCTATACTCAGTTGAGGGGGAGGGGTTGGCACCCCCTATACAATCTCTCTCCTCTGCAGGTGCCTCCCTCTGGAACGGCCTCCTTGCCCCTCTAAAATTTGAGCCGCACTACCTAAAGTTCCTGAAGCAGCTCAAGACACTCCTTTTCTCTTCTGTCTTCCCTCTCTCACTCCCTTGCTAATGTACATGTGTGCTGTGTCGACTGGTTGCTTGGTTCCCTCAGAGTCTCACTGGGTACCACGCTCCTCCACAACAAGTCTTCCTTTGCATGGCCTCCCGGCCTACCTCACTCTTAGGGGCTGTGAATGTAACCCCTACAGCCCCCTGCCTCCTTGCACTTACCTAAGCTACGCTGCCTGTCTGACATTTTCAGATCCATGACGCCATGATTGCACTTCCCCATCTCCTCTCCCTTCCCTCTCTCCCTCCCCTTGCACTTCTGTTGGGCCCAGAAGGATTGTTTGTCTTGCCCTCCCTTGTCTGGTGGCGCCTAGAAACACTTGTGTACAGGCGCGTTATAAATGCCATATCATATCAGGCATTGGTTGCCTGTACTGGGAAAGACAGTCAATTTCCATTCACAAGTCAGACTCTGGGACAGGTGGAAACGTTAGTGGTGCTAGAATGCAGTGCTCTCCTTGGCTCATATTTAACCAAGCTTTGCTTGAGATAAAAGGGAACCATACCGTAAAGGCATTCATTTGTCTGAGTAATTATCTTTTTTATTTTTCCAATAAGTTTTTAGTAGCAGTTTTCAGTGAAACAGGTAAGAATTAGAACCAACAAAAAACCCCTTTGTCCCACACCACCCCCCTTCCCTCCATTCCCAGATCCTATAGGTTTGCTGACAGCTCGAATTCAACAAATGAATTAGATATATTATTCATATTAATACGACCCAGTATCCCGGGTAGAGCTTTGAGCCAGTGACTCTAAACGGCCTCCTACAAAAAAACCAAAATAGAAGCAACAGCACACATGACTTCACAGGTCCGATTCGTCCTGAGGGCGAACTATGCCCAATAGTTCCATAGCCTTGGGGCACCAGGCGTGGCAAGCTCCCGCTTTTAGATATGACAACAGGTTGGCACAGTCCGAAATGAACCGCATGTGAAACCCCTGGATCGAGTAGGTGAGCCACTCCAGTGCCACCAATGCCCACAGTTTCGCAACCCACTCATGTTCCTGTGGAGGGTCCTTTGACTTCCACTTTCTAGCCCGGACCAGTGCAGCCGACAACATCATTATCACATACAGTTTGTGGTCTGCTCTGGTGGGCAGGGTTGTCAGCATTCCATTAAGGCCCAGTAAGCCCCGCCCTCTACCACAGCCCTGCTGGACACCCAACACCTGGGTGATCGCCCGCTGGACAAGCGACCAAAAGAGATTGAGTTTTGGGCACTCCCACCAAATGTGAGCCCAGGAGCCCACTGCGCCGCACTACCCCCAACAATACCCTGATACCGTGGGATATATTTTATTTAGCCTGAGTGGGGTTAGGTGACATCTCAATATCAGCTTCAGCAAGATCTCCCGGATTTGAATAGATCTTGCAAGTTTCGGGATTTGGGACCACAGCTTAACCCATTCCTGTTCCTCTATGCCCGACCCTTCATCCTGCGCCCATTTGATCATGAAAGTCCTGGAGTGTATAGTTTCTTCCCGTTTTATACGTTTATAAATGGACGAGACCACCCCCTTGTCACCCGTGTCTGTGTCTAGATATTTTTCAAACTGGGTAAGGGAAAGAGAGCCTGCTTACCTTACTGACGGATGGGAGATCCAGTGCCTGATCTGGAGATACGAAAACCTCTGCTTCTCCCCTACGCCGAAGTCCTTCTTACACTGCTCAAAATGTTTCACCTCGCCCCCCAACAGTATATCCCGTAGCGTCCGGCAGCCCCCACGAAACCATGGGTCGAAGTCCGGTGCGTTCGTGGCCGCTGGAGTAAATTGCGGGTTACCATGTAGGGCGTATACAGGGAAGGGAAGGAGGTGATTTGGGCTCTCTCGATGGCTTGATCCCAGGTATCCCCTGTCGTCGATGTTATTGCACTACAATACATTCTGGTCGGCCTATCGTGCTTCGGCATCCACAGTACCCCCTCCAGGTCTTTACCCACTACCGCCCTATCCATCGGCCTCCACACCTTGCCCCTATCGTTCCTTTGCCAGTCCCTAATGACCCTGATCTGTGCTGCTAGATAGTACACTCGGATGTCCGCCTCCCCTACTCCCCCTTGGTCTGGCAAAGCATTCATAATGGATGCCGCCACCCTCGGGCGCTTTCGATTCCAGATGTAACGGCTGGTTATTCTTTGCAGGGCTCTAAAGAAAGATGTTGGGTCTCGGACCGGTAAAACTGAGAAGTGATACAGGAGCAGAGGAAGGATTGCCATCTTTAAAGTGTTGATTCTACCCAACCACGAGATTTCAAGGGGGCCCCAGTCCGCCAGTTTCGATTTCACCTTCTGATGGAGCGGGGGGTAATTTGCTGTGTATAATTGCCCCACGGTCTTGGTCAGATGGATACCCAGGTACCTTAGCGAGGAGTCAACCCATCTATAGTTGTAAGCCTTCCTTAGGTCTTGGGTAACGCTGGGTGACATGGTAAGAGGTAACTCTTCAGACTTGTGTACATTGATTTTTAGGCCTGCTACTTGGCAAAATCTGTTCAGTTCTCTTGCTACTGCCTGCAGTGAGGTGATCGGGTGGGTCAGTGACAGGATCATATCATCAGCGAAGGGTGCGATCTTGTGAACCTCGCCCCCCAAACGGGATTCCCGTAATATCTTCAGCCGCTCGCACCATCTCCAAAAACGGTTCCAGGTGAAGGGCAGAAAGGAGCGGCGACATCGGGCAGCCCTGCTTGGTACCTCTTCCCACCCGTATCGGAACGGAAACTTGGCCATTTATTGCCAGCCGTATAACTGGGTTTTGATAATTTGCCCTTACACGTATAAGAAACCCGGGCCAAATCCCATTCCGCCCAGGACCGCAAACAGGAACCCCCACTCAACCCGATCAAAAACCTTCTGGGCGTCAATCTCCATAAGAAGGGCCGGGATATTCTTTTTCTGAGTCTTTTCGACCAGGTGTGCCAGTCTTCTGACATTGTCTGATGTTTGTCTGCCTTTTATAAAGCTTGAATGGTCGCTATGGATTAGTTTGGGGAGGATGGTTTCAAGGCAATTGGCCAGGACTTTAGCATGGATTTTGGCGTCCACGTTTATTAAAGCAATTGGACGGTAGGATGCGAAGTCAGTCGGATCTTTGCCCTTTTTGTGCATCAAGATTACTTTGGCTTCATTCATGGAGTTGGGGAGATTACCTGTGGACCCTATGCAGTTAAATAATTTGGTTAGAATGGGAATTAACACTTCTTTATGGGTCTTATAAAATTCAGACACATACCCATACCCGGCCTGGGGCTTTACTGGACGGAAGGTTATTAAATGACTCTCCTAAATTCATCCGTGGTAATCTCAACTTCCAGCGCATCCCTATCGTCCTGCGAAATACGTCGACAGCCAATATCGTGTAAATAAGCTTCCTGATCCGCGCTTTCAGCGTAACATGAACTATAAAGGTCAGCGTAGAATTTGGTGAATTCACCCTCAATGTCGGGATTCGATGTGAGCAGGACCCCTCCCTCTTCCTTTCGTAGCTTTCTGGCCAGCAAGCGGTCGGCCTTGTTGCCTTTGATATAGAAACGTTTTCGCAGCCAGAGGAGATTTCGTTTGGCCGCTATTGTTTGTATGAGGTTCAGCTGACCTCTCACTGCCCTGTATTCCTTTTTGGTGGTTGCTGACATCCTAGAACCCATACAAGCCATGACATCCTTAAGACTTGCTTCCAGCTGTTGTTCCTCCAGTCTTAGTTCCCGTTCCCTTCTGGACTTGATTGATATGATCCTGCCCCTAATTGTGGCCTTGAGGGTGTCCCACCATATCTGAGGGGTTGTGTCCTCCCACTTATTGTGATTACTTCCTCCTCTATTTCCCTGACCAGGACTGGATCCCTGAACAATGAGGCTGGGTACCTCCATTTCCAAATAGCCAGGGGTCCCTTGGGTTTAGCCATTAACAGAGTAAGTGGAGCGTGGTCACCAAGGGTGATCGTCCCTACCTCCAATGCTGTCGCCCTTCCCAACAATGGTAACCCTCCGCCTGCCCACAAAGTTCTTGCCAATTATCAACCAAGGCCATGCCTTGCATTTTCTTCACCAGATCCCCTGACAGTCCCCCCCTGAATCTCCCACGAGGAGGAGCTCCTGTCTTTGGAAGGGTCCCAAGCTAAGTTGAAGTCCCCCATTAGGAGGATGTTCGCCCTAGCTAATTTCCCTAAACAGGTGAGAGAATTTTGTATAAAGGCGTCTTGTGCATGATTGAGAGCATAGAGGGTTGCTACCGTGAAAAACTCCCCCTTTCCCTCGAGTAACACCGCTAGGTATCTTCCTTGGCTATCCTTCTGCATGTCCCTAATGGTCAGACCTGAGTCGTCCCGTAGAGCAATTAAATCACCCCCCTTCTTGCATGCTTGCGTGGCCTGTACCACTCGGGAGTATCCCCAGAATCTAATCCTGTGGGTGTCGTTAGTATGTACATGGGTCTCTTGCAGTGCTACTACCTGGGGTTGTTCCCGCTTGAGATACCTCTCCACCTTCCTACTCTTAACCTGGGAATTGAGGCCGTTCACATTTAGAGAAAGAAACTTTAAAGCATCTGAGCTAACCATATGACATTTTCATCTGGAGCCTTATTAACCATATATGACCTTCTGAGCCCTCCCCCAATTGTTGTTTGCAGTGTGTGCTCCATCCTTGAGCTACTGTTTGGGCCGTCCAGCACTGGACCTTGGATATATGCCCCTCCCACCGACCTCCCTCACCCGACCGCCAAATCCCCCAACCGCCCCATCTAGGCGAGATCGACTAGCACTCAGCCCCCCTCGTGAGTTCTCCACGAGAGCCGAACTCGATAACAAACCCAGAAACTTCCCACGCAGGAAAACCCATTCCCATTCCAAGACCCCAGCCCTCCCCCTTCCCTGCTCCTGCAATCCATTACAACACTAAAGAACTGCCCATCAACAACAACTGAACCACTTTCGCTAGCGCCCTCCCCGGGCTCCAATTTGAGGAGTGTCACAGCCATTGAATGTCCTATGTGGCAGTTGGAGGACTACCCTCCCCTGACGAACGTTCCTGAGCTCCGTTGTTGACTGATTTCCTGGAAGCTGTGACCGTAGCTCTCTTCCTTCCTCTCTTATGCTTGATTGTAGACCATTCCCATGGCTTGCGCCCACCCGACTGCACATCCGCATCCACCAGTGGGGGCGAGGCCTGCTCCTCCAGGGCCAGCAAGGCCACCCCTGGTCGCAGGTCGTGATCTTATGATGGGAGCCTTGCCATACGAACGACAAACCAAAGGGGTGGGCCCATCTGTAGCGAATTTGTTGAGATCTAAGGAAGGACAGGACCGGACTCATCCGTTGCTTTTTCATTAGCGTGATCCTTGCCAGGATATAGCGAGATTTCCTGACCATTGTAAGTGATGTGAGCGGCCCTTCTCGCCTTCTCCATAATCTTCTCCTTTACTGCATAATTATGGGAGGCCACCAGCACAACACGTGGTCTAGATCCTGGCTCCGATCTTCGCGGACCCACCCTATGGACTCTGTCGAACTGCATGTCTGAGTCCGAGTCTGAGTTTAGCAGATCCACAAATATTACTTTTAACACTGGGGCCATCTCCTGATCCTGGATATCTTCTGGCAGCGATTTAACTCTAATGTTCGCCCTTCTTGACCTGTTCTCCAAGTCTTCCGCTTGTAACTCCAGGTTTTGTGTGACTGCAGCCAGGGTCTCCAGCAAGTTATCCACTTTTCTTGCATCTTCCGTCAGTTCTTGAATGGCACGCTCATTGATGTCCACTCTCTCCTCGACTTTATTCATATCTTTTTTGATCTCCCTTAGGCCTTCAGCCAGATCTTCTCGCAACTTGTCCATTTGCTGTTGCCTCGCTGCCGTGATCTTCTCCACCAATTCGCCCATGAACTGGGATAACATTGCTTGAGTTATCGGCTTGTCTTGGTCCTCTTGGGACACCGCAGAGGCATTATCGCCTGAACCTTAGCCCATCTCTTGAGCCTCTGCCGACTCCGAGTCTTTAGTCCAGAATTTCGTGAGGGGGCCGTCTGTGGCTTTTTTGGGGACTTTCCCCTGGGGTGGGCAGTCTTTTCCCTTATTTCTAGACATCTCTGGTCGAAGAGAATGCACACACCAATCACCGGGAGACAGGGGCTGGTATGTTTGTGAGAAGGTGCCAGCAGGGCAGAGGTGATGCAGGGGGTCCTCGGACTGTTTCCAGAGGGATCCCGCCGTGTCCTGGACCGTATGGAAGTGACCCACAGAGCGCCGACCGGGCTTCACTCCCAGGCACGGTAAAGAAGGGCCCCTCTACTGGTGCTCCTAGTTAGTAGGTCCATCTGCTGCCTCTCCCAGGACACGGCGAAGGCCAGGTTGTTTCGTCATACTAAAATCTAAGCAACTTCTTCCCTGCAGGGCCCAGAAAATCTAGCGGGGGCCCCCACTCCAGAGCGTGACAAATGGCCACCGTCGCTCTCGAACTCGGCAGCCCCCGGGTACCGGCTCCCGAGGCGGGGGCTGGCCAAGCCACGCCGCGCCCTGCTCCTGGGGCTGTGCCTCCAACCTCAGGCCCCAGGGGCATCCACGACCCTGCCGATCAGAACGCCCGGGGGGGGTGCACCACACACAGTTACTCCCCACGCTCCTCTCCCCAGCTCCCCGGCTCACCTCTGGGACTCCTCCGTACCTTCAGCGCAGGGGGTTTGTGCTCCCCCTTAGCAGTCCTCAGGTGGGCAGAGATAGTCTGCGTCCCCTCCTTTTCGGGCCTCGGGAGGGGGGGCGGCAGCAACACGGCGAACCTGCGGCCGGAGTCCACCAGATTCGCTCCGAGCGCCGCTGGCTCCTAGTCCGCCTCTCTTGGCGTACGCGGCCTCCGTCCTCAGGCGGGCAGAGATAGTCCGCGTCCCCTCCTTTACCGGCCTGCGGGGGGCGACAGCAACGCGGCAAGCCCGCGGCCAGAGCCCACCAGATTCGCCCGAGGGCCGCAGGCTCCCTCTCCACCTCTCGTGGTGTAAACGGCCTCGGTCCCGGGCCACCAGGCCACCGCAGCCCCAGCGTCACCGGCCGCGTCTCCTCTAGGGGCTGTCAACCGATCCAGACATCGCTCCCCACTCCAAAGTCCCCCCACTGCCTGGTCTGGGTGCCAGGGAGGGCTGCAACTGTGGCGGACAGGCTGGCAGTTGTAAGCAGGACGGGAGCACGGGGTGTGACGTCCTCCACTCTATGCGGCCATCTTGGAATCTCCCAGAGTAATTATCTTGAACTGTACTGTACTTCGCACATGCCCCATCTATGGAACATTTCACGCAAAAGGAACTTGGCAGCGCATGAAGCATCGCGGTGTGTGCATGGCCCTGCCTCGATCCATTTGGCAAAGGGACAAACTCCCACTAACATGTACCTGTATCTGTTGCATACTTGCAACATATCCACATAATCTATATGTAGATACTGAAAAGGACCATTAGGCCTTGGAATTTCTCCTCTCACTGTCCTTAAGGTGTTTCCTTCTGTGAACTTCTGGCATACAATGCAGTTACACAAATATAGAAAAGGGGAACCTCCCAAAACAACCACTCCTACAAAAAGTGGTCTTTCTACCTTGTGTTTCGAGGGATATGTAAACAAAAATATATAGAGCAATAAGGTAGGTAAATCACCAACAAGTAAAACCCACAGGCCTACAAGGTTTACAAAAAATATATATCAAATTTTATTCATAGTTCATAAAATAGCATAAAAATCAAACATTTATAAAAAAAAAGACAAAGTAAAGATGGAAACTGATTCACAACCGGATCTCAATGCAAAAACAAACTAGCACAATGAGTCACCTGTATACTACCTCAACATGATTCAGTTCTTCATCTTGTGTATAGAACTTTTTTCAGGCGGAAAAATCTCAATTCGTCACTTCAACCTTTACATTTAATTTAAGAACGTCTGTACTGGAATGCGACCATGTTGCTGCACTTCAGTTTTGGGTATACTGTTGGTGAACATAATAAAAACAAAAGGCAAAATCAACCCATTGCATAATTTAATAAGACAGTATGAATCTGCCTAACACGAGGGACAGAAATCATTCTTTACCTCGTGTGTGAGTGAGTGAAGTCTTCATAAGGCGCTGGAGTTAAATGTGCTGCCACGGTTGGAACTGTCAGTAGATCTAGGGGAGCCCTCATGAACAGCCCAGAGAAGGTGGGCAAAATTGTGCTGGTATGTGCCATGTTGCACAACATGTGCATCCGGCGTAACGTCTCTCCCCCCTGACATGGACATGCTGCCACCAGAGGCTGAGGACGAGACTGATGAGGAGGAGGATAATGCACAGCGCCGTGATGGCAATGATGGACGTGCCACATGGCGAGAACTTATACACCACTACTTTTGAGCACCCATTAAACACACAGCACTGGACTTCAAGCACATTGGGCACTGGACACTGTACATGAATAAATGCACTCACACTGAAAGAACAATGTCCAGTGATGTTTCTTTTTGCAAGACCAGATATATTGTGACTGGAAAACTATTTACAATTGTGATGTGCACAGCTACCTCTACAATCCCATCCATCTATCCCCACAACCCCTCCCCAAACCCCTCTTCAACTATCCCCACACCCCCTCCCAACTATCCCTCCCCACTCCACCTCCCCAACTATCCCTCCCCGCAACCCCCCCAACTATCCCTCACCGCACACACACAATGCTTATTCTATTTTTGCCACCTTTTAGTCAGAGGGGTGTGCCCTTCTGCAGGGTGAGACAGCCGCTGCGATCTACGCAAAGGGCTGCTTTTCAGGGAATTTGTGGGTGTGGTACTGGATGATGGTGCCGGTGGCGTGGTTATGTGCCATTGTTCTGCAATTGCCTGCACCAACACAGCAATCGACTCAACCAGGGTTGAAATAGCCCCATTGCCCTCCCTCACACGCCGTGCCAGATGGTAGACTTCCTCTGTGGCCCTGCCCAGCATGCGTTCAGTGTTCCTTGAGGTGCCCTGCATTGTCTGCCGCATGAGCTGTGCCTCAGCAAGGTATTGTTGCACAACTGTGTGAATGGCTTGCTGTCGTTCCTCCATCCTAGTGAGGCACTCCTCAATGTCACGTGTATTCCATAAGGGTGGTGGTTCTGGCCACGCAGGACTCCTTTCTTAGATCAGTGGGTCAAAGGTGGGTGTTAGCTTGGCACACATGGCATTTACACCATTCACAGCATTGAAATGCCATAGACGTCTATAGCCTTTCAGTACTCATAAGATTGCCGCCCCCGCTGGAACGCTCGCTTCGCGTTTGCCCCGCTAACAGTGGTGTAAGGCTACCGTTGCTTCTGCTCACAGAACCTGAAGAATTAAAGAAAATAAATATTAATTCATAGAACTGTTAACAGAATATTCACAGACAGCAGACAAGACTTAACAGACCACAGATTTCCTTCTCCACAGTTTTTCCAGTAGAAGAATATTTTTTGTCACAGAGTCTCTTCAGTCGGCAGTGTTGGTTCGCAGCCGCAGCTCCTTCCGAAGGTTATTCCTCAGCATTCAGAAGACCTGCATAAAAAAGGTAAGTTGTTAAATAACGAACATTACAGAGTTGTAGAGTCAAGATAATTTCTACGCAAATACTTACCTGAAGTTCCACAGAGTTTTTCCTCACAGTGGTTAACCGAGCTTTGCAGTAGAAGGTTGCAATCTTTCAGAATAAACAAACTTGTGTATTCAATGTTTTCCTCATCTGCTAACGCGCGCAACATTTCCGCCATCAAAGTTCTTTTCCTGAATACTGAAATCTCTTCATTGTCAGCGAGCTTCTGTTGTAGCAAGTGGGCCAACTCTCCACAAGAAATAAAGGGTCCATATTCTTCTCCTTTAAACTTTTTTCATCCTTCAAGACTCTGCCAGAGAAAGAAGAATAAAGTAGTTAGCACGAGAGTTCTCTCCAACTTAGGAAACTTTAATTCTAAGAAAGACAGCAGTTATCCTCATTTGATTTTCTGTCATAAGACTCAATCTCTTAAAAGACACTTGCCTTCTGAGTGTTCAGAGTTCTTCAGCATTCCAGTTTTTACAAACACAATATCAACACGTCCCTGTGAGCCAGCAGGATAGAGAGCTCCATAAAAACAAAACACAGGTGAGGAGAGTGTGTGGTCTCAGATTTAGAAGGGAGTTTTTTTCTGGGTGTAGACTCTTAGCAGTTCTCACCATTCTCAACACTTACAGTATCTCCATTTTAGTTATCTATCTGTCCTGACAGGGAAAGAATCCAAAAGCTTCAGTGTAGCAGATCGACCGGCAAAAAGGTAATTGCGCTCTTGAGGAATCCAGTTAAGCGTTACAGATCGCAAAGCCATGCTTAAAAAATACTCCACCTGAGCGTAATGGAAACCACAGGTATAGATAATTTGTCCTAGATTTTGGGGGAGTTACGGGCAGAGGTCCACACAGCAAGGTCAGAAACCATTGCCCTGAAGAGGGAGTTAGTGGTTAACAGGAAACGCAGTGATGAATTGGGTCACCAATTATTACAGTCTCAATGTTACTCACCAGTCGGGGAGCACAAAAGACAGCGAGCCAAGACTGCTTAAACTGGGTTGTTGATTGAAGATCTCAGTTTGGGGCCTCCAACCGAGCCTCCTCTCTGTGAGGGAATAAAGATCTTTTCAATGATGTGACACCTTTCTGTGTATTTGTACCAGACAAGGCGCTCATCACTTAAAAGAGCAGGGAGAACGCACCGCCACGGACCCAGCTGAAAGAATAAAGACAGCAGGTAAGAAACCAGATCACCAGTATGAACCACCCCTAGAGACCCAGCACTTAGAGGAATCCCTGAGCCAAACTCTCCCCAATTCCCACAGAATATACTGGAGGCAACCTATAAGTACAGAAGGAGATTAGGTTTTGACTTAAGTATGTGATACATATGGGGAACACAAGTATAAAGGTATTCTGTATGTCTTACCACTGGTGAGAGCAGGGATGTCCAAAGGTAAGGAAGGAAAACAACAAAGGTTTAAAACAAAAAATAGGAAGGTTAGTAAGGGGTACTATACCCGGGCGGCACAAGGAGCGCACTAGGTACGGGAGGGTGCACTAGCAGCAAAGCGTCCCCGTCTGCACTTGTAGAAACTAAGATATAATCCAAAAGTAAAGAGCAACAGTCTGTAATGCAGTAAATGGAGAGAATGGCCAAGACAGTATAAACCCACAAAGTCAGAAGCAAATGAGTGGCAATAAGGTAGTCTTACCAGAGGGATAGAAGGAGTCACTCAGGTCCAAGATGCGGACGGCACGCAGGGATAAAAGGCAGCAGGCGAAATGCCACTCATTTGCTACTGACTTTGTGGGTTTATACTGTCTTGGCCATTCTCTCCATTTACTGCATTACGGACTGTTGCGAAGAGGCAGTCCTGGCTGCAGGCAAGAAGGTCCAGTACACAGGCGGGCGGCTACTGTGACAGAACAGATGCAAAGAAGTCCTTGGGCAGGCAACGTGGTCGGGTTCACAGGCGGGGCGGGCCCGACTGAAGGCGAGGCGCCATGCTCTAATTCTGAACTACATTGAGAGGTCAGGTTTTCTGGGTAATGTAGTCCGCATTGTTTACCAAATGCACTGTTGCAGCTATCTTCCAGGGCAGCTGCCAGCGGGAATAGAATGGAGCCGTAAAGCGCTGCACACCACTAGGGAGAGCTATAACCCTTTTGACAGTCCAATTTGATGTGTTTGGCAAATTCCACATGCCCTTAATGGTTGGAAGGGCATGAGAGGCATGTGGCGGAGATCGAGGCGGACGCCTAAGTGTGACAGCATCCACCCCCAAAGGCAGCGTGGACCCCCCCTGCGAGCGTGGAAGTGACGCAGGAGCACAGAGGAGTGTATATTGCATAAAGGTTCCCAAGATCGATCCTCAGGGCCGTAGCCTTTCCAGTCCACAAGATAGTACGGATGACCCCTGTGGGACTGGAAGTCGAGGATATCTGCCACCTCGAACTCCTCATCGCCATCTACCCGAACCGGGGGAGGCCGGACAGGTAGATGAGTAGAAGGCAGACAAGGCTTCAATAGGCAAACATGAAACACTGGATGCTGCTTCCAGGAAGACGGCAGAGAGAGACGCACCGCCACAGGATTCACAACTTCTGAGATAGCGAAGAGGCCCACGAACCTTGGCAACTGCAAACACCAGTAATCCTCAAATTGTGCGTTGAAAGCCAGACTTTCATGCCCACTTTGTATTGGGCAGCAGGGACCCTACGTCGATCTGCATATTTTTTGGCTCTCACCTGAGCACACACAAGGTGTGATCGAACGGTTCTGCGAACGGTCCTGAGATCCCTGACACATGCCCGACCCGTCGGATTGTCAATGGAAAGATCAGGGTCCAGAGGGAAAGCCCGCAGATGATATCCGTACAAGGCGTAAAAGAGTGACACACCCGCAGCAGTCTGCATCGAATTATTGTAGGCCAATTCAGCGGGTGGAAGTATCGTCAGCCAGGACGATTGGAAGAGGAGGTAGAGGCAACAAAGGTGCTGTTCGAGAGTAGCGTTGACCCTCTCAGTCTGTCCATCAGCCTGAGGATGGTAGGCAGAACTATATGTGTCATCAATGCAGAGGGATGCTGTCAAAGCCTTCCAAAAGCGAGAGGTGAACTGAGGACTGCGGTCAGAAACCACGATAGAAGGTAACCCAAAAAAACAAAATACATTCTTGAGAAAAAGCGAAGCCAAGACTGAATGCCGAGGGCAGACCTGCACAAGGTATGAACAGGCCCATCTTGGTAAAATAGTCGATGACCACCCAGATGGTGTCAAAACCGCTCACAGGAGGCAGATCCACAATAAAATCCATGGAGATTGTATACCGTGGCTTGTGTGGCACAGGAAGGGGCTGTAACAGACCTGCAGGCTTGGATCTGGAGACTTTGCATTGGGAACACACAGAACAGGACCCTAAATAATCAATCACATCTCTGGACATAAAAGGCCACCAGGCCCAACGATGCAATGCCTCCAGCGTCTTCTGTTGCCCAGGGTGGGCTGTCATCAAAGAGTCATGAGACCAGGCCAGTGCACAAAGGCGCGCCTCTCCAGGCGGAAGAAACAAACGACCCTGGATGTAGGGAAGCCCTTGTATCACATCCAGGTTAAGGGACTCGCAATCTTCAGTATGCGAGGAGACCCAGCTGGAGACCAGAGAACGAAGCGAAGGTTGACGAGTGCAGCCACAGACAACCTTACCAGGTAACAAGAGAGAGCGATCAGTCATGGTAGTGTAAGGGTCAGAAGTCAGATGCGACAAACCGTCCACACAAGCGTTGATGGGCAGGACGATATGTAATGGAGAAGTTAAACTGTGAAAAGAAGAGATGCCCCCGAGCCTGCCTGGCAGTAAGGCATTTCATTGATTTGAACGCCAGAAGGCTCAGATGGTCCGAGAAGATAGTGACTGGATGACGGGCGCCAAGCAAATTATGTTGTCACTCGGAAAAAGCATCTTTGAAAGCTAGCAATTCCCTCTATGTGATAGGATAGTTGTGTTCGTACTGGGCCAATTTCCTTGAAAAGTATGCAATCGGGTGGATCTCTCCTGAATCAGGACAACACTGTAAGAGTACTGCCCCAATAGCCGAACCGGAAGCATTCGCTTCCACCAGAAAAGGCAGGAGGGGATTAGGATGTTGCAGCACCAGTGCTGTAGAGAACGCGTTTTTCAGGGACGTGAAGGCATGTTGTTTAGTTTAGTTTATTATTTATAGGGCGTGCCATACCCTGGGGCATCAGGGCGCACAAACAGGAATATGCTCAACTTAGTTACAGATACATGGTAAGTAGGAACAGTACAGGGTCATCATACAATTTACAGTAGGCAGATATATACAAGGCCGGATCTAGGTCCAGAAACAAAGTTTTGCAGGTGCAGGTATTCTTGAGAGCAATATAAAATAATAATATATACAGTAGTAATATACAGGCACCAGGAGCATTCCAGTGCAGGAAGAAAGAGGCAGATTCAAATAGCCTGGTAATGGGGTGCAAGTAGAACTTCAGGTTAGTTCGCCAGTGGATACAAGGAAGTCAAGCAAGTCAGGTAGTTAGGTGTCATTAGCTCTCAACCAATTGGTCAAGTTCTGTCTGAATTTCGCAAAGGGCTGGGGTTCTCTAATGCCATGGGGTAGTGAGTTCCACAGCTGCGCAGCCTTGACTGGGAAGCTGTGTCCTCCTATAGTAGTGAGTTTAAATCGCGGGACTTATAGGCAGTTAGCGTTCGCTGTTCTTGTGGGTCTGGTCGAGGTTCTTAGATGTAGCCTGTCCTTGAGGTAGGGTGGTGCTTTGTTGTTGAGGCACTTGTGGGTAAGGGAGGCAATTTTGAGTTGAATTTTATCAGAAGGTGATAGCCATTTATATTCTCTTCTTACCGCAGATATATGCTCCTTTCTGTTAATCTTGAGAGCTGCTCTCAGGGCATTGTTCTGGAGGACCTGTATTTTATGGATAGTCTGTTTATTAGCCCCAATGTATAGTCCATTACAATAATCCAGTTTGGACAGTATAAGGGCTCTGGCCAGCGTGATGCAACTGTCTGTAGAGAGGAATTGTTTGCTGGCTCTGATGAGTTTGCATGTGTATGCAGTGGCTGAGGCTAGAGAGTTAACTTGTTTAGCAAAGTTCAAGGTGGCATCTAGGTAAAAACCTAGGGTCTTCACTTCCTTAGCTACTTTTATGTTATTCCCATCGATAATGAAATTGGCGTAGTCAGGGCTAAGTTTGGATATGTATGTCGGGGTGCCTAGGATGATGAGCTCAGTTTTGTCATCGTTCAGGCATAAGCCGTGTGTGTCCATCCATGCCTGAACGATGCTGTAGATTTTATTCACTAAGGCCAGATCCTTGACGTAGTCTCCTGAAAGCGGAAGGAGGATCTGGGTATTGTCTGCCTAGTTGGTGTAGGCGATACCCAGATGATCCATTTCATCAAAGAGCGGCTTTGTGAATACATTGGAGAGGGTGGGTGACACACAAGATCCTTGAGGTACACCACATGTTATGGGAATCGGGTCTGCTGAGGCTGATGGAGAGAAGACTCTCATAGTTCGGTTACTCAAGAATTACTTTATCCATATTATGGCCTCTTTTGAGAAGTGGGCTGCAGAGTCTAGGTGGCTACATAAGACTGGATGGTCGACTAAATCAAATGCCGCTGAGAGGTCTAACAGGAGGAATAGGGCTGCTTGGCCATTGTCTCTGCATTGATCTATTTGGGCCTTAAGATCGATTAGGGCTGTCTCAGTCCCGTGCTGTGGGCGGAATCTGGATTGGTGGGTTCCGAGTAAGTGGTCGGATTCAAGGAAGTTTTGTATTTGCATGTATGCCACTTTGTCTAGAATTTTTAGAAGAAAGGGCACGGTCGTGATGGGCCTGAAGTTAGTGGGAATGGCCGGGTCAAGAGTTTGCTTCTTTAAAAGTGGCAGTACCCAAGACTCTTAAGTTATTCGGTACAGTGCCTGTGGTGAAGGATGAGTTGATGAGTTTAGTTATGAATGGCGATAGTTCTCTCGCAGCATCCTTAATCAGTTGGGCAGGGCATTGATCGCCTTTACAGTTGGACGGTTTAAGTCCCAGGATAACTTTTTCTACCTCAATGGTCGATACCTTGGAGAAGCAGAAACGCGTTTCTTGTTTGGGTTTTGGTGGTGGCGCTATAGTCTGCGGGATATGAGGCGTTAGAGATGCTTTTTTTAGGGCAATTTTAGTTTGTAGGTTGGCTACTTTGTTGGTTAGGGCAGACTGTATGCTAGAGCACCATTTTTTGTCCTTGGTACAGTTTTCTTGGGGAGCAATCGGTGTTTCCAGTTCTTTCAGAATGCTGAACAATTCTCTGACACTAGATTTAGATTGAGATATTCTGGTATTATACGTTTCCTGTTTGGCTAGTAGGATGTCTTTCTTGTATTGGGATGATGCCTTGGCGAGGTTAAGTTTATTTTCGGCTGAAGGAGAGAGTCTCCAAATAGTTTCAAGTTTTCTTTTAATTAGCCTGAGATTTTTTAGATGAGGAGTGAAGCATGAGTTAAGATGTTTTTTCGGTTTACTGTTCCGTAATTTGAGCTGAGCTATGTGGTCGAGAGCTGTTTTAATAATTTCATTAAATTGTTCGACTAACACATTGGGATCCATATTGACTGGGATCGAGTTCAGTTGCGGTAGTATAATGGGCAACAGTTTTTCCGCTGTCATAAGTTTTTTGTTCCTCGTGGGTATAGGATGGGCAAGTGAGGACTGGGCCGTGGCCGAGTTCGTTGCTACTATAAATAATAGTAGATGGTGGTCAGTCCAGATCTGGGGTACGGTATCTGTGATGGTTACTTCACAGTTGTGTTCCGCTATCCAGTCAAGGATTCGACCTTTGTTATGAGTGGGAAGGTTAACTTTCTGGGAGAATCCCAGTTCTTTTAGGATCAGGGCAGTAGCTGTTGACTGGATATCCTTAATGTCATTGTAGCCTAGGTTGAAGTCCCCTAGCACTATTGTTTGGGAGGTGTTTTTTAAGTTGTTGGACAGGGTTGTGGAGAGATCCTCAGCGAAGGTTCCAATAGGACCTGGAGGTCTATAGATAAGGAAGAGGTTTAATGTTTGGGAGCTAGCAGTGGCAATTTTGACCGTGAGGCATTCACATGATTTCATGTTGGGGGTTGTGGTAATTCTCGTGTCTAGACTGATCTTAGCTATGATAGCTAGACCCCCACCTCGAGAGGTGTGTCTGTCTGCTCGTAAAATGGTATAATTGTCGGGAACTGCTAATGATAGGGCAGGGCCTGCCGCATCATGAAGCCATGATTCTGAGATAGCCAGGAAATCGAGGTTGTCTGCGAGAATGATATCTGAGATCTCTGTTGCATGTGCGACTAGAGACCTAGCGTTTATAAGCGCACCTTTGAGATGATGTTTGTGGCTTTCGGAGTTGGGGTGCATGGTACTGAGTCTATCTATAGCGGTACGTTTAGTGTGGTTTTGTGTGGGTCTTTTGGGATTGCAATATTTCTTAGTATACTCTACAGTTGCCTTCGAGGGTAGGTGTTTTTTTTTTAGGAGATGAAGTTGTTAAATTTTCTTTGCTGGTAGCTCATACAGTTTAGATAGGCGCACGCGTAGTCTTAGGTTTCTGTCCGCTGTACTACATGGCCTTTGTATAATAGTATCTTCTTGATACTGGTTCACTATAGGTCCTGTGATTTGTTGTGTGGCAGGCATGGTGAGGTAAGAGAGGTGAATAGGGTGGGACCTGGTGCCGTAGAACAATATGTTCGCTTTGGTAGCCAGGCTAAGTGTTAATGCTACTAGTATGATGGAGGAGGCGATGTAGAGAGGTGGTATAGCAATCCTATAGTGGGCAGCGATAGTTTGTTTACCTCGATTTAGAGAGTACATGCTAACTGGCTAACTACAAGCAGGCTGGCTACAACTAACAAGCTAGGTGCAGTTTTAGATATCAAGTGCACTTAACGGTTGCTTAGTCCAGGCAGGCTAGATGCGACTGACCGGTTAGGTACAATTTAGAGATATCTCAGTACGTTTTAAAAAGGCTAAGTACTGGCGGGCTAGATGCGACTATCAGACTTTGAATAGTTTTAAGTAGCAGGATATCGAGGGGCTAGGTGTCGTTTCACAGTTTACAGCAATCTGAGTGCAGCTAGATTCAAATCTCTGGCACATCAGGGAATGTAGTGCAAAATACAGCGTAGCTAAATTCAAATATCGGGCACATCAGAGAATGCAGTGCAAAATACAGCGTAGCTAAATTGAAATATCAGGCACATCAGGGAATGCAGTGCAAAATACAGCGTAGCTAAATTCAAGTATCAGGCACATCAGGTAATACAGTGCAGAAAGCACCAGGCCGAAGTTCGGTTGTGCAGTCTAGGCAACATGTGGTTACAGGCAAGGTTAAATAGGTATACAGGTGAGGATATCAGTAAGTTGCTAGTGCTTGTCAATAGACTGCCATAAGCTAATTCGGAGGTTAACAAGAAGGGTAAGCGATGAGCCTTAGTCTGAGTAATGGGTTAGCGCAAAATACATACTCTGTACCATTAGCTGGATCAGGGTTATCTCGAATGCAACGCGAATACAGTTGGCTGAGTTAAACCCTGAAAAACGTTATTAACAGTGGGCTGGTATAATCGTCTCTGGCAGAGTAGTGAGAGGCTACGCTCTGAAGTTCCAGGTTCTTTTACAGAATACTAGTAGCGGGCGAGCGTGTTGCTTACCTATTATGGAGTGTTCTACTGAACTGGCACAGTCCGGCAAACAGGAGGCAAAACAGGGACTTGTCCTTGGCCTTTGCCGCAGGACGGCTGCCGCCTTACGGTGGCATAGATTGGCTGATATGCTTCGCGTTGCCTAGCAGCCGATGAAAGCAGCTTCGGTTTCAGGCCGCGTTGCGCCGGCCATCTTGTGTTGGGCAGAGGCTCGGATGGAACAACGATGCGAGCGGCAAATTCAAATCAAAGCACACAGATTTGTGTGTTACGGCGGCAAGCAAGCACAAGACATGTGGATCTACTGAATGGATAGAACCAGCATGGGCCGTGATCCTCTGTAGGGGGGCTCAGGGCAATTCTCACCCATGCGATGCAGCTGGGGTTCACCTGCACGGGGAGGTGCTGGTGCGAGCAGTCGCTGGAGGTCCCGGTAGAGGGGGAGGAGGAGGGCTCCTGCCCACTCCTGTGCTTGCGAGCGGGTCACTGATCTCTGGAGGCAAAACAGGGCCTTGTCCTTGGCCTTTGCCGCAGGACGGCTGCCGCCTTACGGTGGCGTAGATTGGCTGATATGCTTCGTGTTGCCTAGCAGCCGAGGAAAGCAGCCGAGGAAAGCAGCCTCGGTTTCGGGCCGCGTTGCGCCGGCCATCTTGTGTTGGGCAGAGGCTCGGATGGAACAACGATGCGAGCGGCAAATTCAAATTAAAGCACGCAGATTTGTGTGTTACGGCGACGAGCAAGCACAAGACATGTGCATCTGCTGGATGGATAGAACCAGCATGGGCCGCGATCCTCTGTAGGGGGGGCTCAGGGCAATTCTCACCCATGCGATGCAGCTGGGGTTCACCTGCACGGGGAGGCGCTGGTGCGAGCAGTCGCTGGAGGTCCAGGTAGAGGGGGAGGAGGAGGGCTCCTGCCCACTCCTGTGCTTGCGAGCGGGTCCGGATTCCATTGGTATGATTTTCTTGGGCTGGTCAGTGCTGTCAAAGGAGCCGCAATGGATGAAAACAAGTGGATGAAGCGCCTGTAAAAATTTGAGAACCCCAAAAAGGACGGTTGGCCTTTCATGGAATTAGGGACAGGCCATTCCACAACAGCCTTGACCTTGGAGCGGCTCATCCTGATTCCCTGATTTGTTAGGTCATACCCGAGGAATTCAACTTCAGTTTCGTTGAAAACACACTTTTCTGCCTTGACGAATAGATGGTTTTTTCTCAACCTCTGCAAAACAAAGCGCACGTGTTCGGTGTGCTTCTCCTCCGAAGTGGAGTGAATGAGAATATCGTCTAAATGGACAACTACAAACTGATCAAGGCAATCATGGAAAATGTCATTCATAAACGCCTGAAAAGTGGCTGGAGCATTACATAACCCGAAGGGCATTACTAGATATTCGAATAACCCATATCGGGTTTTGAAGGCCGTCTTCCACTCATCCCCTCTTCTAATTCGGTCAGATTATAGGCCCCTCGGAGATCCAATTTAGTGAAGATGATGGAGGAACCAAGCTGATCCAAAAGAACAGATATCAGCAGAAGGGGATACTGGTTCTTTACGGTGACTGCATTTAACGCCCAATAGTCAATACAAGGGCGGAGGTCACCCTCCTTCTTTGGGATGAAAAAGAGGGGTGATGCTGTAGGAGACCACGAAGGTCTGATGAACCCTGTAGCCAGGGCTTTGTCAATGTACTCTTTTAAGACCTTGTCCTCAGGTAGGGTGAGTGAATACTCTCTACCGGCTGGAATCTTGGCCCCTGGCAGCAAGTCTATGGGACAATCACAAGGTCTGTGTGGAGGTAGCTGGTCTGCGCCTCCTTTGTCGAATACGTCCCAAAAGGAAGCATATTCAGGAGGTATATAGGTTTCGGCGGGTTTATGGTCATAATACCGAATTTACAAATCTCGAAAAAATAAATCTCGAAAAAAAAGGCCGAAAAAAAAAAAAGGTCGAATTTTTTTTAATGACGTTTTGTATTCAAAATGGGCGGGTTCCCGCCCCCAACCCCCCCTTTTTTTTACCTTTTTTTTTTTTAATCCCGGACCCCAAAATAAATGTATAATTTTAAAAAAAAATCGACTTTTTTTCGGTCTTTTTTTTCGACCTTATTGTTATTCGAGATTATTTTTTCGCGATTTTGACTGACCACCGTTTCGGCGATGTTAGTTATGATATGATATGATATGATATGGAAATTGTAACGCGCCTATACACAAGTGTTTCAAGGCGCGACGAGGCAGGGAGGGGGGAACAAGGGGAAGACAGACAACGATCCTACTAGGCCAGGTATCATTTAGATCGCGCAAGTGCAGGGGTAGGGGAAAGGGAAAAAGTGCAAGGGGAAGGGGAGGGGGGGAGTGCAGTACAGGGTAAGTAGAATAAAAATAAATAAATAAATAGGGCCAGCTGGTGGCAAGTGCAAGGTAAGTGCAGACAAGTGCTGGGAAGGGGGGGCTGTAGGGATACAGAGACAGTCCCGCAGTGCAGGGGTTGCCAGGGAGGCAGTGCAAGTGGAGAGTGGCTGGGCCAAGGACCGAGGTCGGTGAGAGTGGCCCAGTTGCAGATTCAGTGCAGTTTCAGTGAAGAATTTTGCAGGGGAGAAGGAGAGAGAAAGCAGAAGCAAAGAGGAAGGTTTTGAGGTGCTTCCGGAACCGGAGATGGTTCTCCTCAAGTTTCAGGGAGGCAGGAAGGCTGTTCCAGAGGGAGGCCCCTGCCGCGGAGAGAGATCTACCCCCAGCTCGTTGCTTCGAGAAGCGGCTGACCCTGAGGGAGTTGGAGACGGATGAGCGAAGGGCTCGGGAAGGAAGATATTTAGGAAGAGAGAGTTGAAGGTATTTAGGCCCCAGGCCCCAGAAGGCCTTGTGGACAATGCAGAGGGTTTTGAACTTAATCCTCGCAGCCACTGGGAGCCAGTGTAGAGATTTCAGTCCTGGAGAGATACGGTCCCTGGGCTTGTTCTGGATGAGTTGCAGAGGGCAGAGAGTGGAGGCAGGCAGATTAAGATAGAGGCTGTTACAGTAGTCCGGCTTCGAGAGAACCAGGGCTCTGGAGACCGTGAGCTTCTGGGGGAAGGAGAGGAAGGGAAGAATACCTCTGAGCAGGTGCAGCTGGTAGTGTGACTTTTTAGAGACATCAGATATATGAGGAGAGAAGGAGAGTGTGGAGTCGAAGATGACCCCGAGGTTTTTTGCCTTGCAGGTAGGAGCAGGAAGAGGGCCAAGAGAGGCTGGCCAGAGAGCTGCAGGGAAGGATGGAGTGGGTGTGCCGATGAGTAGAATCTCAGTCTTACTGGCATTAAGGCAGAGGTTATTGGCGGCACACCATTCCTGGATAGCAGACAGACAGTCAGAGATGAGGGAGGGAGAGGAGGAGGCCGAGTGTAGCCTGAAAATGAGCTGGGTATCGTCCGCATAGCACTGAAAGTTGGGGCAGAGAGCGGCGATGCGGTGGGCAAGGAGTGCCAGATACTGGTTGAACAGCCAGGGAGAGAGATGAGATCCCTGGGGGACACCACAGGTAGAGAAAAAGATGTCAGAGAGGAAGGACCCCAGTTGGACCTGGGAGGGTCGATTGGAAAGGAAAGAGGTCAGCCACGCCAGAGCCTGACCAGTGATACCCAGGTTATCACGGAGATGGTTGAGCAGGATGGCATGGTTGACGGTGTCAAAGGCAGAAGAGAGATCGAGCAGAATGAGAACACGCAGTGTGTTGGAGTCGAGGTTCGAGAGCAGGTCTTCACGGATGTTCAGGAGAGCAGTTTCCGTGCTTCTGGCAGCTCTGAAGCCAGATTGATGGTCATGAAGACTACCAACAGATTCAGCATGGAAGTTAAGCTGGGAGATGGCCAGTTTCTCCAGGAGCTTTCCCAGGAAGGGAGTGATGGAGATTGGGCGATAGTTAGTCGGGCAGGAGAGGTCGATAGAGGGTTTCTTAAGAAGAGGGTGCACAAGGGCGTGCTTAAGGGGGGATGGGAAGACTCCAGAGGCGAAGGAGTGGTTGAAAAAGTCCGCCAGGGCAGGAGCCAGGGAGCCAATGTGGTCCTTGATAGTTTTGGAGGAACAGGGATGAACCTGTTTAGACAAGACTTTCATAGATCAGACTTGTCTGGAAACCTCGTCAGCAGAGAAAAGGGGAAAGGCAGAGAAGGAGGGAGGAGGGGTGGCTGCAGAAAGGCCAGAGGAAGAGCCGGGAAGAGAGGGAGGGAGGTGATAGGAGGAGAGTTGAGGACAGGATGTCCTGAGTTTTAGAGATGAAGTGAGAGGCCAGTGCCGTGCAGAGGGCCTGGGAGGGGACAGGAGAGGTAGAGACTGCAGCAGGGTTGGCAAGCTCCTTGCAGATTTTAAAGAGTTCGGCAGAGTTGTTAGATGCCGCAGAGATGCGGGCTTGGATAAGGGCTCTCTTCTTGGTGAGAACGGAGAGACGGTATTGCCTTTGGAGCAGGCGGCAGGCCAGTTTGTCATAGGATGAACATGAAGCCCGCCATTACCTCTCTGCCACCCTGCACTTGTGTTTTAGGGTGACGCGATCCGAGTCATACCAGGAGTTACATTTGGCTTTGGGCTTCAGGCGGATTCTCATGACAGGGGCAAGGATATCAAGCGTATCAGATATAGCAGAGTGGAGCGTGGAGAGGGCTGTGTCAGGGTGGGAGTCAGCCGAAGGGGGAGGGGGGGTGAGAAGGTGGCAGCGAAAGCCTCAACTGACACGTGCTTGATGGGTCAGATGACCGAGAAGGTGGGTGGCAGTGATGGGGGTGGCTTTGTCTCTGGGATAGGGAGGGTGAGGTGGGAGGATAGGAGAAAGTGATCACTCCAGGAGAGAGGAGTGGAGAGAGGGACGGAGAGGGGAAGGTCAGAAGAGATCAGAGCATCAAGGGTGTGCCCTGCAGAATGAGTAGGCCCAGACGGGAGAATAGAGAGTGAGAGAGAGTTGCAGAGGTCACGAAAGAGTTCAGAGGGGGGACAGGAGGCATCCAGGTGGATGTTGAAGTCACCAAGAAAGAGGAGTTGAGTGGTTGAGGACAGGAGTGAGGAGGAGAGGTCAGCCCACTCAGAGAGGAAGGTGGAAATTTGACCAGGTGGCCGATAGATAGTAGCCACGGTAAGGGAATGGCTAGGAGAGAGGGAGAGTCGGCAGACAAGACATTCAAAAGAGGAGTAGGTCTGCGTGGGAGTGACAGTAGCAGGAATCCACTCAGGGAAGATAAGGGCCACACACCACCCGGCACGGTTGGGCCTGGGCACGGAGAGGATCTTGTAACCGTCAGGTAGGAGTGTGTCAAAGCTGGTGACAGAGCTGGTCATGAACCATGTCTCAGTGAGACCGAGGACGTCAAGGTCCAGTTCCTTAAGAAGGCGACAGATTTCAGAGGAATGTTTGATGGCAGAGCGAGAGTTAAGAGTGGCAATGTGGAGAAGGTTGCCGTCCTTGAAGGACTTTCGGGGAGGGGTACAAATCAGAGGTACGCCCTGCGGAGGTGTAGAAGGAGCCAAAGAGGGGGCAGAGAGGGAGGGGCAGGGCAAGGTAGCCGAGGACAGAGGAGGGGGGACAGCAGGAGAGGAAAGGAAGTTGATGAGGCGTGGGAAGCGTCTATCAAAGAGGTGAAGGTTGGCCTGGGGGCCTTGGACCAAGACGGTCCCATTAGCGTAGACACTAATGATGGCCTTAGAGGAGCAGACGGGGGCCAAGAGGACATCCCAACGGTTGCCACCATTAATGGGAGAAGAGGAGAAAGGAGATAGCACAGAGACCATATGAAGGGTCCATAGGTCAGGCGAAGGCACGAAAAAGAGGATGTCGGTGAGAGTTTCCTTGGAGGAGGCACTGGTGTAGGTGTCAGCGATAGGGAGGCCTGGGTTGGAGTCCAGGATGTCCTTTTTAAACTTTTTCCTACCAGATTTAGTGAGCAGGGCAGGATAGTCAATAGAGAAGCAGTTAGAGAAGATAGGCGAGATAGAGAGCACCATGGAGAAGGAGGGAGTGGGGGGAAGACAGACGAGACGAGAGCAAGCAGACAGGAAGTGAGCGGCAAGCCAAGTTTACCACATTACAGAAAAATAACAACAGTAGATGCGTATTAGGTACCCAGTGGAGAGGCCACCTAAGTTTGAGAATCCTGCGAGGGGAGAAAAACCCTAGTTTACCACATTTCACAAACAACAGTAATGCCTATTAGGTACCCAGTGGAGAGGCCACCTAAGTTTGAGAATCCTGCGAGGGGAGAAAAACCCTAGTTTACCACATTTCATAAACAACAGTAATGCCTATTAGATACCCAGTGGAGAGGCCACCTAAGTTTGAGAATCCTGCGAGGAGAGAAAAACCCTAGTTTACCACAACTGTGGAACACAGTGAGGTGTAGACACCAAGCGAATGAAGTGAACGGGTGTAGGTGGGGTGGGCCGGGAGAAGGTGGAGATCGCAAGGTGAAAAAAAATGGCGCTTGGCGTCCCCTGCGGACACCTGCAGACACAATGGGAGCTGCACCTGTAAGGAGCCGCCCTTTGCCTAAGGGGCCCTTAGCCGAGGGGGCTGCCGGGCAGGGGGCTGCCCAGGGGGAACAGTTATAAGGCAGAAGGAGAGGAAGGGGAGGAGGGTGTAGGCGGGCAGAGGGACGAGGACCAGGAAGTGGCTGGAGGGGGGAGGGGGAGCAGGCACACAACGCGCTAGGAGCGTGGAAAGCAGACTTTTTCTTTTTTTTTTTTGAACAATGCCCCAGAATCACTCACATGAGGCCGGAGGGCCTGGAAGGGCTTGGCTGCACCTGGAACAACGGCGGCTGCTCTCACCTGCTCTGCTGGTCAAAAAAAAGAATGGCCCCAATTATTGCCATTAGTGCCACCAAGGCTTAACAGGAAGAGCTCGGGCACACACTGGTGCTCTGGAAACACTTTCCGTTGCATTCCGAAGAAAGGAACTGCACAGTTTTCTTTGCCCAGTCAATAGCGGGATTATGGTGTTGCAACCACGGAATACCCAAAATGACCCGAAATTGAGGAGCTTTGATTAAATCAAAAGAGATGGCCTCTGCATGTCCTTCCTCCATTTGCATATGGATGAGGGAAGTGTTTTGAGTGACTAAGCCGGAAATCAAAGAAGTGCCATCCACTGCGTGAATGGCCTCGGGCTGAGCCTTAGACACAACTGGCACAACTGGGATGTTGTTGCTCATAGCATACTCAATGTCCATGTAGTTCCCTGTAGCTCTGGAATCAATGATTGCCAGAGAGCAGAACGAAGCATCAGTAGATGTGGTAATGACCACTGGCAAACTGACGGGAGCAGAGATTGATCTGTGCAAGTCCAAAGAAAGTACTCCTGGCGTAGGAACTCTATCGCCGGGTTCTGCGTTTCCTGTCTTCTTAACAGGTTTTTCCGGGCAATACTTCAATTGGTGTTCGGCTGAACCACAATACGTACATAAGTTATGGGACCTTGGATACTCACGTTGTGCAGGAGTTAAATGCCCCCTAACTGCCTCCACCTGCATAGGCTCTGGAGCAGAAGAAGAGGGTCCAGCAGTGTCAAGGGGAATAGGCATGTGTGCTTGTTAGGCAGAAACCTGTGGAGTTTCCTCTGGGACCACTGCAAAAGATTTAAGACTACAGGTGTTTGGCAGTAAACCCACTTGGTAGCAGTCTGTACCACACAGATTCACTTGGTAGCTGTGGCTGAGCAGTCAGACTTCCCTAAAGAAGAGTTAGGCAGTATACAGAGTATTTACAATAGGTCAAGAGAACACAATAGAACAAGTAAACACTGACCAGGGCTTGGTGTAAAAGAGATATAATTATTTATTTAAAACCACATCTAGAAAAACACAGACACTAATAGTAAGCAATTCAAAAACACGGTCACTAAAAGATATACACTCCCTTAAAAGAATATTAGACAAGTCTTAAGTAAAGCCCCACTTATATTCAGACAGCGGTGAGCGCTTAACGTAGATGGCACTCTAATAGTTCGTTTTAAAAAGGGACAGAAAAGCAGAGAACAAATTGAAACAGATCCCAACGCTTTTATGAGAACATAACAAGAGAGGAAGGCAAAGTAAAACTGTGAATTCAGAGTCAGTAGGCTGGATCTGCTTTAAGAGGATCGAAACGAAATGTATCCAAGGTCACACGGTTGCAGTGCACAAAAGTCTTGAAAAGGTTCAAAAAGGAGTTGGACCAAAGAAAGGGACCAGTTAGAGGGTCAAGGCGGCCAGCCCAGTCCAGAAGGTTAAGGAGTTATTATTACCTTGTAGCAATCTTTAGAAAGGGAGGCCTGGCGGACAAAGTGGTGAGAAGACTCCAGCGGGGGCAGTTGTTCCTGGCAGCGGGTGCAAGTTGGTGCTTCGTCTGGGGGAAGAGAAGATCTCATCGTGGAGGAAGACAGGAGTCGTTGCACTGCCAGGGAAGAAACCAGCCGTGGAGTTTCTCAGGTACAAGGAGCGGTCCGTTGATTCGCGGTTCAGTGGTAAGTGGCTATCCGGCCGCCGGGGTGCTTGGCACGGGCAGTTCGACCACAAACCGGTCTGGGGTGAGAAGAAGGAAGGTAAAACTGGTTGTGCCCACCATTCAGGGGAAGAAGCCTCTCCAGCCGGGAGATCTTCTCTGTCGTTGGGAAGTGGTGAGTCAGTTCCGCAGGGCTCCACCGGTGGTGTTGTCGTGGTAGGTCGGCTCAGCTTCTCCCTCGTCGGATTCTCAGGTCCTGTGGCGACTTCTGAAGTTCCAGTCCCCAAAGCCCTGCTTTTATGCAGCATACCCCCATTCACTCAGCCTAGCTGTCAATCAAACATGCTAAGTGGTGAGCCGGCCGGCTCACCACTTGGGCCAATCACACAAGAGTGTGACATGAGTTACCAAAGTAACTCAGTCCAGGGTGCCTAAACCCCCTCCCACACCCCTGTGGTACCCAGACAGAGTGGCACCACTTTTGGAGGCTTCTGTGGAGAAGCCCGCCAAAAATGGAACAAAGGGCTCGACTTGGGTTGGAGTCACAGAAGAGAACACAAACGCCATTTTAGAATCGAGTCCTGGCAAAAAATACCAACTGGTGAATTAATATTAATTAACTAAACCGGCGGTATGTTCGAGGCTATGAGAATTAAATAATTAAAGTTGGTAGCCGCGAACAATGGGAAAATCCCATAGGAAAATATTCGCGGTCGAATATAAAAAGTAGTTTCCACTGCCACCAGCCAAAACTCGATCCGGTGGGACGGAGACGTGCCCCCTCGACTAACAGACCCCGGGGCAATTGAATTGCCCCGACTAGTACGTCCACAATATGATGGTTTGTAATGGTTTCTGTTAATAATTTGGGACTAGTAAAGCCAATGGTGACTTTACATGCCCTGGGAGACAGTAGTCAGTCCCAGGGTATGGAGTCTATGGTGGGGGGTCAGTACGACACCCCTGTCTTACTGCACGGAGGGTGCTGTGTAGCACACATAGTAAAAACACATGAGACCCTATGGAGTAAAGGACCCCATAGCCCATAAAACACAAACAGTCAAAGGAACACCATAAATCATGTCCAAGAGTGGGAGAAAAAAAGTCTCACTCTTGGCAGGAGTAAAAAACAAACTCCAGAAATCCAGCAAAGCTGCTGGGGGACTCACTAGGTTAGGAAATTCAGCCTAAAGAGAGAATCCTCCCTAACACTGCTATTGGTGGCTTATGTTCCCTTTCTTTCAGATCTCCTAGCGTCAATCTGTAATACTAAGTCTAGTAACTCTCCGATTGTGGTAGGAACAACTGGGACCGTAGCCAAAATGTCCTTCAATTCCTCTGATAAGCCTTTGTAAAACACGGCTGATTTCTTTTCCTCTGGCCAGTCCGTCTCAGCCACCAGCTGATTAAATCGAGTAAGATGGGTGAACAGTGAAGAAGTCCCCTGCGGAAGGTTCAGAAACTCCAGGTCTGTAGCTTGTGATTTGTAGCAGGTGTCAAAGACCCTATTCATGGCTGTGATGAGATCATCACAGTCATATAATACATAGCTGTTGGACTCGAGTAATGGATTGGCCCAAGCCGCAGCCGTTCCACCAAGATGGGAGAGGACAAAAGCAGCTTTTGTAGTTGAATTAGGAAAGGCTGTGGGACGACACAGAAAGTGCAGTTTGGTCTGGTTGATGAACGTTCGGTACTGCTTTGGATTTCCAGTAAAATGTTCTGGAGGGGCGAACGGGAACTGCGTAGCCATGAGAACAAGGGCTGCAGTAAACCCGGAAGCAGAGGCTGTGGGGGCCTATGAACCTGATGCAGTGGCACCAGACATGTCTATACCCAGCGTTTGTGGAGACAGAAAACTCTGCAAGGTGTCGATCCTTTGATGGAGAGCATCATGTGCCACCGTCATATCCGACCAGTTCGGACACCAAATAAACTAATGCTGCCAAAGGATCCGTTTCTTCCATGGCTTCTGATTTTGTTACTCACAAGTCGGGGGAGCATGAAAGACAGCAAGCCAAGACTGCTTAAACTGGGTGGTTGATTGAAGAGCTCGGTTTGGGGCCTCCAACCGAGCCTCCTCTCTGTGGGGGAATAAAGATCTTTTCAATGATATGACACCTTTCTGTGTATTTGTACCAGACAAGGCGGCTGGTCACTTAAAAGAGCGGGGAGAACTCACCGCCACGGTCCTAGCTGAAAGAATAAAGACAGCATGTAAGTAACCAAGAAACCAGTATGAACCACCCCTAGAGACCTAGAGGAATGCCTGAGCCAAACTCTCCCCAATTCCCACAGAATATACTGGAGGCAACCTATAAGTACAGAAGGAGATTAGGTTTTGACTTAAGTATGTGATACATATGGGGAACACAAGTATAAAGGTATTCTGTATGTCTTACCACTGGTGAGAGCAGGGATGTCCAAAGGTAAGGAAGGAAAACAACGCAGGTGTAAAACAAAAAATAGGAAGGTTAGTAAAGGGTATTATACCGGGGCAGCAGGAGGAGCACACTAGGTACAGGAGGGTGCACTAGCAGCAAAGCGTCCCCGTGTGCACTTGTAGAAACGAAGATATAATCCAAAAGTAAAGAGCAACAGTCCTTAATGCAGTAAATGGAGAGAATGGCCAAGACAGTATAAACCCACGAAGTCAGTAGCAAGTGAGTGGCAATAAGGTAGTCTTAGCAGAGGGGTAGAAGGAGTCACTCAGGTCCAAGATGCAGACGGCACGCAGAGATAAAAGGCAGCAGGCGAAATGCCGTCCTTTTGGCAGGAGCGCGGTCCGATTTCCAGTGCGGACAGCAGATTAAGGAAATCTGTGAAGAGGCAGTCCTTTCTGCAGACAAGAAGGTCCAGTACACAGGCGGGTGGCGACAGTGACAAAACAGATGCAAAGCAGTCCTTGGGCAGGCAATGTGGTCGGGTTCACAGGCGGGTGTTAAACATTGCAAAACACATCAAACGCAGTCCTTTTGCAAGCCGAGTGGTCTGGTACACGAGCTGTAAACAAGTATAAGGGGGGAGCAAGAAGGAAGTCTGTATATACAAAACAGGGTCTGGCAGAAGGTTTAGACACAAGGCGCGTGACTTCAAAAGATGCCGAATGTAATGGTAATCAGAAGCAGCAATCTGCAAGCTGCTGCAAGTTAAATTCCCAAGAGGGGCGGGCCCGACTGAAGGCGAGGCGCCATGCCCTAATTCTGAACTACATTGAGAGGTTGGGTTTTCTGGGTAATGTAGTCTGCATTGTTTACCATAGGCACTGCTGCAGCTATCTTCCAGGGCAGCTGCCACTGGGAATAGAATGGAGCCGTAAAGTGCTGCACACCCCTAGGGAGAGCTATAACCCTCTTGACAGTCCTATTTGTTGTGTTTGGCGAATTCCACGTGCCCTTACTGGTTGGAAGGGCATGAGAGGCATGTGGCGGAGATTGAGGTGGACGCCTAAGTGTGACACTCAAGCAGGACAAGCCCCACTTCCCAGTGGCCTGCCACCAGTTCTAGGTTCCAATCCCAGTCCTCCTCTGCAGGTGATTTCATCAGGAAATATTGCTTTAGCCCCCCCAGAACGATTTATGGGGGATCGGAAGCATTTTGCAGTCTTTATGAATCAATGTAAGTTGCATTTCCTGTGTCAACCCAGGGTCTTTTCCTCAGATCAGTCTAAGGTGGCATTTGTGTTATCCTATCTGGGTGGGCGTGCTGCAGATTGGTCCATACCCTTAGTCAACCGAGATGACCCGTTATTAAGAAACTTCCCAGGCTTCCATGTCATACACAGGGACAGGCCTTGGATAATGAGTAGCTTTCCCTACGCCAAGGTGGTCAAGAATTGTTGGCATATGTAGCTTTGTTTAATCGTCTAGTAGCAAAAACTAATTGGCCAGAAGAAAAAAGAACAGCACTCTTTTACAGAGGTTTATGAGGCAAACTCAAGGAAATACTGGCTCAGGTTGTGAACCCACCTACGGGTTGTGCAGAGTTCATAGATCTCACTATACAACTGGATCATCGGTTGCAAGAGCGACAAACAGACCGCTCCAGATCAGAAAATAGATTGCTGTATGTTCGTCCAAAAGACAGTGGTAAGTAACTGAGAGCCATACCGAACCAATGCAATTAGGGTGTGTTCGGGGCCCCATTTCAAAAGAAGAAAGAGAAAAAAGAAGACTACAGAATTTATGTCTCTACTGTGGTTCAGCTGGTCATCATCTTCGTAACTGCCCGGTGAAACCTCCCTGGAAACCAGTGGGAGCCTTGGACAGGGCTGACAAAAGTGTAAAGAAAGAGGAACAGATGGAAAACTCCAACGCCTGACAAGTTTAGAGGTCGACTTGTCGGGCCAGAAAAAGGAATTTCAGATCTCTCATTTCGTTGTTCCCGTTATCCTAAGTAGTGACTTTCAACCTTCCAAGATGCATGCTCTAGAAGCTTTTGTGGACAGTGGTGCGATTGGAAACTACATGTATTACGAACTTGCAGGCAAAATAGGTATTGCTATGAACCCAATGTCTGTGGTGGAGAATGGTACACAGCTAATATCCGGACCAGTGATGAAGTGTACTGAAGTCTGTACTTTGCTTTGCCAGGATGGACATCGAGAAAAGATCTTGTTTGTCCTAATAAGTGCCCTGCAGTACAAAATAATCTTGGGTATCCCATGGTTAGAGAAACATAATCCACAGATTGAATGGCATGCCAGAACCTTGGTATTCACCAAAGAGTGCAAAAACTCATGTTACTGCCACAAAGAAGGTTCAGGAAATGAGGTCCAAATGATTTCTAGAGAAAACCTTGCCTTGGGATTAATAGGAATTCTACTGCCAGAGTATCAAGATTTTCAAGAAGTATTTGAAAAGGAACAGGCCAACGTACTGCCTCCCCATCGACCCTATGACTGTCAAATTGATCTTATCCCGGGGTCCCAAACCCCATGTAGCAGGATCTATGCCTTAACCGAACAAGAGAATATACATTTGAAGAGATATTTGGATAAGTACCTAGCCAATTGTTTTATTCGGCCACCCAAGTCCCCGGTGGCCTCTCCTCAGTTCTTCGTGCCAAAGAAGGAAGGGGACCTTCGTACTTGCATAGACTATTGTGTGTTAAATCAGATCACAGTAAAGAACAGATACCCCCTTCCACTCATCCCAGTGTTAATGGACCAAGTCAAAGATGCAAAAGTTTTTACAAAATTAGACCTTCGGAGAGCTTATACTTTTAGTGAGAATTAAAGAAGGGGTAAATGCAAAACCACCTTTCGTACAAAATATGGACTATACGAGTATCACATTATGCCATTTGACTTATGCAATGCTCCAGCAGCTTTTCAGAATTTCATGAATGATGTTCTACATGAATTGTTAGATATGTGTGCCGTAGTGTACATTGATGACATCTTAATTTACTGAGTCTCTGCCCAGGAACACATAGCTCATGTTAGAGCAGTACTTACGAAGCTACAACAACACCAGTTGTACGTCAAATTGGAAAAACGCTCCTTTCATGTGACCTCAGTGGAATTTTTGGGATTCATTTTATCACCTTTGGGAATTCAGATAGACAACAGAAAAGTAGAAGCAGTCTTAACCTGGCCTTCCCCTACGTCGGTGAAAGGAGTTCAAAGTTTCCTGGGATTCGCCAATTTTTATCGACATTTTGTTTCAGGTTTTTCCCAATTAGTCCACCTAATATCATTACTCAGAAAGCACAAGAGATTCGTCTGGACCGAAGAAGTTGAAGAGCCCTTCCAGACTTTAAAGGCAAAATTTACAACCGCTTCAGTTTTAAGACATCCACAGCCAGATTTACCGTTTGTGGTAGAGACCGACATGTCCAGTGCTGCCATGGGAGCAGGTTTGTCCCAAAAGGACATAGAAACCAGACAATTGCATCCATGGCCTTCTGGTCAAAATAATTCTCAGCTGCGGAGTTAAATTACACTATCACATATAAAGAATTATTAGCAATAAAGTATGCCTTTAAAGAATGGAGACATCATTTATTAGGGGCACATCACAACATCACGGTTCTTACCGACCACAGAAACCTGTAATATTTACGCAATTCAAAAGCTCAGTCCTCACAACAACTCCGTTCGGCATTGTTTTTTTGTAGAATACCATTTTGTTATAACATACCGCCCTGGAGTGCGTATGAGCAAGGCAGATGCCTTGTCACGTATAGGAGAAAGTGAGGATGTTCAAATTATTCCGGACCCAGTGAACATTATCCAGGAAGAGAAGATGCTGGGAGTCACTGGATTTTCTGAAGAAGATTTGAAGTCAAAATTCGATTTAGCATGACCACTTCTGAGTTAGAAGACTGGGAATCAAAGGGATCTAAGTGTTCTATTCAAGAGGGGTTACCATATTTCCAGGTTCCCTTTATCTACCCATTCGGGAACTACAAACGCAGATCATGGCAGATTATCATGGAGCGATGCTAGAAGGTCATCCTGGAATTGTTAAGACAATTGCCAAGATCAAAAGAAATTTTTGGTGGTCAACTTGGTGCAAAGATATCATGGATTTCATCCAAACTTGTGGTATTTGCGCCCAAAACAAAGGTTCGAAGCAGATACCCGCAGGACTACTTCAACCCTTAAATATTCCACCTGCACCATGGCATACCATATCCTTGGACTTCATCACAGAGTTACTCCCTTGTTTGGGTTATAATACGATTTTAGTGGTAGTGGATTTGTTCTCCAAAATGGCTCATTGTATTGCCTTGAAAGGACTTTCATCAGCATCAGTTTTGGCAAAAGTATTTCTGGAAAATATTGTACGTCTTCACGGATTTCCGTCAGCAGTAATATCTGATGGAGGGAGTCAATTTGTATCCCAATTCTGGAAAAGGTGTTGTGAGATGGCTAAAATTGAGGTGCGCTTGTCTACTAGTCACCATCCACAAACTGATGGTTAAACTGAGAGAACGAATCAAACGTTAGAACAATACCTTCAGTGTCTTCTCCACCAAACAGATTATTCTTGGGCGGATGTGCTGTGGGTTGCAGAGTACGCTTACAACAATTCCAACCACACTTCTACAGGGCATACTCCTTTCTACATTCTTAATGGTTGCCATCCACGGACCTCTACCTTTGATCCAGCAGTCCCTTTAGAGATGCCAGCATTGCAAAATCTTCATGAGAACATTTCTCAAGTACAGAAGGAAGTCTTAAGGCATTTAACTGTTGCAAAAGAGAGTCAAAAGAAATTTGCTGACAAACTTTGAAGAAAACCTCCAGATTATCAAGTGAGAGATAAGGTATGGTTTGCGTCCAAACACATCGCACTTAAGGGGGCACGTAAATTTCAGCCCAGATTTTTGGGCCCGTTTTCAGTGGAAGCTGTCATCAACCCTGTAGCATTAAGATTAACACTACCATCTCATATGCAAATTCATCCTGTATTTCACGTTTCCTTATTGAAACCAATGAATCCAGGTACCAGGCTACACAAATCTCCCAGGCCCATGTTTGTAGATGGAGAACCCACATTTTTAGTGAAATACATTTTAGATTCCAAGATTGTCAGAAGGAAACTATTTGATTTAGTAGATTAGAAAGATTTTGGTCCACAGGACAGAACTTGGGAACCTATTTCTATTGTACATGCTCCCCAATTACTGCAAAAGTTTCATCAGAATCACCCAACCAATCCAGGACCTGGGAGGGACCTTGGTGGGGGAAAACTGTCATTGTCACAGCCCGGGTTCATAGTCTTGATTCAGACGTTCTGTCCAGGCAGGACTCGTTGCTTAGATCAGTGGGTCAAAGCTTGGCACACATGGCATTTACACCATTCACAGCATTGAAACACCATAGACTTCTATAGCCTTTCAGTACTCATAAGATGGCCGCCTGTGGGTCATGGACAAGCAGCACCATGGAACTAGTCATTTGTCATAGAGAGCTACTTAAGCTCTGCCCCAACTAAAACACGCGCTTCGCGTTTGCCCCACTGACAGTGGTGTAACGCTACCGGCGCTTCTGCTCACATAACCTGTGAATTAAAGAAAATAAATATTAATTCATAGAACTGTTAATAGAATATTCACAGACCGCAGATAAGACTTACCAGACCGAAGATTTCCTTCACTGCAGCTTTTCCAGTAGAAGAATATTTTTTTTTCACAGTCTCTTCAGTCCGCAGTGTTGGTTCGCAGCCGCAGCTCCTTCCGAAGGTTATTCCTCAGCATTCAGAAGACCTGCATAAAAAAGGTACGTTGTTAAATAACGAACATTACAGAGTTCTAGAGTCAAGATAATTTCTACGTGAATACTTACCTGAAGTTCCACAGAGTTTTTCCTCACAGTAGTTAACCGCACTTCACAGTAGAAGGTTGCAATCTTTCAGAATAGACAAACTTACACTATTCAATGTTTTCCTCATCTGCTAACGCGCGCACCCTTTCCACCATCAAAGTTCTTTTCCTGAATACGGAAATCTCTTCATTGTCAGCGCGCTTCTGCTGTAGCAAGTGTGCCAACTCTCCACAAGAAATAAAGGGTCCATATTCTTCTCCTTTAAACTTCGAACTTTTCATCCTTCAAGACCCTGCAAGAGAAAGAAGAATAAAGTAGTTATAATAGAGATCTCTCCAACTTAGAAAACGTTATTTCTAAGAAAGACAGCAGTTACCCTCATTTGATTTTCTGCCATAAGACTCAGGGCCTCATCACAAGTCTGGCGGTAACCCTTAAATGCGTCGGTAGTGCTATTACCGCCGCATTTAAGGGTCCGCCAGATCATGGCTTTGGTGGATTTCAGCTGGGGGGAAATCCGCGGCAAAATTGCCGATTTTCGCTGCGATTACCGCCGGTGGGAAATCCACTGGCGGTAATAGTGCAAATGTTCCCCATTGGGCCCAATGGGGAATGAGGAATTCCCGAATGGGCCCAATGGGGAATGGGCAATAACCCTTCCGCCAAACCCGTGATCCGGCGGTAATCGCATGGGGGGGTTTGGCAGTAGGGCTATTAGCACCGGCGCTAATATCGCCGGCTTTACAGCCCAACTCGTGATGAGGCCCTCAATCTCTTAAAAGACACTTGCCTTCAGAGTCTTCAGAGTTCTTCAGCATTCCAGTTTTCAGAAACACAATATCAATGCGTGCCACTGTGAGACAGCAGGATGGAGAGCTGAGTTTGATAACCCAAAAGGCTCTTTCCATTTGAGACCTTGAAGGACGTTTAGATACTGGCCCAAGTCAAACTGTTTAATGTCTAAGCCATATAGTACAAAGGTTCCACTTTAGTCAGGTAGTTGGGGAAAAATTGGAAAGGGGTACCCTCCATACGCACCTTGTGGCAGTGGGCTAATAAGTGTAGGAATATATAAGAATGTACCTACATACCAAAAGAGTGTAGGGTATATCCACCCCCCACACTCCCTACTTGCAGGGCCGAGGCCAGAGGCCTTCCTAGGCCCGGGCCGAGGCCAGAGGCCTTCCGAGGCCCAAATCTGTCGTGCAGCTCTCGACAGTCGATTCTTTCTCCGTTACTCACCGTAATCGTATTTCTGATGCTTGTATCTGCTTAGATTCACATGCGACCCACCCTTCCTCCCCTCTGAGAGAAGGCGCATAGATGCTTGTAGTCTTATCTATCTGCTTGGATTATCTGTACTCACGCTACTCCTCATGCTACCTCATTTCAGAAAAATGCAATCTGAGGGTCCTAAACGCGTGAGGGATCATGGGTACAGTGGACGTCACACTAGGGATAGTATTACTGGCACGCCCTGTGTCGACGCCCATTTTCGAGTTTCGAAAAACAAACTGTAATACTCTGCAGCTTCCACTAGATGTCGGCCTATGCACAGCATGCGAATCTAAGCAGATACAAGCATCAGAAATACGATTACGCTGAGTAATGTATCTAATTTCCCCATCTGTGAAAAGTCCAGTGAGCAAAAAGTGTGTGCTGCAAACTCTCATCTCAGATCAGGTTATCATGCCATGTTCTTTCTGGAGAGGAGCGCCTGTTACCTTTTTTGAAATATTTGCAAGTAACTTGGGGATGGTCACCCTGAGTTACCTGGGGGCAACCAGACGTGGACTCCCTACTCACTGTGCTCAGAGAGGCACAGCTTCACCTCACTGATGAGGCCCAACAAGGCTGAAACACGTGTATGGAGTTGTTTTTGGTACTCTTGTTCAGAGAGGAATTGCCATAGCATTTCGGTGCTGGACTGTCCATGTGGGCGGGACAAAGACTGATATGCAAATGGATATTTCCCATCTGTGAAAAGTACAGTGAGCAAAAAGCGTGTGCTGCAAACTCTCATCTCAGATCAGGTTGTCATGCCATCGTCTTTCTGGAGGTGCGCCTGCTACCTTTTTTGAAATCTTTCCATTTGAGACCTTCAAGGATGTTTAGATACTGGCCAAGTCAAACTGTGTAATGTCTAAGCCATATAGTAACAAAGGTTCGGCTTTAGTCAGGTAGAACCTTATTAGTGGAAGCAATGAGTACTTACACAGTCGGCTACAGAGTCTTTTCAGCTGCTTGACTAAGGGACGTGATTTCTCTCTCAGGGTAATCCTTGAGCTGCAGTTAGTCAAAGTGTGTAGCCCAGATATCTAATGGAGGATACCCTTTCTAGTCTGCAGTCACCCACCCTCCAATACTTTTTTAGGTTTTTTTGGTTGTGAAAATTATGATTTTTTATTGCTCTCCATTCATCAGAAGGTTGTTATGGATGGTGTACTCAAAGAATTGTTCCTAATTCCTCTGGAGGCCAAGTGGACACTGGTAAAAAAATATTTGGTCATCGGCAAAGGCTAGCCAATTGAGACTGAGGTGGCCTGGTTTAACCGAGTGAGTACTGTTAGGAGACCAAAGTTTGTGTATATCAGATACATTGATGTTGAAAAGGTCAGGGGCCAGAACACAGGCCTGTTTAAGGCCTACGATGGTCTGGACTGGTCTCAACATCGTGCTCTCTCTGGTCAGTCTTACCTTAAGTGTAGTTTTGCTATGGAAAGAAACTGCTATTATTACCGCCTGATCTGAAGAGGTCAAAATGAATCTTTGAATGTGCATGAATACCTACATGCAAAGAAATATTTATTAGAAAAACATTTCTGTTTTACATTTAAAACATGTTGACTCGCTTATAAAACACTCTCAATGGGAATATGTACTACCACCTTTAAAAAATGGGGAGTAAAAAACTTCCATTTCAAAATCTTATCTGGATCACTGGGGTTAGATAGGTATTTTTCTTATTATTTAAATAAAATATCTTTGAACATGCGAAGTCCTAGTCCGACTCCTTCTGGTTCACCACACTTCCCACAATAACTCTCCATGAAGCAAGATTGACTGAAGTTTGGCAAATTACCTGAAGATACACTTGTTACAGATGCCTACAGATGTTTGGATGTCACACACATTTTACATTTTCTTCCTTCAGGTACTATTGCTCTCTGTAGCAGCCTTCTGGTTGACCTACAACCTAACCAAAACATAAATATAGTAAATACAATTATAGCAATATCTGCTATATGATGTAAATGCTAGAGAATATCCTGGAAATAAATAGCATATTATATTAGAATGTAGTTATATGATTGCAATGACTGGAAAATGTGAGTATTCAGAGATTTGATGAAAGTACCTGGCAACATTGAAAATATTTTCATTGTTTAACACATAAAACATATGGCTTCTTAAATGCTTTTTTAGCTGGCATTGAATGACTTAGAATAGTGCATAAATGTTGCAACTTTTTCTGAGACTATCTGACACATGATCTTTAACGTCTCTTTACCTTTTTTTGAAACCCCATGTACATTTCCTATTTACAACGTGACGTGGCTTATGAAATTCCCAGATAGAGCATTGCTGAATAATTTCCTAAGGATTAGGTTGAATCTAGTACACTGTGGAGACGTGCTAGAAAGACGCAAGCAGGGCGATAGAGCAAAAAAAACGATGTAAAGTTTGCGCTGATCCAGCAAAACAATCACTCGGGCATTTACACAGGAATGCGAAGGCACATGGAGTTTACGATTAACACTCTTCAGGAAATGCGTGCGCCATGAGGAAGACTTACTCTCAGAATTTTTCTGGGATAGGTTGATCTCGGGTCGTAATGCAGTACTAACATCAGCAGTGGTTAGAGTATTAAAGACATGTGAAATAATTGTTTGATATAATTAACTCAAAATTGAGTTACTGAATTTTAGAAAAGTTAAATGAACCTAAACTGAGTTTGAGGGAAATGCAATATGTCAATTCAATAATTGTTTTATGTGAATCTAAGAACTGTGGAAATACGTTTTGTTTTAAGAATGTGTAAATGTCTTTTTCATGTCACATTTTGTAAAGGCTTGATGATAAGCCAATACAAATAAAAAAAATAAAAAAAAACCTTACAACAACTTGGTCCTGACCAGTGGGCAATCACAAATTCTTAGTAAAATGTGATTAACTTGCAGCAAAAATGAATTTGTTCGCAATCGCAAATCAATCATTTTAATAATATATTCCTGCAAACTACCTTTTCAAGAATGAAACTATATATAATTTAAAATACTGTGTTTTAGTGAAAAATCAGCACATATTGCAACGAAATATAAAGTGGGAGAAAGTTCACTTTCAAAAATCGGACCAAAATTTCACTTAATTGATTTACCAAACTCTTAAGGGTCTGTTTTATGACCTTAAATATCATGTATTTTAATAGTTACTGAAAATAAGTTACTTTGTTGATGACTTAATTTGTACATATCACATGGCCTGATTACTTTTGTTATTTGACTTTTGGAACACAATATTTTTTCACAACTGTAACATTGTCAGTCAAATGACAAGAGCGTATTATAGGAAGGTTTGTCCACAGAGAAGGTATTTGTTCTCAAAAAGGTGTTTTTGCTTTATTATTTGTTATTGCAACTTCTTCCATAGTTTACAAGGTTCATAAATGTTTTCCTGAATTTAGGGTGGCTTGTTGTGGCAAAAACCTTCCTTGGACATTGTGTTAAAGCTTGTGAGAAAAAGCCCATCATTCAGTCTAACTACCTTTCTGCTAATTCAGTCTTTCGGCCAATGAAGAATGCGCAAAGCACTACATCTGTCACCAAAAACGGTACCCAAATGTTTTTCTATTAATAAATGCATGCAGAGTTTCTTTAAATTGGTGCTTAATTTCTTCTTTCTGTCTTTAAGAAACATTTTTGATTTCTCAGCATAAAGCCTCACCTTTACATGATTGTTTTTGGTGCAAATGAAGCTCCACACTGTGGCCAGACCAATGGTACATAGAGAGACAATGGCAGGGGTTTTGAGAAGCAGAATACGTTGTTGGCATGGCAGTTGGCAGCCCTTGCAGCATGTATTGGCTGTGGTGTATTATATTACTTTTTTGTGTTTTCCACCATTTCAACCAGTGAAGGAATGTTTTAGTAAATCTCATGGGAAAAGATGCATGGAAGTTCTAATACCATGCATGGTACGCGTGTGCCGCTCAAGCTCTTGAGGCAGCCACACCAAAGAGACACACAGATCACATTTGAATATTAGCTTCCTGCATTTCATCCTTCTCCACGGTTTGGACACTCAATGCAACAAAACTGACCTCCAGTCCTAGTGTCACAGTATAGAATACCTTCCCTCCACCCCTGGCAGCAGAGTATGCTACTTAGTTGCTCAGAATCTATATTGGTTAAACCCACTGGATATCCGTGCTGGTCTGAACCTTAGTTTTACACCTCTTGGCCTCCTGCTTTTGGACCCAGCCTGTGGCTGTGGTTACCTCCTCATGGATTTCCACGCCAGCCAATGTGGTGCACACGTGTGACCCTTCCTGGATTCGAAAGGCTGACAGCAGGCCATTTAAAGTTGCTTTAAGATCTTTCTTTGCATTGGCTGAGGAGATACAGGCACAAAGTAGCCTCCGTGGCACTGCTAATACTGGTGGACCCAACATACAGCCCTTTGATAGCATACCCCTCACTTAACAACTCACTCAACTCCTCTCTTGGATATCTTGCTTCTGAGGACGTAAGGAGCTTATGGGGTATGCATTCACCTCCTTTTTTTGTTGCCGTATTACTTTGGATTCCATTTTCTGCAGACCCTATTTCCATCCATGTGGACAATTAGAAAATAATAACGATTTATAAAAATGAGCACAATTCAATACTTCCAGCCAACTAGAGAGTCAATGTGGAAACTCATGCGGGAGAATTCCAAACTGGCACTTGCCATGGCGGGTGACTGTTTAATGGCCTGGGATGAGACCATGATACCTGCATTCCATGTTGTGAGAAACCTAAAGGTGTCTCACCTATCCCCCGGGGATCTGTCACCCAGGTGGCCAGGACACAGCCATCACTTTTGGATCCAGTTCCTGAGGGTGGACCAGTAGGGGAGGACCCCTGAATGAGGGGTACTCAAGGAGTGGAAGTGGCACACCAGAAGATAAGACACAGTATCCCCTTCCTTGTAACACCTTTTCCACATCCTAATAGGTAGGATACCTAGGAGCTCAACCAACCCCCGGCCCCTTTTCCCGACACAGACATTGTTTCATGGACAGCTCACTGTGAGAGAAAACAGACTAACACCAGAGCCGTACCTGATATGTCCCAACACAAGGGTCAGGCAGAGTCAGGCAATTACTGATAATTACACACACCTGACTTCCATCACACTTCCCCACATGGATAAAAGGCAGAGCATGAAAGTACACTCTGAGCAAGGCAAAATGCACGAGGAAGCAGCAATTCTGAAATGGCAGTTTAAACTGAGGAGAAAGGCAGCAAGACCAGAGAGAGTTGCAAGGAGGGAATTACCCTTGACCTTTTCGGAGAAGAACCGTGACTTTCACGAGACCTGGAGAAAAAGAAAAATAAGGCTGGGAATAACAGCTGAACAACAGTGCGGGTGTGTCAAAAGTACACAGGGCCCTCCCGCTTTGATAGCCAAGGCAGGGAGAATCGATTGCCGCTGTGGTACTGTCCTTGGCTCAACAAAGCGGCGCCAGCGAATGCAGCCAGTGAGTTGGAGAGACTGATAGCAGACCAGACTGTGTTACAAACAAGGTTATACGCAGCAACATTGTATGAACAAAGGATGAGGCCTATGTGATTGAACTTTGTGAAACTGAAATAGATACCACATATGGCACCGCGTGGGTGCTCATTCGATGGTCTCTGTTTGGTATCCAACTGAGCGTGTGAGAATTATTGAACTGTGAAATCGAAGTGGTCCTGCAACAGGTCAAGCTAAATCCTGTGCACATTCGAAAGTCTTCGATAATTAAAACAAACTGAGATTGGTCTGAGCCCGGCTGAGGGAGGCTAATTGTATAAAAAAGGATCTGAGCCCGGAAGAGGGGGATCCAAACAAAAGATTGTGGTGAGAAAAGGGATCTGAGCCCAGCTGAGGGGGATCCAGGGTGAAGAGTGAATCGCCCTACTTGAATATTTGGAAAGGAACTTTTTCATTGTTTTGGGTCCATCAGGCCCTCTGAATCAAGAGACTTTAAATGCAAGAGACTTGGGCATAGAAGGCCCTGATGTTGGTAAAAGGATCTTTGTCCTCCTGCTGAAGAAGCCCAAGAGTGTGCTATGCTCGAGTGAACCGCCTTGTCCCGTGCTGAAAGCGTGGGGGAAGGGAGGCCAACGGCCTGAACATCCTGACTTATAATTTTGTGAACACTTTCTTTTCCATAAACATTTCCCCACACTATTTGTAAATTAGCGATACAGATTGGAAATAGTTTTTTTTTTAGCATAGGCCCTTTTATTTTGGTGAGACTCCACTAGGTCTGCATTATTATCTTTTTGATGGTCGTAGCTTGCTCCCATCTTAGATTAGGTTTAGATAGGCATTTATCACACACTTGATAAAGTTCAATAAACACCCTTGAACTGTGGTCACTTATCTCTGTTTTACTTTGATACCATGCCTTCCTTTCAATGCACAGAGGGGCTGGTGACGTGATCCACGAGAAAGTCTTTCCGGCAGACACGTGAATGCATGCGTTGCACCACTGGAGCCTGATCACAGAGATGAAAAAGTTAAAAGGAACCGCAGGGGTCGAAATTAAGATTCAATGAGCAAGAGCTAAAACCAGCTCCTGATTGTCATGCATCACCCAGTAGGCAGGCAATACCACTGGGGAACCAGGATAAATACCCAGCGCACCCTGAATCTTACTTGCACGTGAGATGCACACTGTAACTTTTTGTCCATAATGTATGTTTCTTTTTGTTTAAATGTGTACTAACTGTGTCCTAAATCCTCTTTATGGGATTGTACAAATACTGCAATTCAAAATGTCACCTATACCGAATACAGCACCTTTGCGCCGTACAAAAATCCTGACCCCCCATTACTCCAACCTAATGGAAGCAGGAGTTGCGGGGGTGTCCCCTGCTTCCATTAGATGGTAGCGGGGGACAATAAAGAGAAAAGTACGAAAAAGAAAAAGAAAAAAGGACCCTGAGGCTGCAGTTCAGACCCAAGTTAGTGAAATAGAACTGATGCCGCAGGGACACAGGAGAGACGGCCGCACACTTAGGTGTGTGCTTCCAAAAAGGTAAGTGGGTAGGGGAATGCAGGGCAGAGTGATGTATGTGATTACTGCGCTGCACCATAATGGAAGTTGGCTTTTTGAAATTCCACATTAAGGGCAGTGCAGTGATTATATAGATCCTTCATTTTCAAAAACTCAAAGTTAATATAACATATGCATGATTGTAAGGCACCAATTGCCTGCGGATCCAAAAATAGCTCCTGGTAGCTGTTGGTTTCAAGCTAACCAGGCTCACCTATTCTAGAAGCAGGAGGTAATTAGCTCCCAGCTACCCCTAATTTCGAACCCTGAACCGCAAGTGCTGTTTTAGGGCTTCGCTGCTGTGTTTACCTGGTTGTAGTTGCGTATGCTCAGTGAATAGGATCTACCGACTTCTGACCCTCAGTTTTGTTTTGTCTGTTTTTGGATTTCGTGCAAATTTGGTTTTATGGTTATTGGTTTCTTGACCCTGGACTGCTACTAATTTGTTGGCTGGAATCTCCTTGGCTTCTGGTACACCGATTTCTTTTTTTTTTTCACTCTCTGACAATTTGGCTTTGTGAACTAGCATCACTTGGGTACCTCGTTTAGGCTCGTGACGTTGGGCTAGTTTTTCTACACCCCTTGAAGAACATTGCAATTCCCCCTTCATGAATAATGACCCATTCCCCTGACTGCCCTATTGTAGTAAAGGCATTCTTTGCCCACCTGTGTGATCATTGTCTAGTCAAGTTTGTCAGGCAGGATATTTTTCAGGATATTTTTCATTTGTCACATCTACTTGCATTTTTGTGTTTCAGTTGCATTTTCCTTCATCTCATGTCATGAGGCTTTCCGCAAACGGAAACAGATATGGATTTCAAGATGAATGAGCAGAGGCCCAAGAGGAACATCATCCAGAAGAATTTCTGTCAGGCATCATCCTTTTTCTCTGCCTGCATCATCTAATTCCGGCCCATCTCCCAGCAGCAGTACTTGCACAATGGCAAGGCACCTGTCTGTCATGCTGGCCCTCCAGCACTTCCCATTTCAGCACCTAGTGACCTCCAAATCACCCTTCCTGTGACTGGGGCAGAAGACACTGGATTGGTTGCTTGCTGCCCCATGTAGTCCACCCTCATGCTTCACTAAACCTTTAGCTTAGGGTATTTTTGCCTGGGTACCTAGTGTGAAGGCATCATGAAGTAGACACAGACAACTGAATGGAATTTTGAGATACTTTTATTAACCAATAAGGAGGGTTGGAGAAAGGACTAACTTGCCCTACCTAAATAAAACTAATGATCGTCTGTGTCAGGAAGTCCAAAGCAAATGTCTGTCTGTGTCCAAAACCTATACTTGCCCTCACATCTAATTATATACATTGTGTAGGGATGTCAGCAGCAAATGAGAAGTGTTCAAAATAAAAGTTCAGAGCTTCTTCCAGCTCTTAGGTGGAAAATGGTTTCCCCTTCCCCAAGGTTCAAATAGTTCACTTTACAAAATAGGGGTTCCCTTCCCCAAGGTTAAAATCTTCCAGTGTTTCAAAATAACATAATTCCTTGGGCTATTCAGTGCTTCCACTGTTTGGTTACCTTTCACCAATGTATAAAGTTCAGTTCATCAATTTCAGTTGACACAGGTTTCCTTTATTCCATCACAATGTGGCTTTTCCTTAGTTGGGTGTTTTCGGTCTAGGTGCAGTTGTCAGACACACGATCCACCCATTACAAGTCACGCAACTGACACACCTTACTTGAATCTTTTTCATAAGTATCTTGCCACAAATTCAGCTTCACAATGGGGCTTGACTTAGTATCCTTTCAAGTGCCCTTGAAGCTTTATCATCACTTGGTTTGTCATAATTCACTTGTTTAATAGCTTTCACTTGTAAGACCAACAAGGGCTTCCCAGTACACTTTCCTGCTAGGAAACGTATTCTCTCAAGTTGCTTTCTCAAAGCACCTGGCGCCCTTTTGCCTGGTTTCTCTTACATGCAGACTTGGTTACTATTACAGTTATGTTGCCCACCTATTCTTAACTGTTGGCAATGCTTGCTTATTTGACTCTTGGCAATGCTTTTTCAACTTCTCATTGTATAAATCACTTTTTCATATTGGCTTTCTTCTTTTCAATTCAGATATTCAAACTATAATGTCTTTGGCACTAAACCACCATCCACCATGTCTGGGGTCCCCATTTCACCCAGGCGGACTCACCCGCCTTCTCACGGTCTGGTTTCCACTTTCTGTGGCTTTCCGGAGGACCGTCTCCGCTCGCTGCCTGTTTGCGCTGGTTCCCTTGGGCACACAGCTTCCTCGCTGCTTATCTCAGAGCTCCAGTAAACTGCAGTCAGCGGACCTTTACCTGTGCGCGTTCGGGAGTTTCTCAATCGCTCCCAGTACTTTTGCTCCATGACACACTGCTTTCTCATCTCTGGCTCAGACTGCCAATGATCCCCTCTCGCTCGCTGCACCGTATCACGCTCTCTATACCTCCTAGCGTCTTGGGAAGGTGCCTTTTCACCACCATGACTTCAGCCCTGGAACTCTGCTTTGTGCCTCTCCCTCAGCCTTTCTGCTGAGCCTGTTTTAAAGTTCCTGTCCCCACAATAATGAGCCCAACAACTAGTCTGCTCATGTTTCTTCTTCCAGTCTATCTTCTGTGTTAATGGTGGCCTCCTCGTCTCAGTACCTAAGTATTGTTTGTGTCAGTAAAATCCAAAAAGAGAGGATATATGTCTGTGGTGTGTCTCTTCCTCGTCCCAGTACCTGACTGGCATTTACTGGGAGATAAGTTAGATACAGAATAGGGAAGGGACTGTTAATAACCTACAGAGGCCTGGGAGACATTAGGTTCATTGAAAAAGGGAAATGGGGATACTGTGTCTCACCCAACAAGGCCTCATCCCCACTCCCCAAGTCCCCTGCACCCAAGTGATCTTCCCTTGCATATCCACCCCCAGGGTCAGGATCCGATAGCGACAGCCTTTCCTTGGCCACCTGGGAGGAGGATATGTCGGGGTAAGAAGTGAGGACGCCCTCAGATTCCTCACACTAGACAACGGTAAACATGTTTTCCCTTTTCACCATCCTCCCCCTCCTTCCTCCTTAACATCCCTCTGATATTGTCTGCTTAAGAGCTGCCATTGTCTATTCCCCACCTCCTCTCGCTGGTCCTGTGTGCTCCTACCCACTCCTCCCCTGGCTGGTACCAGGCAAGCCCACACACCTTCTCTACCTTTCCCTGGATGGTTCTGGATCCCCCACACCTCTTCTCTCCCCTCTTCCCCGGACTAGTTCTAAGTGCCCCAACTTCCCTTGCAAGCATTTGTCGTCACCTCCCAAATCCCTCTCATTTTAGTCATGTTTTATGATAACTTGTACTCTACTTAGTACCCCTCTGTTAGTTCCTCTGAGGAGTAGAGCTTTTCACCAAGCCCCACACATGCTTCACCCGTGGTCAGCCTCTAATCAACAATGTCCTCTCCTCACCCCCATTGATGGACTAGGGCCTCCTAGGGCTGCCTGCCTCCCACTTAACAAATGAGATGCAGAGATGGCTGACTATGCAGATACCTTGGTGGCTGCCTCCTTAATTGGAATGGAAAGAGTGGTATGAGAACCTGTGCCCCCAGCAGCATGGTTCCACATGCCTCTGAGGGTCCCTATAGCCACTGCTGGAGGCTGTCACAGATGTTATGACCCACAGCCCCATGATTATCGCCGACTGGTTGGATGCCGGGATAGAGTGTTATCTTTCCCTGGGGTCTTCTGCATTTTACTGCTGGCTCCATGGCTTCATATCAGACGAGCCCTGCAGCAGTGCTGTGGACATTGTAAAGCACACAAATATAGCAACATCATGGACCAGATGTTTGTCGGATTACAGCTTTAGAGATGGAAGCTTCAAGTAGTCAGCCTAACATAAAAGCTGTTCATTGGAATCAAAAGTACTGAAGCACATATACATCAAACTATTAACAAACATTGTCTCTTGTATTCATAGAATACAGCAGAGGAAAGGGCACATCAAGCACCCAGTTGCCTCCTCTGCTAGGGGGGGATGTCACAGATAGCACAGAAATCACTTAGAATCTTAAGGATGATTGAAGGGTTTTATTAGAACTGTTGTGGGGCCTATGGCCATCCCGCCCCCTCTTGTCTTCCCTCAAACCGCCTCCCTAACACAGGCATCCATAGCCCCTGGTTAGTTCTACAGCTTGTTGTCCCCCTACTTTCTATTGGCTCCCTTATATTAACGTTTTTCCTCTGAAAGCAGGCTCACTATCTACCTTAGGGACTAACTAGCTTGCCCTACTGTCAACACAGGTTTGTTTTCTAATGGGGAAAGTTACGATGTTAAACATTGACCTTGTTCCACTCACTCCACCTTCACCTCTCCCTTCTACTCTACCTGCTCTTCCCATGTCTCCTCCCCCCAACTTCCTATCCCTCCAATGTTTAACTCCTCCTCACTCCAAACTTTGATGTTAACTGTTTTCTTAATCCTCCTACTGTACTGCTCCTCCTCCTCACTACTACTGCTCTTCCTACTCCTCCCATTCCTACATCTCTCACTAATACTACTCCCATTACTACTTCTCATTCTGCCACTACTACCCCTCCTTTTCCCACTAATGCTCCAACCATACTTCCACCCCTTGCACACTACCACTCTACCCACAATACTAGTCACTCACCCTCCTTAAACTCAGTATCAGTCTTCTCATATTCACATCTTACACTTTCCTTCCTACACACACCTCTCACACACACTAACACAACAGAACCACTACAAGTCAGTGCTCGTATAATCTAATTGCCCACTTGCATTGGCAAGAAGATTTTATGAAGGGTGGTTTACCATTTGGATGGTACTCGACCTTGCTGGCGAGTATAGGGATGTTTTTGTTTGATGTTTGCAGCGAATGCCAAATAGGTTTCGCTGTGCATGGCTGGCCTTAGTGTGACAGCTTTGTGCCAAATATTAAGTGTGACATGCACTATTTTTCAGAGAGCACTGGTAAATATTTTGTCACCCTTCACCATGGTGCTAGTGCAGTTCTATTCAGTTGGTATGTAAACTGAGGCACTTGCCCTGCAGGTCTAATGAGATTGTTAAACATTTACAAGGCCTTGTATTACTCCTAAGTCAATGTCTCACCTGCTCTACAACTCTTTACCAGAATCTGCAGCTCCATACTCCCTCCTTCCATCTTCTTGTCTCTTGGTCACTGTCCACATCCTCTTCTGACCTTAATCGATACATAAACCCTTCCTGTTTCCTGCTCGAGGCCTATATCCTCTGCTGATGAGGGTTGGTCTTCTGTCCCTAATCCATCTGCTGGCTGTGTCCCCCTCCCCAGTCGTGTGTGTAAGGAATGCTCAACAGTGGGTGTTAGCGGGGGTGGAGATGTGGTGGTGAAGGAAAGTCTTTCTACCCCAAGGGTAGGTCCCTGAGGATATTCCAGTAGCACATCTTTTGTGGTCTAGTGGGTGGTTTTACGTTGTGGGACTGCCGGCAGCTTTAGCTAATCCCGTTTGTTGCACTGCCATTGTGGGCAGTGACGTTACTGCTCTGTGCTGCGACACATCTGGAATCGGCATCTCTCCTTTGGTAACCGCTCTGCCAGAGTGATTGTGTCTCTGCTGCGCTGGAGATATATTTGGGCAGGCCATTTCTTCTGTTTCTGTTATCAGTTTGCTTCACTTTTTCTGTCTCTTCATTGTCTTGCGTGTCAACATCTGAAAAGGTAATAGGATACTGGCAAGCACATGCAGATAGAGGCAAGGCTGGAGGCATGATTCTGTACAAATGCAGATTGGCACATCGGGGGAACAGGAATTGGGACCTTCTTTGCTGCCACCATCCACCTGAGGGGTTGGACTGCCTCTGGCATTAACTGCGGTAGGCCTCCCGCCCCTGGCTGAGAGGAGTTCCTGCCGCCCTTTTGACAATTTGCAATATGTTTTTGTCTCCTTGGTTATTGCCAGTTACAACTGTGACTCATGAAGTTCTGGTTTTATATAATATATATATTTCTAGGCGAGAAAACACTTCTCCCAAGTAAATTAATCTTGGTCCAAGCTCACCATTTAATTTTCTACTGCTCTTTATGGAGATAGGCCACCTCTTGTTAAATCGTATATCTACTGACTAAATCACTAATACTGTTACAGGTAACAGCCATTGCCTTTGGATCCAGACCCTGGGGGTGGACCAGTGCAGGAGGATCACCTGGGTGAGGGGTCTTCGGGGAGTGGCAGTGAGGCACCGTATGGCGAGACGCGGTATTCCTCTCTTCCCTGCAATACCTTTGCCCCATCCTACCTGGTAGGATATGTGGGAACCCCCCCACCCCCTTTCCCTTCTCCAACACTTCCACACGGACAGCCTGCTCTGGGAGAAAGCAGACTAACACCCAAGCAGTATACCTGACATGTCCCACTACAATGGTCAGGCGAGGTCAGGCAATTACTGACAATCACTCACACCTGACTTCTATTAACCTTCCCCACACAGATAAAAGGCAAAGCACTCTATGAGCAAGGTTAAGCACACGAAGGAACAGCTGTTTCGAGTCAGCAGCTGAACGAGGGGAGAAACCCGGCAAACCCAGAAAGGTTTGTAAAAAGGGAAATACCCTTGACCTTTTCGGCAAGACGCTGTTACTTTCAAGAAACCTTCAAGGCTGATAGCGTAAGGCCAGGAAACCAGACTGAACATCCTGCAGTGTGTGTCAGAAGTGCCAGAGAGATCAACACAGCCGGTGAGTTGGGGAGACCGATACAAGACCGGTCTGTGCTGAAGTTAAGGGTGCAAGCGGCAACATTGTATAACAAGTGCGGGAACGAACATTGTTAAACGCGTGTGATGAAAGACGCGAATAAGGCTAAACTGCTGATGAATGCTTGAACTTAAGAAGGCAGAATACAATAACGTTGACAGAGTGGTCTGGCAAAGTGAATGTGCTCAATCGAAGGTCTCTGTAAGGTATCCCACCAAGAGAAATGAAAGTAGAAGTTTGATTAAAACAATTGTGTGAAATTAATCAAAGTGGTCCTGCAACAGTTTAAGCAAAGCTCCTTGCACATTCAAAAGTCTTCGATTTTGGTAAAAACAGAATCCGAGCCCGAACGAGGGAGATCCATGGTCTGAGCCCGAACGAGGGAGACCAAATGTAAACATTGAGGATCCGATCCCAGCTGAGGGAGATCCGTGGTCTGAGCCCGAACGAGGTAGACCAGGTGTAAACATTGAGGATCCGAGCCTAGCTGAGGGAGATCCATGGTCCGAGCCCGAACGAGGGAGACCAAGTGTGAACATTGTGATAAAAGGAGTTCTCAATCTGACAAGGGAGACCCACGATGAACATTGAAAGCGAGAACTTGTGCATGTGAAAATCCTGATACGAATGGAACTTTGAGACTTTAAGAGAGACCCTCTGCAGTAAGAGACTGTTATTGGAAAAGAGGCTTTGGCCCAAAGGCCCTCATGTCTGTGCTTTGAACTGTATCCTTGTGGCTGAGAAGCCAGAGTGTGTGCGAAGCTCTAAACTGCCGCCTTGCCCCGTGCTGAAAAGGTGGGGAAGGAAAGCCAACTGCTCAACCGTCCTGACATACTATTTCTTGAACACTTTTCTTTTTGCATACACCATTGTCGCACACCCTTTTGTATTTTGAAGTAAGGATTGGCAATAGGTTTATTAGTACAGGCCCTTTTATTTGACAGAGACTTGACTAGGGACTAGGACTGAGTTATTATTATTTAATGGTTGTAGCTTGCTCCCATCCTTAGAATTAAGTTTAGATAGGCGTTCAACCAACCCATTTGAAGTTCAATAAACACCCTTGAACTGTGATCACTTGTGTCTGTCATCACTGTTTGATACCATGCCTTTCTTACAGACCCTACATGCAAAATAATAATTTGACGTGGATTCTGCATCTGACCTAAATGTAAAATAATCCTGCATGCAAAAATAACCATCTGGTGTGGATACTGCATCTGACACTACAAGTAAAATAACTAATTGATGTGGACATTGCATTGGCTTGAGATTTGCTTAGCCCATTAATCAGAAGGGGACTTGATGCACTCTGTCATTTCTCGACAATTTACAATCCTGGTACTAAATGAAGCTACCCTATTTCTTGATAATTGTTACAGAAATGCTGCCTCTTTTTTTTAGTCTTTTTTAACTCTTCGTAGTTTTGTTTTTCTTGGTCTTGCTTTGCAACTGTTAGGTAATTTCGTATTATTGAGTGTCATTTTCGACTTTGTATTTATGTTTCTTATATGTTTGAACTGAACAATGCAAAAATATTGTGCTTCAAAATAATGCACTTTAAATATGTGATACTGATTATCAATAACTAGCATTAGATATGTGTTACCACTAGTAAAGCATTCTATGATGATTGATTGCCTTGAGTAACACATGTTTGTGAACAATTGACAGCATCTGCTCCGGTGTGTCTGGGCTTAGCCAGTCTGTGCAAGTATATATAAACATCAGGAAACGGCCTCACAGTGTTATAGTGTTCTTATTGCATTTTAGGCTTTTATTGCTGTCACTTTTAGAAAACTGTTGTAATTTAAGGGGAATGTTTTTACTTAGTTGCTATTCCTAATCTCCTTTTTTTCAGGAACTTATCTTGATAAATCTGCATAGTGTGCTTGGTAATCTATCTCTGAACTACAAGTACATATAGTATTGTAGTTTCAGTGTTCTTATTTAATTTCCCGTCAGGCGAGTCTGGGCTTAGCCAGTCTGAGCAAGTATATATAAACATCAGGACGTGCCAGTGCTGCTACACAGACTATTGGTTTGGCTTTAGGTTGAGTGTTGCTTTCTGGGTCTTTGTAGGGTCTGTGTCTTGCCCTCTCCCTGTTTACAGGTGTTTCTTCATATACTAACGAATATGGCCAAAGTTAAAAAACACGAAGGCAGGGGAGAAGAGAAGAAGGTCAGGATAGGACTCTTAGACACACGTTCATTGGATAAACATGCTATAAATGTTAAGCATCACATAACGGATAATGAAGTAGATATTATGTGTCTCACTGAGACATGTTTGAAATGGTCTAGTGGCCCAAATATCGATCTTGCCACTCCAATTGACTATACATTTATAGGACAAAATAGAGTGTATAGTGTGGGAGTTGGGGTGGCGATTTAAGCCAGACAGAATCTAGGCTTTTTCCAATCACCTGTTTGATGTACTGATTGTGAAGCAGTACTGGTAAAAACAACGCCTACTCCAAACGTGTCAATATCCTATTACTATACCGCCCGCCTAAGGACACACCATCTTTTTATGAGGAAATGTCGGCTACACTGGCTAATGTGAAGAATCCTTTTAGCTCGAGTATTGTGTTGGAAGACTTCAATAGGTGGCTGGAGAATCCTCTGGACTCTGAGGCTGCAAGTCTGGAACAATTGTTCAGGGACTTTGGTTTCAAGTCACTTGTAAAAGAACCAACTCACTGTAAGGGAAACATACTCGACTGGGTGATTGTCAGAAATCTTTCGGTTAGCTCATCTGAAGTAACACCAAGCCCATGGTCTGACCATGCTTTTGTCAGTCTGGAATGCGTACTACCATCTACGCCTGCACAGAAAAAGAATGCACAAAAAAAGTTGTGAGTAGAAACTTTAAGAAAATTGTTGATATTGATTTAGAATGCTGTCTGAAGACACTTATGACATCTATGTCTGATGATGAAGAACCAGACTCTCTGGCAGCCAAAAACAGATTGGCATTGACTGGCCTACTTGATCGTGTGGCTGCATTAAAATTGAAAACCGTTACAGAACACACTAATAATCAAAAATGGTTCTCACCAGCCTTAATGATACGCAAACAGTAAAAACATAGAGTAGAATGGGTATGGGGAAAAAAAACAACCCAAGAAATTAAGGACTCTTGGAAAACACTGGATAGGCTCTACAGAAGTTAAATCTGTGAGGCTAAACAGAATTACTATAACACACAGTTAGCTAATTTGAAAAATAGCTCAAAACAGCTTTTTGAAATATACAAAGATTTAGAAAAACCAAAGGCCCAATTAAATCCTTTTGATCCCACTAAAGAAGACTGTGTTGCAGTCCAGAAATATTTTGCAAATAAAATACAGTCAGCTCAAACTAAAATTGCAGAAAACTGCAAATGAATCCCCAAGGGAGAAGTCTAGGAGCACTACTAGACCTCCTTTCACTTTTCAGAAAGTTGATAAATCTATCATGATTCAAACACTTAAGACGATGCGACCTATTTCATGTCCAGGAGACGTCTTTCCAGTAAAAATTATCCTGGACAATGCCGAACTCTCTGCACCATTTCTGGTGCGTTTTACCAATGCAACTTTCAATCATAGGAAGTTCCAGAGCTTTGTAAAAAGGTGGTGGTTACCCTACTGCCACAAAAGCCAGGACAGGATTGGAGAAATTATAATAACTTGAGTCCTATTAGAAATATACTGTTTCTGCTGAAGATTATTGATAAAACCACAGCCATGCAGCTGCAGGAACATTTGGAGACAAACAAGATACTTCACCAAAAACAGTCGGCGTTTAGTGCCCTGATAGATCTTCAGACAGGGATGTTAGCCATAATGGATAGAAGCAAATCGGTGTTGCTAATGTTGCTAGATCTGTCAGCAGCCTTTGTTTTGGTGAACCACAAACTGCTGATAAGAAGACTTGCAGTAGTGGGGCATTGCTCAGAAGCAGTGATTAGATGGATGGACTCATTTCTTAGAAATAGGATGTCTAACATTCATGAGGGAGAGGACAGTTCTGAGCCAGAGTGTATTACCTGTGGAGTTCCGCAGGGGGCTTGTCTCTCCCCGGCTCTTTTTAATGTGTTCTGTCGCCCACTATGTGACTTACTGTAAGAGCTGGGCATCTGTTTTCCAACTATGCGGACGATTCCCAGCTCGTCATGGAATTAAGTGGGGACTGGGGTAAAGATTCCAAGGAGGTTTCTTTCATCTACGAATCAATCAAGGTTTGGATGACGGCTAACGGATTGTGTATTAATGGATTCAAGACCGAGTTTCTTATATTTGGATCTTCACAATCGCGAGCAAAATTAAATACAGAGTATCTAGGCTTCCATATCGAGCAGTAATTGAGTCATACTGCTACCAAAGTTAAAACACTCTGTATTGTTCTTGAGCCTTTCCTGAGCTCGGAAGCCCACACCAGTAATGTTGTGAGCAAAGCACAATACCATCTGAGATTGCTCTGTTTAATTAAATCTTTCCTTTCTCCTGCAAACTGTATCACCCTGACTAGAGCAATACTTATGCCGAGATTGGATTATTGTAATGCTATTCTGAGTGGAGCGAATAAGAGGTGCATCCATAGGATGCAGGTACTGTAGAATGATGCAGTCCATATTGTGAAGAGTATTCCAAGAGGTGACTCAATTTCAGAACACAGAAGAGATCTCCATTGGTTGGCCATTGAGGAGAGGATTAGTTTTAAAATAAACACAATCACTCATAAGTGCTTATATGGTTCAGCCCCGACATATGCTTGAGATGGCTTCCAGCTGCAGCAATCCTGCATGGTCACTAGGTCCAGTGATTCTATGCTTCTTCATTGCACACGTATTAAACAAGCTAAGTGTAGCGGTTGTTCTTTGCCAGTGCAGGCAGCCTCGGCATGGAATAAGTTACCCACTAAGCTGAGGCTGATTAGAGATCTGCACTGTTTCCAGAAAACGTTTGAAGACACTTTTGTTTAAGTGAGATGAACATTACCGACTTTCTTTTTCAGTCTTTTGCGCCCTGATGCCTGCAGGCTCCGGCACAGTATAAGAAAATAAATAAATAAAGATTCCCAATGAGGACAACTTTTTGTATGCTATTTACTGGTCTTTTCACAAGGGTTAGACATTGCCCAGATCTCAGGGGGCTCAGATTCCCAGTCAGGAACTGCAATGAATACAGGGTATGCCACCCTTTTCCCTAAGGGGGAGCCACCCCCTTTGGAACTATGGAGGTGAGTCTGCTACACTTGCCACCTAGGGGACAGCGCTTGCAGGACTTTACTGGGGATGCAACCCCACCCCATTTTGGGGACAAGGAAACCCAAAGTAAGGGTTTTACTCCACCTCCCTTCACCTCGTGGTTGTATGGGGATTAAACAAGGCAGTAATGTACAGGGTCCTTAAAAAGTATATGGCTTGGTTTCGGACTTCCCTACATGAAGGGCGGAAACAATTGATTCAACCATTCCATTCCTGGGAGGACCATAAAGATACCTAGACCCAAACACAGGGTGTGAGGAGCAGCTGGAGAGTGAGAAACGCAAGCTTGTGCAGCATCACAGAAGAGGGAACCCCTCCCTTGCAGGAGGAGCCTGGAGGAAGAGCCATGCTGTTGACTTTGTGGGCGTAAAGAGAAAAGAAAGCCTGTGGAACACTGCAGCTTTGATGAAGGCGGGAGCTTGAGGAGCTTGGAGCTGCAGAAGAAGAAGGTAGCAGAGCCACTGCAGAAGTGGTGTGCCAGCGTTGTGTCTACGTGATACCAAAGACCCATCAGCCCAGGACGGGAGGGACCAGTATGAGAGACCCGGCTGCGAAGCCAGAGCGCGTTGAGAGCGTGGTTCTGCGCTTGACAGAGAAACTGGCTCCCCTGATGAGCAGCGCTGATGGAAAGCAGGTACGTGCCATCGTACAAGGAGAAGGTGGAGAGCAGTGAGGTCACAGCAGAGCCCACGCTGGGCTGAGAATTTGCATATCCCATTAGGCGGTGAAAGAACGGACAAGCACAGTCAAGCTGAGAAAGCCCCTAGCCCATGCCTGGCTGAGAATATGAATACTCTGTGAGTGGGTGACAAAACTAAGAAGCGAAGCAGGTTTGGGAATGCCCAAAGCCCCTGCCAGTCTGAGAATACAAGTATCCCACAAGAGGGCAAAGAAGTCGACAACCACAGCAGGCCCATAGCCCACACAGGGATGAGAGTCAAATACTCCATAAGGGCTTGAGAGAATTGATCTACAGAGGCTGAAGAGCTGAAATAATGCACAAGGGGATAAGAAGTTTCATAACTCAAGCGATGGTGTACAAGGGCATTACTCCAAACACTCCAAGCCATATAGTACTTCAAGCCGGTGGGAGTACTGTTTTTGCTGGTGTGAATACCAGTCAATCCAGGTCAGAATAACCGGTTGCTTCAAGTGAGTGGAACACATCCCGGTATACGGGGTAGGTCTGGAAGTGTTCGAACTGCCTGACAAGGCCTTTTGGCTCAGAGAAAAACAGAGAGAATTTGTTTTTGATTCAACTATTATCATACGCCTATGGCCTGGAAACACATTGAGAACTCTTTGGTGGGGGTCAGAAATTCAACTGCCACTAATCCACATAAGGGGAAGCAACCTTTTCCCAAGCTGAAGTTTGTGTTTTTCTGTCCTAGTGGTAGGAGTTGCTTTGTAAAATGTTCTGGCGAGCACCCATTTATCACATTTTAGAATCGGGAACTCCTCATAGAAGTGGGGCTTAGAGGCGGCATTCTTTCTTTTAAATGAAGTATCTGTTAGGGAGAATTCTCTGTTGGGCTAATTTCCCAAACCTAGAGACTCCCCCAGCAGCTTCGCTGGATTTTTGGGGTTTATTGTTTTCTCCTGCTAAGAGTGAGACTCTTTTTTTTCCCACTCTTAGGCATGATTTGAGACTGTCCTTTGACTATGTAATGTGTTTTATGGGCTATGGGGTCTTTTACTCCATAGGGCTTCATGTGTTTTTGGTATGTGTGTTACACAGCACCCTCAGTGCAGTAACACAGGGGTGTCATAGTGACCCCCAAACATAGACTCCATACCCTGGGACTGACTACTGTCTTCCAGGGCATGTAAAGTCACCATTGGCTTTACTAGTCTCAAATTGTGAACAGAACCAGTACAAACCATCATATTGTGGAAGTACTGGTAGGGGTAATTCGATTGCCTCTGGGTCTGTTTTCCAAGGGGGGCACTGTCCAGTCCCCTCTTTTTGAGTTTCTGGCTGGTGGCAGTGGATACCACACAAAATATTCTACCGGAATATTTCCTATGGGATTTTCCCATTCATTTTAAACGCACCACTATTTGGTGCAATGTTAAAGATACCACCGGGTTATTTATTTAATATTTATTCCCCGGTTGCGTCATTTTGCCAGGACTCTGTTTTAAAATGGCGTTTGTGTTCGCCTCTGAAACTCTAACCCAAGTCGAACCCTTTGTTCGACTTCTTGGCGGGCTTCTCCACAGAAGCCCTCCAAATGGTGCCACTCTGCCTGGGGTCAATAGGATGTGTGGGAGGGGGATTAGGCACCCTGGACTGAGTTGCCTTGGCAACTCAAGTCGCACTCTTGTGTGATTGGCCCAGTGGTGAGCCGCCCGGCTCACCACTTAGCATGTTTGAGTGACAGCTAGGCTGATGAATGGAGGTTTTGCTGCATAAAAGCAGGGCTTTGGGGACTGGAACTTCAGAAGTCGCCATAGGACCTAAAGAATCCGAAGAGGGGAGAAGCTGAGTCATCTACAATGACGACACCACCGGTGGAGCCCTGCTGTACGAAACTCACTGCTTCCCCGACGACAGAGGAGATCTTCTTCCAGGAGAGTCTTCTTCCCTTTGAGCTGGTGGGACAACCAGTTTGCCTTTTTCGCCTTCCTGGATCATCTCGTGGTCGAATCGCCCGTGCTAAGCACCCCGGCGGCCGGATAGCCACGCTCCACCACTACCGCAAATAAAAGGGTTGTACCTTTTAATCGGGAAACTCTGCGGCTGGTTTCTTCCCTGGCAGTGCAACGACCTCCAGCTTTCTTCCTCGTTGAGATCATCTCTTCCTCTGGTTGAAGCCACGACTTGCATCCGCTGCCAGGAACAACTGCCCCCGCTGGAGCTTTCTCACCATTTCAGGTACTGTGTCCCGCCTGGTCTCCCGTGCAACTGATTGTCCAAGGTGTCCCGTAAATCCTTGACTTTCTAACTGGGTTGACCTCAGACCTGCTAACTTTGCCTTTTTGAACTGATCCAACCTCTTTTGACTTTTCTGCAAAGACTTTGAGTGCATTTCCCCTGTGTGATCTTGGGCACATTCCGCCTTGCTCTCTCCAAGAGTGGGCCTGGCATATGAATTTTTTGCTATACAGTAGACCCTGCCTTTCTTGACTTGCTGTGGTTTCTTAAGTGTTGGTACTGTGTTATTTTCCTACTCTGTCTTTTCTCTCCCTTTTTAAACAAATTATTGTAGTGCCATCTACGGTTACTTGCTCACCTCTGCTTTGCTAAATAAGTGGTGTCTTAACCTAGACTTGTCGAATAATTAACTAGGGAGGTGTATATACTTATAGTGACTGTGTTTGAACTTACTTGACATATTAGTGCCAGTGTATTTTTATAAGTGTGTTTTTAAATAAATAATTATATACTTTTATACCAAAACCCTGGTCAGTGTTTGCTTGTTCTACTGTATTTTTAGCCCTATTGTGTATACTCTATATATTGCCTAACTCTTCTTGAGAGAAGTCTGACTGCTCAGCCACAGCTACCAGGTAGATCTGGGTGGTGCAGACTGCTACCAATTGGGTTTAAACTTTTTTGCAGTGGTCCCTAAGGGAACTGCACAGGTTTCTGCCTAACACTGGTGGCAGAGGTGGGATTTGTATTGAGTATACACTTTAGTGTGCTTTTAGATACCTTAGTGCAACTAACCACAAAGCTTAGCACTAAAAAGTTTATTTTCTAAACCTGTCAACTATGGAAAGTTATAGTCAAAGAGTCCCTTGCTACAAAAACTGCTGATTGTGTAAAAGTTCTCTGTAAGCATAAGAACCTTGTGACTAAAGGCAAGAAAATGGAGCTAATAGAAAGATTGTTAGCAAACCAAAGTCTGGGTGATGGTTCAGATGAACCCACTCTCCCAGAAAATGTAGATAGCAGTGATGATATTGATATTGATCAAAGTATTGATAATCTTGCGGCAGAGTCGGAAGAGGAGGGTGAGGCTGTTGTAATTTTCCCCCCTGGGCCTCTGTCTGCTCTACCAGCTGTACCTACTGGACCTTTGCCAGGTCCCACATGTAGTGCTCAATGTATTAAACTAGAGAAAATGAAGCTTGAATTGGAGTTTAAGAGACTTAATACTCAAGCAGAACAAAGGCTCCAAGAGCTGAATTAAGAACTAAGGCTCAGTGAAATGGAGCTCACGCATGAGCTAGAGATGAAGAAATTGTCTGTTGAAAAGGCTTCTCTCTCCGGATCCTCTAGGAGTACCAGTCCCAAAAGACCCCGGATGCCTAAAGAGATTGTGGGTATGTATGAGCCTAAGTTGGATGTGTTGGATTGGTTGGCTATGTTTAAGTATAATCATGGGCTCCAGGACATCTCAGGGAATGAGTTACTTCCCTGGTTGTTCTCTAGGCTCCCCCCTGTTGCATCTGATGTGGTAATGGAGTTGGGGGTGGTGGATAAGAAGGATTATGAATGTGAGAAGCTAGCTTTAATAGCTAGATTTGGGAAGACACCTTCCCAGTACCTTAAGAGGTTTAGAACCCTCAAAAAGCATGATGGTACCCCTTGGGCTACCTGGGTGAGTGAAAGTTTGAAGAACTTAGAGGGATGGATTAAGGGCTACAGGGTGAACACTTATGAGGGAATGAAGCATCTTGTGATGTTGGAGTCAATTTATGATACCTGCTCTCCTGAGCTCAGACAGCACTTGGCTGATTCAAAGGAATTAGATTCCAGGAACTTAGCTAAGGCTGCTGACTTGTGGGTGGCCAAAAGGGCTACTCACAAGGACTCTGGGGCAACTCAGAAAAAGGATGAGGGGAAACAGCCTAAAAAGGACTCCAGAGAGAATTCTAATAATTCCAATCCCAAAGAGGGCCCCAAACAAAACAATAAGGATAAGCCACAAGGGAAACCAAATCAGGCTAGTGTACCTTCTGGTGCCAAACCAGAAGGAGGTCAGAACAAGCCACCATTCCAAAAAGCATTTGGTAAATGCTATGTTTGTAGCTCTACTGACCATGTGAAAGGGGATCCCAGATCTAAGGGTAAACCTTCAGGGGTCCACACTGTCTCCTTAGCCTTCGCTCCAGAGGAGGAAGTACAAATGGCCAGTGGAAACTTTCTACTACTGGCTGATGATCCCATTGGAGTCTCAGCCAGTGTTCTTTAGTGTCCCTGGGGTTGTGGGAACAACAGAATTTAGATGTGTATAATTCTATCCCAGACAATACTAAAGAGTATTATAAGGACAGTGTCGAGGTGAATGGTCAGGAGACTCCTGCCATTAGGAACACTGGGGCCAGCATAACTGTGGTGGATTAATCATTTTTCAAGGCAGAAGATGTTGCTAAGGCACCCAAACGCCTCACCAAGTTAGCTGGAAGGCCTGTGCAGATGCTTCCCCAATTACCATTTCTCATCCAGTGCAATGATATGACTGTGAAGATACCTGTCAGTGTACAATGTGAGGTACCAGGAAGGGTTCTGTTGGGAAATGACCTGGAAACTCTTGGAGTAGTGTCACAACCCCCCCAGACCTCCTAGTAAAAGATTACAGGAGCTAACCAGACCTACAAGAGAGAAAACCATTAGGGTTTCTTCTCTGGAGATGATGAAGAAAGATATCACTCCTTCTCCACTGGAGCAACTTACTGCAGTCTCTAAATCAACAGAAGCAAAGGGGCAACCCAAGACTTCTAAGAAGAAGCCAGCAGCAAGCACTCCAGTGCTTCCAACAAGGACTTCCCCGAGGTTGTCCAAAGTTACACCTGTAACTCCACCTCCAGCTGAGGCTGAGAGGGAGGTACAACCCTATATGGTTGCACTAGACTCTGAAGAAGAGCTAGTAGAAGGCCAAGAACTTATTGGAGATCTGGATCCTGTTGACCATCCTGAGCTGCAGCCTTTACTGGCAGAAGGTGGACCCAACAGGGCAGACTTCAGTAAGGGACAAAGAGAATGTCCAACTCTGGAAGGACTTCGCCACCAGGCAGCTTCTCAGGCAAATGGGCAAGAGCCTGAGAAGTATAGGTTGCACTGGGAAGATGGCCTCTTCTACAGTGAACCGACTGAGTCTGCACCTGGAGACTACAAGCGGCTTAGAGTACCTCAAGGAAACAGACAACAGTTCTTGCAACTAGCCCATGAGATTCCCTATGCTGGTCACTTGAGTTTCAACAAGATCAAGGAAAGGCTCTCACTCTACTTTTATTGGCCAAAAATGGGGGCTGAGGTAGATAAGTTTTGCAAGAGCTGCCACACCTGCCAAACTTCTGGTAAGGTTGGTTCCAAGAATGTGGAACCTTTAGTGCCTCTCCCAGTAGTGGGAGTCCCATTTGAGAGGGTAGGGATTGACATTGTTGGTCCCCTTGATCCTCCAACCTCCTCAGGCAACAGGTTTATCCTTGTTGTAGTAGACCATGCTACTAGATACCCTGAGGCAATTCCTACAAGGACTGTTACAGCTCAGGCTGTGGCTAAGGCCCTCCTTGGTATTTTTACCAGTGTTGGGTTTCCCAAGGAAGTAATCTCTGACAGGGGGTCACATTTTATGTCCCACTACATGAAAGCCATGTGGAAAACCTGTGGAGTTACTTACAAGTTCTCAACCGCATACCACCCTCAGACAAATGGGTTGGTCGAAAGGTTCAACAGAACCATGCAGAGCATGATGGGTGCTTTGGAAGAACCCCTTAAAAGAAAGTGGGACCTTCTACTGCCATGCCTTCTCTTGGCTTATAGAGAAGTCCCTCAGGAGGGAGTAGGTTATTCTCCCTTTGAACTTCTTCATGGCCATCCAGTCAGAGGTCCATTGGTCCTGATTAAGGAGGGGTTGGAGAGTGCTCCTTCCCCCAAGCCAGTCAGAGTGACTATGTGATAGGTCTCCGGAGGAGAATGTCACACATGATGGCAGAAGCTAGTGATAACCTGAAAGCTGGACAAGCTTTGGTCAAGCATTGGCATGATCAAAAGGCTAACATGGTTGAGTTCACTCAAGACCAGCTAGTTCTAGTTATGATTCCAACAAGGCAGAAGGCCTTGCAAGATAAATGGATGGGACCCTTCAAGGTTGTGGGTAAACTTGGAGAGGTGAACTATCTAGTGGACTTGGGCAATCCCAAGAAGGCTCCCCGAGTCTTCCACACCAACCGACTAAAGGCGTATGTCTCCAGGCCTGAAGTAGGAGCCTTGCTTCTAGCTTCATCAGAAGAGGAAGACGAGAGTGAAGTTCTCCCTGATCTCCTCAGAGGCTTACCCTTGGATGAAAAGATTGAAGGAGTGAATCTCTCTTCAAATCTGACACCTGAGCAACAAGAGGAGTGCAAATCTATGTTAAATCAGTTTGCCTCCTTGTTCTCACTTTCACCAGTCTTGACCCCTTGGGGCCAGCATGATATACTCACTGGTGACTGCCAGTCAAAAGCAGAGGATACAGAATGTCAGAGAATGTAAGATCCCACATCAAAGGGGAGGTCAGCAAGATGCTTGACCTCGGGGTAATAGAGCCCTCTACTAGTCCATGGTCTAGCCCAGTTGTGTTAGTTCCAAAGGTAGGATCCAAAGATTTGAGATTCTGTGTGGATTATAGAGCTCTTAATGCAGTCACCAAGACTGATGCCCACCCTTTGCCTAGAACAGATGAGTTGGTGGATACACTTGGGGCAGCCAAGTTCCTCAGCACATTTGACTTGACGTCAGGCTATTGGCAAGTAGCCCTGACAGACCATACCAAGGAGAAAACTGCATTTTCTACCCCAGTTGGTTTATACCAATTTAAGGTTATGCCTTTTGGACTGAAAAATGCACCTGCTACATTCCAAAGGATGGTAAATCAGGTTCTAGCTGGGATGGAGGACTTCTGCATGGCATACTTGGATGACATTGCAGTGTTCAGCCACTCCTGGGAAAAGCATGTTAACCACCTAGGACGTGTTTTGCAGGCTCTTGAGAAGGCCAACCTCACCATAAAGGCAAGCAAATGCCAGATAGGTCAGAGTAAGGTGGTCTACCTTGGGCATGAGGTAGGAGGTGGAGAAATAAGGCCTTTGCTCAGTAAGATTGAAGCTGTGCAAAATTGGACAACACCTACTACTCAAACACAGGTGAGAGCCTTGTTAGGCCTCACTGGGTACTACAGGAATTTCATTGAGAACTATGGGCCATAGCTGCTCCACTGAATGTAATCTCCTCTCCAAAATTCCCTAAAAAGGTCAGATGGAATGAGGAGTGCAATCAGGTCATTGAAAGCCTGAAGAAAGGTATTTGCCAAGCACCAGTACTGAGAGCTCCTGACTACCACTAAACTTTGATTGTACAGACAGATGCTTCAAATGTAGATATAGGTGCAGTCCTTAGCCAACTGGATGGGAAAAGTAGGGAGCACCCCATTTGCTTCATCAGTAGAAAGCTGAAGGATCCTGAGACAAGGTGGGTAACAATTGAAAGAGAATGTTTTGCCATTGGGTGGGCTCTGAAGAAGTTTAGGCCATACTTGTATGGTTCTACTTTTGTCATTTAGACTGACTACCAATCCTTGAGATGGTTGATGCAAATGAAGGGGGAAAATCCAAAACTATTGAGATGGTCAATCTGCCTTCAAGGGTTTGATTTCACCATTGAGCACAGGTCAGGGTGTCACTACCAAAATGCTGATGGTCTCTCTAGGATGTATGTCATCGACTAGAGGTATAAGATTCATCCAGGAGTGGATTAAATCCTCCTGTCCCTTAGTCTGTGGGGGGGGGGCAGTGTTAGGGAGAATTCTCTGTTAAGGCTAATTTCTCAAACCTAGTGAGTCCCCCAGCAGCTTTGCTGGATTTTTGGGGTTTATTTTTTTCTCCTGCTAAGAGTGAGACTCTTTTTCTCCCACTCTTAGGCATAATTTGAGAATGTCCTTTGACTATGTAATGTGTTTTATGGGCTATGGGGTCTTTTACTCCATAGGGCTTCATGTGTTTTTGGTATGTGTGTTACGCAACACCCTCAGTGCAGTAACACAGGGGTGTCATAGTGACCTACAAACATAGACTCCATACCCTGGGACTGACTACTGTCTCCCAGGGCATGTAAAGTCATCATTGGCTTTACTAGTCTCTAATTGTGAACAGACCCAGTACAAACCATCATATTGTGGAAGTACTGGTAGGGGCAATTTGATTGCCCCTGGGTCTGTTTTCCAAGGGGGCACTGTCCAGTCCCCCCTTGTCGGGTTTCTGGCTGGTGGCAGTGGCTACCACACAAAATATTCCACCGGAATATTTCCTATGGGATTTTCCCATTCATTTTAAACGCACCACTTTTTGGTGCAATGTTAAAGATACCACCGGGTTATTTATTTAATATTTATTATTGGGTCTTTTTGCCAGGACTCGGTTTTAAAATGGTGTTTGTGTTCGCCTCTGGAACTCTAACTCAAGTCGAGCCCTTTGTTCCACTTTTTGGCGGGCTTCTCCACAGAAGCCCTCCAAATGGTGCCACTCTGTCTGGGGTCAACAGGATGTGTGGGAGAGGGATCAGGCACCCTGGACTGAGTTGCCTTGGCAACTCAAGTCACACTCTTGTGTGATTGGCCCAGTGGTGAGCTGCCCGGCTCACCACTTAGCATGTTTGAGTGACAGCTAGGCTGATGAATGGGGGTTTTGCTGCATAAAAGCAGGGCTTTGGGGACTGGAACTTTAGAAGTCGCCACAGGACCTAAAGAATCAGAAGAGGGGAGAAGCTGAGCCATCTACAACGACGACACCACCGGTGGAGCCCTGCTGTACGAAACTCACCACTTCCCCGACGAGAGAGGAGTTCTTCTTCCAGGAGAGTCTTCTTCCCTTTGAGCTGGTGGGACCAACCAGTTCACCTTTTTCGCCTTCCTGGATCGTCTCGTGGTCGAATCGCCCGTGACAGGCACCCCGGTGGCCGGATAGCCACGCTTCACCACTACCGCGAATAAAAGGGACATACCTTTTTCATCGGGAAACTCTGTGGCTGGTTTCTTCCCTGGCAGTGCGACGACCTCCAGCTTTTTTCCTCGTCGAGATCATCTCTTCCTCTGGTTGAAGCCACGACTTGCACCCGCTGCCAGGAACAACTGCCCCCGCTGGAGCTTTCTCACCATTTCAGGTACTGTGTCCCGCCTGGTCTCGCTTGCAACAGATTGTCCAAGGTGTCCCGTAAATCCTTGACTTTCCAACTGGGTTGACCTCAGACCTGCTAACTTTGCCTTTCTGAACTGATCCAACCTGTTTTGACTTTTTTGCAAAGACTTTGAGTGCATTTCCACTGTGTGATCTTGGGCACATTCCGCCTTGCCCTCTCCAAGAGTGGGCCTGGCCTATGAACTTTTTGCTCTACAGTAAACCCTGCCTTTCTTGACTTGCTGTGGTTTCCTAAAAGTGTTGGTACTGTGTTATTTTCCTACTCTGCCTTTTCTCTCCCTTTTTAAACAAATTATTGGAGTGCCATCTACGGTTACACACTCACCTCTGCTTTGCTAAATAAGTGGTGTCTTAACCTAGACTTGTCGAATAATTAACTAGGGAGGTGTATATACTTATAGTGACTGTGTTTGAACTTACTTGACATATTAGTGCCAGTGTATTTTTATAAGTGTGTTTTTAAATGAATAATTATATACTTTTATACCAAAGCTCTGGTCAGTGTTTGCTTGTTCTACTGTATTTTTAGCCCTATTTTGTATACTCAATATACTGCCTAACTCTTCTAGAGAGAAGTCTTGACTGCTCAGCCACAGCTATCAGGTAAATCTGGGTGGTGCAGACTGCTACCAATTGCGTTTACTGCTTACTCCTGTAGTCTTAAACTTTTTACAGTGGTCCCTAGGGAACTGCACAGGTTTCTGCCTAACAGTATCCTGCTGCAGATATGTCCTCTCGTCCGTCTTCTTTGTATGACTTACCACATAATTTATAGGGGAATGACAGTAGGCAGCCACCAATGCGCAGCCCTGTAAGGCCAAAACAGAGGACCTGCAGATCGGTTCAATTCTGGCACTCTGCTGTATTTTAAGTTCTTTCCTGCTCTTCTTTCTGATCATCTGATCAGTGTAGTTAATACCTACTCATTGCCACTGGTCTCTCCCTCCTCCTATGATATTTCAACCTTCTCTTTACAATCTCTCCCTCCTTACTTTCTTGATTGAACCTTTCCGCCTTCTATACCCTGCTACAGCTCTTTTCCCCATTCCAGTCGCGCATTATAACATGTAACACTGACAAAACATATCTAGTCCCCTCTTATTGATCTCTCTTAAGTCTGTCAATGCTGCTCTTTGTAAAGCTTGTTCACGTAACAATAAAACCCATTCTGTTTTGGATATATTCTACCTTTTCCACCTTGTTTTATTTCTCTTACTGAAACTTGGTTTTCATCTTCTAATACGGTTATTCCTAATTCTTTATCTTCCCCTTCTTCCTTATCGCACCAACCTGCCCATCTCCATGTGGTGGTGGTGGTGGTGGCGTTGATATTCTTTCATCTATTCCTATGGCTCCAAGTTCTACTAGATTCCTAGTGTTTTCTGCCTTTGAGTATCACTACTCTGTTTTCTCATCCCTTTACTCTCAACGTGGTTTTCTATCGTCTACGTGTTCTGTCTCTTCTTTCTGGCTCCTCACTGGACTTATTTTTCCACCTTTTTTATTTCTACTTCGGTCTGGGTTCTACCTCTTTATTCCTTGGACAATCCCTTCTTTCTTTCTCACCCCCCCCTTGTTCTACTACAGTTTTTCGCTTTGTTCTTAAGTCATTCCAAGGCCCTCATTACGACCCAGGCGTTGGACCATGGTGCTAATAGCACCATGGTCCATGCCGGTAACTAACCGACTCCGCCATGGCGGAATGGGGAATTACCGCCCCATTCCGAGGTTGGCGGGGCGGTAATTCCCCATGCCGCCATGGCCCTTCCCCATTCCCATTTTTGGCCCATAGGGCTCAATGGGAATGGGGAAGGCACTAAGTACGGTGCCGCAAATTGCAGCACCGTACTTAGCACCAAGGTCCCTTTGCTGGTTGGTTTTTTAACGCCTGCTAAAAGCAGGCGTTAAAGTGCCACCCGCAAAGGGACCTCGTAATCAGGCGTTAAGGGTTTAACGGCGCCGCCACCTTTTACGGCGCCGTTAACCCCTTAACGCCTGGGTTGTAATGAGGGCCCAAGTCTCCACCTTTTCTTCTGCACTTACCTCTCTTCTTCTCTCTACTGATACTTTTGCCTCTCTTTCTACAGACTGTTTCAGTTCTCCTCTAGCCTTGTGGATACTCTTGATCTTCTTTATCCTTCCTCTCCTTTCTCTCCCTCTCACACACTTTACCAGCCCTGGATGGCCCACAGCCTCCGCTCCACCTTTGGTACCTTGCGCTGCACTGAGCGGTGCTGCCATATATCAGGGCCATTTTTGATCTGGATCACTTATCTACTCTGCATTCTTTGTCTGACTCGTTACTCCTTTCTGCTAAGCAACAATACTATAATACCCTCGTCCGCGCTGCCTATTTCAGAACCTAAATTGTATTCTCTCCTTCTCCAACCTAAGCCCACTTCTCTCTTCTCTCACTGTGACTATTTCTCTCATAAAATCTCTCTTCTCTGCTCCTCTATTTCCTCCTCCTGACCTCCTCATGTCCCCTCTTTCTTGCCTTCCTCCTAATGCCTTCCTTTTGCCCCCTTTCTGAGACTGATATCTCGCTCTCTTTCTCGAAGGCCATCCCACTGCTGCTCCTGGTGACCCCCTCCCCTCCTCCTTAATCCCTACTGTGTGTTTGAAATATAGGCCTTCTCCCTCTATTTAGGAAAGTTGAAGCTGGGTGTTTTTGAATCGTTTTGTGTTTGCAACGTAGGCGTTCCTCCCTGTTTCCTTCTATCTAGGCTTTTTCACTCTATCCAGCAACTCGCTTCTAGCGGTCTTTTTTTCTGCTGTATGCTAAAACCTTGGCTTTTTCCCTTTATCCTGGATACTTAAATCTAGACAGTTGCATTGTTGTGTTGAAGTTGGGTGTTGTGCACTGCAGTTCTCCCTCTCTCCCCCCCCCTGTCTCTCTGCGCTCTCCCTCCCTGGTGCTTTCAATCTCGCCTACATTCTCTAACTTCTACTCTATCACTTATCCTAACCCTCATTCGAAGACTGGAAGGAAAGAGTTCAAGAAGGATCTCTTGGTCTCCAACACAGACACCTATGTCAACTCTTCTTCCAGGCAAACTGTCACTGACATCCTCTTTGTTGTTCTCCTTCTGGACCACATATGGTCTCAGTGCTCTTCCCTTTCTCTTCCTCACCCATTAATGGTGGCACCTGCTGTGATGCTCTCTTGGCTCACTGTCCTTCCTCTAGGGCCATCATTAATATCTACCAGAATGGCACTGTAATGGTCCAGGGCTCTCAGCCCTACCTCCTCCTCTTGTTAGGCATCTTCCATCTCTCACAAAACAAGAGAGGTGATGGCTGGAAGGTTTAGAATGAATCTTAACCTCTGGCATTGCTCTGGCCAACCCTCCAGACCATCGTTCTTCACCTGCCAAGCCATTACAAAAGGGGAAAGACCATATGCAAATCAGGCTTGGTCCCACCCCCAAAGGAGTAGTCCAGCCCAAACTGCTAGGTCACATCCCTTCTGCACGAGACCACAAGCATCCCCAGACATGTTTCAGCCTTGTTGGGCATCATCAGTGAGGACTCTAGGCCCAGCAGGCATGGGACCCACGTCTGGGCATACCCGTCCCACTCGGGGTGACAATAGCAAAACAAAAGAGGTGATGGCTGGAAGGTTTAGAATGAATCTTAACCTCTGGCATCGCTCTGGGCAATCCTCCAGACCATCGTTCTTCACCTGCCAAGCCATTACAAAAGGGGAGAGACCCAAGCTACTCCTCACTGATGAGCCCCAAAAAGGGCGAAACATGTTTGGGGATGCTTGTGGTCTCGTGCAGAAGGGATGTGGCCTAGCAGTTCAGGCTGGACTGCCCCTTTTGGGGTGGGGCAAAGCCTGATTGGCATATGGTATTCCCCCTTCTGTAATGGCTTGGCAGGCGAAGAACGGTGGTCTGGAGGGTTGCCCAGAGCATTGCCAGTGGTCAAGATTCATTCTAAACCTTCCAGCCATCACCTCTTTGTTTTTGCTTTGTCACCCCGAGTGGGACGGGTATGCCCAGACGTGGGTCCCGTGCCTGCTGGGCCTAGAGACCCACGCTACTCCTCACTGATGAGCCCCAAAAAGGGCGAAACATGTTTGGGGATGCTTGTGGTCTCGTGCAGAAGGGATGTGGCCTAGCAGTTCAGGCTGGACTGCCCCTTTTGGGGTGGGGCAAAGCCTGATTTGCATATGGTATTTCCCCTTCTGTAATGGCTTGGCAGGCGAAGAACGGTGGTCTGGAGGGTTGCCCAGAGCATTGCCAGTGGTCAAGATTCATTCTAAACCTTCCAGCCATCACCTCTTTGTTTTTGATCTTCCATCTCTCATCAACTTCCTTCCTTCTCCTGCCACTTCTCCTTCTGCCAACCTTCTGGCCCCTCTGTCACCACTGACAGGTGTACCACATTCTTGTACCCCTCCTTGGAAGACCTTCAAAAGTGGCAACCAGCTCCACTTAGCTACCCTTAACTCTTGCTCTGCCGTCAAACACTTCTCCGATGTCCCCGCTCTCACCGAGACATGGTTCATGGCCAGCCCTGTCACTGGTTTTTGACACTCTACTCCCTCAGGGCTACAAGATCCTCTGTAAGCTCAGGCCTAACCGGTCCGGGTGCGTAGTGGCCCTTATCTTCCCTGTATGGGCCCCTGCTACTATCATACACACTCAGTCCTTCAGTCCTACTCCTCCTTCGAATGCCTCGTCTGCAGGCTTGGTGTCCCTCCTATCCTTTCTCTGACTCTTGTCACCATCTACAGGCCACCTGGGCCAGTCTCCCTCTTCCTCTAGGTGGTCTGACCTCACCTCATCTCTCTTGGCCTTCACCCCTAAGCTTCTCCTCCTCGGAGACTTCAATATTGACCTTGACTCCCCTGATGCAGCCTCTGGAAAGTTACAGGTGATTTCAACAAATTCAATTACAGAGAATGCTGTAATAATGAAAATGTTATAATGAAAAATATCCCCCCAAACACCAAGTTTCCCTATGCTTTTAAACCCACCGCAACCCCCTCCGTTGTAACCCCTTACCCCATATACATTTTAAACCGAAAATTCTATATTTTTCGTTATGAAATGTTCGTTATTATAGCATTCTCTGTAATTTGATTTGTTAAAATCACTGCATACCCCTCTGTACTCTTCCACAATCTCTGTGACTTTCTTTCCCTCTACATTTTTCCCACCTGGTATGCTCTTATCTCAGCAGACATCCCCATCTCCAACCCTCTCACTACACCTCTCTGCTGGTCTGACCAAGCTCTCCTTTCCTCTCACCTGGACCTCCTGGGTCCCCTGGCTAAAACCCCACCCGCACTACCTGTCTCCTTCTACGTCATTCTGCCCCTTCTCTCCTTCTCTCCCATATCACCTGATGAGGTCTCTCGACAAGTCTGCTCTATGAAAGTCTCATCCAAACAGGTGCTCCCTGCTTCTCCAGAACTATGAAGGACAACATTGCCTCCCTTGCTCCAGCATTGGGTGATTTCTGCAATCACTCCTTTGCCACTGGATCCTTCCCACTACTCCTCAAGCACCCCTCGAACACCCACTCCGCAAAAAGCCTTCTAACGACCCCTCCTGTCCGGCTAACTACCGCCCTATCTCCACTACTCCCTTCCTGGACAAACTCTTGGAGAAGCTGGCCATCTCCCAACTTATCCAACACCCTGAATCTGTTGGTTGTCTCCATGACCACCAGTCTGGCTTCAGAGCCAGAGCAACCAGAGACATGGAAACATTCAACATCTACCTTGCCCATCTAGCCCATTTGATCTCCGCCTTCTCTCCTAACTTCTAGTGTTATGTGGGCAACACTCCATTCTCCTTCAAGCTGCCCCCCTTCCTCTCTCATTCTCCATTGTATGTCTGCTATTCAGCATTCTCCACTGTCTGTCTGCTATTCAGTCATGGTGCACTGCTAACGAGCGCTGCCTTAATGCCAGTAAGACTGAGATTTTTCTCATTGGGACCCCAGCTCCCTCCTTTGCTCCTATACTATGGTTGCCCTCCATGGACCCCCTCCCCCACACTCCAGTTTGGCAAAAAACCATGGCATTTTCTTCGACTCCTCTCTCTCCTTCTCTCCTCACATCACAGACCTTGCCAAGAAGGCCCACTTTCAGCTACACCTCCCCAGAGGTATTCTCCCTTTCCTCACCTTCCCCCAGAAACACAATGTCTGCAGAGCTCTGGTCGTCTCCAGGCTGGACTACTGAAACAGCCTCTTCCTCAATCTGCTTAACTCCTCTCTTCGCCCCCCTTCAACTTATCCAGAATAGGACTTCAAGACTAGTTCTTGACCTCAACCGCAAGGACTACATCTCTCCAGCCCTAAAATATCTCCACTGGCTCCCGTTTGCTGCAAGGATCAAGTTCAAGACCCTCGGTATCATCCACAAGACTTTCTGGGATATGAGTCCCTGCTACATCCAACTGTCTTTCCCTAAATACCTCCCTGCTAGAGCCCTTCGGTCTTCTAGCTCCAACTTTCTGCAGATCAGACTTTTCTCCAAGCAGAGACTGGGCGGTTTTGGTCTTGCTCCTCTGCAGGTGCCTCCCTCTGGAATGGGTTCCCTGCCACTCTCAGACTTGAGCCAGATCCCCTTAAGTTACGAAGCTTCTCAAGACCCTCTTTTTCTCTCCCTCCTTCCCTCTCCCCCCTCCTGCTAATGTCTCCCTCTGCCACTTTGACTGGCTGCCTAGTTCCTTCAGATTCTTACAGGGCACCAGGCCCTCCTCAACCAGTCTACTCCTGCACTTGGTCTTCCCAGACCACCTGCCCCACCCGCTTAACCTGCACTTGCCCTCCCGGGCGCTCTCCCCCTGCACTAGCTTGGCTGGGCCTGCACCCCTTGAGCCCTTCCAGCCCCATCCCTCGCACTTAGTACATGGACCTTCTTTCCCCTGCACTCTCTGCTTTCCCCTGGCAATTGTCCTTCTGGCCCCCACTAGGCACTCGCATAATCCATGGGCCCTTCCTGCCCTACCGGCACTTGTCCCCTCCCCTCTCCCTGTACTTCTTGTTACTGCACTTGCACAATCCAACACAAGGCCTAGCAGGACCATTTTTTGTTCATCCATGTCCCCCCTCCCTCCTGTCTTGTTGTGCCTTGAGACACTACTGTGTATAGGTGCATTATAAATACCCAATAAATAAATACAAAAATAAATACTGTTTACCCTTCTCTCCTTCCCTATCTTGCAGCTCTATTCAATTCCTCTCTTTGTACCTCTACTTTCCCTTCTTCTTTTAAACACACTTCTATTCTTCCTATTCTTAAAAAGACCACGCTTGACCCTCCCCTCTAATTTTAATCCTATCTCACTTCTTTTTCTTTCTAAAGTACTTAACCATATTGTTTACTCTCAGGTCTCTAGCTTCGTGAATCACCACTCACTATTTCCTTCTTTCCAATCTGGCTATCGTGCATGCACATCACTCAGCCAAAACTGCCCTTCTTGCCGTCTCCTACTCTTTCCTATCTTATTATCCTCCCACTTAGTCCTTCTCAAATTGTTGGTCATGTTTGACACAGTTGACCATTCAATTCTTCTTTTTTCTCTCTTTCAACTTTGCTTTCATGATTCTGTTTTTGACTGGTTCCACTCTTATGTTTCTCCTCATATTTTTTCCGTTTTCGGGACCGGCCACTCCTCTCCTGGTGTGCCTTAAGGTTCTGTCCTCAGTCCTCTACTGTTCTCTATACCACTCCTCTTTTTCCTATTATTTCTTCTTTTGGTTTTTCAGATCATCTTTACAATGATGCCTCCAGATTCTTCTGCCCTTTTCTTCTTTCCTTGACGCTATTCACTCCGCTCTTGGAATGTCTGCTTTCTATCCAATCGTGCATGTCCTCCCACTACTTACACGTCAATCCATCTAAGACTGAGGTTCTCTTTTTTCCCGCCTCTACTATTCCTCCTCCTCCTCTTTCCCCTTTCCCCATTTCATTTCCACCTGCTTTCCTTCCCATTTCTACTTTGCCCGCAATATAGGTGTTATCTTCGCCACCTCTCTCTTATTGACTTCTCACATTTCTACTACCTCTTGGTCTTGCCACTTTCAACTTTTTCAACATCCACATTCTTACCTCTGAGCTTCTTATCTCCTCTTCAGTCTTGTCACACTTGTTCTACTGTTATACTCTTCTTCTCAGTCTCCCTACTTATCAGCTTGCTTCTCTTTGTTCAATCCATTCCTCTATTTGCATTCTGTGTATTCTCTCCCCGCGTGTCTCCTCGGCTTTATATTCACTAAAATGCTATTCTTTGAAGCCTGTCTACTTTTCCATTTTCTATGTATTGTTTCAAATGTCTTTGAAGTTTATTACCTCCTTTTCCCTCCCCTCTAATCTCATTCTGCTCTTATTCTCCCACTCTTCTGTCTCTGTCCCTCTTTCTCTTAGTTATCCCTCTGCCTCCTTGTGCCTCTTCTTGATTTCAGCCCTTCTCTCAACTTGTGCCTAAGCACTGTAATGATCTCCCATTTTCCCTATCTTCGGTTTCTATTTTTAAATCTCGTCTTAGGGACCATTTTCTTTTAGCTAGATTTGCTAATTTGACATTTTATATTCATTGTATCATATTGATTTCTTTGTAAAGAGCGTAGGCGTTAAGCACTATATAAATTCAATAAAAATACAAAAAACACATACTTCTACCTCTTTCCTCTTTTGTTGTCATTGTCACCTCCTTCTGGCTTCTGTTCTCAACACCTCTGTACCTCTACAACCTTACACCATGGCCTCATCTCACCTCTACTAAATTCCTCCACTACTGTTATCACCACCTCCTCTGACCGCTTCAATTGTTAATACAGCCGCTTCACCTCCATCACCTTCTGAGAGTTATTTCTGTCCCACCACTCTCTCCACATTCCTCCAATGTTGCTCCTCCTCCTCGTTGCCCTCCACATTACTTGTCCTTTGCCTCTTTTTCACCCCACACACATTTTGCGGTTTTGTCACCTGCCACCATCTCTGCCTCTAGACTCCCATGGCAAATGTCTGGAGTGTGGTCTTTTTTTTATAAATCCTTGGTCCTTCTGTAAGCTTGTATTATTGAAATCCAGACTCACCTTTCGCTTCCTGGGGATAAAGTCATACTCCCGGGGTATAGTCGTACTCCCGGGGTATGCACTGTGTTAGTGTGTGGTTCTGGAAAAAAGGGCAACTGACCTCAAACTTGCCAGTGGTTACCAGCTGGGTGCCAGAGACCTGTGGAGGGTTCAGAGTGGGACTTGACCTAGTCAAGACAGTGTACTCCCAAAAAGGGACCACGACTGCTAACTCTGAATGTGGACCCATTTCTCATTTTGCCATTTGGATGTTGGGAAATTAGCTATCCTGAGGTTCCAGGGAGACTTATCGTTATTGGCCCTTGCTAATGAGCAAATGACGGGACTAGAGAAGAATAACCGCAGAATCATTCTGATAGTGTCTACAGCTCCAGATGTTGCAGGACTCTGGAGATACCCTGCCCTGCTGGTCACCCCCTCAGTGTCTACAGTTGTACCCCTCAATAGCATATTTATTTTTTAATAGTATATATATATTACACAGCCACAGTAGTGGCTGTGTAGTTCTGGTTAAGTTGCTAATCCCATAGGAAGAGCACTTTTTGGGCGTCTTATAACTTCACTCCCCCTGGACGAATCCTCACCAAACTTTGCAAAAAAGTACATGGTCCACTCTGAATTTTCTTTGCAAAGTTTGGTGAGGTTTGGTCCGGGGGGGCAAAGTTATAGGGGGTGCCAAAACTTCTGTTTTTCCCATAGACATAATGGGAAAAATCTTTGCTCACGCCTACACAGCCCAAACCGCTGGACGGATTTTCACCAAATTTGCAGAAGGAGCAGCGGCTTGGTCCCGAAAGCGTGCTTTTGTTAATTTGGTGTAAATCCGTCCAGTAGTTTTTTGGAAAATTACCAAAATGTAAGGCAACAAAAATTAGTGATATCTATGTCCGCTCCGCGGACACACTTCCCTGTTTGCTCCGTGGACAGGACACGGATTGGCCAAGCGGCTTGCATCATTTCTGCGGACATGTGACATGCTCTCTGATTGGCTGGGGTGAAGCGTGAAGTGTCATATTTTTGGAGACGCCCGCCATCTTGGATTCGCATCCGGTGTCCACGGACATTGCGGTAAAACATATACAAAAAAGACAACATTGCACTCATCAAACTTATCAAATAATCTTTGGGGAGATGAGGGGTGATGAGGATGGGATGGAATATGGCTGCAAGAAGCAAAAGAACGTGTTAACTAAAAAACATCCGAACACGAAGAAAGCATGTAGCGGTGTAGACCACGCTCACGCATAGAAGACTTCACGTGGTAAAGCGCACGTGCACAACTACTTCACCCGCTCTTGACATACACTGCGCCAGTCAAAACGCGCAGACACTTTCTTTTTCAAACTCGCACGCGCGCCTCATCCGAACACGGACACGCATTGAAGAAAACACGCAGAGATGATGACTGCGCACAGGAGTTAACGGAAAACATGTAGCACACGTGCTGTAGAAAACACATAGCTGCGAAGACTGCACACACGCTCTGTAGATAACACATAGCTGCAAAGACCATGCACACGTGTTGTAGAAAACACGTGCTGCGTAGACCGCACACACGTGATGTAGATAACACGCAGCGGCGAAGACCACGCACACCCGCTGTAGATAACACGTAGCTGAGAAGACCGTGCACACGCGTTGAAGAAAGCACGTAGCAGTGTATCTTTTTCAAACTCGCATGCATGCTCTTAACAGATGAATCCGAGCTCACACGCGCCTTATCCGAACACGCATATGCGTTGAAGAAAAACACGCAGAAATGAGATGAATCTGAGCTCACACGCGCCTCATCCGAACACGTACATGCGCTGTAGAAAACACGTAGCTGCGAAGACCGCTCACACGCACTGTAGATAACCCGTAGCTACGAAGAGCACGCACACGTGTTGTAGAAAACACGTTGCTGCGAAGAACACACACACGCACTGTAGATTACACGTAGCTGCGAAGACCACGCACATGCATTGTAGAAAACACGTAGCTGCGAAGACCACGCACACGCGTTGAATGAAGCACGTATCGGTGGATCTTTTTCAAACTCGTACACGCGCTCTTAACAGATGAATCCGAGCTCTCACGCACCTCATCCGAACACGCACACGTGTTGAAGAAAAACATGCAGAAATGATGACCGCGCACAGGCATTAACGGAAAAAAACGTATCAGTGAAAACTGCGCACACGCACTTTGGAAAACACGTAGCTGCAAAGACCGTGCACATGCGCTGTAGAAAACGCGTAGCTGTGAAGACCGCACGCACGTGCTGTAGATAACACGTAGCTGCAGGGACCATGCACACGCATTGTGGAAAACACGTAGCTGCGAAGACCGCGCACACGTGTTGAAGGAAGCACTTGGCGGTGTAGACTGCGCTCACGCGTAGAAGAGTTCACGTTGCAAAGCGCACGCGCATAGGAGATTTCACGCAGAAGAGAAGTCTGTGCACACGTGTTGGAAGAAACACGTATCAGTGAAGACCGCAGCAGAGTTAGTGACACGAGCAAACAAAAACCGCGCAAGCTTGCAACTACTTCACCCACTCTTTGCAAAGGTTGGTGGGATTCTGTCAAGAATGGCAAAACTAGAGGGGGGGTTCCAAAATATTGTAAAGGCTTATTTATGTGGTGCCATTTGACACATCTACACAAAGGTTTGCAAAAAGATTATAGATCTAGAAATAAATGTTTTTGTAAAGGCTGAATGGATTTTGTCAAGTGGGGGCTAGGTTATATGACGATTGTTTGTGCATGTATTTGACACTTTTGAAAAAATAAAACATGGGTGGATTTCCAGCAAACTTGTGTAAGGAGCATTGAGAATGACCTGAAAGCATGGTTTTGCAAATGTGCCTGTGTTTTATTTTTTGACCAGTGTCATAATGTAGGTACAAAAAATAGTGATATACCTTTGGTGACTGAGGTGTAGCCTGTGGCCATGGGCAGTGGCCACATTGTCCGAGTCATATAATAAGGTAATGATCTGGACAATTTGGCTACTGGCCATGACCATGAGGGACAAAACATGGGGTTAAAGTGGCCATGTCCTCCTGGGACTGGCTTTGTGTTAAAGTTATTCGAAATTGGTATAGATTTCAAAAGGAAGCAAAATGTGCTTGTGGTAATATGGTCATAGGGCCTCATTCCGACCCTGGCGTTAACCAAGGCGCTATTAACGCCTTGGTTGACGCCGTTATTTTTCCGACTCCGCCATGGTGAATGGCGGAATTACCGCCCCATTCCAAGGTTGGAGCGGTCGGTAATTCCCCATTCACCAAGGGCCCTTCCCCATTCCCATTTTTGCCCCATAGGGCTCAATGGGAATGGGGAAGGCGCTAATTACGGTGCCGTAATTAGCTCCTAGGTCCCTTTGCGGGTTGGTTTTTTAATGCCTGCAAAAAGCAGGCGTTAAGTACCAACCCGCAAAGGGAACTCGGAATAGGGCGGTAAGGGTTTAACGGCACTGGTCTCGTTAACGGTGACCGTTAACTCTTACCGCCCTACTCGGAATGACCCCCATAGAGTTCTCTTTTTGCCTTCTGTAGGCTGCCATAGAAAGCGAAGAGGGGCCCTGTATGGAACCCTGCCTTCCCTTTCCATGGTGGTCATCTTGGTAAAGGACTTTCCTTCCTACAACGGGACGCCGCAGACATCCTGGTGTGGGAAGAAAAATCTTTTTTTTAGCACCCTGGGTTCCCGCTTTAGGAACCTAGGGTGCTAATGGCCTTCATCCGTTTAAAGGGACGTTATGATTAAGTTGCACTAATAAAAACCTATGACATTTAGTAAAAACTCTTTGTTAAAGGGACATTATGGTTAAGTTGCGCTACAAAAAACCTATGAAATTCAGTCAAAAACTTTGTTAAAGGGACGTTCTGGTTCCAAGTAAAACCGAAAAATCCCTGAAATTCGTAAGTTATGGAACGCTAAGCAACCATAACTTGTGCCACCACCGTGCACTGCTAAGACTAACACCCAGGACATCAAAGATGACATCACAAATTTCATCGACTCCACTGTCCGGTTTTAAAAAATGTCGCGACTGTGGGAAGAAAATGTCTTTAATGGATCCTCACAGGATCTGTGCTTGGTGCTTGGGATCGGAGCACCATTGTTCGGAGTGTTGTTAGGAAGAATTCTCTGTTTAGGCTGAATTTCCTAACCTAGTGAGTCCCCTAGCAGCTTTGCTGGATTTTTGGGGGTTTATTTTTTTCTCCTGCCAAGAGTGAGACTCTTTTACCCTCACTCTTGGACATGACTTGAGAGTGTTTCTGTGACTTGCTATGTGCTTATGGGCTAGGGGGTAATTTTCCCCATAGGCCATCATTGGTTTTTGAATGTGTGTTACACAGCACCCTCAGTGCAGTAGCACAGGGGTGTCCTAGAGACCCCCAAACATAGACTCCACACCCTGGGACTGACTACTGTCTCCCTGGGTCTGTAAAGTTACCATTGACTTTACTAGTCTTAACTTAGGAACTTAACCAGTACAAACCATCTTACTGTGGAAGTACTGGTAGGGGCAATTAGATTGCCCCTGGGTCTGTTGTCGAGGGGGTACTGTCCCGTCCCCCCTCGCCGAGTTCTGGCTGGTGGCAGTGGATAGCACGGAAATATTCCACCAGAATATTTCCCAATGGGATTTCCCATTGTTTTTAATGCACCACTTTTTGGTGCAATGTTAAAGATACCGCCAGGTTATTTATTTAATATAAATTCACCGGTTGGGATTTTTTGCCAGAACTCGCCGCCAAAATGGCGTCTAGGTTCACTTCAGTAACCCTGAACCCGAGTCGAGCCTTTGTTCCACTTTTGGCGGGCTTCTGCACAGAAGCCCTCCAAAGTGGTGCCATTCTGTCTGGGTACCACAGGGGGTGTGGGAGGGGGTTTAGGCACCCTGGACTGAGTTGCCTTGCCAACTCATGTCGCACTCTAGTGTGATTGGCCCAAGTGGTGAGCCACCCCGCTCACCACTTAGCATGTTTGAGTGACAGCTAGGCTGTATAAATGGGGGTTTGCTGCATAAAAGCAGGGTTTTTGGGACTGGTTCTTCAGAAGTCGCCACAGGACCTAAGAATCAGACGAGGGAAGAGCTGAGCCGACCTGCTACGACGACACCACCGGTGGAGCCCTGCTGAACCGTCTCACCACTTTTCCCAACGACCGAGGAGAGCTCTTAACGGAGTGTCTCCTTCCCTTGACTGGTGGGGACAACCAGTTTCCACCTTCTTTCCGCTTCTTCGAGGTATCTCGTGGCCGCCTTACCAGTGCCAAGCACCCCGCAACCGGAATACCACACTTTTACCACAACCGCGAAAGTCGGTTCAACCCCTTAACCGGAGGACTCCGCGGCTGGTTTCTTCCCGGGCAGTGCAACGACCTTCTTCTTCTGCTCTTCAGCGAGATCTTCTTCTTCTCTGACCGACGTCGAGCCTTGCTGCCACTGCCTGGAACAACTGCCACCGCTGGAGGATCCTTCCCGTTTAAGGTACCGTGTTCCGCCTGGCTTCCCTTGCCACCGACTGTACGGGGTAGTTTTAGCCCCCGGCTTTCGAACCTGGGACTGCCTGGGACACCCTGGCTAAACTTTCTAAGCCTCTCTAAACTCTTTCCGAACTCTTTTCCAAGACTCTGAATCCCTAATAACTGTGTGATCTTGGGCACATTTTCGCTCTGTCTGCTCTAAGAGTGGGCCCTGCCTAGTGACTTTTGCTCACCTGTGACTTTGTGCTTCCCTGATCTTACAAAAAGTGTTCTTGACCTTAGAGTGGTGTGTTTATCCTATTTCTGCTCTTTTTCCTTCCCTTCTTTAGACCTACTAGAGTGTCATCTAAAGTTAAGCACTCACCTCTGTTTGAATTATGTGGTGTTAACCAAGAGTTGTCTAGTTAAGGAATAAGGGTTGGGGCTGGTTTTCATATAACTGTGTTCGGAGTGTTTTACTATATATTGCTAGAGTGTTTTCCACTTATGTGTTCTTAAAATAAATAACCATATACTTTTGAAACCAAGCTCTTGTCAGTGTTTGCTTGTACTATTGTGACTGAGTACATATTGTGTATACTTTACATACTGCCTAACTCTTCTTGAGGGAAGTCTGACTGCTTAGCCACAGCTACCACAGTGAATCTGTGTGGTGCAGACTGCTACCAAGTGGGTTTACTGCCAACACCTGTAGACTTAAATCTTTTGCAGTGGTCCCAGAGGGAACTGCACAGGTTTCTGCCTAACAAGTGTGAGGACTGTATGTCCATGACGGCAAAAGCCTTGAAGGAACATAAGGGGAAGCTAGAAAGAGGTAAGGCTTTTAAAACTTCTACCCCTTCAAAAGTTTCTTCGGCTGAGTCGAGGCATTCATCTCCTCGTCGTCAAAAGAAACGTTCTCGATCAAGATCGTTGAAGTGGTTCCCATCATTCTTCGAGATCGAGGCATTCTAAGGAGAGGCGCCATAGATCTCCCTCTTCTTCTTCCTCTAGTTCCCCGGAAAGGGACTCCTGCCCCATGAAACATAGCTCTCCGGCTAAGTGGGAGGAATTCCGTAAAAAAATGCTTAGCGAAAAATCAAATCGTTGCGAGTCGTTGAACCCGGCAAATAAAAATACTCGATAGCGTCATGAACCCTCGAGTAAGGACAATAAGACTGCATCATCGACACCGTCGTCGAAGATTACTTTGACACACAAATCTGTGTCATCGACGCCATTGTTGAAGGGACCTTCGGCGTATAAATCTGCCTCATCGATGCCATCTTCGACACCGTCGTCGACTCCGATGAAGGATAAGTCTAGGACTGCCTCTACGTCACAGGCACCCGAGGTGTCAAAAGCCCCGACCATGATGTCGAGATTGCCATTGACAAACTCGATGACGCCGAGTAGGATTCCGATTGTCGAGACTTGCCACGTAGTGAAGAGTATTGAGCCTCTGTCCACAAATCACCCACAGGGAGAGAAAGATAAACACTCCCTGTGCGAGCTTTGAGGCCACAGGTGGTGGTTGGTTGTAGAATCAGGTGGCGCCGAGGACTCCAGAGGCTATGTTCAGTGGAAGGGAGCCTGAGGAATTGGTGCAAGGGAGCGCCGATGATTCAACAGTCAAGTACCTGGAGGTAGGTACGAGCTGACCACCAGTAACCCGTAATGATTTCCACGAATGAACAGAAGGAAGGTTGTAAACAATCCAAGGGTCAAAATCCAGGTTGTAGCAAGTGAACAGATAGGGAAAATCCAAAGCAGTCCGTTATGCGCAAACCAAAGGTCCAAAGTACCAGTATCCGTGCAGAGTATCGGCAACCGTATCCAAGGAGCAAGAGTTAATCAAATCCGTGAGAGTAAGCCTGAGGTCGAAATCCGATGAGGTCATAAACAAGAGTCAAGAACGCCGAACAGTGTTAGAGAACAGCTGTGAAGCGGCGAGTGATTCAAAGCTCCCGGCTTTTATGCGAGCCGCCTCCCGATCACGTGAGTGGGGCTCCGTGCACGTGATCGGGAAGTTGATGTGAAACCAGGAAGCAATCGCGATCGGCTGTTCCAGCCCGATCGCAATCTCCATGGCAGTTGCCATTGGAGACGAGGAAACAAAACACACCGTCCTCTGCGTGTGATCCGCAACCATCGGTGATGGCGACTCCCCTGCACCCTAGGTGATGGGACATGAGGAGGGTTGGGCTGTGAACCGGGGAGCCTGACAGTACTTTGTATCGGAGTGTTATGCGAGGTGTTGTATGGGTGTGTAACTGACCTATTGTGCATAACAGAGCCCCCCCTCAATGGCGCACGACCACGTGGGCAGGTGGGATGGTCCAAATGAAAACGGGAGACAAACCTCGGAGCATGGACGTCACTCGCGGGGACCCAACACCGCTCCTCCGGACCATAACCCGCCCAGTCCACCAGATACTGGAGACAACCACGAACCATACGAGAACCCAGTATACCCGACACTTCATATTCCACAGAGCTACCCACAGACACAGGGCTAGGCGTAGACCCAAAGCGAGTAGGGGCAGGACAAGGCTTTAGCAAAGATGTATGGAATACAGGGTGAAGGCGCCAGGAGGCGGGAACTGAAAGGCGATAAGCCACAGGGTTGATCACAGCAGATATCCTGTATGGACCCACAAAACGGGGTAGCAATTTGCGACAACCGGGCAGCCGGAGGTGACGAGAGGAAAGCCACACCCTGTCCCCCACAACATAGGAAGGTTCCACGGCCCTCCGCCGGTCAGCCGCAGATTTAGCAGAGACTTGGGACTCACGAAGGTGAGCGAGAGTCCGGGCATGAACGGCCGATAGGTCACGTGCACAGGAAACAGCAGCAGGGTTAGCGGAATGTGTAAGGTCTGGAACAGGTAAGGTGCGGGGGTGTTGGCCATACAAGACAAAAAAGGGAGAAAAGCCAGTAGAAGAATGCAGAGCATTATTATACGAGAATTCAGCGAGATGCAGTACTCTCAGCCAGGACTGTTGGTGCTGTAGAATGAGGCAACGTAAATATTGCTCCATGGCCTGGTTCACCCTCTCCGTCTGGCCGTCTGTCTCCGGGTGATATGCGGAGGAAAAACGGGAATCGATGCCCAAGAGGCCTGTGAGCGCCCGCCAGAACCGAGAAGTGAACTGGGGTCCCCTGTCCGAGATTATGATAGTGGGTAACCCGAAAAGACAGAAGATTGATCTAAAGAAAAGGTCGGCCAGAGCCGGTGCTGATGGGATGCCAGAACAGGGAACAAAACGGGCCATTTTAGAGAAAGAATCGACCACCACCCAAATGGTGTCGAAGCCCTTGGTTCGAGGTAGATTTGTCACAAAATCCATCGACACTGTGTGCCAGGGCCTAGGAGGTATAGGTAAGGGAAGTAAGAGCCCCACCGGACGTCCCCGGCGATGTTTGCATTGGGCACACACGGCGCACGTGTTGACATACCCTTCAACATCGCGTTTCATGGAGGGCCACCAACACCATCGCCTGAGGAGGTCCAGCGTACGCTTCTGTCCAGGATGACCATTAATGGCACTATCGTGGGACCATTCCAGTGCAAGATTACGAGTGTCGGCTGTTGGTAACCATAATTTGTTCTGTATGAATGGCAGCCCATCATGTAACACCGGATCCCACTCAGAGGTCTGTTCGGGATGTAACGAAACCCATGCGCGAATGGACTCTAGAAGCGGTAAAGGAGGAGTACAGAGGCAAATGACATGCTGATCTAGTAGTTTTTCAGGGAAAACAGGCAAGGATACCCCACCAGGAGAACGAGATAAAGCGTCCGCCTTCCTGTGGGACAGACCTGACCGGTGTTTTATCTGGAAGTCAAAGGCTGCAAAGAATAAATGCCACCGCACCTGCCGACTATTGATGCACTTGAGTGAGGCTAAATCTTGGATGTTACGATGGTCTGTGTATACTGTGACTGCATGTTTTGCTCCCAACAGGTGATGCCGCCAGACCTGAAAGGCGTCCTTGATGGCCAAAAATTCCTTCTCCGTGACCGTATAGTGCGTTTCTGTAGGAGTAAACTTTCGAGAATGAAACGCCACCGGGTGTAGCCGACCTGAACAAGGACAATGTTGGGATAATACCGCTCCAAGAGCAAAGGAGGATGCATCCGCCTCTACAATGAAGGGGAGTTCCGGGTCGGGATGCTTCAGTACAGGAGCGGTAGTAAATGCAGCTTTTAGCGCATCAAAAGCCTTTTGGTGTTGTTCCAACCAGATAAAAGGTAACTTGGGGCTGGTCAAGGCAGTAAGAGGTGTTACAAGAGATGAGAAATCCTGGATAAAGCGCCTGTAAAAATTTGAAAACCCAAGGAATGATTGTAATGCCTTAATATTACAGGGCTTTGGCCAGTCCAAAACTGCACGAACCTTGGATTGGTTCATTGCTAAACCCCCAGGGGTAATGTGGAATCCCAAGAATTCCACACTTCCAGTTTGGAACTGACATTTTTCTGGCTTAGCATAGAGTGAAAAACGGCGAAGTCGAGACAATACCTCGCGGACATGTAGTACATGTTCTTTCAGGTCCTGTGAAAATATTAGGATGTCATCGAGATATACCGCTACACAGATGTCTAACAAATCATGAAAAATCTCATTCATGAAACGCTGAAACGTAGCAGGGGCGTTACAAAGCCCGAAGGGCATGACTACGTACTCAAACAGTCCGTAACGAGTGCAAAAAGCCGTTTTCCACTCGTCTCCGGGGCGAATTCTGATTAAATTATAGGCTCCGCGGAGATCGAGTTTCGTGAAGATGTTGGCGTGACTCAACCTGTCCAACAATGGTGTAATCAGGGGAATCGGATACCGGTTCTTTATGGTGATAGCATTCAAGCGTCGGTAGTCCACACAAGGACGTAAGTCGCCCTCCTTTTTGGGGACAAAAAAAATAGGGCTAGCTGCCGGAGAGGTAGAAGGATGTATATGGCCAACCTTCAGAGCCGCTTGAATGTATTCTTTCAATGCCTGTTCCTCTGAGGGGGACAGGGAGTAAATACGTCCTGAAGGAATGCTGGAATCAGGGATGAAGTCAATAGGGCAATCGTAAGAACGATGTGGTGGTAGTACCTCCTAAGAACCCTTGTCAAAGACCTCATGAAAGTCCTTATATTCCATAGGGATACTTGTCGCCGCCACCCCCACCATGTGAGACTCCAAGGACGTGGACGCTTCCTCGTGTAGGGTAAGTTGTGCGACGGCCCCCAAGGCACGTGAAGGAGATTCGGTGTCGTCAGGTGCGGTGAGGCAAAAATTCTGGCAGATTTCCGATTCAAAGTGAACCTGCCCAGACTTCCAGTCGATCAAAGGGCTGTGTTGATGTAACCATGGGAGCCCTAGTATAATCCCGAATTGGGGCATCGTAATTAAATCAAAGGATAAGACTTCCTGATGTGTTTTCTGTATAGTTAGGGTAATCGGGGCAGTTTGTTGTCGAATTGGGCCAGAAATCAGTGCTGTGCCATCCACCGCCTGTACTGGTTCCGGATGCTGTTTGGTAATCAGGGGCAGATTCAATGACCCGGCCAGGTTTATATCGACATAATTGCCAGTGGCACCAGAATGGATATAGATCGAAACAGCATGAACGATGTCGGGTGTGGGTTTTAACGTAGCCATTACCATCACCGGCCTGATCCTGCCAAATGTGGGGAACTTGTCCGAGGGAGTTGAAGGATTGCTCGATCCGGCCCCCGGATCTAGGGTCGAGCATTTCGAAAAACCGGATTTTTTAACTTGGGGCGTCTGGGACAGGACTTTACAAAATGCCCACTCAGGCCACAGTAGAAGCAGGCATGGTCGGTTCTTCTGCGGTCCCTCTCTAGTTGTGTGATCGGGCTACGAATACCGCCTATTTGCATAGGTTCACCACCGATATCAGAGGAGGGGGAGGATAAACTAGGAGTAGGGAACCCTGTCTCGAACTTGCGTTCGGAACGCCTTGCATCGATCTGTAGGGCGAGATCCACTAAGTCAGTATGAGATGTGGGCAAAGAAGGAACGACGGCCATAGCATCCTTCATGGTACTATTGAGCCCTCTGTAAAACACAACTGCCCTTTTGGGTTCAGGCCAAGATGTTTCAGCAGCCAGTTGGTTAAATCGGGCAATGTACTCTATGAGTGACCCCTTTCCTTGAGTTAGATCTAACAATTCAAGATCCCGGGATTGGGCTTTATGACGTGTGTCGAATACATGAGACATTTCTGTGACCAATAACTCGAAATCATATAGGACAGGGCTGTTGTTTTCCAGTAGGGGATTGGCCCATGCTGCCGCAGTGCCGGCCAGATGGGACAAGGTGAAAGCCGCCTTTGTGGTGGAGTCGGGAAAGGCCTGAGGTCTACAAAGAAAATGTAGCTTGCATTGATTCACAAAAGTGCGAAACTTTCTGGGGTCTCCGTGGAATCTTTCTGGAGCGGCCAAGGGAAAAGGCGTAGGCAGTACAGGAATTTGTGGCGCTACAGGGGGAGCAAAAGGTTGGACAACTGGGGGTTGGGCAGCGGCTTCCCCGAACTCTACATCAGCGGGTAACGGGTGTTGTACACTTTGGATCACATCTAACCTCTGATGTATAGCCGCGTTGGTGGCTGTCATGTCTGCCCTCAAAACTGTGAGTGCCTGTACCAATGCAGCCATGGAGTCCTCGGCTACAGGCTCCATACTCGACACAGCGCAAAGGCTTCACAGTCTGTCGAGACTTGCCACGTAGGGAAGAGTATTGAGCCTCTGTCCACAAATCACCCACAGGGAGAGAAAGATAAACACTCCCTGTGCGAGCTTTGAGGCCACAGGTGGTTGTTGGTTGTAGAATCAGGTGGCGCCGAGGACTCCAGAGGCTATGTTCAGTGGAAGGGAGCCTGAGGAATTGGTGCAAGGGAGCGCCGATGATTCAACAGTCAAGTACCTGGAGGTAGGTACGAGCTGACCACCAGTAACCCGTAATGATTTCCACGAATGAACAGAAGGAAGGTCGTAAACAATCCAAGGGTCAAAATCCAGGTTGTAGCAAGTGAACAGATAGGGAAAATCCAAAGTAGTCCGTTATGCGCAAACCAAAGGTCCAAAGTACCAGTATCCGTGCAGAGTATCGGCAACCGTATCCAAGGAGCAAGAGTTAATCAAATCCGTGAGAGTAAGCCTGAGGTCGAAATCCGATGAGGTCAAAAACAAGAGTCAAAAACGCCGAACAGTGTTAGAGAACAGCTGTGAAGCGGCGAGTGATTCAAAGCTCCCGGCTTTTATGCGAGCCGCCTCCCGATCACGTGAGTGGGGCTCCGTGCACGTGATCGGGAAGTTGATGTGAAACCAGGAAGCAATCGCGATCGGCTGTTCCAGCCCGATCGCAATCTCCATGGCAGTTGCCATTGGAGACGAGGAAACAAACCACACCGTCCTCTGCGTGTGATCCGCAACCATCGGTGATGGCGACTCCCCTGCACCCTAGGTGATGGGACATGAGGAGGGTTGGGCTGTGAACCGGGGAGCCTGACAGTACTTTGTATCGGAGTGTTATGCGAGGTGTTGTATGGGTGTGTAACTGACCTATTGTGCATAACACCGATCCTCTCGAGTTCGAGGCCTTTTCAGATGTTTTTGATGCCTTTTCCAGGATTGTTGAAGCCTACAACGTCCACGTCGACAACCACAACGTTTTCTCAGGCAGTAACAACAAATTTGGCTCTTTCTTCTCTAGAAATGGGTTTTACTCCATATCCTAGGTCTGATTATTTTAGAGCATTGTCTTCCATATATGAAGAAGGGGAGGACTCTGACAATGAGAGACCTTTTGGTCTACAAAGGACTACAGTACCCATTCCAGAGGAATTAATATCTGAAGAAAATAGGTTAAAAGACTTACAAGAGTTTCTACATGAGGCAAGTGGTATAGATACATCTCCAGAAGTAGAGTTTGCTAGACCAGATCCTGGAGAACATGCTGAGATACCTTATAGGGCTCTAATGGCCAGAATAATTGAATATATGGGGTGGACTACACCTGCACTTTTTGTTCAGCAAGATGACCTTACTGATATATTGGATAAAGGACCCCAAGAGGATCCTGTTGTTCCTTTTCATGCTGCTCTGCAAAGGAAAATATCTGCAAATTGGGCTACTCCTGAAGTTATCCCTGCAGTAAATAAGAAACTCTCTGCTAAATATAGAGTATCAGCTTCAGATTCAGAATATCTAAGTAAACATCCAACTCCAGAAAGTTTAGTTGTGCAGGCAGCAACTTCCTCAAACAGTAAGTCGGCATACCCCACTATTCCACAAGACAGAGATGATAAAAGATTTGACGCCATGTCAAAAAAAGTATTTTCGGCATGTAGCATGGCATTGAAATCTATCAACGCCACTTGCATGCTAGCAAGATTCAGCCACACACTTTGGGAGTGTGCTTCATCTGCGGCTGACTGTCTCCCAGAAGGAGAAGAACGGGAAGCATTCTTAAACATCATCAGGGATGGTAAAGATGCAATGTGCAAGTCCCTTCAAACAGGCATTCACTCTGCTGACAGCATCAGCAGGGCCATGGCAGTGAGTACCACAATCCGCAGATTTGCGTGTTTGCGGATGTCTGGGTTTGCTCCAGATGTGCAAGCCAGACTTCTGAATATGCCCTTTGACGGCACTTCTCTGTTTGGAAAGAAGGCTGATGACAGTCTGGAGAAATTGCAAACATCCAAAACAGCAGCGAAATCCCTTGGGGCTGCAATCAGGCAAACTCCAAATCTCCCCACAGGTACTTCCTGGAGGGATAAGTCCTTTCGCTTTTACTCTGCATTCGGAAAATGCAGGGGCTAGCCAGCTCAAAGGGGCCAGAGACGTTTCACCCGTGGTGGACGGGGAAAAGGTACTAAATCTGTAACAGCAGGTGCTACTGTACCCTCAGCATCTGCGTCAGCCGCTTCTAAACCCCTCTGAGGTCTCCCCTCACAAGACACCAGTAGGGGGCAGTTTAGCTCAACATCTGGCAAAATAGCAGGCTATTACGTCAGATGCTTGGGCATTGGAGACAGTTGCCCAAGGTACTGCCTGCCTTTCCTACAAACCCCTCAGTCATCCACCAGGGAACAACTCTTTGAAGCTTCCAGACCCGCTCCTTATGCAGGAGATTTCAGACCTGCTAGAGAAAGGTGCCATAGAACCGGTACCTGTAGGGGAGAGGAACAAGGGTTGGTATTCCCCCTACTTTCTAGTACCAAAGAAGGATGGAGGATTGAGACCCATCTTGGACTTGCGAGAAGTGAACAAATTCCTCAGGAAAGACAAGTTCAAGATTGTAACCCTTTCTCAGATCCTTCAGGCCCTCCAGCTTCAGGACTGGTTGGTATCTCTAGACACAGGAAATACTTGAGGTTCGCAATTGGCAACTCTAATTATCAATTTCGAATTCTGCCATTTGGGCTGACCTCCGCCCGAGGGTCTTTACCAAGCTAATGGTGGTTGTGGCTGCAAGTCTAAGGAGGGAAGGGATTCACGTCTACCCCTACCTGGACAACTGGTTGATCAGAGCAGTATCCCCGAAACAAGCTCAGATCCATCGAGATTATGTTTGCCATCACATCCTTCACAAGCTGGGCTTCTTCCTCAACTTAAAGAAGTCACAGATGATACATCACAGAAACTCCAGTTCATTGGAGCAGTCCTGGACACATCCCTGGGAAAAGCCTTGCCACCAGAGGTGAGGGCTCAAGATATTCTACAGATGTCACCATGTTTCAAAATGTCCAACTTCTTCCAGCCTTCAACTTTTTGAGGTTGTTCGGCCTCATGGCATCCTGCATCTTCCTAGTGCCAGAGGCTCACCTGAGAATGAGATCCCTCCAGTGGGCACTAAGGACCCAGTTGTCACAATTCTCAGGGAGAATGTCAGATCTCCTACTAATTCCGGGCAGAGTAGCTTGAGACCTTCATTGGTGGGCCTGTCGGAAGAACATCTTAAAAGGAGAACGGTTTTGGCAACCATGGCCGGAGATAACAGTAGTCATGGATGCTTCACTCACAGGGTGGGGAGCCTATGCCAACGACTTGACCATCAGCAGTCGTTGGTCTCCTTCGGAGTCCAGACTACACATCAACCTATTGGAGCTGAGAGCGATCAGACTAGCGCTGAAAGCTTTTCTGCCATCAGTACAGGGGAAACATGTCTTGATAATGACAGACAACACAGTGGCCATGCACTACCTCAACAAAAGAGGAGGCGTAGGGTCACTGCTACTGTGCAGAGAGGCAATGCAGCTCTGGTTTTGGGCAATTCAAGAAGGAATCTCTCTATCGGCAGTTCAGCTAGCCGGAGAGAAGAACTTGACGGCGGATACTCTGAGCAGGCAGAGCACAGTCTCCCACGAGTTGGAACTAGCTCAGGATGTCCTTCAAGAGATCTTCTCCCTTTGGGGAACCCCTCAAGTGGATCTGTTTGCCACCAGCATCAACAGGAAGTGCGATCAGTATTGCTCAAGGGAATTTCCCCCGAGAGGAGCTCTAGGGGACACGTTCGTAGTGGACTGGGAATATCCACTTCTGAATGCGTTTCCTCCATTTCCTGTCATTCCTCAAATGATCAGGAGGTTGAGAAGATTCCGGAAACCCATGATCCTAATTGCCCCGGATTGGGCCAGGAGAACGTGGTACTCGGATCTTCTAGACATGTCCATCTGCCCTCCGATTCGTCTTCCGCAAAGAGAGGATCTTCTCTCGCAGAAGTGAGGTCAGGTTCTCCATCCGGATATCAGAACCCTCAACCTTCACGCCTGGTTTCTGAAAGGTTGAGATACAACGATTGGGATCGCCCGGATGACGTCATGGAGGTGTTGCTTTCAGCCAGAAGGCCAGCAACAAAGACTTTATACCGCTGCTGTTGGAACACATTTTGCAGCTGGTGTAGAGAAAAGAATATTGAACCCTTTTCATGTAATACACCGATGGTGTTATCTTTCTTGCTTTACTTAGCAAATTCAGGTCTCCAAGTTGGTACGATCAAGGGCTACCTCGCACCGCTGTCAATCTTTGAGATTACTGCTGAGGAGCCTTCATATTTCAAATTACCCTTAGTAATTCAATTTCTGAAAGGATTAACTAATATTTATCCCCCAAAACCTTTTCAAGTTCGATTGTGGGACCTAAACCAAGTCTTAAAGTTTCTGATGGGTACTCCTTTTGAACCACTTCATTCCTGTTCATTAAGGTTTCTCACTCTTAAAACTGTTTTTTTCTAGTGGCTCTAACCTCTGTCAGAAGAGTGAGCGAATTACAAGCTCTATCTTGCAAACCTCCTCATCCAATCTTTCATAAAGATAAGGTTGTTTTACAAGTGAAGCCCACTTTTCTCCCAAAGGTGGTCTCTGAATTCCACATTACTCAGAAAATAACTTTACCCTCGTTCTATCCTCCTCCCCATCCAGGGAAAGAGCAAGAGAGATTACACAGGCTGGATCCAAGGCGTGCCTTAAGCTTTTACATTAGCAGACTTGCAAGCATCAGACAAGCAGACCAATTGCTTGTGGGATATGCAGGGCACAAATTAGGTTTGCCAATTAGAAAACAAACCATTTCAAGATGGATTATTTTAACTATTATAGAATGCTATAAATTGGCAGGAGAAGAGCCCCCTCAACATCTTAGGGCTCATTCAACCAGTGGTATTGCAGCCTATTCGGCTCTCCAAAGAGGAGTTCCAATTAAGGACATATGTGCGGCTGCCACATGGTCGTCCGCACACACTTTTACCAAATTTTACAGCCTTGATTCCTCCTCTAGCCAGGAGACAAAATTTGGAAAAGCTGTGTTGCATTCTGTACATCTTTAAAGGGAAACATGTAATTTTTACTCCCGCCTCCTCTGCTCCTTTACTACTGCTACGGGAGTCTATCAAAGATGAGGAATACGTCGGAGGACACAATCTCTTCGAAGAACAAGTTACTTACCAAACTGGTAACGTTCTTTTGATGGGATTTTCCTCCGACGTATTCCTTATTGCCCCTCCCATCCATCCCCGCAGTAAAACTTCCCTCGTAGTTGCAGCTTACGCTCCTTCAAGGTTACTAACCAATTCATGCAAAGCAAATCTAAACTTCAAAATGGAACTGAGCAACGGACGCTGCGCAAGTCTATTTGTACTCATGATGACGTCCGCTCCAATACGGATGACGTCCGCACCAATACGGAGGCTGTCCAGGGACACCGGGTCGAGGGACGTCGACGCGCAGTTCCCTCTACTGGAAAAAAATTCCGAGGCCAGCAAGCTGGAATGGATTATATCAAAGATAAGGAATACGTCGGAGGAACATCCCATCGAAAGAACCTTACCAGTTTGGTAAGTAACTTGTTCATCTGTCTATGTCGGGAAGTCTGTAACTAATAATCCGTCCTTGTTTTCCAAACGGCCTATCCTGGCCCTCACACTACAAACAAAACAACAAAGGGTGCAAGGAAATGTCCTTGACTTGATGATGGCAAAAGGGTTCAAAACCAAAAATTCAATAATAACTCCAACGAAAATGTTTTTCAAGGTAACAGATCTTTGGATGTTTCCCTTCCCCTAGATTCTTCAAACAGGATTGCAAAATTGTTAATTTAAGTAAAAGTTCCTTTAGACCTGTTTTGAAGGTCTTGTTGAACTCACAAGTTTTGTAGCAGTCTTTCTGTAAGATTTTCTTTACTTTGTAGATTGCCTGGTGTACTCCCCTATCCGGAATCTTTTTTCAATTTCAATTACCTGGTATTCTCGCCTGCCAGGGATTGTTTGATAGTTCCTTTCAGATTTCCTGGTATACTCTCCTACTAGGGATCTTGACCCAACTTCAACTGCCTGGTGTACTTGCCTGCCAGGACTTCTTTTAATTGATTCAAAGTTCTTTGGTTCTATCAAAATGGCCTATACCGTGAGCTATTTGGTATCTTGGCCTGTGGTACACTTGTTCAAAGTTCTCCCCCACACTGGCATTTCATGCACTTATATTGGTTTGGGGTTTTTCTATGTACTGCGTCTTGTCTGCATGCAAACATTCTTCTTGAGATGTTGCTATAATACTGTGTCTTGGCTGCATTCAAACATTCTTCTTATACTACTTTCATCATTAGCAATTTCATATTTATCAATTATGGATTGGGGTACTTGTTGGAATGCCCGGGCTCCCCAGATGCTTTGGATTGGCTCACCGGTCTCTTCCTGTGTCTCTGACTCTGCCTGTGCCTTTGTGGAACAGCTGCTTTATTCGCTTTCCACCCAGGAGTCAGCAAAGATCTATCTAGAACTTGGTACGGCTCTGCGGTCACACGCTAGTATCCTGTTACTCACTGCTCCGTAAATAGGTCAGGAAGATAGATAGATGACCTTGGAGACGATATCTACACAGGAATTGATATTCAGCCTCCAAATCCAACTCTCCTGAGTTCAAGACTCAGGCTTCCTCAAGAGAGGGGCTCTTCTTTACAGCAGGCAGAGGTGTCAGTTGAATAAAAGAGCGGGGAGAACACACACCGCCAATACCCAAGCTGCAAAGGAATACAAAGAGATTAGACAGTGCTGAGAAACCAAGTAAGCAATCAAGCACAGTATGGGACAGGAAATACCTAGGCAGTGATTGGAGTGGAACTTTCCCCGGAATGGACCTACAAGTAAAGAAGTAAACCCAAATGAGTGAATTAATCTAATGGGTTCTTCCGGTAGAGAGTTTTAGTCAAAACTACAGACCTGAATTGTGGGACTCTCAAGTGTTAATGATTTCCAGGATTGGAGAAAACGACAGGAAAAAATAATAAACAGGGACTTTAGTACAGGGAAGTAAACCCGGGCAGCACGATGGTCGCGCTAGAGATGGGTTGGTGCAGGATCAGGAAAGCGTCAATATGCACTTTGAAAATAAGTTTGTTGAGAGTTGGAGTTCAATAAATGTCCCAAATCCAGTAGAGAGGAATACCAACAGAGCAGTAGTAGTCAAAGGTGGCGCTGGCAGAAATAGAAGAAAATAAACATAGTTGGTTACCTGAAACACAGACTTCCCAAACGAGAGTTGGAGCTGAAGTGTTCCGAATAACTGCTGACGAAGGTGTTGCGAAGACAGCAGGAGCAGGGAAGAATAATCCAAGTAACGTTCTGTGTCAAATACCAGAAGATCACAACAATGATAAGGGCGTAGAGGAGGCAGTCCAGGGGCAGTCCGGGTCGATACCGTAGTGGTCTATGAAGTGTCAATGGAATAGGAGACGTAACAATCCAAAAGTTCCGGTGTGGGTCGAAAACCAGGAGATCAAGTTGGGATTTCATGACAAGATTTCACGAAGGAAAACGGACGTAACCGCAAATAGTAAGAAACACTAATTAGCAGCAACAAGCCCGCTGGAAGATGCTGGTTTTAAACCCATAAGGGGGGCGTGCCTTGTTGTACGTCCTTCACGTACGAGCTGTGTCAGCTGACACGGGTTCCGCCGTAGCTTGTACAGACGCCATGGCAACCTGTATCTGCTCCACAAAGGAGCCTGTGAATGGGACGTACACCGTAGGGAAGTTTTTGTCTGCCGAAGTATAACATATCCTCTCTCGCTCTGGACAGTTGAACTCTGCTTCCACGAGTAGCTGGATACCCAAGAGCTTCTCTGCAGCTCCTCGTGTCTACACAGCTTTTCCTGCTCATCTGCGGTGTCCCTCCTTCTGTCCCGGTAACTTTCTGTGTGTGTCTTGCGCATGCAAGCCTGTGTCTGAATTCACTGTCCTCTCCTGCACTGCTCACATCCATAGTGTGCTTTCCATCTTTAAATGTCCCACACACTACCGGGTATGACACAAAGATTAGCTTGCAGATGGTACTTTGAGTTCTTGTTACTTTGCACACACTCCTTACTCCTCTTCCCTGTCTCATTACCTGTGTGATTATGGGAGTTGGAGTCCATGGATGATATTGAATTATCAACTTGTGTCTGGTTTCCCATTGGATTCTCATGTAAAGGCATATCAAAAAAAGTGTTATGTATATGCTGTAGGTGTCAAAGGTGGGGGCCTGAGCAGAATGACAATAGGCCATCACTTTGGTATTAGGGGGTTTTCCTCATGGGAAAAAGGAGAATGCTGCATCTTCTCCAATGGACTAAAAACATCTCCCCCGGTAGCTATCTCCTCCCATGTGATCCTCCCTCGAATAACCACCCCCAGGGTCAGGATCAAGAAGCGGCTGCCGTGCCCTGGCCACATGGGTGGAGGTCACCGCCAGGGAATTTGTGATGACTCCACTGGATTCATCACACACAGCTGTTCTTTGCTCTTATGAGCCACCCCTTTCCATTGACAGTGGAGTGTACTCTCAACTTCCTCTGTGTTCCCGACCATCTCCGTTCTTCTGCTGGTTCTCAGGAGGCCATGCATGTTCCAGACCACATTGATTTTGATCACTCCTGACTGGGATCTGAGAATGTGTTATCCGGAGTTGCTGGACATGGCCACCTGAACTCCCTCCCTCCCTCCCACATCCACCCCACCATCCTCCAGGTGCCTTCCAATAAGGGTGGATATACTCTCCCAGTTGGGGGGGGGGGTCGGGTTTTCCAGCTGCACCTCAATAGCCTGAACCTTCATGCTTGGCTGCTAAAAGGCTGAGATACAAGGAGATGGGTTTGTTGTTCCTCCCAGCTCAGAGGCCTGCCACTGCAGGTGGTGGAAATTCTCGGGTTGGTGCTGGGAGAGGGATATGGATCCTTTAACTTGTCCCATTTACCTGTGTTGGAGATCTTCTTTGCTAGGCCAAGACTGCCCTGCAGATTGGCACTGTGAAAGGGTAGCTGTCTGCTCTCTCAGCTTTTAAAATTACCCCTGAGCAAGGCTTGTTCTTCCCAATCCCCTAGGTTGTGCAGTTTCTGCAAGGATTGTGAAATTAGTTTCCCCTGCACCAGTTTGTTTTTACGGCAGGCAATTTGAATTTGGTGTTGACATTCCCTATGTGTGCTCCATGCACTGCATTCATGTCCTTTACGGTTGTTCACTGTAAGGTGATTTTCCTTTCAATTCCGCAAGTTGGGTGAGTGAACTCCAGGCATTGGGCCTCATTACAGGTTTGGTGGTATCTTGGCGGTAAATCCACTGAGATACCACCAAACTATTACTGTTATTGATCTGGTGCTATTATCACCTGATTGCAATTGGTGGTAGGCCATGTTAGTCACCATTAATTGGAGTTGCTGGCAGTAATTCCACTTGCAGTAATACCCCCGAAATGGCTGATTTTGGGCAGTATGGTGGCGGAAATACCACCAGCTTCTTGCTGAAGGTTTTGCCTCCAACTTATCCTCAAACTCATAGTTGGGCGGTGCAGTAATGTGGCAGTTTACAGTATTACCACTGCATTTTACCACACCACCCAATTTATAATGAGGCCCATTGTCTGGTAAACCTCCTTATTTGTTTTTTGACAAAGAAAAGGTGACGTTGAGAATGATGCCATCCTTCCTCCTCCGAAGGTGGTCTAAGATTTTCATCTCTCTCAAAAGATCCATATTCTTGTATTTTACCTCTGCCTCACCATTACAAGGCAAAGGAGCAATTCCATTAGTTGGACCCAGTGGGGGCCCTCAGCTACTATGTCACTCAAATGAGGGACATCACAAAAGATGACTAGATTTTTGTGGGATACGCTTGCGCCCATGCTGGCAGGCTGTGAGCAAGTATACCCTTTCAAAGTGGATTATTCTTTGCACCTCAAAATGCTGTGATCTGGTTGGAAAAGATGCACCTGAGCGTCTCCATATTAATTCAAACAGAGGGCTGGCAGTCACTTCTGCCCTGTAGAGAGGGTTCCCTGTCTTATACATTTTCTAGACAGCTATGAGGGCCTCGCTGCACATATTTGCCAAACATTACTGCTTGAATTCCTTTTCTGGGAAGGACGCTCACTTTGGTAGAGCGGTTGTTCATAATTATCTGGTCTACGTGGTGTCCTCTTGCTCTCCTCCCTCATTTGGATCTACTTACTGCTGAGCGAGTCTTATCATAAATGAGGAATCTGTGACAGGTAGGAATCCATTATAAGAACAAATGACTTGCCTCTCTCAGCAATGTTTTTTCTGATGGATGTTCCTTCCATGGATTCCTCATCACCCTCCCAACCTGCCCCTTTTGGTGGATAGCTAGTAACCTTTGGTTTTGCGGTCCCTCTGTGTCAGAATGCTAATGGAAAAAAGGGTGAAACTGAGGTCATGGGGCAAGGTTTCTCAATATATATGGGCCCCCATGTCATACCTGGTATGATGCGTGTAGAGGCATTGAGCGGAGCCGACCCGCAGCCTGCTGTGCACTCTGGTGGTGGAAAAGTGTCCGAAGTACAGCTGCCCTGAAGATAGATTATCATAGATGCAGAAACTGTAGGAGGAACATCAATCAGAAAGAAAATGACTGAGAGGTAAATTGTTTGTTGTTTATTATTTTTAGCAAAAGGATTCGGATGGGAGAATAGTTCAAATTAAAACTGATGTTTCCAATGGATTGTGTCCTCCCACGTATTCCTTATCTTATGATATTCGTATCCCAGCTTTGCTGCTTTGGAAACATTTTTCACCAGAGGGTGCTGTGTTCGAGGCTGCGGAGTCGTAGTCCCTCGAGAGCCGCCATCGAGCGTTGACGTCATCCGCTGTATAAAGGGGTCGAGCAGTGCCTGTCACCTCAGTTCTGTTTTTCTGACGCAACTACTTCGTGTTACGAGCGGCGCATCAGATTTTTCCTCGACGATTTCCTTGTCATCTACTCCCACCACACCCAAGACAGGGTGAAAAAAAATTCAGAAGTGTGGTAGGAAAATGTGTATGTACAAAACAGTGGTTAAGCCCGGCAGCTTCAAGGGCGTTGGTCTCTCTGGTCTCGCTGTTTGACTGCTTGCTGCTTTGCAACTTGCTTAGCTGCCACATACACCAATTGACTGGTTATATTACATACCAAATTGAAATATCTTCCTGCTCCCGGGGACTGCGGGATGCAAGTTTCGCTTATCTCCTTTGACCCGGGACCCAGTTTCTGTCCATATCCAAGTCAATTAAAGAAATAACTAACAGAACGATCCATCGCGCATCCACAAAGAGCCTCCGGATTTTTGTTGTGATTTGTGAAGCCTACATCACAAGGAACCATGCCTCATCCAGAGGATTCACCTGCTGCCCGAGTCGCACTGGCGAGTGCACGACGTAAGGAAAGAACTGCCTCTTATCCCTCGACACGCCTGCATCTGCGACGTGAGATTGAAGGTAAAGACTCCTTACAATTAAAACACGCTGAGGCTTGCACCTTACATGCAAGTTTCACCAAAAGTGACTTTTGCAAGACACATGCCGAAACTGTTGTTAGTTTGCCTTGTGCTCCTATTTCACAACCTTGTAATCACCAAACTTCCATCTGCAAGTTACACACGGAAAAGCCTTATGTGAGTCCCCCCTTGTTATCCGTGTCTTCTTATGAACCACTTGCTCTGCGCTCCTGTGAAAGCCCAGTAGTAGATTTGACATCTGTGCTGCCTGAGAATCCTCACATCTCAGTACAACGTCTGGATATCCTTGCTCATGCTGTAATTACTAACTGTGCTGAACTGGTCGCTCCGACACAGCCTATGTGTGACTTACTTAATGGTAACTCAGCGACTGCTGCAGTCTGTCAGCTGATATCCAGTCCTGCACTAGTTCCTCTATTACTGCCTCTATTCCCAGCTGCCGAGACGATGGTTACAGACGCCGAAAAGTCTCTTCTTGATATTGCTCACTCGCCATCACTTCCTCTGTCTCCTGCAGCTGGATGTACAACTCCTATGTTTTTAAATGACGAGGTTTTGTCTGTCTCCCAAGCATGTGTTGTCCTCTCCACCCAGGCTGCCATCGATCGAAAATGCATTTACGAATAAGTTCCTGTTAGATCTGGAGAAAATTAATACTTAATGGTAACTCAGCGACTGCTGCAGTCTGTCAACTGATATCCAGTCCTGCACTAGTTCCTCTATTACTGCCTCTATTCCCAGCTGCCGAGACTATGGTTACAGATGGCGAAAAGTCTCTTCTTGATATTGCTCACTCGCCATCACTTCCTCTGTCTCCTGCAGCTGGATGTACAACTCCTATGTTTTTAAATGACAAGCATGTGTTGTCCTCTCCACCCTGGCTACCATCGATCGAAAAATGCATTTACAAATAAGTTCCTGTTAGATCTGGAGAAAATTAATACTGCTCGATTGACTTCCAAAGGAAATGCTGCTTTGTTATTGGCTTTAGCCTGTCATTTATCGAAAGGAACTGCTCAAGAAAGACAGATTCAAGGACTAGCTAAAAGCTTCTTGTCAGGACCTTTTAAAAGAAGACGTCTAGATGACGGTGGCTCACCAGAACTGCTTTGTTCACAAGCTAAATACAATTTGGTTACTAACCAGGTTACCATGGGGAATCCACTCTGCTCCGACATTCCTCTACATTCTCAGCAACAAATGGTTGATCAGAGTCATAGGAATCGAGCAACTTTTCCTTCTGAACCAAATACATTTAATACTCGCACACACGTATCTGACTGTTCATCTGATGATGACTCATCTGAATCTTCTATTTTGGAGCGTGAATTCCCCAAAATTAGACGTCTCTATACTAAAACAGCTCCGAACTCGGGTGCTGAATTGGACCTTGGCAACATCATGAGGAAAAGCTCCCAGGAACTATTAGCTGCCTTGATGTCCTCCATGTCAATGACAATTTCTCCTTTTTTGAAATTATATGAGCAAATTCAAGATGGCATAAAAGATCTGGCAAGCCTAGTTGCTACTTCAAACACAAAACTGAGTGCTCTAGTGAATGAAAGTAACATGTCAAAACAAACCTTGGTAAGATTAATGGAGAAAGTAGAGTCCTGCTCTAGCTTGCTTAATGATCATCGGCCAAGTGTTTTGGAAGACCAAAGACTGTTTGCTGAGGTGGCTAAACAAGCGTAGCCCTTCTTCAACAACAATCTTCGAATTTTAGTGCAAAATTGAGAATGGATTGTGTGCCTCCTGGGTCGGGCAGCCCTTTTAGGGCCTCATTAGGGACACCGACCTTTAGTATTGAAGCACTCAATGCTCTAACTACATCTGCTGAGACACACAGTCAAGATGACGGTTCTCATCTCTCTGCCAAACCTATTGATGTTGTTGATGAACATGTTCCAATTACAAACATTTCCTCCTTTTCTGAAGCAGTTCTTGGCCTGAAACAAAGAGATAACGGAGCAAATTTTAACTTTCAGGAACCTTCCTCTTCAAATTCAATCCCTAATATTGTGGCTGACTCTAAACAAGACACTTCTGGAACCCTCCTTGAAGTGTTGGACGTTGTAGGCCCTCAGAAAGACTTGTTTCCCATCTTTGACAATAAATGTAAAATAAACCACCAAACTGGAAAACATAATCAATGAAAAAAAATCAAAGAATATTTCCAAGAAGAAGTCCCGAGTCACTCTCTGTTCACGTAAATTTTTAAGAAATTTGAAATCCATAAGTCTTACAATAAACTCAGATCCACTAAGCAATGAAAACATTGTTGACTTGACTGAGGAACTTAATAAAGCTCCATGCTCTGTTGCAGAGAAAGTAGCGACTGAACTGCATGAGCCCTTGGATGATCTTTTAGATCTGTTACCTCCTGAACACGAAGAGGAAGTGCACTCTTCTGTTGACATTCCTGTTATGTGTCCACTAGTGGAGATCCCGGCTCCTCCTTGTAAAGCACTGTGGTTAGATGTGCCGCACAAAGACTTGTCTCAGAGCACTCGTCAATGTGTCATTGTGCCTACGATAACCACCTGCGAGGAAACAAACCCTACAAAGGAAAGCCCGAAAACACTTATTATCGGGCAACGATGGTCAAACATGAAGATTCATGGCCCTGACTCGCTGTCTGACCGAAGCTGTGTAATTAGGAACAAACCTTTGAAAGTAGTCACGAATACTACCATGTGTGGCTTTCAAGAACACGGGGATCGATCAAGTTTTGCTGCAAATCCTCAGAATCAGGAACGCAATGATAAACGCGTGCACTTCTCGAAAAGTAAGCCCTTACCTTCAATACTTGTTAGGCAGAAACCTGTGCAGTTCCCTTTGGGAACACTGCAAAAGATTTAGGACTACAGGTGTTAGCAGTAAACCCACTTGGTAGCAGTCTGTACCACCCAGATTTACCTGGGTAAGTCTTAGTTAACACCACTTATTTTCATACAGAGGTGAGCCCTTAACTATAGATGGCACTCCAATAAGTTTATGAAAAAGGGAGGGAAAAAGACAGAATTTGGAAAGGTACACCACTCTAAGATTTAGGAACACTATAAGCAAGGCAGAAGAGCAAAAGTCACTTGTGAGCCAAAGTCCATAGGCTGGGCCCACTCTTAGAGAGAGCAGAGCACAAATGCGCTCAAGATCACACAGTTACACTAGGCTTAGAAAGTCTTGCAGAGAGTTCGAAAAGAGTTTAGAGAGGCTCAGAAAAGTTTAGCCAGGGTGTCCCAGGCTAACCCAGGTTCGAAAGCCGGGGGCTAAATCTACTCCGTACAGTCGGTGGCAAGGGAAGCCAGGCGGGACACGGTACCTTAAGTGGGAAGGATCCTCCAGCGGTGCATTTGTTCCTGGCAGCGGGTGCAAGTCTCGTCGTCGTCCAGGGGAAGAGGAGATCTCGACTTGGAGGAAAGATGAAGGTCGTTGCACTGCCAGGGAAGAAACCAGCCGTAGAGTTTTCCGGTTAAAGGTATTACCCTTTATTTCGCGGTCGTGGTAAAACGTGGTATTCCGGTTGCCGGGGTGCTTGGCACAGGCAAGGCGGCCACGAGATGCGTCGGGAAGGCGAAAAGACGGTGAAACTGGTTATCCCCACCAGTCAAAGGAAGAAGACTCTCCGGCGGGAGATCTCCTCTGTCGTTGGGAAAAGTGGTGAGACGGTCCAGCAGGGCTCCACCGGTGGTGTCGTCGTGGCAGGTCGGCTCAGCTTCTCCCTCATCGGATTCTTAGGTCCTGTGGCGACTTCTGAAGTTCCAGTCCCCAAAGCCCTGCTTTTATGCAGAAAACCCCCATTCACTCAGACTAGCTGTCACTCAAACATGCTAAGTGGTGAGCCGGCCGGCTCACCACTTGGGCCAATCAGGACGGAGTGCGACTTGAGTTGCCTAGGCAACTCAGTCCAGGGTACCTAAAACCCCTCCACCCCTCCTAAGTACCCCAGACAGAGTGGCACCACTTTGGAGGGCTTCTGTGGAGAAGCCCGCCAAAAAGTGGAACAAAGGGCTCGACTTGGGTTGGAGTCACAGAAGAGAACACAAACGCCATTTTAGAACGGAGTTTTGGCAAAAAATTCCAACCGGAGAATTAATAATAATTAAATAAACCAGCGGTATGTTCGAGGCTATCGTAATTAAATAAATAAAGATAGTAGCCTCGAACAATGGGAAAATCCCATAGAGAAATATTCGCGGTTGAATATAAAAAGTAGTATCCACTGCCACCAGCCAAAACTCGATCAGGGGGGACGGAGACGTGCCCCCTCGACTAACAGACCCCGGGGCAATCGAATTGCCCCAGCCAGTACGCCTACAATATGATGGTTTGTACTGGTTCTGTTCAGAATTCAAGACTAGTAAAGTCAATGGTGACTTTACATGCCCTGGGAGACAGTAGTCATTCCCAGGGTATGGAGTCTATACTGGGGGGTCACTATGACACCCCTGTGTTACTGCACTGAGGGTGCTGTGTAACACACATCACAAAAACACATGAAGCCCTATGGAGTAAAAGACCCCATAGCCCATTCAACACATCTAGAGTCAAAGGAACACACTCAAATCATGCCCAAGAGTGAGGGTAAAAGAGTCTCACTCTTGGCAGGAGAAGAAAATAAACCCCAAAAATCCAGCAAAGCTGCTGGGGGACTCACTAGGTTAGGAAATTCAGCCTAAACAGAGAATTCTCCCTAACACTCGCCCCACCCCCAGAATAAGGGACAGGAGGATTTAATCCACTCCCGGATGAACCTCATACCTCTAGTCAATGACATACATCCTAGAGAGTCCATCAGCATTTTGATGGTGACACCCTGACCTGTGCTCAATGGTGAAATCAAACCCTTGCAGGCAGATTGACCATCTCAATCGTTTTGGATGTTCTCCCTTCATTTGCATTAACCATCTCAAGGGTTGGTGGTCAGTCTGAATGACAAAAGTAGAACCATACAAGTATGGCCTAAACTTCTTCAGTGCCCACACAATAGCAAAGCATTCTCTTTCGATTGTTGCCCACCTTGTCTCAGGATCCTTCAACTTACGGCTGATGAAGCAAATGGGATGCTCCCTACCCTTCTCATCCAGTTGGTTTAGAACTGCACCTATACCTACATTGGAAGCATCAGTTTGTACAATGAAAGTTTGGTGGTAGTCAGGAGCTCTCAGTACTGGAGCTTGGCAAAGAGCTTTCTTCAGTTTTTCAAAGGCCTGATTGCACTCCTCATTCCATTTGACCATTCTAGGGAATTTTGGTGAGGGGATTACATTCAATGGAGAAGCTATGGTCCCATAGTTTTCAATGAAATTCCTGTAATTCCCAATGAGGCCCTAGGAAGGCTCCCACCTGGGTTTGAGTGTTAGGTGTTGTCCAATTTTGCACAGCTTCACTTTTGCTGAGCAAAGGCCTTATTTCTCCACCTCCTACCTCATGCCCAGGGTAGACCACTTTACTTTGACCTATCTGGCATTTACTTGCCTTGATAGTCAAATTGGCCTGCTCAAGAGCCTGCAAAACATGCCCTAGATGGTTCACATGTTCCTCCCAGGAGTGGCTGAAGACTGCAATGTCATCCAGGTATGCCATGCAGAAGTCCTCCATCCCAGCTAGAACTTGATTCACCATCCTTTGGAATGTAGCAGGTGTATGTTTTAATCCAATGCATGTCCTTAAATTGGTACAAACCAACTGGGGTTGAAAATGCAGTTTTCTCCTTGGCATGGTCTGTCAAGGCTATTTGCCAATAGCCTGACATAAGGTCAAATGTGCTGAGGTACTTGGCGGCACCAAGTTTATCCACCAACTCATCTGTCCTTGGCAAAGGGTGGGCATCAGTCTTAGTGACTGCATTAAGAGCTCTATAGTCCACACAGAATCTCAAGTCTTTGGATCCTGCCTTTGGTACTAACACAACTGGGCTAGACCATGGACTAGTAGAGGGCTCCATTACCCCAAGATCAAGCATCTTCTTGACCTTCCCTTTGATATGGGTTCTCAAATTTTCTGACATTCTGTATCCTCTGCTTTTGACTGGCAGACGGTCACCAGTGAGTATCTCATGCTGTCCCCAAGGGGTCAAGCCTGGTGAGAGTGAGAACAGGGAGGCAAACTGATTTAACATAGATTTGCACTCCTGTTGTTGCTCAGGTGTCAGATCTGAAGAGAGATTGACTCCTTCAATTTTCTCATCTAAAGGTACACCTCTGAGGAGATCAGGGAGAGATTCACTCTCTTCTTCCTCTGCTGTTGAAGCTAGAAGCAAGGCTCCTACTTCAGGTCTGGAGACGTATGCTTTCAGTCGGTTGGTGTGGAAGACTCTAGGAGCTTCCCTGGGTCAGCCCAGATCCACCAGATAGTTGACCTCCCCAAGTTTTCCCACAACTTTGAAGGGTCCCACCCATTTGTCTTGCAAGCCCTCTGCCTTGTTGGGAGCATAACAAGAAGTAGCTGGTCTTGAGTGAACTCAACCATGTTAGCCTTTTGATCATGCCAATGCTTTACCAAAGCTTGTCCAGCTTTCATGGTTATCACTAGCTTCTGCCATCATGTGTGACATTCTCCTTCGGAGACCTATCACATAGTCAGTCACTCTGACTGGCTTGAGGGGAGGAGCACCTTCCAATCCCTCCTTAATCAGGGCCAACGGACCTCTGACTGGATGGCCATAGAGAAGTTCAAAGGGAGAATAACCTACTGCCTCCTGAGGGACTTCTCTATAAGCAAAGAGAAGCATGGAAGTAGAAGGTCCCACTTTCCTTTCAGGGGTTCCTCTAAAGCACCTATCATGCTCTTCATGGTTCTGTTAAACCTTTTTACCAACCCATTTGTCTGGGGATGGTATGTGGTTGAGAACTTGTAAGTAACTCCACAGGTTTTCCACATGGCTTTCATGTAGTGGGACATAAAGTTTGACCCCCTGTCGGATATTACTTCCTTAGGAAACCCAACCCTGGTAAAAATACCAAGGAGGGCCTTAGCCACAGCCGGAGCTGTAACAGTCCTCATAGGAATTGCCTCAGGGTACCTAGTAGCATGGTCTACTAGAACAAGGATAAACCTGTTGCCGGAGGAGGTTGGGGGATCAAGGGGACCAAAAATGTCAATCCCTAACCCTCTCAAATGGGAATCCCACAAAGGTGCCACATTCTTGGAGCCAACCTTACCAGAAGTTTGGCAGGTATGGCAGCTCTTGCAAAACTTATCTACTTCCGCCCCCCATTTTTGGCCAATAGAAGTAGAGTGAGAGCCTTTCCTTGGTCTTCTTGAAACTCAAGTGACCAGCCAAAGGAATCTCGTGGGCTAAGTGCAAGAACTGTTGTCTGTTTTCTTGAGGTACTACAAGGCGCTTGTAGTCTCCAGGTTCAGACTCAGTTGGTTCACTGTAGAAGAGGCTATCTTCCCAGTGCAACCTATCCCAGGCTCTTGCCCATCAGCCTGAGCAGCTGCCTGGTGGCGGAGACCCTCCAGAGTTGGACATTCTCTTTGTCCCTTACGAAAAGCTGCCCTGCTGGGCCCACCTTCTGCCAGTAAAGACTACAGCTTAGGATGGTTCTCAGGGTCCAGATCTCCAATAAGTTCTTGGCCTCCCATTAGCTCTTCTTCAGAGTCTAGTTCAACCACACAGGGTTGTACCTCCCTCTCAGCCTCAGCTGGAGGTGGAGTTACAGGTGTAACTGTGGACAACCGAGGGGAAGTCCTTGTTGGAAGCACTGGAGTGCTTGCTGCTGGCTTTTTCCTAGGAGTCTTGGGTTGCCCCTTTGCTCCTGATCTGGTAGTTACTGCAGTAAGTTGCTCCAGTGGGAGAGGAGTGATTTCTGTCATCATCTCCTGAGATAACCCTCACAGGGTTTTCTCTCTTGCAGGTTTTGTGAGCTCCTGTAACCTTTTACTAGGAGGTCTGGGGGTATGTGACACAACTCCAAGAGCTTTCAGGTCATTACCCAACAGAACACTACCTGGTACTTCACATTGTATACTGACAAGTATCTTTACAGCCATATCATTACACTGGATGAGAACTGGTAACTGGGGACACATCTGCACAGGCCCTCCAACGAACTTGGTGAGGCATTTGGGTGCCTTAGCAACATCCTCTGTCTTGAAAAATGATTCATCCACCACAGTTATGCTGGCCCCAGTGTCTCTAATGGCAGGAGTCTCCTGAACATTCACCTGGACACTGTCTTTATAATACTCTTTAGTATTATCTGGGTTAGAATTATACACATCTAAATTCTGTTGTTCCCACAACCCCAGAGTGACTAAAGAAACACTGGCTGAGACACCAAGGGGTTCATCAGCCAGCAGTAGAAAGTTTCCACTTGCCATAGGGACTTCCTCTTCTGGAGCGAAGGCTAAGGAGGCAAGTTGGATCCCTGAAGGTTTACCCTTGCATCTGGGATCTCCTTTCACATGGTCAGTAGAGCCACAAACAAAGCATTTACCGAATGCCTTCTGGAATGGTGGCTTGTTCTGGCCTCCCTCTGGTTTGGCACCAGAGGGTACACTATTCTGCTGTGGTTTCCCTTGTGGCTTACCCTTATGGTTTTGTTTGGGGCCCTCTTTGGAATTTGTAGCATTAGAATTCTCTTTGCAGTCCTTTTTAGGCTGTTTCCCCTCATCCTTTTTCTGAGTTACCCCAGAATCCTTGTGTGTGGCCCTGTTGGCAACCCACAAGTCAGCAGCCTTAGCTAGCTTTCGGGAATCTAATTCCTTTGAATCAGCCAAGTGCTGTCTGAGCTCAGGAGAGCAGGCATCATAAATTGACTCCAACATAAAAAGATTCTTCATACCTTCATAAGTATTCACTTTGTAACCCTTAATCCATCCCTCTAAGTTTTTCAACCCTTCACTCACCCAGGTAGCCCAAGGGGTACCATCATGCTTTTTGAGGGTTCTAAACCTCTTAAGATACTGGGAAGGGGTCTTCCCATATCTAGCTATCAGAGCTAGTTTCACACATTCATACTCTTTCCTATCCTCCTCCCCCAACTCCATTACCACATCAGTTGCAACAGGGGGAAACCTAGAGAACAACCAGGTGAGTAAGTCATTTCCTGTGATGTTCTGGAGCCCATGATTATATTCAAACAGAGACAACCAATCCAACACATTCAACTTAGGCGCATACATACCAACCAATTCTTTAGGCATCCGGGGTCTTTTAGGACTGGAACTTCTAGAGGAGCCAGAGAGAGAAGCATTTTCAACAGACAATTTCTTCATTTGTAGCTCATGCTTGAGCTCCATTTCCCTTAGCCTTAGTTCTTGATTCATTTCCTGATGTCTTTGTTCAGCCTGAGTATTCAGTCTCTTGAACTCTAGTTCAAGTTTCATTTTCTCTAGCTCAAGATATTGAGGACTAAGTGTGGGACCTGACAAAGGTCCAGTAGGTACAGCTGGTAGAGCAGACAGAGGCCTAGGGGGGACAGTCACAGCAGCCTCACCCTCCTCTTCTGACTCTTCCTCAAGATTATCAACATTTTGATCAACATCAATCTCGATACTGTTATCTACAGTTTCTGGCATGGTAGGTTCCTCTGAACCATCATCCAGACTTTGGTTAGCTAACAACCTTTCTATCAGTTCCATTTTCTTGCCTTTAATCAGGAGATTCTTATGCTTACAGAGAACTCTTAAACAATCAGCAGTTTTTGTAGCAAGGGACTCTTGACTATAATTTTCCATAGTTGACATGTTAGAAAGATTACTTTTTCAGTGCTAAGCTTTGTGGTTAGTTGTACTAAGGTATCCTAAAGCACACTAAAATGTATACTCAATGCAAATCCCACCGCTGTACACCAGTGTTAGGCAGAAACCTGTGCAGTCCCCTTTGGGAACACTGCAAAACATTTAGGACTACAGGTGTTAGCAGTAAACCCGCTTGGTAGCAGTCTGTACCACCCAGATTTACCTGGTAGCTCTAGCTGAGCAGTCAGACTTCCCTCAAGAAGAGTTAGGCAGTATGCAAAGTATACACAATAGGCACTCAGTCACAATAATACAAGCAAACACTGACCAGAGCTTTGGCATCAAAGTATATTATTATTTATTTAAAAACACACTGTTTGAAACACTCCAGCACTCTTATTGTAAAACACTCTAAACACAGTTACTATTATAATATATACAACCCTTATTCCTTATTCGGTAAGTCTTAGTTAACACCACTTATTTTCATACAGAGGTGAGCGCTTAACTATAGATGGCACTCCAATAAGTTTATGAAAAAGGGAGGGAAAAAGACAGAATATGGAAAGGTACACCACTCTAAGATTTAGGAACACTATTAGCAAGGCAGAAGAGCAAAAGTCACTTGTGAGCCAAAGTCCATAGGCTGGGCCCACTCTTGGAGAGAGCAGAGCACAAATGCGCTCAATATCACAAAGTTACACTATGCTTAGAAAGTCTTGCAGAGAGTTCGAAAAGAGTTTAGAGAGGCTCAGAAAAGTTTAGCCAGGGTGTCCCAGGCTAACCCAGGTTCGAAAGCCGGGGGCTAAATCTACCCCGTACAGTCGGTGGCAAGGGAAGCCAGGCGGGACACGGTACCTTAAGTGGGAAGGATCCTCCAGCGGTGGCAGTTGTTCCTGGCAGCGGGTGCAAGTCCCGTCGTCGTCCAGGGGAAGAGAAGATCTCGACTTGGAAGAAAGATGAAGTTCGTTGCACTGCCAGGGAAGAAACCAGCCATGGAGTTTTCCGGTTAAAGGTATTACCCTTTATTTCGCGGTCGTGGTAAAACGTGGTATTCCGGTTGCCGGGGTGCTTGGCACAGGCAAGGCGGCCACGAAAGGCGTCGGGAAGGCGAAAAGACGGTGAAACTGGTTATCCCCACCAGTCAAAGGAAGAAGACTCTCCGGCGGGAGATCTCCTCTGTCGTTGGGAAAAGTAGTGAGACGGTCCAGCAGGGCACCACCGGTGGTGACGTCGTGGCAGGTCGGCTCAGCTTCTCCCTCGTCGGATTCTTAGGTCCTGTGGCGACTTCTGAAGTTCCAGTCCCCAAAGCCCTGCTTTTATGCAGAAAACCCCCATTCACTCAGCCTAGCTGTCACTAAAACAGGCTAAGTGGTGAGCCGGCCGGCTCACCGCTTGGGCCAATCAGGACGGAGTGCGACTTGAGTTGCCTAGGCAACTCAGTCCAGGGTGCCTAAATCCCCCTCCACCCCTCCTAAGTACCCCAGACAGAGTGGCACCACTTTGGAGGGATTCTGTGGAGAGCCCGCCAAAAAGTGGAACAAAGGGCTCGACTTGGGTTGGAGGCACAGAAGAGAACACAAACGCCATTTTAGAACTGAGTTTTGGCAAAAAATACCAACCGGAGAATTAATAATAATTAAATAAACCGGCGGTATGTTTGAGGCTATCGTAATTAAATAAATAAAGATAGTAGCCTCGAACAATGGGAAAATCCCATAGAGAAATATTCGCGGTTGAATATAAAAAGTAGTGTCCACTGCCACCAGCCAAAACTCGATCAGGGGGGACGGAGACGTGCCCCCTCTACTAACAGACCCCGGGGCAATCGAATTGCCCCAGCCAGTACGTCTACAATATGATGGTTTGTACTGGTTCTGTTCAGAATTCAAGACTAGTAAAGTCAATGGTGACTTTACATGCCCTGGGAGACAGTAGTCATTCCCAGGGTATGGAGTCTATACTGGGGGGTCACTAAGACACCCCTGTGTTACTGCACTGAGGGTGCTGTGTAACACACATCACAAAAACACATGAAGCCCTATGGAGTAAAAGACCCCATAGCCCATTCAACACATCTAGAGTCAAAGGAACACACTCAAATCATGCCCAAGAGTGAGGGTAAAAGAGTCTCACTCTTGGCAGGAGAAAAAAATAAACCCCAAAAATCCAGCAAAGCTGCTGGGGGACTCACTAGGTTAGGAAATTCAGCCTAAACAGAGAATTCTCCCTAACACTTGCCCCACCCCCAGAATAAGGGACAGGAGGATTTAATCCACTCCCGGATGAACCTCATACCTCTAGTCAATGACATACATCCTAGAGAGTCCATCAGCATTTTGATGGTGACACCCTGACCTGTGCTCAATGGTGAAATCAAACCCTTGCAGGCAGATTGACCATCTCAATAGTTTTGGATTTTCTCCCTTCATTTGCATTAACCATCTCCCTAACAATACTCAAGAAAACTATTTCCAAATATCAACTTATTTTGGAACGAATATCATCTGTAAATGACGGCTTTACACTTAACCGGGCAAATGTACTGCGCCTTTTACATTATGTACCAACCTTACAGACAATTGAAACGACTGACATAAGGACTGTCGAATTCTACAAAGAGCCTCAAAATGATAGTGTGCGTTTGCATATTGATTCTGGAATGGTGGTACGTAATATTCTTTTGTTATCTGTTTCTGAGTTGCTGTCGATGGGCTTCGATTTGCGTGAAGATGACCTATATAATGGAAAAATTACATCTGTTCCTGATGCAATATCGGCCCGTAAAATAACCATTTCACCAGCCTTCCAGCAGCTAAACTCTGCTTGTGTGGAGCCTGGTGTCCCAGAAATTTTAAAAGTAAATGAACCCAATGAAAGAACAAACAATGGATTCAAACCTCCAGCTGTTTTCCTCAAAAGAACAAACAATGAGCGACCAAATTCAAATAACTTTTTTATGTGAAGAGCCTAGTAACCCCTCAAATGATAATATGATGCACATATCTGAATCTAATAAGTGGGATTGGGTTGCTAGATCGTTGGCGAAGTCACACAAAAGTTAATGCTCAACTTTCCAATCCAAAACTTTGCTGAGGATTGCTTCCTGGAACTCCCGTGGATTTAATCATCTGTTTCAATATTCTTAGCTTGATGGATTAGATTTTGTGTGCCTACAAGAGACCTGGCTCGCAAAACCTCCGATCTGTGATGAATTCGATATTTCTATTGACCCTGCAACTTCGAAAAATACTGGCAGACCTGTAGCTGGTCTTCTTACTATGATTAGGAAAAGCTCAGGCTACAAAATTGTTGAAGACAAAAGTTTAACTCCCTATATTGAACTGGTCACAGTTAAATCAGAATCGCCTGCAAACCAATTAATGGATACAATATATATCATGAATCTGTACTGGCAGCACAAAGCTTTTCGATCAGCTAAATTTATTGACCATGTGTTTTCTATCATCGATGCCATTAATGAAAATGAATATTTACCAAACATATTCATGTGTGGGGATTTAAATATTGATTGTATAAAATTGCAATCTGGGATGGCGACTAGCAAATCACCTATTCGAAGGGATTGTGTCCTCCGACGTATTCCTCATCTTAGATATCTCCTTCCAGCTCTGCTGGCCTCGGAAAATTTTTTCTCTAGAGGGCGCTGCGTGTCGACGTCCTCCGAGTCGATGTCCCTCGACAGCCGCCGTATCGACGTCGACGTCATCCTGCCTATAAAGGCTGCGCGCAGCGTCCGTTGCTCAGTTCCGTTTTTTCCGCGCTTACTCAGTGCCTCGGAATAACGTTGCTCAGTTTTGTCAGGTTAAACCTATTTACCTCGAGTTATTCGATCCGTACTCGATGGCTTCTTCGTCGGAACCGACAACTCCTCGATCCGGCTTCAAAAAAGGCCGAGATTGTGGGAAAAAGATGTCGCTGACTGACCCTCACAGAGTTTGTCTGTGGTGTTTGGGAGCTGAACACCATTGTTCGGAGTGCGAGGACTGTATGTCCATGACAGCTAAGGCCCTGAAGGAGCGTAGGGGGAAGCTAGAGAAAGGTAAGACTTTTAAAGCTTCTTCTTCTTCGACGAAGTAGAGACATTCGTCTCCTCGTCACCATTCGTGCTCCAGGTCTCGGAGTGGGTCCCATCACTCCTCGAGATCGAAGCACTCGAAGAGGAGACGTCGAAGATCCCCTTCTCCGTCTTCCTCTTCCTCTGTTTTGCCAAAGAGAATCCCTTGCCCCACGAAACATAGTTCCCGGGCTGAATGGGAGGAATTCTGCAAAAATATGAGTGTCTTTGAGAAAGCGGCCTCGACCCCCTCGAAGACTGCCGAGAGCGATGCTCTGGTCGAAAGACCCGAAGGTCAAAAACGCCGCGAGTCGCAGTACCCGGCAAAGGAAACCTCTCGAGCACGTCTCGAACCCTCGAGTAGGACTATGACCTCCAAACCTTCCTCGAAGGTTCCGTCGACGCCGTCGATGAAGGTTCCGTCGACGCCGAGGTCGGTGTCTTCGACGCCGTTGTCGAAGGGACCTTCGACACAGGGGTCTGTCGACTCGACGCCAGCTTCGACACCGGCGTCGACGCCAAGAAAAGTCACGGTTACGACACACCCAGAGACTATCCCCAGGTCCTCGATGACGATGGCTTCGAGATTGTGGAACAGAATCCCAATTCTGTCGAGGTCATCGAGGCCTCCGCCTTTGTTTTCGACGCCACGCTCGAAGCCTTCGACGTCGACGACATCGACGTTTTCGAGGCCAATTATGACAAGTTCGGCACCCTATGCCTTGGAAATGGGATTTACACCCTTTATGAGTTCAGAACAATTGAGAACTATGTCCTCAATTATGGAAGAGGGTGAATTGTCTGAACAGGAAGACACATTTGAGTTGCAGGGACCTGTAACCCCAATTAGAGAGAAATTTTCCTCTGAAGAATGCAGGTTAAAGGATCTTCATGATTCCTTACATGAGGCAAGTGGGTTAGACACTTCCCCTAAGGTGGAGTTTGCTGTGCCAGACCCGGGGGAGCATGCTGAAACCCCCTACAGAGCCTTAATGGCCAGGATCACAGAGTTTATGGGGTGGTCTGCACCTTCACAATCTTTCCAACAAGATGACCTCACGGATATTCTTGACAAAGGCGCACAGGAGGATCCTGTGGTGCCTTTTCATAAAGCTCTTCAGAGGAAGATTATGACGAACTGGGAAACCCCAGATGTCGTCCCGGCAGTAAATAAAAAACTGTCTACAAAATACAGGGTATCCTCTATACAGGGTATCTTTGTCAAAACACCCATCCCCAGAAAGTCTGGTGGTACAGGCAGCATCTTCTATCGATGTCAAGACGGCTTATCTTACCGTCCCACAGGACAGGGACGGTTAAAAATATGATGCTATGGCAAAGAAAGTTTTTTCGGCATGTAGCATGGCGTTAAAATCTGTTAATGCTACTTGCACCCTTGCTAGATTCAGCCATACACTTTGGGAGTGTGCTTCTACAGCGGCTGACTGCATCCCGGAGGGAGAAGAAAGGGAGGCGTTCCTGAATATCATACAGGACGGTAAAGACGCTATGTGCGAATCCCTCCAGACGGGCATTGATTCGGCTGACAGTATCAGCAGAGCAATGGCGGCAAGTACAACAACCAGGAGATTCGCTTGGTTGAGAAAGTCTGGTTTTGCCTCAGATGTGCAAGCCAGGCTCTTGAACATGCCATTCGATGGCTCTTCTTTGTTCGGGAAAAAGGCGGATGACAGTTTAGAGAAACTGCAATCTTCAAAAGCAGCAGCAAAATCCCTAGGCGCTGCAATCCGTCAGACATCTTTTCGTCCCACAGGAACCTCTGCGAGGGGCAAGTCCTTTCGCTTCTACTCCGCATTCGGAAGAGGTAGAGGATGACCGGCTCAAAGGGGACAAAGAAGAACTACCCGAGGTGGACGGGGTAGATATTCGAAAGCCGCAGCAACAGCAGGTGCCTCTTTACCATCGGCATCTGCATCAGCCGCCCCAAAACCACTCTGAGGACTTCCCTCACAGGACACCTGTAGGAGGCAGGTTGACTCAACATCTGGCGGTATGGCAGGCTATCACGTCAGATGCTTGGGCATTGGAAACAGTGGCCCAAGGTTACTGCCTGCCTTTCCTACGCATACCTCAGAGTCATCCACCGGGGATCAGCTCTCAGAAAGCTCCAGATCCGCTCCTCTTGCAGGAAATTTTGGACCTGCTAGAGAAAGGTGCCATAGAACCGGTACCTGTAGCGGAGAGGAACAAGGGCTGGTACTCCCCTTACTTTCTCATTCCAAAGAAAGACGGAGGACTGAGACCCATCTTGGACTTGCAAGAATTGAACAAATTCCTCAGGAAAGACAAATTCAAGATGGTCACTCTTTCTCAGATCCTCCAGGCCCTTCAGTTTCAGGACTGGTTGGTATCTCTGGACCTTCAGGATGCTTATTTCCATGTGCCTATCCATCTCAAACACAAGAAATACCTGAGGTTCGCAATTGGCAACTCTCACTATCAATTTCGAGTGCTGCCATTTGGGCTGACCTCCGCCCCGAGGGTCTTCACCAAGTTAATGTCGGTAGTGGCGGCAAGTCTAAGGAGGGAAGGGATTCACGTCTACCCCTACCTGGACGATTGGTTGATCAGGGCTGTTTCTTCGGAACAAGCTCAGATCCAGCCAAATCACGTGTGCCACTTCCTTCACAAACTGGGCTTCTCCCTCAATTTAAAGAAGTCACAAATGATACCATCGCAGAGACTCCAGTTCATAGGAGCGATCCTGGACACTTCCCTGGGAAAAGCCTTGCCACCAGAGGTGAGGGCTCAAGATATTCTACAGATGGTTACCAAGTTCCAAGATGCCCAACGTCTCCCAGCCTTCGACTTTTTGAGGTTGCTAGGCCTCATGGCATCCTGCATTTTCCTAGTGCCAGAGGCTCGCCTGAGAATGAGATCCCTCCAGTGGGCACTGAGGACTCAGTGGTCACAATTCTCAGGGAGAATGACAGATCTTCTTCAGGTTCCCGACAGGGTGGCTCGAGACCTTCAGTGGTGGGCCTGTCAGGAGAACATTCTGAAAGGAGAACATTTTTGGCAACCCTGGCCGGAGATAACCGTAGTCACGGATGCCTCACTCACGGGGTGGGGAGCCCACGCCAACGACTTGACCATCAGCGGTCGTTGGTCTCCATCGGAGTCCAGACTACATATCAACCTGTTAGAGCTGAGAGCCATCAGACTTGCGCTGAAGGCGTTCCTGCCAGCTGTACAAGGGAAAAACGTCCTGATAATGACAGACAACACAGTGGCCATGCATTATCTCAACAAAAGAGGAGGCGTAGGATCACTACCCCTGTGCAGAGAGGCGATGCAGCTCTGGTTTTGGGCAGTCCAAGAAGGAATCTCTCTATCGGCAGTTCACCTAGCCGGAGAGAAGAACTTGACAGCGGACGCTCTGAGCAGGCAGAGCACAGTCTCCCACGAGTGGGAACTAGCTCAGGAAGTCCTTCAAGAGATCTTCGCCCTTTGGGGAACCCCTCAGGTGGATCTGTTCGCCACCAGCGTCAACAGGAAATGCGATCTGTTCTGCTCAAGGGAATTTCCCCTGAGAGGAGCTCTGGGAGACGCGTTCATAGTGGACTGGGAGTTTCCGCTTCTGTACGCGTTCCCACCGGTCCCTGTCATTCCTCAAATGATCAGGAGGTTGAGAAGATTCCGGAGAACGATGATCCTAATTGCCCCGGATTGGGCCAGGAGAACGTGGTACCCGGACCTTCTAGACTTGTCCATCTGCCCTCCAATTCGACTTCCACTCAGAGAGAACCTATTCTCACAGAAGGGAGGTCAGGTTCTCCTTCCAGACATCAAAACCCTCAACCTTCACACTTGGCTTCTGAAAGGTTGAGGTACAAGGATTGGGACCTCCCTGATGATGTTATGGAGGTGTTGCTTTCTGCAAGGAGACCAGCAACAAAGTCTTTATACCGCTGCCGTTGGAACAGATTTTGCAGCTGGTGTAGAGAACAGAATATCGACCCTTTTTCATGTGGTACACCATTGGTTTTGTCCTTCCTTCTATATTTGGCGAATTCAGGCCTTCAAGTTGGCACCATTAAGGGCTATCTCGCAGCGCTATCCATCTTTAAGCGCACTGCGGAAGAACCATCCTATTTCAAGTTACCCTTGGTAATACAGTTTCTAAAGGGGTTAACCAATGTTTATCCCCCAAGACCATTCCAAGTTCCCCTATGGGATTTAAACTTAGTCCTAACTTTCCTGATGGGCACACCTTTCAAACCACTCCATTCTTGTTCGTTAAGATTCCTTACCCTTAAAACTGTTTTATTAATAGCACTTACATCTGCTAGAAGGGTGAGCGAATTACAAGCTCTTTCTTGTAAACCCACTCACACAATCTTGCACAAAGACAAAGTTGTCCTGCAAGTGAAGCCTAATTTCCTCCCAAAGGTGATTTCTGAATTCCATATCACTCAGAAGATTACCCTACCATCTTTCTATCCTCCTCCTCATCCGGGGAAAGAGGAAGAGAGGTTACACAGGCTAGAACCTAGAAGGGCTTTAAGTTTTTACATCAGTAGACTAGCCAGGATAAGACAGGCAGACCAGCTGTTTGTAGGTTACACAGGTCACAAGCTGGGGTTACCAATAACTAAGCAGACCATTTCCAGATGGATCATTCTAGCCATTCTGGAATGTTATAAACTGGCAGGGAAAGAGCCCCCTCAAAACCTTAGGGCTCATTCGACCAGAGGTATTGCAGCTTCATCGGCCCTCAAAAGAGGTGTGCCGGTTAAAGACATCTGTGTGGCCGCTACATGGTCGTCTGTCCATACCTTTACACGATTTTACAACTTGGATTCCTCCTCCAGTCAAGAGACTAGGTTTGGAAGGGCTGTACTGCATTCTATTCATCAATAGAAGACAGCGTGAAGTCAGTACTCCCTCCTCCAATAATAGAATACTGCTATGGGAGCCTATCTAAGATGAGGAATATGTCCGAGGACACAATCCCTTCGAAGAACAAGTTACTTCTTACCTTGTAACGTTCTTTCGACGGGATGTTCCTCCGACGTATTCCTCATCGACCCTCCCATCCATCCCCGCAGTTCTACTTCCCTTGTTGTTGCAGCTTACGCTCCTTCAGGGTGATTAGTCTAGTCCAGAAAGAATTATTGTGGGCTACAAAACGGAACTGAGCAACGGACGCTGCGCGCGGCCTTTATAGGCAGGATGACGTTGACGTCGATACGGCAGCTGTCGAGGGACATCGACTCGGAGGACGTCGACGCGCAGCGCCCTCTAGAGAAAAAATTTTCCGAGGCCAGCAGAGCTGGAAGGAGATATCTAAGATGAGGAATACGTCGGAGGAACATCCCGTCGAAAGAACGTTACAAGGTAAGAAGTAACTTGTTCATCTATTAGATACGCAAGCCTGGATCTCTGAAATGTCCTCAAGAGGAATGACTATGCTGAATGGATGCACAGATGGTGACATCCCTGCACAGATCACCTCGAAAAGACAAAACCAAAAATCTAACCTTGATTAATTTTTTGTGTCAGATAAATTATATGCTCGGGTCCAAACCCTTAGCGTTATCGATAAGGTTGAAAGTGATCACAATCTTCTAAAACTAACAATTAGAGCAGACACTAAACCATGCACACATTGGAACCATAAGATTTCCATTCAATCAAACAGAATTTGCCTTTGACTTGAAGACTTTTAGATCAGGTCTCTTACTCACGCTGTTGCTGCAGAAACTGCTCAAATCGAATATACACATCTATTTAAACAATACAAAGAAAGTAACAGTGGTTTTCGGCGACATTTTTTGCGAACTCACTCGTTTGATTTCGAAATTTTGAGACGTAAATGCCAAATGAGAATGGAGATCCGGAGTTGCTCTAGATCGTCGATCCCTGTGTACCTTGAATTGAAGAAGAAAATCAAACAATCATATAAAAATTGGTTAAAGGCCCATCGAGCATATCTTCTCCAACAAGATGCCGAGCTGATGCTGGCCAAATTCGCCAATAAAAACACCAGAGACTTCTGGAGTCTTATAAATAACTTGAGTGCCCCTGGGAACGCTTTGTTGGAAAACATGGTCTCAGAATCAAGGTGGATAGATCATTTACCCAGCTTTATGGCAAAAAAGGAGATGTAGAAATACCGGCTTTCGATCATCTGAAACAGTGGGATATAAATTTCAACAAAACTGACATCCTAGAGATCATTTCCAACTTAAGCTCATCCCGTGCACCAGGCCCGGATGGGTTGATGAACTTTAATTTGAAACAAAACCCCACTGAATGGGCCGATTTTTGTTACCAACTTTTTTTGAAGATTGCGTTCATTGCTACAACACCAACATCGTGGAAAAGCACGATCATCGTGCCTATTTTCAAAAAAGGTAATCGTGCTGACCCAAGTCAGTACCGGCCAATTGCTTTATTGGATGTCTTGGGGAAAATGTATGCAACACTCTTGCAACGTGACCTACAGAGGTGGATTACATCCAGTAAGCATATAGACCCAAGACAGACAGGCTTTACCAAGGGAGTGGGATGTAGTTTGAATCTTTTGTTAATCAACCTTTTGAAAATGGATGCTTTGCGGCGTGGTGAAAAAATCTATATCGCCTCAATTGATCTATCACACGCTTTTGATAGTATTGATAGACAAATTCTATGGTCCAAGATGTTGCGATGGAACTGTCCAACAAGTTTGTTTTTGGCAATTAAAGATCTGCATACCAACACCAACATCCGTATTAGACTTGATAAAAGAGGAAGACTCATCTGCCACTGAGATGTTCTGTGGGGTCAAACAGGGCTGTCCTTTGGCTGCGATAGTCTTCAACCTTTTTATATCTGATGTTGATTTAAGCCTAAAAAAAGCAAGGTCTTTTCCACCCAAAATTAACGGTGTTCATATTGGACATATGATTTACGCTGATGATTTGATTTTGATGGACTCGACTCCAATTGGCCTGCAGCATAGTCTAAATGAACTTTAAATCTATATGAAGCAAAATGCATTGATTGTGAATACCATCAAGTCGGAGATCATTGTAAACCAAAATCTGCGAGGACTAACTAGATTAAATAGAAAAAATTTAAGTGGTTTTTGGGAGAGAAAATGCTGGCATGTACATCTGAAATTAAATATTTGGGGACTCTCTTCAACTCCAATATAAATGATGCTCCGTGGGTGAACAACCTTAATCTGAAATGAAAAAAGCTTGCAATCCAAGCGGCTTGGCTACATAAAAAATATTGTAAATATTCAGTGTTGCCAGTACTTAACTTTTACAAACAAAAAGCAGTACCTGCACTTTTGTATGGCACGGAATGTGCATTGGGATGCTCAAATGAAACTTGGGCCAGTGTAGAAAACATGTTCTGGTCTCGTGTCTTCTGTTTACCAAAGGGAACTCCAACAGCTTGTATCCGTTTCAAGCTCAGTTTGACTTCACTTAACGCAAAAGTGTGTTGGCAAACTCTTACCATCTATCGTAAAATCTCAATGGCCTCATCATCTTTGCAATATGAGATATTAGACCATGCTAAAAAAATGGAGTCCTGCTCTATTTTTTCATTGTGGGTCGAGCGATCTGGAAAAATTCTAACAGAACTTGACACAGATTTATTAACCTTACAGTCTAACCCAAACTTTGTTAAAAGGATACTTTGGAAACAGGACTGTATTCTGACTGGTGAACAAAGTCGTAAGCATTGTTTAATGAAAAACATCCCGATGCAGAAAAGAGCTCTCAATAAAACTCAAAATGATTTGATAAAGTTCCAGGATCAAAACCGAAGGAAATTTTATATGAAATTTCATTTGAATTTCTTTCAGACTCAAGAACGCCTACATTTATGAGCTAATACTGCTGCTCCCACGGCACTTTGTAGATTATGCAATGCCAGTGAAGAAACACTTAAACATCTGGTAATGCTGTGTCCAAGTTTGACTAATGAACGTATGGAACATTTTGGTCATTTTATTCAAGCAAGATCGACTTTTCAATGGATGACTGGTGGCAAGTTTTGTTTGACGAGACAGATCGGAAGCTAACAATAGCTCTAACTTTCTTTCTGGAACAAGTCATCGCCTCTTTATGTGATGTAATAGAGTCAATCTAGTTACATTTTATTTTATTAATGAATATTCTTTGATTTAAATGTTTTTTGATTTAAATGTTCAAATTGTGTATTTTAAAGGTTTGTAATAAACCAATAAAAAAAGAAAAAGAAAAACATTTCTATAACCGACCGCCATTGGAAATGCCTCTGGTGCCTCAGTCCAGACCATCGGGTTGACGAGTGCGGTTCCTGCCAGGCCATGTCCAATAAGGCTCTTAGAGAACATAGAGGTAAGCTGGCCGTGGGGGAGGAAACCTATAAGTCTTCCAAAAGACAAAAAGATTCATATGAATCTAGTCGAAAATCTCGACATGAGTGGAGGAGGTCGAGATCAAGAGTCGCTCGGGGAAATCCTGCTCGTCTTCCTCCTCTGAGAGGAGAGTAACTTATCCATCAAAGCACGATTCCCCTGAAAAATGGGGGGCCTTTAGGGCTTCAATTCTTAAAATATTCGAGAAAGCGGCCCAGACCCCCTCGAATTTGCAGCGTGGTGCTCATGCCTCTACCCACTCTAAAAGTGACAGAGGGAAATCAAAATCTAAACATGCGAAAGCCGAAAAAGGGTCGAGAGTGTTATGAAGGGAAAGTTCCCCGACGGACACCTCGTACTAAGTCAAAACCTACGGTGCATAAATCGGTGGTAGCGGAATCGACATCGGCATCAAAATCGAAACTCGACTTGACACAGTCGACGACTACTGCGTCGAAGCCGCCGATGAAAATGGCGTTGATGCCTTTAACTGTATCTAAGCCTTCTTCGATAGTATCAAAGCCGCCTTCGAAAACGTTGAAGCCAGGGTCTTCTTTATCGACGCCTTCGACGCCCTTATCGAGGCATTCATTAATCCCGATAACCAAGTCAACGCCATTAGCCATGCCTAAGTCGATACCACCCTCTTTACCTGAAAATGTTTTCCATCCTCAACCCAGACAGGAATTTTTCAGATCCATGTCATTCATTTTTGAAGAACACTCCTCTGAAGAGGATGTCACTTCAGCAAGAGTTAGTTTTGGAACCAGGGAGGTCCCTGAAGAGCTAGTGGACCCGAATTCCAAAATAACAGATCTTTATGACTGGCTCCAAAATGCCAGTGGCATAGACACTTCACCTGAAGTGGATTTTGTTAGGCAGAATCCTGTGCAGTTCCCTTGGGGAACACTGCAAAAAGATTAAGACTACAGGAGTAAGTAGTAAACCCAATTGCTAGCAGTCTGCACCACCCAGATTTACCTGGTAGCTGTCGCTGAGCAGTCAGTCTTCTCTAAAGAAGAGTAGGGCAGTATATAGAGTATACAAAATAGGGCTAAAAACACAGTAGAGCAAACAAACACTGACCAGAGCTTTGTATAAAAAGTATATAATTATTTATTTAAAACACACTTTAGGCAATATACTAGCACTCTAAATCAAAAGCAAGTTAAAACACAGTCAGGTAAAGTATACACACCTCCCTTAATAACTATTAGACAAGTCAGGATTAAAACAAAACGATTTGTTAAACAGATGTGAGCGCATAACCTGATGGCACTCCAATAGTTCAGTTAAAGGGAGAGAAAAAGGCATAGCATAGAAATAAAACAGGTCCCAACACTTTTAGGAGTTCTCAGCAAGGGAATAAAGGCAGTATAGACTGTAGAGCCAAAGTTCATAGGCCAGGCCCTCTTAAAAGGGAGCAAAGCGAAATGTGCCCAGGATCACACGGTTTAAAAATGCACTAAAAGTCTTTGCAGAATGTTCAAAAGAGGTTGGGGCGATTCATGAAGGTAAAGTTAGAAGGTCTGGGGCCAACCCAGTTGGCCAGCCAAGGATTTAAGGGTCACCTTGGGTAAACCGAAGAAAGGGAGGCCAGGCAGGACACAGTACCTTAAACATAGAGGAAGCTCCAGCGGTGGCAGTTGTTCCTGGCAGTGGTTCCAGTTCGTTGTTTCGACCAGGGGAAGAGAGGTTCTCGTCGAGGAGGAAACGTGGAGTCATTGCACTGCACAGGGATAAAACCAGCCGCAGAGTTCATCAATAAAAGGAGCGGTCCTTTTATTCCCAGTCAAAGTGGTGAAGTTTGGCTATCCGGCCACCGTGGTGCTTGGCACGGGTGATTCGACCAAGAGACGTCTTTGGAAGGTGAAAAGGGCGAACTGGTTGGTCCCACCAGCTCAGAGGTAGAAGACTTGTCCAGCAGAAGATCTTCCCTTGTCGTCAGGAAAGTGGTGAGGTAGTTGCAGCAGGGCTTCACCGGTGGTGTCGTCGTTGCAGATGGCTCAGCTTCTTCCCTCTTTGGATTCTTAGTTCGTGTGGCGACTTCTAAAGTTCCAGTACCAAAGGCCCTGCTTTTATGCAGAAAAACCCCATTGATCAGCCTAGCTGTCAATCACACATGCTAAGTGGTGAGACGGGCGGCTCACCACTGGGCCAATCAGAGTATAGTGCGACTTGGGTTGCCGAGGCAAGGCAGTCCAGGGTGCCAATTCCCCCCTCCACCACTCCTGTGGAACACAGACAGAGTGGCACCATTTGGAGGGCTTCTGTGGAGAAGCCCGCCAAAATAGTGGAACAAAGGGCTCGACCTTGGTCAGAGTTACAGAGACGGACACAAACGCCATTTTAGAAAAGAGTTCTGGCAAAAAGACCCAACCGGGGATTTAATATTAAATAAATAAACCGGCGGTATCGTTAACATTGCACCAAAAAGTGGTGCGTTTAAAATCAATGGGAAAATCCCATAGAGAATATTCCGGTGGAATATTTTGCGTGGTAACCACTGCCACCAGCCAGAAACTCGGCAAGGGGGGACTGGACAGTGCCCCCTTGAAAACAGACCCAGGGGCAATATAATTAACCCCTTCCAGTACTTCCACAATATGATGGTTTGTACTGGTTCTGTTCACAATTTAGGGCTAGTAAAGTCAATGGTGACTTTACATGCCCTGGGAGACAGTAGTCAGTCCCAGGGTATGGAGTCTATGTTTGGGGGTCACTATGACACCCCTGTGTTACTGCACTGAGGGTGCTGTGTAACGCACACATAAAGAATAGATGATCCCCTATGGAGTAGAAAGAAAACCCAATAGCCCATAAGCACAAGCAGAGTCAAAGACACTCAAATCATGCCTAAGAGTGGGAGGAAAAGAGTCTCACTCTTAGCAGGAGAAAAAAACAAACCCCAAAAATCCAGCAAATCTGCTGGGGGACTCACTAGGTTTGGGAAATTAGCCTTATAAGAGAATTCTTCCTAACAGATTTTGAAAGACCAGACCCCACAGATCATGCTGATCCTAGTTATAGAAATCTTATGGGAAGGGTCATTGATTTTATGGGTTGGAAGGCAGCTTCCCCAGGATGAAATGACAGATATCTTGAGTGAAGGTCCTCTTAAAGATCCTGTTCTTCCATTCCATAAAGCACTTCAGAAGGGGTGATGGTAAATTGGAATACTCCTGATTCTATTTCAGCAGTAAATAAGAAATTTGTACCAAAATACAGGCCATCGTTATCAGATCCGGAATATCTATCTAAACATCCCTCCCCTGAAAGTCTAGTGGTTCAAGCTGCAACCTCCACTAGGCAATCAGCTTACCCATCAATACCACCAGACAGGGATGATAAAAAAGTTGATGCTTGGGCCCGGAAAGTTTTTTCTCCGGGCAGGATGGCCCTTAAATCGACTAATGTCACTTGCACTTTAGCAAGATTTACATATACCCTGTGGGACTGCATGACATCAGCGGCTGAACGCTTCCCGGAAGGTGAGGAATGGGATGGTTTTCTGGCTATAATAAAAGATCGTAAAGAGGCTATGGAAGAATGCCTTCAGTCAGGACTGGACACTGCGGATAGTGTAAGCAGGTCCATGGCATCTAGCACGGTCCTACGCAGGTTTGCATGGCTAAGGAAATCTGGCTTTGCACCTGATGTGCAGTCTAGATTACTTAATATGCCCTTTGACGGCTTGAGGTTGTTTGTCAGCAAGGCGGACGAGAGCTTGGAGAAGCTGCAGACCTCAAAAGCGGCAGAAAAAATCACTTAGCGCTGCTATAAGGCAACCTCAACAACACTCTTACGCAGGCTCATCTTCCTGGAAGAGTCACCGCTTTCGCTTCTACTCCTCTTTTGGAAAAGGGAGGGGGCAGGCCAGTCGGAGAGGCCAACAGAGAAAACCCTTTCGTGGTGGAAAAGGGAAAGGTGCTACATCAGCCACAGCAGCGGCTACTACCTCCTCAGCCACCGCTGCAGCTGCTGCAAAGACACTTTGAGGTCTTCACCCACAAAACCCCGGTGGGAGGCAGAATCACTCGGTATCTGGACGAATGGCGGGGCGTTACATCAGATGCCTGGGCACTAGAGATAGTGACCCATGGTTACTGCCTTACCTTTCATCAAAAACCTCAAGATCATCCACTGGGAGTCAACTCTGTAAAAATTCCAGACCCGCTCCTTGTGCAGGAGATTTTAACCCTGCGAGAGAAAGGTGCAATAGAACATGTACCTGTAGCAGAGAGGAACAAGGGTTGGTACTCCCCTTATTTTCTTATCCCCAAAAAGGACGGAGGATTGAGACCCATCTTGGACTTAAGAAACTTGAACAAGTTCCTCAGGAAGGACAAGTTCAAGATGGTGACCCTTTCTCAGATCCTTCAGCCTCTTCAGCTTCAGGACTGGCTGGTTTCATTGGACCTTCAGGATGCTTACTTTCATGTGCCAATACATCTCAAGCACAGAAAGTACCTGAGGTTCGCAGATTGGTGGTTCTCATTATCAGTTTCGGGTTCTACCATTTGGGCTGACCTCCGCCCTGAATGTTTTCACCAAACTGATGGCGGTAGTGGCAGCAAGTATCAGAAGAAGGGGGATTCCCGTCTACCCTTATCTGGACGATTGGCTAATCAGGGCGAGTTCCTCCGAACGAGCCCAGGAACATCTGGCCTTGACCTGCTACTTCTTACACAAACTGGGCTTCTCCCTCAATTACAAGAAGTCACAGATGATTCCAAGCCAAAGACTCCAATTCATCGGAGCAGTCCTGGACACTTCCTCAGGGAAAGCCTCGCCTCCCGAGGAGAGAGCTCCCCACACTCTGCAGATGGTAACGAAGTTTCAAAATGCCCAACATCTACCGGCATTCGACTTTCTAAGGTTGCTAGGCCTCATGGCATCCTGCATTTTTCTGGTGCCATAGGCCAGATTGAGGATGAGATCCCTTCAATGGGCCCTCAGGACTCGATGGTCCCAATTTTCGGGGGAGATGACAGATCTTCTGCAAGTCGCAAAAAAGGTGGCTCAAGATCTCCTATGGTGGGCTTGCAAGGAGAATATCCTCAAGGGGGAAACTTTTTGGCAACCATGCCGGAGATAACAGCAGTGACGGACGCCTCACTCACGGGGTGGGGAGCCCACACCAATGATCTGACAATCAGCGGTCGATGGTCTCCATCGGAGTCCAAACTGCACATCAACCTTTTGGAGCTGAGGGCAATCAGACTACCGCTGAAGGCCTTTCTGCCCTCTGTACAGGGAAAGAATGCCCTGATAATGACGGCAACACAGTGGCCATGTACTACCTCAACAAAAGAGGACGCGTAGGATCACTCTCACTGTGCAGAGAGGCAATGTAGCTCTGGTTCTGGGCAATGCAAGAAGGAATCTCTGTCGGCAGTTCACCTAGCCGGAGAGCTGACCATAGCGGCGGATGCTCTGAGCAAGCAGAGCACAGTCTCCCACGAATGGGAGCTAGCTCAGGAAGTCCTTCAAGAGATCTTCGCCCTTTGGGGAACCCCTCAAGTGGATCTATTAGCGACCGGTGCCAACCGGAAGTGCGAACTGTGATGCTCAAGGGAATTTCCTCTGAGAGGAGCTCTAGGAGACGCGTTCATGGTGGACTGGGTATTTCGGCACAAACAGGAGTGACGAGATAACAGGCTTATCTCTATTCTATGATCTGACTTGTGCAAAACCAATATATTTACTTTAACATAGAAGATCATAGAATTAGTGATTCTGTGTTGGTGAGTATTTCCACTCCTCTACGCATTTCCTCCAGTCCCCATGATTCCTCAGGTAATCAGGAGGTTGAGAAAGTTCAGGAAAACTATAATCCTAATTGCCCCGCATTGGGACAGGAGGACATGGTACCCGGACCTTCTGGACATGTCCATCTGCCCTCCAATACGTCTTCCACAAAGAGAGGATCTTCTCTCGCAAGAGGAAGGTCGGGTTCTCCATCGAGAGGTCAAGACAATCAGTCTTCACGCATGGTTTCTGAGAGGCTGAGATATAAGGATTGGGACCTCCCGGATGACGTAATGGAGATTTTGCTTTCGGCTAGCAACAAAATCCCTGTACCAGTGTTGCTGGAACAAGTTCAGTAACTGGTGCAGGGATCCAACATTACTTATTTCCTCTTACACTTGGCCAATTTGGGGCTCCAAGTTGGCACTATAAAAGGATATCTGGCAGCGATATCTATCTTTAAGCGTTCCTCGGAAGAGGTGTCCTATTTTAAGATGCCCTTAGTCATTCAATTCTTGAAAGGGCTAACAAATGTGTACCCTCCGACACCTTCCAGGTGCCCATCTGGGATTTGAATTTAGTGTTAAAATGTCTCATGTGTGCCCCTTTCGAACCTTTACATTCTTGCCCATTAAGACTTCTCACTCTTAAAACAATTCTGTTGGTGGCTATAACATCAGCCCACAGGGTAAGTGAGTTGCAGGCACTGTCCTGTAAGCCTCCTCACAACATTTTCCATAGGGACAAGGTTATCCTAAAAGTCAAACCATCTTTCTTGCCTAAGATAGTTTCTAATGTTCATCTGTCACAAAAAATTACCTTACCTTCTTTTTATCCTCTGCCTCACGCTAGTAATGAAGAGTAAAGGTTGCATAGACTGGACCCAAAAAGGGCTCTCATTTTCTACATTTCCAGTTTGGCAAATCTTCGACAATGTGACCAACTATTTGTTGGTTATACTGGACACAAATTGGGCCTTGTAGTGTCTAAACAAACTCTATCCAGATGGATCATTCTAGCAATCTCTGAATGTGTACCGCTCACCTGGTATCCACGGGGACGTCACTCAGCCTGTTCTGACCTCTTATGACCTCAAACCCTTCCCTGGAGTCTATCGACTGGAGACTGGGCCTGAAACACAGGATTGGTAGAGTTTAACTCCCTATTGTCTCTGTGTGCTTGAACCCCTTCTTCCCCAGGGTCCAACCCTTCCCTTTGATCCACAGCTCTCCTTGTTTTCTTGGAAAGTGTGCTCTCTGTCCTGCTTTCAGCGCAGGGGCGCGTTGATTGATGCGGGCTCGTTGCTGCCTAGTTACTTCATTGGCAAGAGTCCGACAGGTAAGTATAATGAGTCTTTGAACAGTTCTCTAACTTCGTTCCTTTCCTAATTAGATGATGGTCGGCGTCCGGGGATGGCGACGTGCTGCTGAGATGAGTAGCGCTGAAGGTGAGTGAGAGCGCGATGCAACCCTTTCGTATTTGTATTGAACCGAGTTCTTTTTCTGTGTCTTTTAGGTGCCGCAACATTTTCAGCGTGGATGCCGGTTATGAAGAAGAAATGCGGTGAGTAAGCTCGGTATGCGCCGCCTCTAGATGTTTCCACGCTAACCTGGAGTGTCTTTTCCCTCTTGCCAATGGATGAGAAGTTCCGGAGACAGAGTTCCCCCAGAGCGGCTGGGATTCAGATAAGCATTTGAAGCTCGTACAGTCTTTAAAAATAATCGAAGATTTGCTGAATGCTTATTAATGCCTTTTTTCTGTTCTTTTCCCTTTTCCTTAGGAAGCGGCGTGCCGGGATGGGAATGACACCACCAAAGATGCCCGCAGAACAGAAGAAGCATTGAATGATGGGCAGAAGCGCTGCAAGGTAAGGCTGTTCCTAACGGTGTTCTTGTTCTTGCAGGAGCTGAGCGCAGAAGAAAGATGCAGGCCTACTGGAGACCGATCCGAACACGGTGAGTGTCACGCTGCAGGTGCAGAAAACACAAAGCCTGTTTCTCAGCCTGGGCGTGGCTTAAATAGTCTCTAAGTATCCCAGGTGTCTCTGGGCTGAACCACACCCAAAAGACTAGACTGCACATGCAGTTCTGGGAACCGAAATATGTGGGGGCATCCATCTTGTCCCCATCAAAGCACTACAAGTCCAAACCCCAATGTTATCCTATGGGAGTGAGTGAGTCTGGTGCCACAAGCGCCAAGTCTGACTCCAAGTGGGTCTTTGGAGGGATGGAGAGGCCCTTGAGGGCCATGTAGGTGATTGTGGCCTGGCTCCAGCCTGATATCTTGGAGGGCTGGAGACATGAGGGGCAGGAATCATGACAGCATGCTATAAATTAGCTGGGAAAGAGCCTCCAGATGGATTAAGAGCTCATTCAACCGGAGGCATGGCAACTTCCACGGCTCTTCAGAGGGGTGTCCCAGTGCATGATATTTGTGCTGCGGCCACCTGGTCGTCAATACCTTTTGTAAAGCATTACTGCTTGGACTCTACTTCATATCAAGGAGGACTATTTGCAAAAGCTGTCCTTCATTCAGTACATAATTAAAATGTCTAGTGCGCCCACCTCCAAAATTACCGCTGCTATGGGAGTCTATCATAAGATGAGGAATACGTGGGAGGACAGAATCCATTCGAAGAACAAGTTACTTACCAACTGTAACGTTCTTTTGATTGGATGTTCCTCCCATGTATTCCTCATCAACCCTCCCAACCTACCCCTCCGTACAGTTTACGCCAGTTGCACTCAAACTTCCTTAAGAGCCTGAGGACTTAAAGCCTGATCAGCTGATGTGACCGTGAACACCGTAAATGTCACAATCACACCTATTAGGGAAGAGAGTTCGACACTCTCCCGAACCACAGAAGCCGAATGAATCGACCCCTCCCACCGTGGTTGGCAGAGGTATCTGATCGTATATACACAGGACAGCACGTGGCAGCCAATGGGGGGAAGAGGGATTAGGGAGAGGTTGTGGTTAGGGTGGGAGAATTAGGAACACTGGAAAAAGGAGTAGGGAACACCTAAGTTGGATAGGAATGGGGAAGCACAGGGTAAAAATTCTAACCTGAAAACATCTAACGCACAAATCTGCACTTCCTTGCACTCTGGAAAGGCACATGAACCTACCCCCACACTGTTTCCTGACTGACGTGGTTAGATACACCTTAATACATGTACCACAGTTGATGACACATAGAGAGAACTAGACTTTCATGAACAAACAAACACATGGCCCCTTTCTGGGCAAAGTAACAGAAGCACATTAACGTACATGAAGGTTAGTACACGGTAGATAGTCCCAGTTCACAGCACTAGAACCCATGCTCAACACTTGTTTCATGTCCACTAAGATACTTATTCTCTTAGCTCTGAATTGTATGCAATCGTATTCATGTCAAGTTCGTGCCCGTTATGAAAGAACAATCAAATTTTCCCCTTCGGGCTCAAAAGCGTTTCTTTCTTGGCACGTGTGATTGATAGAAGGAAAACTTGTTTTTACAAACACACGCCGTGGTAATTGATTCCCCAACACTCTTGCAATGAGAGAACACTAACAGGTCATAAAACATAGTGCCCGCTCCCCGTAGTACTTAGCTTTAGTCCAGGAGCCCCTTGGGACTACCCGGACGAAGAAAGCGCTGCATCAAAAAAGACAGTCTGGCAGCGTGTCCCCTCGCCGACCTGTGTGTTCCTCCGGTCATTAAATCATCCAGCCTTCGGGCAGCGAAACCTCCTCCGTCCTCCTCCAAGTCAAAATAAGCCGCACCTGTCTTGCGCCGTTGCTGACTGATAAGCCTTACTGATTACAATCAGCTGGCAACACGCGCGAAGACAGGACTACAACAACGCCCAGGGGCTCCTGGGAGTTGAAGTCTTTGCCCCTGTAGCTGCCCAACCATGTTCATCTCACATACTGCAGCACCCCACGTCTACCCCATCCTCTATTCCTGACAGTAAAAACAGAAGTGAGGTAACGGGCACTGCTCGAGCCCTTTATACAGCGGATGACGTTGATGCTCGACGGCGGCTCTCGAGGGACTACGACTCCGCGGCCTCGAACACAGCACCCTCTGGTGAAAAAAATGTCCGAAGCAGCAGAGCTGGGATACGAATATCATAAAATGAGGAATACGTAGGAGGAACATCAAATCTAAAAAACGTTACAGTTGGTAAGTAACTTGTTCTTCTCCTTAAAAGAAAGTGATGGTGACAATTTGTGCTGTCTCAGCTGTTTCCACGCACTCTTGATAATTGACATTTAATGGTCCACAAGCATCACAGGGCCTCACACTTATTCACTGTTTCAGAATAACAGATGTGACGGTTCAGAAGGACGACACAGACTCTGAAAATCCATTTCACTGAGATATTTATTTAAATAAAAGGATAAAGGCTTACCTTTCCCTGTAATATGAGGCTTCCCTACCCATCTCCCAGTGAGGTCCTTCTTGCCTCTACCCATAGGTACGGTATTGCAGAGCGAGTTCTGCTCCTTGACCTCACATCTGGGTGCTTCCTCTTGGGGAGAAGGGGAGAATTCCCACGATTCATCACACAGCCACGATTGAAAACTGGTTAGTGTGCGCCCAGAGTCCTTTGAAGAATACTTTGCTTTTCACCCACCATAGCCCCCTCCCAGATCTTTGCACACCCCTTCTGTTCTCCCCCTTTACACTTCTGTACCCCTTTATGCCCCCTTTTTTCACTTTTGTATGCCCCTTACTAACTTACACATATAGTCCCGTTCTCAGCATTCTTTTTGTCTATGGTGGGGTCCAAATGGTAAATTTTCAATGGATTTTCCGAATTGGTATCCATACACAGTTGGCATTATGTAGCCGGTGGACTTTCTTGGCCCCCGGGGTCTTTCTCCCCTAATTCCAATCCTCAAATGTACTATAGTACTCCGTCACATGTCACATTCCTCAAAGCCAAGATCACTGATTCACATGACATACATTTTCCTTTAATTATTAATAGTTTAATTAAACCCATTTGTCATGCAATTTCTTTTGTTGTCCTCTTTTAATCATGTTATTAAGTGGGGTTATTGCATTGGACAATGATTTTAAATGTAATAGTCAAACAATTTCGGTTAACAGATACCATGAAACCTTATGCAAATACACAATAAATAGGCAATCGTGACAAATATCAATTGATGATATAAATTATAAAAATATGTTGACTTACAGTCAAGACAATACACATTGACACAGCATAGAAGACAAAAATAAGATAAATCAATAAACAATACATCAAATGTTCTGTCTCTAAAATCTGTGAAATAACTCGAGCAGTACCATCAAAAACCTTAAAGTATAAAACCATCTTAAACCAAAATTCCATTCTGTCTGATAAATGGGACAAACGTTTAAAACATGTAATCTATCTTTGCAAAATCTTGCATCTGGTAGCCTTTTTTCTTATAGCTAAGGCTACTGTGGTGACAGGGAATGATGAGGCTGACCAATTGGTGTAATAGTGGTTGCTATAGACGTTTATTAAATGAAAACCAAACCTATCTATCCCCCACTATAAAGGGGTTTCCCTAATAAAACTAAAGAAACTCGGGTGTCTGTGTGAGTCAAAACAAAAAGGCACTGTCCCGGTCCGAAAGGCTCCAATTCTATCCCTGTCACTACAACAAAACACCATAAAGTCCAGCTACTGTTCTGAATCCAGGAGAATGACTCCCTTCCCATGGATGTAAAGCATCCAAACGCCTCTAAGCGGTTGTTCAAAGCAAAAGTTCTGGTTTTTCCATAACCCAACAGTCAATTATTCACATAAAGTTCTCGTGGGGCTAGGAGAATGACTCCCTTCTCCTAGCTGGTTCCCCAATTTCTTTCACAAGTCTTAATAAGGTTTGTAATTCCCTTAGGGAGATTTTTTCAATCTCTGGGTTTTGAACAATTCTTGATCCGCCCCCACTGGGGCTATGAAACATTTATTTAAGTCCCTCTCAATGCTCCAGTACTACCCTTCTCTGGAACTGTCCTGAAAACTGTAACACAAACATGGTTTTTGAAGCGCGAAGAAAATTACAACAATAAGGGGTTTCTTTGTATCTTGAGGAAGGTAAGGATAAGACATGAGCAGCAAAGACAGGACTCTTGGTAAAACCTGGTGTTAACCAGTCATCAATGTGTAACAGACTAACGACAGAAGATGATTGGGGTTTGGCTCGATGGTCCAGCCTTAGATGATTCTGGGGTGTGTACAGTGATTCTCTTCTTTGGCAGGGGTTTCCCCAGCTATTTAATGTTTGGATATAGAAGGAGAGCATAATCTATCCCCGGGCCTCCAACCCTTTTACGCCCCTCTGTTGTACTTTCCGAGGTCGATAATATAACCCCTTTTTTATGGAGTTTTCAGGCAGCGGGATCTTCAGTTCACACTCTCAGTTCATACTATTCACTGTTCTCCCTTGTTGCCTTAGGTTTCATGTAAATTCTACAGCTCTTCCGCCCCCTAACAGACTTTTGTTAACTCCTGTTACCTGTATTGCAGTCGGGATGCTTCACCAAGTCATTAGGATTTCGGATGACACCGCCAGCCTTCTCTGATGTGGGGCATCAATCCTTGGAGCCTCACGCTGCTCGTGTCTCTGATATCAATAGTGGTTTTGACCGTCCTTCTCATATAGGCCTGGGCGCCACCAGCACTCTGTAGTTTTCCCGGGCTCGCTGTCACTTCTCTGTTGCAAGCCTGGGGTTGCAGTCTGTGCACAGTTGTCAGACCTAACGGTCCATCCACTACCGGTCATGCCACCGGCGTATACTCTCTTTTTCTATTGGGCCCTCTGCCAGCCCTCTGAGGTGACGCTTTCCACTCGTCAAGGGAATTCGTCTCACAGGGTGAAAAACCACTGATTCTTAGTTGCGGTTTTATTTTCAACTGCCAGCCACCAAGTGTAATTCTGATAATGTTTGGTGTTTTGTCAATGTAAAGAACACGTGCTCCATTCTCTTCTTCTACTCCTCTCAACACTGCAGCGGCCTACTGGGCTTCCTCATGTGTTCTCCTGAACCACACCCTTCATGCCCCCTCTCTCGTGCTGTCCTGTTCTCCCTTCTATGATATGCTTTGCCTCGATTGCCAAGCCATTCTCGCCTTCCCCTTCTTTCTCACTCTATCGACCTCGATTCTCATCCACAAATCAGTCTCTCCAGCCTCAACTTGTTATCCCCCTTCGTCCTCTTTGTTCTTTCTCTCCTTCTCACAGTCATTGGTTTCTGACGGCCTTATATAGCGGGTCCCTCCCAGCGTAAGGTTCAGTGATTTCCTTGCTTAATGGTATTATTCTCCTGTTCCTACCTTTCTCAGTCTTCAGTAACACACGGACATCGGATCAGATACAATAACACATGGTTTTGGACATGAGTTTAAACTGATAAGGTTCAGGTACTATCGTCAGCCTACCGGGTTGGGGGGTTAAAGGTGCTGTGCTTCCCAATCGCATCGTTATCCCCAGAAGAGCAGTCTCTCTCGATGAGATCCTCCCGCGTTTTATTACCCCTAGGGAGACTAATGGTTAGTAGCCTCACCTCCGTAGCCTCATGGACAGTGGTTCTCTCCTGGGGAGAAGTGGCGCCATCTGAAGGATCGTTACACTGCTCTCGAAAACAAATGCAAAGTGCAGAAAACTAGTGGTCATTCTGCCATCAAAATGAAGAACATAGCGGGTCCACATTGCCTAAAGATAAACACAGTAAACAAACTAGTGTGCTTTTACGAACAGTGTCATATGCTGAACAAAATTCTAGGAAGTGGAAAAGATCGTCTGGCCCCCCCATCGCATAATTCACAGGTTATATTATCCAGTGTAGACCCTGCCCAAGTTGCTGTTACTGTCCTCAAAGGGAATTTGTTAAACTGGGCTGTAGTTATGAGCTATCATTCGCTACGTTATTTAGAGAAACCGAGGTATTTTTGCAGGGAATCAGAGCTAACTATAACGTGGAGTCGATTTGCGGATTTTGAGAGTTCTGTATGTTAACTTTGGATGGCCATTGACTCTTGTAGCCTCTTCTTGTACACCTGTGCATCCCTGCTAGTAACATAAATGTAATAGAACATTGGGATTACCACAGAAGGTAGTGTGAGGCCGGTAGCAACAAATCTAGCTGATGGTGTTCGGGGATGGTTAAATATAGTTAAGTGGACAGGGGAAGAGGTGCGTTCTACATTAAATATTGCACTCAGTTTCTTATGGCATTCATCTTCAACGCAAACAGGATCATATTTTCTTTTAATTTCAGAAACATGTGCCTCCTTGGAACTTGGAAATTGTGATTGCAGTCTACGTCAGTGTGAATGGTTCGTTTTCGATCATGAACTTGTCCTGCCAGAATACGTCATTGAATTGGAATACAGTACACAGGTGTGATTCTTGATTTTTACATCACTGAACAAGTTACACTATTGACATGAAAGTAAACCTTTTTAAACTGCTGAAACATTTAAAAAAAAGTAGGCTGTATTTTTGTATTGCATTTGCTTAGAGTAATGACAATTTATTTAACAATTAATTCTATCACGAAAGTAGTAGGACTATCATGGGTGCTACGTTTGCCCAGTCCTTGCCAACTGTTTTGTGTCCCATTTCGAGGGGACCAATCCTTGGCACAACCATGTAATTGACTACAGTGGAAATATCATACTATGGCTCAGCTATATAGAGCACATTTGTATGATTTGGGGAGACCTTAATTCAATCCTGGAACATTGTATTTGGACCTCTGAAGACGAAAACTAAAACCTTCAGATTACCACACACAGAAGCAAGGAAAGTATGACATTTCTGGATTTTTTATTCTTTCGTAACAACTGTACCGTACAGAGCAGAGACTACAGAAAACCTACTGCTTCCAACACCCTATTATTAGCATTGTAGTAGGTCAGAATCAGATGACGGACAAGGAGACGTGATTTTCAAAAGTTGTGTGCTCTCTTCTGATTCAAAAGGCTTAATCTTCCCCTAAATCTGTCATACTTAGCCCTACTCTATACAAATAAAGGTCAATAGGGGTGCTTATTAGGGTATCAAAATGGTTAAACATAAATGAATGACTCAAAGAAGAAGAGGAGAGTGCCTTATGGCGAGACATGGTATCCCCCTTTCCTAACACTGACTTATCCTCCCTTCCCTCAGCTATTTCCACTCATGTCCTATTCTACCCCATGAGTTCCCACAAAGTACTGAGAAGAGGAAGAAGCCTCGAAGAGGCATGCACACTTCCCATAGAAAGCACCACTGTAGTACTGGGACGAAGCAGAGGGATTTGGAGGAATACAGAAATTAAGGTCAGGCATGTCCCATTCATTGTGTTAATTATGGCCAGGCAAACGAGGCCAAAGACTCACACCTGAAAACCTTGACAGGCTACAGGTGTATAACAGGTGGAGCACACAGCAGAAGGAGGTCGGTTAAGAGAGAGCAGCAGGAAGTCCAGTCTTTGATGAGCCTGTGGAGAGCGAAGCGCGAGATGCTGAAATGTTGCACAGTAAAGCAGTATTCAAAAGCATGCAGTGGGAGCCGTGTCTCCAGGGAGCCTGCGAGGTCGGAAGAAGGGAACTGTGTGGCGGGTCGGTCCCTTCATTGTGGCAGAGCAGTGCTCATTCTCCTGAGCAAGGAAGCCGACCCGGGAGTGTCTGAGGGGCAGGAGGTGGGACCCTCACCTCAAGTGTAAGAAGCCGTGTGAGCGGATAAGCTGTGATATCCAGCAGCGCAACCAGTGAGGTTCAAGGAAATGCAAGGAGCCCTGTACGTGAGCGAATGAAAGTTGCTGATGAAAGCTGTTGAAATACATTGCATCAGAGTGGTCGCATTCTGGCGTCACGTTGTCGAACATCTCTGATCTAGGGACAATGAGAGAATACGCAAATGTGATGCCAGCAATGGACTGTCTGGAAACTAGCTAGCAGAGTAGTTGCATATAAGGAAATTAAACACGTATGAAGGTCTCTGAACAATTGAATGTGAATTGAAAGTATTACAAGCAATAACTCGATAGAAAACAGCAGATGAGCGGGGGAGCAGTGAAGTGTGAGCAAAAGCTTGATCTGGAAAACCTTTTCAAAGGAGAAGGAGTTTACTACTGGGAGCCGACAAAATTGAATATATGAAAAGGGTGACAAAGAAAGCAAGTCACCTTCCAGGGAATATTGTACAAAAAGCTTGTGCAAGAAATAAGCCAAATAAGAAACCAAGTAAGAACCCAGTTAAGGAACCAATTAAGAAACTACAAGGGCAACTGGTTGTGCCACCTGTTGTGTGTGGCCCGTGCAGTCTGTCAACTGTTCCAAGACCAGGGAGCCCCAAACAACCTGTAACAATTTTTAAAGGAAGTCATGAATGCAGCCCTTTAAGAAATAAGTGTTTTTGCGCTTGGGGACGGGAATCCTGAGCTCCTATTGAACAGTGTGACAATTGAACCTTGAGGAGAAGTGCTTTTGAGCTTGGGAAGGGAAGACAGAGCTCATGTTGAGTATTGTGAACCATTTAATTACTACGCTTGAGGAAGGGAACCCTGAGCTCTTGTGGAACTTTGTGAAATTAACAGAACATTGTACGTTAAGAACAAGTGTTTTTTGGACTTGGGGAAGGGAATCCGATGGGCAGGCAAATTAGCTGAAACAAACATATACTGGAACTGTATCCTGAACTTGGGGAATGGAGCCAGAGGTAGCTCCATATTTTTTTTGGACACTGTTTAGTTAACTAAGAACTGTGTTTAGTATTAGACATGAGGGCAAAAATAGGTTTTGACATCGTTTTTTTTGGTTTTGACTTCTTTAGTTTATTTAGGTAGGGAAAACCCCACCTTAGTTATAGGGCAAGATAGGTGTTAAACCAACCCAAAACTTTCAATAAAGGTTTTAAGAAAATGTTACTCTTGTTGTCTGTAACATCTCTTGATACAATGCCTGTCTCACTCTAGTCAATCTGGGGCTTCTCTGTTTGTTACCCTCACCTGGCCTTCCTTCAGTTTCTCTCCCGAGTTTGCGGCTTCTCTGTTTCTTCCCCACACTAGGGCTTCTTTCGGTTTCCCTCCCCACTCTGGGGCTGCTCTGTTTCTTCCCCACAAGGGGGCTTCTTTCCCTGGCCTTGCTGCCTGCCTCCCATTCCTCATTAACCACTGCGCACTTTTTTACGTGTCGGGAAGTGCTCTATTGGTTGGCCAACTGCCCCTTGTCTTGCTGCAGAGACATTTGTGCAACCCCTCAACTGGACTGTGTGGTAACCTCCTGCTTCCTGCTTGCTCGTTGCAGGGGCTTGTAGGCTGCTCCACCCCCGGGCTTTGACTCGGACCTCTGAAGACTCCATTCTCGCTCAGACTTCCACACCCCATAGCTCCAGATGCTCGCCTGCCAGGCCGTTTTGCACTCCCCCAGTGTGGATTTCATACAAGACGCCATGTGCACACCTCTGTCCGTGACGCCACGTCTGGCATTCTGTTGGCCTGATCACGAGTTGGCCAGTAACCCTTAACTGCAGTGGTAACGCTGATATCACCGCATTCAAGGGTCCACTCAATCTCGAATCTGGCGTGTTTACCGGAAATATGCCACTTTTTCAACACAGTTACCGCTGGCAGTATTACTGCATGGTAATTGCGCATAAAAATCTCCCCATTGGGTCTAACAGTTAGCGCCCAACATGTGACCCGGTGGTAATACCACCGGACGGGTGGGCGCTAACGCTAATAAAGTTGTGCGATATCCCAGCCCGGATACTGCCCAACTCATGATCAGGCCCTGTATCTCCAAGTGTCTCTCTGCCCCCAATGTGTGCTGTGGCGCAATTAAACTCTGCTTGCTGTGCAGATACTCCTTCCTGATTGGGTACTCTTCTGACATTCCTCCAGGAGGCTGGTTTGTTCGACTGTTCTGCTGTATTCCCTGAGGAGGATGGAATGAAGTTGAGCCAGCCATTGTTTAAGGGTTCTCACACACCTTTGATCCTGCATACCCCAATTAGGTCTCTGGGGGAGGGATGTTGTCCTAGGTTCCACTCGGGGGTTTCTCTATGCCCTAAGTGTGAGTCACCGCTGGAGGTATTGTGCGTACCCTGTCCCCTAGGGGATTGTGAAGCATAGGGAACTCACCTCACTAGTCCCAAAGGGGGTGGTTCACCATTGGGGAGAGGTGATAAACTCCTTGGATTAGTCGTAGCATATTGTGCTCATCCTTAGAACTTGATAAACAGCTTATTGTCACAAAGTATTCAAGGATCAGGCATGAGCCAGCAATAGGCTATGGTTCCCAATAGGTCTTTATAAGGGTACATGGACCAATAATAGCAATTCTGTTCGTAGCAAAAATTATCCATGAAGTAACTCAATCATAGTCCGTATAGGCATACCCCAAACCATAAATCTGTCACTCAGGAAGGACCGAAAAAAGTCCAAAGTAACTTATCTTTAGTTCTTGTTTGGTCATAAACAATTAAAAACAATGTAAAGTCTCTCACGATCTTGCTGTGTAAGCACATATAAAAAAGTCTCTTTTGTTTGTAGCCTCTTTAGCAATGTTCATTTGCAGCTATGGGATAATGGGAAGGTTGCCTCAGCCTGAGGAGCCTCATAGTTGATTCTGTAGTTGATGTCACGCTGGAGCTGGCCATAAACTAAGGTCAAAGACAGAGGAAGACAAGAGGCCATTATAAGGTCTTTTCGCTGTCCACTCTTTCCCTATCTAGGCCTCTCTGGGTCTTGTTTCTTCAGCCTGAAGAACCTTCTCTTTTACTTTGCCTCTTTCTGTGTGTCCTTGTACACTTCTTTGAAACTTCACTAAAGGCTGATTCCACTGCCTATTTGAGGCTCTGTCAATACTATCAACACACACACTTCCACATACCTGATGAGATGTACGATACTTAGTGGTGTTATGTGACAATATCCTGTGCCCCGTTTTGCCCACCGTGAAAAACAACGGGAAGGTTTATGGGTGTCACGTCTACTGCCAGGGTAAAAACCCTTCATGAGGGGAAAACACCCTCCTGGATGAGTGTAGAAAGTCAGAAGGCGAAATGCAGAGGAAATCTGGAGCCAGAGTGATGAGAAGTCTGAGAACTCGGTGTAACATGGAAACAGATGCCAGAGACAGGTAATCCCAGGTGGAAAGGCTACCAGGACGGAGGCAAGGCAATCCCAGAAGACTGAGAAAGCATGTCCAGGACAACACAGGGAGAATGAACAAGGAAAAGCACAAGGAGGAGCTAGGAACTGGAGAGAGGAGTGTCAGGACAGGATACAGTTCACCTGAGCTTTGCGACACAGAGATCGCCGGGCTACTTCTTTTTTTAAAAACTTATTTTGTATTGTGCTCCAGTTCATTTAGAACCATTCACATATCAAAAGATCACAGATAAGAACAAAATAGAAAAGAGAAATCACATTATATTTACAAATCACATTTTTAAATAACCTTCAAATAAATGCCTTTTATTAGCATATGTTAAAAGTAGACTCTTGCAGCGGATATTGACAATAGCTACTGCAATGACGTTACACACATATAAGCTTATTAAACATCGTTAAGTGATAAATTCATTGTTAAAAAAAGGACTCTATACATTCTTTGGGAGCTTAACAAGCTCTTGCTCAAAGGCTTGCCAGACTCTAATTAATACAACAGATCGTGATAAACTGCATCCAACTGTGCTATTAACCCAGAACAATTCACTCTGCACCTCTAATAGGCCTTCTGCTAAATGCATGTAGTGTCTCATGTAGTGTTTTGTCATGCTGCTACATGATGTTAGCACATGCCTCAGTGATTTGATTTAATCAGTATCTCTACATAAGCAGCACCATCTCAACTTCCTCGGTATACGTAGCTTGGCTCCCTTAACAGCCATAACCGGTAACTTGTTTAATCTCATGAGCATGAAAAAACGCCTCAGTGATGAGCAAGGGAACTGATACATGTACTTCTGTGCTTTAAGACAGGGAAAATATAGCTTTGCAAAGGTGCGTATGACAGCCTCCTTACATAGTCATGATTCTGGGCCCAGTCCCATAACTGAACTTTCTTTTTCTTTTTTACAGTTTAATTTTATTGAGTTTTCAACATTACAGCACACAACCAGGCCAAAATACAATACACACTTAAATAAAAAAGGAAGACTTAAACGCAGGCCAATAAACATAATACTCATCACTATCCCCACCTTCCCAGTCCCCCAGTCTCCCCTGGTGTAGATGTATTCCTCTTTTCAACTCCGATAATGCCAGAAAAAAACAAGATTAGTCCATCTCGGCCTATAACGCAATCTTGAGATCCCTGTTAACGCCCCCCCAACCACTCCATCGGTCTCCTAATCTCGTTAAACACTGAGGGGAACCTCCATCGTATCCAATGCACATTCCTCAATTAACAGGTAGGCCCGCCGATTACATTTCCGAAGTCATGTACCTTTCCTGGAATTCACCCCATTCCGTTTCAAAGCTCCCAACCCCTCCATGAATGGCCGTCACTCCTTCCATTACATGCATATTCTTAACAGCATTAATCCATTCCCTCTTTCCAGGGAGCAGGGCCCTCTTCCAATGCATTGTCAAAAAGCCCTGCCCGCCAATAACCGGCAATGCACCAGATGTGGAAGACTGTTATAGTCCCCTCCAACCCAAATATTACCAGCATTGGAGCTTTATCCTGCGGAACCCCATCTAGTTCCTTAATCCAACCTAACAATTCATACCATAAAAATTGCACTCTCGCACAGCCCCACAATATGTGCCAGTAGTCTGCCCATGTCCAACACTCATGCAAATATAGTGGGCTTGCCACGGGTACATTTTTGAAAGTCGGACAGGGTCATACTGCCACTGGTGTAGTAACTTAATCGTGTGGAGCTTATATTGACACGCAATCGACACCTTGAAGGCCCAGCAGCATAATGTATGCCATAGTGGGACGCTGGGGTTTTGCTAGGTCTAGAAAAGATCAGGGGCTAAGCTAATGTCAGGACTGGCGGGACTCGGGGCAAGCTACAGCCTTTTGGTTGTAGCCCCTGAGCTTCTATCCAGGGCTACAACCAAAAGACCCGGGGCTATAGCCCCCTCTGCCCCCTCCTGGCAATGCCTCTGGTGGAACGTCAGCCACCAAACCCAGGTCCCTGTCATGAGCGCTACTCCCGAGGAGCCAAGACTGGCCCAGCGTCCCCGGAAGCAGACTCATCATCCACACCCCCGGTTCCAGCAGACCCCTACAGGGGCCCTTTGGACCATGTCCTGGCGCCTCTGGCGCCAGGCTCATAAGGAACCACAGTCCCGGCGCCATGGGCGCCGGGCTCATATTCTTAAAGTGTGCAGTAGTGATTGGGTGGACTTACCTGTGGCAGACCATGCTGCATACTCACCTAGAACAATCCAAGCTGGGTGAAGTCCCAGCCACTGGCTGGGAGGAACCAATCCTCTGTTACAGGAACTCTTTTCTTACCTGGGTGGGGCTGATGCTAATCCTCTGACACTGGAACTCTTTTCTTACCTGGGTGAGGCTGGAGGAAGAATACGCACCAAAGCACTTCTCCACTATTTAAACCACGCCCGATAGAATTCACGTGCTTCGCGTTATTCTGCAACAGCAGCAGGACGCTCACCGAGTCGGCTCCTGCATTCCAGGTCCAGACACACCCTCAGCTTCTCGAGCAGCAACCTGTGGATGAAGAAAAGGCACAGGAAAATCTACTCACCAGAATTCAGCCACAAGAGTCCAGTCTCCGACAACCTGCAAATAAAGACATAAGGTTAGAAAACGGGCAACACGCTCGCAGCTGCGCTCGCTTACCTTATCCATCCGTGATCACACCGGATTTCACTGCGGCCTTCGCTTCGGCAGCATTTCGGCACCTGAAAGGAAGGAAAAGACATTATCAGAGGCGCCCATTTGGAAACGGCCACAATTCAGTTATACTTACGTACCACCGCACGTGCAACAGCGGCGGCATCACCCACAGCATCTCGGCACCTGAAAGACAGAAAAGGACATTATAAAAGGGTGCTCCTTCAGAAGCGGCCTCAGATCTTCTATACTCACGAGCCTCTTCTTGCACAGCAGTGGTGGTGTCGCCAACAGCTCCTCGGCACCTGAAGGACTATTACAAGCCACAAAAGGACACTGAGCCTAAACACTGAAATCATCCAGTGACGTAACTGGATTCCACACGCCCCTGCACCAGAAACAGGATGGAGAGCTCGGCTTTACTAAACCAAAGGTGAGAGTTCGTGGAGACCAGTCGAGAACCAAGAAGTGGGAATAGCAGAAGATTGGTGGGAGAACTTATCCAACCAGCTTGTAATTACCCCTTTTTCTTCCACCTGCAGAAAACTCACCTTACAAGCCAGACAGTCAATATTCGGAGGTCCTGCCCAGAGCGTCTTCCGAGTTCTACGCCTCATCATAGTCATAGAAGCAACTGTAGCAGTCCAGTTTGGGTCAGCGCCTCCGTGGGAATCAGGTAAGCGTTACAGTCCCTTTGCATTGTTTCCGTATGTTTTCCGTATCTCCCTTCCCCGTCTCCACAAATGCCCCATATAGGGAGGAAATCAACTCCTTCATTTCCACTCAGGTGTCTAGGATTCTCTTTGTCGGGGTGAGGTCCCTCTGTATTCCCTCCCTCAGCGGTAATCGCCCCCTTCAACTGTAAATACAAGAACACTGACAATTTACCTATTCCCAGTGCCTCCTCTAATTCAACTATGGAGATAAACTGCCCATCTTTCCAGAGTTGGCTGACCCTCTCCCAACATGCCTCAGACCAGCTTTGAACCTGTTCCAGGCTTGGAATGGCATCCCTCACACCCAGTACCCACAGATGGCTAAGTGAGAAGGGCCATGTTGTTACTCGCTTCATCCCTGGACCTTGACGCCATAGGCTCCAAATGACCCCTAGAATAGGGTGTTCTGTGATCCTTTGTAGAAGCCTCCCTCTTGGCACGCAAAGCCATTCTCTCACAGTAGCAGGCCTAAAGGAAAAGTTGTCCAATTCTATCCACTGAGGGTCCCTCTGCTTCCTCAAATGGGGGATCAAAACTCTTAAGTTGCGCGGCTTTATAATATAAAGGCAGGTTCAAAAGCCTACACCCCCTCTGTCCATCAGGGGCACAAGCACCCCGTAACTCACTCTGGCCTTTTTCCCCTGCCACAAGAAACGCAGGAGGCACTCCTTCACTTCCCAAAAAAAGCTTCAGGAATCTGAACTGGTAGCATTTGGAACAAGTAGAAAATCTTGGGGAGGAAGACCATCTTTATGGCATTAAGGCGTCTGAGCCAGGAGACAGTTAATTTACTTCATTTCTCCAAACTCTTAAACAATTTCGACATTAAAGGAGGAAGATTCGCCTCGTAAAAATTTTGCATTTTTCTTGTGGCATTAATTCCCAAATAATGCAATGTACATAGACTGATCCTCATCCCCAGAGCTGCAAATTGTCCCACATCATCGTCATCCGTTGGGTTCAAAGGGAATAGGATGTACTTGCTTCTATTGATTTTAAACCCTGATAACCTCCCAAATTGTTCAATCCGCCACTGGTACTGATGTTAATGGGTTGCGTATGTGCGACATCATGTCGTCCGCAACTAATCCCAGTTTATATTCCACCCCGCCCACCGCTATCCCCCCCCACTCGCTGCTCGTCCCTCAACTTCTGGGCTGTAAGTTCCAAAGAGAGGGCAAATAAAATTGGTGAAAGGGGACAACCCTGTCTCGCCCCCTCCCTATATCGAACCAACGTGAGAAGCCCCGATTCACTGCCACACAGGCCTTTGGAGATGAATATACAGCCATGATTCCCTGTAGGAATTTGCCGCCCACTCTATACTTGCGAAGGACTTCCTCGAGAAAGCCCCACTCAACTCTGTCAAATGCCTTCTCTGCATCCACTGAAAGGAGAGTGGGGTCTCCTCCCCTATCCAGGACATTGTTAATCAGGTGCAGGGACCTCCCCATATGGTCCGCTCCATGATGCCCCTTTATAAATCCAACCTGGGCCGGGTGGACCAGGCGTGGCATATATACTTCCAACCACGAATTTAGGACTCTGATGAATATCTTTGCATCGATGTTGAGGAGTGAGATCTGGCGGTATGAGCCACAAATTCGGGAGTCTCTACCTTCTTTAGGTATTACTGAGATAATAGCCCGGACATACGACCCAGGAGCCCTGCTGTTCTCCAATATGTAATTGAATAGTTCAATCAGAGCACTCGCAAATGATTTATAAAATTTCCAAAGTGAATCCATCTTTTCCCGGAACTTTGCCAAGCTGCAATTGCCAAATTGCACTCAGAATTTCCTTCCCCGTAATGGGCTCATCCATTCCACTCGCCTCCTCCTAGGACAATGTTGGTAGACAAATCTGCCCACGGTAGCTTTCAATTCCCTCCACATCCAGTTGCCCCTCTCCCTCATATACATCTTCATAGAAGGAGGCAAAGGTCTCCAGGATTCCCTCTGATGCTACTTATGATACGTTGCTCTCACCCTGTACTTCTGAGACACATCTGCCCGCCTGCTGTCCCCTCAGCCGTGCCACCAACAATGCGTCCGCCTTGTCCCCTTTCTCGTAGTATTTTTGTTTTAAAAACTGGAGGTTAGTTATTACCTTACCTTTCTCCACCAGCCTCAATTCTTCTATTTTCCCCCTCACGTCTTCTATCCATTCTTCTACCCCTTCTTCTGATCCCTGTATCCTTCTTTCCAAAACCCCAATCTCCAACGGTAATTTATTTTCCAGGAGTGTTTGCAGCCTCTTTTTCTGGGCGCCCTCCCTAATCAGTAAGCCCCTCCAAGTTGCCTTGGTGGTATGCCATACCGTACTACGGGCCACCTCCTCTGTGTTATTTATAGGAAACAATTCCTTAATCGCCTTCTCAAACACCTCCCTGAACACTGATCCTTCCAGAGAGATTTGTTTCATCTCCAACTAGAACTCCGGGGACTCTGTCCCAGCCACATCGGATCCAGTGAAACCAAGTCATGGTCCGACCAACTGATCAGGTGGATCTCCAATCCTTGTCCCACTTCCCACAGATCCCTTGAAATACAAAGATAGTTGATATGTTGTAAGGGTATGCAGTCTTTCCATCGAAAATAATTTCCACCAAATCATTATCCATCGAAATCCATTCATTTAAATGCTTTTCCGTCGAAAAGCATATTCATTGAATGATTTTTCATTGGATTTCCAACTCAAACATACCCTTAAAATAGATGTATGGATGTTTGGATTGGAAATTCAATGGGTCGAGGAAAGGGTTACATTTTGAAAATGGGGGTTGGGAGTGGGTTTGGAGGGGGACCTCTGGGGGTTGGGTGGGGGGGACCACCCCTATAAAAAAGAAACACCACAAGTTAGAGGGAGCTGTCCAGTGCTGAAATACAATGTAGATTTCAGCACTGGACAGCTCCCTCTGACTTGTGTAGTGTGCACTTTCATTTTATTTTCTATACGACTGGAGAACTTTATTTTATTTTATTACGGGGGACCCCCCATTAAAAAATAAAATAAAAGTGCACACTGCGCAAGTTAGAGGGAGCTATCCAGTGCTGGAATACATTGCAACTGTATTGAATAGATTTCAGCACTGGACAGCTCCCTATAATGTTATAACGGTATGCATGTTTCATTGAATATCCATGCAAAAAATGTAAAGTGTTTATATAACGAAACCCTATTTGATTAAAGAGTTTCGATGCATAAACACTTTTCACTTTATTTATGGCAATTTGATGGAACATCTTTCAATGAAAAAGATTTGATGGAATGAACCCTCGATGGAAAAACTTTGATGGAAAGACTAGTAACCATTTGAAGGTCCTGTGAGGTGGAGAATAGATGGTCAAACCCCTCTCTCGAGGATGGAAAAAGCGCCATACATCCCGCAGTCTGTGTGAATATTACCTCCCACCACAGGGGTTTCTTGTTTGCTGGATCCCGTGGTTCGCTTATCCAGGACGAAATCCACCCACATATTAAAGTCCTCTCCCATAATAAGGTATCCCGCTCCCTCACTTAACACCTTTGCCAGCGTTAACTTGAAGGATTTCATCTGCCCCTGATTGGAGGCATGCACTGTCGCAAACGTGAACCGTATCCCCCTTATCAGACCGGAAGGCAACAAGGCCCTTCCTCCGGCTCCGGACCAGACCTTCAGAACCTCCATGCGGAGCTGCTTATCGACTAAGATGCCCACCCCTCCTTTTATAGAGTCCCCTGATCCCCAGTATTTGTGCCCCAAGAGACCACAGGGAATCTTTCTTTCTTCCCCATGGATAAACTTGGTTTCCTGTAAAAAAAAAGTACATCTATCTCCAACTCGTGGAACTCTCTGGCCACCAGGCATCTTTTGGCCGGGGAATTGAGCCCCTTCACATTTAGTGTACAGACCCGCAATCGATCCTCTTTCACCCCCTTCATCAGGTCTGCCATCCCCCATTTGAGACTTCGACCCACAGCGCACTTCCCTTTGGATACCGAGGAATTTCCATTCGGGTCATACCATGTTTAGACAAAATTACCCCTTCACCAGGACCCTGTAAACCCCCACTGCGCCCTACACCCACCCCGCTGTTCCCACCCCAGATCCCTCCAGTTATCATCACTGTTCGAACATCGGACCGCCAATAGGACCCGAACAACTGCATTGCCTCCACATTATCCTCAAATTGCAGAGCCCCCTTCAATTCCCCCCCTAAAAAAAACCTCATAGTATCCCTCGACCCTAGCCCTTCGTCAACTCACAATGCAATCCCCCTCAAAGCCTAAGGTCAAATCCAGCCTAAGGTCAAATCCTTTCACACCAATCGTTACAACAGAAACCTATCCTACGTAAGGAGATATAACTGAGTATGTTATCCGCTCCTCAGTGATGACACCAGCATAAAGCTTTCATGTACCGGCATCAGGAGAGGTATTCAATTTCCTGAATTTCCTCACGCCCAGGACCCGTCGTCTGTTGGGACCCTTTTTGCGCCACTGCCTATCCTCATCATCCTTCCCTCCAGACCCTGAGGCTGATCCATCTCCTCCCATCAGTTCTCCTGCAGATCTGTTAATGTCGTCTTCGGTGACCAGTAACTGTGGCCCTCCACCTCGAAGGAGATGGGGAAAGGAAAACCCCAGCTATATCGTGCACCCTTCTCATTCAGCCACTTTGTTAGAAGGGATCATAAGCGTCTCTTAGCCAGAGTCGGGGTGGACGAATCTTGGAAGACCGTGATTTTAGCGTTGCCTTGCATTACCGTTCCTGTCACCTTCGCCTTTTCCAATATCTTCAGCTTGTCCGGGTAGTGTGAAAACGGACGAGGACTGATCTCGGATCCATACTTGTCCCGTCCCCCCCCACCCCGCCACCCTGTGCACTCTGTCAATTTTTGGCTCATCAATGGAATCATCTTTTGCCACTCCATGTATAGCCCCCCCTTAGGTCTCTTTCTGTTTTGCCTTCTTTCTACGGTATTCCAAATACTTTTAGGTTGTTCCTTCTTTCTCTATTCTTCAATCGTCCATCTTTAAGGTAATTTCTGACTCCCTAGTCTCCAACTCAGCCATTCGCATGTCCATTTGAGTTTCTAATGTGTCCAAGGGTGATTGGTTATTCTCTACGTCCTGCAATCTCTCATCCATTTTGTCGATCCTAGTGTTCATCTTGTCCAATTTACCTCCAATATCTGCCCTCATCCCCCTTATTCCCTCTAACAGTGAGGTGTCCCGTTTCGTTGAAATCAAGTTCTCTCCTCCTTCTGCCATGCTCATCAGTGTAGCCAGTGTTTACGCTTCTGCCGTCGCAGATTTTCAAACTGTCCCAACCTTGACTTGCAGTCCATGTAGAATGGGGTGAGGCGTCTTCGGAGCCGGCGGAGCTGTTTCCATTTGACAGGTCCCGCAGATGTCCCAGCTTACCCAGTGTCCCTCCTCCAGAAGGACTCTCCAGTCCCCTTGTACTCACCCCAAGAGGGACACCCCTTTCACAGCCGGTCACTCCAATAATATGCACGGTCGTCAATGTTCCCGAACTTAAATACTGGAATAAAATGAAACTGTTTCCAGGACCTGGAAATATGGCTTGAGCTAACAATCTGCTCAAAGAAGGTTAGTAGAATATCCACCCATAGGTCATGATTAGCTCTAATAACCATATTTGCGACACCATCAGACCCTCGTGCTCTAGATTGCTTACGTTTCTTGATAATTACAAGTAGATCTTCTTTATCAAACTCAAGATTCAATGGGCCGCGATGGGTCGGAAGGGAATGCGATTTAGCTCTAAATGTATCACCTAGATGGAACACCCAGATGTTGGCGGCAATGCAAATTGCCATTAACCTGTTGAGATTTATCTTGGTTATTAAATATAGACCATATCTGTCTACTATATATTTATTTTTCATCTTCCTTATTGCTTCGTTGGCGCTTTGCATGGACTAATATTTTATCATAGGGGGCCAATTCAGTTCAAACCTTTGTTCACAACCACATCCCCTACCCTATCCTGATCACGCACAATGGCCCCACTATGATCCAAACGTATACATACAATTTAATGATCACTGTAATAATTTAACATTATGGCCCTCATGCCCACTCTTGTACAAAGTGATACACTTGCATATAGATAGACAATCGTGGAGTTAGCATTGACATTTCTCCAGGTTTTGGCAGAGGGTACATGACGTGGGGCACAGCCGTTAATCATCTGTAAACAAAGATCGTGGAGAAACTCTAACCAAAGACACGCTGACCCAATCAGCTTTGTCTGTCTTTTACCAACTATCTTCATAGGTCATGCTCCCTTGTCTGTCATAATACAATCTATACATGGAGAGTTGAAGTCACCCTCAACCAGAATTTCAGCATCGTCTGATATTGTTAGGATCGATATTAAGGACTCATTTATAGACGGCTGCAAGATTTTGGTGAAGCTCCAACCTGGTGGATCATATATATATGTACCACTAATAAGCGATTTACATTACTTAGTGGCACTTCAGTTATCAATGCATTGGGGTTGCTGAGGGTTACAGTTATTTCTCTCGATGTAAGGGAGTTTGGACAAAGTGTCATGTGATGAATTCTTTGGATCCCTCACTAAAGCCCTGTCTAAAGTTTCCTCCCTGGAAGCCAGGGAAATGCAGACGCTTCCTGATCCTGATCTTGGCTAAGGGGGTGGTCTGCAGGAGGATCACCTGGGAGGAGAAAAGGCCCAGGGGACAGAGAACTCAGTGGGATGAAGCACAGTATTTGTCTTGCTCTAGGGAGGATGTCTCCTTAATGCCAAAGTATGTAATGGCTTGTTGTAAAAAGGATTCTTTAGTTCCACAAGATATACATAGAAATGGGGGTGAATACAATCAACTCCTGGGTCTTGGAAGTAATAAACATGCCCCCAAAATCCCAGAGACTTTTAAAGTCTATTATCCCAAGGGTATAGAGGAAAGGAATTCTGTGAATAACATCAGCCAAAAAGAACTGCCTTCTTCTTTTCAATCAGGCTAGGTAATTATCCCGTGTGATATTCCTTTTAATAATATTGTAAAGAACAGACTTGGGCTTGAAAGTAAAACTCAAACTGACTTTAACATTATGGACCTCGCGTCTCATAATTCTGAAAGTACTGGGATGAGGAAGATGGATGAACAGTTACAATGTTGCAGGAGTGTTCAGATCATTAAACTAAATGACCTACACCTGAGGGAGACTGAGAGGCTTTAAAAGCCCTCTCAGGGTACAGTCCATGGAGAAAGCTTGAAAGCAAGAGAAGCAGAAAACACAAACAGCAGAAGTAGAATGGTACTTGCTTGCAGCCCAACCAGAAGCTGGGAGAGATAGAAGTAGAGCGGAACACCGCTGCCGGGTCTGAGAGGGTCTGGGACGCTCAAATCTTGAAGTGCAGAGGCTGCGCAGCAGGAAGCGAAGGCAAGGGAAGCTTTTGTTCCCAGGAGGCTGTCTCAGGTGGCTGGTGTGCACCTGTGGGCCTCGAGGCTGTCTCTGGTGGCTGGCGTGCACGACAGGGTCTTCGGAGCAACACAGGCTCCTGTTGCAGGTGGCCTGGGCGAAGGCGGACTCCAAGACGCAGAGTGCCAGGGTCACCAGGAGCCACAGAAGGAGAAGAAGTCCTGTGAGTGGTGAAGGGATAGGAGAGACGGGGCTTACCCGGTGAGCTCACATTATGATAGTGACCCTTGAGCACTCCTTACCTGTTTGTGTATCCCCAACAGGCATTCAATTGAAGAGCAGCACTCGTGTACAAGTGTAAATAACGTTGACGTTAATTTTGAAAGCCGAACGATTGGAAAGCAGCGAACGCAACATGCGTGTGTGAATGAAAGCGGTCCCTAAACCAATTTTGAATACCGAACCATTGAGCAGCAGCGAAAGTACTGTACACCAAAGCCAATTGACTATAACTTTAGATGTGGGAGACTATGAAATACACAAACACTCAATGGGATAATATTGTTGAAAGGTAATACTTACAAGTATTACCCAAGCCAAAAGCTACTGAAGTCAAGACAGAAACACATTAACCAATGTCTCCAACAACATAAGGAGGCAAATGAAAGATTGATAAGTGAGGAAACCTGTTGCTCATGTTTTATACAACATAGGGTAAATATTGGTGTAGACTCACATTGCCGAAGCCAAGAGAGCGGCAAAGAAAGACCCTATGCGTGTAAATGTTTGGTTACCAATGTGGTGTGGGAACAAGAGTGACAAAAAGAGGCAGCCCTCTTGGAAAAGATGTTCAGAAGGAGAGGAGCATTTCGAAGAGTACAAATGTGAACTGTGTGAAACCTGAAGGTGTCTCACTCACTAGTCCCCAAGGATCTGTCATCCAGGTGGCCAGGACACGGCCATCGCTATTGGATCCAGTTCCTGGGGGTGGACCAGTGAGGGAGGATCACCTGAGTGAGGGGTCTTTGGGGAGTGGAAGTGTGACACTGAAGGATGAGACGCAGTACCCCCTTGCTTATGCCACCTTTTCTCCATCCTAACCCGTAGGATATCTAAAAGCTCAACCCCCCAACCCCCTTTCTTGACACAAACACTTTCTCATGGACCGATTACCACGAAAGACGACAGACTAACACTAGAGCTGTATACCTGTCATGTCCCAACACAAGGGTCAGGCAGAGCCAAGCAATTGCAGAGAATTACACACACCTGACTTCCCTTCCCTTTCCCCAAAGGGATAAAAGGCAGAGCACAAAAGCACACTCTGAGCAAGGCAGAATGCACGAGGAAACAGTTATTCCAGGATGGCAGTTCAAATGGAGGAGAAAGGAGGCGAGACCTGAAAGGACATCAAGGAGGGAGTTGCCCTTGCCCTTTTCAACCCATACCCACGAAGCTTCCGACAAAGAAAACATAAAACCGGGAATCACAGCTGGCGATGGTGTGACTGTTGTCAGCAGTACATGGAACCCTCTCACTCTGGTAGCCAGGGCCGGGAGACGTTGTTGCCATCATGCCTTGACTTCAGCGGCAAGTGAAACGCCAACGAGTTCAGCAAAGCCGGTGAATCGGAAGAACCTGAAAGGAGACCAGACCGTGTTAGACTCAAGGTTGCAGTGGCAACATTAAGAAGATTAATAGACAGAGGTCTTTTGTTATGAACAAACTTGGTACCAGAGATAGTGGACCGGTGCCACGTGGGCTCTCCTTTGAAGGTCTCTAGCTGGTACCCCTCTCCTGAAGAAAGAATGTGGAGCTGAAAAGGTATTAACACTACAAATACCAAGAGGCCATAGGGAAGGCCGATGTGAGGTGTCAATGTGATCATACAAGGGTCAAGCCAAACCCCTTGTTCAATGGAAAGTCCTTGACACAGTGTGGAAGGTTTTGACAATTGTGAAGTTGTGAATCCGACTGAGGGAATTGTCAAACAGGCGTTGGCGCCCGGATGAGGGGAACGCTGTGTGAACTGTCATTTTGTAAATCTGGACTTTCCATAGGCCAACACAGTGAAACGGCGAAACGTGATCACCCTTCGGAAGTCTGTTTAAAATTGGCAAATGCTTTGGGAGGTCTGAGCTCGGATGAGGGGGACCTAACGTGAACATTGTGCGATTGTTTAAAAAGACATTAAGACTTTTGAATATTACAAATGAAAAGATGATTGAAAGGCGGTAGTGAACCCGACAGAGGGATGTCAAGAGAAAAGCATAGGGAAGTGAATCCCACTCTTTGAAGGAGCTAAGTGAACTACATTTTGATGACAATATGAACCCGACTGAGGGGATGTCCACAGTGAGTGGTTGGTCTGAGCACGACTGAGGGATGCTGACAACTGAGAGACGGCTCAAAGCCCGGCTGAGGGGGATCCAAGGGTGAAGGGTAATCACCCTACGTGAAGATTAACCGAAGGAACTTTTGTTTTGTTGTTTTTGGCATATTAGGCCCTCTGAAGCAAGAGTATGAGAAGAGACTCGGGCACAGAAGGCCTGGATATAGAGATAAGAAACTGTAAGCGCATGCCAAAGAAGCCCAGGAGTGTGCTTGTGCCCAAGAGTCCCATCTTGTACTGCCTTGTACCGTGCTAATAACCGTGGGGAAGGGAGACCCCAGCCATAACATCCTGACTTATCATTTTGTGAACACTTCTTTCTTTTCTTGTGAATCTTATCCTTCACTATTATGTAGCATAGCGGTAAGGGATGGCAATAGGTTTTCTTAGTATATGCCTTGTTTATTTTGACTAGACTCCACCAGGACGGTATTATTATTATTTGATGGTTGTAGCTTGCTCCCATCTTAGATTTAGGTTTAGATTAGACATTTATCTCACCCATTTTACAGTTTAATAAACACCCTTGAATTGTGATCACTTGTGTCTGTCTTACTTTGATACCATGCCTTCTTTACAGAACCTAGCTTTCCCTAAGAAAGTGTTAAACGTTTTGAAGCTGCAATTTGTTGAATACTGCAGAGCTGTTGTGAACCTCTTGTCAGTTGACCTTAAAAGCACTTGTTGTGGTGAAACGCTGTTTGGGCATGGGAGTATACCTGGATGGCCAATCTTTGGAAGTATTAGGCCTGGCATGGGAGTAAACCAGGCGGAAGGTGAAGTGCTCCAAAGTTGTCTTGACAGAGACATTTTTCTTTGTGCTTATGCTACTGCATAAAGGAGCTGTGTAAAGCTGCCAAGATGTTGTGTTTCTTTAAATGTATCAGTTGTGGCAAATTATCTTGGCCAAGACAATTACTGTCATCTTGATCAAGACAATTGTTGTTGCTATTGATGAACTGCAAAATTTTTCTTTATCTGAAGAAGCTAAATTATATAAGGAAGAAGAGCCTTTCTGTTTACTTGGTTGAAACATCAGAATATTGGAAGTTTTTGTTGAGCAATTCTAACTTGCAAAGAACTGTGTTTGAACTCTGTTGCAGACAAGGATCTCTTTATTTTATTTTCTTGAACTGTAAAGCAGAAAGCTGGGGAAGGGGAATTCCCCAGACTCTAAGAGACTGTGGTTACAATCAGTATTGTTTTGAATTGCCATGCATGTCCTTATTCATTTGTTGTATATATAAGTGTGAGGGTCATATATTTTTTATTAGAGTGTTTCCTTTAGTTACTTTAGGCACGGAAATCCTTGTTAGGGTAGGGATAGAGAGGTGTTTATCCAACCTTGCTAAACGAATAAATGGCATTTTTTGAGAGAACCTTTCAGGGTGGTCTGCCTCCCATTTCTGACCCATCACATTCACCAAGCCACCAAAGTGTTGACCTTTGGCCCTTCTTCTAGCTGGATTTTTAAAACTGGTATAGCCGTCAAATATCGCCTCTCCCATCAATCAAGTCTCCTGCAGTAATATTATATCAGATTTCAGGAGAAGATGGAACAAGCGCTTTAGAAAAAATAAGTGGGCATGGCCCTGAGTGTTCCATTAACTAATTAAGAGCCCACATTTAGGTATGTTGATTAGGGACTTGGAGTAAGGACATTAGATTTAGCATTGGGTTTCCCTGTCCCTCTGACCACTGGGGCTTAAGTTTAAGCTGAACGGATTTGCTCCGGGTTTCAGCCTGTACCTGAGAATGTGACTCTGGTTTAATCACAGCAGCAAGTTGCCTTCTATTTGGGCTTGATGTTTGTTCAATTTCAAACCCCCATTTTAGCAGTGATGCTGCATTTCTAAAGACCATAGCTGCAATTTCCAAGTCTACACAGTGAACCCTGGTTACATCAGAGCTTTAACCTTCCATTTGCTCTACAAAGTCGAAGCCGCTCCTCTGCAGCACACTCAACAATGTCAAGTGACCAAAAACTCCAAGAGAGAGCTCCTATTTATGATGTGGTTACCATCGTCAAACAACCTTGAGATAATGAAGGAGGTAGGTGGAAGCCTCCCCATGGTGCTCACTCAGTCCTTGTTTGGCACTGTTGTAGCAATCTCAGCCATGTTACTCCTAGCCTCTATTACAGCAATGGCGCTCAGATCAGAGTCTGACATATTTGTTAAGTCCTTCTCTGACTCTATCGATTGAATAGACGTGTTGCCTGTTTTTTTTACAGTCTTTCTGGTCCAGATTTAGCTTATCAGACCTTTTTTTTGGCATCACAATTTAATAACCAGGAGATTAGATTACCTGGCTTGTTTTATAAACAATGCAGATTCCTGGCTGCTTTCTTGCTGGCTTTATTTGGCATTGCCACGCCTTTGTTTGTGATTTCCAGAGATACCATGGTGTCCGAGTTATCTGGCGCAGGCTTTGGGTTACAAGTCTTACCTTGTTTCCTTTTAGCAATCTTTGATCTTCCGTCTTTCTCTTCTGAATAGAATAGAGTCACATAAGGGTGCATTGACCTCACCCCTTCCCCTAAGGCACCAGGTATCTCTACTGTCATGGACACAATGGTTTCGATATTCCTCGGCACCTGCTCTGCCAGTGATGAAGGAACTGGAGGTACTGGAGATGGAGGGCTATAGAATATTCTCTTTTCCCCGACATTGCCAGTGACAGACCTAATGATTTTCTGCTGTGCCACCATCTGCTGGACCTCATTAGATATAAACTTGCACAGTTTTAGCAGAATTTGTAGTGCAAAGTTTGTAGCCTCATTATGTAGGCTAATACCTTCATTCACACCAATAATAGTTGATTTCTGCGGATCATCTTGGTCATCAAGTAGCATCCTATGTAGTGTTGTTACACTGGGCGGATCGTCGATGAGGCCAGTTTGTCGTGGTGAACCAGACAAGCTTTGATTAGAGGATGATGGATCAATTTCTTCTCTTGTATTACTTTTGTCCACAGCCAGGCAATCTGGTTCCTTTGGGCCATTGTATATAGGAAGCTGCTGTACCTTAGCTTGGAGGGACAGGCATAAACTCAGTAAGGCGTGTTTGTTGGAAATTGAGGATCATGTATAATCACAGTCATTACCTCCCTGCTTCCATCCATTACTGGAGCCTTAAAGTATTCAGTAATTTTGGTTGGGTCAGGAGAGGGTAACTTAGGTGGGGGTGCAACTGGGGCTGTGTTGTAACTTTTTTCCTACTTTGCGGGAGCCATTTGATCTTTCTTAGCCAATTTCTGCTTTCCCCTCAGATTATAACTTAATTTCCCTGGCATGAATTACCAATGCGCACACTGTAGAAGTAGCAATGGATATTATGGACTAGCAAACAAAAGTTGGATTCTCCAGCACTCGCCACTTGTTGCCCAGTTGGTAGGTCCTGGAATGCGACAGGCAGGCGCAGCCCAATTCACCTTCACTCCACCTCAGTCAGCAGCGGATATAATCTTGATTCGGCTGGAGAGGTTTTTGGAGTGTCTCAATAGCACTTTGGCACCACGGCCTACTGTGGCAGCTCACAATCAAAATGGACAATAATGGCCCCTCCGATGAGTACTATATTCCGCGTGACTTCAGGTAAAAGTCCTTCTGTTCCCTTGCGTCTCTCGCGGATCCCACACCAAAGGCACTCAGCACTTTCCAGCGATACCGTGTGACCGCTCCCACAAGTATGAAAGGAAAAAGCGGGCGAGGCAAATGGAGCAGACTAAATTAAAGCAAAGCGCCTCCCACTGCATCACAGTACACAGCAATTAACTCACTGCTGATACAATGTTGCTGTCGAGATGGGTTAACACCAGCCAGGATCTGAGAGGCCAAGGACCTCCCCATCAGATCACAGTAATTGACACTCCGCTGATACAATGTTGCGTTTGGAGCTGACTGATTCCAGGTCATATCAGAAGAGTCGAGAGCTCCCCGCCCCCCTCACTGCAAAAACTGCCTCTACTTCTGCCGCTATGCTGGTGCTTGAGGCCAGAAGGTTTTTAAGCACGTTAGCACACTGGTGTGCTGGTCCAGCTCCAGCTTCTCCTTCACAGCAATTCATAACAATTCAAATTTCCTTCAGGAAAACTGCCTCTACTGCTGCCTCTACTTCTCATTAAGAATGCTGATCCTAATCCGCAGAGTATTGAGGAGCAGCAGCGCAATCTTTTATGACATCATTGATCTGAATACGTCGAGTTGTCATCTTGGGAACGGCGATGTGGGTTCTCTGGCGTCCATCTATGTTGGGGCGAACGTTCACAGAAAATGCATACCTCCAATGTTTCCATAAGGACCAGTACGGCCTTGCTTCCATGACAGCATGCCCCCTTCCTAATGCCGCAAGCCCTGGTTTTCAGGGTTGTGAGCGATGATACCAGCGATCAAGATCCAGGGCATGCACATCCAACAAGGGTTCCCAAGATCAATTACAGGGTCCAGTTGTTACTCACCACCACTGATCAGGCCATGGCGTTGATTAAAAGACCTCGAAGTGGGTAACCAGAATGACAGATGTCCTTCTGAACTTGTACTCGCCAGCCAAAATTCTGAATAGCCTTCTTCCAAGTAAGGTATATCCTGGACTCAGCCTCCTCAACCTGAGTGAGCTCTTCTTTGCAATACACCCCTCTGTTGGTCAAATAAGAAGACAAGCAGAGGTGTTGATCACACAAAAGAGAGGGGGACCACCCACACTGCCACACCAAAGCTGTAAGGAAAAAACACACAAATTAACACCAGTCGAGAGAAAACGGAGAAAACAAATGATCACAACTATTGGTAATATCTGTCACTGTGGGCTTTAGGCCTATGGTGGATGTGCCTGTGGGAAAACCCAAATAAGTGTTATCACACTCTGAACCCTACTGCTGTTTGCTATGGAGTGTGAGAAGGAAGGAGAGGGAAGGCTTACCCCTGTAGTGTGTTGTTAAGGCTAAGGTTCCTGAAGTCTAAGGTTCCTGAAGTCAATCAAACAACGACAAGAAAAAATAACAAACGAGATGGTTAGTATAGGGAAACTCCCGGGCGGAACGTGGGCCGCACTAGATTCGGGTTGGTGCACCGTATCAGCAAAGCGTCCAGAGATGCGCTTCACACAATCACAGTTCCTTATGGTTGAATGTTGTAGAAGAGGAGGCTTCAGGCAAGGGTAAGATGCTATAAGTCAGGCAAGTAGTATCTCAGTGCTTGTCTTACTAGAAATGAAGAGCTGCCAGTAACTGGATACACAAGTTGTTCACCAAAAGAGAAAGAAGAACTCCAGCGGAACACTGCTTGGGTGGCGGAGTGTCTTGATCCGAGACGGGCCGCTCGTGGAGACAGAATGAGCAGGCGTGCAGCCGGGTCAGCAGCGGACGGCTCAAGGGGAAGGTTGAGAGCAGGCACATAGCGGGAGACGCGCAAAAACACTGTTTGGTAACAGCACCAAATCAGGAGGCAAAGAAGTCCATAGGACGATTCCGGTTCGGCAACTATCGGTCTACAGGGTACCAAAGAGTAAGCAAGAGGAAGGTCAAAAATGGAAGTCCGAGATCAAATTCATAGACAATAACAATGTTCTGGGTAACGCTGCAATTAGAAGCAGCGCTGTGATGGAATGGCTCCCTTTTGTGCTGAGTACGAAGGGCAGAGTCTGTGTGCCTGCACAGCATCTGATCAGCTGATTGAACATGTGACTGACATCCTGTTTCTATTGACTGACATCCTGTTTCATTGTTCTATGCTGCCATGTTCAAAGCTCGGAAACGTCTCCTAGGCAACCTGCAGTGGCACCAAATGGGAGCAGCCAGATGCCAAGAAAAATGGAACTGATCACCCATTCGGGAGGTGCAGAAGAAGCATACAGTACCAGAGGAGTGCAGAGACAGAGGTGTAACAGCATCCGCCCCCAAAGTCCAGGGCAACCTCCTGGAAATGTGGAATGAACACAGGAGAGCCGGGGAACGTATATGAGCGAGAGGCTCCCAGGTACGATCCTCAGGACCATGCCTCTTCCAGTCAACCATATAGAACGGTGAACCACGGGACATCTTAACGTCCAAAATCCTAGACACCTCAAACTCCTCCTCGCCGTCCACCAAAACAGGGGCAGGACGCATGGGCAGCCGAGTGGCAGGCGGGCACGGTTTCACCAGAGCGACGTGATGGAAGACTGGGTGAACTCGCCAGGAGGCAGGTAAGGACAAGAAAACGATCACGGGATTGACCAGAGATTCGATTTCATAAGGACCCACAAAACGAGGCAATAATTACCTCTTAACAGGAATGCGTAAGTGGTGGGATGACAACCACACTGACATACCAGCACGATAGACCGGGGCCGGTGAACGGAGAACATTGCCGTACCGCTTAGCCCTCATCTGGGCACGCAGCAAATGCGAATGCATGTCCCGATGCAATTGGTCCATGTCTCGCACACAAGTAAGGGCAGCAGGATTGTCACTGGGCAAGACGAAGTCCAATGGGAGGGAGCGCAGATGATGGCCGTAGAGAGCGTAGAAAGGCGAAACTGTCGTAGCTGTGTGCAGTGAATTATTGTATGCAAATTCAGCCTGCGGCAGAGCAGACAGCCAGGTTTGTTGATACTGAAGACACAAATACTGCAAGTATTGCTCCAAGGTAAAGTTAACACGTTCGGTTTGACCATCCGTTTGTGGGTGGTATGACGATGAGAATCGATCATCAATAAGGAGAGAAGAGGTTAGAGCCCTCCAGAACCGGGAGGTGATAATGATAGAAGGTAGGCCAAATCGTCTGAAGATGTGCACAGGAAAGAATTCGGCCAAAGCGGGAGCTGACGGGAGACCTGAGCAAGGAACAAACACTGCATATTTGGTGAACTAGTCCACCACCACCAGGATGGTATCAACCCCTTAACCCTTGGCAGTTCCACTATAAAGTCCATCGAGACCATCTGCAACGGTTTATAGGGAGGTAGAGGTTGGAGTAGACCCATAGGTTTAGTCCTGGAGGACTTGCATTGAGCACAAACAGAGCAAGAGATGATGTAGTCTGCTCCGTCCTGAGACATGGACGGCCACCAAGCCCATCGTCTCAAGGAATCAAGCGCAGTATGAGCTGCAATGATAGTCATGCACCCACTGTAGAGCGTGGGTACGTGCCTGTCCGGGTGGTATAAACACCCGTCCCTGGATGAACGGCAAACCCTTTACGACGTCCAGATTGAGACTTGTGACCTCAGGCGGTTGCGATGTAACCCATTGCTCAATAAGGGACCGCAAGGTGGGCTGGACCGAACAACCACAGACCACCTGATTGGGAAGAATAGGAAGGGATTCTTTGTACCCTTACTGGTGGTCGGCGTGCAACCGGGATAGTGCGTCTGCAGAGACATGAAGCCGCGCAGGCCGGTGAGTGATAAACTGAAACTGAGAGAAAACAGGTGCCAGCGGGCCGATCGAGCAGTAAGACATTTCATGGACTCAAATGCCAGAAGGCACCTATGGTCCAAAAAACCATCACAGGATGCCTAGCACCCAAAAGATGGTCTCTATTCGATAAACGCGTCTCTTATCGCGAATAGTTCCCTCTCCGTGATGGTCTAATTCTTTTCTTATGGAGACAGCTTCCTAGAGTAATAGGCGACAGGATGTATCTCACCGGTTTGTGGACAGGATTGAGGGAGAATAACACCTATCATGAAACCTGATGCGTCGGCCTCAACGAAGAAAGGCAGGACCGGGTTCGGGT